>NC_081410.1:48629111-51221611 GCF_030272615.1 Cryptomeria japonica
CTCCTGTCCCTCTCCAAGGGACTAGAGCGAAGTTAATGGCATTCATTATTTTTTACCATATTTGGGCGTTAATATCCTCCAAAATTGCATTAGATGCCAAATTGCTAACTTTGGAATATTTGAAAAAATTAATTAAATTGGCATTTAATAAATTAATTTTGGGCCTCAAAAAATTGAATTTCTATTATAAAGGCATTTAAAATTAATTTTTGTGAAATAAAAATTAAAAGTTGAGCGCACAAGGCATTATTTTGTCTTTATTTATCAAGTCGGCCTTCTTCTTAGTGTTTTTTATATTTTATTTTAAGGCTTATTTGCTAGGTCGGCCTCTTGGAGGAAAGCAGGTGAGCGCTCTATATAATAGGGGGGGCATTGTTTCAAGTTCAAATCATTCATTCATCCCTTCTAAAGTGCGAAAGTGTGGAGACTAAGGAGGGCGAAATTCATCTTGAAGGCTATTGGAGAGGCGAATTTCTTGCTAGATTGGAGGATAATTTCCAGATTTTTTGAAGACATTTGAAGGCGAATTTCCAGATTTTTGAAGAGGCTAGTGGAGTTTATTCTTTTTCAAACTAGAGGAGGCGTACTTCATCCAAGGGAGGACTATAAATCTTGCCCAACAAAATCCGGTCCTCTTCCTTCATTTTTCAAGGTTTTGTACTTAAATACTCAAAGGAAGGTATGAAGAATTACTTTTTTGAAGTTCTTATTCAAGACTTATTGTGATCCCATTGCAATTTTGTAAAATCTAAGTCTTGAAAATCCAAATTTCATTCATTATTAATTTGAAAATGTGTAATTCTTGATTTATCATGACTTCTTCAAATTAATATCTTAAGTTTTACCTTTGAAAGGTCTTAAATTTCATACTTTAAGGTTTGATGCTCAAAAGACTAACTTTAATATTTTGTGTAGGCATCAAATGGAGATCCCGGAGTTCGAAAATCAAGCCAGATCAAGGACGGTCTCCTCCAGGGCGATCAAGCAAGGACAAGGGCGACCTCCTCCAGTCTAGCATCGACAAGGATGGCTTTCTTCGATCAAACATCAACAAGGGCGACCTTTTCCAATCCAGCATTCCAAAGCGAGGTACATCAATCATCTTGCAC
This sequence comes from Cryptomeria japonica, assembly GCF_030272615.1. Lineage (NCBI taxonomy): Eukaryota > Viridiplantae > Streptophyta > Pinopsida > Cupressales > Cupressaceae > Cryptomeria > Cryptomeria japonica. The sequence goes on from NC_081410.1 coordinate 48,630,221, forward strand.
ATTAGAGACAAAAGGAGTCAGAACAAGGGTTCATTGAAGAAGCAGATAATTTCAGAAGAGTTAATTAAAGATAGCTTCTCAACAACATCAAATTGAATATCTACCAAGCTACAAGTGTCAGACGAGTTGGCATCCTAGTCATCACTCCTCCAGTCGGATTGGTCCACCTCAACAATGTCCAGATTCAATGTACCTAACTCATAGAAGGTAGCACAAACTTCAATGTACCTACCCCAGCTATCCATTGGTCGAATTTTCCAGAGAGGACATGTGTCCAAGCAATACAATTATTTCATTGGTCAAGCATTAAATGTTATGTAATGGTTGTAACAAACCCTAATTAGGGTTTTCATTATTGAATCTTGGCCATTGATCTCAAATTGATCTTAGCCATCGAATTGTATTGTGGGCACTATATAAGCCCGACTCTTCATTTTGTAAAAGGATATAGTTGGAAGCAGTTAGAAGACAGATAGAGAGTAGTTAGAAGGTGATTAGCTAGTTGATAGAATAGCAATTAGAGTATAGTAGAGAGAGAAGGCAAAGATTGTTGCCAAGATGTTGTTGTAAAAGACTTGTAACTTCATTGAAGAAATGGTGAAATTTATGGGTCGATTCGACAATTTGCATGGTCTTTATACTTCTCATATTTGATTTCGTGTTATTAGATGAGTGGAAGAAATGTGCTTGATTGATGGTGAAATTCGTAATCCATACTACTAGCAGTTTGTTGATTGCAGACTTGCCTTGTGTAGTCAACTGGAATCATTCAGCTTAAGCTTAACTTCAATTGTCGCTTCTTCATTGATATGCATCAACCTGATGGTGTCTATGCCTGCAGTGATGATTTGAACATCATAAAGCTTTCCTTCGAAGATCGCACTAACCTTGTGGAGATGGTCCTGGGATGTCAAAACAAGACTTAGTTAGAATTTCATCAAAGATCATTCATTGCTCTTACATTCTTAGTGTTAGGATTAGATCCTGTCCTCGCCCTCATCTTTTTTCCTTTTTTCAAATCAAAGCTAGTAAGAGCCTGTGTTCCAGCAATATTCAAAGCAGATCAGACGTTCAATCATCAAATGTAAGTCCCCTTGTGATTCCAGCAAATCACATCATACCACTGGTGCTTATCCACACGTAGAGATCCTACAACGAAGAACCTTGGAGTCATCCTGATTGATCCTTTTCGCGATATCTTCAGCATTCAGAGGCTTTATTCAAGAGAGGATAAGGTACCCTTAGGTATTTTATTCTGTGTTTGATAGTGTACAAAATACACGTCAACAATTACCCAGGCAAGGAACATTTCAAGAGGGTGAACGATGCTTTCACCATGCACTTGACAAGAACACTGCAAGGCGGCATCCATCAAAGATTATCCCCATAGGTGAAGGAGTTGGTAAAGAAGTATGGTGCTTGGTATATCCAATTCCCCAAGTTCACCTATATAAGAGTTCAAGGATGCCCTTGTGCGCCATACATGCTACCATGCTACCCTACTGACAAGATGATACTGCTGGAATTAGTGAGACAGTTAATCACCTATGACAAAGTCTAGAAAAATAGACACAGGATAGGGATTGCTTTTCCCATCTCAATTGGAAAATCAGTAGAAGTGTGTCCATCTCTACAAGCAGTTGAGAAGTCGGAAGAAGAGTTGAGATCCTACCCCCTCATTCCGTATTCCAGAGAAAACTTTGATCCTTATGGCAACATGAGAAGAGCTAATGGCAGAAGGCATGGCAGAAGGCATAGGCATAAGCTACACTTAGAGGATTATTGGATGAATGCCTAGGATGATTATCGAAGATGTATTCTAGGCTACCGATTGACATTGTTAGAATATGTAGAGTTTTCAACATTCCGGATCAAGCACAAGATGATGGAAAGCCCCTCCAACACACATGATCGGGAGAAAGATAAAAAGTGGAAGTCAATTGGATTGATGTTGAGATCACTGATTTGGGAGACTTGATGAAGTCAGTCTTGACCTACACACAAAGATGGGTGGACATTCAAACTCATAAGTTTAAGAGCTAGAATGCATAGTTGACATTTGATTTGATGGGCGATTCAAACTCATTCGACGAAGAAATAGAAAGTATGAGCATGAGTGAAAGTGCCACCCGATCAACTCACTCCAAAGGTTCTAAGAGGAAAGGAAATCATAATGAACAATCAAAACAAAAGAGGCATAAATCAAGTTCAAGCTGTCCTACTAGTGCCTCATCCATACATGAATTTGAAATGAGCTAGATAGCCACCAAAGAAAGTCAGCCCCCAAGGGAAGCAAAGATTAAAGCGTGAATGAATCCATGGAATCGAGAAGCAACCCCAAGTACAAGACAATACAAGAGCGCAAGAGCAAGCTAGCAACAAGGCAACTGAGGATGAATATGTGGAAATAGAGAAAGATGATGATGAGGTAACTTCCCCACCTCGAGAAGATCAACAACTCAAGGAGGTGCAAATGGGAGAGGAATGACCCGCTATCCTGACATGGCTTAGGGAGAGGTTAGAAAAGGAGGTAATAATAGTAGAAGAGGAGCCTATAGATGATTTGGACAACTTCTTGAATAGAGTTGGAGAGACAGTTGAAAAGAAGAAAGCCACCAAGTTGTCCAAGATTACAAAGGATAATATGGGATCTCGAGTTATACAAAATGCTACTCTAAGAGTAGACAAGCTAGAAGATGAGATCACAACAAATGAGTATGACTTGGAGACAATTGACTTAGGGCCTCCCACCATTGAGTAGGCAATGGAAGATTTGAATGACATAGTGAAGACAGTTTATGATATGTTGAAGATTGAGGTAGAGAAAAATAAGAAGCTCGAGAGAGAGGTGAATGCCTTGAGAAACTATCTACAATGACTTAGAGAATTGATAAGGCAAAATGATCCTTCAAACATGCCTCCACCGCTACTCCCTCCAGACTTAATTGATAATTTAGAAGAAATGAGGATTTCAACACATGTATTGAAGAATTGGATAGAAATTTCCTTCAATAAAGTGAATGGATTTGTAGAAGAGCTAGTGAGCATATTTGATAAAGTTTCAAGCATTCTTGACAGGTGTCAAGTCCTCATGGCTGCTTATGATGTTTTCACTTTCAACAAAGATTACACCATCCCAAGACTACAAGCATTGATGAGCTTGCCCAAGCAGACTTTGGTGAATGTTGGAGTATTGAAGGAAGGCAATCATATGACTTCCAACATTGGTATAACTTACTTTGAATGAGGAAAATCATGTTTGAGGTTATCATCAGTGCTTGCACTCAAGTAGAAAATGCAACAAGTGTGATACATGATAAAATAGTGGCAGTGGCTGAAATCATACTTGGAAGGGAAATGAAGCAAGGAGTTCACATAGCTGTTGATCAATTGGTAGAGAGAGGAAGATCCCTCTTCTTTGGGACAGCCAGTCCACCTTCAGAGAGATAGTTGGAGGAAATACATGTTGGCAAGAGACACTGTTCCGGTGAAGATTGATGCATGAGAAATGCTTAGGAGTTGTCATTGATGGCAACTTAGTTCAGAAATCATATCCGGTATGTGTAGATTTGATTTATCGGAAGTTGCATTATTCATTTGGCATAAGTCTAGAAGGTGGAATATAGTAACCAGCAGAGTATGAATACAGTGTGTAGATCTTGATTTTTGTTGTGTAACTTTGGTTGCGGTAATAGAGGTAGATGATTCGTGGTTCGAGGCAACTTATTTTGTAATCGTAGTTTTTGTGTCGATTCATGAACGAGATTGAAGGTCTAGTATCCGGTAATTCAGGAAGAACAGAGCTATTTTGATGTAACGTGTGATCCAGAATCTTTGGGTTGATTTCGGTGGTTGTTGTTGAGATCGAGGAGATTGGGCCGACATGTGTAAAGCTTTTTATCATCTTGTTTAGGTCCGCATATGGATTTGTGGACGGATTGAGCCAACTTGTTGGTTACACGTTTCATGTTGCGTGTTATGCGGTTTTTGGAAGCCGACATGGGAATTGATCTATTTTGTTGATGCGGATATATAAGATCGACTTGTATGATCATTTTGATATAGGAGATGTATGGTAGATGTGCGAATGTTGATGTGTGATGAGCGAATGAGCATCAACATGCAAATTTGGTGCTCCGATAGCATAAAAGAGCAGATAAGCAGCATAGAGGAAGATAGTCAGATTGTGCTTAACCGAAACTGCTATTTGGCATTAGTAGATGCTATTCTTCAATTCAGATACTATTGTAATCATTTGTAGGACAGTGAGTCCTCCAGGTTGTAGCCCTCTTTTGTATTTGGGTAGTGAGCTCTAGGTAGTATGCCTGAATGCAAGTGCATTCCCCTTTTGTAATATTATCATGCTCCCGATCAAAGTATAATAATATTGTGGGTTCAACTCCCACTGTGGTTTTTCCCTTTCCAGGTTTCCACGTAAAAATCTTGGTGTTATGGTTTTTGGTTGATTGGTTTATGTTTTTGCACTTTACTTTCATTCTTATGCATCCGGTGGTTTAAGAATGAGTTTAATAAACTTGTGAATTGTGGAACATTGATTCACCCCCTCCCCCTTCTCTCAGTGTTAATTGATTCCAACAATACAATCATTCATGACACTTGCCGATAAGATTCAAGATTTCGGGCTAGAATGGGAGAAGATTTTTGTTATTGCCTTGGCCGAGTTGAGCTTCATGGAGGATCAGTTGAAAGTCATGCCTAATGCTCTAATAAACGAGATTGAATGCATAGTGTCCAGAATCATTGAGTTCGCATCAAAGGAAAGAGATAAGGGGAACAAACTTCTAGATGAAAGTTTGTTATGATCCCATGTGGTGTCCATTTTTCTCATTGGAGGATTTTTCCTTGAAGTTTGTGACAAATGGATGCCATATTCCCATTGGCTGATTTTTAATAATTTGCAATAAATTAGGTATTTTGTTATAACAAACCCTAATTAGGGTTTAGGTGGCATGATCTTGGCCTTTGATTTTGATTCAATCTTGGCCATTCATTGTATTTGGGAGCACTATACAAGCTCCACTTATTTTATTTGTAAAGGATCGATTAGAAGAATTTGAAGAATTGTTGCTTTGATGCTGCCAAGAATAATAAAATCATTGAAGTGTTGGCGACTTATTGTGTTTTGGAGCATTTGCTTGTTTCTTCATCCTTTTAAGAGATAACTTAAAACTAAAAAACAAAAGAAAAGATAGAGTAAATTTGCTTAAGTATTTAGATGAATGGAAGACTTATGTGCATGATTAATGGTGAAACTCCTACGTTCACGCTACTAGTATTTCATTGATTGTGAAGTATCTTGCATAGTCAACTGAACTCATTTCAGCCAAGCTTAACTTCAATTGCTACTTCTTCATTGATATGCATCGTCTTGATGGTGTCTATGTTCTTAGTGGTGATTTGAATATCATTAGCTATCCTTAGAAGATTGCACTAGCTTTGTGGAGTTGTTCTTCACACGTCAAAACAAAGCTTAGTTGAGTTTCACTTGTAATCGTCCATCATTCTTGCATTCCTAAACCTTCAACCTTCTTACATTTTTTTTTGAGCAATCATCATTGTTAATAGTAGGAAAAGAACTCCATTGCATATCATTTGTAAAAATAGCATTCCTTTTGATCAAGAATTTCATCTCCTAGAAGAACAATTGCATAAGTCCCCTTGGAAGAGAAGCAAGCACATCGACCATTGAAGCTATGCACATGTCAAGACCTGACATTATTAACCTTGGAGTCGTCTCAAGTGATCCTAGCACTCAGCATTAGAGAGGATTTTGATCAAGAGAGGATAGAGTATTCAATACTTTATTTTGTGTTCGAGGTGTCATAAAACAAACATCAACAAGTGGTAGATGAAAATTCTAAATAAAAAAGCTAATTTGAATAATAGAGCCTGTTTTGTTTGGTTGGGCATTCATCATAAATTTTCAGTGGATTAATAATATCAAGTTGGTACCTCTTTCAATCAGATGTTGTAAAGCCCCAGATTAAATATATTAGTCTCTGTTTTATTCCGAGTAACCTGTTATCCATGAAATAAACTATAAAGATTTCATCATATCACTTTCAGCATCATTAACAATTTTTTATAATTGGTGTTTGTACGGTGCACTATCATGTAACATTTTTATGCAAGTGTTTCTGCTGTGCATTGTTATGCAACTTTTTTATACAATTGATGTGAAGCTGAATGCCAAAATAAAATCATAATGTTTTAATCATCTATTGTATTTCATATGATATTTAGCAAACCTATTGTTTATGTTTGACGCAGGTTGTTGCAAAAGGCTTGTTCCAGTATGCTGAAATTAATTTATCAGTTGCTCAGGTGCTCCAGTTGAAAAATTTGATGTCTTGTTTGGTGTTAGTTGACCTCAAAGTTTGTCTCTTTTCTCTCTGTTTCTGAATTACATGTCTCAAACATCCTAAAATCTTTGATAACGTCAAGAAATTATATTACTCTTTTACAAAGGAGGCACATCTGACCAAAGGTTTTAGCATGTTAGATATGTTACTCAACCAATAATTAAATGTGTTTTGGTTCTTAGGCATGTAGGATGAGTAGCTGACAAACAGATTTATTATTTTTAGTTAAATAAATTCCTGAAAGTAGGAATTCATTTTCTTTTAAACTTGATGCTTGCTTCTGTCATCTAAATATTGTTTTCATTAGCATATCTGAATTGCTACAGCCTAAGAATTCATTTACGTATACTTATAAGAAGTATTTATTCACCTGTTGAGTTTTATGCCCATAAGTAGATATCGGCCCATACATATGTTTTTAGTTGCTTACATATCAGATGTACTAATTATGAATCGCTGTCAAAATTTAATTATTTAAGATGAGTGCTATGAAGCTATAGATGATTTGGAATAACCGAATAAGCCAATCAAAACTCAAGGTATTATAGTATAACTTTCATTCGTCAATGCAGGCTGAATATCGAAGAGAGAACTTATTATCTTGAGGAGACCCCTTATTTGAAAATAAGTAGTAGAGCCACTTCATTAATATCTATAAGGAATTGGCTAGGATCATTAATGGTAGATACATGATGAGATATAGCCTCATGGGCTAAGCATATTTTATTAAATATGGATACACTGGTGAAGATATTACTTTGGAGACTAGCAGTTTTCTATAGAACATTCCACTTGTAGCTAGCGTATCTGTCAACTACAGCCCACTCTTTTGCCTTAGGTAAATAAATTTAGAAAGGATGTAATTCTTAGGAGTGAGAGTTGAAGAAGTCCGTTAGCCTATTTAATTTCTGAAGGCCAACTGGGATGTTGGTAAGGGAATATTTAATTAATTAAATTAATTTTTCTCAAATTAATATTTTATGGGCAACTTTGGTTTAATTAATTATTTTCTGTAAAAGTGAACATTTAAATATAAAGTGATTTTTTCGGGGGCCAAAAGTAAATAAAAAATTAAAAGGGGCCACTTTATGAGAAATAAAGGAAATTTCTTGAGAGTTTGAAAAAGGGATTTTAATGGGAGTTGTAAAGGAAAATTGGACATCTTTTGGGTCATTTCATATCTTACTGTGAAGTTTGGACTTTCTGTTCAACTAGAAACCTTAGACGAAAACCCTAAGGGTTGTGGGCTTTGGAGAAGGATTTCTTCTTAGCCAGTTGGGAGGTGGATTCAAACAGGATCTATAGTTATGCTGAATGCCTGAGGAGAAAGAGGTTGAGCTAAATTGATACATTTCTCCAAATTCAAGAAGTGTTTAGGTAACAAATTTATTGAGATGTGCTGGTAAATAATAAATTTGTGAAGTTGAAGCTTATATTGTGCTATTCGCCACTTTCCTGGAATTCAAAAATGAAATGCTAGCTGCTATTATACCTGTGGATGCTTGGAAGAGGGTTTTATTAACGATTTCATAAATCAAAAGTAGTCCCAGCCATGATAGTTAAAGCTACAGCAACCATAGCATATTGGAGGAAAGAGTGGCGTTTTATGTTATAGAGGTGTGGAGACTGAAAGAGGAATAGAAGAAAGAGTCGCTACAGTTCATAAAGACCATAAACTCTGTGGCAACCATCATATCCTACATTGTCGCCACTCGCCCATATTGAAACCTAGAAACCCAGCAACTAGCATCTAAATTGGCATGGGTTTGAGCCTGGATTGTATGATAAAAAATGCTCTCATCTCTTATGGCTACACATTTATGGAGGCTGAGTCATCAAATGAAGAAGGAATGCATCAATTAAGGATGTGGAGGCCCAAAAATAAAAATATAGCAGCAGACAGATGGAATTGTCGAGGGAAGCTTGTTAACCGCCCAAATCTTCAAGAGGACATGATGCATCTCCAGTTTTGCTGTTAACAAGGGTTAGTGACAAATCATTTTAACAGTTCTGTGTTTTTTTTTGTATCTGAATTCTATTGCAGGCCTGTTATGAATTGTAAGTCAGGCCTAGTGTAATTTATGTGTTTTTGTATTCTTAATACTGTAAAAAAGATCTTCATCCATTGTGGTTGATGGACATCATTAATCCATGATCACTGAAAGCAAAGAAACTATGTTATTCATTCCAATACAAAATTTATATGGTGGTTTGACAAACTTTCGTAAAACACAGAAAAATTTAGACCAGCCTATTACAGAGGAATTGGATAGGATGCTTAATGGTAGATGTGATGAGATATAGTCAGAGGGCTAGTTATATTTTATTAATTGTCAACACAAGTAAAGATATGGTTTTGTAAACTACTACTCTTCTATAGAAGATTCCACTTCTAGCCAGTCTATCTCTTTCAACAACTGTCCACTCTTCTAACTTAGCAATTGGAAATTTGGCAAATAGATGATGAATTATATATTGCTCGTCTCCTTCTTTAGATGAGAATAAGTGTATGTCTGAGCTAGCTTTGCATTAAACAACTCTAGTGATCGAGTTCTACACCTTGGATCCACCCTCACGGCACTACAGTACTATCTGTTCAATAGGACGATCTTTTTTCATGCTGAACGTTAACTTTTTGAACTTTAAACCTTCATATGAGGATCCTTTTGTTATTGACAAATAATATAAATCTCAAGGACATTTCATTCCCAGAGGTTCTGGCTTTTCTCATTAAGCAGCTAGAGCCTATGTCTATTCATGGTTTGTATGCAATTGCATTATGTACTTTTCCAAATTCCTTTTTCTCAATACTTTGGCATTTTCAGTTTTCTCTTGGGTCATCTTGGTGTTGGAATATTGTCTGGCACTGATGTCAATATTTGTTCAGAAGATTTTCAGTTTAAAGATCAACATCACAAAATCAGATCCAAACTGTTTGTTATACCTTTGTGAGACTCGAATTCCATATTCTGTGTTTGAATCTGTATGCATATCTTGGTAGCATCTTGAGTATCTATTCCTTGAAGATTCACTCGCATTTCCTGAAGACTTTACTGTGTTGTCGAATGGAGAAGAAGCAAATCCAGTCCGGGTCTTGAAGATATTATATTCAGCACTCATGAGGATATTGTAATCAAAAGGCTCATTGATTTTTGTTATGTTTTTAAAAAAAGATTTTATGGTTGGCAGTCAGTTACAACTAATATCTAATTAACTAAAAACTGAAAGCCAAACAAATTATGGTTATCATAATGCTTGAAGAGTCTATTATTTGGTACTGAAAATGCTTGAAGAGTTTGTCATTGTTAGAAATAAGACAAACATTTGAGAACCGACAAGATAGTTAGTTTCTACCTGTCCATAACCGAAGCCCCAGACAGTTACAAACTGTCTGTAATGTCACCATTTCGGATTTGCCTTCATTTAATCCTGACACAACAATTTTAATTTAAAATGAGAGTTGTAAGATACTAATAAACATAATTTTATCAAAATTGAATACATTTCATTATAATACTGACTAAATTTTAAGAATAGTTCGGGGGATAGAACTCATCTTGAAAACTTTCTCTGATTTGTATGCTTGAAATATATGTCTCAATGTTATAAACTGCTGCTGCTCAACTGAACCTTTTTGAACTACTATAGACCTGGTCACAAATCTTCGTATTGCTTATTAGAGACCTCTCCTTTTAACAAGTAATCACAATCTCTTTTATTCCAATAGGGGAGAGGAGCCAGAACGTGTGCACCCTAACTTCACGCTTCTCAAAATCATGTGGACATTTAAAAAAAATTGAATTTTACACAGCAGCTTACATGTCAAGCCTCCTACTCAAAACCAAAATTTCAAGTCCATATGGTCAAATATGATGCCACATCAGCATGCATTTTTGTGAAGGTGTCCAAAATGGTCCCAAATTGTCATAAGATCCATAGGTGTGCATTAAGTCGTGTTTACTTGTGTGCTGATGTGGCATCACATCATTGACTTTTTTTTGAATTTTAGAGGTACTTTTTTGGGGATAAGCATTGACATGACATTTTTAGGGCACCACTATTGATCTAAAAGTGTCGATGTACTATAACATGTATTGGTACCCCTATCACCTACTGGTCCCTCTCCCCTAAACACTTCTCTTCAAAATGGTTCGCCTTCTATAATTCTGATTTGATCTTTGGTCAACATAGACTATCACTTGCTTTGAACCTCAAACTCAACTTTAATCACTGCATCATTAATAATCACTTATCTTTCTTTTATGGGTGATAGCTCTTTCCTAAACAAGTTGCTGTCTTGTATCATCGACTAAAAACAGAAATAATCCTTTTATAGCTAATGAGACATTAATTACTAAACATCGTATCTTCTAATGAAGTCGCTGCATATATATCTACTAATTGCTTATATAAAAGATCCTCAATCGCTGTTGTATATGTTATAATGGTCGACTTGTCATTCTTCGATATTTTCTAATGGAACTTCCGCCACCTTCATATTTATCGGCTATTAAATTATTCATTTTGACTATCATGTAGTTAACTTTAATCTTAGTTGACTTATCATATATCCTACTTGACCGCTGCCCTTGAATCAATTACTGTCTTTAATAAATCGGCTAGGATTATTCAAATCACATTATTTTCATTGAGTCTTCATTATCGTTGCCTTGTCATGATTGCTTGCACGGACTCCATCGTTGCATTAATATGTAATCACTTCTTTATTGCTGTCTATCAGCATCTATTCCTGATGCCAAGGAGCAATATGAATTGACGTCATAAGATTTACATACGGGTTCTCGCCAATATTCAAGTGTCGGATTGGATAAATCACTAGAGAGCGACAACTCAGTTAACGCCAACGTTGACCATTTGAATTGCTCCAACAATACCTATAGCAAAAGGAATATGAATCATATATAGACTCTTGAAATCATAAACCTACTCCGGATGAATGGATCGATAATACGCAGCACATGGTCTCTTAATAAGCCTTTTTGAATCCCGCAATTGACTCCAAACATATTGAAGGATTGCACCTCAAGTGAGACGTCTGAATCGGGCATCAAGAAAAAATAGCTAGTCATGCCAACAATTCCCACAATGTACCCCATGCTAGAATCTCCCCCGGTTAGAATGATTTCAAACTTCCATATATATGATGGTAAGATTGACTCACTAGAGACACGTCTCTTCATTATGATGTTTCTCCTTACATGATCACATTCTTCCTTGACCATCGGTTAATTTGATATCGCTGTCTTAACAACTCTTTGCTTTCTTAATCACTGCTGTCTAATCTTTTGATTAGTGTCTTTTCCATACGTCGATAGAAGCTGTTGTCTTTGAACATTAATCGATACTTATTAAGTAGACTTAATCAATTACTTTCTCCCCCAATATATATGTCTTAGTCAACTTGCCAATGTATCATGTCTTTGCTTGATATTATCGGTGATGTATGACTTTGTCATGAGATCGGTTTGATAGATACTTACAGTCATTACATCGATCATGTTCATTAATTGTTGACCTCCTCCCTTCTTGGCCGATCCTTGACAGGATACTATATTAAAGCTTCAGATACTAGTGTTGCCGTTGATTCATTAGTCTCCTTAATGTATCGATAATGAGTCTTGATGTGGCCAAGCCTTGGATGTTATGTATCACGCCTCATTTGGTCATCGCAATGTTTTGGTCTTATGGATCCTTGACATATATTTCTAGACTATTCACGGTCCCTTAATCACATTATTCATAAGGATAATACAAGGAGCTTTTTTAACGAAGTCTGATTTTGTTTTAGAACTTAGATGGGACAGTCACAATTAGAGTTTCAATGGGGGACATGACACTGTCTTCAACTGCAGCCTTCATATGGGAATTGATCAGTCTTTTTAAGTGATTGAATGGTGTGCATTCGTTTTTTTGCGAAGAGAATATTAACATGTCTTTGATGCATTGTGATGTCCCCATCTTTGACCTAGAAAGTTAACAATCAATAAAGTACTCTTGTGGTCAAGGAGTGGCAGACCTTGAGCACCTATGGCTAGGTAGAAGATAATAGAAGTAAATGTACATAGCAAATAGATACCTAGAGTAATAAGATATCCAGAAAATCGTGAAGTCTTATGAATAAGATGATTTTCCTTAATAACATTATGGGATATGAGAATAGTAGAGAACTTGATTGAGGATCATGTAATCACCATTGGTTAGTGAACAGCATAGTCAAAAGGAGAAGATCGATCATCATACCATCGATGAGATATAACAGAGAATCATTATTAGTAATAGAATGGACATATCGGCTAAGGTATGGACAAATATTGATTACATATTAGTGGAAGTCAGTGACTAATATAACACTAAATATTATCAGATTAATAGATGATGGTTAGATAGATATTCAAAACAATGCTAACATGGTTAATTACAGAGTATTAACTATCAATTACAATATCAATTAAGGAAAGAATGTTATCCATCAACTAATCGATATCTTCATGATGAGGCATGATATTAATTAACAGCGATTATGATAATTAGACATTGTTAATGAAAAGGTTATGGAGGCAGCGATTAGATATAGATCAATGAGGTCTAATCAATAATAAACAGTTGTTGTGAAGGAGTCCGATCTAGAAGAGAGGTGACTTATCAACTCCAAAGGCTGCCAGCCTTTTGATTTTGGAGATATAAGAGCAAGTTCAATCTCACTTCATTCATGAGTGATTTTGGAACCCTTTTTCTATATTTGTATCCTTGATTGGATCTGCTCATTAGAGCATATTTTGGCCTAGTGTCAATATCGGTTGCATGAAGAACAATATTCATTATTAGAGACAACACCATTCTTGTTGCAAGCACATAACTCTATATCAAGAGCTGCAATGTATCACTATACCACCATAAACCTGCATATTCTGTGATATCCCCGATGTAATTAAATAATAAATCGAACTACTTTGTTGTAAGGCCCAAATTTAATAACAAATATTTTGGGCCCTTCTTATTTAATTAGATTAGGCAAGTTTTGGTTGGTCATGTCGGCCCGTTTGTAACCCTTCGGGAAGTTTCCCGGAGCCCATATATTTGGCCGTGTTAGTCATTGTTGGGGGTATGCGAGTTTTGATATTTATTTTCTCTTGTGCGAATTCCTGTTGGAGTTCTGGTTACTGCCATTTCAGAGGTGAAAGACCCTCCCTATTTGGTACTTGCAGTTTCAGTGGGATTCACCTCTCACCCTATCCTGCCTTTGTATTCGTTCCGGATCTGGCAAATCTTGAAATATATCATTGCTTACTTTTTCTAGTTGCGTATCTGTTAATTTGGATTTACATGCATAAGGAGAACTCATAATATTCCGAACCCGTTACTCCAGAAGCCCACCACACAACCGCTGCAGTTCACCAAACCTCGACATCTTTACCCAACCCGCACCACCATACGGCCTTCACTGTACACCTTCAGCACCACCGCACAACCTGCTCTGCACCACCGTACGACCAACCCTACACCACAGTACGACCAACCCTACACCACCATGCGCCGACTCTGCACCACCGTACAGCCAGTCCTACACCATAATACGACCTGTCCTGCACCATCGTACGACCAACCCTACACCACAGTACGACCTTCTTGGTGCTACCGTACGGCCTGCCCCTGCACTACCATGCGGCCTGTTGTGCCACCGTACAACTTCCTTGACCCTACTGTACGACCACACCACCGTACGACCCTGCTCCAACCCCACCGTACATTTGCCTCCCTCGCTGGTGCAGTCAGGGAACATTACAGTGGTATCAGAGCTTGTGATCTTGCCAGCCTGTCGTGTAGCGGATGCAAGTGTACACCAGAAGGAGGTACTTTTCAGCCGATCGAATGGGTGAACCACAGGACCCTACAAGAGAAGTCATGGCATTATTAAGGGAGCTAACCAAAAGCCAAGCTCAACTCAATGACACCCTAACCAGAGGAGAGCAACGACAACAAATCATGGAGGAAACCTTACGACAATTGGCCTTGGGAAAAACGAATGGAGAACAGAATGGACAGGGCGATGATTTGGTCACGGGAAGGTCAAACGTCCAACGCTCACATTCACGGCCGCTGATGCCGACTTTTCCTCAAAAATCCGAAGCACCACGGGGGGAGCCAGAACCCACCTTTCAGGAGATGCAAGCACAGTTGAGTCAAGATTGGAGGGATGCAAATCTCAAAGGGGACATATCCTTCAAGGATTATGTGGAGCTCCAGATGAAATACTCGGGCGGCAGAAGTCGGGGCCATTATGGACACTATAACAATGACATCAAACGGAAGGTTGGCAATATCAACCTGTCATCCTTTGATGGGGCCGGAGCGACCTCGACACGTGCCTGGGTTCAAAAGGCAGATACTTACTTCCAACTCAACCCGATGCCTGAAGATGAAGCTATCAAGTTTGCAGCACTCCACCTGGAAGGGGTCGCGCATGAATGGTGGCATCATGGAATGGTCACTCTTGGCCATGACCAGATAACTTCCTATGCTGAATTCACAGAGAAGCTCATAGATCGATTTGACGGAAAGGACCTAGAACTCAATTTCAAGGAGTTGGCGCAACTAAAGCAGCCGGGATTTGTGGACAGTTACATCACAGAATTCCAGAGACTATCTGTGTTGGTGACCGACATCTCAGAGCGGAGATTGGTGGTCTTGTTCATAGACGGATTGATGGAACCATTGAAAGGTTGGGTAAAAGGGTTCAACCCCAGCACGCTCACGGAAGCAATAAAAAAGGCCCGCAACATGGCAACATCTTCCTTTTCCAGAAGTTTTGCACCTACCAAACCACCTTTCGTTTTGAGGGAGAAGGATAATAAACCCTATCCGAAGGGGTCATCGCTCGATGAAGCCACAAGACAGGAACTCAGAAGGAAGAAGCTGTGTTTCACCTGCAAAGAACCATGGGAACCAGGCCACCGATGTTTGGGCAAAGGAAAGATTCACTATATTGAAGTAATGTCTGATGGAGAAGAGGAGCATGAAGAAAGCAAAACCCCAAGGGAAGAATTGGCCTAAGAAACCAGCCTGGCGGAGAGAATCTCCACATTGGTACGGAGGGGGGGCGTCATTGCCACACTGGCAGGGACCTCGAGGTGCAGTGTATTTAGAGTACGTGGTACACTCCAAGGGCAACGAGTTCTTGTTATGCTCGACAGTGGAGCCTCGCTCAACTTCATAAACTCGTCACTCGTCAATCGTAGGGGCTTGTGTACTAAGGAACATGAAGGGTTCGATGTCAAGGTGGCAGGTGGCAATCTCCTATCATGCACTCACCTGGTTCCGCAACTGAGTATCACCATGGGAAATTACACGGTGACCGATGATTTATTTGTTGTGGATCTGGATGACATGGCAGTCAATGGATGGAGACCCTCGACCAGTACACACAGAGCTTCAAACGAATGGAGTTCTCATTCGAGGTTGATGGCAGGAAGGTAGTTCTCAGGGGAATGTTGAATGGCAGCCCAAGGGAGATTTCTGCCAAAAGGATGGAAGCCATCTTCAGACATGATGAAGTAGTCTGGGCAACACATTGCTTGATCTCAACAAAACCTGTGAAAGGGCAATCGACTCCCTATCAGGATGGGGAACTTCAGTCGGTTCTGGATGGGCATAGCTTGGTCTTCGCTGATATTCCACCTGGTATACCCCCACACAGAGGGTTTGAGCACACCATCGAGTTGGAGGAGGGGGCAAAACCCGTTATCACCACACCCTATCGCCACCCAAAGAAGTTCAAAGATGAGATAGAGAAAACGATCCAGGAACTCCTCGATAAGGGATGGATCCGGTCAAGTTCTAGCCCCTTTGCGTCCTCGGTGGTACTGGTGAAGAAGGACGGGACTCTCAGAATGTGTGTCGATTATCGTGCACTAAACAAGAAGACTATCAAGAATAGGTACCCCATTCCCAGGATCGATGAGCTATTGGACGAACTACATGGCGCAATCTATTTCTCCCAGATTGATCTCCGTTCCGGCTACCATCAGATCCGTATGAGGGAGCAAGATGTGGAAAAGACGGCCTTTCGTTGCCATTACGGACCTACGAGTTCTTGGTCATGCCGTTTGGATTAACCAATGCTCCAGCCACTTTTCAGTCTTGCATGAACCACATCTTCAACGAGCAACTGCGTAAGTTCCTATTGGTATTCTTCGATGACATACTCATCTACAGCAAGACCTGGAAGGAACATATGGGGCATTTAGATGAAGTATTGGGGATTATGGAATCACAATCATTGTATGCCAAAAGATCCAAATGTGAATTTGGAATCACCGAGGTCCTATACTTGGGTCACGTCATCAGCGCCCAGGGGGTACAAGTTCATCAGGAAAAGATTCAGGCCATTTTGGATTGGCCTCCACCAAAGACTCTCTCGGAGTTGCGTGGATTTTTTGGTTTGTGCAGTTATTATAGAAGGTTTGTGAAAGGATTTTCACAACTTGGGGCACCACTGACAGATTTGACAAAGAATGGATCCTTCCATTGGAATGCGCAGGCACAACAGACCTTCGACAAACTAAAAGAAGTGATGAGCACGTGTCCGGTTCTGGCACTACCAGACTTCACTCGCCCTTTCATCCTGGAGTGTGATGCCTCGGGTGAAGGCATTGGAGCGGTGTTGATGCAAGACCGTCACCCCATTGCGTTCGAGAGATGGAAGCTCTCGAGAGTTGAGCGGTTATATTCCATCTATGACAAGGAGATGCTCGCCATCATACATGCACTGACGAAGTTTCGACAGTACCTCATCGGAGCAAAGTTTGTTGTGCGAACAGATCACAACAGCTTGCGATACTTCTTGGAGCAGAGGGACCTGAATGAACGACAACAAAAATGGGTGAGCAAAGTCCAGGCATTTGATTTCGACATTGAATATGTGAAGGGAAAGAATAACGTAGTCGCTGATGCCCTGTCAAGAAGGCCCACCATATGTTCTTTATCTCAGATTTCGGCAGATTGGAAGGAATACCTGTTGGTTGAATACTCTAAGAACACTTTTGCCTATGAATTGATGGATGGTCGAGTATTGGATGACCGATACAAGGTAGTTGACGACATCATTTATTACAAGGACAGAGTTTATCTGGTACCCGAATCCAAGATGAAGGAAAAAGTTTTGAAGGAATTGCACGACTCCCCCTTGGCTAGACACCCGGGATACTTGAAAACCTACAGACAGATCCGTGAAAGGTTTTCCTGGAAGGGGCTTAAGGACAACGTTCTGCAGTATGTACGGGAATGCTCCACCTGTCAGTAGAACAAATCTGAGCATAACCTGCCGGCCGGACTGTTGCAACCGCTGCCAATTCCCGACCAGAAATGGGATAGCATCTCGATGGATTTCATTACGGGACTCCCCAGAGTGCAAGGAAAGGATTGCATTTTTGTCATAGTTGACTGATTGACCAAGTATGCACATTTTTTTGCCATCCCCACAAGATATCAAGTAGTTCAAGTAGACGAGTTGTTCTTCCGTGAGGTGTTCCGCCTACATGGTTTACCGCGAAACATAGTCAGTGACAGGGATAGCCGTTTCCTGAGTACCTTCTGGATGGAGTTATTTCGGTTGGTTGGAATCGAGCTGTCGCCCAGCACGAGCTACCATCCGCAAACAGACGGACAGACCGAGATTGTGAACAAATGGCTGGAGGGTTATCTCAGGAACTACATCTCAGCACAACAGAGGGCTTGGGTTCGTTGGTTACATTTGGGTGAACATTGTTACAACATCACTTATCACATGTCGATAGGCATGCCACCTTTCAAAGCACTGTACGGTTATGAACCTTCTTCATTTGTTGACTTGGCATTGGGAGATAGTCATGCACCAATGGCCAAAGGTTGGCTTCAGGAGAGTTTAGACATCCTGAGAGCTCTCAAAGAAAACCTGCAGAGGGCACAGAACCAACAAAAGATGTATGTTGACTGACACCGGATTGAGCGAAATTTTGAAGTTGGTGATCTGGTTTATTTCCGACTTCAGTCGCACAGACAATCCTCCTTGAAGACAAGTGGTAAGGAGAAGCTGAAGCCGCGTTTCTATGGACCCTACAGGGTGGTTCAGAGAGTGGGCGAAGTTGCCTATGAATTGGAGCTTCCTGAGGGAAGTCGGATTCACAATGTTTTTCACGTGTCATGTTTGAAGAAGGCCATTGGGCAACGCGTCACAGTGTCCAGGGATCTGCCACCCATCGATGAAGAAGGGAAACTAATTTTGGAACCAGCAGAGGTTGTCAATGTTAGAGAAAAGAGGTTGAGAACACGCATAGTCAAAGAGTTCCTTATACGCTGGAAGAATCTACCCATTGAGGATGCCACCTGGGAAGGCGAACAAATTCTGGAGCATCCAAGTCTGCAATTGCTTGAGGGCAAGCAATTTTTGGCCACGGAGGACTGTGATATCCCCGATGTAATAAAATAATAAATCTAATTACTTTGTTGTAAGGCCCAAATTTAATAACAAATATTTCGGTCCCTTTTTATTTAATTAGATTAGGCAAGTTTTGGTTGGTCATGTCGGCCCGTTTGTAACCCTTCGGGAAGTTTCCCGGAGCCCATATATTTGGCCGTGTTAGTCATTGTTGGGGGTATGCGAGTTTTGATATTTATTTTCTCTTGTGCGAATTCCTGTTGGAGTTTTGGTTACTGCCATTTCGGAGGTGAAAGACCCTCCTTATTTGGTACTTGTAGTTTCGGTGGGATTCACCTCTCACTCTATCCCGCCTTTGTATTCGTTCCGGATCTGGCAAATCTTGAAATATATCATTGCTTACTTTCTCCAGTTGCGTATCTGTTAATTTGGATTTACATGCATAAGGGGAACTCATAATATTCCGAACCCGTTACTCCGGAAGCCCACCACACAACCGCTGCAGTTCACCAAACCTCAGCATCTTTACCCAACCCGCACCATCGTACGGCCTTCACCGTACACCTTCAGCACCACCGTACGACCTACTCTGCACCACCGTGCGTCGGCTCTGCACCACCGTACGACCAACCCTACACCACCGTACGACCTGTCCTGCACCACCGTACGACCAGCCCTATACCACCGTACGGCCTTCTTGGTGCTATCGTATGGCCTGCCCCTGCACTATCGTGCGGCCTGTTGCGCCACCGTACAACTTCCTTGACCCTACCGTATGGCCACACCACCGTACGACCCTGCTCCAACCCCACCGTACGTTTGCCTCCCTCGCTGGTGCGGTCAGGGAACATTACATATTCACATTGGTGTATTAGACATATCAGCCTTATAGCTTTATAGCTATCATTTGAGAAGGGGATTTGAAGCATATGCATACAATTGGCCTACCAGAAAAAGCTTAAATCCCTCTCTAAGTCTGCAGGTTGAAAAATGTCATTCACAACACATCTCATAGAATCATATCAGAAACACCAGAGCTGCAGTGTAATGTCCCCTTCTCAGTGAGGAGTTTTAGTGGGCCATTAGCCTATTCTAGAGATCCGTAGGCTAACTAGAAGCAAATATTAGGGTTTCCTACTTTTGAGGAGGTCTGTGTGAGCTGTTTGATGCTTGACTAGTTGGAATTCTACGATTCTGATTGTGGATTCCTTCTAGGTTTTCTGAAAGCTTTGCAGAGGTATGACATGCATTCAGTTCTGAGAAGAATTCCAAACTTACTATTTTTAGTAAGTTGGTGGCAGCTGTTAGGGTTTTGAGGTTTTTCTGGGTTTTCTGAGCTCGTTCTTAGGGTTCGAAGAGCAAACTTTTTGGAGTTGTTTTCAGGACTTACTATTTTTAGTAAGTGTCATTTTAGGCAGTGCTATTTTTAGCAGATCAATGTAGAGCCCCAACCCAGTTCAGCTTGATAGTTTTCAGCACTCAGTTTCTGGTTCATTTGGTTTTGATCAGTCTTTGATTTTAAGATGATTTATTTAAATATTAATACTCCATTCTAAGGTTAATATTTAAATTATTTGATGGTCGAATTAGGAAAGGGGAAAGCATATTTTATTCAAAAGATTTTGTTAATTCTCCTAACTCAGGCACCAAGGTTGAAAAGTGTTTTAAGTATGTTTATTTTTTATATTGCAAATTGTGGACCATGGAAAAGTTTGAACTTGTCTAGAGGAAGGGGACTTTCTTTTTGGACGCCACATGCTTGGTAAATGCAATGAAGTGCAACACTAATGTGGATGTAATGAAATGACATTTGATTTGGGTGTATCATTTGCATTTGAATTTGGCTGGGCAAAAGTTATAAATAAGAACCTTGGGCTCTCATTTTGGTACCCATTATTGCTTTGATAACAAAGTGCTGCCAAAATGTTGTCAGACTCTTACTTTGAGGAATGCATACCTCCTAGTGCCTCAGTTTCGTGCTTGAGAGACAACACCTAGCTGAATGTGTGATTGTTTCTCATCCAAAGGAGCAGATTGGACTCAATGTGGTGAAGATTTGTGTGGATTTCTAAGTGTTCTTGTCGCTGGTTGTGGAGTGTGCTGAAGTAGATTCTTGGTTGCAGGTCTCAGTGTGTCATTCTTCTCGTTTTGGGTATTTCTTCTATCTCTCTTTGTGGTTTGGGTGATTCATTTTGTGAGTTTGTTGAGTCTAAAATGGTGTCTAGGATTTTATTTTTGCTCAATCGTACCCTAGTTGGCCACACCATGTGGCTGAGTGCTTTGGGATGCGTGCACAAATTATTGGGGTCAGTTTGCCATGTTTTGTTGTCCTAGGATTGATCGCCTACCTCCTAGTGATCTTATGCTTTCAGTTTCATGTCATTTGGTTAAGAATTGGGCGAGTTGTGAGTGTTTTAGTGGGTTTTGGTGTTGCTGGTCTGTGTGTTTTCAGCGTGCTGGGAGTATATCAGATTTAGAGATTTCTGATTTTGGAGTGTCTTCTTGTGTGGAGTTGGTTTTAGGGTGTGTGGGTTCTTTGTTGTGGAGAGAAAGATCTTGGTGATTGTTTGTAGCGGTTGGTTCTTCATTCTTATCTTCTATGATTCATATTGTAATGCTGGTAGTAGTATTAACAACAATTTCTATTGATCTTTCTTAGACCCACTGCAAAGTGGAAGAGGCTGGCCTTGCCGACTATCTTTGGGATAGTGATTTCTCTTAATTTGTAATCCATATTATGCATTGTAAAGTTGGTTAGTAGTACTAACAACTATCTAATTGGATTATTGCTCTTAGTCCCACTGCATAAGTGGAAGAGGCTGACTTTGCCGCCTACTTTGAATATTGTAATATTGAACTCCCACTACATAAGCGGTAGAGTTGATTTGTAATTTCATTTGTAGTCCTCCTGCTGGGTAAGCGGTTGAGTGATTGCTACTTCAGTTTCTTGGCTTGTCCTTGGCTGGCTTACCGCCAAGTGATCTTTCAGTATTCTCATTATCCCGTTGAAAAGTGGAAGGGGCTGGCTTGCCGCCCAAGTATTGTAATCAATTTCAGTTTCTTGCATTTAACGATCCCCTCAACATTGTATGCTCTCACCCTCCCAGATTGGTCTCTCGGTGATCAAAAGGTGGAAAGAGTTACTTTCAGCAGTATTGGGATTTCATTTTCTAACCCTAATGGGTGTTTGTGTTGATTGTAAACTGAAATAATTGAAAAAAAATTAAGGGGGATATTACATGCTGGCCAAGATCATCCTTGCACAAGCCTCATTGAACATAGTAGGAAAGGCAAAGATAATCCATCTACACTCAACATTGATTGTATTATTGCACATATAATTATCAAGGATCATACACTTAACTGCTGATTCGATAGCATTATATCATCATATTACAAGCGTAAACCATTGTGTTCTTATGTTGATCTTTATATTTTACAAGTATTATTAGTAATTGAGGAAAGAAGTCTCTTGCAATTGATCTTTGCAAGTTAATTGTCCCTATGCTATAAGTTATTAAATAAGGGGACATTACATGCATAAGTATTCAATGCCATAAAAATAAGAAGACGAGTTTTGAAGAGTGGGTGATAACGCAAACAAAGGTTAGAAAGTTTAACCACGAGAGGAATGTTCCATCAGATTTTAGAGTCTCTGTGAAGTAAGAGTGGTGTGTATTCAAACTTCAGTGTAAAAGGTATATGAGCAAAGAAAACAGTTCAATGTGATCAGGTATAACCATGATATTATTGCAGCCATTTTGTGTTTGATAACATTGTGTCAATTCTATACAGTTTCGGGTTATACCAGTGATGATACAGCAGATTGGTTATCCAGTTTATTGCCATTATTGACAGCAAATTTGAAGGAACTTGTTGCAGATCTATCTTCAGTAACATTTGAGAGACTTTGTTTGTTGTGTACGCAGTGATGTGTTACTTTCAGATTGGCTTCTCTTCTGATTAATGCAGCCATTACAGATATACATTAATATTCAAATCTGATAATCTGTGGTCTTTTCTGCTTTTCAATTTGCATTCCATTCAGTACTCTTTCTCTTCATTCTGTTCAAAAGCACAGTTTTGAACTTCAAAAGACAGTTTTTTGACTTGGACATTATAAAGTCTAGTGTTTTGTTGAAGTGGTGATATTTTGTGAATGTAATATTCTTGATGATAATATTTTAAGTTGTTGGGTGGGTGCTCAAAACTTTGAAGTGGGATTTGTAAAGTTGGTGCTTTGGCAAAAGGATTGGTAATTTCTTCAAAGTTGGTGCTCTGGATTATTGTAAATGTTTTCAACTCTGAGGCTGGATTATGACAGCAGATCCTAGCAGCATTTCTCACCGTGTTTTTCCCAGTTTGGGTTTCCACGTAAAACTGGTGTCTTTCTCTTGTGTGGATGCTCTCGAGTTCATTTGATTTTCATTGCACAAGTTTTAAATTTCAGTTTTAAAAGAAAACATACTCAAATTAAATTTAAGTGTTTCAACTATTGATTCACCCCTCCCCCCCCTCTCAGTAGTTAACCTGTGCTCTACATTTGGTAGCTACAAGACAGTCTTGATTCATCTGTTAAAATTGTGGAGAACTTCCTTAAGCAGAGGAAAACTGATGAAATATAGATATATTGGCATGTGTTTTATTAAATGTAGTCACATGGAATGGTGTACCTTATTATATGTTTTATATATAGTCATGTCACTTTGCTGTGTATGTGTACATCGTTTTTCTCTTAGAGCTTCCTTGTACATCCTTTGTAGCATTAATACAGTAATACTACAAAGATAATAATAGAAAGAAATGAAATTGTACACTGTTACTCATTTGTAATATATAATTACAAATGAGTTAACATGTACATTATTTTTCTTTCTTTTATTGTCCTGCACACACACATGCGATACAAATGAGTTGGCAACTTGTCAAAATTTGTAAGGACCCGCTAGTCCTAACCTTAATCAAACTCCCTTTTAATCAAATCCTATTAGAGTCTAAAGTGTATTATATTCGAACGAACATAAATTACCATTAATGCAAGTGCAAAATTTAACATTCGTACATAAGGGATGGAATTATTGTAAAGTAAGAATATAAAATACTATATCAAATTGATAAATAATACAACTTACAGTTAGTGTGCATATGAAAAAGATAAATCTATCAATCTTAAATTAACGTCATCAAATCATCCTTCCTAAGCATTAAGCATTCATAAAGGAAAGAAAAGAAAAAAAAACTCATCAAAAAAACACATATGCTACGATTCATGCATATGATTAAAGTAAACTTAGAAAACTTAAATAAGCATCAACATAACCAAATCGACCTAATCATTTATGAAGTGAAAGGAAAGATAGAAACTAATGATGAAAAACACATAGGCAATGAGTCATGCACATGATAGACACATGTTAGCAGGTTAGTGAGTTAGTGGTTTTCCTTACTTTCTGTTAGTTACATTTCACATGTCGACTTCCTACTACACTTACATCATTAGATCTCATAGGTCATTTACATGGCTTACTTAGCCTATATTCTTGAGACCTCATTGGTCTATTACAATGAAACAATAATACAATATACATCAATACATAGGATTTTACAATGCCATAATAAGAATCTCTCTCTGGATATAGCGTCTCCATTGCCATCGGACTCACCTCCATCTGCAATCTGGAAGACGAACAATGACCCAATCGTTTTATCCGTCCAACCAAATGAAGCTTATGCTTCTCGGTGCTCATGATAAGCTCCCGTCCCTCACGACGGAGTTTCCTAGCAAACCGGAATCAACTGTCTGGAATGGAACCTGTGCATGCATGTAGTATCTAACAACCAAACTGTTTAACTTAGCTACATGTGTTATGGTAGGGAGAAAACTTAATAAGTTATTGGCCAAATTAACCCTTTTGGGGTAGGTGAGAATAAAATCACCCTTCCTTGGTTTATCCCATAATCAAGCACATCTTTCCAAGGATACATCCATCATAGACGACAACAATTCCCCTCTTGGTTAAGTATGTTTATTATTAATGTTTTGTTTTTGGATCATACCCCAAATTATAAAATTTCATAAACATAACCTTTATTTATATATATAAATATATTACCGTTAAATTTGAACCAGTTGTTTTTTATTAGAAACCTAATCTTATGGACTATAATATCTAAGGCTAATCAAATCAAATTACCAAAATGTAAGAGAGATAGGAGAATTAGCAAAAGAAGCGGCCAAGCCAAAGACTCTGTCAACCAACCGATTCAATTGGGCAACCAAGGTTTTTGCAAGCTAAAAGAAATATGGAGGATCCATATGGGTATCGATCCTGCCAAAACAGAACTTCATCCATACCAAAATCGATCCAATGTGCTCTGCTAGATTGGCCCAATCAACCAAACACAGAGAAAGAAAATTTTGTGGGGTATGTTTTCAACCCACATAGAGATTGACTTATAGGCCAAACAAAGAAATCAGAAAACTATGACATATATATATATATATATATATTAGCGATATGAATACGCAGCCAAAAATATTAAAGAAAGAATCTGCAGAAAATGAAACATAGAAATAATAGTTACCGGAATTATTCAGTTGTTCACAATTTGAGGGAGGAGGAGAAAAGATGTGGTATCCTTGCAGAAGACCGATCTCCCTAAATGAGTTCCCCTTGCAGGCCGTACAAATTGTAGAGAGGGAGATGAATAGGGAGGAGGTGTGGTCACCTTGTTGGCTGATCGAACCTTCTTATTCACCTTCCAAGCTTTCCAGACAGCTCGATTTCCCCCAAATACCTCTACAGACCAATAAAAATGGCAAGGAAAAAGAAATAGAGAAGGGCGATACAAATAGGAGGTTGACTTCAGCAAGTCGATGTGGGGAAAGGGAAGGAGAGGCGTGGTCTCCTCTCCCAGCAGTTCAACCTCCCTAAAAAAATCGAACAGAGAGATGGGGATTGGAGAGGAAATTTTCGGCCAGATTTGGACTTGCATGATGAAAGACTGGGTTATGGTTATAATTGCTTTGACAAAGGAAATTGATCCAAAATTTATGGATCTAAACTACCAAAGCATGGGTGGTTGGATAGTTGAAATGAAGAAAAAGAGAATTAGATTAGATAGTAACAAAGAGAAATTAAGGAGAAGACTGAGTTATCCCTCAAAATTTGATGCAAAATGATAGATTAACACTTCAAATTTTATAATGCAAGTATAATTTAATTCTCAAAAGTCATTAAACTTAAATTAATTTTTTTTAATTTGTTTACTTATAGTCTCTTTATTTATTACATTCAACATTTTAATTTAAATTTAACTTTTTATTATTCAAAAATCTTATGCTGCAATTATATTATAATTTTATTTATTATTGACGTCCTAAATTGATTTTATTATTTGATTAATTTTGTTTAATTATTATTTTGTGTGTATGCACATGTTTACATTCCTTGGGTTGCTATCGACAAGTTAGGAGACCCCTCCTCGGTCATATGTCCATCTTCGACGGTTGACCTTGCATCCACTTCGTACTCAACAAAATCGTCAAATCATCATGATATATAAAAATTCATAACATAATTAACATTTCACCACATATAAATAATATCACATAAAAATAATGTTATTAATTAAATAATGTCGTCAAGCATATCATAATGTCAAATGTCATCAATGACATCAATGTCTAATGAAATAAATTAATCTAAAACATAATAGTCTAGTACTGGTCGTGACAAAATTTGGCAAATCTCTTATTTTTCTTTTTATGAGTCAACATTTACAATTATCTTTTTTTCGTTTATTCTCTTTGTTACACACACATACACATGAACACACATGCAACATGTATATGATACAAATGAGTTAACAACATGTCAAATTCTGGCAATCTTTGTTTCTCTCTTTATTGTTTTTGTTGCAATTACACATAAATTTGGTATCAAATCCTAGCACTCCAGTCCTCTAAATGTAGTCACTTCAAGGGCTCTCAAAATTTACTCTTATTAGATTTGACACCACTAGATTCCATACAATCTAGTTACTAGATTTAGTCTCCTTGAGAATCTCTTATAGATCTACTCTCTTCCATGGCCTTCAAATTTGGGAATTACTTCAATGTTGGTGTTCATTAAATCAAGGCTACAATTTCTTACTAGGTACTAGTCTCTCAAATTAATGTTGGTGTTCTGGGCATTTTGCTGATGTTTTACAAATAAAATATCACGTCTTGTAGTTCCAATTGCTCTTGGTACAAATGTTTGATTAAAATGACTTTTGTGCCAACTGAAAGTATTCTTCAAGACCTTTATGGTCAGTGATCACAATCAAAATTCCAAGTAGTATTTAGAGGGATCAACCACATTGAGAAGTTGACCTTTTGTAATTGGTTTACTGTTATTTTTGTTGGTCATGACCTTGCCTAGAAGGAGATAAATTATCATATCTATCTAGCTGGGGAAGCAAATCAGGCATTTCTGTTTGCATTGAGGACATTTTCAGATGTACGTGTCTACATTTTCTTGGTGATCATTGGCTGTAAAACCTTGGTGGTTTCTTTTTCTTGCTTAAAGGTCTTGTCTGGAGTAACCCCAAAAGTTACTTAGGCATACTTGCAAGAATCACTGAATATCAATTCTGTTGAATAAATGCTTGTCAGTCAGTTAGAGAAACTAGATCAAATTTAGAGAAGAAACAATGAGAGCTTTCCAAAGGAAACTTCTTCTAAATCAATCATGTGCACAACTACACAACATCTCCACAGTGAGTCTGCTTGGTGACTTGGCTTTGTTTATAGAACTAATTTGTCATATTCACTGCCTACTGTCACCAAGGAAATTAACTGTTCCCCTTTAAACTTTATTCTACTCAAGTGCTCACTTTAGCCGATTTTCAGCTACCATTTGAGATTGAGATCAATGCATTCTGCTCTTAGGGTATTCTTCACTTTGGTTATTTGTCTGCATACCATGTTGAGACATTAACTGTCACAGTAAGAAAATTTCCTACACACGATTTAGAGCTTTATGCCATTGCCTAGACATGTAAGCATTGGAATTTGGAAGTAATTGGGGAAAACGATGGCATCATTCACACAGATTACAGACGATTGCAGTTGCTGTCACAACTGAACAGATTTTTGCAAGATCTTGAGAAAAATGGTCTTCATATCTAGAACATCATGTGTAAGAAGGGAAGTGACAATGAAGTCATAGAACGTTTGAGCAAGCCTGTGATCAAAGCTGTCCTCATTTTGCTCGACACATGTGGATGTGAGACTAACACCTTGTCAGAATTTACAAATTAAAGACTTTGCAAAAATATATTTGGCATTGCATTGTTATGTCAATTCCTCATTAGGACTTGTAAGACAAGTTTTTAAAACACTTTGAGCACTTGTGCATGGTGCACGAAGAAAAATGTCAAAGGTTGATATGGAAAGTTCAAAAGTATTTGATGTGTTAAAAAATAAGGGCTCAAATTAATGACAGCCTTGCCTTTGTAGCCAAGTCCAAAATTTGTTTAGTACATATACACTATTCAATTAGAAATACATTGAGGATACTATTTTGAGACAAAAGGCATCATCAACTTCTGATTTTATCAACAACTGCAAAACAAAACATGCTACAGGCAAAAATCAATTGCTGCAAAATGAAACATGCTACAGGCAGATGTCAACTATTGCAAAACATGGTACAGGCAGGTATATTATATATACATTTTATTTATAACCACCTATCCCCTAAAATTTTTTTTGACTTGTTCCAGAAAAACTAAGTTTAAATATTAGTTTGTTGAGTAGTGTTGTCTCTTTGTCTAGCTACAATCTCACCTGAGAAATTACAATGACTCAAACAAATCTAATATGTAAAATATAATAAATTGGTGTCAGCATCATGATACAATAGATGGTTTCCAATCCCGTCAACTATGAATTCTATCCTATGATACACTATACAAAAATGTAATGTCCCCTTCCTTATGATGATACTTTTAGTGGTCCATTGGCCTATTCCGGAGACTTGTAGGCTGTATGGAAAGGTGAATTAGGGTTTCCATGTTCTTTGGAGTTCCGACCAAGCTTGTCAGAGATGGATTGTGAACTTACTATTTTTAGTAAGTTAGGGTTTGGCCGTCGGGATGGTGCAAAGTTGCTAAGCTCGCCAAGCTCTTTCTCTAGTTGTGAAGATCATGATTTCAGAGCATTATTTTATGACTTCCTATTTTTAGTAAGTGGCAGTTTGGGCAGTCTATTTTTGGCAGTCCTGGATTTGGTCCTGATCCAGCACAGTTCAGTGATCCTCATTGCTTAGCCTCATCCGGATTTTGTTGATAATCAGAAGTGGAGTTATAAGCAATTTAATTAAATAGTATTCCTTATCCTAAGGTTATTATTTAATTATTTTATTATTGATTGATGTTATGGGGAATTGTGCAGAAATTGATATTTTTCCTAAGTCATGCCTGGGCGAATTATTTGATGGTTATAAGGAGACTTTATTTTCGATATACTTCAAAGTTATATCATGCCAAAATCGTGGTCTTCTTCCTAGGCGCGATTTTTGGACTTGGGAAGTGGGCGCCATTCTTGGGTCCACCACATGAAATGAAATGCAGTTTGAATGAGGAGAATTTGGAGGCAATTTCATTTGAATTCCATACTTGAAAAGCTATATAAACAGGTGACTGGCTCCTCATTTGGTATCTAGAGAAAATATATCGTTATGCTGTCTAAATGACTCCAGACTTCTTCGAGGGTGAATACCTCTTAGATCTTTCCTTTCGGTTTCGAGTGTGAGACATCACTCCTAGCTGTGGTTCAAAGTTGTGAGCTATTTGGTGATTTTTGGGTGTGTTGGTGAAGAGTTGTGTGCTGCTGCGTTTTTTGGTGTTGCTATCGTGTGTTGGCTGGAAGTGTATTTTGCTTGTAGCTATCTGCATGTTGACTGCATTGTTCTGGGTGAAGGCTCGTTGGAAGCGTATCGGAGAGACAATAATTCTCCTACATTTGTGTGGCATTTGGAGAACTCTCCAATTTATAGTTGCAAATCGAAATATTTAGCCAAAACACCATTTCTAGAATTGCCTTGGGTTGCATGCATCACCTCTGCTGCTCTCTAGTTGTAGTTTCCAGGTGTGTGCGGGAAAAGTGGTGCAAAGAAACGGAAAATTTGGTTTCAAAAGGTCCACACACCAATGGGACTCTTGGTGCAAGTTATAGAGCTATATCGAATAGCTCAACTCCCCAAGGGACGTTCCATTGTTCTCTATCTCACATGATCCCTAAAGTCAATGCCTTTGCTCTCAGATCACTGAGCAAAGTGACTTCAAGAATGACAACTCCAAGAATGAGGGATGCTTGATCAACTTAATATGAATGCATTCCTAGTTATGCATGATATTAAATCTAATATGATTTAAACTAGCATGGATATGATGATAAGATAAAAGATTAGTAAAAGTCTATCCTAACATGATATACTAATCTAATATGAATGTGCTATGATAATGGAAATGCTTCTTAAAATGCTTATTAAGATGATTTCTATTCAAAGAGAGGCTTAATGCTTGATTTAAAATGATTATAGATTAGATGCATGAAACTTGGATATATTTAGCAAAATGTCTATAAGTTTGATACTAAAGACTTGGGTTCTCAAAATGAGAGAATGAGAGCTCTATTTATAGGAAAAATAGGGCAATGGATGGTCAAGATTGGATAATCTTAACAAGGGCCAAGATTGAAAGTTATCAATCCATGTTTATAATTCTCACCAATGAAATGGTGACAATTGTCAACAAAAGACTGCTTGAGAGGAGATGTAAGAAGCAATAAATGCTTGAGAAGACATGATGGTCACCTTAGGAGGTAAGGGTTAAGGTTAGGTTGAGGTTATCCATTGGATAAAACTTTTACCCAAGGATAAACTCTTGTGCAAGGGTTAAAGGGATAACTGTGGTCAAAGCAATGAATGCTTGATGAGACCCTTGGGTTAGATGAAGGTTGAGTTAGAGAGAAAGTCTCTAATCATGTAAGAAGGTTGAGTTAACCATTAATGGTTAGGAAGACTTTAAAGGTTAACTTGTTGAAGACATAAAGCCTTTAATGGTTCTCAAAGATTTTGAGGGTTTGAGAAGTGACTTCCCTTTGCTTAGGAATGTGACAATATTTAGGAGATGGATTAAGCTAATTTAGAAGTGATTAGAAGAATCTAGAAGGGGGTTTAGAGAGGCAAGTGGGAGATGTAGGATTTTGCAAGTGGATGGAGGGGAATTTTAATTAAAATAAATTAGTTTATTTCAACAAAAATAGATGCAACTTGCATAAATACAAGTGGGGGATTTAAATAAATAAATTAGATTTATTTACTTGCAAGGATCAATTTAATTAAATGTAAATTTAATTAAAAGGGGAGAAAGGGGAATTAATTAAATAAAGTGATTTATTTAATTAAAGGTTATGAAAGGCTTAGGTGAACTTAATCAAATAAATTAAGTAATTCATTTAATCAAATAGAGGAATGTGAAGAATTTAATTAAATAGAGGAATGAGGTTAAAATGAATATTAAATATTCACTTAGGAAAGTGGTCATTTTTATACGTCCACCAGGTATTGATTTGATTGTTTATGTTATACGCTTCATTTACATTTAGTTTGACATGATTCCATTCAGTTTTGAGAGAGTTACAAGCATTTTAGTGGTTTTTGGGATGGCTGGTTCTGCGTTTCATTGTCTTTGATTTCAGAACAGCAAGTAGTGTTTGTGGTGAGAATGTGTTATTGTCTTGAGATATGTACTTCATTCTATCTTCTCTCACATCTCTATCTTTGTAAGGATTGCTTCAGTAGTACTGACCAATTCATTCTTTGTTGTATTTCCCACTGAACAAGTGGAAGAGGATGGCTTAGCCGCCTGTATGTCTTGTAATTGAGCTTTGGCCTCCCGCTGAGCAAGTGGTTGAGTGATATTGTCCTCTCGTTGAGATATGCGGTTGAGTGATAGTTTTATGTAAAAGCCCCCCCATTGCATAAGCGGTAGAGTGATTTGGTTCTGTTATGCTCTTGTTTCCTTGGTTGGTTTACCGCCAAATTCTTGTTCTTCATCCCGCTGAAAAGTGGAAGGGGTTGGCTTGCTGCTCAATATTGTATTTGCATTGTAATTTCCAGCGGATTAGTGAGCTAACGAACCCCTTATCACCGTATGCTCTCACCTTCCCACATTGGGCTCTTGGTGATCAGAAAGTGGAAGGGTTACTTTCAATAGTATTGGGATTATATTTCCTAACTTTAACGGGTGCATTGTAATATTTGTTGTGCTCAAAACCAAAAAACATTAGTGGGAATATTACAAAAAATAATCTCCAATTTTGAAGAACTTCATGAGGTATTATGCAAGAAATGGACGAACAAAACCAGTGAAACGTAGAGTGTGTCTCTACAACAACACCTCCCGCATGACAAGCGGATACCTCTCAAAACTAACACTAAGCAAGCCAACCTAAACCTAAAGAACAACTAGAAGCAAACCTAAACTAAGGCGAACCGAAAGAAAATGTACTCTAACTATGATACAAGGAGTAGGCTTCGAAGAAACCTAAGGTCGAAAGTAATGCTTGAGGAACTGTCCATTGACGGGCAACGGGACATCCTCACCAGTTAAAGTCTTCAGCTTAACTGCATTTTCTCCTAGTATCTCTGTGATTTGGTAGGGGCCTTTCCATAGTTCGTCAAATTTGTCATGATCTCCCCTTCTCTCGTGGGCTTTATCCCAATATAGCACTAGGTCAGAAATTCTGAAAGCTTTTACTTGTGCTTGTCTATCAAACCATCTCTTTACTATGCCATGTCTCTTTTCTTCTAAATTCATCAATTGTGTTGATCTTGTTTGTGTCCAGTCTTCACCCCCCATGTAATCTTGTTTGTATCTAGAGACCAAATGGAAAGTACATAAACAAGAGATAAAGAATGTGACAAGATAAACTGTATTCCTATCAATGATGCAATAGAATAGAATCAACTGGATTCCATGCATTGATATGCAATGAACGAATAGTACATGGGAGATCCCTTGGTTATATAGCCAAGGTGAGAACATAGGAGTGCATAAGATTATTACAAGTGTTGTAATCTTATGACATGAGACAAAAATGGAAACCTATCATCCCACCTAAAGTGGAAAAGTGATAGTGTGATAATACCACAAAAGGTGGATCACCCACGAAAGGTAGAAAAGTGCAACCACGAAAGGTGGATATGATAATGTGATAAAGGCACTAAAGGTGGAAACACTACATAAAGTGGAAATAATAACATGATAATGCCACCTAAAGTGGAGATGCTCCAAATATGGTTCCCTAAGTAAACTTAAGTGACATGTAATTAGGATCTAGATGGAGACTAACCAAGGGAAAACACCTTAATTACACCATCACTAAGCATAGGAGTCTTGGACATATGTTGAGTATTTTTACCTTGTATCATTCATTTTCTCAACTGCTCCTATTGTTGTGCTACTAGCATCACAATCAACTAGAAACATCTTGTTGAAGTTTTGTAATGTTGACAATGGTTGTTCAATTACGTATCCTTCAAAATCTTAAAACTCTTTTATATCTCTTCCAAAAGCTATGACCCCAGCCCAAAAGTCACTTTTTTAAATTTTATTTAAAACCTTATGTCTGGCTTAAGTGGTGCTCAACCCCAAAGGTCCTCTTTATTAAATATTTTGCACTTTATTACTTTGGGCGCCCATATAGTCCTAAAATACTTGGTAATACTAGATTTTTTCGCTTATCCTATTCTAGTCCATAAAGAATATGCAAGGAACACTGAAAAAGAAAAGAGGGTAGCAATCCCTCATGGAAAATGACCATGAAGCATTTAAGGTTGATATGAGTAATGACAGGACCATGGAGGACAATCTTGAATATTATGTTTGAGAGTCTTGCTAATTCACTTGAATTTAAAGGTAGTGGAATATGTAGATATTCTTGTTAAACCACCTTTCGTCAATACTTCAAAAGCTCCTAATGAGAACTATCAAATTGAAAATCCAAAGGAAAACGTGTTGAAGAACTTGTTCTTGAAAAATTAAATGAAAACAATAATTTTGCTCGTCTCTATAGCCCCCAAAGCACCCCATATCTTACAAACCATCAAACTAGTGCCTTACAATGAACTTGCTTATACAATTTTATGGGAAACTATTGACAAAATTAGGTCTTGGTTAGGGTGTAGGGATAGTCTATTTATAGGAGGGTAAAAAAAGGAAGCAAGTTGAGTATTTTACCAAAAGGCTAGCAAGAAGGTCAAGAAATTTTTTTTCTAGGTATTTTGATAGGCTATATAAAGGGCAAAGGGCTTCACTGCTCCAATTGATAAATGAATCTAAAATGTGCTAGTTATAATGTAAGAGAGCGTGAGTTCCCTAACATACAATAGTCCTTGTAGGTTTTGTTGTCCAAGAGGGTGGACATATATTGTACTCTATACTGTCATTATGAACTATATTTAGTAATTTTTTATTTTGATTTTTTTACTATTGATCGTTGAGGCATAAATATTAACCATGACATTAGAAAAGGATTGATAAGAGCCTTTGTAATATCCCCGGATAGGGATACTAGGAAAAGATAACAAACTCTACAAACTAGGGCACAACATTCTGAAAATTTATTTGCATGTAAAAAACCTCAATTACACTCCCAAATATTATGTCAGAATCAGATCTGAATTTACCAACTAAAGAAATAGTTTTTCATATTATTTTCTGAATTTACAAACATATAACAACCACCTTAATATCTGCCCAGAAATTTTCTGAACATTTTTTGAGGTAAAATAGAGATAGACATGCAGATTTTAATATCCAACTTGCCCAGAAGTCTGCTGTCCACAAACAGAAATAAATTATAGGGTTTATATGTACCAAATATGCAAAGTTCTTCTGGAAATGGTGGCCAGCTATAACGCCCAAAATTAGGGTTTCAAACCCTAGTGCAATTAATTACAAAGGCCCCAAAATGCAGCTCCAAATTGAGGTACTTAGGTCTGCTATAAAACCGGCTAGGGTTTGCTGCTCCATATGGTCTAAATGATTTCCAACAACTCACAAATCTCCTTTATTTAATCATGCTCCAATCTTAGGGCAAAGCCCTACTTAAATGATGATAACAAGCATCAAAATTGCCGCTCCAAGGATGGTGAACA
Source organism: Cryptomeria japonica (assembly GCF_030272615.1). Classification (NCBI taxonomy): domain Eukaryota; kingdom Viridiplantae; phylum Streptophyta; class Pinopsida; order Cupressales; family Cupressaceae; genus Cryptomeria; species Cryptomeria japonica. The sequence continues at coordinate 48,665,251 of NC_081410.1, forward strand.
GGTCTGCCCCAAATCTGAAAATGAAATAAAACCCTAATCTCCACAAAATCACCCAATTTGTCCTCTAGGGCAAATCGCCCCCCTTCTACAATATGGCACTCCAAATCTAGGGTGAAACCATAGGAAAATAATAGCCCAACTTGCCAAATAAATAAGTCGTAATATCCAATCTTCAAATCTGATGTAGAATTTCTGCTCTTTTCACCAATCAATCAACAATGAAGCACATTTAGATCCCCGTCAGGGAACCTCCAATTGATGTGCTAGGTTTCCATCCAACTCACTGAATTCACAAGGGTTTTCGTCCTTTGAATGAAGCTGAAACCAAGTTACAGCCAACAGGAAAATTTACCACAAGAAGAAATAAACTCAATGATGCCTCCAAAATGAAGATAAAGTCCTTATAAAGACCTTGTGGAAGTTTCTGGAGAAAAAGGAAACATTTACTATTTTTGAATAATTTTTTTCTTCCATAAGCTGGCTGCCCCATATGAGGGAAAATAAATTTAATTTTTTTTTTCTTCTTTTTCCCCACTTCATTTCTTATAAAGTCACTTTTATAATATTTAACTTTTTAATAAAAAGTAATATTTCACTTTTTACAAAGAAAGTGACTTGCTGGGTCGCACACCTCAGCCATTTTATTGAATTATTTTATTAAATGGGGACATACAGCCTTCAATGTTTCTCAGTATTTAGAGGCATATAGTTAAGTGAAATGGTCTTCTCCTAAGATCTCCAGATTTAATTTTTTTTTTCTGCAGATTTATGAATTTGTCCCTAACAGATGTATTGGAATTGTTTGCATTCTATCTTTGTACTCTTGGTTCTTTAAAGTGTTTATTTTTGCTATCATCACAGGATATTAATCTCATGAACTTTATAACTTACTGTGCAGGAATTGAGAATGGATGGAATAGAGCGGCTGGCAAAAGACAAGCTATTCTTGTAGGGTTGAGCATGCTGTTAATTATCTTTTTGTTTTTGTTTTCTGCCTTAGATATAATCTATAATTTTCAAAATCTAGTAATGATTACTTTCTCATTTCTCTATTGGTGTTGTTAAAATATAATCGACATCTTAATAATATTGAATGCACTTCTTTGTAAAGTATGAAATGCATGCTATAAAACTAAAATTTAAACATGTGCAATAAATCTAAAAATTGAGGAGGATTTTCATATAGGATTAGCTTTGCTAGTTTTTTAATTTTATGAATGATTGGGGGATGATGTCTTTGCTGGCCTAGAGTATAGATAGGCTAAAATGTAATACCATAGATGGACTACTCGCCGAAAACTCGATGAGTAGCAAAAACTCGTTGAGTTTTTGGGCCAGGCGAGTAGATTTGACTTCTACTTGCCCCCAAAACTTGGCGAGTCCGAGTTAAAAACTTGCTCGATTGTTCCTCATAGCCGAAAACAGTAGAAAGATGATGCATTTTGTGTTTTTGGATTGGGTTTTGGGCTGAGAAGGGGGAAGTTGACTTAGAGTGACTTGCAAAGTGATTTGGAGTGATTCCAAGTGGATTTGAAGGGGATTTTCAAGAAAAATCAGATTCCCAGGTTAGTTTTTTAATTTTTTTTCTATGCTTTTTTAAAACAATTTGTTTATTTTTTGTTGCATCTAGATGGATTAGAAATGATTCCTAGGTAGTCTAAATCCTTTCTAAGTTATTTGCACAAGATTTAACACTAGATTTGACAAGTTTTGTTGAGTTTTTCACAATTTTTTTGAAGAATCTAGTTTTAAAAAAAAAATTCAAACCCTAATATTTAAAAAAAAACAAACTTCGAATGATGTCTAAATTTATTTAAACTAATGTAGATAGTTTGCTAAATTGTTTAACTAAAATGTTAATTTTTTTTTTCACTTTGTATGTGTAGGTTAAGTAAGCATTAATCATGGCAAGGGAGCAATGGCCACTAGATCCATGCTCATCTGGATATATAGGCACCCGTCCTAGAGGTGCTAGAGATGGGGCATGGAGGTATGCCTATGAGGGACCCGATCCTGGGTCAGTTATATGCATAAAGTGTGAGAAACTACTTCATGGAGACATCAATTGCCTCAAATACCACCTTGCAGGAATAGACAGGCATGATGCTACAACATGCCTTGAGACCAATGAAGAAATAAAAAGACAAATGAATGCCCTACTTGCAGCTGGGGAAGAGAAGAAATTGCAAAGGGAGAGGGCAAAGCTAGCCATGAGATCAACCATAGCTAAATCTCAAGGTGTTTCTGTTGACATTGAAGAGGAACAAGAAGCATTTGATGGCATAGTGGGCTCTCGGCGTGGCCCACGTATCCGCAAACCCACCACCACCTCGCCCATCGCTTCTGCTTCCTCTAGTAGAGTACTTGGCACTATTCCACTTCCATCATCACGATCAGGGTCCATAGGTGATTATTTTGTGCCCAGGAACACACTTGGAGCACAACCATCATTAGAGGCCATTGGATGGAATAAGGAGGTACATGAGAAAACTGACATTGCAGCAGCTGATTTTTGGTACTTCAACAACATTTCATTCAATGTGGGGGACAATCCTTATTGGCTGAATTTGGTGATTGCTATGTCAGTTTTAGGAAAGGGGTACAAGGCCCCTTCTCACAAGGATTTGAGTGGGAGGTTAGTAAATTACTACATAGTCCACTTGATTTCATTTTTAATTTTTTTTAGATTTCTTGTTTATTAAATCAAAATTGTGTACTGAGACCTAATTTCACTTTGCTCTTACAGGTTGCTCACAAATGCAGTTGCTAGGCCAAGAGAAGTGATGGATCAAAAAATTGAATGGGCAAATTATGGCTGCACCATTCTTTCTGATGGGTGGACAAATGGCAAGAACCGCACCATCATCAATTTTTTGGTTGCTTGCAAGGACAATGTAGTGTTCTTGAAATCTGTCGATGCCTCCAACAAGGTGAAAAATGCAGAAACATTGGCTAGAATGTTGGAGCATGTCGTCATGGAGGTGGGGGTAGAGAATGTGGTGCAAATCATCATAGATAATGCAGCAACATATGTGTCAGCAGGTAGAATCCTTTTAAATTACCACCTTTAGGCATTAGCAATATTTTCATTTGTTGTGGCTTTGTTTTACTTGGTTGCATATTTCTTAAGAATAAATTCTTCTTTTGCAGGAAGAATCCTCCAAGAGAGGCACCCCACTCTTTTTTGGACACCTTGTGCAGCACATGTCCTTGACCTTCTTTTGGAGGACATAGGAAAACTTGAGTGGGTCACTCCAGTTGTGGAAGATGCAAGGAGGATCACCAAATATATTTATAATCACCCTTGGGTCCTAAATTTGATGAGACAACACACCCAAGGGAAAGATTTGGTGAGAGATGGTGTCACAAGGTTTGCAACGATTTTCTTGACGTTGCAAAGCCTTCTTGCTGCATTGACTTCTTTGAAACAAATGTTTGTGAGTGGAGAATGGCTTAACTCACCTTATTCAAAGAAGCCTGAAGGAGAGGTTGTCGCATGCATAGTCTTCGACAACCAATTTGCACAAAGGGCTGCAGAGATTGTGAAGGTTGTTACTTCAAAACTTCAATTTTTAAATTTTAATTATTCTTGATTCAAGTCTCTCATTACTAATTTGTAACTTCATTATTTAGTCTTTTTGTAATTTGTATTTTTCAATTGTAGGTGTCAGAGCCCTTGGTTCGAGTTCTTCGCTTGGTGGATGGGGATAAAACTCCAATGGGATATCTTTATGAGGCCATGGATAGGGTCAAGGAGTCTATCAAAAATTACTACAAGGGGGATAGACTCAAATTTGATCCCATTTGGGAAATTGTTGATAGGAGGTGGAACAATCAGCTCCACCAACCCATTCATGCAGTAGGGTACTTCCTTAACCCTCGTTTTAGGTTCGGGGGTTCTTACTTAGATCCGAATGGAGAGGTCATGAAGGGCCTCGGTACTGTTGACGTGTATTTTGTACACAATCATACACAGAATAAAATACCTAAAGGCATCTTATCCTCTCTTGAGAAAATAGTCTCTAACTGCTGAAGATTCGCATAAAGGATCAGTTAGGTAGACTCCAAGGTTCTTTGATGTAGGGTCTCTACGTGTGGACAAGCTCCAGTGGTATGATGTGATTTGCTGGAATCACAAGGGGACTTACATTGAACTTCCGATCTGCTTTGCTGGACACAGGCTCTTACTAACTTAGATTAAAAAAATGGAAAAAGGATAAGGGCGAAGAGAGGATCTAATCCTAATACTAAGAATGTAGGAGCAATGATTGATCTTTGACAAAACTCTAACTAGGTCTTGTTTTGACATCAATGGAACATCTACACAAGACTAGTGCGATCTTCTAAGGGAGCTTTATGATGTTCAAATCATCACCGCAGGCATAGATACCATCCAAGTTGATGCATATCAATGAAGAGGCGACAAATTGAAATTGAGCTTAAGCTGAACGATTCCAGTCGACTACACAAGGCAAGTTTGCAATCAACAAACTGCTAGTAGTATGGATGTACGAATTCCACCATCAATCAATCACATTCCCTCCATTCATTTAATCATCTACCATCTAAGATTGAAGACTCAACAAGAAACCATGCAAATTGCAAGAAAAACGACATATTTCACCATTACTTCAATGAAAATGGAGTTTGTTTACAATCAATGGCAACAATTTCTTGCCTTGTCCTCCTATTCTACTCTCTAACTACTTTCAACTATTTACAACTCTCTCTAATTCTATCTAAAATTCCCCTTTACAAAATGAAATGCCTGGGCTTATATAGTGCCCACAATACAATTTGATGGCTTAGATCAATTCAAGATCAATGGCCAAGATTTTACAATGAAAAACCCTAATTAGGGTTTGTTACAACCATTACATAACATTTAATGCTTGACCAATGATAAAATTGTATTGCTTGGACACATGTCCCTTCTAGAAAAATCGACCAATGGATAGCCAGGGTAGGTACATCGGAGTTTGTGCCACCTTCCATGAGTTAAGTACATTGAATCTGGTCATGCTGAGATGGACTTCACTGATTGGAGAAGTGATGACTAGGACGCCACCTCATTTGACACTTGTAACTTGGTAGATATTCAACTTGATGTTGTTGAGAAGCTTGCTTTAAATAATCCATCTGGAACTATTTACTTCTTCAACGAGCCCTTTGTTCTAACTCCTTGTGTCCTTGATGTGCAGGAAGATGATGTACCTCGCCTTGGAACGCTGGATTGCCCTTGATGATGTTAGTCCAAAGAAGGTCGTCCATGTCCTGGCTTGATCGTCCTGGCGAAGACCGTCCTTGATCCGGCTTGATTTTCCTTGAAGAGACCTCCATTTGATGTCTACACAACATTTCAAAATTAGTAACATGATTTTGCAATACATAACATAAATTAGAGAGCAAATTTTAGGAAACTTAATGATAAGTCCTTTATTAATCATTTCCTAAAAAAGACTGAGCTAAGGCAAAACAAAATTTCAAAATTAAGGCAATGACGATCTAAAATTCAAAATTAAAACAATAAAACCAAATCGCCATACCTCACAAGAGAACTAACTCTAAAATGCAAAATAAAGGAATTCGCCTAGGCAAAATTTGAAATTCGATAGTCTTGATGTGATCTTCAAAAGAACGTTCCTCTTATCAACTTCGCCACCCTTCAAGTCTTGGACGTGATTTCCTCTTCAAGTTAGCAATTTCGCCATCTTTGATATGTCTTTGACGTCCTAGGCAACTTCGCTCAAATGGAAACTTCAAGTTCGCACCACCTTGCTTTGAAATAAAATTCGCCCCTTTGAATACAACTTCGCACTTCTCTTGATGGTGTTTGCGCCTTCCTTTGCTTGAAATGACTCTAACACACAACTCGCACCTCTCCTTCCAAGATCGCATGTAAGATGATAAAAATGTAAATGTGAAAATAACAATCTTCAACACCCTCCTTTTATAGCGCTCACACCTTAATTTGCTTAGGCCGACTTTGGAAAAATTAAGCAATTAAAACGATTCTTACATCAATAACAAGGCCGACCTCATAACCTTAGCGCTCCTTTTGTTTTTTATTGTAAACAATAATTAATTAATTAAATTTCCTTGTTTATTAATTAATAAATTCGATTTTTTTTACAAGGCAAAAATAATTAATTAATGTATATCAAGCACAAATTTTAAATGCTACTTAATTGAATTTTCAAAAATTATCGATTTTAGCATTTAAAATAAATTCAAAATGTTTGTTTGAATGCCAAATTTTGAAGGTGAAAGATACGTACCTCATCGCCCTGGTCCCTTGGAGAGGGACAGGAGCGATCCATGATTTGGTCGTGATTTTTGCATTTTTTACGTTCAACTCCTTCATCTCCACGTTCAATATCGATCATTTTAATGGGTCCTCCGAATTAGATCATCTTGCATGCGTTCATGGGTGCCTTTTGGATGTTTATCGCCCTGGTCCCTTGGAGAGGGACAGGAGCGATCTCCATATTTTCACGTTCAATATGCATCTTTGACCTTTGATCTTTCATTGTAGAGTGAATAACATCCTTGCTCGTTCCTTCTACGCTCGTTCCATTCGTTTTCATGACGTGTTTGGACGTTTAAAGGGATCATCGCCCTTGTCCCTTGGAGAGGGACAGGAGCGATTTTGCTCTTGTGGGCCTCATTTCACTTCATCACCTTCGAAAATTATATTCAACGGATTCGCAATGCCTCCTTTCATTCATTCATACCTTGAGATCGGTTGAAATTTGGCGAGAAAATCATCTACAACAAAAATCGCTCTGGTCCCTTCCTGAGGGACAGGAGCGAACTTAAGCATTTTGGTCCTTTGTTGACGTTTGATAATCTTCAATTTGTCTTCAACGGGTTCGATTGACCTCCTTTCTTGCCTTCGAACATAAAATTTGCTTGATCTTTGCCCAGATCGTACCTTATGAAGAATTTCGCTCTGGTCCCTTGGTGAGGGACAGGAGCGAATTTGACCCTCTAGGCAAAAACTTCATCATTTCGTTGTTTTTGATCAAGTCTGGATGCTCTATCATGCTCATTTCGTCCTTCACCATGCCTTTGATGTCTCGATTCGTCCAAACAAGGTCAGGAATGGCTCAACTAAGCATTTTCGCTCTGGTCCCTTGGTGAGGGACACGAGCGATTCGCCTTGGTCCCTTGGAGAGGGACAGGAGCGCTTTTCGCTCTGGACCCTTGGAGAAGGACACGGGCGAAATTTGACTTTTCGCACTCTTTATCAGGATAATTTTAATGGACATTTCCTTCTATGTTTCTTCTTTCTTATACTTTAAGTTATATTCCATATATACTTTCAGGATGTTTGAGAGTGGTTTCAGACCTCCAGGAGTTATATTGCAAAATCTAGTTTTTGGAGGTTTTTTCAGTTTCCAGACTTAGTCAAATTTCAGGATCAGGACATTCCAGACTTAGCCAAATTTCAGGATCAGGACCTCACTCAGGCCGGACTTGCTATCCTATGTGATCCCCTGGGCGACGCTTCAAGTTATATTCATTTGATAAAATGTACCTCTTTGGACCTTTTCACATCGTCAAGACATTAAAATCTTGCAAGGACAAAGCAAAATTGGATTTGTAGCTCCGGTCCTTCACTGAGGGACAGGAGCGATTTTTCCCCTGGAGGCATTTCTGTGCTCATGAAAATCTTCAATTTATATTCAATGGAAAGATCTCGCCTTTCTCCATCACTTCCAATTCGTAATTCATCTTGACCCTGCAGGAATAGTAAGATATTTGAAAACGAGCTCCCGTCCTTCACTGAGGGACAGGAGCGATTTTGCTCCTACAGGCCAAAATAACATGATTTTACACATTTAATCACTTCACAAGGCAAAAACAAATCATTTCCAATGCCCAGGATCAAATATCAAAAAAGTCAAAATTTGGTCAAAATTACTCAATTGGACAAAATTCATGTTTCATCATCAACACTTAGACAAATTTAGACTCTGCGTTCAAAATTCCAAATGAAAATAGACTATTCTGGCGAATTCATTTCATTCAAAATTACATCCTACAAAAGGAAATTCAAAAAGCTCCCAAAACCGACTGGATTCTGGTCCGAAAAGACGGTAATTAAAACCCTAAGGCTTGACCCTAAATCCAGACAACTAACAAACTAACAAAACCCTAGAAAAAGCAAAGCGAAAACGAACAAAACGAGCAAAAAACATGGGTCCCCATTTGCAATGGGGCGATGTGTGAAAACGTCACAACAGGTACATGCATTGAGAGGATGGTACCCGATGTTGAGGGGAGAGAACTCATTGTGAGTGAGCTCCAAAATTATGAGGGAGGAAGGGGTAAGCTATTCTCTTCAGAGTTGGCTAGGAGAGGAAGAATCACTCAAACCCCAGGTATAACATTTGCCATTTGGATTTTGGGATCTAAAATGATTGATAAATTATGTTTTCTCTTTTCTCTTTGCTTTCTAACTTTTCCATTTTATTTATTTTGCAGATGCTTGGTGGCAAAATTGGGGTGGAAACACCCCAAATCTCAAAAAATTTGCCCCGAGAGTCTTATGTCAGCCTTGCAGTTCATCCAATTGTGAGCGCAATTGGATCTTGTTTGAAGCAATCCACACGAAGAAGAGGAGCAAGTTAGCATAGAAACGACTCAATGACCTTGTCTTCTTGCAATTTAATCTTCGATTGCGTGTAAGGAAGGTAGAGGATCTAGAAGGTGGTCCAATTGACTTGGATGATATAAATCCTTACAGTGATTGGACATCACAGGAGCAACCTCCATTGTTTTTTGACATTGACATCACTGATTTGGAGAGGCAGGCTATGGAGGAGGAGGGGGGTGGATTTGGTTTCACGCAAGATCACATTGAGGAGGAAGAGGATGAGGATGAGGATGAGGATTCATTGCCAGTGCCAGAAGCAGGTGGAGACATAGCTTCATCCAGGGTGGAGGTTGAGCCAGCCATACCGAGCGAGGAGGCACAGTCATGCCCACAATAGACTTATAGGACTAGACCCTCTAGTTCTACCTCTCCCCAAGTTTTTGCTAGAGCTGGGAAGAGGAAGTTGTAATTGTAATTTGTAATGATGTATTTACTTTTGGTTTTACAAAAACTATTTACTATATTGCTTTCAGGCTTCCAGCCATCAACATTCCTCACGAGGATGCGATTTTGTAGACACTTTGCATTTAAATATATCTAGAATCAGCTTGTTTCTTTTGTGTTATCATTTATTGACTCATTGGATGCATCTTCTCATTAAATTTTGCAAAAAAAATGCATTTTATACTAAATTTAAGTGTGTTTTTAAGTTGCCGAGTTTTCGCCGAGTTTTTCCCAAGTTTTTCCCGAGTTTTTTTCCCAGGGGATTGGCGAGTCGAGCCGAGTCACGAGTAGTCCAAATATGTGTAATACTCTTCCTCCATCCACATACCAGTTTCTAGGACAATGGTTTTCTGCTGCATCATTATCATAAATTTCTATTATTTGAAAGCTTATTTTAATTTCCTTTGTTTCATAACATATTTGAAATCTTCATTTTTATCACAATTTCAGCTAGAATGGATTGCTTGTTGGATCTCTAAACCAATTCTTTTTGTTGGCTTAGTGTATTTCGTTTTCTACACTACACGTGATTTTTTAATAATGCAATTAATCACAAACTGTTTTCATCTTTTGGTTTTGTTGTTCTTAAATGCATGTATTTGTGCATGTGTTTGAGGTCTGAGTTGGAGGGAGAGCTTGGAAAGAGAATCAACATTATTTGTACCAAAGGGAGCATTCACAAGCTAAGGTACTTCTTGTTTTTTTGTTAAAAAAGTGCTCTTTGAAAATTAACAATTGGTTAGCTAATAATAAATCTTAAGTGCACGAGGTAATAACAGAACGTTAGTTGCTACCATGATTTCATCTTTGATTTTCTGTTTCAAGGAAATATTATATTTTTGAATGAATGCTGACTAATTAAAGTAACTATTTATGGTATTCTCACCTACTGAATTGTAATCATTGAGGACCTTATGTAGTTTATTTGAATGTTTATAAGCTCTCTTGATATTAATGATTGCTAAATATTGTGCCTGATGGTGTTACTCGCGTTCATTTGTTTCTGCTAATGAATGTAAAAGATCTATCATGTATTTGTATTGCTATGTCAGACCCATAGTTGTCATGGTAGTATAGGTATAATGAGAAATATAAATAAAGCACACTGTAAAGATTAGTTTTGAATTTAAATATTGATGATTGATGATTATAACTGCATGGGTACCGATTATATAATCAACATGGTAGCTTACCATGTATAAAATTTATGATCATACATTTGAAGGAAACCATCTTCTTCTCCCTATAGCCACACTTTGGAAGACCTTATGCATTAAAACAAATAAAGTATGTCTTTGGTTAGTAAAACACGAGTATAAGGACCAATTGCCTTGTAGGTTGCCTTTTTTTCAGACAATCAATAACTGTTGTTGTGTTAGTAGAAATTCCCTGGACATGCATCCAACTTATAGCTAATAATTGATAGTAGAATTGATTCCCCATATTCTTATTCATTCTTCATGTATATTTCGTTGTGTAATGCAAGGAAAAAGATTAATGTTTTATCACACTGTGTTTGTTATGGTCTGGGAATTGTTTTTGCATTTGTTTGGTATCAGGTGCATGAATAATTGACCTCCTTTGGCTTGGTACCAAGGATTGAGGAATATCCATTCTTCCCATATAATAACCCATCCTACTTTTTTCGCAATATAAAAAGACAGTTTCTGATCACCCAGATCCTGGAGTGGGCAAAGTGAGAGCATACGGTGCTTCAATCATACACTATCTATGATGTATGCGAGAAGATAAATGGCAGCAAGCTAACGAGAATACTTAGGCAGTTGAGCCAACCTAATCAACACCTCTTCAGCAGATTGCATGAATACAATGCAAGCCATTGACATAATGTCTAAGCTTGACTCAGACCAAAATGGTCGATAATGCTACCTTGTTCAATGAAATAATAGGCTATATGATAATGCTATAATAATTAGTGGTAAACCGATCAATCTTACAATATGAAATGCATGCAAGTGATAACCCTTTTGCAGTATTACCATCCAAAGTTTACTAGGTAGTTAGGAAACACATTACAATATGACAAAGATAAGAAACTGCTGTAATCAACTGTAATATTAGGTCTGATCATAAATAAACGTTGTTGCAACACAACGAATTAGTTCATAAAACCATATAACAAGGGAATATAAGATCACAATGGCCAATGGAACTCTGCATTGTCGAACAAAGATGGATATATGCTGATCAAAACAGCGTTGTTACAAAAATCAGACTAATACACTGTCCAAAACACACTAGAAACACCACCCACGCAACTATAGCCACTACTTGGATGCACACTGGTGCAACCAAACTGAAATACTTCTAAAAACATTCTTATTTCTCCTAACTATTGACATAGATTAGACTAATAAGTCATAATATGTCACTGTAGGTTTGAAAATAGATTAATGCTACTGGTACAATAGGTACAATCCACAAAAACTTCAAACATTCTCCTAGAACATGTTATAATCTTCAACAAAATTGAATCAGTAACATTGAGCAATCAAAACTTCCTCAAAATACATCAAATATGTTCATTTTATCTAACATACAGAGATAAATCTGCTTGCAGTACCAATGTGATCTCAGGGTGAAATCAATACATCCACACAGAAAGGTTTTCATCCCTAAAACTGGTATTCCAAGAGGATTTTTGTCTTTGAAAAATATGAACTCAAGTTCTTGCCCATAGCAAATGAAAATGAAAAATAACTCAGTAACCTTTCTTCTAAGGACCCAATCTCATTTTTTAACCTTTTTAGAGTTATTTTAGGGAAAAAACATTTTTTGCTTTTTCATTACTTTTAAAAAATGCTTTTTTGTTTTCCTTATTTCTTCTAAAAATAACTTTTTAGCTTTTAAAAAAATGCTTTTTCCCTTTTCATTTCCTTTTCCAAATAATAATTTTTTTCTTTTTTATTGCTTTTCAAAAAGCATTTTCCGTTAATAAAATAATATAAAGTGTCCTTATGACTACTTTTAATCACTTTGAGCCTAGTGATGCTTTATTTGTACACTTAAAATACCTTTTTTAAAAATAATTAAATGTAAGCTCTAATATAAAATATTGAAAAATAACTTTTTGACAACTTAATTATTTAAATTATTTTCCATTTTCCAATGCCAATCAGCTTATAGGAAATCTTTGTGAAATAAACTAATGGCTAAACAATTGGTCATGTACAATAAGGAGACATTATTGTCCTCCCTCCCTAAAATTGCTTGTCCCCAAGCAATTGCAAATCAAGATGCTTTAGAATCTTCTCTCCTTCCTATTGTGACATTTTCACACATCGCTCCATTGCAAATGGGGACCCCCACTTTGTAGTGAAAGTGGTTTAGTCGTTTTTGCGTAATTTTAACCTGGCAATAGTTTAGGGGTCTTTAGCCTTTGCTTATGAGGAGGGTTTTCCTTGAATTATCTTGGCCATTGATTTTAAATCAGTCTTGGCCATTCATTTGTAATTGAGGCCTCTATATAAGGCTCAATCTTCTCATTTGTAAAGGTTAATAGTTAATAGTTAGATAATAGTTGATCATTAGGAGTTAGAAGTATTAGGAGGAGATCAAAGATTTTTGCCAAAGTTATGTTGGAATAAACTGTTAATGCATGATAGCTTCGGTAAGATAAATGATTGAATGAGAGATAAATGAAGTCTCTCATTCAATCATTTATCCTATCGATAATTATGATGAATAACTTCAAGTCTTCATTTGATAAACCATTCTTTATTTGTATATGATCAATCTAATTAGTTCGATCAAAATGCTTAACTAGTCGATTATCATTCTATAGCATAGAATCCCGATTTAATATCGGTTACATTATTTGTTCACCGATTATTAAATCGGGTTAACCCTTGCAATCCGATTTATTTCGGTTAACTTATTTAATGATAAACAAACAATTATCGTGTAAACCAAACATCGATTAGTATCGATGTTAACATATGTTTGCACCGATTGATATTGAGTGACACACCGATTAATATCGGGTGGTAGAATAAACATACACCAATTGTTATCGGGTGTTAAGACAAAGCATACACCGATAAGCATACACCGATTGTTTTCGGGTGTTAATATAAGCACACACCGTTTGATATCTGTTGGTAAATAAACACTGTGTATTATTATTATGATTAGCGAAGGGGCACGATCAAGTAATGTCTTGATCGGCCATGTCTTTTTAGACATGGCCGATCAAGGCATTGCTTGACCGTACCCATTCTGCTATATATATCAAATGGCATTCGTGAGAAAGGACATCGAAATTAATAAATGCTCCTCTCACCTGCCATACAAAAGAAGATAGTTAGATTTATATTTTGAATCAGTAATACATAGAACAAGGTAATATCAACTAGAATATAACTTGCATATTGAATGTAAATTGAACATCATTTACATGGTATTAGAGCTATAGTTAAATCGAATCTGAGGCTGTTCAATTTTGCGGAAAATTCAAATCAAGTATATATTCAACATCACAATTCTTCAAATGGCTAGCGCTATTAGATTTGAAGACAGACTTGAAGGAGGTGATGACTTCTCAGCATGGAAGTTCAGAATTCAAATGATTCTAAAAGAAAATAAAATCGAATCATTTGTAAAACTGAAACTGCAGAACCTAAGACTGAACCTGACAAAACAACTTGGAGAGAGGGAAATGAAAAGGCTATTAAAATCATAGTTGATGGGGTAAGAAACAATATTATGCCCATCATAAGGAAACATGAAACAACCTTCAACATGTTCAAAGCACTTGAAGATGCATTTGAGATATCTAATGCCTGTAGAACCTTGGCTTTAAAAAGAGAAATAAATCACATAGCCATGATCAAAGGAGAATTAGTCAATGCCTACTTCATGCGAATATCTGCCCTAAGGGATGAACTGACAACCCTTGGATATGAGATCCAAAGCAAAGAAAAAACTCTCATTGCTCTAGATGGGTTGCCTAGCGTATGGGAAACATTCGTCCAAGGTATCAGTGCAAGGGATGAATTTTCAAAATTCGATAGGCTAAAGGCTAACTATCTCTAGGAGGAATCAAGGCAATATAAGAAAGGGATCAAACAAAAGAATATAGATGAAGATCTCCAAGTTCTAAATACAAACTCAAACAAGAAAAGTAAGCAAAAACAATTCAGGAAAAGAAAATGTCGTCACGACAAGAACACCTTCAAGAAGGACCTTTCTCAGATTCAATGTTACATATGTGACAAATTTGGGCACTATGTTGCCAAATGCCCAAAAAGAGCTAAGCAAGCCACATTTGCCAAAACAGGAAAATCTTAAAGGGAAGAGGACCCCGAGAAGTATGTACTCTATTCAGCACTCACAAATCAAGCATCTAATAAAGTTAACTCCTGGGTGATCGACAGTGGCTCATCCAGACACATTACAAGATTCAGAGAAGTACTAGACTCCATGAAAGAGGAGAATGATGAGGAAGTAACTATCGGAGATGACTCTACACATCCAGTCAAAGGAGTTGGGACTTGCACCATCAAACTAAAGTTAGGTGTATCATTATAACTTAAAGGAGTACTATATGTACCAGGCATTAAGAGAAATCTAGTCTCAATATCATCACTGGAGGACAATGGATACAAAGTGACCTTCATAGACAACAGAGTATTGGCTTGGCCAAAGAACTCATCCATCAAGAAAGCTAAAATGATTGGTCAAAGACAAGGCTACTTGTATGAGCTATGCACAGAGCCCAACCTAGCCCTAATTCATGAAACTACAGATGCTAATGAAGTCTGGCATAGAAGACTGGCCACCTAAATTTTAGAGCTTTATCATCAATGGGAGACCTTGTCATAGGTCTACCTAAGTTAAAGCAATATCATTTAGGGGCATGCAAAGGATGTGCCCTAGGTAAAAATACTAAGGGTGCTTTTCAGAATAGTACTAGGAAAACAAGTAAAATTTTAGAGTTAGTTCATTTTGATGTGTGTGGACCTATGTCCGTACCTTCATTGGGGGGATTTTTGTATTATGTAATATTTGTTGATGACTACTCTAGGAAAACTTGGATCTACTTTTTGAAATGTAAAGAATCGGAAGAGATCCTTAATAGGTTTAAAGAATTCAAATCACTAACAAAGAACTACTCTGGTAACAAAATTAAAACCCTAAGAACTGATAATGGGGGGGAATACACATCATAATTATTTAAAGAGTTTTGTAAAAAATCAGGGATCAAGAGGGAGTTAACAATACCCTATAACCCTCAACAAAATGGGATAGCTGAGAGGAAAAATAGGACAATCGTTGAAGCTACCAAAGCTATGATTCTTGATCAGAATCTAAATGTCAATCTTTGGGCAGAAGCAACTAGCACTGTTGTATATATTCAAAACAAATGTCCTCACTCTCATCTTGAAGATAAGACCCCTGAGGAAGTCTTTACTAAATCAAAACCTGATATTAGCCACCTTAGGATATTTGGATGCCCTGTCTATATTCATGTACCTAGGGAGAAAAGATTAAAACTAGAGCCTTCTGGAAAAAGGGGAATCCTTGTAGGATATAGTGAAACCTCCAAGGCCTACAGGATCTATATACCTGATCAAAAGAATATTGAACTAAGTAGGGATGTGATCTTTGAAGAAGACTTAGCCTTCAAAAGAGCCCAAAGCTCTCTAGACCTTGAAGTCTATATCCCCACCCCTAGCATAGATAGAGATCCTACTCCTGAGCTTCAGAGGGAGAATCCTGAGGAAACTATAAGTGAAACTCAAAGTCCACCTAGAGAAAACCTCAAGAAAAGACCACTATGGGCCACCAAGATTGTAGAAGAAGCTCAGAAGTTTGTTGCTCCTTTAGGAACCTTCAGGGAAAGCAAAAGGTCTAATAAATTCACTAGCTATGTTGCCCTTATGAATGATCTCTTTAAAGCTGAACCAAACAATGTATCAGATGCACTTGAACATAAAGTATGGAAGGATGCTATGTCTGAAGAGTATTGGTCCATTATGAAAAATGATGTTTGGGAGATTGTTGCTAGGCCAACTAAGAAATCTGTGGTTTCATCTAAATGGCTCTTCAAGATCAAACATGTTGCAGACGGTAGTATTGAAAAACACAAGGCCAAATTTGTAGCTAGAGGGTTCTCACAAAGGGAAGGAATAGATTATGAAAAAACTTTTGCACTTGTTGCCAGGTATACATGAGTAAGAGCTGTATTAGCAAGGTACACCAGATGGATGTTAAGACAATTTTTCTAAATGGAGAGATCTCAGAAGAAGTCTACCTAGAGCAACCTGAAGGGTTTGAAATTCATGATGCAGAGTCTCATGTGTGTAGACTCAAGAAAGCTCTCTATGGGCTTAAACAGGCTCCCAGGCCCTGGTATGAAAAAATTGACACCTATCTCTCAGGACTAGGCTTCTCCAAAAATGATGCAGATCCTAATCTCTACTACAAAAGAAATAAAGGTGATATGCTAATATTGATTTTATATGTTGATGACTTATTAATCACAGGAAATGATCACCTTATAGATCAATGCAAGAATGATCTATCCAAAGAATTTGATATGAAGGACTTGGGACTCCTTCATTACTTCCTAGGATTGGAAGTATAGCAGAATTCTGACAACATTATACTAAACCAAGGAAAGTATACCTTGGATGTTTTGAAGAGATTCAAAATGCTAAACTGTAGACCCATGACCTCTCCTATGGAAACCAATTTACATAAACTTAAAGAAGCAGCAACAGAGTCACAACCCATTGACCCTACTCAATACAGACATATGATTGGGTCCTTGATGTACCTGGTAAATACAAGACCAGATATCTGTTATGCAGTTAATGCTCTGAGTCAGTTTATGTGTGAACCGAAGGAGATACACCTGGTTGCAGTAAAACACATTATGAGATACCTACAAGGTACCCTAAACCTTGGTCTCAAATATGAGAAAGTTGATATAGACCTACATGGATTTACAGATTCAGATTGGGCTGGAAGTGTGACTGACAAAAAAAGCACTTCAGGGTGTTGCTTCAGTCTAGGTTCAGCTATGATATCTTGGATCAGCAGGAAGCAGTCTTCTGTAGCTCAAAGCTCCACCGAGGCAGAATACATTGCAGCTTCTATGGCTGCCCGAGAGGCAGTATGGCTTAGGAAGTTGCTTGTGGGGTTGTTTGGAGAACCTATGAAATCCACTGTTATACATTGTGACAACCAGAACTGCATAAAACTTTCAGTAAATCCAGTGTTCCATGACAGATCCAAGCATATTGAGATTCAATACCACTATGTGCGAGGTATGGTAGACAGGAATGTGATCCAATTAGAATATGTGTGTACAGGAGATCAAACTGCCTGACCAAACCTCTTTCCAGAGTGAAGGTTGATCACTTCAAAAAAGGTTTAGGTATGATAGAAAGGTAATTTGCTTTGTAATCTGTATTTGCATACCTATAAGATGTTTAATGTGTAAACTTCTTTGTCATGATAGGACATTTTTTGTATCTTATCCCCTGGGTTCATATCTAAGAGGTGACAATCTCTCAAGATAATGAACACTTGTATGTAGACATTATAAGGTGACGATCTTATGATGTCCAAACCAATTATCGTGTTGGATCTCTGGTGTGTCATGGATGTGCTATGATTGTGTTGTGATAAAACATTTGTATAAGGTGTTAGTGCACGTATCACAACCTGGATAAGATGAAAATTTAATCCTTCTCATATGATTATCCTTAAGTATTGCGTATTTAAGCAATACTGATATCACATGCTTAGGTGATATCCTGTCATCACAAGATTGACGTGATGGACATTTGTATCACTTGTTTAGGTGATACTTCATATCATGTGATTAGGTGATATGATTTCCTAGAGAGTCAAATTGAGTGAAGAATGCTAACTATCATTTGAATTGTGATGCTTGAATATATAGTTTCCATTTATCTTACCTAGCTAAGAGGGAGTGTTAATGCATGATAGCTTCGGTAAGATAAATGATTGAATGAGAGATAAATGAAGTCTCTCATTCAATCATTTATCCTATCGATAATTATGATGAATAACTTCAAGCCTTCATTTGATAAACCATTCTTTATTTGTGTATGATCAATCTAATTAGTTCGATCAAAATGCTTAACTAGTCGATTATCATTCTATAGCATAGAATCCCGATTTAATATCGGTTACATTATTTGTTCACCGATTATCAAATCGGGTTAACCATTGCAATCTGATTTATTTCGGTTAACTTATTTAATGATAAACAAACAATTATCGTGTAAACCAAACATCAATTAGTATCAATGTTAACATATGTTTGCATCGATTGATATCGAGTGACACACCGATTAATATCTGGTGCTAGAATAAACATACACCGATTGTTATCGGGTGTTAATATAAGCACACACCGTTTGATATCTGTTGGTAAATAAACACTGTGTATTATTATTATGATTAGCGAAGGGGCACGATCAAGTAATGTCTTGATCGGCCATGTCTAAAAGACATGGCCGGTCAAGGCATTGCTTGACCTTACCCAGTCTGCTATATATATCAAATGGCATTCGTGAGAAAGGACATCAAAATTAATAAATGCTCCTCTCACCTGCCATACAAAAGAAGATAGTCAGATTTATATTTTGAATCAGTAATACATAGAACAAGATAATATCAACTAGAATATAACTTGCATATTGAATGTAAATTGAACATCATTTACATAAACATATGATTTTAATTGAAGATACAATGGATTTTGTATGAGTTTCAACATATCGCATGGTTTTTACTTCTCAAGTTTTAGATTTGTTTAGATGAAGTGGCTTTGTTAAATGAAGATCTTATTGTTTATTCATGGTGAAACAGAAACCTATATGTTCATACCATTTGGAATTTGTTGATTGCACGTAGTAGAGCATGGTTAGACTGAACTCAATTGAAAGCTTAACTTCAATTGCTCTATGCTCATTGTTCATGGTGTCGATGCACATAAGTGATATGAAAATCATTCGCTTATCCTTAGGAGATTGCACCATCTTTGTGTAGTTGTTCCTCATGGTGAAACAAAATTTGATTTGGTTTCATTAAGTCGTCAATAGTTTCTTGCATTGTTAGAGAGAGATTAGATTCCTAAACTTTATCCTTTTTGCATTTCATTCCAAAGAACTTTCATAGATTTAGTCAGAGTGCCTTATTGCAAAATCGGAAGCTATTTTGAGGGAAGGAACTGATAAAATCCTAGAATGATTGTGTAAGTCCCTTTGTGTTAACTAGGAAAATCACATCATATACACTGAGCTTATCCATAATATAAAGTTGATCATTCACATTATAAAATCTGGGGTCACCTTGTTTGATCACAAGGCTCAGCATTTGATGTTTTTCTTGTTCAAGAGAGGATAAAGCACTTAGTATTTTATTTTGTGTTCGAGGTGTCCTAAAAACACATCATCATAATTGGCGCTAGAGGGTGTTGGAAATTTTGTCATTGATGTCAAGAAGACAAGCAAGACAATGTTTGTCATTGATGTGAAGAGTGGATGGAAAGATTAAAAGAAACATTCTCTATGGCAACTTCCTTACGGAGATCTCTCTATTATTTTATGAATGATATACAAAGCCATTAGAATCGGATCATGTTGAAGCTGTTCTTATTGGTGATATACAAAGCATTTTGGGTTCATCAAAGAAAGGTAGAAGAGTTCTCACGTTTTGATCATTAGCAAGAACCAAGGAAATAAGAAGTGATCATGTGCAGATGTAAACATTTACTATAATGCAAATGATAAGATTGCAGAAATGGTGAAGAAGATAATTTAGAAGTCAAAAGGATAAATTAAATAATAATGCCTCTACGAGTATTAAGTACAACTGCTGGTTGATGAGAAAGATCATAATAGAGATTATGCTTGCCAATCTATTCATATTGGCTGCTATAGATGATAAGGAAGAGATTTCAGAATCAGGGAGGAAGTGACTACAATACACTAACCATCTACAAGCAAGTAAATACGACTTTGGGGCAACTACACAATGTTTTGTAGAACAACATCAATGTGCAGCAACTGTGTTATCAAAGAAGACAGCGATAGAGGTTAGAGAAAGATATACAGCCAGAAAACAGAAGATAATTTTTTTTGGTTGATATTAGAGACATCAATTCAAATTGAAATGGCAAAAATTAATATTAAAAAAGACATCGATTATGTATGTGTTCAACAACAATTACATTCTAAGTGATTTAGTTGAACTACTCGCCATTAGCAAAAACTTGCCAAGGCCTGAAATTAAAAATTTGAGAAAAACTCGGCTGGTACTTGGCAAAAAACTTGGGAACTTAAAAAAATTGCTTAAATTTAATTAGAAATGCATTTTTTTGCAAAATTCAATGAGAAGATGCATCCAATGAGTCAATAAATGAGAATACAAAAGAAACAAGCTGAGTCTACATATATTTAAATGCAAAGTGGGTACAAAATCCCATCCTCATGAGGAATGTTGATGGCTGGAAGCAAAATAGTAAATAGTTTTTGTAAAACTAAAGGTAAATACATCATTACAATTACATCTTCCTCTTCTCAGTTCTAATATAAACTGGGGGAGAGGTAGAACTAGAAGGTCTAGTCCTTGAAGTTTGCTGTGTGCATGGAGTGACTCGTGAGTGTGATTGTGGCTCCTTGCTTGGTATGTCTGGCTCAGGCTGTGGCTCGTCCTCCATCCTGGATGAAGCTATGTCTCTACCTGCTCCTGGCACTGGCAATGACTCCTCATCCTCCTCATCCTCCTCAATGTCATCCAGTGTGAAACCAAATCCACCCCCCTCCTCCATAGCCTGCCTCTCCAAATCAGTGATGTCATCCTCTGTAAACAATGGAGGCTGCTCCTGTGATTTCCAATCACTGTAAGGATCTATATCATCCAAGTCAAGTGGACCAGCTGATGCTTCCTCTTCCTTCCTTATGCACAACCGAAGATTATATTGCACAAAGACAAGGTCATTGAGGCATTTTTGCACTAACTTGCTCCTCTTCTTTGTGTGGATGGCTTCAAACAAGCTCCAATTGCGCTCACAACTGGATGAACTACAAGGCTGACATAAGATTTTGAGGGCAAATTTTTTGAGATTTGGGGAATTTCCACCCCAATTTTGCCACCAAGCATCTGCAAAATAAAATATCGAAAACTTAGAAAGCAAAGAAAAAAACAAAAACATAATTTATCAATTTATCAATTCAAATAGCAAATGCTATATCTGGGGTTTGAGTGGTTCTTCCTCTAGTGGCCAGCTCTGAAGAGAATAGCTTACCCCTTGCTTCCTCATAATTTTGGAGGTCGGCCACAATGAGGTCTCTCACTTCAACATTGGGTATCATCCTTTGAATGCATGTAGTGAGACCCTCCATGACCTCTCCATTAGGATTTGAGTAAGAACCCCCAAACTTAAAACAAGGGTTGAGGAAGTACCCTGTTGCATGAATAGGTTGGTGGAGCTGATTGTTCCACCTCTTATCAATAATTTCCCAAATGGGATCAAATTTGAGTCTATCCCCCTTGTAGTAATTTTTGATAGATTCCTTGGCCCTATCCATGGCCTCATAAATACACCCCATTGGGGTTTTTTCCCCATCTACCAAGCGGAGAACTCTAACCAAGGGCTCTGATACCTACAATTGAAAAATACAAATTACAAAAAGATTAATTAATGAAGTGACAAATTAGTAATGAGAGACTTGAATCAGGAATATTTAAAAATTCAAGTTTTGAAGTTACCTTCACAATCTCTGCAGCCTTTTGTGCAAAATAGTTGTTGAAGACTATGCATGCGACACCTCTCCTTCAACCTTCTTTGAATAAGGTGAGTCTAGCCATGCTTGACTCACAAACTTTTGTTTGTGAGTCAAGCATGGGGGAGAGGTAGAACTAGAGGGTCTAGTCCTAGAAGTTTGCTGTGGGCGTGGCGTGACTCGTGAGTGTGACTGTGCCTCCTTGCTCGGTATTTCTGGCTCAGGCTGTGGCTTGTCCTCCATCCTAGATGAAGCTATGTCTCTACGTGCTCTTGGCATTAGCAATGACTCCTCATCCTCCTCATCCTCCTCAATGTCATACAACGTGAAACCAAATCCACCCCCCTCCTCCTCCATAGCCCATCTCTCCAAATCAGTGATTTCATCCTCTGTAAACAATGGAAGCTGCTCTTGTGACGTCCAATCACTATAAGGATCTATGTCATCCAAGTCAAGTGGACAAACTGATGCTTCCTCTACCTATCTTATGCGCAACCGAAGATTATATTGCACAAAGACAAGGTCATTGAGGCATTTTTGCGCTAACTTTCTCCTCTTCTTTGTATGGATGGCTTCAAACAAGCTCCAATTGCGCTCACAACTGGATTAACTACAAGACTGACATAGGATTCTGAGGGCAAATTTTTTGAGATTTGGGGAATTTCCACCCCAACTTTGCCACCAAGCATATGCAAAATAAAATATTGAAAACTTAGAAAGCAAAGAAAAAAGCGAAAACATAATATATCAATTTATCAATTCAAATGGCAAATGTTATACCTGGGGTTTGAGTGGTTCTTCCTCTTATGGCCAGCTTTGAAGAATAGCTTACCCCTTGCTTCCTCATAATTTTGGAGTTCGACCACAATGAGATCTCTCACCTCAACATCGGGTATCATCCTCTGAATGCATGTAGTGAGGCCCTCCATGACCTCTCCACGAGGATCTGAGTAAGAACCCCCAAACTTAAAACGAGGGTTGAGGAAGTACCCTGCTGCATGAATGAGTTGGTGGAGCTGATTGTTCTACCTCTTATCAATAATTTCCCAAATGGGATCAAATTTGAGTCTACCCCCCTTCTAGTAATTTTTGATAGACTCCTTGGCCCTATCTATGGCCTCATAAATACACCCCATTGGGGTTTTTTCCTCATCTACCAAGCGGAGAACTCTAACCAAGGGCTTTGACACCTACAATTGAAAAATACAAATTACAAAAAAATTAATTAATAAAGTTACAAATTAGTAATGAGAGACTTTAATCAAGAATAATTAAAAATTCACGCTTTGAAGTTACTTTCACAATCTCTGCAGTCTTTTATGCAAAATGGTTGTCGAAGACTGCATGCAACACCCTCTCCTTTAGCCTTCTTTGAATAAGGCGAGTCTAGCCATGCTTGACTCACAAACATTTGTTTCAAAGAAGTCAATGCAACAAGAATGCTTTGCAACGTCAAGAAAATCGTTGTAAACCTTGTGACACCAACTCTCACCAAATCTCTCCCTTGGGTGTGCTCTCTCATCAAATGTAGAACCCAGGGGTGATTGTAAATATATTGCGTGATCCTCTTTGCATCTTCCACAATTGGAGTCACCCAATCAAGTTTTCCTATGTCCTCCAAAAGAAAGTCAAGGACATGTGTTGCACAAGGTGTCCAAAAAAGAGTGGGGTGCCTATCTTGGAGGATTCTCCCTGCAAAAGAAGAAGTAATTCTTAAGAAAGTTACAACCAAGAAAAACAAAGCCACAACAAATGAAAATATTGCTAAAGGTGATAATTCAAAAGGATTCCACCTGCTGCCACATATGTTGTTGCATTATCTGTGATGATTTGCATCACATTCTCTACTCCCACCTCCATGACAATGTGCTCCAACATTCGAGCCAACGTTTTTGCATTTTTCACCTTACTGGAGGCATGAACTGATTTCAAGAACACAATATTGTCCTTGCAATCAACCAAAAAATTAATGGTGCGGTTTTTGCCATCCGTCCACACATCAGAAAGAATGGTGCAGCCATATTTTTTCCATTCATTTCTTTGGTCCTCCACCACTTCTTTTGCCCTATCAACTGCATTTGTGAGCAACCTATAAGAACAAAGTGAAATTAGGTCTTAGTACACAATTTTTATTTAATAAACAAGAAATCTAAAAAAAAATTAAAAATGAAATCAAGTGGACTATTTACTAACCTCCCACTCAAATCCTTGCAAGAAGGGGCCTTGTACCCCTTTCCTGAAGCTGTCATTGTGGTCACCAAATTCAATCAATAAGGATTGTCTGCCACATTGAATGGGATGTTGTTGAAGTACCAAAAATCAGCAGCTGCAATGTTTGTTTTCTCATGTACCTCCCTATTCCATCTAGTGGCCTCTAATGATGGTTGTGCTCCAGGTGTGTTCTTGGGCACAAAATAACTACCTATGGATTGTGTCCTTGGTGGTGATGCAACAATGCTAGGTACTGTACTAGTGGAAGCAAAAGCGATGGGCGAGGTGGTGCTAGGTTTGTGGATACATGGGCCATGACGAGAGCCCACTATGCCTTGAAGTGCTTCTTCTTCTTCAATGTCAATAGAAGCACCTTGAGAATCAGCTATGGCTGATCTCATGGCTAGTTTTGCCCTTTCCCTTCGCAATTTCTTCTCTTCCCCAGCTGCAAGTACGACATTCATTTCTTTTTTTATTTCATCAGTGGTCCCAATGCATTCTGTAGCATCATGCTTGTCTATGCCTACAAGGTTGTATTTGAGGCGGTTTATGCCTCCATGAAGTATTTTTTCACATTTTAAGCAAATCACTATCCTAGGATCTGGTCCTTCATAGGCATACCTCCAAGTCCTATCTTTAACACCTTTAGGATGGGTGCCTACATATCCAGATGGGCATGGTTCTAGTGGCCAATTAGAATTTGCCATAATTAATGGTTAATTAACCTACACATACAAAGTGAAAAAAGAAATTTAATATTTTAGTTAAACAATTTAGCAAACTATCTAAATTAGTTGAAATAATTTTAGACATCATTCAAAGTTTAAAAAAACAAAAATTATTAGGGTTTGATTTTTTTTGAAAAACTAGAGATTCTAAAAAAAAGCAGTGAAAAATTCAACAAAGCTTGTCAAAAATAGTGTTAAATCTTGTTTCAATGACTCAAAAAGATTTTTGACTACTTAGGAATGATTTTCTATTCATCTAGATGCAACAAAAAATAAATAAAATGTTTTAAAAAAACATAAAAAAGAAGAAAACCTACCCGAGAATCTGATTTTTCTTGAAAAACCACCTCAATTCCGCTTCAAATCCACTTGAAACTGGCAAGAATCGGTGGAAATCACCTTGCAAGAGTGTTGGAGTGTGTTTTCCCCCTTCTCAGCAAAATACCCAACTCAAAATGATGAAATAAACTCATTTTTTGCCTTTTTCGGCTTATGAAATCAGGCGGCCGAGTTTTTTTTATGGACTTGCTGAGTTTTTGCGGTGAGTTTAAGTGGTAAAAACTCGCAAAGCATAAAAACTCGGGGAGTTTTTAAAACTCGCCGAGTACTTTGCGAGTGTGCCAACTATGATTAAAAGTAAACGACAATGTGTTTGATTGAATCGACAAAGATATAATGAAGCGGTTCTATCAAATAGTGATTGCACTTGTGTGGTGCAAAGCAGCAGTCAACATTAATATCAGTGATAATCAAGAAGACATCAGCATTAATAAGGACATCAAATTAATTAAAAGGAGAAATTTAAATATCATAAAGGAAACCAGCACAGTGAAAAGAAACCGACCTAGATTATGTTGAAAACAACAAATTAATGCAGCAGTAATTTATTAAATTAATAATGTAATCTCCAGATGGTGCGATTTTTTGAAGAGGGCAAATTGTTTCACTAGAAGACAAAATTGTTTTGTCTTATTAATAAGGTAAAGTTTTTTGTCTTTTTCAAGTTGAAAAGGCATCGCTTCAGATAAGAAAGGAATATTAACATATGTCAAGTAATTAATATAATATGTCATTTAAGACAAGCCAGCAAAAAGGTGCGATTGCCACGAGATATATTTTTGCTATCCAAAAGATGAGATTAATGAATAAAGAGATGTGTGATTAAGTCAGCAATTTAAATGGGTCAAGGGAGATGCGATTTGGTTAGAGTATTAAATAAAGTTTAATTTGTTTTAATAGGGACAACTCTTTGGAAAGAGTCCACACCTCTTATGAAGGGGTATGTTGAAGATATAAATAAAACATGAAAATCATTTGTAGTGTGTTGTGTGGAAAGTGTAGAAAGGCATATCATATATCAGCAGACTTGTGAGAATGAATAGAAGATTGTTAAAAGGCAGATTTCTGAGTATATGGCAGCAAATATATAATTATACATATACAGATTTAAGAAGAGAATAAGAAGCAAATTTTAATGAAGATATAGAGAGAGTTTTTGTCATCCATTGAAGAAGACATAATTTGTGGAGGAGTTTGCAATTGTCCATCTGTTGAGATAGCAACATTGTCAAGGTGGAAATTAATAATGGTAAGGTTGGTGCCTCATATTGGGAGTTGGTGCTCACAAGGTGCCTTTAGTAGGTTGGTGCCTACAAACATTGTAAAAGAAGAATTATATAAAAGCATTGATTTGTCGTGGTTTTTTCCCATTTGGGTTTCCACTGAAAACATTGTATTATTGTGTCTTATGTGCACGAGTGTTGAAAGTTAGTGAATAATGCTATTGTGATTAATAAAGTTAAATTGGTAAAATTTGTTGTTATATTGATTCACCCACCCACCCCCCACCCCCCCCTCGGTATAACCATGTGATATTTAGAGGGAGGATCGAAGGCATGAATAGTTGATGAATAGTTGAACGTGTGAATGCCGGAGCCTATCAATTCAAGTGGAGAATTATTCAATTGAGAATCATCAAGTGGAGGAATTATCTGAAGTCTTCTTTCACCCTCCTCTATGCTTCCCAACGGAATTACCACAAGAAGGAAGGTGAGAACACTAAATCATCAACCAAATTTGTAACACAAAGGAAAGAGTTCATGTTCAAATCTACCGTAGGCTAGAATCAGTATGAGCTTTCAAGATATGACAATTTCATTTGTATGACATCCATTCCTTGGCACTATAGGACGTTTTTGCCTTCCCTTCATACGGCCTCAATATTCTCCCTACGCTTTATGGTGCTTGCTGATTGGTATTACTGTACAATGGACACTTGCTATTTCCGTATAATTGCCTCTAGTACGGGTTTAACTCGCCACATTTGTATGACTGTATTTGGTATGAGTCCCATCTTGTTCCATATGATTGCTCAGTGGCTTTGTCATATGGCTGGCAAGGCTTGCTTCATCATTGGTACAACCTAGTGGTAACATAGTACGATATCCTTCTCACTGGGTATTGCATCTTCAATTGATTCTGTTATGGCTTACTCCAACCTTGGTATGAAGACAAGTACAAATCTTTGGTATAGTGGTACAATAGTCTTCTCTGCCTTGGTACGACATTACATATTCAAACGACATCATTTGGTACAGTAGACTTAGCAACATTTATCTATATGGATTCTAGGACAGTTGGTACAATCACTCTTGGCACAAACTTGGCAGGTCATTATTTATTATCTACACTAGCCTCAGTAATGGTTAGTAGTAAAGGGAAGCAACCTTCCTAACATTGTGACATGCTCTATTCCTCTCTCTGGTGGAACTCAATGAGGAATACTCCCAAACACCTTGCTATGCTTTGATAGACACTTCTAAATATCAGAACTGTAGTTAATTTTTTGCTGATCTGCTACTGTAGGCATGATAAGACTCTCTGCTGCCCACTCTACTTGATCTTGTCAAGTCAATCACTCCATCCTCTTGAACGATACAACTCTACAACCCCCAACTGATAGTCCTTTGAGCGCTATCTTTTTCCCATTGGATTCAAACTTCATTTCCATTTTCTACAAGTTGAAAAAGAAAAGTCTACAAAAGACAACATCCAATGCATTCCTATGAGTACATCGGTGTCCCCAATATTAACCACATAGAATTCATCCTTCAATTCATAATCACCCAACTTTGTGCTCAGATTAGAAATCTTATGAGTACAAGAGAGTTTGTACCCATCAACTACCGTGACCTTAAGTCCATTATGCTCCTGAAATATCCCACCTTGTTCTGTTCTTTGAAGTTCAGGTTTTGAAATATTTTGTATTTTTGCTTTTTTGTTTTTTTTGCATTTTTTTCTTTTTTTCTTTTTTTCTTTTTCTGATTTTTTTTTGTGTTCTTTGAGATACAATGAGATAAATTGCAGAAATTTGAAGAGGAATGCTAGAAAACCTTCCTACACATTAATAATTAAAATCACTTTCCAAGAACTCAAGAACTTAATTGCTGATTAAATAAAAACAGTACATATTCTGATGAAATGCCATCCAGATATCATTTAAGCAGATTACACAGTACGGCCAGGCTGGAAGTTACAATAGCTAGTGGTATGGTATGACCATGCATGGGACAGCAAATAAGAGATTAATCTGCCCTTCAATAGTTGACAAACCCTTCCTATCAGATCTGAAAAAAGGTCACAAAACCCTCCGAAAAAGCTTACACAACCCTAAGTTGGGACCATTAAACATTACAGCCAGCCTTGAGAAAGGTACGATAGGGCAAGAAATGATACAACCTGCAAATCAATGTCTCCAATCTGCAATTAAACCCTTTCAATCTGCTCTCTTTCAATCTATTGAAAACTGATCAACATTTGATGAATTGAATCCAATGAAGCACAATTATAACCTCTGGATGAGATTATCAATTTGAGTGTTCTTGGGTGATATTTCACACCTGCAAACACTATTCTCTTTGAGGGATTCCGTCCTCAAAAGCTACCAAAGCTACAACAAACCCTTGCTCCCAATCTTCATTGATTTTCTCAAAGTATATAATGAATAATGAATAATGAAATGAACTTCAGTTGTGCCTTATATATTTCTCCTCAAGCCCACAGCCAAAGGAAATTAAATACATTTAAATAACATTTCATTTCATTTTACTTAATATTATTATTGAAGTTGGCATCCCAATAAGGCTTAATAATTGACTTTATATCATCAATAATTTATGCAATAAAGTCCCCCTTATAACTCCTTATAATATAAAGTCATTACTTTTATTAATCTTATTAAAGTTGAAAATTTAATAATTTAATATTAATCATTAACTCCAATAAATGCCAATATTGAAACATTTAATTGCTTTTACCAACTTCCCGGGTATGACCATGGCGCCCTTTGATCATCCAGACGACTTATGATAAATAGTATGGGACCAAATGCTCAAGTGACTTACTAAAAATAGTATGTATGTACAAACGGATCTTGAGAGACCTTTGGAAGGTGAACCACCAAATGACTGAATCTTTGAGATGGAGAGTATAAAGATAAACAACCCAAGGGTCCACTGAAAAGCCCTGAATCACCCACAAAGGGTCCATTGAAAGGATCCTGAGAGACCTTTGGAAGGTGAACCACCAAATGACTGAATCTTTGAGATGGAGAGTATAAAGATAAACAACCCAAGGGTCCATTGAAAAGCCCTGAATCACCCGCAAAGGGTCCCCTAAACACTCCATTAGCCTACGAAGACCACAAATAATAAGCTAACCTCTGAAAAAACTTATGCTTAGGAAGGTGCAAAAATGGGGACATTATAGCTCCTCTATCGGTAAGCCTCTCCTAGCCACAAATCCCTCATCGATGAAGTTATGATTGGCACCTGTATTGATAAGAGTTATGATTTGCTACCCCTATAGCACTCCTCTCACCTTAAATGTAATTGCCTTCTATACCCTAGAGAGTTGGGCAATGGCATTGTCAATCTTTTGCTCTTCTTTTGACTATCTTTCCTCATCATTGCTTTCTAAATTTGATTGCTGTTTTGATTCTTCTAATGCATATTCTTCAGCAGAAAAGTACTCTAATTGCTTAGCTTTTGCCTTCACACTGCACTTGTGAAATGGGTCCCAAGGTTCTCCACAATGGAAGCACAATTTTTTCCTTCAAAAGTCATTAAGTTGCTCACTATCCAATCTTTTAGAATCATTATGTGGCTGATGTGATTCTATATGAAATTGTTTCTTGTCCTTTTCCTTCTGTTGAGGGAATCTCTTTGATCGAAATTTTCTTCTAGAAGTAGAAGCCTCCATGTCTCTAGTTGTCTTGAGGCTTCCTACAAGGTAGGTAGATTGAGGGCTTTAATCCAACCTCTCAAGGAATCTACCAAGCCATCCATGAAAAGTACCATGGGTGCTCTCTTTGAAATGTCTGTGACCAGCATTGCAAGTCTTTGAAATCAGCTACAAGTGTGTCTAAAGAACCCCATTGCTTGAGCTATGCTAACTCAAAATTCAATTTTGGATCTTTCTCATCAAACCTCTCAATCAATGTAATATCCCCTTTAATTTTTTTTTATTTTTAACACAACAAGATTCACCCGTTAAGGTTAGAATAATCAAACTTGCGCAGAAAGGAAATGCTGAAAGTAACCCTTTCACTTTCTGATCATCGAGAGCCTAGTATGGGAGGGTGAGAGCATACGGTCTCAAGGGAATCGTTAGCTCAAATAATTGTTGGAAATGAAATCTCAAATACAATACATGGTGGCAAGCCAACCCCTTCCGCTTATCCAGCGGGTGTAAGAACTTCTACAGCAGTATGGCGGTGCAACCAGCCAATTAGAAGATTACAAGACTGAAAGAACAACAATCACTCAACTGCTTACGCAACGGGAGGACTAGAAATGAATAGCAATCAACTCAACCGCTTATTCAACGGGAGGACAGTGTTACAATAGATAAGAAGGCGACAAGCTAGCCTCTTCCACTTATGTAGTGGGACAAAGAGCAACAATCCAAGTAGATAGCTGTTAGTACTACCAACCAGCTTTACAATGCACAATATGGATTACAAATTAAGAGAAATCACTATCCAAAAGATAGGTGGCAAGGCCAACCTCTTCCACTTATGTAGTGGGACTAAGAGAGTTCAAATAAATTGGTGTTAGTACTACTAACCAGCATTACAATATGATTCATCATGGATATTCAAATGCCAAAACCCAAACTAATAGCTGCAACTTATTACCAAGACTATTGACACCACACCAATAGACTCACACACCTGAAAACCAGCTTCAACCCCCCAAAACTAAATCTGATATGAATGAACAATAGGCTGGAAATACAGACCAGCAACATTAAAATCCTCACAAACACTTCTAAATCACTCCACACACACTCAAATTATCTCTAAACGCACTCCAAAGGCCCTAGGCTTAAAGCGATTAAGGCTACATTGAGAAAATGGCACCGACAAATCAGAGTCAGCATAACACACAACCCCAAACACCTCCCAACAAAGACGCCTATAGCTGAAAGGTTCGACTTGCTATATAAAATCTAATATTCCAAGATATTCAATAAAAACTTACAAGATGAATCGCCCAAGGCATAGAAAATGAATGAGCAAGTACCTAGAATGATCTGACACACGAACTGAGAGTTATGAACTAAAACATGCTACAACCACACCAAAACTAGTAAACTGAAAATCCACACACAACACTCCAGAATCAGAAAACTAATATATAAATCTGCAACATTATCTTCAATCCACTCCTCCGAATGAAGATCAGTCTCTTGCTCGACTAGTTGCTGTATTGCAAGCAAGAAATCAAGCTATGGCTAGGAGGTAAGCGTTCCCCAAAGTTTTCACTTTGCATTTCAGCAACAGTTCATTATAAAATTGTTATTGGATAGTCCCAAATGAAGGCCAAGGCACATATTTATAACTTCCTCCTCAAGTCAAACTTCTTTTCCTAACAAGATGGGACTAAACAACCACATTCCAATTTCCTTAATTTGCATTTCATTTCATTTCTCCTAAATTGCCCATTACTTGGTGGTAAATACACTTCATAAAAAATACATTGATAAAGTGTATTATGGCGTTTAAAAAATAAAGTGAATTATATCATAAAATTGTTTTATTTTTCCTCCTAAGGTGTCCATCTTGCCTTAACAATAATTCACTTATAAAATATTTTTCTCAACCAAAAATCACCCACATATAATTAAGGAAATGACTTAGATATCAATATAATTTAAGCAATCCCTTTTAAATAAATCGTTCAACCTTTGGCGTAAGTTATAATTGAATTTAAAACACCATTTTTTCATCAAATACTGAACCTGCCAAAACAAGCTCCAAGGATATGGGGAAACAAGCTGAGAGAATTGCCCTGCCAGAAATAGTCATTGAACTGAGCTGAAGAATCCTTGCCAAGAATAGCACCAAAAATGTTGGAAGACCAACTGCTCAAACTGACTTGTCGGAAATAGCCATCTGAACAGGCCTGCTGACATTTTGCTAAAAATAGAGCTGCTAAAAATAGTACTTACTAAAATTAGCATAATGCTAAAAATAGTGTTTCCAAAGTGATTTTAACCACATTCTGAGCAGCCGTCGCACTTACTAAAAATAGTAAGTCTGGAAAAAGTCTTCGGATTCGTTTACATGTGACATCATCGCGAGGCTCTTTGAAAACCCAGGAAAACCTAGAAAAATAAGCTGTCCTCGCCTCCACTTACTAAAAATAATAAGTTCGGAAAAGTCCTCAGATTCAGTTGCATGTCACACCATCGCGAAGCTCTCTAAAAACCTAGAAGGAATCCAGAATCAAAACTGTAAAATTCCAAAATGCAAGCCACGAAAAATGCCAAAGCATCCTTCTAGAAAATAGGAAACCCTAATTTTGCCTCTGACTGACCAACGGGTCTCAGAATTGGCCAACAAACCGCAAAAAAAACTAGAGAAGAAAAGGGAATATTTCAATCAATCTCTCTATGAACTTTGCATAAGAGGTAATTTGATCATGTCCCATGGTTAACATCCCATGGTGCCACCACTCGTGTACAATGCCATCTAAATGTAAAGTTGCATATTTGATTGCTTCTTCTTCTAGCATTGGATTGAGCTGAAAATAGGTGTACTTTCTAAACCCAAGCTTGGGCTGAAGTCTTCCTTGAGCCTTCATAGTAAGGAAGAGTTAACTTGCCAACCTTGTTTTGTAAATCATAGTTTTATGTTCTATTAGTACGAAGTTTGTGCTTTATTCTAACATCAATATAATCTCTTAATGCAATGGTGGCCTGAAACTCTGGACCTCCACTCTCCCAATCATGCCTAAATTAATCCCATAAATCTGTTATTTGAGTGTCATTGTCAACCTATGGTTGAGCCCTAGGTGTAAGGATAGGCATAATATGCTTAGAAGCTATTGTTCTTGTTCGTTGATTTGCATTTCACCATGAATGTGTTCTCTCCTTGACCATTATTGCCCCCAATATTGGCATTATTGACATTAGTTGCATTATTTGCACCCATATTCACTCCTAACTACGGAGCCATCAATTCAATCAAAAGTCCCAAGTGCTAATTTTGTTTTTGTGCTCTTTATTCTGCAACTTGCTGCCTGTTGTGACGTTTTCACGCATCGCCCCGTTGCAAATGGGGACCCCCTCTTTCACTGAATAAACCAAGTCTTTTGCAATTTGTGTTGTCTCTTGACCCTAAGGAATGAGTTATAAGGTCTTCTTGGTTTGGATTTTGATCTTTGAAAGTAATGAAGTGACTAAGTAGGGGATGGATTCTTAAGGAATATACAGCCTAGATAGGATACCATCTTAATATTGTCATCAAGTCGAGAATAAGGGTTTTAATGTATTGAGAAATGCATTGTGCTTATTGCTTATCCTTCAAACTTTGCATTTTGCTAACTATGAACTTGATTGATATATGTAGTTCACAACGTTTCCTTGTCTTTCTTCAGGTACATTGGGAGAAGCAAGACTTTGGATGCTAAGAGTAGGACATCGTTGAGTGGGTGATATCATTGTCCAAGTAAGAGATTGCAATAATAGAACAAAGAATGCACAGTCAGAGGAATGGAATGATGGACATTTGGCTAAGTGTCAAGATAACCCTGAGAACTGATAGGAGGAAATGAAAGAGAATCAACCAAAATTTTTGGCTAAAGTCTGGAAGCATGTATTGTCTATCTTAGGGTTTTTATCCTCCAGACTTAAAAAAAGAAGTTTGTAACGTTGAGCATAGTAAATATGAGGCTAAGTATAGAAAGAGAATCTTTCAAAGGGCCTATTAGTGAAATTTGAGCATTTTCTGAGAACTTTGTATTTTTAATAGTCTTTTTAGAAAGTTTCATTGTGGCCTTGATTGGCCTAATTTCGCGTTTGGATAAAACTTTCCATTTCAAAGGGCCTAACAGTAAAATTTGAGTTTTTTTTGAGAACTTTCAAGTTTTAGCAGTGCCTATTTATAGAAAGTTTCACTGTGGCCCTGATTGACCTAATTTTGCATTTGGACAAAACTTTCTATTTTTAGCAGTTTCTATTTTTAGAAACATGAGAACGTTGACTGTAAATGGAGTAGATATCCGGATTCAAGTCTAGTAGAATGAAGATGAAATGTAGAGCATAAAAGAAGTGAGTGCAGAAGAAAAAATCCTTCTCCAGGCCAAAAGTGCACCCAAGGGTGCAAATTCTCATCAAAGGAGGAATTTGGTGAATTGAAAAATCCTCCTCCAGGCCAAAAGTGCGCTCAAGAGTGGAAAATCCACTCTGAGGAGGAATTTTCCGCGAGAGCAAAAATCCTCCACAAGCATCAAAGTGCACCTAAGTACAATATCTCCTTCAAGGAGGAATTTTCCAAAATTCCAAAAGTTCTTTGCTTCCCAAGTGCATCTAAGCATGCCAGGAATCTTGGAAAGTGTAAAAAACAATTGTGTTGGAAATTCCTTGTCCAGACCCCAAATGTGCCCAAGTCTTGGAAATGGCAAAAAATTGACTAAGTATAGGAAAATTCCTTCCCCCTCCAAGTCCACCCAAGTATTCATGAAGTCATGGAAATTGAAAATTTGGCTGTGTATGAAAATTCCCCCTCCAAGTGCACCCAAGCATTCTCAAGGCATGGAAACTCAAAAAATTTAACTAAGTATGGAGAAATTTCTTTTCCAAGCTCCAAATGCGCCCATCTCCAAAATGTTAAAAAATGATAACGACAACATCTATCCAATCCAAAGGCAACATCAGGACATCAAGAGGCATGGAGGTCCAAGATGAGCAGATCCAGTTTATGACATACAAGTTCAAGAAGTAATCCAGTCTCAGGAAGTTCATGGAGGGAGAATTCTAGTTCTAAACGCCGAGGAGGACATTCAAACTCCAAATATTTAGGCTTCAAGGCTATCTAGTTCCAAACCCCAAGGATCCAAAGTTCAATTGCAAGTGAGAAGAAGAATTTACAACATCTTGAATTTCCTCCAAAAATCCAAGATCAAAAGTCAGAAGGAAAAGACTCAAGGAATGACAATCGTCAACAAGAAAAGATATTCCAAGAAGGTGAATTCCCAAGCAAGTACGTTTAAAGAAGAAAATGATCAGGGAAGGATAATTTCAAAAGAGTTGATCAAAGTTAGAACCTTGGTCGAGATGATGTGATTTGGGAATATACTCCATCACAATCAGTCAAAATGTAATATTCTTTGTGATGAGTTATTGGGTCTACATGGTGCCCCATCACCTTATTCGGCCAATTAAATGTCTGCAAGTCAACGTGACTAGATTCCATGAACCCGACTTATCCAAGTGAGCTTTGAGAAGGTGCTGATGATATTTTATTATTGGTTTATATTCGAAAGAAGGACAAGTGTCTTCAAATGTAATTTTCTCATTGGTCGATTTGGCCCCACTTTTCTGTGCCGCAAAAGCTATTGTTAGTAAAACCCTAATTAGGGTTCCATATTGTAATCCTTGCCCTTGATTGCAAATCAATCTTGGCTGTTCATTTGTGGAAGGATCTCTATAAAAGGCCCATGCATTCTCATTTGTAAACTATTAGATAGCTCATTAGAAATAGAGACCTCTTGCTCCTTAGAGTAGAAGTATAGTAGGAGAAGACATTGCTGTAAGACTTGGAGAAATAATATTTGATTTCATTGAAGATATGGTGGATTCATGTCATCGCTGACCTCCATTCCCTTGGATATTCTGCAGTATCATCTAATTATTCTTGAAACTTATTCCCTTGTCTCCCTTATCCCAACCTTGGAGTAAACTAGGTTAAGAAACATTGACTATATGTTACAAGGATTATCACTCATAC
Source organism: Cryptomeria japonica (assembly GCF_030272615.1). NCBI lineage: Eukaryota > Viridiplantae > Streptophyta > Pinopsida > Cupressales > Cupressaceae > Cryptomeria > Cryptomeria japonica. Next base: position 48,701,377 of record NC_081410.1, read on the forward strand.
TTATTTAGATTGGCGTATAATAAATGAATTCCAAGTTCTTGCTAGACTTTTATCACTGTTGATATGTTGCCTATGGGATTCTTGGTGTCAGAGTAGACTTAGGGTTTGTCATATGCCCTCATGAGTTAGTGTCATGGGGAATCACCCAGAAGTTTGCAGATTTTAAGTCCATTTTCTTGCATTTTCTGGTAACATGTTCATGAATTCTTGGTAGTTGTTGTTGACCATCCATATAACTAGATAATGTATCCTTTTTTGATTGTTCTTTGGTAAATATAAATGGCTTTATTTCTTTTTGATTATTTGGATTTACTAATACTTTATGTAAGATCTTGTTTATGTAGGTTTGTGATTGGATATGACATGTCGCACACAGACTATAACCCAACTGATTTGTGCTATATATATACCAACTAGATCATCAATATTCTTCATGAAGTCGGCCTAAAGAAGATGTAACGTGTATGCTTACCATCAGCCCAAAAATGATTTATACAATTCATGCAGAAGGCAAAAAGACGTGTAGAGACCTATACCAAGTCGGCACACCTTCCAAACTTCTCCAAAAAGGATTATATGTACACCACACGCAATTGTTCACATAAAACATCTTCTCAAGATAAATCATTGTACACAAACTCTTAATCCAGACCAAAATTGAAATAAGCAGACCACCACAAAAGAAGTTAAGACATTCTAGGAACATGATCCAATGATCCATAACATTCTTAGAGTACCAGTAAGATGAGAAATGCAACACATTCCTCCACAATTTCAAAAACTATACAAACTTTGCACTTATCCATCTGAACTCAACTCTGCAATAAGCGGACCAAACAAAATTCACATATACTCTGGAAACACACCATGCTAACATTATTTGCCATCCAGAATATCTATAGATAGACTTCAGCCATCCACACAACATTTGGTTCATACATACACTGCCTATGCTCAACCAGACTATACACAATCAAACTATTTCCAGAGTAGAGAGTTGACATCAATGACAACTTGAATAGCACATTTGCAACAAGAAGGCCTACGGTGCGCTCTTCGGGAGAGGATGGTTGATTACTACCAAGGCAAATCATAATTGGAAGCGGAATGCACTCTTGATTGAGAGTGAAGGGAGGAAGTATGTCATCGACTTGAGGAATCAGGTGGTGAGCGAAGAACTGACATCCTCCAAATTAGAGTCCGAAGATGGAGAGTCGGGTATGGACGAAGGAAGGAAAGGCATGGAACCCAATGATGAAGGGGTGCTCGTATTGGAAGATTGTTTTGAAGATGAGACAAGTTCCCTGAATGGACTATTCCACTGACAAATGGAAAACTATGAAGTCTTCCATGCCGAATGCAACATGCTACAGATTGGGGAGGTGGAGAAAGGTGACCAAGGTACCGAAAATGATAGTTTCACCCCAAAGTATGAGGAGTATGAGGAAGTGGCACTGGTGGACGATACAACCACTCATCACTTTGAAAGAGACAAGACAATAAAATATGAGGATCCGAGTGTAAAGAAGATAAATTTTGGCTATGAAGACAACCCAAAGGTTATCTTGGTGATGACTAGGACCCTTTACTGAAGGCAGTTGGATTTAAGATATTCATGGAATAGAAGGACACCTTTGCTTGGACATACAAGGACCTGAAGAGGATACTACTAGATCTCTATGTACACAGATTCCCCTCGTACTAGGTGCACAACCCGTACGAAAAAGACCCTATAGTATGAATAAGAATTATGTCGCCAAGGTACATGAGGAAATAGAGAATATGCTAGAGGTGGGTATAATTTTCAAGGTAGAAACATGCGAGTGGGTCTTGGTGATTGTAATATCTCTCAAGGAGGCAAAGTAGATTAGGTTCTGGTACAACCTGAGTTGGCCTAGTGGTGGAGAACTTGTGCTCTTGAAAGAGAGGTCACAAATTCAAATCCCACAAGGGGGTAAGGTATGTACACCTTATTGGCTTCGGCCCATTACCGATCAAAAGAAAAAAGATCAGGATCTGTGTGAACTTTAGGTACCTGGATGCAGTAATAATCAAAGATCCATTCCCGATTCCATTCATCGATGCCATATTGGAGGAGGTTGTGGACCATGAGATATATTCATTTATGGATGGATTTTCAGGATACAACCAAATAAGTATCGTCTAAAAGGATAAATTGAAAACTAACTTCATGGTAGAAGATGGTACACATACAATAGGATGCCTTTCGGCTTATGCATCGATCCAGCTACCTTCTAGCTGATCATTTTGTACATTTTTTATAAGATGTTGGTAGGAAATTTCAAAGTCTTCCTAGACGATTGGTCAATATACAATGTTCAATATCAATCTCTCTATGAACTCTGCATAGAGGTAATCTGATCATGTCCCATGGCTATCAGCCCATGGTGCCATCACTCATGTACATTGTCATCTAAATGTATTGCTACATATTTGATTGCTTCTTCCTCTGGCATTGGATTGAGCTAAATAAGTGTCTACTTTTAAAACCCAAGCTTGAGCTGAAGTCTTCCTTGAGCCATCATAGTAAGAAGAGTTAACTTCCCAACCTTTTTCTATAAATCATAGTTTTGTGTTCTATCAATACGAAGTCTATGCTTTTTTCTAACATCAATATAATTTCTTAATGAAATGGTGGCTTGAAACTCTGGAGCTCCACTGTCCTAATCATGCCTAAACTGATCATATAAATCTATTATTTGGGGCTCATTATCAACCTATGGATGAGCCCTAGGTTGAAAGATAGGCATAAGATGCCTAGAAGTTACTGTTTTTGTTTGTTGATTTGCATTCCCACCCTGAATTAGTTCTCTCCTTGACCATTATTGCCTCCAATATTTGCATTATTGGCATTAGTTGCATTATTTGCACCAATATTCACTTGCAACTACTGAGCCATTAATTTTGTCAAAGACTCAAAAGTCCCAAGCGCTAATTTTGTTTTTGTGCTCTTTGTTCTGTAGCTTTCTGCCCTCTAACTAGAGCATCCAACAAGTTTAGAAAGCATTCTCCTCGATCTCTTGGATTCGTATCACCGCATTACCTGTACTTTGTTCTTCTATTGCCCTGTATTCTTCTACTACCAAATTTGTATTAGACCTGTTCCTGTGAGTGTTATAGTGATGCGTGAAAGGTTGCTGATCCAATCTTGACATATCACTGCTCTTGCATAGTGAATGCTTTAGGATGGCAAGATACCACTGTAATAGAAATTCTTGTTTTTTTTTTTTTTTCCTGTTTTGCGATTGTTCATAGAACCGAGAGATGTGTAGAATATTTGCTTTATAATAGAAATACTTGTGCAAATTAAATAACTGAGGAAATGTTGATATTTAGGAATCCCACAAAGTTGAAATAACTCACATTTAATTTCAGAATTGTAGATACACTGTAGTCTCAAAATATGAGCAACCCAGTTCATGAAAATACATTACAATTACATATCAAGCATACCCATTAACTCCAACAATAAAAGTCTGATCTGACATTGGAATCTACAAATTGGCAATGAAGAAATGAGACACCACACTCCAGAAAACCCTCCAAATAAAATGACATTAGATGACTCTTGATTAATCTAGTAGGCGTTTAATCTATCAAGATGTCAGTAAATGACTTTTGATGAATTCAACTGGTGCTGAATCTGTCAATATGACATTCAATGCCTTTTTCTTGTTTACTTGGATTCACCAAAGGTCTTTTGAGGGTTGGACTAGTTGAGATGCCTTTGCAGTTGAGTTTCGCTGCCCCTTTATAGAACTGTTTTAAATTATCTTGTCCTCGACTTACTGGTTTTGCAATCTTACTATTGGATAGATGTCTGTGCATTATTGCATAGATGCACCACTCACCGAAAACTTGGCGAGTTTTTACGCCATTGACTTGTGTGATTGACTTGTCGAGTCCGTGTTTACAACTTGCCTGCCTAGGAACCTAAGCAGTAAACTTTAGAAAAAAGCTCATTTGATCATTTTGTGTTTTGTATTTTGCTAGTAAGGGGAAAAACACCCTCCCAAACATTTGCAAATTGATTTCCATAGATTCTTGCCAATTCTAAGTGGATTTGAAGTGGATTTGAGGTGGTTTTTGAAGCAAAAATCAGATTCCCAAGTAGGTTTTCTAATTTTTTTTCCTATATTTTTTAAAAACTTTTTATTATTTTTTGTTGCATCTAGATGAATAGAAAATCATTCCTAAGTAGTAAAAAATGATTTAGAGTCATTAGAACAAGATTTAACACCATTTTTGACAATTTTTGTTAATTTTTTCATTGTGTTTTGAAGAATCTCTAGTTTTTCGAAAAAATTCAAACCCTAATAGTTTTTATTTTTTATTTTTAAACTTTCAATGATGACTAAAATTATTTAAACTAATTTAACTAGATTGCTAAATTTTCTAACTAAAATATTAACTTTGTCTTTTCACTTTGTATGTGTAGGTTAACAGTTAAACATTAATTTATAATGGCAAATATAGGTGATTTAGTTTCAGCTTTAGAGGATAACTGGCCACTAGAACCATGCCCATCTAGATATGTAGGCACCTGTCCTAAAGGTGCTAGAGATAGGACTTGGAGGTATGCCTATGAAGGACCGAAACTTGGGTTGGTGATATGCATTAAATGTGAAATAATAATTCATGGAGGTATAAACCGTGTCAAATACCACCTTGTAGGTATCGAGAAGCATGATGCTAGGGTATGTCTTGGGGCCACAAAAGAAATAAAAAGAGACGTTAATGGCATACTTGTAGCTGGGTAAGAGAAAAAGTTGCAAAGGGAGACGACAAAACTAGCCATGAGAGTAGCAATAGCTAAATCTTAAGGTGCTTCAATTGACCTTGAAGAAGAAGAAGAAGCAGTTCAGGGCATACTGGGCTCTCGTCGTGGCCCACGTATCCACAAACCCAACATCACCTCGGCCACCACTTCTTCTTCTAGTAGAGCACCTGCTACATCATCATCAGCAATAGAGTCAATAGGTAATTATTTTGTGCCCAAGAACACACCTAGAGCACAACCATCATCAGAGTCAATTGGATGGAATAGGGAGGCGCATGAGAAAACTGACATTGCATGTGTCGTTTTTTGGTACTTCAACAACATCCCATTCATTCAATGTTGCAGACAATCCTTATTGGCTTAATTTGGTTACCACATTGATAGTTTTAGGAAAAGGATACAAGGTGCCTTCTTGCAGGGACTTGGGTGGGAGGTGAGCAAATAGTCCACTTGATTTCATTTTTTAAATGTTTTTCTTGTTTATTAAATCAAAATTGTGTACTAAGACCTAATTTCACTTTGTTCTTGTAGGTTGCTCACAAATGCAATTGATAGGGCAAAAGAAGTGGTGGAGGACCAAAAGAAAAGAATGGAGAAAATATGGCTGCACTATTCTTTCCGATGGGTGGACAAATGGAAAAAACCACATCATAATTAATTTTATAGTTGCTTGCAAGAACAATGTGATTCTTGAAATCCGTGGATGCCTCCAACTAGGTAAAAAATGCTGAAACTTTGGCTCTAATGTTGGAGCAAATTGTCATGGAGGTGGGAGTTGAGAATGTGGTGCAAATAATCACCGATAATGCAACAACATATGTGGCAGTAGGTAAAATTCTCCAAGATAGGCACCTCACTCTTTTTTGGACACCTTGTGCAACACATGTCCTTGACCTTCTTCTGGACGACTTAAGAAAACTTGATTGGGTGACTCTAGTTGTGGAAGAATCGCCGATAATGCAACAACATATGTGGCAGTAGGTAAAATTCTCCAAGATAGGCACCCCACTCTTTTTTGGACACCTTGTGCAGCACATGTCCTTGACCTTCTTTTGGACGACTTAGGAAAACTTGATTGGGTGACTCTAGTTGTGGAAGATGCAAGGAGGATCACAAAATATATTTACAACCACCCTTGGGTTCTTCATTTGATGAGAAAGCACACCCAAGGGAGAGATTTGGTAAGAGCAGGTGTCACAAGGTTTGCAATGATTTTCTTGATGTTGCAAAGCATTCTTGGCACATTGACTTCTTTGAAACAAATGTTTGTGAGTCGAGCATGGATAGACTCATCTTATTCAAAGAAGCCTGAAGGAGAGGGTGTTGCATGCATAGTCTTCGACAACCTATTTGCACAAAAGGCTACAGAGATTGTGAAGGTAACTTCAAAACTTGAACATTTAATTATTGATTCAAGCCTCATTATTAATTTGTAACTTCAATAATTAGTCTTTTCGTAATTTGTATTTTTCAATTGTAGGTGTCGGAGCTCTTGGTTAGAGTTCCCTGCTTGGTAGATGGGGATCAAACCCCAAAGGGGTATGTTTATGAGGCCATGGATAGGGCCAATGAGTCTATCAAAAATTACTACAAGGGGGGGATAGACTCAAATTTGATCCCATCTGGGAAATTATTGATAAGACGTGGAACAATTAGCTCCACCAACCCATTCATACAACACGATACTTCCTCAACCCTCATTTTAAGTTAAGGGATTTTTATTTAGATCCTAATGAAGAGGTCATGGAGGGCCTCACTATATGCATTCAAAGAATGATACTCGAGGTTGAGGTGAGAGACCTAATTGTGGTTGAACTCCAAAATTATGAGGAAGCAAGGGGTAAGCTATTCTCTTCAGAGTTGGCTAGGAGAGGAAGAACCACTCAAACCCTAGGTATAAGATTTGCCATTTGGATTTTGGGGTCTAAAGTAATTGATAAATTGATAAAATATGTTTTCACTTTTCATTTTGCATTCTAACTTTTCAATATTTTATTTTGTAGATGCTTGGTGGCAAAGTTTGGGTGGAAATACCCCAAATCTCAAAAAAATTGCCCTTAGAATCTTATGTCAGCCTCGTACTTCATCTAGTTGTGAGCGTAATAGGAGCTTGTTTGAGGCCATTGACACGAAGAAGAGGAGCAAGTTAGCTCAAAAATGCTTCAATGACCTTGTCTTTGTGCAATATAATCTTCAGTTGCGCATAACAAAGGTAGAGGAAGCACCAGTTGGTCCAATTGATTTGAATGATATAGATCCTTAGAGTGATTGGACATCGCAGGAGCAACCTCCATTGTTTACAGAGGATGATATCAATGATTTGGAGAGCTAGGCTATGGAGGAGGAGGGGGGTGGATTTGGTTTCACACTGGATGACATTGAGGAGTATGAGGAGTCATTGCCAATGCCAGGAGCAACTAGAGGTAGAGCTACATCCAGGATGGAGGAGGAGCCACGGCTTGAGCCAGTCATATTGAGCGAGGAGGCGCAGTCATGTCCATAGAAGACTTCTAGGACTAGACCCTCTAGTTCTACCTCTCCCCTAGTTTTTAATAGAGCTAGGAAGAGGAAGATGTAATTGTATTGATGTATTTACTTTTAGTTCTATAAAAACTATTTACTATTTTGCTTCCAGCCATTAGCATTCTCCGTGAGGATGTGATTTTGTACTTGTTGACGTGTTTTTTATTACGTCTAACACAGAATAAAGTTACCAATGGTCACTTCACTCTCTCTTGATCAAAGTTTAACCGTATGCTAAGATTGCGGAAAGTTCAAACGGCTAACTCCAAGGTTCCTTTATGCTACAGACGTGACTCAGTTGGCTGATGTGATTGCTGGTAATCCAAGGGGCCTTACGTTTGGATCGTTCTTTCACTTCTTTGCTGTTGCTAGAACTCCATCATCTGATATGGCAATTTTGCGATGCTTCTATTTTGAACGAACTAAAATGAACTGAAAATAAAGGGGAAAGGGTTTAGAAGGATCTAAATCTATTCCTAAGGGCAATGATAACAATGAATAGTGCTTTGGTGGACAAATTCCAAATAAACCAAGCTCTGCTTTGCCAAGTTTAACTACAACTCCGCAAGAACCTATGCAATCTTCTGAGGATGATGAAGGATTTTCATATTAAGAAAGTGCATTTGAATACCCAACACGATGCAATCCAAATGATTGTCCACAATCGAACTTGGCACAAGTTTAGTGGCTCAGGCTAACTGTACACTGCAACTTACAATCAACAAGATGCAAAAAGTATGAACCATGGAAATTCATCAGACACCGTTACATTCTCCATTGAAATCAAAGCACTTTACTACTTCTAATCTAAGTGAGGAAGGTGAAACCATGCAAGCTTTGAAAAAATAACTTAAGTGGACACCATCAAAGAAAAATGTTTCATTGTTATTATCTCAAAACTTATCGCAACAATTTCATACAAGTCTCCCTCTTCTTACAAATGAGGGGGTCACCCCTTTATATAGGCCTCAAGCCATGATTACATGCAAAACCCTAATTAGGGTTTCACCCTAGAAGATTCCCCACTCAAGATGCAACAAGGTGGGAATCAATAATTAATACCTACTAAGTCCATGTACAACTAATTCAAAAGTACCCAAAATACAATCCATTTGCCCAACATGCATTGAATATTCATCCATGCAAAAATCACCCCATTATGTCATAAATGCTCCATCATTTCCACATGCGGCAGCTACATGCAAAATAATCTGCCATAAATTTAACATACAATGACAAGGTCGCCATTTGGTCAAATATTCTGGCAATGAATGCGCCACCATAGTGCCATGCGTTCAATAGATCCTCGCCATGCAAGTGGACCTCATCGTCGTATATCCGCTCCTACACATCTAGAATTGTTGGAGAGAGAAAATTTGATTCAGGAAAAATTTTCTTGAAGTCTCTTCAACTTTCCTTGCTCAGAGAGGGTTTTCCATCAATTTTCACCATCTCCTGTTTTTTAAGAATTTTCCACAAATTAGGGTTTCAAGTCTAGGAGGGAGAGAATTCTCCCACGACTCCAAATCTGTAAAAAGTTTGAAACTTGGATGTGATTTGATGCCCAAGAATGGATTTTTCAAAAATTTTCTCTGGGGAAATTTCTTGTTCATCTCATCCTTGATTCCTTCCTTGTCTTAGAAATTTTATCTTCAATTCATCCTTGGGTGTGATTTCCTCCTTGCTTGGAATTTTGTCTCGAAAGAAGGAATTTCCAATACTCCGCCAAAATTTCACCTTTTTTCAAGAATTCTGTCATGAAGGAATGAATTTCCAACACTCAGTCAATGTTTCATATTTCTTGGAATTCTTTTTTGAAGGAAAGAATTTCCAACACTTAGTCAATTTTTCCACTTTCTCGGAATTCTGTCGTGAAGGAAGGAATTTCCATGACTTAGCCAAATTTTCATCTTTCTTGGAATTTTGTCCTGAAGGAAAGAATTTCCAACACACAGCCAAATTTTCATCTTTCCTGGAATTATTCTTCTTGGGTGCAATTGTTCCCTGAGGATTGAATTTTTTGAATTTTGAACTTTTCTTCCTGAACCTTGATTTTTTTTATGTCTTGTTTCCAACCTTGGGCACATTTTGGAACTGGAGAAGAAATTTTGGAAATTTATTCCTTGAGGAAGGAATTTTTGTGCTCTTTGAATTCATCATGTGCGCAGGGAGCTTTTGACCAATTTTTTCACACACATTTTTTGGGGATTTCCCTAAAATTTAGGACCCGTGTCCAGTAGAGAGAAATCTCTCACGATTCCAAATCTGCAAAATTTTTCGGATTGTAATAAGATTTGGTGTCTAAAAATAGATTTTTCAAAATTTTTCTCGAGGGGATTTTTGCTTTCCATTCCTTCTTGACCCTTGGATTTTCATGCCCTATACAAATTTTTTAATTTTCCAACTTAAGCATGGAATTCACTTTGTGAAGGAATTCATCATTTCATCCTTGGCCATTTGATTCTTGGAATCCTGCTTCTAGCATGGATGGAACTTTGACTCAGAGGAGGAATTCATCAAATTTCTTCACCTTCCCTGACTGCCTCTATTTGGCACCCTCCATTACTCATAGGCGCAATTCTTCATTGAAGGAGGAATTTTGAACCTTTTTTATTCTTCCCTGACTCCCTCTATTTGGCTCCCTCCTAAGGAGTAGGGCGGATTTTGCGCTTGCCAAGGATTCAATGCATTTCAATGAATTCCAAGGTCACCTCATTCTGGCGCCCTATGAGCTTCTTGGGTGGATTTTTGACCTCATCATGGAATTCACAATATTTTCCATTTTTCATGTTGACCTTACTTTGGCTCCATGCAAATGTCTTGGGCGGATTTTTGCTAGGAGGAAGGAATTTTGACCATGGAGGAATCTTCCTTTATCATAATATATATATGAAATATAACATATGTCACTTATACTTTAAGTTATATTTCATATATATTGGCAAGATGTTTGAGAGTGGTTTCAGGTCTCTAGGAATTATAATGCAAATTCTAGGTTTTAGAAGATCTTTTAAATTTTCAGACAGTCAAATTTCAGGCCATTTCCGGATCAGGATGATATTTGTGGATTGATGTGAATTTCCAGACTTGGATGATTTTGCATGCTTTCCACTTCTAGAATAGGAGTTCCATACTAAACCATTTTTTGATCCAACTTGTTTGTCTTCTGACACTTCCAGATTTAGAAATGATCTTCAGGAACGTTCATTCTTTAGGGATGAACCCGCCAAAATAGATTTTCCCAAATAGTAAGTGTTTCAAAATGTTAGGGTTTGGACAAAACAGGTCAGGAAAGCACTTACTAAAAAAATAAACTTACTAAAAATAGAAACTACTAAAAATAGAAAGTTGCTATGTTTTGGCTCAAATTTTACTGGGAGGTTCCTTGAAGGGTCCTGATTCTAGTTATAAGTTCAGGTTTTCCAAAACCCTAACAAAATCCCCTAAAATCTAGGACTAAAGGCATAAACCCTAAAATCGACAAAACAAGCCCTAGACTTCATCAAATTTACCCAAACGAAAAGCAGACTTAATCGATTTGACCCCTGAACACTTGCAAAGCAAAGAGACTGACGAGACTGCCACCAAAAGACCCCAAAAAACAAAACCGATGGACTAGGAGGGCCTAAAAAGTAGGGGGGTCCCCATTTGCAATGGGGCGATGTGTGAAAAGGTCACAATTGTACCCACTTTGCATTTAAAGTTTAAACCAATTAAATATATCTAGAGTCAGCTTGTTTCTTTTGTGTACTCATTTATTTACTCATTGGATGCATCTTCTCATTGAATTTTGCACAAAACAAGCATTTCTAATTAAATTTAGGCAATTTTTTAAGTTTCCGAGTTTTTGCTGAGTATTGGCCGACTTTTCCCGAGTTTTTTTTTTCGGGCCTTGGCGAATTTTTGGTTTTGGCGAGTAGTTCAACTATGGCATAGTTCTAACAGTCCATATTGGATCAAACGATCCATATAGATGATTAGTTACCCTAGGAGCATTTCCATGTCATCACTAACCTCTAGTCCCTTGGATATTCTGCAGTATACTCTATTATTTCTTGAAACTTATTCCCTCATCTCCCACACCCCAACCTTGGAGTAAACTAGGTTAAGAAACATTGAATATATGTTAAGGATTATCACTTATGCTTATTTAGACTAGCATATAATAAATTAATTCCAAGTTCTTGCTAGACTTTTATCACTGTTGATATGTTGTCTATGGCATTCTTGGTGTCAGAGTAGACTTAGAGTTTGTCATATGCCCTTATGAATTAGTGTCATGGGGTATTACCGAGAAGTTTGCAGATGTTAAGACCGTTTTCTTGTGTTTTCTGGTAACATGTTAATGAATTCTTCGTGGTTGCTGTTGACCATCCATATGACTAGATAATGCATCCCTTTCTGATTGTTCTTTGGTAAATATAAATGGCCTTGTTTCTTTTTGATTATTTGGATTTACTAATACTTTATGTAAGATCTCGTGTATGTAGGTTTGTGATTGGATATGACATGTAGTTCTAATGTGCTATAATTGCTGATCCACTTTTCTGAACTAAATATATTTTTCTTTCTGTAAGTGGTAAGATGGCAGATTTCATCAATTCCTTGATAACAAAACTTGAACTCTGTGATGTAACTACACAAAATCCTGGGTGCAATTCTCTTAACAAGACTGCAAAGACTGATCAAGGTGAACACACCAAATTTTTAGGTAGCTTAAATGATCAGCAAATATAGTTTGTTATTATCTATTGCGTTTTATTGTTGTGAAACAGAAAATTTTAATTTTTGTCCACCAAACAAAAACATTACCTATTATTTGAATACATATTAGCAGTGTTTAAGTAATTGCAATTTGACACTGAAACGTTGTTTTGCAGACATGATTCCAACTATAAATAGTTCAATTCAATGCAATGAGAAATTGATGGGAAATGATTCTGCTTCTACCAGTGCTTCTAAGGCTCCCCATTTACAAGAAAATAATTCAGGTCAAAATGTCATAACGCTTGCTCATGGATTGGCTCTAACAAGCCCAGTAATTGGAACATGTTTTACTTCACAAGGCCTGGCACATAATGACATGAATATGAAAATCCAGAGTCACTCTTCTTTGGTCTCAGAGGAGCAACTTTCTGGCATTGGTTCAAAATTTTGGCTTTTGCAGAACAAGCGTTCTACCTAAAACATATGTTAATTATGGTGTTAAATGTGAGTTTCCTGCTATCCCTGTCAATACTTAATTGATTGAAACCAATAAAGTGTATTAATTTTGGTGTGAGAATAATGCTTTTTGTTGATCGAGGCATAGGCTAAATTAAGTTATAGGCAAAACTTATATATAAAGTTACCAATTGGAATTGTCCTCAAGGTGAAAATGACATGAATCATCTTTTGTATATGGAACATAAATAAAACGCTAATTATAGGGGTCTGAGTCAATGTTGATATTGACATCAAAGTGGAAGAGAGGCATGATGTGTCTCCACACTCAATTTGGACAAAATTATCATTTATTACATGTTACCATGGAGTATGCCATCATTATAGAACTACATATGTACTCTTCTAAGGTGATATTAAGTTACTGTTTGACATTTCTATAGTTCTTTTTAAGAAGTTATAAAGAAATTCTTGTAACTACCAAGACATCTTTTGATAAATTTTGTCCATAAGATATCAGTGCTATAGATTTCTCCCAAAAAAAAGATATTTAGAAGAAGATTCCTAAACTATCAATTCATTAATTAGCAATTTTGAACTTGCAATAGCAATAGGCTTAGTGTGTAGGCATTCATGCTTAGAATTCAATATTTCTCAAACCAGTTTTTTAGTTTACTTGCTGGCGAATTTTCAGTCGCCCAAAATAGTGGAAATTCGTTGAACCTAATTGATAATTGACCGACTGAATCTGCACCTTACATGTTTGTACCTGGAATAGCTTGCACCTTCCATGCCTTTTATTGAAGATAATATTGGATTGTAATTTCTATTATATTAGATTGTGATCTCTATGAGATCAGATAGTGCTCAAAGTCTATAAATAAGATATAACAAGAAGATTCAACCACTAGCCTATCGAATCTAGAATTCTCACTTGCAAGTGTGAAGCTGTTTAACGGTCCTTAATAGATGACCTCCCTGTCATCTCGTCCAATCCCACACTTGAATCTTGACTTGGGGTATGTTTTGTCCTCAATATCACACACTGGTATATATTTCTACAATCCTACAAGAAAACTCCAAGCTGTAATGGTCGTGAAACGTGTGGCAATTGGCTGCGACACTCTTCTCATCCAACAATATGCCTCGTTGTTTTCATACAACCCATAGGTGGCATTTCCCTCCCTCCATCCTTGCTTACACTTTCTACTTGAAAAATGTTTTCTCTTCTATATTTCCATATGCCAACAAATAAATTCCAGGAGGTCATCTGTTACATTGCACAACATTTGATATCTTTTTCTCTAACAATCATGCACATTGTGCTAACAGTTCCAGTATAGCTTGCAACAATTGTAGACATGGAGCCCAAACCATCCACATATTGTTAATCCTAAATATATAATAAACATGGAGAACCATGCTATAAAATAAAAGCACAAAGCTATAAATTAAACAAATCTTAGAAATAAATTAGTTCGGGCTGACAGGTAGATATTATAACAATTTCTAATAGCCTATTTTATTTCCGTAGTCTAATTTGGAGAATTAAAAAGGAAATATTTTAACGAAGGAGCTCATTTACATATCTTGGACATTTGTTTTCTCTCATCTGCAATTTTGAGTTGCGAGTTCAACTTCAAACCCTAGAACGAAAACTCTAGAGATATTTGGCTTGAGAGACAAGATTTCTTCCTAGGCAAATCTATGGTGGATTCATTGAGGTTACAGTTGTGCTTAAATGGAGATTCAAAGAATTTGTGTGCAGTGCTGACTCAATTTTCCAGCTACAAATTTATTGAGGTTTGCCTGCAAATTATAAATTTGAAAATTTGTGCAGTGTGTGATTGAAGACAAATCCAATTCATTGTGTTGTGTGTGCTTTGGTGGAAGGATGAATTTATAATATAATGTCAGCTAAGACTATGCCCAACCATACCATCTTATTTTCCTAAGACTCCTTGTACCTGTCCAGAGGGTTGAAATGTTTGTTTGGTGGCTTAAACGTCTTAGATTATTCTGTCTCTGCTTTTTGAACTATTTAAAACCCAACGCATTATTAGCAAAGAGGTCCGAATCGTATATAGACGAAAAACAGGCTGACGTGGCTCTTGGTGTGAGTCAAAAGTGGTCAAAGCTTCGTGTTAGCTCCCTAAAAGAAGTCGCAACTCATGTAAATGCTGCCATACCAAAGCAATCACACTTCATCTATATGTTGTCGTACCACCACCACGTTGCCATATCAATTTATTTTCTTCCATACTCCTGTCAAAGTTTGTCGTGCATCTCTTGGAATATAAAAAGGGAAATATGGAATGCTAATTATACCATCCAGGTCAGCTATTTAGGTTACTGTTAAAATTATTTAATTGGTGGATGTGAATTTTTGAATGTCTTATTTTGTAACAACAATGCAAGAATTGAAAAGGAATTCTTTGTGATCATTTTGTGCAATAATGTTTTCTAGCAATGTGAAGGCTAAAAAAAATTATGTTTTAATAATTATTTCTTATATCTATTTGAGACCACTGAAAAAAGAAATTCAGAATAGATGGCATGCAAACTGTTTGACGAAATTTCTATGCTCCATAAACTATGAAATTTGCAAACTTTTGGATTAAAAATTTGACCTATTACTAGTGGTATCAGAGTAGTATATCTTGGCAAGTATTGGGAGTTTGAGCAAGATTTTGTTAGCAAATTTCTTTCATGCAGGCAATGGGTTCTCAGGGATATTATGTTAGAAGTAGTCTAAATGATGAGCAACAATTATCTTGAGGGGGAGGGGTGTGAAGGGAAGTTAAGGTGTGGAAAAGGCTTCTTGACACTAATCTAGTAGGGGAGATAACACAATTTGTTTTTACAAATATTCAATTGTTATAGAATAAGAAACACATATAAAAGGAGATATACAACAAACACAAGATATATTGTGGAGAAAGCCCTTTCGGGAGTAAAACCCCACACTCCAAAAACAACTTAATATATTATTTATGAATCAACGACAAAATACAATATACTTGCAAGCAAGCTTCTCACAAGAGTATCACAAACCAAAGCTTATGAGGTAAATAGCTATAACACTCTTACACTTAACTTCCATCTCACACACATCATATATAGGAGATACAATAGATGAAACCATCAAACGGTATTACAAAACCATGAGCTAAAACCACCCAAAAAGTAACTCCCCTTAGCAACACGTATAACTCCCCTTACCAACAAATTTACGTGTCCAACATGTTTTTATATTTCTTATTTCAGGAGACCCAACTTTCAAAGGACATAACTTTTGAACTAGGTATTCGATTAACAAACTGTTTAAAGTGTTGGAAAGCTCACAATGTGCTCTATAAAGCTATAACTCACTACACTCGTTACAAACACTTTTGAGCCGTTTTAGAACCTCTAAGGCCCTTCAAATTGACTCCAAAATTTTCATTCGCAATTTTCACAATCAGAAAATTTAATATCTTTAAATCTACACATAATCTTGCAACAAAAATTCACTAGCATGCTTATCTAGCCAATTTGAAGCTTTGGGAAAATTTGGACTAATTCGTGCTCAAGTGAAAACTTACTATAAATAGTAACCTTATGTAAATGAAAGGTTGAAACACCATTTCTTAACATTCTCCCACTTGTCGAACACCTTGCAAGAGGAAATGGAGTATTTACAACATAAATTAATTGCTAGGGGCCATGAGGCCCATAGACTCCAATCACCATCTGAAATTCTTTGTGCTCACCAATTTTGTCAATGCATCTACAATATTCGTTGAAGTGACAACCTTCTCCAATTTGACCTTCCCATCCTCTAACGTGTCTTGAACAAAATGAAACTGAATATCAATGTGCTTTGCTATGACATAGAAAGGTGGATTTTTTGCTAAGCACATGTCACTTTGATGCCACAACATAGCAATCAATCCTACATCTTACCCAATATCTGAACATAATTATATAAGCCAAATGGCTTCCTTACAAGCATGGTTAGTTGCCATATACTCTGCCTTTGTTGTGGACAAAGTTACTACAACTTATCACTTACTCATCTAACTAACAACACCACCATATACAGTAAATAAATAACCATTGGTGGATCTTCTGTTGTTAATGTCAGCTACCCAATTTGAATCCGTATATCCATAGATACTTACAAAATGTCGAGGTCCAATAGGATAACCATGATAACACAAGGAAGATTCATAAGTGCTCAAATATTTGAACACTCTCAATTGTATCCCAATGCACCCATCCAAGATTAGCCATATGTTGATTTACGACTCCCATTGTTTGGGAAATGTATGGTCTTGTACAAACCATAACATATATAACACTGCCAACGATACTTGTGTATGATACATTGGTCATGTCCTCCACCTTAGTAGGAGATTTTGGACAATCCTTCATAGATAACTTCATTCCCAATGTAACAGGAACGATTGCAAATCTACAAGTTGTCATGTTGAATCTCTCCAACATTGAATTCACATACTTATTTTGGCTTAACCAAAGCTTTATGTTAGCTTTGTCTCTTATGATCTCTATTCTCGTAATGTACCTAGTTGCACCTAAATCTTTCATCTCAAACTATGTTGACAACTGAGATTTCGAATCAGAAATCAAATATCCATTTTCAAACAGTAACATATCATCCACATATAATGTAATAATGAGAATGCAACCATTATTAGTTTTAAAGCAAACACAATGATTAGATTTAGTCCTTTGAAATCTCTAACTCAATACATAGGTATCAAACTTCTGGTACCACATTTTAGGAGATTGTTTCAGACCATACAAAGAATTTTTCAACTGGCAAACCGAATTTTCTTTACCTTTCATCACGAAATGCCTCACTGTGACATATAACTCTCTTCCTCCAAATCAACATGGAGGAATATTGTCTTTATTTCTTTATTTCTTCCTCCAAATCAACATGGAGGAATATTGTCTTTATTTCTTTATTTCTTCCTCCAAATCAACATGGAGGAATCCATTTTCTTGATTTCCCAATCATGAACTATAGCAAGTGATAACGGGAACAAAATAGATGCCAACTTTGCAATGGGAGAGAAAATATCACCACAATCTATTCCATCAACTTGGGAGTACCCTTTGGCAATGAACTGTGCTTTATGCTTCTCAACACTGCCATCAAGACCCAACTTTTTCCTAAACACCCATTTGCATCCCACAGGCTTATGTCCTTCAAGAAAAGGTACCAAATCCTAAGTATTCTTCTTCTTCAAAGATGTTATCCCATCGTTCATGGCTTCCAACTAGAAATCTACATCACTCACACCTATAGCCTCTCTAACAATACTAGGCTCATTAGTGTTCGCAATCAACGAAAAAATACAATTCAAATTTAACAATGTATAACCAAACTTATATGGTGTCCATTTGATTCTTGTAGACCTCCTCAAAGCCACGTTTGAGGTTTTTCATCTTCTTCTGAACTTTTAGAGCTTCTAGAGCTTGTAGAGCTCTCCTCTTCATCAGGTCCACCAAGAGCTCATAGTTCTTCTTTCTCAAGGATATAAGGAATTTGAACTACCTCTTAGTTCTATTTTTTCTCTCTCTGGTTGCAACTCAATGGTGAAAGGTTTCATCTCTCTAAAGTGTCACTTTTACTATAGAGAACCTTCTTTGTTATTGGATCCCAAATCTTGTACCCTTTTACACTAACACCATAGCCGATAAAGATACACTTAACAACCTTTCTCCAGCTTAGATTTTTTTCACTTAGAACATGAGCATAAGCTTCACAATCAAATACTCTGATATGTCTCATAGAAGGCTTCTTTACTTACCACAACTCCATAGGTGGTCTTATCAACAAGTTGTATGAGATTTGTTTATCAGATAACAAGCAATGGTTGTAGCTTCAACCCAATTTTTTTGATTGAGGCTAGCACCACTTAGCGTACTCCTATCTCCCTCTATCAATGTCCTATTCATCCTCTCCGCAACTCTATTTTGCTAAGGGTTGTATGGAGTTGTCTTATGCCTCTCAATCCCATAGTCCTTACAAAACTTGTTGAAATTTGTCCAGCAAAACTCACCACCATTGTCATTCCTCAAACATTTAATCTTTCTACTAGTTTGATGCTCGACAAGAGCTCTGAACTCCTTAAACCAACTAAAGACTTCAAATATAATTATGGGAAAATAAACAATTGTTCCTCTATTGTAGTCATCAATGAATGCAATGAAATACACAAATTTTGAACTCAAAGGAACATTAACAGGACCAAAAACATCATAATGTATCAAGTCCAACAACCCTAGAAGATTTGTGAAAACTAGAGTAAAACTAAACACGGTTTTGTTTACCATAAATGCAATGTTCACAAAAATCAAATTCAAGATTATAATCATCGAGCCCCTCAACGAGACATTTATTTTTTAGGGTTTTAAGACCCTTCTTGCCAATGTGACCAAGTCTTTACTGTCATAACATTGTCTTCTTCGTTAGGAGTTTCGTCTTTAAAGCAGTGAAACCCTTATGTACTCATAAACCATGACTATCAAATGCAGGAGCAACAATCCTCTTCACAACTCGATCTAAATGGCAAGAGTGAAGAATCTAGAGCCCTCTTAGATTGGGCTACACAGAAGGACTATGCACTGAACCGTGCATGCATCTAGTTTATACAAGGTGCCTATTTGAACACCATTAGCAAGCAACATAAAATCTCTATTCATTTTACGTCGTTCTTGTGAGAAAACAATCCACACACCCACATCACCCAATTTACTTACGAAAGTGGACGCCATGTCTAGTGGAGGATATGACATGAAATGAAATTGAATTTCAATGGATTGTGGGTGCCATTCGAATTTGAATTTGGAGAGTGAAAGTGCTATAAATAAGAGCCTTGGGCTCTTATTTTGGCATCTTGAGAATTTTCCTCTTCGACTAGTCTATCGTTGGTCCGAGTGTGGCTTATTTCCAACACCAACACCCCCCCTTAAGCCACACCTCTCGTGTGCTTGGGGCTCCTAGCCTGGACCTGGTTCTGATACTATGTTGAGACATGGACCAGCTAGGACTCGAATCTAGGACCTTCCATACGCTGCTGGAGTGCTCTACCACTGAGCTACTGGCCCCTCTTGGACTAGTCCATCGTCGATCCGAGTGTGGCTTATTTCCAACACCAATAGTTATGATGTCGGTTTGGTGATTGAAATTAGAGCTTCGAAGTGTGGCTTCCTAGCTAAGTCTTAGTTTCTTACTCGGGAGATAGTACCTAGTAGCGTTCTTCTATTTCCAGTGCCGTTAGAGAGTGTTTTGCAGATTGTGGAGTGTTTTTGGTGTGGGTTTAGAATGTTTTCTTGCTGCTGGTCACAGAGTTGTTGAAACCATATTTCATTCATACCTCTTGGCCAAGTGAACCATTCATTTTGGGTATTGGCTCTATCAGATCGTGGCACTGAGGCGATATAGTGTACAAATTTGTAGTTGCTGATTTGGAGAGATGGATTTTTGATTGCAAATCGTACTACCTAGTTGGGCTGTACCATTTTAGAGGTGCATTGGGATGCATGTTGCTTCTTTGAGGCGACTGTATTGCAGATTTTGTGTTCTTGAATCATCATCCAAGTTATATCTTTCATTTGCATTTGATTTGGTGTGTTTCTGACTTCGTTTGAGTGAGTTATGAACATTTCGGTGTTGCCGGTTGAGAATAGTCATGCATGTGTTAACTTCAAATTTTTGGTTCAATAGTAGTGGCTTTATTTGAGTTATCTTGATAGTTGTTTATTTCTGTAATCTGTATTGGATATCATCTCTAATCTTCCCTTTCTATATTGTAAGGTTAAGTAGTAGTACTACTTACCATTTCTGGAGTGTTGCTTGCCCACTGCATAAGTGGAAGAGGCTGGCCTAGCCGCCTACTTTTTATGTAATTCAGTTTTGTTGCTCCGTCCTCCCACTGAGTAAGTGGTTGAGTGATATTATGTTTGTAATGATCCTCCCGCCGCATAAGCGGTCAAGTTGAGCTTTATTGTTGTGTTCAATCCTTCCGCTGAAACATTGCGGTAGAGTGATTTGTGTTGAGTGTGCTCTTGTTGCTTTCATTGGTTTACCACCAAGTATCTTGTTTACCCACTGGATAAGCAGGAGGGGTTGGCTTGCCGCCCATTATTGTAATCATTACTTTCAGCAGTTTGTGGCTAACGATCCCCTGCTACCGTATGCTCTCAACCTCCCAGTTTGGGCTCTTGGTGATCAAAAGGTGTAGGGTTCCTTTCAGTTGTTTGGATTTCATTGTTCTAATCTTGACGAGTGATTGGTGTGATTGTGATCTTGTTTAAAAAATAAAAATAAAAAATTTGTGAGAATATTACAATGGTATTAGAGCTGGTTTTCCTGCCACCCTGTGAATTCAGAGTGATCAGAGTTCTCCATGAGTGACAGAGACTTCCGTTGCTACAATAGAGAACAAAGATGTCAGTAGTATCTAATTCCTGCAGTGCCATTTGAAGAGATTTTTTTAGAAGTTATTAGAAACAGAGATAAGGAAGTTGATTTAGTTGAGTCAGTAGATTTAATGGGGGAAATAATATTTGGACATAATGATACTATTATGGCTGTGGAGAAAATGGAGAAGAAATTTGACACTATGATGGACATGATGTCCCAAATGATAGCCACTTTTAGACAGAGTGCTGCAAGAGGGCAAAACCAAGATCAGAATAAGAACATGAGTGGTAATAATGCCATCATTTCCAACAACTCCGGTGGCCATGGAAATGACAACAATTGTTGATATGTAGCGACTGATCAACAAAGTATTGTACACTTAGCACGTATCCTTGTTGGGGTCCGGGGCCGGGCCGGGCTGGGCCCCGGGAATGCGGATGGAAGTCCGCGGCGTTCGGGGGTGGTAGCTCCCGAGGAAATTCTTTTTTGGATGTTTTTGTTGATGAAAACCGACATTGTAATAAAACCCTAAAAATGCCGACTTTGTTTGCTGCCCTAAAAACACATGTTATAAGCGGCTGGGATGCTTAAGGCATTGAAAGGTTGATGTGCTGTTTTTTGCTGGATTATAAGAAAGATTGGACGACTGTGTATGGTGGACGTAACCCATTCTGGGTGAACCACGTTAAATCTCTGTGTTATCTGTGTCCTATTTTATTTCTTTATCTTTTGTATTTAAATCTGCATATAATTGTTAGTTCATATTTGCTTCGGATTTGCTTAAAACCATAACAACAATAGTAGTAGAATGCATGTTGGCTCAGTGACTAGGCCAATGCAACCCGTTTTCCTTCTAAGGGAAACACCGCCTCCTGAAGTTGAAGTCACTGTAGCTGAGGAGATTTAGGCTTGTTTTGTGGAGTATGCAACATTTTCCCAAGAGATTTGAAATGCCATGTCTCTTGACCAATACATGAATCAGAAGAAGAGGAGGGAAGGGAGATATGATAATTGTTACTTCGCTCCAAGAGATTATCAACAAGCTCTTGGGAAGGTCACTCTAGTGCATTTTGATGGAAGTAGTAAAAGTACAACTAAAGCATGGGTGCAAAAGTTGGACAACTATTTGTCCTTGAGGCCTATGCTTGAAGACGAAGCCATCAAGTTCGCCACCTTGCACTTGGATGGAGTTGCGCACGAATGGTGGTACCATGGGTTGGTCACCCTTGGTCATAGCTTGATAACCACCTATGCCGAGTTCACCAACAAGCTGATTGATAGGTTTGATTCCAAGGACCTAAAGGTCAAGTTTAGAGAGCTTGCTCAACTCAAACAACAAGGCTCCTTGGACAACTAAATAACTGAATTCCAAAACCTCTCAGTTATGGTTAGCAACATCTCAGAGAAGAGGCTAGTTGTTCGTTTCATAGAAGGTCTTGAAGAGCCTTTGAAGGGATGGGTTAAAGCTTTCGATCCACCTACTTTGGTGGAAGCCATAAAAAAAT
Source organism: Cryptomeria japonica (assembly GCF_030272615.1). Lineage (NCBI taxonomy): Eukaryota > Viridiplantae > Streptophyta > Pinopsida > Cupressales > Cupressaceae > Cryptomeria > Cryptomeria japonica. The sequence continues at coordinate 48,723,809 of NC_081410.1, forward strand.
CTAGAAGTATGGAGTTGATTGCCCCAAGGAGTAAATTTCAGTCCAAGAATTTTCCTTTCCGAAAGGATAAGAAGAAGTTTTCAAATCAGACTAAGAAGCTCCCTTCTCGTATGGATGATGATCTTCGTCAAGAGCTTCGGAGGAGGAATCTTTGCTACTCTTGCAAAGAACCTTGGGCCCCAGGGCATAAATGTCATGGGAAGTGCAATTTACATCAAATGGAGTGTTATTCTATTGATGGATCAGATTCTGAAATTTCAAAACAACAGATTGAAATTGAGGACAATGAGTATGAAGAGGCTTCTGAAAGGCCTGGAACTAAACCCGAAGATAGAGGAGTGGTTGCTCAACTCTTGAGCATTTACAAGAATGAATTTTTAGAGTTCAGGGAGTTATAGGAGAACATCGTATCATTGCTCTCATTGACACATGAGCGACTCATCATTTCATTGATGTGAGAATTGTTGCAAAGAGGGGGCTAGTGGCTGAGGAAGTAGAAGGCTTCAAAGCCATGGTAGTTGATGTCTCCACTATATCTTGCAACCGAATGATTTCCAACATGTCTCTGAAGTTAGGAAATCATGAAGTTAGAGATGACTTCTTTGTGGTTAGCATTGGGGGGACTGACGATGTAGTCCTCAGAATTCAGTGGCTTAGATCTCTTGGTGAGATCACATTAAATTTGCAAACCATGGAGTTGAAATTCATGTCTGATGGGAAAAAGGTGGTATTGAGAGGAATGTCAAATGGTGGACTTAGAGTTGTTTCATTGAAGAGGATGGAGAGGTCGATTTGCTATAACCAAGTGGAGTGGGCAGCAAAGTTTTTGATAATACCGTCAAATCCATTGGAAGACAAGGACAACTACTCTGCAGACATTCAAGCATTGATCATAGACAAAAGAAAGGTCCTTAACCATCTCTTGGTAGACCTCCTGAGATCATGGTCATGCCTTCCAAATCACCAGAAGAGAAACAAAGCTATCCCAAAGACATTCAAGCTTTGATTACCAAGAGGAGTAAGGTGTTTGAAAATCCTCCTCCTGGAAGACCTCCTGGAAGAGGGACTGAGCACATCATTGAGTTGGAAGAAGGAGAAAAACCGGTAATGTTTACTCCTTACCGTTACCCCAAGAAGCAAAAGGATGAGATCGAGAAAGCAATCTAGGAGCTGCTTGATATGGGTGAAATACAACCAAGCAAGAGCCCTTTTGCTTCGACTGTGGTCTTGGTGAAAAAGGACATGACCATGCCCATGTGCGTGGACTACTAGGCCCTGAATCAAAAAACTATAAAGAATCGGTATCCTATCCCGAGAATTGATGAGCTCATTGATGAGCTACATGGTGCAGTGTTCTTCTCAAAGATCGATCTCAGATCGGGGTATCATCAGATTAGGATGAGAGCATCAGATGTGGAGAAAACAACTTTCAGATGCCATTATGGGCATTTTGAATTCCTAGTCATGCCTTTCAGTTTGATTAATGCCCCTGCTACATTCCAATGTTGTATGAACAAGATATTTCAGAAGTACCTAAGGAAGTTCGTGCTCATATTTTTTTATGACATTCTCATCTTTAGCAAGTCATGGGCCAGACACTTACAACATTTGGATGAGGTACTCAGTATCTTGGAATCTGAGTCTCTGTTTGCTAAAGAATCAAAATGTGAATTTGGTATGAAAGAGTTGTTGTACCTTGGTCATATCATCAGTGCCGAAGGGGTGAAGGTTGATCCTGCAAAAATCAAGGCAATCATTTATTGGCCCCCGCCGACGAATACAACACATTTGAAGGGGTTCTTGGGTTTGCGTGGTTTCTATCGGAAATTTGTAAAATGATATTCCTAGATGGCTGCTCCCCTTACAGATCTCACGAAAAAAGGGGGCTTTTGCTTGTTTTGATAGGGCCCAAGAAGTCTTTGACAAGTTCAAGGAACTCATGAGCACATGTCCTGTTTTGGCTCTACCTGACTTTGTGAAGGCCTTTGAGCTTCAATGTGATGCTTCAAGAGAAGGGGTGGGAGCTGTGTTGATGCAGGATAAGCATCCCATTGCATTTGAGAGCAGGAAGCTGACAGGAGAAGAGAAAGCTTATTCTATCTATGATAAGGAGATGCTTGCAATCATGCACGCTTTGGCCAAGTTCAGGTAGTAATTGGTAGGAAGTAAGTTTTCGGTAAAAACTGACCACAACAGCCTCAAGCATTTCATGCATCAGAAGGGCTTGAATGAGAGGCAACATAAATGGGTAAGCTTCAGGCTTACGATTTTGACATCGAGTATGTCAAAGGCAAAAATAATGTTGTGGCAGATGCTCTTTCTCGGAGACCCTACTTGAGCTCTATGAGTGAGCTTATAGCTAATTGGAGGGACTTGTTGCTTGTTGATTATGCCAAAAATTAGTTTGCAACCAACATCATTGAGGGCACTTTTCATGATGAAAAGTTTAGATTGGTTGTCTGATTGATTATGTACAAGGGTAGGATCCTTCTTCTACGTGAATCTAAGTTGAAGGAGAAGGTATTAGAGACTTTTCATGACATTCCTCTTGCTGGCCCTCAGGTATTTTTCAAAACTTATAGGCAGATCCGAGAGAGATTCTCTTGGAAAGGGTTGAAAAAATATTTTCTGAAGTATGTCAAGGAATGCCATGTTTGTCAGAAGAACAAGGATGAGCACATTGCACCTATCAAATTGTTGCATCCATTGCCGATTCCTAGTCAAAAGTGGGAAAGTATCTCTATGGATTTCATCATTGGGTTCCCAAGAGCTAGTGGGAAGGATTTTATCTATGTGGTGGTAGATAGATTAACAAAATTTATCCATTTTTTCGCAATCACGAGCTCATTTACAACAACCCAGGTTGCTGATTTGTTCTTCCGTGAGGTGTTTAGGTTACATGGGCTGCCTAAAAACATTGTGAGTGATAGGGACAACAAGTTCCTAAGCTCTTTCTGGCAGGAGGTTTTTAGATTGTGTGGTACTATGCTCACCCCAAGCACGAGTTACCATCCTCCGACAAATGGACAAACAAAGATAGTAAATATACTTGAGAAACTATGTTTCAGAACAACAGAAGGTGTGGGTAAGATGGCTACACCTTGGTGAATATTGCTATAATTCCACTTATCACATGTCCATCAGGATGCCTCCTTTCATGGCACTCTATGGTTAGGAGGCCCCTAGCTTCGCTGATTTGGCGACAACAAAGCACCTCAAGCTAGGGATATGGTTCAACAGTGTCAGGATATTCTGAAGGCATTGAAGGACAACCTCTAGATTGCACAGAATCAACAGAAGTTGTATGCTGATCAACAACAAATTGAGCGCTCATTTGAGGTTGGTGATATGGTCTATTTGAGACTCCAACCCTTCAGACAACCTACTCTTAAGAAGAGTGGAGAGGAAAAGCTTAAGCCACTTTTTTATGGACCATTCAGGGTCATCAAGAGAGTGGGAGCTGTGGCTTATGAGTTGGAGCTACCAGTGAGTAGCCGAGTACATAATGTCTTCCATGTGTCATGCCTAAAAAAGGCGCTTGGGTACAACGTGATAGTCTCTTTTGGTTTGCCTGCATTGGATGAAGAGGGAGAGTTGGAACTGGTTCCTGAAGCAATCCTTGATGTTAAGGAATGAATTTTTAGGAGGACCATCAGAGAGTATTTGGTTAAATGGAAAGACTTACCGGTGGAGGATGCTACGTGGGAGAATGAGGAGATATTGCAGCACCCCAATTTGTGATTGCTCGAGGACAAACAATTTTGGGGAGGGCAGACTGTAATGTCCCCTTCTTAGTGATGTGCATTCAGTGGTCCATTGGCATATTCCGGAGACTCGTAGGCTAGTTGGAAAGGAGAATTAGGGTTTCCAACTTTTGTGGATTTTTGCATGAGCTTTTTAGGGTTTGTTAGGAGGGAATTCTTTAGTTCTGCTTATGGTTTCCTTCTGGGTTTTCCATGAACTCCAAGGTGGCATAACATGTAGTTGACTCTTCGGTGAAGTGTGAACTTATTATTTTTAGTAAGTTAAGGTTTGGCTGTTTGGGTGATGCGGTTGTATTGAGATTTTCAAGCTCTTTCTCTGGGTGCAAAGATCATGTTTTTTGGAGCAATATTTCTTGACTTACTATTTTTAGTAAGTGGTTGTGTTGAGCATTTATATTTTTAGCAGTCTCGGTCCTGATTCAACATAGTTCAGTGGTCGTCATCACACAACTTCATCCTTGATTTTTGATGATAATCAGTAATGGACTTATAAGTTATTGAATGAAATATTATTTCCTTATTCTAAGGTTTAATATTTAATTATTTTTATTATTGATTAATTGTATTGTGGGCGATTTAGGGAAAATAATCTATCTACCATCAATATTGTTATTTTCCTAAGTCAGTGGCGTTAAAAAGGTGGCATTGAGGATGATAAAACATTTCATGTTTATATTATTTTTTATGTTGCATGTTGTCACCCAGGAAAAAGTTCAAACTTTGCCTAGGGAGTTTGGGAAAGTGGACACCATGTCTAGTGGAGGATATGACATGAAATGAAATTGAATTTCAATGGATTGTGGGCGCCATTTGAATTTGAATTTGGAGAAGGAAAGTGTTATAAATAAGAGCCTTGGGCTTTCATTTTGGCATCTTGAGAATTTTACACCGTTATGTTGTCGGTTTGGCGATTGAAATCTGAGTTTCGAAGTGTGGCTTCCTAGCTAAGTCTTAGTTTCATGCTTGGGAGATAGTACCTAGCTGTGTTCTTGTATTTCCAGTGTTGTTAGAGAGTGTCTTGCAGATTGTGGAGTGTTTTTGGTGTGGGTTTGGAGTGTTTTCTTACTGCTGGTCGCGGAGTTGCTGAAACCATATTTCATTCATACCTCTTAGCCAAGTGAACCATTAATTCTGGGTATTGGCTCTATCAGACCGTGACATTGAGGGGATACAGTGTACATATTTATAGCTGTTGGTTTGGAGAGATGGATTTTTTTTATTGCAAATCGTACTACCTAGCTGGGTCGTACCATTCTAGAGGTGCATTGGGATGCATGTTGTTGTTTTGAGGCGTCTGGATTGCATATTTTATATTCTTGAATCATTGTCCAGATTATATCTTTCATTCAAATTTGATTTGGTGTGTTTCCGTCTTCGTTTGAGTGAGTTATGATCATTTTGGTGTTACTGATTGAGAATAGTCATGCATGTGTTAACTTAGAATTTTTGGTTCAGCAGAAGGCTTTATTTGAGTTATCTTGATAGTTGTTTATTGTTGTAATCTATATTGGATATCATCTCTAATCTTCCCTTTCTATATTGTAAGGTTAAGTAGTAGTACTACTAACCATTTTTGGAGTGTTGCTTGCCCACTGCATAAGTGGAAGAGGCTAGCCTAGCCGCCTACTTGTTATGTAATTCAGTTTTTTTGCTCTATCCTCCCACTGAGTAAGTGGTTGAGTGATATTATGTTTGTAATGATCGTCCCGTTGCATAAGCAATCAAGTTGAGCTTTATTGTTGTGTTCAGTTCTCCCGCTGAAACATTGCGGTAGAGTGATTCATGTTGAGTGTGCTCTTGTTGCCTTGGTTGGTTTACCGCCAAGTATCTTGTTTACCCGCTGGATAAGCGGAAGGGGCTAGCTTGTTGGCCATTATTGTAATCATTACTTTCAACAGTTTGTGGCTAATGATCCCTTGCTACCATATGCTCTCAGCCTCCCAGTTTGGGGTCTCGGTGATCAAAAGGTGTAGGGTTCCTTTCAGTTGTTTGGATTTCATTGTTCTAACCCTAACAAGTGATTGGTGTGATTGTGATCTTGTTTAATTTTTTTTAAAAAAAATTGTGGGAATATTACACTACCATTAAACTTCTCCATATCAACTTTTGTGGGTGTGCTTGTCATCTTGTTCTTACAACAAGAATTTGAAATACTTTGCAAAAGCTCCTACTCAAATTGAGATTTGTACAAAAAACCTTGCTACCCAACAACTTGACTAAAACTGGTTAGGCTCTAATACCAATTGAAAGGAAGCTAATGTGTGGAAAAATCTTCTTAACACTAATCTAGTGGGGGAGATAATGCAAATTTTCTTACAAATATTAAACAATTACAGAATAAGAAACACATACAAAAGGAGATACACAACTTGTGAATAGATTAACAACAAATACAATATATCATGGGCAAAAATCTTTAGATAGATTAACCCTACACTCCAAAATTTGTTGAATATATTATTTCGAAATCAACAACAGAATACAATATACTTGCAGAGTAAGCTTCATATAGGAGTATCACCAACTAGAGATCTGGAGGTAACTTAATAGCTATAAGACTCTCACACACAATCTCCATCTCATGCACCTAATAAATAGGAGTTACAATACGTGAAATTGTTTAATGGTATTATAAAACCAATGAGCTAAAACCACCCAAAAAGTGACACCTAACTTCTCTCCAATCCAAGATGCCTTGTGATGTGTCATTGCACACAACAATTTGTGTAACCCTCTTTTATAGCTTATTTATATGTCCATGTTTTTATCTTAACTATTTTAGGAGACCCAACTTACAGAGGCCATAACTTTTGAATCGGGTGTCTAATTAACGAACCATTTGAAGCACTAAAAATATCGCGATGTATTCTATCAAGCTATAGTCTGCTACATCGATTAGGTACGTTTTCAAACCATTTCAGAACCTCTAAGTCCCTCAAAATTGACTTTGAAATTTTCATTCGCAAATTAAAAAAAAAGAAACTTTAATATCTTCAAATCTAGACATGATCTTGCAATTTTTTTTAACCAACATGCTTATCTAGCCAATTTGAAGATTTGGGGAAAATTTGGGACTAATTTGTGGTCACATCAAAACCTAATATAAATAGTAACATTATGTAAATGCAAGGTTGAGACACCATTTTCCTAATAGGTGGTGAATCAATATAACAACAATCTTTTACTTTTTCAAACTTAATACCATAACAATAATAATTGCACATAACAACAATATAGGATGTAACAATTATGCAATTGTATGCAAGGAAATGTGAGTTCAAAATAGATTGCAATAATGAAGAAAACAACTTGAAATCACATAAACAAATCAACAATCAAGATAACACGAAAGGAAGCCAAAATGAATATAAAACCAAACTAAAGTGAAGTATGTCGTGATGCAACAATTTGTCCTTTGATGGTAGATTGGATATGTGCTCACAATTTTGGCATTATAGTGGTGCTCCAAGTGCTCAAGCTTGCATAATATGAAGATAGTGTAGTTGCATGGGAGTGAAGTTGCACAATGAGAAAGTGAATAGATGTTTTGGTTAAGTGTTGGAAGGAATTCAATGGGGCCTAAGATGCAAAGATGAATATCAAGTGTGGAGGATTCTTAGGGTTCTCACACTCCATGAGTGTCAACCCAGGAGAGCATGAGAGGACAAGGTGGTTGGGAAAGGTGAGGGGCAGAGTGCAAGAAAGATTTGCCACAAAGACATTTCTTATCCTCACACTCCAAGGCACATGGGAGAAAGGAGTAAAGAAATTTTAAGTTGCTTGGAAGGGACAAGTGGAAGGGAGTCCATGTGGGCACTTTCTAAATGTTGGTGGAATTGAATGCCAAGTGGGCTTTGAAAAGAAAGCCAATCAAGGCATAGGTTGCCTTTCTTCTTAATCACCATGATTGAGGGTGTGCACATGATTAGAGGAGTGTTTAGAATAATGAAAAGGGATTAAGAGTGCAAGTAGGAAAAGTTGGAGGATTTGACATTTCAAGAGAGAATGAGTGAAGGAATGAAAAATTGCTTTTTAATTCCAAGCGGAAAAAAGGGAAACTTTGAATTAAATAAAATTCAAAATTGGAGGAAAGGGGAAAGACATATTTAATTAAATAAATATGGGCATTTATTTAATTAAATGAGAGAAAGGACTATAGGTAAATGAAATAAATAAATTAGTCTAATATTATAGAGGAATGAACATTATTTGAATAATAATGAATTATTTTATTAATAATGTGACTGGAATAGAAGAATAATGGCAATTAATTTGATCAAATGTTAATGATCAAATTTAGGTGTCTACATTTTGCCCCTCTTTGAAATGGCTTTAAAATAATGTTATATCGAATGAACTAAAATGAGAATGGCATGAAGAATACTGAGTGAAAATATACCCTAGATGAAGAAAATATTGGTGAATTCAATGGGTATGGGTGATGCTCCCTCGAGAGGGGAACATCAAAAGGGGCCCAATCCGCCTCTTGATTAAAAAATGCAAGAGGAGAAATTAAGAAAATTGGAGGAAATGTGGGAGAAAATAGAGTGAAACAAAGAAAATCGTGTGAAAAATAGAGCTCGTAGGAACAAACATGACCGTGAATAACACCAGTAGGAGAAAATGACATGAAAATTAGGGTTTTGTAGGGCCTAAATAAGGGAAAAATCGTATTTTACCCCTCATTTTCAGCTAATAAGTTAAAAACTAAGTAAATATAGAGATAATTAAGCGTGTGATGAGCTGACAACTAATTGGCACCCTAGCCATCAAATTGACGTGATTCAAGACCTATGGCAGACACAAAGACCAAACTTAGAGGTGAGTATCGAAAAACTTGACCATGTACTTTATTTTTGTTGCATTTAATGCTTTTGTAGAGAGAAATTTAGTGCACTTGTTAGATTGTGTCCAGTGGGTGTACTTGGGGAATGATAGGATTACAATCTTGCCAAACCCGACATGCTGCATAAATGGCAGGATAGGAGTACATTAGTGAGATTGATGAAAAAAGGGTGGGATTGCTTAATTTGTAGTGGGTCCACTAGGGGAATGGCGAGATTGGTAATCTTTTCCAAACAGGTTTATGAGCATAGGAAGAAGGGCGAGATTGCCTAAGGGATGGTGGTATTGATGATCTTACTAAGAGGAATACAATAATCTAGCAGGTTCACTAAATGAAATAGCGGTTCTGTGGGGTAGGATAGCAAGATCGACAAAAAAGGGGTGGGATTGATTATCCCACCAAATGATAGAGGAAAAAGACAAATTAGTGGGGATGAGTTGTTATCAGGAAGGTTCGCCAAAAATCAAAAGATTAAGAAAATTACTTGGAGGAATTTAGAAAATGAGACTAACTAGGATAAGAAGGGTTGACAAGCATTTCTGGTTTGTGCAATGGAGCATAGATGTGTTGGAGATGCGACAATGATGATCAACTTTACTGTGATTGGTTGATGACTTTGGCATTGTTGAGTGGGTGATGGTTGATCAGATTTGGTTGGGGTACTTGGCAAGGATGCCCCATATTAGGGCACACACGAGACTATTAACTATACTAGCAAAGCAATGCCAATCAAACATAGTGACATTTCATTTTTAGGCAAGAGAGATGATCGTGATAGCAAAGGATATATGCAATATACTATGGCTCCCAATTATGGGGCCACAAGTGGTTATGAGAGATTAGGAATAGGCGGTAGCACTACAAATGCTACTAGAATGGCAGATGTGCCCCTACACAAGGAGTAGTTAGTATTGGAGACAATGGATTGAGTGGCCACACTTGACAAATACCTATATTTGTATGTTTGCTCCTTAGCGAGTGGATTCTTTATTCTTGACAGGGGAGGATGATCCTTATCACTCAGAATGATCTAGATCATTGTAGATGTGGTCAACAGGAGACCCTATGCATGGGGTACCTTAGTATTGACAGAGCTCTATAGAGACATCCATATGATTTGTTATTGTGAAGTTCAAAGTGTGGGATACGTGACACTGCTATAGGTTAGGGCATGGGAACATATCATAGTGGATTGCTTAGTCGCTAGGAGGTTGAAAAGAGGTGATGATGAGATAGTTGTATATAGCTAGTGAGGGATTCGAGATATGTGGGTGTGGGAGTGGACGACTTGACGGTCACTTTTTATCGATTTGATGAGGGAAGTGTGATATGGAGGTCATACATGGATATATCAGGGTGGGCAGAGGATGTGGAGCATATACCCTACATGATGACAATGACATACATCACTGGGAGGAGAGAGTATATTATTGAAAGGTATTGGTCTGACCATGCATGTGATAGTTTGGGATTAGACACGACATTCCAAGGTTGACACACAAGTTTGTGAGGTTGACTAGAGAGGGAAGGATGTGGGGACCATCAGTGAATGGGGCCACGACACAAAGGGAGTGGATTGATCTAGAGGAGGTATTTTGGGGCCCGGTGGGAGGAGTGAATGATCTCAAGACCACAGTGAGTTATGCGTAATGGTGGGAGCAACAAAGACCACAAGTTGTAGGAGCATCAGGGCTACCACCCTGACAGTTCAAAGGGGATTGGTAGGTCAAGGATGAGGATGAATAGGAGGGTTGTTGGCCATTATGTTAGCAAGGAGAGGGGGTGATGTGGTAGATATAGAGGAGGCAATGGTGGAGATTAATTTGTTGGCATGATGGGCATAACTGATGTAGATGGAGAATGATGATTGAACCGGTAAAAGACTGTTGGTGATGACATTGTGATGAAGTGAGATGGCATGATTGGATAACTTTGATCAGTTATCAAGTTGTCATTGATGGCAAATGATGTTTGTTCATGAATTCTGATGTTTACTTATGTTGTATTTTGTCATCTAAGTCTTTTTGGTCTACTAGAAAGAACTTACCGATAAAGAAACAAGAAACTGGGAATTAGGACCTTAATCGGTAAACGTGGAAATGTTTTGATTGTATTTGACGATTGGTGATGCTTAAGGCTTTGCGGTTTGGAATGTGAGTTTTTATCATTATAACATGTATCTGACCGGAACCGCATGATGTTTTGACAACCATAAGTCATGTTTATGATTTCTGATATATTTTTGCTAGGGTTTAAGGACCGGTAAAGAATTCTCTTAACCGATGATGATTTTTGGTTTGGCGGTGATCTACATCAAGTTCAAATGTTGGAGGTAACGTGGGAAATCCTGCGTAAATTGTCGAATTGTTGTTTTGGCACGTTTGAAGATGGAATTTCTTGGGAATCAACAAAGCACTTGGAAGAATGTTTTGTGGATTAACAACCTATTAGATCGACTTGCTGTGATGATTTATGATCATTCTACGATTGATATTGTCTTGTAAATAGTTGTAATGATTTGTATGATGATCTGTATTGCAAAACCTTGATGTATCTAGGGTTTAGTTGTCGACCTAGTTGAAAAGTTATTTATGTTGGTATTGTCAATGTTTGGTGTGTCGGTTGGTGGTTTTTTGAGAAAAGAGTGAAGCCGAACCAGAGTATGAGAGATATGCAAGAGTGTTGTAGAGTTTGAGCATAATCGGATTTGATCAAGCAAGCAGTGTAGTGCAAAACCCAGATCATTCATTGTTGTTCCCTAACAGTTGCAATAGATAAAATCCCTTAATCGGGAAGGTCTTGACAAACCTTATATTGTAAATCCCCTAATAGGGTGACTCAACATCTGAGTTCCAAATCCTCTTGCGAGGTTGATCCTAATAGGTCAAAGCTCCTAACATGGCTGAGGTAAATCCCTTAATCAGGTGACTCCTAACAGGGTCTGCTCCTAACAGGGCATCTTTGTAAGCTCCTAATCGGGCTAGGCTCCTAACAAGGCGCATCCTAAAAGAGTGCAAATTTCTTGTGGGTACCAATTCCCACTGCGGTTTTTCCCTATTTGGGTTTCCACGTGAAAAACATGGTGTTCATATGGTGAATGTGTGTTGATTTCATTTTATGCATGGTTATTAAACACTTAATGAGCAACATTGTTAAATTAGTTTAGCCGTAGATTAGCAGTGGATACCGGTATCGGTAAATGATTCTATTGTTGGTTAAAGTTTGATTTGGAGAAAGTTTCATAAGTCTAAGTTTCTGATTTGAAATTGTTGTTAATACTGATTCACCCCCCTCTCAGTATTAACTGGATCCTTTAATATTAACATAATTATGATGAGGGTGATGAAGAGATAGAGGGAGGGTTGAGGGTAGAGAGTGTAGCGAGATAGGAGTAGGCATAATAGGATGGGGAGACTATGGATATTTATGAGCCTATGCGAACAACCCCACAAAGTAGGAGGAGGAGGTGAGTAGAGAGGGATTAGACAATGGTGATTTCGGTGGCAATGCCAACTAGGAGGAGTGGGGTGAGGAGGAGACATAGGGTAGGTGTAGGTGCACAAGTTGCGTAACATGTGTAGGATATTGAGAGTCTATAGAGGCATATTAAGGATCTACAACAACAACTAGAGTGAGCCAAGAGATAGAGGGAGAGCTCCACACAGGGTTAAAGCTAGGGAGGGTGGGTATAGGCATTCGACACCACATTACAATGGTTACAACAAATGTATGATGGAGTGGTGTTGGAGAGGGACATGCTTTGAAAGATAGAGATTAGTTGAGGGCGGATCTTGCTACTACCTCAGAGGAGATAGACAGTGCTTGCATAGAGAGGGTCACATTACAAGTTTGTAGGGATGCATTAGAGTCGACTTAGGAAAGGGGATCAAATGAGGTGGGTATATTGAGGAGAGAGAGGGATGATGCTTAGAGAGAGCGCTATGAGGCAAGGAGAGGTGGTGTGGGTGGTGGAGATGGTGGCCTAGAAGGGGTTATGGAATAGTAGACTTTGTAGATACAACAACATGCCCAATAGATAATGTTATTATTAGGGGAGTCTACCTGGTGCAGGGTTGTATATAAGGCCGCAATACCACTAGAGTGGAGACAAGCCTATGTACCTCTAAGAGAAAAAGGGACATCATCACAATCTACATCACAAATTGCGTCCTCTACCCATAGCAGTGGGTCTTCTATGAGAGGTTCTTCATCCAAGAGTGGTGGTCAGATAGAGAGGAGCAACTCCTCTCATTATAGGACAAGATTAGTTATGGAGCCAACACAGGGGCTCATAGGGGCAGGATGGGTACCCACTGGACAGGGGTTGACCATGGGGTTAGGAGCTAAATTGGGAGGGGATGGATGAGATGGTTGACAAGTGATAGACTCAAAGAGTATAGGAAGATCCATAAAGCCAGGCGTGGGATAGGGTGGGGACATACCCACTCGATATTCATCAAAACATTCCGAACAAAGTTCAAGAGGAGCTCTAGAGGCGAGCTAGTTGGAGACAATTTTGAGCAACTTTTTGAGCTCATGTGTAGATGCAAATGATTATTTATATAGATGATTCTTTGTACACATGATTATTTTCTTTTGATGGACATTGTATATTTTTTGAGACACTTTCAGACATTTATATATGTGATGGACTATTGATGGTAGACTATTATGATGTGTCATGCCTATGCAATGTGATTGATGTTTATGGATTTGGATTCTTATGATCTAACATTTTGTGGTGCATGATGTGATGTCTATGAGTGGGTAAAAGTACAATACTGTGTCATGTTTCAGACATACTTATCAACAAAAGTGAATTTAATTTTTTCTAACTAAAAAATAATTTTAGTCAAACATATGGTCTATATAGATTCAGTATAGATAAGTCATATATATGGACCACAACTTTTCCAATTGGAAGTTTCTACTAAATGTATAGTTTATATCACTTTGGGTCTAATAACCAATTTTTTTTTTTTTTTTTTTAAAACTCGACGTTTCAACAACTTCTACTCTTATAATTTTTTTTTTTTTGAAGTGTAAAAATACCCTTTTATAGACCTACAAGTGAATATTCCAAAATATATCTCTTTTAATATTTTAATTATTTTTTACATTTTATTTTTATTGAAAGTAGGTCATCAACACTTAAATATAAGATTGAGTATCTTGACAAGAAAAAATACTAAAATTTATTTTAAAAAATAAAAAAAAAATGATGCACTAGAGAAAATGATCTATGTCAAGATGATATAGTTATTTTCTAAATTGGATAAATAATTAATAAAAAAGGTGGCAACAAATGGAAAGAGTTATATTTTAGTACATGCAACTTTTTAAATTTATTGAAAAATATAAATTTATTAAAAATAGTAAAAAGATATATCCATGCATTAAAATTTCAAGTTATCAACATACAAAAAATTTGAAAAAAAAAGGGTAAAATTTATTAAATAAAGTGTGGCAGCTTGTGTAACTTCAATTTTAACATTTTATCGACAATTAAATTATAGTGCTTACTTTATACAAAACTATATTTAAATAATTTTAATTTTTTTTATAAAAATTACAAATATAAAATACACAAAAGAATATACATTCTATTAGTTTACATCATTTCAAAATTCAAAACATATATTTCACTTTCTATTGAATCAATTTAAAAAGTTGAATCAACATTGACCATTTTCTTTATAAAAGTATGACACAACTTTGTACTTTTACTCGAGTATGTAGGTGGCATGTTGTGCTTATGATTATATTTTATGCAACTAACGTGTGTGGTGTAGGATGTGATATGTATGATTATGCCTATGCATGTTGTGATCTTATGTGTATGATATGAGCCTAATAATTTATGATGCATTATGTCATTTTACATGTGATGTTTATATGTGATGGAGTTTATGACATGGATATGATGCTATATGGACAATGGATTTATGATATATGCATAATGATGACAATGGTTTATAATAAAAATATATGGTTTAAATAATAATCTAATAATGATATGATAGAATGCACCTTTAATGAACTCCAAAAGGATTATACAATCTTAAAGAAATATGACCCTAATAAATTAATGAAATTTTGTCAAGTACATTCCGAGAACACCCATTCCAAATATACCAGACATGAGTAGTAAAGACCCACCAGAGAAATATGAAAGTATCCAATCCTACCATTATGACAAATGCATGAAATGCCCACAAAGGGAAATATGCAACCGATTATGCATAGAGTTTGATACCTTGCCACTGGACTCCAACAAAATTGTCCCTATAACAAAACAAACACACCTTCACCATAGTTGTTGTGTTTTCTTTCTTGGTAACTTTGAAAAATGCGTGCATGCTTTAGGTTAGACCTTCGAGGAAGTTTATAAAAACAAATTTGGTGCGATAACAAATGGTTTCGTTGTGGGTATCTACTAGAAGCAACTAATGCAGAAGTCATTTAAAGAGATACAAAATTTGGAATTAAATAAACCTATTCAAATGAACCCGTGCAAATGAAAATGTAATAAAATAGCATTGAATGATCTAAGTGTGCCCCTTGTATTGTATGTGGGTTGTCTTGGGGTCATGGTAGAATCTCAATTAAATTAGCATTACTCAAGGCATTTATGGATTGCTATGAAACCCGCAATGAATGCATATACCATCTATCATGGAGATGCAAATGAACTACATCATAATACACATAAGGCTATATGATAATACAAATGCAATGATGAAGTGGATGATACTAGCATGCAAAGAACTCAAAAAGTCACTCGCAATAGACTTCAACTAGGATAGAGGAAAGACATAGGAGACATGTGCACACACCCGGCCATACAAATTAGGGGGAAGGACTAGATAGATGCATATGACTGACATGATTTGGATAATGTAAATAAAGTGGGGTGGTGAAATGATTAAGCTTGAGCTTAAACACCTAAAAGGCAAATGCCATGTAGTGATCACTTACCTTGATTTAGTATTGTCTATGAGGCACTAGGGTGTAAGGAATCAAGGTGATTTCATTGCTAGTGCAGGGGAGTGACTCAACAAACTAAAAAGGTTAGTCTATAATCACACAAAGTTGCAATGAACATTGGGAAACATAATAATAGAAGAACCACAAGCATAAAGATATTCCCCAATGTAACATAAGACAACCAAGATCTAGCGAGGGAACAACACGGGACACATCAAGGAAACACATACACGCAAAGAAAGCAAGACCATGCCCTTATCTTCACCACTCACTATGAACCATGATACAAAGGATCATGGTGGCCATGAGGAGGTAAAAATAGGAAGATCAAAGACAAATATAAACAAAGATAAAAAACTTTAGAAGAAATAACACATATCTTAATTATCTCAATTTTGGATCCTTTTTCTTTAAGATTCTTAGCAACTGATTTCATAGTATATCAGACCACCTTTCTCTTCCATTCTTGTATAAAATCATATGTCAGTTTTTATATGGGTCGATCTCTAACTTTTAATTATCTAGATTCAAAATCTCAATGCTTTTCCCAAATTTTAATCTGAATTGATTGTTTTCTTTTTTGAGATCTCTTCTTAATGCTGCAAATTTTTGCCTTTAGTATTTCATAGTCCTTTTCTTTGGTCAAAAGTCTAGCTTTGTCATAAATTCTTCAATCCTCTTTGCTTCTTCTACTTGAATCTTTAGATTAAGACCATCTTTTCTACCTTCTCAAATTTGAGCTAATTTGCCTTTAGCTTTCACTTCTTCAATGATTATCTTTTTCAACCTATTTCTCTATTTGCTAGTGTAAAGAAACTCCAGAAGATCTACATCATCATCATCATCATCATTTTTGGACTTTGTTCGAATATCATCAATAAAAGTCTCATTTTCCATGAATAGATCATTTTCATCTTCATTCTTGGAAGTGCCTTGATCTTTCTCTTCATTAGATGAGCAACTTTTTTTATTCTTCTAAAATCTCTTCTTATTGGTGAAATACTTCTCATTCTTTTGACCTTCATTTTTAGAGTCATTATATGGATACTTCACCATAAAATGTCCTCCAACACCACAATTAAAACATATGGAAGGAAACTTACCCCTATACTTATTGGAACGTCTCTACAACTTTCTGTTAAAGTTTGTTACCTTTAAATCTAATTCATCATCAAAATTTGAATCTTCTTACTTCTTATACACCTTAAAAGATGCCTCCTTTCTTGAGGATTTTTCATTATTAAACCTCATCTCATAAGCTATGAGAGACCCATGTAACTCATCTTTAGTAAGATTATTCATATCATTAACTTCTTCAATTACAACTATCTCAAGGGTAGATATTTGAGAACCTTATTTACAATTACCATTTTCTTTAGTTCCTCATCAAGTCCTCTAATAAGGTTCACAATCTCATCAACTTGGAGTAAGAATGAAGCAATGTTTTCCTCTTCATTTTTAGACTCTCAAATTGAACTATGCATGTTTGAAGCTTTTCTTCTTTGATTTTGTCATATCCTTCATAAATATCATGCAATTTAACCCATATCTTCTATGCACTCCTACAATGCATCACCTTTACAAACTTATATTTAGAAAAAACTACATAAAACAATATTTCTTTCTTTGGAATTATTCTTTTTAGCCTAATCCCTTAGGAAATTTTTGGGATAGTCATATCCATTGATAACCAATTTCCAAACTTGAAATCCTAGGGGCATTAAGTATGCTTCCATCCTTACACTAAAAACAACATAATTGGTTCCATAAAGAATGGATGCCTTATTTGAAGACAAACCTTCCTAAGCGACTAAGTGTGCCATCCCATATCTACCTCAAGTTGTTAAGCTTCATCAAAGGAACTTAGCTTTGATACCAATTAAAGGGCACACAATATATTGAGAGGGGGGTTGAATAAATATATGCCAATTTCTAATTACCACCGACAACTTCTCCAAGCATGAACCTCAAAACATCAAAGCAACATTTATTAATAATGTAGAAATTTGAACAACACACAACATACATCCACACAAAAGATACTAGATATACTGGTGTAAGGTGGGGGAATTGGAGTTCAAGTTTATGTATGCAAACAAGGAACCTATTTCCATGTGCTACCTTACCATTGGAAGGAAGATGATCCACTAAGATAAAGAAGACTCAAGTACAAAGTGGATGCAATGATCCTTTGTTGTGGGGTACTTGAAAATGACTAAGCAATTGTAAATGAATGAAAATAGGCTAAGATGAACAATTTCAACATGCACAAGGAGACAATAAACTAGAAGACTGATTTCAAAAAATGAAACAATAGAGTAGACTAAGATTGACCTGCAATCCAAATTTGAGGCAAAAATGGGAGGACTGGGTCAATCTTATTGATAGGGTCTCAACAATTTTGGCTCTAATGAATTGTAGACTATACCTCTCCTCTTGATTAGCTTGTACCTGCTTTTGTAGGTTTTCCACCTATTCTTGCACACACAAAAGAGAGAAAAAATTGGGTAGAAAGGTCAAACTCCAATTTTGGAATCAACCTTGAAATTGGATTGAATTGAACATGAAAGAAAAATGTTCTTAAATATAGAGAAGGCTAGATTTGAGAATTAAAATATCTTGTACCTTGATGATGCAAATGCTCCTTTGAAGATGACCACAAATGTTGATGGAATAGCACGACTCCACAAAATATCTAAAAGGACATCATAAAAGACATGCTTGCATGAAGGTTGTTAAAGGTTGCAACAATGAAGAATATGGTGGGATAAAATGCCTTGAATGCTTGAATGCTTGAATGCTTGATCTCAAGTTCACCTTATCGATTGATGTGGACTTACCCAAAATGAGGAGGATACCTTTCTTATATACCTCTCTCAAGCATTTCGTGGTACAAAACTTGAAGTAGGCCGACATGGGAAAATATTTGCCGCCCAATAAATTCAAGCATTATGTGATTCAAATTTGGGGCCAAACATTGGGGACAGGGTCGAACTGATCAACCTAGTCCCAAGAGTGGGTTGATCTAATCAACCTAATCCCCCCAATGTGGTCCCAAATTGGGACTTGGGGTCCAATTTCGGAAGGAGATGCCAAAAAGACATGCTACATTGAGTTGTGGAGAAGGGCACTAGACATGGGGGGTCATACATACCAAAATAGGGATGCAATTAACGATGCTATATTTGGCCCCCACTTTAGTGGGAGAATGAGCCTACACACATACTCATGGTAAGTAGAAGAAATTGAGAGAAAGATATAGGTATTGGGTAAACCTACAAAGAGATAAGACATCACTAAGTTCAAGGGAACAAGCCCTCAAACCAAGCATCTTAACTCATACAACTACATGCAAAGAAACAAAAGTGAAAATAAAGATAAAAACAAAAACAAAAGACACACACAAGGGGTCAGTACTAAAGGCTCCAAGTCAAGTAGTTGAAGAGACCTTGATAATTAAAATGTCTCAACCATTAATATTACACTCAGAATTCGATTGCAAGAGCACAATTGATCACCTAAAAAGATAAAGATCACACATCAAAGACAAGACAAGACTCCATGGTCCAATCTACTAGTAAAGGTATGCTATGGGGTAATAGAGGAGAGAAAGAAAGAGAGCACGAATTCCATGAGCTAGAAATATGTGTTATGCTAGGTGATCCATGAAAGAAGAGAGGAAGAGTAGACAATATTTTAGCAGGTTGTGTTATGCTAGTTCCACTCATTCCAAGAGAGCTCAGTGTAAAGAGAGAGTTGAATAGTCTAGCAAGTGGTGCTATGCTAGTTAACCCATCTAAAAAATGTATCGATGCAAAGGAAAGGTCAAATAATCTAGCAATTTGTGTTATGCTAGTTAACCCATCCCAAGGATAACCAGGGAAATCATTCTCCAAGGAAATCCGCAAAAAATGGTGCAAAAAACCAAACTAAGCAAGGCATTATGCAAGGAAAGCCGGAAAAGGATGACCAAGAAAAACATTGTCCAAGGAAATCCACCACTTGAATTGAAAAAGGATAACCAAGCAAGGCATTATGCAAGGAAATTTTCAATATAGTACACGAGGAGGACGCATATATGCCCCCCTCCTTAAGATAAAAATGTAGAGCTATGATGGCATATTAAGGAAAAGAAGAACAAGGATACACACCTTCAATCACCAAGGAGAAATCCTTAAACAACAATGTACATGTAACCCTAGCCAAAGAGGCATAACACTTATGAGCTAAGGAAGAAACGATTGTGAGATATATTGAAACAAGTGTAAAGGGGATCCTTTTTAGGAGGAGGAAGAATCTTGTTGAAGGATAATACAACTTTGGCCATAGGTGAGGGATTTTTTTATAATAGACATACATCTTCAAGCGAATAAGAGGTTGTATCAAAGGATACACACCTCTTGCATACCTCTTGCATAAGAGGGAATCCTTGAGAAAACAAACAATTCCACACAAGAAATGATATTGCATCATAAGAAAATACTACTCAACCAAGAAAAAGTGGATCCTTAAAAAGGATGAGAGATAGAAGATAGAATCATTGCCCATTGAGCATAGAGACAAGGATAATTATGGTGAAGGATCACACATCCTCGAAGGAGAGATTATGCATAAAATATATACTGTTTCAAGAAAGGAAAAATTCCTAACCAATGAACACACATGTACCCGCATGCGAGAAAGGACATCAAGTTACGAAAGATGTAACTCAACAAAGAAACAATTAATCCATAGAAATAAGGAAGCAATATAATCTTTTCTCCCCAAGTGTGAAGGACAAGGAAATACGAGATTGCACACATTCACTAAAGGTACATTGTTCATAAGAAAATGTACCAATGCAAACAAAGAACAAGTCCAACCAAGGGACATATATGTACACACATGGAGGACCACTCTATGTAAGAAATGATTCAAATTATTTAAAATGCAACTCAATGGAAGAAGAAATCTTGAAGAAAGAGAGAATCGAAAAACAAGACTATTATGTTGTTTTCCAAGTATGATTGAAATTGAAATGCATCACCACAAATGACAGAGACCTCGATGAAGGTAAAATATCAATATCATAGGGTAAGGAGATACATAATAGGTTGAATGGAGTACTAAGGTAGTACCTCTTCACCAACAAATAGGGCAAGATCAGTTGTAAGAGTAATACGAGCTCTATCATATTGGTCTTAAACAAATTCTCTAAAATCTTTACAATTTCCAAGAGAATGAGAGTAACTATGATGAAAAGGACAATACACCACCATCTTTATTCTTTCAACTATTGTTGTATTTCATGAAAAGAAAAATAACATTCTTATCATATTTGAATCTCCAAAAGATTTTTGTAGCTAGATTTTATTGATTATCAATATGGATAGGTCTTGTCTCTTGAGGTATAAGATATGATATATTAGTGGAAGAAGAAAGGTTGTCTTCTTGTGGTATAAGATCTTGTAAAGGAGGAGGATTGGTTGATGAAGAAACATTTTTAGAAGGATGTTAGTTTACTATGTTTTGCAAAGTACTCCTTAAGCATTTGAACCTTATAGAGATCATCCATTTGAGTTGATGAATTGGAATATCCCTTCTCTAGTCGATTGTAAAGGAGGATCTATAGGGACCTTGATTCCTTGTTCATGTTTTCCAAGTCCTTGTTATCTATAGCCTTGCTTTGAAATCATATCATAGCCAACTTCATAAGATGTTTGTAATTTTGAAGAAGATGGACCTTCATCATGCATTTATTTTAAAATTGCTACATAAAGATAAGGTGAAGGATTAAAGGGATGACTATATGACTATGTGAAGATTCTCATTTCTATCATCATTATTCATGTCCTCTTTGGTAGATTTGGGTGGGTCATCTAAATCTTCATCTTTGCTTAATATTAAGTTAGGAGATATATCATGAATAAAGTGCATAACATCATCTTGTTTTAGGATATTTTGATAAAAAAGATAAGATGTAGGAGAATAAGAAGGATCTAGTGTGATTGAAATGGTTAATGTTAGCATTTGTTGGCATTTGGCATTATAACAGACAATGGGAAATTGTTGGCATTTCAATAAGGATATTGAGAAGGTTGTTGATAATTATGGATATAACTGATTAAGGATGATTTACTGTCTTAATATTATTATTTTGTCATTGATGTCAAGAAATTGATTTTCTAATTCAGTATGATGTTGCCATATCTTGAGAAGTATGATTTGATGAGTATAAAGATGTTGGTAAAAGACATAGAAAAAATATGATGAATAAGGGGATGAATAAGGTATTCAATGGGCAACTATTACCGAGTCAGACAATGATGAGATCATGATGTTTAGATTGTTTTAACATCATACATATGTTGTAAATTGTAAGGTTAATACTATAATATGTTACTGAACAAAGAACCTAGTCGATAAACCCTAAGGTTATCGCTATCAGTTAATGAAGGCAGAATGTCTACCGAGTGAAGTTTAGTATTTACCAAGTTGTAACTGAGTTGTAACCGAGCTATAAAAGAATACATTAAATGGTTACATGCGTTATTTAATGAAGGAAGCTGATGAGTTGGAACTGATTAAATGATTGGTATGCCGTGCATGAAGTTTGTTAATAAATCTATGGCAAAAGAAAATCGACATGAAGATCTACAGTGCAGATTGAACCGCATTACCCTAGCACAAGTTCCAAGAAATGTATGCAAGTTCCAAGGTAGGGTAAAATGTTTTCAGATTGAAGGATACATTGAACCTGGACAAGTTTGAAGATCTGATGGCTATGATTGATCATGGGAAATGTGATCAAGGAGATTAAGCGGTTAGCTAATTATTTATAAATAGGGAGCTGTTGATAAACAATGTATGCGGGCAAATGTATGCACAAGGATGCTACATAGTGATTACCAAGCACAAAAGCTTGAAGACCTGTTTGAATAATAGAGTTTAGAAGCCCAACAGATGAACAAGATTAGTTCTATGTCTAGATTGTATTGAGCAAAGAAGAATCTACTTTAGCATTTTAGATGTGAAGTTGCAGATAGATTTTATTACTGTTATTTTGTGAAAGTGACAGAAAATCTCTTAACCGAGTGGACTTAACAGTCTTATTTGTAAAACCCTCTAGCAAGGTGACATTCTGATTGAGTGTTTGAAATCCTTTAACAAGGTCACTTCTAACAAGGTGAAGATCCTAACAGATCTGAGGGAAATCCCTTACCGGGTCACATCTAGCAATGTGTTTGTAATCTTTAACAGGATTTGCTTTTAACCGAGCATACTCTAGAAGAGTATATTTCTTAGTGGGTCCGAAATCCCACATTAGTTTTTCCCTATTTGGGTTTCCACGTTAAATCTGGTGTTATGAGGTTTATGATGTTTATATGCTTTTGAGTTTGCATGTTTAGCAGTTTTGGTTATATTACTGAAGTATATGTTATTGAGGTTGAATTTGATGTTTTTATGGAAGATTAAGTTTGTATGATTAACCTCCCCCCCCCCCTCTCATCTTGTTGGCTATTGGATCTGTACTTACATTAAGTATCAAAACTATCAAGCATTATGCTATATGTTGTCATTTATGTCAAATCTTGTGGTTCAGATGTGGTATGTTGAACATTAGTGTTTGTAGGTGTTAGAATATTTAATCTTTACTTGGCTTAGGTTTATTTATATTTAGTTTGGGATATTCCTTTGGAATCCCTACATGTAATTTGTCCTCTAGTACATGTGTGAGGACAAGTCATTTCTTTTATTTTCCTTTATTAAGGAATATTAGTTTATCCCTCTTAAGAGGATGTTGACACATTGCACACACATATTACAAATGGTGGCATTCATATATTTGGGAGTTACTTTGTATCTCCTCTTCTCATATCTATTTAAGTGATGTTTCTCCTTTCATTCTTCACTTTTGGATATCATTGTAATGAGCTTCTCTCTCTCTCTCTCTCTCTCTAGGCTTTGCCTTCATTCATAATACATAAGGGGTTTTTCTTTCCTTTTCCCCTTTCGAAATCTCTTGTGTCTCCTCTTCAAGTTTTGGATGATTGCTCTCAAGTTGCTTTCTACTTTGGTAACACTACTTCAATCAACATACTTGGATTTCTTTTTCATTTTCTTGCTCTTGTATTTCCTTTCATGGTATCAGAGTAGGTTACTAATCCTTGTTTAAGTGGACGCTGATGAAGGTTGCCATTTTTTTGGAGCTCGCCTTTCTTGGAGGCACTCTTTGAGAGAAGAGTAGAAGTTTATTCTCTAATCTGTTTTGTGCAAGTTTTGGTTTCAGTTTTTAATTTTTTTTTCACATGCAGGTCTAATCTATTTTGATTATAGTTTAAAGGAATTTTTAAAGTTTTGGAAGACTTGCCGCCAAAATTGTTTTTCTAACCTCTTTTCTTGCTTTCTTTATTTTATTTTGGTTTTGGAAGGCTTGCCGCAAAACCCTTTTTTTGTATATGTTGTTTTGGAAGGCTTGCTGCCAAACCTTTTTTTTGTATATGTTGTTTTGGAAGGCTTGCCGCCAAGACATTCTCTATTTTACTTGCAGGTTTTAACATTTCTTGTGTTTGTAGGAAATTGTTTAAAAGAAGTTTGATGTTGATCTCTGTGTAATAGATATTTCTGTTTTTATTATATATTTTCCTATTTATCTATTGTAGGTTTTGGTTACTAGAAATTTAATATTCTAACAATATTTTGCATATCACTTTCAGTTTTTTGTGTTCACTATTTCTATTACTTGTCCTCCTATATCATATTATTTTCAATTCTTTCTTTCAACAATTATTTCTTTTAGTTATTGTATAATTACGTCTCTGCATTCCCGACTTCTCCCTTGACTCATTCGAGCAGTTAGCTACATTTTTTTAAAAACTATATTTAACGTCTCTTCGTATTGTTCCTTGTCTCTACCCATGTGTCTATAACCTTACCCACATTTTGAAATGCATCTACATTTATTCCCTTCAACCTATGTCACCTCTCTATTGTTCTGCATCCTCCTCTAACATCTCTATCTCTTCCATTGCAAAATTGTTCTACATTTTATTCATGTTATATATTATCTACCTACCATCTATCACCTCTATATAACATTTCTTCTTGATCTTCGTGCTTTCCTATCATTTCCTACCTAACGTTTCTGCTTGTATCAACAAGAAACGCCTCTGCAAGTATCATTTTTCAAATAACTTAATTCGCTGAAAGTTTAAAATTTTAAAAAGGCTAAAGCTCTTCTTATTTGTATAAGAGCAAAGCAAAGCACTCTTTTCATAAAATAATGTTTAAGGGTTTTAAAAAGTAAAGTATACTTTATTTGATATGAAAGTTTAAACTTTTTACAATAAAGTTAAGTTTATTAAATAAAGGTTTTTAACATAATACTTCTTTTGGTATTCAAAAGTTAAAAAAAAAAAATTAATTTAAAACTTTTAAAAGTTAATAATTTTTTTTTAAAAGTATATCATATTAAGGATTTTAATAAAGTTTTAATATAAAATTATTTTATTTTAATATTAATTAAGATTTTTTTCTTTAAAGGTTGTTTAAATAAAATTAAAGGATTTTGAATAATTTTTTATATTTCTATAAATAAGTATTTTAAAAAATAAAAGTTTTAGTTGAAATTTGATTCAATTTTTATCAAGAGGATATTTTTTGTCTTTTAATCAAAGGGGGTAATTTTTTTTACTAACCATTATTTTGCTATCATGTCTACTTTAATTCTAGAAATTAAATTAAATAGTTCTAATTATCATTCATGGAAAGCACATATTTCTTTGATTTTTCATTTCAAGCACCTTTTGGATGTTGCTACTGATAAAATTTCAGAGCCTACTTCAACTACTCCTCAAGCTGACCAAGATAGATGGAAGGATCAAAATGAGGAAGCACTCGGTTTAATTGGTATTTCGACGGTTCCTGAATTGTATGTTCTTATTGGAAATTGTACAAAAGCATATGAAGCATGGAAAATTTAAAAAACAACTAATGATAGTTCAAATGAATCTCAAAAAATTCAGCTTCAAGATACTCTCGAAGATGTCAGTTATATGGGTTTTAAATCCATGGATGAATTCTTATTAAAGTTTGATTCTATTAATAGTCAATTAACTGGTGTGAGAGTTAAACTAGCTGATATACGTTTAATTCATCTTATTCTTAAAAAATGTTTTCCTCGTCAATTTCAACAATTTATTACTAATATTCATGCTCAACTTGCTATTTCTAGTTTAGCTACTCAATTAACTTATTGATATTTTTCATAATTTATTGCATCAAGAGGAAGCTAAATTAATTCAACTTGGTACTCTTAAATGTAGTGAACATGCTTTTATGTCTAAAAATCAAAATCATAATAGTCATTTTAAATATAATAATAATAATCATAATTCTAATAATAAATTTCATTTTAAATCCTATAATAACAATTCTAATAATAATCAAAAGAATAATTATTCTAAGAGGCCCCCTTGTACGTATTGCGGTTAGGATGGGCATGTGACTAATAACTGTTTTAAGAAGCAAAATGGTAAAAAGCCCATGAACCAAAATAATCCAAATAATCAACAACATAAACCTCCTAATAAGAAAGGTAATAATAATGGTAATTCATCTCATCATGCATTTACTTGTAGTTACAATATTTCAAAGCCTCTTGAATGGATTATTGATTCTAGTGCATCTCAACATGTTACTTCTCATAAAGATTTTTTTGATTCTATGCATCCCAATATTTCAAATATTTTTGCTCAACTTGCTAACAATTATACTTGTAAAGTAGAAGCTATTGGTGATGTCAATGTTCCTAATGGTAAATTACATGATGTTCTTTAAGTTCCTGAATTAAAATCAAATTTTATTTCTATTGCTAAGCTTTGCCAAGATTATAAGATTAAATTCTATAAGGATATGTGTTATATCATTGATCCAAACCATAGCCAAGTTATTGCTAATGCTAAAATGGACAATGATAACTTATTCAAATTTTATGAGTTTGCTCATTCGAAGTATTCTTTGCTTACTACCATCGATTTTAATGTTTGGCATGAAAGATTTGGCCACATAAATCCTAATAATATTGCCTTGATGCAAAAATAAAATATTGTAGATGGATTGCCTAGAATTGTTCCTTATAAAAGTGTTTGCACAGGATGCATGCGTGGTAAGATGCATAAGGAGCTCTTTCTCCATGGTCAATCATAGAGGGCAAATCATAAATTGAATCTCGTTCATAGTGACCGTTTGGGACCCATGGAGAATCCCTCCATCCAAGGATCAAGGTATGCACTTACATTTGTTGATAATTTTTCTAGGAGAACTTGGATCTATTTCCTTCATAGTAAGGATCAAGTTCTTGATGTTTTTACTAAATTTCATATGTTTGTTGAAAGGCAATCTGGTTTAAAGATTAAAATCTTTAGAATTGATAATGGTAACGAATATGCTAATAATACATTTAATGGTTATTTGAAATCTTTTGGTATTAAACATGAGCTTACTATTCCCTATTCACCTCAAAAAAATAGTGTGGTGTAAAGGAAGCACAAAACCATTGGTGAAATGGCTAGATGTTTATTGCATGTTGTAGTGTCATAAAATTGCACCTCCTACAATTTTAACCACATTTGAGGTCCTCACCTTGGCGACGACATTTCCTTCCCTAACCAAGACCTATTTTTGCATTTCCAACCCTTCTCTCTTTCTCCTTCATGTCTTGTGTCTTCTTTAGACCCTTTTCGGGCCCCAAAATAAGGCAAGGCAGGGGCATGGCACCCCTGTCCTCACCCCTTAGGGTGGCCCTATGTTCGGTCTGCCTGATCTCCTATGCATTTCTTGTCTTCGAGGTTTTTAATTCCTCTTTCTTGGCCTTCAATGGTTGAAAATTAATCCTTGAGGCAAGTATAAAAAGGAATTCAATACCCTCATTCAAGGATGGATGAAAGACGTATGATAGGGGATAAGGAGCATAAGGAGAAGATACAAGATTTTGAGGTCATCATCAAGCATTCAAGCATTCAAGTCTTCTTCATTCATCCATTGGAGAAATATTACAACATTCATTTACAAACATGTGTGTGTTAGGGTTTTGTCATGTTACATGCCATTTCATACAATATTTGTGGTTACATTCAAGAAGCAAAGCAATCATCATCAACATGTTGCAGATCTACAAGGTATACATCTCCATTGTTTACATTCAAGCATTTGCAATTACTTTCTTTCAAGGTTGATTCCTCAACTGGGGTTTGACTGAGGCAAACCCCTATCCACAACCATTCTCCCTCTCTTTTTTGTGTGTAGGTTGTAGATGCACAAATATAGTTGCAGGTTTGGGCTTCATTTGCAGAGACAAAAGAACCCTTTTCGTTTCGTGGATTTTGTGGCGGACCATGTACATTCCCGCCATGGTCCCGACGACTTTTCTCCAAATTTTCAGGGCAGATCCGTATCGATCTAACTAGCTCAGATCCAAAGTTACAACATGATCCCAAACTGGTAGCTCTTCATTTCACTCATTTCCTCTCTCTTTTCCGCATAGTCAACAAGTCAACTTTATCATTTACAAAAGAGGGTAAATCATACTTCAACCACTTGCAATCCATGCAAAATTCACATCCTTGTTTCCCTTGGATTTGGATCTAGCGGATTCAACCCCTCTTTTGAATGTAAAGTTTCTTTCCAAGTGAAAATCATCCTAGTGACTTCCTTTCTCTCTCCTAGGTGGGGAGTCACTAGGATTCAATTTTCCACTTTACATTTTGGTGAACCCGACGTCTTACACATTAATTCTAATTTCTCATTCTTAGATCTGATTAATTGCAATTTGAATTTCAAATTTTCATTTCCAAGTTTGATCTATTTGCAAATTTTAGAGGTTAATTGCATAAAAACCTTAATTTTTCATTTTGAGAAAATTAAGCTTGTTAAGTGCAAAATTGTCATTGCTTGTTTCAGATTTGATTTCAATTTCCAAATTGCAATTCAAATTTATCCCTTTATTCTGAAAATTTAGTGGTTAAATCATAAAACCGTAATTTTTAAAATTCTTTTATTTTCGACCTTTGACTGCAAGTTTGATCGATCTAGACATCTCCAAATCAACTGTTTTTTGGATTCCGCATTAAAATCATAATCTCTACCATCCCTAAATTTTTTGAAAAAAGTTGGTCAGACCATGTGCGTTCCCGCCATGGTCCTCAACTTTTTTCTCAAAAATTCAAGAGACAGAATTGACTGTATTTTTTTGCTCAGATCCAGAAAATCAATGTACTTTATCAATTTTAACACTCTCTAAGGTCGAACACAAATTCAAAATTCATCAAATTCATATCTTAAAATTAATTTTCATAACAAGGTCCTAATTTTAGATCTGCCTTTCTGGCAAATTCAGATTTCACTTAAGATACTTTTAATGACAATTAATAAATTGGATTTACTTGCTCTTTCGCATGTGATTACATTAATTTTTGCATATATTTATCATGTGTCGGATAAGAGTTTCTTCCATTTCCCATTGCTTCTCTTTCTTCATAGCACTTGGTCATATTGTGGTGTTAGGATTTCAAAATTATTAGATCTCAAAGCTTTTTTGTACCATTTATGTTGCATTATGGTGATGTTGTTAACAAAATGCATTTATTATGTTAATCAACTTAAAGCTTTTTTAGATCCTACATCCAAAGATCCTAACCCCTGTACCTCTCCTAGGGTATCATGTGTGAAAGAAATGAGATCTAATGCTTTACCCGATGATCTTTCTACAAGAAAGCAAGCATTGGAAAGTAATATGGATCCATCTTCTTCTACACATACCCTTGCACAAGGGGGGCAATATGAAAACATCAACATTCTTACATCTTTAGATCCTTTTTATTCTCCTAAGACCTATCTTCAACATCAAAGTCTATGTAGAGATGAAGATGTCATGCATTTTATTCATGACCTTTCTCCTCGCATAGAAATCAATAAAAATAAGCTTTTAGATGATGAAGATGTTCTTCCCCAATCTTCCAAAAATGATAAGCTTGATAAAGGCAAAGAGATTGTCATTTCACATGACACTCCTCCTTCATCTAAAAGTTCTTTTTTGCCTCCTTACACATCAGATTTCAATGAAATTCATGATCCTGTTCCTCCATCTAGTCAATTGCAACATTCTTATAGTCGTGGCTTTAATATAATTACAAAACAAGGTTTTAAAGGACAAGGAATTGGGAAATTTGAGCATGGAATTTGTGTCCCTATAAACCCTCCTACACAAACTACTACAAGAGGCCTAGGAAGTAGTACCCCTCTTTCTATGGATGAAATCCTTAGGCTTCAAAACTTTCAAGATTACCTTCAAAACCAACAAATCAAGAGAGCCTGCAAGA
This sequence comes from Cryptomeria japonica, assembly GCF_030272615.1. Taxonomy (NCBI): domain Eukaryota; kingdom Viridiplantae; phylum Streptophyta; class Pinopsida; order Cupressales; family Cupressaceae; genus Cryptomeria; species Cryptomeria japonica. The sequence goes on from NC_081410.1 coordinate 48,753,763, forward strand.
ATGCTTCTTCTTCAAAGTGTCCTTTTTGTTCATTTCATCAAACCCATGACCATAATGCTAATGATTGTCTTGATTTTCAAAAATCTATTCAAGATGGCATAGAAAGTGGCAAAATTAGAATTGTGGATAATGAAACTCCTTCTTCTAACAAACCTTCTTCTTCATGGGAAGATGATATTTACCATCCTAACAGATTAGCTACAAGAATCTATTGGAGGTTGAAATATGACAAGAACATTTCCTTTCCTCCTCAAAATAAAACCAAAAATCTTAAGCAAGTGAAAGGTGTTGAATATTGCATTTTTCATGATTTATATTCACATTCTATTGGAAAATGTTATGCATTTACGAAATTTGTTCAACTACAATATGATCTTGCACACATTTGTCTCACAGAGGATCTAGCTGTATTTATTGGTAAAAACATCATGCCTTAGCACTTCTTTTCCCTTCATGTTGCTCTTCATCTATGGCATAATTAGCCCATTTCACAGGGGCTCTTTATCATTAGTGGTGTTATTGTTTCACTTTAACATACTTTGGGGCAACAACATGAAGTCCATTTTTCTTCTTCTTTCTATACATTTATCTCTATCTTTGTGCATCATTCATTATTAGATCTCTTTTCTTGCATAGGGTTATTCTTATGTGAGCATATACTTGTTCTTTGGTTTCCCTCTTTGCTTGGAGAGGGGCATCCTTAATGAATATTGTACATCTTCTCTTTCCTTCCTTCTGTTGGAAATCTTACCTCTTCTATGGTTTCGATTATTCCCAAGTATGATATGCCCCTTAGCAGGGAATGATCTCTTGAGAAGTTTGTATCCCTTCCTTGAAAGGATTTGTTCCACTAGGACGACATATCAATTGAAGCTAATTACCATTAGAAAATGTGTAATGTTTCTCCTTGTTCTCCTCACTTGGGGGGCAAGGATTTTTTCTCCTTTCCCTTGCATCCTTATTTCCTTTAGGGGTTGCATTGTTCATATGTGATTATCATTAATTACAATGGTATGCTTTTATGATTAATCCCCCTTGGGGAATATATGATGCTTTTTCTCTCTTCTTTTTGAAGATTACCACTTCTTGAGACATGTATTTTACATTTACTAATATCTTTTCTTGCATGTGTTCATGTAAGTTCATTGCACATTTGCTTATGTTTAATCTCTCTAGTAGGCTGTGTAAGATCTTTTCATTGTCCCTTAGCTTGGGGGGCAATGATCCTTCTCTCTCTCTCTTTCCCTAGGGATCCACTTTGCCCTATTAAGTGGATGGTGTGAGTTCTATTACATGATGTCATTCCTTGTGCAAAATTGTTGGTTATTGGCTTAAGGATTCTCTCTTATACAAGAAGTGTTAATCCTTGACTACGACCTCGTTTTACACTTGGTAATGTACATCTATGATAAATCCAACCATCCCTCTAGGGGCTAAACGTGAGTCATCCCTCATCGAGAATCCCTTTCACCTAGAAATAGGAGGAAGGATTGCATTCTTGTTATTTCCTTTTCTTGTTCTAGAAGATGTTACATTTGTCTAAGACAACTCCTCTTTGGGGTAGATGTCTTTTGAATAAAGATCTATTCTCCTCCAAGGATCACCTTTACACTTACAGTAAGATATCCGTTTTTAACTATCTTATCCTTGATTGAAGAGTCTTCCCTCTCTTGCTTGGATTTATGACATTGTTGCATGGTAGATATCTTCTTTGTGATGAAGGTAGGTATCCTTTTTCTTCTTTCCTTAAGATATCAACATTAACCTATGTTGACATCTTAAGGGGGGGCACTCACACTGCTCCTTTTTACTATACTTCTCTCATGCATTGAACAATGAGACATTTTTGGAAACAGAGGGAAACCTCTTAGAGAAAGATTTCATCACTTTTTGTACAGTGAGTCATTCTTAGAACTAGAGCACAGTCTCTTAGAGCGAGATGTCTTCACTTATTCACTTTTTGTATAGTGAGCCATTCTTGGATCCAGAGGGAAACCTCTTAGAGAAAGATGTCGTCACTTTTCTCTTGTACAGTGGGCCATTCTCGGAACCAGAGCACGGTCTCTTAGAGCGAGATATCACACCTTTCTTAACACTTGTACTATACATTCTATATAGGTTGTAGCGTACTCGGGCATAGACTCCTATGAGGCACCTTGAACCTCACTTTCACACATGCGCATGAGGTTGAGTGGAACTAATGGTGTTCTTACTCTCTCTCTTTACATGGATCACCTAGGCAAGCTTTAGGGGCGAGATTTTCCATGTTCTTCTCTCCATGGATCACCTAGTTTTAGGGGCGAGACGTCCATAGTTTCTTTCTTCTTCGCCTTTCTTCTCATGGATCACCAAAGTGTGTATTCATGTTCTCTCTCTTCTTCCTCTCATGAACTCATAGTTTTATTATTGATAGTTCATGGATGATGTCATATTTTCTCTTTGATCCGATCACTCGTGTTTATGTGATGACATTGGTCTTTGTGTCCTGATTAGTTGTTGAGACATCTGAGCTCGAGATCTCTTCGGCTAGTTATTTTTTTGTCTAGTGTCTTGTTCTTGTCGTGTGTCTTTTTGTGCTTTGTCTTTGTTTTGAGTGTCTTGTGCCTTTTTGTTTTGTGTGCTCTTGCATATGTTGGTGTGAGTTGAGACCCTAAGATTGGGGGATTTTTGCTCCTCAATATTGGTGGTATCTTATACTCCTTGTGGCATCACTCCACGTCTCTCATCTTCATCTCTCTCTTTAATTCTACTTTACCAGTAATAGTGGCGTAATACATACTCCCGCTAAAGTGGGGGCTAAATGTAGTATCATAAAATTGCGCCTCCTGCAATTTTAACCACATTTGAGGTCCTCACCTTGGCAACGACATTTCCTTCCCTAACCAAGACGTATTTCTGCATTTCCAACCCTTCTCTCTTTCTCCTTCATGTCTTGTGTCTTCTTTAGACCCTGTCCAGGCCCCAAAATAGGGTAGGACAGTGGCGTGGCGCCCCTGTGCCCCTAGGATAGGGGTGTGGTGCCCCTGTCCTCACCCCTTAGGGTGGCCTATGTTTGGTCTGCCTGATCTCCTATGCACTTCTTATCTTCGAGGTTTTTTAATTCCTCTTTGTTGGCCTTCGGTGATTGAAAATAAATCCTTGAGGCAAGTATAAAAATGAATTCAATACCCTCATTTAGGAATAGATGAAAGACGTATGTTAGGGGATAAGGATCATAAGGAGAAGATACAAGATTTCAAGGTCATCATCAAGCATTCAAGCATTCAAGTCTTCTTCATTCATCCATTGGAGCAATATTACAACATTCATTTGCAAGCATGTGTGTATGTTAGGGTTTTGTCATGCTACATTCCATTTCATACAATATTTGTGGTTACATTCAAGAAGCAAAGAAATCATCGTCAACAAGTTGCAGATCTACAAGTTATACATATCCATTATTTACATTCAAGCATTTGCAATTACTTTCTTTCAAGGTTGATTCCTCAACTGGGGTTTGACTGAGGAAAACACCTATCCACAAACATTCTCCCTCTCTTTTTTGTGTGTAGGTTGTAGGTTCGCATCTTTAATTGCAGGTTTGGGCTTCATTTGCAGAGACAGAAGAACCTTTTTCATTTGGTGAATTTTGTGGCAGACCATGTACATTACCGCCACGGTCTTGACGAATTTTCTCCAAATTTTCAGGGAAGATCCGTATCAGTCTAATTAGCTCAAATCCGAAGTTATAGCGCGATCCCGAACTGGTAGCTATTCATTTCACTCATTTCCTCTCTTTTAGGCATAGTCAAAATGTCAACTTTCTCATTTACAAAAGAGGGTAAATCACACTTCAACCACTTGCAATCCACTCAAAATTCACATCCTTGTTTCCCTCAGATTTGGTTCTAGCGGGTTCAACCCCTCTTTTGAATGTAAAGTTCCTTTCGAAGTGAAAATTATCCTAGTGGCTTCCTTTCTCTCTCCTAGGTGGGGAGTCACTAGGATCCAATTTTCCACTTTACACATGCTAAGAATATGCATTATAAATTTTGGGCTGAAGTTATGGCTTGTACTACTTATATAATTAATAGAACACCTACCAAAGCTTTAAAGGATATAACTCCTAAAGAAGCTTGGTCTGGTAGAAAACCCAATTTAAAGAATTTAAGGATTTTGGTTCCATTGCTTATGTTCATAAGCCTAAACAAAAGAGGCATAAATTAGATTCTAAATCTTCTCCTTATATATTTGTTGGCTATGATGAACATTCTAAAGCATATAGAGTATACAATCCTATCTCTAACAAAGTTAAAGCTGCTAGATATGTTTGTAATGTTGAAAATGGTATTCGTGATTGTTCTAATGTGCAGGATAATGAATTTATTGAAAGTAAGGTTGTGGTTGTGGAGGAAAAACCTCCTTCTCTAAACCCTAATCCTTCTCTCAACCCTACTCCTAATGCATCTATTTCTAAAAGTGATAGTGATGATGATCATGATAATTCTACTGCCAATTATTCTTCTTCTAGTGATGATTCTATTACTTCTAAAAGGAAGCTTAAATGGTTTAAGACTTTGATTCAAGAAAGTGATGATTATTTAGCTAGAATCGATAAACTTAAGGCTAGAAGAATAAATTATTGTAATTATGCTTTGATGTCTACTATTATGAATTTAAGTGATCATATTTCATTTGAGAAAGCTAAAAATCAACCTCATTGGAAAATAGCTATGCAAGAAGAATATGATACTTTGCTTGCTAATCAAACTTCGGATTTAGTTCCTTTACGTCAAGGTAAAAATCTTGTTTCTTGTAAGTGGTTATATCAAACTAAATTGAATGCAAATAATGAAGTTACTAAGTTTAAAGATAGATTAGTTGCTAGAGGTTTTTCTCAAATTGAAGGCTTATATTATAATGAAACTTTTGTTCATGTTGCTAAAATGCCTACTATTAAACTTGTTCTTGCTTTACCTTTTATTATGAATTGGCCTATTCATCAAATGGATGTTTAAAGTTCTCTTCTAAATGTTGATTTACATGAGGAAATTTATATGTCTCAACCTCTTGGTTTTGTTAAGGAAGGTAATGAACATTTAGTTTGCAAGTTAAAGATCAATTTATGGTTTGAAACAATTTCCTAGGGAATGGTATTCTAAGATTAATGCATTGTTTCTTTCTCAAGGTTTTATTATAAGTAAAAATGATCCAAATTTAGATATTAAACATAATGAAGATGACATTGCGATTATTATTTTATATGTAGATGATTTAATTTTAACTTCAAGCTCCAGTAATTAGATTTTTGAAATTAAGTTTCAACTCAATCAAAAATTTCAAATGATTGATTTAGGACTTTTACATTATTTTTTGGGAATGCAAATTCGGCAAACAAGTAATGGTATTTTATTATCTCAAAGTAAATATGCTCTAGATCTTTTAGACAAGTTTAAAATGAATGATGCTAATCATGTTTCTACACCTTGTGAATTAGGAACAAATTTAATGCTTGATATGAATACTCCAGTAGTTGATGCTACTTTATATAAACAATTAGTTGGAAGTTTAAATTATTTAACTCTTACTAGACCAAATATTGCTTATAGTGTGGGTTTAGTTTCTAGATTTATGTCTAAACCTCAACAAACTCACTTTAAAGTTGTAAAAAGAACTTTGAGATATATTAAAGGAACTCTTAATGTTGGTTTATTTTATGATGCAAATTGTGATTTTACTTTAAAAGGATTTATTGATTTAGATCTAGGGAGAGATCCCAATGATGGGAAATCTACTTGTGGATATTGTTTCTTTGTTGGTTTAGGTGTCATTTCTTGGAATAGTAAGAAACAACAATCTACTTCACTTGGTTCCACTAAAGTTGAATATAAAGGATGCACTAATGCCTCTAAAGAAGCCTTATGGCTTAGAAGATTGCTTGAATATTTGGGGCTACCTCAAAAAGATCCAACACCATTGTATTGTGACAATAAAAGTGCCATAGCCTTAGATAAGAATCATATCTTCCATGATGCAAGGACCAAACATATTGCTCCCCAACACCACTTTATTAGAGAACAAATTGAAGACAAGCAAGTTTCACTTCTATATTGCAAAGGCGGAGATCAAGTTGCAGATATTCTAACAAAACCACTTTGTAAAGAGAAGCTCCAATTTCATTATAAAAATCTTATTTTGTAACCCATTAAAAGGTTTGATGTAAACTCCCCAAGTAAAGTTTAAGGGGGGGGTGCTAGAATATTTAATCTTTACTTGGCTTAGGTTTATTTGTATTTAGTTTGGGATATTCCTTTCGAATCCCTGCATGTAATTTGTCCTCTAGTACATGTGTGAGGAAAAGTCTTTTCTTTTATTTTCCTTTATTAAGGAATATTAGTTTATCCTCCTTAAGAGGATGTTGACACATTGCACACACATATCACATATTATGAATGGTGACTTTCAAAGATTTGGGAGTTGCTTTGTATCTCTCTTCTCATCTCTATTTAAGCGATGCTTCTCTTTCCATTCTTCACTTTTGGATATCATTGTAATGAGCTTCTCTCTCTCTCTCTAGGCTTTGCCTTCATTCATAATACATAAGGGGTTTTTCTTTTCTTTTCCTCTTTCAAAAGCTCTTGTGTCTCCTCTTCAAGTTTTGGGTGATTGCTCTCAAGCTGCTTTCTACTTTGGTAACACTACTTCAATCAACATAGTTACTTGGATTTCTTTTTCATTTTCTTTCTCTTGTATTTTCTTTCAGTAGGGGATGTTTTGGGCATTTGGAGATTTCTTGAATGTCTTGGCTTTTTGGAAGATATGTTGTTGATACTACTCAATGCTATTTTTGGGTTCGGATTGATTTGAAAGTCGAGGCTTTTGCTCTGAACGTTAAGATTGTGTAATGAAAGTTGTATAGCGCATGGATAATGTTTTGAGTTCGGCTTTGGAAATGTATGTAACATGTTGATGTGTTCGATGACGAACGTTGTGATTTGGTCCACTTCTCATTCCTTCCCACCACTAGAATGTTTAGTGGTGACCTATTTTAGATCTTTATCTTGGCCAACTTAGAGGATTATATTTTTTCAGAGACAATATATGTAGGAGTATGATCTAGATGAGATGGTATGGCATTTTGTGTTAAAGACATACGATATTGAAAGATTCCAGCTGATGTGTAAGTTTTGTGTTGTGGATTATTACCGAAAGCAATTTCGACAGTGCAGATTGTGTTTTAATGGTACATTCTCTTTTATCTTTCTCTTCGGTAGTGAGCCCTCCAATAATGTGCCTTTATGGGCAGTGAGCCCACTTGTAATGAGCCATCCTTTGTAAAAATCACTTTAACTAGTGTTTCTATATTGAGAATTAGCATTCTCCGTGGTTTTTCCCTTTTTGGGTTTTCCATGTAAATTCTTGTGTTCTCTATATCTGATTTGTTATGTGCATATATTTTCATGCTTTATTTGTTTTGATTAATTTTGTTAGTTGTTCTGGATCTACGAATGAAAGTTAAAGAAAATTTTTATCGTTAACTGATTCACCCCCCTCTCAGTTGCACGGATATTCAATAGTGAAATCAACATGTTTAGCTTGTCTCTCTTGCACCAAAGTATCTTTGTGAAGAGAGGATCTTGGAGTATGGATTTTAGGCTTGTTAAAAAAAGATAACCTAGGGGAGGTACAAGTGTTATCCATTTCAATGTCATCTCTAGGGTTATTAGTTTCTAAAAAAGATCATAAATGTGATCTACACATGCTAAGCATTTTTGTAAGACTATCATCACAAAACAACATGCAACATGGATAAAAGATTTGAGAAATGATTAATGATTAGGAAATATTTTTGAAATTCTAATGATGCCATATACAAGAGTACTATGAATGAAAATAAGCAACATGAAATGAAAGAAACTATTGTCTGACAAATGATTTTGATAAATGTAACTAAGAAGCAAAGTAATCACATGTGAAATGACAAACTAATAAAATTTAGTGAATTCCATTGTGAGCAATGTAAGACACCTAGCTCAAATCTAAGAAGAAAAATCATAATTTATGCAATGTAAGAAGTGTTGGGTTTACCAAAATGTAAGGTGAGGGAATATGATTCCAAGTTTATGTATGCAAACAAGGAATCTATTTCCATGAGCTACCTTACAATTATAAGGAGGATGATCCACTAGGCTTAAGAAGATTCAAGGACAAAGTGAATGCAATGATACTTTGTTGCGGGGTACTTTAAAATGACTATGCAATTATAAATGAATGAAAATAGGATAAGATGAACAACTTTCAACATGCACAGGGAGACAATAAACTAGCAGATTGATTCCAGAAAAAGGAGACAATAGAGAAAACTAAGACTAACATACTGTCCAAATTTGAGGCAAAAATGGGAGGACTAAGTCGATTTGATTAACAACATTGTAAGACAGGGTCAATCTGATCGACATATTCTTGATAGTTTCAGCTCTGATAAATTACAAACTGTATCTCTCCTCCTAATTATTCTATACCTATTTTTTAGGTTCGCCACCTATTCCTACACACACAAAAGAGAGAAAATGTTGGGTAGAAAGGGATTTTCTTAGGTCAAAAACCTAGTTTTGGAATCAACCTTGAAATCGAATAGAACATGAAAGGAAAGAGTGTTGATATATAAAAAAGGATAGATTTGAGAATAAAAATGTCTTGTACGTTGATGATGGAAATGTTTCTTTTAGGATGACCACAAATGTTGATGCAATATCATGACTCCACAAAATACCTAAAAGGACGTCATATAAGACATGCTTGCATGAAGGTTGCCATAATGAAGAATATGGTGGGATTAAACGCCTCGAATGCTAGAATTGAATGTAACAATGCTTGATCTCAAGTTTTCCTCATTGATTAGTGTGGACTTACCCAAAATGAGGAGGATACTTTGCTATATACCTCTCTCAATAATTTTGGGTTGCAAAACTCAGAGCAAGTCGTCTGAGGAAAATATTTCTCACCCAACAACTTCAAGCATTATGTGATTAAGATTTGGGGCCAAACATTAGGGACTTGGTTAATCTGATTGGCCCAGTCCCCCTAATGTGACCCCAAATGGGCACTTGGGGTAGATAATTTGGGATGAAGATGCCATAAAGAGATGTTAAACTAAGATGTGGAGAAGGGGACTAGACACAGGAGATCATACATGCCAAAATAGTGCCTAGATGAGTAAGAAATTACATATGGATGCAATTTGTGATGCGACAACTAGTAAACCTAAGATGGGAAAAACTATGGTGAGAATATCTCTTGTAAGGAAGTAAAGTAGCGGAAACAACTTCCTACACTAACCTTGAGAGGAGGGTAATGCAAAACTTTTTCAGATCATTACAACAGTTACAGAAAATAGAAATAGATATAATAGCATTCATACCACAACACAATGATTTACGTGGGGAAAACCCTTTTGGGAGAAAAACCCCACCCTCCAAAAGCAGCTCAATATTTTATTCAGAAATTAAAAATAGATTACAACATACTTGCAAAGCAAGCTCTTCGCAGGAGTACCGTTAATCAGAGATTCAGAGGCAACTCAATAGCCATAGGACTCTTACACACAACCTCTATCTCACACACCTCATAAATAGGAGATACAATACAAGAAACCGTCAAACAGTATTACAAAACCATGGGCTAAAACCACCCAATAAGGTGTAGCCGACCTTATCTTCCTTCTAGATGCCCTATGACATGTTAAAGCACACATCAACACGTGTCGCTCCCTTTTACAGCTCATTTATGTATCCGATACAAATTAATTTTCCTATTTCAGGAGTACAAACTTCCGGAGGCCATAACTTGAGAACCGGGTGTCCGATTGACGAACCGTTTGAAGCGCCGGAAAGCTCGCGAAGTGCTCTATCACCTCGTAACCCACTTCGCCGGTTATGGAAACTTTTTAGGGCGTTTCGGAGCCTCTAAAGTCCCCAAAATTAAGTTTAAACATTTTATTGCACCCCTCCAAGACGAAAACTTTAATATCTTCAAAACTAGCTGTGACCTTGCGACGAAACTTTACCGGAATGCTTATCTAGCCAACCAGAAGCTTCAGGGAGAGTTTCGCACCATTTCGTGCTCAAATGAAAACTTACTATAAATAGTAACCTCACATAAATGCAAGGTTGAGACACCATTTTTCCCAACAAATCTCCCACTTGTCGAACACCTTGCATGAGCGGAAGGGAATGTCAACACAATGAATCAATTGCTAGGGCCATAAGGCCCATAGACTCTGAACACCATCTAAACTTCTCTGTGCTCACAGCCTTAGTTAAAGCATCTGCAACATTCATCAAAGTTTCCACCTTAACCAACTTCACCCTACCATCTTCGACCATATCTCTAACAAAATGATACTGAACATCAATATGTTTGGTCCGGGCATGAAATGTCGGGTTCTTAGCTAGGATAATTGCACTCTGACTGTCACAGTAAATTGTCACTGTACCTTGTTTTATTCCAATATCCGAACACAGTCTCTTAAGCCAAATGGCCTCTTTACAAGCATGAGTAGCTGCCATATATTCTGCTTCAGTAGTGGATAAAGCAACCACAGCCTGTCGCTTACTCATCCAACTAATTGCACCACCAAACAAAGTAAACACATAAGCACTGGTGGATCTTCTGCTATCAATATCACCTGCCCAATCTGAATCCACATAACCATGGATATCAAGGGAAGTCATGTCTCCAACTGAATTACCATGATAACACAAAGAATACTCTGAAGTACCCTTCAAATATCTGAAGACTCTTTTGACTGCATCCCAATGAACTCTACCAGGATTAGACATATATCTAGAAAGTACTCCCACTGCTTGGGCAATGTCTAGTCTAGTACAGACCATAGCATACATCAAGCTTCCAACCGCACTCTGGTAAGGCACTCTGCTCATGTCTTCCATCTCCAATGGGGATGTAGGACAATCTAAAATAGATAGTTTCATTCCAACTGTAAAAGGAACACTCAATGGTCTACAATTCTGCATGTTGAACCTCTGTAACATTGAATTCACATACTTACTCTGGCCTAGCCATAGCTTTCTGTTTACCCTATCTCTTCTAATTTCCATCCCAAGAATGTGCTTTGCTGCACCAAGATCTTTCATTTCAAATTTAGCAGCGAGCTGAGACTTCAGTTCTGAAATCATACCTTTCCCTTTACCAATGAATAACATATCATCAACATACAATGCAATGAATAAGAAATGATCACCATAAGATTTATAATAAACACAGTGATCTGATTTAGAACGTTCAAATCCCAAACTCAACACATATGTATCAAATTTCTGGTACCACATTCTAGGACTTTGTTTGAGGCCATACAAAGATTTCTTCAATTTACAGACCAAATTACTTTTGCCTTTCACCACATAGTGCTCTGGCTGTGTCATATAAATATCTTCCTCCAAATCACCATGAAGGAAAGCAGTTTTCACATCCATTTGCTCAACCTCTAAATCATAAGCAGTAGCAATAGAAAGCAAAAATCTAATGGACGTCATTTTTGCAACAGGAGAAAATATCTCACTGTAATCAACACCCTCAACCTGAGAGTAGCCTTTTGCAACCAACCTTGCTTTATACTTCTCAATGCTTCCATCTGAGCCAATCTTTTTCTTGAACACCCATTTACAACCAACAGGTTTTCGTCCTTCAGGCAATGGTACAAGATCCCATGTATCATTCTTTTTCAAAGCTGCCATTTCTTCCTCCATAGCAATCTTCCAGGATTCTGCATCATTCATACCTAATGCCTCTTCTACAGATTTCGGTTCATCCACACTAGTATTCAGAGCAAAAATACATCTCCAATCATCAGGTGATTACCTTTTAGGTGGTTGTCTATGTCTTGTAGACCTTCGAACAAGCTGAGTTGGAGGTTCTTCCTCCTCTTCTGAAGATTCAGAGCTAGACGAGCTCTCCTCAAATTCTTGCCTATCTAGGGGTCTTGATTCAACTCTTTCAGGTGTAGAAGGAAGTTGAATCACATCTTCTTTTTTAGTCTGTTCTGGCTGCAATGTAACAGAAGGAGACTTAATTTCTCTAAAAATAACACTTCTACTGTGAATTACCTTTTGTGCAACAGGGTCCCAAAGCTTGTATCCTTTCACACCATAACTATACTCGATGAAGATACATTTCACAGCCTTGTTCTCCAACTTTGTTCATTTCTCCTTTGGCACATGTGCATATGCTTCGCAACCAAAAACTCTAAGATGTCTCAATGAAGGCTTGTGACCTGACCATGCTTCCATAGGCGTTTTATCAACAAGAGATGATGTAGGAGACCTGTTAATCAGGTAGCAAGCAGTGGCAACAGCTTCAGCCCAAAACTTTTGTTCGAGACCAGCACCACTCAACATACTCCTAGCCTTCTCCATCAATGTCCTGTTCATTCTTTCTGCAACTCCATTCTGCTGTGGAGAATACGGAGTTGTCTTCTGCCTGTTAATTCCACAGTCTTTACAGAATCTATCAAAATCATTAGAGCAAAACTCACCGCCATTATCAGTTCTCAAACATTTTATTTTCTTTCCAGTCTGCAACTCAACCATTGCTTTAAATTCTTTAAAACGACTAAAAACTTCAGATTTACTCTTTAGAAAATATACCCATGTCCTTCTACTAAAATCATCAATAAATGAAACATAATATGTGGATTTTCCAATCGAAGAGACATCTACTGGACCAAACACATCAGAATGGATAAGATCCAAAATACCACAAGTTTTATGAGAACTCGAGTAAAACTAAACGCGGTTTTGTTTTCCATAAATGCAATGCTCACAGAAATCAAAGTCAAGATTACAATCATTCAAACCTTCAACAAGATTTTTATTTTTCAAGGTCCTTAGACCCTTTTCTCCAATGTGGCCAAGTCTCTGGTGCCATAACATAGTCTTCTCTGCAGGTAACTTTGCTTCAGACGAAAGAGCACCCTTAGGTACCCAAAAACCATTTCCATCTGCTGAAGGTGAAACCTTCAAATCTTCCAGTGAAGTATCCACAGATTTACTTTTTACAGAAGTGCTATTACACTCAACAGTGTATGCTTCAAGCTTATACAAAGTGCCAAACCTGACACATCTAGCAACTACCATAGCACCCTTAATCATCTTACATCCTGTTTCAGAAAAGACTACCTGCACACCTACATCTATTAGTTTGCTCACAGATAACAGGTTTCGTTTTAATCCAGGGATATGCAGCACACCATTAATCCTTTTTATTCTATCATCAGAAAACCTGATTCTAACTTTACCTCGACCAACAATGTCTAGAGGTGAATCATCACCCAAGTACACCTTACCTCCATTAAATCCTTCATATTCAGAAAACCAATCTCTATTGGAAGTCATATGAAAAGATGCACCTGAGTCAATTAGCCAGGCATCATTACCTGTATGAGTCGCCAAAGCCGCAATAAATGCATCGCCATCTTCCTTGTCGGACTCAGAATCAGAATCGAACTTTTTCTTTTTCTTCTTCTTTTCTTCTTTGCAGTCCTTACGGATGTGACCCGATTTACCGCAATTCCAGCAAATGACTTTGGACTTTCCAGGAGATTTCGATCTCCCTTTGGATTTGGACTTGCCACGCTTCTCATTCTTCTTGCCTTTCTCCTTAGGTCTTCCACGAACAGTTAGGGCTTCCTTTGAACTGATGGATACCTTCCTTCGCATCTCTTCACCGAGTAGGGCACCCACCACATCTTCAGATTTCAAAACAACAGAAGTACTACCGATAGCCATAACAAGAGAATCCCACGAATCAGGCAAAGAGCAAAGCAAGATCTGACATTTTTCCTCCTCGTCCATCTTAACACCGACGGATACTAATTGAGCCACAATCATATTGAATGCTTCTAGGTGGTCTGCAATTCGTCCACCCTCTTCCATTTTCAAGGAATACAATTTCTTTCTTAAGAAAATTTGATTTAATAAAGATTTCACTTGATACATCTCACCAAGCTTAGTCCATAGCTTCTTTGCAGAGTTTTCTTCATGGACATTGATTAGAACAGAGTCTGCTAGGCACAGTCTGATTAGACCCTTGGCTTTTCGGTCCATAACATCATACTGAGCTACCGCAGTAGGATCTGAGGGCCTTTGGACATTCGCATCAACAGCATCCCAAAGATCTCGATCTATTAGCAGATCTTCCATCTTCAGCTTCCACATCTCAAAATTACTTCCATTAAATTTCTCCACCTCTATTCTCCCTGACGAACTCGCCATCTGAATATTCCTGCAACAAGATCAAAAAGTGTCTTCTGCACAAGCTCGCACTCAAATCTGGATTAGTTCAAAAAACCCAACTGCCCACAATTGAAACCAAAGGTGATCAGGCTCTGATACCACTTGTAAGGAAGTAAAGTAGCAGAAACAACTTCCTACACTAACCTTGAGAGGAGGGTAATGCAAAACTTTTTCAGATCATTACAACAGTTACAGAAAATAGAAATAGATATAATAGCATTCATACCACAACACAATGATTTACGTGGGGAAAACCCTTTCGGGAGAAAAACCCCACCCTCCAAAAGCAGCTCAATATTTTATTCAGCAATCAAAAATAGATTACAACATACTTGCAGAGCAAGCTCTTCGCAGGAGTACCGTTAATCAGAGATTCAGAGGCAACTCAATAGCCATAGGACTCTTACACACAACCTCTATCTCACACACCTCATAAATAGGAGATACAATACAAGAAACCGTCAAACGGTATTACAAAACCATGGGCTAAAACCACCCAATAAGGTGTAGCCGACCTTATCTTCCTTCTAGATGCCCTATGACATGTTAAAGCACACATCAACACATGTTGCTCCCTTTTACAGCTCATTTATGTATCCGATACAAATTATTTTTCCTATTTCAGGATTACAAACTTCCGGAGGCCATAACTTGAGAACCGGGTGTCCGATTGACGAACCGTTTGAAGCGCCGGAAAGCTCGCAAAGTGCTCTATCACCTCGTAACCCGCTTCGCCGGTTACGGCCACTTTTCAGGGCGTTTCGGAGACTCTAAAGTCCCCAAAATTAAGTTTAAACATTTTATTGCACCCCTCCAAGACGAAAACTTTAATATCTTCAAAACTAGCTGTGACCTTGCGACGAAACTTTACCGGAATGCTTATCTAGCCAACCAAAAGCTTCAGGGAGAGTTTCGCACCATTTCGTGCTCAAATGAAAACTTACTATAAATAGTAACCTCACATAAATGCAAGGTTGAGACACCATTTTTCCCAACAATCTGCTTAGATCTACTACCCAAATCTAGCCTCACAAATTAGTGATTACAATATAAAGTAGGAACCAACCTATTGAAGACACCAATCCTATTTTACATTTAAAGGCACTAACCTACAATAGACACCAATCCACTACTCCAAGATCCAAGCACAAACTCAACGTGTGAGATACCAATCCCACCAAAATACAAAGATAAGAACTACAAACCTTCAAACTAAAAACTCAATTTTCACTTGATCTAATAAACCTTCAAAACACTCTCACACAAATCATATGATCTTTTTATGAAATCACATAATGATTGGAATCCAAATCACATAGCATCACCCTCAAATTCACACATCAAACACATATTCGATAATTAATTTGAATCCCATATTACATAGCTTTCCAACATTCTAGGACATGTCCTAGATCATTATATATATGACTACAATTACATTCACGCGTTGGTCTAAAATAAAGATTATTGCTTCTGCAAGTTAAAAACAAACATGACCTTCAACCAAACATGTAATAGGTCAGGTCCAATAGCCCACATGTTACTGTAAAAGAAAGAACATGCTATGCATTTCCTAATGTAGTCTTATATAGCCCCAACAATCATTACACATTACCTTTGATGAGCACATGTTACAAACATCTAGCACATAAAACCAAAACAACAACCCACTTGATCAATAAGAACATTTCAACTACTTTGTCACTTCAAACTCACTGACCACAAGAGATCAACTTTGAAAACTCTAGAATCTGATAAAATAGGTGTAGACATACTCTCCTTCCAAATCGCATATCAAAACACTCAATATAGGCACAATGTGGAGTATAACAATCTGCTAGAGAAAACACATTATTTGAAGAATAAACCTTAGATACATACCACAAAAACTTATAGATCACCTTCAACACCATGAATAAATGCAAGATGATACTACAATCATTCACCAACTAATATTACAACTTGACATTGTACATCCAAAATTCAAATGCTCAAACACAAATATTAAGATAGTTGTGGCTTTACAACTGCATGTTGATTCAACCTCACAGTGAGCTCCACATAATCTATTAACACCTCTATCACATCTTTGACACTCCTTTGATATCAATTACAACATATGTTCAACACCCTTTCCTTACATTTACATTTTGTTTGAAAGATACTCTAATTCTTCCAATTAGCTCCAACTTTTCTTTGCCCCCAGATATTAAGGTTCTCAACATAAGGTTCTCTCCTAAATCAATTTCAACTTTTTCTAACTAGGGTGTTTCTTCTTCTTGTTGGCATTATAACAGACAAAGGGAGATTGTTGGCATTTCAATAAGGATATTGAGAAGGTTGTTGATGAATATGGATATAACTGATTAAGGATGTTTACTGTCTTAATATTATTATTTTGTCATTGATGTCAAGAAATTGATTTTCTAATTCAGTATGATGTTGCCATATCTTAAGAAGTATGATTTGATGAGTATAAAGATGTCGGTAAAAGACATAGAAAGAATATCATGAATAAGGGGAGGAATAAGTTATTCAATGGGCAACTATTACCGAGTTAGACAATGATGAGATCATGATGTTTAGATTGTTTTGATATCCTACATATGTTGTTGATTGTAAGATTAATACTATACTATGTTACCGAGCAAAGAACCTAGTCGGTAAACCCTAAGGTGATCGCTATCGGTTAATGAAGGCAGAATGTCTACCGAGTGCAGTTTAGTATTTACCAAGTTGCAACCGAGTAATAACAGAATGCATTGAATGAATAAAAGCATTATTTAATGAAGGAAGCTGATGAGCTGGAACTGATTAAATGATTGGTATGCCATGAATGAAGTTTGTTAAAGAATCTATGGTAAAGGAAAATTGACAGGAAGATCTGCAACGCAGATTGAACCGCAATACCCTAGCACAAGTTCCAAGAAATGTATGCAAGTTCCAAGGCGGGGTAAAACATTTTCAGATCAAAGGATACATTGAACCTAGTCAAAGTTTGAAGATCTGATGGCTATGATTGATCATGGGAAATGTGATCAAGGAGATTAAGCGGTTGGCGAATTGTTTATAAATAAGGAACATTGATAAACAATGTATGCGGGAAAGTGTATGCACAGGGATGCTACATAGTGATTATCGAGCACAGAAGCTTGAAGACCTGTTTTGAATAACAGAGTATAGAGCCCAACAGATGGACAAGATAAGTCCTATGACTATATTGTATTGAGAAAATAAGAATTTGATTTAGCATTTTAGATGTGAAGTTGCAGATAGATTTTTATTACTGTTATCTAGCAAAGTGACAAAAAATCTCTTAGTCGAGTGGACTTAACAGTCTTATTTGTAAAACCCTCTAGCAAGGTGACATTCTGATTGAGTGTTTGAAATCCTTTAACAAGGTCACTTCTAACAAGGTGAAGATCTTAATAGATATGAGGGAAATCCCTTAACCGGGTCACATCTAGCAATATGTTTGTAATCTTTAACAGGATTTTCTTTTAACAGAGCATACTCTAGAAGAGTATATTTCTTAGTGGGTCCAAAATCCCACAGTGGTTTTTCCCTATTTGAGTTTCCATGTTAAATCTAGTGTTATGAGTGTTATGATGTTTATATGCTTTTGAGTTTGCATGCTTAGCAGTTTTGGTTATATTGTTGAATTATATGTTACCAAGGTTGAATCTGTTGTTTTTATGAAAGATTAATTTTGTATGATTCACCCCCCCTCTCATCTTATTAGCTTGGCATCTGTACTTAACATTAAGTATCAGAACTATCAATTGGTATCAGAGCTTTGGACTCTGGAAGAAAAAGTTTAAAGGTACTTGTGGAAAAGATCCAAAGATGTATAAGAGGGATGCACCAAAGCTGAACAAGTCAAGTTTCTCTACATGGCAGAAAAGGATGAAGCTGCACCTATCAAGAGTTGGAGAATATGTTGTATATTATCTGGAGAATGATTTCATTACACCGAGCACCTATCCATTGACAATGGAAGAGATAAAGGCAAAGCAAGAACATATCCAAGCAATGATTGAAATAACATATGCATTGACCGACTCAGAGTTTAATGACCTAGAAGGCTGCAATGATGCAAAGGCAATGTGGGACAAGCTCATATCTGTGTATGGCGGTGATGAACATGTTCAAAGAAAAAAAGTAGACAGTCTAAGAGGACAACTTGAATCTATGAGGATGAATGAAGGTGAGAACATAACCCAGTACAGTACAAGACTAAAGGAGATTGTCAATCAAATCAAAGGATCGGGTGGAACTATTGAAGAAAAGGATATAACAAGTAAGTTGTTAAAAACCCTTCTACCAGCTTATGCAATCCGAGTCTCTGCAATCAATGAATTGAGGTCTGTACCCAATATGCCAGTTTCTTTAGATGCTACTATTGGTAAGCTACATGCATTTGAGTTAAGTAACTTTGATAAAAATGGGTCATCGGTAAATAAAGTTGAATCTGTATTTAGTTCTTTTCATATTGGTGAATCTGATGATTACAATGATAGAATGAGTAAGTACACTAAAGGGGATCACAATGGAGCAAGTAAAAGATTTCGCAAGAACATGGAGGAAGTACACAAATTGTATGAGGAAATCAGAAAGCAAGAAGAGTTTGAAGCACTATTAGCCAGAAGGTTACCGAGAGGCAAAGGTAAGTATAAAGGAAAACTACCTTTGAAATGTTTCAATTGTGATAAGATAGGACATATGGCTTCTAACTATCCTGACAAAGATTCTACTGAAAAGAGAGATTACCGAGATGACATACAGAAAGATAATCATTACAGAGGATACCGAGACTTCAGAAGAAGAGATAGAAAGTCATGCTTAATAGCCGAAGAGGAATCCAATGATGATAAATTAGATGAAACTGATACAGAGGAAGTAGTTTATGTGGCTATCAAAGATGGATCAGATGAAGAAAGGTATGAAGAAAAATCCCTAATATCTCACATAAATACTAATGATTCTTGGATCATAGATAGTGGATGCTCACATCACATGACATGTGATAAACACAAGTTTGTTATGATAGAAGATTATGATGGAGGCTATGTAAGATTTGGTAATGATGCACCATGTCCGGTAAAAGGTAAAGGATCTATAACACTTCTTGACAATGCAAGATGCAATGATGTTTATTCGGTTGAAGGTTTGAAATACAATTTGTTGAGTGTAGCACAACTAAACAATATAGGATACCGAATAGAATTTCAGAAAGGAATTGTCAAAGTTCATGACAAGCATGGAAAGTTAGCTACTATTGGGACACAAACAAAAGGTAACACATTTCACCTTGACTCAACTCGGAACAAGTGTCTATTTGCAAAGATAGATGATACCTGGTTATGGCATAAAAGGTTTTGTCATGTAAATTTTGATAATCTGATCAAAATAAACAAGAAGCATCGAGTAAGAGGTCTACCTAGTTTGGAAAAACCTGAGAATGCTATGTGCCAAGGATGCCAGATGGGTAAAATGACAAGATCAAGCTTTACAAGTAAGTCCTACACTTCTAAGGGAATTTTAGATCTTGTGCGCACTGATCTTTGTGGTCCTATGAAATTTCAAAGTTATTATGGTGATAAATATTTCATATTATTTGTGGATGATTATTCAAGGATGATGTTAGTTATTTTTTTAAAAGAAAAATCAGAAGCTTTTCAAATGTTTAAATGGTACAAGGCAAGATTTGAAAATGAAATAGGAAGACAACTGAAATGTCTTAGATCAGATAGAGGAGGAGAGTTCACATCTGATGAGTTCAACTTATTCTGCAATGATCATGGTATAAAAAGACAAGTCTCTACATCAAGAACTCCACAACAAAATGGAATAGCTGAGAGAAGAAACATATCTATTGTGGACTGTGCCAGAACCCTGATGATTGAAAAGAAAGTGCCACAAACATTTTGGAGAGAAGCAATAAGCACAACAGTTTACACCCTGAACCGAGTACAACTGAAGAAAGGAACTTTGAAGACACCATATGAGATCTGGTATGACAAGAAACCTAATGTAAGTTATTTCAAAATCTTTGGAAGTAGATGCTATGTACACAAAGACGATAGAAATGATAAGTTTGATCAGAAAAGTGAAGAAGGAACATTTCTTGGTTATTCTTCTAGATGTAAAGCATTTAAATGTCTGATCAAATCATCCAACAAAATAGTAGAAAGTACAAATGTGAAAATTGATGAATTTGTAGAAAGAAATGATGAAGGAAACTCCAAAGAACTAGAAGATTATGATGAATTTGTGTATGTTCAACCGACAAGTCCTACCGAGAAAACTATAGAAGGAAATGAAGAGAATATTCAATTATCGAGTGATGAAGAAGATCATATAGAGCCTACCGAGCTTGTATTAGCCAAGTATGTCAGAAGACATCATGCACCAAGTCAGATTATAGGAGATAAGGATGATCCAATGATGATAAGGAACAAACTGAGACATAACACATGTCTGATATCTGAATTTGAACCGAGAATAGTGAAAGAGGCCTTTAACATGGAAGATTGGATAAATGCTATGACAGAAGAGATTGATCAAATCAAGAAGAATGACACATGGACACTGGTCCCACACTAGTACATTCGGGTCAAAATTTTGACGGCAAATCGTCGTCATTCCGACGAAATTTCGTCGCACTACCGACAAAAATAGCCATCGAAAACTTTTTGTCGGAAGTTCCGACTATCCTTGTGGTCGTCGCAATTCCGACATCAGCTCCAACCTTTCTGATGGCCGCCATGGATGCTCATACTTAGAAAGAATACTATTGCGATCTCGGGCTACCGTCGAAATTCTGACATCAAAAGGTAAAAATTTTGACAGAGGAGTGCCATCGGATGCACAACATCCTCGTCGGAACTCTCCTGGAGGCCGTCATAATTTTAACCCTTTTTTGTTGAAATTACGATGGCCTCTAGGAGAGTTCTGACGAGGATGCTGTGCATCTGACGACACTCCTCTGTCAGAATTTTTACCCTTTGATGTCGGAATTCCGACGGTATTCTGATTTTCAGAATTTTTTTTTTTTTTTATAGAAAAAGATTGACATTGGTATCTCTCTTCTATCTCTCTTCTCTATCCCTCTCTACTATCTCTCTTCTCTATCCCTCTCTACTATCTCTCTTCATCCCTCTGTTCTTCTCTCCCTCTCTACTTCTCTTTCTCTACCCTCTCCAGGTCATTATCTCTTCCTATCACCCTCTCTCATCAAAAGAGAAATAAAAACTTGCATGGCCTTATAATTCATGAGTTGAAGTTTGAGTTTAACATTTTGGAGGTAATTTTCTTAGACTATTCAATGCCCATTCTAACTAAGGTCAATCAAAATTCAAGATAAACCTGTGGTAAAGATGAGGATCTCGAGTTCATTGGTAGAGGACTCCACTTTTGATGGGAGAAAACCCTAGTATTCAGTTTGGTAAGCTCTAGTCGAAGGTGCAATATGACAACCATGTAGAAGGAGAACCATGACATGTTGCAAAATTAGAAGGGAAATTCTAACAAAGAGTAGCTACGTGTCTAGAACATTCAAAGCATTTCATGTCTGGGCTAGCTATCTTCTTTACTCTAGTCTAGGATTTCACATTTTTGAGAAAGCATGATTTGTATGGATGGTTTGTTTGTTTCAAATGAAGTATAGTCCAGCCTCCACCAAAATAACAATGACAGTAAGGACTAGTAGAGTAGTTTGTTAGAAGGTTTAGACATTGATAATAGTGTCTAGGTTTTCCCCAGTTCTTGAATAACATTAATAGATAATCATAAGTATAGCAAGGAATAGATTACTTAGAGCTTGTAATGAAGAAGGGTTTTGAATTAAAAAGACAATGATAAGAGTTTTTTTACAGTTCAAAACACAAAGACAAGCACAATAGAAAATTACAAGTTATAGGGTTACATTGAGTAGGTTTGATTGATTTGAAGAATATATTGTGTTTCTCTATCAATAAATAAGAGGTCTCAAGAAGCTAAAGACAATGAAAACTAATTGATGGGCAACCTTTTGACTGTCAAGAAGTGTTTGCCTCAGATGAAAGTAGTGATAAATGTCAATATCAACAAAAGAACAACCAATAAATGATAAATTTGTAGTGAGATCATAGTGCCTAAATCAGTCTAAAAGCTTATAAGGATCAGAACCAAGCCATATAAGCTTCAAGAACAATTTGAGAGCATCAAAGACATCTACTAGACATTAGAAATTGTCAAATCAATGACACAATAGCCTCATTACAATCTTATGTTGCATTAAATAGCAAAAGTCAAGTCTAAGATAGTGTTAAAAGGTGTGTGAGAGTCTTCAACATGGATAACTGATAGGTATAACATTGAGAGCAGCAATATATGAGATTTGATGAATGATAGTGGCCATGATATGGAGATGACAATGTCAAGTATCACTGTCAAAGCATGAATAGAGGTCCTAATCTAAGTCTTTTCAAGAGAGAACAATAAATATGAAGCACCAAGGTCTACAGTCAGATCAGAGACAACCATCTAGCAGCCCAAAAAAGAATCAAAAGGCTGTGAAAGGTCAAAATCACAGTATTTCCATAGCCCATGAAGTTATAGAAGATGTGCAAGGGCAGTTCATAGTGCAAGGTCATAGGTATTTAGTGTCATAATTATTTTCTTCACCCCTAGATCTTGATGAAAGATAAAAGGATGCCATGACACAAAGTGAAAAGTCTATAGCACTGATAAATAGGTTAGCATTATGTCATATGCATACAAGACATCATGAAGCAGATTTGACAGTAATAAAGTTGTAGCAGTCATCAACTCAAGCATAATGAAGGCATGGACACTGAGCATGCAAAAATATAATTGATAATAGTGGTGAAATGATTAATGTTGTATCACAATTTGATATCAAACTGTCTATGAAGATGGTTGTTGAAAGGTTTAGTGTTGGTTTTAAAGGTGCAAACATTGCATGAGGTCTGCCACCATAAAGGAAATACAAAGCTACAAATAAGACAGTGACCATTCAAAGATAAAGCTACAAAGAACTATCAAAGAAACCACAGTCCAATGAAGAATTAAGAGACAACAGGCCTAAGTGTAGTCTTAGATATTTGAAAATGTCATTATGGATAGTTAAGAAAAATAAATGCATTCATGATATTTGCACTCAACAAAAGAGAAGGGTTTGTATTCATCAAAGATTAGTTGAAACACTTGTGAGAGAGAGATCAATATCCATCAAGCCATAAATAAGATAATCACCATTACAAAGCACAATGAGTCAAAAAGGCAATCAAGAATTATCAGTTCAAAGGATCAATAGGTGAATCTTCTCTTGTTGATAATCTCTAGTGATGGTGTATAGGATCCCTGTTCCAATCTCAATGTGCCAAAGCTTGATGAGAAGTCATGGATTAGAAGTTACAAATGCCTTAAACAATTTTCTATTGAGAGAAGCCATATAGTCAAATCAAGACTCAAATCCACAATGGTAAGATACAAACAACGATGATAGTCAAGGAGTCATTCATTTTAGGGTTTTCATAAAATTTTAGAATATGGTATGAGCAATCCAAAGAACTATGACACTTCACTGAAAGGAGCAGCATATCAGTCCTTATTGGCATCAAATTATACAAATGACAACTAGGGATGAAGCTACAAGAGACAATCACTATCTTAGTTTAAGAACCTAGAACAATATAGCCCCAATGGAGAAAGCAAAAATCAAAACATAGGAGAAGTCCTAGAATCCCACTAAAATCTTGTTTGTAGTCGCAGAGTTGCAAGATCAAAAGCATATAATGGTAAAGATGACCTAGGGTTCTCTTTTTATTATTGAGACAATATTATGTGAATATGATAGTTTAGTAGTCCTCGAATGCATGTGAGTAGTCCCAATGAAGAAACAATACCATCAGGGTATTAGAATAATTTTTGAAACCTACAATCATGTTAGACAAGTATTGAAAGTATAATTCATAGAGCAACCATTTCAACTAGGTTTAGATAGCATATATTCATAACTATTTCAATTTTATGTGAACTACACAATATCTATAATGCATAATTGGAGTTAAACCATAATAGGGCTTGGATGAGAAACATGATAGGGCACCCGAAGCTATCCACGTGCTAAGCCCAAGAGCCGATATACCCTATCTCGTTGAATTCATTCCTACACCAAGTGACTATGAACGAAAGTGTAGGTATTTAACAACAATGACATGGTCCATGGACTAGTGATCCTCCTCTTGATACTCCATCTACAAATGAGAACATCTCTTGTACACGTTGCTACTTCAGAATTAAAAGTTGCTTCTTCTAGAACTTTCCATGATTCTTTGCAATAGGATTATATGTCTTCTAGATTCACCCCACTAGGACACATTCATATCAAGCATCTTTACTTTTTTGAAAAGTAGACCACATTTTAGATCTAGATGACACCATAATGTCTTTGATTTCCTCTTGCAAGATATTCCTCCATCATGTATTTCTTCATCAAAGTTCAAATTTGCTTCTTCAAGGGCTGTCAATGATTCTCTATATAGGATTCTTCGTGTCTATGAGATCCACTTCATTGGGAGGCCTACTTAAACATTTCACATCTGTTTGTGGACTCTCACCTTTCAAACATTTCACATCTTATAATTGAGCTTCGCTTTGTTTCGAGAATAGTTTAATATTATCTACTTAACAGGGCCAACCACGTGAAGGTGGAAGCTCATTTGCGCCCCCCCCCCCTAACATCACTCTAAATTCCCCGTTAACATTTAACATTCATTCATTCTTTCATCCATTATTAAAATATAACATTCATTCATTATCACATAACGTTCATTAACACATAAAATTCATTAACTTTCATTAAAACACAACATTCATCAATAATCATCAACACATATCATTCATGAACATTCATTAGCACATAATTACATTCATTACACATAAAAATCAGTCATTATCAAATAAGGTAGATTACAATCATTTCTTTCTTTCTTTTTTCTTTGAAGCTATGAAAAGACTGAGTGGAACATCGGTTTCTTCATCATTTCCCCCATCTGTGGATGTTATGCCCTCTTCTCGTGCTCTTGATGTATGCCTAGTCCTATACAAAGGACGAGGATGCTGAACCAAAGGGGGGTCCTCTGCAATAACAAAGAATTGGGTTAAATTCAAAACATTTTTTTATTATTGTTACAAGTATTTCATTAATTTAAAGAACACAACCATTACACTCTTTACCTAATGGGGCCACATCATCTTCCACATCATTTTGTCTAGCCTCAACCTCGACATGCTGAGCACCCTCTAGATCCTTTGGAGTTGAAATACAAAACGTTACATTAATCAATACACCAATTGCAATTAAATTTGTTTAAAGGAATAACCGTGGTCCTCTTTACTTGATTGGGGAACATCACGTTCCTAATGTTGTCTACCCGGATCATGCTCCACTTGGTCACCATCGACTACATGCTCTAAAATATTAACAATAAAGGTTACATTAATTACTACACTAATTTTCAATTTAAGATGTTTAATTGTATTAATAATTATAACATAAAAAAATTTGAATAGCAAATGAATACCTCCACTACTAGGATGCACATCCGGACCTTCATGTACAGGTTATGTTCCATGATTATCATGTTGCATTCCAATGTCACGCGTAGTGTTATCATTGCTTGCTTATTTAAAAAAAATATAGTCACTTTATGTTGAAACTTAACATCAAATAGATTATTGGTTAAGTATTCAATTTGAAATAATTTTCATTTAGCTTAATTACCATTGTGACAGATGCATCAGAATCTTGTGTTTGCCCACTCAATTCTCGTAGCCGTTCAGCCACGGCTATATAGCCTTGCTGGTAGCCAATTCTCTTGTCATCTTCCATAGGCGCTCTATTGAATTCAGAGCCCTACATTTTTGCTTAGTATTGTGAATTTTGCTTGTATTGTTTGATAAAAAAAAATTTGTTTACAATTTATAAATATTTTGATGTGATACTTAATTTACTGATTCTTACAATTCGTGAGGCAAGTTTCATATAACCACTAGAGCCGAGTTTGTGTTGCCCATGCTTTTCTTGTCTTGCCTTGGTTGCCTTTGATGTGTCACTCAATCTATGAAAAGTTTGAAATATGTTAGATTATATAAATATAATGAATAATTAGTACATATTCACATTCTTAATAGTATCACATACCTTCTTCTGGCGTTTGGTGGTGTATTTCCTTTTTTCCTTTCAATTCTCTCCTTTGCATCCAAAATTAGGTCCTTCCACTCCCTCTCTGGAATCATGGGGGGACGCTCATACTTTACGTTCTTCTCTAAATGTGTCCTGTATTGGTCCCTCACATACTTTAGATATGTGCTAGCTTTTTCTAGGAGCTTAGTCTTGTCGAATGTGTCATTTCCAAATAACCCTACCATATGGTTTGTGAGTTCATCTTTTAACTTTTTTTCTTGGTCATTCCACCTTTAAAGCAAAAACAAACCTGTTAGATTTAGAAAGAAACTGAAGCTAACTTTGATATAGTTCATGAAATGGATAAAAGGAAAACTATTCTAGCAATGATATGAAATCAAAATAGTGGATAAGGGTTAGTTCACATATGATGTTCCACCTTTTACGTATGGTGGGCCCAAATATCTGCAATGAAATGTCATTAAGATTTTTATAAAAAATATCATTTCCTGCAAAAAAAACATGGGATCATTAGTCCAAAATGAGTGATCAGTAAGTAAATTACAATTAGACTATATATAATAATATTTTTAAAGTACCTGGAACCTTCTGTATCTTCAAGGGAATCAATTCTTCGTCGCTCACCACCAATGTGGCCTGAAACGTTCCCGTACTAGCAATATGGGAAGATCCAGGAAATGATGGTATGTTATCAGCAGTACTCACCTCTGGCGCATCCTCATGTGCATCTCCTGCCATAGTAAATGAATCCACCATGAAATGCCTCCAAGAAAGAACACTTCAAGGGTAATAAACACATAACGAAAGAGAGAGAAAAAGAGGGATCTACCACCAGTGGGCGGGTCAACACGAGCCGGTGCAACAGACGATGTCTGCATGCTACATGTTGCCGACATTGCAGTCAACAATATAGTTGGGCTTGACCTCGGACCCATGTCAGCACCTGAAGAGTAATACATTAAATATGTAAAACATTAAAAAAGCAAGTTCACAAGTCCAAAGGAGAAGTTTTAATATATAGAACATGGTCATCACCTGAACTACTCGCAATACCTTGATCATCGCCACTAGGATGATGAGGCCCTATAAATTTCTATAAAAACAACACATAAATATTTTAGTTAATGACATAAAAGAGATAAAAATATAAACCATTATTGAACTTTTGTTATGATTAAAGCTTTCATTACTGCTTACTTGCAAGTTTTCCATTGTCATCAACAATAGTTGCACCCTCTTTGTTATCTCATCAGTCTGAGGACTTATGGTTGCCAAATCAACAATCTCTTGCCTAATTTTTCTAATATTCTTTTGTACAAATTGCATAGAGTTTGCGCTAAGTGCGATGTCATCAGCGCATAACACTGTCGAGCCCCCCACATCCCTATGGAGGTGCTGAGGTACTGCAGGTTCCTTTCCCTTATCCCGAACATCCGTCTGTGACAAGAATATAATTAACACTATCAAAATTACTTCAAAACACTCAAGAAAAGATCATAATGTAACAATTTGCTTCTATCTAATTTGTACAATTACAATGAGGTTTACCTGCTCCGTAGAAGTGTCGGGACCTACACCCCTATCTGTGCTATGTGGTGGATCCATTTGGCCCTGTGACAAAGAAAAAATATAAAAATGTTAGCGAAATGAAACCAATAGACTTAGCAAAAAAACTTAATAATACAATGGTTTATTGGATTCATTAATTGGAAATTGGATTAAATGGTATATATATAGTACGTACCACCCCCATGATAGTAACTTTGTTTGTATCTATACGATTCAAATTGTAATCGATTAGCAGCTCTTCCCCTGCACTTATTGATTTTATCGCACATACAAACACACAATTTCCCTCACGTGCCTCAAATATGCAATTGGGTTGCTTATTAGTTGACCCAGGTCGTGTACTATTTATAAAACCTGCAATATTCCCCATTGCTTTTGGCTTTCCATCAATGTATACAGCCACTCGTTTACTTTGATCATTATCTTTTTGTTGTATATAATTGGCTGACAGTGCATACCTACGCATACTTTTTTTATATCGAACAATCTGCATCCAATCATTATAATTGTAACAAGGTCCAACAAACTCCATCAATTCAGCAACTTTGTTGTAATAGACCTTTATGTTGTCCATGGAAAATAGGCCCAAACCATGTAACGACGAAGGTGCTATGCGATATATCCTCTCATTAACACAAAAATCAGTGTTTATTGGAGGAAGTTCCTTGGGTACACATTGTTTCAGTAGATGTTTGTACCTCAAGGGCACCTCAATGTCGCCTTTGGTCTCATCATCATAAGAACATGACCCCCCTTGAGCAAGAAAAAATTCCATGCGTTTATTGAATTTTCTTCTAATCTTTTGACCTCTAGTTGATCTCCCTATTTGAGATCTACTACATGTCTCACTTTCCTCTTCTATTCCTGCATTTCCCTCACTCGAGGAAGACACATCTGACAAATACCTATTTGGTGATACCTATGCACCATCAAATGAGAGAGTTAGTTGGTAATGAGAGAGATATTTTGCAAATGAGGGTAATATTGATGAAGAAGTCGGCTATAAAGTTGATGTTGAGATTAAAATTTGAGTAAGTTCAACTGGGGCCTCAAGTGTTGATAACTGTATTAGATTTGTTGCTAATGTTGAGGTTTGAAAAACTGAGGAAGTTTGTTTTTCTTGTAATTTTTTTAAAATATATTATTTCTATAAGGTGTATTGACTTATACCCGTCGATCCATGAGACTGTGCAGGATCCTCGTCAAAGGGGTTCAGGTTCCTGCACCAACAATTGAGCATCATAAGCATTACATTTGTAATTTGATAAACAATAAATACTATAGTATCATAAGCATCATAAACATCACATATGTATCATCATATATGTAATTGAGCATCATAAGAATCACATATGTATCATCATAAACATGTAATCCATCACATACGTATCATAAATCACCATCCATCACATAGCTAATAAGTAGTCCACATTCCATAAATAAACACAAAGTTCAAAAAATGTCACATGTATCATCATAAGCATGTAATCCATCACATATGTATTTTAAATCACCATCTATCACATAGCTAGAGGTGCATCATGAATTAATTAAGCAATGGCATTAGAATTCAAAACATATGAATTATTTATGTAACCATATAAGTTAAATCAATTTCTATCAAGATATCAATATTAAATAGATAATATAATAATCGTATCTCATACATTTCATTCATGTCATTGATCTTCTTCTTCATCCAGCTCATCATCATCATCATCATCATCATCATCCTCGTCGTTGTCATCATCGTCGTCATCGTCATTGTGTTCGTCATCGTCATTGTCATCACCATCACTGACACCATCACCATCAGCAGCAGCACCATCATCATCATCAGCTTCTTCTTCGTGTACATTTCCATCAGGAACATCATCGAGTAACTGTCGATCGTGATCATCTATATCATCGTCTACTTCTTCGGTATCTTCTTCTTCCATCACATTATATATTATCGGCCTTCCTCTTGGATCATGTCTAACAACAAATGACCAACCCGGTTTATGTGGAACCTCCGAGTAAAATACCTGCTCACATTGACTTGGAAGAACATATGGCTCATCCCCAACTCGTTCAAACGACCTTGTATTAACCATTGTAAATCCATTATCATGTTCGATAATAGTTCTATTAGGATCATTCATATTCAGTCGTAGCCTATACCATTTGATGACGAACAGAACTAATTTGAAGGAATTAAAGTCACACTCAAGTATATCATCCAAAATGCCATAGTATCGATTTTGAGACACTTGAGGATGTATGTCGTTTCTAGATGAAATATTGGTCACCTCAGAGACTGCAGTTATCCTAGAATCACAAGTTTTCTTCATGTCATCCAACTGTTTGATGCGAAATTTATGACCATTGCAGCACATAGCCTTGTGGTGTTTGACCTGCAATATGTCTAACATATTAAAATTATTGCATCATGAGTTGATAAACATACGGGTGATTAATAAAATTATACGTACCTGTTGATCTCTTAAACCATATGCTAAATCAATTTCCCTTTGTGTAACATTGGAATCTCCATTACGATGAGCTTCTTTAACCAATGAAGCGACACCATCCCATGTTAATGTGCGACTAGAATGTTGACAACGTTCAATCCACACCGTCATCCAATCAAGATTGTTTGCAATATACAAATGTAGCGCATCCCACTCCCGACCAACTATACAAATAATTAATAGACCACTTACAACTGATTTATTTAGAAGATGAAGAATTAATTTACTACAATAACATCTTATAATTACCTCTCACTTTCTTCAATCTACCTTTCCCCATCAAGTGCTCCCCTTCGAATTTATTAATGGGGTTGGGATCCCAAATGCGATCTACGTGGATTTTTGTTGCAAACTTAGGAAGATATTCAGTAATGTATACCATAGTTTGGTATACCATATATCCCTCCACCATAGAACCCTTAGGATGTGCTCTTTGTCGAACCAAAGCCTTCAAAAATTTCAAGTGCCTCTCAACCATCCACATTGACCTAGTGTGTACAGGTCCATACAATTCGATCTCCTCAACTTGGTGTATGAGGTAGTGTTCTTGTGCATTGAAAAAAGTTGAAGGTAGACACTTTTGCATTTCACACATTAGATGAGGGATTTTTCTCTTCCAATATTTTATATCTTCCTTGTGGATTTCTTTAGATGACAACCACCTAATTAAAGAGATTGAAGATGCAAAAATATATAAACGAGACTTTACAAAATAATATACAATATATTGCATAACAAGTAAAACAAATGGCAAATATAATATCTATACAACAAATTGAACAAACATCACTACTTACCTCATGTATTTTCCAAGATCATATATGACTTGCTTGATATTATTGTCGAAGTGGTCTGGGAGAGATAGAGGTAGAACGCACTGCAACAATTATAAAATGATCTTTTCATTGTTTTCTAACATAATACAATGAAAAGTACATGCGCAATATACAAATATATAGTAAATACACAAGAACGTGAATTACCTTAATGAAGGTATGCCAATCATGCGTTTTCATCCCTGGACCAAATTCACTCTTCTTTGATATGAGATTGTTTATGTTCACAACAAATCCTGTGGGAAATCGAATTTTTCGTATGACTTCTTTTATAGAATTGCTTTGCTGCTCCGTTAATAACCAAGGAAGGGCACTTATATTAATCTGATCTCCATTGCTATTTGATTGAATGACATTTTTCATTGCATGATTGGATTCCATAATGTCACTACAAATTTTGACAATTTTTTCTTTGTCACGCCTTCCATCCAATATTTTCCATAATGTCTCTGTTATATTCTTTCCAATATGCATTGTATCAAACAAATGCACAATTTGTAGCTGCTCGTAGTAAGGCAACCTACTGAATTGTCTGGGATAACTTTTTAGTCCCTTTGGAAGGTGGCCATCCATGCCTTGATGACCTTCAGTATCATCAATTACATCATCAGTAAACAAAACACGATAGAAAAATTCAAATTCCAAACATAAACCATTAGATGGAATGACATTACCTTGACGATTAATTCTATTATATTCCAACTTCCATAAGTGAGGAGTCATTCTTCATGGCTTTGATGTAGTCTCTTCTTTCCCATTGAAAAGATGTTTTTCAGTATTCCCGTACTTATGATTTTTGTGAAGGAAGTGCCTATACTCATCAAACACCTGCTTTCCTAAACTTTTTGAATGACGGGATTTCATCTTTGGACCACAAAATGGACATGCAAATTTTCCCTTTGTTTGAAGACCTACAAGATAATGTATAATTCTATTAAATCTGTTAATTTTTATAATTATAATTATCATGCACAACTTGAACACTATAACGTACCACAAAAATGTGTTAGCCCTGGGGCATCATGTATTGTCCATACAAGCATTGCATGGAATTGAAATTGTCTTTGTCCTATTGGTCTAGAGATGTCATACATGGTCACACCATTCCATAACTCCAGCAACTCGTCGATAAGAGGCTCAATATATACATTCATATCTTTAACTTGGTACTTGCCTAGTGGAATGAACAAAAACATTACATAATTATTATGACCATTTTACTGCAATATTTATAATTAAATGTAGATGACTATTAAATAATAAAATACCTGGAACAATCATTGCCAACATTATGTGCTCCCTCTTTATTGACATCCATGGAGGAATATTATTGTTGATAACAAAAATAGGCCACACCGAGTAAATAGATCTCAACTCTCCAAATGGATTGACACCGTCCGCTGCCAATGAAAGCCTGAGATTACGAGGTTCTTCTTTAAAGTGTGGCCACTTTTCCTCTATGTCCATAAATGTTGAACCATCCGTAGGCATTCGAATAATGTCATCTCGACTTCTATTGCGTGCATGGTAATCCATAAATTATGCCAAGCTAGTGCACCTGAATAATAGTTGCATACGTGGAATAATGGGAATATAACGAAGAACCTTGCGAGGCACCTTTTTTGTTATTTGATCTGTTTGATATCTACTGATATGACATTCAGGGCATTCTATTCCAAATTCATGTTGTTTATGATATATAATATGATCATTGGGACAAGCATCTATTGTTTGATACTCCATTCCAATATCTTTCATAATGGCAGATAATTCTCGGTATGAGCGAGGTAGAATATTTGATGGTGGTAAGAAAAACTCACCTATCAATCTACAACAAAAAACAAAGTTTGAGGTGTTAATATAAAGAATATTAATGGTACATGATTCACCATTTATTAACTGTAATGACATGTATGACACACCTTAACATACGTGAGATTGTTATGTTGGATAAACCATTCATAACCTTCAAGTTCACCAACAACAATACAACAGAGAGAAGAGTTGTTTGGGAGCCTTTGTAAAGGGGCTCATATGCCTTCTCAAGAAGAGGTAAATCATGAACATCAAGGTCATCCTGATCATCATGATCAGCTGTGCCAGTACTAAATGTGTCATGGATCAATGTATTTGTACCATCATCTTCAATTGTGTTTTCTGGTGCATGATCGTCATCTTCCATGGGATCATTATCTTCAGCTTCGATATTCACACCTCCATGTTCCTCCACTTTGAAAACCATATTCTTAGGGTTTTGTTGATCCATACCATGTGCTCCAGGGTGCTCCACCTATATAAAATTGATATACATAAATAAACCGTGATCATGATCTCATTATCAAGTGATTTCTTATGTATATAAATTGTTAAAACGATATAATGAACAACTTACCAGTGGATGATAATCATGTCCCCCTTCAATGTGACCATGTTGCCTACAATGTTTCTTAGCTGTTTTGATTAGAAGTCTTCTAGTCTTTAAGCCCTTACAAATTTTGCAGGGACAATAACATTTCCCATCACCTTTTCTTTTCAAGTTAGACCATAATCAAGCAATTGTCTCCTTATTTTGTTCTTCGTTGATATTATCTAACATGGTCTTTCTTCACAGGCAAAAAAATCAGGCTTTGGAAACTTCAGTGCAAAAGCTTCACAAAAATTGCAAATCGAACCAAAACCATTGAACTTAATAGAGAACGTATTTAATGTAGCTGATTGTGTGAATTTCTGAGCATTGTGTCTACAAATTCTTACTAAAAGTTTGCCTGTTGTAGACTTTCTGAGAGACATTTTTGAGTATTCTAAGCAAAGCATTTATTTTAACATACACTTATTCATCCACATTGCAGGGATAACAATACAAGGCTCACATATTGGTCTAAGAGGATGCCATGGTCTCACAAAGTAACCAAGAACCATATGAAATGATGGTCTTGAATCCACACACAACTAGGGAGGATCCATACAATTATGTATGACTTCCCCCTTGTTTGTTTAATGGGATTAGCTAGCTCCAAGACATAGCCATCAATAATCACTAAGAATGTACAAGTGGATCGTAGCTACCCATACAACAAACACTTACCCCTATCCTCAAATTTTCCCAATGTTTGATTTCTTATATACACTCATCCAAGGTTATCTATGTCGATCTTGGTGAGGAATCACATCACAACAAAGAAGGCAACATTTAAAAATAGCACGAGTTTCACTAAACTACCAAAGATCATAAATATTGAAAGAAAGAAAAAATAGTAACAATAATAAGTCAAATAAATGTGTTCAATTCCAATAACAATAATAATAGTCCCTCATGTGTGCATTTGTGGCATGAACACAAAAACTCCCACACGACATGGCCATGTACCTAATGGAGAAGACATGCCTAGGCTACATGACCAAAAAACATGACTATAATAATAGTCCCTCATGCATGCATTTGTGGCCTGCACACTACAAATCCTAACATATCATGGCAATACACCTCATAGAGAAGACACACCTAGGGCCACATTGCACATAGCAACGTGGCTCACAAAGAAGACATGCATAGGGAACATGCCACATAGCAATGTGTCTTATGGAAAAATGTGCATGCATGTCACACACCAAAGCTATATGTATACATCATGAGGCACATTCATATGTTATCAAACACAACCTACTGTATCTAACAGGAGTTCCTCTCTACATGTGTGCAAATCTTCCAACACTAATCGCCACTAAGAAGGAATAATATAAAATGCATCTTCAAATACTTGTGTGTGTGTGTGGAATTGTGTCTTTGAACCCAAATCGATACCATCAACAACATGTAACCATCACCTACACTATATCAAAACATAAGTATGGTGTGACATCATATCTATTTGCATAATGTCAAAACACATGCAAACATGAAAATCATCATAGCATGACAAAAATCAATCTCCACATGTTGGAACAAAGATATAAATAAGATAATAGGGTAAGAGGAAACCTGTACCAAGAACCGCATACCAACTATCGG
This sequence comes from Cryptomeria japonica, assembly GCF_030272615.1. NCBI lineage: Eukaryota > Viridiplantae > Streptophyta > Pinopsida > Cupressales > Cupressaceae > Cryptomeria > Cryptomeria japonica. Next base: position 48,789,195 of record NC_081410.1, read on the forward strand.
CAATGCCATCAAGATAAATGTAGGATAGGATACCACTATGAGCCATCCAATGGTCCATTCTATGAGGAGAACTAGGGGATACTATCTTTGAAAGGTGTGGTGAATAGAGATAATCCCTACTAATGCCACAATATGGCACCATAGCTTCTTGAGTTTTCCATTCTTCTACTTAACACCACATTTATTGAGTTCCTCAACAGCAAGGTTGGTTCTCAATAGGATGCACAAACATGTAAACACAAAAGCATGGTTTCATCATACTTGTATTGTATCATACTTGTACAACAATACAAATTCATTTTTCTAGTTAATTACTTAGTGTAAAAATAACTCCATTACATAACATAGGGTAATAATCACCATAAGTTTTCAAATAAACTGCCCAAACATCAATTGGAGTTACCCTTTCTAAGGTACAAACATAATTTATTTATAACTTCAAAATTAAAATAATCACAATACATCCAAATAAGTTCAATAGTGCATGGAAATAGACAACATGATCCATAATTAACCCATAAATTACCCTAATTGGATATGCTAATAAAATGGTGTCTCAAATAATAGAGATTATGTTGGACCTATAATAGAGATCTGGACTTTGTTTCATCATACACAAGCATGGTTTCATCATACTTGTATCCAAATACACCATCCATAGATAGGTACTCAGTACCACAATCTCATGGGTACCCTTTTAGCTGAATTTACCCTATATTTAGGTGAATCTACCCTTGTATCATTCCTTGATCTAGTATTTTTGTCATCATCCTAAGTCCTTTTTTTGTTAAGTCTTATCCCTTCATCTTTAGGAAAATCCACCTATCCTTATGTGGATCTACTTTCTCTTAGGTAAATCTATTTCACATAAATCATTTATCTTATCCATCTTTCTTACGCAAATGGTGAATTTTTCCTATCCTTAGATGACTACACTCCCATTTAGGTGAATCTATCTAGTTTTAGTCTCCTTCCATTATTTTGTCCAAATTTGTATCCTCTAGTTTACATGAATCTACTTGTTCTTAGGAAAATCAACCCTATCATTCTAAGGAAAATTCACCTTGTCATCATCCTTAATCATCTACCTTTCAAGTGTATAGTCCATCCATCCTTGGGAGAATCTAACATATTATTGGGAAAATCCACTCCCTCTTAGGTGAATCCACCTTTTCCACCTTCTCATTAATCTATTATTTGTTCTAAGAAGGACACAAAAGTGGATAGAAAACAATAGAGGAGATAGTACTCAAACAAGTACTAAGGAATTGCATTAGTGACATGTCACAAATGTGAGTTATACATTAGGAAATCTGGTGAGTATTTAGGATTGCTCCTATAGTCTTAAGTTTCTCCAAGGAAAATATTGGTGAGAAGATGAAATTTGTAGTTAATCATTTGGAGGTCCCTGCAAATTCTGTAGTTGTTGCATCCTAAGTTGTTGCAAAACAGTTTAGAACGATCTATGAGGCCTGGGTTTTTGGTTTGGCAGAAAATTGAGTCCACCACTGGCCATGGTCTTTCTATTCTCAAGGTATTGATGATGACAAAGGGAAGGTTTACCAAGATTATAGAAGGGCATCCTGACTCTGAAACCCTATGGACAATTTATGAAAATGTCATTTCTGATGCGCCCAATGGTACAAAGAGATCAAGTAGTTTGAGATTGTGAAAGTCAGGACTCCAAAACCACAACAAATTTGTTATCTAGTCTTTGGCAGAAGCTAGCTAGGCCTTCCCCATCTAGGTATTGGCTATGAGCATTTTACTTTCATGGAGGCACCCTTCTCAATGGTAGGAGCGACAATGTTATCTCCTCTGCCATTTTTCTTTGTGTAATAACTCTTCAAGTGAGGTATGCATGGCAATTATTAAATGCTAAAATGAGCTTCTAAAAAAATTTCCATTAAAAAAAAAATCGCAAAATGGGGTAGCATACACACGACATGTGAACTGTATGACGGAATACCTCAAAGAGATGTCATTTCATGGTTTTAAGATCGCAGGATATGCACAAAATTGATTAATTCACAAAAAAAACCCATTGCTTTGATTGCAAAACAAACCTTACCTTGCTTGTGCAGAGATCGCTCCGGCGGGGGGGGGGGGGGGGGGGGTAGGGAGGCAAGACGGTCTTGCTTTGGTTTGCTTTGAAAATGAAAATGCATTGTGTTTGAAAATGCATTGAGATTTATATATTAACTACTTGCTTCCTACACTTCAGGAAGTTTGTGTGTATCAACCACATAGATATAGTACATACTATATCCTATTAAAATGTTACATATTAACTACTGATATATACAATGTTATCTATAAATCAATGGGGTGAATGGTTTCCACATCCCAAATTTCCCATAGGCATCTCAAAAGCAACATAAATCATATGAAGCAATATATGTTTGACAAGTGGTCTAAACTGAGGATTTTCCTATTGTGTGGGAAATACTGGGAAATACTAAGTTAGCCCACAATGCATTCTCCTAGAATTGAGATTTGTGTGGGATCGATTGTGAGACATTTTCTATCCAAATGGCATAGCATTAAAAAGCATAAAATGATTAGTTGGTTCTAGTTCATGGGATCTCAAACTCTTATTTTTCTTCCCTAGATCGTTCCAACATCAAATGGAAGCCCCCCACCAACAAGAAAATGGAAACTAAATTCTGATGGGAATATAACATGTTTTATTTCAATCAAGAGATCGATCAAAATGAAGAGCATCATCATAATTATTACAAGTGTGACTGAGGATAGTGGAATTGGTAGTTCATATCATTTGATAAATACTCTCCCATTGAGGAGTTACTCTATTTGCCTGTTAAAGTGATTTTGATTCTTTGTGAGATTTCATTGTTGCCATTCTCAAAATTATTTTTTATCTTAAACATTCCCAATACTCTAATAGTAACCCATGGACCCTTTATTTCCAATTGGGAGGAAAAATAAATAAGATGAATTTCCTTAGCAAAATTACAGAGACCAAAATGAGAAGGTTATTCTTCTTTCAAGGTGGTGATGTGTGGAAGCAATTCAAGTGGTGCAAGGCATTTATGTTATACAAGGAGCAACAAGACACCAAGTAGGCTCTAATATTTCTTCCATGTTTGTAAGCAATGCTTTTATTATCATATATATGATCATATGGGATAAGGGATAAGGCATTAAACCAAGGCACTTGGAAACTATTATGTCTAGGACAAATTCTGATTCGGTGTGATTGAGGTAGTGGATAAGGCTACACCAGTTAACTTTTCTTCTCTTCGTTGCATAGACTACAAGTTCAAGGAATTGGTGTCTTTGGGTGCAATCAAAGGAATAGAATCAAAACTAGAGGCCCTAATAAGGAAGGTGGATTCCATTCAAGGTTTTCTTTAAGGTGGTGTTGGTGCTAGTCCATACATCCCATCAATGGAAGTGCTCAAATTGTGCAAGCTAGTTAAATCCTCTTCTTTCCAAAATTGATTTAATCTAGCAAATGCAAAGAAGGTGATAAAATTTATTGTGTTGAGTTGGCATGGTCAAGCAAGAAGATGGCACCTATTCATCCAAACTCATCTGCATGTGATAGTCCTTTACCTGGTTGGTTCAACAAGCTTTTACTATATGGGAGGGTAATAGAATGGTAGGTTTTACATAAGCTATATGTTTTGGGATCAAGATTGTATATCTCAGTATCTACATTCTTTCTAAGGGTTGGTTAGGTTATTTTGTTTATTAGTGTTTATGCTACCAATGTATGTAATCTAGATACAATATCGAACACCCATACAATGTTGTAATGTTTTGGTATCCTCCCCAAACGTCATGGTAGGAATTTTGTATATTTTTCATAAATGTTAGAGTGGGTCCTTAACCCTCACTTGATTAATGAAAAAAGGATGACTATCTGATCCAAGTGTAGCAATGTTAACAACATTTTTCCTACATCAAGGATGGTCAAATTATTTTTGTCTTAAGAGAGATAAATAGTGCTACCTAAAAAATGCCCTAATAAAAGGTTCTTAGTGTCATTTACACCTTAACCAAGCTCAACTTTAGTAACCCCACTCCATTAATTTCATTTTTCACACTTCTCATACTAAAATCCATTAATATTCTACAACACAAAGCCTTCCTAGGATGCCTTTACAAAGATGAAAAAGTAACCAACCAAAAATGATGGTTAGCTCGCCATTGTATTGGATCAAAAGTATAAAGATGAAGATGCTTATCTTTGCAAAGTTGTTCTTGCACAAGAATCTAACATTAACAGTGACATTTCAAAAAATCGAGGGTAAGCTTATTATTAATTTTGAAAATTTGAATTTGTACCACAATCAGTTGCAATTCAAGCATAGTCAGTTAAATATTTTCAACTATTTAATCACCCTACTAACTGCAATTAACTATGAAAAGGAATTGGTTTACAAAGTCAAGAAGAAAATGCAATTGCCATTCAACCCCACTCTTGCACCAAAGCAATTATATATGTTTGTGTCAATTAACTTGTTGAAGTTTATCATAGGGCTGGGAATACTTACAAATCTTGAGCCCCCACAAAAAGCTACAAGAAGTAATACCCCTATTACAAGAACTCGTTAAAATGTAGATAGCGTAACCTATAAATAATTAGGAATGCGATAGGCAAAGATGTAAATTTTTGGAAAATATAAATAATTTGTTATTAATATTTCTGAACTTACACTACTTTCATTTTATAAAAAAATAAATAATTCCTAAAGCCTCCAGAAAATTGAATCTGTTCTTACACATGACATGTGAACTGTATGATGGAATACCTCAAAGAGATGTCATTTCATGGTTTTAAGATCGCAGGATATGCACAAAATGGATTAATTCACAAAAAAAACCAGTTGCTTTGATTGCAAAACAAACCTTACCTTGCTTGTGCAGAGATCGCTCTAGCGGGGGGGGGGGGGGCGAGGGCGCAGGGAGCCAAGATGGTCTTGCTTCGGTTTGCTTTGAAAATGAAAATGCATTGTGTTTTTCTTTTTTAATAAAATGCCCGAGGTCGTCGGCATTCTGATGAACACGGGCATTTTTGTTAAAAAAAAATCAAATTTTCACACAATGCTCCTTGTCTGTCGGAAACCTCCGTCGGAATTTGACCCCAAATGTATTAGTGCCAAGACCGAAGGACAAAAATGTAATTGGTACAAAGTGGATTTTCAGAAACAAGCTGAATGAAAAATGTGAGGTCATTCGAAATAAAGCAAGACTAGTTTGCAAAGGTTATGCCCAAGAAGAAGGAATTGATTATGGTGAGACTTTTGCACCTGTGGCAAGACTTGAAGGAGTAAGAACATTGTTGGCATATGCTGCTTACAAGAATTTCAAGGTATATCAAATGGATGTCAAATCTGCATTTCTGAATGGTATATTAGAAGAAGAAGTTTTTATAGAACAACTTGAAGGATTTGTTGAAGACAAGAATAAAGATCAGGTATGTAAATTGAACAAAGCTTTATATGGTCTGAAACAAGCACCTAGAGCATGGTATGAAAGATTTCACTCTTATTTAATCAAGATTGGTTTTATAAGAACAAGTGAAAACAGTAACATGTACATGAAGAATGATGAAAATGGAATACTGATCTCAGCCATATTTGTTGATGATATTATCTTTTGTGGAAATGACTCTCTATGCAAGAACTTTGGAAATGAAATGAGCAAAGAATTTGAGATGTCATTAATCGGTGAGATAAAGTATTTTATAGGTTTACAGATACTACAAATGAAAAATGAGATTGTCATTACTCAATCCAAGTACATAAAGGAAATCTTGAAGAAATTTGGAATGGAGGATACAAAACTAGTAAGTACTCCTATGACTACCAACTGTAAATTATCAAAGAATGATGAATCTGCATCTGTTGATGAGACACTCTACTGATCCATGATTGGAAAGCTACAATATGTTGTTCACAGTAGGCCAGATATAGCACATGCAGTAGGTATAGTTGCAAGATTATTTGCAAATCTCAAGGAAACACACATGACAACAATCAAGAGAATTTTCAGATACTTGAAAGGCACTGAAGATTATGGCTTAGTATATCAAAAAGGAAATGATTTTGATTTAAAAGTTTATACTGATGCTGATTGGGCAGGCAACATTGATGACAGAAAAAGCACAAGTGGAGGAGCTTTCTTTTTAGGAGAAAGACTAGTGAGTTGGCTTAGCAAGAAACAAGGATGTGTTTCATAGTCAACAACAAAAGCTGAATATGTTGCTGCAACATTGAATTGTACCAACATAGCATGGATCAAACAACTGTTGGAAGGTATAAATGAGAAAGTTATCAAGCCAGTAACTATATTCTGTGACAATACTAGTGCCATTAACATTTCAAAGAATTCCATTATGCACTCTAAGACAAAGCACATCTCTATCAAATATCATTATCTTAGAAAAGAAGCTTAAGAGAAGAAAGTGGTGTTGGAGTATGTTAGCACAAAGGAACAAATAGCAGATATCTTTACCAAGCCACTACCAAGGGACACTTTTGAGTATCTCAGAAGTAAGTTAGGGGTCCTACCCCTATCTTCTACTCACTGACCGAGTTCGGTGAAAGCATCAATTCGATGTATCTACAGAATATTATGTGTGGATTGATGTTGATTTAAACACTTTAGGATGTTTTCTAAAGGTGTGCAAGAAACAAATACAGGGAACAGGAATTGAAGACAAAATGCTCTGATCGAGACTAAGTTGACACATAACAACATGAAATCACTTCATACATGAAGAAATTATGTTTTGGCATTGTTGTCAAAGGGGGAGAAGACTAATGTATGGGGGAGAAGACTGATGACAGGGGGAGAGCATTTCAGAATCTCACAGCAATCCGAATCGATTAGGTCAAATCAATTGGTTTTGCCATCAATGCCAAAGGGGGAGATTGTTGACATTATAACAGACAAAGGGAGATTGTTGGCATTTCAATAAGGATATTGAGAAGGTTGTTGATGAATATGGATATAACTGATTAAGGATGTTTACTGTCTTAATATTATTATTTTGTCATTGATGTCAAGAAATTGATTTTCTAATTCAGTATGATGTTGCCATATCTTAAGAAGTATGATTTGATGAGTATAAAGATGTCGGTAAAAGACACAGAAAGAATATGATGAATAAGGGGAGGAATAAGTTATTCAATGGGCAACTATTATCGAGTTAGACAATGATGAGATCATGATGTTTAGATTGTTTTGATATCCTACATATGTTGTTGATTGTAAGGTTAATACTATACTATGTTACCGAGCAAAGAACCTAGTCGGTAAACCCTAAGGTTATCACTATTGGTTAATGAAGGCAGAATGTCTACCGAGTGAAGTTTAGTATTTACCGAGTTGCAACCGAGTAATAATAGAATGCATTGAATGAATAAAAGCATTATTTAATGAAGGAAGTTGATGAGCTGGAACTGATTAAATGATTGGTATGTTGTGAATGAAGTTTGTTAAAGAATCTATGGTAAAGGAAAATCAGCAGGAAGATATACAACGCAGATTGAACCGCAATACCCTAGCACAAGTTCCAAGAAATGTATGCAAGTTCCAAGGCAGGGTAAAACATTTTCAGATCAAAGGATACATTGAACCTGGTCAAAGTTTGAAGATCTAATGGCTATGATTGATCATGGGAGATGTGATCAAGGAGATTAAGTGGTTGGTGAATTGTTTATAAATAAGGAACATTGGTAAACAATGTATGCGGGCAAGTGTATGCACATGGATGCTACATAGTGATTACTGAGCACAAAAGCTTGAAGACCTGTTTTGAGTAACAGAGTATAGAGCCCAGCAGATGGACACGATAAGTCCCATGACTATATTGTATTGAGCAAATAAGAATCTGTCTTAGCATTTTAGATGTGAAGTTGTAGATAGATTTTTATTACTGTTATCTAGCAAAGTGATAAAAAATCTCTTAGCTGAGTGGACTTAACAGTCTTATTTGTAAAACCCTCTAGCAAGGTGACATTCTGATTGAGTGTTTGAAATCCTTTAACAAGGTCACTTCTAACAAGGTGAAGATCCTAACAGATCTGAGGGAAATCCCTTAACGGGGTCACATCTAGCAATGTGTTTGTAATCTTTAATAGGATTTTCTTTTAACCGAGCATACTCTAGAAGAGTATATTTCTTAGTGGGTCCGAAATCCCACAGTGGTTTTTCCATATTTGGGTTTCCACGTTAAATCTGGTGTTATGAGTATTATGATGTTTATATGCTTTTGAGTTTGCATGCTTGGCAGTTTTGGTTATATTGCTGAATTATATGATACCGAGGTTGAATCTGTTATTTTTATGAAAGATTAAGTTTTTATGATTCACCCTCCCCTCTCATCTTATTAGCTTGGCATCTATACTTAACATTAAGTATCAGAACTATCACTTCTTGGGCTACCATCACTCTAAGGGTTGTATATGGCCTTACAAGATTCATCACAAATAAAGAACTTCAAGGGATTCCACTCTCTTTAAGACACTCATCCTTGTTCTCTTCTCTAAACTCAACCTTTACATTCTTTCCTTCTTTTGACTCTTCACTCATGGTAGGTTGTAAAGAAACCTCTTTCCATTTATTTTGATAGCTATGATCCCTTTTACTTACTATTTACTTTTTCAATTTAGTTTCTCCTTGGCCTTTAAGGAATATCCATATGCCTCGTCTATAATATAGAAAATTTCAACAATGCAAACTCATCTTGAAGTTGAAATTTATGGCCATTCATATACTAGGTTGTCGTTGATCCTTCACTCTCTTATATTTTCATCCAAATTTGAAGCCTTTTGAATTAATCAATATAAATTTGCACTAATTGATCTATTTGTTTCAAATTTTGAAATACTTTAAACAATTTTTTTAATGATCTAAGGACAAAAATTGGGCTTTTAGATGTTTCAGCATCTTAGGCCAAAGCTAAATTTTATCTTTTTCTTGTCTCATTGAACTAATCTATATATTTTCCCATCATAAGGTTGCATACGATTTCAACTTTGAGGCAACAATTTTTACTCTTTCAGGATCATCTTTGTCCATGTCTTCCATCTCAAAATCACTTTTCCAATCTAAGAATATATTAGGATTGATGTTACGATAAAATTTGAAATATCCACTGACATTTTGGAACTGTAATGTATGGAAAATTGAGAATTAGGGTTTCAACAAGTAAAACCACTAACTAAACTAATTAACTAAATTACATTGAAAGAGGATTGAACCCAACAGATCTAGGCTCAATCCCAATGGGAAAGAGACTAAGATTCTTATTGGATTCAACTGGTTGGTAATGTTTATCCTGTTTCTAAGTTGAATTGTAATGTAGTTTATGAAACTAGGGTAAAACCATGAATTATTGAAGTAAATTGACATAAATAGTAAGCTACAGGTGTCCCACGAAGCCACAAACTTGGATCTAGGCAAAAGAAGATGTCTAGAACTTGTTCTTAGAAGTTTGACTTGATTTTTTGGGACCAAGTAGCACAGATCCACCTTGGTCCTCCGAATTTTTCACCATTGGAAGCTGAAATTGTTTGTAATTGTTGACTCTGCCGAAATTCTCAAGTACAACTCCACACTTGTTTCTAGCACACAAAAAGAAAGGGAAATATGTTGGGAATAGGGGATTGCCTTAGGTCAAACCCCAGTTTTGGAATTAAGCATGAAATTAAATTGACAAATGTAATGAAAGACTACAATAATGTACTTTCCTTTTGAGGGAAAGATTGAATCTGAAATGTAATACTTGAAACCACAATGTTTACCTTGATGAAGTTTTGTTTGTCTTCACAGAAAGATTTTAGGATTTCATGTAGGATGTCTTCATAAAACATTGATCATGAATTCCATCTCCAATTTTTGAACTTGACTTCACTTTTGCTCCAATGCTTGATGAATGATTCATCGCTTACTCACTTGAATTTTCTAGAGTGTAATTGAGATCTCAAAAATTGTTAGGATTTAAATGGGAGGGGTAGGCCTCCTTTTATACTTTTATGTCAAAAATCAAATTGAATTTCCAAAATAAGCCGACACAAGATCCAAATTATCACTCATTAATGATGACCATTATGAGCCTTCTATTTGGGGCCTATAATTAAGAGGCCTAGGGTATGGTACACCCTGGTCCTAGAAATCAAGACTCCAGATTGGGGGGAGAATTGGGAAGATGGTGAAAATGCAAGATAGATGGGTGGTGTGCACAAAATCAACATTGCAATCAGGCCTTGGAAACTGAAATGCCTAAGTGAAGCCTAGGTGAGGACAAAATTGTAGGAAGGTACAATTTAGGATGATACATTTTTCCCCCACTTTAAGGGGAGTATTAGACTAAGAATACTTACAGTAAATTAGAAGTTGCATTTAAAAACTTTCACTAAGATATCAAAGAGAAAAGACACACTAAGCCCCTAGGGACTTTAGGATCTTGCTGCTCTAATATCGAGATAAAATGGGCAATGTAAGAAAGGAGAAGGAGAGAGAAAACATGGCTGCAGTAGCCTGGTATTATTTTTTTTCTATGACTCATGAAAAAGAAAAATACCAAATTACAAAGCAAAAGGCTTAGTTTGCAAAGTAACTTGAGTATGAAAACTTGTCATGGTGTGTGCATACAGTGTAACGTTGAATGGAGTGTAGCATAAAGTGTAACATCAGATTTATCATATGTAACTTGATGCAATTGTAAAATATATAGATATTCTTTAGTGATCACATTAACCATACACATTGGATCAATGAGTACTCCTCGTGAGAGTTTGTCTTTGATCTTCACAGTGATATTGTTGGCACTTGACACTCATCCGGTTTAGTTGTGTTGTCATTGATGTCAACACACATCATTTTGGGTTGGATACTAACCAGTATTCATTGTTTGGCAACCGACATTCAAGTCATTCGACATACAAAGGAACCGACAACCAGCAGACAAGGGAAACCGACAAACTAGGAACCAGTATATGAGGTCAGCATAGGAGATTGATCCGATAGGTTTACACGACAACTATCAATGACATCGGTCACGAAGTCTAATGCATTTATTTTTGTCTAGGCTGACATGTAAATATATTGTAATATCATTGTAAGACGACACAAGACATTTATATTTATGTTTGGGAAGGGTATTTAAGTCAGCCCGACTAGGTTATTTTGAATATATAGGGAGATATACGTATGTAAGATTATGCGAGCGATCTTGATCGACATAATGCAAACATAATATTCCGTAGTTGGTCTTTGATTTTGGTTTAGAGGTTTGGGATGTGAAGTAAGTTACCGATAAGGGAGGACACAAAGAAAACCAGTACATAAAGTGCTTGAACCAGAACTCATCCAGCATAGTAGATGCATTCTTTGAGTTCAGAATTTTGTTTGTAACTCCATATTTGGTGTTTGTAGTCAGTGAGGCTCCTTTTGTGATGAGCAGTGCGCTCTACGCTATTGGCCTTCCTACATGTGTAGGCCCCTATTGTAATATTTATTCATTTGGCTAGTGGATAGATATTGTGGGTCACCAATCCCACTGTGGTTTTTCCTCTTTGAAGGTTTTCCACGTATAAATCTCTGTGTTATGGTGTATGTTCTTGTGATTGCATCATTTCTACTTGTTGTTATATTCTTTCATGGTTACCGATTACTGAAATAATTTGTTAATAAGTTTAAAATTGATTTCACCGGTAGAACATTGATTCACCCCCCTCTCAGTGTTCTTGGATTCCAACATATATATAGTGGGTTGTCGGGTGCAACAATAGTCTCACTAGGATCAAAAGAAATACATAGGTCTTTAGGAGGTATAGGTTTATCAACAAGATTCACAACATTGTTAGATTACCTACTGAGGTCATCATGGGAAAAGTTAAGAGACTCAGACTCAACAACATTATTAGAGTGGGAAGGCAAAGGATTTGTAAAGATTTGGAGGTTTTCATTAGGAGGAGCTACAAACTTCTTTCACTTGTCATTCACACCAGCTATATATATGGTATTATTAATGAAATCTTGAATTTTACTTCTCAAACTATAACATTTCTTGGTAGACACAACCAATTTGATGGTGATATTGACAAAAGGCTTTGGGATCACCATAGATGGAAATGGTTTAGAAGTATCAATTGGGTTGATAGGAGGAAGTTTCAACACATTAGCATTTATCAAGTTCCTCGACATTATACTATGCAGAGACTAAGAAAGAGGAGTTAATTCTTTTCTAAAGTATTTGGGTAAAGGGGCCACACTTGATGTTGTGGCTGGCAAGTGAGTGTTGGTGTTGTCATTTATCTTGATGTATCCTTTGTTTGGTTTAAATTTCACAAATAATTGTTGAGCACTCCCATTCTTATCAATCAGATCCATTGAAGGAGATGATTCAAATTGACTCACTTGAAGCTGATAACTCTAAAGCATTACACACAATTGCATAAAGGAACTAAACTCAAAAAATTGAAGGTCATCTCTAATGTATTTTTGTAAATTAGCAATAAAAGTTCTTTGAACATCATGATCAGGCACTTGATAAGCAATTTGAGAATGCAAATGTTTATATCTATCAATAAAATCAACCATTTTTAATTTAACTCGTTTCTTACAATGAATCAAATTAGTCAAAGTAATTTTAGAACCATTATTATTTTTAAATTGCTGAATGGAAGCATTAGCCAACTGTTGTCCACCCCTCCACTAGGATGTTTATTGCCAATCCCTTAGGGCTACTAGTAATTCCCCTGAGAAGGTTTCCATTGAGGTGGATCATTTTGGTAATCAGGCCAATTATTCTGAGGGTTATTCCAAGACTGTGGGGGATACTCCCCAAAATTGGATGGATATTGGTGCTGCCACTGGTTATTAGATGCATAAGAATTCATGTAAGGTCCACTAAAAGATAATGGATCAGGTGGAATACTGTGTCTTGGAGCCCATGATCTTCTTTGTGCAGCATAGAAGACTTGTTCTTCATCTCCCTCAATCAACTTGAACTCAGGTGGAATTTTCTTGCTATCAACATTGGCTACCATTTTACATTTGTAGTCTTTGTTTTGCCTGCAATGAGGGAAATATTCTGCCAACATTGCTTCTGCCTCCTCTTGTTTCTTCTTTTCTTTCAGGGTATCCAACCGAGTGGCCATATTGTTTATGATATCTTGCTTCAAATTTGAAAGCATATTAGTGATCTCCACCCTTGAGACCCCATTAGCAGATGATTTTCCCATTTGGTAACCTCTCCCTTTCTTGACAGTTGCTCATGAGTAGTTCTAGCATATACTCTTAATGTCATCCCAATGAACTTGAGTAATGTCTCTTCCTCCTATTAGATCCAGGGCGTCAGTACAACTATCACTGATTCCCTTGAGGAAAAGCAACTTTTGAGATTCTTGGTTAAGAGTATGGTTTGAGGATTTCTTCAAGCAGAACAAGAACATTGAAATGTAGTCCTCCAAATTTTCATCTTCCCTCCGCTACATCCTAAAGATGTCATCTCCCCTCATATTACCACTTCTACAATATTCTTTGTACTTCTCAAGAAATTTTGTTTGCATGACATCCCAACTGTCAACAACATCTCTCCCCAAGCTCATAAATCATCTAAAGGTTGCTTCCTTCAAAGTAGCAGGGAACAACTTAAGCCTATGAGCATCAGTGGTGTAGTAATAGCTTCTACAAAGGATGTCAAATTCAAACAAAAAGGTATGTGGGTCCTCTGTTACAAGCCCATAAAACTTAGGGAAGACCAAAGCAGGGATTTTCTTGAGATTATTATTATCATGCTGGTCAATGATGGTGAATTCAAAAGTGGGTTGGTTAGGTTGATTTTGTGCAGCAGTAGCCATTCTTGCTTGATAAAGTATCAAGGCAAATGGGTTATTGTTAGAACATAATGTTATTAGGGATCACATCCTTATAACATTTATATATAATGTTCTAATATAAGGTTATAAAACCTTATATATTATATGCTTTATAAGCATATCCCATTTGAAATAATTATAATCTAATAACTATTAGATTATTAATTATTTATGAGTGGGGGTTATTGAAAAGGTGTGACTAGTGAAGTCACCCTTCCTCCTATATTTAAGGAGGTTCTCTCTCATTTGAGAGGTGTGAGAATTTGGATCTTTATGGTGAGTTGTATCACTATGCATATGAGGTATTATTGGCCATGTGGAAGTATTGGAGGAGTGTCCCCAGGTTCATGTCTATTTTATTATAGACTATATTTGTAAGTGTTTTAATTAAATGATGCTTTATGGAGTTTTTTACCTGAAAGGGTTTTCCCCATGTATATCTTGTGTAATGTGTACATTTTGCATGTATGTTTCATATTTCATTTACTTTACAATCTTGTTTATAATGATTAGTATCCTAAGATCCTAATTTCTAACAGTTATCAACAGGTTCTTTGTCAGCCAGATCTTCTGGATTATAAAAGTTGGCAAATATATCAGCCAAAGGATTTATCTCTTGGTTTTCTTCTTCAAGATGATTGTGGATTTCCTCAAAATGACTGTCAGGATAAGGGTCATTAGGAAGAAATATCCCTAAAGCATCTCTTCTTTTATGCATATAGTATCAACTCAGTATTAGCCAATTCCACACAAAAGAAAAATGTGAAAGAATTATGGGCATAGCTTATTTAAATGAGAGAATATTCTAAGAGTAACTTGCAGAAGTAATTAAACAAGAATAAACTAAAAATGACCCTAAAGAACTTATTTTGACACCATCCTCGACAACAATGCCAAAAGTTTCAGCCTCCTTTAATGGTTCAATAACTAAGCCCTTAAAGCTATAAATCAGAGATTGCACATCTATACTAAGTAGCTACCAGACTCATTATGAAGGTTAATTTAACTTATCAACCTAGCAACGTGAACTTGAAATGGGTCAGCACTATATGTGCACTAAGACTTTGTTATGACCATCATAGCTTAAGCAAAGAACAATGTTGGAATTGAAATGTTGTAAATAACTAATGAAGGAAACTAAACTTGGAAAACAACTAATATGAACATGAAAATCTTAAACTAACACAAGCTACAAGAATAAAATTCTAAACAAATAGATAAGAAACTATTATGCCCGCTTTGGCAGTAGGAACAAATGCAGAATAAAGTTCGGTGGCTGCAGGAACAATCAACTGCTGGAACGATACTATCTACTGAATGAAGAATAACTACTACAATAACTTAACATAATTCTCATAAAGTGCCCCCCTTGAGTGAGACTTCCAAGATTAACACGAGTGCTGAAAATTTGTAATATCATTTTATTCATCAAAATAGAAGTACATAAGATATGACAACATTTTCTTAAACTGTATTTCAAAGCTAAAAGTAAACTTACAACATTAGAATTCAACCCCCACAAGAGATCATCTGAACATTATTTATAGAAATAAAAACTACCAACTAATCCTAACTAATTGGGTGACCATCTCCACAACATAAGGAGGATGCCATTTATTGAAATCATGAAAAGAGGAAAGGAAAGCTCATGCATGTGCTTGGCCAAGTCAGATAGGACTTCCTCAACAGAGATATATCACAACGTGCCCCTAAATAGACTCAACTAATTATACATGATTAATTAAAAAGGTAGTTGTAGCATTAAGTAGAGAAAGCTCCTCTACGTTGGTTACTCCTTGACTTCTTCAACAACCAACCAGCTGGTAAGAGTCCTGATCCTTGTTGCAAACTTCATCATAACACCACTTTCTTAGTATAGACTTGCAAAACACGTTAGCACATACAAACAACCACATTTCCCAAATCATATTGAAACAACATTATTTTCAACACATGCACATTTAATAGATAATTACATAGCATGTGCATTAGTATCATGAATTGCTTCAAGGTTAAACTTAAGCCCAAAAGGTAATAGTTTCTAAGGAAATAGCATGGTAAGTAGTGACATCATAATATCAAAGTCTAAAGTATCATCATGACCAACATAATAAATCCTTAGAAAACAGGGCCATAAACTTGTCTCATCACCTAGAACATGTTCTTAGAAATTTGGCCTATTTTTTTTGGACCAGGTAGCACAAATCCACCCTAGTCCTTTGAAATTTTTGTCGTTAAAAACTGAACTTGTTCATCACTATCAACTTTACTAAAATTCCCAAGTACAACTCCATACCTATTTCTTGCACACAAAAGAAACGTAAAAATGTTGGAAAGGAAAACCTTGGTTTTGGAATTAACCATGAAATTGAATTGACAAATGTAATGAAAGACCGCAATTAAGTAATTTTCTTTTGAGGGAAAGATTAAATCTGAAATGTAATGCTTGAAACTACCATGTTTACCTTGATGAAGTTTTATTTGTCTTCACACAAGGCTTTTAGGGTTTTATGTAGGATGTGTTCATAAAACATTGTTTATGAATGCCATTTTCAATGTTTGAACTTGACTTCATTTTTGCTCCAATGCTTGATGAATGACTAATTGCTTGCTCACTTGAATTTGCTAGAGTGTAATTGAGATCTTAGAAATTGTTAGGATTCAAATGAGAGGGGTGGACCTTCTTTTATACTTGTCTGTTGAAAATCAAATTGAATTTTTGAAACAGGCCGACATGAGATCCAAATTCTCACTCATTAATGATGACCATTATGAGGCTTCAATTTGGGGTCCAATTAAGAGGCCCAAGGCATGGTACGCCTTAGTCCTAGAAATCGAGTGGGGGGGGATCGAGAAGATGGTGAAAATGCAAGATAGATGAGTGGTGTGAACAAAAATAGCATTACAATCGGGTCTTGGAAACCGAAACGCCAAAGTGAGGTCTAGGTGAGGACACAATTTGAAGGCGAGTACAATTTAGGATGATACAACAACTTTGTTTAGTTAATTCTTTGATAGGTCTCTTTAAAGGGTTTGAAGCCCTAGAAGCATTTACTATTTCTTTGATTTCTCTTTAGACTCATCTAATTGTAATCTATATTCAAGGGCCTCTGGCCTTCTAAACACTTCCCCAATGTTTCTTTGAGGTACTACATTCTTCCTGCCCCTTCTTCCCCAATTGATGTGGACTCCCCTCTAGCCCATCATGAATCATCTTGATACCAAAAATTGATGCATATAAATGCCTCTACAGTTGAAAGTTAGCTCTAACAATGAACTAAAGTTAGCTCTAACAATGAACTAAAGTTAGCTCTAAGAATGAACTAAAATTACTAATTATGACTTGTTAAAGATTCAATATTGAAGTGGCTCTAGAGAGAGAGAGAGAGAGAGAGAGAGAGAGAGAGAGAGAGAGAGAGAGAGAGTCCCAAAAATATGCAAAAGGTGGAAGTGTTTTACCTGATTTTCAAATTTTGTCTCAATTGGTTTAAAAAATTGAAGCACTTTAGTATTGAATATTTTAAAAGTCCATTAATATAAAATGTATTACTCTGAGTCTTGTTTTCAAATATATAATGTATTGTAATACATAGATGATACAAATTAATTTTTAATAGGAATTTATAAAACCCCTTTTAAAAGTCATTTTTTCAAAACCATACCATGCACATGTACAACCACCATATTTTGATCTAAATAAAAGTAATTTTTTGGATCCTTTTGGGAAAAGATGTGCAACATATTGAAGATTGATGAGGATATTCTTTATAATTTTTTAAAATATTTTTTTATTAATTTTTTATTAGTCCTAATTATTGTTTTGAAAACCCCTTGCATACAACCACTATAATTTGACCTAAACTAATCATTTTTAAATTTATTTTTCATTGTGTAAATAATTGTATGTATATTAATTTCATCTAATTTTTTTACAAGAAACATAAAAAATTAAAAGTTGTTAAAAAATACAAAAACTTGATATTTCAAGTTTATGGACAAGTTTTATTAAGAAATAATTAAAAAATGGAAAAAATAATCCAATCTTAAAAAACAATTACATATTTGAAAAGTAAACATTGTCACATATAAGGGTTTTAATTTCATAATTTTTTTTGAAAAAGAATCATTAGACAAGTCTAAAGTTAGTCTTTTCTCTTGACATTGACATGACCTTGTACCTGGAGGTCCAAGGCTAAGGGTTGACTTGCCATGCCTTTCCCAAGCCTAAACCTAAAGCAAAAGGGGAGCCTCCATGTCAAATTTATAAAATGGGTACCTATTTCTAAAATAGAATGCTTACCCATTATTTTAAAAATGGGTACTTGTTTTAGGAAAAATAAATAGTTTTTAAAGAAATGGGTACTCGCGTAACCTTGCATCCATTGACCAAACATCGAAGTTTTAAAACTATTTGTTTTTCCTAAAAACGAGTAGCATTTTTGGTCAAGATTGCAAACGAAAACTTTTACCCATTTTAATATTTGCCCCAGGATCTCAATACAAAATGGGTACGAGTATTCAGTTCTATTGGCATTTTTTCTAAGATCAAAACTTCTTAATAAGGACTCAACTTCTTGTGTGAACCCAAATCATACAAATTAAACAAACAAAGAATCAAAATTTTGCACTACATTTTACTTAATAATAAATAAAAACTGATTACAAAAGTCACAATGAAGTTGCTCATCTTCCTTTCGCAACCCTTCGTACATACCAAAAATAAGGCCTTACTTCCCTAAATAAAGGAGAATACCACAACCTCTCTTATAACACCACAACTGACATCAATTGGAAAAAGGCATAGCAAAAGTCAAAATAGGGAAACACAAATTGTAGGAAACTGACATAGAGAAATGACAGTAAGGGGAATCTTGACTTACAATATCACCCTAGCGTTTAGTTTGGATAATTCATACTTTAGTTTACTCAAAATGGTTAAGAGGCAAATCTAGGACATATTTGAATTTGAAACTTCAAGTTTTAGATCTATGAGCATGTAACTAATTAGATCAATTCCATACTTGTGTACTTGAACCATGGAAAAAAAAAGGTATATTTAAGGAATGAAGATGGATTTTTGGAATGAGTGGTCATAATTTAAGAATAGATAACGTCATTTGTCTACTTTTATACAAAATATACCATCTTATACACTAATTAATGTATTAAAGACAATTTTATCCCTAAAATTGTGTGTGTGTGTTTGTGTGTGTGTGTGTGTGTGTGTGTGTGAGAGAGAGAGAGAGAGAGAGAGAGAGAGAGAGAGAGAGAGAGAGAGAGAGAGAGAGAGAGATACAATACATTGATTAATGTATTAAAGACAATTTTATCCCTAAAATTGTGTCTCTGTGTGTGTTTGTACCCCTAAAAAACACACACATATATATAAACCTACCAAATACACTAAGCTAACAAGTAACCCATTACAAAAGCCATGTTGCATGATATCTGCTACAAGTTTACATTACTATAGAAAAACATTTTTTTTAAAGAGAGTGGATAAGTAAATCAATCTCTCTTATAATATAGAAATTATACTGGTTGAATCTCCTTGGAAAGAATACCAAATTTAAAGCCTTAGAAATTATACTGGTTGAATCTCCTTGGAAAGAATACCAAAATTAAAGTCTTACTTCATACATACCAAAAATAAAGCCTTACTTCCATAAATAAAGGAGAATACCACAACCTCTCTGATAACACCACAACTGACATCAATTGGGAAAAGGCATAGCAAAAATAAGTCAAAAAAAACAAAAAACACAAACTGTAGGAAACTAACATAGAAAAATGACAAACAGGGGAATCTTGGCTTACAATATCACCCTACTGTTTAGTTTGGATAATTCATATTTTAGTTGATTCATAATGATTAAGAGGGAAATGTAGCACATATTTGAATTTGAAACTTCAAGTTTTAGATCTATGATCATGTAACTAATTAGATCAATTCCATACTTGTGTACTTGAACTATGGATTAAAAAAAAGGTATACTTAAGGAATGAAGATGAATTTTTGGAATGAGTGATGTCATAATTTAAGAATGGATAACATCATTTGTCTAATTTTATACAAAATATACCATCTTATACACTAATTAATGTATTAAAGATAATTTTATCACTAAAATAGTGTGCACATATATATGCACGTGTGTGTGTGTGTGTGTGTGTGTGTGTGTGTGTTTTAGATATATGAGCATGTAACTAATTAGATCAATTCCATACTTGTGTACTTGAACTATGGATTAAAAAAAAGGTATACTTAAGGAATGAAGATGGATTTTTGGAATGAGTGATGTCATAATTTAAGAATGGATAACATCATTTGTCTACTTTTATACAAAATATACCATCTTATACACTAATTAATGTATTAAAGACAATTTTATCACTAAAACAGTGTGCACATATATATGCATGTGTGTGTGTGCGTGTGTGTGTGTGTGTGTGTGTGTGTGTGTGTGAGTGAGAGAGAGAGAGAGAGAGAGAGAGATACACACACACATACATATAAACCTACCAAATTTCCTAAGCTAACAAGTAACCCATTACAAAAGTCATGCTGCATGATATCGGCTACAAGTTTACATTGCTATAGCAAAATAATTCTTTTAAAGATTTCTCTTATAATATAGAATTCACAATGGTTGAATCTCCTTGAAAAGAATATCAAAAAATAAAGCCTTACTTCATACATACCAAAAATAAAGTCTTACCTCCCTATATGAAAGAGAATACCACAACCCCTTCATACATACCAAAAATAAAGCCTTACTTTACTAAATAAAGGAGAATACCACAACCTCTCTCATAACACCACAATTGACATCAATTGGAAAAAAGGCATAGAAAAAATAAAAAACAAGTCAAAATAGAAAAACACAAATTGTAGGAAACTCACATAGTGAAATGATAGTTAGGGGAATCTTGGCTTACAATATCACCCTAGTGTTTAGTTTGGATGATTCATACTTTAGTTGACTCATAATGGTTAGGAGGGAAATGTAGCACATATTTGAATTTGAAACTTCAAGTTTTAAATCTATGAGCATGTAACTAATTAGATCAATTCTATAGTTGTGTACTTGAACCATGGAAAAAAAAAGGTATACTTAAAGAATAAGATAGATTTTTGAAATGAATCATATCATAATTTAAGAATGGATAACATCATTTGTCTCCTTTTATACAAAATATACCATCTTATACACTAATTAATATATTAAAGACAGTTTTATCCCTAAAACTATATATATATATCCTAAAAAACACCTATATAAACCTACCAAATTCCCTAAGCTAACACCATGCTGCATGATATCTACTACAAGTTTGCATTACCATAGCAAAACAATATTTTTAAGAGAGTGAATAAGGAAATCAATCTCTCTTATAATGTAGAAAATACACTGGTCGAATCTCCTTGGAAAGAATTTTATTCCTTCATTTTAAAGATATCATTTCAATATAAATTCCCATTGTGATTTTGGAAAACTCTTTTGGGCAATCCATAATCTGAATTACCAATACAAATAAAGACTTTACTCCTTGCAGTTGTCCTGAACTCCTGCATCCTCATGGACATCAATAAAAAGAGTGCTTCACCCAACTATACCGGTGCCAATCCAGAATCTACAACCAGGATACTGAACATGCCAAAATATGTATAATGGCTTAAACACACGAGAAAAATCTCAGCCTGTTATTGGCTACAAAGAACTGAACAGAATCACTGTGAGAAATATCTTATGTGCACTGTCCTTACTATTTGCATGCATGTCTCAACCTGTTATTGGCTACAGAGAACTGAACAGGATCACTGCGAGAAATATCTTATGTGCACTGTCCTTACTATTTGCATTTTTTCATCATGGGCTGGAGAATCACCTTTTTGAATTGATTTGGCAGAAGTTGTTGATGGGCTGCTTCTGGACATGTTATTTAAGGTTGCAGATAACCATGGACTGCAGCTAGAACATTGGACCAGGTCACTTGCAGGAGTTGGACTTGCAGGCAAGCCTAATGACGTTGATCCTGAGCAGCATGAATCTAATATGGGCGTTCTTTGTTGAGTGGACAAACGCAGGGATGCAAGACGGCCACTTGCTTTATTGGGAAATACAGGGAGAATGGTTACTGGCAATCTTGATTCACTCTCCTTCGCAACAGGAGCACCACTTGGGTCCTACAAATATTACAGTCTGATTAAATCTTGCAAAGAGGATTTATGAGGTTTGTAACTTAATTGAAACAGAAAACATAGTTGTCAAGGGTGTAATGTAAATTGAGTAATTGACAAATCATCCATTTCCTAAAATCTGTGAACTTTAATGAAATTGAGGATAGGGAACTTGTTAGGGGTGAAACATAAAAGACATAGAGGATGGATCATACTTCCTTTGTTATATGTGACATTAGGAACAATAAACAAAGAGAATACTGTTTCTGGATTCAATTGCCATCAAGATTTTTTGCATCAATATTTTGGATCACATCTTGTTATCTATTATCAGGACGAAAGAGTTGAAGAAATCAAAATGGATCATAGAATGTGATTTGAAACATAGATGCAAAAAATATTGAACACAATTGAATCTAAAAATAACATTCTCTTTATATAATAGATCGTAGAAATCTCTTAGCATTGAACAACAACAAACAATCTTACTGGTATACCAATTTGGCCTAAAATTGCTAAAAATAAAAAAAAACCATCTCATAAACCTAATTCTTAGCCTCCCATGTTATTATGGACTCGAAAAGCAAAATAGGTATCTTACCTGGAGAGTGAGAAAGATGAAATCTCGCTTGACATCGAGCTCAATCATCTTTCTCAAATCCTTGAGAAATGCATCCTTTGAAATTTTCATAATCCCTATCAGCGACCCTGAGATTTCATGGGAGGAAACCTCCCATTTTACATATACATCACAAGTTCTGTGATGCTGGCTTTGAATTTTATCTTCATCATCTGTACAATTATTAGGAGCAATCCATGATTTGTCTTGGTAAGAACCAGAGATTATTGATTTTATCTTTGTCAATGCTGAACAGGAGGTAATTCCATAGGAGGTATCAGTCTTGATCATCTCTTTTAGCTGGTCTTCTGATGCAGATTCACTGCTTCCTGAAGATTCATCTTCATATACTAATCTCTTTGGACATATTAAATCTGTGGGGCTTGTGGATGGCGAAAGGGTTACTAGTTGTGCTGGTGTTAGCCTTGCAGATGGAGAAACCGCTGTTGAACGATCTAGACCAATGCTTCTGATTGATTTCTGAGAAAGGAGGGGGCTGCTATTGTGTACTGATCTTGGAGATGTCGTGAAAGATTGAACTCCAACCGCCTTTTCGGTTTCATCAGGCACAGGCTCAGATGTCTGATGAGCCTCATTTTTTTTCTTGGAAGCTTTTTTTCTTGCAATTTCCCTGTAATTCCCGCAGAGCAAAAATATGTTTTCAATGCGTGCTCTTCTTTCATCTGTCACATACCTTTCCAAGCTCTCTAATTTTTGTAGTTTCTCATGAAAATGACATTCCCCATAACCATTGCCAACAAGTGCATGAATTCTTTTGCTTTCTTTTGGAGTTATTCTTTCATCTGAGATACCTTTGTCTTCTTCATCAGCATTTTCCTCTTCTTCATACACGGTTGGTAACCACCCCTTTCTTATCAGTCTTGCGCATTTTAGAATTTCCTCTTCATCTTCATCATCTTTACAATTATTTCCATCCGAGTTCCGGCTTGTGAGCAATTCAGACGAGGCATTTTCATTGTTTGAGATCAATCCATGTAGTTCATTCAACTGGCATTTATCTGCACAGATATTATAATTCATTGTGTTATGTGATTGGATTTCAGATCCCAAGGGCATGCCATAAGATTTCACATCCTCTGATACCATTGACATTGTTGCATCCTCTTCCTTGGCCCTGACCAAGCATGTTTCAGGGATTATCTTGATTTCTTTACTAGCATTCTCTGTTCCGTCCTCCTGAGAATCTGTCAGGGGATTGCTTCTGAGATTTTGAACTTCACATTCAATTTCGTCCAGTCTTCTGCATAGCCTTCCAACCTCCTGTTGGTGTTGTAGAAGACATTTTTCCATCCTCATGTGCCCAAGCTCCATAGATTTATTTGCCTTGCATTCATACTCTTCAAACTTCTGTTTGAATTCAGCTCTTAATAACCTAATGTTTTCTTCACTCTTGAGTTGCATTTGAGCCTCTGCCGCCTCCTTCATTCTTTCCAATTCTTCAATCTTCATCCTCAATTGAGCAACTTCTTCCTCCTTCTGTTCCAACTTCCTTTGCACTGTTTGCCTTTCCTGCTCTTTCAACTTATTTTCTACTTGAAGCTTCAAAATATGCTCATCCATGGCCAAGATTCTAGTCTGGAGCATTACAGAGTCCAATCCCATGGTCTTGGTTTTATCCTTTTGTGGAGGTGAATTGGGTAGTCTAACAATGCACTTTGCCTTGGCTCCATATTCTAGTGTCCCAATGGTCTTGTGTAAGTCCTGAGGATCTGAACTCGCACAGAGCACCATCAAAAGTTTGGCACCATCATCCTCAAAGGAATCCTATTGCATTATCAAATACAAATTCATCATTTAAATCTGGATTTGCATGTATCCTTACCTCATGACACTGAATAGCCTAAGGAAGCAGTTCAAATATTTGGAAAATACATATCAGCTCCTGAATGATTAATAATAATTATAAAAATAAATGATTAACACTAACCATACAGACATTAAATTCACTAACCATACAGACATTAAATTAGTTTTAAATTTAATTGAAGCAGTACCTGAAGGAGCATTGTGAGTTTGCTGTCTCTATATGGCACATGCGAGTCTCCATTTGCTATGGATTCAACAACTCTCTTCAGTGCAGTGTTTCCTTGATTAATTTTACCTGTCTGAAAGTTCACAAAGTGGAGAATTAATAACCATTCATGAGAAATGATTTGGGATCCAGTCATTAGATTAGAATCTAACCTGCATTTTTGCCTCGGATCCCACAGAGCCAGCCTGATCTACGTTTTCTGATCCAGCCATATCCACAAGCACAAGTCTTCCTCCCACTTCAGGCACATCTATTATTATCTGCATGCATAACCATACATAATTTAGTAAGTATAAATCCAAATTATGCACATATCTAAGGAAAAAATACTCACCAGACAATGGCTACGGGAACTTCTTTCATTAATGAGAGTGCTCTTAACAATTCTCTTTTTCTCAACTTTTGAGACCTCCTTTGTAATCTTCCTAGCTTCACTGCCATAGATGGAAGTCGCATTCTTCACTTTCTTTCCTATTACTTCCAGTTTCGCCTACAAGTATCAAAATGCATTGGTCAATAAATTTCTGAATAATTTTTTGAAGCAATGAGTGGCATACCCCCACGCATATGCATTCAATCAAGCAATTGAAATATTCGAAATAGAATTACAGACTATACCCATAACATGGATATTTCACCTGTCCCCAAGTGAGAATTGAAAATGCATCCTTGATCCTTCTCATGAAACATATTCATCAACAAACTATGGCTTTTGTTCAGTATTTTATCAGAAAATTTTGACAACTGCATTCTATCAGTCTATCAGATGAAATTGAGTATATGGGGTCAGTGCCACTAGTTGAAGCTATGCTTTTATTGATCTCAAGTTGATGAGGCTGAGGACTGAAAAGCTAATTATATGCTTATTAGGATGTCATGAGTTCAACTTTGGCTGTCAAGCTCCAACCAGCCAATCACACTTTCCAAGGACTACTCGTTGCAGGAGGAAGTAACCAACCCTGCAAATGATATAACCACAATACTTTGACCTTTATATTCTGAGAAACAAGGTTTGCCCTTCAAGAGCAGGCACTACCAGCTAAAAACATGTATTGTTTTCCTATCCTTTAGGAAGTGAAAACATATGTTTTCGTTTTCTTCACCAATTAATGTTTAGCCCATTTCTAATGAAAAAGTTTTTAAATTTGGTTAGTTTGGTGAGGATGAGGATGAGGATGAGGATGAGGATGAGGATGAGGATGAGGATGAGGATGAGGATGAGGATGAGGGGCTGGGGTCTGGCTTTATTGACAAGAGATTCTTTGGTAAAGCAGGAGGTCACCAAGGTCCAGTCTCCCTTCAATCTATATGGTATCGGAGGACAGCATCATTGGTCACGTTAAAAAGTTTACTCGATGTACTGCAATTTTTAGTGGAGATACCGAATTCCTACAGTCGTAAAAAGAATGAGGACTCTACACATAATTTATGAGTTTCAATCTTAAGAACCATAATTTATGAGTTTCAATCTTAAGAACTAAAATTGTAATGTCTATTATAAGCGAGGGTAATGATGGATACATGGAGAAGTTAGGGCTTATGGAGGAATGATTAATTTCCTTCCCTCCTTTCGCCAGTACTGTCATGCTACCTTAAGTTGCCTATGGTGAGCTTGTAAATATTGCTAATTGAATTCTTTTTCTATGTGCAGTGGTACTGATAAAGCAATTATTCTTAAGAATACTTGGCCATTGATATTTTTATCAGACTTTACTCTTTTTGCTAGTTGGGTGTGTTTCTAATCTATTGTAGCATTCATTTGAAAAACCAAAGAACGTGAGCACTTACATATTCATATTCCACTAAAAATGGACCAAAAAACAAAAAGGGGAAGAGGGGCAGAATTCAAACCCGGCATCCACCATTCTTGAACCAGCCAATATTGGCAGCACCAGGGGAAATCAGGTCAAAAACCTCCTCATTATATATCTCCAAAATAGAGACCTTGACCCTCAATCTCTGCTTAATGAGGCTATCTTCAATGCCTTCACCATCCATTATGCAGTGCAAAGCTCTGTACACAATCCCAGGCTCCTTGCCACTTCCAAACATGGTATGGCTCTTACCAGTGCCAGTAGGTCCATACATGATAATGGTGCATTTCCCGCCAGTTCTTATACTATAAACCCTGTCTTCAATATAAGCTTTATAGAAGCTTGTTAAGCTTTCTTTCTCTGCCATAGAAATACCATCCAGACTGAAATCTTTGTAACCTGTTTCAGTCTTGACCCTCATACTGGTCTCCTGTGAATTGGGTCCTTCCACCAATTCAAATGCAGGGCGCTCTTTTTGGTTTGGGATGTCCCTTATTCTTCCCACCACCTCTACTGGGTGGTCAGACAAACAATGTGAAGCATTGAACATGACCAAGGAATTGCTATTATGATTTCTCTTGATGTTGTAGTGGTAATTAGTGTTGTTCCTGCCAGATTTTGAATTTCTGTGCGCTAAAAATCCATTCCTTATATTACTATGAGATGGAGCCATCTTGGAGAGCATTCAATTAGGTAAAAAGTTTCATGGTGGGATTCGAATGTGGGGTTCTCGTGAGAAAGAAGATGAATCGGTTGGAGTTAGTCTGCTGGTGGCATATTTGAACGAATGTATTGGCAAGGATTTTCTTATCATATTTCAAAAATCATTAGTGTAATGGTCGTTCAGTTGGCTTCTCCATGTGTCTGTACATTCCACCTTATTTCTCTCTTGAATGTTGTACCAAGACGAGAAAAACCGTTGTTACTTTACATATAGAAAGTCCTGAATATTTGAAAAAAAACAGTTAATTCAGTTTGGAGATATACAATTTATTTATTCGAATATTGTTTGTAGTTTTTAAATTTGATTGTGAAGAAATTTATTAACCATCAACAATTTCTATCATACTTCATCATTCATCTATCACATAATGAATGATGAAGAATGATTGAAAACATTCATTAATAAATTTTTAGCACAATCAAATCTAAAAACTACAAACAATAATTTAAAAGTGTTAATTGTTACAAAATGATATGAAATGACCAAGATTTTACCTTAGTTTGAGTTCCTCGTGTGAATTGAATTGGAATGGAATAAATTTAGAATGGTCCAGTCAATGGTAGTTGAAGTGGGGCTCTTTTTTTCTTTGCAGGCCCTCTCTTGTAGAGCCCAACACCAGAAAGAGTACTAGCGGCTCCTTGGTCAAAGGACAAATTGTGGTGCTTAAACTAAGGGTTTCCCTATCCAAATAGCAAAATTGTCATTGTTTGTATGCTGTGCCATATTACTCTAAGAGATGACTGGTCGTTGGTTGTCATCATTAGAACAGTGACAATTTGTAATGTTTTTAGTTTGCCTTTTTGTGAAATCCTTTATGTTGTCTTTTGTTTAGTTTCATTTTTAATTTATTTGTTACATTTAAAATTGAATGTAGGGAAAAGATCTAGTAGTTGTCTATTTTAAATTCGTATATCTTAAGTTTCGAAATGATAATGTCGGATATCAACATTTTTCTTTGGGTTTTAACTTTTGGGTAGTTAGGACAAATGCAGAAGATTCGTTATGTGCACAAGGGTCAAAAAGTGATCATATAGAAGTGACACCCGATACCTATTCATAGACACCCAAAAAATTGGGTGCTACAACTACCCAAAAAAATTGCACAACTAATCTAAAACATATTCCTCTAGCAAATGTTTTTACCAATATGCCAAATGTCCTAGTAACCATGTGCTATGGTTACCAATAAAGTTACATAACTCTTCCAATCAAATATTCAAATTTTAATTATTGGGCGTAGAAGTGGGGGCCTATTGTACACATGGGATATTTTAGTGGGCTTTTAATTATCATGCATTTAACAAACAAAAAAAAAGCTATTCAAGGGTTAGGGCATAAACATAGCGATTATTGGTCCTTTCCCGTAATAGTTTATGCATTTTTTTATAAAATATAAATATGCATATGTACACACACATACATATGAGTGTATGCATATCACTTATAAGGAAATGGGTACAACTTGACGATAAAAGTTTTTGGATTCACCTAAGTAATTTTTTTGCATCAATGTTTTGGTTCACATTTAGTAATCTTTCATCAAGTTGAGGAATAAAATGTGATCCAGAACATTAATCTAAAAATAATAATTCAATTGAATCCTAAAGCTCTTGTAGCAAGCTACATGGATTGTGGAAAACTCATACCTACTATAGATGCAACTCATCCTCCAAAAATGTGGATGTAATTGAATCATGTCTTGAAATTGTGTAAATTAAGCAAAATCCAAGATATAAAATAATATGTAACTCAAAAAAAGAAAAACCACAACAATGAAACACAACCCAAAAAAATAAACAACCATTCACAAAGTCACATAATCATAAAGTCATAATGAAAAAAAGGTAAGAAACTAGAGCTATATAGCTCATACAGTAGGGGGGTCTCAATCATCTATGTTGCCCTATCCTTTGTCAAGCAAAAATTTTCCATCATCAATGGGTTTCCAATTAATGAGAATAATACCTCCATTTTCTTAAGCCAATGAATGAAATTTTAGGTTTAATTAGGTGTGTGTATCATTCCTCTATAGTGAAATGGCAAGAGTTGGGCAAGGGAACTTATCATGCCCTCAAGGAGGCATCCACACATGCACTATTGAAAGTATGTTGATGGATTGTGGCTTATCTATGCAAGTGATGAGAAAATTGCATGATGCTCTAATGGTAGTGACTAGTTAATAGAATGCTTCGGCAATAGAGTAAGAAGTCAACTATATTGTCTTTGTGGGTGACAACATGAGTAAAATTACAACTTCCACATGTCATTAGATCTATCATAGGGAGGTGAGGAGAGCAATGATACCTTGGTCACAATGTAAGGGGCATTACCCTAGTGAACTAATAAAGTATGTAGGTTTGTAATCCCCAAAGCCATTTTGTTGGCTTCGACTTAAATCTATAAGAGAGCATTAGACACCACCAAGGACTTGCTAGGAGTTAAAAACTTGGAATCGACATAAATATGAGCAAACAAAGTCGTATTTCTATCTTTTTAAATGCTAAAAATAATTTCCAATCAAAAACCATGCCATAGCTAAGTGATTCAACCAAAAATCTAGCCCCACCTCCTAGAATAATATTGTGCAAGGTAAAGGGATTTGGTTGAAAAGGATTGAAAAAATCATGAATCCATAACCAAGAAAATTGCACATAACAATAGTGTTGCACTTATGAGTGTCTTTGTTGTCATTGATGTCAAACCTGTGTGGATCAGATGTTGGTGCTATTGATCTGGATATGTATTATGATGTTAGTATTTACAATGGAAGTATCTGGTTTGGTATGTTCTTGTTCCTAATGTTTGGATGCATCTAGTTGATGATCTGGATGCCTAGTTTGAATTATGTTATGCTACAAATTTGTAGACGTATGTTGTGTTGACTAGATGATGTGGGATATTGATTTAAGTTGTTTTTGGAAGTTTTAAAGTTCCCTACTTGGTCCTGAATTATGCTATTATCATTGATGACTGCTCTTGTGAACTATGTTATGATCTGAAATGTATGTTTGTACTAGATATTCTTCAGATGATCGTGTTGCCTATTGTAGAATCATTCTGGCAGTTTGTCTTTAGTTTTCCAATTGTTTGATAATTGTTCATGGACAAAATTGTTGTTCTAATGTTGCTATCAAGAGTGTGTAGAGGATTGCATTGCTTTCCTCATCTTCAAATTATTGTAGATCAAATATTATTATTCTTAAGGTGTTGTAAATCTTTTGTGGTGGGCTGTTGATTCTATTTTTGGGTCCAGGTTAAGACATTTTGGATTTAGCAAATTAGTTTATATCGGCTTATGCATATTGGTTCGAGTGGATGTGTGTGAATTTTTAGTTTTGTTTTTTTTTTTATTTTTTTTCTTTTATGATGATTGGAAGGTGTGGCGAATTGGTGTGAACCCTCACATGTCTTCTTTACCTTTGAAATGATATATATTTTGGGTCAATGCTATATACTCGTTACACTTTTCCTTTAGCTGACCTAGTAGAGATTATTGTGGATCTTATTGGTATATAATGAATAGAACAATGCATTTATGATGTAGTGGTATGGTGTAATATGGTATGATGATTGTAGTGTGAATATGATGTGTAGTAGTGGTCTGAAAGTTGTGCAAAGAAGACATATGAGCATGAAATTGTGAACTTTGCATTTTGGTAGATGCTATTTTGTATACAGTTCAGTCTATTATTATTGTATTTGGACAGTTGTTTTGTATCTTGCCCTAAAGAAGTGATCTTTAATTGTGTGAATCCTTATTTTGTTTCTTGCCTAAGCTTGTGTGCCTTACTCTAGAAGTCTTGAGCAATAAGCTCTTTGTCGGGAAGCCTTATTCATTGTAAACAATTAACATATATTGTGAGTTAGATTCTCATTGTGGTTTTTCTTAGTTTGGGTTTTCCACATAAAAATCTTGGTGTTCTTGTGTGGATGCTTTTATTTTTATCCATAAGTGTTTGGATGAATGTTTTAATATTATATTATATTATATTATTTTAAAAATTTAAAAGGGTAAAATCAAAATAGTTGCTTGGATATATTGCTCAAATCTAACCTCACAAAAGAATATTGTCACATCTTGATTTTTGTGCATAATTTAACATTAATAATAAATGAAAAACTAGATGGTCCGTTGGACATATGTTGTTGAATTGTTTGGTGAATGTGTGCGAGTGAACAATAATTAGTTATGATTACTAAGAATGCATGACATTAGATTAAATGATAATGAATTGCATATTTCAAATGTTTTGATTATGCTTATGTTTAATGTACTAACCTATTAAGGAGAAATTGAGTGCACATGAGTGCATTGTGCAAGATTGAAGGCAAGTTTAATTTAAATTAGAAAAGATTAAATGACTATATTCCATTTCAAAATTTAATTATTTCTCTTTTTCAATTATATATGTGTGTGTTTGTCTATGTTTATATGTATACACATGTATACATGTATGTATATATGTATGTATATAGAGAGAGAACTATTTATATAAAAACAAAAGACAAAGTAAAATTTTTAAATTTAAAACTATATTTTAATAGCACCAAACTATTTAGGCACCATATGGGCTGGTATGCATTAGTTTTAACTTAAGTTTGGGAATCAGGAACAATGGAAAAATTTAGAGAAGTGAATGCATCAAACTCCCAAAGGAAGTAGATCATATTGCATGCCCAAAAGAGGGCAAGAATAGATGGTAGCAACAATAGCTTTGGCATATAAACACAATGGTATTCCTAGCAAAATATACACAACCATTTGAAGGAAAATCAAGAAGCTTATGAGGGAGATTGATTGGTATTTTTAGCAACAATATTTGGGCATTTTTACTAGCAAAGACCCTTGAAGTACAAAGTATTTTGGAGAGCCATTTTGCACATAATTTTTGGGCTCTCATTCCTCATCATTTTGTGTCGATAATGGTTATGATCTTACTCAATCACAGTTTTAGCATGAAATTAGATCTTGCATAATGACATGAAATCAATTTAATTTTACTTTCCTTTTAGTCAATTGCACATGTACATAATTACATGATATGAATACTTGCATTTTTCTCTATGTGAGTGATATTTATATAGTCTTGATCTACAATTTTTTTTTACGAAAATAGTTAAAAAAACATGAAACCTTAATAGCATATGCATTTGCATCAAAGACCTCATGAAATCATACATTGAATCTTTCTTGAATCCATAGTAAGAAAAGAAATGCATTTAGTATCATGTTGTTTATCTTTTTGCATGAAAAGAAAAGAGTTATGTTGTTGGGAATATGCATATTTTTCTTTGAATTATCACTCTTAAAGAAATTAGTTTTCTTTATTTGTGTGATGTGTGTTTACCTTTTGGGATGGGTATTGGATATGGGCTAACATAGAGTAGATCGTCTTTTCAAGATCTACATATTGATATATGGTCTTAAGTGATTTGGCCAAAATCATGTATTTTCATTGGAAGAGATGAATATTTTCATATTATATTATATTATTTTCCATATTCTGATAGTAGGACATTGCATGTTCATATTAGAAAATGTGTGTAGATATATCAGATTGTACCAGATTCCATCCTACCTTCCATTTCTAGGTTGCTAGGAATTTCATGCATGGTTTGGTATTCTTTGAGCATGAAGAATTTCGGGGAAACGTAGGCTTCATGGTTGGCTAGAAAAGTGCCTAAGCCATGTTCTTGTCTCATGGATTTGAAAATGACTATGGGGTTAGTGGTGGCAAAAAACTTCAATAATTATATTGTTATTATATTATGATCTTTATGGGCATGGTAGCCTAGATCTTTTTAATTTGTATATTGTGTTAATGTACTATATAGTGATGATTTGACATTACTTCTGTGTGCACATAAGTGTGAATGTCAAATAATCAAAATGTTAGTGACACACCAATAGAACATTATATATCAAAGGATTAATTTGACAAACAAGCTAAGCAAGGTATCCTTTTAAAAGAGTTTCATTATTTCTCTATCTCCAAGGATTCCTCAAGTCACGGTTTTGCTCTCAAATCATTGAGCAATTGACCTTTACAATGACAACTCAAAGAATGAGTGTTATGATAAAATGATCTATATGCTTATGCAACTAAGATCTATGAGATTATAACAAAGCTTGCTATAATGAAGATTTTATCTGATAATGAAACTAACATGCTATGATAATGATATTATAATCTAAAATGCACTAGTGAGAGAGACTTGTGTAGCACAATATATATAACTTGATAATGAAATAACCTTGATCATGTGTAGCCTTGATAATGAGAGGATGAGTCTTATTTATAAAGGAAATGGGAAATTGGATGGCTTGATCTGTAATTAAGACTTACAAAATAAATTATACTTAATACAAATTACAGATTTATCCTGATCGCAAACATAATTGCATGGTTATATTTTTTAACCGTTGAAATTACAAAAGCTAAGTTTACTTTATTATTTACACAACTTAATAACAGAAATAAGGACTTAAAATTGAAAAGTATATAATTGAGAAAAATAAGATAGAAGAGAAAAAGAGAGATCATGAGCTTGATAACGGAGTTCACTCAACATGAGCTACGTCTCTGGGTCCGCTTCTCAATATAGGACCGCTTTCATTAATGATGCCAAGCATAATTCGCCTTAGTACATCATCATAGCTTCAAACCTGCAATACAACTTCTTTCACAGTCTCTCTCAACACCTAAGACTTTTGGCATTCTCCTTTACTAGTGTCCAAGGGATAGGCTTCATATGCCTTTAAATCCCAATTACACATAAAGGAATTCAACTGCAAAGTCTCTGTTCAAACATCAATCTCCAAAATTCCTTATTTCCTCCCATGAGAAATTCTAATTTCACACCAACATTCTAATTGCCCTTACAAGCCTAAATTCCCCCCTTTTTATACAATTTCACATACTATTCTGGGGTTAAAAAAATAATATTTCCCCATATTTACGAAATCTCCCTTATCAAATTATATCCCTTTAAATTTGGGCTTCCTTTCTTATAAATATAAGAGTATATAAAATAAGGGGGAGTCTGAGCTAACTCGAGCCCTCTTTCCATGGCTCGCCTTTAAATAAAAATAACCTTTACCATTTATAAAAATGTAGACTTTGTTGCCGCAATGGTTGGGTGCATTTGTTGGTAAATGGGTGGTCGAGGGTTCAAACCACCCGATCCATGAGATTAGGATGAGGTTGATTAGGGGTTCAAATCCTCAAACCAATTTTTTTTTTAACGAACATGCCATGAATTGGAGGACAGATGGAACGATGCCATGTCTTCTGGATCCTCTCGAATCATTCCTTCCAATTGAGAAGCTTTTGGACCACCAAAAGGTTTATTTTTAGATAGAATTTAAGTGAGGGCATTGTTGCCTCACTTGCCTAGTATCATATGTCCACCCTGATGGAATTCTAAACATATGACCCATCACAAACAAGATGAAAAATGAGATCGCATTGCGGATACAATCAACTGTATACTCATCAATATTCATTGTTGCAAGGAAGTGGGCAATTAGATGGCTGAGATTGAATTGATTTAGCAAAGGCTAGGATTGCATGAAGAGGGCTTGATCCTCAATCCATGTTTGCAACTTCCACCAATGCAATGGTGACAAGTGGCATCATGAGAGAGCTTGGGAGGAAAGAGAAGAGGCATTAAATGCTTGAAGAGACATGATGATTACCCTAGCGGGTTTGGTTAGGGTTAGGTTAGTGGATAAATCTTTTATCCAAGGGATAAAGGAATGTGCAAGAGTTAAATGGTTACCTTAGTCAAAGCATTAAATGCTTGAAGAGACTTGAAGATTAGTTTGGATGGTTGAGTTAGGGAATAAGTCTCTAACCCATAGTCAAAAGGTGGGTTAGCTTGTTGGAAGAGAAAAAGGTTTTTAATGTTTATAAGAGCCTTAAATGCTTTTGGGAGACTTTGGGGACTAACTTGTGGAAGAAAAAGGCTTTTAATGTTATGTAAGAGCCTTAATTGTTTTTGAGAAGTGACTCCTTCCTAATCCTTAGTTAAGGAATGTGCAAATGTTTAGAAGGGGATTAGGCTAAATTAGAAGGGATTGGGAGAATTTAGAAGAAGGGTTAGTGTGCAATTGGGCATTGTAGGAGAATGCAAGTGGGATGGATTTTAGGATTTCAATAAATGTTTATTTATTTAAATGTGCATGCCAATTTTGGATTTATTTAAATAAATCTTAATTTATTTAAATGAGAAGAAGAAGGATAAAACATTAAATGCTTGAAGACTTGAAGGAAGTCATTAAAGGATTAATAGGACTCTAGAAGGAAGCCATTAAAGGCTTGAAGACTTTGAGGGAAACCATCAAAGGCTTGAGAAGACTCTAGAATGAAACCATTAAAAGCTTGAAGACTTTAAAGGAAGCATTTAAAGGTTTGAGTTGATGGGTTTTGGGTTAACTTTTGATTTAGGAATGTACAAACCATTAAAGGGTGATTAGGCTAATGATAGGGGTTTTAGAAATTATTAGGAAGAGGGTTAACTTGCAACTTGCATTTTCTAGAAGATACAAATGGGGGAGGGATTTTAGGAATTTAAATAAATATTAATTTATTTAAATGTGAGAAAGGGGGTTTTAGGATTTAAATCAACATTAATTTATTTAAATGTGAGAGATGGGATTTGGGGATTTTAAATAAATATTAATTTATTTAAATGTGAGAGATGGGATTTGGGGATTTTAAATAAATATTAATTTATTGAAATGTGAAGAAGGATTTAATTAAACAAATAGGATTTATTTATTTAATTAATGGTTTGAGTTTGGTTAAGTGAATTAAATCAAATAATTTGTTTAATTAATAGGAGAAGAGGATTGAGATGAATTAATTAAATATTAATTTAATTAATAGTTGGAAAAGGGGAAATGATTAATTAAATGTGAATTTAGTTAATAGTTGGATAAATGATAATTAAACAAATATAAAATTCATTTAATCAAGTGGGCAGAAATAGGTGTCTACAACTTCATGTGATGATTTAACATACACTCATATATTGATGATGTTTCATTTAATTTTATTATTAATGTGAATCTGAAGCAACACTTGAGAGTTATGATTATCTAGTGACTCCTCCTGCAACTCCTACTTCTCCAATTGAGCTCACACATTCATTTTTTGTTGTTGTTTCATTGGGTACCACCAGTGATTCATTATAGAAGGTATCTATTTGTCTTCCTGATTGGGGTTCCTATTTTCCAAGCATTAGTCCATTGTTTGTAGAGTCTCACATTTCAAATTTGGGAGACACATTTAAGGGTTTATCTCTCCTATTTGATTATAGCAATGGTATAACTGTTGTCACTTCATCTTTGTCTTTGGAGCTTGTTCACAATCAATTTCCATTAGTTCCTTGTTTGTCACCTTCTATTGTGATTGAGTATGTACCTAATTAGTTTGTGGCATCTTCATTATCCAAGGACTTCGTGATATATGAGCAGGTTTTACAAACACCATCATCCTACATTTGGATCTTGCTTCCTACTAGTTCCTATCACAAAATGGAAGCATTCTTGCATTTGTACTTGTTTTATCTTGTTCCCAATGGGAGAAATGTTGTTTTTAGGCTTTGGACTATGTTTTATCTTCAAGCAAACACCATTTATGCAGGACATTGTTCATTATGTTGGGGATATCATTTCTCTCTTTTTCCTTCCTATGGGGGATTCTTTATTATATATACATGATGTATGTAGTCCTTGGGGGTATTAGTAAGTTCTCCATGCATCATCTTGTTCGTTTCTTTTCTCTCATTTGGAGACAATTTTTGTCCCACAGGATTTTCTCATTTTCTTTAGTTTGTGAGAGATTTCATTGCATTGCATTTTTCATTGTACATGGGTACCTAAAATGGTTTAGTTGTCAAGACCCATATTGCTCTGATACCATTTGTAATGTCCCCTATTAGGAGGGTTGCCAATTACTAATAATTAACATATATTATTATACATTCTTATGCTTTGATTCATATTTCCTTAAATTAAATTACATGAATTAGTATTATAACACATCTAACCTTCATTACATTAAGTTATATCTTAGCTTATTTCCTAATCCTAATGAGGGAAGGGGGATTTGCTCTCATAGGATGCTGACACCAATTACTGATCTACAATAATAGTGGTTGACTACCAATGGTGTAATTCAAACTTCTTTATTAATATTCCTCCCCTTAATGAGCATCTAACTATACTTATATTCCAAGTATATTATTAGCACTATATGAGTTTACAATATTACAACAATTTGTGCAAACTAAGTTTGATTACCTTTGCTTTCATATTGCATAATAATCTACTCCCTAAGTTGCACTTCAACAGGGTGTTGGAGTAAATGTGGTTTTATCCCATTTATAATAGCTTAAGTTTCACTTAGACAACTGACATAATATTTTATTATATATTAGTTGCATTTAGGTGAATAGTATTTAATAATATCAAAGTTCTTTTAATATTTGCCATTGGTACTTCATGTCAGTTAGAATCTACCTCATCACACCTTTGCTATATATACAAGATATTTGTACATATTTTTATCATCTCTTATTGGTGAATTAACTTTGCTTCTCTTGTGTTTGTAAATGTTATATTGCAAGTTGTGTTCCTCTATTTGGAGGTCTCTCCAACAACTATGAGGAACATTTTCCTTTGATACAATTAACCTAGTCCTCCTACGAGGGATGTCATTGACCTTTGATGCAACCATATTGTTATTGATTTTATCTAGAGGTGTACAAATATAAAAAATCTCCTTCCCATAGTTTAGTCCACTCATCTCCAACAATGCATGAATCTAGAGCTTCCAATGAATACATTTATAGCTACATGTGTTTCCTTTATCACATCTTGTACAAGGTCAATTGCTTCTAGAAATTTGTTAAAGAGTATTAGGGTTTACAATATTTTGTGTGGTTGAAGTATCAAGGGTGTGGAAGTTACAAGGCATTGTAGCTTATATGCACCCTATCATTGTAGATAACTTTAACACCTTATAAAAACTAATTATTATTATTAAAGATACATTTTCTAAATTTTATGTCTTATTTGACTTCAAATTAATGATAATTTTGAGTTTTAATCTACTAATAAAAGCCCATAGATATCATTTAATTATTTCTACTATTTAAATTTCCCTCCTTCCAAGCCTCCTACTCTCCCTTGATTTTTTCAATCACATCCTTCTCCCTCCTCTTCAATCCCTATCACCACCCACTTCTTTTCACTAGCATTTGCCTTCACTCTTCACCTTCTTGTCCTCCTCCATACATGGTGAAATGATTGGAATGTAAATTGGACACTACAATCACAAAGAAAAAAAAGAGCTTAGCTTGTTAATGGCTCATCCCAATGATATCTCATTCTAAGAATCTCAACTACATATGATAATTTAATTTAGGTAAACCTAGCTAGATCAAAATATTTAGAAAACATTAGGGACACCCACCAAAACCTATGAAAACTTATTTTTTGTAGTGTTTTAAATTTTAAAGCTCACCTCTTGATGAAAAAATACATTGCATGAGAGCACCTTGCATCTATTGCCCTATGCATGGCTATCAAAGGTATTATAAATGTAACATATAGTTTTTTCCCATATCTAAAGATGCTTAGTGATGGAAACATTTCTTCTTGGCCCATTTAAATCCTAAACAATTTACATTTTTTCAAGGTTCTTACATAGATCTCTTGGATTGTTCCTCTAAAATTTCAAATTATATGACATTTTTTATGAATAAATTTAGTTTTGGAAAGCTAGAAACATTGATATTTGATATACTGTTACAATTTTTTCATATTCATAAACCTAGAGCTAAACCAACAAAATTTATGTTAAGCAATATTATTTGCAATAACTACTAGATTATTTAGGGATGTCTCACATGCCTCCAATGGTTTATCACCCAAGG
Source organism: Cryptomeria japonica (assembly GCF_030272615.1). NCBI lineage: Eukaryota > Viridiplantae > Streptophyta > Pinopsida > Cupressales > Cupressaceae > Cryptomeria > Cryptomeria japonica. Next base: position 48,828,395 of record NC_081410.1, read on the forward strand.
ATGGGATATATATAGTACTCTCGTTGTCTTGATCTACCATAGTAGATCTATAATTTAGCCTTACCAAAAGTCCCACATTCTTGTCACCGAACTTCTTAATCTCGTAGAATTAGGGATGACAAATTCCCTTGCTTTATGTTACCATCTCGGCTTCTCAAAAAGATGGAGATTGTTATCAATCTTTAGTTATTCTATAGCTGCAGGTGGTTTTTGTTTTTGATGATTAAGATAGGGATTGGCTGATTGTCCTTTGCCAGCTGTGTATGTGTTGGTTATGCTCTCTCTGAGGCTTACTATGTATTCCGGATCAGCCCCCTAGTTTTGGCTGCTTTATTATCAAAAACAAGATGGAGAAGAATTTACAAATCTTCAAAAGATTTGTGGATCTAAATGATATAATTATATATTTCAAATTAACTTGCAAATCAATAAATTCTAAGTCATCATCGAACTGTAAATAAAAAAAATTACGTAATGTCTGGATGAACCCTATATAGCCGTTGTAGATAGTCTATTGTATAGATTGTCATTGTCTCCCTTATAATACTATTTTATATATTATATTTATGTAATTATACTCAAGACTTCAGCTTTTCTTGTGACTAGTTTTTATCATAATTCAATATTATTCAATTTTTTATAACTTTTAATACTTTTAAAAACTATCCATTAAACCAAAAAAAAAATTTAAAATATTTGCTTTCATTTTTTTTCAATTGACATTCATACCAACAAGAAAATTTCAAACCCCATGCTTTGTGATGTTGGTTTATCAAGAAATTTTCAATCTATTTTAGAATGCAATTTGTTTCTACCCTATTTTTATAATGAGCTAAGATATTTTAAAGAAAATGGGTCTGTATCAAAAAAGATTGATGTTCTTAAAAGTCTCTTTTTTACGGATGATTGTAATGTTTCCATCCAAAATTGAGTTAAAAAACATTAATGAGATGGTGAAGTCAAATTTTATGGTGAATACAGAAAATAGTATGTCAATGTCGTTCAAAGTCAGTCTATTTTTTTAATTATTTGTGTTGAATAGTTTAATGGAGTAGGAGGTCTTATCGAGTAGATTTTTTTTTTGTTATAGGGTATATTATGATTTTATTATAGAAATAGGAGTTTCTATTTTTTAGTTCTTATATTTTGAGCCGTTGTTTTAAAGTGTGGTTGGAAGTTTCTCTTCTTGTTTTAGAAGATTTCTTTATCACAAACATATATTTTTTTTTTTTTAATTTTTGTCAATAATTTTGAGATGAATTTTAGGGAAATTTTTTCTTCTTAACTTTTTTTTATAGTTTCTTAAAATTTATAAATTTTAAGCTTGCCTACTACTATAAAATCTATAGAACACTTGCTTGTGAAATGTTTCTAAGAAAATTTCAATAAGATTCTTCGGATGTTTTTAAAAGCCCTCTTCTATGAAACTGCTACCCAAAAGTCTATTAAAACTAAAATTGTCTAAAGAACATTAAAACCATAAGCCCTAATTATGGGAGGTAGGAGATAAGAAAACCACTAAGAGAATATTAATTCTTTAATAATAATAATTAAAAAAAATTATCTTCATGCTCATGTGAATTCCTTAAGAGAGTATGGATAACTTTAACATTTAAAATATACTAATGTGTGGGATATCATTATATTGACTTTGATATTATTATAAAAATGTATTCTTATTTGAAGCGCGTACACACACACACACACACACACACACACACACACACACACACACACACACACAAAGATGCATATGCATATACATACATGTGTGTGTGTGTTGGGGTGGGGTGGGGGGGGGGGGGAGCGGGGGGTCGTGGGTGCGCACGCTTACATACATATATACTAGATTATTATTTATTTGATATTTGATATTTATAAATATAACCTTTTTAACTTTACATTAGTTATGTTGGTTGATAGATTTCGTTCCCTTTCAAAATATAACCATATGACTCAATGCCCACATAAAGAACAAACTATCAATCAATAGTTGGATAAGTTATGAGTATTTCTACAACTTTCCTCTGAATTTTGGAGGTACAACTCCCTATTATGATATAAATTTAGGGTTTTCAGGGTATGCTTTTAACCAGAAAGCAGGAAAGGCAAGATTCCTAACTTACAACTTTACAGAACAGACAAGAAAATACAAATGACAAAGAATTTACCTAGTCAAACACTAACGAAGTTCATGTTGCATAATATCATTCAAAGATAAACAACCATAATGAACAGTAGAGGAAAAGAAACAATTCAATGTTTCAAAAATCGAAAAAGAAGCATTCACATAAGAAAAATGCAATTTATCCAAAGTAGCACAAAGCTTGATCTATTAGATAAACTATTCAGTAAAGCCAAAACATAAACCACATCATATTTTGTCTTTGGAAAATAACACAAAGTCTTTCTTTCCAAACTTCCCTGGGAAAATCTATAAATCATATCATAAGAGGGAGTTGTACCTCCAAAATTCAAAGGAAAGTTACACAAACATTTGCAACTTATCCAACTATCGATTGATGGTTTGTTCTTTATGTGGGCATTGAGTCATATGGTTATATTTTGAAAGGGAACAAAATCTGTCAACCAACAGATTTTTGGCAACTCTGCTGGGGACTGAAAAGATTTTTTTTATTTTAATAAGTGTGTTGATGTCGCCTTATCTTAAGAGTCATGGTTTTGCCTCATGAGAATGTTATTCTTGTTGATCAATCACAGTTAGACTGGCAAAATCCACAAGATCGTATACTTTCAGGATTGCAAAATATAACTTGGGTGTGTAGAATAAGTGAAGAAGATTATTAACAAAACCAGGTAGTCTTGGACGAAGAAGAAATAATTGTTGAAAGGCCTGAAGTCATTTACATTAGAGTTGTGGAACCATTTCGCCTTGGTGTCGTTGCTCCTATCAGACCTTTGAGGAGAGAACCGGTTAGAAGAACTGCAAACCCCCAAATTCATCATTAGTATCTGGAAACTATGTCTACTTATCCTTTGGTACCTCTACACTAGTTTCCAAAAGTTATACAAGGAGTGTAAGAAAGAAAGGTGTCTGAAACCTAGATTTTGACTTCTTACAATCTGTTAATTTATTAGTCTTTCCCACAACTCGTAAAGCCAAATCACTAAGCAGGCCTCCTTCTCCTCCCCATCCTAAACCTCCATCATCAAGTAACTCTTGTCAATCTCTCACCCTAGTAGGAACTATACTACCCGCTCAAACCAATTTTCCTACCACTCAGCCCGTAAATATGGTAGTCCCATGAGGTGCAATGATAGGCCCCCTCAATCTAACGGGACCTCTGCATGACCTTCCTAAAGGGTCTAGGAAGATATACCTAAATTCAAAGGTGACAGAAAAGTTACAGAGGATGAACACATGCATGCCTTCTTTGGAGCTTTCTCAATCCTAGGTGTCTAACATGAGGATGTAGCAGTGAGGCTCTTCGTTGAATCTTTAACAGAAAATGTTGTTGATTGCTTTTATCATCTACTAGATGGTGTAATTGATAATTGGAAATCTATGAGAAACAAATTTGAAGAAAGGTTTAAGACTGCCAAAAATGAATATAGATTGGTGGCCCAATTGTCCGCCATAAAGAAAGAGATGCATGAATCCATGAGAGACTTTGTAGCCAAGTTTAATAAGTTGGTAGGTTGAATACCAGACAATGTAGCAACAAATGATACTCTATTGAAATATTTATTCACAAATAGTTTGCCCTCTAAGGTTAGCTTTATCCTTAGGAGAAATCCTCTGGCTACTTTAGCTGCAACTCAAACTATGGTTGTCTCAATAGAAGACGACTTAATTACTTTTGGTAAATGGAAAAGAGAAGTACAAATTGGTAAAGCATATGAGGTTAGTTATACCGATCCGGTAATCCAGAGGCTAGCCAATGATGTGCCAAGATCATCTCCTAAGCTGTTAAGTATAGTTGGCCTGTCTTAGAGACTAGCTATAGAAGGTCCCCCTTCTTCAAGTAAAGGGAACCGAATGGTATGTAATTTACATTTGACTATGGATCGTGATGTTGCTTCTAGCCCGGAGATGAGTAGAGCAATACAGATGATCACCACAAATAAATAAGAGGAGTATCAAGTCAAAGAACCTACTCCTTCAAGAGAAGCAAATATCAATTTCCTCGAGTATGAGTCCAACACTGAAGGAGAAGATTTGTTCACTGAAATAGACAATCCAAATTGTACCATTCTCACCAAAAGCCAATATGCAGAAAAGGAAGGCTTGAAGGACAAGTCCGACAATGATAGTGCAGCCACACATCCCAAATTCATAATGACAAGAGGCTCTTTGTCCAATTCAAAACAACTAGAAGTAAGCAAAGCCAAGAAAAATACCGAGGTATCTTCTTCCACAATAAATGAAGTTTTTCCTAGTTCTTTTGATATAGTAGAATCATGTAAAAACACTAAGATACAAATTTCTCAAGTTGAATACCTCAGGCTTAATCCTTCTGAATTAAATAGGTTGATTAAGTTCATTAGACCTAGATCTATCGTGCAACCTATAACCGCTCATGTTTTTGAAGATAATCCTTTGGACCACATTGATCCTAGTTGCCTCAATTATTCTCAAGGATTGAAACCTCCAGACTTGGTCGATCTTTTCTTGAAACCTGAACTGTTTTATGTGTCACTGTTCATTTTTGGTTTTAAGCTGAGTAATTATGTAATTGATTCTGGGGCCTTCGATAATGTAATTCCTTCTCAAGTAGCCAAATCTCTAGGTCTAACCCTCACTTCTACAAGTGGTAGGTGTTTTTCAATAGATTCCTCTCAAATTCCTATACTATGTTAGGTGAAAGATGCCCAAGTAGCCCTCGCTTCATATCCCTCCAAGAGACTTAAAATTACCATTCTAGTTGCAGACATCCCAGCTAGTTATGGAATGCTCCTAAGCCAAAGTTTCTATAAAGACCTAGGGAAATAAATTCAGATGGATTGGTCTTTTGCTACAATCCTGGTGAATGGCAAGAAAGTTAGATTGGAACCAGAGCCCAAATCCAAATTCACTATGATGAATTCAGATGATCCCAAATCAGAAATCTTATATGTGGAAACTGATCCTGGCACCTACATGTGCAGCTCCTCCCAACATCTAAATGATTGTCTTATTTTTGATGAATTAAAAGAGGGACTTTGGACTATGGAGTTTGATGGTAGTTTCTCTTCCTCTAGATCATGAGCTGGAGTAGTTCTTATTGATCCAAATGGTCATCACTATCCTTCAGCTTATAAATTGGAATTTGAAAATACTAGTAATACAGTCGAGTATGAAACTTTGTTGCTAGGTTTATTTGCTTCCAAGGAAATGGGAATCAAGCAGTTGAGAGTAAAAGACGATTCTCAACTTATGGTGAGACAAGTCCAAAGGCAGTATACTGTGAAAAATGGAAGATTAAAAAACTATAGGAATAGGGTTTGATATTGCATTGAACATTTTTAAGCCTTCACTATAGAATTTATCCCTAGAGAACAAAATACTAGAGCATATTCCCTAGTTGTATCAACATCTCTTCTGTTGGCCCATCCGGATTTTAAAGATAAGAAACATAATATCGAGGTGGTCTATAGGCCCAATGTTCCTGACAATGTCAACCGTTGGCAAGTATTTAATAATGGTAGGCAAATCATTGACTTTGTGGAGAACGCCAATACCTTCTTTCATACCATTTTTTAAGGCAATGAGCAAGGAATCCCTGACATTCTCGAAGGATAATAAATACCTAGAAAGCAGGAGATGAAAGGTCTAGTACAATTGAAAGACAACAAGATTCCAAAGGTTCTTGTCTCTTTAGAACATTTGTTTAATAGGAGTGATCAATACATTAAACGAGAGAAGTTTGTTCCCGACCTCACATCAGCTGAATACAAGCAGGTGAACATAAGTATAGAAGAAGACCCTAAAATGGTTTATATAGGAAAATGTTGTACCCTTGAGGAGAAGAAGAAATTGATTTCTCTGGTGATCAGATATAAAGATGTTTATGCGTGGTGCTACGATGATCTCAAAATATTGAGGGATGGAAAAATACAACATCATATCCCTCTTAAATCAAGAGTTGTTCCATTCAAGCAAAAAGAGAGAGTTTTCAATCCCAAAATTGTTGATGCTATTCTCAGTGAAACCGATAAGATGTTGAAGGCAAGGATAATGTATCCTATACATCGCACCACATGGGTTGCTAATAATGTCCCTGTAAGAAATAAAAATGGAGAGATAAGGATTTGTGTGTGTAGACACCTAAAATTGTCATGTCTAATTAAATAAATATTTTATTTATTTAATTACTTTAGCCTAACTCTTCTATTAATTAAATAAATATTTATTTATTTAATTAATTCATTTATCCTCTTCTAGCCTTATTTCTCATTTAAATAAATACATTTATTTATTTAAATTATCCTTTTCCTAAATTAAATAAATATCTTATTTATTTAATTATCCCACTTCTTCTATTAATTATATAAATCTTTATTTATTTAATTAATTCATTAACCTTTTCTACCTATGACACGTCATTCATCTCTTAATTCATACACTACCTACCCCTTTCATTATTTTATTATTTCTTTTACCTACCCTCTAATCATAGTCGACCTCCTTTTACACCTCTCAATCTTATCCCTCCATTTCATATAGTGTCTTCTATATAAGGAGATGCTTCCCTCATTATCAAACCCTAATCGTTCATGCTAATCAACTAATGCAATTGACTACACTACGATCCTACTTGCAACCACATTCCGTTCTTTGTTGAGCTCTTGTGCACATAAAATCTGAGAGCAAATATATCAAGCAAGATCAATGGAGATAGGAAGAATGGAGATCCAAACCCTATTGGACATGTGATGGTATAATCTTTGTGATTTCATTTGATTTGCATTGTCTTAGGTAATCTTCATATGTTATGGTGGATCTTTGTTGATTGTTAGGCTAGGGTTTTGTGGTTGAATTCATTTAGCCTTTCAATATCATCATTATTGTTATCCATTTTCACCATATACATTTTGGCACGCCCGGTGGGACTCTTGTCCCTTTTACATTAACATCTTGTTGTAGATTTTGTATTTTGAAGTTGCAGATCTGACGTTTTCGGCAACATTTCGACATTTTCGTGTCTGCGTACTTTCGGATCGCGTTTTTGATTTTCTGGCACGTCTGTGACATTTGGATCCGCGTCTGCGACATTGGCAATATTTTATTCTGCAGGTTTCAGGAAAACGCGTCTGTGTTGTAAAGTCGCGTCTGCATTATTTTTATCCGCGTCTGTGTCCAGGAAGCACGTCTGTGTTCTGTAGGCGCATCTATGCTCCACAGAACCGCATCTGTGTCACCCAGGCGTGTTTGTGTTGAGGGTAACTGCGTCTGTGTTTACCAGTTTTAAATTTTGGACTTTTATTGATTCAATTTTTGGATTTTGCATTTAGGGTTTCAGATCTGGTTTATTTTGAGCTAACATTTTCGGATCTAGCTAACAAAATTGGTGCAGCTTGTCTTGAAGGCTAAATCGTTTGGTTGAAGGCCCCTATTTTCACAAAGTCTTTTGGGTTTAAAATTTACCTAACTTGTGTGCTTGCAGGAAGGGGTGATTATTTGAAACAATCCAAACTACTAACAACTCTTTGTTGCAGGTCCTTGGTGAGGGTTTTTTGGATTTTTATTGTGTGCCTTGTTTTCATAGACTAGCAAACACTTCCATTGGTGCACTAAAATTGAATCATTGTCTTTTGTGTCTTGAGCAATAGGTTCTTTTTGTTTACTCTTTAGAGGGCCTGTCTTCCCGTGTGGTCATTAGGACTACTAGTGAGAAGAGAACGACCCAAGTGGTAGCGAGGAAAACCCACCTCATTCGAACCACTATAATCAAATGTATTCATGGTGAAAACTATGAATAACGTGTGTTGATTAGTTCATACCGACACACTGTCTCCCCATAAACCCGTTTGATCAAATTTATTTGATCAGTTGTAGGGCGTAACCCCTACCGGCTGGGAGCCTTCTGTATTTACAGAGCTGAAAGTGCCGCATGTATGGCCACACGAGCGGATGCCCTTACTAGCACCATTTTGTTTTAGAGGCCCAAATCCTTCTAGTTGTTGGGGCAGGAGGTCGGACCTCTGGTAGCGGCCCACACACATACGGTTCTTAGTAGAAATACAAAGTTCGCCACAAGGAGTTTTCGTGGGGACAGATGCTTGGCTGACCCAAGAAGTGAGTGCCGAGGGTGGAGCCAGTGAGGTCAAGCATCTAAGTATCCACTCTGAATAGCGTAGCCTCGAGGGTAAAACCCCATGTGGGATCAACAACTATTGTCTTGGCCAGCCATAAGAATTGTGCTTGACTTATGTTAAACATTCAAAACATTCAAGACCAAACAACAAAACATTGTGTCTTTTGTGTCTTCAAGTGTATGCAAAACATTTTTTTTACATCAAACAACACACTTTTCTTGGAGTCATTTTTGAGTCTAGACACTTGCAAACATTGAGTCCTTATCAACACTGTGTCCTCTTGTCACGAAAAACAGTCAAACAGTCAGATTTGGTCACAACAAAATGACTTCACAGATTGGAAAAAATTGCACAAATTTTACAGAAACACGTCTGTGTCGGGCATAATAGCATCTGTGTTGTCTAGCCGCATCTGTGAAGGACAAAATCACATCTGTGTTCCAACAGTCAACATTACATTTGGCAAACAAAAAAATCTCAGAAGCGCGTACGCGTTAAACAGAGTCGCGCCTGTGTCGGGAAACTGCGTCTGTGAAGTATACAGGCGCGTCTGTGTCCAGAATTGAAAAACTGTTACAGTCCAGCAAACATAAACAAAAAATCTCAGAAGCGTGTCTGCGTTAAACAGAGCCGCGTCTGTGTCGGGAAACCGCGTCCGTGAAGCATACAGGCGCGTCTGTGTCCAGAATTGAAAAAAACTGTTACAGTCCAGCAAACAAACACAGTCAGTTTCAGAATTCTTGAGCTTCCTAGGTCATTTCTCCAGGGTTTTAGTTAGCATTCAACCTGTCTTTGGGTCTCACAAAGTCCATCATTGCTTTACATCTCACTTTACATTCACACTTGTCTAAACTTGAGTCAAAAAGTCACTTGCTTGTCCTCATCATACTTTGTCAACACACTACAAACAACATCACTTTGCTAAGTGGTCCCTCATCAAGGTTTCTTACCTTTGGGTCCCATTTGGTCTTACTTAGAGTCAAGGTCAACTTACCTCATCAAGAGAAACTATCCTCTCTTTGGAAGTCACACCTACTCTACTACATACATACTTGGTCTTACACTTTGGACATTGCAAGTACACTTCAGATTTATTTACATTTCATCCAACTCTTGGTCTTCCATACTCTTTCCATTTTTCATCTAGTCTCACACATCTTGGTCAATACCTAGTTCATGGTTGAAACCCGTCTTCAAAAATCTAGGAGAGAAACTAAAGAGGCTCAAGAGTCCGCAAACATGAGTTCTTATGAGTATGACAATGAGATCTTTTTCAATTCTGATCATACTACATTTCCTGACATGGATGCCTATAGAAACATTCCAAATGTTGAGAACATGGACACTATAAACAACAATGTTGCACACAATGACAATATGGACAACTTTTCTATACATTCAGCAGATGTGGAAGAATCCATTATGAATCCCCATTTCAATCGATTGATTGAGGAAATAATGAGGAGGGATAGACAATACTTTTTACAAATGATGGCACAAAGTGGAGCCAAGATACCTCATGATTTTGACATGTCTCAAATAATGGAAAATCAACCTTTGCAACAACCTCACTCCAACATGGATCAAAGGAGACCTAATAGTGGAGGAAATAGAGGACCATATATGGTACCTGAATCACCATCAACTTTGCTTCAAAAACCGGAGGTCCCACATACACATGGTCAAACATATGATACTCACCTTCGCAGACCATTATGGAAATCTTATGGAGAAAAATATGCTCAATCACATATCAATGCTAAGGATCAACCACCAAAGCAATGGGATATTCCAAGGCATGCTCAAAATTTGGACACAAGGAAACCTCGCATCAAATTTGGGGGCAATACAATAGAACATGACATGCCTGTAGAATATGGTATACATGCACAAAATAAATATGGTGTTCCTCAACATGAATCTATACCAAGTGGTCCATATATGCAGCATCAGTACAGACCTCCTCCATATGAACACGTGTATGATCAATATCATCTATATATGCAACATGTTCCTCCTCCAATGGGTACCTCAAACATAGGATATGGTCCAAGAAGTCGATCTCCACCTAAGAGCAGTTTGGAACAACAAATCAGGGACTTACAAAAGAAAATGGAGGACATAAATGCACCAAAGCCAACATACACAATGAGAGACATATGTCCTTATCCATTTGACAAGAGCATTCCAATGCCTTCATTTCCTACACACTTTGTGACGCCTAAATTTGATAAGTATAGAGGAAAAGGGGATCCTAAGGCACACATAAGACAATTTTTCATAGCTTGCATTGAGGTAGCAGCAGGAGAGACATATTTGATGAGATTATTCCCACAAAGCTTAGGTGATCAAGCTATGGAATGGTTCTCCCAACTTCCACCTGGTATTAAGTCATGGGGTGATCTAGCAAAGGCATTTATTCAACATTTCTCCTACAACATAGAGATAGACATATCAGTCACTACTTTGTGCAACACTAAGCAAAACGAGGGAGAATCTTTTGCATCATTTTTACAAAGATGGAGAAATCTAGCCAGCAGATGCTCTTGTGAAATTCCACAAAAACAAATGGTAGAAATGTTCACCCAAAATGTTAACAAAGATATTGGCTATGATCTAAGAAAAGCTTGTTTGTCCACCTTCAAGGATGTTATTGAAAAAGGCTTAGCGACAGAAAAGGTCCTAATTGAACAAGGAGTCATTAAGATATTCAAGGAAAACAAAGATGACTTTAAAGGAAAAGACAAGCCAAGATTTTGGAATAAAAACAAGAACACAGTCAATGATGGTGTTGTTGATGCCAACACAGTGCGACCCAAATTCATCTTTTCAGGATCAAGTTCTACAAACAATCAAGTGAATACTCAAACAACTTCTAGATCACGAAGGAAGTACACCCCATTGGGAGAACCACTTGAGTCAGTCTTCAAGAAGCTAGTGGCAAACAAGGTAATCACAGTTCCAAATTTTCCTCCATATGAACCAAAGGTTAAACCAAATTGGTGGAATGATGATGAATATTGTGAATTTCATAAGAGCAAGGGGCATAAGACAAGAAATTGTCATCGGCTGAAGAACATCATACAAGATCTCATTGATAGAGGTGACATTGAGATTGAGGGACATTCATCTAATCAAGAACATGAGATGTTTAAGGAACCATTCCCAAAACATGACAAAGGAAAAGCTAAAGCCACAGATGATCAAACCAATTATACCAGAGCATCCTACAACTATGATTCAACTATCAATCACATATCAATGGACAATTACGTCTCTACTATTATCATCAAGGACAAAGCGTCTGAGAATTCTACTCAGAGACCCAAGATTGTCCTAAAAGGTGTTGGATCTTCTTCGGAACCTACCTCTAAATGTAATGTTACAACTCGTCGAGGTAAAATCACTTTGCAAGGTGCTCCAACTAAAAACACCGCTTCTTCATCAACCAAACCTGAGTATGACCTTGTAGAATAGCTAGGGAAGACACCCGCGCTCATCTCCATTCTTGAACTATTACGCATATCTCCCGCACATAAAGCCATTCTTGAAAAAATCTTGAGAGATACTACCGTCCCTACTGATCTAAACGTGGACCAGTTTCAAGCCATGGTGGGATACCTTTCTATTCCACACTCCCTTACATTCACAGAAGCCGATGACGCCTCTGTAAGTCAGCCACATAATGCACCATTACACATTGAAGCCTTCATACACAAACATCGAATAAAAAGAGTCCTGATAGATGGAGGAGTAGGTCTAAACATTTGCACATTAAGCACTATCACACAATTGGGATATTCTGATAAAGCTGTGAATTCTACAAACAAGATCACCATTAAAGCATATGATGATGAAGCATTCATCCAAGGGTACAGTCATCTTACCTCTCAGAGTTGGGCCAGTTACAAAGGATGTGGTCTGTCAAGTCCTGGATTTAAATCTCACTTATAACATATTGCTAGGACGTCCTTGGATTCATGAAATGAGGGCAGTCCCATCCACATACCACCAAGGCATTAAGTTCCCTCATAATGGAGTGGAAGTAATAGTTAACAGTGATCCTAATCCATTCATATACTGCAATAACCTGAAATCAAAGACTGAGACCATCATTCCCAGTAATCGTGAGGTTGTTCCTTCGTCGGCATACATTGATCCTGAGTCATTAAAACCCTCGACCTCAAAACAAGGTGAGCTTAAAGGCAAGTTTCAGGACAAAGGCATGGGGGAATATACTTTTAATCAAACCATGTATTTATGACAAGTCATGAGTTCCCCAAAAGAATATGGAAGACCACATCCTAACAAGCAAGTATCCATCATGATGCTCAAATGGGACCCTACTACCTTTCAAAGATGGGGTGAACTAGAAGAGGAAGATTTATACCAAATGCTTTTTAGAGACAATGAAGAGGAAACACAAGATCACGTCAATCTACCATGTGAGAAATATGGCAAAGGCTTCAAAATTCTACAAAAATTTGGGTATGATGGAAAAAGCCCTCTGGGATTACGAAAGGAAGGCATCATTGAACCTTTACAACCTGAATTGACTTTCAAGAAGGAACGCTCGAAAGGACTTGGTTTCTTAACTTCCAAGGTCCACACCCAAAGGACAGAAGAAGCCTTACAAATCAAAGCTGCCAAAATTCAACAAGAGAATCGCTATTCCACAGATTCCAACGAATGGGAATGGGGTTCCGACAAGTCTTCCAGTGACTACGAGCTCACTGAGACATTCAGAGAGCCGGGTGAACCTACGGAAGAAGAGGAGTTTTATAACAAATTCAGAGTTGGTCAAGAAACAACCCATGAGGAGTCTACACAGTCCTTGTCTCAAGGTTCTAGGTTGAAATCACATAGGATGAGAACACCTATCCTAGAGTGCGCTACTAGTGATGATAATTTGGATTCGCTCGCGATCGAGACTGATGAGGAGAGTGCCATTGATGACCTCGATAATTACCTTAACATACCCGAATATAACCACATCTTCACTCTTAGCCCCGCTAACTTCGAAGACATTAACGACCTTCCCCTTGTTCACCACCAACTCATTGACTGGGATCATGAAGGACCTGCACAGTTTGATACATTCCAAAACGATGAAGCTTTTATAGACTATATAGGCATAAGAGATGATCTTCCCCCTGGAGATCATAAAGCGGGATACACCATAGAACTCAATAGCGTGGCATATTTTGGTGAGGGTGTCGGACCTTCCAGTCGCAAAAATGTGAAAATAAGAACAAATCAAGGGTCTTATGGCGAAAACCACATTGTGGCGCTATTTGACCCCAAAAAAGTAAAAAGAAAGGACGTATCTGAGGGCAAAAACCTCTTTGAGGCACCCGAAGATGGAAGGCTCGACATTGTCCCAGCATCATATGAGGAAAAGTCATCCATGTTGGTAGAGGAGACTATCAAAACAAACATTGGTACAAAAGAGGTTCCACTCAACATATTCCTAGCTCAATCATTGACAGAGTCTGAAAGGTCAAAATTCATAAGTTTCTTCAAAGAACGACAAATCAACTTTGCTTGGTCATACGCTGATATGCTTGGATTAGATCCGGATCTGGTAATGCATCATTTGACAGTAAAACCGGGGGCAAAACTAGTAAAACAGAAACTAAGAAAAATGCATCCACAAGTGGCATTACTGGTCAAAGCAGAACTTGAGAAATTATTAGATGTCGGATTCATACGCCCAATCGATTATCCTGAATGGATCTCCAACTTGGTACCTGTTAGTAAACTGGATCGCAACATCAAAATTTGCACAGATTTCAGAGACATCAATAAAGCTTGTCCAAAGGATGACTTCCCATTACCAAATATTGACTTGATTGTTGATCTCACAGCAGGTCATGAAATGTTATCATTGATGGATGGATTCTCTGGTTATAATCAAATAAGGATCGCACCCGAGGATCAATATAAAACAACATTTACTTGTCCATGGGGAACTTTCTGCTGGAATGTCATGCCTTTCGGGCTAAACAATGCAGGTACTACATATCAAAGAGCCATGACTACTATCTTTCATGATCTCATGCATGTAACTGTGGAAGATTATGTTGACGATCTCTTGGGAAAATCAATAGACAGAAATACACATTTGGACATACTTTCAGTCGTCTTTGATCGGTTGGAAAAATACAAAGTAAGATTAAACCCCAAGAAATGTGTCTTTGGAGTAACCTCCGGGAAGCTCCTAGGATTCATTGTATCCAAAAGAGGAATTGAAGCTGATCCAGCAAAAGTCAAGGCCATCTTAGAAATGCAACCTCCAAGAAATATCAGTCAACTTCGATCCTTACAAGGCAGACTCCAGTCCATCCGAAGATTCATTGCACAACTGGCAGATAAGTGTAATCCTTTTCAACACCTGCTACATAAAAACATCAAATTCAAATGGGATGATAACTGTCAACAGGCTTTCCAGACGCTCAAAGATTATCTTCTAAACCCACCAGTTCCAGATGAGCCTTTGTTACTATACATATCAGCTACTCCAACAGCACTGGGGGCACTCTTAGCACAACAAAGTGCTCAAGGCAAGGAAAAAGCAGTATACTATATCAGTCGCACATTGGTAGGATATGAGCTAAACTACACACCAATTGAGCGTGCATGTCTCGCTGTGGTCTTTGCTTTGCAGAAATTACGACATTACATGCTCACTCATAAGACTAAGTTAGTTGCAAGAATAGACCCATTGAAATACCTTCTTAACAAAGTGACACTTACTGGGCGACTAGCCAAATAGGTAATGATCCTGAGTGAATTCGACATCGAGTATGTGGACAGAAAAGCAATAAAAGGACAAGCCATCCCAGATCAATTAGCAGATGCTCCCATGATAGATGATGTTCCTCTAAGTTCAGAATTTTCAAATGAATCCATTTTGACAATGTCACATGCAAAACCATGGCAACTGTACTTTGACAGCTCATACACACAGCATGGGCAGGAGCTGGCATCCTCTTTATAACTCCTCAAGGGGATTCTATACCAAAATCATACCGCTTATCATTTCCTTGCACTAACAATTTAGCGGAGTATGAGGCATTAACTACAGGATTACGAATTGCAGTTCAATGGAAGATCCAAGAACTTTGTGTTTTTGGGGACTCCCAACTTGTCATCCGTCAAGCAACTGATGATTACCAAACAAAAGATGAAAAGTTAATGCCTTATAAACAACTGGTGGATGATTTGAAACAACACTTTACAAAGATAGACTTTGAGCAGATACCGAGAGAGCAGAATCGTGCCGCAGATGCCATGGCTACAATTGCTTCCCTGATCGATCTACCTCCAAACGAGACCCGCTATGAGTTCTTGGTGGATAACGTTTTGGTCCCTTCATATGAGATCATGCCTACTGAGATGATATGTGTTGTCGGTCCCGAATCCCAGTTATATGGTTCCATTTTCACATACCTACATGACAATACTTTACCTCCTGATCTATCAAATAACCAACGTCGCACTTTCATTCGCCAATCCTCTCGATATGTCATTTTAGCTAATATCCTATACCGGCGAGGTCTAGATGGCACTCTTCTTAGATGTTTAGAAAGCGACGAAGCTCAGATTGCGTTACGGGAAGTGCATGAAGGGATATGTGGTCCACATGCTAGTGGTCCTACCTTGGCCAAGAAACTCATTAGGATTGGATATTACTGGCCCAATATGGAGAAAGACTCATATCAGTTTGTCAAGAAATGTAAGCAATGTCAAATTCATGGAGATCTCATACATGCTCCCGCACAAGAACTTCAACCACTTGCATCTCCTTGGCCCTTTTGTTAGTGGGGACTCGATCTCATAGGCAAGATTCACCCTCCTTCTTCCAATGGTCACAAATTCATTATCACTGCCATGGAGTATTTTACAAAATGGATTGAAGCCGTGCCTCTCACATAAGTTATTGGAAAACAAATTGCTACATTCATCCTCAACTATATCATTTGCCCATATGGTATTCCTGTTTCCATTATCACTGATAACGGGCGTCCCTTCAAAAATCAGGATGTTCGTGAACTCTGTGACCGCTTCCATATCTCTCATCGTTTCTCCACACCATATTACCCCCAAGGTAATGCCCAAGCTGAGGCGTCTAACAAAACAATCCTTAAAATCCTAAAGAAGACAGTCGACGATGCTGGTCGTAATTGGCATATCCAACTTAATCCTGCACTTTGGGCCTACCGCACAAGTGTCTGCACACCTACAAGAGCTACACCCTATTCACTTGTCTATGGCGCTGAAGCTATCTTGCCTATTGAGGTCGAGCTACCCTCTTTACGGGTTTCTTTGCAAAACATCATCAGTGACGAAAACTATAGGGTCTCTCGCTTGCAAGAGCTGGAACTATTGGATGAACGAAGACAAACTGCTTTTAATCATCTCAAGGCTTACCAACAACGAATGAGTCGCAGCTACAATCACAAAGTCAAGCCTCACACATTTGAGGTAGGTGACTTAGTTCTCAGAGAAAATCCTAAAAATCAACAAGACAGAGAGAAGAAGGGCAAGTTCGAACCAAATTGGCTTGGTCCTTACATCATTACAGCAGCATATGGATCTGGTGCATATCAGCTTTCAACTACAGAAGGTGAACCTTTGGAGGATCCTATCAACAACATGCACCTTCGCAGGTTCTACACATAGCTCTTCGGAATATCCTAATTCAAAAATACAAAAAAAAAAAAAAAAATCCAAAAATACAAAAAAAAATTATAAAACAAAAAAAATTGTTACTTGGTGAAAACCTAGCAAACAGGCGCCTTGTGACACAAAAAATATTGAAAAATTGAAAAAAGTAAAGAGAAATAATTTTGTCCAACAGTGAAAACCACTTCGGTGGTGCCCTGGGCAAGTACCATGGTGAAAACTGGGTCACCAGCGCCATGTGTAGAGACATTGCTCCTCCCTCCTTCAGGATTCACTTTCATCCTTCACTTTGCACACACTCACAACCTATTCGTTCATAATAAACTTACCCATTCCCATCATGGCTTGTTATTGATCTACCCAAGATTGGTTAGCCATTCATAATAAAACCTCCCTTTCCATCCATAATAAATCAGATCCTATCTGTGGCTAAGGCAAATCCTACGTCTAGTGATGGGTGTGGAACTGAGAACATCACATGTTTCAAGGAGTACAGTTTCTTCCAGCTTTCTTCAGTCTATCCGCGCACAATCCACAATAAAGCAACATTTGCATCACAGATCCGCAACAAAGTTCTATCTTCTCCACAATAAAGTATCAGTTTCATGGATTCAGTCAGTTTCAGATGAGACACAGCAGCAACAATGGGCTTCAACAAATCAAATCTTTCAACAGACTCAGACAACATATGGTTCAGTGCTATCTATCCTTTCTATGAAAGTAAACATTGTGACCACAATCAAATAAGACTTATACAAGTGACAAGAGACACTAAACTTGAGGACTACAGTGGATGTTGGTGTCAAGTCTTGGCTTTCTTTTGATTTCATCTTTTGGTGACATGTCTTTTAGCTTTTCCAGGATGTCTCTGACTAGAGATTCTATCTCTAGGATGTCTTTGACTAGAAAGGCGAGGATGGGGTATCGTCACCTATTTTCTTTTGCTGTCTGTGGATTGTCTCTTAGTAATGCTATGACTTGTCCAAGGATATGAGGACACTGTGAGTCTAGTATGAACTGGGGCATTTCTTGTTTGTGACTATCTTATCTCCATGCAAACGGGTACAATGACTTTCTGGGTCGAACATATGCCTCGATTGTCATAACCTACTTGCCATAATAAAGCTCAATGATGATAACGCACAAGAAGCTCTTTCACTTTCATATCTTCTGTCTTTCATCCCCCTTTCTTGATTGACTTCCATCATCCTTCTCGAGTCCGCGTAGCCTGCTATCACATGACTGAGTATAATGACACACCAAAAACATTTGCATTTCAGGTAGATTGCACCTGCATTACCACATATTAAGCATTTCATACATACATATATATATCACAACTGCATCACATCCTGCACACAACACTTGTTAGCACAATAATCATTTCCATTATCATATTCATCTGCATTACATACATTTACATTTGCATCATGCATAACATTTTAAAACATAAAAGAACAAAAATATTGCATTACATCATATAAATATTTGCATCTATCTCATAAACAAACATCACATAAGAACATCTCATCACATAGGTACACATGCATATAGCTGCCGCAAAGATGAATCATCTCATATATATAAATAAAGTTTCATGATACAATGATGTCAAAATCATATGGCTACAAAAGCACCCGCAAGTGTCTACAATACAAAAATGGTACAGTACTGATACATAGGGAGCCCTCTAAGGCTATGATGAACTCCCTTCCTCGGAGCTACCTGGCCTTGGTGGAATCTGAGCCCCTGAAGGACCCGCCCCAGGATCATCCCGCCTGTCCCCTCTATCTGGTGGTGGTGGAGGACCCATAACCCCACCACTCAATGCCTGTCTCCTCCAGCTCCCTCCCATAGCTGTCGCTGTACGCGATGGTCTATGGAAGCTCCTTGCCCGCTGATCTGCTAGCACTACACCATAGTAGAGGTTCCTCCAGTAGGCTATCTCCTCTCCTGCCCGCAAGACATAAGCGTATCTTGCCCCTGTATCCTCAGCTGCCTGTTTCCCTGCCCTCAGTGCTATCTCAGCCTTTGTGTAGCGCTGGATAGCCTGATCTCGCTCCCGCTCAGTATCCCTGAGCCTCATCCTGAGCCGATCCCTCTCCCTCTCTAGCTCCTGAATCTCATCTGCCTGGCCCTGACAGATCTCCCTCAGATCTAGTAGCTCATCCTCTACTGGGTCAACCCCCTCTGCCTCTGCCTGTGGCTCCCCCTCTGTAGGTGCCTGCCCTTGTGCCTGTACCTGTACCTATACTGGTACCTGTCTCTGTCCCTGTCCCTGTATCTATACCTGCCTGGGACCCTGTGCTGTTGGCACCTGTAAAGGCAATCCACCGCGACCCCTCACCACCCGAGCCTGCCTCCCATCTCCACCCTCCCTTCGAGGTGCAACCCGCCTCTCTCCAACTACTCCCCTCCTCCTCCGTTGGCCTCTGCCCCCATCACCTCCACCATCATCATCATCTCCCCCCCCATCACCCTCCAATGCCTCTCCTGGATCTGTCAACCGTGGGAACGGATGCTCTGCCCAATAAGCTGTATACTCGGCATCCATGCCGGCGTCCTCGATCTCTAGCCACATGTCCCAGGGTAGAGGTATCATCTCCACTAGCTGTGTCACTGCCTGATCATATGACAGCAACAGCCCAAACTGTGCCTGATCTCTAACTGTGCAGGCATACATGCCTGAGCCCCGGGGCATCCTCTGAATCCGGCCAAACTATCGGCCAATCCTATCCACAAGCTACCTCTCTAGTACATAGGGCGTCCACCCAATCAGGTACCTGCTTCGGAAGGTGTACGGCAACTCAACTGCATCATCCTCCCACTGCTCGCAGCCCAGATATGGTCACCATATGACCTCGTCAATGTCATCAATCACTCGCCGCCAATACTCTAGCCTGCCAATCCGTGGCTGCGATGTGATCATATCGTACAAATGAACAAGCTGCGTCCATGTCCTCTGCCCCTGAAGTGTATCGATCAGGTAACCGGCAGATGCTCGTAAGCCCATACCTACAGCAATGTAACTCCGCAGCCCAATCCTACTGATCCATGATAAACGAATTGATGAAGCTCATAATAAAAATGGGCCAGCACACATGGTCCCCAGGCATATCTGGTGTGTTGCATCACCAGAGTCTCCAGTGCTCCTCCCCAGCCCACAGCCAACCCCCGTGTCGCCCTATCCGGACACAGGAACCCACTGATAGCTCCTCCGATCACTGTCGGCAATGCTAACCCTGTGGCTGTAATGGTATCCCATGCCACGTGTCCTGCCCTCATCTCCAGTCCTGGGTCCTGGAACACCTGTCTCAGGGCCTCTCTGTTGCCATCTCGATCGTAGGGGATCAGCTCCCCATCGATCAGTATCCGCAGTATCCTGTATACATCCTCTAGGGTGACTGTCATCTCACCCATCGGCAAATGAAACATGCACGTCTCAGAGTGCCATCTCTCAGCTAGCACAGCCAGCAAACCCATGTTTGCCTGAAACTTAGGCACATAGAGCACATGTCTCAATCCCATCTCCTCGATGGCAGCTCTATCCTCGAGCGACAACTCAGGTCGCAACCTCTGCGTAGACGGGAATCTCTCCCGTGACTCTAGCATCGGCAAATACTCCTGTAGTCAAGCAAAGCAATCATGTCAGTCATCATGGCATTCCCTGTTCATCACAAAATGCTACTCTTTATCTAATTGCATCTGGCTATCTCCTCTAGTGACACTCACTGTTCATCACAAAGTGTTGCTTCTATCCTAGTGGTACTCCCTGTTCATCACAAAGTACTACGTGTGTGACACTCCCTGTTCATCACAAAGTGTTACTCACATTTGCACTCCCTGTTCATCACAAAGTGCTGCTCATACTCTAGTACTCCCTGTTCATCACAAAGTACTTTATCTTGGTACTCACTATTCATCACAAAGTGCCTTGATCTATCCTAGTCTTCCTAGAGGACCTGCTTGAGTGTATCCTCTCAGCAGCTTATCCAATCGACAGCGTATGTTCATCACAGAACTGCCGATTTGACCTAGAAGATGCAAATTCATACCCTTGAGGAGAAGAAGAAATTGATTTCTCTGGTGATCAGATATAAAGATGTTTTTGCGTGGTGCTACGATGATCTCAAAATATTGAGGGATGGAAAAATACAACATCATATCCCTCTTAAATCAAGAGTTGTTCCATTCAAGCAAAAAGAGAGAGTTTTCAATCCCAAAATTGTTGATGCTATTCTCAGTGAAACTGATAAGATGTTGAAGGCAAGGATAATGTATCCTATACATCGCACCACATGGGTTGCTAATAATGTCCCTGTAAGAAATAAAAATGGAGAGATAAGGATTTGTGTGTGTAGACACCTAAAATTGTCATGTCTAATTAAATAAATATTTTATTTATTTAATTACTTTAGCCTAATTCTTCTATTAATTAAATAATTCTTTATTTATTTAATTAATTCATTTATCCTCTTCTAGCCTTATTTCTCATTTAAATAAATACATTTATTTATTTAAATTATCCTTTTCCTAAATTAAATAAATATCTTATTTATTTAATTGTCCCACTTCTTCTATTAATTATATAAATCTTTATTTATTTAATTAATTCATTAACCTTTTCTACCTATGACACATGTCATTCATCTCTTAATTCATACACTACCTACCCCTTTCATTATTTTATTATTTCTTTTACCTACCCTCTAATCATAGCCGACCTCCTTTTACACCTCTCAATCTTATCCCTCCATTTCATATAGTGTCTTCTATATAAGGAGATGCTTCCCTCATTATCAAACCCTAATCGTTCATGCTAATCAACTGATGCAATTGACTACACTACGATCCTACTTGCAACCACATTCCGTTCTTTGTTGAGCTCTTGTGCACATAAAATCTGAGAGCAAATATATCAAGCAAGATCAATGGAGATAGGAAGAATGGAGATCCAAACCCTATTGGACATGTGATGGTATAATCTTTGTGATTTCATTTGATTTGCATTGTCTTAGGTAATCTTCATATGTTATGGTGGATTTTTGTTGATTGTTAGGCTAGGGTTTTGTGGTTGAATTCATTTAGCCTTTCAATATCGTCATTATTGTTATCCATTTTCACCATATACAGTGTGGATTTTTGAAATCTGAGTCAGGCTTCTCTCAAAGACAAATATCCACTACCTATGATGGATCATATTTTGCAAACTGTGTCTGGGTCAAAAATGATGTCTATGTTGGATGGATTCTCAGGGTATAACCAGATAGAATTCACCCCAAAAGACTAGCATAAGACCGCCTTCACCACTCCTATAGGTGTTTTTCCTTATAACATAATGTCTTTTGGCCTTATAAACATGGGAGCTACCTTCCAGAGGGCAATGGGCTTAACTTTTGGGGATATGAAGAATAAAATAATTGTGGATTACCTGCATGACTTGAATGTTTTCTTTAAAATGAGAATAAAACACTTCCAAGATTTAGAGAAAGTGTTACAGAGATGTAGGGATTACGGTATCTCCCTGAATCCCAAGAAATCCATCTTTGAAGTCAATGAAGGTAAACTCTTAGGACGTATTGTTTCAAAGGATGGTATTAAAATAGATCCTGAAAGAGTTAAAGTAATCATACAATTGAGTCCCCCCTCTTCCCTAGATGCGACCATATCTTTTTTGGTTAGGTAAACTTTTTAAGGAGATTCGTGTCGGATTTTGCTGAGTTGACCACACATATTGTTGAAATGTTGAAAATTCAGTCGTCTTTCAAGTGGAATGCAAAATGAAATAAAGCTTTCGAAGACATAAAGGTAGCCATAGCCAATGCCCCCACTTTGATACATCCTAATTTTCAAAAAGAATTCATTATCTATAGCTACGCTACAGAGCATACTTTGTCTGCTATTTTGTTGCAAAAAGATGATCAAGGTATGGAAGCACCCATATCCTTTATGAGTCAACCTTTTAAAAGAATGAGTTAAATTATACCTAGACTGAGAAACATGCCTTTGTTGTTGTGAAAGCTCTAAAGAACTTTAGATACTACATTCTGCATTCCTATTCAAAGGTTGTTTTTCCCAATTCTACTATCAAAAGTATCCTAACCCAATAGGAAATTTATGGAAACAAGAGGGGTGCTTGGATTACAAAGGTGCAAGAGTATGATGTTGACATAACGCCAATGAACTTAGTTAGAGGAAAGAGTTTGTGTACTATGATAGCCAAAAATAAACCAGGGGAACATGATGATCTCCCATTGCTATTGTTTACTAGCACTCTTGATGATTGGTTCTTGAATGTTACATACTTCCTGACATATGGAGAGTGTCTCCCTTGATGTCACCTAAGGAGAAGAGGAACTTAAAATTGAGAGTAGCTAAATATGTTTTATGGGAAGGAGATCTGTACAAGAAGGCTGCATATGGTACCTTTTTAAGGTGCATGGACGAAGAACAACAAAAGAAGCTATTAAACGCACTCCATGGTGAAGTATTTGGTGGATATATCTCGACCTTTTTAATTGTCTATAGAATCATGAGACGGGGATTTTATTGGCTTGGAATCTTTAAGGATGCATACGCTTGGGTAAGTAAATGTGACAAATTCCTTAAATTTGTTGGCAGACCTCAGTTGGCTACCTTACCCCTCAGACCGGTGGTCATTGATGAACCTTTTCATTAGCGGGGTTTGGATTTCATAGGAGCGATCAATCCAAATTCAAGTGCACAACATACTCATATCCTTATAGCCACAGATTATTTCACCAAATGGGTGGAAGTCGTCCCTGACAAACACACTACCTCTGAAGTGGTTATTAAGTTCCTTGAAGAGAACATCTTGTCTAGATTTGGGGTGCCTAAAAAAATTGTGGCTAATAATGCTAGTAGTTTCTCATCTTCTAAATTAACTATGTATTGTTACAACTATGGGATAAACCTTTCTCACTCCTCAGATTACTACCCCTAGGGTAATGGGCAGGTTGAATCGAGTAACAAGAATTTGACCAATATCATAAAGAAATTAAAAGAACAAAATCAAAGGAACTAGCACAAAAGCTTATATCATGCTCTGTGGGTAGATAGAACTTCATACAAGCAAGCAATAGGGATGTCTCATTTCCATCTAGTTTATGCAAACAAAGAGTCAATTACCCCTCCCATTGGAAATATCAGCATCCCAACTTCAAAAAACAACATAAGATGGATATTTACAATCATCCCTAGAGAAAAGAAGCATGTACTTGAATAAGTTGGAAGAACAAAGATATGATGTTGTAGATGGGATAATGAAATATCAAGAGATGGTGAAGAATTTTTTTGATAAAAAGGCAAAAAGGAGAGAATTTGTAGTAGGAGATTCAGTTTTGCTTTGGGATCATTGAAGAGAAGCTAAAGTAGCACACAAGAAGTTTGAGTCTCTATGAATTAGCCCATTCATGATCAGGAAGGTAGTTGGATAAAATTCATTCTATTTGGCATATCTAGATGGCACACAGTTTCCCATTTCCTATAATGGGAAAACCCTGAAACTCTGTAATTGACTCTTAAGAATTATTACTCTTGTACTATATTTCTTTTGTAGTTTTGGTAGTGTAGTTTCAATTTTGGTGTGACTCTATAGCCCTTAGGAATAAGTATTTGTGTCATGTTAGTCTAGGTTTTCTACACCCCCATGGTCCCCATCCCTAGTCAGAGCCAGCTGTTACCTTCCCTTCGCAATCAACCCATTGACATGTTTATTATCATGAAGTTCACTCCATCGCATAAACCTTTCATGTTTTGTAGTTCTTCAAAACCCCTGATCCGTCGATAAAGCCTTTAGGTGTCAAGTCATGTCTATGTTCAAAAAGGGACCTCACCTTACCTATCGGTCTATCACTTCCCAATGGAAGTTAAACCTAGATATTTCATAATGTCGCTCGTTCCTTTTCTGTCTGATACCACGATCCCTGGTAACAAATAATGATGGGTCCCTCATGAGTCTTGTATCGGTTGATCGCACAATAGGGATCTTTTTGCACACACTTTTCTTCTTGATCAAGATTTTCTGAAAGGCACGATCACTCGATGCTCCGATGGTATTGGCTCAAAAATCGGTGATCCATATGATGATGTCAACCAAATTTTTTACATAGTGGGTAATAAATGAGATAATCAATAAAAGGCTCATTACAAATCCTGAAGTAGTATTGTAGTCGTCAAAGCAAAGAAGTTAATTACTCTAGGTTTTTGTATACCTGCCAACCTTGTTCATGGATTTTGTATTCAAAGCTTTCAAAGAATTAAAGGGGCATACAAGGCGGGAATGCAAAACCAAGTTTGAAAATATAAACCCATTGTGTCTAAAATTATTGAAGGTTCTAATTTTCTTGTTGGCAAAATAAGTAGAGCTTATAGTTGCTAAGATAGATACATATATCATCTCCCTAGCTTTGCACATTCCTGAGAAATAAGGGTAGTTGAATATATCTTTCCAGGCAGGTTGGGAATATTTTCATAATTGGGTAGATTGGTACCTGGACACAATTGCCAAAGGATGGATGAAGGTTGTTCGATGTGGGAAGTCTAAATTACCCTCTCGAATTAAAACAAATCTTTTTAGGGATGATATTGCCGACATCATTGTACTCTTATATCGAGTGGTGGGTAGGCCTGGTATAGAATTCTTTGAAGAATGGATGTGTTACTTTATTCTTGTTGTTTGTGATGATGAAAAATGGATTAATTGGGCAAATTTAATATGTGATTCTCTTCATGAGTAGCTTATCGAGTTTAACGATCGTAGGTGATTTTATTTTAGCTCAATGCTCCTGTATGTGATAGCCATTGGACAAACTTCATGGCCAGATCTGAGAAATGTCAGTAACCTTTCAGATGGTGCCCCGGTCTATAATTGTTTTCCTTAGCTGCCAATGGGAGAGGGTATGAGAAATTTATCTCATGTGCATGATTCCTTTCTCATGATTGTGGAAACCCCGGAAGAAGGATTTCAAAGGAGGCCATGACCATAATTCAAACGTATGGGAGTTTCTACATACAATTCAGGAGATTTTTTTTGTATTTAAGGGTCGAAGGTTATGAAAAAGCCCCATTAAAGCTTCCCAGGTATGCCTTTAACTACCTTGTGTTTTAGAGTTGTGTCATTAGATGATCTTTGTCAACATCAAATACATGCAAATGAGGAAGAAGGGGTATTCTTTTCCCTTAAGCTTGTCCCATTTTTCTTGCAAAAATAATGAATCTGTAAGGTTCTCCGATAAGTTTTTATCTAATTTCGGTCTAGGTTCACTGCCCATGAGAACTCACTTACAGTAAGGGTTATGTCAGAAAGAATTTCTATGGAGCTTCCCATTATGCTCATGTCCCCAAGCTGGAAGATTTCTGGGAAGACTGTGTTGATGAAAATAAGGTTTTTAGGACAAGATTTATGCGACTCACTCTGAATCAACTGTTAAATTTCAATGTTGTTACCGTTGTTCCTGGAGATATAATAGATGATAATTCAAATTTAATTGATGCTTCATAATAGAATGTCGTCCTACCTACCTTTCAATTGCTTGAAAATGGAGAGGAAGTAAGTATCAAGGATAAAACTTCCCAATTTTTGGATAGATCACTGGCCTAGCTTGATCACACAATCAAAAGTTGCTCTGGTTCTTCTTCTTCATAGAAAGGAACACCCAAGGAAACTACCACTACCTCTCAATCCTCTCTGAGGGTAGTGGGAAAAACAACAATGGAAACTAATGCATCTTAGACAGACTCATAGTTTGGTGGGGATAATGACCCACTAGAGAAAAGCCCGAAACTAAAATATGTTTGTGAAGAAGGCACTGCAACGCCTCCTAGAAAGAAATGAACATCCCTATAGATCAGTTCTAGTGAGGAAGACACTCAATTTCTACACTAATTGGGAGAACAAAATCCATTACTTTCCTTGACTGATGATGAAGCTACCCAAACTCCTCTCCCTAATATTTCTTTGATGACACCTGACAACACTGCCAACACATTGTCTGTGAAACACCCTATGAGTACCTCATCAACCCCATGACTTAAGAAGGCAATCAAGAAATAGAAAAAGCAATACTCGCTTGCTACTGAAATCAGAATTGACATAGTAACATGTTTGTTAGGGGAGATGCCAAAACCTAAAAAGGCAAGACATGTGGCTAGAATGATTCTAGATCCCCAAACCAATCATCATGTTTTAAAGATTGTCGATCCTAATGTTGACAAAAATGTACAAGAGATTACATAAGGAGAATTCAATGTAAGCAAAATTGACATGGGACCTACAATGGTGGAGGGAGATATATATCATGCAAAGCATTTTGTCACTATTCTCTCGAGGAGAACAAAAGCTACAAAGAAGAAAAATTAAGAGCTGGCGAAGAATGTAGATGTGCTTACTTCTTTTATTAAATCTGCCTATTTTACTGAAAGTCTGGCTACTAGTTCATCCTCAAGGTTGTCTATCACAAAACTTATCAACTCTAATAAGTTGGAAGTTGTTAAATGCTCGCAGATCATCACCAAGGTAGTTGATAGTTGGGCTAGCCAACTGATTGCTAAAGGATCATCATTTATTGAACATGGTCTGATAAGTTATGAAACTCTAACTCAAATGATAGATGTCCATCGAGTTGAATTGCATAAAACAAGGAAAGAAACTCACAAGTTGTCCACCTCTCTCTTAGAAATGTGAGAAGTTAGTGTAGACACTTAAATTAATTATTTTAATTAATTTAACCCTCCTACATAATTAATTAATTTAATTGTGTTAGCCTTTATTCTTCTCAATATTAATTGAATTTAATCTAATTAATATTGTCACTATAGTCCAATGATTGATTTTATAAAACAATTTTCCCTTCTTCCTCTAAAGTACACAAAAATTAACTCTTCTTAATTCCCTCTTTAATTAATTAATTAATCCAGGTGATTCCTACAAATCACCTTTTCCTAATTCATCATTAGTCTAATTAATTCTTCTAGAAACTCTCTTAATCCTATTTAGCATTATTCTCCAATTTTTAATTACCCCCACTCATTCTCTCTCCTAATCAAATCCTCCTACAAATCCCACTTGCTCCTAATCCTCACCTAATTCTTCTAAATACTCCCCCTAATCCCTCATTAGTGTCTAATCTCCATGATTAGACACAAAAGTCAACCATAGCCATTTATGGCTAAATCCTCTCTGTCCCCCTTCTCACCTTCCACCTTAAATGCCCCCTTTCTGGGTGAATGTGAGATTTTCAAAATCTCACATTCTCCCATGCTTCTCATCTTCCCAAGGAATTTTAAAACTCCTTTTCCTTTTTCCAATCCCCATGCACATAATATATTGACATTTTTTAATTTCATGTGCATCCCCCAAGGAATTTTTAATTCCTTTTAGCCTTCCTAGGTGCATTGGGAACTCTTCCCCATGTACCTTAAGGAGGGTGGAGACAAGAAATTCCTTTATGGCAAATCTCTTGGTCTCCACCCCCCTTGTCATGTCATTGTCCATTGATCCATGTGATCTCTTCCTCTCAATCCTAGCCCTCCATTGCTTTTCAATCTTGGTCGTCCATTTTCCTCCTTCCAACTCTATAAATTGGGGTCTTCATCCCCTCATTTGACATCTCCATTCCAAGTAATCTTATGTTGCTCGTTTGTGTTTAGGCATCCATCAAGAGCATCCACATCATAGCCATATTTGCATCCATAATCCATCTTTGAGCACTTATCCTTCATCAATATCCATCCTTTTTGTGCAATTTGGATAGCCACCCACATCAAAATATTGGACCAATCCAAACAAGTCAAGGAGGGGCACATTCTTGGCTTCAACAAGAGTCCAAATCGGAGGAACAAGAGAGACTCCTCTCTTGCAAGGTATAATAGTGTTGGTTTTATGCATTTTATTTGGTTTTTCATATCATTTGAGTTTAAACTACCATACTAACCTTGCATGGTGTTTTCCCTTGGTTCATTTTGGCATGCCCGGTGGGACCCACGTCCCGAAAATCTAACATTTTTTGCAAGTTTTTCATGATTTGTAGATGCAGGTTTCGGATCAATGTGGGTGTCTGCACAGTAGCATGTGCGTCACAGCTTCAGCGCGTGCGTCGGCACTTGAGCATGGGTGTTTTAAATTTGAATTTCACTAACTTGTCATTTTCTATAGTCTGTCATTTGGTGCGTCCGCTCTGTTAAAAAAAAATCTTGTTTGTTAGATTAGAATTTCTTTCACTTTCTGTTTTAATCAGTTCAAATCAAAAAATTAAATTAAAAATTAAAATTAAATTAAAAATTAAAATTAAATTAAAAATTAAAATTAAATTAAAAATTAAAATTAAATTAAAAATTAAAATTAAATTAAAAATTAAAATTAAATTAAAATTAAAAATTAAAAAAATTATTTGTAATTATGTTTAGTTCGTAATTCTATTAACTGTGCAATCACCATGTGTGCGAGCGGTTCGGTGCCTGCGCCCAGGTTCCAACACGACCGCTAAACCTCATTAATGCGCTCGTTTTGAAATTTAAAATTTTGGTTTTCCCGCTAACTGTTTTTTTTATATTTTCCTGTTTTGACGCATATGCACATGTATCAACGTGTCATTTTCTGAATCAGTGCAATCATTCAAGTATAATCTCTATTTAATATTTTTGAAATTTTAAATTATGTTTTTTCTTTGTTTCCTATTTTTAGGAGGCAAACCCTGCTTCAGCACGTATGCAGGCATTTTGACGCCTGCACAAGTGCTTTAGCGCGTCTGCCTGTGGATCACCGCGTCCGTTGTGTCCATAGGATTTTTTTATGTCCTAATCAAATTCTGAGTCTTATGGGTCTGTATGGTCAATCCAAGACTAAAAACTGAAACTACTAACTATTTATTTTGTAGCACTTTGGGCGAAGATTTGTTTTTCCACTAGTCTAGTTGTCTTTTATGCATTTCTAGATTAGCACACATTTTGTTTTGGGCATTAAAAATTTACAGGTGTCTTCTTTAGATTAGTAGCACATTTTATTTTTCTTAAGGGACAATAAACACCATGTTTGTCGTGCTTCATTTCATTTTGATTGCATGAATTTACCTTTAGAGGGTTGCCTTCCTAATTTGCTTGGCACTCTGCATAGACATTGGTGAGAGGGCAACGACCCAAGTGGTAACAGGGTAGAGCCAAGCTCTTCTGAGCTACTATAAATAAATGTGTTTGTGATGAAAGTTGCAAACAACGTGTGCCGATTAGTTCATACCAACACTATGTCTCCCCATAAACCCTATAGAGTGTAACCTCTATAGGTTGGGAGCCTTTTGTAACTATGGAGCATAAAGTGCCTCATGTATGGCCACACGAATGAATGCCCTGACTAAGAACTCTTGTGTTTAGAAGCCAAAAAACCTTCTATTCATTGGTGCAGGAAGTCGGACCTCCGAAGGCGCTCACATTTTTACGGCTCTTAGTAGAGATACAAAGTTCACCATGGGGAGTTTTCATGGGAACTGATGCTTCGCTCCCCTGGAGAAGTGAGTGTCGAGGGTGGAGCTAGTGGGGTCAAGCATCTAAGTATCCTCTTTGAGTAAATATTGTTGGGAAACCAAGTGAGATCCATGACTATTGTCCTTGCCAGCCTCAGGAAATGTTCTAAAGGTGAATGAGTGTCTTTGAGTCACACTTGGCCAATGTGTTTTCTATGCTTGATATTTTCTTTCCAAGAGTAGAGTGATAAATAACCTCCTCACTTTCCACATTTGACAAACATTCCAACATCCAAATTTTTGCACCTTGCATAGTCAAAGTCCAAATCTAGTCCACCACATTTTTACTCATGTTTCATAAGCCTAAGTTGTACAAGCATCCCAAGAAGTAAATCCATCATCCAATCAAGAAGAAGAAGCTTACCCAAGCCCAACTCATTAGACGTCAAAAGTTTTGGTATACCAACCGCAAACTCTTGCTCAAATATAGGACCTTTTTGCACCAATATCACAATTATAGTCACGATCATAGCAATGAGTTTGATGCTAGTGAAGAACTAAGAGTTTGTGCCCTAGACCAAGGATCGGGCTTGTCTTTAAATACCAACTATCATCAAAATCGATGTGGTTGCATTCCTTCATACAACTTGTCATCCAAACCTATCACTTATTGAGTCATTTCCATCCCAAGGATAATCTAGTCATAAATTTCTTGTAGTCATCACTATCATCCTTCTTTGATCTTTCATAATTAACATTTTCCAAGGACTTAGCACATCAATCAACCTCTTAATCCAAGCAATCAAATCAATCCTTAATCAAGCATCTTTAATCAATCATCCTTTCAATCAAATCAACCTCACTCTAAGGATTTATACCTTGTGAAGTTCTATTTAGACCTCATCTTAAATCAATTAATCATTTGGCTTTTGTCCTTGGGAAAGAATCTCCCCCAAGTACCTTTGCCTCATCTTTTGGGTCGATCAAGACCCCAATCCTACATCTTTATTTTACTTGGGATCATTAGTCAATCCCTATTATAAAGAGACTTTGATTATTATCCTAAGGTCTAAATTTTACCCAACTTGGTTGACACCTTGTTTGTGGTTTTCATCAAACATCCCCCACCTAAAATCCTCATACAAGTACTAAGGTGTAATCTTAATCAAACTCTTGTCGTAATCTAAGGACCCCATCAATAATTCTATCCAACTTCATCAAATCAAAATCCAAAATCCGGGCTAAGTCCTTTCATCAAAATTTTCTTCCAAACAAATATTCCCTAAGATTATTCTTATATGGTCACAACTTGATCTCAAAAGAAGAAGATGGTCGAACAACATTATGTCATACTAGACATTAGTGTCTTATATCAAGACCCTACACAAGATCCCACGCAAGGGCAAAATGTACAACCCGACATGTTTGATCAAGATGACCTCTCCTGGGAAGTGTGAACATTCTTAGAGGATTCATACAATCAAGAAATTATGGAGAAATTCATCCGACATAACCCTAGTGGTCTCCTAAGGACCCTCATTGAAAATAAAGCTTGCCTTCCCCCTGATTTTGATAGATTCATTCTTGATCAACAACCACAAGGATAATTTTCTCCTACTCACATTGTTGCACCTATTATTCATCCTCAATCAATAGCGCCCGCGATATCCATCCCCATGGTTTCCATCCAACCTTCTTCCTTCTTAACATCTATTCCATTATCCAACCCGATCATGTCTATTCTCCAACATCCTTCTATGCCATCCTCTTCTACCTGACCACATGTCTCTATTCCATAATCTTCTATCCCTCTCAACAATGCTGATCATTTCATCAATACTTCTCTTCCTCCTACCACAACAATCTGCGGGTCGTGACCAATTGTCGCTCAAATCCTCGTCACATCTGTCATCACGTCTCACATTCTCGCTTCTTCATCCTACCAATATATTACTAGTGGTGGTATACCTTCCATGACTTATGAGATACTCAAAGCAAGCAAAGTATATCATGTCCAAGACTCGCAACATGATATAATCAAAGAAATTCAGGACATAAAAAACATCATCAAAAACATGAAGGAAGGGACTAACAAAAGAAAACCTTATTCATTTGAGGATTTATGTCCTTGTCCTTATGATCCCTCAATATCAATTGCACCTTACCCGCCAGGGTTTGAGATGCCTAAGTTCACAAAGTACGAGGGTAAGGAGGACCCCCTAGACCATGTCTATGAGTTTCAAAACTTATGCCAAGAAGTCTCCTATAGTGACTTATATCTTCATAGACTATTCCCTAAGAGTCTCATGGGAGACACTCTTGCATGGTTCTCATCCCTACCGAGAGGTTCTATCACCTCCTTTTTGGACTTAGCAGAAATGTTTGTGGCCCACTATGCTTACAACATTGTCAATGATATTTCCATGATGGACCTTTGTAACATGAAACAGAGGCCTGGGGAAACTTTCGCCAACTTCTTGCAGAGGAGGCAACACCTTATCAAGAAATTCCAGTGCGATATGCCAGAACAACACCAAATCGAATTATTTCAAAAAAATCTAGTACCCGAACTATCAAAACCCTTGACATCTCAATGCATAGTCTTTCCAAAAGTTGACTAATAAAGGCCTAGCTCTTGAATGTGTCTTGTTAGAGGATGGAACTCTAAGGCATTATCAAAATTCAAGTTAGAATACTTCTTCTTATCACAATGATAAACCAAAGTTTTGGTCTAAAAACAAGAACATAGTCAACAATGGTGTCACTGATGCAAAGTAGGTCAAGATCTGGTCACCCCTTCAAAGTCCACCACCACTAATCGTGAGTTCAACACTCAACAAAACAATCAAAATTAATCTCATAGGCCCCCCAACAATGTCTTAGTCTAGGGGCGACCACCCTGATCTAACAATCAAGCTCCAAGGGAGTATACTCCCCTTGTTGAGCCCATTGAGGTTGTGTTCCAAAAGCTTGTCCAAGTTGGTGCAGTTGTCTTTCCGATAACTCACCCGTTTGATCCTAACCAACCTAAACCTAAGTGGTTTAATGAGAATGAGTATTGTGACTATTATCACATCAATGGGCATGATACACGAAAGTGTATGAAACTAAAGAACTACATACAAGATCTCAATGGTAAGGGTGATATTGAGGTAGCAACAACAAAACCTGGTAAAAATAATGAAAAAACTCAAGATGTACCAGGAACCCTTCCCGAAGCATGACAAAGGCAAGGCTTCATCATCTAATGCTATGAACTACGATTATACCAATCATATATCCGCCTTTGACTCCTTGGTGGGTCGTATTGAGCCTGTAGATAACCACATCAACACCATCACTATCCAAGGAGCTAATCCTCCCTCTTCCCAAAACATACCTAAGATCACTATTCAAGGTGGTCTTGCCTGCTTGCTAAAATAGTCATTCAAGGCATCGCACCTTCCACTTACCACTCTCAAAATGACTACAATG
The DNA here is from genome assembly GCF_030272615.1 of Cryptomeria japonica. Taxonomy (NCBI): domain Eukaryota; kingdom Viridiplantae; phylum Streptophyta; class Pinopsida; order Cupressales; family Cupressaceae; genus Cryptomeria; species Cryptomeria japonica. The sequence goes on from NC_081410.1 coordinate 48,862,291, forward strand.
TAACCACCCATCATGGAAGAGTAAAAATCCAAGGAGCTCCCCTCCACCAAATTCTCCCCCCATGTCATCCACTCGCTGATATGACCTCATTGATCATCTTGGGAAGACCCCTACACATATCTCCATCTTAGAGCTACTCAAGACCTCCCCTGTCCACAAGGAGATTTTGGAACAAGCTCTCCTCGAGTCGTGTGTCCCCAATAATATCAATGTTTCCCATTTCCAAGTCCTCATTGGAAACCTTGCTACCCAACAACACCTTGTATTCACCTCCAATGATGCTCCTGCTGATGATGATCAAGATAAGTGATTGCATATTGAAGCTCTTATCTAGAAACACAAGGTTAAACTCATCTTGATAGACGGTGGATCTGGACTCAACCTTTGTACACACAAGTTAATAAAGAAATTGGGACTATATGAGAACATGGTTGATACGTCAGGATGAATTACAATCAAATCCTATGATGATGCAGAAAGGGTTTCCAAAAAAATGATCACTTTACCTCTTCAAGTGGGCCCTATTACAATTGAGACCCCTTGCCATGTTTTGGATCTTTATCTCTCCTATAACATTCTCCTCGGTCACCCATGGATTCATTCCCTTCAAACCGTTCCCTCCACTTACCACCAATGTCTTAAATTTCCCTTAAATGGTAGAGAGATCAGTATCAGAGGTGATCCACAACCTTTTCAGTATTGCAAGCTCTTAGAGGGAAAACATCCATACCATTGCTCATTAAACAAACTCGCTCTAGCTCCTCCATCTGATGCCTCTAAATTTGCCTCCACCTCATCTCAAACAGAACCCAAGGTCAAGATCATAGGCAATGGCTACAAAGAATACAAAATTGAGGATGTCTTATTAATAGGCAATCGCCCCTTGTCTCCTAAGCTATTTGGCAATCCCAAAGAAATAAAAAAAGATCAGAAACCCATTATACAATGTAAGGACACCACCTTCAAACAATGGGGCCCACTTGATGAAGAAATTCTTGAGACATATGTTTCCTCTTGGTTGTACCATGAAGAGGATGAAGAACCAGCAAAAATTCCCAAGAAGATGTATCCAAAAGCATCATCCATTGTGGTTAAGATGGGTTATAAAGGACACAGCCTGGGGCCGGAATAAAAAGGAATCAAAGCACTGATAAATCCCATCTCATACAAGTATAACAGGGGCTTGGGATATACTCCATTACCTAAGATCACTATCATTAGCATCCCTTCAAGTCCCTCCTTGAATGTCGAAGACACTAATGAAGAGGAATTCCATGAAATGCCTTTTGAGTATGAAGATGATATCTTCTTTGACACCCATATCAACACCATCACCCTCATAAGCCCTTCCACTCCACATGAGCTGCAACTTGTCCACCCTGAGCTTATAGATTGAGACCAACAAGACAAACCCTCTTTAGACATATGTGTCGATGATAATGCTCTCATGGATCTCCTAACTATGCACAATTTAGAAGACTACAGTAGAATTCATGCGATCTAATTACATGAGAATTGATACTTTGGTAGTCAATTCAATACCCTTAGTAGCAAAAAAGATAACAAAAAGAAAAATCATGATCCCTTAGGTGAAAACCTTCCTGAGGCACCTTTGGATGAGGAAAAAGTAAAAATAAATGGTGTATCTGAAAGCAAAAACCTGGATCAGGCGCTTGAGGATGAGGAACAAGATAGGTCAACCTTATTGATAAAAGAAATGTACACTATCAATGTGGGCACTGAAGACACCCCAAAGAATGTGCTCATTGCTAAGTCCTTGACGGATCAAGAGACACAAAACTTTATCAATTTTCTCACAGAAACAAAGATCAACTTCGCCTCATCATATCTTGACATGCCAGGCCTTGATCCTGACTTGGTAGTCCAATATCTTGTTGTCCATCCAGATGTTATACTAGTGAAGCAGAAATTATGCAAGATGCATCCACACATTGCATTCCTTGTCAAAATAGAGCTTCAGAAGATGTTTGATGTTGGATTCATAAAACCAATAGATTATCCTGAGTGCGTATCCAACATTGTACCTGTCGGCAAACCTATTGGGGGCATCCACATTTGCACTAATATTTGAGATTTGGATAAAGTCTGCCCTAAAGATGACTTCCTGCTTCCCAACATAGATATGATCGTCGATCTCACAGCGGGACATGAAATTTTATCACTTATGGATGGATTTTCTACATACAATCAAATCGGGATCGTAGAAGAAGACCAACACAAAAAAGCATTCACAACATCATCGGGCACCTTTTGTTATCAAGTCATGCCTTTTGGTCAGAACACTGGAGCCACATACCAACGAGAAATGACAATAATTTTCCATGACCTTTTGTACAAAATCATGGAGGATTACATGGATGATCTCCTAGGAAAATCCAAGACAAGACATGAGCATACCCCTATCATAAGATATATCTTTCAAAGATTGGAAAAATATAAATTGTGCCTAAATCCCAAGAAATGCGTCTTCCGAAAAAATTATTAGGTTTCATTGTTTCCCGCAGAGGCATAGAGGTTTACCCTGCAAAGGTGAAAGCTATCATGGAAATGCCTCCCCTGAAGACTCTTAGACAACTGCATGGCCTCCAACGAAAGCTCCAATCCATCAGATGCTTCATCTCACAGCTTGCGGATAAATGTCACCTATCTGCGCACTTATTACGCAAGGATACCAAATTCAAATGGGACTACCTGTGTCAAAAGTCTTTTGAAAAACTCAAACAATACCTTGCATCACCTTTGATTCTTATGCCTCCTATTCTAGGACAACCATTCCTTTTATACATATCAGCCACCGCAGTGGCACTACGGGCATTATTGGCACAGACATATGATCAAGGAAAAGAGCATGCTTTATGATACATCAGTCGCACATTAGTAGGGTATGAACTCAATTATACCCCTATTGAAAGAGAACACTTAGCACTCATCTTCAGCACACAAAAACTCTGGCACTACATGATTAATAATAAAACAAAATTTATTGCTAAGATTGACCCTCTCAAGTGTCTCTTATCAAAGGCTGCTCTCACTAGCAGAACTGCTAAATGGGCTATGTTACTAGGTGAGTTTGACATCGAATATGTAGATAGAAAATAAATCAAAGGATAAGTGATAGCAGACTAGCTAGTTGATGCTCCACTTCCAAGCGATCACCCTACCCTCACAGAATTTCTAGATGAATTCATAATGACTGTCACTATGTCTTCCACATGGCAGTTGTATTTTGATGGTTCTTCCACCCAGAATGGATCGGGGGTAAGCATATTGTTGATCACACCCCAAGGAGATTGCATCCCTAAATCATACAAGATAGCCTTTGCATGCATCAACAACATTGTAGAATATGAAGCATTGATTACTTGACTTTGTTTGGCTATCCAATGGAGGATATTGGAATTACATGTCTATGGTGATTCACAACTTGTCATTAAACAAGTCAATGATGAATACCAAATAAAAGATGACAAGATTCTTCCTTATCATAGTATGGTTGAGGACCTCAAGCGACATGTTACATCAATCAAGTTTGATCAGATTCCACACACAAATAATAGAGTTATAGATGCAATGGCCACTATTGGTTCCCTCCTTCAGATACCAACACACGGTCAGAAATGTGATTTTTTGGTCGAGCAACTCTTCATACTAGCATATGACCTACCTGAGTTTGAAATGGTATGTGTACTCGTTGGTCCTGAATCCCCTTGGTACCAAGAGACCTTCACCTACCTAAGAGATAACACCATTCCTCCACACCTCAGCAAAACCCAACAATAGACCTTTATCTATCGTTGTTCTTGTTACACTATCCTTGCAGACACCCTATTCAGAAGGCATTTTGATGGTTCCCTCCTAAGGTGTCTAAACAAACAAGAGGATGAATGGGCACTACGTGAAGTGCAAGGTATCTATGGGGCACACTCAAGTGGTCTCACTTTGGCTAAAAAACTCTTGCGAATGGGATACTACTGGACTACAATGGAAGACAATGCATAAAATTATGTGAAGAAATGTGTCCCTTGTCAGAAGCATGGTGACAAATTTCATGCTCCATCATAAAATTTGCAGCCTTTTATCACACCCTAGCCCTTCTCATAGTGGGGGCTCAATCTCATTGGGAAAATCCACCCTGCATCCTCCAATGGCCATAAATTCATCATCACCGCCACAAAATACTTCACCAAGTGGGTGGAGTCCATCCCTCTTACCTTCACCATTGGCAAACAGATCTTGAAATTCATTTTGAACTATTTGATCTACCAATATGGGATCCATAAGGTTATTATCATATATAATGGAAGACCTTTCAAAAAATAGGATGTTAAAGAGCTCTATTAGAATTTTGATATCCAACACCGCTTCTCCACCCCTATTACCCGCAAGGCAATGGTCAAGCTAAGGATTCTAATAAGACCTTAATCAAAATCCTTAAAAAGATAGTCAATGAAGCTAGTCGTGACTGGCACCTCCAACTCCACCCTTCTTTGTGGTCTTACCACACTTCTATCTGCACACCCACAGGTGCCACTCCATATGCCCTTGTCTTTGGCTCTGAAGTTGTCCTCCCTCTTGAAATCGAAATCCCCTCCCTAAGGATATCCCTGTAGAATATCCTTCCTGATGAAGAATATAGAGTTGCTAGGCTACAAGAGTTAGAATTGTTGGATGAAAGGTGCCTCAAGGTCTTGAATCATATCTGGGTATATCAAAATTTTCTATGCCTGAGTTACAACAAGAAGGTCAGAACCCAGCAATTTGAAGTTCGTGATCTAGTCCTTATGGAAAATCAGAAAAAACTTCAAGAAAGAGAAAAGGAAGGAAAGTTCGAGCCTAATTGGCTTGGACCTTATATAATCATAGCAAAGTATGGATCAAGGGCATATCAATTGGCTACTCCGGAAGGAGATCCCTTGGATGAGCCTATGAACATCATGCACCTGAAGAGATTTTATGCTTCGTCCTCAGAAGGTCACCAATTGTCTAAAAATCAAAAAATACAAAATAAATACAAAATAAAGAAAAATACAAAAATAAAATAAAATAATAAAAAGTAAAAAATCAATTCGTCCATCAGTGAAAACCACTTTGTGGTGCTATGGGCAAGTACCTTGGTTAAAACCTGTTCACGGGCATCAAGGTAAATAGTATTGATCCATCGTCTATCAGGTCAGACTCTATCTTCACCACCCACCCACCAGATGTCCATATTTGCCAGTGCATAAAACCTTCTACCATGGCATCCATCACCTCATTTCTTGTCGGTTGTCCCTTTCATTCCAACAAGAAAATTGTCCACTAATCCACTAAGCCACACTTAGCAGAACAATCACCCATATGATGATGAGTCTTTGCCCAAATCATCAATAAAGATCATCCCATTAAACTAAGCTTATGTCCTAGTTAACTGAGCTTAATTCATAGTCCTGAGCTTAAAATTCTTCTTGACTTGCGCATTATTCGAACTGCAGTGTCATAAAATTGTAACCCTAGCAATTTTAACCATATTTGAGGCCCTCACCTTGACGACGACATCTCTTTCCTTGACCAAAACCTCTTCCTGTACTTTCATCCCATGAACCTTTCCTATTTGACCCCTGAGGTAGTCTCAGGACCTTGTCTGATCCCCAAGATAGGGTAGGATAGGGGTGTGGCGCCCCTGTCCCCACCTCTTAGGATGGACCTAAAATAGGTTTGTCCGACCCCTTTTGCACAATTTTTTCCTCGGGGATTGCACTCCTCTTTGTCATCCTTCGGTGGATGAAAATTAATCCTCTAGGCATGTATAAAAGGAGATTCAATTTCCTCATTTGATAGACATGATACATGAGCAAGATAAGGATAATAAGCAAAATTCAAGCAAAAGGTCTTAATCAAGCATTCAAACCTTCAAGCATCCATCAAGTCCCCTTCTTCATTCATCCATTGGAGCAACATTACAACATTCATTTGCAAGCATGTGTGTGTGTTAGGTTTTTGTCATGTTACATGCCATTTCATGCAACACTTGTGATTACATTCAAGAAGCAAAGCAATGATCATCAACAAATTGCAGATCTACAAGGTATACATTTCCATTGTTTAAATTCAAGCATTTGTAATTACTTTCTTTCAAGGTTGATTCCTCAACCAGGTTTTGATTGAGGCAAACCCCTATCCACAACCCTTCTTCCCTTGTTTTTGGTGTGTAGGTTGCAAGTGAGCAGCTGTATTTTTAGATCTGGACTCCATTTACAAAGGCGGAAAAACCCTTTTGGTTTTGTGGATTTTTTGGAGGACCGTGTACACTTTCAACACGGTCCCGATGACTTTTCTCCAAAGTTGTAGGGAAGATCCGTATCAGTCTAAATATCTCAAATCCGAAGTTACAATGTGATCTCAAACCGATAGCTCCTCATTTCACCCATTTTATCTATCTTTCCTGCATAGTCAACAAGTTAACTTTCCCATTTACAAAAGAGGGTAAATTACACTTCAACTCTTGCAATCCACTTGGAATTCACATCTCTGGATTTGGATCTAGTGGATTTAAGCCCCTCCTTTGAATGTAAAGTTCCTCCAAGTGAAAATCATCCTAGTGACTTCCTTTCTCTCTCCTAGGTGGGGAGTCACTAGGGTTCAATTTTCCACTTTACATTTGGTGAACCCAACGTCTTACACATTAATTCTAATTTCTCATCATTAGATCTGATTAATTGCAATTTGAATTTCAAATTTTCATTTCTAAGTTTGATCTTTTACAAATTTTAGAGGTTCTTTGCATAAAAACCCTAATCTTTTATTTTGAGGAAATTAAGCTTGTGAAGTGCAAAATTTTAATTGCTTGTTTTAGATCTGATTTCTATTTCAAATTTGTAATTCAAATCTGTCTTTTTATTCTGAAAATTCAGTGGTTAAAAATCAAAACCCTAATTTTTAAGATCCTTCTATTTTTTACCTTTGATTGCTTATTTGACCGATCTAGACATCTCCAAATCGACTGTTATTTTGGATTCTGGATTAAAATTGTAATATCTATCATCCTTGAAAATTTTGAAAAAAGTTGGTCAGACCGTGTGCACTTTCAACATGGTCCTTGGCTTTTTTCCTGAAATTTCGAGAGACGAAATTGACTATGTTTTTTTTCTTAAATCCAGAAAATTGGCATACTTTATCAATTCCACCACTTCCTAAGGTCGACAGCAAATTCAAATTTCACTACTTTCATCTTGTGCATTAATTTTCATAAAAAGGTCCTAATTTTAGATCTTCTTTTCCGCAAATTAAGATTTTAATTAAGAGACTTTCAATGACAATTAATAAATTGGATTTACTTGCTCTTTCGCATATGATTACATTGTTTTTCACATATATTTACTATAATCATTTGTTGGATAAGGGTTTCTTTCATTTCATGTTGCTTCTCTTCATTCATAGCACTTGGTCATATTGTGTTGTTAGGATTTCCAAATTATTCTCTTTTCAAATAGATCTTAAGGCTTTCATGTATCATTTATGTTGCATTATGGTGGTGATGTTAACAAAATGCATTTCCTATGTTAATCACCTCAAAGCTTTTGTAGACCCTAAACCTAGCAATCCTAACCCTTGTACCTCTCCTAGGGTACCTTGTGTGGATGAGACGGGACCTAATGCTTTGACCAATGATCTTTCTAAAAGAGAGAAAACATTGGAAAGTAAAATGGACCCATCTTTTTCTTTTACACATACCCTTGAGCAAGGGGGGCAAAATCAAAACATTACCATTCTTACATCTTCAGATCCTCCTTATTCTCCTAAGACTTATCTCCAACATCAAAGTATATGTAGGGAGGATGATATCATGCATTTTATTCATGACCTTTCCCCCCACATAGAAATAACTAAAAATGAGCTTGTAGATGATGAAGATGTCCATCCCCAATCTTCCAAAAAGAATAAGCTTGATAAAGGAAAAGAGATTGCCATTTCACATGATACTCCTCCTTCATCTATAAATTATTTTCTTCCCCCTTACACATCAGATTTCAAATAAGTTCATGATCCTATTCCTCCATCTAGTCAATTGCAACATTCTTATAGTCATGGATTTCATATAATAACTAAACAAAGTTTTAAAGGACAAAGAATCAGGAAATTTGAGCAAGGAATTTGTGTCCCTATAAATACTCCTACACAAACTACTACAAAAGGCCTATGAAATGATACTCCTCTTTCTATGGATGAATCCTTAGGCTCCAAAACTTTAAAAACTATCTTGAAAAACAACAAATCAAAAGAGCCCGCAAGAATGCTTCTTCTTCAAAACGTACTTTTTCTTCATTTCATCAAACCCATGACCATAATGCTGATGATTGCCCTGATTTTCAAAAACATATTCAAGATGGCATACACAGTGGCAAAATTAGAGTTGTGGATAATTAATCTTCCTCTTCTAACAAACCTTCTCTATGTCAAGACCATATTTATCACCCTATAAGATTGGCTGCAAGAATCTATTGGAGATTGAAGTATGATAAGAACATTTCCTTCCCTCCTTTAAAAAAAAAAAAAAAAAATCTTAAGCAAGTGGAAGGAATTGAATATTGCCTTTTTCATGATTTACATTCACATTCTCTTGGAAAATGTTATGCATTTAAGAATTTTTTTCAAAAGCAATATGATCTTGTGCGAATTTCTCTCACAATAGATCTAGCTATCTTTCTTGACATCAAAATAGTGCCTTAGCACTTTCTTTCTCTTCATGTTTCTCCTCACCCTATTACATAAATAGTCAACTTAATTGGGGGCTTTTCAGCATTTGTGGTGGTGGTGTTTCAATTTTAAATACTTTGGGGTAGCAACATGAAGTCTACTTCTCCTTCTTATTTTTATATTTATCTCTATCTTTGTGAATTATTCATTATTGAATATCCTTTCTTTCATAGAGTTATTCTTATGTGAGCATATAATTGTTCTTGGTTTTCCTCTTTGCTTGGAGAGGGGAATTTTTAATGAGTAATGCATTCTTATCTTTCCTTCATTCTCTTGGAAAACTTACCTCTTTTATGGTTTTGATTATTCGCAAGTACGATATGCCCCTTAGCATGGGATGACCTCTTGAGAAGTGTGTATCCCTTCCTTGAAAGGATTTGTTCCATTAGGAATGTATATCGCTTGGAAATAATCACCATCAAAATATGTGTAATGTTTCTCCTTGTTTTCCTCACTTGGGGGGCAAGGATTTTTGCTCCTTTCTCTTTCTTTTTATCTCATGTATCACTATTTCCTTTAGGGGATGCATTTTCCATATGTGATTGTCATTTCTTTTACAATGGTATGCTCTTATGATTAATCCCCCTTGAGGAATATGTGATACTCTTTCTCTCTTCTCTTAGAATATTACCACTTCTTGAGACTTTTATTTTACATATATGAATGTCTTTTCTTGCATGATTTGGTTTGTTTGCTTTGATTTGCATCACTTTGTCCTATGACTGTTCCTACCCATGGCTTCCAGGATCAATCTATATCTTGGTATGTTGAGGAAAGGGGCTTACTAGGGCATGCTTTTGTGGTATGGTGTGTTTGAAGGTTTTCCTTGTATGAACCGACAACCCTACATTAGTGTTTATCAACACTTGCATGATTGTGTGCAAGGCATACTTGTTTGTCAGAGAGTCAGTCCACGCCTTGGGTTTTTCATGACATCCTAGTTGCTATAATCAATGGTGTAGACTACCCTTGGCAATATTAAACTAGGTTGGCTCTCCACATTTTATGCACAACAAATCTCCCTATCCATCTCATATCATCGTATTTTTCCGATTATTTCTCTGTTTCACATTTTGGAGACCTCAATTTATTTCCCCCCATGTTCTTCTATCCTACCTAAGGTCATTGTATTATGATTGGCATATTCCCAAACAAATTATGCATTATCCATATAGGTGCATTATTCATTTTTATCTGGTGCATTAATCTTTTATGTGTTGTGTTATTTATTTTTATTTTGTGCATTGCACGTCATTTAGCTTTCATGTCAAATTTTGGTGCATTATTCATTTTTATTTTGTCCGGTGTGTCCATCACTTAGTTTGTATTTCAAATTTTGTTGCACTTTTCATTTTTATTTCGGTTATCCATTATAGTCAACATATTCATTATAGATTAATCCATTTAATCAAATTATGCATTCTCAAATTTTAAGTCCATTACAAACAAAGTAACATATCATAAACACATAAGCATCCATCATGCATCCTTCAATGAATATGAAGGTATTGCCAAATCCTTATTAAATCAGATTTTCTTGAGGAAGAAATTGTATTCCTTGAAGATGGAAGAGGGTGGACAAAGAGGAGAAATGTCAGTTCTTGTTTTTTTCTTTGCCTCATTCATGGGATTCTCTTGTTATGGCCATCGATAGTACTTCTGTTGTTTTGAAGTCTGAAGATGTGGTGGGTGCCCTACTTGGTGAAGAGATGCAAAGGAAGGTATCCATCAATATAAGCATCATATCATAAACACATGCATGTATAAGCATCCATCCTGCATCACGAATAGGTTATCACAACACATGCATAATCATCATCAATACATCGCATCATAAAACAATAAGTAATGCCCATCACAATGTCCACAATAAAGTACGTGCATACATAAACATCGCCGAAAAATCATATATATATATATATATATATATCAAAAATGAATATAACAATCATAGTACAATAGTCACCCCAAAGGGTTAAAAATAAGATATATTGTCACATGGAGCTCTCTCTCCCCCCTGTCTCTCTCCCCCCCTCCTCATCCCCTCCTCCTCCTCTGGATGTCCCTGCACCCCATGTCCTCGGTGGCCTAATACCCACCAATCCTCTTGTCCACTGGATCTAACTTAGGTTCTGCCTATGGGTCTTGTGTGATTGTACACTCTTTATGTACAATGTTGCCATCTGATCTGTTGGGATGACTCCATGGTATAATCTCCTATAATATGCAGCCTCCCACCATGCCCTCTCCTGCTACTGCATCATGTCTGAGTACATCGGACCCAGCCTTGCAGGGACTAACATCTACCGCATTGAGTCCATCTCGCCCCACAAGCGAGTCACATCCACCTCTGCCTTCTGTACCCTGACTCGGAGACTCTCTATTTCCTCATCCTGCTGCTGCAATGTACTCTACAACTCCCCAATAGCAGTCCCTATCCTCACCTCCTCTAGCATCCTTTATGCATCCTCTCCCTCTCTTCGCAAATCCTCTACCTCTATCTGAGTCATCTGAAGGCTCTCTATCAAATCATCAATCTCCCTCTATAGCCTCCCCATCTTAGCCTGCAAGTTGTCCCCCTCACTCTCTCCACCTATAGCTCATCCTCGAGAGAATATACTCTCACCCTGGTAACATCCCTCTCCTACATGACCCTTTCATACTCCACCTGAGGTACCATGTCATCAACCTCCACCCTAGTATTCTGCACATGTACATTGGGGATGTCCATAGGTGCTTCCTCATTTCCTCCCCCCTCTCTCTCTCTCTCCTGCCACCTGGCCTATCGTTGTCACTCTTACCTATGCCTATGTTGGAATGGCAACATGCAGCCCTCTCCCTCATGCTCCTCCCCTCCTCTGCCTCTGGGCACCCCTACCTCCTCCCGCCATAGCCCTATCCCCAAGAGAATCCTCCTCTCCCCTAACTATCTCTTCCATTGTGGGTTGCACCTCATCATCCTCGAGTACCCCTAGAATGGCCAGACGCACTAGCAGGTGGGCCTCACACCAGCACCTGTACCCTCTTATCATACCGAGATCCTCCCCCACACCCCTCCACTCATCCCATACCAAGTAGGCTTATGTCTGAAAATTGGTCCTGCCCTCCAAAGGACTTACAGTTTGCCTCCATACTCCTACCTCTCGTGTCAAATGTGGATACAATGGCACATCACCCATTATATCATGAATCTCTCTGAACTGTCGAGCCACCCTATATGCTACATATTACTCCATCGCATACACTGACCTTCCAAAAATCCACATCTCAACCCCTACCCAATGTAGCTACCAGTCTCCCCTTCACTGCTTGCTATCCAAAAATGTTCGCCAGGTAAACTGCATCAGCTCGTCAAAAATGCATCGCCGAAACCATATAGCCCCTATCCTGGTATAGTGTAATAATCGCCAGTATCAGTTTATATAAGGTCATCGTGGTCGTCTATCCTATACCCCAAGCAGCCGAGTCACTGCAATGTGCTCTCATACCCATATATGAAGCAAGGTCACCCTTGTCGATAGACTCATATAATCTTGATACACACCTAAATGAATGTCGTGATATAACTATGTGAGCATCACCACTCCCCATGCATACTCTGCACAATCGTGTACCATATAGTACATGATGAATACTAAGAGGGGAGGTGAATTAGTATACCAATAAATACTGAACTTAAACACTTAAACAGTTTAGCAGTAAACTGGTATAACAATTTTGCTAACAAACCGGTTAACACAAATGCAAACCAAACAGAAAATAAGGCATTCACCCACAGACGCAGAATCACCATAACACAAGAGATTTTGATGTGGAAACCCAAATGGGAAAACCCACAGTGAGATGAAACTCACAAGTAACTATGTGCAAAATAGTAGCCAGACCGGTTAAGGTCATACAATGTTCTTTACCAGAACAGATCTTGTTAGGAATCTCAATCTCTATTCGAAAATAAGTCCGATTAAAGACTACCTTGTGAGAGGATTTTAGATCCACAGATATGAGCCACCTTGTTAGAGGATTTACAAAGGCTTTTCTGGGCCTACCCGGTTAAGGGTTTCAGACTTGTCGAAGATGTGAGTAATCAACAAGTGAATGATCTAGCAAATAGCACAGTCTGTTTGGTTAGATCCATGATAGCTCATTGCTAATGCATTTCAGCATTACTTCAGTCTTCAGTAAATCCACACTCTGTTATAGCACACAGACTTGATCTTCTCTTCTAAGATCGCACATACAAAAACTCATCAACCACCAAAAACCCTAACAGCTACATCATCTAAAACTCTAGACATGATGTCCTTAAGAAGGAATCTGATTTCATGTCGGTCCAATAGGATTACATTGCATGTTCTTAGGTTCATTGCATCTAGACACATTTGATAACATGGCACAAATCATCGCCAAAGTGTCTGTGGATGGTAACTCATCACAAAAATATCGGTTGGTAACTCATCACAGAGTATTACCAGTTCATACAACTTTACCAATTACCGGTTGGTAACTCATCACAGAGTAATACTAGTTCAAACATAAAACCGATTACCGGTTGTCCAAAAATGAAGACTGGGAAAATGATAATTGTCGCTATAGTTTCTTCGCTCCGCTTGAGATCCTCGAACCACTTGAGGTCTCCATACCGCTTGAGATCGGTAAACACTTTCTGCAAAACACCGATAGCCTAAAGACTATAATACATAATACTGATTTAGAACAAATACCGGTTAAGCATAACTCATACATAGAAAGTGATCTCAAAGCAAGTGTGTGTCCATCAATGACAATCACAACATAAACATAAAAAATGCCAACAATCTCCCCCTTTGGCATTGATGGCAACACTTAGGAAAAAAAAATTTGACATCTAAGTGTTTTACAACAAAAATATGCCATAATCAAAATTACTCCCCCTAAGCATATACATTTCCCCTTTTGCAGAAAATACAATGTATACTACTCCCTTACAGAGATAAACACGAAAGTATACATAACATGCATCAAAATTTAAATACATACTACTCCCCCTTTGCCAACAATGACAAAGTACAACTGAATAACCCCTGTTTCCATTATCATTAAAATCATAAGAGTTTATGACAATAAAGAGTAAAACTTGTGTAAAACTGATTTAAAGTCCTGCATAAATGTCTTCATGGATAAAGACCATGACTCAAGCAATGAGGTAGCAACCTCACTCTCCATTTGAATCTGGGATACTTGTTCCTCCATGGCGTCCAAGGTACTCATCTCTTGAGTGACCATTAAGGCATCCAGATTGAGATAGCATTTATGAAGTATTTGCAGTCTTGGTAGTAGAACCAATTGAAGTTCCTGCAAATCTTGTGTCTGGTTGCTGATCTCTAACTCTATTCATGTAGACTGGAGTTGAAACCGGTGAATGGTTTTCCCATAAGCAGTCAAGGAATCATAAGGCATTTTGAAGGTGCTTATGAATGTCTGCAAATCAGTTTGCAGTTTGTCTTTCTAAGCAAGCACATCATCACAAAATAGATGAGGTTGACATATCTTACTGAGCAGCAGATTCCCCTCATCTAGAGCATCTCTTATGTCCTTTTGTGCCTTCTGAAGTTCGGACCGGAGCTCATTCAACTTCTTCACCATGGCAGTGTTCAGAGCCTTTTGATGCTTCTTTTGAGCATTGGCTTCAGCAACATCTACCAGACATTGCACTTGGTCCTCTACAACTATGCATAGGAGCTTCAATTGAGCTAGAGAGGAATCGGTACTTGGGAGATTGGTACCGGGAATCAAACTAGTGAGAGTTTCCACCTCAGTTTGAATCACATCTTCCTCCTTTTTCCTCCTTAGTGCTTCCAGTCGCTCTTGAGAAAGCTTAATACTTTGCAGTAGCTCCATTTAATTTACAGACTGGACGTCAATGGGACTGGTGATGTCAGCCAGTTTGGCTTTACCAACGGTTGCCTTTGGGGTCTCTACATGTACACTCTTTGCTGCTTCCTCCTTTTCCTTGGGTTTCTGCTTATCTTCTTCTTCCTTCTTCTGCTCCTCAGCTTCTTTCTTTCTTTTCTCTTCTTCCTTCTTCCTTTCTTCTTATTTCCACTTCTCTTCTTCTTTCCTCTCCTCTTCCTTCTTCTTCTTCTCCTCTTCTTGTTTCTTCTCCTCTTCCATCTTCTTCTTCTCCTCTTCCTGTTTCTTCTCCTCTTCCTTCTTCTTCTTCTCCTCTTACTGTTTCTTGTCTTCTTCCTTCTTCTTCTTCTCCTCTTCCTATTTTCTCTTCTCCTCTTCTTTTCTCTTCTCTTCCTCTTTTCTCTTCTCTTCCTCTTTTCTCTTCTCTTCTTCATTTCTCTTCTCCTCTTCCTTTCTCTTCTCCTCTTCCTTTTGCTTCTTCTCTTCTTCTACCTATTTCCTCTTTGCTTCCTCCTTTCTCTTTTCCTTGTCCTGTTTCTCTTGTCCTGATGTTTTTGTTGGTGTATCTGGAGTAACATCTTCACCGTCCAAAGCATCAACATCAATAGGGTCCATTTGCTCAGTGACCTATTCTCCTTCACTGTTATACACCTCATCTAGTTTTTCTATTTCCGGTTCTTGTTCAGCCTTTTTGTTGGCTTTGAACACTTGGTGCAATCTCAGAGCAGCTTGGGCATGAGAGTGGGTATCTTTTACCACCTCATGGACTTTCCCTTCTAGCAACAAGAGTCTCCTTCTTTGCATAAAGAAGAGCCTTTTATATTTTTCCATAACTTCATAAAGTTCAGAATTAGACACATCAGGAAAATGTTGAGAAAATGTTTCCTCTCTTATCTCCTGTTCCTTTTTTATGGCAATGTGCCATTTGTTGTCTAAGGAGTTATATAAAGAATCCGGTGTCACAAATTTAATCTCTGATGGCGACCGGTCATTAATACATAAATATTGAATGACTTCCTGTTCTACTTCCTCCTTCTCATTATCATTGAAATCATCAAAACAATCTGCCAAATCACTCAGCACTTTTCTCCTAATGTGCTTAATAGTTCTTTGACAATGTGTCAAAGGTTTGTAAGAGGAAATATCAATATTTACCAATACCGATGATGTCAGTTCATTGCTGGTTGTCTTTGTCTTCTTTCTTGTTTGCCTAGTCTTCTTAGGCTTTTCTTCAGATTATATATCTTCTGAGTCCGGTGTGTTGCCTTTTGTCTTCCGCTTTCTCTCAAGGACTTTGGCGGGTGCAACTTCCGGTTTGTTCTTTGCCGGTGATCGCTTGGTCACTTTAGGACTTGCTGAAGTAACCGGTGCTGATATAGATGGTACTACCTTTCTTTTCTTCATAGACGGCTCCTCAACCAGTGTAACCCTTTCCAAATAGGTGTCAGTTCTCTTCATTTTAGGGTCAATCGGTGAGGCAAGTAGGGTAGAAGCATACCCGTCTAGCATGTCATACATCACCTCATAACCCATAGGCTCCACTTCTTCCTTTCTGGGCTCAACAGCCTCCATTATGCACTCATCTACTTTGATGATAAAGCAGATGTCCTCTTCATACTTTTTGACAATATCACCAGATATTCTCACCCTTTGGCTCATCTTGTGTCTGAACTCATCAAAGTATATGTTCAAGACTTCAGGATAACCAGTTCCAATCGCTTGAAGACTTTCCCTGATTTGCTTTGTAACTGGTTGGTCAACAAACCACTAAATATCACCGAATCCTAGGAAGTAGCCTTGGAAGTAGAAGAACAATCTAACCAATAGTTGTCCAAATTTAAATCTCAAGGCGTTGTCCTGTTTGATTGACTTCAAGTTCACCAGTAGTTGCCTTTGCATACATGTGCATAAATCAAACGAGGCATCTTCCATGATCATCTTGTAGCTAGCATTTACTGCTACAGCAGAGACAGAGTTAATTCTGCTAGCATGGCATGTCTGGTAACCTATCACCATGCAGGCATACTTGACCAGATTGTCCTTGATGGTATTGATGGTCATTCCCCATTGGTCGCTCACTGAACCGGTGAGCTTGGTCATTTCGATCTTGTTGATCTTCCTTAAGGTTGGCACTTCTCCAACGTTACAGAAACCAGTGACGACATGAATCGCTTCCGGTGTGATGCCATGTGTCCGCTCCAAATACATTTTGTCACCGTGCACTCTACTTAGAATGACACGGATGTGACCATCTGTGAATTCTTCAAGGAAATAAACCGCATTGTGGAGCTTCTTCTTTTCCAAGATGTTGAATTCTGGTTTGATCTTGTTGTCCTTCCCGCAGAACAAACTCAACTGAGAATGGATCACTAGAGATCCTAGGTCTTCAATTTTACAGTCAATGTAATCCGAAATACCATCCTCTACTATAACACCAAAGGGTATTTGGGATAGGGTATTATATTTTGCCTTCCGTTGGATGAAATCTACTGAATCAATAGGTGCACTAGAACTAGAGTGTGATACTGAAGCCATGATAAATAGAGAAACTCAAAAAATACCTTCGAAAGTCAAGATTTAGGGCTTGCAAATTCCGCTTCGCCACTCACTACTTTAGTTGTCGGGTTACCGCTTTGAGTTCTACACTTGACTGATTGATGTTATCTTCATATTTTTCTTCAAGGTTTTGAAATCTCTCCTAATTGCAAGACAAAACGTCTTTTGTCGCTCTGCACTTGAAAACTTCTTCGCTCGAAAAATGATAAGTGAAAATGACTTGAAAATCCCTTTTAAATGAATTCTCCACCTACCATAATAAATGCTCCATCATTAGGGCGTAAACCCTAATTTGCCTTTTACCATTTTTGGTCTTACACCAATTGACAGGTATCACATACCGGTTAAGGTCTTTTACCGGTGTAAACCGAGGGTTCAAAATATTTTACCGATTTGTTTCCCCCTAAGCTTTCTTGTAGCTTAGTTTGTTGGTTCAACGATTTCCACACCAAGTACAGAAATTGGTTCTTCTTGAGACACTTCTTCTGGCTTCTTTTTCTAGGTTTTCTTCATATCCATTTGAACAATTTCAACATCAATCTTTCCTTCCAGAGTGACTGGTATATCATCTGATATATTCTTTCTCACTCTGTAGAATCTTGTCGTATGACCTGGTTTGTTGCAATGATAGCAAACCATTCCAGGTGCTCTCCAAGGTCCATTATTCATGTTTCCATTCTTCCTTCTGCGTGTTGCAACTGTGTGACCACTACCATGATAGATCAAACAAGTTGCTCTCCATCTAGTTGCTGCTTGATAGCCACTGCTTCCCGACTGATGATTATAGGTATTAAACCGGTTTGGATTCTAGTTCCTAGAGGGTTCAGG
This sequence comes from Cryptomeria japonica, assembly GCF_030272615.1. Classification (NCBI taxonomy): domain Eukaryota; kingdom Viridiplantae; phylum Streptophyta; class Pinopsida; order Cupressales; family Cupressaceae; genus Cryptomeria; species Cryptomeria japonica. Next base: position 48,880,318 of record NC_081410.1, read on the forward strand.
AAAGACTCCTTGACTCCTTTAAGGATACCTTCCAGTGTTGTGCATGACAGACCTGCATTCAAATGCTCTATGCCCAGACTTGTTGCATGCATAACAATTTCCATTAAATCTATTGGATCTAGGCTTATTGTTTAGAAAGTAAGGGAAGTTATTGTAAGCCTTGTTTCTACATACATTAGTAGTATGTCCTTCCTTGAGACAATTAAAGCAAACAGGTTTAAATTTTTTCTTACCTTTATCCTTTGGTGCCAGTTGCTTCTTTGATGCTCCATCTTTTGTTCCAGAGGTCTCACCTTCCTCATAACCAGAAAAACCAAGTCCAGTGGTATTCTTCACCGGTTTAGCTAATTCAATCTTTTGCTCTAGCTTGACAGTGCTCTTATTGAATTTGGCAAGTATTTCCTTTGACTCAGTGAGTTCTTTGGTAATAGCAGCATTGGATTCCTTCAAGGTTGCATTCCCAAAAATAGCCATGTTTATTTCACCTTGCATTTCCTCTTTTTCCACTTTGCTCTCTTGGAGATGAATGGTAAGTGCACTGATTTCTTGCTTCAGCTTGGAGATCTCATGATCTTTTTCTTTTACCAGATCTTCAGCTTTTCTCCAATTCTCAAGCTCTTGACACATCCTGATAGTCAGTCCTTCAAGTTCCCTTCTCAGGTTGGCATTAGACTCATTCATCTTTTCAACTTCTTCAACTAGGGCTTCCATGTCTGCTTCATCATAGGAACTATTTTCAGTTAGCTCCATCAGTTTCTCAGCATGCTCTCTCCTTTTTGCTACAGAGGCCTTATACTTGACTTTGAGTTCATCATAGGCTTTCTCAGATTGAGTGAGCTGATGAGTAAGTTCCCTCATAGTGTATTCCCCCATATCTCTTTCCAAGTGGTTAAACTTATAGAAAGGTTGGCTCTGATACCAATTGATGAATACTAAGAGGGGGGGTGAATTAGTATACCAATAAATACTGAACTTAAACACTTAAACAGTTTAGCAGTAAACTATTATAATAGTTTTGCTAACAAACCGGTTAACACAAATGCAAACCAAACAACAAATAAGGCATTCACCCACATAAGCACAATCACCATAACACGAGATTTTGACATGGAAACCCAAATGGGAAAAACCACAGTGAGATGAAACTCACAAGTAATTATCTGCAAAATAGTAACCAGACCGGTTAAGGTCATACAATGTTCTTTACCAGAACAGATCCTGTTAGGAATCTCAATCTTTGTTAAGAGATAAGTCTGATTAAATACTACCTTGTGAGAGGATTTTAGATCCGCAAATGTGAACCACCTTGTTAGAGGATTTACAAAGGCTTTTCTGGGCCTACCCAGTTAAGGGTTTTAGACTTGTCAAAGATGTGAGCAATCAACAAGTGAATGATCTAGCAAATAGCACAGTCTGCTTGGTTAGATCCATGATAGCTCATTGCTAATGCATTTTAGCATTACTTCAGTCTTCAGTAAATCCACACTCTGTTATAGCACACAGACTTGATCTTCTCTTCTAAGATCGCACATACAAAAACTCATCAACCACCAAAAACCCTAACAGCTACATCATCTAAAACCCTAGACATTGCAAGTCGGTCCAATAGGATTACATTGCAAGTTCCTAGGTTCATTGCATCTAGACTCATTTGATAACACGACACAAATCACCGTCAAAGTGTCGATGGATGGTAAATCATCACAAAAATATTGGTTGGTAACTCATCACAGAGTATTACCGATTCATACAACTTTACCAATTACCGATCGGTAACTCATCATAGAGTAATACCGGTTCAAACATAAAACTGATTACCGGTTGTCCAAAAATGAAGACTGGGAAAATTATAACTGCCGCTACAGTTTCTTCACTCTACTTGAGATCCTCGAACCGCTTGAGTTCTTCATACCGCTTGAGATCGGTAAACACTTTCTGCAAAACATCGATAGCCTAAAGACTATAATACATAATATAGGTTTGGAACAAATACCGGTTGAGCATAATTCATACATAGAAAGTGATCTCAAAGCAAGTGTGTGTCCATTAATGACAATCACAATATAAACATAAAAAATGCCAACAGTACACACACCGGCTCCATCCAATCGGAAACCCATGTCCTCCCAAGTCAAGCATCACTCATCCACTGAGGAATCCACAGATCATGGGCACCAGACATGGAATGTGTCAAATCTGCATCACCCTCCCCAAGTGCATATGTGTCTTATCCATCATCGGCAGTGCATCCCACTCACAAACCTCCCACAGATAAAAATATTTTGCGTCTAGCCTATACTCAAGAATCACGCCTCGAATGGGGATCTTCAAGATCCTCCACACATCCAATAATGTAATAGTGGCCTCTCCTATGAGCAGATGGAAGGTACAAATCCTACTATCTCATCTCTCCACCAGTGCAGTCATCATGGTTGTGTGTGCTCTAATCCTTGGCCATCGGCTGACAAAATCCAATCCCACAACACTCAGTATCTCCAGCTCATCTATCACTAACCACCTATATAGCCTCATCTTCATCGAGTAGTGCTCTCTCGATCCTAGTGGTCCTAAGTCCACCTCCATTCAGGCAAACAACTTCATTAACCCTTGCCATTATTCCTAAGTCCACCCTATCCTATGTCTGAAGCATCCATGTTACCTTCTAAGATGAATCTTGCACTTAAACCCCTCCACTTCTTCATTTTCTCCCTTTCCTGGCACTCATGTTGATTCATTCAGTGCATGCACCAAAACCGTGGTGCTCGCGCTAACCCATAGTCGGACGCATTAAAGCCCTTTCCCTCCCCCCAGACTTAGATCTTAACCTCGACTAGTATGGGCACTCGTGCCACGTGCGTATTAGTGCCCCAATCACCCCTCAAACCCCCAATCCCCGCGGGTGTGGGTGTTATTTGCCAACGCTCGCACTAACCTAGGGGTGCGCACTGAATTGACAATCAGCATGTCCACCCCACTAAAATTTTGCTCTAATTTTATCCTATAAATCCTTCCTTAAACTATCAAATCACAAGGTGGGCCCAAGGTACATACTGGTGGACTGTAGTAGGCTAACCTCTCATGTCGGTGAACCCTCTCTATGCAATGCTCATGTGTAGGAACGTGATCCATCTCTCCTTCTACTTTCTAAGCTCTGATCCTCTCCAATAGCTATGTGTGACAACGACCCTTCATTGGGCCTGTGTGGCTTATATAGATCCCCCTTATGGGCTCACTTCTTCATCTCTCCCCTTCTTCTATTTCACATATGTTCATTATTCTCTCTCTTTCTTTCTTCTTTTCGAGATTTTTCTACAAAAAAAATTTCAAAAAATTCTGAAATTTTTTCGAAGGGGCATACACTATCGGTGCTTTACGCCAGGGCATCCTCTTTCTTCTATCTTTTACCCATCGCCAATTTTTGCACCTATGTAAAAGAGGGGCCAAATGTAGACACTTAAATTAATTATTTTAATTTATTTAACCCTCCTACATAATTAATTTATTTAATTGTGTTAGCCTTTATTCTTCTCAATATTAATTGAATTTTTATATAATTAATATTGTCACTATAGTCCAATGATTGGTTTTATAAATCAATTTTCCCTTCTTCCTTTAAAGTACACAAAAATTAACTCTTCTTAATTCCCTCTTTAATTAATTAATTTCAATTAATTAATTAATCCAAGTGATTCTTACAAATCACCTTGTCCTAATTCATCATTAGTCTAATTAATTCTTCTAGAAACTCTCTTAATCCTACTTAGCATTATTCTCCAATTTTTAATTACCCCCACTCATTCTCTCCTAGTCAAATCCTCCTACAAATCCCACTTGCTCCTAATCCTCACCTAATTCTTCCAAATAGTCCCCATAATCCCTCATTGGTGCCTAATCTCCATGATTAGACACAAAAGTCAACCATAGCCATTTATGGCTAAATCCTCTTTGTCCCTCTTCTCACCTTCCACCTAAAATGCCCCCTTTTTGGGTGAATGTGAGATTTTCAAAATCCCACATTCTCCCATGTCTCTCATCTTCCCAAGGAATTTTAAAGTTCTTTTTCCCTTTTCCAATCCCCATGCAAACAATATCTTGACATTTTTTAATTTCATGTGCATCTCCCAAGGAAGTTTTAATTCCTTTTATCTTTCCTAGGTGCATTGGGAACTCCTCCCCATGTACCTTGAGGAGGGTGGAGACAAGAAATGCCTTAATGGAAAATATCTTAGTCTCCACCCCCCTTGTCATGTCATTGTCCATTGATCCATGTGATCTCTTCCTTTCAATCCTATCCCTCCATTGGTTTTCAATCTTGGCCATCCATTTTCCTCCATTCAACTCTATAAAATGGGGTCTCCATCCCCTTATTTGACATCTCCAATCCAAGCAATCTTATGATGCTAGTTTGTGTTTACCCATCCATCAAGAGCATCCACATCATAGCCATATTTGCATCCATAATCCATCTTTGAGCACTTATCCTTCATCCATATCCATCCCTTGTTTTGCAATTTGGAGAGCCACCCACATCCCAATATTGGACAAATCCAAACAAGTTAAGGAGGGGCGCATTCTTGGCTTCAACAACAGTCCAAATCAGAGGAACGAGAGAGACTCCTTGTAATGTTCCTACTAATTTGGTTACTCAAATCCTGCAACATAAGTCAGCTATTTAATTAAATGGTAATGATATCCAGTTGCTCTTACCTTAAATTAGAAAAAAAGAATATTCATTAAGGCTTTAAACAGGATGTACTAGAGGGGGCCAGGAACCCCGTGATAGTTACTTTCCATTCCCTAACATGCCTTTACGAATAGGTCATCCTAGAGTTGGACAAGGAAACTTAGGGCGACTCCCCTCCTCTAACCATGCTTTCTCCTCATATAGTTATCATCATAGAGGAACATTAAGGCAGACATAGCGGGGCCTTTGGCACGGCGAATCTAAGTTCCAGGTTTATTCCCCTTGGACATGCTTAGATACCTGCTTACCCTCTTACCTACTCTCCTCTTTCCAATATGCTATGATAGACTGGTTTAATATTAATTTAACTTGGTTACATTTGTTTATCCTTTGAATATTAGTTATTACTTCCCAATTATGTGTAAAAGTGAATAGATTAATAAAACCTTCATATTAGTCGATTATTATTTTTAAATATTATTTATTTAAATAAAACCTTCATATTATTATTTTGATTAAATAATCATTATTAGTCATTATTATTCATTCATTATTATGATATAATACAATACACTTGTACATGACCTAATTATGGCTCATGACAGGCAATTCATGGTTAGAATGCACACAGGCAAAAAGGGTCCACCCTTTTATTAATCTATTCACTATTACACATAATTGGAAAGTAATAACTAATATTCAAAGGATAAACAATTGTAACCAAACCGAATTAATATTAAACCAGTCCATCATAGCATATTGGAAAGAGGAGAGTAGGTAAGAGGGTAAGCGGGTATCTAAGCATGTCCAAGGGGAATAAACCTAGAACTTAGATTCGCCGTGCCAAAGGCCCCACTATGTCTGCCTTAATGTTCCTCTATGATGATAACTATATGAGGAGAAAACATGGTTAGAGGAGGGGAGTCGCCCTGAGTTTCCTTGTCCAACTCTAGGATGACCTGACCGTAAGGAAGGCATGTTAGGGAATGGAAAGTAACTATCACGGGGTTCCTGGCCCCCTCTAGTACAGCTTGTTTAAAGCCTTAACGAATATTCATTTTTTCTAATTTAAGGTAAGAGCAACTGGATATCATTACCATTTAATTAAATAGCTGACTTATGTTGCAGGATTTGAGTAACCAAATTAGTAGGAACATTACAGTGGTATCAGAGCAAGTTATCCTGCCATCCTGTGCTGAACAGTTTATGAAAACATATCAAAGGAAGGGAAAGAAAATGAGTGATCAACTAAGCAATGAAATAAAATCTTTCATGGAACAAACTGCCCAAACCACCCAAGTGCTTATGGCACAAAATCATACCCTCCTGCAAGCCATATAGAGTATGAGCAATAATATACCTAGAACCAACCCAACCAATGGAAGAGACACTAATTCAAATCATTCGGAGAATAACCATAATTCATCCCCAAAAGTATCTCACCCAAGGCCAACAAGACCCTCATTTTTACCCAGAGAAAACCAGGAGGAAGAGGAGGTAGCAAACGAACAACCTCAAGATAATGTTGATGAAATCTTAGAAGCATACTCTAGACTTGCCCCTGAATTAAGAGATCATACTTCCTTTAAGGACTATTATGATGCCAAAATGAAAGCAAAAGAACCTACACAAGGAAAAAGCAATCAGATAAAGACTTTAAGGAGCAAATCAATAAAATAACCATACCCAATTTTGATGGGAGTGACAAGCTCTCTACTCGAGCCTGGGTCCAAAAGCTGGACACGTACTTATCCTTAAGTCCAATGACAGAAGATAATGCAATAAAATTTGTCGTGTTACACCTGGCAGGTGTAGCCCACGAATGGTGGCATTATGGACTGATCACGCAAGACCATTTACTTATAACCTCCTATGATGAGTTCACCCAGAAACTCATCAAGAGATTTGATCAAAGGCACCCCCAATGGTATTTTAAAGAGTTGACCCAGCTAAGACAACATGGATCGATAGAAGAATTTGCCAATGAATTTCAAAAATTAGCAGTCATGGTTCTTGAAATTTCACAAGAGCGACTCACATATCTTTTCATAGAAGGATTAAAAGAATCAATTCAAAGTACGGTGAGTGCTTTTGAGCCCTCCACCTTAAGCGAAGCAATTTATAAAGCAAAGAAGTTTGATCATACACCACCCAAAGATCATTTCAAAAAATTCCCATCAAAGGAAGATAAATGAAAAAGGGAGCCAACTAAAGAGAATCCATGTTTTCATTGCAAGGAACCATGGGAGAAAGGACATTTGTGCAAAGGATTAGAAGCACAAAGACAGCGGGGTGAACTAAGATGAAGGAACTTATGTTTCCAATGCAAGGAGCCTTGGGATCACCATCACACATGCAAGAAGGGAAGCCATATACGTAATGTAGAGTGGACAGCAAATATAGACGAGGGACCCCAAAAGAAAGCAAAAATAGATGAAGAGGTACACGGGTCTCTTGCCACAATCTCCCAAGTCAATGAAAACCAGCCCTTTAGGCTCAAGGGCACCCTCAAGGGACAGAGGGTAATTGCCTTGGTGGATAGCGGAGCTTCTCATGACTTTATTAGTGAAAATCTAGTTACAAAAAGAAAGCTTAAAACTGAGGACTTTAATGGATTCAAGGTGTCCTTCGCAAATGGGAACATTGACCCATGCACCAAGATTTTACCACAGCTGGAAATCATAATTGGAGAGCACATGCCTGGTTTTAGCCATACCAGATTTTACAATACCCTTTGAGCTCCAGTGTGATGCCTCAAGTGAAGGAATAGGGGCAGTCCTTATGCAGAATAAACATCCCATAGCATTTGAAAGCCACAAACTTACCGAAGTCAAAAAACATTACTCTATCTATGACAAGGAAATGTTGGCAATAATGCATGCCCTAGCCAAATTTAGACAATACCTCATATGTGGGAAGTTCAATGTTAAAACAGATCATAATAGCCTTAGGTTTTTCATGAACCAAAAAGACCTTAACGATCGCCAGCAGAAATGGGTAAGCAAAGTTCAGGCTTATGATTTCGACATAGAATATGTCAAAGGTGCCAATAATGTGGTAGCAGACGCTTTATCCCATCGAGGCTACCTAAACTCTGTAACTAGTATCACAGGGGAGTGGAAGAATGACATTATTGCCGAGTATGCAAAAGACCCCCAAGCCAGAGAGATGTTGGAAGGAGTACTACCAAATGATGATCACAAGGTAATGTATGAACACATTTTGCACAAGGGAAGAATATTCCTCACTCATAACTCGAAAATGAAAGGAAAGATTATGAAAGAATATCATGATAACCCCCTAGCAAGCCATCTGGGGTACTACAAAACCTACAAAGAAATAAGAGAAAGGTTCTCTTGGAAGGGCTTATAAAGGGACGTAATGAAATACGTCCAAGAATGTATGACTTGTCAAAGGGACAAGGAAGAACACAACCTCCCAGCAGGCCTTCTACAACCACTACCCATCCCTGAACAAAAATGGGAGAGTATTTCTATGGATTTCATCACAGGACTGCCTAAGGTACAAGGGAAAGATTGCATTTATGTGATAGTAGATCGATTGACTAAATATGCACACTTCTTTGCAATAGCAACAGACTACAAGGCCCCCCAAATAGCATAAATCTTCTTCAGAGAAATCTTTAGACTACACGGATTACCAAGAAACATAATCAGTGACAAAGATAGTCGATTTCTAAGCCAATTCTGGTAAGAATTGTTCCGATTGGCAGGAACAGATCTGACGCCAAGCACTAGTTACCACCCCCAAATAGATGGTCAGATAGAAATTATAAACAAATGGATAGAAGGCTATCTCCGGAATTATATCACAAGTCAACAGAATGCCTGGATCAAGTGGTTACATTTAGGAGAGCATTGCTACAACACTACGCATCACATGTCCATCAGCATGAGTCCCTTTAAAGCATTATATGGTTATGAGGCCACCTCATTTGGGAACTTAATTGCTATGGGTAGTAACGTGCCTAAAGCTAAAGACTTTATACAATACAATATGGATTTAATGAAAACACTAAACGACAATCTTCACCATGCATAGAACCAACAGACAATATACGTCGACCAAAAACGAACAGAGAGGACATTTGAAGTCAGAGAATTGGTTTTCTTGAGGCTTCAACCTTACAAATAGGCATCAATCAAGAAGAGTGGAGCAGAGAAATTGAAACCTAGATTCTATGGACTATACAAAGTCCTACGAAGAATAGGGGAAGTAGCCTATGAGATCGAGTTGCCAAAAAATAGTAAAATCCACAATGTTTTTCATGTATCCCGACTTAGGAAAGTCCTGGGGCAGCAGGTCAACCTATGCATCGAATTGCCACCACTAGATGATGAAGGGAAACTCATGTTGGAACTAGAAGTTATTTTGGATAAGCATGAAAGGAGTTTGAGGAATAGGACTATTCTCGAGTACTTGGTCAAATGGAAAAATCTGCCAGAAGAAGATGCCGCATGGGTAGGAGACGAAATAATTTCACGACCAAAAGTTGCTTGAGGACAAGCAAATTTGGGAGGGGTGGACTGTCATGAGCCATAATTAGGTCATGTACAAGTGTATTGTATTATATCATAATAATAAATTATTGGAAATAATGAATGAATAATAACGACTAATAACGATTATTTAATCAAAACAATAATATGAAGGTTATATTTAAATAAATAATATTTAAAAATAATAATCAACTTAAACAATAGTATTCACATAACATTTAAAATAATCTTATGGCAATTAATTTTAATAGTTATTTATTTTAATAAATAACTATTAAAATAAAGGTTTGAATATTTAATAAATAATAAAAGTAAATAATATTCAAATTATTAAGGATACTAAATAACATCTAAAATTAATTTAATTAAGCTCACACCATAAGGTTGGCAATTAAAAATAATTAACCATTCATAATAAACATTCAATAAAATAAACGTAGCATCTGAAATATTGTCGTGACCCTTCCCTACGAGTGCATGAAGCGGCATGGAGCGCATCCGCACTGGTCACGTCGCACCAGCAGAAGAGTGCGACCCATCCAAAGCAGGCTATATGTAGGCGTCCATGCTGGAAGAAGGGGGAGGGCTAGGAAGAGGAGGATAGAAGCAAAGGAGAATAGCTTCACAGAGGAAGACAGAGATCAGTGGAAGTTCACGGGAGGAGAAATATAGTTGGGACCATTACCCAGCGAACAATATACATATGCCAATCTGGGAGGAACATATATATTGGGGGAATAACTGCCATCCAACCCAATTCAATCAATCAAATTCATTTTGAAGTGCGGTGCAGATTACTAGAGAATTGTCTACCATAACGGCAACAGAACACACATGCTAGGTATATTATAAATTAGGTAATACTGAATAAGTCCTTCACAAGTATTAATGATCAATCGTTATGCATTAGGATTACAATTAGCCTAGCAAAAGAATAGTGCATAATGTCATAAGCAATTCATGGTTAGAATGCACACAGGCAAAAAGGGTCCACCCTTTTATTAATCTATTCACTGTTACACATAATTGGGAAGTAACAACTAATATTCAAAGGATAAACAAATGTAACCAAACCGAATTAATATTAAACCAGTCCATCATAGCATATTGGAAAGAGGAGAGTAGGTAAGAGGGTAAGCGGGTATCTAAGCATGTCCAAGGGGAATAAACCTGGAACTTAGATTTGTCATGCCGAAGGCCCCACTATGTTTGCCTTAATGTTCCTCTATGATGATAACTATATGAGGAGAAAGCATGGTTAGAGGAGGGGAGTCGCCCTGAGTTTCCTTGTCCAACTCTAGGATGACCTGTCCGTAAGGAAGGCATGTTAGGGAATGGAAAGTAACTATCACGGGGTTCCTGGCCCCCTCTAGTACAGCCTGTTTAAAGCCTTAACGAATATTCTTTTTTTCTAATTTAAGGTAAGAGCAACTGGATATCATTACCATTTAATTAAATAGCTAACTTATGTTGCAGGATTTGAGTAACCAAATTAGTAGGAACATTACACTCCTCTCTTGCAAGGTATAATAGTGTTGGTTTTATGCATTTTATTTGGTTTTTCATATCATTTGATTTTAAACTACCATACTAACCTTGCATGGTGTTTTCCCTTGGTTCAGTTAGCAGTCTTCCACAGGTTATTTTGACTTTAGAGCATATTATCAGAGATTCTAGTATAGAAAACATCACTACTTGGACAAAGATGTTGGAATGGAAACACCACATTGTTCGTGAACTTGAGTCACATCTTACTACTTCAATAGTTCAAAATACGAATCTCTGAAGGGACTTAAAAAGTGTCTTCGATACCATCGGCATCAGTATACTTACCAGTGATGGGAAGGGATTGTTAGAGAAAGAGATAGCGAAGAGAACTTTTCGTCAAAAAGTAAAGGATGGTCTCTTTATAACCAATGTAGTCCCCAAGTCACTGGATTGCCTCAAAGATGCAATATTAGTGTACAATTCAACCGAGAGGATATTTTTTATGTCACTGGTAAGGTTGCTGAAGTAAATCATAAATTTTCCAAGTGGAAGGTCAGGCTCAAAGCCACAACAAAACCTATGATAGATGACATATCTCTTGTTTTGTCCAATTATAGAACTTGCAGAAAGAAAGTAAACCCGCAGGGTAGTCCAATGGACACGGTATTAACAAGTCGAGAGGCAAATGATTATGGCGAGGAGTTAGAAGATGAAGGTGCGAATGAGGGCGTTGCTTCTTAGTTTCTTGTTTTAGTTAGTTGTCTTTTCTCATTTCTAGGCTCTTGAACTATTGGTCTTGGTGGACCATTATTTATGGTTTAAGTTTAAACTTCCTTGAAACAACTATCTCCAAGAAGTTGTCATTTTGATTAGTTAAGTAAAACTTTTTAAAGTAGAAGGTAACCATAATTATGGGTTCCGAGTTTTGAAAAAGAGGACATTTTTTTGGCATTTGGAAGTGAACAATAATTCTGCATTTTTAGGAAGAAATGAAATTCTGTTTGAAAAAGACTTGGCATTGTTTCAATTGGAGTTTTGATTTTGCTTGATGCTATCATCATTGTTTATCAAAAATATTCGTTTGATATGTTGAATGAATCTTTTGTATTTCAGACTTTGTGCTATGATTAAAAGTCATTCTATCCATTGTGGTGAATTCAGATCAAATTTTATGCAGATTGCTGTTAAAGATCTATATATATAGGGGTCATTCTTAGTATAAATCTTTGCATAGATACTGATGAATGATTTCTTTATGAGACATATGGTGATTGATCTTTATACTTTGTTATGAAGACCATGAACGTTTAATTTTGTGTTATTCCTCTTTTATTTCTATGAAGGTTGCCTTTCTTGCTTTTTGGTTAAAAGCATACCCCACAAAATCTCAAAATCATATCATAAGAGGGAGATGTACCTCCAAAATTTAGAGGAAAGTTGCAAAAAAAATTGCAACTTATCCAACTATTGATTGATGGTTTGTTCTTTATGTGGGAATTGAGTCATATGGTTATATTTTGAAAGGGAACAAAATTTGTCAACCAACAAGTTAAAAGAAAATAGTACAAAATTCACAAAAAGGGGGGTGGTAAAAAGGAACACCCATGAATCTTAGCATAAGAGCCTACCCCTAAGATACAAAAGAGAAAAAAATAGGTCAATCCCAACATAAACAAAGCAAACAAAGAAAAACCTAGTGGAGGGGGTTCATTATCATCTAGTTTCCCCAAAAAATCCTTTAGGGCAGAGTCATGAATGGGCTCCCAACTAGAAAGAGCATTATCTTCAAACTTATCCTCTGGGGTAGTTGAGTGAAAACCAAAGACATGACAAGTGGCACAAGAGGAATTTTTTCAATATTTGGACAACCAGTGTGTTGTTAAGGTGAAGGAACATGCAAGGGTTGAGACCATCCCTCCCATGAGTAACACATTACCTAGTATTTTGAGGAGATCGACCATGAGAGAAAGACCTAAAATTGTCTTGAGTGTGTGTGGATGAGTGGCTATGCCCATGTCAACTCCCATGAGGAGAAGTGGAATCGGAAATAACCCAAGAAACAACATAGGGTCATTCCCCCAATGGTCCAATAGATCTTGGAGATGAAGAAATTTAAGTGTAAATTTACTAGTTTGCACTTGAATATTGATAAGCCCATTGGAACAAATCATAGATTTACAATATAGTGAAAAACATTTGTCAAAAAAAATTGATTAAATAAAGTAGCAATTTTGTTTTTCCATATGTTGAATAAGATTTCCTCCCTAAAATTTTGTCATATGTGAGAGAACTTGTGAGGAAATAAAGGCCATTCTCCAAGTAAGAACATGTGCCATGAAAAGAGAATACATCTGAAGGGCCTAAACAATTTGTGGATCTGATTCCAAGCTCCTTGAGCACGCAGCCAAAACCAAAAAGAGGTGCTTGAGAATTTCAGTCTGGTTACAAAAGGGACAATTTAGTGTGAGGATATGCATGTGTGTGGGATAGGTCCGCATAGGGAGACCTTGATATAGAAGACACAAAGAAAAGTGAGCAATCTTCCACTCAAGAATAGCATCCCAGACTCTCTGGACTCTTTTTTGTCACATATCTAGCTACTAGAGGGAATTAAGTTGGTCCACCATAGATAGATGAGGTGAGAGTCATGTGTATCCCTTAGCAGGTCTATAACTCCAAAAATGTGTGTTTGGATAAATTTCTAGTTTTTTCACTAGGGTTTGAAATAATGCACTCCCAATTTATATAATATTGATAGGGGAATCTAATCCAAAATAAGTCAATAAGTCCCTTGATCTTGTTTGGAGAGTCAAAATTTCTCTTTAAAAAACAGCCAAGAGAGGAAATTTTTAGTGTTCAAATGGAGGAGATTCGACAAAGATTTGATCCCTCTTTTATATAATCACAAGACTCCCTTGAATGCTAAATAACTAGGACTACAAATAGAGTATTGGTTAATGAATATATCATTGCCAAAATCATCTTTATCCCAATATAACCAAGGTTTGAGATATTTTCAGGATTTCCAAATGCTTTTGATACAAAAGTTCACTAGATCTAAATGGCTCTTTCATAGTAAGGAGAGTAATGTCCAAGCCCTTCTAAGTTGGAAAACCATGAGGGAAGCTAGAGAAATTGTAATGAAAGATAAGACTTTTTATTATCAATTTGGCACATAAGGCCATACCCAATCAATGAATAGAAATTAATCCCACGTTGCCACAATATCGTGGTAGGCAACAAAATCCCCAAGCCACATGGTGGAAACCGTGATATTTATTTTGGAAAAGAGATCTAACAATAAAAAAAAATATTGAAAAAAAAATTATATATAGATATATAATATTATTAAATAATTTATGTTAAAGTAGAATGTTTAATATTGTATAATTTGAAGAGCAAAAATAGTAAAAATAGAACAATATATTAGAATTTTTATTACTTAAACTTTTTTACCGTGAGGCTATTTGTGTTAATGGCAATTTTATTAGCTACATGATTGACAATTCGGTGTACGTTACAAACATAATAATAATTGAGTTGATTGAGTTTTTCTTTTCAATGAAGAGTGATGTCAAGATTTGAATAATTTACAAACACTAGCTAAGACTACTTAAATGATCTTCTTGATTAATCCTTGATGTTCTCTAGTTGTTTGTGTTTCTCTTATATCATTGACACTTTCTTGGAAAGGCTTTAATGGAGATGTAAGATGTCCTACAAAAGGTAGGTGAGTTTAGACATCTAATAAGTGAGACTAGAGTAAAGTAGCTGAATGCCAACATCATGGATATATAATTCTAACTCATACTACCAAATTTCTCAATTTATAGATATGATTTCTAATAGATTATATACAAGTTTGGAAACAACACTATAATAGAGGAGAAGGTCATCCAAAGAAACTTTCCAAGATAGTTTGTGGCCATAAAAAATAAGAAGAGCAGAAAATGTGGTAAGCCATGTGTGATGGGTGAACATTGTAGGAGCGCCCAAAAAAATACTTGAAGAGTTCTCTCTTATTACAAATGTGATAGAGGATGGACTGACTTTGAAGAAAGTATAGGTGAATACCTATAGAAAATCAAAACAATACTACTTTCTAGGTACTATTTTGGTCTTGGTGGTCAACCTTGGATCCCTAGATGGAGGGGCTAAGATTCAACCATTTAAAGCTAGATAATAAGTAGTGCCACTTCAAGTTAATTCTCAAATTAAAGAGTATTGGGCAAGAATCTATATATTGTTCAGAGGAAGAAGATAGAGAATTTACTTTAATTAGATCATCTCCATATTTTTGGCAAGTTGTTAGGGTATGATTTAGACATCTTTAGGATATTCAAAATTAGATTTCATTTTAAACTAACCAAAAGACACACACATATGTATGTATGTATGTATGTATATGTATATATATATATATATATATATATATATGGGTTGAAAAATTAATTTAATAATATTTCAAATCTTATTTGAATTAATAACATGTTTATTATTTTCCAATCTAAATTAGTTTTTAAAATGTTAAAAAAACTAGCATAAAAGTATTTGATAGCTTATTAAACTCAATAGAGTTATACTAGTTTTAAAATTTTAAAAATAATTTTTAAAATGACAAATTTTATTTAATAAAAAAATAAACATTTCAAATGTCTTGTTATATTTCCTTTTAAATTGCATCTAATATATTTTTTTTTTCCATAAAAGTGGGCAAGCCACTAAACTTTTTTATTAATTTTAATATTTTTACAATGGATTCAAAAGGCATACCGACAGGAAAGAACCCGCAAGAAAACCTCCGGTTATCGCCTTAAATATAAACCAAAAATCTAAACTACCCTTACAAAATAGTTGAATCCAGATGATCTGAAATCCCACCCAAACCCATACAATTTACCTATATATCGAGGTCCCATAGGACATATCCCGATACAAAGATCCTCAACTGATTATATCTCAGTTGGTTACAAAATCAAGAGCTGAGTATCAAAAAAGTTTCCTCGAGAAGATCTAGGAGCCCATAAGTTGTTACCAATTGGGGAGCATCAGCTGGATATCAAAAAACATCTCCTCAAGAAGATCATGCAGAGACACCAAGGAGCCCAAAAATTTATTCCAAAGGGGAGCCAAAACTAAAATAGGCCAATTTTATCCAACTTCAGAAAATTGAGCCAAAAAGAGCCACCCAAAAACATGCATCATAGTGCAATGTGGTTTCCAATTCCACCTTCCCATAGACAGTTTGCCAAAAAAGAGTAAGAAATACTTGCAAAAACATGTAATCAATTAGCCATAAACCAATTACTTGAGCTCTCAACTGGTGGAGTAGGTCGAGCTTCATAAGGAACAAGAGCCTGTATAGGAACTGCAGGGAGAGGAGTAGCAGATGAAACAAAACAGAATTTAATCAATGCATGAAGGTTTATTAACACACCCTGTGCCCTAGTCAAAACCTGGGGAGAGATGAAATCAGACAACCTCTCCACGGCTTTTAATGCTTCATCAATAGTGTCACAAATCAAGCCCATTCGAATTTCAAAAAGCAATTCTCCATAGTATCCATTCTCCAAGAGATCTTGAACAGAAAGGAAACCCCCATAAGGAAGAGTACCCATATCAAAAATATAACTATCCAAAGCTGACCCAAGATAATGCATATCAAGCAATGGAGGGGCCATGAAGTTAGATGCAATAAGTTGGACCAGAGTTTTATCCCACAGTAGATCATAACATATAGTAAAAAAATGAGACAAAAAATCTGAAGAATAGATAAAAGAAGGAGAGAGCAACCAATGATTGCCCACCACCCTACAAATTTCAGACTCCAACTCCAAATTATGCAAAACAAAAACTCTCCCAAGCTTCTTAGAGTCATACCCATAATTATCAACAATTTCTACCTCTGGATAATCTAATGAAACACGATAAACCGGAAGTGTAATAGACATGAGAAACAATTACCTTTCCCAAAAAGAGAAATACTCACAAAGCTTCCTTCGACGTAGATAATATATGAGTTCTGCACCAATAACCAATATATAGCCAAAGCAAAAAAAGCAAATAAAGCCTATATTAGTTAACCACCTTACACAATAATGAATGATCCGTTCGTGTTAAAAAGCCAAGTATCCAAAAAATCATTCCAAGTGATGCATCCTGGTCAATCCAAATTAAGCCAACAAATAAATAATGATTATACCATATTATCACTACTTGTGAGAAGTACCGAAATAGCACCACCTAAGCCAAAAAAATAGTACAGCAATAATCCTCACGTGAAAGGACTAAGCACATCACAATTATCTTGAAAAAAAATAAATACCTCTCATGCGAGAACATACTGAAAAAGACTTTAGAGGTAAGTAAGAACAAAACCGAGTCGCCACTCTAATGACCAATAAACATAGCCACCCTTACTGCCTATGTCAGCTCGAAACCAAACTACATATATGAGAGCACTTTCCCACATATAGAGCCACATTGCCAGCTAGACATAAACAATAAACATGCCTACCCTGACTGGCCAAAGAGAGTCAGTTTTCAAAAATCAGATACCAGTAAAACCTCATATCACTGCAAGTATTTCAAAACTGAAATAGGAATTTCATCAGAACTTACATCACGTATATTAGCATTACTGTCAATAGCTAGATTAAATTGCATCTAATATATTAATAAATATTATCTTACATTAAATAAAATCAAGTAACAATTTTGATTGCAACCTAATATTGAAATTATTTATAATTAAGTCTTTATTACAATCTATTAAAGTACATTTTCCTCTTTCATTTTAAACAAAAATAGTATTATAATAAAGTCTATGACATCAAAATTTATTAAATTATTTAAGTTTATAAATATCCATTTATAATATTTTCTATTGGCCTCTATAAAATCTATAAATATTCATATTATTATTTTTTAGGGAAATAAAACACCTTATAATTAATGTCATGTTTAGTTAAATTATTAAATAATAAGAAATAATTAGAGAGGATGTTGATATGTAATAATAAATGGAAAAAGGATAGAGAGCGCTTGGTTTATTGATAAAAAATTTAGCTTGAACTTTTTCATTTGTTAATATAGAGAAATTGATATCAACAACCTTGATCTAATAATGAAATAAAAAATGTAGGTCAATACTTTTTTTTTTGGCACCCTAGCTTATTCATGTCTACAACATAGTCATTTTTGTGTGGTCTTATTCTTCTTGGACATCTTGGTCTTATTATCCATGTCTTATTTGCCTATGGGGTCTACTCACTTATTCACCTATACATGTGTTTGAAATGTAATTGTGTTGGAAATCACATTGAGGCTTTGTCAAAGGTAAAATATTGGTTACCTTTGTTGAACACACCACAAGACTAAGATGGGTGGTGAAGAGTCTTGAGAAAATCCTTAAAAAATTTCAATCACAATCACTTATCATTTATCTTTAACTGGCAAAACACCAATGAAAGATGAAACAACAAACACCAAACACATGAACACCGGATTTTTTCATAGAAAACCAAATATGGAAAAAACCATGATGAGAATCACACTCACTATATGAATAACTAAATATAATGCCTTAGGCACAAGGCCAAGGAAGCTCATTGCTCCCTAATTAGACTTGCAGACTAAGGCGCACAACCTTGTGGCAAGATACAATGGACCTACAAGCTGAGATGCATGATCTCAATGCAAGATACAAATCTCAACAAGCTGCCAAAAGGACTCACTATCTTTCGGCAGATGTAGAGGAATAATGAATTAAAATGAACAATATTTTTTGGTCATGAAACTGTCCTTGAACCTTTGATTTAAGGGACCAGTGTCATGGAAAACATCATGCACACATTCTTTGCCTCAAAAATCTATCACACTGAAAGATATGATCATCAAAGCTCATCGCAAACTGATATTTGCACTTCTACTTACCACATATGATTTTACAACTCTTAGTGAATCTACACCTCAATTCATACATCTGGACATCTATTTATATTATCTTATACACCAAAACTCTCAATTAGGTCAGCCACAAATATAATAAACATAATTTACACAAAGTCGACCACCATAAGAAATTATGCTAAATGTGGTCCACTCCAAGACATAAAGAGGACCCAAATAGACCACAACATGTCTTCCTAAGATGATTCCAACAAACCGCACACAACAACACATCCTCCAAAATTAGCATCAAATTACACATGTAGATAAATAGTAAAGCACATCAACCAATCGACCCAAAAATATTATCTGATGCAATTTACTTAATGTGGATCTTTACACACCATGGTAAGACCCATAGCAACACCTTCACTCTACCTTTAATGCATAGCTATACCAAAAGAGTATGATCCAAATAAGATGAACTATCTGAGTTGGCCAGGGACCAATACAAATGATAACGTTGAACAACAGATCAACATAACTTCACTTTTGGACAAAACTGACACATGAATTTTGAATTGGAACACTACACAAATAATATAAACATGTCCTCCAAGTTGCAACACTTGACTCAACACAATGGGGGCCTGTCCTAATAGACAGCCTCATTATCAACAAACTACAACAATTAAATTCAATGCCTGAATTGTTGAGGACCTAAATATTGGAATCAATGAACATTGAGAGTGGGGTGGTGAATCAATGTTGTGCAATACTAAACATTCATTAACTAATTTTTAATCCACTTGAAGCAACTAAATGAAAGATAGATGAAAAACATAAAGCAAACAATCACCAACACCATAACACCAGGATTTTTACGTGGAAACCCGGTTAAGGGAAAAAATACAATGGAATTCTAACCCACAATAGTAATATACTCTGCTAAAAGTATAAAAATATTACATAAGGGGAATGCACATGCATTCATGCACACTACCTTGAGCTCACTGCTCAAATTACAAGGGCTACAGCCCCAGAAGGTTCATTGCCTTACAAATGTTTGTAAGAGATTACAATGAAGTTTGAACTATGAAGTAGCATCAACAAATGGTTGGATATAGTTCTAGTTAAGCACATACAACATATCCTTGCACTGATCCTCAACTATGCTCTGATCTAATATTTTTCTATAATCCAAAGCACAAATATAACACATGTGCACGTGAAACTATGCACAATTGCTCATACACATCGCTCACATCATCAACACATCCCAAAATGATCAAATAGACCCTTCTTATATATCTTCATCACAAATTAAGTCACAACCTCATATCGGCTTCAAGAAAACATCACAAAGGATGAAACATGTGTAGAAGTCGGCTCAATCCTATCATAACACCCATGTGAACCAAAACAAGATGTCCACAGGCTTCCCATATGATAGATAATCAACCTCTAACACATAAACAATCACCAAAATCAATCTACAAGATCCGCGAACTGAATTACCACACGTTATAGCTGATAGACACAGTCAATACCAAAAACATAAACTGGATTTCCCAACTAACATGAAACTCGTTGCCAGATCCCACATTCCTAGAATAAGGCATATTACATGTCCACAAACCTTCTCCGAAATCCGCATAACAAAAGCATAACCAAAATAATCTACCAAATAAAATTGTACACTTTAATGGATATCATGTTCATCTTACGGGACCTTATCGGACTCAAACAATCTTCACTCAATCTTTCGGAATGATAAAAACATGAAGTGCAGATGCAGAAACTAATATGAGTTGCCATCAATGACAACATCTCAACATACCTGCAGTGTCTCTTGCCAACACTAAAAGCATAATAGTGCAATATCTAGAGAACATAGACATTAAATGCAAAACTACAAGCCATCATCTTCAAAAGTGGAGGAATGTGAAGCATTCTCCCATAAAGACTTTAAATACACTTTCTTGCATATTCCAACTTCCATTATTGTCACCTTCCATATTCTCCAAACACTCCCTCAATTTCACCACCGGACATCATAACAACATTTGAACACTCATTTTCGAACCTTTACATATCAAGCTACAATCCACACATATCAGGTTGATATCAATGACAGTAATGAACACACATTGCTAGCAACCTCTACTTGTATTGATGATGATTCAAGCCCATTTTTCAATATACAAGTTTAAGAAACACAACCAATGTCATGATGGTGTATGTGTATGGTGTATATAATAATAGTCTTATCATGTATATTTATTTTGTGATTCTCTAAGAATGTAATGATAATGTAAATGGAAATTTAATGCTTGATGTTATTCTACATGATTGTGTTTCCTTTATTATAGTGACCTAGGAGGTGCCTATAAATACATGTGCTTAGTTGCTAAAATTGGAGTTTTTACCATGGATGTCAATTCAATAATTGTTTCTTTGTAGGAAGGTCAATTCAAGGAGGGAAAATATTGAAAAAATGAGATATTTAGGTTACACCTATTGCATAGCCCTAGGTAGAGGAATATTGTAAGGAGTGATCAACATGGACCATTAGGAAATAGTGTGGTAGTTGGATAATGAGTTCAATAAAATGATCAATTAGAGCACCAAATACATCAAATTAAGGAGTATGGAAAAAGTATTCAGTACATCTTGTTAGGTCACAAAATAACTACACCAAATCCTAGAACTCAACTCAACTATCTAGACTAGACATTCCTTTAATATAGTAGAATAAGGGTTCATATACAAATTATGGAGTGTTGACTTGGCCAATTGATGAGTGGGTAATATCCCCTTCACTTTGGGCTTAACTTAAACCTAGGGCAATGTTCCTAGTGGTATGCATTAACAAGTATTGTAATCAAACATAATGAATAACTAATTCACTTTACAATTATGGAAGTATAGAAATGGCTTCTCCCGCCGAGCGAACTGCCTCTCCCGACATGTGAACTTCTCCTGCCACGTGCTCTGGTCCTGTCATGGCTACAGATCTCGACCACTTTGTGCCATCTTTCCTGTCTGCGGCATCTGCAAGGGGTGGTGAGTGCTCTGCTCGCCCGTCCCTAGATGCATCGTTTTCCTCTTTGGCTGCAAATGTGACGGATAGGGTTTCTCACTCTGGGGTTTCTGGCTCTAGGGTTGCAGTGGCGGCCTCGAGGGGCCCTTCGTCTGGTCTTAAGAAAGTGGCTAAGCGATGGCTTGGTGATAGAGGATTTATCCCTGTCTCTTGTGATATTTCAGTAAAGGTGAATAAGGAGACTAAGCTGGAGATAGAACATAATGTGTCTATTTTTTCTAATCATGGTATTATTTGTTGGTTTAGGGGTCTTTGGCCCAAACTCCCTGAGCTGCATGATTGGATCCCCCATTATTGGGAACCTCTTATTTCTGGTATTGTTCATATTTACCCTATGGCTAAAGGATTTTTTATTGCAAAATTTGAGAATGCTGAGGATAGAAAGAAAATCTTGTGTGATAACTATTTTTGTTGGAAGGATAAATTCCCTTTAATGGTTAAACCCTGGCACTCTAATTTCAATACTTTCTTTTAAATGTTTAATAAGGTTCCGATTTGGGTTCGTCTTCCTTATCTTCCTCTTCATTTGTGGGCTAATTCTCTTTTTGAAGAAGTTGGTAATGCTCTTGGGGATTTTTTGCTAGTGGATAATGATGCGTATAGCGTTATACACTCAACCTTTGCACGTATTTTGGTCGAGCTAGATGTTTCAAAAGGTTTGCCTACTAAGATTGTTATTAACTCTTCTATGGGCAGCTGGGTTCAAACCTTGGACTATGAAGAGATTCGCTGTAAGTATTGAAGATGTTTCAAAATGGGTCATGTGGCTGAGCGTTGTGGGCTTGAAAGGAAGACTTTGTTAGCCTCATGGTGGAAGGGTGCTTCTAATGAGCATTACATGGTTGAGAAGAAAAGTGAAAATCATAATATTTCTCAAATGGTAACTCAGGTTATTGTGGCATCTTCTTTGGTTGTTCTAGCTTCTAGTGAAGAGGCTATTGAGGCTGGTTTGTAGTCTCATGCCCCTCCTACTGATTCCTCGGGAAGATTTGTGTTTTCATCAGGTGATTGTGTTGTGGTTGCTAATTCTGGAATTGTCCAGACTGATACTTTGCCTGTTGGGAGTTACTGTGCTTCTGAGAAGGGGGGTGTTGTTGATGCTCTTTCTCAGAATCTTGATGGACCAGCATTGGGTTAGTCGAATCAGTTTGATACGGCTGCTAAGGTGGAAGAGGGTTGGATTACTGTTAAGGGAAATAAATCTAAGTCATATACACCCTCTTTTGACATGACTCTTCATTCCCACAAGGGCACTACTAAAGGAAAATCTTGAGGGTCCCTGTTTGTGGATGTTTGGTTTGTTACCTGTCTGGGTTTTTTGCTAGTTCTTTGGCTTCCATATGTATTGTTCCATCTTCTGCAGCCTATTTCGTCTTGGATTTCTGTTTTGAAGTTTTGATTCTAAACCTTTTAGAATCTTCTTTGTTAAGGGTTTCAGAGCCCTTTCAAAACCTGTTTTTACCTTAATCCAAAACTAATTCACTTTACAATAATTCTACCCAAATGTGAGATTAATATCAATAACTATCACTATACTAAGCTCAACTAGTTGCAATAAAACCTCTTTATAGATAATAAATACATTGAACATGCTTCTACAAATAAAATACTATTATAATACCTTGAAATGATTTTAGTTATGTTTTCATAAGCATTGAAAAGTATAAATACATAAAGCATGACTCATTGAAAGGTTTAGCCATTAGGTTTTTCTTGATTTTTTCTTGGTTTGTGATACTAAATCATGAACATATATGGATTGAAAAATCAATTCCTATACTAACTAGAAATTTGTTTTTATGACTTTAGAGTGAGTGGAGAATCAAATCCTTTAATATTGGTTCCTTGTTGGGTTGTAGGGTAGCATTCAACCATCATAAGAAAAATATAATGAATAAAAGTAGAGGTATTGTGCATGCATTCATAAAAAATAAAATACTCACATCTAACATAATGCAATAAATTAGAGTGACACAACACTTTGATTACCTAATATAATCACACCAACATCTATTGTGAGAGATTTTAGAAGAGGACCTATCACACCTCTATGCCCTCTTTAAAATTACAACATCCAACCAAGAAGATGTGGAGTTACATACATCTATTGTAATAGATATCTCTCTTTAACTTAGAGAGAAACTCAATGGAGAATACACTTACAAAAGTTGAAACCCTAGATATTCCTTCATAGTAGTAGCTTAAAGAATCTATAGACCAACCTTAAAATAAAAGTAAAAATTAACTTGAACAAATCCACCAACAAAAAAAAAACCACAATCCAATCAACTATAAGAAAGGGCCCTCGTGAGTAATACTAAATGAGGGCAACCAAGAAAGAGTAGGAAAAGATGTCCCAAAAATCACAACACAAAGCATGCTCAAGGAAAATCTTAGAGGCCTACTAGTACCAAAGGAGCAACTTCTAAATGTAGGATTGTCTTATATAGTAGATCTAGTGCATCAAACCAAAGGTAATGAAAATGAGATTTGAGATAAGTAAGTGAAACATTGGACACCATTAAATTCAATCAATCCCTCAATTATTTCACCAAAAACACTAATGCCAAAACATTATACCACCTCCATAAATCAATCACATCCATCTAAAATGCATACTTATCTCAATCAAATACGATTACAAAATAAATTTTAGTAGTTGGAGTACTTCAAAGGTTTATTGACAGCATTCCAAGAGAAAATTTAAGAGTGGTAAGAATATTCTTGAGTATTTCGCACCTCTAGAGTAAAGTAGTGAAGTTCTACAAAGGGGGGGGTGCATTAAGATAGTGAAATATTACAAGAAGAGGTTATGGGGAAAGTAAAGTGAACTAAACCTGTGCAAGAAAATGTGGGTGAACTACATCTAGCAAGTGCATACAGACATGAAAATCTTGTAAAAGGAGACAACCCTGGAAATATACCAAAAACCCACGAGGCTTAGGATTTTAAAGATCCAAAAAATATTTAACATGTGAATAGTCACATGAAGTGTGATGAAAACAAAATCTTAGTAAAATAACTTATGGAAATCTATAGGAAATATCTCATATCATTATCCTTTTGTATAAGTTCATTTTTCTTCATCTACACCATCAAATGGTAATTAAAAAACCAAGAGCTAAAATCACCCAAAACGTGGCACCTAAATACATAGTCAAAATTCAATGCTCAAATCCTAAGATGAGCCTAGAGTTTCAAAATAGCATACTCCTTGCACCTAGAATAAGCTAGTCATAATCCAGTCACCAAATTTGGTTCTCTATTATCTCTATTAAAATATACCTTATTATGTGTCACAATATGTTATATGTTGATTTACAAGTATAACTCCATTTTACACTTCTTATGTTTCATAAATGCTCTTACATTTTTTATGTGGGAGCTCAAACTTTTAGAGGCCATGAATTTTGATCTAATAAGTTGATTAAGTAAATTTTTAAAATTGAAAATCTCAAAGAGGTCCATATTTCTCTAACTATTTTTCTTTGATTAAGGCTGATTTCGATATTTTGGGGGCCAAAATCTACCAATAGAGCCTTAAAATATATATTATTTAATGATTTGTAGTCCAAGATCACATTGTATTTGTTCTTGGAATTAGGATGCAAGGTTAAGACACCTTTCCTATCATAATTTGAGCCAATTATAGCACCACTTTTTGGTCATTATATTGGTTCATGATTTGATGCATGACCATTTGGGTGCTCGAGCAATCTTGCCCACCCAAAAACATGATTTTATCCTTTTGTTTTAATTTTGTTGTGCTTGGTTTTTTGTCAAGTAGGTAGAGTTTCTTTAACATTTTATTATTCTCCATTTCTTCCTTTTGTCCATTTAAGAATTAGTAAATTAATTGTAATATTCGTCTAGTTTTATTATGTAAAACCTTGGCTTATTATGTAAAGTCTTGTGGGATTAAAATATCATGCCCATGAAAGGTTCGAAATTAATTACATATTGTGGGGATCTTGATATTTGAATTTTCATCATCTAAATTGGGATAGGACTACTCCATGCACCAAGAGGAGGTAGTGGATAATGAGAAAAAATGGCAAAATTGCACAGTGGTGCCAATAAATTAATGAATGAATAGAAGTGCAATCTAACTTGGGAGATTTGTACACCCAAGCTGAGGATTTTAGAAGAAAAGCATGGTGGTTGGGTGAGATAAATCCCACACCCAAACTTGGAGAAGAATATTAGAGCTCAAAGTGGGAAAAAGAGAGTAGATTGGTGGAGGAGGAGAGATAACTAGGTTGTGGGTCTTGAGAGAAGCTTTTATAGAGAGTATGGAATGATATTTTTATTACTTGTAGCTGGTTTGTGATGTCTTTTCATCATGTTTTTAGAGGATTTTTAATTAAATTAATAAATAATCAGAGATAAGGTTGGAACTAGAACTTGTTTCTTGTAGCTAGTGTTAGCATTCATCTTCGGCATTATATCTCATTCAAATTTCATGTATCATGCACAATGAATAAATGGGTTTCTTTTTCATGCTTTTTCTACAAATCTTGTATTTTATGAGTTAAATTTTTGTGTTTGATCTTGCTGCAATAATTGACAATCCATTCTTAAATTATCAATTGTTGATCTACATCATTTTCGTATAAGAGTAAGTTGGGTATGCAAAGAGAAAGAGTGGGTTGAAGAATACATGGCATATAGAGGGCATGGTAGAGGAAGGTAACCATGGGGGAAAGATAATACAACAGTTGTAGAGATGTTGAGAGGAATAATGACACGATTAGAGGCCATGGAAACATCACAATGAAGATGAGTACATGTAGAAGATGTTAGTGAAGAGGAGGAAGAAATACCAAAAGTTGCAAAAGTGGGAGGAGGGGATACACAAGAGGATAGATTCGTTCAATTTTTATAAAAGTTGGGTAGTAAATCAAGGATGGATTCATCAAGCTATAATGGGAGCTTAAACCTAGAAGAACTCATTTATTGGGTTGTAGAGATGGATAAATATTTTGATATAGAATCCACTGAAGATAAGAAGCTAAAGTATTCTTGCACAAGGTTGAAAGGACATTGATCCCTATGGTGGTATCAATTAAAAATTGAAAGACAGAGGAAAGGAATGGAGAAGATCAACAAATGAGATAAAATGGTAACCAAGTTTAAGACTAAGTTTTTACTAGTAGATAATCATATTAGTTTGTCCAAGAAATTACAAAATTTGAAATATAAAGATTCAAGTGTCATGAAATACATAGAGGAATTCTTCTATCTTAGCATTCAGGTTGGACATGCTAAGGATGATGAGGAAAAAGTAGCAAGTATGTGAATAGCTTATGAGATTAAATTTAATATGAACTTATCTTAGTTATTATGAGGAAAATTGAAGAAGCTTATCAATATGTTATCAAAGCACAAGAACAGATAGAAAGAAAACATCATGGTAACTTTAGAGGTAGAGAATGTAATCAAATAGATGAAGAGGGAAACCAACTAGAGAAGAAGAACTATAGCTCAAGTATAAAGGAAAGATGATATTTCAAAAGGGGAAGAGGTGAAACTTAAAAAGGAAAAAGGGATTATGGAAGAGGAAGAGTATTTTAAATATTTTTCTTTAATTGTGGAGAGGCTAGTCATAGAGAATTTGAGTGCCCTCAAATTCAACAAAAAGATGGGAAAACCTGTTAGGGTTTCAAGCAGATCCGAAGCAAACATGAACTAACAATTATATGCAGATTTAAATACAAAAGATAAAGAAATAAAACAGGACACAGATAAAACAGAGATTTAACGTGGTTCACCCAAAATGGGTTACGTCCACCATACATAGCCGTCCAATCTTTCTTATTATCCAGCAAAAACAGTACATCAACCTTACAATGCCTTAAGCATCCTCGCCGCTTATAACGTGCATTTTTAGGGCAACAAACAAAGTCATCCTTTTTAGGGTTTACAATGTAGGTTTTCATCAACAAAAAATGGCAAAAAAAAATTTCTCGGGGGTTGCTGCCCCCAAACCCCTGCCCAGGGCCCGGCCCGACCCCAGACCCCAGCGAGGATACGTGTTGAGTGTACAGTACTTTGCTGATCAGTCGCCACATTTCAACAATCTCCCACTTGGAGACTGATCAGGCTCCACACCAAACAATCTCCCACTTGGAGACTAATACTACACGACACCAATGTACATGCAGCATCCGCTGGATAAAACACTAGGACTCAACTGGTATAAATTCCATAATTATCAATAAAGAAGACCAACAAAAACTGATGAAGAAATCAGCTTCTCCTGTGGAACTGCCTTCGTGAACATATCGGCAGGATTCTTACTTGTGTGAATCTTCTCAAGTCGTAACTGACCCTCCTCCAAAACAGTTTGGATGAAGTGGTACCTAAGCTGAATGTGCTTTGTCCTTGAATGAAAAGCAGAGCTCTTCGCAAGATGAATGGCACTCTGGCTATCAGTATACAATGGGATATCCTCTTGTGTCTGACCCAATTCCTCCAGAAAACATTGCAACCAAATCATCTCCTTGTTGGCTTCTGTAGCAGCAACATACTCAGCTTCAGTGGTTGAAAGTGCAACAACCTTTTGCAGCCTAGAAATCCAACTGACTGCAGTTCCCCCTATAGTAAAAACATACCCTGTAGTACTCCTCCATGAATCAATATCACCTGCCAGATCAGAGTCAACAAATCCACTCAGAGCAGCATTAGATCCTTTGAAACATAATGCCTTCGTAGTAGTTCCTTTCAAATACCGAAGAATCCATTTCACAGCATTCCAATGTTCCATACCCGAATTACTCATAAACCTACTCACAACTCCCACTGCATGTGCAATATCTGGCCTTATGCAAACCATTGCATACATCAGACTACCAACAGCTGATGAATACGGGATGTTAGACATTTTATTAACCTCTTCTTGTGCCTTTGGGCACATCTCCTTAGTCAATTTGAAATGACTAGCCAAAGGTGTACTAACTGCTTTTGCATCCTGCATGTTAAATCTTTTCAACACCTTCTTTATATACTCACTTTGGGACAAATTCAAGGTTCTATTTTTCCTGTCCCGTGTAATCCTCATACCGAGAATTTGCTTAGCTGCACCCAAATCCTTCATAGCAAATGACCTAGCTAATTTATGTTTAAGATCATTTATATGTTGCATGTTAGACCCAGCAACAAGCATGTCATCAACATAAAGCAACAGGATAATATAATTGCCATTATCAAATCTCTTAAAATATACACAATGATCAGAATGACATCTATGATAACCATGTTCAGCCATGAAACTATCAAATTTTAAATACCATTGGCGGGGTGCTTGCTTTAGGCCATACAGACTTTTCTTCAACCTACACACCAAGTTCTCCTTACCTTTGACCTCATATCCCTGTGGTTGCAACATGTAAATTTCCTCCTCCAAATCTCCATGGAGAAAAGTTGTTTTGACATCTAATTGTTCAAGATGTAAATCATTTGCAGGCACAAGACTAAGTACAGTTCTAATTGAAGTCATTTTTACAACTGGAGAAAATATTTCATCATAATCTATACCCTTTTTCTGTGCAAAACCTTTTACCACAAGTCTGGCCTTATATCTTTTCTAACCTCCTTCCTCCTCTTTTAGCCGATAAACCCATTTGTTAGGCAAGGCTCTTTTTTCTGCAGGTAAAGGGACTAAGTCCCAAGTCTTATTTTTCATGAAGGAGTCCATCTCCTCTTTCATGCCTAGCTCCCACTGTTGTTTGGCATCTACCTGCATTGCTTCTTCATATTCTTCTGGTTCACCAGAATCCGTTAATAAAATAGAATACAAAGAAGGAGAAAATCTTTCAAGGGGTCTACTTGTCCTCGTAGAACGTCTAACACTTACAGGAGTTTGTGGGACAATCTGTTGCTGCTGAGCATCAGGTACCTGTGGCATTTCATTTTCAGGAATCTCATCCAACACCACATATTCTTGTTTGTCTTGTTCATGCTTCTTTTCCTGTATCTGTTCTTTATACATAACCTTCTCATTGAATATAACATCTCTACTTCTAATTATTTTCTTATTTTTAAAATCCCATAACCGATAGCCATATTCATCTATCCCATATCCAATGAAGGTACATTTATGAGATTTAGCATCAAGCTTGGTTTTGTTTTCTTTATCAACATGGACAAAAGCTTCACAATCAAAAGTTTTTAGAAAAGAATAATTTACCTTTTTACCAGTCCATGCCTCCTCTGGAATACCACCATCCAAAGGGGTTGAAGGTCCTCTATTTATCAAATAGATAGAAGTATGTATAGCATCTGCCCAAAAATGTAAGGGCAATCCAGCATGCAATCTCCTGCTCCTCATGCGTTCCATGATAGTCCTATTCATTCTCTCTGACACACCATTTTCCTATGGAGTTCCTGGAACTGTCTTCTGCTTTCGAATCCCATTTAAGGAGCAGTAATCTTCAAATGCTTTGCTGCAATACTCACCTCCATTATCCGATCAGAGACACTTCAAGTTTTTTCCTGTCTCATTCTCAACCAAAGCTTTCCATTTCTTAAAAGTTTCAAAAACATCTTATTTTTGTTTTAGGAAATATACCCATGTTTTTCTGGTTGAGTCATCAATAAAAAATAACATAATAACAAGAGCCACCAAGAGATGATACCTGAGCCGGTCCCCATACATCTGAATGTACAAGCTCTAACTTCTCACTCTTCTTCTCTTTCCCAACCTTGAGAAATCTAACTCTTTTATGTTTACCATAAACATAGTTTTCATAGAACTCTAAATCAATCTTCTTTAGTCCTGGCAATAGATTTTTGGAGTGAAGGGTTTTCATCCCTTTCTCACTCATGTGCCCAAGCCTATGGTGCCACATTATCGAATCTGTTCTTGCAACATTTATTGTTGTTGTCCCTACAGTAACTTTATCTGTAGCAGCTAGGGTAGAGTAAGTGTTACCTGTACACAGATATAATGTGCCTACCTTCGCACCTTTAGCTATTACTAATGATCCTTTAGTGACCTTCCACATACTGTCTAAGAGGGTAACTATGCAACCTTCACTACCTAGTTGCCCTGCAGAAATTAAATTTCTTCTTAAATTAGGAACATGTCTTACCTCCTACAGAAACCAGTCATTTCCATTCTGCAACTTGATCTTTATCTTTCCTTTTCCAACAATTTGACAGGGCTCATCATCACCCAAATATACCTGTCCAAAATCACCTTGAACATAATCTAGAAAATATTTTCTATGGGGTGTAGCATGAAATGAAGCCCCAGAATCTATTACCCAGGAATCATTAACATTATCCAAACATAAGATTAAAGCATCTTGTAAAGTATTACTTTTAATATTAGCTTCCTTACTGTCATTTTCATTTTTGTCTCCTTCTTTGTTTTTTCGAGACCAACAGTCTTTCTTTAGATGACCAGGCTTTCCACAGTACCAGCAATCTTTCTTTCCTCTAGATTGAGAGCGTCATTTCTTTGACATCCCTCGTGACTTCTCATTCCCAGGGCCTTTTCCTCTTTCCTTTGATCTTCCTCTATTCTCCATATTCAAAACACTACCCGATGATGTTGGAGTCTCACCTATGTTTTTCCTTCGCATTTCCTCACTTAGGATAACACCAACAATATCATCAAATACCAAAGTATTTTTACCAGAGACAGAGTTACTTACAGCCATAACTAAGCTATTCCAGCTTTCTGGCAAAGAACATAAAATCAAGAGAGCCCTAACCTCTGCTGCAAAAGTAATTTTTACCGAAGACAATTGACTGGTAATTGTATTAAATTCATTTAAGTGCTCCGCTATAGATCCTCCCTCACTCATTTTCAAATTAAACAGATGCTTCATAAGAAATACCTTATTCGAAGCTGAGGGTTTCTCATACAACTTAGCCAATGTCGCCATCAAATCTACAGTCGTTTTTGCTTCTGTTATATTGAATGCTACAGACGGTGCAAGGCACAATCGAATGGATCCCAATGCCTTTCTATCTAAAATGTCCCACTCTTCATCTGACATTGTGGTTGCTTTCTTTGCCTTTCCTTCCAATGGCTGCCACAAATCCTTTTGATACAGGTAATCCTCCATCTGCATTTTCCATAACTGATAATTCTGGTTGTTAAACTTTTCGACCTTGAATTTGGAATCCTCCATTGCTCCCACTCAAATCTGAAAGTCCTGCCAATTTACAAAAAACCTCACTCTGATACCAATTGTTAGGGTTTCAAGCAGATCCGAAGCAAATATGAACTAACAATTATATGCAGATTTAAATACAAAAGATAAAGAAATAAAACAGGACACAGATAACACAGAGATTTAACGTGGTTCACCCAGAATGGGTTATGTCCACCATACACAGCCGTCCAATCTTTCTTATTATCCAGCAAAAACAGTACATCAACCTTACAATGCCTTAAGCATCCCAGCTGCTTATAACATGCATTTTTAGGGCAACAAACAAAGTCGGCCTTTTTAGGGTTTTATTACAATGTCATTTTTCATCAACGAAAAAACGGCAAAAAAAAATTTCTTGAGGGCTGCCGCCCCCGAACCCCCGCTTTTCTCGAGAGCTGCCGCCCCCGGACCCCGGCGAGGATACATGCTGAGTGTATAGTACTTTGCTAATCAATCGCCACATTTCAACAAAACCAATACTAGAAGGATATTTACTACAACAGATAAAGAGGAAAATAAATTAGCAAGCCCAAATGATGGAGAAAATCTTATGTTGAGAAGAGTGCTTTTGAAATCAGAGAAAGAACAACAAGGACCTGCACAAACAAGTTTGTTCAATACTGTTTGTAAATCAAAAGGGAAGTGTTACACCATGATTGTGGGTTGTGGTAGCACAGATAAATTGGTACCACAAGAAATGGTTGAAAAGCTAAATTTGGAGAAACAAAAACATCCAAACCCCTTCAAGGTTACTTGGTTGCAAAAGGGGAATCGATTGTTGGTTAGTGAAGAATGCTTGGTAATTTTTTAGATTGATAATTGTAAGGATGAAATCTATGTGATGTGATGCCTATGAATTCTTGTCATATTCTTTTGGGTGGGCCATGGTAGTATGATGAAAAATAAATACATGATGGTGAAGAAAATACTTATACAATAACCAAAAACAAAAACAAATATTTTGTGACACCATTGAAAGAAAAATAAAAGGAAGTGGGAAGCAATGGATGATGTATGATTTTAAGTAAACAATTTGTAAAATAAATACAAAATGAAGAAGCATATTTTAATTTGACTCTTCATTTAAAAGAAGTTAGGATATTAGTTTGTCTTATTAAAGATATTGAAAGGGAAGGCAAAACGGAATATGCATTAGTTGGAGAACAAGAAATGAACCTCATATAGGGAGAAAAGGAATAAGATTGTTGGTGTAAATAAATATTCATTTTGGATATTATTACACTTTACTTAAGTTAACTTAGGATAATGCATCTCTTCGTAGTTTGGATTTGAGACACTTAGGGAAGTGTGCACATAGGGATAGAGCTTGTAGGAGAAATTCCACCTTTTGTGGTCTTATTTTGCTGTTACACTCCACATTCGGTGGGTCATCCACCTCTTGTGGAATATTATATTATTTCTCCTACCTACCCCTAGTATTTCTTACCTACCCTTGTTTCTCATTGAGCCACATGTCATAATTGTGTGCTCATACATCCATATGGCCTTGCCTATATAAGCAGGCCTATATTCATTGTATTGGTTAATCCAGTTGATCATTTGCATATTGATGAGAATACAGTTTGTTCTTGTCATTCTATTGTCTCTTTTTTATGCTTTTCATTGTGCCCTTGATCTTGGCAAAATCCTACAAAGATAACAAAGAGGTTGTATATGAAGCATGTGTTTCACAAGGTATGGATGAGGTCAAACATGAAGTTGCAACAGAGAATGAATAGGTAAAATGTATAACTTCCTTGATGAAATTAATGTTCATAGCGTGAATGGATATGAGAAAATTGGAAAACACATTACGGTGAAAGAGGGGATTTCAAAGGTGACTATTGTTTATTCAAATTTTGTCAATGTTGATATGGAAAATGATTTTTGTGTGGGTAAAATGGTAAAAAGAAGTAAAGAAGGATAAATGGGAAGATATAGCAATAAGAGACCACATAAGGACATTGTTAACTTTGTTGAGGTACAAAAAGAAGGTGGGGAAGAATTTGGTAAGGAACTAGAAAATGAAAAAAAAAATTAAATGCTCGACATGTGTGTAGATATTGAAGATAAATAAATAGAGTGGAAAAATACATGTAATGGACTCAAATTCTTGAGAAGAAGAAAGAGGGAAGGAAAGATAAGAAAAGAATGGAAAGAAAGGAGTGGAATGTAAAAATTGGAAGTAAGAATGTTTTGATTAAGGGAGGGTACAATATTCTCAAATGTTCATGGTCTTCTCACACATCAAATACTCTTACCAGAGTTGTTTGACACAAGCGCATTCAAGTGCATGAGCAATCCTGCACACCCAAAAGCATGATTTTATACTTTTGTTTTATTTTTTGTGTGCTTGTATTTTTCTCATGTAGGCAGAGTTTCTTTCACATTTTATTCTTCTCCATCTCTTCCCTTCATCAATTTAAGAATTGGGAAATTAGTTGTTAAATATTAGTCTAATTTTATCATGTAAAACCTTGGCTTATTATGTAAAGTCTTGTGGGATTAAAATCCTATGCCCTAGAAAGGTTGGTCATAAGTTAAACATTCTGGGGAGCTTGAAATTTGATTTTCATTATATAACTTGGGATAGGATAGCTCCAAGATCCAAGAGGAGGTAGTGGAGAACGAGGAAAATTGGCAAATTTGCATAGCAGCGCTAAGGAATTGATGAATGAACAGAAGTGCAATCTAACTTGGGAGATTCCTACACCGAAGTTGAGGATGTTAAAAGAAAATCATGTTGTTTATGTGTGAGAAACCCCATGCCCAAACCTAAAGAAGAAAATTAGAGCTTGAAGTGGAAAAAAGAGAGTAGACTAATTGAGGAGAGATAGCTAGGTTGTTGGTGCCAAGAGAAGATTTTACAAAGAGTATGGAATGAAATTTTTCTTACTTGTAGCTGGTTTGCGATGTCTTTTGATCATGTTTTTAGAGAACTTTGAAGTGAATAAAAAATACTCAGAGATAGGGTTTGAACTAGAACTTGTTTAATGTAGCTAGTGTTAGCATTCATCTTCAGCAATGTATCTCATTTAGATTTCTTCACAGTATTGTGCACAATTAATAAATGGGTTGCTTTTTAATGCTTTTGCTACAAATATTGTGTTTAGTGAGTTAAATTTTTGTGTTTGATCTTTGTTACAATGATCAACAAT
The DNA here is from genome assembly GCF_030272615.1 of Cryptomeria japonica. Classification (NCBI taxonomy): domain Eukaryota; kingdom Viridiplantae; phylum Streptophyta; class Pinopsida; order Cupressales; family Cupressaceae; genus Cryptomeria; species Cryptomeria japonica. The sequence continues at coordinate 48,915,327 of NC_081410.1, forward strand.
TCATTCTTGGATTCTCAATTGTTGATCTACACCATAATTTTAGTTTATACACTTGGTTCATGGTTTGATTTTTACATATTTATTGGGTGCTTGGTTTGGTGTATGTGTAATTCATTTTGTAGGCATCATTATGTTGTTGGAATTACTCTAGATTTGCATGTTGTTGATATTCCTCTAAGGACATGTCCCTATATATTACATTTGAAATGATTTTTATTTTTTTGAAATTATAATTTCTCTATGCTTTGGAATGTGGATCTTTATTCTTGAAAGGGTTTTCTCCAAATACATCACTATTTTATGGTTGTTTATGTTTCCATTATATTTTATTTCAACTATAAGATTAAATTTATTCTACGCATTTGTGTTCTCATATATTAGAGTAAGAATGATTTTTGCACCTCTACTTCCTTCCAAACAATTATCCTTAGTACAAGTAGAATGGATCAAGTAAATGACAAAGTTAGGAAGAGCACTGGCTTTTGAATGTTGGATAACAATAGTCTATTTGGATGAATTATTAACAAATAAGTGAAGTAGCCAAAGTATCCTACTATATTTTGTAGACATGATCATCATTTCAAAAATTCAATAGTTTTTTTCATCAAGTTATAGTTGATAAACCTCTAGAGTACACCATGTGAGTATTTGAAAACATTTTTCACGTACACTTAATGTGATTAAAAATTAACAAAAAAATATTATGTCAATGGTTTTCTCGTGGGTACTTGTGTTCATTTGGATTGGATACCTTTTGGGAAGTAGATTCCAAACCTTATGAATTTATAAAAGTATCAAAGACAATGTCACAACCCTCCTTTATCACCTTTTGATTTAAGTACAATTCTATTATATTTTGGTTAAGCTATTTAAAATGATTGAATAAATGTTATAAAAGAATAAAAATAAACACACACACACATTTGGAGAATATAATTCAAAAGGCATTATTTTTATTTATTTATTTTCCACTCCCAATTATGGCACATGTTGTAGGAAGAATAAGAAGCTTCTAGAGGAATCTCCACCACCTTGCATGTAACTCCCCCACTAAGTTTAATCAATTTGCATGAGTCCAATATTGGAAAAGAATCTCTTTTTTAATTAAATTTTCTAGATAGTGGAATGGAGGGATTTTTCTTATAAAATTGTATGCAAGTTTCAAAGAAGGGAGTTGATTATGTTTTGAAGGAAATTTCCCAAGTTTTTCTTTGGTAGTCTCATTTTTGTTGTAGGATTTTTAAGTTGTTGTTTGAAGGATCTCTCTCAAGTTGCAAGGAAGGATCAAAGGATAGCTAGAGGTGTTAAGCAGAAAAATCAAACCCTAGTCGTTCTCCCCTCCCCAACTCCAAGGAGAGAGAAGGGAGAGTCACTAGGGTTGATGGTTTTCACTTAGGAGGGACTTTACATTCAAAAGAGGGGTTGAAACCCACAAGATCCAATCCCACACAATGCAAGATTGGATTCTAAATGAGTTTCAAGGGTTAAGACATCAAGGATACCCTCTTTTGTAAAGAAATGTAGATAGAAAGATTGAACTAGGAATGCATGTAGAAGCAAGAAAGATTCACTTATAAATAGAGATAGGGATATGATATGAAGCTGCGGACCTGGAATTAGCAGTAAAATGTCGAGACGGCGCTGTCCTGCAAATTTGAGCAAAAGTTGACGGGACGATGGCGCCCGGCGTGCACACGGTCCTCCGAAAAATCCGCGAAACGAAGGGGGATCTGTTCGTCTCTGCACAAGGATTCCAAATCTTCAATTTCAGCCGCATACCTACAACCTACACACAGAAAAGCGAAGACGATTGGGGGGTTAGGGATGAGGGGTTTGCCTTTAGGTCAAACCCTGGTTTTGGAATTAACCAAGAAATGAGAAATGTTGTAAATGTAATGTAAAACAAGTACTAGTACCTTGTTGTAAGGATGTTTGTATCCTTATATGCGAAGGTATAGATGTTGTTGTATGTTGTATGTTGTATGTTGTAGCATGTGATCTCCTCTTCAATGGTTGAATCCTTGTCTTGAATGCAACACTTAGCCTTGAATGGAGACTTAGAATGATCAATTGCTTGAAGGAATGCTTGAATGATTGAATGCTTGAATGTTTGAATATCGTTTTCGCGCCTTGTACACATATGTCCTCCTCCCTGAAATGGGAGAGGAAATGTAGTTTATATACTTGCCAACTAGGGTTAAAAGACTGATTTTCCCGACCTTAGGCCAACCAGGAAATGCTATTTTCCAAATTGCAAACATAAAGACCCGAAGCCCCATATGAGACCGGGCCCAAAAATAGGGCCAGGGACCAGGGCGCTGGGCGCCATGGTCCTGGGGGACGGCGCCCTAGTCCTGAAGGACCAGGGTGCTGGGCGCTCTGGTCCCACCTCCCGGGACAGCAGGGTGCAAGGAGGATCAGGCCAGGGTGCTGGAAAAATGCAGTTTTTGATGTCATGAGCAAGTTTCGGGGTCTCCATTCAGGTTCAGTGTTGCGTCGCCATCGTGAAGACCCAAATGCGGTCGAAATTGCAAGTGTCACAATTTTAGGACGCTACAAGAGGATTCAACATCAAGCTTCAATAAACCAGGTTCTCTCCTTTTGTCATATGAGGAATTTGTATTTATCAAAAATATATATAGTTTCTAGATTCTTTAGCTGAATATAGTTTTCTGAAAGAAATCATTTTTTTAATTGCTAGATAAGAAGAAAATCTATTTTGTTTTCTTTAAAGAAATGCAGTGATATAATTCTTTCTCTTACTTCTCTTGCATATTTTATTTAATCTATTTAAAAGGTAGAAAATTAGATTTTTGCTTTTTTGTCTTCTCTTGAAAACTAGAGATGATATTGAATATAAAAATAAATAAATCTATCTCTCTGTGAATGAATAAATAAATCTCTTCTTCTTATTTAGGAATAAAATGCAGCTCTATTATTTATTTTATTTAGGAAATATGCACATGATCTTGCTTTTTGCTTTTCCAAAGATATTAGATCTATCCAAAAAATCATATTTCCCCTTATTTAAAATTCTTTTTCTGAGATTAAAAAAAAATCTTCCCTGTGTGATTTGAATCTTAATCTTTATTTCTTCCCTCTAATTCATTTCTCTGATTCTTCGAATGGAAATTTTGAATCTCATTCTTAAAATAAATCTCACTGTGAATATTAGTTAAATAAATCTCTCTGTGAATATTAGTTGAATAAAATCTCTCTGTGGATACTAGTTGAATAAGATCTCTCTGTGAATATTAGTTGAATAAACTATCTCCCTGTGAATACTGGAAATAAACTCTCTCTCTCTCTCTCTCTCTCTCTCTCTCTCTCTCTCTCTCTCTCTCTCTCTCTCTCTCTCTCTCTCTCTCTCTCTCTCTCTCTCTCTCTCTCTCTCTCTCTCTCTAAATATTGATCTCCTGTTACTGTAAAATCAATTTTAAAGCAATATTATCTACCTCTGTGTTATTCATTCCTGGGAATAAATTCTTATTCTCATTTGTTTACATTAATATTATTTTTATTTCATATATCTGGTTATATAAGTTTCTCTGTGGAAATGAAGTATAAATCTCTCTCCGTGACAAAATTCTTCCTGAGAAAACTCTATTGTGAAGATTTCATCCTTATCTCAATAGCCTTAAAAAAAGGGGGGCGGATCTTTTTCTGTGTATCCATGAACAGTTTGAGATTGAAGTTATATCATAAAGTTCCCTGGTTAAATTAAGTCATTGTTATCTATATTATTATTCTCATGGCAAAAGTTAATTAAAATTTATAAATTTCCATATATTATATTTTTATACATATATAAATAATTATAATTGCATTTCAATAAAACTTTGGCGTCCTTATTTACATCGCAAAGTAAATGTATTTTGGGCGCCATTAATCTTGGTTTCGGTTATGAGTGGAAGTTGAGGTGGGCACGAGGGACCCACCCACCCCACTCACTGCAAGCTCTGCTAACGCAGTGACCCACAGGGGTATGGGGTGGGTAGGGGCCTACGGGCCCACCTTCCCATTCCCTCTTCCCTCGTTTAAACCCCGCCTTCACCGCTCGTGCATCCGTTTTTTTTTTTTAAATGGAAGAGACTTAATGACTAGTTAATATCGTGATGGGAGTTTATTCATTTTTTTAATTTTTTTTTAATTTTGTAAAATGGAAATTGTTAATTTAAATTTTAGTTTAGTAATGATAAACTTAGATAAACTTATAAGTAAACTTTGAGTCATTGTTAACTAATACTTTCACATAAACCTTTAGTAAAAAAAATTAATTGTAATTTTTAATTAAAATTAATCCATTTGGAATTTTTTTTGGGGACACTTGGTTGGCATTATGATTTGATCCAAAATTTGTTTAATGCCTAAACTAATTTTGCTTATTTCGAACTAGTGACTCTACTTCTAAATAATCTCATAATAGGAATGAATATTGCTTAATTTTGCATGTAAATTTCACTATACTTGCATCATGTGAATTTCTTTTACCTTATTAGTATTTATTGAGTAGCAAGTTACACTTTCTTCATCTTCATGCAAATACGTATTTATTGGTATCGCATAAGAAACAAATTTATTATTAGTATGTGAATTTCATAATAGTCAGTATTGTACAAGTTATATTTCAAGTTGAATTATTAATAATTTAGTTGAAAAAGGAAGATGGTATTTTTCCAAGTGAATTATCGATCCCATAGAAGTAGTTATTTCAATTGATTAAACTCTGCAATGTCCAATTATGCATTCATTTCATAAATTGTTTCAAGAACGATGCTAGTTAAAAGTTTTCATAGTTTCTTAGTTAGAATACTAAACAAAGAAAGTCGGAAAACCAAAACCTAGCAGCGTTTGGTATTTACGATGCCTTTGGGTCACGCTTATGGGTAATGTCGTCATGTTGAACTACTGCACTTAACACCTAATAAAGTTGCATCAACGACGTCTGTGGCATCATCCCTATAAATCATCGGGGAGTAATAAGGGACACTTGGAAGTTAAAATCCAAGGGGAGGGTAATCCCCCTTGGATCGATAATCTAATAAGATAATCCTTAAATGATTTTACATCCGTTGAGTTAAACCATAGTAAACCTCCTTAAGGTTGATTGAGTGAATTGCCTTTATGAAATTGATTAATCTTGAAGAGTTGATGTCGATTGACAATTTGGTCAAGGGTGACGCTTATGATAGGTATTAAGATCTAGTTGTTTTAGGCCACAAGCAATAGGCCATCTTGATCCTTTGCTTAAGTGCTACCACCATGGGTAGCAACCGCAGAGAAACTGTCTAGGACATTGACCCTAGAAAGGGTTGCATACCCATTGATTAGTTTACATCAAATCATAGAGTAGAAAATAGAACTACATATTTTACGCCTTGATCCCGTGTCGAAACGGGTATGTAGGTAGTCTTGGGACGGAGTTGTCCCTAGTACTCAAGCGTTCGTGGGTGGGGTCTAGGCTTGGTAAAAAGAAGGATTGAGTAAGAATCCTAATTTGAAAGATAAGTATAATAAAATGGGAAAAGTAATTCAATGCATACTCGGAAGGAATCCCGTATGGATTCGCTTGACTTCCTAAGGCTTTAAGCCAAATTCCGAGGTGGAATTCAAGCTTGTATTATGTTATTTAATTACTCCTAAGGACGGTGACCTCGGTGCACTTCTGTTAGAAGAGTGTAGTACTTAGTGAGTGGCTTAGGACCTGAATGGTCCCAATGAGTCTAAGTCTCTGGCCAGAGCACCTCCTATCCTGATTGGATAGATGCCTACCCCGTATGGGTAGATGCCTATCCCATATTGGATAGATGAAATCTTATGTCCCGTATGGGTAGATGCTTATCCCGTATTGGATAGATGAAATCTTATGTCCCGTATGGGTAGATGCCTATCCCGTATTGGATAGATGAAATCTTATGTCTCGTATGGACCAATGCCTAACCCGTATGGTTAGATGCTCATCCCAGATGGATGAATTCCTAATCCAAATGGATGGATGCTTAGAGTATGCAATTGAATCAAACACAATGATTAAATTAAACAAAAAAAAAAGAATGGTCAATTTTGTTGGGTTAATTAAGGTGGGTTATTACAAACAAACCTAGACAAAAGCACTTATCACATGGATATTGATACCATTTGTTTGTTCTTTTTTATGCTTCAAAGAAAGACCAACATGTATCTATCACATAAATATAAAAGAGTAAATGGAGACTAATAAGGGTTTTTAATAGTTAAGAGATTGAGGATTTTAGAGGCAGAAGGGATTTCTTTGCCCCAAAAATAAGAATGAGTTTGAGGAGTAGGCAACGAGCTTTCCAATGCTAGGAATTTCAGCAAACCACACTCATATAAATTATTGTGAAATGTTCCATGAAAAAATGGTTTTATCTAAGGCTCAAACATGAAGTGATGATTGATTGTCTTCAAATGACACCACTAATATTGAGATAAATCAAAATTTAACTAACTTCAAATCTACTAAAAATGATGCCACCAGGGAAGATGACCAAATAGCCATGAACACTAACTTGACACCTCTCAATCTCCTAAATGATAAATTAAATTTTTACAAAATAGCATTCATATGTAAGCTATTGTTTGGGGTTTTGGGCATCAACAATGTTGCCACATCAAGTCTTCATTGAGATGTCCAAAAACACCCTCAAACAACATTAAACTAAAGCATGTGCATTAAGCCATTTATTATTTATCACTTTATGTGTCACCATATTATTGGTTGTCTCTTTGATGTGACGTGAAAATGGGTATATTTTGTCAATATTTTAAGTATAAACATAACAACTACTAGTACTTAACTTTACAAGTAATATGTAAAAAATGAAAAAGGGTTTTTGGTGTACAACCCCAAACAGCTATTAGCATGCAAGTGACTATTTAGTCATCTTTCCTATTGTGATATTTTTGTAGAGGGATCCAAATTGAATTATATTACAAATAATTACAAAAAGGATGAGGTCGAATACATATTTTTCATTTTCATTGCTCAAATGTTATAACAATTGAAGTAGGTGGTTAAATATACTTATAATAGCTTTCATGTAATGGATTTTACCTTTGTGGGATGAAAAAAATAAAAATTACAACAAACTTTGTTTAAACATATTTGTATTCATTGTGTTGTTTTCCTAATATTTCCCCATAAAAAATATTGTGCATGCAATTTAATCTTTACACCCTTATTACACAAGTTTAATCTTTATAGCATAATAAATTATACAATGGGGTCTTTATTGCTTAAGTGTTATGTCAATTACACCCCAATTGTATTTAAAAAATTACACAATGGGGTTTGTGTTGCATAGGTGCTATCATTGAGAACAATATTTAAGATTTGAATTTGTGTGTGCATGAGTTAATAATTTGACCCAATTGACATAGATTCCAAATTAAAAGTCACACACCTTCATGGTGGATGGTGCTTATCCAAAAATTTAAGTGATTAAGTTATTGTCTATTGCTTAATTATATTTCATAATGTCTCAAATGATAATCACTTTCATTGAACTCGTATGATTACACATACAATAAAAAAATAAAATTGTATGGAGGTATTTGATTATAAGATTGATATTTAAAACTATCATATAACGTAGATTTGAAAACAAATGATTTCAAAAATTTAAAAAAGAAAAAGAAAACAACACATAAAATATTTATGTAAAGAAATTATAAAAAAAGACTAATGATTCAACAAATTATTCTATAAAGTAACATAAATCATATCAAGACTTGTACTATGGACTTGGCCATTCATTCCATTAAACCTAAAACAATAATAAAAAATTAGAAAATTCAATTTTAACACTTTAATTCTTAAACCCCCAAACTTTGTAGTGAGGAAGAAGATAATTAAGAAACCAAGTTAGAAACTTTATTAAAAATCCATAGCTCTTTGTGGATGAGTAAAGTGATATTTAGTGAACATTTCAAACCCCCTTTACTAAAATGAGGTTTTACCAAGCATTTCAAATCCCTTTAATTATTAAAGTAAAGCTAAGGTTTATCACACATTTAAAATCCCTTTGACTAGTAAAGATGGCTATTACCCAAGCATTTGTAAAAATCATTTTCCATTAGGTGAAAAATATTGAAATGATAAAAGCATGTATGATGTGAGTGATGTGAGTAGTTCCACCTATCACCATGTTTATTAACTTTTTTAAAATTTGACCACCATACTTAGCTTTTTTAAAGTAAGCACCATATCTTCCTCTCTTTTATTGTCATGCCCATGCAACAACATCCAAAACCCATTTCTATGGGAAAAGTGTAAACTGTTGCATCCAAATGTCTATGGTGAATATAGTATTTTTTGCTCATTTATCAAAGTGTTTTATATAACACCATGAGATTGGTATGGTTATGTGTACTTATATGCTAACTTTTTCACATGGAGGATTCTCAAAATTATAATTAAAATATTATCAAAGAAGATAAGACTGATAAAAGAACATAAATTTATTCAAAATATTTTATAATGTAAATATCTCATTAAAGTTGTAATCTTTTAATTAAAATAATAATTAAATAAAAATTTGATAGAACTTAAAGTCGATAAGATTATTCTTTATATAAAGAAAAGACAAAAATTAATAAAGATTTTAAAATTACTGAATTTTAAACATAATTAAAAATTGAAATAATAAAAAAATCTTTTTTCTAATATTCCATATATTCACCAAAAATCAATATATTAAAGACAACTAAATATTTATTATTTTGTATAATAAAATTTTAAAAAGATGTCAACAAACAAGTTGTAACAAACATCCAAAAAAGAAGTTCATTTTTTATTTTAATATTTTTAAATAATGTATTAAATAAAATAATAATTAATGTAATAAACAAAATATAATCTATTTATATTAAATAAAATAAAACATCATAAACAAAACAAAACAGAACCATGCATGGATAATAATTAACCCCACCTATTTTATTTTTTAATTTAAAAAAATGATTATAATATAAAATTTTAAAAATATTATCACACATCGAATTTATGTCCATAAAGATAAAATAAATAGGTCTATGTCAAAGCTATTTAGATTTCTAAGATCTCATAATCCACTTGCCCACAACAAAAGAGGTAGGTCCTTAGACATTTGTAGAAGATATTTTGTGAGAGAATAATATCAATATGTGTCTATAATGAGAATGATATTAATGTTTTATGCAATGTTTAAATTAATTTATAGAATGTTATGAATATTATAAAAATAAAAAAGTTTGTATTTAATAAATTGAAAAAATAAAAATAAAATTTTTGAGAGAATATATAAAATTAAATTATATTTTTTGATGTCTTACAATCTTGATAAATATATAAGAAGATTAATGATCTTTTCATTTAAGAATTTTTGTTACAATTAAAAGTTTTGTTCCTAGTAGTGTTGCATTAAGACAACCACCATATCTCCAAAGACTCATTTATTTCTTCGAGTTTCAAGTTTAATGTGTTATTGTTGTTGAGCTAATTGGTTCAACTGTTTGGGATTAGTTATATTTATTGTTTTCTTCCTTCTGCAATACTTTTTTAGGCCATTTTTTATTCAACTATTATTATGAAGTTAGAGCAATTTTTTTCTATTCAAAATTCATGTAATTTTCAAATTCTTATGAATAAAAAATGTCTTGTTCTCTTTTTAAGAAAGATTGATGGTCAAGGGATTCATTCTAGATAGTTTTTTCTATTTTTAGCTCACACTTTAATAGAAAGACCCATACTAAATTGGCCAATTACCTAGTTCATTTTGTAGATATGTGAAGCACTAGAAACCTAATGACCCCATGGTTTGAAACTTCACACACATCACACTTTTTTTTCCAACCTTGAATGTTAGAAATAAATATTATTTGCTTTTATATTCTTACACACTTTTATACTCTACATTGTCTCTTTCAACTCCATGAATCAATTTTAATCTTTGTAAACAAACATATAAATTAAATATAATCGTATCATCGGATTGTTAATCAAAAGAAACAATCTTCTAAATGTAACATCATGAAAACAAAACAAAATATTTAATCATACATTAATAAAAAATAAATAAAAAATGTTAAAGAACATCTTTATATCAAAATTAGTCAAAATGTCAGTGGACCCTTGATCTATTGGTGAAGTTGAATGATTCGCCCTTGATCTATTGGTGAAGTTGATTGTTTCTTAATGAACCCACCAAGAGAGAATGGATATCCCTCAATCCTGAGCTCTTAATCGAAGAGGTCCCCTCAATCTTGACTCTTAATCGAAAAGGTCCCCTCAATCTTTGGCCCCTTCAATCCTTAGCTCTTAGCTGAAGAAGTCCCTTCAACCTAAAGACTTGGCTCTTGGTTGAATGATTCTTAACGAGTCCACCATCAAGTTTTGTAGAATGCAAGATTCCAATATCAAAAGAAATAAGATCAAGATTGTGCTCTTGGTCAAAGAGACCTCTCATAGCTACACAACTTTGTGGATAATACAAAATCCTTCATAATTAATCCATAAAATTGAAAATGTAGAATAAAAAAGCAAGCATATATGAATTCAGTCTTCCCTTCGTTAATGAAACGACTATTACGTGCGACTTGGGTGACAATGGCTGTCGCCCTGATTTAAGACAAAGGCAGACTTTCTAATCCCCTTGGGGGACTTTAAAACCCAAATAAATTAAAAATATATATCCATATTCTGAAGTCCGAAATAAAAATATTAAAAACAAAAATCAAACACGTTGCGGTTCAAAACATATTAAGTTGAACATTGACCATGAAATGTTCAGTTAGTCCTGTTTCCTTAACGCCCAAGCAAGACATCAAAACCGTCAAAAACAAACCATAATTCAACGTCGAATATTAAACTCTAGTCCCAATTTAGAATTTGAACCGAATGGATAAGATGAACTCACTTGACGGATATCTTTATGCTTATTATTATTATGATTTATTATTATTTAATTGCTTTTATATACATTAATGATGAATGACTACTTGAAATACATTTGAAAAAAGGATAAAGATAAAGATAATCTCGTTTGACAAATATGATTTTTCCAATTCCAAGAATGCCCAAAGTCCGACACTGATATAATTTACTATAAGTAAAATTTTATCCACTTTACTTTGGCCCGGAAATTAGTGGAAAATATCACCATCGAATTAGATTTTCATCCAAACCTAAAAAATCATATCATTTTTTCACTAAAGCATTGCATTTTATTTTTACATGTATGGAAATAAAGTAAAAGTTGGCCCCCCAAGGGGTAAGATTCCACTATGATATTGATCTCCGAATCGAATAAAACACCATTTACGCATGGTTTTAGGTAGTTGAAGCTTTTTACCTTCCCTAGAAGTGACTCCCTTCTCAAAAATAGTCTTGAAAATGACATAGGAAACTATAGTCAATATTAAATTAATTCCAGATTTTAGGGCAAAAGTCTAGTCTCCACAAGGCCCATTCCAATTTGATTAGGATTTCAATATCAGTGGATAGAGACAAGTAATGAAATCGGATTTGCTTGTCTCACCTGATAGACTCACCACCCGCTCTAAATGTCACATGCTGTCACTGCACCCCTTTAAAAAAGATTATAAATTAAATATATCACACCACCTGTCACCATCACTCTTGCTTCCAATGTACGCACGCGTTAGAATCATTTTGTCCACTCATGAAATATCCCCATTTTTCTACCCAGGACCCTCAAATATATCAAACTGCTTTGTATGAAATAAATAATGTATAAAATCAAATCCCCATTAACATCAAATTATTTTTTTTTGAGTTTAAAAATTAAATGTACCTTTCACTACACCGTTCAGTTTTGTGAAAAAATTTAGACCTTTTCTGTTATTTAAATATATTAAGAAACTATATGCATAAAAAACTGTAAGAAAATTGTTTCAGAAATATATAAATATTAAAATATATATACATTAAAATTAAAAAAAATTTACAGTCAAATACAGAAAAATAACAAAAACATAAATGTAAAGAAAACTTAATAAAAAAATTTATAGATGTTTATACAAAAAAATTATTAAAAAAAATATATATTAATAAAAACAAAAGAAACATCAGATTTAGATTTCAATTCCCATTTACATCCCCAAGATTTAGGTTTCCATTTCTACAGTCCATATCACAAAATCTCAAATTTTACACTTCCATGGTTCATCGTCCCAAGATCTTCAATCCATAGTAATTGTCACATTCCATAATAGTCCATGTTCCCCATTCCATTGTCACATTCCTTATTAGTCCATGTGTCCATGTTCCCCATTCCACAAAATCTCCAATCACGCTCCATGATCACATCCATAACTGGAAGTTCATCATCCCAAGATCCTCAATCTAATGTTTTCCCCATTCCACAAAATCTGAAAAAGCAAGATCTGTCTCTGATCTGCATTTGCAGCATTCAAGGGATTCAAGGTAATACCAGATGGATGTGAAGTCTGCATTCTTGAATAGAATCCTAAAAAAAGATGGATGTGAAGTCTGCATTCTTGAATAGAATCCTAAAATAAGTGTATATCGAGCAACCGGATGGATTTACTTTGTCAGAAGATAGTGACATGGTGTGTAGATTACACAAGCTCCATGATCACATCCATAACTATTGACATGATCCTCCATGATCCAATTGATCACATCCATACAAGCTCCATGACATGATCAAATCCAATTGGATCCCTGATCCCCACAGTCCATAGTAATTCACATCCATGATTCCCCCTTTCCATAATTCTCCATAGTAATTGGATCCATGATGGATCCCTGATCCCCACAGTCCATAATTTATGATCCACAGTCCATAGTAATTCACATCCATGATTCCCCCTTTCCATAATTTCCATAATTCTCCATAATTTCCATAATTCTCCATAGTAATTGGATCCATGATCCCTACAGTCCATAATTTATGATCCACAGTCCATAGTAATTCACATCCATGATTCCCCCTTCCCATAATTATTGATCCACAGTCCATAGTAATTCACATCCATGATTCCCCCTTCCCATAATTATGATACACCCATAATTATGATACACCCATGTTGGAAAATCTCAAATCACATTCCATGATCCCAACTCACATTCCACAATCACATTCCATGATCCCAACAAGACCCAACAAGACTTAACAAAATCTCGAATCACATTCCATGATCCATCATTCTTCAAAACTTCTGATTTTCATTTAGATTTCAAATTTCATTTTTAGTTAGACCCAACAAGACTGACAAAATCTCGAAATCTCGAATCACACTCCATGATCCATCATTCATCAAAACTTCTGATTTTCATTTAGATTTCAAATTTCATTTTCCCTAACTGATTTCGATGACCATCAAAACACGATGACAATCAATTGTTTTGATGCAAAATCTCTAGAATACCAGAATCCCACCTCCGAGATCCATCATTCATCCCTTCATTGATTTCGATGACCATCATTTGATTGAGGCAAAAACCTCTCGAATCCCAAAATCCCACTCCATAATCCATCATTCATCAATGATGGATCTCAGTTATCACACTGTTAAATCCAGAAATGATATCGGCTTAACGCAAAATCTTGAATCCCAGAAATGATATTAACCAAACAAATCTGTCGCGGTGTCAAAATGCTAACAAACGTAAATAGAGCACACAACATCTCTAAACAAAAATAAGATTTAAATTAAGTTTCCTAATTACCCTTTAATAAGATTATAGCAGGTTTGATTTTAAAATAAGATAATAATAGGTGACAGGAATTACATTAAAATTCAAAGTAATTGGCCTTGTTATGCACAATAGAATAGCATACAATAGTGGTTATGTACCATGCTATGCTACGGCTGCTGCTGCTGCTGATGCTTGACTTGTGCTTATACACACAGCATAATTACAATTACTAGATAAGGATCAATTGCCTAATTGCATACTAAGCTAAAGCTAATTTTCGTCTTATATTTACATTCGACGATATATGACCTGGTTTCCATGATATTACTAAATCCCTAAACAACAATAATAATATATGAGCTTTCTTTTTCAGCTCATCAATACAAAAAAAAATTATATACCGAACTCTCGGCCAAATGTTTGTATGTTTTGATTTCACCTGGCTGTGCAGGGAAAGTCCACATAAGATCGCTCCGCCAAAATTCATGGCACTGCAGACCAAAAAAAAAAAACTTGCAACTGCGTTCAATTGTTGTGTTTCACTACACCTCGAGCAGAGGTCTTTCTGTTACCTCGAAAATGTTTACCATGCACACATCTCTGTACAAATATTTATCATCATCATCATAATCATCATCACTATCCCCTTCGCAAAAGGAATCAGTCAGAACTTTGAATAAAGGGCAAAATGTAGAAGATCTCTGTAGTTTTTTTTTCAGGTCCCCACCATTAAAACCCCCGCAAACAGAAAATTAAAGTTTCAAATTCTCGTACCTCAGCTAAATTTAGCAGAATAACTACAAATTTTCAAGACCTACTTGACAAGCTCATTAACCCAGCCCAAATCTGGCGACGCTTCAGCAGGAAGGTGCTCTTGGTGATTCTGCTTGTTCAGTTTACCATATATCTTTGCCCGCAGGTCCCTGCCGGACTCGACCCTCTGTACAGGTTCTTCATAAGGGACCGCCATATTGTCGCCGTAAGTTGATTTAACTTCCACTAAATTGTCGGCATACCCTTGCACGAGCTCGTTTACATTTTCGCTGTAACTTGACCGGAAATCCGCCAGAAGGTCATTGTGATTTGATTTAGGGGTACAAGAAACGCTGCTGGATACGCAATGTCGCAGGTTCGAACCCCGAGGGGAGCCGTGGCAGCCGTTGCCTGGCATCTGCGTCGGCTGCCATGAATTTAGCTCTAAATTTTGCAAAGAATTAATCAGCTCCACCATGGACTTGGTACTCTGAGCCACAGGAGACGACGGCCCGGAAAGAACAGCATGTCTCGTACCAGACGAGGGTAAGGTAATCGCCGGCATGGAAGCTACCCTGTCAAGATGATGACGCCGGGTACTCGAACCCTGGACAAAGGACACAGTCCCGGGCGAGGGTTGAACCTGTGCAAGCGCAGAAGGCGAAAGGACAGGCTTCTGAAACCCTTTAAGAGCACGACTATTGAAGGAAACAGAGTTCAAAGAATTGACAGAATTAAGCCAGGCGTTTGGCGACTCTGGCGGTGAAACGGAAGGAGAAAGCGGTGGCGACAATGGCGGAGGAGACTCTGAATGCCCGACGAGAGTCGAGGTAGGTGAGGAAAGCACGGCTTTTGAAAAATAATGCGAACCAGAGTCACCAGCGTGATTCGAACTGTCGACCAGCCCGTCCAAAAGCTGACGCCGCGGAGAACCGTCATAAGACGCAGACAGAGAATTCTTCACAGCCGAAGCATGCAGAGCCAGAGCAAGAGCACTCCTGGACGCACCTCCAGTCGCCTGCGGAGACGAAATGGAGGGCAACAAACGGAGCTGCTCAGGCGTATGAGCAAAGAAACAAACCCTGCGCTTACAATTCCGGCCATCCTTACACGGCTGGGTTCTGTAACGAGCAGGGTGAAGCCAGCATTCAAACACGCCATGAGCAAATTCACAGGTATCTCCCCTCCTACAGCTCCCCTTTCTGAAATCAGGGCACGCCGTGCCGGAATAATGAAACCGCCGGGGGTCTCTCCGCCGTGCCTTCTCACCAGGGTGAGCAAAGGGACACTCAGTCCAGTCATGGCTCCTCCCCCTCATGCACCTCCTCACCTTAAACTCATACATTCTAAATTCATCACAAGCATAAGCATCAGCAGACGGCAAAGACCCTTCTTCATCTTCATTATTCGAGGGAAGATACTTCTGCAGCGCCCCGATCAAATCCTCGAGCCTCGGGCTCGAACACGACCCTTGAACCAGACCATTCAAAGAAGAAGAGAAATCAATACCGCAGGACTCGAACACAGGACCTTCAGAACAATAATTCCCATCCCCCATCCCAAATCCGCCATTCTCCGAAATCGATGAAGCAGACTCATCGCTGAAGAAAGACCAGCCTAGCGAACCCATTTCTAAACTCTGCAGGAAAGATCTACTCCCTGCATTAACAAAATCTCTACTCCTACCTACAGCAAACCATTTTTCCCTTCCCCTTGGAAAAATTTTCTGTCTACCGCAGCCTTTGCTTTAGCATTTGCTTACCCATGAAACTGCTATAAATATAGCGACAGCCAGCCGAACAGGATTTGCCATTGCAAGAAAAGCCAAAGACATATTTAACCGGGGCTAATCTAACCAACCCCAACCCCAACCCGGGGTTAGTTACTGCGCTTTTTGAGGCGGTGAGGATTTATTTTACACTTGTTTGGCCCGGTCCTCGCTTAAGTAGGGTTAAATCTGATGTTGCGTCATTGTCCTCAGATGACAGGTGTCAGTTTTTCACCACCAATTTAGCAGTTGCTACCAATGCGTAAAACAAATGACTACCCCGCATGCTCGCCAAATCGTCAGCCACTTGGCGGATAAACACTCGGCTAAATTTGGCAACCATAAATCCCGACAATTTCCTCCAAACTCCGCCATTTCAAGCGCGTCACGTGAACGCCCTGACCGAGAATAAATATATTTTATGACCTTTCTTTAGCCCACGGTTCCATGCTCCCATGTGACCTCCAGGGCTACTTGGATTGGATTTTCTTTCTCTCTCCACCCGCCGCCTCAAAGTCATTTCATTGTTTTCCGTATCGCCGCACATGTGGCAAAATCTCCACTTACCTTGTCGAGTGTTCTACTACGTTTATTTAATTTTTTTACCGTGTCACGGGGCTCCACTTACTCAACGGTCCCGTCTTATACGTATACATACGTACGTACCTACGCAAGTCTCTATCCACGTCACGCTCGGCGATGTCCACGAAGGCACATGGTTCTATGGACGAGGTCACCTGAATCTTCTTACTCGCTTTGGTCTCGGGTTTAACAAGGCAATATGGCCCAATTGCTCAAGATCCTCCTTGATTAGCTAAAGTATAATCCTATAATAAAATATAATAATTGTACGACAAAAAATATTTTTAAGCATTTATAAATTAGGGGAAGCGTATCAATAATCATTATAGATAACTTCGTGCATCCACAAATCTTAAACAGTACATCGGATCTCAATGGTTTATTATTTTTTGTCTTTGTATGCGACTTAGTTGCTTATAGCTATTGTTTTGGCTTCTGGGTAGTAATGACGCATATCGTGGGATCCATTATGTGTGCAAGGATCAGAGAGTGGTGGTTTCAAAGTGTCACCCAATATCTACTTAAAGATACCCCAATAACAGTGCACTACAACCACCTCAAAAATACCCAAAACTTATGTGCAAGTGCCCTGTGCACTATGGGTACTGTAGCGTCCTAAAATTGCACCCTTTGCAATTTCGACCGCATTTGGGTCTTCACCTTAGAGTTTGCGGTCCTCGCCCCGATTGAAGACCTGATTATGCTCTTGAACATCACAAATGGCATCTAAACTCAAACTGCACCTCATCTGGCACCTTATGCCTACCCCAAAATAGGGTGCATGGTCCTCCCTAAATTGGGCCCAATTTGACCCCTTGGTCCTATTGTTGGCATTACAATAAATTGGGAGATTGTTGACATTACAATAAATTGGGAGATTGTTGACATTACAATAAGTTTGATGGTTGATGATATTGAGAAGGTTGTTGGAGATGAATGATATAATTGATAAAGGATGATTACTGTCTTAATATTATTATTTTGTCATTGATGTCAAGCAATTGATTTTCTGATTCAGTATGATGTTGTCATATATTAAAAAGTATGTTTTGATGAGTATAAAGATGTCAGTAAGTGACACAGAAAGAATGTGAAAATGAAGGGGAGTAATAAGTTATTCAATGGGCAACTATTACCGAGTTTGACAGTGATGAGATTATGATGTTTTGATTGTTTTGATATCCTATATATATGTATTCAAAGACTAAAGTAGAAGGGGAAAAGATTTCATGTAATAGAATGAGTAAAGGCTTGATACTATTCTATTTTACCGAGCAAGGAGCTAGCCGGTAAACTCCAAGGTTACCGATGTCGATTAATGAATGAAAAAGTCACCGAGAAGAGAATGTCTACCGAGTAAAGTTCAGTGTTAACCGAGTATCAACCGAACAGTAACAGAATGCATTAAATAAAGTGTATACATTATTTAATGAAGGATGCCAATGAGCTAGAGGTTTATTGAAGATAGGAATGTCATGCAAGAAGTTTGTTAAGGATCAACGGCAATTAAAATTCAAGAGTAAGATCTACAGCACAGATTGAACGGTCCTAACCGAGCACAAGTACCAAGGAAGGATACAAGTTTCAAGGCAAGATAAAATGTTTTTCAAATCGAAGGATACAATGAACCTAGTCAAGTTTGAAGATCTGATGGCTAAAATTAATCATGGGAAATGTGATTAAGGAGATTAAGCGGTTGGGAATTGCTTATAAATAAAGAGTAGTTGAAGAATAAGAATGCGGGCAAACTGAAGCACGGTGATGCTACAGAGGTGATTACCGAGTACAGAAGATTGAAGATCTGATTGAAGAACAGATTGAGAAGCCCAGCAAGGAGAAAGATAAGTCTTACGACAAGATTATCTTGAGCATATTGAGCACATAGAATCTGCTTTAACATTTTAGATGTGAAGTTGCAGATATATTTTATTACTGCTATTTATGTTTGTAAGTGACATGAAATATCTTAACCGAGTGGACTTAATAGTCTTATTTGTAAATCTTCTTGGAAGGTAACATTCTGAATGAGTGTTTGAAATCCTTTGACAAGGTCACTTCTAACAAAGTGAAGATTCTAGCATATCTAAGGGAAATCCCTTAACCGGGTCACATCTAACAATGTGTATGTAATCTTTAACAGGATTTGCTTTTAACCAAGCATACTCTAGAAAAGTATATTTTCTTGTGGGTCTAAAATCCCACAGTGGTTTTTCCCTATTAGGGTTTCCATGTTAAATCTGGTGTCAAATGTGATTTAATGTTTCATGTTTATCTGTTTATGAGTTTGAATGATTTATAGTCATAAGTTGCATATCAAGTAAATGCTACCGAGGTTGAATTTGATTAGAGTAATAAATTATTGAGGTTATCTGATTCACCCCCCCCCCCCTCTCATCTAACTAACACCTATTTCAAAATTGAGCGAGATTTCCCTCCCTGTTTCGGCTCATGTCAAAAAATTAGCCAATTTCACCGATGAGCAAGTATATAAAGAGGATTTCCCATCTCATTTGAAAGACACATCAACACACAATCAAGGAAGCACACATGAGATCAAACATTCAAGCATTTAAGAGCATTTGAGCAACAATTAGTCTTCTTTCAACTTAGGAGCAGCAGTAAAGTCAAATTTCAAGCATTGAAGGAGACATTATTCATCCTATTTTGTTGAAGACTTCCTAAACCCTAATTCCATGTGGAGGCAAACAAAACTTCACGAGGAAGTATCATAATTTAATTTTCAGTCATAATTCAGCATCTCCCTCAAAAGGAGATCATTTCCTTTCAGTCATTTCAATTACAATTTCATGGTTAATTTCAAAATTGGGGTTTAACCTAAGGCAAACCCCTATTCCCAACACATTTCCCTTTCTTTCTGTGTGCATGAAACAAGTACAAAGTTGTACTCCTCAAATTAGGCTTCATTCACATCGACAAACCATCTCCCTTTGGTGTGCGAAAAGTTCGGAGGACCGTTGTGATGTGCCACGATTCCGACAAATTTTGAGTAGTTTCGAGGAGCAGGTTCGATTCAACTTACATTGCTTAATTCCAGGTGCACGCAAAAATCTTGCAACTGTAGCTCACTGTTTTCATGTTTTTACCTTCATTTTTCAACATTTTACCTAATTTTAGGATTTAACTCACAAAAGAGAAAACCCCCTTCAATCCAAATTCACTTAGCATTTAGTCTTGATTTGATTCATGACTAGATCTAGTGAATTCCCCATCCTCTTTTGAATGTTAAGGCCCCAAGTAAAAAAAAATCTCTAGTGGTCTTCATTCCTTGGGTGAAAACCCTAGAGCAAACATTTTTCCCCTTTACAAGTACCATTAAAGTCGCACAACTCCTCCAATTAAAGTCCAAAAATTCTAACTACTAGAGTAAAGCAGGTGACTATTGGTACATGTGAAATTTATTAATGAGGTTTTGGTTATCATTTTAAAGAAACAATTTCTTAATGGGCTTTTAGTTATCATTTTTTGGTTTCTTTAAAGTTATTAATTGGGGGGTGGGTGAGCAAGGAGTGAACGATAATTAGAACATTGGTGATAACTAGTGCTCTTCCCCTAGTATTTATATTTTTTAAGAATGCTTCTCTCTTCACCTATTTTATTACACTTGTTCCTTGTTTTTTGGTTTGCTCTCCACTAACCCCTTTCTTTGAATGTGCAGCATATGAGGATATGTGTTCACAATATGAAAACAATTTGAAGGTGAGCAGTCTAAATGAGCTATTTGAGGAGGCAAGGCTTAACAAAACAAATTGTTAACAATGATACTCATGGCCCCATAGACTAATGGTCTTGTGGACGTCATCAAAACTCATTCATTCATTTAAATTTTTATCTACAATCCTTCTCTTTACTTTTCATCTTTCTATTAATGGATTATTGAGTGAAATCTAAAACATTGATACAAAAAAATTTACACAATTTGTTCCAAAAGCATTCTTGCAAATACAACATAGACGATAGAAACTTATGCAAACTATAATATTTGTATTTTGAGGAAGTCTAATTATTATGTCCAAAGTAAAATATATATGATTTAGTCCAATATTTAAATTCTCGTTTGTAGTAAACAAAGTCCTTTTTAAAAAATATTCTTAAATTCTTTCATATCCAAAAGTTTGGCATTTTGGAATTTTTTTTGCAAAAAAATTTGCAAGGCACCATACATGACATAATTAAGTGACTGGAAAAAACAAACAGGCATGACACATAATAATTTAATACTGAAAAAATTTACAAGTATTTATATTTCACAAGAATGCTCTTCTCTTCACCTACACTTGTTCCTTGTTTTTTAGTTCGCTCTTCACTAACCCCTCTTTTTAAAACTTTGTCTACATTCCTTCTCTCTAATCTTTGTCTTTCTATTGGATTATTGAGTGCAATCTAAAATGTTGATACAAAGAAATCTACACATTTTTTTCTAGAAGCATTCTTGCAAATGCAACATAGCTTGTAGAAAATGTATGCCAACTATAGCAATTGTATTTTGAGGAGGCCCAATGATCATGTCCAAGGTAAATTATATACTATGTGGTCTAATATTTATATTATTGGTTGTATTAAATGAGTCATTTTTAAAAAATATTCTTAAACTTAAGATTCCATATATAAAAGTTTGGCATTTTGAAAATCAATTCACAAGTAAATTTATGAGGCATCGTGCATGGTATAATCAAGTACTTGGAAAAAACAAAGTGGTATGAGACAAATTTTTGGCATCTTAATCCTAAACATGAATACCCACATATATAGCCAATTGGCTAATGATGTCGTGGGTTTAAATATGAATTTCTAATTTTCTATTTAGTTCATTAAGTGTTTTTTTTTGTGTAAGATTATTATTAAGGAAATAAAATAGACCCTTAATTATATTTAGATTATTTTAATGGTGAAATTTACCTAATGGTGTTATTTTTTTATTTAGTGTTGTGTTCATTTTGATGAAATGCCTTTAACACAATTGCATATTGATAAGTGGCATACTCTTATGCTAAGTTTATCTCATGCCTCGATCCCTATCCATCTATATTTCCTCCCACTTACACTTCTTCTTAAATATTTGTTATTTATCTCCCTGTAAGCACGCTCCTTTCATGCATACCTCAATATATTTGTTCCCTACCTTGAGATTGTAGTTTCTTTATCTAAGTTCATCTTTTCACCATTCAAGATCAATCCCCATGACATGTAAGAATGAACCTCAAACTCATATATTGAAATTCAAATTCCAATGGTCCTACTCCTTATCACTAGACATAGTGAATCAATTTGGTACGTGTTTATGTGACACACGTTATGCCTTGGCATTTAAAGACAATCAATGTGTCATTAATTCACATGTTTGAACCCAAGAATGAAAGAATATCTATAGCACACTTGATTCAATATATTATATGTAAATATTGATGGGTGAGAGTTAGAATATCTAAAAGGATCATCTCTAGATGTTACGAAAAAAATATTTGAACTAAGATGATAAGGTAATGGACATGATTCTATCCAAGCAAAAAATATGTACCCACAATCTAATATAAGTTGTAAGAATGACAACAATGAGAATTTATCCAAATCATCAAGGGCTAAGGTAGCATGTGATGGATGATAAACTATAGGATTGCGTTAACTTATCTACAAAATAAGACAGATTTAATGTTAGGACACTATATTTATGACAAAGCTAAATTAAGTATAAAACAAAAGGTTGAAAGGATTGGGTTTGCACTTTTTTCCTTGTATGGAAAATAAATGTTCATGTACAAATACCCTAGGTAAATTAATTATATCATGGTGAATAAAGAATCTAGCCTACGATAAAGAGTTGGGACAGATAATGTTACTAAACTAATTGCTTGAAATAAAATTAAATAAACAATGATACTAAGCTCTAGAACCAATGTATAATTCGCCAACAAATGTCAAATGATTCATCATTGTCTTAAAAATAGTGAGACTTGTCAAATGACCACCTCAAGATTGAAAAAATTGTTGTTTGATATTTTGGTTCACTTTTGCACTTGTGGAACTAATCATTGTATGCGGGTTTAAACCTCAAATGTGAAACTAAACCCATCAAATATGATTT
This sequence comes from Cryptomeria japonica, assembly GCF_030272615.1. NCBI lineage: Eukaryota > Viridiplantae > Streptophyta > Pinopsida > Cupressales > Cupressaceae > Cryptomeria > Cryptomeria japonica. Next base: position 48,938,214 of record NC_081410.1, read on the forward strand.
CAAGAATATATTCACTTTGATATCTACAATTTGTATCTAAAAGAAGTGGTGTTGATAAAAGTCATTGTTAGGATAGGATTTCTCTGCTTTGGTTAAATCCTTATTACTGATTCAAATGTATTTTGGTACAATGATCAAAGACAATAGGCAATCATATAGTATGCCTAGAATGATCTCATATCGACATTATGCTCTTATGATGATGTATTATACAACGAATCTCTCACTATTTCTATAATTCATATCTTTTTTTGTAAATGAATTAGTTGTTGTCCTTTCTACAACACCTAAACATGTAATTCGAATAGTTTTGCACTTTAGGTGGCTCGCAAGGCTAGTTTGAAGGGGAGAAATGGAATTGAAGTTTCAATTTAAATTTAAAGAGGGTCAAATATACTTTCCCACACCATACAAGTAACCAAGTTCATTTCTACACCATGGAAGTGATCCAAAGTGACAACTTTGTAAAATAACAAATTAGATCTAGTTTCTTGAGATGTGCACGATAAGGTCAAGTTATTTTTTTGTAAATATGAAGTATATCGGATACTATATGTGTTGACATCAATGACACACAATGCCAATAGTATTATACAACAAATCTCTCACTAGTTCTATAATTATTATCATTTTTTGTAAATGAATTAGTTGTTGTCCTTTCTACAACACCTAAACATGTAATTCAAATAGTTTTGCACTTTAGGTGGCTGGCAAGGCTAGTTCGAAGGGGAGAAATGGAATAGTATATGTGAGAATCCATGGATCACACAAAGGGGGAGAGAGAATATGAAGTATGTCGGATACTACATGTGTTGACATGAATGACAACACAATGCCAATAGTATTATACAACAAATCTCTCACTATTTCTATAATTCTTATCTTTATTTGTAAATGAATTAGTTGTTGTCCTTTCTACAACACCTAAACATGTAATTAGAATAGTTTTGCACTTTAGGTGGCTTGCAAGGCTAGTTCAAAGGGGAGAAATGGAATTGAAACTTCAATTTAAATTTAAAGAGGGTCAAATCTACTTTCCCACACCATACAAGTAACCAAGTTCATTTCTACACCATGGAAGTGATCCAAAGTGACAGCTTTGTAAAATAACAAATTAGATCTAGTTTCTTGGGATGTGCAAGATAAGCTCAAGTTATTTTAACAAAAAAAATACACAAAAATATATTATTTTATACACTAACCATTACATTAGGAATAAATGAGCCAAAATGAGTTCAAAACAAAGACAAAAATGAAAGGTATGCTTTTTCATCCTTACACTCCTTTATAATCACATTGATTTATGAAAAATCGACTTTAAGTCTAATTGATTTGTAGATAACCTAATCAATTTTTATTTTTAAATCATAATTAAAAGAAAAAGGAATTTCTATGATTCTAACAAGTTATGTGTAGGGAGATGATTGATTATAGAGAACCCACTATATTAATCTAGAACAAATCTATTTCAATTCAATCCCCTAAAGTCTTAATTGATGGGATTGGTTCTTAAAATTTCAACTAACATGATAATTAATCTATAGAAAATCTATTTTAATTCAATCCCCTAAAGTCTTAACTGGTGAGATAAATGTTTGTAAGTATCTTACTTAAATTCAATCTCCATCTTTTCAATAAATGAAATGATTGACTTTATATTCATTATAACATTAATTAACAAGATTGTGTTTAGATTTATTTGAGTTTCAACTAGTGACATGGCTTCTTCGAATGAAGTCCACTTAAGTTTGATTATAGACTTTTCTTTAATCTCATTAGAGGGAGATGTATTATACATGATTATTGAGTAGTATTAGAAAGTCTATTTTATTTTTAGCTTATCAACTAATATTTGTATAGCATAAAATATTTTAAGGTTTCATTTTCAATGAAAAATATAAGTTTTTACGAGGAAGATAAGCCAAGGTATATTGTAATTCAATGTTGAAACTTTATAAAAAGTTGTTTATCATATTTTTATACTTTTCTTAATTTTTTATATAATGCTTCACATAAAGTTTACAAAGATTTAATTTCTTAAAAATTGAAATCCTAAGGTATATTATAATTCAAAATTGAAGTTGTAGATCAGGAAAATCAAGTTAATCAGCTTGAAAACCAAAACATACAACTTATCTAAGCTAACCACAAACTAGAAACACCTGCAAAACCTTCCTAATCTAACCAACAGGACCATTGAAATGAAAATGAAATGAAAACATGAATGCAAACCTCAAATCTTCAATGAAGCCCTATTGTTCTTCCTTTCATCTCTAATGATGCTATGTTGCTCTCTTGTATGGCAGGTGCACGAAACAGACAAAAGCAAGGAACTAATGTTCGAGATTTACTAGGAATGCGTGATTAGGCAATACTAATTTCTAAAATTAAAAATTATTTTGATAGAATGATAGTGCTTAAGCTAGATGATTGCTAAATAAAGTGACAAAATGAAACTAATCAAAAATTAGATGAATTGATTGAAGGGGGAGTCCCAATTTATAGAAAATCGAAGACTCGATGGACGGGCGAGATCCTTTTTTTATTTATTAGGTGGATGGACCAAATTGAGTGCATAGTATAGATGTCATTCATGGAAGGAGGAAGGAGATGAGGAAAATGCAAGGAAAATGTAGAGAAAAAGAAAAAAGTAGATTTTTCGAGGATGCGTTCCTTATTTTTTAATTTAAAATTAAGATATAATGAGATATTTCCAAAAAGAAAGATATTTGAAAATCAAAGATAAATCTCATAAATATTGAAGAATAATTAGTAAGACGAGGTTTAATTAATTAAAGAATTAATTTAACCTAAAAGGACAAATTAGTGAAAACTAACATCTGAAGACCTTAATTAGGTCAAATTAAGTCAATTTTATTCAAAAATAGGTGAAATTAGAAAGAATTGGGAAGGTTCGAGCATAAAATGGAAATATTTAAGCGAAAAAGGGAAAATTAGGTAAAGTTGAGCAACCGCGGGTAAACCGCGTTAAAGCGAGTCAATAGACGGAAAAGGGACAAATGTGATGCCATGGGGTAGGAGAAGAGGTTAAAATGGAACCCCAGAACAAGAATAGGGAAAAAATGAAGCCAATGGGACCAAAAATGGAAAGCGGGAAGCGACGAGACCAAGAAAAGGGCAAAAAACCCTAAAATCGAGACTGGGTTTTAGGTCAAAAACTAACATCACCAGATCAAAAGGGGAACAAACCAACACAAAGGGGATGAAGCTGAGGAAAAAATGAAACCTCAAACCTAAAATGGGAATAAAATGAAATGGTCTAGATAGAAAATGGAAAAGGCAAAACAAGAGGACCAAATCAAGAGCAAAAAACCCTTAATTGAGATAAAATTAGGCAAAATGACACCGGAAAAGCAACAAGGGAAAGATCTGATGCAAGGGGGATGAAGTTAGGGTAAAATGAAACCCCAAACCTGAAATGGGAAGAAAATTGAACGATTTGGACATAAAATGGAAAAGAGGAAACAGGGCAGGATCGAGCGAATAATGAAGATTATATGCACGATTAGGTTAAAAATGGAGAACACGAGTGATACGGATTTTTAGTGTACAAAAGTTATAAAATGTTGTTTGTCATTTTTTTATACTTTTCTTAAGTTTTTATGTTATTATCTACAAAAAAATTACAAAGATATGATTTTTTAATATTGAAACCCTTAATGTTTATAGGGCCATTAGCAATGACTAGGCATCAAAGTTACTTAAATTACTTGATGACTAATCAATTCCTATCTTAGGAAAAAATATTATTTATCTAACTAACAATTAGTTTTTCTTAATTTTAAGTAAAACAATTTTATTCATTTTAACATAGTTTTACCTTTGTGATTTTAGTATTTTTAAACAAACTTATGATTTCAAATATTAAGTGTTTTTTCATAATAATATTGGGGTTCTAATCAAGGGCCCTAGCCTAAATCTATGACCATTTAGAAGACTACATACAAATCAAAATACTTATATAAGCAACCTAAATAGGGTAAAATGAACTAAATAAAAGGACTAAACAAAAAAAACATTAATACATAAGTTAACTGATGTAGCCATAACCGATAAAACCCTCAAAGAGAATCAACCGGCTTATGCAGCAAGAGTAACACACCAAAAGCAACAAGAAAACACAAAAATATTACATAAACAGATCATATTATTGCTTTAGAAGTTCTGACAATCATCCGACTATCATCATATAATCATCAAAGAACATCTGGTAGTTAACTGGTTACATGCAGGCTATCAGCCAGATACAATCCAATCTGGGACTCAAGGAATCAGCTGGATCACAAAATGTGAAGCTCAATCCTTATTCTCAATTATAATTCCTCCACCCTTACAAATGATTACATTACCCCACCAGAACATATCCGGGTCGGCCTTATAAGATTACATTTACCAATGTAGGAAAATGAAACGTGTAAGAATTAAATAAATCTTTCTGGAAAATAACAACCACAAAGTGCGGTTCAGCAAGAAGGTTGGCCACATGCCAAAGAACATCGAACAAGACCCAAAATAGGTCCACACTCCAAGAATAGTGCCAATAATGAAGGAAAACCAACCGGTAAGCACAAGAACTGTCCCAGAACCCAGAAACAGTCAACTGGAAGTGATAATTGATCGGAAAAGAACCCAAATGAACTAAAATTTTGGAATAAAGCATATGAACCTGCCTAGAAACCGAAAATAAGATCTGCCATGAAAATAAAGCAACCATTGGTACCAACCGGTATGAACACAAAAAACTGCATAAAGCACTAAACAAGAACAAAACTGAAAGGAAATATTTTTCGTTGATGCAAGATTGCTCATCGACCGGGGATGCTCCTTCATCAAACAACCCAGGTAGAAAATAATGTTCCATGAGAGGCAGCTCATGAACATCTAAAAGGATTCAGAATAAAGACCCCATGCTCATTTCTGATCCAAACATCTTCTTTATCTTCCAATCTCTGCTTTAGCTCCTTCGGTGCCTCAATCGACTAACCTCTGACTCTCTCTATTTCTCTTCCTTTGCTTTAGATCTGCACATTGTCTTTGTTTACTGTTCTCTTTCTTCTGCAACTCTGATTTGTTTCTGCCACAAGACTTCATCCAGTTTGTCATCATAAGCCCTCTGTCATCCGATTCTATCTGTCCATCAGGTTCAACTGTCAGATCCTTCTACAAACTCATGTCACCCTCCGGTATAACCTCTGCAACTGGTTCTATCAAATCTTTCTTCAAACCCTCTGGTATAATCTCTGCAACTGGTTCTATCAGATCTTTTTGCAAACCTTCTGATATAACCTTTGCCATTGGTTTCTCAGTACTGCAACTTTTCTCAGGACTCAGATTCTTCATTCGCTTCTCTTTCTCCTTCAAAGAAATCAATGTGAAATTTTGCCCATGCTTTTCAATAGTGACTAGGTTTCTTCTATAGTCATAAATATCTTCTCTATCATACTGCCAAGGTTTTCCCAACAAGACATGACAAGCACTCATAGATACAACATCACACAAAACCTCATCTCTAAATGGCCCAATGTTGAAATTCACCAAACACTATTCCTTTATCTCTATCTTTTGATCATCTTGCAACCAACTTACCTCATAAGGACAAGGATACTCAAGCCTCTTCAATCCAAGCTTCATAACCATCTCCTTAGATACCAAATTGTCAGTACTTCCACTATCTACAATAACCTTGCAACACTTACCACCTGATTTACACACAGTCCGAAAAAGACTCTTCCTCTTAGTAGATCCAGTATCCTTTCTTCTGAACATAAGGGATTATCCTTGCTTCGGTGCACAATTAGATCCAGTACCTTCACCTTCTAGTTCCTCATTTGCCACACAACTTCTTGCCATTCCCTTCTTATATCCATAGAATCTATGTCTGATTTCTCCACACTTGTAATATTTGACAGGAAATTCTCTACCGGTACTGCTAGTTCCTTTCCTCTGCATCTTCTATTCTGGTTCTTTACTCCACGTAGGTTTTGATTCATCTTCCTCAACTGATTTCTTCATACTGTCACTCATATGTCCTTTGAATTTCTCCTTCCCTCTATTTGGTTGTCTTCTTCTCATCTTCTCCTCAACCTTCAAAGCATACTAGTAATCTTCTTCTACTGTGGAAACCTTCAACATACTCATCTCATCTTGAATGTTAAAAGCAAGTCCATTGATGTACCTCGCCACCTTTTCTCTATCCATCTCTCTATGTCCAGATCTGATCACCACCTTGTATAATTCCTCAGTATATTCCTTCACAGTCATGTTTCTCTATTTTAGGTTCTGCAACTTCTTGAACAACTCCAATTCATAGTCTCTCAGTATGAACTTGGCCTTCAATCTTGCAACCATCTGTCTCCACCGGGTGATCTTCAATTCACCATTATCCACTCTATCTTTCTACAATTCTTTCCACCACAAAGCAGCATGCCCTTTCAACTTAGTCCATGCCAATCGGACTCTCTGCGAGTCCTTGACATCCTCAAACTCAAAGTAATCCTCCAACTCTCTGACCCAATCGATCAAATCCTCTGGGTTCAGCGTTCCATAAAAGTTGTAAACTTCAACTTTATGGACTTTTCTCGCTTGTGTCACTACTCTCAGGAATATTTCCTCTCTTTCATCTTTCGGTCCTTCAGCTTCCTCAAGCTCTTCACCGACTTCCTCATACTCATCCTCTGATTCGAGGTTTCTCCACAAACCAGCCAAAGCATATCGGATTTCATTCCTCACTTCATTCTTGAAGTCTTCCTTCATCTGCTCTGCCCTCCATGGGTTTGTCCTTCGAGGCAACATCTCCTCTTCCACTCCAGTGAACTGCCTCAACTCAGCGATCTGACTATCAATTTCAATTGCCTCCCCTCGACGATCTATTGAACACACGCACAACCTACCTCCAATCGGCGATCTGTCCACCCAAAGGAATGCCTCAATGTTCGCAAACAATTATTCCACTAGCTAGTCCATAACCAACTCCGATACCACTTGATGCAACCATAACCGGTAAAACCCTCAAAGAGAATCAACCAGCTTATGCAGCAAGAGTAACACAATGCAAGAAGAAAGAAAACACAACAAGATTACATAAACAGATCATATTATTGCTTTAGAACTTTCGGCAATCATCCACCTATCATCATATAATCATCAAAGAGCATCTGGTAGTTAACCAGTTACATGCAGGCTATCAACCATATACAATCCAATTGGGGACTCTAGGAATCAGTCGGATCACAAAATGCGAAGCTCAATCCTTATTCTCAATTCTACTTCCTCCACCCTTTCAATTGATTACATAACATCATATTTATACCCACCAGAACATATCTGGGTCGACCTCATAAGATTACATTTACCAATGTAGGTCAGCCCTAAGAATTAAATAAATCTTTTCAAAAAATAACAACCACAAAGTGTGGTTCAGCAGGAAAGTCGGCCACATGCCAAAGAACATCGGACAAGACCCGAAATAGGTCCACATGCCAAGAAACGCGTCGGTAATGAAGGAAAACCAACCGGTAAGCACAAGAACTGTCCCAGAACCCAAAAATAGTCAACCAAAAGCGATAAATGACCAGAAAAGAACCCAAATGAACTGAAAATATGGAATTAAGCACATGAACCCGCCAGGAAATCGAAAATAAGATCTGCCATGAAAAGAAAGCAACTACCGGTACTAACGGGTACGAACAAATAAAATTGCATAAAGAACTAAACAAGAACAAAACTGAAAGGAAATATTTTTGGTTGATGCACAAGATTGCTCATCAACCAGGGATGCTCTTGCATCACTAATTCCTAGAGTCCCGGATTGGATTGTATCTGGCTGATAGCCTGCATGTAACCAGTTAACTACCGGATGTTCTTTGATGATTATATGATGATAGTCGGAAGTTCTAAAGCAATAATATGATTTATTTATGTAATCTTGTTGTGTTTTCTTGTTGTTTTCGTTGTGTTACTCTTGCTACATAAGCCAAATGATTCTCTTTGAGGATTTTACCGGTTATGGCTGCATCAAGATTTTAGTATATTTACACAAACTTATGATTTCATATATTAAGTGTTTTTCATAATAATATTGGGGTTCTAATCAAGGGCCCTAGCCTAAATCTATGTCCATTTAGAATACTACATACAAATCAAAATACTTATATAAGCAACCTAAATAGGGTAAAATGAAATAAATAAAAGGACTAAACAAAAAAAAACATTACTACATAAGTTTACACTACTAGGCTAATAGAAGAAACCTACATTGGTGGAGATTACCTGAATCTGTAAAAATAATAAGACTAAACTATGATAATATGCATAAAAATCTAAAAAAATCTTCATAGACCCAACTACCCCCAATTTTGACACCTAGGAATTCCAACACCAACTTAGTGAGAATGCCACCTTGCATAGGCTCTATTAAATAACCCATTTATAGACACTACCACGAGTGCAACTTCACATCCTCTACCATTGCATCTAATCCTTTAAACAAGACCCCATTGATTAATTCTACCCTCTTAGCAACCTCATGTAAGATGTCATTTTAACATAGTTTTACCTTTGTGGTTTTATTATATTTAAACAAACTTATGATTTCATATATTAAGTGTTTTTTCATAATAATATTGGGGTTCTAATCAAGGGCATTGGCCTAAATCTATGACCATTTAGAAGACTACATACAAATCAAAATACTTATATATGCAACCTAAATGGGGTAAAATGAACTAAATAAAAGGACTAAAAAAAACATTAATACATAAGTTAACACTACTAGGCTAACATAAGAAACCTACATTAGTGGAGATTACCTGAATCTATAAAAGTAATAAGACTAAACTATGACAATATGCATAAAAATAAAAAAAAATCTTCATAGACCCAACTACCCCCAAATTTGACACCTAGGAATTCCAACACCAACTTAGTGAGAATGCCACCTTGCATAGACTCTATTCAATAACCCATTTATAGACACTACCACGAGTGCAACTTCACATCCTCTACCATTGCATCTAATCCTTTAAACAAGACTCCATTGATTAATTCTACCCTCTTAGCAACCTCATGTAAGATATCATTTTCAAGCCATGAGATTGTAATACTAATCACCACCTCCACCAATCCCTTATTATAGAAGACAACTATGTGTTTGATAGCCATCCACGTGTCTTGCATTAAACTCCATCAATTTTCTAATATCTCTGTCAAGGTGAAGGTTTCATCTTTCATGGCACCAATATCTAAGGTTATTGATGCCTCCCTAGGGTAGATATAGTTGTTCTCCTTAAATTTTGGACTATCCATATATTTGTTCTCTCCACAAACCATAATATCTATCAATATTTAATAGATTTTTTATATTTTAGTTTCCATCAACAATTAATTCTTAAAATATACAACAATAGTCGCATGAGACCTCAATTGTTGATTATCTATAGTTTTATCTTTTCCAAGAATAGATGTTACAATGTTCAACAATGCAACATTAGGGCAATATTTTTTTTCTGAAGGCGATAATCCAGTACACTAACCATACAAAGAGGGTCATTCAAAGAACCAACATAGCACTCGTCCATACCACCTAGCACCACACTTACCCGTAGAGCTCACACACCCACCTACTAGACCTCAATTATACAAATAATAAATTACCCTATCACCAACAATCTGTAGCATTCATTTAACACATGTGATACGGTAAGTTACATCCATCCTAATGTCATCATTTAACACCCTCATTTACAAGATACACTCTGCACAAAGAGCATTGTATATAAGGGATTTCCTATCTAATGACAATCCTTAATACTCAATAAATACCACCATTAATATTGATCAAATCTATGATTGAGTTTAAGGGGGTTGATCATCATGCACTAGACTTGACACCTCTTCCTAATATGCTATCCTATTGATTTACAACATTATAATATTTACCATATTTATATGATGGTTTTCTAAGCAATTAAGGACAAGATTTTGTTCTCTACGACAATGCCTTATATCAACTATGAAAAGTGAAATTTCATCTAATAGAAAACTTTTTGTCGAATAGTACATAATTTCTAATTTGAATAAAATATTTTTTTAGGGTAGATATTACAACCTTTGAAAATTTGCCTTCCATGGTGATATTTCAATATCTCACCGAAAAAGGAATCTCAAATCTTGCTTGAATTACCTCTCACTCTACTTTGTTGTTCATGTTTTATGCTATAATTACATGAACCCCCCATTAAGAAGATGACACGTATATCTTGCAAAACATACTCAACACCATCAACTTCAAGTTTCCTTTTGCGGCACCATCAAAATTAAGTTTACACCTAGTAACCAAAACTTATCATTTATCATCCCTACTAGCATTATTCTTGATAGTTATCCCTTGAATAAGAAATTTTTTGTATATTAAATGATTAAATAATTTATTTACTTTAAAAAATATTCAAAGGCTAACTTTAATACAGAAAGTAGTGGAGTTGTACTAAGAGATTCTATTGGTTTGTTTATTTTTGGAGGTTGTTTTCTCTTTAGCACTAAGACTATTGGTGATGCTAAGTGGCAGGTGTTAATTTTTGAATTGGACATAACAATCTGTAAATTACAAGTGAGTGATCATAGAAGATGATTACCTCATAATTATAAATGCTCTAAAAACTGACTTAGTCCTAATTAGATGCTCAATTTATTTTGTGAAAGAAGTGCAAGGCCTATGAACTAAGTTAGATCTAAGTTAAGCTACAATCATGTGTTAGAGAGGTGTGAATGTAGTAGCAAACTTTTTAGCTAACAAGAGCTTACAATAAGAATTGCTAACAACTAAGTATAGATCACAAGCTTCAATATGGCCTAATATAGGAAATTATATAAGTTACCATCTTGCTTAACCCATTTTCCTCTTAGGAGGGGCATTCCTACCTAGTGACCATCCATTTGGTAAATTTACCAAAAGATGAATGCCAAGACATTTATTTCTTTTGTTTTAAGTAGAGTTGAAGTGTGTGTTGTTTGAGATATTATCCTTAATGATCTTTTAAATGTTTTATTTTATTGGAGTTTAGATTAGCATTGGCATGTGCAAAGTTATATTGTTGACATGAGATAGTAAGGAGCTATTTAGAGCATTATGTGATAGATAGTTGCAATGTGGGTTTGAGGTTTTTCATTCTCATGTTTATGTGTATTGTAGGTGATGGCCTCTTATGGTTTGAAAGGATAACAAGAAAAATAGCATGTATAAGGGCAAGAATGTTGAAAATAATGACAATGTGTGAGCTCATCACCTCAAATGAATCTTTAATTTTGAGAATGAGGTACTATTACTATTTATGAAGAGAGTGCTTAGTGACAAGGGTTTGGACTTTGGAACAAAGGGCAAATCAAATTTGTAAGGGAACTTTATGACCAATTTGGCCCACTTTGTCCCTAATTTGGAATAAAAGGCTTGAATGCTAAAGATATTATTACTTGATCAATTTAGTGAATGGAGCCCGCAAGGTTGGCAAAGGAGTAAGAGGCACCAAGCAAGAAGAGGAAGTAGGGCTAGTGCATATATAATTAATTTACTTAATTAATGCTAAAATGTATTAATAAGAGGAAACAGATTAGATCTTGCACAAGATGGGAGCATAATAAGCTTTATATCATGAGACAAGGAAGCTATTAGAAGTTCACATAAGTCACTCATATGAATGCCAGCATGAACATTAAAAACAACTTCTCTCTTGGTTTTTTTATGGGAGCTCTTTGCAACATACAAGTCATCATAAAGATCTATATTTCTAGCTATGTTTCTTGCCTCTTTTTGGGGACGTATCAAAAATTTATTCCTATAGGAAAGATGCTTGGTATAATGATGAGTTAAAGAATGTATAGTAGATTGTCAAGATGTAACCATTGTTAGAGATAGGTGGAGGTCTACCCAAATCGGATTTTATGTTTTGTCTTACGATTAAACTAATATAATTGTAAATTCTAATTTAAAAACATTTATATTCTCCATAATACAATTTGATAATGCTCTAAATATTAATATCTTATATTTTAAAAGTTTAAACATATTATATATTTTAGTTTTATTTTCAAAAGGCTAACTAATAAATATGTCATTTCCATGAAAGAGATATCGAGTCCAATGATGTGGATTGAAAAATGTGTGGTAGATTATGAGGATGTAATGAGTGCCCTAAATAAAATTTATCTAAAAATAATGTTATTTTTCGTCTTACAATTAAATTAATGAAATTGGAAATCATGATATTAAAATATTTTATATTCCTTTTAAAAAAGGTAGTGATGTCTTTAATATTAATGTTTATGCTTTCAAACGTTTAGGTATTTAAAAAAGTTTTCGTTATAACGTACCTATAACTACTATAGCCAAAATAATTTTAGACTGTATGAATAAACTTTTTAACATGGTTGGTGACGTTGATGCAACATGTCCTTTGGTACCACATGAGTCAGGGGAGACCGGACCTTGTGACCTCGCACTTTACCGCAAGAAACTCTCGCCAATCAAACTAGATCCACAACCCAACAAAATAAAAAAATTCGAAATCAAATCTCTCAACAACTCTATAAGAAATAGATAGGGTTCTACAACATACATAGTGGAAAGATGTGGTGGAAAGTAACTTTCGAGGAGAAGTAATAATCAAGTTGTGGTGTCAATGTATTACTTTGGCCAAACCATGGGAGTCAATGCCCAAGCCTTTTGGGTTTTTTTTTAAGGTACCTAGGGAGACTTTTTTTAATATAAAAACCTTATCTAAGTTGAAGACAAATTATTTTAAGTCCATGCCATGCGGATTTTCATGTTAAAGTAAAATCCCCAAATCTAGAAATATATTTTAGTTAGGAAATCTCAGTTTACAATATCTCTTGATATCGGTGTCATCTAATCCAATGTTTATCCATATAGTGTACTTTGTTGTTAAAGTCTCTCCGTCCATTGCTTTTCAATATAACATTAATATTAATAAAAAAAATGTTTGCTTTCAAGATAAATCGACAAGCTTGTCTAATCCATAGATACTTTATGAGTATGAATGAAGGGGACATTTTTCGAACATCATTTGCACCCTCCACTTGCCCCCTTTTTTATTCCTTATGTTTATTTATGCGCTTCCCTTAAACACAACGCCTTCTTTTTTATTTAATATTTAATATTTAATATCATCATATTAAAATATTCCTCATACTTTTTTTTTAGGAAAAACTGATCAGATACGGAGTGTATATACAACATCGAAATTTTTATGGGGGTTATCTATGTAGACTATAATAATATTGAAAGTTTTTGGTGAAGAGTGATTTATTATTATTATTATTATTATTATTATTATTGTGTGTAGTTTGGTGTCTCAAGGAGATATAGGACAACAAATCAAACCTAACATGCTTTGCATTTATGGCTATAAGGGAAAAAAAAAAAAAGGTGATTCATTTTTGTTTTTAAGTTATGGAGGACATGAATTGACTAAAATAAGAGGTTAGTCATGGTTCAGGGTTTGGTTGAGTTTGTTTAATTAGGGATGAGTTTTGATGTGATGTGATGTAGTTGATGTTTTTTATGTAAGTTTTAGGGTCAAGATATATTTTTTGAATTAGATTTATTGTTGAATTTTATGTAGGAATTGAATAGGATCATTAGTGCGGTTTTGATCTTCTAAGTCGTGATTGTATCTACTTTTTATCATCATGTTCCTGACAGTTGTCTACTCTTGAATTGTATGTCTTTGGTTGCAATCCCTGTGCCAAAAAAGTCAAGTAGCAGTAACAAACACCGTTTAAGACTTGTTATATAAGAATTGAAGTTGGACACATCCTTGTGCCTTAAGTCAAGTCATATAGTGGTGGGGTTCAGAGTAAGTGTGGAAATTATTCAAATGTCAAATTCGAGAATGTTTGACAATGATTGCTACTGACTACAATGTAAGGATACTTTGATTTAAAATGCCCCTGTGTTGCTCTATGCCAATGTGAATGGATCACTCTAGGATGTTTGATGTCAATAAATGAGTACTAATGATATATCTTTGTAAAAAGAGAAAAACTTCATGTACTTTTTTGTGATTTTTTAAATTATGTTATTCTAATTAATTTGATGATGTGAAAGTGTCATTAGATGATACTTTTATATATTTTAGATATACAATTCACTTATATAGAGAGCAAATAAAAGTGATTCATTTGTTTTAGTTTAGTTATGGAGTACATGAATTGATTAAAATAAGAGGTTGGAGATGGTTCAGTTTTGGTTCAATTTGTTTGATTAGGGACGAGTTTTGGAGTGATGTGATTTAGTTGATGTTTTATCTGTAAATTATAGGGCCAAGATATGTTTTTCGAAGTAGATTTGTTGTTGATCTTTACGTGGGAATCAAATAGGATCATTAGTACGATTTTGATCTTCTAAGTTGTGATTGTATTTGCTTTTTACAATCATGTTCCTGATAGTTGTCTACTTTTGAATTGTATGTCTTTGGTTGCAATCCCCATGCCGAAAAAGTTGAGATAGTAGTAATAAACACAGTTTAAGACTTATCATATAGTGGTGTGGTTCGAAGTAAGTATGAGAATGATTCAAATGTCAAAATAGAGGACGTTTGACAATGATTGCTACTTATTGCAATGTAAGGATACTTTGATCTAAAATGCCCCTATGTTGCTCTATGCCTATGTGAATGGATCAATTGAGGATGTTTGATGTCAATAAATGAATACTAATGATATATCTTTGTAAAAAGAGAAAAACTTCATATTCTTTTTTCAGATTTTTTCGATTATGTTATATTCTAATTAATTTGGTGACTTGAAAGTATCATTTAATGATACTTTTAGATGTTTTAGATACATAATTAATTTTAAAAAAATCTACACTATAAAATAATAGCTAAATCTTAAGAGAATTTTAAATCTTGAACAAAGACGTAAATACACCCGTAATCCAATCTAAAATAAATGAACAAACTGATCAAAATTAGATTATACAAGTTAAAACCATGAAATTTATGCAATCCATAATATCAACTTGATATATTATTAACCAAATCATACATGTTATAAATTGAAAAAAATACAATATCATAATAAAATTTAAATATCAAAATAATAAATATACTAAAATAGCAAATTAGACATGAATTATATCAACTCAAAATATCATAAAACAAATTAAACCTAGCATGCTTGCATTTATGGTTAAAGGGTAAAAAATAATTGATTGATTTATTTTTGTTTAGTTATGGAAGAGGATAGGGATTGAATTAAAATAAAAGGTTGCAAATGGTTCAATATGTCTAATGAAGGATAATTTTAATTTTTTATGTGATGTGATTTAGTTGACATTTTTTTTTTTTTTTTTAATTTTAACTTTCAAGTTTAACCCATTTTTTTTGAAAATAGATATGTTGTGCATTTTTTTTATGTGATGTGATTTAGTTGACATTTTTTTTTTGTAACTTTCAAGTTTAACCCATTTTTTTTGAAAATAGATATGTTGTGTATTTCTGTGTAGGAATTGCATAGGATCATTAGTATGATTTTGACCTCCCAACTTGTGATTGTATCTCCTTTTTGCAATCATGTTCATGGCAATTGTCTACTCTTGAATTGTATGTATTTGGTTTCAATCTCTGTGCTAAAAAATTCAAGTCAATAGCAATAAACATTTTTTAA
The DNA here is from genome assembly GCF_030272615.1 of Cryptomeria japonica. Classification (NCBI taxonomy): domain Eukaryota; kingdom Viridiplantae; phylum Streptophyta; class Pinopsida; order Cupressales; family Cupressaceae; genus Cryptomeria; species Cryptomeria japonica. The sequence continues at coordinate 48,953,916 of NC_081410.1, forward strand.
GACTTGTTACGTAACACTTTCTCGTGCCTTACATCAAGTCTTATGGTAGTGAGATTCAGTGCACATATGCAAATGATTCAAATGTCAAAATAGAGGACACGTGACCATTATTGCTACTTAAAACAATGTAAGGTTTTTTATATCTACATGTCAAAATTTTAAAAAAATATTAAAATAATAAATATACTAAAATACCAAATTAGATAGGAATATTATCAAATCAAGATATCATAAAACAAATTAAACCTAATGTGCTTTGCATTTATGATTAAAGAGAAAAAAAAAGTGATTTATTTATTTCTATTCAATTCTGGAGGATAGGGATTGAATTGAAATAAGAGGTTAGAGTTGGTTGCGTTTGTCTAATGAGGGATAAGTTTTAATGTGATGTGATTTAGTTGACGTTTCATATGTAAATTTCAAGTTTCAGGTACAATTGTCAATAATAGATATGTTGTTGATCTTTACGTGGGAATTGAATAGGATTATTAATATGATTTTGAACTCTTAATTTGTGATTGCATCTCCTTTTTGTAGTCATGTTCCTGAAGTTGTCTGCTCTTGAATTGTATGCCTTTTGGTTTCAATCTCCGTGTTAAAAAGTCAAGGCGGTAGCAATAAACACCTTTTATGAATTTTAATATAATAATTGAAGTTTGACACTTTCTTGTGCCTTAAGTCATATGCTGGTGGTGTTTAGAGCACATATGAAAATAATTCAAACATCAACAAATGACAATTATTGCTACTTAATACAATAGAGGGTTTTTTAATCTAAATTGTCTATGTGTTGCTCTATATCAATGTAAACAGATTGATCTAAGATGGCTGGTCCTAATAAATAATTATTAATGATTAATATCTATAAAAAGAAAAAAAATTCATGTACTTTTTTTTTTTTGATGATGTGAAAGTATTATTAGACAATGCCTTTATATACCCTAAATAAAAAAAAATTAAACTACACAATACAAAATAATAGTTAATTTAAAAAAAAAAAAAAAAAATTTCAAAAACTATAAATACACCCACAATCCAATTTAAAATAAATAAACAAATTAATAAAGATTAAAACATATAACTTTTAAACTAAAAAACAATATTACATATCAAAATAAAAAATATTCAAATCTTAAAATAATAAATATAACAAAATAATCAATTTATACTTAATACATCAAAACATTAATAATATCAATTCAAAATAACATAAAATAAATTAAGAATAAAATGAAAAAAGAAAATGTACAATTTTTCTTCTAGTACGATATGTGAGAGTAAAGCATCAATTAGGTAACTACTCTTAAAGTTTAGGAAACGATGAGCGTGCATATAGTTTCATATTAATTCTCTTATCCTCACATCTTTGATAACATTTTATTTACCACCACTTTATACTATAAAGTTACATGCTCTTTTTCTTTTTTTTTATTTTATTTTATTTATTTGGTTGGTGAGCATCACATTTTAAAATTAAAATTTATTCAAATGTATTTTTTATTAATTTTAAAAATATTTATATGAAAATTGTTCATTTTATATTTATATAAATTAGCATATCTATTTTTTTAAAATATAGATGAAGTACAACAAAAGATATCATATTTGTTCATTATTTTACTTAAAAAAAATTTATTAATTTATTATGTTATAGTTAATATTAAATAATTATTATATTATGATATATGATTATATTGTTATGTATTCTTGTACTATATTTTAAATCGTCATTAAACTCTTTACAAAAGAAAAAAGTTTTTAGTACCAAATTATTATTAGTATATTTATATTAAAGTATTAACAAAAGCAAAAAAAATTTATTAAGGGTACATTATTATTATTATTATATTATCATATCAATTGCGCATATCCGGCAACAATGTCATTCCATACAATTAAGATCATACTATAGAAAGATGTCAGGCCCTACGATTGTGTTCTCGGCTAGGGTTTTCGTGCCCTAGCCGTGGTGTCGTTTGTAGTGCATGTGCAACATTGGGGCGGGGTGCTTGGACGAGGTTTGTGAGGCTACGCGGGGGCTGGAAGCCCTTTCCTTTTCTCTTTGGTCATCGATTATTGTCGGTGTTGTTTTCTCTGTTGTACGAGGTTGTTGGGAGGCATGTGTTCGAGGGGTTTGTTGTGGTGTTTGGGCTGTGTAGGTTTACTGGGAGCCATACAATTAAGATCATACTATAGAAAGATATCGGGCCCTGCGATTGTGATCTCGGCTAGGGTTTTCGTGCCCTAGCCGTGGTGTCATTTGCAGTGCATGTGCAACATTGGGGCGGGGTGCTTGGACGGGGTTCGTGAGGCTATGCGAGGGCTGGAAGCCCTTTCCTTTTCTCTTTGGTCACCGATTATTGTCGGTGTTGTTTTCTCTGTTGTACGAGGTTGTTGGGAGGCATGTGTTAGAGGGGTTTGTTGTGGTGTTTGGGTTGTGTAGGTTTACTGGGAGCCATGGGAAGGCTCTTCCCTATTGATTGGTTTTCATCTTTTCTGCCAGGGGTTTTGAGGAGTGGTGCGTCGACATCTCTTTTTCGAGGGTGGGTCTTTGCTTTCTACCTCGTTTAGCTTTGGTGTGTCATTTCTTTAGTGTTGGAATTTCTACATGTGGCTTGGCGGGGTTAGGTGTTACCCCATTTTCAACGAACTCGAGTATGATGGATTTTGTACCCTTTTCTTCCAGCAATGCAACTAAGGGTTTGGGGGAGGGGTCTGTGAGTGCTAGTGGCTCTTCTCGCATCAAGAAAGTGAATGGATGCTTGGCCAGGAGCCAAGATCATCATGTTTTAGTTATACAGCCAAAGACTGTTTCAGATGATATTTCATATTGGTCGGATCATGCTTTAATCTGTAAATTCATAGGGCTTAGGTTTTCTTTACCGGTCTTGGAAATGTGGTGTGACGTGTTTGGAACCCTAAAGGGGATATGGAGATCTTGTTGGCGGCTAATAATTATTTTATAGTTGTCTTCTCATGCATGTCGGATAAAGATAAGGCTTTCGAGGGAGGCCCATATTTTTTCAACAAGATTGGATTATTTGTCAAACCTTGGCATATAGGGCAATTCGACAAAGGAGCTTCCTTCTAGAGTTCCAATTTGGGTTCATCTTCCTAGGCTTCCACTTGAATTCTGGAAGGGCGATATCCTACATTATATTGCTTTGCTACTTGGTAAACCAGTTTGTTCGGCTACTCAAACTCAGGACAGAAAGGTAATTTTCTTTTGCTCAAATTTGTGTTGAATTGGATTTGAATAATCCTTTATCGGACTCTATGGAAATCTGTCTGGGAACTTCCTCTTGGATCCAATAGCTGGATTACGATACACTCCCTTTCAGATGTCATATATGTCATGAGTATGGACATTTGCAAAGGAAATGTCCTCGATTTGTTTCTTCCACTCCAGATTTGAAATCCCCCTCTGGTTCTACTCCTAGGGATGATAAGGGGAAGGCACCTATGGCCGAAGGGACTGTAGATAAGGAAGGATTTATTCTTGTGAAGCCTCGTAATAAGGGGAGAGGGCATAAAAGGACTTGGAGGGATAGACAAAATGATGATACATTTAACAGATTTGAGTCTCTAGAGGGTTTTATTCAGGAGGAAGGTAATTCAGTTGATCTTTCCCTAGGTGATGGGACAAAGGATGTGCCAATGCCAGATGATGGAGGACATGAAAATTTGAATATGCCTATGGAGGATGAACAAGGAAGGAACATTGATGTTGTTACTCAGATTCCAGATGGTCATGTCTTAGGTGGTTCTGGTGTCCAAATGGATAGTAATGTATTGATAGAATCTAGTTCTCATCTAGCAAAGGAGGCTTTGGATCATGGAAAAGGTAGTATTGCTTCATAGGTCTTGGGATTACTTCAAAAACCCCTTAAGAAAAACTCTACAAAGAAATCCTCAAAGTCAGAGCGGAAGACGAATCAGGTAAAAGTGAAGTTGATTGGTGAGACATTGGTGGAATCCAGTTCTATAAAGACCATTGATTCTCATTTCTCCCAACCCCACAAATGATTGTTATCTCTTGGAATGTGAGGGGTATGAGTAGCATCCCTAGACAAAAAGCTATTTGCAAATTGATTGAATCTCATTCTCCTGATATAGTCTTTATTCAAGAAACCAATCTGGCAGTGGATGGTTTGGTCAATTGCCCTCCTCGTGTTTGGCCCCATGGCCATTGGCAAGGAGTGGGTGTTCATGGTAGTTCAGAAGGGGCTGCTTTCTTTTGGAATCCAAAGAAGATGGTCCCTTTATGGTGGATTTATAGCCACTATTCCATTTCTATGGTTGCTTCTAGCTTTGAGATAGGAGAACTGTGCCTTTTTTTAATATTTATGCTCCCATTGATCTCTTGGGTAAGTCTCATCTCTGGTCTCACATAAATTTTGTTCAGTCCTTGGTTCCCTTTCTTTCTTGGATTGTGGTTAGTTATTTTAATGATGTTACTTGTTTATAGGAAAAACAAGGTGGGTTAACCAGGCTGGACCCCTCTTCAAATTTTCTCAGGGATAATATTGATCTCTTGAAACTAATTGATGTGAAACCACTTAATGGGGTTTTCACATGGAATAATAGGAGAAGTGGTGTAGAGGCTATTTCAGAGAGGCTTGATAAATTTTTGGTTTCATGCTATTGGATGAATGACAAATGGTTTACCAGCTCATAAATTCTTGATTGGAGGGGTTCTGATCATTGGCTTATCAAGTTTTCAGCTACATCATATAGAGCTTCCAAAAATCCTTCTTTCAAATTTTAGTTGATGTGGTTGCGTGATCAATCTCTCTAGGATCTTATGATTGACTGGTGGAATGAAGGGAAGTCTGCTCATGGTAGGGCCATGTATACATTTGGGAAGAGACTCCAACATGTGAAATATAGGCTCAAGAGGTCGAATAAACAATGTTTTGGTAATCTACACTCTTTGGAGATGGTTGCACAGTCTAAGTTGGATAATGTTACACATCAGATTCAAGATCAAGGGATGACTTCTAATCTTAGTAAAGCCGAATCCTAAGCCCATAAGGAGTTGGAAGACTAGGAACTACGAAAGGAGATTTTTTGGAAGCAGAAGTCTCGAGTTGAGTGGTTTTAGGAGGGAGATAGAAATAATACTTTTTTTTCATAATTTTATTAAGGCCCAAAGGTATGGAAATTATATTACTTATCTCATCTCTTCAAAAGGGGATCATCTCTCTTCTAGCAAAGAAATTTCTAGGGAAGTTGTTAGTTATTTTTTGAATTTGTTCACCAAGGATGCTCCCATAGCTGTGGAGGAGGAAAGGGCCATTTTGAATTATATTCCCCTTATATTTTTTGATGAGATGAATGGTGCCCTCTTGCGCCCCATTATGTTGCCAGAACTAGAGGAAGTTATCTTTCATATGAAAAAAGGTAAGGCTCCTGGCCCAGATGGGTTTTCGATTGAATTCTTTCAGGAATTTTGGAAGATTGTAAAATTTGATCTTTTAGAAGTGGTCTAGGAATCTCATAATAAACAAATGCTAAAGTCTATGAATGCTACTTTTTTTACTCTCATTCCCAAGAAGGATGGGGCTACTAGTTTGGACCAATTCAAGCCTTTTTCTTTGTGTAATATGATCTACAAGATTATTACTAAGTTGTTTGTAGAAAGACTCAAGCCATTTCTTAGTGCTTTGATCTCAGAAGAGTAAGGGGATTTTGTTGGAGGAAGATAGATTTTGGATGGTGTTGTGATTGCAATGGAGGCTATTCATTCTATGGCAACCTCTAAGGAGAAGGCTATGTTTATTAAACTTGGCATGGCTAAATCTTATGATGGGATGAACTAGGAGTTCTTATAGAAAATCCTCTTAGCTTTCAGTTTTGAAGAGTGGGTGAGTTAGGTTCTCAATTGTACGACTTCTACTTCCTTTTCAGTTCTTATTAATGGGGAACCTTCTAAGTTGTCTAGTGCCTCTTGGGGACTTAGGCAAGGGGATCCATTATCCTCTTATTTATTCATTATCATGGTTGAAGGACTTGGCATATTTATTAAATCTTAGGTGAGGCAGGGTCTTATTTAGGGTTGGAGTTGGAATAGTGCTCTGCCTCCCTACTCTCATCTATAGTTTGTGGATGACATTGCTTTGATGGGCATGGCTAGAATCAACGAGGCTGTAAATTTTAGGAAAGCCTTGGAGATCTATTTGAAAGCCTCAAGTCAGAATATTAATGAAGCTAAATCTCCTATTTATTTCTTTAATACTCCTTGGCTTATTCAGAGCATAATTGCTAGGATCCTCAGATTTCAGATTGGTTCTCTCCCCCTGATGTACCTTGGAATTCCTTTGGCCTTGGGATCTCAGCGTAGAGAATTTTGGCAAGGGATTTTGGACAAGTTTCGAAGAAAGGTTAGCCATTGGACTTATAGATGGTTCTCTTCTGCTGGGAGAGTGATTCTCCTAAAGACTATGGTACAGGCTCTCCCCATATATAGGTGTTTTGTGTAGGTTCCTCCCTCTAATTTTGTGAGGGAGTTTGATGCTCTTTCCCACCAATTTTTATGGTATGACAATCTTCTTTCTTCTAAGTGGGGCTTAGTCAAATGTGAATTTGTCTGTAGACCGAAGCATGTAAGGGGCCTTGGTCTTCGGTATGTTGGTTTGATCGACAAGGCTTTAGCAGTCAAGTTGTATTGGAGGTGGTGCATCGATCAAGATCAGAACTAGGCCAAGATTCTTACCCATAAGTACCTTCCACGTGCTAATAGCCATGATGTGTCACATCTTGGTTTGATGGGGAGGGATTCTTGTATTTGGGACACTCTTAAAAAAGAACAACTTATTAATGAGGGCATTTTTTGGATTTGTAATAAGGGCTCTAGAGCTCTTTTCTGGCAAGACTCTTGGGATGGACATCCCCCTATTCTTTCTATCTTCCCTCAGCTTCAATCCCTTTGCAATATTTTTACTGTTGCTAGGTGGGTTAAGGTGGAGGATTTTAAAATGACGAAGTGTGAAGGTCAGTTAGAGATGACTTGTTGGAAGGATCGTCATGAGTGGCCCTTGGGTGGCTATACTGAGGATCGGATTGAGTTGGCTAGAATCTTGGAAGGAAGGTCGTGCAGTTCCCTTAAAGAGAGAGACACTATGGCTTGGGGTCCCAACCCAAAAGGAAAGTTTACAGTTGTTGAAGGTTATGCTTTGTTAGATAGGCATTTGCATGGTCTGATAGATGTGCCCTGGTGGAAGAAGGTTTGGAATAGCTATTCTTGGCCTGAGTGTAATTTTTTCTTGTGGTTGGTTTCTCAGAGGAAATGCCTTATATGGGAGAAGCTTCGCAATAGAGGCTTTCAGGGACCCTCCATTTGTGTTCTTTGCTTGAGTAGTGAAGAATGCAGATCCTATTTGTTTTTTCAATGCCCATTCTCTACCAAGATCTAACATAGGTGGTGAGAGGCATGGCAATATGCTTGTATTCATTCTACCTCCTTAATTGAATTTTGGGAAAGCTTGGGTAGACCTCCAACAAAGACTTCTTTTGTTCAAGTGGCTTGGGCTATTGGATATTCTTTTATCATCTGGAATCTTTGGTTGGAAAGAAACCGTAGGATTTTTTGTGACTCCAATATTGTGAGGAATTTAAACTTGGGGGACAATAGAATGGGATGCATGGTTGGCAAAAGACCCCGACACGTTAAGTAGAGGATTTAGAGAGATGGGAGATGGATACCTCCTCATGTTGGTGTCTTAAAGATTAATACAAATGGATCTTCTCATGGGAACCCTGGACATGCAGGTATTGGTGGTATTGGTAGAGGTAATGATGGAGTTATTTTTTTCTTCTCTGTTTATAAAGGGAAACGCTCTAATAACTTGATGGAGGCTCTTGCTATTAATATTGCAATTGAGCAAGGATATTCTCTAGGATGGAGGAGGATTATTTGTGATTTGAATTCTCAGATTTTAGTAGATATGTTGAACAAGCAGAAATGGGATGATGTTAGTTGGCATTTAGCCTCTGTGGTTAGACAAATTTTAAGCCTGTGTAGTTTGTTGGATTTTGTTTCCTTTTGTCATATTCCCAAAGAGTGGAATAGAGTGGTTGATTGTTTGGCAAAGTGGGCTTCAGAGAATGCAGATGGTTGGGATATTGGAGGGAGGGTTGGTTTACCTTTTGATTATCTTGAGACCTTAGAGAGGTTAATGCAGAAGGAAAAGAATATGTAGAGTTGTTGTTTGAGGTTTATGTAGAGACCTTTTTTGTTGTTTTTGTCTTGGTGGCATGTTGCCTTTGCTTTGTATCCCTATGTTTGATTGAATAAATCTTTACCCCTTTTTTTCAAATATATATATATATATATATATATATATATATATATGTGTGTGTGTGTGTATGTGTGTGTGTGTGTGTGTGTGTGTGTGTGTTATATTGTAGTTCTTATTCTTATCCTTAAGGAAAAAGTGGATTTATGTAGGGACACTTTCAATCTCTCATAATAAATAATATTATTTCTAATCTTTATTATTATACATACATTATATATTTAAAACAATGTCAATAAAAAGAATTATATATATTTATTAAGAATATCAACATATATTAATCTTGTGAAAAAATAATACAAAATTTTAAAAATGATAATAAAATATTTTTTTGTTTTTCATGCATTTAAGTGTCACAAAGATATGAAATTAATGCAGTTTTTTCGTCCATATGTGAATATAATATTCGACGTAATAATTATAAGTTCTTATGGGAGAAGAGATACAAAATCTCTTGAGATATTTTTCTATCTTCTTTCTTTTTATCTTTTTTAATCTTTTCCTACAAAAAGAGAACTTTTCCCCTATGGGAACTAAGATATAAGCTATTATTAGCTATTTAGACTAATATACCTAAGCTATGTAGATAGATGTCTCAATTGAAAATCTACTCTTGCTTCATTTGGAAGCAATCTCATAATTTGTTTCAAAAATCTAACTCCTTAAGTAGCTTTTGCCTTGTGTCTTTTTCCATTGGCTTTATTGTTCAAATAAAATATGCATCTACAAGGTCCAAACAACTCCATTATTCTCATGCATAATTTCATTGATCAAAAGGAGAACTACTTCAATGACTACTTCGTTGACTATAATATCTAGACCCCCTAGAAATTTCTTCCTAACTAACATCTATGTTAACCTTTTAACTGTATCTATATCTTCACCAAGGTTCAAAAGCATTCCAACAAACACTAATTCCATATTTGCATTCACACAATATCCATTATCTACAACCCTAAAATCCTCCTTGAGAATATATTTCAAAGCATGTAATATATAGCCATTACTTTTATTAAAAATACTTTTCATCCTTTGTTCATTGATACCACCAAGGAAAGTCATTTTATTTTGATTACATATCAAACACACCAAAGTATCCATAGTAGTGGGGGTTATGAAGTAAATGCAAAGAAAATGGAGGAGAAATAAGATAAATGTATTTCATCACTAGACAAAAAGCCTTAAGAGTCAAATTTAACAAATTTCTCGAAGGCTCCTTACTTGGCATAAATCAAATTGACCTAGTTGATAATGGAATTAATTGTCTTTGGATGATCAAATTAGAACTGATGCTCTGCAAAAAGGATTAGAAAATCTGTTTGATGGCAACACACACAAGAGCACAAGAAACAAACGTTAGTGTTAGCAACAAAAGATTATCCTAAACAGGCATATCAAGAGAGATATTAAGCATGAAATAGAAAGCATATAAACATAAAATGAAATAGCTAATCAAGATGCTCATAGTTGCTCCTCCCTTGTTCCTCTCCTCTCCAAGTCCCAAATGAGTGTAGCTCTCAGCAGCTTTTTGCACTATGGATGCTTATGGAGGATTGAGATTTAATACTAAGCTTCAAATATGAAATGAAAAGCTAAATACTATGCTAGAGTAGATAGTGATGCTATGAAAAAGCTCTATGCTAATGCCAGTATAACAACAATACTCTAAAATGCTTCTCTTTTTGCTTGAGGAGAAGGGTTCTATTTATAGAAGAAATGGGGAAATGAAGGGTTAAGATTGAATGGTTTAATCAAGGGCCAAGTTTGAAAGTTGGGGATCCATGTGCACAATTGGCACCAATAAAATGGTGACAAGTGTCAACATAGGATTGGGTTGAGAGAAGAGGTTGGAGGCATTAAAGGCCTGAGAAGACCTTATGGTTATCTAGAAGGTAAGGGTCAAGTCTAAATTAAGATTACCCACTGGATTAAGAGTTAATCCAAGGATAAACCTTTGTGCAAATGTTTAAGAGATAATCATGGTCAAAGCATTAATGGCCTGATGAGACCTTTGGGTTGGGTAGAGGTTGAGTCAAAACAAATGTTTTAACCATGTGGGAGGGTTGAATTAACCATTAATGGTTATTGGAGACTTTGGGGATTAAGTGGTTTGAAGGTTGGAAGCCTTCAATGGTTTTCAAAGACTTTGAGCCATTTAGTGGTTGAAGGTTGAAAGCTTTCAAAGGTTATCCAAGACTTTGAGGGTTAATTTGTTGAACACACAAAGCATTAATTGCTTTTCAAAGACTTTGGAGTCTTTGAGAAGTGACTCCAATTTGCTTAGGAATGTGACAATATTTAGGGGATGGATTAGGCTAATTAGGAAGGGGTTAGAAGAATCTAGAAGGGGTTTAGGCATACAAGTGGATTTTGTAGGAAAATGCAAGTGGGAGAAATTTTGGTATTTTCAATTAAAATAAAATCATTTATTTCAATTAAATGGTGTAAGTTGAATTTGGATAAATATTTAAATAAATATTAATTTATTTAAATGAGAAAAAGAAGATAAAGCATTTAAAATGCTTGAAGACTTTGAGGGAAACCATTAAAGGCTTGAAGACTTTAAGGAAAACCATTAAAGTCTTAAGAAGACTATAGAAGGAAGCCATCAAGTTTGAAGACTTTAAAGCCATCAAGTTTGAATACTTTAAGGGAAACCATTAAAGGTTTCAAGTGGGTGAGGATAAATAGGATTTTAAATAAATAATTTATTTAAAATAGTTGTGCAACTTGCTTTTGTAGGAAAATACAAGTGGGTGGAGGATAAAGGTGATTTTAAATAAATGATTTATTTAAAATAATTGTGCAACTTGCTTTTGTAGGAAAATACAAGTGGGTGGAGGATAAAGGTGATTTAAATAAATGATTTATTTATTTAAATGTGAGAGGTGGGATTTTGGGGGATTTAAATAAATATTAATTTATTTAAATGTGAGAGGTGGAATTTTGGGGGATTTAAATAAATATTAATTTATTTAAATGTGAGAGAAGATTTAATTAAACAAATATGATTTATTTATTTAATTAATGGTATGAATTTGGTTAAGTGAATTAAATCAAATAAATTGAATAATTTATTTAATTAATAGGAGAATAGGGTTAAGATGAATTAATTAAATATTAATTTAATTAATTATTAATTGATGGTTAAATAATCAAATAAATACTAAGTATTCATTTAATTAAGTGGACAGATTTATGTGACTACATTTGCCCCTCTTTGAGACGGTGCGGTTTATCGCGTCGTTTCAAAGAAAGAAAAATAGGTGTGAAGAAATGCCCCATAAAATGTAAATTTAATGGGTGGTATGCCCCCTCGAGAGATGGGCCAAATTTTTTTTTTTTGAAAAATCGGGCGATCTCTCGAAAAGGAATGCAAAGTGGAGGGGAGGTAGAATAGAAGAAATTAGAACTAATGATGAAAGAATGGGAGAAAATGGAGTGAATATGAAGAAACAACAAGCCAGCGAGTACCCTGAGGTCATGCAAGAGATACATAGTAGATGTAGTGTGGGGTTTTGATTGATGCTATACAATTGATCAAAATTGGTTGGACAATCTGGTGCAATCGGTTGAATTGCCCCGGTCAAGTCAAAGCGTGACAGTTGATGTCAGTTGGTCGCTTGAACATGATAAAGTTTGAGTAAGTGAATCAAAGTGACTTGATGTGACTTAGACAATTGATGTAATTGTCCGATGAAGTCAAGGTATATGAAGCAAAATACTCGTTGAGACATAGACAATTGATGTAATTGTCCGTTGGATTGTGTTTGATTGGTTGATCAATTGATAGTGTGTGCATGTGATGGATGGCTGTGGGGAATCATGGCAGTCCCGTTGAGACTAGGTCATTATGATAAATGCCTGATGTAGTCTAGGATTACCATAATCGATTACCTGTTGAGACCCGAAGATACTTGATCAGAGTATCTGTTGATAGTCTAGGTGTGTGGGAGTCGATGTATCTGTGTAGACAGAGCAACTTGCTGGATTGTGTGGATGAATGAGGATGGGAAGCGATGAAGGGATTAGGATGATGTTGATGATCAAGATAGGGAGGGTGAGGGGGGATTTGATGTTAGATAGAAGATATGGAGGACTAGGATCGAGTCCTATGGAAGAAGATGAGTAAAATAGAGTATGCATTATTATGACTACGTATGCATGATATGCAGCTATTATGAATGTATGGATGGGTGGAATGCAACGAAATGCAATATATACAAATGAGATGGAATGACGATCCATGGTGCTTTATTTTTCATCATTGAGCTTTAAAATGTTGTAAGAAAATACAAGCAACTTGACATAAAGATTCAAGATGACCAGAGTATTTCTTACATGGATTTTTATATAGCAAGTTAATACAAGCAACTTGATATAATGGATCAAGTTGACCTGAGTATTGCTTGCGGAACAGACAAGGATTATCACCGTTCATGCATGACTTGGATCGTCCTCCTTGATCTTAGGCTGATCATATCCTGAGACAAGTGCATACCGTAATAAGAGATAAAACCTTTATCCAGTTTGGATGAGGTAGGAGAAACCAAAGAAAGAGAATTGTACCTGCAAACAAACAATATATACATAAAGAATAAAGAATATGGATCCTTGGTAATGGTTCATGCTCATATGGTCGAGGTATACGCTGTAGTCAGCAAGCCGTAGTGATCTATGACTGCATTTTGCATAAGATCACGTAGCTTGGTGAACTTCCCACGTAGACACCATTAGTACATGTCCCAGAACTTCATCGGAAGTAATGCGCAAACGATACAAAACAATGCTGAAAGATCCCGATACAGATAAACAAATGATTGTACTCATAAATCAACCAAGTATTTGATAGCTTAACATAATTTTCTTGTCAAAGAAAATGTCATCTTGTCTTTGTTTTGATAAGGAAGGATGCATCCTTGTTTAAGACAGTTTGGATTGTTGATGTCAATTGTTTTGGTTTGATTGATAAGTGGTCAGTGTGTGAGTAGTTGTCAATGTTTATTTTGTATCTGATCGGATAAATATGTACAAGGTGTTGCCATGTTTTTGGGTGATTTTCGATGGTTTTTCTGATGTTTTTTGGATTTTGTGAAACAATTTTGAATGTTTTTGGTATTTTGAGAGTCATTTTTGAATGTTTTTGATATTTTCTGATGATTGCCTGAATGAAGAGCGTAATGATATATAAGACAATGTAGAATCCACTTCCATCATTAGGGTAAGGGTATTGCCCCCAGTTTGTAGACCTGACTATGAAAAGGTGGGATGCTAGACGCATGGAGTACTTTCTTAATTGCAGATCAAATAACAAGCCATGGTTGGGATGGATGGATGTATGTGTGCATGAATGTGATCGCAACAAGTCTGAAAGATAATGGAGCCATAGCCTTTACGAGTGGCGCCTGTTTGCCAGGTTTTCACCATCGTTCTTACCCAAGGTGCCACCGGAGTGGTTGTTCACCGTTTGGATGCATGATTTTTCTTTACTTTTTTGAATGTTTTTATATTTTCTTCAGGACATTTTTCTGAATGTTTTTGGTATTTTCTTTAGGACATTTTTCTGAATGTTTTTGGTATTTTCTGATATGTATACCTTAGGTATAAAACCGTTTGAGGTGCATGCTATTGATTGGATCTGCGAGCGGTTCTCCGTCTGATGTAGCCAACTGATATGCCCCGGACCCGAATACAGCAGTGACAACATATGGGCCCAACCAGTTTGATTCAAACTTGCCTTGATGTTCTCTGTTTGGTTGGTTGCGAGGATTTTCTCGAAGAACAAGATCACCTACCTCAAATGTACGAGATCTAACTCGGTGATTGTAGCTTCTACTCATGCGCTGCTGATAGGCTTTGAGGTGATTGTATGCAGCTTGTCGCTTCTCATCAAGTAGCTCCAAGTCCTGAAGGCGTGAGACTCTGTATGCGTCATCATCAATGAGATTGTGCAAGGAAACCCTTAAGGATGGTATCTCGACCTCAATAGGTAAGATAGCTTCAACACCATAGACCAATGAATAAGGAGTTGCACCTGTAGGGGTCCGAATGCTAGTTCGATATGCCCATAGCGCTGGATTCAATTGAACATGCCAATCACGGCCGACATCATTGACTGTCTTCTTTAGGATCCTCAATATGTTTTTATTGGATGCTTCGGCCTGACCATTGCCTTGTGGGTAATAGGGAGTGGAAAAGCGGTGTTGGATATGAAATTTCTCACAAAGCTCACGAACATCCTGATTTTTGAAAGGAAGACCGTTATCTGTGACAATGGACATGGGCACACCATACCGACAGATGATGTAATTGAGGATGAATGAGGCGATCTGCTTGCCGGTGACTTGGGTAAGTGGAACAGCTTCAATCCACTTGGTGAAATATTCGGTGGCGGTAATAATGAATTTATGGCCATTGGATGAAGATGGATGGATTTTACCCACAAGGTCAAGGCCCCATTGACAAAAAGGCCATGGTGTTGTGATTGGTTGTAGTTCCTGTGTTGGTGCATGTATCAGGTCGCCATGAACTTGACATTTCTTGCATTTCCTGACAAAGTAGTAGGAATCCTTTTCCATAGATGGCCAATAATATCCAGCTCGCAAGAGTTTCTTGGCGAGTGACGGACCACTTGAATGAGTCCCGCAAATTCCTTCATGTACCTCTTCCAAAAACTTTGTTATCTCATCTTGTTCCAGACATCGAAGGAGAGTACCATCAAGACTACGTCGGTATAAGATTTCGGCAATAATGGTATATCGAGCAGTTTGGCGAATGAAGGTTTTTCGTTGGTTATTCGATTGGTTGGGAGGAAGGGTATGATCACGAAGATAGGTGTAGAACTCACCGTACCATGGGGATTCAGAACCAACAAGGCAACATATCATTTCAGATTCGGGGATATCATAAGCCGGGATCCAAAGTTGTTCTACCAAGAACTCGTAGCGTGTTGAATTCTGTGGAAGATCTAGGAGAGATGCGATGGTAGCCATGGCATCAGCAGCTCGATTCTGATCTCTTGGTATCTGCTCAAAAGTGATAGTAGTAAATGATGCCTTTAGATTGTCCACCATTTGCTTATATGGCATGAGTTTATCATCTTTGGTCTGATATTCATCTGTTGCTTGTCGAATGACTAGTTGGGAATCGCCATATACTTGTAGTTCTTGTAATTTCCATTGTACGGCTAACCTGAGTCCCGTGATCAAGGCCTCATACTCTGCTATGTTGTTTGTGCATGGAAATGTGAGCCTGTAAGACTTCGGGATGCTATCACCTTGAGGTGTGATAAACAGAATGCCTGCCCCCGAGCCGTGCCTAGTGTATGAACCATCAAAATATAGTTTCCATGGTTGTGCTTCTGTGATCATGAATATCTCTTCATCTGGAAAATTGGAAATGAGAGGATGATCGCCTATGAGAGGTGCATCAGCCAACTGATCTGCAATAACTTGACCTTTGATAGCTTTACGGTCCACATACTCAATGTCAAATTCACTTAGAATCATTACCCATTTGGCCAAGCGACCTGTCAATGCTGCTTTGCTGAGTAAGTACTTGAGTGGATCAATCTTTGCAATGAGTTGCACCTTGTGTGTCAACAGATAGTGCCTCAGTTTAGTGGCTGCTAAGATTACTGCTAGGCAAGCTCGCTCAATAGGCGTGTAATTGAGTTCATAGCCCACCAGTGTGCGAGAGATATAGTAAATAGCACACTCTTTTCCTTCTGCATTATGTTGTGCCAGTAGCACACCCAGTGCTGTACTTGTCGCTGAGATATAAAGTAACAACGGTCTACTTGGATCTGGTGGCATCAGCAATGGTGGATTCATGAGATAGTTTTTAAGTGCCTGAAATGCTTGCTGGCATTTGTCATCCCACTGAAAGCGGATGTTCTTGTGTAGCAGGTGTGTGAATGGGTGACACTTATCAGCCAATTGTGCAATGAATCTGCGGATAGATTGAAGCCGTCCTTGTAGTGTTCTTAGCTGACTGATATTCTTTGGAGGTGGCATGTCCATGATTGCTTTAACCTTTGCTGGATCGACCTCAATGCCTTTGCTTGAGACAATGTATCCTAGAAGCTTCCCGGAGGTCACTCCGAAGACACATTTCTTTGGGTTGAGTCGAACATGGTATTGTTCCAGTCTATCAAAGATTTTATCTAAGATGTGCAGATGTCCTTCTCTAGTAAGTGATTTTGCTAGTAAATCATCCACATAATCTTCCATTATAGTATGCATCATGTCATGGAAGATGGTGGTCATTGCTCTTTGATAGGTCGCTCCTGCATTCTTTAGACCAAAAGGCATTACATTCCAGCAGTATGTGCCCCATGGACATGTGAAGGCTATCTTATGTTGGTCTTCTGGTGCGATCTTTATCTGATTGTATCCTGAAAAGCCATCCATGAGTGAAAGCATGGCATGTCCTGCTATCAAATCCACTATGATGTCGATATTTGGTAGAGGGAAGTCATCCTTAGGACATGCCTTATTCAGATCTCTGAAGTCTGTACAAATGCGGATGCCCCCTTTTGGTTTGCCAACTGGCACAATATTGGAGATCCATTCTGCATAATCAATTGGTCTAATGAAACCAACATCTAGGAGTTTCTTGAGTTCTGTTTTGACTAGCACGGCAATCTGAGGATGCATCTTACGAAGCTTCTGCTTGACAGGTTTGGCTCCTTTTGCTACTGTGAGATGATGCATAACTAAATCCAGATCAAGCCCAGGCATGTCTGCATATGACCATGCAAAGTTGATCTGACGCTGCTGGAAGAACTCTATAAATGTAGGTTGTTCCTCTGGAGTGAGAAGAGATGCCAGATGTATAATATGAGGGTTTTCAGGAGTCCCCACATTGTATTCTTTAGTCTCCTCAATGAGGATCGTTGATCGTTCCTGTTGTGTATTAGCAGGGAGAATGTCAAACCCTTCATCCTCAGGCGCCTCAGAGAGGTTTTCACCGTTGGATACGCTCTTTCTTTTTACTTTTGTTGGATCAAACAGTGCCACAGTGTGGTTTTCACTAGAAGATCCATGTTTTAATGTTATATTTTTGCAGCTGAAGGGTTTGGCATCCGCCCCGAAGTATGCTGCGCTATTAAGTTCAATGGCGAATCCAGCTTTGTGATCCCTGCTTGGTAGATTATCCCTTAATTCCAAAAAGTCAATGATAGCCTCATCGTTTTGGAAGAGGTCAAGACATGGGGGATTTGGTTGGTTCCATTCGATGAGTTCAGGGTGGATAATGGGCATTACTTCATCGATTAGGTTAAGTGCGGGTGATGTATCAGTGAGGGTTAAGACGGTGTGGTGAAGGTCGTTGATAGTACTTTCCCTGTCAGAATCAGGCGTAGGATGAGACGTAGGGTCTGTGGAAGATGTTTCCAGCTCAGGTACCCAAGTGGTCTTTATCTGTGCTTCTCCGTAAACAGGAATGTCTTTGCATGGCGGAGGTGGTGATGTGTCTTCCTCATCTGAAGTGTTAAGTTGCACTGAATCGAATTCCCACTCATGTGAGTCGGTCTCTGAATCACTTTCCAGCATCCGATTGCTATACCATACTGGGATGTCTTTGGAATTAAATACTGCAGGTGTGATTGGTTTATGTACTTTTGTGGTGATCGATGCTGCAGGAACCGTGATGGGGTTTAAAGGATTTGTTATTGGAAGTATCGGCAATGGTGACTCAGTGGTTTCTGTAGGAACTGTTGGTGCCATAGATGTCGTGGCGGGTTCGGATACAGTTGCTGCTGCTATTGGTGTTGCTGGTGGTATTACTGGTTCATTTGGTGGGATGATTGGTATTGTAGATGGTTGTGGTGGAGTTGTGAGCCTCGATGGGGCAGTGGGGATAGTGTTTGATGGTGCTTTGATTATGAAAGGTGTCCTCTTTGCAGTAGGTGGGCACAATGGTGTATTGGGTTTTCCTTTGAATCTGAGTTTAGGAAGGACTTCTTTTTCAAAACCTAGGCCTGTATTACCTTTGGGCTTGAATTCTGGTAGCAGAGGTTCATGTCGTCCTTGTTTGCAGTATCCCAAAGCACTCTGACCATCATATCCCATTCTTTGCATAATGAGGAGGCCTTTGCCATATTGTTCCGTAGGAAGTGTAACTCGCGGTATGTCAGTGGTGATGGGATCTTTATAGATCCAGTTTGCTAGGTCCTCATCTTGTGTTTCTTCCTCTTGACTCTTTCCAAGAATGAAAGGCGTTAAGGCACATGCAGGCGTGTTTAGTGGTTGCTAGAGTAACTGCTGTGGTTTACCATGTGTTCTAGGAGAAGTAGGCATTTGTCCCACACAAAAGAGCTGACTCAAGTTGTATTCTCCAGGACCTTCCTCTGCGACTTTCATCTTAAGCTTTTCTTGCTTGGGTATAGGAGTGTTTGAACTGGCAAGAGAGGCAGGATTTACATATGATGTGGAGGAAATGGCTTCCCTATTATTAGGAACAGTAATCTCTGGTTGATGGCTGATATTATGGCAAAATGCAAAGGGATTTGCGTCGCCCAGGATTGTGATCTCTGCACCGTTATGTGGGAACTTGATACATTGATGGTAGGTAGATGGAACGGCTTGCATGGCATGTATCCAAGGTCTCCCTAATAATAGATTATATGGCAAAGGAAGGTCCAGAACCTGACAAATTATGTGTTTTACCACAGGGCCCACTCGGATTGGTAGTACCACCGCTCCTTTGGATGAACGCTCTGCATCATCATAGGCCTTGATGGTGATCTTCTTGCGAGGATCCACTGATTCTATTGCATATCCCAATGCTGTGACCAACTGTAGTGTACAAATGTTTAGGCCTGCTCCATTATCTATCAAGACTCGCTTGATCCTGTGTTGGTTGACAAAGCCTTCAATGTGGAGTGAGGCGTTATGAGGTTGCTGGAACGAAGAGTTGTCACTTTCGGAAAAAGTGAGACAAGGTGATGACTTTAGATTTCCAACCATGGCTTGAAATTGGTCTGTGTTCAGGTTTGCAGGGACTGACGCCTCTTGGAGTGCTTGATCCAAGATTGTTTTATGAGATGGCGATAGGCGTAATAGTTCTAAAATGGATATGAGCGCAGGCGTTTTGTCTAATTGTTCCACAAGATTGTACTGCTTTGGATTGGAGGTGGTGCCTTGTGGAGCTGCCTTGATGGTGACCTTGCCACGACGTGTAACAACATTGCAATTTGAGGTGGGATTTTTGAAGGTGATAGTTGCAATTTGTTCACTGGCATCATACAGGTGATTTACAGTATAGTTATAAGCAGCCTGCGTATAATCAGTGGTATCAGGACCTCGTCTAGAAGTGGAAGGACCCCTTTGATCTTGCGATGGAAGTAGATTCTTGAACATCTGATGATCATTATTGGTTGTTTTTGGATCATGTCCTTCAATCTCAATTTCTCCTCGATCAATAAGATCTTGAATGAGATCTTTCAATCGGTGACAATTACTTGTCTTGTGTCCTCTTCCTTGATGGAACTCACAGTGTTCAGTATCTCTCCACCATGCAGGTTTGACTTGAGGCTCATAATTCGATAACTTAGGTAGAGTGATCAAATTCTGAGAAATGAGTTGTCGCATCACTGTTTCAATGGGTTCCCCTAAGGGAGTGTATGTACGTTTTTGTTTTTGTGGACGAGGTCTTGGTTCATCCTGAGATGTGATGCGACCTTGATTAGGAGGAACATTTGTGTTATTTTGAGGTGGAGGATTTTGTCCTGCAAACCGAACCACAGGTTGTGCATTTTGGATAGTTCGAGCATCCACAACCCCATCGTTGACGATATTCTTATTCTTGTTCCAGAAGTTTGGTTTATCACTATTGAATCGCGGGCGAGGACCATCTTTTGGTTCATTAAAGATTTTGATGAGTCCTTTCTTGATGAGTGCCCTTTCACATTTTATACCTTTGGTGATCATATCGTTAAAGGAGTCTGTGTCTTTGACATCCAGGTGAAATTCCATTTCTTCGTTTAAGTTGGAAATGAAAATTTCCACTAGTTCTCGTTCAGGTAACTGAAGAGAACGTCTGCTAGACATTTGGCGCCATCATTGCAGGAATACTGAGAATAGTTCACCTGGTTTTTGTTTGGTATTGCATAGATCAGCCATGGTGATGTCACGTTCAATGTTATAAGAGTAATGAGATAGGAACTTCTGGATGAGTTCCTCAAATGTTCTAATGCCTCCTGGAAGTCGGGAAAACCATGATGTGGTTGTTCCTCCCAAGCTTTGGGGAAAAAGGCGCATTAAGTATGTGTCTTCATATGCAACTTCGAGACAAGCGGAATGAAATTCTCGGACATGATCGCGGGGATCTCCCTTTCCTCTATATTTTTCGAATTTTGGTGTTTCGAACCCGCGTGGAAAGGGTGGCATATAAAGATTCCTATCAAACGGATAGGGACAGATGTCGTTAAGTGAGAATTGATTGGTCTTAACACCACTATGAAGTTGTTGGGCGAGATTCTCGACTTGTTGCCGCAACATCTCCATTTCATTTGGAGGAGGAGGTGGTGGGTTACCTCGAGGGATGTTATATCTGATGGGATCTCTACGCCTTTCCTCCTCATGGCGACTTTGTCTTTCTGGTGCTTGTCTTAATTGGGCAAGATCAAAGTCAGAGGGGAGTTTGGCTCCTTCTTGAGCGAGTCTTAAAAAGTGAGCATCCGCATTGCTCCTTAGTATTTCATCAAATAATCTGTTAAAATGAGGGTTATGCTGAACCCTTTCGATTGTTGACGGAGTAGGAGTACTTGGGTTTTCATCATTTACATTTCCTCCAAGTGCTTCTTGAAATTCATTGAGATTGTCCTCTTCTTCCTCAATTTCTATTTCTCGTTGCCTTGATCGCGATCGGGTTTGAGCCATTTTGTTTGCAAGTTTGTTTTGAAGTTGATTGAAGATGATGATGAGTTGGTGATGAAATGAAAGATTGATGATTGGTGATTTGTGTTGTATGTGGATCTCTAGCACTTTAAGGTAGATGTAACCGAAATTCCTTCTTTGATTTGCTTGTTTGTTTGATAAGTTTGGATGTGATAAGGTGCAGAGAAATCTGAGATGTGTTACAGATTTAACTACCTAGCAATGAGAGGATTCACTCATGAACTAGTTTTAACCTGCGTAGATGTGTCTCTTAGGATGAGCTTATCCTAGATGTAGAAACAATCTAAAAAGTGATGTGATGTGTTTTGATTTCAAGCAATATCTAAAAAAGAATCTTGGGACAAGAACCTCTTAATGTTTTGAGAGTTGGGATGGATTGATGATGAAGTGATGATGTATGAGTGAGATGATGGATGTTTTTGTTTTCAACTTCAATAAAAACTCTGTGTCACAGATGGGACAAACTCTACCTCTTCCCTTTCAGGCGTTGGTGGCACTTCTCGAGCTGTGTTGTAGGTGATACAGATGTTTGGGAAGAAGTTGGGATTAATCTTTCCTCCTTGATTTTTGTGATAACTCAGAGCTCTATATTGCATAAAAGCTCTGCGGTTCAATGATTCGGAATCAAACTCGTTTGTTTTACCTTGAAGATAGAGACACATGCGATGTAGAAAGACTCTATGTGAGACAAAGATTTGTCTATTGAGATAGAAGAATTTCCTCCTTTTGATCAAAGCCTTTGAGCTTAATGGTCTTCTTTTCAAGGTAATATTCTGATGACACTTCTTCTTTCGCAAGATGTGAAGAATGGTCATAAAAGTTGTGACTCTGTGTTGTTTGCACTTTGTTTTTGGTATTTTTGGTTGTGTTGACAGATTTTGGATGAATACTTTGT
Source organism: Cryptomeria japonica (assembly GCF_030272615.1). NCBI lineage: Eukaryota > Viridiplantae > Streptophyta > Pinopsida > Cupressales > Cupressaceae > Cryptomeria > Cryptomeria japonica. The sequence continues at coordinate 48,976,010 of NC_081410.1, forward strand.
TTTTGGGATTGATTTTCTGATTTTTCTTTGACAAGAAAACAAAGCAAGCACACAAACACAAGATTGTAGCCTCAAAGGCACAAATGAGTATGGGTCTAGATCAACCCAATCCTTGGACTTGTTTCTGACCCTTCCTTTAGATTTATTTTAAGGTGTAATTCCAAAGCCTGAAGTCGGCTCAATTTGCACTAGGTCTGTAAAACGAACACACTTCAAACACTTTTTATCCCTAAGGTCAAGTGGCCAGTTGTGATAAATTTAGCCCACATCTTGATATTTCTTCGACTTTGGTACTACATACCTTATGAATCCCGCCGTGGCAGGTAAGGATGTGATATACTAAGTCTTGCACGAGCATAACAAATAGATGATCCCTATGATGGGGGAGTCACCACTTTTATCAAGCCACAAGTGACTTTTCAAAAAGCTATGTTTCTACTCAAGGAAATATGTATGGTGAGTATCTTGGGAGCAAAACCATCTATGCTCTTGCACTAAATTATATCTCAAATATCCTCAATCAATAGAACAGGTGGGCTACTACTTAAAGGTGTTTAGTCATGTTCGATGTTTTTGGACATAAGTTCATTCTGCAGTGACTCACTTAAGAGCCTTGTAACTGGTGGTGGGGCCCATTTGTCCTTTCGGCCAGTTACACTGTAGGAACAGCTATACCCAAGGCTACAGCTTTCGCTCTCACCTGATTTCTATAGCGGCTCGAAGGATTTACCGCTCGAGGTCGTTCCCAAGAGTATCGATCCCTTGGCAGGCCTCTCTTAAAAAGATAAAATTTGAGTGTTACTAACACTTTTCTCTTGCACCTAGGACCACGAGAGCCAAGGGAGAGGATAGTGTGTGTTAGAGGTAGGACCACTCGACCAACTCTTGTGCACAAGCGTGCCAAACATGAAATTCACTTGTTCTTTTTAATCCATCATGGCAATATGATCTAACTATTTGGAGATGTTGCTCCAACAGTCATGGTGTTCTTTTTAACTTCAAAGGCAATGTGTTTTGTAATCTAGAATTTTGAAAATCCTGGTCAACTTAATGAAAAACACGTTTTGCTTTGAAGGAAAATTGCTTTGAAAATGAGACAAGTTGATTGTGAATTTTATTTGCACCAAAAATGGAAGTGTGGATTGTGAGTTTTATCTTGATGCAAGAAATAAAATTTGCCTTGTTGATTTTAAGCACCAAAATGAAGTTTGTTTTCTAACTTGCAAAAAAAATAAAGTTGTTTTTGTATAAGTTTGTGGTTCTTTTTACCTTTGAACAATGAAATTCTTTTTAATAGCCCCAAACAAATGTGTGATTCTTTTTCAAAAGCCCAAATTTGAAATGTGAAGTTAATTTTAAACCAAAATAAAAAGTGAATTCATTTTTAAAACCAACTTCAAAAACAAGTTAGTAAAAAAATATAAATCTACTCTTTAATCTAATTTAAATCTGCACAAAAGAGAAAAATAGTTAGTAAAATCCGCCTATTTGGTGGGCTTCTACAAGCCTAAATTTTTTATTTTTTTTTTTGGTTTTTTATTTTTTTTTGGTTACAAAGTGATTTGTACAACGTTTTGTTACAATAGCGCTAGTTTGCGTTTGAACAGAGGCACTATTTAACACAAACGTATTAAAAGAAAGGGAAAGACAGAGAAGGGAAAAGCACTGAAACAGGGGGAATAGCGCCAAAATAATGCCAAACGCACCAAAATAGTGTCAAAATCGCAACCTGTGTGACATTTTCAACATTCAAACATGTTATTGGTTAAAAAAAATAAAAATTGATCTTTTTGGTGTTTGGATTCACGTCGGGTTCACCAAATGATGCTCTGCAAAAAGGATTAGAAAATCTGTTTGATGGCAACACACACAAGAGCACAAGAAACAAACGTTAGTGTTAGCAACAAAAGATTATCCTAAACAGGCATATCAAGAGAGATATTAAGCATGAAATAGAAAGCATATAAACATAAAATGAAATAGCTAATCAAGATGCTCATAGTTGCTCCTCCCTTGTTCCTCTCCTCTCCAAGTCCCAAATGAGTGTAGCTCTCAGCAGCTTTTTGCACTATGGATGCTTATGGAGGATTGAGATTTAATACTAAGCTTCAAATATGAAATGAAAAGCTAAATACTATGCTAGAGTAGATAGTGATGCTATGAAAAAGCTCTATGCTAATGCCAGTATAACAACAATACTCTAAAATGCTTCTCTTTTTGCTTGAGGAGAAGGGTTCTATTTATAGAAGAAATGGGGAAATGAAGGGTTAAGATTGAATGGTTTAATCAAGGGCCAAGTTTGAAAGTTGGGGATCCATGTGCACAATTGGCACCAATAAAATGGTGACAAGTGTCAACATAGGATTGGGTTGAGAGAAGAGGTTGGAGGCATTAAAGGCCTGAGAAGACCTTATGGTTATCTAGAAGGTAAGGGTCAAGTCTAAATTAAGATTACCCACTGGATTAAGAGTTAATCCAAGGATAAACCTTTGTGCAAATGTTTAAGAGATAATCATGGTCAAAGCATTAATGGCCTGATGAGACCTTTGGGTTGGGTAGAGGTTGAGTCAAAACAAATGTTTTAACCATGTGGGAGGGTTGAATTAACCATTAATGGTTATTGGAGACTTTGGGGATTAAGTGGTTTGAAGGTTGGAAGCCTTCAATGGTTTTCAAAGACTTTGAGCCATTTAGTGGTTGAAGGTTGAAAGCTTTCAAAGGTTATCCAAGACTTTGAGGGTTAATTTGTTGAACACACAAAGCATTAATTGCTTTTCAAAGACTTTGGAGTCTTTGAGAAGTGACTCCAATTTGCTTAGGAATGTGACAATATTTAGGGGATGGATTAGGCTAATTAGGAAGGGGTTAGAAGAATCTAGAAGGGGTTTAGGCATACAAGTGGATTTTGTAGGAAAATGCAAGTGGGAGAAATTTTGGTATTTTCAATTAAAATAAAATCATTTATTTCAATTAAATGGTGTAAGTTGAATTTGGATAAATATTTAAATAAATATTAATTTATTTAAATGAGAAAAAGAAGATAAAGCATTTAAAATGCTTGAAGACTTTGAGGGAAACCATTAAAGGCTTGAAGACTTTAAGGAAAACCATTAAAGTCTTAAGAAGACTATAGAAGGAAGCCATCAAGTTTGAAGACTTTAAAGCCATCAAGTTTGAATACTTTAAGGGAAACCATTAAAGGTTTCAAGTGGGTGAGGATAAATAGGATTTTAAATAAATAATTTATTTAAAATAGTTGTGCAACTTGCTTTTGTAGGAAAATACAAGTGGGTGGAGGATAAAGGTGATTTTAAATAAATGATTTATTTAAAATAATTGTGCAACTTGCTTTTGTAGGAAAATACAAGTGGGTGGAGGATAAAGGTGATTTAAATAAATGATTTATTTATTTAAATGTGAGAGGTGGGATTTTGGGGGATTTAAATAAATATTAATTTATTTAAATGTGAGAGGTGGAATTTTGGGGGATTTAAATAAATATTAATTTATTTAAATGTGAGAGAAGATTTAATTAAACAAATATGATTTATTTATTTAATTAATGGTATGAATTTGGTTAAGTGAATTAAATCAAATAAATTGAATAATTTATTTAATTAATAGGAGAATAGGGTTAAGATGAATTAATTAAATATTAATTTAATTAATTATTAATTGATGGTTAAATAATCAAATAAATACTAAGTATTCATTTAATTAAGTGGACAGATTTATGTGACTACAAGAACATATTTTCTAATAATTGTCCTTAATAGCATTTCTTGGAATCAATTATTATTGACTAGCCATGATTACCCATTAATTCTTACAAATTTAGCTAAGGCCTTAGAATTAGGCTTGAATTAATGATGGTTTCCTTGTTCATTATGGTGGCATTATTTGCAAGAAAATTGTTGAACACACCAAAAGACTGAGAGGGAGGTGAATTAGTCTCGACCTCAACTACTTAATTTTTTATCTTTTAAACTTCAAACCACAACTACATAATTACTATGGTAATAAATCATGTAAGGATAAAGCACAACAAGACAACATGCACATGAACACTATATTTACATGGAAAACCCTAAGTAGAGAAAAACCATGGTGAGAATCACACTCACAATATGAATATAGTTTATTACAATGTTGCCTCTGAAACTCACTGCCCCTGAGAGGACTTGCAAAACTAAGGTGCACAACCTTAAGGAAAGATACAAATGACTTGTAGGGCTGAGACACACTATCTTAGGGCAAGGTACAAAAAGCTACCAAGAGACTCACTGCCTTTTGACGGAGAAAGGAATAGTTGAATAAAAAATAAGATCTCCTAATCATGAAATTATCCTTGAACCATTGTACCAAGTGACCAATATCATGGTAAACACATCTAACTTCAAACACTATCTCAGAACACTGTCATACTGAAGATATCATCATCAAAGCTCTTCACAACTAACTTCTGCACATCTCCAACACCAAATCTTCTTGCAAATCATTCACATTTGTTGCACATTGATTCACACACATCCCATACTTTCACTCACACATCCACACTCCTTTATATACAAGATTAATCTTTAAAACCCTTGACTAGGTCAACCACAAACATAATAAATAATATTACATAAATTCAGCCACCCGAACCTAAAATATCCATTCCAATCTACTCCAAGAGATAAAGAGGACCCAAATACATCATAACACATCCATCTAAGTTGATTCCAATGAACCACACATGCTAAAACACCCTCCAAAGTCGGTATCAAATGAAATGTGTAGATAAACATTAAAGCACATTAACCAATAGACCCAAAATTGTCCTCCAATGCACATTACACAATGTAGATCTACACACACCATATTGAGACCCAAAACACTAACCATAATCATTCTCCAAAGCAAACCCAAACTAAAAGAATATGATCCAAGTATGATAAGCCAACTAGACCCGCTTGAACATAACACAATTGAGCATGTCAAACACTTAATAACATAACTTCACTTGTCAGTCAACTTAACACCCAAAACTAAAGTAGAACACTACACAAACCAATGAACATGTCGCCCAAACTGCAACACTTGAATCCATATATCTGGAAGCCACCAGGCATTCCCCAGACCAATTATGACAGACACCCTCACTGTCAAAAATAGCAACAATCAACTCTACCATCTAAGCGATAAGGGACCTGCAAACCTGATAGTGAAACATATACTAAACATAAATATTATATCCAGAGCCACAACACATAATTTTCACATACCGAAGGAATGCAAAGCATTATTCCACCGAGACATTAAAAACTCTTTCCTGCATAAATATTGTTTCCTGCATATTGAAACTTCCACTACACCAACCTTCCAGAAACACCTCAACATCTTCACCAAATCACACAACAATACCAGAACACTCACTTTTAGACCATCTGCAACACATAGTGACATCAATGACAACACAAGACAAGTTGACATCAATAAAAATACAACACAACTCAAGTTTCCAACAAAAATATGGTCCAACATTTATCTCTTTGAGTATATGATTTACAGTAAAATTCTCCATATTGTTCTAAAGAGGCCAAAATAGTAATAACAAGTTTTTGATCTTCCAATTAAATGATTTTCTCTTTTTAACTACATTAATAATTATAATATAGTCCCCTTTTATGTCCACAATTTTACATTTGAAAGTTTTACATATTTGAAGGCCAAGTATGAGGGCTTGAATTTTAGCTTCATTATTTGTGTCTTCTTTGATTTTTTGACACTACACCAATGAACCATCTATTTTCATTCCTGATGGTGCATCTTGTATCCAAAATGTCAAATTTCCCTTTTGAGGCCCCATCAAAATTCAATTTGATCCAATTAGGATTTGGAGAGATCCAAATGGCGTCATTTCTAAGATTAGGTGACTTAACTCTACCATCTTTGTTAATATGGGGTAATTTGAGTCATTGCCTATTTTTTCTCATCTATTTATCCCAATAGGGGAATGATTTCCCTTTTAATGATTATAATAAGGACTTGTTGTTTACCAACTCAACTATTATCTCTTTTAATCTATTTAAAAATGAGGAATCAAAGAGTATTTTGTATAGAAAAACTATTTTGTTTCTTTCTATCTATATTTCCCAAATAACAGTTGATGGGTTGCAAATACAAAGACTTGAAAGAAGTGAGTGCTTCTTAATCACATGCCAATAATTTAAGAGGTTAAGGATGTTGAAATATTTAAAGAGACCAAAGATACCAAAACCCTAAGATCACTTGTCAAATCACCAAAATCGGAGGTTGAAAAAATTTTGAGCAAATTTTTTTAAGTCATTGTGCCTCTATGAAATTTTTTACAATTGCACAAATTCCTATAGCCTAGGGCCTAAATCTCACGCCTGCATCAACAAAAAGTCTCCCACATGCATAGATTTTTTTGCAATTTCAATTTTTTTTTTAATAAATTTTGTTTGAAAAATTAAACCTCTGTTTTTGCAAATAAAGTCAAACCTTTGGGAGGTCAATTTTTAAAAGGAGTTGTAGGTCGTAATTTTACTACACAAGCACCTATGCATGTTGGCTGACAAGTTGTACCAACAAGTACTTTTTTAGCAGCTCCTCTAAATTTATCCCCATTTGCTATTTTTAGTGCGCCTCAAAATTTGGTAGTAGAATATTTGAAGAATATTTTGTCTAAAATATGGAATAGATTTTTTAGTTTAACTTTTTTTTTGGCAATAGGGAATATTCTAGAAATATTCCATTTTTGGCTTTTTGACCTACTTGTGGTTTTTGGCCATATCTTGGTCATAGAGATTTGAAATCATGCAAAGAAGATATCGTCAAAAAGTTGGTTCAAATGCTGATCTAGTGGTGCTAGTCTTTTTTCCAAATTCTGCTCCAATTTTTATGTAGACGCCTAAAATTAATTAAATTAAATATTTAATTAATTTATCCTTTCTACATAATTAATTAATTTAATTGTGTTTAACCTTTTATGCTTCTCAAAATTAATTAAAGTGGATTTAATTAATTTTGTCACTATAGCCTAATCATTAATTTAAGAATAAATTAATTATTTTCTCAATTCTTCTAAAGTCCTTTCAAATCGTTAATCCTTCTAAACCTATTTAGTTAATTAATTTTAATTAATTAACCTAACTTAAGTGATTCCTACAAATCACTTTCCCTAATCCTCACTTAGGCAAATTATTTCTTCTAGAACCTTGCTTATCATTATCTCCCAATTTTATATTCACCCACTCATTCTCTCTCCTCGTGTCACATCCTCCTAACTTTCCCACTTGCACTCTAATCTCTCATTAACCCTCCTAATTACCCTTCTTAATCACTCGCACATTCTGAATCCTCGTGATTAGGAACTAGTCAACCATTTGCCATAAATGGTTTTTCCCCCTTCATCCTTCAAACCTTAAATGCACCTACTTTGGTCATGTCAAAGGATTTCAAATCCTTTGCACATTCATGTCGTGCCTTTGAAGTGTGATACCCACAGCTGCAACACAAACACTCAATAGATCATTAAAAACATGGTTAGCAAATTAAAGAAAATGAAAGATGAACCATGACAAAGCGATCTATTGCCTCCTAAGAGGTGCAAGTATGGATTTTCTCTCAGATCTGGATAAGCAATCCCAGTGACTTGACTACACCTAGACGGGGGATTTCAAATGATAATGATATGCAAAGATGAGATTGATTATGCTAGATTGATCCAAGAGACTAATTAAGCTAATGATATGCATGATTAAGCTACGATGATGCAATTAAGCTATAAAAGAGATTGATTAAGCTACATGATTCAACAACTATGCTAGAAAATGATCAAATTAAGCTAATGCAATTGACTATAATAACAATGCTCAAATGATATGCCTATAGTAACAATGCCTAAATTGATAATGAGATGGGATCCTTTGTGCTCCAAAATGGGGGATATTTATAGGATTTCCAAGGCCAGGGGTGAGGTGGCAGGAATCAACGGTCAAGATTGAGTTTGAAGATATCGAGGGTGAAATTGGAGGAGGTTGGAGAAGAGGTTGGAGGAAGGGACACTTGTCATCTCTCTGGTGATAAGTGTCAAGGAGCCTTGCTCATAAGAGGGCAAGTGTCCAAGAGAGGATACATATGGCCAAAGTGCCATGTGTCTCAAGGGAAGAATATCCACATCATAGGAGGCTAGGATAAGGAGGTTAGAATGTGCAAGATAGGATAGGGTTAGGCAAACCCAAGGTTAGGTGGAATGGGTTAGGTTAGAGGGATGGTTAGGTTAGGAGGCATGTGGGTAATTTTAATTTAAAAATTCAGATAATAGGAAAAGACTAATTAATTTTCAACAACTCATAAATTGATTTGTTTTAATTAATTAGAGGACTAGAAGAATTGATTGAAATGGGCGGGGGATTAATTAATTTGAATTAATTGATCAAAGGGGATCATTGAGATGAACCTATTAAATAAATCTTTAGATTTATTAATAAGTAGATGAAAGGGAGAATTTAATCAAATTACTAATGAATCCAATTAAATTGGGAAGGGGGATTAATTAAATAGTTGCTTATTTAATTAATTATCTTCAGACCATTTTTAGGTGTATACATTTTGCCCCTCTTTGAAGCGAGGTGTGATGACACATTGATTCGAAGAATAATCTCATTTTGATGATGATATTTGTTCGATAGGATGCCCGAGACATTGATTGATAAATTGCGATACGATGATGCCCCCTCAGGAGATCAATTGAGATAATTGACCTTTGGAGTGCGTGAATTATTTTTTGCGAAATTGATATCCCAAATAGATATGATTGGATTTTTGCAGCTGTGGTTGATGAAGGTGCAAATTCAACGATAACTTTGATGTGGTTCTTGATGTGATGATAAAGCTTTATTGATTAGATTGATAAGACTTGATTAGAATGTCTGGTTCTAGGAAATATACATCTTGTATAAGACATAATAGAATAGATTTAGATGCGATTGGTTGATATATTTGATAAGGTTGATTGGATAAAGAACTGACAGTTTGTTGATATCAAGTTGCAGGAAGATTCAGATGTGCTGCTGTTGGTTCGATTGAGGGGGGAACATAAGATTTTCGCTTGGTCGACAATATCTGGAGAGAGATGAGTCATCAGTCTGATTGTGTATACACTTATGATGATACCGTGATGATTCCTGTGATAGATTTAACCTTGGATAAGATGAGCTTGTGGGATCCCATGCAAGAATGAAATGTAAGCTAAATGCAAATGAAATGCAAAGCTATGACCAAACCAGTCACTGGGTTATTGCGTTTTGTCATCATTGAGATTTTTAAAATGTGCGAAGTGAGTGCAAACATTGATGGTATAATTAAACCATGATGACCTGAGCACTACTTTCCTGGATTTTGATATTGCAAGTTATCAAAAGCATCGAGGTATAATTGAACCAAGATGACCTAAGTATTGCTTGTGTAAGACAGGCAGGATTAACCATTTCAATACACAAATTGGAAATGTCTTTGATGATACTCCAATGATCATGTCCTCAGACAAATTTGCACATATTAATGATTAATTTACAAACCGCAGACATGAAAAAAATCATGTTCCTTCGTTGTTCCTCTAGTCATAGACATCCTGGAGTTACTTAGAAATCATGATAGCGAAAATCAAGATAGAAATGTTGAACAAGCATGTTAAAATCATTATCCAAAAGATACCATCCATTAAAAAGTGTGTGATGTGCTTAGACTGACACGCGATAGTTTGATGGTTGACAATTTGATCTTGTGTTCAACATTGGATGTGTCTCAGTTTTCACTTGATAAGAGTTGCTTGACTAATATTCTACCTATTTGATTCAGCTCAAAATGATCAAAAATTTTGCCCCGAGCTAGGTGCAGGATTTTGCCCCAAGCCTAGAAACAAAGTCAGTATGATATACCCAATGATCCAAACCTTGGCGAGAAGCCACCCGGAATGCCTATGTATGTGCAAAGGCTTTAATATGGATATGAACAATGTTGATGGAAAAAGAAAGCGAAAGGATGCATGAACCAATAGATGGAAGAGCTAGTAGACAGATAACACTTGTTTGCCAGGTTTTCACCATCTGTTTTTATTGCACTTTTTCTCATATTTGATTTTTTTTTTTTGGATTTTCTGCTTTTTCACTAATTTTGGATTTTTTTGCTTTTTCATTGTTTTTGGATTTTCTACTTTTTTAGACATAAAACTTCTTCAGAGGCATGTTATTGATGGGTTCCTCGAGTTGATCCCCGTCCTGTGTTGATAGATGATATGCTCCTAACCTAAATACTGTTGTGACCACAAATGGACCTAACCAGTTTGGTTCAAACTTTCCTTTCTTTTCTCGATCTGCCTGGTTGCATGGATTTTCTTTTAGTACTAGTTCCCCAACTTGAAATGTTCTCGGTTTGACCTTGTGATTATAACTTCGGCACATTCTTTGTTGATATACCTTTAAATGATCAAAGGCATTTTGTATTCATTCATGGATCAATTATAACTCCTGTAATCTAGATACTCGTTGTTCTTCATCTGGGATAAGACCTTTTAATGATACTTGTAGAGAAGGTATCTCTACTTCTATTGGCAGTATTGCTTCTGATCCATAAACAAGAGAGAAAGGTATGGCACCTATTGTTGTGCGGATACTAGTACGGTAGGCCCATAGATCAGGGTTCAATTGAATATGCCAATCTCTGCCAGCATCATTCACTATTTTTTTGAGGATTTTCAAAATGGTTTTGTTTGATGCCTCTGCTTGCCCATTTCCTTGTGGATAGTAGGGTGTGGAAAATCTGTGTTGGATCTTGAATTTGTCACATAGCTCTTGAACATCTTAATTCTTGAATGGACGTCCATTATTAGTGATAATGGTCATGGGTATTCCATAGCGACAGATGATGTAGTTCAAGATAAATGCAACAATTTGTTTTCCTATGATATTGATGAGAGGTACTACCTCAATCCATTTTGTGAAATATTCTATAGCTACAAGGATGAATTTGTTACCATTGGATGAAGAAGGATTTATCTTTCCTACTAGATCAAGACCCCATTGGCAGAAAGGCCAAGATGTTTCCAAAGCATGAAGTTCTTGTGCTGGTGCATGAATCAAATTCCCATGGATCTGCCATTGTTTGCATGTTCTAGCTATGTGAAAATAATCTTGTTCCATAGTTGGCCAATAATAGCCCAAGCGTATGAGTTTTTTTTGAAAGGGTAAGACCACTTGAATGAGTGCCACAAATGTCATTATGGACTTCATGTAAGGCCTTCTCAGATTCTTCTTGTTTGAGACATCTTAAAAGAGTATCATCTAGACCTCGTTTAAACAGGGTATCGACGACAAGAGTATAATGGGAGGATTGGCGAATAAAGTTTCTCTTTTGGTTTTTTGATAAGTTAGGAGGGAGGATATTATCTTTCAGGTATGTGTAAGTTTGGCCAGAGCGGGAGGAATCATGTCCAACAAGGTGACAAATAGTTTGGAAATCAGGACAATTATGTGCAAGGTAAAACAACTCTTCCACCAGGAATTCGTAACACTCTTGATTTTCCTATGTCCGAAGTAGAGAAGCAAGTGTTGCCATGGCATCTGCTTCTTTGTTGTCATTCCTTGGAATCTACTGAAAAGTTATTTCTACAAAATACTTCTTGATATTATCAACCATCTTCTTATTAGGCATTAGCTTTTCATCCTTTGTTTAATAATCATCATTGATTTGATTGATGACGAGCTGAGAGTCTCCAAAGACTTGAAGTTGTGTAATATTCCATTCTATAGCCATTTTGATACCTATAACCAAAGCTTCATATTCTGTTGTATTGTTGGTGCATGGAAATCTTAATTTGTATGCTTTTGGAATTGTATGACTTTGTGGTGTGATGAATAAAATGCCTGCTCTTGATCCATGTTGTGTTCCATTATTGATGCCTGCTCCTGGACTGATATTCAGGTGATGTATTATAAGATATGGATCTAACCTTGGAATGTCTGCATATGACCAAGTAAAATTGATTTGCCATCTTTTGAAAGGTTCTAAATATTTTTTCCTTGCTAGTTCTAATAGAGAAGTTGCTAGATATAGATCAGTTGTGCCAATGATAACTGCCTCTGCTGTTTTCATCAGGATAGATGACCTCTCTTGATAGAATTCAGGTAAGGTGTCAAATCTCCCATCTTTCGATGCCTTGAGGAGGTTTTCACCGTTAGATGCGTCCTTTTTTTAAACTTTTTCTTGGTCTAATGTTGCCAATAAATGGTTTTCAGCATTAGACCTGATATCATTTTCTTTATTTTCATTTTTGCAACTAGGAGATTTGGCACTCACTTGACTCGAAGATACGTTAGCGACATCCCTGGTGGAAGTTGTTGCGGGTTTGATTATATATATAAGGATATGGCATGGTCATTAGGAAAAGTATCAATGGTGGCATGTCTTTCATTTTCCCAGTCCATAGGTTCAGGAGGGATTAAGGATAAAGGATCCTCATGTTGAATTATGTCAAAGATATTAGGGGTCATGATAGAGATGTCAGAGCTTTCAATATGTATTTCCATATCTAGAACGATACTCTCGTCAGAATGACCTTTCACAAGTAGCTCCTGATTTTCCTCGATTAAGTCCAAGTCAATCGAATGTGATTCTGATTCAAGTGGGCTAGTTCCTAACATTTGTCCTGCATACGCGTGAACTACATCGACTCCTACAACTTCTTCAAAGCAATTTTATTCAGCTGATTCTTTAGAAAGATAGGAATCCCATTCCCATTCATTAGAATCTATATCACTTGCAGCTTGCAATCTACAAATTTGTTCATATAGTGTTTGATTTATTTCTTCTTTTTTTCTTGCTATATCTTTTCTTCTTTCATATTCAACCTCTTCTGGACTGAGATTGAGTCCTGTGAACCTTGCTATGAGTTCTCCTTGAGTAATACTAGGTTCATGCTTGTTTTGATTGAGATTTAAGGCTGCTTGGGAGGTACCAATAGTTTGTTTTTCCTATTGATTTGAGGCTTGCTTCTTTTGCCATTTCATGTTTGCTTGTGCTTGTTGCTTGGATGATGCTTCTTCTCTTTCAATTGCAAGTTGTTCTTGTCTATTTTCATATTCCTCTTGTTGTTGGCTACAAGATGTGTCTTCTGGTAAAGTAACCTGTCCATACCCTAAGCCTGCTTTTTCTGTAGTTTGCTGAGTATGAGGTTGGATAGGTTCTGAGATACCTTTTTTTCTTTTTCCTATAGGGTCTATTCCAGTGTATCCCATTTTTCTAAGAATGTTAAATCCTTTTCCATACTTTTCCGTGGGTATGCGGACATTGTTGATCTTTTGTTGGATCTCTTCATCCTTGTATAGCCACTGTAGTACATCTTTGTCTTCTGTTTCCTCTGATAAGGTCCCAACACTAACAAATGCTCCATCAAATATCAGAAGAGGTTTCACAATTGGTTTTTGTTGAGAGTTTAATGGTTTTCCATAGGACTTAGGAGAGAGTGGTAATTATGATATTGAATATTCACTATTCCCTTGATCTCTTAGCTGCATTTGTTTTTCCATACTTGACAAAATTGAGGCAAATGATTTTTCTTTGGATTGTGTGTTTGAAGATGATGCCTCCCTATTATGAGGAACAATGACTTCTTGAGCTGGTTTGAGATTTTCACAATACTAAAATGGATTTGAATCTACTGAGATCGTGATTTCCTGCCCATTGTAGGGAAATTTTAGGCACTGATGATATGTTGATGGAACAACTTGTATGTCATGTATCCAGGGTCTTCCCATGAGTATGTTGTATGATAATTCCAAGTCTAGAACTTGGCATGTTGTGTCTTTCTGTAAAGGCCCCACTCTGATAGGTAAAATCACAATTCCTTTAGAGGACCACTCTTCTTAATCATAGGCTTTGATGGTGATCTTTTTGTGGGGATCAACTGCATCTTCTGAATAACCTAAACCATGAACAAGACTCAATGAACAAATATTTAAGCCAACTCCTCCATCTATTAGGACATGTTTAAATCGCGTCTTATGAATGATGACTTTGATATGCAAGGGAGAATTCTGGGGATGTTGCAAGGACATGTCATCTTGTTCCGTGAATGATAAGCAGTGAGAGGTTGTGAGGTGTCCCACCATGGTTTGGAATTGATCTATATCAAGATCTTTAGACACTGTTGTATCTAATAATGCTCATTCAAGAATTTCTTTGTGTGTAGGTGAAAGCTTTAAAAGTTATAAGATGGATATCTGCGCAGGCATTTTCTGCAATTGTTCCACTAGATTATATTGTTTTGTAGTGGGTGATGTGTTAGTGGTAGGACCTGGCAAAACAACTTTGGCTTTGCTTCTTGTGATAGCATGAGAAGGTTCTTGATTTTTCTTTTCTTTAACTACAATCGCATTTACCACATTATCATATGTATGAGCATAGTTTACCTTTGCTTTACCCTTACCATTATTTGTTGTTGATGTTTCACCCTTCTCATAGTTTGGAAGCAAAGTTTTAGAAGTTGTATGAGATTCATTTGTTGTGTGTCCATCCATAGTTATTAATCCATTATCAATCAAATCTTGGATGACATGTTTCAACCTCTGACAATTATCTGTGTGATGTCCCTTGTTTTGATGGAAATCGCAATAATGGTTATCATTCCACCAAGGGGGTTTTACTTGAGGTTCGTAGTTCCTTCCTTCTAGCAAAGTAATTAATTTTTTTGAAACAAGTGTCTTCAGTGCTGACCCAAGTGGTTCACCAATGTTTGTAAATTTCCTTTGAAAAAAATTGTTGAAAGTTGATTTTTGGTGATTGTTGCTTTGTTGAGCTGCTGCTGAGTGAGTGGATAAATTGAAAACATAGTTGTTTTGGTTTTACATTGTTGTTATCCACTATTCCAACATTGACGATATTTTGATTTCTGTTCCAAAATTTAGGCTTATCATTGTTATTGTTGCTAACATTGTTGTTAGGAGGATTAATGCCTTCTTTGTATAGCTTCAACTCACCCTTCTTTACCATAGCTTCTTCCATTCTGATACCATTATCGATCATCTTTTCAAAATTTTGATGAAATTGCATTTCTAGATGATAACTCATTTGTCCATTTAGGTTGTCAATGAATATGTCTATCTTCTCGTATTCCGACACCATTCGAGGATATCGTGAAGCTAATCATCTCCATCTCTATAGAAATGTCATGAAAGGTTCTCCACTCTTTTGTTTAGTGTTACATAAATTGAGAATTGTTACCTCATGTTAGATATTATAAGAGTACTGTGAAACAAACTTATCCACCAATTTTGCGAATGATCTAATTCCAGGTGGAAGTTTTGAGAACCATTCCATAGCTAGTCCACTTAAGCTTTTAGGAAATAATCTCATTAGGTAGGTATCCTCATGTGCAAACTCCATACTCAGCGTGCAAAATTCTCGTATATGATCCCAAGGATCAGTGCTTCCATTATATTTATCATATCGAAGAGTTTCACAACCTGTAGGAAACGGTATTTGTTAAGTCGGTGTATTGATATGTTTTTATCAGGACTCTTAGGTTTTTGGTATCTTTTGGGTTGCCTTGTGATAGTAAAATATTGTGAATTGACTATATGTAATCCATGTTTTAAAACTAAACTTAAGAAATCATGTTTGAACCTTGTCTGTTAATTCCTGCAGCCAGGCCAATTTATTCCTGCAGCCAAATGGTTTGTCCCTATGATATGCGGATTATTTAGGATGATTTCATATGTGAGTTAATGAATATATTAGTTAAGTAAGATACATATGCATGTCCTTGTATATTGTTTCTATTTTAGTGCAGATAATAATTGATGCTACGGTGGAGAATTCTCTTTCGCGCCTAAGGACTGGAGAATCACGTTCAGATAGCTAGAGGTCAAATTGAAGGAGATTCAAGTGAGCACGATCTATGGCATAATCAAAGCAGTTGTACTTCACCATGGGAGTTTAACTCTGGTGCATGTTTAATTTGAAAAAATATCTCTTTGACGTGCAAAGATTGTGGTTCGGTTTCAGATCCACAGTTCCTGCAACCAAGCTCTCTGTTATCCCCTTCATCTGACAGCTATCCGTCTCTTCTTCTGGGCGTAACTGGAGTTGTCCATTGTAGTCTATCTTTTCTTTATAATAAGCTCTTCCTTCTATTTTGAGAGTTAGACAGAATGGAAAGAGATTGAGCAGAGTTTTTGTCAAGTATTTTTGAATTTTCTCTCTTTGAATATGTAGTCATCTTTCAGGAAGAAATGAATAAAAATATGTTATTTTGATCTATTAATAGTTCTTTGCTGAGAGTTTGATATCACTCATCCAAGGGGGCCCACTTGGTGAGTGATCCCGTGTTTATGATTATTGAAGTTAGTTTTTACTTAGTTGCAGTAGAAGTTCATGATTGGGTTGTTCCTGCAGCCACTGGAAATAGATCCTTTGACTGTTCTTGCAACCAAGGCAGAACGGTGTGATTCCTGTTATTTCCATTAGATCATTTCAGCAGAGTTTTGCAAAGCTTTCATTTAGCCTTTATGATTTCCATTCCTACCTTTCTTACAGTAATTAAGAATAATAATTTCAGGAGCTTAGTGCATATATATTGCAAACCCATTTCAAGTTTTACGTTCCTGGATTGACAACTAAATGAACACCAGCCATGAGAATAGTAAACTCTACCATATGAATGTCCAAACTTCGGATTGAGATTTCAATTAGAGGTATTATTATTGTCATTATAGTTGGGGTAGACATTTTTGGCGCCGTTGCCGGGGATGGTGTCAAGTTAAGAGCCTTTTATGATTATTTTAGGTTCCAGTTAATTGTTTGAATTTCATGAATCTGCATGCATAATAGAAGAAGAGATGCCAGAGGTAGATTTTTACCTACTCATACTACTCATGCAGAAGATAGTTTTCCAGCTATAAACCCTTTTTTTGAGCTGTATCAAGTTCCATAAAATTTGAATCACCCTGAGTCTGAATTTCCAGAAGGTAGTCTTCAGCTCCTTTTTGGTCCACAAGAAGAAGATTTGCCTATTGTAATAACCCCCATAAGTCCAATGCAAGGGAACCCACCTCCTGGTGGAAATAATCCACCACCACCTGGTCCAACATTTGAGTTTCCCATCTCTGACCAACATGATAATGCTAACCTCAAGAACATTCCAGTATCTTCACTTCCTAAATTCTATGGGTTGGTCATAGAGGATCTGGATACATTTTTGTTTGAGTTTGATGTTCTCTGTAGGAGTTTTGACTATACTACAGATGCCCATAGACTCAAAAATTTTCCAGCCACTTTGAAGGAGTCATCCTTGAGATGGTTCATGAGCTTGGGTAGTAGCACAATCAATACATGGGATGAGATGAAACGGTTGTTTCTTGCAAAATATAAAGATTATTGTAGAGGCACTGATCGGCATGGGGATGATATCTTTAGAATGACACAAACTAAAGATGAGAGCCTTGAGGATTATCTGGAAAGGTTTTTTTTTAGTGTCAAGAAGTCCAAGCATAGTACTCTGAATGAAGATTCCCTCAAATTGATATTATTGAGGGGTATCAGTGATGAATGCACCGATTCCTTAGATCTAATTGGGGGGGGGGGTGACATTACACAATCTACTTGGGCTGAAATAGAACAAATTTGCAAGAAGTATTCCAGATCTACTTCTAAGAAGAATAGGAGATTTAAGCTAGGAGCACCATCATCATCATCATCTGGAACTGGAGTTTCTAGGTTGGAACTTAGTCATTTGTTAAAAGATTTCAAGGAGGACATTATAAACAATATGGCTACTCAGTTGGATACATTGGCAGCTAAGAAGAAGCATGAGGAAGTTGATGCATTTCTTGCAGAATTATGTCCTCATTGTAAGCAGTGGAAGAAAGATTGTAGATGTAAGATGGTTGCAAATGTTGAAGTACCTGATTTCAAACCAATTCAAGGGGAGGATGAACAAGTCTTCTATGTTGCTCAGAGAAGACCAAATTTTCTGAGACAAGGTATGCCACCTGATCCACTTTCCTTTTTCTGGTTATAGTGGTAATTCTTATGCACCAAATAACAAATGGCAACCACAGTATTCTCAAAATTATGGTAATTATCCACATTGGTATGGATCACAAGGCCAAGGACAACAATTTGCTAATCAAATACCCCAGTGACAGCAACCATAGGGAAATTGGTATCCACCTCAAGGTGCAGGGAACCAGTTTCAAGGGAATTGACAACCTACCTCTCAATGGAAGGGAAACCCATCATGGTCATCCCAATCTTCTGGATATCAGCCTCCTGCTCAGCAGCCACAACCTCCTGCTTTAATGCCACCTCCTATAGCCACAACACCACCTCCCAAGCCAACACAGCTGCCTACTAAACCGTTGCCTAATCCAAATATCAAATCTCAACAACAACAACAAGCTTATTCAGCTGATGCTAATCAATACCCAGCCTATTCTTTATCACTAGATGATATTCACCTCCGATCTGGAACAACACTACCTAATCCCTCTCAGCTAGTTATTACTGAGGTACAAGAAGAGCAGCCAATCTCTGATCCTAATGATGTAATACCTCAGAATCAAATATTACCACCATTTCCCCAAAGATTGAAAGACAAAGAAGTTTCAATTGATCAACAACAAAGATTTGATATTCTTGATCAACTGAAGCACATTTGTGTTAAAATTCCATTGCTGCAAGCAATAAAGGATGTTCCAATATATGGTAAGGCATTGAGAGAGGCATGCCTAAAGAAACCTGGCAGAAAGAAAAGGATCCACAAATAGTTCATGTTATGGGTCAATTGGCTGATATTATGTTAGGAAAAATTGCTATTCCAAAGTATTCTGATCCAGGCAGTCCTGTTGTGAGTATAGTCATTAATGACAGTCAAATAAAGAATGTTTTATTCGATCTAGGGGCAGCCATTAATTTAATGACAAGGGAAGTAATGAAACATCTAGAGATAGATAGTTTAAGGGCTACACCCATAGTTCTTCAACTTGCTGATGGCTCTGCAGTAAGACCTGATGGTATGATAGAAGATATAGTGGTCATTCTAGATTCCTAGGAATACCCTGCAGACTTTATGATTTTATCCCCAAAAGCAACATTGGGGGGATATCCAATCATTTTGGGAAGACCATGGATTGCCACAGCTGATGCATATATTGGGTGTAGATCAGGAGACATGACTATTTCAGATGGCAGTTCCACAAAAACATTGGCCTTGTATTCCCTTGCACAACCTCAGCTTGAGCAGCAGCAGGTTGTTTGGCCTATCTTGGGAGAGGAATCTGAAGAAATTGACTCTATTATGATGATTAATCGAGTGCCACTCATGCAGTTATATGATGAAGAATCAATCCTTTATAAGGTTCTGACAAATGAATTAATAGAAGACCAAGAATTGCAGGAATTGGTTCCGAATATTGCAGGATTGGATTTTCCTGCAGCCACTGATATCTTCCATACCTTGTTGCCACAGGAATTGTCATATTCTCATGTTTCTAATATAAATTAGATTGATCTTACTATCAAGATAGAGGTTGAATTGAATAAATATTTGAACATCAACAAGAATATAGCAGATACTCAGAAGGATAGCCTGGTGGACTTACTAAAACTCCATAGAAATGCCTTTGCATGGGATTACAAGGATATGAATGGAATTGATCCAACAGTTTGTACTCATCGCATTTACATAAAGGATGAGTGTTGTCCCCTCAGACAACCTCAAAGAAGAGTCAATCTTGCCCTGAAGGAGATAGTTAAAGAAGAATTGCAGAAATTGTTGAAAGATGGATTTATCTATCCTATTTCTGACAGTCAATGGGTATCACCCTTGGTGATAGTTCCTAAAAAGGGAGACAAATGGAGAGTATGTGTTGATTATAGAGCCTTGAACTTAGCCACAAGGAATGATCATTTTCCACTGCCATTTGTAGATTAGGTATTGGATTCTCTTGCTGTTAAGAGATATTTTTCATTTTTGGATGGATTTAGTGGCTATAATCAGATACAAATAGCTCCTGAGGATCAGGAGAAAACAACATTTACTTGTCCATGGGGCACTTATGCATATTCTGTTCTTCCTTTTAGGTTGTGTAATGCTCCAGCCACTTTTCAAAGGGCAGTCATCAGTATTTTTTCTGATATTTCTCAAGACATAATGGAAATTTACATGGATGACTTTACAACCTATGGTTCTGAATTTGATCAAGCATTGGATAATTTGAAGAAATTTTTGTAGTGGTGTGAAGACTACAACTTGTCTCTAAACAATGAAAAGTGTTTCATTATGATGGAAGAAGGAATAGTCCTTGGTCATCATATATCTGTACAAGGCATACAAGTGGATCTAGCAAAGATTGAGGTTATTTAGCAAATTAATGACCCTGTGAAGCAGAAAGATGTGATAAGTTTTATTGGCCATGATGGATACTATAGAAGATTCATTAAAGATTTCAGCAAAATTGCAAGTCCCTTATATACACTGCTTACTAAAGATGCAGAATTTAAATGGACCTCATCATGCAATGAAGCTTTTTTAAAGCTTAAGCATGCTTTGAATCAGGCACCAGTTCTTAAAGGACCTAATTGGTCTCTACCATTCCAAATCCATACTAATGCATCTGATTATGCTATAGGAGCAGTGCTAGGACAAAAAGTTAACAAGTTGGAAAATGCAATATATTATATCAGCAAGAATTTGCAAGGACCTGAATTAAATTATACAGTTACTGAAAAAGAAATGCTAGCTGTCATATATGCCCTTAACAAGTTTAGACACTATATTACAGGGTATCAAATATTTGTGCATACAGATCATACTGCAATTAGATATCTTATGAATAAGCCATCCATCACCGTCAGATTGGCTCACTAGTTATTGTTGATGCAGGAATTTGATATCACAGTTGTTGATAAGCAATGGAAGTCTAATGTTGTTGCAGATTATCTTTCACGTCTTCAATTTCAGGAAGACTCTACAATGATAGATGACACTTTTCCAGATGAGCATTTGTTTCTCATACAGGCTCATACTCCTTGGTATGCTGATATTGCCAACTATTTAGCTGCAGCTAAGTTGCCAATTTCTTTTTCTCCTAAGGAAAGAAGGCTGCTAGTTGAAAAAAGTTTTAACTTTTCATGGATTGCTGATTGTCTATTTTATACTGGACCTGATCAAGTTATGCGAAGATGTGTCAGAGAAGATGAAACATATGACATCTTGCATGCATGCCATGATGAACCATGTGGAGGTCATTTTGTTACCAAAAGGACAACACTGAAAATATTCAATATTGGTTATTATTGGCCTACACTACACAAGGATGCAGCTCAGTACACAAGGAAGTGTGACAGGTGTCAGCGAATGGGTAGACCTACAAAATCTGATGAGATGCCACTATATCCTCAAATATCTGTTACACCATTTGACAAATGGGGATTAGATTTTGTTGGCCCCATTGATCCACCTTCTAATGGCAAATCTTATATCTTGGTATGTACAAACTATGTGACAAAGTGGGTAGAAGCTAGAGCTATGAAACATGCAAGAGATAATAAGGTAGCCAATTTTCTCTATGAAGAAATATTTACAAGGTATGGAGTACCCAGGAAAATCGTCTCAGATCAGGGACCTCAATTTACATCAACATTGATAAAAGCTTTGGTCAATGAATATAATATAAGACACAGGAAATCTACTCCATACCATCCATAGTCTAATGGCCAAGTAGAAGTTACCAACAGAGAGCTTGAGGCTATTTTTACAAAAATAGTGTCTATCCACAAGAAAGATTAGTCTAATCAGCTTTTAGAGGCAATTTGGGCATATAGAACAACATGGAAAACACCAATTGGATTCACACCTTTTGAGATGGTTTATGACAAAACAACAATGATGCCTATTGAATTTGAGCATAAAACCTTGAGAACAGCTCTACAACTGAATATGACATTGTCTGAAGCATAGAAGGAACACATTCAACAGTTAAATGCTCTTGATGAATGGAGAAAGATAGTTGTTCAACAGACCTAGTTGATTCAAAACCAAAGAGCCAGATGGCATGATAAATATATCAGAGAAAATAAATTCAAAGTTGGTGACTAGGCACTCTTGTATGATTCCAGATATAAGGATGCTATGGGAAAACTCCAAACAAGGTGGTTGGGTTCTTATGAGGTAGAATAAGTTTTTCACAATGGAGCAGTTCGGTTGTCCACAATAGATCCTGTTCGATTTAAAATCTTAGTGAATGGACACCTACTACGACTTTATCACAAGCCAGCTACTAGAGAAGAGTTTCTGCAGCAATTTGCTCCTCAAAATGAAATACAAGTTCCTGCAACAACTAGTAATGTTCCTGCAGCAACTGCCAATGATTCGATAACAATTCATGAGCTTCCTGTTGCACTTGAGCATGTTGATAAAGGCGATGTTCCTACAGCCTCTGCAGTGAACTTATTTACCATATCATAATCAAATATTTCCATGCAAAATATTGTTCTCCATACATAAAGTTCCATCCACTACATTCCATCCCACTTTCTTACCTGTCACTTCATTTCATTTCGCCATCATTTTCACCCAATTGCAGGTACATGTATATTGTACTTTATTTTAATTTTGCATTTATTAGTTCATTATGATTTTAATCCTGTTTTAATCCGCTTCAAACCCGAAATGCTAGGTTAAGTTGGGGGGGGGGGTACTTTATGGTCCTTTTTCCCAATAAGATTTATTATCCTGAACTGATTTCCTAATTGACATTACTTATGATGATTATTATTTCATGTGAGTGAATAATAAGTTCCGCCAGCAAATTTAAGATATGTAGATTTTAGCCTTTGTGAATCTGTCAAACATTTTGGTGAAGCTGCGGAAGTATCAGAGTAAAAGATGGGTGGTGATCTGATTCGCCATGAACCAACTGTCCATGAAGGGTTGTTGCAGGATGTTGTTTGTGTGCATTATTTCCAAAACCATGGCTAGCTGGATTATTTCTTGAGAATCAAGGATTTCAATGACGAAAGAGCTGTGGAATTTATGCATTCTTTTGACGAAGGATAAGCTACAGTTAAGGGGTTGAGGGTAATTACTAAAGAGCAGCGAATTGCAGAGGTCACAGGGTTGTTGCAGGAAGGAGAACTCTTTCCAGAATTGAAGGATGCAAGGAGTGTCAGGGCAGAGTTCACAATTTCTACTGACAGACCCTTAATGGTGGATAGGCAAGGGACTAGAAGGGTTTCTTTACCAGCACATTGGCCTCAGGTAGCTCTGTATATTATGAAATATATTACCTGTGAAGGACGGTATTCAAATCTCCATTCGCTTCACTTCAAGTTACTTAGTCATCTGCGTCATGACCGGCGAGTTAATGTCCCAAATTTCTTGTATCATCTCATTTCTATAAGTGCTAAGGAGAATAAAAAATATGGAAATCGCTCTGTTAGCCATCATGGACTGGTGAAGTTGCTGGTACAACGGTCCCTGAGAGATGTTTCACAGATGGAATGGGGCGTGTTTGAAGATATTCTGCAATTTAGGGTAGATGAAGCCCCTATTGAAAATAATCCACCGGTTCAAGAAGAGATAGTTGCAGAAGGTCTTTCTTGTGAAGATGAGGGTTTGTTGGTTGCTGAAAGAGCTGCAATTATTTTAGAAGAAAATATTGAAGCAGAGCCAATTGAAGGACAACCCTCTACCTCTCTTCAAGGAGGTTCACCTGTTTTACAGAGGGAAGGAAAAGAATTGGAAAAGGAGGAGTCAGATGAAGAATTTGTTATCCGGCCATAGGAAGTGCATATCCCTCCTGCAACCAAGAGGCGTTGAGCAAAAACAAAAACTCCTACTTCTGTTTCAAAAGTATATGTGAGGAGAACAAGAAGGAGGACACAGAAGACTCAACCAGTGAGTAATCTAGTAGAGGTGATTGCAGTAGAAACTTCAAAAAAAGAAGATGCTGCAGGAGAGGAAATTCAAGAAAACCCTGTAGAGAAGGAAATTCAAGAAAACCCTACAGAAAAAGAAATTCAAGAAAACCCTGCAGAAGAGGAAATGCAAGAAAATCCAGCAGGAGAAGAAATCCAAGAAGAAAATCCTGCAGGAGAAGAAATCCAAGAAGAAAATCCGGCAGGAGAAGAAATCCAAGAAGTAATTCAGGAAGAAATTGTAATGGATAAGCTTGCAAATCTAGCTTCAGTGGCATTGCAATGTGAGGAGATTATTGGTGATGTTCCACAGCAACCTGAAGAAAATGTGGGAAATATGCCAATCCAGAATGAGGAAGTTATTGAAGAAATCCCACGATCTAAGGTAGGACCCATAAGAACTCCTTCATCCCTAACCAACTTATCAATTGCTTTAATATTCTTTAGGCAATGGGAAATAGAGAAGGATAGGTTGCAAGGGATAATTAATAAGCAGCAAAAAGAGATTGAGAAGAAAGATAATAGAATTAAAGAATTGGAGACTAAGGTAGAAGAGATTTATGGTATGGTTCTTGAGATAATGCTGTGTAGGGCTCCCCCAAGAATTTATGCAGTGCACTTGAAAGAACGGTATTTGAATTTAAGATTAAACCGCATAGTAAGGGACCTTAATCCATCCTTGGAAATACCTGAGGAATTCTATCATGCTTATCAAACCTCCCCACATTCTGTAAGGAACCTGTTATGTGAATTATATTTACATAATTATGCTGTACCCCAGGACAAAGAATGAAACCCTTTGTTGTACATTGGGGATATCCATCTCAGAGCTCTAATGTCTTGGATACAAAATGAAATGATTATAGGACCACAAGCTAGGGAGTTTGAAAAATTGGAACTTGACTGTCCATTGCCATTGAGGAGGGAATCAGAAGCACCCAGGGTTCTGTATTATGATTGGCAAAAGTTGCTAATAAGAGATGATGTTAGTAAGATAGTACTTCCAATGAGAGAGGAAGTCTATCAAGTGTATGAGCAATTAGTTCAGACCCACAGGACAACAACACTAGAGGGACTAACTCAATGCTAGAATCATCTACCAGATCATTTAAAACTGGGAGAACCCTACTCATTACAGAATTTTCATGCAGCTATATAGAGAGCCTCCAAGTACATACAGCTAGGAAGGGAGAAATCCAATAATTGGTTGCCATTAATCTTTCAGCCTCCTATCCTAATGTGGCCACTTTTGACATGCCAACCAACAGAACAGAATTATGATGTAGATGTTGAAGAAACAGCTAGATGGTCTAGGTTGGAGAAAATGAAGGGATTTTATTGGAATTTGCCTTCCAAGGGAACCGGATAGGACACTGTTGGTGATTTCAGAGTCTCAGCAAAAATCAGAAATTTTCCTTTTACTGCAGGAGCAACAAACCCTTAAAGTTGGGGGGCATGATAAGTCGGTGTATTGACATGTTTTTATCAGGACTCTTAGGTTTTTGGTATCTTCTGGGTTGCATTATGATAGTAAAATATTGTGAATTGACTATATGTAATCCATGTTTTAAAACTAAACTTAAGAAATCATGTTTGAACCTTGTCTGTTAATTCCTGCAGCCATGCCAATTTATTCCTGTAGCCAAATGGTTTGTCCCTGTGATATGCGAATTATTTAGGATGATTTCATATGTGAGTTAATGAATGTATTAGTTAAGTAAGATACATATGCATTTCCTTGTATATTGTTTCTGTTTTAGTGTAGATAATAATTGATGCTGCGGTGGAGAATTGTCTTTCGCGCCTAAGGACTGGAGAATCACGTTCAGATAGCTAGAGGTCAAATTGAAGGAGATTCAAGCAAGTGCGATCTATGGCATAATCAGAGCAATTGTACTTCACCATGGGAGTTTAACTCCAGTGCATGTTTAATTTGCAAAATATCTCTTTGGCGTGCAAAGACTGTGGTTCGCTTTCAGATCCACAGTTCCTGCAGCCAAGCTCTCTGTTATCCCCTTCATCTGATAGCTATCCGCCTCTTCTTCTGGGCGTAAATAGAGTTGTCCATTGTAGTCTGTCTTTTCTTTATAATAAGCTCTTCCTTCTTTTCTGAGAGTTAGACAGAATGGAAAGGGATTGAGTAGAGTTTTTGTCAAGTATTTTTGAATTTTCTCTCTTTGAATATGTGGTCATCTTTCAGGAAGAAATGAATAAAAATATGTTATTTTGATCTATTAATAGTTCTTTGCTGAGAGTTTGATATCACTCATCCAAGGGGGGCCACTTGGTGAGTGATCCCATGTTTATGATTATTGAAGTTAGTTTTTACTTAGTTGCAGTAGAAGTTCATGACTGGGTTGTTCCTGTAGCCACTAGAAATAGATCCTTTGACTGTTCCTGCAGCCAAGGCAGAACGGTGTGATTCCTGTTATTTCCATTAGATCATTTCAGCAGAGTTTTGCAAAGCTTTCATTTAGCCTTTATGATTTCCATTCCTACCTTTCTTACAGTAATTACATTTAAGGAGCTTAGTGCATATATATTGCAGACCCATTTCAAGTTTTACGTTCCTAGTTGACAAAGAAATGAACACCAGCCATGAGAATAGTAAACTCTACCATATGAATGTCCAAACTTCGGATTGAGATTTCAATTAGAGGTATTATTATTGTCATTATAGTTGGGGTAGACAGTATCATGTTTAGATTTCTATCGAAGAGGTAAGGACATATCTCTTGAAGCGAGTATCTTCTAACAATTCCTCTCTGCATATCTTGAATTTGTGTTTGTAGCATTTGAATTTGTTGTGTAAGAGCTGTGATAGGATTATCAACATGATTTGTCCTTGTATGAGTGTGTGTTTAACATGGTTGAGAATTTCTACGTCATCCTTTTTGGGAATGGAAGTTTCCTCATTAGTTCTTGTGTTATCAGGAATGGATGTGTCATTAATTCTGAGACCAAAAATATCCTCACATCGTTCATTATCAGGGGAAGAATCACTTCTCTTTTGTGCTAATTTTCTCACATCAAAATCTTGGAGGAGTGTAGCACCAAATTTAGCTAACATTAGGAAGTATTTTTCTTTTTCTCCCTCCAATATTTTCTCCATAAATTTATTGAATTTAGGATGTTGTTTGATTTCATAGAGATGTTGTTCTGTTATTTCCCCTTCTTCTTGTATTTCATTTTCAGGTTCCATGGTTCTATGACCTTCAGTTATTTCCAATGTTTCAATTTTCGTCTCTGCGATCTTTTGTCTTTGTGCTCTAGTTAAAACGGGCATACATATGTGTTATATATTGTGCTAGGATTCAATTTTCCAAAAGTTGTTTCGATAAGTGATCAACTGTCAATGTAAATGCAATAGAGTGATATGACCCAAAAATATGATTCAAGTGTTTAAAAGTTTGCAAGTTTTTCAATCTTCGGTTTTGGAGTGCAATGATGAAGATTTTGATAAAAACCAAGTCCAATAGGAATGACATACCCTACGATGTGGGACAAGGTTATCCTGACCGAACGTTGTAGTTTTGCGATAGAGGATGATAGATCCTAATGAGAAAATATGTTTTGAGTGATCAGTTTATCAAAGAGGGTGATAATGCACTTTGAGATGTTTAGATCTTGAAATTGTTGAAGGCAAATACTTGAAAATCTTGAGGTGTCTATTTCTAGAATCCAATTTGACAGATGATAACTTGACCAAGCGAACCAAGAAGACGATCTAAGCACAGAATGACAGATAATAAGTGTTTATGCTCACTGTAAACTGACCAAGCAAATATGATAGATCTGAAAAAGACATGCAAGAAGACAGCTTTGGACAGACAAAGACATAAATTTGTATGATAGATTATACAGCACCAAATGACAATTTAGACAGGCTCATATGACAAACCCAAAATCTCGCACGACAAAAGGCATAAACTTGTACGAGCTTTCTCACATAACTGGATTACAAAAGATGACACAAAATTCTCTGCTAAACTGACTCGTACGACAATTCCCATTGGACCAGACGATAAAAGATAACACAAAGTTTTCTGCTAAGATGACTCGTACAACAATTCTCACTGAACCAGATGATAAACTAGATGCTTGGTATGACAAAATTACAAACTCGTATGACAGAGGACAGAACAGAGACAAAAAATTTGTTTGGATAGATTTTTGATTAATGAAGTTTGATGTTTTGCTTCTGTTTTCCATTTTTCTAGATGTCTGATTTTCTATTTTAGGGACGAAGACACATCAAACACGTGATATGATAAGTGATCTCAAGCACAACACACTAAATCCTAAGAAAGTTGGCTGAGAGAGAAAACCTTTGCTTGCAAACTTAGGTACACACCTAATAGCTAATTAGAATACGACTGCTAAGTCTCACACAATGGATTCTCAATGTCATATTATCCGACTTCAAATGCTAATGGGGGCACAATATGGCAAGTGTCTTGGGAGAGTTACTATCTCTCTTGCACAAATATTATCCCCCTTTCGGAGGTGAATCAGGTAGCTTCTAATTTTAATTGGAACTAGTAAGGGATCTGTTCAATGCGTCAGGGTATAAACTCAATCAAGAGGTCTCCCAACCTTGAAAACCAAGGTTTGATATACCCGAAGATACAAAGGAGATCTACTCCCGAGCACTATCGTTGATTTGATTTTCATCAAATCGCGTTTATTTTATAGTGGGTTGGATTACTTAGCGTTAGCCATTCCCACTTGGGTCGTTCCCCTCTCACCGGCCTTAATGGCTTTGGCTTTATAGGCTCCTCGGGAGGGCAGGCCCGCTAAAGATATGTACTATTGAAAGCAAAGGATGAGTCTAGCTTTATGAACACCTAAGAATGGTGAGAGCATACTCGCCTATCATCAAAACACATAAGACATGTTTGTTCATTTCCTTTAGCAAAATAAGTGTGCCTAGAAAATTTAAAGAAGACATAAAGTTTGGTTGAGTCCTCCTAGGCAACCTGCAAAATAGATACGTTAGTAGTCATGATGTGTTTTGATGAAATGAAGCTTTGACAAGTGTAATCTTCAACAATCGTCCTACAAAAACCAGTTAGGTTGTCAAAAAAATCACAAACAGATCAGGGTTAGCATTAGTAATAATCAAATTGAAGCATGAAAACCCTAAAATGCAATTTGTTTTGAAAACACAGAAGCAAAATTTCGTACGACAATTCTCACCTGATCGTACGACAATTTTCACCTGCTCGTACGAGGACACAAAGGAGCTCGTATGAGATAGAAAGGGAACTCGTACGAAATTGTGAATCAGACCCGGCTAGAAACCTTCTAAATTGGAAATTTGATGATGTTAAGAGGCCAAAAATGAGATTTTCAGCCCCACAATGGGTGCCAAAATGTCGTGCCTATGAAGTGTGATACCTGCAGTTGCAACACAAACAATCAATAGATCAATACAAGCATGGTTAGAAAAATAAAAGCAAATGAAAGATTAACCATCACAAAATGACCTATCGCCTCCTAAGAGGTGCGAGTATGGATTTGCTCTCAGATCTGGATAAGCAATCCCAGTGACTTGACTACACCTAGACGTAGGATTTGAAATGATAATGATATGCAAAGATGAGATTGATTATGGTAGATTGATTCAAGAGACTAATTAAGCTAATGATATGTATGATTAAGCTATGATGATGCAATTAAGCTATAAAAGAGATTGATTAAGCAACACGATTCAACAATTATGCTAGAAAATGATCAAATTAATCTAATGCAATTGACTATAATAACAATGCTCAAATGATATGCCTATAGTAATAATGCCTAAATTGATAATGAGATGGGATCCTTTGTGCTCCAAAAATGGGGGATATTTATAGGATTTCCAAGGCCAGGGGTGAGGTGGCAGGAATCAATGGTCAAGATTGAGTCTGAAGATATCAAGGGTGAAATTGGAGGAGGTTGGAGAAGAGGTTGGAGGAAGGGACACTTGTCATCTCTATGGTGACAAGTGTCAAGGAGCCTTTCTCATAAGAGGGAAAGTGTCCAAGAGAGGAGACATGTGGCCAAAGTGCCATGTGTCTCAAGGGAAGATTATCCACACCATAGGAGGTTAGGATAAGGAGGTTAGAATGTGCAAGATAGGATAGGGTTAGTCAAACCCAAGGTTAGGTGGAATGGGTTAGGTTAGAGGGATGGTTAGGTTAGGAGGCATGTGGGTAATTTGAATTTAAAAATTCAAATAATAGGAAAAGACTAATTAATTTTCAACAACTCATAAATTGATTTGTTTTAATTAATTAGAGGATTAGAAGAATTGATTCAAATGGGGGAGGGGGGAGGATTAATTAATTTGAATTAATTAATCAAAGGGGATAATTCAGATGAACCTATTAAATAAATCTTTAGATTTATTAATAAGTAGATGAAAGGGAGAATTTAATCAAATTGCTAATGAATTCAATTAAATTGGGAAGGGGGATTAATTAAATAATTGCTTGTTTAATTAATTATCTTCAGACCATTTTTAGGTGTATACAATTCCCATGCTCTCTCTTCCCAAGGAATTTTTAATTTCTTTCCTCCTTTATTCATTCTATGCAATCTTCTATTTGGGAATTTTTAATTCCCTTGTCCCTTCCCAATGAATTTTTAATTATTTTAATTCTTTCAATGTGCCTAGGAATCTCTTCTCTATGCACCTTGAGGAGTGTGGAGACAAGAAATGCCTTTATGGCAAATCTCTTGGTGTCCCCACCATGTCCTCTCAATCCTTCCCATCACTTTCCTCAAATCTCTACCCTTTATTTCAAATTGATCTTGGTCTTCCATTTAGCCTCATTTAATCTATAAATTGGAGTCTCCTCCCCTCATTTTCATATCTCATATTTGTGCAATCTTATGTTGCTATTTTGTGCTTAGAAATACTCCCTTAGCATCCATATTATAGTCAAATACCTCCATACTTAGCTATTATCATCCATATTATCATCCATCATTCCATCAACCCTTTAATCCATCTCGTTGTTGTCTAGTGGAGAGCAATCCACACCCTAAATCAAGAGCCAATCTAATTAAGTAGAGTTGGGGTGCAATTCCACTTTATCAAAGGCTCAATCCGAGGAGCAAGAGAATACATGTGAAGGTATAATGGTTTTATTTATGTTTATTTGAATGTTTAATGCTTATTTGGATTGAAACTAACCATAGGTCTTCACATTAGTTTTCCCTTGGTTCATTTTGTATCAGGCTTGTGAATTTAGATATTTAGTTTTGTGCTTCCAAGGCCATATCTTGCACATCCAAACTCCATTTTTTGCAAACAAGTAGGCATTGGAAATTTGGTGGTGTCCTCTATTCAAATATCAAGTTCATTTTTGTATATTTTTCCCTAATATAATAGGTTTTTATGTTCATCCTTTTGTTATCAACCCGACAAAGGGTAATTATGAGTCTTGGTAAAAGGGCATCTTGACACATCTTAGGTGGCTTGATTTTTTTGTCTTATCTATTTAGACTCATCCGTCAACTATTCTCAAATAGGCATAAACATTCTTGGAGGATCTTTAATGACCATGTTGTAGGAGTGTTTGATTAAAGTGTTGATTTTGACACTATGTGTGCTTTATTGGACATTGATTATCCCCGCATACTTTGGATTCACGTTTGGGGGATTTATGGAGACCCTCATATCTCTCCATTTTTAGAGGATCCTATAGTAGATTGTCGTATTCCCCTTGTACATTCATATTGTAGACCCAATGATCTTTGTACTTTTGAGATGCTTGAGTATATCACAAGTCTATCATGTCTAGATGGATCAAATATTTATTTGCCAATTCTCACTCCTCGTATTGAGACATGATCTCCATCTCAATATACACTTTATATTGTTTTTTATGACCTTGGCATTGGCTCATGCATGCCACCCATTGATTTAGTTCATCGAGTTTATTGTTCTGTTCCAGTTTCTATTTTATGAGATGAGTATTTTCCAGATATTGCATCATTGTTCGATACATCACACACTCCAGACATTGAGAACATGCTTGAGGATATTTTATTCCTCTTTTATGGAAGCTTGAGAATTCCTATCATCCCATCTATAATGCCTTTAGAGGTTGTTCATCAAGTATCTTCATAGTTGTTTGGACTTTCTT
Organism: Cryptomeria japonica; assembly: GCF_030272615.1. Lineage (NCBI taxonomy): Eukaryota > Viridiplantae > Streptophyta > Pinopsida > Cupressales > Cupressaceae > Cryptomeria > Cryptomeria japonica. The sequence goes on from NC_081410.1 coordinate 49,008,130, forward strand.
CAATTGATTTGGCATCTCATGATTCATACATGTGGATAGTTGAGCAGTCTTCCATGGCACACATCATGAGACTATTCCTTCCATCTCCTTTCATGGAGTTTCTTCTACCTTGACCATTGGAGAACTATTTGTTACTCTTGGATCATCTTCAATGTTTGTCTTCGAGCATTTACCTTTTGTGTTGGAGCTTCTTCATTATGTGGGGATACAAAGGCATTGGTGAAGGATACTTTTGAGTATCTTAGATAGAAGTTAGGGGTTATTTCCCCTCCATCCAACTAGATGCAGTTTTGGTGATGCATCTTTCCAGAGGAGACTTAGTGCTTATATTTGTTCTTGGATTGATATTGTTGTTGTTCTCAAGGGGAGCAGTGGTGTGATTGTTTAGTATGTTTCTGTTTATACATCCTTTGTGATTGTTGTCAAAGGGGGAGAGAAGTTGTTATGAGATTATGGGAGAGAGTTGTTGTGAGTTGTGAGATTATAAGTATTTTAATTGGTATTGATGACTGCTAATTTATTGGTGTTGCCATAAATCATAAGGGGGAGACTATTAGAAGCACGAGCTTGTATGATTTCCATTAATGTCAAACCTAGTTATCTGAATGGTTATTGGTCCGGATATGCTTTGTCAGAACTTGGTTATCTAGATAGAGTTTGGTCTAGATAATCTTTTGGTGTTGTTTATGTCATCGAGTATTCAAGGTAGTCCGAAATGGTTTTGGTTCCCTCTACATATGATGTTAATTGCATTATGGTTTAGTGGATCATATTCTTTTGGTTCAGATATGTGTCAGAAGATGTGTTGAGGTGATTATTTGGGTGTCACTTTGGTTTGTGGAGATTTGCATGGAGTATTTTGCATTGAAAGTGATTATATGGTCAACTGATTGATTATCTCTACATGTTATGTTTTGTAACATCCTTTGGAATATGTGCTATCATGTGCAGATTCTCATATTGTTCATGGGATGATGTATTATGATATGTTTTGGTTCTCTTTTTCTCCCAGAGTGGACCAATCTAAGTATTTTTAATTTGGGTGGCTTATTTTGTGTAATATTGTCTTGGTTGACCCTTGTTTAGAATTTCAATGTTGCATCTCATATATAAGATGTACGGAAGGATGATTTGAGTATGGATGAGAAGTGAATTGTGTGAGAAGTGTATGCGAATGGTTTGCAAGTAGATTTGAGTTTGTGGTGATGCAAAAGTCAGTTTGGGAAGAGCTTTGCAACTCATATATTCTGCCAGGCAGACTGTTGTGACAGTGGAAATTGTTAGATATGTTTGCCATTTTATTAGTCTCTTGATTACCATTCAAGGACAATTTCATGATCAAGAGAATCCTTCTCATTTTTAGTTCAACTTTTTCATTCGTTTCTAATTGACACTAACTCCTTCGGCAACAGTTTCTATCTTGTCCTAAAGAAGTGATCTTCATATGTACAAGTCCTTTTGTATCTTTCCTAAGGTAGTTCACCTTAGTTATGAAAGTCCTTTAGGTATTGGTGCTCCTTGGCTACAAGCCTAAAATGTTGTAAACATTTTTATTCATATTGAGTTAGATTCTCATTGTGGTTTTTCCTTATTTGGGGTTTCCACATATATTTGGTGTTCATATGTTTGTGTTTGTTTTTTTATTTTATGTGTTGATGGTTAAAGTGTTGATATTGAATAAGTTAATTAACACATATTTTTTAAAGTTTCAGACTGATTCACGCCCCATCTCGGTCCTACTGGGTGTTCAACAATAGGCCACATAGATTATCATAGAGGAAGATGATCCTTCTCAATTATTGAGATATACCTTGTATGAAATACCCATAGTCACATACCTTACACCTAAATCAACAATGTTTTTAATTTGAAGAGATTTCTTATTAGATGCTACTCCAGTTAGCCTATCCAACTCTTCATTCTTTACTGACTTCAAAGTGGGTACCTTTCAAATAGAACATAAGTCGGTCACATCCTTTAGGGATTCCTTGGAAATCAGGTATGGTTGATCAAACCATAGAAAATATTCATGAATACCGCTCAACACAATCTTTATTATTTCCTCAACATAAAACATAGGGAAATTGCTCCATGTATCTAACCCCGTATGCCCTAGACTGGCATAATCAAATTTAAACCTCTATAAAACTGTTGACTAGATGAGTTCTCTTTAAATCACTTATCTTGTCATGATTATATTCTTCCATAGAAACATGTATGTAACAATGGATATCTTCTTTATGTATAACCTTGTCGGGAACAATAGAAACAACACATACATGACCATCTATCGTAGCAACAAGCAAACGATTCTCAATAATAGGTTGAGCCTCAACATGAACACTAATAATTCTAAAATTTGTCATTGAAATATTACAATTCAAAAGAAATACATTTGATCAACTGCAATATCACCCTACTTCTGCTTTGTATTCACCAACTCCTTAATCGCAATTGCATAAAATGATCTTCGAAACATAATATATATTTGCCACTTAGGGTTTATGAATGGTTCCCCCAAAAGCTGACACATTGTAGACTAGAGACCATGAAAGAGTTCTGGATCATCAAATCCACTCAAAAATTACTAGAATCACTTTCCAAATTCTTGCCATGCTGAGAATAATTCAACATCAAATCACAAGGGGGTGAAAGATATCTACATTAAGTTTTCCCCCTCAGACAATGTTGTCTGACTTAGTTTCTAGAAGAAGTGTCAATGCCCACAGTAGGTGCAGATCCATCTTCAATCTTATCTTCATCTTTTGATTTATTTACCCATTTCATCTTCATTCTTATCCTTTTCTTCATTGATATCAATTTTTTTTCTGGATCAATTGCCTTCTCATTCCTTCTTCTGCAATGTTTCACAATATGTCCCATTTTATTACAGCTATAGCATATCGGACCTAGTTAAGATTTACTTCCATGTATTATGCCAATTCTACTTCTTCCAACATTCTTATTTAAGTTGCATTCAACATATCTGTGCCCATATACATTGCAAACATAACAGTATCCATTGAAAGATTGAACGCCTTTTCCAAAACCTGAATTACTACTATTCCAATTTAACATACTTATACACTCACTTGCTCTATGTCCAAAATTATTACAATAGTGACAATTTCCATTAAAAGATTGATTTATAATCTTTCTTCATTCACTAGCTCTATGTCCAAATCTATCGCATGAAAAAAAAAAACCATTAAAATATTAATACTTGGAAGAAACAAGAGGAGGTTTCCTGACATTCTTTGAGTTTCGAAAGCTCCGATCTGCAATGTGATTCTTCTGATCTTTGTTAGAGTTCATCAAATCATCCTTCGTATTTTCTTTTCCTTTATCCTTTTTCTAGATGACTTGGAACATTCACCATCTTCAAAACCAAGTCCACCTTTATCTTTACTTTGTTTTTGGACACTTAGCATAGCATCAAGCACTTCACTGCCACCTCTGAGTTTCAACCCGTTCTCAATCTAATCCTTAACATCTTTCAATTCCTTCTCCAATCTAATTACTTCTTCCTCAAGTATCAAACATTCTTTAGTCTTCTCATCAAGCTTTATTTCAAAATCATCAATAACCTTCTTTCCTTTTTCAAGCAGGCTTCTTAGATAATAAATCTTTTCAACTACCTTCTTATGTTTTTCTCTTCTTTCATCCAGGTCTACCAATGTAGATCTCAACTTTCCTTCCATGTCAACAATGCCACCAACATCATCCTATACATCCATGTCATTCAATTATTCTCTGAACATAGTGTTCAAAATCCAAGATCTACCTCAATGGTTAAGTTGTCTCTTTAGGAACCAAAGCTCAGATAGCAATTGTTGAACACTACCGGATGCTGAGAGCGGGGTGAATCAACATATACTAAAACTTGAACATATTAAAACACTTAAACCGTAATCTCAATTTAATAGATGTGCATGAAAGTAATTAACATGAACAACAAATGCATCCACATAAGAACATGAGGAAAATTACATGGAAAACCCAAACTAGGAAAAATCACAATATATATAACAACTAATCACATTGATTTGGACCATAGGATAGGGAGATCATTGCTTTGGACTTGAGAACTAAGCTACACAACCTTAGGCAAGATACAAAAGAGGGACTTGCACAACTATAGAGCACTTCTTCAGGGCAAGATACAAAACAACTATCCAAATATAATAGGAATAAGAAATTTGAATTGTAGAGGGAATAACATCCACCAACATACAGATAACAATTCACAACTTAATACTCATTTGATATATATCTACTCTATAGCACATATGTACCACTGAATACATCACATTCACATTATATATATTACTACTTCATCTTCATACATGCACACACCATCTATCTATATGCATACACTCATATCATTTAACATAATTGATATGTTATTTATATATTAACCAGAACATCAGTGACCTTTATTAGGTTAGCTTAAAAGTTGTAACGTATATATACATTATTGACCCCAAAAATTGCATGCATAAGGCAAACAAGACATGTGAATATTCAAACCAAGTCGACACACCTTCCAATTATCCTCATAAAGGTTTTACACACAACCACATGGGCCAAAACACATAAGTCGGTTCATACCAAACTGTTTTACCCAAAATATCTTAATTTGGACCCAAAAATAGAATATGTGGTCCACCATGAAAGAAGCATGACACTTTAGGAACAATATCCAATCATCCATACAACAACCTCAAGGTAATAGCAAGACAAGGAATGTAGCGTGTTTCTCGTACACTCCTAAAACTATGCCAATATTGATCACATACATAAATGTCACTCAAAGAAAAGCATCCAATCAATTGGAAAACTGAGATTAGTCTGCCATAATCATTCTACTTCAATCAACATAGCCATTTAATACAAAGATATTGTTCACCAGCGCAGTCAACAAAGATAGTAACACATTTTCTAGACCAAACAAAAGATATGGATCTTCCGACAATACATCATTTCATCAATGTTAGCCATCCGAAAAGATTATAGATAGTGAACATAGAATGTCCACCTATTCTTGAAAACAATACATCAATCTACATATCTCTGAATCATAATAAACATCCATACCACATCCAGACCAACAACCAAATACAACCAATCATCAAGGACTTTAACTAGAATAAATTTTCAGACCATACACTTCACCACATACTTCTACATTACATCACTTTTGGAAAGACAACACCAACATCCATAACAAACAATAGATTTGACATCAATGAAAACAAAGACTCATATGTGCAATACTATTAAACAAAGATTAGAATCATCAACACGACTAGATGAAACCAAACAATTAGCTGAAACACATCTCTGGGTAGAAAGATGATAGAAATATTGGCATGATAGAAACCTAGGGACAAAATAATTTCAAATTGATGACATGGTCCTCTTATATGATAGTAATTTTAAAAAACAAGGTAAAATTAAAGTCTAGCATTTAGACCCTTATAAGATTAATGGAATCCTTGATTCTTAAGCTATCTTCTTAGGAGCACTTGATGACACCAATCTATAATGTTATGTCAATGGAGAGAGATTGAAACAGTTAAGAGTTATCATGTATTAGCTAATAATTATTTATTTAATTATTAGTCTATTATCCTCTACACTTAAGCTAAACTTAGGCGTTTAATAATATTGTAAGTATTTAATAATTATTGTAATTATTAAATACACATTATCCATTTAGGGTTTCTTTAGGGTTGCACAATCTCCTTTTATAAGGATTGTATTGTATTTCTTTTTTTTATTCCCTCTTTGAATGGTAATCTTTTTCTTTAGAGCCATTATTGCTTTTTTGCCTCCATTCTTCTCTTGTGACAAGTATTTTACTTGTAGGTGTTCTTGTGATCTCTAAAGTTGTATTTATCAACTTCTTCAGAAACATTATATCAAAATCTCAATTACAAATTGACTTGAGGACAAGTCAAGGTTTAGAGGGGAGGATGATGTTGGTAGGAAAAGAGAAGCCATATAGACTTTAGGAGAACATGTTGCATTTTACCACATCAAACCTACGAAGCTTATGGATTAGAACATAGCATGTAGACTAGGGGTACTAATTATGAGTCACGTCTCATCTTGTAGATATAAATATATTATAAGATATGTTCACTAGTAGTGAGAGAAGAGTAATAGATGTACTATAAAAGATATAATATAAAGGAGGAATGTATATGATATGCATATATGAGAATTATATATGAGGAGATACAAGGGTTTAAATGGTTATTAAATGAATACAAGTAATACAAATACTTTTGGGTCTCAATATAATATGTTATGTATGTTACTTATGTTTTGCTAGATAGATAATCAATTGTCTAGATTTGATTCCCTATTCCATTAATAAGATTGAGTTTGAGGCATAAGACTACAACACTAGAAACTCAATGGGGTCAAAAAATCTAGCTTGTGTCTCCATATTTCTTGCTAACAACTATATAAGAATTTCAAGGTAAGATAACACAATCTAAACCATCAATATAACCCTCTTAATAACTATATTCCTAATTTTTATGTAATTTCTTTATTTTATATTTTATAATCTTTTTAGGTTTTTCTTTACAATTTTATTTTGCATTTTGATATTTTTATTTCTTTTAAAGAATTTAGGTCCACAATTAGTATAATTTTCCCCACTAAAGATGTAGCTCCATGTTTAGGATCGTTTTTCCATCTTAAAAGCTTAAGACTCTAATTAATATAATTTTCCTTCTCTTAGTTACACTAAAAGCATTCTCTGTGAGGAAAAGAGTCCTAACATGAAAGATCAACGATGTAGAATTTGGTAGAGGCATACAAGACGATACAATACATCGCGTCCTTACACGTATTTTCAAATACCTTATCATTTCACTTGTTCATTGAAGGATAATTGTGTCTCTATTGGATTTTCCATTTTACCATTTGCCATTTTTCACATGAATTGTCTTTGTGAGGAGAATCAACACCTTACACCTTGGGTGGGGTATTTGAGCATGTAGCGTACAATGTATTTCTAATTAACTACTTTCAAACCAACAATCACATCTTCAAAATAAGTCTAAACTACAGGATGAGCTTCTCGTCTTTATCTTTTTGGTGGAATCGATTGATATGCTTGCATGATCAGTCTCTTACTCTTTGGTTCCAATTTTAAAGTAAGAGTTTAATCATAAAAGGTATCACTGAATTTAGGGATATTTGAGACTTCTCATCTACTTGGAAAAGAGACTTGCAGCTTAAATAAGATTTCAAACTATCTAATGCTTTGATCAATGCTATTCACAAAGTCTAGGAAGTTGTTCCTGTGGACCCTCAATTGAAACTTTCTACTCCTATTGATGGAAACTTTTTTAAAGATTGGAGGTGGTTGCCAAGATATAAAATAATTTTTTTTCCTTTTAAGCTAATCTACCATAAACTCCTTCCTCCAATTCACTTACAACCAAGACTAAATCTGAAATGGCGAGTGAATTAGTATGGTTCTAAGTGGTTCAACTTAAGCCTTGCTATTTGGAAATCCAAAGCTGAAGCTAAAGCACAATTCCTTGCATGGAAAATCATCCATTATAAAGTTGTCTTGGGAGAACATATGTCTTTTCTCCCTACCCAATCCACCAAATGTTTATTTTGCCATAAGTTAGAGACAATTAAACATGCCTTTTGGTTTTGTAAACATGCTCAACAAATATGAGAACAAATCTAAACGTGTTTACTTGCTATATTTAATAAAAAAATAAATTAGAGATCAACTTTGTTTGGATTACATGACACTCTAAATTTGTTATTAGAATTTTTCCATCAATGTATTTTGTTATATATTTGGCTTCTAAGATGCAAAGTTATTTTTTCTAATGCCTTCCCTCCTACATAAGCTATTATGCATGGTTTATTTGCTTGTATTATGTTAAAACAAGAGAAAATCAGCCACAACCTTGAGCTCAAGACACAATTTTATCAAGTTCAGGACTCCCAGCTGAAAGCTATTGCTAAGGATCACTATAAAAAATTTCATTGCGGAGGAGCATGTACTTGATACCTTCTTGAGAAATGATTTTGTTCTTATTATATGTTGAAATTTGCACTTATATTATTTAACTTAATGATTTCTTGTTCTTATGCTCCTCGTTGTAAAGCTCATGTTCTGTTGTAGTCAATTTTAGTGCTTTTTTAAGGTCTCTTGAAATACATCTCCTTTGTATACTATTTTTTTATTGATATAAATGCATATTTCCAATAAATAAATAAAGTCTAAACTAGAAACTATATTTTATATCAAATTTGAACCAATATCCCATCTCCGTATTGAGTTAGAGAATTCATCCATACGTATCGTGGATGCCATGTTACAAAGGGCTAGTCATTTTGACCAATTAAAAAGTCAAATTCCATTATAAGATCGTGTAAGGGTCTCATCAAGAGGGATTTAATTTTTTCCTATAGGAGGTCTAGTTTAAAAAAATTAGTTTATTTCTATATCTAAAAGTATTCAATAGATGTTATATTTTAAAATAGTAAATAATATTATTAAATTGTTAAAAATGATTAATTTAAAATCCCCTTTCTATTACACACACATATTTGTGTGTATATATATATGTGTGTGTGTGTATGTATGTATGTATGTTGTAGACATCTAAAATTAATTAGCTTAAATATTTAATTAATTTGAAGAATTTCTACATAATTAATTAATTTAATTATGTTTACCCTTATTCTTCTTAAAATTAATTAAATTAAATTAAATTAATTTTTTCGCTATAGTCTAAATGGTTAATTTATCAATAAATTAATTATTTCCCTATTCTTCTAAAGTTATCTAAATCATTAATTCTTCTAAGTGCCACTTAGTTAATTAATTTTAATTAATTAACTTAACCTAAAGTGATTCCTACAAATCACTTTCCCTATCCCTCACTTAGCCTAATTAATTCTTCTATAATCATACTTAATAATATCCCTCAATTTTATATTCCTCCACTCATTCTCTCTCCTCATGTCACATCCTCCTAACTTTCCCACTTGCATTCTAATCCCTCATTAACCCACCTAATCACATATCTTAATCATTTGCACAATCCTAATCCCCAAGCTTAGGGGCAAGTCGACTCTTTGCCATAAAGCTTTCCGTTCTCACCTTCCAAACCTTAAATGAACCCACTTTGATCATGTCAAAGGATTTCAAATCCTTTGCACATCCCCATGCCCTATCTTCCCAATAAATTAAATAAATGATATATTTGTTTAATTATCAACTATTAATTAAATTAATATTTAATTAATTCATCCTAACTATATTTTTCTATTAATTAAATAAATTATTCAACCTAGCGCGTGTACCATGCTTCCTTGTTTTTTCTTTGAAATGACGTGATAAACCACACTGTTTCATAGAGGGGCAAATGTAGACACCTATTTCTATCTATCCAATTAAATAAATGATATATTTGTTTAATTATCAACTATTAATTAAATTAATATTTAATTAATTCATACTAACTATGTTCTTCTATTAATTAAATAAATTATTCAATTTATTTGATTTAACTCACTTAACCATATTCTGACAATTAATTAAATAAATAAAGCATATTTATTTAATTAAACCCCATCTCACATTTAAATAAATTAATATTTATTTAAATCCCTTTATCCTCACAATCACATGCATTTAAATTAAATAATTATATTATTAAATTTAAATCCCCTCACCCACTTGCACTTTCTAGAAAATGCAAGTTGCACACTAACCCTCCCCTTAATCATGTCTAAACCCCTATTATTAGCCTCATCACCCTCTAAGTGTTTGCACATTCCTAGACGAAGGGATTAGGGAAGAGCCACTTCTCAAACATTTAAGGCTCTTACAAAGCCTCAAAGGCCTTCTCCCTTCCACAAGAAAACCCACGTGGGTCTTTGAACAATCTAACCCAACTTTAACCCTTCCACATTCCCCCAACCCTTGGTTAAAGGCTTATCCATTAACTCAACCATCCATGGTAACCCTCAAGTCCCCTCAAGCCTTAAAGGCTTTGACCAATCTAACCCTTCAACTCTTGCACATTATTTTAACCCTTGGGTATAACATTTATCCATTAATTCAACCATCCATGCTAACCTTCATGTCTCTTCAAGCCTTTAAGGCTTTGTCCATCTCCTCTCAAGTTTTCCCTTGTTGACACTTATCAACATGTGATTGCTTGAGGAAGAGGACATGGATTGAGGATCATGGAATCCTCATGCAATCCTAGCCCCTCTTAAGCCCAATCAATCTCAACCCTTCATTGCCTCATTTTCCCTATAAATAGAGCTCTTGCTTTCATTGTTAGGGGTCATAAGAGTTTTCCATATGCATTGTTACTTTGTTTTTGAATGCTTGTTTGAAGGAAGTCTTTGTATTATGTTTTATCTCTTCCCCTAGTTAGCATTTATATTTGACATCTAAGTGCTATATTCACATCTTCAAACATCCACACCTGACTATCATCAACCATCTCCCATCCTCCATTTGACATCCTTTTGTGCTAGTGCTCAAGCCGAGGGCATCCTTCATGTAGTAACGAGATCTTGGAGAGGAGGACAAGGAAGAGTCATGGCATAGGGAACATCATGGGGAAGTGTCATATTCGTTCTGTTTACTTATTTCCTAACGAACCTTTTGTGCTAATCTTCTTTGATAATGCTTTGAAATGGTTTGTGTAGACACCTATTTCTATCCACCTAATTAAATAAATTTTATATTTGTTTAGTTAGCATTCATCCAATTATTAATTAAATTCACATTTGATTAATCCTTTCTCCTTTTCCGAATATTAATTAAATTAATATTTAATTAACTCATCCTAACTATGTTCTTCTATTAATTAAATAAATTATTCAATTTATTTGATTTAATCATTAAACCATGCTCTGACAATTAATTAAATAAATAAAGCATATTTATTTAATTAATACCCTCTCTCACATTTAAATAAATTAATATTTATTTAAATCCCTAAAAGCCCATCCCTCACATTTAAATAAATAAATATTTATTTAAATTCCTAATTTCCTCACCCACTTTCACTTTCTAGAAAATGCAAGTTGTAAGTTAAACCCTCCTTCTAATCATGTCTAAACCCCTATTATTAGCCTAATAACCCTTTAATGGTTTGCACATTCCTCAACCAAGGGATTAGTGAATAGTCACTTCTCAAAATATCTAAGGCTCTTACAAAACATTAAAAGCCTTCTCCCTTCCACAAGCTAACCCACATGGGTCTTTGACCGACCTAACCCACCCTTTAACCCTTACACATTCTCCCAACCCTTAAAGGCTTATCCCTTAACCTAACCATCCATGATAACCCTCAAGTCCCCTCAAGTCTTAAAGGCTTTGACCAATCTAACCCTTTAACCCTCGCACATTCTGTCAACCATTGGATACAAGCTTTATCCATTAACCTAACCATACTTAACCATCCATGGTAACCTTCATGTCTCTTCAAGCATTTAATGCTTTGTCCCCCTCCCCTCTCAAGCCTTCCCTTGTTGACACTTGCCAACATGTGATTGGATTGAAATTGAGCACATGGATTAAAGATCAACACTTACTCAAGCAATCCTAACCCTTCCTCAATAAACTCAATCTCAACCCTTTATTTACCCATTTTCTCTATAAACATGGTGATGATTAATGATGAACAAATAATACCCTAACTGGTACTGGGGGGGTGAATCAGTACAGACAAAAACTTTCTCAACACTTTATCATATTAAAACAATGCTGACAGTTTGTCTTCACCACCGAACTTAACCATGTGTATATCGGTTAAACACAGATACTTCAGACAACATTTGACAGATCTTAAATCTTGATGACTACTTCCTAATATAATCAAGCATGAGTTGTATCAACAATACCACAATCATTTAGCACTGCATGCATAATTAACTTAATCAACAACTACTCAATCATCACATGAAAACTCACAACCCATAACACACATATTTTTTCACGTGGAAACCCTAATGGGAAAAACCACGGTGGGGATGAATACCCACAAGCTTGTTTTGAACTCTTTTGAAGTCTGCTCTGTTATGAGCCTAGTCCAGTTAAAGACTTTACAATAAGGTTTTGTTAGGAACCGATCCTATTAGGGATCACCCGATTAAGGGATGTCTATAAACCCTGTTAAAGGTTACCTCACTAGAAGATTTAAAGGACTCAATGAACTTGAGTCACTTGGTTAGAGGATTTGCAACAAGCCTGTTAAGGCTACCCGGTCAAGGGATTTTCCTTCTATTGAAATGGTTAGAAGTCAACAGGTAAATCTTTGATCTGATAACAACACTACTTACTAAGGCAGATCCTTTTCAACTCCTCTCCTCTGCAATCACACTCTGCAAATTCCACACTCTGGTTTGGCAAGTATCTCAACACACAAACACATCATTTGCCAACACAAACAATAAAAAACATCATTGACCTTATAGACAACAATTAGGTCGGTAGCATAAACCCTAAACCCTAAACATTTTGAGTTTACAATTACAAGCGGTCCAATCCTGATTGTTAGATCCATTGCATAGAATGAAGCGATCTAAAACAAATCTCAAGTCATTCTACATCGTCCAATCTTCACCGCATCTAGAAATCAGTACCCATCATGCACACTTTATACACTGCTCAGAACATCACGCATTCCCGATGTAGACATTCAATGCATTCGATCTTCACACGCAAGATCCTCAAAGAAATCCTTCACATGCACATAACTGACACGACACCACGATCTCATCCTTATCTCTTAACTAACTCATCACAAAATGTCATCGGTTGCACGACATAAGACAAATCGGATACCCTAGAGCTAAACAGATACTACCAACCAGTAGTCACACTTAGTGAACCTCGACACCGGTCCACTCCATCCTGGTTGACCATAATCGCTTCCAATCTTCATACCAGTTCATACCAGCTCACCTATTGACATCAATGACAACATACATTGTCACGGCTTCATCATATGCCAACAATCTCCCCCTTTGGCATTGATGGCAATACTCACTTGTATCATTGCTTAGTAACATATGCCGGTTCAATTTCAAACAATCACCATCACCACCATCTGGATTGGTCAGTGTGTACATGCTCAATATCTTCTCCCCAAACAATATATCTTCTTCATCAGATATCTTCTCCCCCTTTGACAACCATGCCAAAGTGGAGGCACAAGCTTCCAAGCTCCACTATGTTGCTCCCCCTGTGGAGTAGCATCCTTCAACACATCAATCTTGTAAGATCTGACATGGTAGTACCTAACTGATGTGGAGCACACATCTTTAGTTTACTCCATGAAGGGGCAGAACCCCTAATTCACCTCTCAAATAGGTAAATGTAGTCTTTGGTAAGGGCTTAGTGAATATGTCTGCTAACTGTTCCTTACTGGAAACATGTTCTAATACAACCTCTTTATTCTGAACCTTTTCTCTCAAGAAATGATACTTGAGCTCAATGTGCTTTGTCCTAGCATGCAATACTAGATTTTTGGAAATATTGATTGCACTAGTATTATCATAGAAAATACTCACCGGTTTAGATATAGGCACTTTGAATCCATTCAGTACATGCTTCATCCAGATTGCCTGAGTGCAGTTCATAAAAGCTGCCACATACTTTGCTTTAGCTGTAGACAGGGAATACAACTCTGTTTCTTGCTCGTCCATGAGACTAGTCTCCCACCAAGGAAGAACGCTCCATCGGTTGTGCTCTTCCGGTCGTCCACATTACCTGCCCAATCTGCATCGGTAAACACTTTGAGACCAAAGTTGCCATTGTATGGATACCACAATCCATAATCAACTATCCCTTTCAGGTATCTAAGAATCCTCTTTACCGCTACCAAGTGGGATTCTCTTGGACTCTTCTGAAAACGGGCTACTATACCCACTACATGAGCAATATCCAGTCTTGTGTGCACCACATAGTGCAACTTACCAATCATCGACCGATACTCCTTCTCATTCACCAACGCGGTATCATCCTCCTTTGTCAGTTTGCAGCCGATCACCATCAGTGTTACAACCGGTTTTCTCTCCTCCATGCCAAAGGTCTTCAATACCTCTTTGATATACTTGGACTGGGTAATGAAGATACCCTCCTTCATCTGTTGAATCTATAGACCAATGAAGAACTTTATCTCTCCAATCAGAGACATCTCAAACTCTTTCTTCATTTCATCTACGAATGCATGGCTCATTTCATCATCTCCTCTAAAGATTATGTCATCTACAAATACTTCATAGATCAGAATCTGATCACCTTCAGATTTCAGGTAGATGTTGTTGTCCTCATTTGTTCTCTGAAATCTTATCTTCACAAGATGAGAGTGTAACCGTTCAGACCATTTCCTTGGTGCTTGTTTCAATCCATACAGGGCCTTGTGTAATCTACACACCATGTTACTATCTTTTGTCAAAGCAAACCCATCCGGTTGCTCAATATACACTTCTTCTTCTAGGATTGCATTCAGGAATGCAGACTTCACATCCATTTGGTATACCTTAAATCCCTTGAATGCTACAAATGCAAGTAGCATTCAAACACCTTCCAGTCTAGCCATTGGGGCAAATATTTCTCCATAGTCTTCTCCCTCTTCCTGAGCATATTACTTGCATACAAGTCTTGCCTTGTTCCTTACCACTGTGCCTTCTTCATCCAGCTTATTCTTGAAGACCCATTTGGTACCTATTACATTCTTGTGTTCCGGTTTGGGTACCAAGGACCATGTTGCATTTTTTTCTATCTGGTCCAACTCCTCTTCCATTTCCTTTATCCAGTCTTCATTGGTAAGTGCCTCTCTAGTGGTCTTAGGCTCAAATTCTGAAAGCATGCAAGAGTTTGCTTTCACCTTTCTCCTTGTGAGAATCCCTGCATCTTTATCTCCTATGATCTATTTCAGATCATGATGTAGTTTCACATACCTAGGAATGACCCTAGCTAGTTCTGTTTGCTTTTCCTCTTCTTCTTCCACTTCATCTTCTTCTTCACCTGCTGTAGCTTCTACCGGTATAGGAAAACTGAGGTCTTTCTGGTGTTTGCAACTTGTTTCCTTCTTAACCAGTTCCCAGAAGGCTACACTCGGTTCACCTTCCGCTTGCTTGTTGTAGGTTTCCTCAGGCTCCTCAGGGGATTCATCAACCCTGACATTGATACTCTCAACAATTTTTTGAGTCCTGTTGTTGTAGATTTGAGAGCTTTTCTTTTAGTGGAATATCCCAGAGATATTCCTTCATCACATTTAGCATCAAACTTACTTAGATGCTCACCTCTCCTAATATAGCACTTACTGCCAAATACTTTGAAATAACTCACATTAAGAGTTCTCCTGTTCCAGTACTCATAGGGGGTTTTGTCTTTTCCTTTCTTGATGAGTACCCGGTTCATGGTATAGACTGCAGTGCTCACCGCTTCTCTCCAAAAAGTGTGAGCAACCTTTCCTTGGATCAACATAGTTTTGGCCACTTCAACTATAGTCCTATTATTCCTTTCTGCTATGCCATTCTATTGTGGTGTCCTTGGGGAAAACAATTGCCTCTTGATGCCATTCTCTTCATAGTACTTGTTGAATTCATCAGAAGTGAATTCACCTCCCTGATCAATTCTTAGGCATTTTATTCTTCTGCTGCTCTCCTTCTCCACCAATGCTCTGAAGGCTTTAAACTTTCCAAACACCTCAGACTTGTCTTTCAAGAATGTGACCCACATCCTTCTTGAGCAGTCATCAATAAGAATCATGAAGTACCGATCTCCTTGAATGCTTCTAGTTTTCATTGGACCACACAGATCGGTGTGCACTAGATCAAGTAGGTTCTGTGCTGAAAAAGACTTACCTTTGAATGTTGAGGAAGACATCTTCCCAAGTTGACATTCTCGGCATAAAGCATTCTCCGGTTTGTTCAGCAAAGGCAATCCTCTTACTACCTTGATATTACTCGCCTTTATAATATTATCAAAATTCATATGGAAAAGTCTCATATGCCATATCCAACTATCATCAAACTTTGCCATTAGGCACTGACTAATCTTGGCATTCAGCTGAAACAGGTTTCCTCTGGTCTGCTTACTGGTGGCAATAAGCTCACCACTCTTTCCAATTATTCTACAGACTCCACCTTTGAACTCCATAATGATTCCTTTGTCGTTCAGCTCAGTAACACTCAAAAGGTTGTGCTTAAGGCCTTCCACCTAGTAGACATCATCCGCACTACTTTTTCCATTCAGGGAGATGGATCCTTTTCCTGTCACCATGCAAGGTGCATTGTTTCCAAACCTGACAACACCTCCATCATATTCTTCCAAAGACATAAAATTTCTTCGGTCACCGGTCATGTGGTGAGAACACCCGCTATCAATGATCCACTCATTAGAGTTGTCAATGCGAGAGACAAGGGATTTCTAATTAGACACCTCTTCCTTTATAGCTACAAACACTATGTCCTCATTCTCTTCATTTACTGCAACAAGACAATTTCTCCTACCTCCTCCTTTATACTTTCTAATTCCGGTTTATCCTTATTGTCATTGTTAGGATAGTTAACAACTATATGTCCTATCTTATTGCAGGAAAAAAAAATTAGAGGAAGCTTACCTCTGTATTTTCCGGTGCCTTTTGGAAGTCTCTTGGCAAGAAGAGCTTCAAACTCCATCAGAATCTCCTCATCATCCATGTCTCTGCTTGGCCTAGATTCATAACTGGTGCTGACTTCTTTTCCTTTTTTAGTTGGTGCCGAGGAAACAGACGCTCTAAAGGCTAACTTTGTCTTCTGAACACTACCATCATAGCTATTCAATTCATATGTAGTCAACTTTGCAATGATAGAGTCTAGAGATACCTTTGTCTTGTCGATAGACCTTAACTCCTGAATAGTAGCAACCTTGATTGCATAGATCGGTAACAATGATATCAAAACTTTACTGACAACGGTGGCATCATCAATTGTTCCACTAGTGCTCTTGATATCTCCAACCACAATCTTGATCCTTATGCCATATTGTTGAATGGTCTCACCTTCAACCATCCTCATGTCTTCAAATTTTCCTCTAAGGCTTTCTTCCTTAGCCTGCTTGACATGCTAATCACTGCCATAAATGGTTTCTAGTGTGTCCCATACATCCTTAGGATTGCCCTTATCTTGTACATCAATTAACTCAATATCAGACAGGCTGCTAATTAGGGCTTCCATGACTTGCCCATTTTCTTGAATCTCTCTTTTTTGATCATCAGTTAGAGTGCCAGTGGGGATTACATAGGCATTCTCAACATAGCTCCAGTGTTGAGCACCCAAACTCTTGATATAAATCTTCATTTTGTCCTTCCATATTTTGAAGTTATCCCTATTGAACTTAGGACCTTCCCTCTTCATCATTAAAGCATGAACTTTTGCCTCAAGTGGTTAAGCTTATATCACCGAGGACTTGGAGTTGCTCTAATACCAATTGATGAATAATAATGATGAACAAATAATACCCTAACTGGTACTAAGAGGGGGGGGGGTGAATCAGTACAGACAAAAAATTTCTCAACACTTTATCATATTAAAACAATGCTGACTGGTTGTCTTCACCACTAAACTTTACCATGGGTATACTGGTTAAACACAGATACTTCAGACAACATTTGACAGATCTTAAATATTGATGACTACTTCCTGATATAATCAAGCATGAGTTGTATCAACAATACCACAATCATTTAGCACTACATGCATACCTAACTTAATCAACAACTACTCAATCATCACATGAAAACTCACAACGCATAACACAGATTTTTTCACATGGAAACCCAAATGGGAAAAACCACGGTGGGGATGAATACCCACAAGCTTGTTTTGAACTCTTTTGAAGTCCGCTCTGTTAGAAGCCTAGTCTGGTTAAAGACTTTACAATAAGGTTCTGTTAGGAACCGATCCTGTTAGGGATCACCCAGTTAAGGGATGGCTATGAACCCTGTTAAAGGTTACCTCGCTAGAGGATTTAAAGAACTCAATGAACTTGAGTCACCTGGTTAGAGGATTTGCAACAAGCCTGTTAAAGCTACCCGGTCAAAGGATTTTCCTTCTGTTGAAATGGTTAGAAGTCAACAGGTAAAGATTTGATATGATAACAACACTACTTGCTAAGGCAGATCCTTTTTAGCTCCTCTCCTCTGCAATTACACTCTGCAAATTCCACACTCTGGTTTGGCAAGTATCTCAACACACAAACACATCATTTGCCAACACAAACAATAACAAACATCATCTACCTTATAGACAACAATTAGGTTGGTAGCATAAACCCTAAACCCTAAACATTTTGGGTTTACAATTACAAGCGGTCCAATCCTGACCGTTAGATCCATTGCATAGAATGAAGCAATCTAAAATAGATCTCAAGTCATTCTGCATTATCCAATCTTCATCGCATTTGGAAATCAGTAACCCATCACGCGCACTTCATACACCACTCATAACATCGCGCATTCCCGAGGTAGACATTCAATGCATTCGATCTTCACGCATAAGATCCTCAAATAAATCTTTCACATGCACATAACTAACATGGCACCACGATCTCATCCTTATCTCTTAACTAACTCCTCACAGAATGTCATTGGTTGCACCGCATAAGCCAAACCGGAAACCCTAGAGCTGAACAAAGACTACCAACCGGTAGTCACACTTAGTGAACCCCGACACCGGTCCACTGCATCCCAGTTGACCATAACCGCTTCCAATCTTCATACCAGTTCATACTAGTTCACCTATTGACATCAATGACAACATACATTGTCACCGCTTCATCATATGCCAACACATGGTTCATTCCTTCATTGGTGAGGGACACACACACATACACACACAAGAGCTATCCATGCATTGTTACTTTGTTTAGATTTGAATAATTTGTATTATGTTTTAGCACTTCCACTAGTTGGAATTGCTATTTGACATTAATATTTCATTTGCATCCTCATTCAACACTTCACATAATCAACCATCTCTTATCCTCCATTTGACATCCCTTTGTGCTAGTGCTCAAGCTGGGGGCATACTTTACATAGCAGCAGGATCTTGGAGAGGAGGAGGACAAGGAAGAGTCATGGCATAGGGAACATCATGGGAAGTTCATTTCGTTTTATTTATTTCCTAACTAACCCCTATTGTTAATCTTCTTTGATAATGCTTTGGATGGATATGTCTTTATGTTTTGCTTATGGTTGAAAGCTTGTTACTAACATGATTTCCTATTGGTTTATGCTAGCATCCATTTTCCTAGCATTTCAATTTGAATTTATATAAATGTGTGTGTGTGTACGCACACGCACACACATGTATGTATGTATGTATGTATGTATGTATGTACAAATATATACATATACATGTATACACACACATATATGTAGATACATATATATGTATGTATATACATATATATGTATGTATATACATACATATATATGTATATACATATGTGTGTGTGTATTGCACACACACACACACACACACACACACAGTATGTGTGTGTGTGTGTGTGTGTGTGTACATACATATTAGAAAGAGAATTTTTATTTTTAGTTTTAATATTTCTATTTTCAAAATAGACATAAGAATGCTAGAACTCTTTTTATAGAATCTTAAAATTTTATCTTTTAATTTATATATTTTTAAAATCTTGATATTACCAAGGTTTCATTATCTAAAAATTGTAAGGTTTTCCCAATATTATTAATTGACAGTATATTTGCAAAAATGTTTAAAGTAAAATTCATATTTTTAAGGGGATGACCCCACAACGTAGTGGTTAGTTGTGAGCCTCCTACATGGGAGGTCTTGGGTTCGAGTCTACTCGACTGGTTCTTAGCTCCAGGGAAAAGCTAAAAATACTGCTTTGGCTTTGACTTATCAAAAAAAAAAAATTATAATTTTAAAAAATATTTTGATGCAAGAGCATCCGAGCTCACAAGCTATCTTGCATCACAAAAAAAATTATTTTCATGTTTGTGTCTTGCATTTTTGGTGTAGGTTGGAGATTCAAGAGCATCTTGTGGCGTGTTGTAAAAATAAAATCATCATTTAAACATTACTTTTCTTCCATTTCAAAAATTAGAGGCAAACATGGTGTTTAATGTGGTTTTAAAATTATTATATTGCATAATTCCAAGGTTTGAAGGGTTGAAAGGGTCCATTGGAATGTTAGAGGGAACTTATAAATAAGAATTAATATTTATTTTATCAATTTTGATGCCAAGATAAGTTTTTATATGACATGTGATTTTTGGCATTCCATTCTTGTCTTATTCTTTCAATTCAGGTGCTAAAATAGAGGGAAAAACTAGTGAATTTTGGAAAAAAATTTAATGACTCTTCAATTAATAAACGAGCATGAATTGGTTTGGTATTTTATTCATTTTCCAAAGGAAAACACATCAACAAGGAATTGTATATGGTGCAACAACATTTTGAATGCAAAATGTATATTATTTCATGTTTTTGAAGAAATTTGAGAGGTCAAGTTGATGGAAATGAAAGAGTAGATTTGGGTGCCATTTTCTACTATCTCACAAATGATTTAACCTCTATAAAATTCAGAAATTGATGGTGTTAATAATTATAAATTAATAGAATGGTTGGAGAAATAATTTGCAGGTTGCTCTAGAGAATTGCATAAATAAGAGCACAAGAAATCAACTTGTAAAGAAGAGAGGGATCTAGAGAAAAGAAAAGAATTAATTTGATTGTGTGTTGGTGATGTTCAAGGAATGAATGAGAGATGTAAGATGAAGGAAAAAATCAGATTTCAAAAGAAGAGTGAAGCCATGAAGGGGTGAAGAGATAAGGATTTGAAGACTTACAAGCAAGATGTGCCTAAAACAATATAAAATTTCTATTGTTTCTTATTGAAATCTTCAATGTATGTAATTGTTCTTGAGGTAAATTTTTACATGAATGTACAAATGGAAGTTCCAATAAGATATATATTTCAGATTTTGTTTCTGTATAAAAAGATTGGATGATATGTAAAGGTTGTAATATTAGGGAGTTTGATAAGACCCCTCAATCTTGATTACATCAAATGATATTAGGGCTAGAAGATCATTGGTATGGTGAGAAGTATGCTTGAGCATTGAGGTTTGAAAGAGTTAAAAAAATATATATTTGGGAAATATTTTTCTTGTCATAGGCATGAAGGAGTTTGTTGTTGTAGGCATGAGAGAGGGTCTAGAACTTCCATCCTCCAAAAAGTATAAAGTTGGGTAGAAGGTGTACAACCTCCTCCATTTAGAGAGAGTGGATAGAGGAAGTTTTGAGAGGTGCAT
Organism: Cryptomeria japonica; assembly: GCF_030272615.1. Classification (NCBI taxonomy): domain Eukaryota; kingdom Viridiplantae; phylum Streptophyta; class Pinopsida; order Cupressales; family Cupressaceae; genus Cryptomeria; species Cryptomeria japonica. Next base: position 49,029,492 of record NC_081410.1, read on the forward strand.
CTTCTAGAGTCTTTGTTGGGTAGAGAGTAGTGTGATGTGATTTTTGTTACAGGGAGGAATTGTAATTGCAAATTAGGGTTAATCCCTTAGATTATTTATGAGATTGAATCCTTGCGACTGAAAGGGGACTTGTGAGTCTCCTAGAAAAATTGCAAAAGCATTGAAGAAAACATCTTTGAAAAAAAGAGGATGAAAAAGGTCAACTTGAGAAGACCTGTAAGAATTTTATTCTAGGAATAGTATTGGGAATAAGAGAGAAAAAGAAGGCTCCATGAAGAATAAAAAAAGACCGAGGCTAGAGTGGATGTTGTTAGTAGTGGGCCAGCGTCCCTTACGGAGATTCGCGACATGGTTTAACAACCTCCTGTGGATTCTATAAGTCTAGTGGTTGTATTGGGCATTGATAGGTCGATCTTTTGGTGCAACGACAACCCTAGCTTGTAACAAGTGGTATCAGAGCTTGGTCGCAGGTTTGAATCACACAGGCTACGATGAGTGATGTTGGGAGGGGGATTGTTGGCAGTGGGCCAGTGTCCCTCGCGGAGATTTGCGACATGGTTTAACAACCTCTTGTGGATTCTATAAGTCTAGTGGTTGTATCGGGCATTGACAGGTCGATCTTTTGGTGGAACGTCAACCCTAGCTTGTAACAGATGCTTTGGAGAAGTATTCTTTTTCTAATCCAATATCTTGATTCTAAGAAATAGGGAAGAGGTAGCAAACTGTCATGTATGTGGCATTGAAGAAAAACGTGAGATTGCAATAGTTGGCTTGTCAAGGCCCTATATATGATAAAGAAGGTGAAGATGATATAAGGATGAACCAAAGGTCCTTTGTTTGTTAAGAAAATCTATGAGAAAGAAAGATTATTTGAAGGATAAATGGTAGAATAAAATGATAAAAAAAAGACAATATATGAAATATGTATTTTTGAAGGCATAAATATGGAGGATGGAGTTGCAACTCTAGATGTTACAGAGGTAATATGTTCTTTTTCTAATTTTTTAGAAAGCATTATTGATGTTACATTAATGAAAGAAATGGTGGATGAGAAGGTGTATAATGAAGGTAGTATTATTGAAATAAATAAAAGTTTAGTTCAAATTGTTGAATGTAAAGTGTTTGTAGGTATAGAAAAATGTGAAGATGAAAAAAAGTTTAATGGTAATGATTTTCAAAATGATATCGATTAAGTAGTGTATAGAGATATAAAAGAGGAAGTAATTAATTTTGATAAAATTAATAAATATTTGAGTTTAGTTGAAGAAATTTTTTGGTGGATGTGGAAAAATTATGGTGGGTTGAACCCCACAAGAAAAGAGTAGAGGGGAAAAAGCATTTGGTGGAGGAGGCCAGATTGTGGTGGGTTGAATCCCATGAAAGGAAATAGAAGTGGAGAGTTGATTTGGTGGAGAAGGATGACAAATGTTCCAAAAAAATGCTTGAAGAAAAGAAAGAATAAAACTAATACAAGGAAACTATTCACAACAATGGATTATGCTGCAAGGTTGTGTTCAACTTGAAAGGGTAGTCCAACTACTCAAATCCATTTGTGAGCTATGCTCACAAAATTCTTACTTGGTGTCTCTAATGTAAGAACATTCAGGCTCACAAGAATTCTTGCATCACAATAAAAAACAATTTTTCATGTTCATGTTTTTCATTTTTGGTGTAGGTTGGAGCTTCAAGAGGATCTTGTAGAATTTTGTAAGGATAAAATATTCATTTAATAATACTTGTCTTCCATTTCAAAAACTAGAGGCAAACAAGGTGTTATTTTGGTTTTAAAATTGTTACACTACATAATTCCAAGGTTTGAAGGGTTGAACGGGTCCATAGGTATGTTAGACGAAACTTGTAAAGAAGAATTAATATTTATTTTATCAATTGATGCCAAGATAAAATTTTAATAAGACAAGTGACTTTTGACATTCCATTCTTGTCTTATTCTTTCAATTCGGGTGCCAAAATGGAGGGAAAAACTAGTGAATTTTGGGAAAACAATTAATGGATCTTCAATTACCAAATGAGCATGACTTGGTTTATTATTTTATTCATTTTTAAAAGGAAAATACACCACTAAGGTTTTATATGTGGTGTAACAACATTTTGAAAGCAAAAAGTATATTTGATTTCATGTTTTTAAAAGAATTTGAGAAGTCAAGGTCAGAGAATTGAAAGAGCATATTTGGGTGCCAATTTTTGGTGTCTCACAAATGTTTTAACCTCTATAAATATGACCTTTTATTGTGTCAAGAAGCAAGAATAAACAAGAGCAAGGTTGGAGAAAGAACTTGCAGGTTGCTCCAAAGATTGAATGAAGAAAGGTGTAAGAAATTAGCTTGCCAAGAAGAGAGGGATAGAAAAAATAAAAGAATAATTTGTAGTTGTGTTGGAAATGTTGAAGGAAGCCATGAGAGATGTAAAGTGAAGAAAAATATCAGATTTCAAAAGAAGGCTGAAGCCATTAAGGTGTGAAGAGATGAGGATTTGAAGACTTACAGGTAGGATGTGCTTAAAAACATTGTTGAATTTATGAATTTTGTTTCTTATTGGAAACTCCAATGTATGTAATTATTATTGAGGCATTTTTTATTTGAATGTACAAATGGTTTAGTTTCAATCAAGATATATTTCATATTTTGTTTCTATATAGCAAGATTGGATGATATGTTTAAATGCTGCAAGATTGAGCAGTTTGATAAGACCCCCCAATCTTGACTACGCCAACTTTTACACAATTATTTTATCATGTAATGATGTTTCAAATTAATAACATTTAGTGTTGTAAATTTTGAGTGTATCTTTTTTTTAAAAAGTCTTAGGTCTCATTTTTGTACAAAGTTATTTTGATATGGTTGAAATAGTACATATGGGTGGTTTCTTGATAAAATGAACCGATACCCATACTATGCCAAGAGACTTTGAATATACACTACTAGTTCAAATTGGAACCAACTATCAAACAATGGGTTTTAGTCCTTAACGACGGATTCAACATTTGTTCACATTCTTTTAGGAAAAACAAATACATGGAATATATGACCAACCCTTATTTTGTTTTCTATTTTTTTAAATTTCCCCATCAAAATTGTTGTCTACATATTTTAATTTTCTAAAAGTGACCAACATAAATATAGTAACAAATATCACACACTAACATTAGATATAATTTGAACTTCTAACATTTTTACACAAATACAATATATTTTTATCTTATAATTAATCTCTCTCTCTCTCTCTCTCTCTCTCTCTCTCTCTCTCTCTCTCTCTCTCTCTCTCTCTCTCTATTTTTCTATTTCCACTTCTCTCAGTCTTTCTATCTCCCTGCTCCTCTCTCCCTCTCCTATTTCTCTCTCTCTATATATCCTTATATCTGTATCTTTCTATCACTCCATCTCACCATCTATATCTCTATCTATTCCCCCCTCTATATCCCCCTACCTATATCTCTATCTCTACCTCTCTCCCCCTTTCTCTTCCCATATACCCCCCTTTTCTCTCTCTCCCACATATATCTATCTCTCCATCTTCTCTTTCCCTCTTTATCTCCCATATATCTCTCCCTCTTTCCATCTCTATATGTCTATTTCTACTTCTCTTAGTCTATCTATCTGCCTTCCTCTCTCCCCCTCTCCTCTCTCTATATCTCTTTATATCTCTTTTCAATCACTCTATATCACCATCTATATCTCTTTCTATCTCCCTCCTATCTCTTCCATTTTCTCTCTTCTTAAACCACCCCCCCCCTCTCTCTCTCTCTCTCTCTCTCTCTCTCTCTCTCCATATTTCCTATTCCATATCTCTCTATCTCTATCATGTTGTCTCTTCATCTCTCTCTACCTCTCTTCATCTATCACTTCCTATATGTTTATATCTTTCATCTCTAGACCTATACCTCTCTTCTCTGTCTCTATCTGTTTGTCTCATCTCCATCTCCATCTCCATCTCCATCTCCATCTCTATCTCCATGTCCATGTCCATGTCCATCTTCCTCTCTATCTCTATCCCCTATCTCTATCTCCTTCCCTTTTGTCTATTTCTCTCACTCTTCCCCCCTCCATCTCTTCCTCTTCCTCTTTCTATCTCTTTATCTCTCTCCCTCTTGCAACCGTGTTGCAACATTACATGAGCCTACTAGTAATGGAGCTTAATTATCTTTCTAATTCAGAGGTTTTGTTGGTGATGTTCAAGGCAACCATGAGAGATGTAAGATGAAGGAAAAAACAATATTTCAAAAGAAGAGTGAATCCATGAAGGTACTAAGAGATAAGGATTTGAAGACTCATAGGTAGTATGTGCCTACAAACAATGTACAATTTCTAAATTTTGCTTCTTATTGAAATATTTAATGTATGCAATTTTTATTGAGGTATTTTTTAAATATGAATGTAAAAATGGAAGTTTCAATAAGATATATTTCAGATTTTGTTTTTGTACAAAAAGATTGGATGATATGTAAAGGTTGTAATATTAGGCAGTTTGATAAGACCCCACTATCTTGATTGCATCAAATGATATTAGGGCTAGATCATTGGCATGGTGAGAAGTATGCTTGATCATTGAGGTTTGAAAGAGTTAAAAAAAGAGATTTGCCAAAGATTTTTCTTGTCATAGGCATGAAGGAGTTTGTTGTTGTAGGCATGAGAGAGGGTCTATAACTTCTATCCTCCAAAAAATATAAAGCTAGGTATAAGGTGTACAACTTCCTCCATTTAGAGAGAGTGGATAGAGGAAATTTTGAGAGGTGCATATTCCAAAGTCTTTGTTGGGTAGAGACCAGTGTGATATGATTTTTGTTGCAGATAGGAACTGTAACTGTAAAGGGCTAATCCCTTAAATTATTTATGATATTGAAGCCTTGTGACGGAAAGAGGACTTGTGAGTCTCTTAGATAAATTGAAAAAGAATTAAAGAAAACATCTTTGAAAAAAAAAGAGGATAAAAAAGGTCAACTTGAAAAGACCCATAAAATTCTTATTTTGGGAATAGTATTGGGAAGAAGAGAGAAAAAGAAGTCTCCATGAAGAATTAAAAAAGATCAAGACTAGAGTGGATGCTTTGGAGAAGTATTAATTTTCTAATTCAATTTTTTGATTATAGGAAACAACAAAGATGTAGAAAAGTGTCATGCATGTTGCATTGAAGAAAAAAGTGAGATTGCAATAGTTGGAGATCTTGTAGTTAGCTTGTGAAGACCCTACATATGATAAAGAAGATGACAAGGATATAAGGATGAATTGAATGTCCTTTATTTGATAAGGCAATTGATGAAGAAGAAGATAATATCCCATTGAAAGAGGAGATGAGAAAGATAGAAAGATTCTTTGAAGGAGAAATGGTAGAATAAAATGATAAAAAATAAGAGACACTATTTAAAATATGTATTTTTGAAGGCATAAATATGGAGGATGTAGTTGAAACTCCAAATGTTATAGAGGTGATATGTTCTTTTTCTAATATTTTTAAAAGTGATATTGATATTACAAAAATGAAAGAAATGGTGGATGAGTAGGTGTATAATGATGGTGTTGGCAAGAGACACTGTTCCGATGAAGATTGATGCATGAGAGAAATTTAGGAGTTGTCATTTATGGCAACTCAATTTAGAAATCATATCTGGTATATGTAAATTTGATTTACTAGAAGTTGTATTATTCATTAGACATAAGTCTGGAAGGCGGAATACAATATTCGACAAAGTATGAGTACATTGTGCAGATCTTGATTTTGGTTGCATAACTTTAGTTGCGGTAATAGAGGTAGATGATTTGAGGTTTGAGGAGACTTATTTTGTAATTCTATCATCCAGTGTTGATTCATAAGCAAGATTGAAGGTCCGGTATCTGGTAATTCAGGTAGAACATAGTCATTTTGATGTTAAGTGATGTAACGTGTGATCCAGAATTTTTTAGATGATTTCAGTGGTTGTTGTTGAGTTTGAGGTAATTGTGCCGACACGTGAGAAGCTTTTTATCATCCTGTTTAGGTGTGCATATGAATTTGTGGATGAATTAAGCTGACTTGTTGGTACACATTTCATATTTTGCAATATTATGAAGCTGACATATTGGAGATCTATTTTGGTGGTGGAGATATATAAGATCGACTTGTATGACCATTTTGGTATGGTAGATGTGCGAATGTTGATGTGTGATGATAGAATGAGCATGAGTATACATATTTGGTGCTTCAGTATATGATTGTGCAACAAAACAAAGCATATAAGCAAAACAAAGGAAGACGGTCAAATTGTCCTTAACCATAACTGCTTCTTGGCATTTTTAGATGCTATATATCAGTTCAATTATTGTTATTGCTTTTGTAACTCATTTATAGGATAGTGAGTCCTTCGAGGTTGTAGCCCTCTTTTGTATTTGAGCAGTGATCTCTAGGCAGTGTGCCTAAATGCAAGTGCATTCCCCTTTTGTAATATTATCATACTCCTGATCAAAGTATAATAATATTGTGGGTCTCAATCCCACCATGGTTTTTCCCTTTCCAGGTTTCCACGTAAAAATTATGGTGTTAAGGTTTTGTGGTTGATTGGTTTATGTTTCTACACTTTACTTTTATTCTTATGTATCCAATGGTTTAAGAATCAGTTTAATAAATTTGTGAATTGCAGAACACTGATTCACCCTCCCCTCTCAGTGTTCATTGATTCCAACAATTGGTATCAAAGCTTAGTTCCTTATAAGAAGCCCAACAACTTGAGGAAGATCTAGAAGATTGAATCAATTGACTTTGGTTTGTAGAAGCAACTTACTGTGGCACTTGAAGATCTTGATGCAACAATGAAAGAAAAAAGTAACCTAAGGAGAAGTTTGGATGCTGCTATAAATATCATTGAATCTATGAAAGAAAAAGTGAACACATTCAAAGAGAAGAGAAAGGAACTGATGGATAAACTTAAGGAGAAAGAAGAACAAAGCATCGACAATCAAGCCCTACAAGACAAGACAAATGAAATTGAGAAGCTTGCTAGAGATAATGCAGTCCTGAAAAATGAGATGCAATCCATTATGATGAAGTTGACAAAGGAGATTGAAGATAGGAAGAAGAATGAGGAAAATATGACTCAGTCATTGAAGGATAGATCTGATGAATGTTGCAGATTGAACTATGAGAATGACCAGTTGAGAATTGAATTAGTGCAATCCAAGAATGATGGGCAAGAAATTGAAAGGTAGATCATAATTCTGAGAGATGAACTTTCCACTACTAAGGAGTACAAAGAAAAATTCAAAAGTATCTCAGCTAGGCTAGATGAGATGCTAGAAAGTCAGAGAAGTGGAAAAGACATGCAAGGACTTGGATATGAGAAAGGAGAATCCTTCGGTTCTGGACAAAGCAATCATTAGAATAATAGGAGAACTTTGGTAAGACAACCTAATGCTTATAAATTCAATGGTAAATATTTTGTTTGCAATAAATTCGATCATATGTCAAGTCAATGCAGAAATAGGATGATAAGTAATGGTCCTACCTTTACCGGTCAATGTTTCAAATGCAACAACTTTGGTCATAAGTCAAACATGTGCAAAGGAGTGATGAATAATTTCCAAAATAAGAGATGCTATGTGTGTGGAATGTTTGGACACATTTGTAACAAATGTAGGATGAGACCTAATCAGATGAACTTTAGACCTATGCATGGAAATATTATTTGCTATGCATGCAACAAATCCGGTCACATTGTAAAATATTGCAGAAGCAAGAATGTGAGCGAGAATTCTCTGGTAGACAAGAACAAATCAGTTGAAAAGGGAAAAGAAAAGGTTGAAGAGGTCAAAGAGAAGCATAAGAAAATGTGGGTTAAGAAGGAAGATTTGAAATGCACAAAATAGCTCCGCACTCGATTCCGGTGTTGGAACCTTATCCAGTAACTAAGGCAAAATGCCTTAGGGGGAAGCTTTTCATGTAGATTCTTAAAACCCCCTCTTGAGATCTATAACCGACTATGGAAGGTTGCAGAAGATTCTGAGTGATAGTACAATTGATGTTGAATAATATCCATAAGATTTCATGGCGATCTGAGAATCCAATGACGAATTCTTGGGAAGTAGAGTATCCAGGAAACCTTTAGGGTTGTGCATTTATTATGACTTAATGTTAGGTTTTCAGTGAATAAAAAGGAATTATATCATTCATTCTTCACATTGCGAATGAAGCGAAAGAGATTGAGCAGCGAAAACAAAGCTTAAAGTAATCCGATAGAAATTCCTAGCATCCAGTTGAAGTTGAAAAGGTATTTATCCGTGTTTGAGCTATCTATTTATAACCCTATTTCAAAATGGCATCTTCATCCGATGTGGCAACTTCATTGGTAGTAGAGATTACTGATAGGGCAAGGCCAATATTCAAGAAACACTCGTTCAAATTGGTAGAAGATGATCCGAATGGAGCATTTTCTTCTATGTCATATGAAGTGTTGCATAACGAGGACAATAGGGAATAAATTCACTACAATATCGAAGAGCTTGGCAATGCAGATATGTTATCATTATACACCAAGCATATGATGGATGAGATGGGGAACCTGAAACGCGATTTCAAAACACTGCAAGACAAGGGTTTTATCCAGTTTGTTCACTTTCTGATTTTCAATGAACCTGAATTGGTCAGGTATGTCTTGAGCCAAATTTATGATGAGTTTATATGGCTAGATAGACTACATATGATTACAAAGCAAGCCATTCAAGCGGTAACCTGTTTAAATGCAACTAGTGAGATCCCTAGTCTGAGGAATGTGAAGAATACCACTATGACAAAGGTAACTAGATCCCAACATGACAACCAGTCGATGACAATTGTGATATAGTCAAACATGATGTGAGATTCGTATTGATGGTGACAAGGTATAAGGTGTATCAATATAGAAGATAAAATTTAGTATTCGGTACTACAATATATGTAGCCTATCAGATACTTAAGGAGGACAAATTGTATGACTTGTGTGGAGTACTTCTCAGTGAGCTTATGAGCAACCCGAAGAAGATTAAACAAGATAAGAAACATTTTTTCAAGTTTGGTTCTTTGATTGTCTATTTGGCATTTTACTTTATGAATGAGATCCCCGGTGTAGGAAAGGTACAGTGGGCATATGACAAACTGGTGGCAGCTTAAACCAAAGAAGGTTTGCAGGGATTGGGATATGTTCAAGCTCAGAAAGCTACTCTTTGGGGCTATTTCAAATCATTCCAAGGTATGATGCAGAGTAGAGAGAGGATTCCTAAAGAAATTATTGAAAAATATGAGGATACCATCTGTTTCATGGTAGATTAAGACCAATGCCTTATGGAGGTAGTATAACCAAGAATAGTATGTATCATGCCCATGGGGATGAAGTGGATGGAAACACTCTTGATGCATTTTCTCAACACATTTTGAGTAAATTGGTTGATGAGAAAGAAGAAAGGTTTGGCACTTACAAGGAGAAAATTCTAGACGTGCATAAGAAATTTACTAATCCTAGAAGAAAGAGGAAGGTCAAAAAAGAAGTAGAAGAGGTTGTAGAGAAAATGGGTATAACAAAGGAAATTGTTCAAAGGGCTAGAGAGAAAAATATTCTGAAAAATCAAGACATGGTAAAACCAAAGACAAAACCGGTCTCCATTCCTCCCAAGAAAACCAAGCCAAGGAAAACCAAGTCAACACCTACCTCCGATGCTCAGAACCATGTCCCTCTACCCAAGCCACAAACCAAGTCAACTGGTGGAGTTGAGAAGAGAAAGAAAGGAAAGCTAGTAAGGGAATATGTAGTAGTCATTGCAGAGGAAGAGACAGAGTCTGATGAAAAAGCGAGAGAGGTGAAGAAGACAACTACCTATGCTAGGGTAGTGAAGAAGCCTAAATCTGGTGAAGCCCAGCCAAGCAAGAAACCAAGAACTGAAGCTGAGCCATCTGGAAGAGCCAGATCGAGCAGGAAGCCTAAGTTTGAGCTTGATGAAGCTCTTAAATCTGGTAAATTAGAAGGTACTTATACTGTTGTGCCCCCAATGACATTAAGTGAAATATTTGATGAAGTGGTAAATGAAGGTAATTTGAAGAATATATCTGTATATTATGAGAACTGTGATGAAAATGACCAAAGAGCATTAGAGGAAGCCATTGTACAGTATATGAATGTATATAGAAAATCCCTGATAGAACTGTCATCTACAATTCCGAAGGGTTTGCATGATATTTTTATGCCAGGAGGCATACAACCAGCTTGGAGGATGAGAGAATAAAAGAATATGTATTAGTTAATTTGTGTTATGTCATTTCTAAGGTTGAAGTTGGCAGATTGCTTAAGATTGCAAAAGACAGATTCAAAAGCAAAAAGAGAGTGAACAAGATTATGATTAGGAAGATAGATGAAGTTTCCAAGGAGACAAAAACAATTTTGAAATAATTTTTGGAAGAGCACAAGTATGAAGTAAATCCGACAAAATTTGAAACCCCTCTAGAAGTGCATGTACATGAAGATACCTCCATTCCAGAAGTGGAAACAATGGTTTCTGATGTGCAGAAAGATCAGCCAACTATGCAAGCCATTCCGACAGAGTAGACAAATGAACAAACTGCAATTACTGATGATCAAAATGTTGGAATCTCTGGTGAAGCTGAACAAAATCCTCTGGTGATAGACATTGATTCAAAAAAGGAAGCTGAGGAGATTGGAGATGTTAAAGGAGAAGTTGATGCAGGAAAGGGAGTAGATGATGAAAAGGAAGAAATTGCAGAGGAAGATGCAAAAGTAGAAGTGGCAGAGAAGGAGAAGAAAGAAAAGAAAAGTGAACAAGTTACAGTGACAATGGCAAGAGACACTATAGCAGACAAGGGAAAATAAATTGTCATTGACTCAGATGATTTCACTCAAGGATCAATAGATGTGAGTTCGCTATCTCCCATGCAAGCACTGAAGCTAGCAACTCTTTCTTAAGCAAACACAAGTGAGGACTTACTCAAGTCTCACATTGAAGACAAAGAGTTGGTAACTTTGGCCACAAATGTATTGGAGAAAATTTTGCCATCCTTTAAGCATGATTCAGGTGATACTCCCTCCTGTAAGCTTAGAAGCATGCTTAATGCAGTAAACTCTCATTTTGTGTCTTTGGATAGAGTGACAAATGCTAAAGTTTTGACTCAATTTAATGCTATAAGATTGAGGACAATTTTGAAGATGATTGAAGGAGATAGGGTCAGTTTGATAACCACTATGAAGAGAATACAAGATGCATTAGATGAAGGCGGTCAAATATATAAGTCATGTCTAATTTTGCCTAAGTTTACTATTGACATTGAAAAGAAAATAAAAGAGTGTGAAGGGCAATTAGCTAGCATATCTCAATCTATGCACCTCAATCAGTCTCTGCTAGCAATTTTGAAGCTCAAGTTATGGGTATAATTGATAAGATAAAGAGCTTAAATCAGGAGAAGGACACAATTTTAGGCAGAGTGGGAGAATTAAGAATCCTTATCACTCCCCGACTAGATATATTGATTAGTAGTAAGCAAGATGCAATGAATGCTCTGATGAAGAGTGTTTCGACATACCATACAAGAGCAGAGATGCATGCTTACTTATTTAGTGCTCTAATCAATATTTTGGAGAATTTGAAGAAAGGATGGGATGAGCACGTACAGTCCTTGAAGACAATTTTTGTTAATATCTTCAAATTTTTGTAAGCCACTGTATATACCCTTGTATATAAATTTTGGCAGATTCCTATCTTTGGCATTGATGTCAAAGGAGGAAAGAGAGAAGTGAAAAATGGTGTATATTTTTCAGGGGGAGCTTGTTAAGTCTTGAAGATTTTTGAGTTTTGGAATTTTGCAGTTTTGAGTGTACAGTGTCCTTTTTCATGGTGTTGCCATCAATGCCAAAGGGGGAGATTGTTGGAAAGAGACACTGTTCGGGTGAAGATTGATGCATGAGAGATGTTTAGGAATTGTCATTGATGGAAACTCAATTTAGAAATCATATCTGGTATACGTAGATTTGATTTAACGAAAGTTGTATTATTCATTAGGCATAAGTCTAGAAGGTGGAATACAATATCCAATAGAGTATGAGTACATTGTGCAGATCTTGATTTTGGCTGCATATCTTTGGTTGCGGTAATAGAGGCAGATGATTCAAGGTTCAAGGCATCTTATTTTGTAATTCTAGTATCTGGTGTTGATTCATGAGCGAGATTGAAGGTCCAATATCCAGTAATTCAGGTAGAACAAAGTCATTTTGATGTTAAGTGATGTAACATGTGATCCAGAAAATCCTTGGGATGATTTTGTTGGTTGTTGATTTTGTGGTAATTGTCCTGACATGTGAGAAGCTTTGTATCATCATGTTTAGGTCCACATATGAATTTGTGGACGAATTGAGTTGACATGTTGGTACACGTTTTATAATTTACAATATTATGAAGCTGACATATTGGAGATTTATTTTGGTGGTGCAGATATATAAGATCGACTTGTATGACCATTTTAGTATGGTAGATGTGTGAATGTTTAAGTGTGATGAGCGAATGAGCATCAATATGCATATTTGGTGCTCCGGTATATGATTGTGCAGTAGAACATAGCAGATAAGCATAACAGAGGAAGATAGTTAGATTGTGCTTAACCGGAATTGCTTCTTGGCATTTGCAGATGCTATATATCAGTTCGATTATTGTTATTGATTTTGTAATCATTTGTAGGACAGTGAGTCCTTCGGGTTTGTAGCCCTCTTTTGTATTTGAGCAGTGAGCTTTAGGTAGTGTGCCTGAATGCAAGTGCATTCCCCTTTTGTAACATTATCATACTCCTGATCAAAGTATAATAATATTGTGGGTCTCAATCCCACTGTGGTTTTTCCCTTTCCGGGTTTCCACGTAAAAATTCTGGTGTTATGGTTTTGTGGTTGATTGGTTTATGTTTTTGCACTTTACTTTCATTCTTATGCATCCAGTGGTTTAAGAATTTGTTTAGTAAATTTGTGAACTGTAGAAAACTGATTCACCCCCCCCCCTCAGTGTTCATTGATTCTAACGAATGGTAGTATTGTTGACATAAAGAAAAATGTAGTTCAAATTGTTGAATGTAAATTGTTTGTAGGTGTCGAAGAATGCGAAGATGAAAAAAAGTTTAATAGTTATGATTTTCAAGATGATATCGATGAAGTGGTGTATGCACATATAAAAGAGGTAGTGATTAATTTTGATAAAATTTCTAACTATTTGAGTTTAGGTGAAGAAGTTTTTTGGTGGAGCTGGAGAAATTATGGTTGGTTGAATCCCACAAGAAAAGAGAAGAGGGGAAAAAGCAGTTGGTGGAGGAGGCTAGATAGTGGTGGGTTAAATCCCATGAAAGGAAATAGGAGTGGAGAGCTGATTTGGTGGATAAGGATGACAAATGTTCCAAAAAAATGCTTGAAGAAGAAAATTAATACAAGGAACCTATTCATAAAATTGGATTATGTTGCAAGGTTGTATTCAACTTGAAAGGGTAATCGAACTTCTCGACTCCATTTGTGAGCTATGCTCACAAAATTCTTACTCAATGTGTCTAATGAAAGAACATTCATGCTCACAAGCAATATTGCATCACAAAATGATTCTTTTTATGTTCATGTTTTTCATTTTTGGTGTAGGTTGGAGCTATTGGCATTTGCATGAAGATTGCATTAATGAAATGTTATGTTGTCATTGATGTCAATTGTAATCGGTAGGAAGAGCTAGTGAAGGGAACTGTAACCGGTAGGTGAGTTTGTGGAGTGAACCGGTATTTCTAAGTAATGGAGAGTTGAACTGGTAAACCCTACCTGTTAATATTGAATGTATCGTCAAGCTGTGTATTAAGGTTTGTAACCCTAGCGGTCGAGCAATTAATGCAGTAGGTAAAAAGGATAAAAACAAGTTTACTGAACACTATGCATGCAATCCAAAATGATATTAAAGCATCCACAATAAGTAAAACATCCACCATAACACAAGTGTTTATACGTGGAAAACCCAAATGGGAAAAACCATGGTGAGATGGGACTCACAAGTTAACTATCTGCAGTAATAGGTAATTGACCGATTAAGGTCTACAAAAGTGCTCTGCTAGAAGCGAATCCTATTAAAGATCCCAAAGCTCTGTTAGGAGCTATACCCTGTTAAAGGTAGTACCCTGTTAAGAGTAATCTTGGTAGAGGATTTCTAAATCCAAACTAATGGATCGCCTTGTTAAAGGATTTGTACAATGAAGCTTGTTAGAGCTTACCCGGTTAGGGGATTTTATTGCTGTAATTGTTAGAAAACAACAAGAGTTTTCTGATCTGTTTGAATAGCACTACACTTGCTTGTTTAGATCCTTTTCATGCTCCTATCTGCCTTTACACAAATAGCAGATACATCATCCGATTCGGCAACCACACACTCAACTAGAAATTTGCCAACTCTGAAACAAAACAACTCATCGACCTTATAAACAAATCACTAGGTTGGTAACACAACAAAAACCTAATTCTCTCATAGAGATTACAAACAAGTCAGTTCAAGTATGACCATTGGATTACATAACAATCTCTCCACATCATTCAAGATAGCCTCGACTGCTCCTTGATCATCGCTTCATCGAACTTAGTAACTCATCACGCGGTTTGCATTACATGCAATATACTTGCTCATTCCCAAGATAAAAGCCGTTATCTCAACACACCAAAAACACTTTGAAACTCTTCTCATACAACATGCATATGTGTCATACTCATTACCGCTCATCATTAGATCATAAACCAATATAACAAACTTCATCAAACTTAATCGGTTAGGGTTTATCAAATCAACAGGGAGGGTTTACCGGTTCAACTCTCCATTGCTTAGCAATATCGGTTCACTCCACAAACTCACCTACCAGTTACAATTCCCTTCACTAGCTCTTCCTATCAGTTACAATTGACATCAATGACAACATAGCATTTCATTAATGCAATCTTCATGCAAATGCCAGCAATCTCCCCCTTTGGCATTGATGGCAATACAAATATCAATACCATTGATTGCTATGATTGTGAATAGGAATCCTGGTTTACATTTTACCATGTACTCTCCTTGTCTTCAGATGGTAGCTGGCTGTAGATCTTCTATTTGTCAATCATACAATTCTTCTCTCCATAATCACATAGTTCTTCTTCCCCTTTGACAATAATGCCAAAGTGAAAGTAAAACATGCAATGTCAAACTTCACTACTAACCATCAACAACCTACAACTTGATGCTCCCCCTGTGGAATAACTCCACTCTACATCAATCCTGTTGTAAAATTCTGCAAGTAGCTCCGGGACTGATGTACTTTACATCATGCTCAATTCACCTCATGAAGGGGTACAACCCCTAGCTAACTTCTAAGATACTCAAAAGTATTCTTAGGCAGAGGTTTAGTAAAGATATCTGCAAGCTGCTCCTTGGTAGAAACATGCTCCAATAACACATCTTTACTCTGCACTTTCCCTCAAGAAATGATACTCCTCTACCGAGGTTACTCCTTCATAAATCCTCTACCGAGGTTACTCCTAACAGGGTACGACCTTTAACAGGGTATAACTCCTAACAAAGCTTTGGGATCTTTAACAAGATTCACTCCTAGTAGAGCACTTTTGAGGACCTTATCTGGTCAGTTACCTATTACTGCCAAATAGTTAACTCGTGAGTCCCATCTCACAATGGTTTTTCCCATTTGGGTTTTCCACGTATAAACACTTGTGTTATGGTGGATGTTTTACTTATTGTGGATGCTTTAATATCATTTTGGAATGCATGCATAGTGTTCAGTAAACTTGTTAAGTATATCTATCGGTTAGTGTTTAAAGTAGTATTGTTTTTGGTGTCACTGATTCACCCCCACTCTCAATGCTTTATAAGTCTATCAAGAGCTTCAAGAGGATCTTGTGGAATGTCGTAATGATAAAATCTTCATTTAACAATAATTGTCTTCCATTTCAAAAATTACAGGTAAACAAGGTGCTTTATGTGGTTTTAAAATTATTATATTGCATAATTCCAAGGTTTGAAGGGTTGAAGGGGTCCATTGGTATGTTAGACAAAACTGGTAAAAAATAATTAATATTTATTTTATCTATTTTGATGCCAAGATAAGTGTTCATAAGACAAGCGACTTTTGGTATTCCATTCTTGTCTTATTCTTTCAATTTGGGTGCTAAAATGGAGGGGAAAACTAGTGAATTTCAAGAAAACAATTAATGGATTTTCAATTACCAAAGGAGAATGACTTGTTTTAGTATTTTATTGATTTTCCAAAGTGAATTGTATCAATGAGGTGTTATATATGGTGCAACAACATTTTGAAAGTAAGAAGTATATTTGATTTCATGTTTTTAAAGGAATTTGAGAAATGTAGTTGTTTCTGGATTAGATTGTGTAAGGAATTTTTTGCATCAATATTTTGGATCACACTCCGTGATCCATCATCAGGATGATAAAGAGAGCTCAAGGATATAAAAATCAAGGAATATGAGAAGTCAAGTTAAGGGAATTGAAAGAGTAGATTTGGGTGCCACTTTTTGGTGTCTCAAAATTGTTTTAACCTCTATAAAATACAAAATTTTATGATGTTAAGAAGGAGCAATCAATAGGAGAAAGGTTGGAGAAAGAACTTGTAGGTTGCTCCACATATTGAATGAAGAAATGTGTTAGAATTTAGCTCGCCAAGAAGAGAGGGATAGAAAAATAAAATAATTAATTTGCAGTTGTGTTGGTGATGTTCAAGGCAACCATGAAAGATGTAAGACGAAGAAAAAAATCAAATTTCAAAAGAGTGTGAAGCCATGAAGGTGTGAAAAGATGAGGATTTGAAGACTTACAGGCAGAATGTGCCTAAAAACATTGCAAATTTTTGGAATTTTGTTTCTTATTGAAATATTCAATGTATGTTATTGTTCTTGAGGTATTTTTTATATGAATGTACAAATTGAAGTTTCAATCAAGATACATTTCAAGTTTTATTTTCACCTAGCACGATTGGGTGATATGTTTAAATGTTGCAAGATTGGGAAGTTTGATAAGAACCCCGAATATTGACTACATGAACTTTTACAGAATTATTTTATCATGTAATGATGTTCTAAATTAATAACATTTATTGTTGTAAATTTTGAGTGTAGATATTTTTTTAAGTATTAGGTCTCATTTTTGTTCAAAGTTGTTTTGATATGGTTGAAATAGTACATTTGGGGTGATTTATTGATGAAATGGGCTGATACCCAGATGGTGCCAAGAGACTTTGAATATACACAACCAGTTCAAATTTGCACCCGTTATCAAACAATGGGTTTTAGGCCTTAATGATGGATTCAACATTTGTTCACTTCTTTTAGGAAAAATAAATACATGACATACACGACCAATCTCTCTTTTTTTTTCCATTTTTTAAAATTTCCTCATTAGAGTTGTTGCCCACATATTTCAATTTTCTAAAAGTGACCAACATAAATATAATAAAAAATCTCACACACTAACATAACTAATGACCTAATATGATTTAAACCTCTCTCTCTCTCTCTCTCTCTCTCTCTCTCTCTCTCTTTATATATATATATATATATATATATATGGAATAAGAAATATGGAGAGAGGGAGAGGGGGGGTAGATATAGATATAGATTGTGAGATAAAGTATATATATATATATCTCACAATCTATATCTATATCTACCCCCCCTCTCCCTCTCTCCATATTTCTTATTCCATATATCTCTTTATCTCTATCATGTTGTCTCTCTATATCTCTCTACCCCTCTTCATCTATCACTTCCTATATCTTTATCTCTTTCATCTCTCCCTATAGATCTCTTTTCTCTCTAATTATTTGTCTCCTCTGCATATCCGTATCCATCTTCATCTCCATGTCTATCCCTTATACATGTCTCCTTATCCCCCCTCTCTTTTTCTTGATCTTCCCCCGTCTATCTTTCCCTCTTTCTATCCTTGTCTCTCCATCTCTCTCCCTCTTGCAACACTACATGAGCCTACTAGTAATGGAGCCTAATTATCTTTTTAATTTAGAGGTTTTGCATTAGTTGTGCTTGGATCCATATAAGTGGATGCATAGTTGATTTGGAGCTATTAGTTCTCCATTGAGACCTTTGTTCTGCAAACAACACCATTTGTTGAATGCTCTAGCAATTGATCTCATTTGATGCATAAATGTATGCCAAAAATAAACCATTTTTTTTCCTAATTGACCTTTTGCACCTCTTTGACGTACCCATTGCATATCAAGATGCAACTACTAGTAATAAGTTACTAAATATAGTTGTATTCTTAATAATAACTCATATAGTATAATCATATAATACAAAAATGTACATTTAAAAAAAAATTGCAATTCAATAAATCAAAATGAACCCCAAAACTAAAGGATTGCATGTCAATTGGTTGAGTACAATTGGTAGAGGTCATGGTAAACTCTTGCTTATGTCATCAGACATGAGCTTGAGATTGTACCCTAGACAACTTTGACAGAATCAAGACCTCTTGCAACTTTGGGGGGACAAATATCTCTTGAAACTTGGGTGGATTAGATACCCCTTAGTCCTTGACTATAGGCTAAAAAGATATATCAATTTAGACTCATACTCCATACTAAATAACCATCTTGTAAATGATATGAAATCTTCCAACAAATAAAAAAATAAGAGAATGTTCTAGTAATCCAATTGGTTGTGTACAATTGGTGGGGATCATGGCATATTCCTCACTTATGTCATCCACCAAGGATTAAACTCCTAGAGGCATGATATATAAGGGATGAGCTTGAGATTGTACCCTAGACAACTTTGACAAGACCTCTTGCAACTTTGGTGGTTCAGATACCCCTTAGTCATTAACTATTGTCTAAAAGATATATCAATATAGACTCCTACTCTACACTAAATAACTATCTTGTAAATGATATGAAATCTTCCAACAAACAAACTAATAAGAGAAGGTTCTAGTAACTCAATTGGTTGAGTACAATTGGTGGGGGTCAAGGCATAATCCTTCCTTATGTCATCCACCAAGGTTTAAACTCCTAGAGGTATGATATATAAAAGGGATGAGCTTGAGATTGTACCCTAGACAACTTTGACGAGATAGGACAGGACAGATAGCTCTTACAACTTTGATAGATTAGATACCCTTTAGTCCCTGACTATTGGCTAAAATGATATAATAAATATTGCCTCTTACTCCATGCTAATAACTATCTTGTGAATGATATGAAATCTTCCAACAAACCCCCCAAAAAAAGAAGTTTCTACATGAGGGTGACCTTACCGGAAGGTCAGGTTATCCTTTCACCGACTTGGACGTACCACTTTTCTCAAAATGTGTAGCGTATGACAAGTGATAAGGTGACAAAGTGCACGGATTCATATTCACCATGAAATTTCACTGACGACCTCATTAATGTAATTTGACTTGCAATACCCGTGTTTGAAAACAATACAACGAATGGCATTAAAGTCTATTAAAATCTTTTGCAATAAAGTCTGCTGCCTTTTCCTTGTAACATCCTCCCTCTTTCGCTATAAAACTTTATTAGGTATATGATACCTGCAAATTTGTCGGTAAAATGGGTTGAATCCTTTAAAAACAATGCAATAAAGTCTGTACCATCCCTCACTGTACTCCAAATTTTAATGGCGTAAGGAAGATCCACAAAAGGTTTGATCTGTTTGGGAATTTGTCGACAAATTTAATATGCCACAACTACTGAGCTTCAAGGAAATCATGAGAACTTTCTTTTTCTCTTTGAAAACATTCAATGGCACCAATCTTTAAAATATCTAAGGCAAAACCAATAAAAGTTTACTATGGAGGACATTAAAAAAGTCTTTTTTTTTTTTGGTTATGTTGATTGGAAGATATTTGTGTAGTGGAGATGATTTGGGTGGTAGTCACAAGTTTAAGTTTTCATTTTGGGCATTTCATTTTCTAAATGATATATTAGATTTATATAAAAATTTTGTCACATGTGAGTTAAGAATATAAAGTCATTGTTTAGGTTTTTGAGTACTAAAAGAGATCGCAAGATTAGGAGAAGCATACCAATAGTCGTTATAGGTAACTTTACGCACCTACGGATTCTAAACGGTACATCAGATTGTGACGATTTTTTTGTTGTTGTCTCCATATGCGACTTAACTGCTTATAGTCGTCGTTCTAGCTTCTGGGTAGTAACGACACATGCTATGAGATATGCTATGTACGCAAGAGTAAAAAAGTGGTGACCAAAATCTATTTATAGAGATCCCAAACAACTACGCGTTACAAATTTTCTATGGCACCACCGCTCAACTTTAGTGTAGTGGACTTGTGGAAATCATGATACTTGTTTTTCTCTACACAACCCTAGCATATTGAAAACATTCAATGGCCCTATTGTCTTAAACAATATTTAATAGCAAAACTAATAAAAAGTTATTATAAATGACATTAAAAGTAACCATGCTAATGTCTTATTTGGATAAATTAGATTTTTACCAAAAAAAAAATATATGTGAGGTAAGAAGGTAAAGTCATTGTTTTGACTTTTGGGTACTATTAGAGATCACAAGACTAGTTGTTTATTTGCACATCGGTCCTTTAAAGTGGTGATCGGAATTTATTTATGAAAGATCCAAATAAGTGCACGTTTACAAATTTTCTATGACACAACTACTCAATGTTAGTATATTAGACTTATGGAAATCATGATACTTTCTTTTCTCTATACAACCCTAGCATCTTGAAAACATTCAATGGCCCTATCATCTTAAAAAGTTTAATATAAAGGAAATAAAAAGTAATTGTACATATGTCTTATTTGGTTACTGTAATATACAAATATATATAAGGGAGAGGATTTAATAGTCACATGTTTGAACTTTGTATACCTCCAATTTGTAAATGGTATATTAGATTTTTACAAAAAAATTATCATATGTGAGTTAAGAATTTGAAGTCATTGCTTAGAGATTTGAGTAGTAACATAGATTGTAGGGCTAGTTGTCTATGTGCACATCGATTTTTAAGTGATCATTTAGAAGTGGTGACCAAAATCTATGTATTAAGAGCCCAAATAATGATATACTAGGTGTACCAATAAAACATCAACTCACCCTTGAATTAATGCTCACTAATCAACATGATATGTTCATACACAAAGATCTCTCATTTGTCATATGATAAAGTATATTTTGTAATAAAATTTTATAATACCACTATAAAAAAAACCTTTAATTCATGCTTTATATGTATTTGAAGTCCACTCATTTGCTACCATTACACCATTGTACATTACCCTAAACCTAAATTGCAATGTAAATGGGGAGCATGTTTATTAACATATGTCATTGTTATCTTCACTCATTTGGAAGCATAGGCAATGGAATACACCATTATCTCCATTGATTCATAGGCATTGTCATTGTTATTCATTTGCAGGTGTTGATAGAGAAGTAAACCTGAATTTATCCCACTTTTCTAAGCATAAAAGATTATACTCTTTCCATGCATAGTCCATTATGATTTTGTTCCTAACTTCATAGGTCAATGGCATAAATGAGGTGGCATGACATTTTCCATAGCCACCACACTCAAATATGTGGGGTTTACATTTTATTGGGGAATTCATGTTTCTAGGTAACTTGCTACTTGCTAATATTAGCTATTAGCTATTAGCTATTGTTATTTTTGTTTTTTTTAATTCTTAGGCTTGCGAATTTAGACATAGGTTTGTTGACAATGGTTGCCATGCTTGACAAAATATCCCCTACTATCATAATCTAGGATAGTTTCAATGACCACCACCCACAAATTGAAAGGGTTCTAGGTAACATTTATTAGTTTGTTACTATTATTATTTTCCCCATCTAGGCTTCCAAAGTTATATAGGATTTTATTAGTTTCTCTAATTGGTAGGAATATTATTGCATTCATTTAATGCTATCTTTCAGTTAGGTGAATCAATAATATTTAGATTTAAACAATTTTTTCATTAAAGATTTATTTTAATTGACTCTAGAATTAAAAAAAAAACATTTAAGACTTTTATTACATATGTTTCATTTGTTAAAAAGTTAGTTTAAGTAAATAAAATATAAATAAAAGTAATATTTTTCACTAAATAAAATGATTATAAATAAAAATATATATTGAATAAATAAATTAAAATTATTCTTAGAAGTAAAATAAAACAAAAAATATTGAACTAGAATAAAATACATTTATTTTTGTAATTAAAATAACATTTAATAATTTAGAAATAATTGTTTGTTAACATTTTTAGAATTTATTAATTTGATTAACAAGGTAATTGACATAATAATAGAAGACAAAATAAATTATATTACATATAAATTTAATTATTAGCAATATTGTTAAATTTAAGTATTATGACACAAAATGACATTTATTTGATATAATAAAATTTGTTAAAAATTATAACGATTCATGTATTATAAAATATAAGCAATTTAAAAAATGAAAAGTATATAAAGCTAATATAAATATCTTATATTTAGTAATAAATATTAGAAGACATCAACACAATATAATTAATATAATAGATTATTTATAGCATTAATTTAACTAGTAGAAGGAATTTTTACAAATATTTATATTTAAATTAATTATATGTATATTTTAAGATGGTCGGCAATTTCTAAATTTAAATTTTAATATTTTCTTTTTTAATAATATATCTATATCATTATAATTTATCCCTTGCTTCACTACAGTTATAATTCTCAAAATAATAAATATTTTAAACTAAATATTTTGTGCATCACTAAATTTTGAAATAGTTTTTACTTTAAATGAACAATATTTTATAATGAACATAAATGCTTCAATTTACCCCTAAAATGCTCAGTTTGAACTATATCTCTGAGGGATGTATCTCCATAGTGCCTCCTCCTCCCATCCACCCCTTATTAATTAGCCTGCTAGAGTAACGGGTGGGGCGGAATTATAGCTATGCCTTATCACTTTGTTTTTTCAAGCACATGCCTCATCATTCCTTCCCATTTCTCACCAACACATTTCCTAAACCTTATTTGCTTTTATATGTATAAACAAAAAGAAATTTTCAAATGTATTCCAGCCTACAAACTCTCTTTCAAATGTTTTTTCTATTTTTTACTCTAAATTAATCACACTATTGGCAAGAACTTGACACTTTGCGTCTCTTGTTAGCAATGCTTTCCATACTTGCAACATTCATTATATTAAACTTGAAATGAAGGTATTCTATTATGTATGTATGTATGTAGACACATTCACATACAAAAGAGTTTTTTGTTATAAATAATTGTGTGTACCTATATATAACTATGAGGGAATTTTTATTACCTATCGCTATAAAGGTTTTATGTTATATACAACTATGCATATCTATATATACTAGTTTGTATGCCTATAGTTACCTACAAAAATGAAGAATTGCACATGCATTTATGCAAATGTGTATACCTATACATAGCTCTGTATATCTATATATAGTTGTTTGTTTGACAAAATTTGTATATATAATTTTCTATACAAATGTAGAGTTGTACATGCTAAAAAGAAGCAAGTTATGCAAAAAAAAAAATATAGTAAAAATATGAGGACAATATTCTGCAAATTTTAATTTTTTAACAATTACAAAAAGAAGACATATAAAAATAAAATAAATCATATGCTTTAACACAAATGTATTGGGGAATTTTTTTTTTTGGAGGAAAAACCAATCCTCCAAAGTAGCCCAATATATTATTCAATATACAACACAATTACAATACACTTTCAAAGAAAGCTCTTATATCACCAACTAGAAATCTAGATAAATCCAAACAAATTAACAATGTCTACAAAACTTTACACAAACTCCATTTGAAACATGTAATATATAGGAGATACAATACATTAAACCATCAAATGGTAATTAGAAAACCTCATAAGTTAAAACCACCCAAAAAGTAGTACCCCATCTTTAGCTTCGAAATCCAAACCCAAATATCAAGATGAGTCCATTGGTTAAAAATAATATATTACTTCAATATGTCATAATGTCATTACAATCCACTCAACAGATTGGGAATTCCATTTTGGTTACATTATCTCCAACCAAAGACGTCTTATGATGTGTTATATCATGCATCATAAGTTGGTCAACAAGTGTAACCCCCTCTTACAACTCTTTTATGTGTCCAACACAATTTTACATTTCCCATGCAAAATCTCCAAATCTTGAAGGCCAAAATGTTTGATCTACAAGATTGATTGGGCCCTTTCTTTAAATTATAGATCTTGAATAAACCTATCTAATTGGTTCCCTTGGAGACATTTCCTGAAAAAAAAATATTTATTTTGGCTAAAAACCAAAGCTCAAATATTCAATTTTCTATTTTATAACCTAGAAATCATACTTCTTGTGATTTAAACATTTAGTTATATATACAACCCCCACTCTGAAATTTACATAATGTATTTGTTGGCAACAACAAAGATAAGCAAGTAGATGACACAACACACAACACCAAGATTTTGATGTGGAAGACTCGATTAAGGGAAAAACCACGATGGGAACCTACCCACAATAAGATTATACTCTACAGTAGTATGTGAAAATATTACAGTGGCGAATGCACATGCATTCAGGCACACTGCGTAGAGCTCGCTGCTCAAGTTTTAATAACCCAGAAGGCTACAACCCTCAAGGAAGTCTCACTGAATTACAACAAGATTCAGACTACAATCCAGAAGAAATGAACTGTAATAATAACATCTGCCAAATGCCTGATGACAGTTCCGGTTAAGCACATATGTCTACCCTGCAACACCAATCTCCATAGAAAGATAAATTTTCTTAAGCACCACATGTACCACTCTCTGATAATGCAGACACCGCAACTACATACAAATAATATGACTAAACCACCTATTTATACAATTCATCAACCTTGACAACAAGGGCGGCTAAACCCTCAACTCATAATTACAAAATTACATCACACGATACAAAGATTGACCACTAGATGAATATAATGATATAAATGGCATAGCATTGACCTAAATCAAATTTCCAAACACTTATTACCACCGATAATCACTCCAAGATCAACCGCAACACGCTACCACCAGGAAAACCGCAGAACACGAAGAACATTACTGGTTCAGTAAAATCACCAAAAAATCGCATAACGATCAATGTGGAACATCAGAACAAATAGGACAATTAGGAAACACCAACAAGCATGTTAGAATCATCAGTAACAACTGCACCAACACCACTAATCAAATCTTCATCGACCAACATCTGAAACTCAAGAACACTCAATCAACAACAACTATCATGAAGAAAGATAACTTGGAGAGCACCAAATCACGAACCATCTGAAATGAAGATACACAAGACCATCCCAAAAAATTTCCCAAAATCTCAACTCAAGATCTGCTCACACTAGAATATACTAGAGGAAATACTGAACTCAGCAAAGTACTTGATTAGAAAAACAAACTGCAAACCGAATCATGTGATATGATCAATTAGGCTTCCCGGATCACTGAAACTAATACAGAAGAATATAATGATACTAGAAATATTCCATACAACAAACCATAATTCCAATAAACCAAACTGCAATCACCAGAACAGGAATATGTTGACATCAATGACAACAACATATCCTAGCAGTAGTAATGTCCAATGGTATTCACCAAAAATAATATTGAAATAAGTTTTGCAACATTCTAACAATATTTATGTACTTATAAATTCACTTATGATATCATCCTTAAGTACCAATTTATAGACCAATAAGCTAGTCGATAAACAATAAATGCTTTTCAATACCATGTTACAAAATCTCTAAAGGCAATGCCCAACTTGGGCATAATTTCCAATGCCCTAGAAATGAAGGCTCCTCACCTTCTAAAAATAGTAAATCATTAATTCACCTATAACTTTTAGTTTGATTGAATCAACATGGGTGCCCAACTTGGCATAATATTGCATCTCAAAATAGTATGACAAATATTAAATCTTGCCATAACTAGTCATGATTCCAAAGTAACTATTCTTATTCTTAGCTCTTACACATCATAAGATTTCATCACAACTTGTCATATTGAAAATCTATACACTTGGTCTTGACATGAAAAGTTAGCTTCTTTGCTAGGTAGATTGCACTCTAACCATCACAATAAACTATAATTTCTCCTTGTTGTAATCAAATGTCTAAGCACAACAACTTAAGCCAAATAAATTCATTACAGGCATAAGTTGCCACTATATACAAGCTCTCTCTCTATAGTGGATAAAATGATTACAACTTTTAATTTATTCATCCAACTTAGAGCACCTCTAAATAGAGTTAAAAACATAAGCACCAGTAGATCTTTTTCTATTGACATTGATTTTCCAATCTAAATTCATATAACCACAGTGATGCATGGAATTTTACCATGTACCATGAACACGTGAGAAACACTGTGAACTCCACTAGGATTAGACATATATCAACTAAGTATTTCCACTACATGAGAAATGTCTTATCTTGTACAAATCATAGTATACGTTAAGATTCCATTACACTTTGGTAAGACAATCTTCTCATGGTTTTCATCTCTTAAGGGGATATAGAACAGTGTGCAATAGATAACTTCTTTCCCACTATAATAAGAAAACATAATGGTTTGCAATCTTGCATGTTAAATGAAGGTGAGGAAATGGAGGTGATATAAGACATAGCTTTGTATTGTGTAGGCTAGAGCTCATGCCCTAGTTGTGTTTTTTCTTCCTTCCTACTCAGACATGGGTATGTTTGAGGGTGAATGTGTCAATTTTAAACCAGGGATTGGTGTGAGTAGTGGCAAGGTGTGTTGGGGTCTAGTTTGGGGTAGACTATGGGGATTTTTGTGGTTTTTAAGGGGTGGGAGGCTTATTTTTCTCATTGTAAGGGAGGGTTTGTTGGGTTAATCTTGGATTTTTGTGGTTTCTATATACTCTAGTCGGTTACCACTACCGAAATATTTAGTCGGTATGAACAGCCAAGTCGGTTACAGAAGGAAAACAATCACAAAGCCTAGTATACACCGAGCTGTCTACGGAGTGTTATTTCATGTCTACCGAGCAGTAAAGATAATACACCAAGTTGATATACATCGAGTGAAACGTGTTACTAGATTCATTGAACCTGGACACACATATGAAAACGTGTTACAAGATCGAGGCACACAGAACCGTTATCACATTGGAAATTGCACATACAGATTTTGTATAAATTTGAGGTCATCTAACCAATGAAATATTTTGCATGGTTATTTATTCGAGAAATCATGTTTGTAAGATCGAAGCAATGAATCAGATCACCGACATAAGAAGTCTATTTATATAGCATGAATTTAGGGTTAGAAAGAGGTGTGAATATGAGAAATGTGTGTGCATATGTGTATGAAGCAAGACTTATGTGATACATGAGAAATCACAGAGTATTATGACTATTATAGAGACACAGAGGTCACCGAGAAGGTTATCAGAGAATAGTCGAGGAACAGAGTAAATAGAAGGGTTTATCGAGTTATTTTATGAGTTACCGAGGTATGCTATAGGCAAGGTAATCTTATTTTGAGCACATAGAATCTGCTACAACATTTCAGATGTAAAGTTGCAGATATTTGTAAAGTCTTATTGTAATATTTTGAAGTTGTAAGAGAAACCTTTAACAGGGTAAAAGACTCTAACCAAGTCTATAAATTGTAAATCCTTTAACCAGGTGCTACACTTATATAGTGTTGTATAAATCCTTTAGTAAGGTAGATCTAACTGATCTTAATACTCCTAACAGGGTAAGCTATCAGAAATAGCTAAATGTAGCTCTAACCGAGCACTCTTTATTATTATAGTAGTGAAGTTGTGGGTGCCATCCCCACCGCAGTTTTTCTCTCTAACCAAGAGTTTCTGCGTAACCAAAATATATGTGTTATGGAGTGAATCATGTATGAATGTTATCTATTGATTATAGTTTTGTTTTATGTTACTGCAGTATTCTGTTTATGCATAACAGTAAAGATATGTTGAGAAAAGGATTTCAGGTACTGATTCACCCCTCCCCTCTCAGTACATTAGCTTTCCATATTGGGCCTAACAATAAGGATTTTATACTTTTTTGATTAGGTGTGGAAGATTTTTTTTGGCTCTAATAGGTTGGGGTGGGTGTGTTTTATTCTTCCAAAAGTTTTGGGTTAGGGTTTTTTTTGTTTTTGATAGGTGAGCTTGGTGTTTCTCTATAGTTGGTGGGTGGTGAAGATTCAGGGAGGGTGGATACTTCTCCTTATTTGCATGCAAGGGCTATAAATCATTTGAGTAAGGTTTCAAATGGTGAGGGCTCATCTTTGCATGGAATTCTTAGAGTTAAGAAATTGAATGTTTGTTTGGAGAGAATTCAAGATTGTTTGGTCTTGGTGATTCAACCATATTTTGTCATGGATGATGTCATTTACTTGAGAGATCTTGTAATAATATTAAAATCATGTGTTTTTGAGCCTCTATGCCATTTCTGTAGTTGTGAGTGTGGAGGACTTTGAACCCTAAAGTAAATATGGAGGTAAGATTAGTAACCAATAATTACTTTCTAGTAGTTTTTGCAAACATGATAGATAGAAATAGGGCATTATCTTCACAATCAGATTGGTCTCTTTATAAAACCTTGGCACACTATTTTTAACTCTCTAGAGGAGCTTCCATTGAGGGTCCTTGTTTGGGTTTGCCTCCCGACACCCAAGTTATAATTTTTGAGGATGGTATCTCTTTTGCTAGGTGTAGTGTTGAAAATTGCATATTGGTGCAGGAGCACCCAATTTTGGTTGCATTTTCAAAGTTTTTAACAGTTTTGGTGTGATTAGGTTCAAATGTGTGTTTTCTTAGTTTGAAATGACATCTCATAAGTGCATCGAGATAACCTATTCCGATGGGTTGTTTATTGGTGAGTCATCAGGTATCGGAAGGAGCCAGTTCAAGTTACCCCGATGACTCGATGAGTTAGCATTGGCTTGGAGCAAAGCCATCAGGTATCGGTGGAAGTGGTTTTCAAGCTACCCCGACGACCCGGTGAGAAAACATAGGCGCATAGTATTGTTATCGGCTATCGAGGAGAGTGGCTTCAATCTATCTCACAGACCCGATAGAAAAGTGGACAGACCAGAGTAAGTCATCGACAATCGGATGGAACGCTTCAATGTTACACCAACGACCCGATGACAAAGCACAAGTGAGACCCAATGGAAAGTGCGAAGTGGAAGTGTGAAGACGTCGGTCATCGGTAGCCCGTTATGATGTTACGCCAAAGACCCGATAGGAAGTGCGAAGAGTTGAAGGTTGTCATCGGACATCGGTAACCTTGTTTGGATGTTACCCCGATGCTCCGATAGAACCTGCCCGACAGTTGTCGCTGGAAACCGTTGGTAATGAGATCAATCTTGTCTAATAGGAAGAGTTCACGATAGAGGATGGAATGTATAAAAGACCCAACGAGCATCTATAAAAGGGTTGTTGTTGTTGTTGTTTTGAATGTGGATTGTTGATTTCCACAGAGAACACATCTGTTTTCCTAAATAATAAAGAGAAGTCTATTTTCTGGTTTCCATTCAGTGTCTGATTTTTGCTTGTGAATTGCAATAATGTTTTATAATCTTTAAGTTCACTTATACAGTCAATGTAACCCTTCATTTCTCTGTTCTATTAGTTACTGGGTTGAACCCGGGAATAAGCTCGGAATCTGTAAATAAGTTTTCCTTTTTCAGTTTTGGTTCTTTGTTTGTAAATAACAACATGGCTCTAGCTTGAAACTCCACACGACCATTGGAGGTGGTCAAGTAGAGCCAATCATGTACAATAGGTTTTCATTTGTGGAAGTCCAGGAGATGGCATTAGCTATTCCTGCAAACTGGCCCTAGGCGAGCTTGGTGATAGTCCGGCTAGGTGTTAGTAGTGTGAAGGAGATAACTTGCAGGGGAGGAATCTTTTGAGAACTGGAAGAAGATCCAAAAGGCTATAAGCCTTGGAACCTAGTCATTTTGTAACCGAAAGGAGAGAGTTTTCCAAACCAAACATGAAGGATGGTTTTGCAAAGAGAGAGAACAAGTGTTGACTGTTCAACACCCTTGCAAGGATATAGTGAGCAAGCTTACCTTGTGAGCTTGAGGAAGGTGAAACAAGAAAACTATTGGTAGGGGAGTACATAGGAGAAGACTATGGGCCCTAATAGAGAATAGGATTACACCATCAAAGAACTCCAGTTGGTGGTAAATTAGGACTCTCCCTATCAAAGTGGTATTAGAGAAAGTTAAGACTTGGAAAGAAACTTGTTGATGACAGACACTGAATCCGTAGGAGAAAATAGTCTCAGAATGGTGACCAATGTAGAGTTAGCCAAGAAGGTAGAAGATTAGGAGGAAGAGAATAGACTCATGAGAGAAAGATTACTACAACTGGAGAGAAAACTAGACGTAGTTGAAGACAAAACTGAGAAAGTGACAATCAAGGTCAATGAAGGGAAGGGAAAATAATCAGTAGAAGAGGATAGGATACATGAACCAAACCCTATTCTACCTGAAGAACCTTTCTTTAAAGAAATTAAAGCCTTAGGGGGAAAATCCTTGAAAGGAGTGCCACTTTTTATGGGAAAATGGAGCTTGAAGTAGTTATGGAATGGATTGAAGGATTGGAGAATCACTTTAAGTGTGATGGAATTAGTGAAGCCCAAAAGGTGAAGGTAGCCAAGTCTAGATTGAGAGGAGCAGCCTTGACTTGGTGGAAGTTTATCCAAGAAGAAAGTTAAAAAGAGGGTAAGAACCAAATAGCCAATTGGAAAGGAATGGTAGCAAAGGTGAGGGAAGCCTATATCCCTGAAGATTATGAGATCCAATTGCACAAAAGGAGATAAAACTTGAGACAAAGAGACTTGGATGTGAGCAGCTACACTGAGGAATTTCAGAAGTTGTGTCTGAGATCCAAGGTGGTAGAGGATGAGAGCATCAAGGTAGCCACATAATTGAATGGCTTGAGATAGAATATTCAAGAGGAGTTAAGTTTGTTATGTCCTAACACCGTGCATAAGTGCTTTCAATTGGCATTGAAGGTGGAGGAAAATAGCAAGAAGAAACAAGAACAAAGCAACAAAGACAGAGGTAGAGGAAGAGATGGAAGAGGTCATAGAGGTAGCTATGGTGGTAGAGGTGTAGACCAAAGATCCCAAGATGAATCCAAGTTGGTAGAGAAAAGTGGGGAATCCAATAGCAAGAGCAGCTATAGAGGAAGGGGATCTAGCAACTCTAATAAAGGAAGGTCTAGTGGATTAGGAAGAGGGTCCTATTTTTCCACAATGAAGTGCTACAACTGCTATCAGCTTGGACACCCAACTTATAGATGTTCTGAGAAGTCCTCTTCACCCCAAGGAGGTGAAAGGAGAGTAAATTATATTCAAGAAGATGCAGCAAATGTGAAGGCATCAGAAGTGAGTTTAGATTCTGAGAGTGGAGAGAATCTCATGATGAGAAGAATCTTGATCAAAGAACCGGTTAAGGAGGAACCTAGCCAAAGAAGATCCTTGT
This sequence comes from Cryptomeria japonica, assembly GCF_030272615.1. Classification (NCBI taxonomy): domain Eukaryota; kingdom Viridiplantae; phylum Streptophyta; class Pinopsida; order Cupressales; family Cupressaceae; genus Cryptomeria; species Cryptomeria japonica. The sequence goes on from NC_081410.1 coordinate 49,061,084, forward strand.
TTAGGATAAAATGCAAGATTATGGGTAAAGTGTGTAAAGTGGTGGTAGATTTAGGTTCCACTGACTATATTGTGTCAGAAGAAGCAATAAGTAAACCTAACCTACAAAGAATTTCACATAGTGATCCTTACAGGGTTACTTGGCTCAATAAGGAGAAACATGTTCACTATAGGAAGTTACAAAGAGAAGATTTTGTGTGATATATTGCCAATGGATGCATGCCACCTACTCTTAGGTAGACCCTGGAAATCTGACAAGAAAGCAGTACACCATGGAGAAAAGAATTCTTATACTTTCCAAAAAGATGGAGTTACAAAATTCAGTCCTTAAAAGATGAAGAAGGAAGCAGACCTAAGGGTTCCAATGTGCTGCTAGTTGGTGAGAAGGAGTTCATTAACACCCTCAAGGAAGGAGAAGGAGTGGGGTTTGCACTTGTAGTGAAACCTAAGAAGAAAGAAAGGAAAAGAAAGTATGCATTCCCAATGAAGTGCAGCAGATACAAAACCAGTTCAAGGAGATCATTAGTGATGGAACACCTGCAACATTGCCTCCTCAATGTGCCATCAGTCACCAAATTGACTTCATACCTGGAGCTTCTTTGCCTAATAAGGCAGCCTATAAGATGACACCAAACGAGAATCAAGAGGTAGCCAAACAAATACAAGAGCTTTTGGACAATGGTCTGATAAGGAAAAGTATCAGCCCATGTGCAGTGCCCACTGTGTTGGCACCAAATAAGGGAGGTACTTGGAGACTGTGCATTGATTCGAGAGCTATTAACCGAATTACAATTAGGTATAGATTTCCTATTCCCAGAATTGAAGATTTGATGGATTTTTTAGGGGGTGCCAAGTATTTTACTAAGATAGACCTCAAGAGTGGTTACCACCAAATCCGAATCAAGGAGGGAGATGAATGGAAGACAACCTTCAAGACTATAGAAGGACTTTATGAATGGATTGTTATGCCATTTGGACTCACCAATGCCCCTACCACATTCATGAGGCTCATGAATGAAGTACTCAAGGACTACATTGGTAAATTTGTTGTTGTTTACCTAGATGACATATTAATTTTTAGCAAGTTTAAAGATGAGCATCTTAAGCATATAGAAATTATCTTGGAAAAACTATATGATGAACAACTAATCATCAATTTGAAGAAATGTGAGTTTATGAAACATGAATTAGTGTATCTTGGGTTTGTAATCTCAAGTGGTGATTTGAAAATGGACACTTCAAAGGTGGAAACAATAACCAATTGGCCTACTCCTAAAACAACAAGTGAAGTAAGGAGTTTTCACGGTTTGGCTCAGTTTTACAGGAAGTTCATTAGAGGGTTCAGTGAGGTATGTGCACCTATGCTAGAGACAATCAAGGGATGAGTGAGAACCAAGTTTGTATGGACAAAGGAAGCACAAAAAGGTTTTGATCTCTTGAAGACAAAGGTGGCTACACAACCAGTACTAATCCTACCAAGCTTTGACAAACTTTTCACAATTGATTATGATGCCAGCAACAAAGCAGTTGGAGCAGTTTTGAGTCAAGACAATAGACCAGTTGCATTTTTTAGTGAGAAACTCAATGATGCAAAGAAAAGGTATTCTTCCTATGATTTGGAATTATATGCACTTGTCTAGTCAGTTAGGAAATGGAGGCATTATTTACTACCTAAGGAATTTGTGGTTTACACTAACAATCAAGCTCTTAGCTTTCTTAATTCTCAAGAAAAGTTAAACCATAGGCATATCAAATGGGTAGAGTATTTGCAGTCATATACTTTTACCATCAAACACAAGAAAGGACAATGTAATAAGGTAGCTGATGCATTGAGTAGGAGGTTACTAATAGTACAAGAAGTGCAGCTCAAAATCATTGGAGTGGATAGTTTCAAGAATTTGTATGAAGAAGATGAAGATTTTGCTACTGTCTACAAGGTTTGTCAAGAGTTTAGGAATCATTTTCATAGTGAATATGCAGATTTCACTTTGCAGGATGGACTTTTATTCAAAGGAGGACAACTTTGTGTACCCGGAGGGTCTATGAGAGAAAATTTGATGCAATAAAAGCACAATGGATGCTTGAGTGGATATTTTGGTTTGAATAAGACTTTGGAACTTGTGCAAAGATTCTACTATTGGCCAAAGATGGAAAGGGATATTAGGAGATATGTGGAGAAATATGTCATTTGTCAAAGAGCTAAGGGAAAATATTCTAATGTTGGACTATATCAGCCTTTACCTATCCCAAACAGGCCATGTGAGTGTGTAAGTATGGATTTTGTTGTTGGTTTACCCAAGACCAAATCTGGATTTGATAACATCTATGTTGTCGTAGATAGATTCAATAAAATGGCCCATTTTATTCCTTGTAAGGTGACTCATGATGCCAGTCATATTGCTCATTTGTTTTTCAAAGAGGTCATTAGGATTCATGATTTACCTATCAGTATGGTGTCAGATAGAGATACAAAATTCATTGGACATTTCTAGAGAACTCTATGGCAAAGATTGGGAGCTAACTTGTCTTTTATCTCCGCATACCATCCCCAAACAGATGGCCAAACAAAGGTGGTCAATAGAACACTGGGGAACCTTCTCAGATGTTTGACAAAGGAGTATGGGCAAGCTTGGGATCAAATCATTCATCAAGATGAATTTTCTCTTCACTTTTGATAGCCGATTTTGGTTCATCTTCCTTCAAAGCATAGAACACCCATTCCTTTCCATTTCTAGATCCACTAGTTGAGTCTTTTGTCGGTTCATCTCCAGAGTCATCAGTTACTCCTTCCTCATATTCTATGCAGAAGTGTTTATTTTTCTTTAATCTATATCTATTTGGGTTAGGCTTAAAAGTTTTCTTAACTCTTTCCTCAAACCTTGCTTTCCTTTTAGGACATCTAGATGCAAAATGACCAATCTTATTACATGCAAAACATTTAAAAGGTTCTTTTCCTTCATACTTACTTCCGATTGGACCTTTAGGTACTCTTCTTGCAAATAAGGCTTCAAGTTGCTCAAGCTCTTCATCTTCTTTCCCCATGTCTTCCAATTCTTTTACATATAGGGCTCTCCAATCACTTTTGCCAGTAGATGTTGATGATGATGCATGAAAAGCAGGTTCAAACCTCACAACTCCGGAAGATCCAAATTCTTCAAGCTCAAACGCAAATAATTTCCCAATCAGAATGTCTCTATTGAGTGAAGTGTTTGCCATTGTTCTCAACTCAATAATTGCAGTTGCCTTCATCTTGTAATCTGGTGGAAGGGCTCTCAAGACTTTGGAAACTATTTCATCTTCACTTAGAAATCCTCCACAACTTTGAATTCCTATAACAATCTCATTTACTCTTTCCATAAACACAACAATTCTTTCATTTTCTTCCATTTTAAAGTTTTCATACCTTACCCAGTAACCATCAAGTTTAACAATTTTGACAGTAGGGTCACCTTCATTCACAGTTTGCAATTTGTCCCATATAACCTTAGCTGATGATTTTTCATTCAATCCCATGATCTTTTGATCAGTAAGTGCACACAAGAGGGCTTCTCTAGCTCTGCAATCATTTTCAATATTCTTGTCTAGGTCTACAGGAGTAGGATTGTCGGATGTCGGATCATAAGGTGTGTATCCTTTCCCAATGATCTCCCAAATATCCTTTCCAAGACATCTAAGATGAGTCTCCATTCTAATTTTCCATATCCCATAGTTTGTTCCATCAAGCTTAGCGATTTCTCTTCTGAAAATAGTTGTCGGTGGATTAGTTGCCATAGGATCTACCTCAAGCGGTTAAGCTTCTACAAAAGAGGACCAAAGCTCTAATAACAATTGTTAGGATAACCGGTGAACAACTGAGAGGGGAGGGTGAATCAGTTGTTAACAAATTATAACTTTTAGTCCATAATATAACCTTAGACAAATCAGAGTATCGGTAAAGCACAAACATATGCCGGTAGAAATATATACCGGTAAATAATACAACTTAACAATTAACCAAATAATCAATGTAAAGAAACCATACCACATAAAACCATGATTTGTACGTGGAAAACCCGAAAATGTAAAAACCACAGTGGAAAGCCTACCCATAGTCAGATGATACTTCTGCAGAAAGTATGTGTTACAATGAGGGGCCTGCACTTGCAGGAAGGCACGCTACCTAGAGCGTACTGCTCATTACAAAAGAGTCTCACTGACTATAGAGAGGATACAACCTTCTCAAGATAAATGGGCAACAATCCAATAGAGTGAACTACTGGAAATAACATCTACTATGCCTGATTACAGTCATGGTTAAGCTCAATGTCGGAGGACTAAATCCTCTTCTAAAACCAATCCAATCACCAATGATTGATCAACTCCTCTGCCTGAATGATATTATAATATTCACACATTACATTCCTTGACCATGACCTTTCCAATAACCATGATACTTTACAAAGAGTTTCTACCTCTTATTTATACAAACCCTAAGGCCTAAACCAATTAGGTTGGCCACCTAAATATATTACAATTACATAATTCCTTATTACAATGATATGCCATGTTGGCTTAAGATCAAAACAATAATAACAAATCCATAAGACATCTCGAATCATCCAAATAATGTGTAGAGTACACGCTAGCATGATATCTGTCCATAACCTAGATAGGTACCAGACCTATTCTGGGTCCACCATGCCAAAGCAATGTCTTCAAGTGATTGAAGCATGATCAACAAACATCTTCAGCATCGTGAAATCCTCGAAGAAGCTGCACCAACACCAATTGTGCATCCTGTCATGATTCCTCAATGAAAGCTCTATCGGTAAAGCCATAAACCAGTGTCAGTAGTGGTTTACCAAAGTGTATGATAACATCCAATTACCAAGCCAATACCAATTGACCAAAACATGCTCATGGAGCATATAACTCATAAAATCCAATATACTTTACTGATCCAAACATGTCGGAAGTGTCAAACAAATAATCTCTTCTACTAGTAACACTAGATCTTATACTGGTAACCTATCTGTCGGTAACCATCCATATTAGTCAGTGTAAGTCTATCTGCCGGTAAAGCTAGTGTTGACATCAATGACAAAACATCAATGCCACACATAATCAATTCACCCATAATGCCACTAGTATGGTCTTTGTACAATAGGGGTGGGCCGATGGGGACTAGGATCAAGTTCCCTTATAGGGTCCTTCTTCGCCTGTAATGGGAGACTCAGTGGTAGGGCTATGGTATCCTCCTTGAAGTGATGAGGAACTGCATATGACTCATCCTCCTCCTCAATATCCTCCTCCTCCTCCCCATCCTCCTCATCATCTCCATCTTGATCTCCCTCTCCGGTGTCAAGATCGTCTCTGCTTGCCTCCTGCTCTCTAGTGTCATCAACCTAATCATCTGAGCCCTCCTCGGATGTATCAGATCCCTCTTCATTGCCTGACTATCTCCATGGTCCAAGGTTCCCACCAGGGAAGTTTTCTTGGAAGATGGCTCCAGGGTATGTCCTCCCCCACCATGTGATGTATTGTTAGTGCGTGCTCAAATCATCTCTATAGTATGTCGCAATGTCCTGATCTGACCCATCTAAATTTGTGATGTCAATCTCATCACTAGTAGGCCTAGGAATGGCTCCTAGCCTCAATAGTAAGTGTGAGTGTCGGATGTACACAGACACATCAGTAGAAACACACTGCTCTAACCCAAACTGCCGTCAGACTCGATCGAAGTAGAAGGGAACAACTATGTGGTTGTACCACCCCTTTAGTAGACGGTTCCTCTTCATGCTGAACATATGCCTATGTATCCCTGCCCACATGTACATCCTAAGATAGGGTCTCCATATGACGCCTCCCGCTATCAATCTATCTAAGCTCAATCTTCAATGTCGGAGATTGCTGAATCGCCACTCATGGGTAAGAGGATAAGAAAATACCCCAGGCTGCTCTAGGACTAGCTCTATGGGGGCTCCAACAAGCCTTGTGCAGGTAATATGCTCAAACATCCACACCTGTAGTAGTGTGCATGTCATCAGGCTACATCCCTGTCTGAACACATAATCCCCAAGGTCATGATAGACATGCGCAAGCATGCTCCGACCCCAAAAGTATACCCTCCTATGTCTCTCCATTGCTCGGATAGCGTAGATGAGTCCTCCATGCATATGTGTGTCGAGCCCATTAGGGTACACATCTAGTGCAAGGGTTACAATCATGATTCGCCTCACTAATGGACCTCGTCGGTTGGGTGTAGGAGCCAACTAACCATGATATGGCCCCTCATCTCACCGAGTATCACTCTCCCCACAACATACACCTGCTCTCTCATATAATCCTCCTCTATCTGATTGGATCGATATCTCATGGTCTCTCCCCTAATGGGAAGGTGCAGAATGTGGTATACATCCTCAAGGGTGACCGTCATCTCCCCCACGGGTAGTGAGAATTTCGAGGTGTCTGCATCCCACCTCTCCATCAGTGCCATCAACATCACAAAATGGAATCTGATGGCTGACATAGTCATCGCATCCCACAAGCCCATTGCATGTAGCAACTCGCTCTCCCCCATTGTTAGCCTTGGGATATGCTCCCAAAGGCTCTAGAAGGTGAGGCCATTGGTATGCTCACGGATGTATGGCAATGTCTACAAAATGAAAAACATTCTATCATCAATCAATCATCATCACTATCATCTAATCAATGCAATCATTCTATCAATTCTAACATTCATCGCCTGATCCCATGTCACCACTAGTCACCTCGAATAGGGACCAGGGAGCCTTGAGTGGACCAGGGCACCCTACTGGGACCAGGGCGTCCTAGGAGGACCAGTGTGCCCCCTTCGGACCATGGTGCCCTAGGAGGACCAACATGCCCCCTTGGGACCATGGTGCCCTAGGAGGACCAGGGTGCCCTAGGACCCCTAGGTGTTCGAAGAGAGGGCCCAGACCTGGACTTGGTGATGACATCATCATTCCTAACAACTATGAGAGCATGAAAAAGTCAAATGGAGTCAACAGAAGGTAAACTCACCTCGTCGAGTATAGATTGGTCCAGGATCTCCATCCGCTTAGGTCGCTCAGGTTGTCATCGAGGCATGATGGCTAATATGTGGGCTCCTCTACAGTGAATAGTGCCAAAAAGTTAGAAAGTGACAAATGAAGGTGTCACTTTCATATTTATGTGTTATGCACTTTTTGACTTATGTTTTTAAGTTAAAACCCTAATTTCTTTAGTTTTTCTTCAATCTATCATATCTTGAGCTAGGAAGCTTCAATTGTTGCACCGTTGGTGACGTTGGAATCATGAGTTTTCCCTCTCGCTCCACATTAGTTCCATAACGTGCTTGGATTATCAACCAAGACTTGTTGTGAACTTGCTTCATCAAAATCTTTATCACAATTTGTTGTGGTAAACATGATACCCTATTTCACCTCACTAATAAGCAAGTCGAAATAGGGGGGGCATATAGATATCCACAAATTTCATCACCTTCCTTAGTAAGCATTAGGTGATTTTGTGATCTAACATGTGGTTTTGTAGGGTGTGGTTCCTAACTGTGTACTTTATATACCGTTGAGGGCTTCATCCGACAACTTATGGCTTATCCTTTTTCAAAAGATGTTTGCTTTTTATGTACTTTAGCTTGCATATGCACGTAGGGTCATATGACCACTAAAGTGGGGGCTAAATGTAGTGTCGTAAATTGTACACCCTTGCTAGGGTGGTACAATTTCACAGTTAGGGTGGCACCCGCCTTAGTGTGTCTTGCATCTTGCATTTCTAATTCCCCTTTAAGCATTTAATTAAATCTAAGGTCATGTTTCATAACTTTAAATATTATAAAGTTGGGCCCTTTTACCCTAAGTGTGCCCCTTTTCATCTTATTGCTCCAATGAATAATTTAATCAAAAACCCTAATTATGTCTTACTTTGACCATTTAGGCCCGATTTTGCATATCAAAACACCTCAAAATCAGTGGTAACTTTGGGATGCACTCTAATATTAGCATATCTAATGGTCCCAAAAATTTGGTGAAAAGTTGGTCGAACCATGGCGGGATTGCACATGGTCTGCGACTTTTTCCCCAAAATTTCTGCAGCACAATCCTTTAATATAATAATGCTTAACCTCAAAATATCAGCAGGAAATTCAAATCCTAGGTTGGCCTAAACATAAAATTAAGATCTAGGGTTTCATACTTAAGAGCTCTCTCTCTTCATTTGAAGGGGTCTTCTTCTAAGAATCTAAGAGTAGGTTTTTGGAGCATTAGAGCCTTCTTTGTAGAGAAAGAGTAGATCTTTGAAGTCTTCAACAACATTCAACATTCATCCATCAAGCATTCATCAAGCATCATTTTATCAATTGGGGGCTTTTGAAGATGTAGAAGAACAAGAGGAGATCACCGATTGACGATTGGCTTGTACCTCTCCCTTGGGGTTGGGTATGGTTTCATGTTGTTTTCATGTCTTTTCATAAGCTTCATTTTGATTCATATTCATGCTATAGATCACTTTGCATTATGGATTTATAGTATTTACTTTGTCAATTATAAGCAATTAGGGTTTACTCTTTAGGGTTGCTCTAGATTGCTTGCTTTCATCTTAGGATCTTGCACACACACAAGGTTCTTGCACACACATTTTTAGTACATTATCGGCTATTTATGGAGGTGGAAATCACCAACACAGGGGTTTGACTAACACAAAACCCTATATAGCCACCCCAAACCCTCTTTTTTGCATAGGTTTGGATTTGAGTGTCGCTGGAAGTTTCGGGACCAGATGAGCACACAGGGACAGTTCCTAGTTGCAGATCTCAATAAAAACATTAAGGACAGGGACGTGGCACCCTAGTCCTACCCAAGACAGTGGCATGGTGCCATGGTCTTGCCCTCTGTTAGTAGAATCTGGCATAACAGTACTTTGCAAGCTCCAGAATCCATCTTGTTAGTTGCAACTCCAAAAGTGCAAAATCAGGACAGTGACATGGCACCCTGGTCCTGGACATTTCTGCTCGGATTTCAGACATAGGCGCAACCCTTATTTTTCCTTTTGATTTTTACTTTTCAGTAGTATATCAGTTGTCCTTTGATCTGCATTATCAGATTAGGGTTTGCTTGCTTACTTGCATTCTAGGTTAGATTGTATTTTTGCATCATTCATCTCTCTCATTTATAGCAAAGGAATAGAAAACCTAAGAGATAATCCATGGCTCTCTTCCTCATAAGAAGTAGCCAAAGTGCATTACCTCCCTAGGCTCTTTTGTATTCCATGAGTGTGCATGAGAGTGGGATTAGGGTTTCCATACTTAGTCTCACTTTTTCCCCTACACAATTATGTAACCATACAAGTCAAATAGAATTCTATCAAGAAATCAATATCAAATAAATAACATAAACACATAACTCATACATCACAATGTCATTGATCTTCTTCTTCATCCAACTCTTTGTTTGTATCATCCGATCCAAATTTGACATTGTAAGGATTGGTCATATCATCATCATCGTTATTGATATTAGTTTTGATAATGTCATCATCCACATGGATATGATCTTCATGAACATTAACTCCTACATAATCATGATCTAGTTCCCATCTTTGACATCTTCCTTGGGCACGTATTCAACTAACTGTTGATCCTAATGATCATCTACATCATCTTCTAGTTCTTCAATATCTTCTTCCACCACATTATACTTTACTGGCCTTCCTCTTGGATCATGTCTAACAAAAAAAGACCAACCCAGTTTACCTAGAACCTTTGAGTAAAATACCTGTTCACATTGGCTTGGAAGAACATATGGCTCATTTCCAGCTCGCTCGAATGACCTTGTATTAACCATGGTAAATCATTATCATGCTCAATAACAGTTCTCTCGAGATCATTTTCATTCAATCGTAGCATGTACCATTGGATGATGAACATAACTAATTTGAAGGACTTAAAGTCACACTCAAGTATATCATCCAAAATCCCATAGTATCCATTTTCTAAGACTTCTAGATGTATGTCGCTTCTGGATGAAACATTAGTCACCTGAAAGACTGCAATTATCTCATAATTATAAGTTTTTTTTGTGTCATCCAACATTTTGATTTGAAATTTACAACCATTGCACCACATAGCCTTGTGTTATTTCACCTGCAATATGTCAAACATGTAAAAAAATTTGCATCGTCGGATGATAAACATATTTATTCTTGGTTGAATGTATGCGAAGAAAAAAAACTCAACATATATATACATCTATAATATAATTGAAAATAATTAAATAATATGGGTGATTAATATATTTATACGTACTAGTTTATCTCTTAAACCATATGCCAAATCAATTTCCCTTGGTGTAACATTGGAATCTCCATTACGATGAGCTTCTTTAACCAATGAAGCCACACCTTCCCATGTTAATGCGTGACCAAATTGTTGACATCGTTCAATCCATACCGTCATCCAATCAAGATTTCTTGCGACGTAGAAATTATCACATCCCACTCTCAACCAATTGTATCAAAAAAATTGAAATTCACAAATGACGTATAATTAGTTAATTACCATGGTATGCGACCTTAATTTATAATTGATGTATATTGAATATTAATAATAAGTACAATATACATAAAAACCAAATGTAAAATGTATTCTAATTAATCTCCATGACCATATTATAATTACCTCTCACTTTCCTCAATCTACCTTTCCCCATCAGGTACTCCCCTTCAAATTTGTTAATGGATTTGGGATCCCAAATGCGATCTACATTGAACTTTGCTGCAAACTTAGGAAGATATTTAGTGATGTACACCATGGTCTGGTATACCATATATCCCTCCACCATAGAACTCTCAAGATGTTCTCTTTGTGTAACCAAACCCTTAAAAAATTTCTATTGCTTCTCAACCATCCACATTAACCTTGCATGTACAAGGCCACATAATTCAATCTCCTCAACTTGGTGTATGAGGTAGTGTTCTTATGCATTGAAAAATGTTGAAGGTAGACACTTTTTCATTTCACACATTAGATGAGGAATTTTTCTCTTCCAATAATTTATATCTTTTTCATGGATTTCTTTAGATGACAACCATCTACAAGTCATTCAAGGCGCAAATATATTAATGAGATTTAACAAAAACATACAATATATTACATAACAAGCAAAACAAATGACAAATATAAGATCTATACAACAAATTGAACAAATATCGCTACTTACCTTGTTTATTTTTCAAGATCATATATAACTTGCTTGAAATTGTTGTCGAAGTTGTCTGGGAGAGACAACGGTAGAATGTACTACAAGAATTATAAAATGATCTTTTCATTAGTTTTCCAAAATTAGTAAACATGATACACTGAAAAGTACATGTAGTATACAAATATATATATATAATATACCATAATAATTACCTTAATGAAGGTATGCCAATCATGTGTTTTCATCCCTGACCCAAATTCACCTTTCTTTGTTATGATATTGTTTATGTTCGCAACAAATCCTGTGGGAAATTAATTTTTCATATGAATTCTTTTATAGCATTGTTTTGTTGCTCCATTAATGACCAAGGAAGGGTGCTTATATTAATTTGGTCTCCATCGCTATTTAATTGAATGACATTTTTCATTGCATGATTGGCTTCCTGAATGTCACTACAAATTTTGACATTTTTTTCTTTTTAATGTCTTCCATCCAATATTTTCCGTAATGTTTATGTTAAATTCTTTCTAATATGCATTGTATCAAACAAATGCACAATTTGTAGCTGCTCATAGTAGGGAAACCTACTAAATTCTTTGGGATAACTTTTCAGTCCCTGTGAAAGCCAACCATTAATGCCTTGACGACCTTCATGAAGCATATAAGTTAAACAAATTAACAATGACAATCACTGTCAATTACAACATGAGTCAACAAAACACAATATAAAAATATAAATTCCAAACATATCATATATGATAGATAAACAATTTGATCCAATGTATAACCTTGACGATTAATTCTATTATATTCCAACTTCCATAGGCAAGGTGTCATTCTTTCTGATTTTGATGTAGTCTCTTCTTTCCCATTGAAAATATGTTTTTTAGTAGTTCGATACTTATGATATTTGTGAAGGAAGTTCTTATACTCATCAAACCCCTGCTTTCCTAAACTTGTTGAACGACAAGATTTCATCTTTGGACCACAAACTGGACATGCAAATTTTCCCTTTGTTTGAAGACCTCCAAGATCATATATAATTGGATTAAATATGCCAATTTTTATAATTATATATAATGAATAAATTATTTAAAAAAGATGCATGATATCTAATTCATTAAATTAATTATCGTTAAAGTGCAGTCGAACGTTATAACATAACACAAAAATGTGTTAGCCCTGGGGCATCATGAATCGTCCATACAAGCATTGCATGGGATTGAAATTGTCTTTGTCATATTGGTCTATAGACGTCATACATAGTGACACCATTCCATAACTTTAGTAACTTGTCAATAAGAGGCTCAATATATACATTCATATCTTTAACTTGATACTTACTGGTCGGTCCAACAATAGGAATAATAACTACAGTTAAAGTCTCAACCCAAAGTTTGGAAATTCAATATATGAAGTTACTATCTCCATAACTGGAGTTCATTTGATTGTCAACCTAGGGACACATTACTTGAAATGGGTCTGCACTATATATGCACTAAGTTCCTATGATAGCTACCTTGCATTACTGCAGCAACTAAAATCTATGCGGGAAAAGTAAGCAAGAATTAAAACAACTGAATGGCTACAGGAAAAATCTGCATTAACATAAATCTTACTCAACAAATACTAATTAAGCCCAAAGTTGTCAAACAGGAATTACTCTGTTTGCTTTGGCTGCAGGAACAATCAATGGATTTGTTTCCAGTGGCTGCAGGAACAATCAATGCAAGGACATCTACTGCATCGAAAGAAGAAAAATAAATTTAACAAAAGGCACAGGAACACTCACCAAGTGGGCCCCCTTGGATGAATGTATCCAAGCTTCCAAAATAACTTTAAGTGCTCATATTAACATAACTTTATTCATTGTTTCTCAAAAGTCGATACATTATTTAGAATGAAAGGAAACTCAAACACTCTGCAACTTTGTTTCTAAATATTCTTCTCTTTTTCCCTCTCTTTCCTTTCTAACCTCATAAAAGAGATGGAGACACTTATTTAAAAGAAACCAATAACTTCCTACAATTAAGATCATGCCGATGAGAAGAGGCGGATAATATTCATGAAGGAGAACAGTAGGAGTTAAGCCACTAAAAACGTGGATCTAAACCAAACCACAACTAAAACATAGTGTGGCGGTATTACAAGATTGATGCCCACTAGAGTCAGACATAAATGAGTCTTGCATGCCTACTTCTCCTCTGTCGTTCCTTATGCTTATTATCCTCTTTGCTGATTTGAACTTTTAGTCGCCTCCTTGAATATCTCAAATTGCCATCGGCGTGACAGGACAACCTTCTCCGCAACATCTCATTTATTCCTGCAATTGAAAAGAGAGAACATACAAGAATATACATATCTATTTTAATTAATCATAACATCTATTAATTTCACACATGATATCGCCTATAACAATCTGTATGGCAACATGAATAAATCACATGGTTGCAGGAATAACTGGCAAAGACAAAACATGATTTAATGGGTTCAGTTAACATCTGAAATGTATATAATCAAACTTTAATACATCATTACCATCCCATCATATAAATCAAAACGTGACAAAAACTTATGAGTTCTAGGAATAAAAGTGATGAATACTAAGAGGGGGGGGGGGGGTGAATTAGTATGCCAAAAATCAATGTACTTAAACACTTTACTAGACTACCAGTAAACCGGTAAAACAATTTAGCAGACAAACCGGTTACCACACATGCAAACCAAATAGCAAATAATGCATTCACTCATAGAAGAACAAACACCATAACACAAGAGATTTTGACATGGAAACCCAAATGGGAAAAACCACGGGGAGATGGAACTCACAAGTAACTATCTGCAGAATAGGAACCCGACCGGTTAAGGTCATACAATGTTCTTTACTAGAACAGATCCTGTTAGGAATCTCAATCTCTGTTAGGAGATAAGTCTGATTAAAGACTACCTTTCTAGAGGATTTTAGATCCATAGATGTGAACCACCTTGTTAGAGGATTTTCAAAAGGCTTTTGGGCCTACCCGATTAAGGGCTTCAGACCTGTCGAAGATGTGAGTAACCAACAAGTGAGTGATCTATTAAATAACACAGATTGCTTGGTTAGATCCTTGATAGCTCGTTCCTAATGCATTCCAGCATTACTCTAGTCTTCAACACATTCACACTCTCTCTAACTCATCAACCACCTTAAACCCTGGCAACAACCTAAAACCCTAGACATGATGTCCTTACAAAGGAATCTGATTTCATGTCGGTCCAATAGGATTACAATACAATTTCCTAGGTTCAATGCATCTAGACATATTCTGTAACATGACACAAAAAGCATCGTTAAAGTGTCGGCACCATCAAACAATCGGTGGATGGTAACTCATCACAAAATGTCCATTGGTAACTCATCACAGAGTATTACCGGTTCATACAAAATACCGGTTGCCGGTTTGACAAAAATGAAGACTGGGAAATATGTGTTTTGCCGCTTTGATCCTTCATACCGCTTGAGATCCTCAAACCGCTTGGGGTCATCATACCGCTTCAGATCAGTAAACACTTTCTGCAAAACACCAATAGTCTAAAGACTATAATACATCATACTGGTTGGAACAAATACCAGTTGAGCTTTAACTCATACATACAAAAGTGATCTCCATGCAAGTGTGTGTCCATCAATGACAATCACAACATAATCATCAAAAATGCCAACAAAAAGGAGCTAATATCTTAGCTCATCATGCCCTCCAACTTAGTGTCTTGCTGATCCTCCAGCAAGAGGAAAGTTTCTGATTCGGGAACTAACTCTCAAGTCACCAATAGTTCCCTGACTTGTCCCTCCTGAAGCCAAATTCCAATAAAATCCCTTCATCTTTTGTAGTCTAGCCCATCTGGCTTCTTCTGTAGCTACCTCATAGAGTTTGTCTATAATCCTGCATCCCAACAATGGCCACATGAGGATAGGGAGCTGGAAGATCAAGGGTAGCTAGTCATTGTTTTTCATCCTACCCAAATGGATGTATTTAGGGGCTCTCTATATAGCTGCATGCAAATTTGGCAGTGAATGAGGTTCACCTTGTTTCAAGTCCTTTGGCAGATTATTCCAATGTTGAATTAGACAGTCAATTGCAATTTCACTTTCATTCTCAATCAAGTGTTCATATGCTTGGAATATTTCCTCCCTCATTGGTAATACCCGACTCCTTACATCTGGCCTTGCTAATAACTTTTGCCAATCATAATAAAGAACCCATGGGTCTTTGGCTTCGGTCCTAGGTGGCAATGGACAATCAAATTCAAGAGTCTTATATGCTTTGGCCTGAGTTCCCATGCTAATTTCATTTTGCACCCATGACATTAATGCTTTTATGTGGATATCACCGATGTATTAGAAGGGATTCCACTCACTGTCAAAAGTCACAATATAGTTATGCAAGTACAATTCACACAATAAATTTTTAATAGTTGTTGGAGAGGTCTGATAAGCATCATAAAATTCTTCCGAGGTGTCTAAAGAAGGGTTAAGGTCTCTAATAATGTAGTTTAGCTTAAAACTTAAATACCCCTCTTTTAGATGCAAAGCATAAACTCTTGGCGGAGCCCTACATTGCATCAATTCAAGGACCATACTGGTAATTGTATCAATCTTAGCTTCCAATTCTTCAATTTGATTATCCCTCCTTTCAATTTCCCTCTATTGCTTATCAATAATTCCATGTAACCTAGCCCTCTCTATCTCCCACTGCCTATAAAATGTTAATGCAATAGACAAACTAGTGAGAGATGATGGAGGTCTGATAGTTGTTACTTTAGGGCATGGAATTTCTTAAACAGGTTCTTCAAATTGTTCTACCACATATGCCATACTTGAAAGTCTATCAACGCCATGTTCTTCCAGGATTTTAACATCTACTGGACTCCCACGTTCCTCTTCTGATGTTTCAACTGAAATAACCTCCATTGCATCGCCTATTGGATGAACTTTCTATGTACTATGTTGAGTCCTTCTTGCATATACCTTTGGAGTAGCTGCAGGAACGATTTCTACTAGAGGCTTGCTAGGAGTATTTCCCTTCGGCTTACACCTCTTGGCTGCAGGAGAAACCTGTGTTGCTTGTGGCAGAACCATACTTTCATCTTCTGCATCAATTGTTTCTAATTCTTTCCCTTTTCTTTTAGAAGATGCCGCTCCTCTTTGGAAATGAGTGGAGGCTACACAATGTTTGTTTCCATTAGCACTTCTTCTATCACAGTTAAAGCTTCTTTGGCAACGGGAGGTTCATTTCCTACAGAAATTCTAGGAGATGAGGGCTCTCATAAATCCTCCTTTTGGGTTGCTAATTCATCTGCAAAATGAGCATCTTCAACCCTAAATTGCAGTATATCTTCAAATACCCCCCATGCTATTTGAGAAACATCCCTAGGAGAACATTCTACCAACAATTTTATCAAACCATGATGACTAACATAACGATTTCCATTATTTCGTGTTTCTTTGGCACTTATGGAAATAAGATGGTATAGAAAGTTTGGAACATTTACCCTTCGGCCATGCTGTAAATGACTAAGCAATTTGAAATGGATTGGATGTAAATTTGAAACCTTCCATTGCAGATAATGTATTTTATTATATACAATGCCACCTGGGGTCATTCTGTTGGAAGAGATACCCGTCTGGCTCCCTGCTTATCCATCGTCAAAGGTCCACCTGTGGGGTGCGTAAATTCTGCTCTGGCACTTCTTACATCCCTGGATTCAAGAAACAACTCTCCTTCTTGTAGCAACCTAGTAACTTCAACTATTCGTTGTTCTGTAGCAATAACCCTCAATCCTTTGACAGAAGCTTCCCCTTGATTGAATGAATGCATGAACTCAGAAGCAATTTCTTCATTATAATCTATTATTTTCATAAAGTAATCAATCCAACCATGCAACCGAAAATAATGCTCACACAGGGCATCCTGCAACAACGTGTCATGGATTACTGGTTCATGGCAGATAGGATCTGCACCATGACTATCTTAGCTCACAAAATAATTTCCGCAACTAAGAATGAGAGCCTGAAGTAATCTGGTGACTGAAAATATTTGACTAAAAATTCCTTAGGCAGTAGAATTCATTGCTCACTCATACCAAAAAATATCTCATTAAAAATAATGATGGTAGGCAATCAAATCACGTTACTGACAATGACAGATAATTACTAATCTTGGAAATCAGATCGTAAAACACCCCCCCCTCCCCCCGCCAACTTATTTTTGCACATGTCCACACATGCGGAAAGGATAGAGGGAAGTGTATGTGGATTTGAAATAGGCAATAATCATAGTAAAATAATAAATGCATAATTAATAAAAAATAAGTTATGTACATACCTGCAGTCGTGCGAATAAATGCTTCATGAAACAGTTAGCCAAAAGAATGGTGAATTGAAATGATGTGACGTGAATAAAATGATAGATAAAGAAATGAAGTGGGATGACGTGGATGGAAAAAAATTATTTATGCAGAATGATATTTCCATAAGACATGGAAATATATATTTATGAAATGATGCTTGAAAAATTATGAAGTGTTAGGAATGCTCTCTGCAGAAGCTATAGGAACCGCACCTCGAATGCTTCCTTCAATTGCAGTAGGTACTTGTCTAGTTGCTGCAGGAACTAATATTTGATCTTGACTGGTGAATTGCTGTAGGAACAATTCTTTGGTTGCAGGCTTATGATACAGGTGTAGTTGGTGACCATTTACTAAAATCTTGAATCGAACTGGATCAATAGTGGTCAAGCAAACTGTTCCATTTTTTAAAACGTCTTCTATCTCATATGGGCCTAACTATCTTGTTTGCAGCTTTCCCATGGTATCCTTATATCAAGAATCATACAGTAGTGCGCATTCACCTGCTTGAAATTTCTTCTCCTTTATGTACTTATCATGCCACTTAGCTCTCTCATTTTGAATAAGTTTTGTTTGTTGGACAACCATTTTTCTCAACTCATCCAAAGCATTCAATTCTTGAATATGGTCTTTTTGTGCTTCAGAAAGTGTCATATTCAATCGTAGAGCTGTTCTCAGAGTTTTGTGTTCAAACTCAATAGGCATCATTGTTTCTTTTCCATACACCATTTCAAAAGGTGTAAAACCAATTGATATTTTCCATGTTGTTCTATATGCCCAAATGGCTTCAGGAAGTCTTTGAGACCAATATTTTTTATGAACAACTACTATTTTAGTAAGAATGGCTTCTAGATCCCTATTTGTGACTTTTACTTGTGCATTTTCTTGTAGATGGTATGGGGTAGACTTTTTGTGCCTTATATTGTATTCATTAACCAATGTTGCAATCAATGTGGAGGTAAACTGTGGTCCTTGGTCTGAAACAATCTCTCTTGGAACTCCATACCTGGTAAATATTTCTTCATAGAGAAACTCAACCACTTTATTATCTCTTACATGTGTCATAGCTTGTGCTTCCACCCATTTGGTTACATAATCAGTACATACTAGAATATAAGATTTTCCATTGGAAGGGGGATCAATTGGCCCAACAAAATCTAATCCCCATTTATCAAATGGTGCAACTAATATCTGTTGATATAATGGCATCTCATCAGATCTAGTAGGCCTACCTATGTGCTGACATCTGTCACATTTCCTTGTGTATTGTGCGGCATTCTTATATAATGTTGGCCAATAATATCTTGTGCTCAATATTTAATGTGTTGTTCTCTTAGCAGCAAAATTTCCTCCACATGGTTCATCATGACATGCATGAAGGATGTCATATGTTTTATCCTCTCTAACACATCTTCTCATGACTTGGTTAGGTCCAGTATAAAATAAACAATCATCAATCCATGAGAAGTTAAAGCTTTTCTCAACCAACAATCTTCTTTGTTTAGGAGAGAAATGAATTGGCATTTTATTAGCAGCTAAACAATTGGCAATATCAACATGCCAGGGAGTGTGTGCCTGTATAAGGATTAAATGTTCATATGGAAAAGAATCATCTATGGCTGCAAGATCATCCTGCAATTGAAGCCTAGAAAGATAATCTGCAACCACATTGGACTTTCCTGGTTTATCAATAACTGTGATATCAAATGCTCGCATCAATAGTAACCAGCGAGCCAATCTTCCTGTAATTGAAGGTTTGTTCATGAGATATCTAATTGCGGTATGATCAGTATGCACAAATATTGGATATTCCGTTATATAATGCCTGAATTTGTTGAATGCATATATAATTGCTAACATTTCATTTTCAGTGATAGTGTAATTTAGCTCAGGCCCCTGCATGTTCTTGCTAATATAATAAATCACACTTTCCAAATTATCAATCTTTTGTCCTAAGATGGCTCCTATGGCATAATCTAATGCATCTGTATGAATTTGAAATGGTAAGGACCTGTTTGGACCTTTAAGAACTAGTGTTTGGGTTAAACCTTGTTTGAGCTTCAAGAAAGCTTCATTGCATGATGAAGTCTAACTAAATTCCACATCCTTGATCAAAAGAGAATATAAATCGTTTGCGATTTCACTGAAATCTTTGATAAACCTTCTATAATATCCAACATGACCAAGAAAACTTCTGACATCTTTTTTCTTTACTGGTGTGACGATATTTTGAATAGCTTCTATTTTTGTTGGGTCAACTTGTATTCCATTTATAGAGATATGATGACCAAGAACTATACCTTCTTGCATCATCATGAAGCACTTTTCACTATTCAATGAAAAATTATAGTCTTCACACCATTGCAAAACTTTCTTTAGGTTCTTCAATGCTTCTTCAAATTCCGAACCATAGGTTGTAAAATCATCCATATAAATTTCCATGTTGTACTAGGAAATATCTGAGAATATGCTTATCATTGCTCTTTGAAAAGTAGCTGGAGCATTACATAATCCAAAAGGAAGAACAAAATATGTATATATTCCCCAAGGACAATTAAATATAGTCTTTTCTTGATCCTTTGGGGCAATTTGAATCTGATTGTAGCCACTGAATCCATCAAGAAATGAGAAGTATCACTTCCCTGCCAAGGAGTCTAATACCTAATCCACAAATTGTAATGGAAAATGATCCTTTCTAATTGCCAAGTTCAAAGCTCTATAATCCACACATACCTGCCATTTTCCTCCTTTCTTGGGAACTATCACTAAAGCTGATACCCATTGACTATCCGAAATAGGATAGATAAATTCAACATTTAACAATTTTTGCAATTCTTCTTTAACTATTTCTCTTAATGCAGGATTGATTCTTCTATGTGGCTGTCTAAGTGGTCTACAGTCTTCTTTTATGTAGACATTTGAGCAAGTCCACAAGTGCTACTCTTTGAGTTTCTGTAAGCTTACTATTGATATTCAAATATTTGTTTGAATCAAGTTCCACTTTTATAGTAAGATCAATCTGAGATACTTCAGAAAAATGAGAAGTGTAGACTTCTTGCGGCAACAAAGTATGCAATATATCAGTAGCTGCAGGAAAGTATGATTCTGAAATATTTGATACTAACTCCTACAACTGTTGCTCTTTTCTTAATTCATTTGTCATAATTTTATAAAGAATTGAGTCATCATCATGAAGTTGGATGAATGGTTCTCTATTAATCATCATAAGGTGATTGATTGAGTCAACTCCTTCTTTGAATTATTCTCCCAAGTTAGGCCAAATGGCTTGTTGTTGATTAAATTGAGGCTAAGCAAGAGAATACAGAGCTAATGCTTTAGTAGTATTTCCATCTGAGATAGTCATATCCCCTGACTGACATCCAATGTATGCATCAGTTGTAGCAAGCCAAGGTCTTCCCAAGATCATTGGATATCCTCCCAATGTGGCCTTAGGAGACATGATCATAATGTCTGCAAGGTATTCCCAAGAATCCAAAGCAACAACTATATCTTCAATCATACCATGAGGTCGAACTATAGAACTATCAGCAAGCTGTAGGACTGTAGGTGTAGGTCTGAGACTAGTTATTTCAAGTCACTGCATAATATCCCTTGTCATAATATTAATGGTTGCTCCCAAATCTATCAAAGCATTCTTTATCTAAGTGTCATTGATGACTATATTCACAACAGGGCTACCAATATCATCATACTTAGGAATTGAAACTTTTCCTAACATAATATCAGCCAATTGACCCATTACATGCACTGTTTGTGGATCTTTTTGATAACTCAATGATGAACCACAAGTACCAGACCGGTACTGAGAGGGGGGGGGGTGAATCAGTACAAACACAAATACAGTCCAAAACCGGTTTGCCAACAAATACTCCAAATGACTGACAAACAGGGATACTGGTAAAACAGAGTGCAACCGGTAATATCCAGTACAGTTCAATCAGTCATGAACCAGTCACTCGATAAGCTTCCCTCTTAGCTCAATACTACAATATCATTATATTCTCATGCATAAACAGGTAAACTTGATCATCAGATCTTCACAACAGTGAGTTCAATATGTTTTATAGACAGGCATAAAACATAGAACCTTCATATGCTTAACAGGTAAACAAAGCATCACAAGACAAAATCATTTCACATGACACACACATTTTTCACGTGGAAACCCAACTGGGAAAAACCACGATGGGGATGAATACCCACAAGCTGCTTTTTTAACTCTTTAGAAGTCCACTCTGTTAGGAGCCTTGTCTGGTTAAAGACATTACAATAGGTTCTGCTAGGAACCGATCCTGTTAGGGATCACCCGGTTAAGGGATGGCTATAATACCCTGTTAAGGGTTAAACCTGGTTAGGGTTACCTTGTTAGAGGATTTCAAGAACTCAATAGCTAAAGGATCTCCAGAGCTCTATAGCTTCTCAGAACTCATTAACCTCGAGTTACCCAGTTAAGGGATTTGAATCAAGCCTGTTAAGACCACCCTGTTAGGGGATTTTGCAACAAGCCAGTTAAGGCTACCCTATTAGGGGATTTTACAACTATTGAAGTGGTTAGAGATCAACAGGAATTACAATGATCTGTTAACAACACTCAATGCTAATGCAGATCCATTTTGGCTCCTCTTCACCTTCTGCACATTCACTTTGCAGGTATCTCTTTTCTCCTTTAGTCTGGCAAGAATTATGTATCACTTCCCTAGGATACACACACACAACTTTTGCCAACAACCTTAGAAAGAAACACAACATCGACCTTATAGGAGACATACAGGTCGGTAGCAAAAACCCTAAACCCTAAACCTGTTAGGTTAAGCAATTCAAGCAGTTCAATCCTGACCGTTGAATCATACTACATTAAATGCAACAATCTTGAATCGATCTCAAGACATTCTCCATCGTCCATTATCCACCGATTTCATGGTGGCCGATAACCCATCACGCGTTATCACCGTTTGACAGGCTTCGCACATTCTCGAGGTACATAGGAATAGTCTTCTTCATGCAAGATCCTTCACGTGCATAGAGCTTACGTGACAACACGATCTGATTTCCATTATACTGCTAACTCATCACATGAAGATCACTGATTGAGTCACTTGAGGTGCTCCAACCAGAAACCCTGAAGTGGAAGCTACCTACCAACCGGTAGTCATACAATGCTTCCATGTGCCGGTTCCCATAACTACATGCCAGTTCATCTTGAACAAATATGCTGCTTCACTTTGGCATATAAACTGGTTCATACATATGCCGGTTCCTCTCTCTTTTCACCTATCACATATGCTGGATCTCTTCATAACACATATTGACATCAATGACAACATATAATGTCATTATGTCTTCATGCCGGTTCACATAATGCCAACAATCTCCCCCTTTGGCATTGATGGCAATATACAAAGATATCTCTCCACTTCACTCCTTCTCCCCTATTTGTTGCAGATATCTTTTCTGCTTCACCCTTCTCCCCCTTTGACAACAATGCCAAAGTGGAGGTACAAACATCTCTGTTCCATCATGCTGCTCCCCCTAAGGAGTAGCATCCTTCAACACATCAATCAACCAAAAATTTGTCTGTCAAATACCTGACTGATGTGGAACAATTACTTTTAGTTCACCTCCTGAAGGGGCAATACCCCTAATTCACCTCTCAAATGCACAAATGTTGTCTTTGGGAGAGGCTTAGTGAATATGTCTACTAATTGCTCCTTACTGGACACATGCTCCAGTGCAATCTCTTTATTCTGAACCTTTTCCCTCAAGAAATGATACTTAAGCTCAAAATGCTTGGTTCTCGAATGTAAAACCAGATTCTTTGATATATTGATAGCACTTGTGTTATCATAGAATATGCTTACCAGTTTAGATACAGGGATCTTGAAGCCTTCTAGTACATGCTTCATCCAGATTGTCTGAGTGCAGTTCATGAAAGCTGCAACATACTCCGCTTCAGCTGTAGATTGAGAGATACAACTCTGCTTTTTACTCATCCATGAGACCAGTCTACCACCGAGAAAGAATGCACCACTGGTTGTGCTTTTCTGGTCATCCACATTACCTGCCCAATCAACATCTGTGAACACTTTCAGATTGAAATTATTGTTGTATGGGTACCACAATCCATAGTCAACTATTCCCTTCAGATACCTAAGAATCCGCTTGACTGCAATCAAGTGAGATTCTCTTGGACTCTTCTGGAACCTTGCAGTAATGCCAACTGCATGTGCAATATCCAGTCTGCTATGCACTACATAATGCAACTTACCAATCATTGATCGGTATTCCTTCTCATCAACAAGTGCGGAATCATCCTCTTTTGTCAATTTGCAACCGGTCACCATCGGTGTACCAACCGGTTTGATATCTTCCATGCCAAAGGTCTTCAATACCTCTTTGACATATTTGGACTGAGTGATAAAGATTCCATCTTCCATCTGCTAGATTTGTAGTCCAATGAAGAACTTAATCTCCCCTATGAGTGACATCTCAAACTCTTTCTTCATCTCATCAACAAAATCATGACTCATCTTGTCATCTCCTCCAAAGATGATGTCATCAACAAAAATTTCATAGATCAGGATCTGATCTCCTTTAGACTTCAAGTAGATATTGCTATCTTCACTTGTTCTCTCAAATCCAATCTTCACAAGATGGGAATGTAGGTGCTCATACCATGCCCTAGGTGCTTGCTTTAGACCATATAATTCTTTATGTAGCCTACATACCATGTCACTGTCTTTAGATAGGGTAAACCCATCTGGTTGCTCAATATACACCTCTTCTTCAAGTACACCATTTAGGAATGTAGATTTTACATCCATTTGATATACTTTGAACCTCTTAAAAGCTACATATGCAAGAAGCATACGAACTCCTTCCAATCTGGCTACAGAAGCAAAGGTTTCCCCATAGTCTTCTCCTTCTTCTTGAGCATATCCTTTGCATTTGAATTTGGCTCTATTCCTAATCATTGTGCCATCCTCATTCAACTTATTTCTGAACACCCATTTGGTGCCAATGATAATTTTATGCTTAGGTCTGGGTACCAAGGACCATGTACCATTTTCCCCTATCTGATCAAGTTCCTCTTCCATTGCCTTGATCCAGTCTTCATCTTTATGAGCCTCTTTGAATGATTTAGGCTCAAATTCAGAGATCATACATGAGTTTTCTCTGATCTTTCTTCTTGTAAGGATTCTTGCATCCTTATCACCTATGATCTGCTTAGGATCATGATTCAACTTGACATACCGAGGAATGGTCTTAACTGGTTCTTCTTGCTTTTCTTCTTCATCCTCATCTTCATCAGTATCAGCATTCACCAGTTCAGTGACACTATCACTGGTACTTGGTTGGCTAACAACCGGTTCCCAGAAGGTTGCAACCGGTTCATTTACAACTTGCTCACTGCCGGTTTCCTTAGTCTTCTCAGAGGATTCATCAACTCTTACATTGATGCTTTCCATAATTCTCTGAGTCCTATTGTTGTAGCACTTGAAAGCTTTACTCTTGGTGGAATATCCTAGAAATATTCCCTCATCACATTTAGCTTCAAATTTGCACTGATGTTCACTCCTCTTGATGTAACATTTGCTACCAAATACCTTAAAGTAGCTAACCACAGGTGTCTTACTGGTCCAATACTCATAAGGAGTTTTGTCCTTACCCTTTTTGATGAGTACCCGGTTCATAGTGTAGACTGCAGTGCTCACCGCTTCTCTCCAAAAGGTGTGAGCTACCTTTCCTTGAATCAACATGGTTCTAGCTGCTTCAACCACAGTCTGGTTATTCCTCTCTGCTAGGCCATTTTGTTGTGGAGTCCGGGGGGCAGACAATTGTCTCCTGATGCCAAATTCTTCACAATACTTGTTGAATTCACTGGAAGTGAATTCCCCTCCTTGATCAGTTCTGAGACATTTGATCATTTTACCACTTTCCTTCTCCACTAATGCTCTGAAAGATTTGAATTTCCCAAAAGCTTTAGACTTGTCTTTCAAGAATGTGACACACATCATTCTTGAGCAGTCATCAGTGAGGATCATGAAGTACCAGTCACCCTGCACACTTCTAGTTTTCATAGGACCACAAAAATCAGTATGTACAAGATCAAGCAAGTTGTCAGCAGTGAAAGATTTACCTTTAAAAGTTGAGGAAGACATTTTCCCTAGTTGACATTCTCTACACAAGGTATTATCCGATTTTCTCAGCACCGACAACCCTCTAACTGCCTTGATCTTACAAGCCTTCACAATGTTATCAAAGTTCACATGGCAAAGTCTCCTATGCCATATCTAGCTGTCATCAAGCTTAGCTCTAAGACATGTACTTATATATGCATTCAGATGAAATAGGTTACCTTTAGTCTGCATGCCGGTGGCCACTAATTTACCATCTTTTCCTTTGATTCTGCAAACTCCATTCTTGAATTGCAGAGTGAGGCCACTGTCATTTAGCTGGGCAACACTTAGAAGGTTGTGTCTGAGACCATCAACCCAGTACACATTTGCAGCACTACTCTTTCCATTCAAAGAGATGGACCCTCTACCTTTGACCATGCATGGTGCATCATTGCCAAAGCAAACCACACCACCATCATACTCCTCTAAGGATAGAAACTTGCTCCGGTCACCAGTCATATGGTGAGAACAACCACTGTCAATGATCTATTCATTGGAATCATCAAACCGGGAGACAAGAGCCTTCTTGTCTGCCACATCTTCCTTTACAACAACAAACACAATGTCTTCATTCTCTTCATCTTCTGGTTCCTCATCTGTGACACCTTCATCAACTGCCACAAAACAATTTCTCCGGTTTCCTCCTTTGAATTTCTTGAACCTTTCTGGTTTATCCTTGTTGTCACTATTAGGATAGTTCATAGCAATATGTCCTATCTAGTTACAGGAGAAACATTTTAAAGGGAGCTTACCTTTGTATTTACCAATTCCTTTTGGAAATCTCCTAGCAAGAAGAGCTTCAAATTCCATTAGAAACTCTTCATCATTCATTTCTCTGTTCTAATTAGGTTCCCCACTAGTGCTAGCCTCTTTTCCTTTTCTGGATGGTATAGCAGAGGCTCTAAAAGTTGATTCTATCTTTTGAACACTGCCATCAAAACTATTTAGCTCATAGGCTATCAACTTGGCTATGATGGAGTCCAAGGACACCTTAGACTTGTCTATTGATCTCAGCTCCTGAATAGTAGTGACCCTTATTGCATAGACTGGCAACAGGGATCTCAGGACTTTACTTACCATAGTGGAATCTTCTATTTTGCCACCTACACTCTTTATTTCTCCAACAACTGTTTTGATTCTTATTCCATACTGCTGAATGGTCTCTCCTTCAACCATCTGCATGTCTTCAAACTTCCCTCTCAGGCTTTCTTCCTTAGCCTGTTTTACATGCTCATCACCACCATAGATATTTTGAAGAGCATCCCATACCTCCTTGGGATTTTCCTTGTCCTGAACATTGATAAATTCAATGTTAGATAAACTACTACTGAGGATTTTTGACAATCTTGGTAGGGTTCAATTTTGAGATTGCAACTTTAATTTGGCCTATCTACAGATCATAAAATCACTCAATTTTTTCAGGTTAGCTGTAAAATCATCATAACTTTCATCCCTGCAAATTTCGAAAAAAGTTGCGAGGATCGTGTGCACCCCGAGCGCCACGGTCCCGGATATTTTTTCCGAAATTTCGGGAGATTGTCCTGATTGTATTTAACAGCTTAAATCTGGAAGATTGGCTGGTTTTACTGAAATTTGCTACCTCTAAAATTCAAAATCTTCTCTCTTTCTTTAGTGCATGAGTTTTACAACAATAAGCCCTACTTACACTATTCCCGTTAGACGAAGGCTTAGAATTAAGTCCTTCCAAGGTTTAATTACTGAGGAGATGGAACCTAATTTGAATGGCCTTTTTAACGAGCACATGGGTAATTCCTCTAATCCTCTTAATGATGAAGAAGCTCTCCATGAGGTTTCTGTAGAACAACTTTCAAAATTGGATAACCAATTTGACGATTTTCGACAATGGATGTCTCAAGAATACCCTGATAGTCAAGCTCTTCCTTTAATTGAGGGTCTAAAACGTATGCTTCAAAGTGATAAGAATGGAATTGATATTTTGCGTGGTATTGCACACATTATGGATTCAAATGTGATGCCTATGAAAAGTTGTGCCGAAACCTTAGGTTATACACAACCTCCTACTCAAGACAATCATTCTATTCCTTTGATGACTTCTATTGCTAGTATACCTACTTTTACATCAAACATAATGACTACTTCAATACAAGACATTCCTCCTATGATCACTAGTCATGGGGGCAATCCCTCTTCTTCAATCAACCCTCTTCCTTCATTCAATCTGACTTCTTCATTCATTCCTTCAATAAGTGTTCCTATTACATCTCCACAAATGAACATGACGCAAGGGGGCAATTCATTTAACCATTCCATTCCTCCTTGTAGTGTTCCTCCTATCCAATCATCTCCTATGACTAACTATCATAGTGTCCCACCACCTTACTCTCTACCTTCTTTCAATAACATAACACCTCCATCACAATCTAACACGTCTAACATGAACTCTTCGACTGAAGCGACCATTAACAATCTTGCACAAACTGTCTCTTCTTTACAGCAACAAATTGCCTCTATGAATCAATCTAAGTTTAGTGTGCCCACATTTGATGTTGCGAGCCCACTTTCTCTTGACATTGTCTGAGCTATTCCCCCTAAACATGTTGAAATTCCGCATTTGGAGATTTATAATGGTAAGGGTGATCCTCTAGCACATGTTAAGACCTTTCAAACAATATGTACTGATTTTGCTTATGACCAAAGGTTGCTTGCAAAACTGTTTACTAGAACATTAAGAGATAAAGCCCTACAATGGTATTGCTCGTTGCCTTCCTATTCTATTTCTTCTTTCGAACAACTTGCAAATGCTTTCATTCAACAATTTCAAAACAATATAAGTCCTAAAGTTACTTTGATTGATTTAATGCATTGTAAACAAGGTGTTAAAGAAAAAGTGACTGATTTCATTGGTAGATATAAGCATTTGTATGCTCAAATTTCTTTTCCAGTGCCTGACAATGATATTCAAAGAATCTTTATTTCTAATTTACAAAAAGATATTTGAGACAAACTCCTATTTTCTGAGTTTACTTCTTTCCAACAGTTGTGTGCAACTCTTCACAATTATCAACTGACTGTGAGTCAAATGGAACAATCACATCCTATGGCTCCGAGTGATAAGGGTGATAGTAGTCAACAACCATTTGGGAATTTTAAACCGAACAGAGAGTCCATTAAATTCAATGAAAACATCATCAACAACAATGTGAGTGCAGCATCAGGTGTGTCTCCTATTTCTAAGTTTTTTAAGAAAGAAAGAAAGTTTACTCCTTTGAATGAATCATTGCATAGTATTATGAATAAGTTATTGGAACAAAATGTGCTTACTCTCCCTCCTATAAAGCAAATAGATCTTGCAAAGATTAACTCACCCTATTTTGATGACAAATCTTTTTGTCAATTTCATCATCATCCTGGGCATGATATTGAAAAATGTTTTGCTTTAAAGGGTAAAATTCAAGATTTGATTGATAATAATACTATTTCTGTTTCTGGTGTGAATGATAAAGGCAACACATCTGTAGCTCCTTCAAACCAAAATCTTCAGATTTTTACTGATCCATTGCCTTCTCATACCTCTAATGCGATTGATACTACTGATTCCTCTGTCTCACCTGATGATCTTGTGTCTATGACTCCGAATGTGGTTAACTTTGTAGAGCAACAGAAAATCCCTAAGGAACGTTCCATCACCTTTGATTCTAGTGAAACTATTAGAGCACCTGATGGTCCTTTATATATAGTTGCAAAAGTCAAGAACACACCTTGCCGTGGAGTGCTTATTGATCCTTCATGCATGGTTAATGTTATTACTGAAGAATTTCTTTTTACTTTGCAATTGAATCAAGTGATCTATGACAAAACAGATGTGGTTGTGAAACTATTTGATGCATTTTCTTCTCCTGCAATTGGTTCTATTACATTACCTATTGAGGTCCATAACAAATCCCTTGATGTGGACTTTGCTATTATTCCATCATCCGAACAATTTCGTGTGAAGCTAGGCTATCCTTGGCTATCTTCCATGAAAGCTATTGCTTCTCCTATCCACAAGTGTTTGAAATTTCCCCATAATGGTGAAGTTGTTACTGTCAATCATAGTCTCTTTAAACCAGCTGAAAGAACTTCTAGCGTTCCTATTGATTATTTTCGGCCTAAACAATTCCAATCTCTTCCTCCGCGAAGTGATCATCTTTTCAAATCTTATCAAAAGTGGAAAAAAGATATGATCCTATCTCTAAGTGAACCTAGAACACCCAAACTTGACATTCCTATCGTTCTTGAGAAGGAAGTTCTTCCTTTGAAAGATAAAACTAATGTCTTTCCTCAAGAAGATTCCCAACCCATCCCTATGGATGTGACTATGCCTATGATTAATAAACTTCCTAAAAGTAGACCTATACCTCCTCGTCATGATGGACTTGGTCTCCTTCCTAAACCAAATATTCCTCCCTTATATGGAGCAGTTCCTCCTCCTTCCTCTTATGGAGAGAAGAGACTTTCCTCTTCTCCTATTGTTCAACCTAAGAGACCACAACCTAAACACCCAAGTGATAAGGATGAGAACATTCCTCCTCCTCAATCTTCGCAACTTCCTACTAAGACTAGACGAAATCGTTCTGCACGTGAACGCCGACGAAAGCATCGTCTTAGAGCTCAGGCAGCTGCTTCTCAAACTTTGCAATCCCCCAAAACACCTTCAACTAGTATTATTCCATTTTCTCCTCAGCCGAAAATTGAGCCAAAATCTCCTAAACATAAGATGCATGATGGTCTTGATCCTGTGCGAGTTAAAGATCCTATTTTTATAAATCTTGATGATGATATAGATGAAAATGTTATTCATGATGAAAATGCTACTTCTCCTGTTCATTCTGATAGTGAATATGAACTTGTTGATATTGATAACCATTTATCTAATGAATTTTCTAAAGCACTTATCCTAGCTCCTAGACAAGAACATCGTGGCTTGGGATATGAACATAGCCCTTGTTTGGATCTTGTGATAGCTCCATCTACTGTGTTGGATGTTCCTCCTCTAGCGTGTTCCCTACCTTCCCGAAACATTGATCAGCAAGATCGGGGGGTAGATGACATGCTAGACTAGTTTCATTAGCATAGCAGATTCTCTGCTCCTCTATTTCTTTTGTTACTTCTTCTATATGTTATTCTCATTCTTCTATTTGTTGTCCTTAGTGTTGTCTACTTGAGGACGATGCAAAACATTGAGATCTCTTTTGGTCTCTCTCATGTTGACTCAAAAGACACATGTGTTCCCTTCTTCTAGGTGACCTTCCTTGATTGGGGAATGAAGAACAATTATGCATACATACATATGATATACATGAATTATCATACAGCATACTGACCCCAAGGAAAGCGAAGTCACCTTGTGCTTTGTGTTTTGCGTCTATTATCCTTGGGTTTATCTCACACTTGGGGGCTAAATCCTTGTGATAACGTGCTCCTTTCTCATTTCTTATATGTATCACTACCTTAAAGCAATCACCCCCGGTGAGGCGTGTGCGATCGCTTTAACGTAGGGGGGCATACATCCCGTCCATATCTTTTCAAGATACTTGAAAATTTCTTGACAAATTTAGCTTTGCCTTGAAAATTTTTGATATCTTGCTTGCATGACTCATAGTGAGGGAACCTTACTGCTGACAGTCATGGTTCTCCCTCGTGATCTTCCCTTTTACTTTGTCAATCGAAGTCGTAAGATCCTTAGTCCACTGGGGGCTTGGTGTATCTTGCCTCCTTGACGTGGTGAAAGTTTTTCAATATTGTTTCCTTGTACTTTACCGGAAGTATGAGCATACGCTTATACTCCTGCTAAAGTGGGGGCTAAATGTAGCGTCCTAAAATTGCGACACTTGCAATTTCGACCGCATTTGGGTCTTCACGATGGCGACGCAACACTGAACCTGAATGGAGACCCCGAAACTTGCTCACGACACCAAAAACTGCATTTTTCAAGCACCCTGACCTGATCCTCCTTGCACCGTGCTGTCCCGGGAGGTGGGACCAGAGCGCCCAGTGCCCTGGTCCTTCAGGACGAGGGCGCCCAGCGCCCTGGTCCCCCAGGACCATGGCGCCCAGAGCCCTGGTCCCTGGCCCTATTTTTGGGCCCGGTCTCCTATGGGACTTCGGGTCTTTTTGTTTGCAATTTGGAAAATAACATTTCCTGGTCGGCCTAAGGTCGGGAAAATCAGTCTTTTAACCCTAATTGGCAAGTATATAAACTACTTTTCCTCTCTCATTTTGGGGAGGATGGAAAAAAGTTGGAAACAATATTCAAACATTCAAACATTCAAGCATTCAAGCATCCAAGCATTCGTTCAAGCAATTGATCATTCTAAGTCTCCATTCAAGGCTAGGTGTTGCATTCAAGACAAGGATTCAACCATTGAAGAGGAGATCACATGCTACAACATACAACATACAACAAACAACAACATCTATACCTTCGCATATAAGGATACAAACATCCTTACAACAAGGTACTAGTACTTGTTTTACATTACAGTCATTTACATTTACAACATTTCTCATTTCTTGGTTAATTCCAAAACCGGGGTTTGACCTAAGGGAAAACCCCTAATCCCTAACCCCCCAATCGTCTTCGCTTTTCTGTGTGTAGGTTGCAGGTACGCGGCTGAAATTGAAGATCTGGAATCCTTGTGCAGAGACGAATAGATCCCCCTTCGTTTCGCGGATTTTTCGGAGGACCGTGTGCACGCCGGGCGCCATCGTCCTGTCAACTTTTGCTCAAATTTGCAGGACAGCGCCGTCTCGACATTTTACTGCTAATTCCAAGTCCGCAGCTTCATATCATATCCCTATCTCTATTTATAAGTGAATCTTTCTTGCTTCTACATGCATTCCTAGTTCAATCTTTCTATCTACATTCTTTACAAAAGAGGGTATCCTTGCTATCACAACCCTTGAAACTCATATAGAATCCAATCTTGCATTGCATGGGATTGGATCTTGTGGGTTTCAACCCCTCTTTTGAATGTAAAGTCCCTCCTAAGTGAAAACCATCAACCCTAGTGACTCTCCCTTCTCTCTCCTTGGAGTTGGGGAGGGGAGAACGACTAGGGTTCGATTTTTCCGCTTTACAGAGACATACAGGTCAGTAGCAAAAACCCTAAACCCTAAAAATGTTAGGTTAAGCAATTCAAGCGGTTCAATCCTGGCCATTGAATCATACTGCATTAAATGCAACAATCTTGAATCGATCTCAGGACATTCTCCATCGTCCATTATCCACCGATTTCATGGCAGCTGATAACCCATCACATGTTATCACTGTTTGACAGACTTCGCACATTCCTGAGGTAGATTGGAATAGTCTTCTTCATGCAAGATCCTTCACGCGCACAGAGCTTATGTGGCAACACGATCTGATTTCCATTATATTGCTAACTCATCACATGAAGATCACCGATTGAGTCACTTGAGGTGCTCCAACCAGAAACCCTGAAGTGGAAGCTACCTACCAATCGGTAGTCATACAATGCTTCCTTGTGCCGGTTCCCATAACTACATGCTGGTTCATCTTGAACAAATATGTTGCTTCACTTTGGCATATAAACCAGTTCATACATATGTTGGTTCTCTTCATAACACATATTGATATCAATGACAACATATAATGTCATTATGTCTTCAGGCCAGTTCACATAATGCCAACACTTTTTTATTTCTACGAGGCTTCTTTAGACATGCTTCCCTAAGTGCCTTACTATAAACAGGGACATCCTTTATAGCTTGTAACAATGGAATTTTAACACATACATGTTTCAAATGATCTATAATATCAAAAATGTCCTCCTGTTCTGGAAGAATCTCTTTTTCTTGCAACCTCTAAGGAAATGGGGGTAGTTGCTGATTTTGAGGTATTGGGACTATTGGACTAGAGATTTCTTGTTCTTTGAGTATTTCAGTTATAATTGGAGGGGACAGATTAGGCAAAGTTGTCCCAGATTTGAGGTGAATATCACTTATAGATAGAGAATAGGTCAGTTATTGATTAGGATTAGCTGAATAAACTTGTTGTTGTTGTTGAGATTTTCCATTAGGATTAGACATTAGTTGAGTGGGAAACTGTGTGGGTTTAGGTGGAACAATAATTGCTGCAAGGGGAGGCATTATTGTAGGTAGTTGTGGCTTTTGCATAGGCTGTTGACATCCAGAAGACTGATTTGTTCATGGCTGACTCCCCCTCCATTGAGGAGCAGGTTGCCAATTTCCTTGAAATTGCTGCCATGGTCCCTGAGGTGGAGACCAATTTCCTTGTGGCTGCTGCCATTTTGGAGTTTGACTAGAAAAATGTTTCCCTTGGCCTTGAGGACCATACCAATTTGGATAACTACCAAAATTTTGAGCATATGGAGACTATCATTGATTATTTGGTGCATAGGAATTTCCACTATAACTAGAAAAAGAAAGTGGATCGGGAGGCATACATTGTCTTGGAAATTTTGGCCTTTTTTGAGAAACATAGAAAACTTGTTCATCATCACCCTGTATTGTCTTGAAGTCAGGAACTTCAATATTTGTAGCCATTTTACATTTGCGGTCTCTTTTCCTTTATCTACAATGAGAGCAGAATTCTGCAAGAACTACATCAGCTTCCTCATGCTTCTTCTTAGCTGAGAGTGTCTCCAGTTGAGTAGCCATATCGCTTATGATATCCTCCTTAAAGTCCTTCAACAAATGGCTCAGTTCCATTCTAGAAACCCCATTACCAGATGTAGATGAAGAAACTCCTGGCTTGAAATGCCTATTTTTCTTAGAAGTAGATCTAGAATATTTCTAACAAATTTGTCCAATGTCATTCCATATGGATTGTGTTATGTTACCTCCTCCCATAAGTGATGCAGAGAGACTTGGAGCTTGGTTCAACACACCTTCTTGAATGACTTGTCCTACTCAACCCTTCAACTACTCAAGTCCATCCATTGGCACTTAGTAGGGGTTATGCTAATGAGACCTCCAAGGTCTGAACCTCTTTGGCTTGCCTCCTAGGTATAGCCAATGGTTTTTGGACAATCAACTCCACCTCCTGAGGTTGTCACCTCAATCACACACACTCCACTCTAGGGCTCCAACCACTCCTACAAGGATCTCAACACACTACCACTTCCAATGGATTCCCAATGCTTCTACCAAGTGTCTTTAAATAATTTTGAGGCTTTTGGGTCATCAAACCCATCGCTTGTGCTTCTTACCCTTTCTAGGTCTCTACCGGTTCCAAAATAGGCCTAATTGCATTAGCCCTCCCTTAGGGGTTTTAGGGTCTTAGTCTGTAAAATTACCAAACAAGGCTAGAAATAAATCATGGATTCGAGTACCCTTTTGGAAGTTATAGACAATACTAGAAAAGTGCATCTGGGTTATTCGTACAAGTGGGGTTTCCAATACTACACTATTTTGAAGAGTTTAGGCCTCACTAGGTGACTTGGCAAGATGGATCAAATTCACTAGTAAAGACTCCTAAAAAAAAAATTAGGAATCTTCAAGGGCACTCAAATGGATTTCCATTCATGTGTCACTTGTTCCTACACCAATCCCCATGTGCTCATAAATCACACTTTTCTTGTTGTCTTAACTCACCTGCTCCCAACAGTGAGCCTAGGGCTTCATTGTTTCTCCTCCCCAAGGACCTGCAAAACAAAAAATCCTATCCTAAAGCTATGTACAGACCCTAAACTAGAATTCTTAATGATTTCAATAGGTTCCATCAAAGAATGCCTATTTTAGAGCCATTTTCTTGCTCTTAAACCCTACTTGCAAGGGTTTTGCACCTAGTTGCAAAGAATGGAGGAAATCTCTGCAACCTAGATCAATCAAACCTACAATTAAAACTTAATGAAGACAAATACAATTAACCCTCATGAACTGCAAATATTTTACACCATCTAGTCCGTACTGGACCGTACAAGCAATGAAAAAAGGTGAAAATTTGTCAAAAATCGGTGAAAACAAGTTTGCTTCCCAATCCAAAAACTTGCTCTTGCATTTCCAATCCTCCAACCCGTACAATGAAGTGAATTTTGGATTTTATTCTCTTGTTTTAGTTGGTTCAACCAAATTTTTAATGCCTTCAACCAAAAATGCAACTTTTGCAAGAAATTGCAAAATGTTGCTCAACAACTTTTTACATCTTTTGGCTCTAAGATGCAACTTTGCATTCTAATGTATTTTAAGACTCCTGAAGGTCCTCAAACACCCTAGAAGACTTGAAAACAACACAATTGACCCCCTAATACATGAATACATTCATCTGGAGCACTTCACCTGTGAACTACCTAAGCATCTCACTTCTCAGGCTGTCAACATCCTGAACACAATTGACTCAAACCAAAACTTGGACACCTCAACCATGGCTCTACTGAGTCCTAAATGGTTGGTTCATTATTACATCACAAAGATAACTCACAAACTTGAAAGAAAACAAAAATTTCATACTTGGAGTGTTAGGTGCCCTGCACCATACTCCCCTGGGACAAAGAACTCAAGTCTCTTTAGTTATAAGGTCTGCAATCTCCACTCCATGTTGAAGTATATCTGCCTCTGAAATCCACATGGCATCTGAATCAGGTAACCCTTCCCACTTGACAAGATAGTTCTTGTAGACTCCTTTCCTTGTCTTCTTTACTATCTTGGTATCCAAGATACTCTCCAACTTAACCGGTTGACTACGTGGCAAACCCTTTATCCAGTCTTCATGAACCGATGATGGCATGTCCATCTGATTTTTTGGTGACTCTCCCTTGTATGGATAGAGATCACATACATTAAAAATATGAGATATCCCTAAGGTAGGAGGAAGTTCAACCTCATATGCATTCTACCCATACTTGTGCACCACCTTGAGAGGCCCAATTTTCTTCATCAATTTTCTTTAATACCTTCTGCAAAGTTCTCCCCTTGTGCACTCTTAGGTGCCATTGCACTAAGATCTCTGAGCTCTAATATGCCCCTAGGATGGAATCCATACACTATCTCAAAAGGAATTTTACCTGTGCTACAATTTACTGAGTCATTATATGCATATTCTACCTGTCCAAGTACTAGATCCCAAGTCTGCCCATGTTGTTTTGTAAGACATCTTAGCAAGTTACCCAATGACCAGTTGACTACCTCTATCTGACCATCTGATTGAGGATGATAGGTAGATGAAAAATATAACTTGGTGGCCAACTTCCTCCAAAGTGTCCTCCAAAAGTGGCTCAAAAACTTCACATCTCTATCACTAACAATTCTTATTGGAAGACCATGAATTCTTACTATCTCCTTGAAGAAGAGGCTTGCAATATAGGTGGCATCATTGGTGCTCTTGCAAGGTATGAAATGTGCAATTTTGTTGAACCTATCTACCACCACATACACACTATCAAATCCTCTTGGGGTCCTAGGCAAGCCTAACACAAAATCCATGCTAAAACATTCCCAAGGCCTCTGAGGTATGACCAAGGGTTGATATAAACTTGCATTACTTGATGTTCCCTTTGCTATTTGATAGATGGTACATTTCTCTACAAACCTTCTCACTTCTGATTGCAACTTGGGCCAATAGTAAAACCTACCAACCCGCTCCAAAGTCTTATCAATGCCAAAATGACCTCCTAGACCTCCTTGATGCTTTTCTTGGATAATATTTTTCCTCATAGAACATTGAGGTATGCAAAGAAGATGTCCTTTGAACAAAAAACCCTCATGTATCATGTATTATGAATAAGAGACATGTGAGGTGTTAGAGAAATCAGAACAAACATTATATATTTTTGCAAATTCCTTATCATCCTTGTAGAGGTCTTTTAACTCACTCAAACCCACACTTTGCAATTGTATCTCCTGCATAGTCATGACTCTCCTACTTAGTGCATTAGCTACTTTGTTGGCTGTCCCTTTCTTGTGTTTGATAGTGAATGTATAGGATTGTAAGTACTCAGCCCACTTTAGGTGTCTTTGGTTAAACTTCTCTTACCCATTCAGGAAACTAAGGGCATGATTGTCAATGAAGACTATAAATTCTTTGGGCAACTAAGGAATCACACCACTTTTTCAATGCTTGAACCATTACATAAAACTCCAAGTCATATGTGGAGTACCTTTTCTTAGCTTCATTTAACTTTTCTGAGAAGAAAGCTATAGGATGTCCCTCTTGGCTTAAAACTGCCCCTATCGCCCTTTAGCTTGCATCACATTCTACTGTAAACAACTAATTGAAATCAAGCAATCTAAGGGTTTGCATCTTTTCTATCTTGGTTTTCAACATTTCAAACCCCTTATTGGCTTCCTCTATCCACTTAAGGTGACACGTAATCCCTCCTTCAATGGCATTCAGAATAGGAGCACAAACATGGCTAAATTTTCTCACAAAATTTATATAAAAATATGCCATTCCATGAAAGATTCTAACTTCACTTATGCCCCTAGGGATACACCAATTAATTATTGCTTATACCTTACTTGGATCCATCTTTAAACATCCATGAGAAATAAAAAAACCAAGGTATATAAGCTATGTTTTCAAAAACTCACATTTTTCAAGGTTAATCTTGAGTTGAGCCTCCTTCAACTTCTTCAAGACCATCTCCATATGTTTGAGGTATTCCTCCTTGGACCTATTGAAGATCAAAATTTCATCAAGATACACAATAACAAATCTACCAATAAACTCAAGTAAGACTTCATTCATGAGCCTTTGGAAGGTACTAGGTGCATTGGTGAGGCCAAATGGCATGACCAACCACTCATATAGGCTTGCATTAGTTCTAAAGGTTGTCTTCCATTCATCTCTAGGTCTGATTCTAATCTGATGATAACCAGACTTCAAGTCCACCTTTGTAAAGTAGCTTGCACTGCCTAGATTGTCCAATAGGTCCTCAATCCTTGGCATAGGAAATTGGTACCTTATAGTAATCTTATTGATTTCTCTAGAGTCTGTGCACATTCTCTATTTGCCTCCCTTTTTAGGCACTAACACAATAGGAACAACACATGGACTCAAAATCTTCTTGATAAACCCTTTGTCCAAGAGTTCTTGCACTTGTTTGGTGATCTGTTCATTTTGAATAGGTGTCATTTTATAGGTAACTTTGTTTGGCAGATTGGCCCCTGGTATTAAGTCTATTTGATAATTCACATCTCTCATTGGAGGCAAAGAATCAAGCATGTCATCCCCTATCACTTTTTCATATTGTTTGAGTAGACCTTGCACCTCTTGAGGCACTTCACTCATTGGCTATGCTTTAGCTTCATCTCTAGGCTTCAACACTATAACATGGCCTTGATGACCTTCTTGTTTCAACACTTTGAGAAAATATTTACCTCTCATCAGCATCACACTTGAGCCTATTTTCTTTTCTTCCTTTGGATCAAGTAGTGGATCCATTTGGTACTTCTTCCCATTCTTGGTGATAAGATAGTTGTTCTTTTCTCCATCATGAGTAGCTCTCACATCATATTGCCATGGAGGGCCCAACAAAAAATGACAAGCATCCATAGGCAATATGTCACATAGCAATCTATCCTTATACTCACCAATTTCAAAATCCACCCATGCTTGTTCATCAACCAAGGCATGTTGACCCCAGTTGAGCCATGATACCTTGTAAGGAGTGAGATGAGGTAATCTCTTCAGTTTGAGTTTGTCCACCATTTCAACTAAGACGCTATTCTCAGTGGAACTTGAATCTACAATCACCTTACAAATCTTCCCATGTGACCTACAAGTGGTCCTAAACAAACTTTTCCTTTGTGGTGGCTATTGAGCATTGTTCTCCTCATCATCAATTTTTCTCCATTTGTCACTGGACCTGCCTTGCCGATTGAAGAAGTTACACTCTGAGTATCCTTCTCTTGCAAAAATTGAGTTCTTCTTTCCCCCATGTATGAGCTTGTGGAGCTTGAGGCTTTTCCCAGGCACTTACTCATGGTATGACCAACTTGATTGCAATGATAACACCTACTGGTGAAGATTGTGTTTCCCCTTCCTGCGTTTCCGAACCTGCCCTTAAAATTTCTCCTTCCTTTAAATGCTCCTCTCTGAGAGCCCCCACTGCCTTCTTGGCCTTGTTGCTCTTCATTTCTTGGTGATTGTTGCCCTCTACCAAAACTTCCTCTACCTCTAAAATTCTTACCTCCCCTATGTTTCTGATTTTGTTCACTCCTCCTTTTGATCTTCTCTTCTGCCCTTAGGGCCAACTGAAAACACTTATGGACAATGTCTGGTGTGAGGACACTTATCTCATCTTTTATGTTTTGTCTAAGGTCATTCATGTACCTGGCCAACTTCACCACTTCATTCTCATGCTTCCTAGCCCTCAAAATGAGTTTTTTGA
The DNA here is from genome assembly GCF_030272615.1 of Cryptomeria japonica. Taxonomy (NCBI): domain Eukaryota; kingdom Viridiplantae; phylum Streptophyta; class Pinopsida; order Cupressales; family Cupressaceae; genus Cryptomeria; species Cryptomeria japonica. The sequence continues at coordinate 49,101,199 of NC_081410.1, forward strand.
ATTCCTTAGTGTAGGCATTGACATATAACTCCCTTTGTTTCATATTTTACAGTCTCTTATGGATTTGAACTTCATAATCCCCTAGAAGGAATTGTGCCTCAAGTCTGATCTTCATACGCTCCCATGAGATTATCTTCTTCTTTCCTTCTTGTATCATTTCTTCTTGTATCATATTCCACCAAACTAATGTTGATCCTCCCTATCTTGATTTGGCCATATTTACTCTTTTCTCTTTTGCTACCTCTTTGTAATCAAAATGATTATTGAGAGCCTCTATCCAATCTAGCAACTCTTCTCCATTGAGGTTTTCTCCATAGGTGGGTAATCCATCCAAGTTGTCTTTGGAAATGGATTTGACTACATCCAAGAATAGTTTTTGGTCTTGAGGTATGGCTACTGTTGTTGGTTCCATTCCATCTTTGACTTCTTCATCAGTCTCATCACCCCATGATGTCTTAACCTTCCCCTTCTCCTTCTTAACCTCTTTGGTTCCTCTACTTCCTTCTGCATCCTTAAATCCTTCTATCATCTCTGCCACCAACTGTCAGATGGCTTCTGGAGTCATTGTCCTTGGAGGCATTGAACTTGCTTTTGATTCTTCATAATCTTACATACACCAAATCTTTCAAAGAATGGCTCTGATACCACTCTGATGCAGAGAGTCTTGGAGCTTGGTTCAACACACCTTCTTGAGTGACTTGTCCTACTCAACCCTTCAACTACTCAAGTCCATCCATTGGAACTTAGTAGGGGTTATGCTAATGATACCTCCAAGGTCTGAACCTCTTTGGCTTTCCTCCTAGGTATCACCAATGGTTTTTGGACAATCAACTCCACCTCCTGAGGTTGTCACCTCAATCACACACACTCCACTCTAGGGCTCCAACCACTCCTGCAAGGATCTCAACACACTACCACTTCCAATGGATTCCTAATGCTTCTACCAAGTGTACTTAAATCATTTTGAGGCTTTTGGGTCATCAAACCCATAAATTGGGCTTCCTACCCTTTCTAGGTCTCTACCGGTTCCAAAATAGGCCTAATTGCATTAGCCCTCCCTTGGGGGTTTTAGGGTCTTAGTTTGTAAAATTCCCAAAAAAGGCTAGAAATAAATCATGGATTAGAGTACCCTTTTGGAAGTTACAGACAATACTGGAAAAGTGCATCTGGGTTATCCATACAAGTTGGGTTTCCAATGCTGCACTATTTTGAAGGGTTTAGGTCTCACCGGGTGACTGACAAGATGGGTCTAAAACTCTTCACCAGTCAAGACTCCTGCTAAAAAAATTTAAAAATATTCAAGGGAACTCAGAGGGATTTCCTTTCATGTTTAACTTGTTCCTGCACCAATCCCCATGTACTCTTAAACCACACTTTTCTTTCTGTCCTAACTCACCTACTCCCAGTGGTGAGCCTAGGGCTTCATTGTTTCTCCTCCCCAAGGACCTGAAAAACCACAAATCCTATCCTAAAGCTATGTATAGACCCTAACCCAACATTATTAATGATTTCAAAAGGTACCATCAAAGAATGCGTAGGTTAGAGCCATTTTCTTGCTCTTAAACCCTACTTGCAAGGGTTTTGCACCTAGTTGCAAAGAATGGAGGAAATCTCTACAACCTAGATCAATAAAACCTGCAATTCAACCTTAATGAATAAAAATACAATGAACACTCATGAACTACAATGATTTTACACCATCTAGTACTGGACCGTACAAGCAATGAAAACCAGTGAAAACAAGTTTGCTTTCCAATCCAAAAACTTGCTCTTGCATTTCCAATCCTCCAACCTGTACAATGAAGTGAATTTTGGATTTTATGATCTTGTTTCATTTGGTTCAACCAAATTTTTAATGCCTTCAACCAAAAATGCAACTTTTGCAAGAAATTGCAAAATGTTGCTCAACAACTTTTTACATATTTTGGCTCCAAAATGCAACTTTGCATTCTAATGCATTTTAAGACTCCTGAAGGTCCTCAAAAACCCTATAAGACCTAAACACAACACAATTGACCCCCTAATACATGAATACATTCATCTGGAGCACTTCACCTGTGAACTACCTAAGCATCACACTTCTCAAGCTGTCACCATCCTAAACATAATTGACTCAAACCAAAACTTGGATACCTCAAGTATGGCTCTACTGAGTCCTAAATGGTTGGTCCATTATTACATCACAAAGTTAACTCACAAACTTGAAATAAAACAAAAATTTCATACTTGGAGTGTTAGCTGCCCTGCACCAATAAGATCCAAAGCATCTGTGCATTCATCACTTATTCCTCTCAAAAATATTAGCTTGAGAGAATCTTCATTTAGAGTGCTATGCTTGGACTTTTTGAAACTAAATAGAAACCTCTCCACATAATCTTCAAGACTCTCATCTTCTTTCTGTGTCATTCTAAAAATATTATGCCCATGGCGGTCAGTGCCTCTACAATAATCATTGTGTTTCATGAGAAACAATCATTTCATCTCATCCCATGTAGTGATTGTGCTACTCCCTAGACTCATAAACCATCTTAAAGATGATTCTCTCAAAGTGGTAGGGAATATTTTGAGTCTATGGGCATCTGTAGTATAATCAAATCTCCTACAGAGGACATCAAACTCAAACAAGAATGTGTTTGGGTCCTTTGTCACTAATCCATAGAATTTAGGGAGAGAAGAAGTTGGAATGTTCTTGAGATTAGCATTATCATGCTGATCGGAGATAGGGAACTCATATGTTGGTGCCACAGGTGGGGGTGGATTATTCCCACAAGGAGGTGGATTTCCTTGAATTGGGATTTTGGGAGAATTCACTAAATGAAGTTCCTCTTCAAGAGGTCCAAAGAGAAAATGGAGGCTGTTCTTAGGAAGTTCAAATTCGGGATGGTTCAAATTTTTTGGGATTTGATAAAGTGTAGAAAAAGGATTTACATTTGGGGGTCATATGGATCAATTCCTGCATGACTAGGATGACTAGGAAGGAATATACCTTGAGCATCTCTTCTTCGCCTATACATGCAGGTTCATAAGAATTACTTAAAACAATAAGGGCTATCAAAACAACTAAACTAAAAACTAAAAAGATTATAACCATAACAAGTTCTTAGTTTGACACCATCCCCGACAACGATGCCAAAACTGGTTGGTCCAACAATAGGAATAATAACTATAGTTAAAGTCTCAACCTGAATTTGGACATTCAGTTTGTGAAGTTAATATCTCCATAATTGGATTTCATTTGATTGTCAACCCAAGGACGTATTACATGAAATGGGTCTGCACTATATATGCACTAAGTTCCCATGATAGCTACCCTGCATTACTACAACAACTAAAATCTATGCAGGAAATGTAAGCAAGAATTAAAAGAACTGAATGGCTACAAGAAAAATTTGCATTAACATAAATCTTACTCAAGAATACTAACTAAGCCCAAAGTTGTCAAATAGGAATTACTCTGTTTGCTTTGGCTGCAGGAACAGTCAATGCAAGGACGTCTGCTGTAGCGAAAGAAGAAAACTAAATTTAACAAAGGCACAGGAACACTCACCAAGTGGGCCCCCTTGTATGAGTGTATCTAGGCTTCCAAAATAACTTTAAGTACTCAGAAAAACATAACTTTATTAATTGTTTCTCAAAAGTCGATACATTATTCAAAATGAAAGAAAACTCAAACACTTTGCAACTTTATTTCTCAATCTTCTGCTCTTTTTCCCTCTCTTTCCTTTCTAACCTCAGAAAAGAGACAGAGACACTTATTGAAGAGAAAACAATAACTTTCTACAATTAATATCACCCCGATGAGAAGAGGTGGATAATATTCATGAAGGAGAATAGTCGGAGTTAAGCCACTAAAAACATGGATCTAAACCAAACCACAACCAAAACATAGTGTGACAGTATTACAAGATTGATGCCCACTAGAGTCAGACATGAATGAGTCTTGCACGCCTACTTCTCGTTTGTCGTTCCTTACACTCATTATCCTCTTTGTTGATTTGAACTTTTAGTCGCCCCCTTGAATATCTCAAACTGCCATTGGCGTGAAAGGACAACCTTCTCCGAAACATCTCATTTATTCATGCAATTGAAAAGAGAAAGCATACAAGCATACACATATCTATTTTAATTAATCATAACATCTATTAATTTCACATATGATATCAACTATAACAATTCGTATGGCAACATGAATAAATCACATGGCTACAAGAATAATTGGCAAAGACAAAACATGATTTAATGGGTTCAGTTGACATCTGAAATGCATATAGTCAAACTTTAATACATCATTACCATCCCATCATATAAATCAAAACGTGACAAAAACTTATGAGTTCTAGGAATAAAAGGAGCTAATATCTCAACTCATCACTTACCTAGTTGAATCAACATAAACATTGCATAATTATTATAACCATTTTACTGCAATATATATAAATTAATGTACATGACTGTTAAATGAAAAAGATATGTCATTTGCAACAAATAAGACAAATGAGATGCTACTATGTTAAAGAAATTTGATGTGAATAAATACCTAGAACAATCATTGCCAACATTATGTGCTCCCTCTTTATTGACATCCATGGAGGAATGTTATTGTTGATAATAAAAATAGGCCATGCCAAATAAACAAATCTCATCTCTCCAAATGGATTGACACCATCTGCTACCAATCAAAGCTTGAGATTACGAGTTTCTTCTTTAAAGTGTGGCCATTTTTTCTCCATGTCCCTAAATGTTTAACCATCTGCAGGCATTCGGAGAATGTGATCTCCACTTCTATTACGTGCATGACAATCCATAAATTGTGCTAAGCTTTTGCACCTAAATAATCATTGCATACATGGAATAATGGGAATATAACAAAGAACCTTGTGAGGCACGTTTTTTGTTAGTTGATCTGTTCGATATCTACTGATATGACATTCTGGGCATTCTATTGTGCAAATTCATGTTGTTTATGATATATAATATGATCATTAGGACATACATCTATTTCTTGATACTCCATTCCAATATATTTCATATTGACAGATAAATCTTAGTATGAACGAGGTTAAATATTTGATGGTGGTAATAGAAAATCAGCTATCAATCTACAACAAAAAAATAATTTGTTAATATAATGAACATTAATGGTACTTATCTCATCATGTATTTAGTAGCAATGAACTAACAACAAAAATAGATGAAAAAAGATAACATATATGACATACCTTAACATTTGTGAGATTTCTATGCTGGATAAACCATCCATAACCTTCAAGTTCACCAACAATACAACAGAGAGAAGAGTTGTTTGGTAGCCTTCATAAAGGGCCTCGTATGCCTTCTCAAGTGCAGGTAAATCATTAACATCATCAAAGTCATCTTGATCATCATTATGATCAGTTGTGCTAGTAAATGTTTCATGGATCAATGTATTTGTACCATCATCTTCAATTGTGTTTTTTGACGCATTATCATCTTCTTCCATAGGATCATTAACTTCATCTTTGATATTCATAGCTCCATGTTCCTTCGCTTGCAAATCCACATTCTCTAGGCCATGATAATCCATATCATGTTCCCTAGGGTGCCCCACCTTTATAATAATGATCAACACAAATAAACCATGATCATGGTCAAGTGATTTTATATATACATATATATATATATAAAATGTTAAAATGATATAAACATTTACAAATTCAATCAATATAAAGACATATAATGAACAACTTACCAATAGACGATAATCATGCCCCCCTTCAATGTGACCATGTTGCCTACAATGTTTCTCATTTGTTGTGATTAAAAGTCTTCTCGTCTTTAACCCCTTGAAATTATTGCAAGGACAATAACATTTCCCATCATACTTTCTTTTCAATCTACCCACAATCTAGCAAGTGTTTCTTCATTTTGTTATGCACTAATATTATCTAACATGATTTTTCATTACCAAGATTAAATATTTAGATAATTGTCGAAACGAGGCTCCAATCAGCAAACCCACCCACAAGGTCTTCTTGCAACAATGTCTCATCAGGATTTAACACATAACAAGGCCAAGTTAATGGATACAAATCTTGAACAAAGGAACAACATGTTCTTAAAAGGAACAATACTCTTGATCAATAGGACAGTAGGGAACAATGAAACCATGCTTCAAACTTGCTGCTTTACACATCCATTCATGATGTCAACGCACCTAGTTGACAAGGACTATGAACTTTGGATTTAGACTTTAGCCACATGGATCAGACTCTAGCAACGGAGACATTAAACCTTGTAATGCAACCTTTTCCACTATACTTTTATTTTGTAACAACACCCCATCAAGTTTGTGAACTTACTGTCAAGGATCAGACTTACAAACTTTTGTATGCTCATTACAATTGTTCACCTTCCACATGGATCATAAGGGGACTCAACGTACTTTAATGGATGTCTGCATGCACTTGAGGAACCATTCAAAGGTCCTTAAGGCCTATAAACAATGGAAGACTCCAAAATTAGGAAGAAGTCAAACTTTTAAAGTTTACTATGAGGACAAACCTAAATAGTCATCATTTGTTCGTCATAATCAGGCAACTCCATATAGTAAGTAATAGTACATTTGTGACAACAATAATGGTTCTTTAAAATGAATACAAAGTGAGAGACAATTGCACTTAACAAAAGAAAACTTCCAAACTGTAACCGTCATTGTTTTTGGGACAGTTTGACAGTGGCCTTCGAATCAGAGACTAAAACAACATAAAAATTCCTTGTCAAGTGACTATAAAGGAATGTTTGGATTACTCACAATATTATGTCTACCTCAAGTTCCAATTGGAATCATCAAATAGGTTTGTAATTAAATATATTAGAACAGTCAGCTACGGCATCAAACTATATACCCGTTGACCGACCACAAATTAAGGTTGACTATAACCATTCATCGGAATATTGTTGGACTAGTGACTGTAGATCAAGAAATTGAGGATGCATCAAAACAAATAACAATTAGGACAATCACAAAACCTAAAACTGCAATGAAAAAAATCCTAATCTAATCAATGAAAACATGAAGACAAGACATTCAAAATGAAATGAAAGCAAACCAAATGTAGATATCTCCTTCATGTGGCTCCATTGTTCTTCTTTCACCTTCCAATTTGATGTTGTTCTCACCTACAAAGTGCATTTGCAAGTGGAAAGCAAGTTGTTGATGAAATTTGTAGCATAAGGTTACCTGAAAATGTGATTGATTCCTTGACAAAGGAACTCATCCAATTTATAGACAAATTGGAGAGAGGACAAGATTAGCAAGAAGAGATTTGAAAGGAAATTCAAATCAAGAATGGCAAAATTATGACAAGTGTATGACAAATTGCTATGCAAGGTGTTATGACAAATTATGACAAATTTCTATGCAAGATGTTATGACAATGATTTGAAATAGAAATAGAAATTAGAAATTAGGAGAAATTAGAAAATTGAGCAAAAAGATAAAATAGAAATTAGATGAATTAATTAATAGGTTTTCATCCATTAATTAATTCATGAAAGAGACTTAGGACTAAATAAATAAATTCATTTAACCCCCAAAGAAGGAGAAAAAGGATTAAATGAACAAATCATAAAACCCTAGAAGATGAATTAGAAATGCAAGGACGACAATTAGGTCTTGACAAAAGATAATTGATGTAGGGTTGATTTGATCATGATTCTGACTGATAAAGGACCAATGTTGATAAATGATTAAAATTGGGTGACAAAAATCAATGACAAATTGACCAAGATTGACAAGGAGATCAAATTGATAGGCGCCAATTGACAAGGAATAATGACTAATTGATCCAAATTGACATGATTGAAAAGGACAAGGATCGATGATGAATCGATCACAAATGACGAGATCGACAAGGACAAGGATCGATGACAAATCGATCACAAAATGACGAGATTGACAAGGACAAGGATCGATGACAAATCGATCGCAAAATGATGAGATTTGACAAGGGCAAGGATCGATAACGAATCGATCACAAAATGACGAGATTTGACAAGGACAAGGATCGATGACAAATCGATCGCAAAATGACAAGATTGACAAGAGGACAAGGATCGATGACAAATCGATCGCAAAATGACAAAATTGACAAGAGGACAAGGATCGATGACAAATCGATTGCAAAATGACAAAATTGACAAGAGGACAAAAACCCTAATTCTATCATCGATTAGGATTGACGATGTCCAAAATGATGATACATGTGCACACACGTTGATACGACAAGATAAGATCAACCAAAATCATGACTAAAGATTGTTATGGACAAGACCAAATTCGAAAGCGAGAAAAATGAGGAATGCAGAAGGAGGACGCGATGCTCGCAAATGATAAAGACCAAGCGCGCAACATAGAAGAAATGTTAATGTGATGTAAGAACCCTAAAATAAGGCAATGCGCAAATGTTAAAGTATGACTCTACAAGCGTTGACCATTTTTAGATGTCTACATTTTGCCCCTCTTTGAGACAATGCAATTTTAAGCATTGTTTCAAAGAACAATAATGAAAATGCCCTAGACAAAAACAATGACATATGCATACCCCCTCGAGGAATTGGCCAGAAAAATCTAGAAAAGAGGCCAAGTGATCGATAAGAATGACAGGAGATGATAGGTTTGAACGGACTGCCAAGACTAATGGAAGAAATGTTAGTAAGAAGAAATTAGACAGAGGACAGTTAGAAATGAAGGAATACTTGCTTTCACAAGTGCACATAAGTAGGTGAGAACCTTTATTTATTGTAGCAAAATGGATGCGGCGCAACATGGCAATGAAGGCTAGAGCAATAATGCAATCCCTTTGCGTAAGATAGACATGTTCACAGACAAGGAATGGTTCAAAAATCCTAAGACAAACTTGCCCCAGAATGTTATGAAACACTCCACAAATAGAAGACAAAAAAATAATAAAGGACCATGAGCCATCCCGACCACTCTAAATCACGTAGTGACATCATCGAGCAACATAGGAACATGGTCGAAGCCAAAAATAAATCAATAAAAATATAAGACTCGCAAATTGAAACAAGTCAAACAAACATTCTGATCATCATTGTCAAAAGTGGAAAACAAGAATGATCATGCTGTCTGGTTCCAGGGAATGCAGTACCCCGTCTAAGACAGGACACAGTCTGGTTTCGAGTATACCACACCCTGTATAAGACCCATGATAATAGTGACAAGGACAAATGATATTGATGTTGAGTGATTGACATGACAATTTTGATCAGTTTGAATGCCTGGTTTGATTGAAAAGTTCATTTGTTAATGCGTGATTTCATTAAAGCACAATGTTTGATTGATTGTCGTTGGATGTATGCTCAGCGATCTGTCTATGCACAAAGGGGACCATTTATTGACAAAATGCAAAATGCCAAAGGAATTGTTTTTGGATTTTGATGTTTTGAAAAAAAATTTGTTCGTTTTTCAGGATTTTATTTGACTTTTTAGGGATTTTTGTCAAGACATTATTTGATTTTTAGGGATTTTTTTCAGGACATTATTTGATTTTTAGGGATTTTTTTCAGGACATTATTTGATTTTTTTTGGATTTTTTCAGGACATTTTAGCTGAAAATGAACGCATGATTTTTTTGATGTTTTTAAATGTTTTCAGGATTTTTTTTCAATTTTTTTTTTTGATTATTTCAGGACATTTTTCAATTTTTTATGATTTTGCCCCCAGTGTCTAGCAAGGCAAGGAATATGACAGGTGAATAAATAGGCTTTCTGAAATGATGGTGGATAGGGGGAAGACAAAGGCCTTTTATTATGGAGACAATGGGATAAGAGACTGGATATGACTATGTAAAGCAGTGGCATGGCATGAGGGACATGTCAAGAGGTTTTTGAAACCATGTTTTGCATTTCACGTCCTTATGTCAGATCAAGATCAAGGGATAGAAAGAGTGTATGGATAGTGATAAGATATGGATAGGATAAGCAAGACCAAGAATGGATAAGGGACATGGATTGAAGGTCGAGATAGGATACGAGATAGTGGCAGAAAGTTGCAATAAGCTAGGGAATATGGATGAAAGGTTATAATAAGAAAATGGATAAAGACCAAAAGCTATGATGGAATAAAAGCTGCAAGCAAGATGCATGATGCTCATGAAGATCCTCAGCCTTATCAAGATCAAAGATGGAAAGAGGAAATGGACATGAGGGACAATAGGATAATGGAGGAGTATGACATGGCTTCGATAAGATAATGGAACAATGAAGGACAAAAGGATATGATAGGATAAAACCTGCCCCCAAGTACGGTATGCAAGAAGTTCATAGATTACGCATGACGCCTGTTTGCCAGGTTTTCACTAGTGGACGAATTATTTTTGCTGTACTTTTTTTCTTTTTTTTTTCAGTTTTTCTTTTTTTTGGATTTTGACATTGTAGTCGAAAATGGACACATGATAGGGGATGGAAGAAGGACTCAAACATCTTTTTGTTTGGATAGTAGCCTTGAAAAAAATGGACCATGACCTTTAAAAGTATGCTCAAAGATGTTGGTAGGATAAGGACATGGAAAATGAGATGAAACTAAGGCAAGGGTTTATGCAAAAGATTGGATCAAAGGGATTGAAGGATGGAAAATATGCATTGGATAATGGATAGGGTATTGGAAGAATTGTGCTTGAGTGGATAGAAATGTTGGCAAGATCAACATTGGCACACACCTTGAGGGGTGATGGACTGATGGAGGAAGAGTGGGTTTTGGATATGGAGATTTTGATGGAGGAATAGCTTGGGATTTTGGGACATAAGGGCCCAAAATGGATGAAGAAGGTGATGGAGGAACAAATTTGAGAGGTTTGGATGGAGGAATAGAAACTTTGGATGCCAAGTTGGATGTTTCTTTAGGCTTTTGTGCTTCAAGGAGCCGCTTAGGGATCCACATGGTTTTTTATTTTTCATGCTCTTGTGGCTCCTTGGAGTGCTTTGCTTGCACAAGGGATTTAGGAACCCATATATATTTTGAATTTGCTTTATTTTTCTCAGTGGGCCTTTGTGGCCTTTTTGATATTTCTTTTTCTTTTTGGATCATATTTTTCTTTGCTTTGACATGTTGATTAGATTGGACATGTTGATCCTTGAATACATGTGGATTGCTAGACTTATGACTTTTATACTTGGCATCCAAATTGCTTGGAGGGGGAAAGGAATGCATGGATGGATATGAATGAAATGGACTTCTTTTGGATTGATGAAATTTACTCAAGGATGTGTGCCTTTGCTGACCTTGCATAGAGGATGAAGGGATATAAGGACCTAAGATGGATGGAAAGTATGATGGGGAAGGGATATGTTTTGATTTTGAAGGGATGTTGGATTTAGTAGGGGTACCCACATCTTGAGGAATTTCACTGAGGCCATGACCCTTAATATTTTCTTTAACATGAAGGGATTCTTGCTTATGAAGATCTACTCCTTTTCCTTTATGAATATCTTGACTTGTAGGATACTCTTTTCTTTGGGAAGAAGACGCAAGCCCATTATGAGGTGGATATGATATGAGAGAAATAATGAGATCTTGAAGTGGATCAGATTGTACCAAAGTGGAAGAACCCATTATGCATTTCGAGGGTTCATGAACATCTTGCACTGACACGTTAGAATCATGAGGGGGATTAGGATCATGAGGGGGGCTAGGATTGTGTAGTGGACATGGTTCAATGACAGGCTCTTCAAGAGATGGAATGGGAGAAATAATGGGATCATCAAAAGAAATGATATCTTGGAGTGTATATGGAGTATTAAGACGTGGAGATGGAGGAACAAGTGGATCTTGTGGAGGATTTAAAGGAATAATTTGATCTTGACAAGGAGGAAGATCATTGGAATCCTCTTTAAAGGTGCTTTGCTCTGGACGTTTAGTGGGATCATTGGAAAGGATGGAAGGGATATCTTGATCTTTCTTAGGAAGTGGAATGTCAATGGGATTTGAAAGGACATTGTGTTCTTGGATAGAATTGATAGGAATAAGTGAATCATCGTGAGTTTCTGGGACCATGGGGTCCTGGTCAACAATTGTATGGGATGATAAGGTTTCGGGATCTTGATCTTGATCTTTTGTAAGACATGTTTCTTCATGCTCTAAATTATCCTCTTGACATGGGGTTGGACTTTGGATATGCATGGGGGATTTTGGCAAGGGATTAATGCTTTGGCACGAAGGGAATGCACTTTGAACATTTGTGATGGATTCTGGCAAGGAATCAATGCTTGAACATGAGGAAGAGGGACTTTGAATGGGGTCCTCTAAAACAAGTAATGGCAATAACATGCATGGTGGCATTGGGTCTTGTATTTCTGAAACATGACAAGGATGGGCATCATGAATTGGATTATCTTGGCAATCAATTATGGATAGCCCTTGGGTAATTTCATCCTTGGGTGTATTATTTGATGAGGACAATATGGAAGGTTCTTGTGAAACTTCTAAAGGTGTAGGGATAGATGCCACTGGAAAGTCAATTTGTTTGAGGGGGGATGAGGCATTGCTAGACATAAGTGTATTATCTTGATCTTCCTCAAAGAACTCACTTGGTAATTTCCTTAAGATCCTTGCAATAAGGCCACCTTTCTTTCTAGGTTTTGACATAGTTGAATCTGGAATTTGAACTTGTTTGGCAAGAATTTGGTCTTGGTTTGATGTCATGTTTTGATTTCAAACTAGATGTTGATCAAACTGGTTTGACATGTTCAAAATTTGGCTTGGTGTGTGCTGCAACCTTTGTTTTTGAATGTTTGGTGGTAGTTGTTGACATTGATATGTTGATTGAACTTGTTGATATTCCACCATTGGTTGAACTATTTGTGGACATTGTATAGTTGGTTGGACATATTGTTGAAATTGGACCATTGGTTGTGTTGGTTGTATATGTTGGACCATTGGTTGTGTCTGTTGGATATGTTGTTGATTCGATATTTGATTGAATGAAATTTGACCAAATGAATTTTTATTTGGGACTTGATTGAAATTTGTGCTTGTTTTTTGAAATTGTTTCATCATCTCTATTTGAGAGATGAAAGCTAGTATGTCTGATCATTCGATAAGAGCTTTTACATCAATTGGCTCAAAGTTTGGGTTTGGACCTTGAAATTTTTTAAATGTTTTGGACATTTGGGATCTATTCTTCTCAATGTTTTTCACTTTTTGTTCCAAAATCTCCTTTTCTTGAGCTAGTTTCTCCTCTAGTTTTTGTATTTGGACATTTACATCATCATGATAAGTTTGATCAAAGTTCTGAGACATGTAGAGATTGGATTGACATGATTGATTTCTCAATTGTGATGACATGGCTTCGTAAGAAGGTTGAGACCTCATTTCAACAAACATGTCACTATGCAATGCAACTAATGGGATTGACAAATGCAACCTAAAAGTATGACAATGCAACTTAATGTTTTTTGTTGTTTTTCAAGATTTGGACAAACTGTTGAAACACAAAGCTAAAGACACAACCTTGGGAAGTTGAAATGAAGCCAAGACCTTAAAGGACAAATGACCAAATGACAATAGGACAAATTGACAATGTCTCACCTATATGCTTGGATACTAAGCTAGGTTTGACAAAAATGATATTAATGAAAGGACAAATTTTAGACAAGGTCAAGACTCCCTAACAACAACTTAGGGTATCATCCAAAGTTTTGATTTTTCAAGTTTGACAAACCAAATTTTGAGACCAAATGCAAGAAGGAAATGATTATGACAATGACTTAGGATATGACATGAAAATGATCTAAGGATATGATATGACAAGATGAAGCCAAGACAAGATGACAATACAATGATAAGGATATGCGAAGACCAATGACAAGGATAATGCACAAATGTCACCTAAATGGAAATCTAGCTTAGATATGACAATGAAATGCAAACTTAGGGAAATGATTTTGAACCTAAGTACAAAATGAGGACGCTTGCAATGAAAAGGACTAAAATGAAGGGAGATGACAATATGTCCTAGGACCTAAGCTGGACTATGCAAAACCTAGCCTAAAGTGACATGAATTTTGAAACAAAGATATTCAATGTTTTGACAAGCCATGTTCAAATGTTGGATGAATACTTGGAATTTGGACTTTTGTTTGGATTTTGTTTTGAATTGAAGGTTGTTGATTTTCAAAACCCAAGTTGATTATGAGCACTTTTGAAAGTTTTTTTTTTTTTTTGATTTAACCTTTGACAGTCACGGAAGACAAAATGTTTGTTTGACTTTGACTCAAGACAATCAAGCACATTCACAAAAAATCCTATGGTTGGCAAGGGCAATATTTGTTGAATCCTCTAACCATAAAATACAACACTTAGTCGGATAGCTAGACGCTTGGTAGCACTGGCTCCCCCTTACAGTGCACTCACTTCTCGGGCATACCAAGCTTCGAGTTCAAGGGGCATCACTTCCCAAGAACTTGCTATCTCTAACTAAGGAGTACATGAGATGTGTCTTTGGCATGCACGTATCACAACGCCTGAGCCAACAGATAGAAGGATTTTGGCATCTAAACAAGAGATTCTAGTAAGGTCATCCATTCGGGTGGGTATTGATCTGATGAATAAATCATCGCAATACCATTCCAGCACCCGTTGTCTACAACTTTCGTTGTATCCACAGTTATTTAGAGTGGTTCGGAAGAGCTTGGCTTTAGCTCATCACCACTTTGGGTCGTTCCCTCTCACCAATGCCTATGCGAAGTGCCAGGCAAATCAGGAGGCAGGCCCAACTCTAAGGCTTAAAACACACAATCAAATTGAAAACATACAAAGCATGCATGGTGTTCATTATCCTTTAAGAAACGAAATGTGCAACTACTTTAAAAATTTGCAAGCAAGATGTTTTAATGTGAGTCTTTGACCGCGTCCTGCATAAGATTCATTAGTAGTTGCATTTTTGTCTTCATCATATGTAACGCCAAGATGCTGCACAAAGAATTAGTACCAAGGAAAAACCCTAATGCAAGAAACAAATTGCAAACAAACAAACTTGCAAGAAAAACAACTAATTTTTACCCCTGTTTCTGGCCTTACACAGGCACAGATCTCGTTAACACAGGCGCAGATCCCTCCTACACAGGTGCAGATCTCATCTACATAGGCGTAGATCCCTTCTACACAGGCACAGAATGCCTCAACACAGGCATAGAAGTGTCCAGAAAGCTCTGAGTTGCCCTGTTTCTTGAGTTTTCACCCGCAAACAGCTCAAAAAGCACTCAAAACATGGTTAAAATGGTTAGTTCACGTCGGGTTCACCAAAAAAGTAGACTAGGAAATTGAGGATGCATCAAAACAAATAACAATTAGGACAATCACAAAACCTAAAACTGCAATGAAAACAATCCTAATCTAATCAATGAAAACATGAAGAAAGACATTCAAAATGGAATCAAAGCAAACCAAATGCAGATATCTCCTTCATGTGGCTCCATTGTTCTTCTTTCACCTTCCAATTTGATGATGTTCTCACCTAAAAAGTGCATTTGCAAGTGGAAAGCAGATTGTTGATGAAATTTGTAGCATAAGGTTACTCGAAAATTTGATTGATTCCTTGACAAAGGAACTCATCCAATTTATAGACAAATTGGAGAGAGGACAAGATTAGAATGAAGAGATTTGAAAGGAAATTCAAATCAAGAATGGCAAAATTATGACAAGTGTATGACAAATTGCTATGCAAGGTGTTATGACAAATTGCTATGCAAGATGTTATGACAATGATTTGAAATAGAAATAGAAATTAGAAATTAGGAGAAATTAGAAAATTGAGCAAAAAGATAAAATAGAAATTAGATGAATTAATTAATAGGTTTTCATCCATTAATTAGTTCATGAAAGAGACTTAGGACTAAATAAATAAATTCATTTAACCCCTAAAGAAGGAGAAAAAGGATTAAATGAACAAATCATAAAACCCTAGAAGATGAATTAGAAATGCAAGGACGACAATTAGGTCTTGACAAAAGATAATTGATGTAGGGTTGATTTGATCATGATTCTGACTGACAAAGGACCAGTGTTGATAAATGATTAAAATTGGGTGACAAAAATCAATGACAAATTGACCAAGACTGACAAGGAGATCAAATTGATAGGCGCCAATTGATGAGGAACAATGACTAATTGATCCAAATTGACATGATTGAAAAGGACAAGGATCGATGATGAATCGATCACAAAATGACGAGATTGACAAGGACAAGGATCGATGACAAATTGATCGCAAAATGACGAGATTGACAAGGACAAGGATCAATGACAAATCGATCGCAAAATGACAAGATTTGACAAGGGCAAGGATCAATGATGAATCGATCGCAAAATGACGAGATTTGACAAGGACAAGGATCGATGACAAATCGATCGCAAAATGACAAGATTGACAAGAGGACAAGGATCGATGACAAATCGATCGCAAAATGACAAAATTGACAAGAGGACAAGGATCGATGACAAATCGATCGCAAAATGACAAAATTGACAAGAGGACAAAAACCCTAATTCTATCATCGATTAGGATTGACAATGTCCAAAATGATGATACATGTGCACACACGTTGATGCGACAAGATAAGATCGACCAAAATCATGACTGAAGATTGTTATCGACAAGACCAAAATTCGAAAGCGAGAAAAATGAGGGATGCAGAAGAAGGACTCGATGCTTGCAAATGATAAAGACCAAGCGCGCAACATAGAAGAAATGTTAATGTGACGCAAGAACCCTAAAATAAGGCAATGCGCAAATGTTAAAGTATGACTCCACAAGCGTTGACCATTTTTAGATGTCTATAGTGACAAACATTCTTGTTTGTCAAAATTTTGACGAATGTCAGGGACCAATTTTTTTAAAAATGCAAATCTCAGACTAAAGGTAACATCTTTCATTTGAAGTCCGGTGAGAATACATGTTTGATTACACATATTGATGAGAATTGGCTATGGCATAAGAGATTGTGTCATGTGAATTTTGATTGCATTGTAAAGATCAGTTCAACTAAGGCGGTTAGAGATATACCTAAGATCGTGAAGCCTTATAATCTGATATGTAAGGAATGTCAAATGGGTAAGAAAGTCAGAACTTCTTTTAAGAGTATCCAAGACAAATCTAATGATATTCTTGATCTTATTCATACTGATTTGTGTGGTCCTTCTAGAATAAGAAGCTTTTAGGGTGATAGATATTTCATGCTAATCATTTATAACTATTCTAAAATGATGTGGGTTACTTTTCTAAGGGAGAAATATGAAGCCTTTGAAAAGTTCAAGATCTTTAAAGCTATGGTTGAGATAGGGATAGGGTTGAAGATCAAATGCTTAAGATGTGATCAGGGTGGTGAATTCACATCCGATGAATTTAAGAGTTATTGTGAGAAAAATGGGATAAGGAGACAGTTGTCTGCACCCCCGACACCTCAGCAGAATGGTGTTGTGGAAAGAAAGAACAAAACCATTTTGGATGCAGCTGGAACTATGATGATGGAAGCTAATTTGCCTCATATCTATTGGAGAGAAGCTATGAGCACGGTGGTATACACATTCAACAGAGTTCACATCAAAGGAGACACTGATAAGACACCTTATGAGTTATGGTTTAATCATACACCTATAGTTAAGTACTTCAGAATCTTTGGTAGTAAATGCTATATCAAAAGAGATGATTCCATTGGAAAGTTTGATCCTAGATGTGATGAAGGGATATATCTTGGTTATTGAAATGAAAGAAAAGCATATAGATGTTATAAAAAAAGATTGCAAAGAATTATGGAGAGCACTAATGTCAAGGTGGATGAGCATTATAGAGGTCAAATAAGAACTTATGAGAGAGAACCGGAAGTGGAAATGATCATAACTGAACCAGTAAAACCTGTACTGGAATAGAATGTTGAACCAATTACCCCGATAGTATCAGAAAATTCAATAGTAACTAAAGATCAGAGCAGACAAACGGAAAGTCGGAAGACTCCTAGGTATGTAAGGTTGAATCATTCAGAAGATCAGATCATTGGAGACAAGACAAAAGGAGTGATGACAAGGAGAAGGCTGATAGCTGAAGAGGTATGCTTAATTTCTCAAATTGAACTGGCATCAGTAGTTAAGGCATGTAAGGATGAATGTTGGATGAAAGCTATGGAAGAGGAATTGGGTTAGATAGAAAAGACCAACACATGGACTTTAGTTCCCCGACCTAAAAATAAGAGTTTTATTGGAACTAAATGGATTTTTAGGAATAAATTGAATGTAGATGGACAAGTTGTGAGGAATAAGGCTAGATTGGCATGCAAAGGATATTCTCAGAAGGAAGGAATTTATTATGATGAAACTTTTTCTCTGATAGCTATTATTGAAGTTGTGAGATTATTTCTTTCTTATGTTGCTCATAGGAAATACAAGGTTTATCAGATGGATGTTAAGTGTGCATTTTTTAATGGAGATCTTGAAGAGGAAGTCTACATTGAGCAGCCTGATGGATTTTTACTTTCAGATGAAAAAAATATGGGTTGCAGATTGAGGAAAACTTTATATGGATTGAAGCAAGCCCCTAGAGCTTGGTATGCTAGGTTGGATAAATATCTTTTGAAGCTTGGTTTCACTAAAGTTAATGCTAACAGTAACTTGTATTATAAGATCACTGATGATGACATATTGATTGTTGAGGTCTTTGTTGATGATATCATTTTTGGAGGTGAGGAAAAGTTATGTATGGAATTCTCTAATAATATGAAGAATGAATTTGAGATGTCTATGATTGGAGAAATGAGATTTTTCTTAGGTTTGCAGATTACTCAAACTGATAAAGGTATTTTCATATATCAAACTAAGTATGCTAGAGAGTTGTTGAATAAATTTGGTATGGAAAATTAAACCGACTGGTACCTCTATGGTTACAAGTGATAAATTGACAAAGAAAGATGTATCAGCTCCGATAAATCCTACAAGGTATAAGTCTATGATTGGAGGTTTGTTATATTTGACTCAGACTAGACCAAATATAATAAATGCAATTTGTATTGTATCAAGATATCAGAGTGATCCTAGAGAGAATCATGAGAGTGCAATGGAAAGGATTTTCAGATATTTACAAGGAACAACTGAATATGGTTTTTGGTATCCTAAAGATGATGACTTTACATTATGTGCATATACAGATGCAGATTGGGGTGGAGATGTAGATGGCCGAAAAAGAACATTCGATGGAGCTTTATTTCTTGGAAAGAGACTTGTTTCATGGATCAACAAGAAACAATCATGTACTTCTTTATCTATTGTTGAAGATGAGTATGTTGTTGCTGCCACTAACTGTATGCAAATTCTATGGACGAAGCAAATGTTGAAGGATATAAGGGTAGATTGTAATGAACTGGTAGTTATTCACCATGATAACTTTGTTGCTATTGAAATATCAAAGAATCTAACATTACTTTCAAAGACAAAGCACGCATCAATCAAGGATAACTTTTTTAAGGAAAAGGTAGAATAAAATGAAGTCAGATTGGTTTGTGTGAACACTAAAGAGAAAATTGCAGATATCTTCACTAAACCTTTGCCCCAAGGAATCATTTGAGTACTTTAGAGATAGATTGGCGGTCTCTTCCCCTCCAGTAGAGACTTACGTGATGTTGATTGGCATCAATCCAGTATGCATTTATCAGAACTATTATTCATTCCGGATTAATGTGATGGTTCTACTACTCAGGGGGAGTAGTCAGTTGTGTGGTTCAGAGGATTTATGTTTTTTCTTTGATGTTTATGTTAGATTTCTGGCATTGATGTCAAAGGGCGAGAGATATACATATGAAAAAAAGATCTTAACATTGACATCAGTCAAAGGGGGAGTTTGCTTTATGTATATTGGTTCAAAACTTCATTGATATATAATTTGTTGGATGTCCTCCATTGGGGGAGACTTGCTTGGCATTTCTTGGCACTTGGATGTTTTTCACATCTAGTGTTGCCATTAATGCCAAAGGGGGAGATTGCTGGCTATTTGGAGGAATTGATTATGTGTTGCATTGATGTTTGTCATTGATGTCAACACTAGCTTGTTTGGTTTTCTATCGGGTTCCGGTAGAGTGGTTGGATTGTGATATTGATCTAAAGACCATCTTCGATATTCTCCGGTATGTTTTGATTGGTGAAATTGGTTCGATTCAGTTATTCATGTTATTCAGATGTGTATCTCATTCAGTTGGTTCAATATTTGGTGATCTGAAAGCTATCATTTGTTCTAGTAAGCCTTTTGGTTACTAGTAAGGGTTTTACCGGAAAATATTTGTTGAAGATCTTTTGATGGATTTGATAAGTGGTGTTGGTGCGGCTTCTAGAAGGTTCTCAGGATGCTGATGGTTATCATGTTCATGTTCTAGTTGATTTGTGGTGTTGCATTTGGTGTATGTTGCCTATTTTAGGTCTAGTGCTATTATGTTAGGTTATGGACCGTTTTATGTAACGTGTTGATGGATACTCCCGATGTGTTACCAGTTGGATTTATTGATTGGTTAATGTTGTTTCGCCCTCAAGATGACTTGGGTTATCATTGGTTTGCGGGTTAATGTAATGGATTTATTGTATTATCTTTGAGGTGGCTGACCTAATTTCTTAGGTCTCGGGTTTGTATAAATATGATGTAAGATCTCTTTGTAGATCATGGTCACAGTTATGGTTATGAGATTATCTGTGTCCAAATAAAGTTATAATCATATACAAACATTTTGGTTGATCATAGGTGATTGAATTGGGTTTGTGTAAGAGGTTTAAGACCTCTAGTATTGAGCTTAACTGGAACTGTACTCAAGCATAGGAGATGCTATTCTTGTAGTTCAATATTTCTTCTGGAATGTAGTCTAGAAATATTTTGTAGTCAGTGAGGCTCCTTTGAGATGAGCAGTGTGCTCTAGGCAGTGTGCCTTCCTGCATGTGCAGGCCCCTTTATTGTAATCACATACTTACTACAAAAGTATCATCTGACTGTGGGTAGGCTTCCCACCATGGTTTTTCCCTTTAGTGGGTTTTTCATGTACAAATCTTAGTGTTATGTGTTGTGGATGCATGGTATTTGGTTTATGATTTATGTTTGTGCTTAATTGATATATCTATTATTCTGGTACTTGTTTTAAGCATTTCGGTAAAAGGTTTTGTGTGCTTAAAGTTTCATAATTTGTTGACAACTGATTCACCCCCCCACTCTCAGTTGTCCACTGGTTATCCTAAAAAATTGTTCAACTGATCTTTCAATGATTCAATGAAGTTCTTAGCATCCCTGCCAGACCTTATCTTGGGCTTGATCAAGATCATCAAGTACTACAACAAGCTAATGTTTCAAACTACCAGAATCCATTGACTCACCTTCTCCGATCCTCCTCAAGTTGTTAGGCTTCTTCTGAGGAACTAGGCTATGCTACCAATTGTTAGAGTCAAGGAACACTGAGAGGGGGGGGTGAATGAGTGTTCTGCAATTTTTAACTTTCTTAATCTATCCTTAAACCACTTAATGTAAATGAATAAAAATAGAGTGCAAAAACACAAAGCAAATAGCCATAACACCATAACACCAAGTTTTTTATGTGGAAACCCAGTTAAGGGGAAAACCACAGTGGGATTGAGACCCACAATATTAATATACCTTGTTAGAAGTATAATAATATTACATGAGGGGAATGCACACACATTCAGGAACACTACCTAGAGCTCACTTCTCAAATCACAATAAGGGCTACAACCTCAGAAGGCACATTGCCTTACAAATGATCACATAAAATAATTGAAATTTCTGAACTAATAAACAACATCTACAAATTCCAAAAGTTCTAGTTAAGCACAAAATACTATGTTCTACAACACTACTATGTTCTACTGTTCTGCTAAATTCCAAAGCACAAATCCTTTGGTAGCGCACATGAAATTGTGCAAAATCGCTCATACACACTTTTCACACAATCACCGATATCAAAAATTATCATATCAATCACTCTTATATATCCACAACATCAAATTAAATGTTTTACATGTCGGCCCAAAAATGCATAACACGCAAATAAAACTCGTTACCCAAGTCAGCTCAATCTGATCCAAAACAATCATGCAGACCAAAAGAAATTATCCACATGTTTCCCATATGTTGGCTTATCATCCTCAAACACACAAATAAACATAAAAATTACTCCACATAATCTGCACAACAAATCTCCACACATTACTACTGATAAACAATGTTCTACCTGAAAACCTATATACCCGATCCTCCAACTTATTCAAGAATCATCATCAAAGGCCATAAACCTAGAATAAGGCATATTACATGTCCACAATACTTCTCCTAGATCCGCAACACCAAATACTCAACACAATTAAAATGTTAACCAAATTACTATACATTGCCAGATACACTATTCTATCTCGCCGGACCTCACCGAACCTCAATCTCTCTTCCGGTATGAATGAATCATGAATTGTGGATTGAATATCTGGATCCAGTAGCCATCAATGACAATATATGAACAACAATATAGTATCTCTTGCTAACATGAAACCCAACATCAATGGCCACATGCAGGGGCGTTATGATTCCTTTTGGGTGCAAGCGTAACACTCAAACAACCACCTACTAAGTGTCATATTCACAGGATGCGAGCACATCGCACAAATGTCTCTATGCCATGCTATATTTCCTAAGGTGATAGACCAATAAAGTTGGTAAAATTCCACTTTGAAGTTGACAAGGTAGTCTCGATGGACAAAAGGACAAAGATAGTGGCACTCGACCTTCGATGATGTGGAGGAAAGGATAATTTGTCACGTTGAGTTGCATAGGGTGCGATTTTTGACAATACAAAAATGACATACATTAATAAACATGCTCCATATTTACATTACAATTTAGGTTTAGGTTTAACATAGTAATATATAATGGTATAGTGGTAGAAAATGAGGTGACTTCAAATACATATAAAATAGACCTAGTTTTTTTTATAGTGTGCTATTATAAAATTTTATTACTTAGGTATTTAAAATATACTTTATCATATGATAAATAAGAGATCTTTGTGTATGAACATATAATGTCGATTATGTAAGGAAGTTAAGTAGAAAAACAACTTCCTACACTAACCTTGAGAGGAGGGTAATGCAAAAACTTTTATAGATCCTTACAACAATTAAAGACACTTAACATAAGAAAACATAAATAGCATACATACCACAACACAGTAATTTGCATGGGGTAAACCCTTTCGAGAGAAAAACTCCACTCTAAAATCCACCCAATATATTATCTAGAAATCAATAACAGATTATAATATACTTGCAAAATAATATTTTCATAGGAATATCACCAACCAAAGATTCATAGATAACTCAATAGCTATAAGACTTTTACACCCAACCTCCATCTCGCATAACTCATATATAGGAGATACAATACATGAAAATGTCAAATGGAATTACAATTTCATGGGCTAAAACCTCCCAATAAAGTGGAACCCATCCTCCAAACCTTCATTCCCTATGATGTTTCAAAACACACATCATCATGTTTACCTCCCTTTTACAACTCTTGTATGTGCTCGACGCATTTTTATATTTCATATTTTAGGAGACCCAAATTGTGGAGGCCATAACTTTTGAATTGAGTTTTTGATCGATAAACCATTTGAAGTGCCAAAAATCTCGCAACATACTATATTAATTTATAACTCACTATGCCAATTATGAACACGTTTGGGTCATTTCAGAGCCTCTAAAGCCCTCAAAATTGACTTTGAAGCTTCCATTCACAACTTTCAAAAACAAAATTTAATGTCTTCAAATCTAGAGATGATCTTACAATAAAAATTTACTGGCATGCTTATTTATCTAGTTTGAAGCTTTAGGGAAAATTTTGGACCAATTTGTGCTCAAATGAAAAATTACTAAAAATAGTAACCTTATGTATATGCAAGGTTGAGACACTATCTTCCTAGCAGATTAGTAAGCATTTATTCAAGGGTGAGCTGAAGTTTTATTGGTACACTTAGTACACTTTTATTTAGGCCCTTAACACATAGATCACTTAAGGACTAATGTGCACATAGACAACTAGTCATGCAATCTTTGTTACTACTCAAAACTCTAAGCAATGACATCAAATTATAAACTCACATATAATATTTTTTTAGTAAAAAAATACTATAACATTTATAAATTGGAGGTATACAAAGTTAAACATGTGACTATCAAATCCTATACCACACACAGATATATATAACCATAACCAAATAAGATATATGTACAATTACTTTTAATGTCTTTTATACTAAAATTTTTATTGGTTTTTCTACAAGATATTTTAAAGATTATAGAGCCATTGAATGTTTTCAATATGCTAGGGTTGTGTAGAGAAAATAAAGTATCATGATTTTCGTAAGTCCAATACACTAAAATTGAGTGGCTATGTCATAACAAATTTGTAACGCACACTTATTTGGGTCTTCCATAAACAAATTTTGGCCACCACTTTGAAGGACTGATGTGTAGATAAACAATTAGTCATGTGGCCTTTGTTACTACCCAAAAGTCTAAATAGTGACTTTACATTCTTAACTTGCATATGTTTCTTTTCTGTAAAAATCTAATATATCCAAATAAGACATATCTACACTTAATTTTAATGTTTCCATAATAATTTTTTATTGCTTTTTCTATTGGATATATTTTTAAGATGATAGGGCCATCAAATTTTTTCAAGATGCTAGGGTTGTGTAGAGAAAAGAAAGTATCATGATTTCCATAAGTCCGCCACTAAAGTTGAGTGGTTGTGTCATAGAAAATTTGTAATGCTAATTTTTTTTGGACCTCCATAAATAGATTTTGATTACCACTTTTAAAGACTTTTAATAACAACCTTTTGACCCTTGCATGGAGAATGAATCACACAAAGTGTGTTGTTACAGTGTGTTGTTACTACCTAGAAGCTAAAACAATAGCTATAAGCAATTAAGTCGCATATGAAGACAACAAAAAAAATCTTTGCAATTTAATGTACTATTTAGGATGTGTGGATGTGCAAAGTTAGCTATAATGACTACTAGTACACCTCCCCTAGTCTTGTGTTCTCTTTTAGTATTAAAAAATGTAAGCAAAGACCTTACATTCTTAACTCACATGTGATAAATTTTTTATACAAAATCTAATATATCATTTTGAAAATGAAGTGCCCAAAATGAAAACTTGTGACTACCACATAAATCATATCCCCTTTATAAATATCTTCCAGTCAGAATAACAAAAAATGCTTTAAAAGTCTTTTAATGTCCTCCATACTAAACTTTTATTGGTTTTGCCTTAGATATATCTAAGCATTGTCCCCTCTCTCATAGGTTTATTGTGGTGGATTTTTCCCACAATTGTTTGGTATTCTACTAGTATCTCCTTTCTTACACAATGGTGAGGTTGTTCTTCTCATCATTATCTTTTTGTCATTATGTCACCCATGATATTTTAGTACACATTGTAGTGCACGTCTGATATTTTATGTCATGTCTCTTGTGTTTTAGCTGTGTTTCAAAAAAGGAGTTTTCCAATTTTTTCCTTGGTTCCTTGGACGAGCCATTACACCAATCCTTATTGCATCCCATCTTATGAGGTTTCTCTAAGGAACTATTTTTAAAGGAAATTTTTTGTAGTTTACAAAATCCAAAACATCCTTCTCCAACTATGGGGTAGAAACAACCAAAGCTAAATCATCTCTCAAAAATGTATTTTCACCTAGCACTAACTAATCAGCGACCAAAGGAGTTTGATCTATTTCCATTTGAGCTTATTGGAGGCCCACATATGATAAATTCAGTTTAACATTCTTCTTGAACTTTGAGTACATATCTCCTAAGGAATCAACACCAAAATGTAAGCTAACTGGATTCTCCTCTTCTTGATACAAATCCTCCAAGGCATCAAATTGATTATAGATCCCATCACTCTAGGCTTCCTTGAGGATTATCTTTATTCCTCTACCTTTATTACAAGGCTTCACATGAATGAAATATTCCTTATCAAAAACCCCTTTTTTCATAGGGGCTTTCCCTTTATCAATAAGGATCAGGGTGAGAGGCATAACTATTTATATGGTTGAATACTAGGCACTCCCTTTGTAGGTGACCATACTCATGGCATATCCAACATTGAAAGAGGAGGGATTCACAATCAATTTGTTGAATCCAAGAAGAGGATCCAAGGCAAGTTTCCATCATGTACGGAAGAGGATTATTCAAATCAATTTCAACACAAATCTAAGCATAAGAGATTACCATTTTATCCATCATTTATTGTGACAATGCTTCTGAGCTCACTAGTGTAGAGGAGGAGATTTGTCACTGTAAAGTGGAAAATTGGATCCTAGTGACTCCCCACCTAGGAGAGAGAAAGGAAGCCACTAGGATGATTTTCTCTTGGAGATACTTTACATTCAAAATAGGGGCTTGAATCCACTAGATCCAAATCCAAGGAAAACAAGGATGTGAATTCCAAGTGGATTGCAAGGGTTGAAGTGTGATTTACCCTCTTTTGTAAATGAGAAAGTTGACGTGGTGACTATGTGGAAAAGAGAGAGAGAAAATGAGTGAAATGAGGAGCTATTGGTTCGGGATCACGCTGTAACTTCGGATCTAAGCTAACTAGACTAATACAGATCTACCCTGCAAATTTGGAGAAAAGTCATCGGGACTGTGGCGGGAATGTACGCTGTCCTCCACAAAATCTGCAAAACAAAAAGGGTTCTTCCGTCTCTGCAAATGAAGCTATGCACCTGCAACCTACACACAGAAAAGAGAGGAAAAGGGGTTGTGGATAGGGGTTTTCCTCAGTCAAACACTAGTTGAGGAATCAAACTTGAAAGAAAGTAATTGCAAATGCTTGAATGTAAACAATGGAAATGTATACCTTGTAGATATGCAACTTGTTGATGAACCTTTCTTTGCTTCTTTAATGTAATCACAAGTGTTGCACAGAATGGCATGTAACATGACAAAACCCTAACACACATACATGCTTGCAAATGAATGTTGAAATATTGCTCCAATGGATGGATGAAGACTTGAATGCTTAAATTCTTGATGATGTATATCTTCGCCTATGCTTGCTTATTTAATTCTTGCTTGAATTTTCCCCCCCACAAATGAGAAAAAAAACTCCCTTTTATACATGCCTCTAAAGATTAATTCATCTCACCAAAGGCTGACATTGAGGAGATTTGGGATCCCAAAGTGCAGATAGGGCCGGGAGGACCTATCTTGGGGCCACCCTAAGAGGGTGGGATAGGGGCACCATGCCCCTATCCTAGGGGGAACAGGGGAACCACACCCCTTTCCTTCCCTATCTTGGGGCCAGGATAGAGTCATGAGAAAACCAACTCCCTTTTATACACACCTCTGAAGATTGATTCATCTCACCAAAGGCCGACATCGGGGAGATTTGGGATCCCAAAGTGCAAATAGGGCCAGTGGGACCTATTTTGGGGTGACCCTAAGAGGGTGGGATAGGGGTGCCACTCCCCTATCCTACCCTATCTTGTGGCCTGGATAGGGTCCTGAGGCTACCTCAGGGCTCAAATAGGAAGGGGTTAAGGGGTGAAAATGCAGAAAGAGGTCTTGGCTAGGAAGGAGGATTTCATTGCCAAGGTGAGGAGCTCAAATGTGGTTAAAATTGTAGGAGACACAATTTTATGATACTACATTTAGCCCCCACTTTAGCGAGAGTATGGCTTATGACAATACTATCGGTAAAGTAGAAGGAAAGAGATGAAGATGAGAGATGCGAAGAAAAACCACAAGGAGTATAAGACGTCACTAATCTCGAGGAACAAAAGCCCCCAAGCCTAGGATCTTAACTCACTCAAACATATGCAAGAGCACACAAAACAAAAAGGAACAAGATGCACAATACAAAAACAAAGCGCAAAAGACACATGACAAGAAGAAGACACAAGATGAAAGACTGACAAGCCAAAGAGACCTCGATACTCAAATGTCTCAATAACTAATCAGGACACAAACACCAATGCATCACATAAACACAAGCGATCACATAAAAGAGAAAAGCTGACATCATCCATGAACCATCAATAGTAAAACTATGAGTTAATGAGAGGAAGAAGAGAGAGAACATGAATACATACTTTGATGATCCATGAGAAGAAAGGCAAACAAGAGAAACCATGGACATCTTGCCCCTAAAATGAGGTTATCCAAGGAGAGAAGGACATGGAAATCTAACCCCCAGAGTCTATCTAGGTGATCCATGTAAGGGAGGAGAGTGGGAACACCGTTAGTTCCACCCAACCTCAAGCGCGTGTGTGTGCAAGTGAGGTTTGAAGTGCCTCATAGGAGTTTATGCCTGAGTATGATACAACCTATATAGAATGTATAGTACATATGTCAAGAAAGGCATGATATCTCGCTCTAAGAGTCTGTTCTCTGGTTCAGAGAATAATTACCCTACATAAGAGAAAAGTGGCGTCATCTCACTCTAATATTCTGTGCTCTAGTTCCAAGAATGACCCACTGTACAAGAAAAGAAGAAGTGAAGACATATCTCTCTAAGAGTATGTGCTCTGGTTCTGAGAATGACCCACTATACATGAAAAAAGTGATGACATATTTCTCTAAGAGGCTTCCCTTTGGTTCCAAGAATGTCCCAGTGTATAATAAAAGTGATGACACCTTGCTCTAAGAGGCTGCCCTCTGGTTCCAAGAATGTCTCACTGTATAAGAAAAGTGATGACATCTTGCTCTAAGAGGCTTCCCTCTGGTTCCAAGAATGTCCCACTATACAAGAAAAGTGATGACACCTTTCTCTAAGAGGCTGCCCTCTGTTTCCAATAATTTCCCACTGTACAATGCATGAGAGAAGTATGGTACAAAGGAGAAGTGTGGGCACCCCCCCTTAAGATGTCAACATAGACTAATGTTGATATCTTAAGGAAATAAGAACAAGGATACCTACCTTCAACAAAAAGAAGATATTCATTATGCAACAATGTCATAAATCCAAGCAAGAGAGGGAATACTCTTCAAGCAAGGATAAGATAGTTGAAAAGAGATATCTTGGTGTAAGTGTAAAGGTGATCCTTGAAGGAGAAGAGATCTTTGTTCAAAAGACATCTACCCCCAAGAGGAGTTGTCTTAGACAAATATAACATCTTCTAGAACGAAGTGAAAAAGAGAACAAGAATACAATCCTTCCTCATATTTCTATTCGAAAGGGATTCTTGATGACGAATGACTCACTTTTAGCCCCCAGAGGGATGGGTGAATTTATTATAGATGTACATTACCAAGTGGAAAAGGGGTTGTAATCAAGGACTTACACCTCTTATATAAGAGATAATCCTTGAGAAAACAACCAACAATTTTGTACAAGGAATGACATCAAGTAATAAAGCTCACACCATCCACACAATAGGGAAAAGTGGGTCCTTAGAGAAAGAGAGAGGGAGAGAGATCATTGCCCCCCAAGTGTAGGACAATGAGAATAATTACACAACTTTTAGAGAGAGATTACTCATAAGAGACGTACCGTTTCAAGCAAGGAATACATCCTAACCAAGGAACATACATGCGCTCACATGAAGGATAATTCCATTCAAGAAAGGACATCAAGTTATGAATAACACAATAAAAGAGGTAATTTTCAAATAGAGAGAAAGAAGAAGATTCACAAAAGTTCTCAGAGGAGAGAATATTCATAATAGACGTACCATTTCAAGCAAGGAGAAGATCCCATTCACGGAATAAACATGTGCTCACATGAAGGAGAACTACATGCAAGAAAGGACATAAAGTCTATGAATAATGTACTCCATAAAGAAAATAGTGAAACCTTAGAAAGAGGAAAAGGAATATTCTTGCCCCCCAAGCATAGAGGCAAGAATAAATAGACTACTATGTTGCTCAAAAGTATGATTGCACCTGAAATTGTACCACCATGAATGAAAAGGACCACCAATAGGTAGGCTAACTATGTCACATAGTGAGGAGCAACATAATAGGAACTTGAATGTAATTTTAAATGATCATAATTAATATTCCATTCATTGTCAAATGTTATTTTTAAAATCCCTAAATCAATTGCAAGATTTGTGTTAACAAGAAAAATTTAGAATATGAAATTGAGGCATCTTAGACTTTCTAGAAAAGGTAGGAGTGAAATATAAGGACCCCCAATCATCCTCTAAGAGTCCTTAGGAACTTATTTGGTAGGAGATGGTGTATTTGAGTGAATTGAAGAGAGGATTTTAGGAACTAAGAAATCATTTGGTGATTCACTTATGTTCTCATCAACTACTTCATTAGTATATGTGTAAGACACAACATTCAAGAAGAATTTTTGGTTTTGTAGGAACATGAATGGAATTGATTTGATTTTTGTTAGGCTCTTGATTTTTGGGAGAGATAGAATTATGATCATCCTCTTGTTCTAAGGTATCTTTATGTTAAAGACACTCATTAGAAAAAGGACTATCATATGTAATTAATGATTCATATTTAGAGGGAAGATCATGAAAAGAAGGTATGGTATCACTAGGATAAGTAGACATAATATCATCCTCTTGCACCAAATAATCCTTATGAGGGAGATACTTTTTAGGAGAAGAAAGAACACAATTCTTCAAAGATTCATCTTTAGGAGGGAGATCTTTGAAAGAAGTCTCCACATTCCCTTTTTGCACCAATGTGCCCTTATTAATGAGGTCAATTTTGGGAGAGGGTAAATCATAGCTATGAATGAAAGGGAGAACTAAATTGTCGTCATATGCATGAAAGGGAACATAATGAACTTTTATAATGTAATTCAAAATTGAATCAAAAAAATAAGATAAGAACTCCATATGCACTTATGGTCAAACAAGAAACTCATATGTCATTTAACCAAAATAACGTTCACCCCATACATGCATAAAAAAATTAATAAAGGAGGGAAAATGGAATTTGAACTACAAATTTGAAATTTGTATTCAACCTTAGATGGTGTTAAAATTGATAAAGTATGCCAATTTTATGGATTTAAGCAGAAAAACAAAGTCAATTTTGTCTCCTAAAATTTCGGGAAAAAAGTTGAGGACTGTGGTGAAAGTGCACACGATCCGACCAACTTTTTTTGAAATTTTCAGGGATGATAGGTGTAGTCACACAAATCTGTCCATTTTAATTAAATAAATATTTCGTATTTATTTGATTAAAAATCCACTAGCCATCAATTAATTAAATTAATATTTAATTAATTCATCCCCAAACATTCTTCTATTAATTAAATAAATTATTCAATTTATTTTAATTAATTCATTAAAATCAAATTCCCATTAATTAAATAAATAAATCAATTTATTTAATTAAATCCCCTTTTCCTCTTTTAAATAAATTAAATAAAACATTTATTTAAATCATTATCCCCCCCCACTTGCATTTTCCTACAAATGCAACTTGCACACATTTTGAAATAAATGAATTTTTATTTCAATAAAATCCTATTTTCCCTCACCCACCAAATCCACTTGCAAAATCTAATCCCCTTCTAGATTCTTCTAACCCCTTCCTAATTAGCCTAATCCATCCCCTAATTATTGTCACATTCCTAAGCAAAATGGAGTCACTTCTCAAATGGCCCAAAGTCTTGGATAACCATTGAAGGTTTTCAACCTTCAACCACCAAAAACCCCAAAGTCTTTGAAAACCATTAAAGGCTTCCAACTTTCAACCACTTAATCCACAAAGTCTCCAATAACCATTAATGGTTAATTCAACCCTCCCACATGGTTAAAACATTTGTTTGACTCAACCTCTATCCAACCACAAAGGTCTCATCAAGCCTTCAATGCTTTGACCATGATTATCTCTTAATCATTTGCACAAAGGTTTATCCTTGGATTAACTCCTAATCCAGTGGGTAATCCTAATTTAGGCTTGACTCTTAGCCTTTAGATAACCATGAGGTCTTCTCAGGCCTTTAATGCCTCCAACCTCTTCTCTCAACCCAATCCTGTGTTGACACTTGTCACTATTTTATTGGTGCCAATTGTGCACATGGATCCCCAACTTTCAAGCTTGACCCTTGATTAAACCTTTCAATCCTGGCCATCCATTGCTCCATTTTTCCTATAAATAGAGCCCATTCCTTCATAATCCAGATCCTGAAAACTTGTAAGCATTTAGACTATAGCCATTTTAGAGAGCATTTAGCAATAGCATAACTAAATCTTGTCTTTTTGGTTAAAATATATCATTTTAGCATAAATAGCTTTTTCATTTCATGTTTGGAGCTATTCTACAATCTCAATCCTCCATAAGCATCCATAGTGCAAAAAGCTGCTGAGAGCTACACTATTTTGGAACTTGGAGAGGAGAGGAACAAGGGAGAAGGAACTAATCTCATGCTAAGAGATAGTTGGAGATATCTCATTGTCTTACTTCTTTAGTTAGATTCATTAGCATGTGTTTTTAGTATCTCTCTTGGAATGCCTTCATGTTTTAGTTTTTGATTGATTAACTCTAACATCTTGTGTGTTTTGTGTTGTTTGATCTTAGACTAACATTGTGCCATTTAGGAGGGCATCAATAGGTATTATGATATTATTGTGGAATCCAAAAAAACAACTAATTTGGAGATGTCGAGATCGGTCAAATTTGCAGTCAAAGATCGAAAATTGAAAGATCTTAAAAATTAGGGTTTTATGATTTAACCACTGAATTTTCAAAATAAAGAGACAGATTTGAATTGCAATTTTGAAATAGAAATCAAATCTGAAACAAGTAATTAAAATTTTACATTTCACAAGCTTAATTTCCTCAAAATGAAAAATTAGGGATTTTATGCAATTAACCTCTAAAATTTGCAAATAGATCAAACTTGGAAATAAAAATTTGAAATCCAAATTGCAATTAATCAGATCTAATAATGAGAAATCAGAATTAATGTGTAAGACGTCGGGTTCACCAAAATGTAAAGTGGAAAATTGGATCCTAGTGACTCCCCACCTAGGAGAGAGAAAGGATGCCACTAGGATGATTTTCACTTGGAGATACTTTACATTCAAAAGAGGGGCTTGAATCCACTAGATCCAAATCCCATGGAAACAAGGATGTGAATTGCAAGTAGATTGCAAGGGTTGAAGTGTGATTTACCCTCTTTTGTAAATGAGAAAGTTGACTTGTTGACTATGTGGAAAAAAGAGAAAAAATGAGTGAAATGAGGAGCTACCGGTTTGGGATCACACTGTAACTTTGGATCTGAGCTAACTAGACTGATACAGATCTACCCTGCAAATTTGGAGAAAAGTCGTCGGGACCATGGCGGGAATGTACACGGTCCTCCACAAAATTCGCGAAATGAAAAGGGTTCTTCCGTCTCTGCAAATGAAGCCCAAAACTGCAAATACAGCTGCGCACCTGCAACCTACACACATAAAAGAGAGGAAAAGGGGTTGTGGATAGGGGCTTGCCTCAGTCAAACCCCGGTTGAGGAATCAACCTTGAAAGAAAGTAATTGAAAATGCTTGAATGTAAACAATGAAAATGTATACCTTGTAGATCTACAACTTGTTGATGATGCTTGCTTTGCTTCTTGAATGTAATCACAAGTGTTGCATGGAATGACATGTAACATGACAAAACCCTAACACACATACATGCTTACAAATGAATGTTGAAATATTGCTCCAATGGATAAGAAGACTTGAATGCTTGAATGCTTGATGATGTATATCTTCACCTATGCTTGCTTATCTAATTCCTGCTTGAATTTTTCCCCCCACAAATGAGAAAACCAACTCCCTTTTATACACGCCTCTGAAGATTGATTCATCTCACCAAAGACCGACATCTGGGAGATTTGGGATCCTGAAGTGCAGATAGGGTCAGGGGGACCTATCTTGGGGCCACCCTAAGAGGGTGGGATAGGGGTGCCACGCCCCTGTCCTGCCCTATCTTTGGGCCCGGACAGGGTCCTGAAGCTACCTCAGGACTCAAACAGGAAGGGGTCAAGGGGTGAAAATGCAGAAAGAGGTCTTGGCTAGGAAGGAGGATGTTGTTGCCAAGGTGAGGACTGTTGGCATATGTGCAGAGCATGATGACATGATGATATTGTATGTTGTCATTGATGTCAATATGTTGAAGTATGAACTAGTATATTGTAGTAAGCTAACTGGTAATAGAACCGGTATGATGATGTAAACTGGTATATGTGAAAAAGTGAAGTGGTATGTTTGTTCAAGGTGAACCGGTATGTTGGAATGAGAATCGGTATATGGAAGTTTTGTATCGGGGTTTCATTTGGCATGACTACCGGTTGGTAGTCTCAACTTTAGGGTTTTCAGTTGATGCATTCCAAGCTTGTGTGATTCAACAGATGACATCTTGTGATGAGTTAGCATTGTAATGAAGACCAAATAGTGTTGCCACATCAGCCTTGTGCGCGTGAAGGATTTCCTTGAGGATCTTGCATGGAGGTTGATCCTATCTACCTCAGACATGTGTGAAGTCTCTGTAAACGGTGGAGAGCGTGTGATGGATTATCAGCTTCATGAAGCAGCAAAGAATGAACATTGGAGAATGTCTTGAGATCTGGTCAAGACTATTGTATTCAATGCAGTGTGATTAACAGTCAGGATTGAACCGACTGAATTGTTAAACCTAAATGTTTAGGGTTTAGGGTTTATGCTACCAACCTATCCGTTTCCTATAAGGTCATTGATATTTTTCATTTTGAAGTTGTTGGCAAATGTTATGTGTGTATCCAAGTGAAGTGATACTTGATTCTTGCCAGACCAGAGAAGTGTGTTGATACCTGCAGAGTGTGATTGCAGAAGAGAAGGAGCTAAAGTGGATCTACCTTGGCATTGAGTGTTGTTATCAGATCAGTGTATTACCTATTGACTTCTAACCATTTCAGCAGTTGGAAAATCCCTTAACTGGGTAGCTTTAACAGGATTTTGTGTAAATCCTTTAACAGGGTGACTCAATTCAATGAGTTCTTCAAATCCTCTTGCAAGGTAACCTTTAACAGGGTTCTAACCTTTAACCAAGTATTTAGCCATCCCTTAACCAGGTGATCCCTAGCAGGATCGGTTCCTAGCAGACCCTATTGTAAAAGTCTTTAACCAGACTAGGCTCCTAACAAAGAGGACTTCAAAAGAGTTCAAAGAATATCTTGTGGGTATTCATCCCCATCGTGGTTTTTCCCAGTTGGGTTTCCACGTGAAAAATTTGTCTGTCATGGGTGATGCTTTAATATTTTTTGTTAAGTGGTAAAGCATGTCGAACCGGCAGTCATTATATTTCTGATGATATATTACCTATTTATGCATAAGGGTGAAGTGGAAATGAGATATTAGATTGTGTAGAGATCTAAGTGTTTACTGATTTATGCTATTCATACTCTCACTATGTGTAACCGGTAGTGCCATGACTTAGACCGGTGTTACGGTTTACCAATTAAGTGCAGTCTTTGCAGTCAAACTAGTTGAGGGAAAGTTTTTGTCTATACTGATTCACCCCCCCCCCCCTCTCAGTACCGTTTTGGTACTTACTATTCATCATTATTCATCAATGACCTCAAATGTGGTTAAAATTGCAGGAGGAACAATTTTATGACACTACAGTCTCCTCCAAGATGATGAATCTCAGAGGACAAATCGATTTGTCGCTACCTCACTCAAACTGGTGCTAAGGATGAGCCTAGGGATAAAAATGAAAATGTAAGCTAATAGACTACAGACGAGACTCCCAAACAACTTTGTTGAGGCTTTGTCCTCAAGGTGAGTGCACGGAGTTGGGACACCAGCACGACGCATTGTCATCCAGTATGGACAGAATATGAAAACTATACGAGGTAGTAGATACAATTATAATATTAAATAACCATGGAAAAACAATAAAATAAGATAACACAGAAGGAAGCTCACAACCGGTCCATGATTAAAGCCTCCCACTAAATGATCTCCTTCTTATGATTATAAACCTGCACAAAAGCAAGGAAAATGTTGGGGATTGTATTTTGGAGTCTGCCTTAGTCAGATCCCCATTTTGGTGTTTCTACCTCCACAAACAACCCAAATAGATAGATCAAAAGACAAATAACTAGAATGATAAAATGATTAAATATATAGGGGATGTGATAAATCCCAAGATTCTCAAAGATGAGATAGATAGAATGATAGAAATATATTACCAAAGGGGCTTGAGAAAGCCAAGAGAGTTGCAAAAGATTATTGTCAGAGCTTGAGAGTGTTGTAGCAAACTAGAGATTGTTGTAGCAAGAGAAAGAGAGAGCAAGAGAACGCTATGAGATCCCAAAGAATAAGAGAGATTGTGTCCAGAATCTAGAGAGATTGAAAGAAGAGAAAGATGGATTGAAAATGAGAGAGGAGGAGGGAAAGAGAGGGTTGTGAGACATTTCGGAAGATTCTGAGCCGTTTCCATTGACCAAGATAGGTGACAAGTGTCAAAATGCACAAAATCGATATTTGAACGTTAAGATGTCACAGGGTGAATGCGCAATGCATAGAAGTATGCGCGGCGTGCTAGTGTCCAAACAAATCATGCTCAAAAATGACAAAAGAAACACACGGCTAACAAGAAATAGAAGCAAAAGGATAGCTATCGAAAGTTGTCTTGAGAATCCTGAGAGGGAAAAGGCTGATGCAAGGGCTGAAATGAGCCTACCCAAATTCTAGGGGAATGGACACTAAAGCGATCACAAAAGCATAGGTGAAATTGCAAAGGGGTATGTAATTTTTGATACTACATTTTGCTCCCGCTTTAGCGAGCTTATGAATAAACATGAATATGCACGCTAAAGGAAATCTACTAAACATAAAATAACATCATGATGCAAAAAGGATACTATAGAGGAAGTAGACAAAACTTTGAGCCTAGGAAGCATGCCCCCAAGCTTAAGACCTACAAAACAGATGCATTAGATAGAAAAACCTGCATGAGAGAATAGGGTTAGAGAATAAGGGAATCCCAAGACAACAGGGTTAGAACATGATAAAGAAAAAGATAGCACACACACAAAAGCACAAAACAAATAAAGTATGATCTTGAGTCAACAAAGTGAAAGAGGCCTCGATGTACAAGGTTGTCTCAATACCATGCGTCATCCCCAAAATAATAATAAATAATAGATAGAGGAATTCTAAAATGAAGAGAAGAAAGCAAGGATTGATCACTTCAAGGAAGAATGCATTCAAAAATCAAAGAAGAAATCAATGTTGAAAAGATAGAACATGACCTAGACACTAGCTTGATGCATCACTAGTAGTCATGATGTTGATAAAAAAAGATAGAACTAGCAAGTTGTGTTATGCGAGATGATCAAAGATAAGTAGCACCAAACTCGCTCTGAAAGAAGGCCACTACCAAAAGATAAGATAAAGAAGATAGTCGGGATAGGGAGGTAGTTTTTTGTTGATCAGATGAGGTTTCCCCTAGTGAGATGAAGCCAAGATTTAAAATAGATATTGTTACTCAATACATCACAAACATGCTAGTTGCAGACTAACGTGTTAGATGATAAGATAAAGGAATGAGATAAAAGATAGATAAGATAGTGTAACAGAAACAAGCCTCGCTTTAGAGGAAAGCCCCTTGTTACAAAAAGATACAACATAAGCAACCATTGTTTGTATAAGATACACTAGTATGGATAGAAAAGTGCATTGTGCTAGATAGCCATATGATAGGGTGATGAGATATGTTGGTATGGATAGTCATACGATAGGGCAATGAGATAGATAGATTTTGTTGATATGGGTAGCAACACGCTAGATAGCCATGTGATTGGGTGATCAGTGATAGATTTGGTAAGTAGTATATTGGCCCCTAAAAAGGCAAGAAAAAGAGATAGATCAAATGGTTTGGCCCCCATGTAGGCAAAGAAAATGATAAATAAAAAGATCAAGTTGTTTGGCCCCCACCTAGGTAAACATGGAAAAATGATAAAAGGATAGTCACCACGACAAGCGAGAGATAAACATGCACCTCTCTGGGTGAGAGATAGAGACGTGATAAGAATGCAAAGTAGGTTGAAATATGATAAAGAATAAGATAGAGATACACCTGGATGTCACTTTCTATGCAAAGAAGAACAAGAAGGCATACAAATACATGAAAGATCAATGACACCTGATTGATGAAGTTGTCGAATCTTGTCATTCAAGGCCTTACATTCACTAGTGGAATGGCCAAGAACTTGATGGTATGCACAGAAAAACCCATTCTTAGGAAACTTATTATGTGTAGGAGGAGGGAAAGTAATCAAGTGAGATTTGAATAGCCACAACAAGGCACGTTCTTGCTTAGATAAAGGATGAGGAGCAGGAAGTAACCCTTTCTCTTATGGAGAAGATCTTTACCGCTCAGAAGAAGGAGATACAAAGATAATAGATGATGGAGAACGAGATGAAGATGGATTAGGCTTGTAACCTAAACCCATCGTAAACAAACATGATTTTGGCTCCAAAGGCACCAGAGTTTATTTAAGTGGCAAATATTCGCCAATGGTGAATATTTCACGTTGGTGACCTAGAAAATGGTGAATATATTGTACTGATCGAGGGTGGCCATGTCGCCCGAACTTTATAAATATTCATCAAATGCACGACCCTATTTCCCATTGTTTTATGTAATTAATTGTATCTCTATCAAGATTTCTCCAATTGAATCTATGTTTTCCACATGGTAAATTCAATATTTTTGCCTACATTTTCTAAGGTTGTCTTAATAGACGGTCAAAATTCACCAATAGCCATATAAAGATTTATTGGCCAGGATGAGCCAATTCACCTGGCATTTTGTAGAAGCATGTCTCAATTCACCCCAATTTTTCCAACTCTATTATAATTTCTAATTAATTGGATGGCCCATAATCGCCTCAAAAATTACATAAGACGTGTTATAGTTAAGCATGATTCACCAAATTTTTGTATACCATATAAAATTCCCGCTGAATTCGCCAAATAAGGACTGGTATAAATAAAGTCAAAGATCAAATTTATCTCTACACAAATTGGTTGGTTCTAAGCTCTGAATTCAAATCACTAGCGAAGTTTCAAACCATGAACAATCATTGTTGCTGACTGCATTGGCAACTGCTAGTGACCTAAAGGTAAGTGATCATATTTTTGAAGTGTTATAATATTATTCTGAATTCATCTCTATATGTTTGCATTATTGAGTTCATTTTGTATTTCTCTCAGGAACTTACCCAAAAATTTGAATTTAAAACAACTTTCTCGCTCCCTATATTAAAATCAAACCAGGTTACATAGAGATTAACATCATATTTTCCGAACACACTACCCATTACATCCAACCTCCATTATTAACAGATCCTCCTATGCTAGAGACCACCCCCTCCCAAAACATAGAAAAACACATATCCTCATCCCCCTTAGATATATTGCAGAATGATGGCCAACTGCTTTCTAATTTCCATCACAGCTCCAATGGAAGCCTCCAAGAGCCACTTATCCCCCCTATCGATCATCCTCTAAAATGGAGCCAAGTTATTGTTTATCACTCCTACTCGATAAACCTCCCAAGCTTCTTCAATGAATGATCTTTTTTTCCTTATGCTTAACAGCCTCCTCATTCTCCTCCTCAGACCTAACAGACCCATACTTCTCTGGATCACCTTGGAGTCTAACAAAACATAGTTGTCGGGGTTGAAAAGGGTGTGAAACGCACTAGCCCCCAAGTCAGCCTCCTCTAGAATGGCAT
Source organism: Cryptomeria japonica (assembly GCF_030272615.1). Lineage (NCBI taxonomy): Eukaryota > Viridiplantae > Streptophyta > Pinopsida > Cupressales > Cupressaceae > Cryptomeria > Cryptomeria japonica. The sequence goes on from NC_081410.1 coordinate 49,140,985, forward strand.
TGGCTACTGCATACCCATCAACTACCTAAATGAAACCGTTAATCCTCTGGATGCACACCTCCCTGGAGTCCAGAACATCTACTAGGGGGCTAATTATAGACTCATACACAAATACATTGCACCAATGCCTACCTACACCAAGCATGCATTCGACTAAGCTCTTCACTATGAAAAACACTCTTTCATCTGTATGGAATAACTGTCTGTATTGCATTCACAGAGTTTCATCTCTACACATACAACTCACCCCGAAATGATGAACCATTCTTCCCCTGTGATGACTCATTTCCTCTACAACAAGCTTCTCGGTGTCTACCTCCAACATGGCTCTCCCAATCAATCTGGATAACTTTGGGATCCATCTTCCCTCTCATTTATAGCCTATCTCCTTCTGGATTCTTCCATGGATATCACTAGGAAAGAAAAATGTACTATAAACCTCTGTTTTAGACCCAGGAAACATCCCTTCCAAATTGCCCATAATCAACTTTATGATACAACTATCAAAACCAGCAAACGCCATAGTGTTATTAATACTCCTTATCTAATCAAATTCCTTGTCCAACTCCTATGCATGCTCGATCATCTATGCTCGACTTCCACCAATCCTATTCTACGGACGATCCTCCCATTTCCACATGATATCTCAAGTTTGAACCAAAGCATATCCTCCAGGGGAAACAACTATGGATGGTTAATGCTAACCAATCCCCTACATTGGAAGCGGAGGTGAATCTCCACCCTCTACGACACCTATCTCCCTTAATTTCAATAACTTCCTCAAAAGGAAAAATTGTGGTTACAATTCATTTCTTTTATTAAAAACATTCATTTATTAAAACCTTTCATTCCTAACAGTGCTCATATGTGTCTCTAAGTCTATTCCGGGGACTTTTTGAAGAAACCTATGTCCTTCACAACTTCAGCCTAGAATAGAGCTTATGACGTCGATTAAAATTCATTAAGTATAGACTTAGAGTTAATTAAGTATACAATTTATCATAGTTAATTAATTATTATACAATGCTCAGACTTGTCTCTATTCCGATGACTTTTTGAAGAAACCTTTGTCCTTCAGAACTTTGGGCCGAAATAGAGCTTATGTCATTGATCTGCGATCATCCAACGGTCATTAAGTTGATTGATTAATTTAATATTTAAATCTAAGTAATGAATAAATTTATATTTTGTTTATTTCATTTTATTTACATATATTTTTAGTTCTCTATTGGTTAATTGTTGAATTAGTTTGTAGATCTAGGGTTAGTGGTTGGATCTTTAGGGTTTACAAATAGGTCAATATTTAGCATACATAGATGTATGTACCTACTATGTGATAGTTAGATATATATATATATATATACATATATGTATATATATATATATATGTATATATATATATATGTATATGTATATATATATATATATACATATATATATATGTATGTATATACATATATATGTATATATATATATGTATATATATATATATATGTATATATATATATGTATATATATATATATATGTATATGTATGTATATATATATATGTATATATATATATATATATATATGTATATATATATATATATGTATATATATATGCATTTTTATACTATGATGTTATAGACAATTATGGATGTATTAATGATGCCTATATGTAATAATTTTAATCCATATGCTTGTGAATACGATGCTATGGATTATGACCTAACCTTTATGTTGAAAACACCACAAGATTGAGAGGGGATGAATTAGTCTAAACCAAATCCTAAACTTCTTTAATCATGAGTACTTATCAATTATCATTAACAAATTAAACATCAATGCAATATGAAACAAAAAAAACACCAAACACATGAAAACCATAATTTTTACTTGGAAAACCTAGTGTGGGAAAAACCATGGTGAGAATCACACTCACAATATAAATATTATAAAAATTTAAATTAATGACTTTCCTATTTTACTCTGTCTTGCACTTCCTTTGATATCAACGGTCCAGATCTTCGTGCAACTACACATTTAGATCAAGATGCTCTTTCACCTTAACTCTGAATCCTTGTCGCACACATGGCGCATGGGCCCTGCTGACATTAGGCTCTTCTTAATTAGACCAATAAGATTTTGCATGTTGGAGGTCAAAGGAAACATCATAAAGGGTTGGCCCAATCTATGCTCCTCATTAATTAAGTATACAATTTATAATAGTTAATTAGACAATGCTTATACCTATCTCTATTCCGGTGACTTTTTGAAGAAACCTTTGTCTTCAAAACTTCGGGCCAAAATAGAGCTTATGTCATTGATCTGTGATCATCCTATGATCATTAAGTTGATTTTAATTAATTATAGACTTATAGTTAACTTGCAGCTCATTATATGGATAGCCGAAAAAAAATTAAAGATAAAATTTAATGTAGTTCAATATTACAAGTGAATAAATTAATCTAGTATTTAAATCCAAGTAATGAATAAATTTAAAATAAAAAACTGCCCCATTCGCACTTATAGAGGAGGATTTAATGTCAAATTGTGCATATTGATTGTAGAACAAATCTCGGACAACACATTGATGGCAGAGCATTCATGAGCTTGTCTCTCGATGATGGAATAGGACATGAGGAATATTGACTATTTATTCATTTATGGTGGCCAATTCTATTAAACATGTTTAAGAGTTCTTTGAGAGAGTGTGTTGCAGAGAGTAGGGGATAATATTTAATTGAGGGGGTGTCGACGTTGTTGCAGAGGGAACATGGAAGCTAGTTTCACATTCAAAACAAAGAAGAAATTGGTGCCCTTGATGGGAAAAGTGTCTGATAAGAGATTGAAGGACCTATTCCTATTCAAGGATGAAAGGCTTGTGGATGTGGTTCAGCTCTTGCTGGGAGAGGAGATTGTCCATATTAGTCACAGATACAAGACTAATATGGAAATCTATTCCCTTATTGTTGCATGGGGATTAGAATTTGAAGAGGATGTGGACAAGGTGAAGAGGGCCTTGCAAACTTTAATTGCGGCGGAATACCTAGGATGAATGGATTCAATTTGGGAGTGGGTTGTTCCAGGAGTGGGTTTCATCATTTCTAAAGGGTCGAAGGAGCCTGCGGACCCACTACTCTTTATTCCCTAGCAAGAGGATGAGGTGAAGGCGAGATACAGAGAGCTCGCAAGAAGAGGATGGGAAGCGGGTATTAGGGATTGTTTCAGAGTTGGCTTCGGTGGTGGTAGGTATAGAGAGATGGATTGGATGGAGGTTATTTGATGACTCCAGTCTTTTTGTAATCTTTTTTGAAGCTTTAAATCAATAAAATATCATATTACCTACTGGTAGGTCCAGAAAGTGACAATTTGATAAACCCTAACATTAAATAGTTGTGCAAGGCCAACACCCATTATAATAAATTCCCCCAAAATAATGAAAGATTCACCAAAATAAATCATTTGAGTAATTTTTTTAATAAGTGAATAGTTGGGTAGGGCCAAGACCCATTATATTAAGATTAAAAAAAAAGATACAATAGTATTTGGCTTGTAGCTGAAAATACATTCCCAAAAGCATTTCCAATGATCACCCATAACAACTCATAACCCACAATACAAAATTCAAGGATCAAAATAGAACAAAGCATCTGCACCATGCTTCAGGGCTAAGAGACATTCCCAGTCTATCTTGCCGCCTCTACATCTTCACGTTCCTCCTTGACTTTCTTGGCTTGTAATATGAGCGGACAATCCTGTTCACAATTAGCATGAGCTTCGCATATTGTAATTTCCTCCACACCGCGTCTGTCATCCTCAATCCATTCCTCTCCACTCCCTAGCTCCAGTGCCCCTACAATATCAACTGCATCCTCCTCATCAATTTCATCTTCATCTACCAACCCTTCAGTGGTCAAGTAGTGCCAATTCCAATCGTCCTCCTCGAGTTCCTTGATTTTGGCTACATACATGAGGAAATTGATACTACATAGTATATCACTCCTTCGTGCCTACAACAATTGCGCATCTTGTGTTTGCACAATCAGAAATTTAAAAACCATTCCAATGTAATAGTTCTGTGGGAGGGAAATCAGAAGGTTCTCATCCACATTATTGATGACTACATCAATATGATGCAAATATGCATGCTCAAACACTATCTGGGTGAGTTTTTTTCTCCACTTCTTGGAAACCCTAACATATAACAACATGTCAAGAAAAAAGGTTGGAATGTCCAAACTGACCCTATGCATGTGATATGCCATCAGAAACTCCAACCCTAGCACTTTCTTGACTACATGCATTATGTATGGGTGGTCATTCACCAAGACCCCCCTAACCATTTATTTGTGATTTACCTACTAACATTGCTTGTGGTTTCGTTGCCCTGAGCATAATTGGCATGTCCATCACTCCCACCTCAGTGTTTCCAACTCGAACATGTAATGTGAAAATACGGTAATACCCCAATGCCCAATTTAAAGGCATTCAATCAGCTTCAGCATAAATGTCTAATTAAATGCACACTTACCATAAGTTATTAAGTTGTCGTGTGCACTACATATTAATAGTATATATTTTCTTTTTATATTTTTCTAATTTTTGATACAAGTACATAAACCCACAAACAAAATTTTACTTTCACAAGAGATTTGCAAAGACAAATAATAAAATCATTGATATTATTATTCATGTGAGATCAAGAAATACATTCTAAAATTAGAGACTGTATCTATAGTAATTGTCATGACAAATCATAAACTAATTAATATTGCTGAAGGAGTATATACATTCTTCACTGTGGAAGACTTCACATTCTAACTTAGACACTACTACTATACGCTTTTCCAAAGAGACCAAGATTCCCTCCAAAAAACTCTCTTAATTACAGCCTTGGAATTCCTTTTATAAGAGTAAGGAATGCAACAAGCTTAAAGTTGTATACAACTGCCATGTTCTCATTTGACATATGTTTATTTTATATGCATGAAAATGATATATTTTCAATATGAAACCTAAAATAGAATGAGATAACTTATCAAACCATATGACAAACTATCATGAAACTATCATGGACCACAATGAAGAATCAAATACTATTGAAATTCAACTACTCAAGCCACACCACCATCGCATTGTTGATAAATTTATGGATGCAAGATTCTAACTATAAAAACTAGAGGAGGAGTTTTACGGATGCAAGATTCTATCTATAAAAACTACTGGATGAGCTCCACAAAAACTCATGGATGAGCTCCACAAAAACTAGTGGATGAGCTCCAAAGATGGGTATTGTAATTAGAACAGGGGTCCGGCTTTAGTTATAAATTTTAACTAAACAATCTCTTTGCTAGAGCCGACTCTTCCTTGTTCTCATTGTTCTCCTTCCCGCTCCCTCTCGCTCTTAGGCTTCAGGAGATGAGGGGCCAAATGTAGGAAGCCATGGAAAGGCCATCTGCAGCTACAGATGGCCTTTGAAAATCCCTTTAGCTACCTCCTCTGATTTGAAAGTCCCTTTAGCTACAAAGCAATATGTTGTGCTCCTATAAACACAACCTCCCTGAAATATTCTCCACCTGGTGTCATTAAACCTATATCTTATGAACACACAGGAAACATCTACATATGGGCATTCCATTTTTTATCTTGTTCTTGAACAAGTGTAGAGGGAAATATTTTTAGTTCTCCTTGATCAACTTGACTATTACTGATTTATGAAAAACTTCAAAGCTCTAAATTTAGAAGTTCTAAATATATTATTTTTCACCTCTTTTCCTTCCCAAAGAATCAAAACTCTTCATGCCACCTAATGAAAGGATCAAAACTCATCAATCTTCTATAATCATTTAACCGTCAATTCAATATTTTCTTCAAGAACAAGTTAACATCCGTACCCATGCAACTCTTCATCAAAATGACAAGCATAAATTCCTCTGACAGGAGGAGTATTTTCTATGTGAAAAGATCGCTTATAATCTGAGATGAAGATTTCATACGTGATAAAAAAAGTATGTTTCTAATTCCAATGGATATGAAGTACACTTTCTATATGGGTTATTTTCCAAAAAAAATGTTAAAGATGTGCCTTAATTATTCTACGTTTAATTGGACTTTGATTTTGATGTATTTCTGAAACAGATCTCGGAGTCGAATATGAGACCAAGAATGTAAACCCTAGCAGTAGATAATTTCATAGTGAGTCACTTGAGCATTAATGCCTAGCGTTAACACAACTTCATGTGTAGTTACACAAATTATTCTTATAGATCCATTACATTACTCTAGACTTACAGTAACTTTCAAATAGAATGTAATTCCTTCCTTGAAGGAAATTCACATTCACACTACACAGTCAAACATTGACAATGGAATTTCCAAGACAAATCAAAATATCCTTAATATTATGATTCACCATTCATGTAATATATGAAAGTGCAAATGAAGACAATGTTAGCAACAATAATAAATATAGTATTCTATTCATGAACTAATTGAAAAACTACTGAAAGAAAGTGTACATTCTTTCACCATGAAACCATCCTACACACTAGACAAGACAAAGCCCTGTTTCTAGTTCTACTCTCCCTAGAGATGAGAAAATTATAGAATCCTTCTTTATGGCCTTGATATTCCTTTTATAATCACAAGGAATGCAAAATATTACCGACCTTTTACAAGAATGTGTAACATGTATTGCAACAATGCAATGTCGTAGAACCTCCAGGCCAGTATTCATGAAAGCTTTGGTTTAGAGATACAGGAAGCTTCCATGAATGTGAACTACCTTATGAGCCATGACATTATCACACATTTGTGGTTATTGATGCAGCGAATACCAGGATACAATATTCTCATTGCATTTCCTGGTAGGGGAGAACTTTGAGAGTTTTTATCAAGCATGGATGCTTGACTCCAAAACCGCATCTCCTTTCTCTTCACCCAGCTTTCTCTCTGCATTCTACCCATTATAAGGGGGATATGGTTTTTTCTAGAGAGATCAAAATTATTTGCAACTGCAGCTGAATCCTTCAGTTGCACTAAAGCCTTTTAATTATCCTCTGGTTATCTTTGACTATTTTAATAACCCTTTGGCTACATGGTAAGTCATCAATTTGCTTTACTTCATGGCATCTGCAAACCTTCAACCATATCTCCTTATGCGAGAATTTAGTTGCACCTTCTATGTACTTCATTTTAAAACCTTTGCAAGAAAGGCAACAACACTTCCTCAAAACTTATCTCTAGAAAATGTCTATCTTCTACATTCTGAAATGCAGCATGCGAATAATGACCTTATTTCTCGATTTGCGAAGTGGCAGCAATTGACTGTTAGGTCCATACTTTGTGTAGACGTATAAAAATGATCATATTCCTAAATGAATATTCAATGCTCATTTTATTCTTATTCTTCTATTTAGTTAAATCTAATTTAATTAAATCACCCACATTCTTCTATTTAATTAAATAAATTATTCAATTTATTTAGTTAAATTCACTTAAGCCCTTTATGTCATTTAATTGAATAAATCATTTTATTTAATTAAATCCCTTCTCCTTACTTTTTAATTAAATTTACATTTAATTAATAGTTTATCCCAATTGAATAAAATCTAATTTATTTAATTTCCCAACTTGCAACCAAATTGAAATAAAGCAATTTATTTTAATTAATCCTATTATCCCTCATCCACTTGCATTTTCCTACATTCCCACTTGCATCCTAACCCTATTCCTAATTTCTTCTAGAATCCATCTAATCCTAATCAATTAACCCAAACCCATTCATTATCCCCTTTCCCTAAATTTGAGGAGGTTACTTCTCAAATTTGGAGTAAAGTCTTCCAAAGGCATTAAACCCTTTATCCATTCAACAAGCTAACTTGTTGAATACCCCCAAATTGGGAAGGACTCTTACAAATTTGTCCCCAAAGTCTTCAAAACATTAATGGTTAACTAACCCTTAGTGGCATGGTTAGAGACTTTTTGCCTAACTTAACCCTCATCTAACCCAAGGGTCTCATCAAGCATTCATTGTTTTGACCATGGTTATCCCTTTAACCTTTGCACAAGAGTTTACCCCTTGGGTAAAAGCTTTATCCATTGGATAACCCTAACCTAACCTTAACCCTTACCTCCTAAGGTAACCATGAGGTCTTCTCAAGCATTTAATGCTTCTTTCATCTCCTCTCAAGCAGTCTTATGTTGACAATTGTCACCATTTCATTGGTGAAAATTGTAAACATGGATTGATAACTTTCAATATTGACCCTTGATTAACTTCTTCAATCTTGACCATCCATTTCCCTATTTTCACTATAAATAGAGCTCTCATTCCTCCATTTTAAGGATCCATGTAAGCTTTTAGTATCTCATTTATGCTCAAATTTATCAATACATCTAGCTTCTCTTTGTAACAGGAATTAATCTAATAAGCATTTTAGACTATTTCCTTTATCATTGGCTTAAATCATTAACTAGCATATCATATTAGGATAGTATTGCTACTAACCTTGTCATCTTATAATCTAGTTTACTTCATTTGTAAAATCATGCATAGATAGGATGCATTTCATGCTAAAATAAATCTAAAGCATCCCTTGTTCTTGCATTCCTCATCCCTAAGTCACTTTGCACAGTGATCTAAGAGCAAAGGCATTGGCTTGAAGGACCTTGTGAGATAGATAACCATGGAACCTACCTTGGGAAGTTGAGTCATTCTTCATGACTCCATAACTTGCACCAAGAAGTCCTGTGGGTGTGTGGACAAGTCTCTCTGAACGCATTTTTCGCATTTTAAGTTTAATTGACCCTCTTTTCCCGCACACACTTTGGATTATTCCACATACTATATTAATCTATGTGAGATGTAATTTTCTCTCATTCCACAAGAAATCTTTCATTCCAATAGTCCTAACACATGTACATGACTCACAAACCTCAACACAGATTAATATTGGTAGCTTCTCATTGAAATTAAATATGTGCTATCCTCCATATTTTTCTTCCTCTGACACACATAGTGTTTTGAGTTTTATATGCAAAAGGATAACAAAGAATCCTTGATCAAAATTTCATACGTGCCAAAAAGCGAATTTCTAAAAGATTTCATACAAATGTGCAAGACACTTACAACTAAGATGTGATGTGTTTGCTATATTAGTTTTTTTCTCCAATTAGTAATGGAATATTAGCCTTAATTATTATTTTCCCCCAAAAATAATGAATGATTCGCCTTAATTTTTCTACATTTTTCATGCAATATGAACAAAATTGCCAATGTAATTATAATTTTTGCCCCAAAATAGTGAAATATTCGGCTTAATTTTTTGAAAAAATTCACGTGAAAGAAAACGATTCGCCAATTAAAAAAATGCCCAAAATGAATGAAAAATTCGCCTTAATTTTCATACAATTCTTATGTAACTGAGAAAAATTCGCCAATGGAATTTAATATTATTTCCCTATTAAAAAAAATTGCCAAAAAAATTAATATTTTCCCTGAAAATATTGAAAGATTCGCCAGGATTTTACACCTTTACTTGGGGGGGGGGTTTCTTAAATTTATCCCTGAAAGGCACATTAACACCTTGACCCAAATTCCCAAGACCATCTCCTTTGTATCAATACTTGGAAGCACTATTGAACCTTGGATCATAATATGATTGCAACTCCTCCAAAGGGGGAAGATCACCTTTAACAATGTAGCCAATGGTGTTTACATGATCCTATGATACAAAAGAGTAATAATCTTTAATATAGAGTGTGAATGATACTTTTGGAAAGTTAATGTGGATAGGGTTGAGTTTATATTCTCCAATGAATGAGCTTGTAAAGTCTAAGGAACCCCAATCATCACCAAGAAATGCATTTGATTGAGAAGGAGTAGACTTAGGACTTTCTATTTTAGTCCAAGATCTTCTTTAAAGACAACCTTCTCATGGGTTTCCTCTTTAGGAGGATCCATGGGAATAGTTGTTGGCATATTAGAAGATAAAGAGAGAATATAATTTTGAAAGGTAGGTGTAATCAAGGCATGACAAGCTGTTACAATTCGACATAAGTGCATAGCTTCAAGATCAGCCTTGATTGTAACTACCTAATTGTTAGCAACAAACTTAATATAACCATGAAGGGTAGAACTAATTACTCCTAAAACATTAATCCAAGGTCTACCCAAGAGAACATTGTATGATAAAGTTCCTAGCATAACATGTACCACGGTTGCAATAGTAACTGGTACAATCTTTATAGGAAAAATAATAGTGCCCAAAGAGGTTTTACCAGTATTATCAAAACCACATATGAACATAAAAGATGTAGCAAGAGACTTAGAATGAACTTTGATTTTGGGCAATAAGTCTAGACTACAAACATTGAGTGTTGAACCAGTATCAATGAGAGTTTGTCTAATGCTGACACTGTTAGCATAAACAATTATCATTAATGAATCTACTTGATTTCTTACTTCTGGAGGAAGGATTTCATGTGGATAGAATGTAATATTCAAGGAATCTGCACAAATATGATCCATCAATGCATTTAAATGTGAAGGCCTAGTAGTAGAAGGCAATGAGATCTTTTGAAGAGCTTACTCTAGCATACCTTGATAAACTGGAGCAGTCTGAAGCAAATCCCAAAGCGAGATCTTAATAGGAGTAACACGAAGTTTCTCAATAAGATATTAATCATTAGGTTGCTTAATTGAAGGCTTAGGTGCTTGAGGAAGATCTGGTTGAGAATGTGGTAAAGAAGTATTTGATTGATCCATATATTTCTTATTTATTCAAGTATTATAAGTATGGGCTACCATTCTATAAGAAGGATCCTTAGACTGTGTATATCCCGTAAAAAGATTTGGCGAGTCATTTTCAAAAGTAACACCATGAATAGGTTTTACCTTCTTTGGAGAAGGACTAGCTGCAGTCACATGAATGATTGGTCTAATAGGTCTTTTAGGGGTGGTAGAGACATAAATCAAATTCACAGTCATTATGATATGTAGAAGATTTAGATGAAGGAATTTTCTCAACATCAACCTTTGGAAAATTAGATATGCGTTGAGACTCATCATTCACTAATGCATCATCTCTAGAAGAGAGTGCACTAGAATGAAGAGATGGTAGAGTAACATTAAGAAAGGTGTCAATGATTTCATCCTATTGTAATAAAATATCCTTTGAAATAGAAGATATATTATGAGAGGGATCAAAGGCATAGAGTGACATAGGTAGAGCTAAGTCACCATCACAAGCATGAAAAGGAACATAATTGGCACTTTGAATAAAGCTCGAAAATAAGTTAATAAAAGAAGATAACATATGCATTTTGAAATTAATAAACTTAAACTTAAGAAAGAATGCATAAACAAGTCGGCCAAAGGTCGATGAATCGTTAATAAATTGATGGTACGGAATGGGGTTCGGGGCAACGCCCCAGAGTTTTTTAGTTTTTTATTTGGAAGAAGGGGAAAGATTTACAATTGCCCTTTTTTTAAGGGTGATATTGAATGATGGAAGGAATGATAATGAATTCTCTAAAAATATTACAAAAGAAGCGTTCACAGTGGGTTCACCAAAATGTAGAGGAGGGAATTTGTCACCTCCAAGATGATGAATGTCATAGGGAAAATCGATTCATCGCTACCTCACTCAAATTGGTGCTAAGGATGAGCTAAGGGATAAAAATGAAAAGATAAGCTAATAGACTGCGGACGGGACTCCTGGATGACTCTGTTGAGTCTCTATCCTCAGGATGAGTGAGCGGAGTTGGGACGCTAGTGTGATGCGCTATCGTCCAGTATTGACAGAACACAGGAACCGTACAGGAATAGAAAATACAATTAAAATATTAAATAAACTTGGAAGAATAACAAGATAAGATAATAACATAGAGTGAGAAATATTATAATGACTTGAGAAGAGGGAAAAGAAGGAAGCTCACAATTGGTCGACAATTGAAGCCTCCTGCTAAATGATCTCCTTCTTATGATTATAAACCTGCACACAAGAAAGAAGGAAAATGTTGGGGGTTGTGTTTTGGAGTCTTCCTCAGTTAGACCCCCGTTTTTGTGTTTCCACATCGAGGGTCTTGGTGTTTTCACCTCCACGGACAACCTAGATAGATAGATAGATAGATCAAAAGACAAATAACTAGAATGATAAAATGATTAAATAGATAAGGGATGTGATAAATCCCAAGATGCTCAAAGACTAGATAGATAGAATGATAGAAAGATATTACCAAAGGGGCTTGAGAAATCCAAGAGTTACAAAATATTATTGTAAGAGATTGAGAGTGTTGTAGAAAGAGAAAGAGAGAGAAAGAGGAAGCTATGAGAGCCCAAAGAATAAGAGAGATTGTGTCTAGAATATAGAAAGCTTGAAATAAGAGAAAGATGGGTTTAAAATGAGAGAAGAGGAGGGAAAGAGATGGTCACAAGCCATTTCAGAAGAATCCGAGCCATTTTCACCGACCAAGATAGGTGACAAGTGTCGAAATGCGCAAAACTGACATTTGAACGTTAAGATTTCATGGGATGAATGCTTGATACATTGATGTCTGCACAACACGCTAGTTTCCATACACATCATGCTAAAAATGACAAGAGAAGCATGCGGCTAACAAGAAACAAAAGCAGAAGGATAGCTACCAAAAGGTATCTTGATCATCCTAAGAGGGAAAAGGTTGATGCAAGGGTTGAAATGAGCCTAACCAAATTCTAGGGGAATGGACACTAAAGCGGTCACAAAAGTGTAAGTGAAATTGCAAAGGGGTATGCAATTTTTGACAATACACCTAGAAAAAGAGATACAATCCTCAAAAATTATAACCTAGGTGTTAGGAGGCAAACCCAAACAAGGACCCTCGATGGAAGCTCCTCTAGAGAGTTAAAAATAGTGTGCCAAGGTTTTATAAAGATACCAATCTGATTGTGAAGATAAGGCCCTATTTCTATCTATCATGTTTGCAAAAACTACTAGAAAGTAATTATTGGTTACTAATCTTACCTCCATATTTACTTTAGGGTTGAAAATCCTCCACACCCACAACTACACAAATGGCATAGAGGCTCAAAAACACATAATTTTCATATTAGTACAATATTTCTCAAGTAACTGACATCATCCAGAATCACCAAGACCAAATAATCTTGAATTCTCTCCAAACAAACATTCATTTTATTAACTCTCGGAATTCCATGCAAAGATGAGCCCTCACCATTTGAAACCTTACTCAAATTATCCATATCCCTTGCATGCAAATAAGGAGAAGTATCCACCCTCCCTGAATCTTAACCACCCACTTGTTGGTTCCCAAAAACGGACGGGTTTACACTACCACTGGGTAGAGACCAAGCTGATTCCTCCAAATATCTATGGAGAGCCACCTCCAACTATCAATATCCATTAGGCTTGGACCAACATTAAAAAGGACACAAAGTCCTTTTGCACTTTAGGCTCTGCATAACCAAGGAGGGTGATCCCTTCAGTAAATCTCCTGCTCTCTGTAACGATACTCAGGGATTTGCTGAAAACAAAGCAGATTATCTCATGAAAAGACTCAACAGAAAGGGAGAATGCTCAAGGATGGAAAATCCTTTAGTGATCCTCAACCTTAAGTTGGAGTATGAGAAAGGGTGGGACAACTTTCAAAAAATACATGAAACTTAGCAAATGATATTCTGATATTTATGCGATTTGTAGAGACTAATCAGTTGAAAACAAAACAAGACTGATAAACAAAATTAGTTACAAGCACTAATTAGTGCCTTACTCCATTGGGCATCTAAAGGACATGAAACATAAACCAGAAAGTGTGACAGAAATTGATCTAATAACATAAAGATCTAAGATGACACTGCCTTACAATATATCCCATTTATAACCCTGACCCAAAACTACTTATCTAAAATCCTTGCATAAGCCCTATCATTTTGCAACTCCATTTAAGTGATTTAATTGACCCCTTGGGTCCAAGCATAAACAGAAAGCTACATACATCATAACAATGCACTAAATGACATAAACCCTTGATTCGTTTCACTTAAAAACTGATAGAATCATGCAATGGAGAGAAAAAGGTCGGATTTCTATTTTTATAAGTAAAATGCTATCTTTGTTAAAAGATAACATTTATGCATAACTCGTTCAAGAACCTGTACAAAATTTTACACGAAAACATTTCTTTTTTTTCTTTGTAAAATATTTTACAGCTTGTTTGCTTCACTTTGACTCACTAATAGAAATAGACTAGGAAACCCAAGGGACAAGAAAAGTGAACCTACAAGATGTTTCCAACAAATCCAAACCCTTCTTCTGGCCATAATTTCCCTTTTTATAGAATTAAAGGGAGCGACAAGCTTCCGACCAGAAGACACATGTTAACAGCATATTCATTCTTAACAATTAGCCCTAAAAGGTCGTATGTAATTTTGTTACATAAAATGTTTACATGTCCATGCGCTGGTACCTGTGAATCATAGTTCTTAACTAAAAATTGGTAGGGGAAAAAACCATTTGAGCCATGTCGTTATCACCCTAACACCTTCGGATGGAGTGTGAGATGATGTGCTTTTGTCCTATTGAGTGTTTTCTTTCTAGGAAAGGAAACGGGGTCCTGGCAAGAAGATAAGTCGCCTCTAAACTAGAGGAGGAGCTTCAACCTTCATGCTCAGGATCAGAGGCAGTGGGAGGGGGAGTTAGAGGGTAAACATAATATGCTAGGGACAGGTCGCATCTTCCATGCAGCTACATGGATGGATTGTTGCCACTCCCTACCCAGACATGTTCCTTTTTCATTCCTCTATGGACTCTCTCTCAGAACCCCCTGCCATTCAGTGATAGAGTAGACACAGAGGTTGTTCCATGTGTGGCCTTTCTTCATAAGAAAAGGCTTTCACGCCACCTCTAGCAATCCTTTCCACTTTCACATCCCCTATGGCAATAGACATACTCACACATGAGAGAAAAAATCCATCCAGTATCACAGAGTATATTACAACTCCATCTACAAGCTTGCTCAAACACCATTCCCTTTGCAAAAGGAAAAATTGCATTCATAAAATGAAAAGGCTTCATACTCTCCTACCAATTTGATCACCAACTTGTTGTATTTATAGTTGAACAATAATTCACCAAGTAGTGCATGTTCGTGAAACATCATCACTATGGTGTTCTTAATTTACTCTGCCAGTTATGGACACTAGAATTCATGCATATCACATCTACTATATTCTTCTATCAAGGTTCATCTGATGCGAGTGATTTTATCCTGATTTTATTCTTCCATGGGTGTACATTCTTTCACTTTAGGATCTCTGCCATTAGACAAATCTCTGAATTCATCAGAGAACTCATGATCCATCACACTTGAACCAGAAGCTTATCCAAATCCTTTCACATCTCTGGGCTATCATCTTTGACCATCTAATCAATCCTGAGTCAGCAAGTCTGTATCCAATTCATTCTACCCTTTTTCCTGTGGGCTACAACTGGTGCCTCAAAAATCCCTCCTAACTTCTTATTTAAAACTCAACCGCAGTTCTCATCCAGCTTGGCAAATCTAATGGTCATTTTATGTTGACACAACATTTGTTCTTCCATCTATATCTACGGACCCACCAAATCCTGACTAAATAGTGTCATATCATCCTTCGATCAAAATTTGTCAGTGGTCCCACCGTAGGTTTTCCTGATCACCCTTGGACACCTAGCATCATCTCGCGATCCCACGGTCCATAACTTCCTTGCAACTTCCATCGTGGGAACACGGGGGGCGTCAAATCTGTTCAAACTTTACCGCTTTGCACAATGCTTGTTAACTCTTCCAGAATTAAAAATCAAGAACCTTTTACCTCAAGATAAAACATCTCTATTCATTTTGAACACATGAAAATTTATAGGACTGTTAGTAAACCGACCTTTACCGCCTGAGAACCGGTAACACAATGCTTTGACCAGTTATACTGCCAATCCTACCGGTTTCCGCTAATAACATGTGGCACAAACTCACGGCGCCGTGGTCTTTAAAACCCTCATATCTTTGATCATGGGGAAGCGTGAACCATTGGATCCATCTTGTCTTTAGCAAACGGTCGAAATACTTAGGATTTTCGGGCCTAGGGAAATCATGGGCACATATATTTAAAAGGAAAACTAGTCATAAGGAATTTTTTTGCGACTTAGGAAAAATCATCTTTCATAAACCAGTTAGCCATTACTTAACATTTAGGAAAAAGGATGGCCCCACCCATGGTAAACAAACCTTGGCTTTAAGTGGGAAAAATTAACAAAATAATATACATTGCTAGGGTTTTCTTCATAAAACATAAGAAACTTTGATAAACCCTAAACCCTAAACCTTGGATCATGTACAGAGGATACGAATAAAACCTGAAAAATCAATATTTGGGCTCAAAAATTGAAAATTTCATGCAATCAATTTTCAGAGCTATCATCCCTTAAATGCAAATCATCCATAGCCCTTACATGCAAATAAGGAGAAGTATCCACCCTCCCCGAATCTTCACCACCCACCAACTATAGAGAAACACCAGGCTAACCTATCAAAAACAAAAAAACCCTAACCCAAAACTTTTAGAAGAATAAAACACACCCACCCCAACCTATTAGAGCCAACAAAAATCTTCCACACCTAATCAAGCAAGTATAAAATCCTTACTACCCAAGAATAACCCAACAAATCCTCCCTTACAATGAGAAAAATAAGCCTCCCACCCCCGAAAAAAAACAAAAATCCCCATAGTCTACCCCAAACTAGACACCAACACACCTTGCCACTACTCACGCCAATCCCTAGTTTAAAATTGACACATGCACCCACCCTCAAACATACCCATGTCTAAGTAGGAAGGAAGAAAAAACACAACTAGGGCATGAGCCCAAGCCTAAACAATACAAAGCTATGTCTGATAGTTCTGATACTAATTGTTAAGTACGAATGCCAAGCTAACAAGATGAGAAGGGGGGGGGGGTGAATCATACAAACTTAATCTTCAATATATTTAACATATTCAACCTCGGTAGCTTAAACAGATATATGTAATCAAAACTATAAAACATGCAACCTTAAGAACACATAATCATAACAACACTCGTAACACCAGATTTAATGTGGAAACCCAAATAGGGAAAAACCACTATGGGATTTCAGACCCACTAAGAAATATACTCTTCTAGAGTATGCTCGGTTAAAAGCAAATCCTGTTAAAGATTACAAACACATTGCTAGATGTGACCCGATTAAAGGATTTCCCTCAGATCTGTTAGGATCTTCACCTTGTTAGAGGTGACCTTGTTAAAGGGTTTCAAACACTCAATCAGAATGTCACCTTGCTAGAGGATTTACAAATAAGACTGTTAAGTCCACTCTGTTAAGAGATTTTCTGTCACTTACAAATAAACAACAGTAATGAGTATGTCTGCAACTTTGCATCTAAAATGCTAAAGCAGATTCTTATTTGCTCAATACAATCTAGTCATAGGACTTATCTTGTCCCTCTATTGGGCTCCTTACTCTGTTATTCAAACAGGTCTTCAAGCTTTTGTGCTCGGTAATCACTATGTAGCATCCCTGTGCTTACACTTGCCCGCATACATTGTTTATCAATAGTTCCTTATTTATAAACAATTTGCTAACCGCTTAATCTCTTTAATCACATTTCCTATGATCAATCATAGCCATCAGATCTTCAATCTTGACCAGGTTCAATGTATCCTTTGATCATAAAACATTTTACCTTGCCTTGGAACTTGCATATATTTCTTGGAACTTGTGCTAGGGTATTGTGGTTTAATCTGAGTTATAGATCTTCTTGCCGATCTTCCATTGCTATAGATCCTTAACAAACTTCATACATGTTGTATCAATCATTTAATCATAACCAGCTCATCAGCTTCCATCATTAAATAATGCATGTATACATCCAATGCATTCTGTTATTACTCGGTTGCAACTCGGTAAATACTAAACTTCACTCGGTAGACATTCCGCCTTCATTAACCAATAGTGATAACCTTAGGGTTTACCGACTAGGTTCCTTAGGTTTTACCAACTAGGTTCCTTAGGTTTTACCGACTAGGTTCCTTGCTCGGTAACATAGTATAGTATTAACCTTACAAACAATAGAATATGTAGGATATCAAAACAATCTAAACAACATGATCTCATCATTGTCTAACTTGGTAATAGTTGCCCATTGAATAACTTATTTCTCCCCTTATTCATCACAAACATACTTCTTAAGATATGGCAACATCCTCCTAAATCAGAAAATCAATTTCTTGACATCAATGACAAAATAATATTGTGAAGACAGTAAACATCCTTAATCAGTTATATCAATAATTATCAACAACCTTCTCAATATCCTAATTGAAATGCCAACAATCTCTTATTGTCTGTTATAATGCCAACAATCTCCCCCTTTGGCATTGATGGCAAAACCAATTGATTTGACCTAAAAAATTCGAATTCAGATTGTTGTGATTGTGATTGCTTAGATTGCTGCAATGCTCTCTCCCTGTCATTAGTCTTCTCCCCCTTTGACAACAATGCCAAAAGAAAACTAATACATAATTTCTTCCTGTGTGAAGTAATTCCTTTGTTGTTTGGTATCCCTGTTTTTGTTTCCTGCACACCTTTAGAAAAAATCCTAAAGTGTGTAAATCAGCATCAATTCCTAAAAGATATTCTTTAGAGTTATCGAATTGATGCTTTCACCGAACTCGGTCAATGAGTAGAAGATAGGGGTAGGACCCCTAACTTACTTCTGAGATACTCAAAAGTGTCCCTTGGCAGTGGCTTGGTGAAAATATCAGCTATTTGTTCCTTTGAACTAACATACTCCAACACCACTTTCTTCTCTTGAGCTTCTTCTCTAAGATAAAGATATTTGATAGAGATGTGCTTTGTCTTAGAGTGCATAACAGGATTCTTTGAAATGTTAATGGAACTAGTATTATCACAGAATATAGTTACTAGCTCAGTAACTTTCTCATTTATGCCTTCCAATAGTTGTTTGATCCATGCTATATTGGTACAATTTAATGCTACAACAACATATTTAGCTTCTGCTGTAGACTGTGAAATACATCCTTGTTTCTTGCTAAGCCACCTCACTAGTCTTTCTCCTAAAAAGAAAGCTCCACCACTTGTGCTTTTCCTGTCATCTATGTTGCCTGCCCAATCAGCATCAGTATAAACTTTTAAATCAAAGTCATTTCCTTTCTGATATACTAAGCCATAATCCTCAGTACCTTCCAAGTATCTGAAAATTCTCTTGATTGTTGTCATGTGTGTTTCCTTGGGATCTGCAGAAAATCTTGCAACTATACCTACTGCATGTGCTATGTCTAACCTGCTGTGAACAACATATTGCAACTTTCTAATCATAGATCGGTAAAGTGTCTCATCAACAGATGCAGATTCATCATTCTTTGATAGTTTACAGTTGGTAGTCATAGGAGTACTTACTGGTTTTGAATCCTCCATTCCAAATTTCTTCAAGATTTCCTTTATGTACTTGGATTGAGTAATGAAAATCTCATCTTTCATTTGCAGTATCTGTAGACCTATAAAATACTTTATCTCACCGATTAATGACATCTCAAATTCTTTGCTCATTTCATTTCCAAAGTTCTTGCATAAAGAGTCATTTCCACAAAAGATATTATCATCAACAAATATGGTTGAGATCAGTATTCCATTTTCATCATTCTTCATGTACATATTGTTGTTTTCACTTGTCCTTATAAAACCAATCTTGATTAAATAAGAGTGCAATCTTTCATACCATGCTCTAGGTGCTTGTTTCAGACCATATAAAGCTTTGTTCAATTTACATACCTTATCTTTATTCTCTCCTTCAACAAATCCTTTAGGTTGTTCAATAAAAACTTCTTCTTCTAATATACCATTCAGAAATGCAGATTTGACATCCATTTGATATACTTTGAAATTCTTGTAAGCAGCGTATGCCAACAATGTTCTTACTCCTTCAAGTCTTGCCACAGGTGCAAAATTCTCACCATAATCAATTCCCTCTTCTTGAGCATAACGTTTGCAAACTATTCTTGCTTTATTTTGAATGACCTCACCTTTTTCATTTAGCTTGTTTCTGAAAATCCACTTTGTACCGATTACATTTTTGTCCTTCAGTCTTGGGACCAGTGTCCATGTGTTATTCTTCTTGATTTGATCAATCTCTTCTGTCATAGCATTTATCCAATCTTCACTATTAAATGCCTCTTTCACTATCCTTGGTTCAAATTCAGATATCGGACATGTGTTCCATCTCAGTTTGTTTCTAGTCATCACTGGATCATCCTTATCTCCTATAATCTGACTTGATGCATGATTCCTTCTGACATACTTGGCTAAAAAAAGCTCGATAGGCTTTGTATGATCTTCTTCATCACTCGGTACCTGGACATTCTCTTCATTTCCTTCAGCAATTTTCTCGGTAGGACTTCTCTGTTGAACATATACAAATCCTTCATAATCTTCTAGTTCTTTGGAGTTTCCTTCATTATTTCTTTCTGCAAATTCATCAATTTTCACATTTGCACTTTCTACTATTTTGTTAGAGGATTTGATCAGACATTTAAATGCTTTGCTTCTAGAAGAATAACTAAGAAATGTTCCTTCTTCACTTTTCTGATCAAACTTACCATTTCTGTCATCTTTGTGAACATAGCATCTACTTCCAAAGATTTTAAAATAACTTACATTAGGTTTCTTGTCATACTAGATTTCATATGGTGTCTTCAAGGTTCCTTTCTTCAGTTGTACTCGGTTTAGGGTGTAAACTGCAGTGTTGATTGCTTCTCTCCAAAATGTTTGAGGTACCTTCTTTTCTATCATCAAGGTTCTTGCACAATCCATAATTGATTTGTTTCTTCTCTCGGCTATCCCATTTTGCTGGGGTGTTCTCGGTGCAGATACTTGCCTCTTTCAACCATGATCATTGCAGTATAAGTTAAATTCATCAAAAGTGAACTCACCTCCTCTATCAGATCTAAGACATTTCAGTTGTCTTCCTGTTTCATTTTGAATTCTTACCTTGTACCATTTAAACATTTGAAAAGATTTTGATTTTTCTTTTAAAAACATTACTGACATCATCCTTGAGTAATCATCCATAAATAATATGAAGTACTTATCACCATAATAACTCTAAACTTTCATAGGATCACAAAGATCAGTGTGCACAAGATCTAAAATTCCCTTAGAAGTGTAGGACTTACTTGTAAAGCTTGATCTTGTCATCTTGCCCATCTGGCATCCTCGGCATATAGCATTCTCAGGTTTCTCAAGACTCCGTAGACCTCTTACTCGGTGCTTCTTGCTTATTTTGATCAGATTATCAAAATTTACAAGACAAAATCTTTTATGCCATAACCAGGTATCATCTATCTTTGCATATAGACACTTATTCTGAGTTGAGTCAAGGTGAAATTTGTTACCTTTTGTTTGTGTCCCAGTAGCTACTAACTTCCCATGCTTGTCATGAACTTTGACAATTCCTTTCTGAAACTCTATTCGATATCCTGTATTGTTTAGTTGTGCTACACAACAAATTGTATTTCAATCCTTCAACCCAATAAACATCATTACATTTAGCATTGTCAAGAAGTGTTATAGATCCTTTACCTCTCACTAGACATGGTGCATCATTACCAAATCTTACATAACCTCCATTATAATCTTCTAACATAACAAACTTATGTTTATCACTTGTCATGTGATGTGAGCATCCACTATCTATGATCCAAGAATCATTAGTATTTATGTGAGATATTAAAGCTTTTTCTTCGTACCTTTCTTCATCTGATCCATCTTTGATAGCCACATAAACAACTTCCTCTATATCAGTTTCATCTGATTTATCATCATTAGATTCCTCATCAGCTATTAGACATGTCTTTTTATCTCTTCTTCTGAAGTCTCGTTGTCCTTTGTAATGATTATCTTTATGTCTATCATCTCGGTAATCTCTCTTTTCACTGGATTCTTTGTCAGGGAAATTAGAAGACATATGTCCTATTGTATCACAGTTAAAACATTTCAAAGGCAACTTTCCTTTGTACTTACCTTTTCCTCTCAGTAGCCTTTTGGCTAGTAGTGCTTCAAACTCTTCTTGCTTTCTGATTTCTTCATAAAGTTTGTGTACCTCCTCCATGTTTTTGCGAAATCTTTCACTTGATCCACTGTGATTCCCTTCAGAATACTTATACTTTCTATCATTGTAATCATTGGAATCATCAAGATGAAGAGAACTAAAGGCAAACTCAATTTTATTTACCGAAGACCCACTGTTATCAAAGTTACTTAACTCAAATGCATGAAGCTTACCAATAGTAGCATCCAAATAAAATATCATATTGGGTATAGACCTCAATTCATTGATTGCAGAGACTCGGATTGCATAAGCTGGTAGAAGGGTTCTTAATAACTTACTTGTGATATCCTTCTCTTCAATGGTTCCTCCTGCTCCTTTGATTTGATTGACAATCTCCTTTAACCTTGTACTGTACTGGGTTATGTTCTCACCTTCATTCATTCTCATGGATTCAAGTTGTCATCTTAGACTATCCACTTTTGCTCTTTAAACATGTTCATCACCACCATACACAGATATGAGCTTGTCCCACATTGCCTTGGCATCATTGCAGCCTTCTAGATCATTAAACTCTGAGTCGGTCAATGCAGATGTTATTTCAATCATTGCTTGAATATGTTCTTGCTTTGCCTTTATCTCTTCCATTGTCAATGGATAGGTGCTAGGTGTAATGAAATCATTCTCCAGATAATATACAGCATATTCTCCAACTCCTGATAGGTGCAGCTTCATCCTTTTCTGCCATGTAGAGAAGCTTGACTTGATTAGCTTCGGTGCATCCCTCTTATACATCTTTGGATCCTTTCCTCAAGTACCTTTAAACTTTTTCTTCCGGAGTCCAAAGCTCTGATACCAATTGATAGTTCTGATATGAATTGTTAACTATAGATGCCAAGCTAACAAGATGAGAGGGGGGGTGAATCATACAAACTTAATCTTCAATATATTCAACAGATTCAACCTCGGTAGCTTAAACAGATATATGTAATCAAAACTGTAAAACATGAAACCTTAAGAACACATAATCATAACAACACTCATAACACCAGATTTAACATGGAAACCAAAATAGGGAAAAACCACTATGGGATTTCAGACCCACTAAGAAATATACTCTTCTAGAGTATGCTCGGTTAAAAGAAAATCATGTTAAAGATTACAAACACATTGTTAGATGTGACCCGGTTAAGGGATTTCCCTCAAATTTGTTAGGATCTTCACCTTGTTAGAGGTGACCTTGTTAAAGGGTTTCAAACACTCAATCAAAATGTCACCTTGCTAGAGGATTTACAAATAAGACTGTTAAGTCCACTCGGTGAAGAGATTTTCTGTCACTTACAAATAAACAACAGTAATGAGTATGTCTACAACTTTGCATCTAAAATGCTAAAGTAGATTCTTATTTACTCAATACAATCTAGTCATAGGACTTATCTTGTCCCTCTGCTAGGCTCCTTACTCTGTTATTCAAATAGGTCTTCAAGCTTTTGTGCTTGGTAATCACTATGTAGCATCTTTGTGCTTACACTTGTCCGCATACATTGTTTATCAACAGTTCCTTATTTATAAAAAATTTGCTAACCGCTTAATCTCTTTGATCACATTTACCATGATCAATCATAGCCATCAGATCTTCAATCTTGACCATGTTCAATGTATCCTTCGATCAGAAAATGTTTTACCTCACCTTGGAACTTGCATATATTTCTTGTGCTAGGGTATTGCGGTTTAATCTAAGTTGTAGATCTTCCTGCCGATCTTCCATTGCCATAGATCCTTAACAAACTTCATACACATTGTATCAATCATTTAATCATAACCAGCTCATCAGCTTCCATCATTAAATAACACATGTATACATCCAATGCATTCTATTATTACTCGGTTGCAACTCGGTAAATACTAAACTTCACTTGGTAGACATTCCGCCTTCATTAACCGATAGCGATAACCTTAGGGTTTACCAACTAGGTTCCTTAGGTTTTACCGACTAGGTTCCTTGCTCGATAATATAGTATAGTATTAACCTTACAAACAACAGCATATGTAGGATATCAAAACAATCTAAACAACATGATCTCATCATTGTCTAACTTGGTAATAGTTGCCCATTGAATAACTTATTCCTCCCCTTATTCATCACAAACATACTTCTTAAGATATGGCAACATCCTACTAAATTAGAAAATCAATTTCTTGACATCAATGACAAAATAATATTGTGAAGACAGTAAACATCCTTAATCAGTTATATCCATAATTATCAACAACCTTCTCAATATCCTAATTGAAATGCCAACAATCTCTTATTGTTTGTTATAATGCCAACAATGTCTTCTATCACCTCCATTTCCTCACCTTCATTTAACATGCAAGATTGCAAACCATTATGTTTTCTTGTTATAGTGGGAAAGAAGTTATCTATTGCACACTATTCTTTATCCCCTTAAGAGATGAAAACCATGAGAAGATTGTCTTACCAAAGTGTAATTGGAATCTTAACGTATACTATGATTTGTACAAGACAAGACATTTCTCATGTAGTGGAAATACATAGTTGATATATGTATAATCCTAGTGGAGTTCACAATGTTTCTCACATTTTCATGGTACATGGTAAAATTCCATACATCATTGTGGCTATGTGAATTTAGATTGGAAAATCGATGGCTATGACAAAAGATCTACTAGTTCTTATGTTTTTAACTCTATTTAGAGGTGTTCTAAGTTGGATGAACAAGTTAAAAGTTGTGATCATTTTATGCACTATAGAGAGAGAGAGAGAGAGAGAGTATAATGGCAACTTATGCCTGTAAAGAATTTATTTGGCTTAAGTTGTTGTGCTTAGACATTTGATTACAACAAGGATAAATTATAGTTTATTGTGACGGTTAGATTGCAATCTACCTAGCAAAGAAGCTAACTTTTCATGTCAAGACCAAGTGTATAGATTTTCAATATGACAAGTTGTGATGAAATCTTATGATGTGTAAGAGCTAAGAATAAGAACAGTTACTTTGGAATCATGACTAGTTATGGAAAGATTTAATATTTGTCATACTATTTTGAGATGCAATATTATGCCAAGCTGGGCACCCATGTTGATTCAATCAAACTAAAAGTTATAAGTGAATTAATGATTTACTATTTTTAGAAGGTGAGGAGCCTTCATTTCTAGGGCATTGGAAATTATGCCCAAGTTGGGCATCGCCTTTAGAGATTTTGTAACATGGTATTGAAAAGCATTTATTGTTTCTTGACTAGCTTATTGGTCTATAAATTGGTACTTAAGGATGATATTAAGTGAATTTATAAGTACATAAATAATGTTAGAATATTGCAAAACTTATTTCAATATTATTTTTGGTGAATAGCATTGGACATTGTTGTTGCTAGGATATGTTGTTGTCATTGATGTCAACATATTCCTTCTCTGGTGATTGCGGTTTGGTTTATTGGGATTATAGTTTGATGTATGGAATATTTCTAGTATCATTATATTCTTCTATATTAGTTTCAGTGATCCGGGAAGCCTAATTGATCATATCATATGATTCGATTTGTAGTTTGTTTTCTCTAATCAAGTACTTTGCAAAGTTCATTATTTCCTTTGGTATATTCTAGTGTGAGAAAATCTTGACCTGAGATTTTGGGAAATTTTTTGGGATGGTCTTGTGTATCTTCATTTTAGATGGTTCGTGATTTGGTGCTCTGCAAGTTATCTTTCTTCTTGATAGATGTTGTTGATTGAGTGTTCTTGAGTTTCGGATGTTGATCGATGAAGATTTGATAAGTGGTGTTGGTGCAACTCTTACTGATGATTCTAACGTGCTTGTTGGTGTTTCCCAGTTATTTCCTATTTATTTTGATGTTCCACATTGATCGTTGTGCAATTTTTTGTTGATTTTGTTGAACCGGTGATGTTCTTTGTGTTCTGCGGTTTTCCTGGTGGTGTAGCGTGTTGCGGTTGATCTTGGCGTGATTACCGGTGATGATAAGCATTTGGAAATTTGATTTAGGTCCATGCTATGTGATGTATATCATTATATTGGTCTAATGGTCGATCTTTGTATCATGTGATGTAATTTAATAATTGTGAGTTGAGGGTTTACTCGAACTTGTTGTCAAGGTTGATGAATTATATAAATAGGTAGTTTAGTCATATAATTTGGATGTAGATGCGGTGTCTACATTATCAGAGAGTAGTACATGTGGTGCTTAAGTGAATTTATCTTTTTGTGGAGATTGGTGTTGCAGGGCAGACATATGTTCTTAACCGGAACTGTCAGCAGGCATTTGGCAGATGCTATTATTACAGTTCATTTCTTCCGGATTGTAATCTGAATATTGTTGTAAGTCAGTGAGACTTCCCTTAGGGTTGTAGCCTTTTGGGTTATTATATCTTGAGCAGTGAGCTCTAGGCAGTGTGCCTAAATGCATGTGCATTAGCCATTGTAATATTTTCATATACTACTACAAATTATCATCTTATTGTGGGTAGGTTCCCACTGTGGTTTTTCCCTTAATTGGGTTTTCCACATCAAAATCTTGGTGGTGTGTGTTGTGTTATCTACTTGCTTATCTTTGTTGTTGCCAACAAATATATTGTGTAAATTTTAGAGTGGGGGGTTGTATATATAACTAAATGTTTAAATCACAACAAGTGTGATTTCTAGGTTATAAAATAGAAAATTGAATATTTGAGCTTTGGGTTTTAGCCAAAATAAATATTACTTTTTTTGGAAATGTCTCCAAGGGAACCAATTAGATAGGTTTATTCAAGATCTATAATTTAAATAAAAAGCCCAATCAATCTTGTAGATCAAACATTTTGGCCTCCAAGTGTTGGAGCTTTTGCATGGGAAATCTAAAATTGTGTTGGACACATAAAAGAGTTGTAAGAGGCGGTTACACTTGTTGACCAACTTATGATGCATGATATAACACATCATAAGACATCTTTGGTTGGAGATAATGTAACCAAAATGGAATTCCCAATCTGTTGAGTGGATTGTAATGACATTATGACATATTGAAGTAATATATTATTTTTAACCAATGGACTCATCTTGATATTTGGGTTTGGATTTCTAAGCTAAAGATGGGGTACTACCTTTTTGGTGGTTTTAGCTTATGAGGTTTTCTAATTACCATTGGATGGTTTAATGCATTGTATCTCCTATATATTACGTGTTTCAGATGGATTTTGTGTAAAGTTTTGTAGACATTGTTAATTTGTTTGGATTCATCTAGATTTCAAGTTGGTGATATAAGAGATTTCTTTGAAAGTGTATTGTAATTGTGTTGTGTATTGAATAATATATTAAATTGCTTTGGAGGATTGGTTTTTCCTCCAAAAAAAAAAATCCCCAATACATTTGTGTTAAACCATATGATTTATTTTATTTTTATATGTCTTCTTTTTGTAATTGTTAAAAAATTAAAATTTGCAGAATATTGTCCTCATATTTTTGCTATAAAAAGTTTTTTGCATAACTTGCTTCTTTTTAGCATGTACAACTCTACATTTGCATAGAAAATTATATATACAAATTTTCTCAAACAAACAACTATATATGGATATACAAAGCTATGTATAGGTATACACATTTGCATAAATGCATGTGCAATTATTCATTTTTGTAGGTAACTAAATACAGGCATACAAACTAGTATATATAGATATGCATAGTTGTATATAACATAAAACCTTTATAGCTATACGTAATAAAAATTCCATCATAGTTATATATAGGTACGCATAATTATTTATAACAAAAAACTCTTGTGTATGTGAATGTGTCTACATACATACATACCTAATAGAATACCTTCATTTCAAGTTTAATATAATGAATGTTGCAAGTATGGAAAGCATTGCTAACAAGAGACACAAAGTGTCAAGTTCCTGCCAATACTATGATTAATTTAGAGTAAAAAATAGAAAAACATTTGAAAGAGAGTTTGTAGGCTAGAATACATTTGAAAATTTCTTTTTGTTTATACATATAAAAGCAAATAATTTTTAGGAAATGTGTGGTTGGGAAATGGGAAGGAATGATGAGGCATGTGCTTGAAAAAACAAAGTGATAAGGCATAGCTATATTCCCCCCCCACTAATTATTCTAGAAGGCTAATTAACAAGGGGTGGGTGGGAGGAGGTTGTCATTCTGTGTCATAATACTTAAATTTAACAATATTGCTAATAATTAAATTTATATGTAATATAATTTATTTTGTCTTCTATTATTATGTTGATTAGCTTGTTAATCAAATTAATAAATTTTTAAAATGTTAACAAACAATTATTTTCTAAATTATTAAATGTTATTTTAATTACAAAATAAATGTATTTTATTCTAGTTCAATTTTTTTTGTTTTATTTTACTTCTAAGAATAATTTTAATTTATTTATTCAATATATATTTTTATTTATTATCATTTTATTCAGTGAAAAATATTACTTTTACTTAAGAAATATTTTATTTACTTAAACTAACTTTTTAACAAACGAAACATCTGTAATAAAAGTCTTAATGTTTTTTTTTGAATTCTAAAGTCAATTAAAATAAATTTAATAAGAAAAACTTGTTTAAATCTAAATATTATTGATTCACCTAATTGAATGTTGTAATATGTCTCCAATGGATGAATGAAGAAGACTTGAATTCTTGAATGCTTGATAATGACCTTGAAATCTTGTATCTTCTCCTTATCCTCTCTATCTGTCTATGCTATATCCATCTATTGTCCTTCGTCCTCCTTGAATGAGGATATTGAATTCTCTTTTATACATGCCTCAAGGATTAACTTTCAACCATCGAAGGCCGACAAAGTGGAATAACAAACCCCGAAGTGCATAGGAGACCGAGAAACCCACAAATAGGACCACCCTAGGAGATGGGGACAGGGGTGCCATGCCCCTATCCTGTCCTATTTTGGGCCCCAGACAGGGTACAAAACAACCACAAGACATAAAAGAGGAAAGGAGAAGGGGTAAAAATGCAGAAGTAGGTTCCAGTTAAGGAAGGAGATGTTGTCACCAAGGTGAGAACCCCAAATATGGTTATAATTGTAGTGTTCACAATTTTATGACACTATAACTCCAAAACCAAATCTCTCGTGTCTTCACCCAGCTTTCTCTCTGCATTCTACCAATTATAAGAGGGATATAGCAGTTACCAGAGAGATCAAAATTATTTGCAACTGCAGCTGAATCCTGCAGTTGTACTCGAGCCTTTTAATAACCCTCTAGTTATCTTTGGCTATTTTAATAACCCTATGGCTACAAGGTAAGTCATCAATTTGCTTTACTTCATGGCACCTGGAAACCTTCAACCATATCTCCTTATGCCAAAATTCAGCTACACCTTCTATGCACTTCATTTTAAAACCTTTGCAATCAAGGCAACAACACTTCCTAAAAACTTATCTCTAGAAAATGTCTATCATCTACATTCTAAAATGCAACATGTGAATAATGACCTTATTTCTCAATTTGTAAAGTGGCGGCAATTGACTATTAGGTCTATACATTGGATTATTCCACATACTATATTAGTCTGTATGAGATGTAATTTTCTCTCATTCCACAAGAAAGCTTTCATTCCAATAGTCCTGACACATGTACATGACTCACAGACCTCAACACGGATTAATACTGGTAGCTTCTCATTGAATATTAAATATGTGCTATCCTCCATATTTTTCTTCCTCTAACACACGTAGTTTTTTGAGTTTTCTATGCAAAAGGATACCAGAGAATCATTGATCAAGATTTCATACGTGCTAAAAAGTGGCTTTCTAAAAGATTTCATACAGATATGTAGGACACTTACAACTAAGATGTGATGTGTTTGCTATATTAGTTTTTTTCTCCAATTTGTAATGGAAGATTGGCCTTAATTATTATTTTCCCCCAAAAATAATGAATGATTCGCCTTAATTTTTCCACATTTTTCATGCAATATGAACAAAATCGCCAATGTAATTATAATTTTTCCCCAAAATAGTGAAATATTCGCCTTAATTTTTCAAAAAATTCACGTAAAAGAAAAAGATTCGCCAATAAATAAAAAATTCTCCAAAAAAAATTTGCCTTAATTTTCGTACAATTCTTACGCAACTAAGAGAAATTCGCCAGCGAAATTTGATATTTTTCCCTATTAAAAAAAAATCGCCAAAAAAATTAATATTTTCCCCCAAAATATTGAAAGATTCACTAGGATTTTACACCTTTACTCAGGGGGGGTTTCTTCAAGTTATCCCTCAAAGGCACCTTAACACCTTGACCCAAATTCCCAAGACCATCTCCTTCGTATCCATACTTGAAAACACTATTGAACCTTGGACCATAATGTGATTGTGATTCCTCCAAAGGGGGAGGATCACCTTTAATGATGTAGCCAATGGTGTTCACATGATCCTACGATACAAAAGAGTAATCATATTTAATAGCGAGTGTGAATGATACTTTTGGAAAGTTAAGGTGGATAGAGTTGATTTTATATTCTCCAATGAAGGAGCTTGTCAAGTCTAAGGAACCCCAATCATCACCAAGAAATGCATTGATTGAGAAGGAGTAGACTTGGGACTTTCTATTTTAGGAGGATATTCTTTAGGGACAACCTTATCATGGGCTTCCTCGTTAGGAGGTTCCATGGGAATAGTTGTCGATGTGTTAGAAGATAAAGAGAGAATATAATTTTGAAAGGTATGTGTAATTGAGGCATGACCAGCTGCTGCAATTCGACATAAGTGCATAGCTTCAAGATCAGCCTTGATTGTAACTACCTAATTGTTAGCAACAAACTTAATATAACCATGAAGGGTAGAACTAATTTCTCCTAAAGCATGAATCCAAGGTCTACCCAAGAGATTATTGTATGATAAAGTTCTAAGGATAACATGTACCAGGGTTGCGATTCTAACTGGTCCAATCTTTATAGGCAAAATAACAGTGCCCAAAGCAGTTTTACCAATATTATCAAAACCACATATGAACATAGAAGATGTAGCAAGAGACTTAGAATCCATTTTGATTTTGGGCATTAAGTCTAGACTACAAATATTGAGTGTTGAACCTATATCAATGAGAGTTTGTCGAATGCCGACACCGTTAGAATAAACAATTATCATTAATGAATCTGCTTGATTTCTTACTTTTGGAGGCAGGAGTTCATGTGGATAGAATGTAATATTCGACGAATCTACACAAATATGATCCATCAACGCATTTAAATTTGAAGGCCTCGTAGTAGAAGGCAATGAGATCTTTTGAAGAGCTTACTCTAGCATACCTTAATAAATTGGAGCAGTCTGAAGCAAATCCCAAAGTGAGATCCTAGTAGGAGTAACACGAAGTTGCTCAATAAGATAGTAATCACTAGGTTGCTTAATTGAAGGCTTAGGTGCTTGAGGAAGATATGGTTGAGAAGGTGGTAAAGAAGTATTTGATTGATGCACATTTTTCTTATTTCTTCAAGTATTATAAGTATGGGCTACCATTCTATAAGAAGCAGCCTTAGACTGTGTATATCCCATAAAAGTATTTGGCGAGTCATTTTCAAAAGTAACACCATGAATAGGTTTTACCTTCTTTGGAGAAGGACTAGCTGTAGTCACATGAATGATTGGTCTCTTAGGCCTTTTAGGGGCGGTAGAGACATAAATGAAATTCACAGTCATTATGATATGTAGAAGATTTAGATGAAGGAATTTTCTCAACATCGACCTTTGGAAAATTAGATATGAGTTGAGACTCATCATTCACTAATGCATCATCTCTAGAAGAGTGTGCACTAGAATGAAGAGATGGTAGAGTAACATTAAGAAAGGTGTCAATGATTTCATCCTCTTATAATAAAATATCCTCTGAAACAGAAGATATATTATGAGAGGGATCAAAGGCATAGAGTGGTATAGGTAGAGCTAAGTCACCATCACAAGCATGAAAAGAAACATCATTGGCACTTTGAATAAAGCTCGAAACTAAGTTAATAAAAGAAGATAACATATGCATTTTGAAATTAATAAACTTAAACTTAATAAAGAATGCATAAACAAGTCAACCAAAGGTTGAGAAATCATTAATAAATTGATGGTATGGAATGGGGTTCAGGGCAACGCCCCAAAATTTTTATTTTTTTATTTGGAAGAAGGGGAAAGATTTACAATTGTCCTTTTTTTAAGGGGGATATTGAATGACGAAAAGAATGATAATGAATTCTCAAAAAATGTTATAGAATAAGTGTTCACATCATGCTCATCAAAATGTAGAGGAGGGGATTTGTCACCTCCAAGATGATGAATCTCAAAGGGCAAATCGATCTGTCGCTACCTCGCTCAAATTGGCACTAAGGATGAGCTAAGGGATACAAATGAAAAGATAAGCTAATAGATTGTGGACAAGACTCCTGGATGACTATGTTGAGTCTTTGTCCTCAGGTTGAGTGGGTAGAGTTGGGACACCAGTGCGACCCACTGTCGTCCATTATAGCAGATACAATTATAATATTAAGTAAACTTGGACAAATAACAAGATAAGCTAATAACATAGAATGAGAAATATTAGAATGACTTGAGAAGAGGGAAAAGAAGGAAGCTCACAACCGGTCCACAATTGAAGCCTCCCACTAAATGATCTCCTTCTTACGATTATAAACCTGCACACAAGAAAGAAGGAAAATGTTGGGGGTTGTGTCTTGGAGTCTACCTCAGTCAAACCCCCGTTTTGGTGTTTCCACCTCGGGGGTCTTGGTGTTTCCACCTCCACGGACAACCTAGATAGATAGATAGATCAAAAGACAAATAAATAGAATGATTAAATGATTAAATAGATAGGGGATGTGATAAATCCCAAGATGCTCAAAGATGAGATAGATAGAATGATAGAAAGATATTACCAATGAGCCCTTAGAAGTCCAAGAGTTACAAAAGATTATTGTAAGAGATTGAGAGTGTTGTAGAAAACTAGAGATTGTAGCAAGAGCAAGAGAGAGCAAGAGAAATCTATGAGAGCCCAAATAATAAGAGAGATTGTGTCTAGAATCTAGAAAGCTTGAAAGAAGAGATAGATGGGTTTAAAATGAGAGAAGAGGAGGGAAAGAGAGGGTCACAAGCCATTTCAGAAGAATCCGAACCATTTTCACCGACCAAGATAGGTGACAAGTGTTGAAATGTGCAGAACCGACATTTGAACATTAATATGTCATAGGATGAATGCTTGATACGTGGGCATCTACGCAACACATTAGTGTCCATACAAATCACACTAAAAAAATACAAGAAAAACACATGGCTAACAGGAAACAAAAGCATAAGGATAGCTACCAAAAGATGTCTTGAGCATCCTGAGAGGGAAAAGGTTGCTGCAAGGGCTAAAATTAGCCTAACCAAATGCTAGGGGAATGGACACTAAAGCACTCGCAAAAGCGTAGGTGAAATTGCAAAGGGGTATGTGATAGGGACAGTCCTAATTTACCACCAACTGGAGTTCTTTGATGGTGTAATCCTATTCTCTATTAGGGCCCATAGTCTTCTCTTATGTACTCCCCTACCAGTAGTTTGCTTGTTTCACCTTCGTCAAGCTCACAAGGTAAGCTTGCTCACTATATCCTTGCAGGCGTGCAGGACAGTCAACACGTGTTCTCTCTCTTTGCAAAACCACCCTTCATGTTTGGTTTGGAAAACTCTCTCCTTTTGGTTATAAAATGACTAGGTTCCGGGGCTTATAGCCTTCTGGATCTTCTTCCAGTTCTCAATAGATTCCTCCCCTTCAAGTTGTCTCCTTCACACTACTGACACCTAGTCGGACTATCACCAAGCTCTCCTAGGGCCAGTTTACAGGAATAGCTAATGCCATCTTCTGGACTTCCACAAATGAAAACCTACTGTACATAATTGGCTCTGCTTGACCACCTCCAATGGTCATGTGGAGTTTCAATCCAGAGCCATGTTGTTATTTACAAATAGAGAACCAAAACTAAAAAAGGAAAACTTATTTACAAATTCTTAGCTTATTCCTGGGTTCAACCCAGTAACTCATAGAACAGAGAAATGAAGCGTTTACATTGACTGTATAAGTGAAAACTTAAAGATTCTAAAACATTATTGCAATTCACAAGCAAAAATTGGACACTGAATGGAAACTAGAAAATAAACTTCTCTTTATTATTTAGGATAACAGATGTGTTCTCTGTGGAAATCAACAATCCACATTCAAAACCACAACAACAACCCTTTTACAGATGCTCATTGGGTCTTTTATACATTCCATCCTCTGTCGTGAACTCCTCCTATTGGACAAGATTGATCTCGTTACCAATGGTTTCCAGCGGCAACTGTCGGGCAGGTTCTATCAAAGCATCGGGGTAACATCCAAACAAGGTTACCGATGTCTGATGACAACCTCCAACTCTTCGCACTTCCTATCAAGTCTTCGGCGTAACACCAGAACGGGCTACCGATGATCGACATCTTCACACTTCCGTTTCACACTTTCCATTGGGTCTCACTTGTGCTTTGTCATCGGGCCGTCGGTGTAACATTGAAGTGTTCCATCTGATAGTCGATGACTTACTTTGGTTCGTCCACTTTTCTATCAGGTCTGCATGATAGCTTGAAACCACTCTCCTCGATAGCCGATAACAATACTTTGCACCTATGTTTGCTCATCGGGTTGTCGAGGTAGCTTGAAAACCACTTCCACTGATACCCGATGGCTCCGCTCCAAGCCAATGCTAACTCATCGAGTCATCAGGGTAACTTGAACCGGCTCCTTCCGATACCCGATGACTCACCAATAAACAACCCATCAGAATAGGTTATCCCGGTGCACTTATGAGATGCCATTTCAAACTGAGAAAACACATGTTTGAACCTAATCATGCCAAAATTGTTGAAAACTTTGAAAATGCAACCAAAACTGGGTGCTCCTGCACCATACTCCCCCAATGAGAAAGAAGTCAGGTGACTCCTTGGGGAAACACAGAGGAGGTAAGTCCTGGCTTCGAAAATTCTGCCTCAGGGACCCAAGTGGCCTCAGATCTAGAAGATGCTACCATTTAACTAAATGCTCCATATAGGTGGTATGCTTGGTCTTCTTGAGGACTCGTGAATCCCACACCTTTTTGGCTTGTGGCCTGGTTGCTAGTAGTAAGGGTAGGTCTGAAAGTGCCTGGCCCTGGCAGCAAAACTTGAAGATAAGGATTGATGGGCAAATGATAGTGGGTGCTCACACCATATGACTAGAGATAAAAGGAAATTTTTGGCCCTACAAGAATACAATGGTGGTCAAGTCAAATTTGGAGATGACAAGGCATGTATGATCAAAGGTAGAGGTATTAGTTCTTTGGATGGCAAGCATAACACTAATAATGTCTATTATGTAGAAGGTTTAAGGCATAATCTTTTGAGTGTTGGTCAATTAGTTGATAAGGGTTTTCAACTTCAGTTTAAGGAAAGAAAATGCAAAATAATTAACAAAACTGGTTTGGATATTGCAATTGGTATTTAGATAGGAAGTAATATCTTTCACTTGAACACTGGTAATAAGACATGTTTGACTTCTCATATTGATGAGAGTTGGCTATGGCATAAGAGGTCGTGTCATGTTAATTTTTATTGTATTGTTAAGATCAGTTCAACTAAGGTTGTCAGAGATATACCTAAGATTATGAAGCCTCATAATTCGGTATGTAAGGAATGTCAATTGGGTAAGCAAGTCAAAAGTTATTTTAAAAGCATACATGATAAATCTAATGATGTACTTGATTTGATTCACACTAACTTATGTGGTCCATCAAGGACTAGAAGCTTTCAAGGTGATAGATATTTCATGCTGATTATTGATGACTATTCTAGAATGATGTGGGTGACTTTTCTGAGGGAGAAGTCTGAAGCTTTTGAGAAATTCAAGATCTTTAAAGCGAAGGTTGAAATAGAAACTGGATTGAAAATCAAATGTCTAAGATCAAATCATGGCAGTGAGTTCACCTCTCATGAATTTAACAGTTATTGTGAGACAAATGGAATCAAGAGACAACTATCTGCACCTAGGACTCCTTAGCAAAATGGAGTAGTTTAAAGAAATAACATAACCATTTTTTATGTAACTAGATCTATGATGATGGAAGCCAAATTTCCCCATATCTACTGGAGAGAAGCAATGAGTACAATAGTCTACACATTCAACAAAGTTCACATTAAAGTTGAAACCGATGAGACCCCTTATGAACTATGGTTTGGACATACACCTACTATTAAGTATTTCAGAATTTTTGGAAGTAAATGCTATATCAAAAGAGATGATTCAATTGGAAAGTTTGATCCTAGATGTGATGAAGGGATATTTCTTTGTTATTCAATTCAAAGCAAAGCATATAGATGTTATAACAAAATATTGCACAAAATTGTGGAAAGTGCTAATGTGAAAGTGGATGAACAGTACAAAAAACATTATATATCATATGGCAGGGAACTGGCAGTGGAAATGATCATAAATGAACCAACAATGCCTCAACCGGTATAGAAAGTTGAAACAGTTACACCGGCACAGTCTAAACATTCAACTGTGACTGATGATGAGAGTAGTGAAACTGAAGTTCAAAAGACTCCAAGGTATGTAAGATTAAATCATTCTGAAGATCAAATTATTGGAGATAGGAACAAGGGAGTAATGACAAGAAGAAAATTGGCAAATGAAGAGGTATGTCTTAATTCTCAAGTTGAACTGGCAACTGATATTGAAGCTTGTAAGGATTAACATTGGTTAAAAGCTATGGAAGATGAATTAGATCAAATAGAGAAGAATGAAACTTGGTCTTTAGTTTCTCAGCCTAAAAATAAGAATATTATTGGAACTAAATGGGTTTTTAGAAATAAACTGAATGAGATTGGTCAAGTTATAAGTAACAAGGCTAGATTGGTTTGTAAAGGATATTCTCAAATGGAAGGAATTGATTATAGTGAGACATTTGCACCTGTAGCTAGAATTGAAGTTGTTAGACTATTTCTTGCCTATGCAGCTTATAAGAACTGTAAGGTTTTTCAAATGGATGTCAAATATGCATTTTTGAATGGTGAGCTTAAGGCTGAAGTTTACATTGAGCAACCTGATGGATTTTCACTAACAGATGACAAAGACATGGTTTGTAGATTGAAGAAAGCTTTATATGGTCTGAAATAGGCTCCTAGAGCTTGGTATGCAAGGTTGGATAAATATCTTTTGAAGCTTGGTTTTACTAAAGGTAGTGCTGATAGTAATCTATATTATAAGATCACTGATAATGATATTCTGATTATTGAAGTTTTTGTTGATGATATCATTTTTGGAGGAGAAGATAAATTGTGCATGGAATTTGCTAACAACATGAAAAATGAATTTGAAATGTCCATGATTGGTGAGATGAAATGTTTCTTAGGTTTGCAAATTACTCAAACTGACAAAGGCATTTTTATCTATCAAACTAAGTATCTGAGGGAATTGTTGAAAAAGTTTGGTGTGGAGAATTCCAAACCGGTAATTACTCCTATGGATACAAGTGAGAAATTATCTATCAAGGATACTTCTTCACTAGTAAATCTGACAAGGTATAAATCTATGATTGGTGGTCTGTTATATCTAACTCAAACTAGACCTGATAGTATGAATGCAGTAAGTATTGTTTCAAGATATCAAAGTAATCCTAAAGACAATCATGAATGTGTAGTAAAGAGGATATTCCAGTATTTGCAAGGAACAACAGAATATAGCTTATGGTATTCCAAAAATGATGATTTCACTTTATATGCATATACTGACTCAAATTGGGCAGGTGATATTGATGACAGGAAAAGCACTTCTGGTGGATCTTTCTTTCTTGGAAAGAAATTGGTTTCATGGATAAGCAAAAATAGTCATGTGTTTCTTTATCTACTGCAGAAGCTAAGTATGTTGCAGCAAAAACTAATTGCACTCAAGTTTTATGGATGAAGCAAATTTTGTAGGATATTAGGGTAAATTGTAGTGAACCAGTACTTATCTACTGTGATAACTCTACAGCTATTGATATGTCCAAGAATCCGGTATTTCACTCTAAGACTAAGCATATTTCAATAAAGTATAACTTTTTGAAGGACAAGGTAGAAGCAAAGGAAGTCAAACTGGTTTATGTGAACACTAAAGAATAGATTGCAGACATATTCACTAAACCATTGTCTAAGGAATCATTTGAATACTTGAGAGACAGGTTAGGGGTTTCTGCCCCTCTGACAGAGACTTGATTGGTGAAGTTTATCATCAGTCTGATATGCATTATCAGGAACATTATCCTTTCTAGTACCAATGAATGGTGATACTACTCAGGGGGAGTGGTCAGCTTTGAGATTTAGAGGTTTGTATCATTGCTTTGATATTTTTGTCAGGT
The DNA here is from genome assembly GCF_030272615.1 of Cryptomeria japonica. Classification (NCBI taxonomy): domain Eukaryota; kingdom Viridiplantae; phylum Streptophyta; class Pinopsida; order Cupressales; family Cupressaceae; genus Cryptomeria; species Cryptomeria japonica. Next base: position 49,179,517 of record NC_081410.1, read on the forward strand.
TTCTAGCATTGATGTCAAAGGGGGAGAGATATTGATGTGAAAATAAAAGAAAAGTTGTATACATTGGGGAGAGAGATTTGTTCAAATCCTTATAGAGATATCATTTACTGGGGGAGAGCTATTGATTGTTGGTTGTCTTCCACAAGGGGAGACCTGTTTGGCATTTCTTAGTACTTAGATGTTTTTCACATCTAGTGTTGCCATCAATGTCAAATGGGGAGATTGTTGGCATTGATGTTTTTTCATTGATGTCAACACTAGTTGTTACTGGCAGACAGACTTACACTGATTGATATGGATGGTTATCAATAGACAGGTTACCGGTATAAGATCTAGTGTTATCGGCAGAAGAGATTATCTGTTTGACACTTCCAACATGTTTGGATCAGTAAAGTATATTGGATTTCATGAGTTATATTCTCCATGAGCATGTTTTGGTCAGTTGGTATTGGCTTGGTAATTGGATGTTATCATACACTCTGGTAAATCCTTACCAACACTAGTTTATGGCTTTACTGGCAAAGCTTTCATTGAGGAATCATGACAAGATGTACAATTGGTGTTGGTGCAACTTCTTCGAGGATTTTAGGATGCTGAAGATGTTCATTGATCGTGCTTCAATTGCTTGAAGACATCGCTTTGGCGTGGTGGACCCAGAATAGGTCCGGTACCTATCTAGGTTATAGACCAGTATCATGCTAGTGTGTACTCTACACGTTATCTGGATGATTCGAGATGTCTTATGGATTTATTATTATTGTTTTGATCTTAAGCCGACATGGCATATCATTGTCATAATGAATTATGTAATTGTAATATCTTTAGGTGGCCGACCTAATTGGTTTAGGCCTTAGGGTCTGTATAAATAAGAGGTAGAAACTCTTTGTAAAGTATCATGGTTATTAGATGTTAGGCCCAATATGGAAATCTAATGTACTGAGAGGGGAGGGGTGAATCAGTACTCCAAAACTTTTCTTGAATAATAACCTTACTGTTATGCATAAACAAAATAGTGCAGTAACATAAAATAAAGTTAAAACGAATAGATAACAATCATACATGATTCACTCCATAACACATATATTTTGGTTACACAAAAACTCTTGGTTAGAGAGAAAAACTGCGGTGGGGATGGCACCCACAACTTCACTACTGCAATAATAAAGAATGCTCGGTTAGAGCTACATTTAGCTATTTCTGATAGCTTACCCTGTTAGGAGTAACAAGATCTATTAGATCTACCTTGCTAAAGGATTTTACAACATTTATTCTGAATGTTGCACCTGGTTAGAGGCTTTACAATTTATAGACTTGATTAGAGTCTTTTACCCTGTTAAAGGTTTCTCTTACAACTTCACAATATTACAATAAAATCATTACAAATATCTGCAACTTTACATCTAAAATGTTATAGCATATTCTATGTGCTCATAATAGATTACCTTGCTTATAGCATACCTAGGTAACCCATATAGTAACTCTGTAAACCCTTATGTTTACTCTGTTCTTCGACTGTTCTCTGAAAACCTTCTCAGTGACCTCTGTGTCTCTGTAACAGTCTTCTTCCATGCATCCATGCACTTAACTCATGTTGTATAAATAGATCTCTTAAAATGGTGATCCAATTCATTGCTTCGATCTTACAAACAAGATTCCTCAAATGAATAACTAAACAAAACATTTCATTGGTTAGATTGATCTCGTAATCATACACAATCTTCTAGTGCAATTTCCAATGTAATAACGGTTAGATATGCCTTGATCTTGTAACACGTTTTCATATGCATGTCTAGGTTCAATGTATCTGGTAACACGTTTAACTTGGTGAATATCAACTCAACGTGTCATGTTTACTGCTTGGTAGACATAAAAAGATACTCAGTAGACAGCTCGATGTGTACTGCATTCTGTGACTACTTTCTTCTGTAACCGACTAGACTGTGCATACCGACTTCTCTGTTATACCGACTGTATGATTCGGTAGTGCTAACTGACTAGAATATATAGTATGACTTTGAATATAAAAACTAATGGCAACTTGATAAGTAGTAACATTAGAAAGGTCATGGTCAAGGAATGTAATGTGTGAATATTGTAATATCATTCAGGAAGAGGAGTTGATCGATCATTGGTGATCGGATTGGTTTTAGAAGAGGATTTAGTCCTCTGGCATTGAGCTTAATCGGGACTGTAATCAGTCATAGTAGATGTTATTTGCAGCAGTTCACTCTATTGGGTTGTTATCCATTTATCTTAAGAAGGTTGTAGCCTCTCTGTAGTTAGTGAGACTCTTTTGTAATGATCAGTACACTCTAGGCAGTGTGCCTTCCTGCAAGTGCAGGCCTCTCATTGTAACAGATACTTTATGTAGAAGTATCATCTGACTGTGGGTAGGCTTCCCACCGTGGTTTTTCCCTTTTCGGGTTTTCCATGTACAAATCATGGTGTTATGTGGTATGGTTGCTTTACATTGATTATATGGTTAATTAATAAGTTGTATTGTTTACCGGTATCTGTTTCTACCGGCATATGTTACCGATACTCTAATTTGTCTAAGGTTATCTTGTGGATTAAAAGTTATAATCTGTTAACAACGGATTCACCCCCCCCCCCCCTCTCAGTTGTTTACCGGTTATCCTAACACAGAGAGTCTAGCAGGTCCCAATCTGAGGTAGTCGCTTTCCACAATCCCTACTGGCGAGAGAGAGATTCAGGTAAGGTGTCCTGTTATTGATTAACTTATGTATGTTACTTGTTTAGATTTGATGATATAGAATGTTACTAATAAAAACATTTCTCTCTTTCTTGTAGCTACCGTCCAGGAGTGGCGTTCTCTTATTCAAAATGTAGTGATAGACCTCATCGTGACTACACACATTCCTAATTCCTCGTAGATATCGCACAAATCCCAGAGGAGTAAAGGACGAAATGAGGACCTTTTATCCCCTAGTCGTACGGAGATGGAGGCCCTACGAGAGAGATTATGACAAACAAAGCGTGACCTAGCTGCATCACAGACAAAGGCAGCCACATACCATGGGATTATGATGGAGAGGGATTGCAGGAGCTCCTCATGGAGTCACTCATGGTCCATATCATGATACACCCCCATGGCCAGATCAGGAGGGGGCATCTAGCCACCATCCTCCAGCTACTAGCCCTAGGGATAGGAGATGATCTTGATGAATTGATGTATATATTATGATATTCATGGATATGTTATTTTAATGCTTTAAACAATATATGCATTGCTTAGATTAGAAGTAACTAATGCACTGCAAAAAGGATGTTAGAAACACAAGACAAGTCATTCAAATGTTAGTGTTAGTTAGTATCAATCAACAATGAAAGATGAAAGAAACTACAATCCTAAGTATGCATATCAAGAGAGATATCGAATATATTATAGAAAACACACAAAAATGGAGGAAAGACACTAAACCCTCCCAAATGCTCTCCAAAATGCTCATAGCTACTCCTCCCTTGTTCCTCTCCTCTCCAAGTTCCACATGAGTGTAGCCCTCATCTTTTTGCACTACTATGGATGTCTTATGGAGATTCAAGATTTATGAATAATGAAGATAAAAGACTATGCAAATGCAATCAAACTAGATATGAGAAAATACCTAATTAATCTATATTGATTTTCGCCAAAATAATAAACTAGATATGATTTTTCTCCTAAATGCTCTCTCAATTTTACTATAGGTTAGATGCATACAAGATTTTTGGATCCTTTTGAAGAAGGAATGGGCTCTATTTATAGGAAAAATGAGTAAATGGGTGGTTGAGATTGAGTAATCTCAACAAGGGCCAGGATTGATGGGTTCATGATCCATGTGAGGGTTTTCAACCCAATCCCAGGATGACAAATGTCATCATGAGATGGATTGAGAGGAAAGGGAAGAAGTATTAAATGCTTTAGATGACATGAAGGTTATCTTGGGAGGTAAGGTTAGGCTTGAGTTGAATGAATAAAGCCTTTATTCAATGAATAATACCTTTATCCAATGGACAAACTCTTGTGCAAGAGTTAGTGGGGATAACCATGGTCAAAGCAATGAATGCTTGAAGATACTCATGAGTTAAATGGAGGTTGAGCTAGAGGGAAAGTCTCTAGCCATGTGGGTGAGTTGAGTTTAACCATTAATAGTTATGTAAGAGCCATAAATGGTCATGTAAGAACCATTAATGGTTTGGAAAACTTTAGGGGTTAACTTGTTGGATACATAAAGCATTTAATGTTTTTCAAAGACTATGGAGGCTTTGAGAAGTGACTTCAAGTTGCTTAGGAATGTGACAATAATTAGGGGATGGGTTTAGGCTAATTAGGAATGGTTTAGAAGAATCTAGAATGGGTTTGGTGGGTGGGGCAAAATAAGATTTTAATTAAAATAAAATTCATTATTTCAACAAAATAGATGCAACTTGCATTTGTAGGAGAATGCAAGTGGGGGGTAGTTTAGGGATTTAAATAAATGTTTTATTATTTATTTAAAAGAGGAAAGGGGGTTAAATTAACTAAATGTATTGTATTCATATAATTGATTTAGAGTGGGTTAATGAATTCATTTAAATAAATTAAATAATTTATTTAGTTAATAGAAGAAGAGGTTGAGGATGAGATTAATTAAATATTAATTTAATTAAATGTTTGTTGATGGTTAAAATAATCAAATAAATATTAAATATTCATTTAATTAAGTGGACATATTTATGTGTCTACATTTGCCCATCTTTGAGACGGTATGGTTTATCGCATCATTTCAAAGAAAGAAAGATAGGTGTGAAGAAATATGCCCCAAAAATGTTAATTTAGTGGGTGGTATGCCCCCTCGAAAGATGGGCCGAAAAAATTCAAAAAATCTGGTGATCTCTCAAAAAAGAAAAAGAAGTTGGGGGGAGGTAGAAAAGAAGAAATTTAGAAATAATGGTGAAAGAATGGGAGAAAACGAAGAAATGGCAAGCCAGTGAGTACCATTAGGTCATGCTCTTATGGTGAAAATGCAATGTTTGTGCTTTTGATTGATACTGTAAAATTGAACAAAATTGGTTGGACAATCTGGTGCAATCGGTTAAATTGCCCCGATTGAGTCAAGCATGACAGTTGATGCCAATTGTTCGCTTGGACAGGATAAAGTTTGAGTAAGTGAATCAAAGTGACCCGTTGAGACTTAGACAATTGATGGAATTGCCCGATGAAGTCAACGTATCTGAAGTAAAATACTCGTTGAGACTTAGACAATTGATGTAATTGTCCGTTTTGATTGTGTTTGATTGGTTGATCAATTGATAGTGTTTGCATTGTAGGTTGTTTGTGGTGAATCATAGTAGCCCCATTGAGACTAGGTCATTGTAATAAATGTATGTTGTATTCTAGGATTGCCTTAATTGATTACCTGTTGAGACCCAAAGATACTTGATCAAAAAGTACATGTTGATAGTCTAGATGTGTGTGAGTCAATGTGCCTATGTAGATAGAGTAACTGGCCTGATTGGGTTGATGGGAAATGATGAAGGGATTATGATGATGGCCTAGATGGGCAGGGTGAGGGGGGGATTCAATGTTAGATAGAAGGTATGGAGGACCTAGGACTCATTCCTATGGAAGAAGATAAAAAAAAAAGAGTATGCATTGTCATTACTATGTATGAATGATATGCAATGATATGGATTTATGGATGGATGGAATGCAATGAAATATAATATATACAGATGAGATGAAATGATGATCCATAGATTATTCAGAGCGCTTTATTTTCATCATCAAGCATGGTAGTATTGTTCTTGGCCAAGGTAGCAGTAACCAAGTTTGATCATTTCACCTGTAAGCAAACATTTATAGACAAGGAAAAGTTACCCTTCATTCTGGTTCATGTGCAAATGGTCAAGGTATACGTCGTAGTCAGTAAGCCATAGTGATCCATGACTATATTTTGCATAGGATCATGTAGCTTAGTGAACTTCCCATGTAGACACCATTAGTACATGCCCCAGAACTTCATTTGAATAATCTGCAGACAACAAACAAAGAAGAAAGATATTAGGAGCCATCCCGGCTATTCTAATCACTTGTGGATATCCTGGAGTAGCGTAGGAACCTGATATGAATAAATAAATAACTAACAAACCAACCAAGTACTTGGTAGCTTAAACAAAATTTTCTTGTCAAATAAAATGTTACCATGTCTTATCTGTGAGGAAAGATGCATCCTTGTGAAGACAATTGTGTGTAGAGTTTTTGATTGTTTGGTTGATTTGATAAGTGGTCATCATTTAAGTAGCTCAAAATTGTTTGTTTGGTGTCTATTGTGATGCATATGTACAAAGAATATTATATGATTTGCAATGTTTTTGATTGATTTTTGATGTTTTTGACATGTTTTTATGGATTTTGTGAGTGTTTTTGAATGTTTTTGGTATTTTCTGAGTTTTTATGAATGTTTTTGGTATATTTCCAGCCAATTTTGAATGAGGAACTCAATGAATCACAAGTAATGTGGAATCCACTTCCATCAGTAGGTTAAGAGTATTTCCCCCATTTTAGATGTTGCTATGAAAGCGGGATGCGGGATGCAGGACATATGAAGGACTAACCTTTATTGCAGATCGATAACAAGCCATGGTTTGAATAACAGATGAATGGATGCAATGGATGTGATCGCAACAAGTCTAAAAGACAATGGAGCCATAGCCTTTACAAGTGGTGCATGTTTGCCAGGTTTTCACCATCATACTTACCCAAGGTGCCACCGAAGTGGTTTTCACTGTTGGGATGCATGATTTTTCTATTTGCTTGATTTTTTTTGTATTTTCTGCAGGACATTTTCAAAATGTTTTTGGTATTTTCAGATATAGTGGAGGAGCTTGATGCTCTACAAAGATTTATGTATGAAAATGTTTGAGGTGCATGTTGTTGATCAGATCTGCTAGTGGTTCTCCCTCTGAAGTTGCCAATTGATATGCCCCAGACCCGAAGATGGCAGTGATAACATATGGACCCAACCAGTTGGATTCAAACTTGCCCTGATGTTCTCTGTTAGGTTGGTTACAAGGATTCTTGTTGAGAACAAGATCACCTACCTCAAATGTACGAGGTTTAACCCGATGATTGTAGCTTATGCTCATGCGCTGCTAATAGGCTTTTAAGTGGTTGTATGCAGCTTGTCGTCTTTCATCAAGCAGTTCCAAGTCCTGAAGATGGGAGACCCAATATGCTTCATCATCTACCAGATTGTGCAAGGAAACCCGTAGAGATGGTATTTCAACCTCAATAGGTAGGATGGCTTCTACGCCATAAACCAGTGAGTAAGGAGTTGCGCATGTATGGGTTCGAATACTAGTTCGATATGCCCATAGTGTTGGATTTAATCAAATATGCCAATCAGAACCAACATCATTGACTGTCTTTTTGAGGATTCTCAATATGTTCTTGTTTGAGGCTCCATCTTGACCATTGCCTTATGGGTAATAGGGGATGGAAAAATGGTGTTGGATGTGAAACTTCTCACAGAGTTCATGAACATCCTGATTTTTTAAAAGAAGCCCGTTATCTGTGATTATGGACATGGGTACACCATACTGACAGATGATGTAATTAAGGATGAATGAGGTGATCTGCTTGCCGATGACTTGGGTTAGTGGAATGGCTTTGATCCACTTTGTGAAGTATTCGGTGGCGGTAATGATAAATTTATGGTTGTTGGATGAAGATGGATGGATTTTACCCGCAAGGTCAAGTCCCCATTGACAAAAGGTCCATGGTGTTGTGCTTGGTTACAATTCCTATGTTGGTGCATGTATCAGATCTCCGTGAACTTGGCACTTCTTGCATTTTTTGACAAAATAGGAGTCTTTTTCCATGGTGGGCCAATAGTATCTAGCACGCATGATTTTCTTTGCTAGCGAAGGACCTCTTGAGTGAGTCCCACAAATTCCTTCATGTACCTCTTCCAAGGCCTTTGTTATCTCATCTTGTTCCAAACATCTAAGGAGAGTACCATCAAGACTTCGCTTGTTTAGGGTATCCGTAATGATGGTGTATCGAACGGTTTGGCGGATGAAGGTTTTTCATTGGTTATTTGATTGGCTAGGGGGAAGTGTGTGGTCACGTAGGTAAGTGAAGAACTCAACGTACCATGGGGATTTGGAACCGACAAGGCAACATATTATTTTAGTTTCGGGGATATCATATGCGGGGATCCAAAGTTGTTCTACCAAGAACTCGTAGTGTGTTGAATTTTGCGGAAGATCCAGGAGAGATGAAATTGTAGCCATTGCGTCGACAACTCGATTCTGATCTCTGGGTACTTGCTCAAATGTGATAGTTGTAAATGATTATTTGTAAATATCCACCATCCTTTTATATGGCATGAGCTTATCATCCTTAGTTTGGTACTCATTGGTAAGTTATCGGATGACTAGCTTAGAATCTCCATATACCTGTAGCTCTTTTAGATGCCATTGTATAGCCAATCTGAGCCTTGTGGTCAAGGCCTCATATTCTGCTATATTATTGGTGCATGGGAAAGTGAGCCTGTATAATTTCGGGATGTTGTCACCTTGCAGTGTGATAAAAATAATACCTACCCCCGAGCCATGTCTAGTGTATGAGCCATCAAAATATAGCTTCCAAGGTTGTGTAGCTGTGATCATGAAGATCTCCTCATTTGGAAAGTTGGAAACAAGAGGATGGTCACCTACGAGGGGTGCATCAGCCAACTGATTTGCAATAACTTGCCCCTTGATAGCCTTGTGATCCACATACTCTATATCAATTTCACTCAAGATCATAACCCATTTGGCCAAGTGGCCTATCAATGTTGCCTTACTAAGTAGGTACTTGAGTGGATCTATTTTGGCAATGAGTTGTACCTTGTGCGTTAACTTGTAGTGCCTCAATTTGGTGCCTGCCAAGATAACTGCTAGGCAAGCTCGCTCAATAGGTGTGTAATTGAGTTCATAGCCTACCAATGTGCGAGAGATATAGTATACAACACATTCTTTTCCTTCTGCATTGTGTTGTGCCAACAGTACTCCTAATGCCGTATTTGTAGCTGAAATGTATAGCAATCGAGGTTTGCTTGGATCTGGTGGGATCAGCAAGGGTGTATGCATTAGGTAGTCCTTAAGAATTTGGAATGCTTGCTAGTAATTTGTAACCCATTTAAAGCAGATATTCTTGTGTAACAGATGCATGAAGGGATGACACTTATCAGCCAATTGTGCAATGAATCTCCAAATTGATTGTAGTCGCCCTTGTAGTGTCCTTAACTGATTGATGTTCTTTGGAGGTGGCATGTCTATGATTGCTTTGAATTTTGCCGGATCTACTTCAATGTCTTTGCTTGAGATAATATATCCTAGGAGCTTCCCTGAGGTTACTCCAAAGACACATTTCTTTGGATTGAGACGGACATGATATTGCTCTAATCTGTCAAAGATTTGACCCAGTATTGCCAGATGACCCTGTCTTGTTAATGATTTAGTTAGTAAATCATCTACATAATCTCCCATTATGGTGTGCATCATATCGTGAAAGATGGTAGTCATAGCTCTTTGATAGGTTGCCCCTGCATTCTTTAGACCAAATGGAATCACATTCCAACAGTAGGTTCCCCATGGGCATGTGAAAGCAGTTTTATGTTGATCCTCTAGAGCAATCTTGATCTGGTTGTACCCTGAAAAGTCATCCATAAGAGAAAGCATTGCATGACCCGCTGTGAGATCGACAATCATGTTGATGTTTGGTAGGGGGAAATCATCTTTAGGGCATGCCTTATTCAAATCTCTGAAGTTTGTACAGATACGGATGCCTCCATTAGGTTTACCAACAAGTACAATATTGGAGATCCAATCTGCATAATCGATTGGTCTAATGAAACCAACATCCAAGAGCTTTTTGAGTTCAACCTTGACAAGAACAACTATCTATGGGTGCATCTCTCTACACTTTTGTTTAACGGGTTTAGCTCCTTTTGCTACAGTTAGGTGATGCATTACCAAATCAAGATCTAAGCCAGGCATGTCTGCATAAGACCAGGTGAAGTTGATTTGACGCTTCTGGAAGAATTCCACAAATTTTGGTTGTTCCTCTGGAGTCAATAGAGATGCCAAATGTATTTTGTGAGGAGTCTCAGGCATCCCCACATTGAATTCTTTTGTTTCCTCTATTAGGATTGTTGATCTCTCCTGATTTGTACAAGAGGGGAGGATGTCAAACCTTTCATCTGCAGGCACCTCGGAGAGGTTTTCACCTTTGGATACGCTCTTTATTTTTTATGTTTTTGGAATCAACAAGTGCCACTGTGTGGTTTTCACTAGAAGATTCATGCTTTACTGTGATGTTTTTTGCAGTTGAAAGGTTTGACATTTTCCCCAAAGTATGTTGCGCTGTTAAGTTCAATGACAAACCCAACTTTATGATCCCCTCTTGGTATGTTATCCTATATTTCTAAAATGTCAATGAGCGCCTCATCATTTTGGAAGTGATCAAGACATGGGGGATTTGGCTAGTTCCAATCGATGAGTTTGGGGTGGATGATGGGAATGACCTCATCGATTAAGTTGAGTTCAGAGGAGGCGTCAGTGAGGGTTAATATAGATGAGTGAAGTTCGTCAATGGTACTCTCCTTATCAGATTCTGGTGTAGGATTTGATGTAGGGCCTGTGGAATTTACTTCTTGCTCATGAAACCAAAAGGTTTTAATCCATGCCTCTCCATAAAATGGGATATCTTTACAAGGTGGTGGAGGCGATGTGTCTTCCTCATCTCAAGTATTTAGATTCACAGAATTGCATTCTCACTCATGTGAGTCAGTCTCAAAATCACTCTCTAACATCCAATTACTGTACTAGGTTGGGATGTCTTTTGAATTGAAGAGTGTATTGGTTACGGATTTGTGCTCTTTTCGAGGTGGGATTGTTGGGGCTGCTAGCAGGATTATCGGTGTTGTTGATGCTGCTGCTAGGAGTATCAGTGTTGCTGTGCAGTTGGTGCTATTGATGGTACAAATGGGATTAGCAGTGTTGTTGATGTTGCTGATGGCTTTGATGCTACTGATGGGATTATCAGTTTTGTGGGTGCATTTGTTGTTGCTGATGCTACTGATGGGATTAGCAGTGTTGTTGATGCTTCTGATGGCTTTGATGCTACTAATGGGATTATCATATTTGTGGGTGCAGTTGGTGTTGCTGATGGATTTGATGCTACTGATGGGATTATCAATTTTGTGGGTGCAGTTGGTGGTGTTGATGTCTTTGATGTTACTGATGGGATTATCAGTTTTGTGGGTGTGGTGAGTGTTATGGGTGCCGCAGATATAATCAAGGATGGACTCCTTGGAGTAACTAGTTGATACATGGGTTTGTTGGGTTTCCCTTTGAATCTAAGCTTACGAAGAGATTCCTTTTGAAAACCTATTCCAGTTTTATCTTTGGGTTTCAACTCTAGTTGTAAGGGCTCATGTCGCCCTTGTTTGCAATGTCCGAAAGCACTCTGATCATCATAGCCCATTCTTTGCATGATAGTGAGGCCTTTGCCATATTTATCAGTGGGAAGCTTAGCCTCTGGGCTTTTTGTGTTGATAGGGTCCTTGTAGATCCATTATGCTAGGTCCTCATCTCTGGTTTCCTCTTCCTGACTTTTACCAGGGATATATTGAGCCAAAGTGCATTCTTGCTTGGCTAGTGGTGGTTGAAGCAACTTTTGAGGTTTGCCATGATTTCTAGGGGAGGTGAGTAATTGCCCAACACAAAACAGTTGGCTAAGATTATATTCCCTGGGACCTTCCTCAACCATTTTCATTTTCAACTTCTCTTGCTTTGGTATAGGGGTGATCAAACTGGAAAGAGAGGTTGGATTAGCATATGATGTGGAAGGGATAGCCTCTATGTTGTTAGGTATGGTGACCTCTAGCTGATGGTTAATATTGTTACAATATGCAAATGGATTTGCATCGCCAAGGATTGTGATTTCTACACTATTATGGGGAAACTTGATATGTTGATGATAGGTAGATGGAACAACTTGCATGGCATGTATCCAAGGTCTTCCTAACAAAAGATTATATGGAAAAGGAAGGTCTAGACCTTGGCAGACTATATGTTTCACCACTGGCCCCACTCTAATAGGTAATACAGCAGCTCCTTTGGAAGAACGCTCTACATCGTCATAGGCCTTAATGGTTATTTTTTTATTGGCATCCACTGATTATACCGCATACCCCAACGTTGTGACCAACTGTAAGGTGCATATATTCAAGTCGGCTCCATTGTGAATCAAGACTCGCTTGATTCTGTGTTGGTTTATAAATCCTTCAATATGAAGGGATGTGTTATGCAGTTGTTGGAATGAAGCGTTGTCTCTTTCAGAAAAAGTGTGGCATGGTGATGACCTGTGACTACCAACCATGGCTTTAAATTTATCTGTGTTGAGGTTGGTGGGGATTGACGCTTCTTAGAGAGATTGATCCAAGATTGTTTTATGAGAAGGGGATAAGTGCAAAAGCTCTAATATGGATATGAGTGCGGTCATTTTATCCACTTGTTCCACAAGATTATATTTCTTGGGAAGGGTTGTCGTTCCTTGTGGTGTTGCTCAAATGGTAATCTTGCTATGACACGTAACAATGTTACATGCAGGATTTGGATCTTTGATGGTGAGAGTTGCAACTTGTTCATCAGCGTCATAGAGGTGATTCACAGCATAATTATAGGCATCTTATGTATAATTAGTTGTAGTATATGTGTTTAACCCGGAGGTGGAAGGACCCCTTTGATCATGTGATGGAAGTGGATTCTTGAATATTAGATGATCATAATTGGATGTTTTAGGGTCATGTCCTTCTATTTCAATTTCTCCTTTGTCAATAAGATCTTAAACAAGATCTTTCAGTCGATGGCAATTGCTTGTCTTATGCCCTTTTCCCTGGTAGAATTCACAATGTTCATTATCTCTCCACCATGGAGGTTTGACCTAAGGCTCATAGTTAGATGTTTTCGGTAAGATCACAAGATTGGAAGAGACCAATTGACGCAATATTGTTTCGATAGGTTCCCCTAAGGGTGTGTACATGCGTTTTGGTTTGTAGTTATGTTGCCTTTGTTTTGGTTCCTCTTGTGGCGCATTGTGACCTTGGTTTTGTGGATGAGTGATGATGTTTTTTTTTAGGAGGGGGATTTTATACCACAAACCTAACCATAGGTTGTGCAATTTTTACCGTTCATGTATTCACTATCCCGTCATTGACGACATTCTTGTTCTTGTTCCAAAAATTTGGTTTATCACTATTATGATGTGGACGAGGACCATCTTTGGGTTCATTGTAGATTTTGATAAGTCTTTTTTTGATAAGGGCTCTTTCACATTTTAATCCTTGAGTGATCATCTCCTCAAAGGACTCTGTGCCCTTAATGTCTAAATGGAATTCCATCTAATCATTCAATTTGGAAATGAATATTTCCACTAGATCTTGTTCAGGCAAATGAAGAGAACGTTTGCTAGATAGTTGCCTCCACCATTGGAAAGCTAAGAACAACTCCCTTGGTTTTTGTTTGGCATTGCATAAATCTGCCATGGTAACATCTCTTTCTATGTTATGTGCATAATGAGTGATGAATTTTTGAACTAGTTCCTAAAATGTTCTAATGCCACCCGGTAATCAGGAAAACCATTTTGTGGTTATGCCTCCCAAACTCAAAGGGAAGAGGCGCATTAGATAGGTGTCCCCATAGGCCGCCTCTAAACAAGTTGAGTGAAATTATCGTACATGATCTCTAGGGTCTCCTTTGCCCCTATACTTTTCAAACTTAGGTGTTTCGAACCCTCGCAGAAAAGGTGGCATATGCATGTTCCTATCAAAAGTATAGGGAAGAATATCATTAAGTGAAAACTGAGTAGTCTTCACACCACTATTGAGTTGTTGAGCAAGATTTTCTACTTGTTGTCTCAACATGTCTATTTCTGAAGGAGGAGGAGCTGGGTGATTCCCTTGATGATTAAGGTCATAGCAAAAATAATCTCTACCTCTTCCCCCATCGTTATGGCTATGTTGGTCAAATGTCTAGCGTATCTGTGTAGTATCAAAGTCAAAGGGTAGTTTGACACCCTCTTGAGCAAGTCTTAGAAAATGAGCATCTGCGTTGTTTCGAAGGATTTCGTCAAAGAGTCTATTGAACTGGGGATTATGTTGTGCTCTTTCGATATCTTTGAGAGTTGGAGTGCTAGGATATTCATCATGTGTGCCTCCTCCAACAGCCTCATGGAAATCGTTGAGGTTTTCTTCCTCTTCTTCAATCTCTGTTTGTCGGTTTCTCATTAATCTTATTTGAGCCATGTTGTTGAAAGTTTGAGGTTGGTGAAAGTGATGATGAGGTGGTGATGAAATGTTTGATGGAAGATAAGTGTTTGTGAAATGTTTAGAAGATGGATCTCTAACACTGGAGGTTGGATGTTACCAAAGTTCTTTGTGAAATGCTCTTGTGTTTTCAACAATTTTGATGTGATAAGGTATAGCAAGGTTTGAGATGTCTTACAAACCAACCTACATAGCAATGAGAGGATGCACTCATAAAGTAGTTTTAACCTATGTAGAAATGCCTCTTAGGACGATTGATCCTAGATTTAGAGACACTCTAAAAGTGATCTGTTGGTTTGATTTAAGCAATTTTTAAAAGAACTTAGGACAGGACCTTTTTGTGTTTTTGAGAGTTGAATGGATTTGTGATATGTGAAGGTGAAAGTGGATAGAATATGGACCTCAATAAAAAAAATTTGTCACAAAGGGGGTTTCTACTTCTTCCTCTCTCTCAGGGGTTGGTGGTTACCCTCGAGCTACGTTGTAGGTGATACAGATTTTTGGAAAGAAAGCAGGGTTGATCTTGCCTCCTTTGTTTTTGTGATAATCCAAGGCTCTATATTGAATAAAATCTCTATTTTTCACAAGCTCTTTGTCAAATTCATTGGATTTGCCTTGAAGATACAAGTGCATATGGTGCAAGAAGGCTCTATGTGAGAGAAAATTTTGTCTATTGATATAGAAAAACTTCCTTCTTTTGATAAGAGCTTTTGAGCTCAATTGTCTCTTTTTCAATGTGGTCTTTTGATGAAGACTCCCTTTTCTCAAGATGTGAGTGATGGTCATACAAACTTGACACTTGTTTCACTTGTTGATGTTGTTTTTTTTATTAATGTTTGAGGTAAATTTGTTGGATGAATACTTGGTTTAAAATTGTTTTGAATTTCTTTGACAAGAAAACACAACAAGCACACAAGCACAATAACTCTGTCCCTTTTCAACAAAAGGTAAAAATAGGTGTGGGTCTAAATCAACCCAATCATGAACTTTGTTGACCCTTTTTACAAATGTATTTTATGTTTCCCAAAGCCTAAAGTCGGCTTAAATTGTTATTGGTCTGACACAAGACGAATACAACTCAAACGCACTTTATCCCTAAAGTCAATGGCCAGTTGCGATATTTTCAACCCACGTCTTGATATTTCTTCGACTTTGGTACTACATACCTTATGAATCTTGCCATGGTAGGTAAGGATGTGATATACTAAGTCTTGTGTTAGCATAATAGATAGATGATCCCTATGATGGGGGAGTCACCATTTTTATCAAGCTACAAGTAGCCTTTCAAAAAGCCTTGTTTCTACTCAAGGAAATATGTATGGTGAGTATCTTGGGAGCAAAACCATCTATGCTCTTGCATTGAACTTTTCACAAATATCCTCAATCAATAGAATGGGTGGGCTTCTATAATAAAAGGTGTTTAGTAATGTTCGATGTCTTTGGAGGTAAGTTCATTCTGCAATGACTCACTTAAGAGCCTTGTGACTTGTGGTGGGGCTCATATGTCCTTTCGACAAGTTCCACTGTAGGAAAAACTACACCCAAGGCTACAACTTTTTCTCTCACCTGATTTCTATAGCGGCTCGAAGGATTTATCATGCAAGGTCATTCCCAAGAGTGATGTGTCTCTTGGCAGACCTCTCTTAAAAATAAAAATTTTGAGTGTTACTAACACTTTTCTCTTGCACCTAGGACCACGAGAGCCAAGGGAGAGGATAGTGTATGTTAGAAATGGGACCACTCTACAAATTTTTGCACAAGTATTCCAAACACTGAAAACACTTGTTCTTTTTAACTGGTTTATTGCAATGTGATCTATATGCTATTTGGAGATTTTGCTCCAACAACCATGGTGTTCTTTTTAACTTCACAAGGCAATTTATTTTCTAACTAGGAATTTGAAAATTCCGGTCAACCAAATTGAAAGCACGTTGCTCAAAGTAAAAGCGAGTTTGTAACAAAAAAGGACAAGTTGTTTGTTCTTTTTAACTTGCAAAATAAAAAGTTGATTGTGAATTTTTATCCTTTGCAAGAAATAAAGTTCATTTGTTTGTTTTAAGAACCAAAATGAAAAATTTGTTCCTAACTTGCAAAAGAAAGCAAATTTTGTTTGTTTGATTTTGTGGTTCTTTTTAACTTTACAAAGTGAAATTCATTTTTAAGCCCAAATTGAAAATTTTGTTTATTTTAGTCCGAAAGGAAAGATGAAGTTGATTTTAGTCCAAAATGGAAAGTGAATTCTTTTTAATCCAACTTTAAAAGAAAAGCTTATAAAAAAGGAAATAAACTTTCTAAGTCCCTAACTCCTCGAATCCTACAAAACAAGAAGTTAGAAAACCTGCACAAGAAAAATGAAAATAGTCAGTGAAAAAGAAGGTTTTTGGTGGGCTTCTACAAGCCTAAAATTTTGATTTTTTGGTTACAATATTTTTTTTCTCAACTCTCTGTTACAAAAGTGCTACTCTGTGTAAACACAGAAGCGCTACTTTAATACAGATGCGCTGAAAGACTGACAAAAGCGCTAAAAGAACACCAACAACACTACTATATGAACGGACGCGCTAATTAATATTTTCAAACAAAATGAAATCTCTATCAGACAGAGAGCACAAACGCGCTAAAACAGTTACAGTAGTGTTATTTAACCAACAATAGCGCTATAACTCAAACAAAGGCGCTACTTCTCTTACAGAAGTTCCAGAACTCTGACAAAAGCGCTAAATCTTTAGCTATCAAAGGCATTAAAACACGTTCAATAGCGCTAAAGTGCAACCTGTGTGTGGCAATTTGGCAATTTTCACAAAAAAGTTAGTTTGTTTAATCAGAAGGTTGCACGTTTGATTCACATCGGGTTCACCAAATGATGCACTATAAAAATGACTCAAGAAACACAAGATTCAAATGTTAATGTTGTTAGTATCAATCAGAAATGAAAGAACAATGAAACTACAATCCTAAGCATGCATATCAAGAGAGATATCAAACAGATTATAGAAAGCACACAAAAACAGAGGAAAGACACTAAACCCTCCAAAATGCTCTCCAAAATGCTCATAGTTGCTCCTCCCTTGTTCCTCTCCTCTCCAAGTTCCACATGAGTGTAGCCCTCAACTTTTTGCACTATTATGGATGTCTTATGGAGATTCAAGATTACGAAAATGACTAATTATGTAAATGAAAGAAAGCTAAATATGAAAAAGCCTAATTAATCTATGTTAATTTTAGCCAAAATAACAAAGAAAAGTGCTTCTAAATTCTCTCTCAAATTTGGTATAAGTTTGATGCATACAAGATTTATGGATTTGGATTAAGAAGGAATGGGCTCTATTTATAGGAAAAATAGGGAAATGGATGGTTGAGATTGAGTAATCTCAACAAGTGCCAGGATTGATGGGTTTATGATCCATGTGAGGGCTTTCAACCCAAACCCAGGATGACAAATATCAACATGACATGGCTTGAGAGGAGAGGGAAGAAGCATTAAATGCTTGACATGACTTGAAGGTAACCTTGGGAGGTAAGGTTAGGCTTGAGTTGATGAATAAAAGCCTTTATCTAATGAATAATGCCTTTATCGAATGGACAAACTCTTATGCAAGAGTTAGTGGGGATAACCATGGTCAAAGCAATAAATGCTTGAAGAGACCCATGAGTTAAATAGGGGTGGAGTTAGAGGAAAAGTCTCTAACGATGTGGGTGAGTTGAATTTAACCATTAATGGTTATGTAAGAGCCATAAATGGTTATGTAAGAGTCATTAATGGTTTGGAGGACTTTAGGGGTTAACTTGTTGAAGACATAAAGCCTTTAATGCTTTTCAAAGACTTTGAGGCTTTCAGAAGTGACTCCAAGTTGCTTAGGAATGTGGCAATAATTAGGGAGGGTGATTAGGCTAATTACGAATGGTTTAAAAGAATCTAGAATGGGTTAGAAGAGTCTAGAATGGGTTAGAAGATTCTAGTGGGTTTGGTGGGTGAGAGAAAATAGGATTTTAATTAAAATAAAATTCATTATTTCAACTAAATAGATGCAACTTGCATGTGTACGAAAATGCAAGTGGAGGGGAGGTAGTTTAGGGATTTAAATAAATATTTATTTATTTATTTAAGGGAGGAAAGGGGGTTAAATTAAATAAATGTGATTTATTCATTTAATTGATTTAGAGTGTGCCTTAATGAATTAATTTAAATAAATTGAATAATTTATTTAGTTAATAGGAGAAGAGGTTGAGGATGAAATTAATTAAATATTAATTTAATTAACTGATTATTGATGGTTAAATAATCAAATAAATAATAAATGTTCATTTAATTAAGTGGACAGATTTATGTGACTACAAAAACATAGTAAATATTAGTTGTCATCAATGACAACACAAATAACTAATCAAAGTCATCCAATCATGCAATCTCAATCTCTTCATCACAGTGTCATCACCAACAATCTTTTACCAGTTCAGTCAACATTCTCCATATGCATCAGTTATGCCAAGCATGCCAACAATACACTCTATTTTGTGAAATAGCAGGTTATCAAGCCGGGGACCAATAAAATTCCTAAGCTCTATAGCTCTCCTTATTGCGTTCTCCCTTTCCTTCTCTAACCTCAAAATTTGATCCATGACCACCAAAATTGGACCATCTAAAGAACTTGTTAAGTTTACAGTCGGATTATAAGAATTGGAGATCTAAATCAAGTTATCTTTACAATCCAAAATTTTCTTGTCTATAGAAGTTGTAAGCTTAGAAAAATCTAGACAAATCTTATACACCTTTCCACCTTCTGTTAATGCTGCATCAATGGACTGTAAACAAATTTGAAGCTTATCCTTCTCAGATGCAATCATCTACAAAAATGTCTGCTTCCGAGCCTCAACAAATTTATTCTTAGCCTCAGTTATTGAAAGCTTGACCAAATAATCATATTGCTTAGGAATGAATTCAATAATCTCCTGCAATTTATCGGATGAGCTTGCTTTCTCTTTTGTTTGTAAATCTAGTACTAACCGGTTCAAAACCACAAAAGTGTTCTAAATCAATTCTCTATCTTTAGACTCTTCGTGATCCAATTCCTAAGTAACTTGTGCATGGAGTGCTGCAATGGCCAAAATTTTCTCTGTCGGTGACATCATATGGTAGGGCTTGTCAAAACTGATAAAAAATTGTGGCATTTTCCCTTTGGCTAAGGATGATGTGTCAATTGCCAAACTGGAAGGGACATCTATCACTTTCTGTTTGCATGTGTTAGTCGGTGACTTATCCTCTATAGCCTTTAACTCCTATGCACCGGTGGCTTCGCCACTTGGTGCCTCACTCACTTTTGGTGCATCATTTGAGACCTTATCCTCAGTATCCTTATCCTTTACAATATCTACCTCTTCATCATGTACATTGGATTCCAGGGGATTCTGAGTATCCTCAGTACCAAAATTGGACTCACTAGCCAGTTTTGTAGTAATTGGTGGAGTGCTAGCTGGTGGATCAGTATTTACATTCTCCTCATCTAATTTTACCGATTCCTTGTCCCCTACTAATTGTATATTCTGTGATTGTACAAAACTGGGACTCAAAATAATTCTAACCCATATGTCAATGGTCTCCTTCTAATTTTCTTCAATTTTTTCTAGCATCAAGTTATTAATCTGGTGTTTAGGACTAAATTCAGTTGAACCTATCTTATTAATTAAACCTGCAATCTCTGGTGGAGTTATTGATGGACATAGATTGACCGATTCTAATTCCTTTATTTGTCGGTCCAAAGTTTGTGCATGCAATTTCCTGACCTCTAACTTATCATACAACTCCTTAGGAATTTTTTTCTCTAATTCAATCAATGTCCTACTAAAAGAATTAAGATATAAAACAATCACTTCCTCTCATTGCTTCTTGTCTTTATCATCAAAATCATCAAAGAATGTAGAAATGTTATCCAAAATGACATCATTAATGATATGATCAAATAATGTCTTGAGCATCTGATTTCTACTTACCAGTTCTTCTCTTTGCTTCCGGTTCAGATTGCTCATCTGCCTTAGGCTTCTGCTTATGTAAAATTGTGATTTTGGGAGTCTTTTGGGGAGGCTCATTCTCTGTTTGCTTCTTTTTTTCTTCCTTATTTTCTCTCACAATCCTAGCAAATACACCTTTCTTGTTTGGAGCTTGGTTGATCTGTTCATCAGATTCAGCCTCCTCTGAAGAAATAGTCATGTATTACCTAGCTAGTTTTTGTTTCTGATGGTATGGTGAAAGAATAAGTATCTAGTCAACTCTTGAGAGGGGGGGTTTATCAATAGATAGAAAAACTGATAATAAACTTCACCAATCAATCTCTCAAAGTAAACTTAGAATAATACCTCTGTCAAGATAAAAACTCATAAGATAAATCGGTTGTCTATTACAGCAATTTAACAGTAAACAACTTCTTCATAACTCAATATTTCCGGTTATCATGACTTATCATAAATAATTAATTAGTTAAGTAAATCAACCATGAAAACATAACCACAAAAACATTCACCACTTGACACAAATATTTTTGACATGGAAACCCAAATAGGTAAAAACCATTGTGAGATGAGACTCACAAGATAATATCTGAACTCTTCAGAAGTTCGCCCTTTAGGAGCCTAGCCTGTTAAAGATTTACAAAAAGTCTTGTTAAGAACTGATCTTGTTAGGAATCATTCGGTTAAGGGATTGACTACAAATGCCTTGTTAGAAGCAATACCCTGTAAGGAGTAACCTCGGTAGAGGATTTGAAAATCCAATATAATGGACCACCTTGTTAGAGGATTTGAATAGCACCAAGCTTGTTAGAGCTTACCCGGTTAGGGGATTTCAATTCTGCTGTAATTGTTAGAAAACAACAGGAGTTTGCTGATCTGTCTGAATAGCACTACACTTGCTTGATCAGATACATTTCATGCTCCTATCTGCCTTTACTCAAACTGTAGATACATCATCCGGTTAGGCAACCACACACTCAACTGAACTGTGACTATCTCTTTGCCAACTCTCTTAAAACTAAACAACTTCATCGACCTTAAATACAAATCAATCAGGTCGGTAACACAACAAAAACCTAACTCTTATCAAGATTACAAATAAATTTGATTCAAGTATGACCTTTGGATTACATAGCAATCTCTGCACATCATTTAAGAAAACCTTGATCGCTCCTTGATCACCGCTTCTTTGAACTTAGTATCTCATCACGCGCTTTGCATTAGATGCAATACATTTGTTTATTCCCTAGATAAAAATCGTTACAACAACTTGCAAAAATCTCTTGGAATTGTCTTCATACAATGATCATGCATGTCATCATCATTTACCGCTCATCATCAGATCATAAACTAATATAACCAATTCACCAAACTTAATCAGTTAGGGTTTATCAAAAATAACAGGTAGGGTTTACCAGTTACAACAATAGATAAGGTTTACACCTTTACACCGGTTCTCCTCACAAATTCTTCCTACCGGTTATAGTAACAATATTACAACAATATCAACAATATTATTACCAGTTCAATTGACATCAATGACAACATAGCATATCATTAATGCAATCTTCATGCAAATGCCAACAATCTCCTCTTCACGGATTCCTTTGGTTTGGGGTTGGTACGCTCACCGGATGGTGCTTCCGGTTGTTTTGATGACACTATTGTAACTGAGACCACATTAGGAGTGGCCTAAGATGCCTTCTTCACTTCTCTTTTCTCCTTTTTCTTCTACTTCATCTCTTCCTTTCTCCGGTCTTCAAGGATTTTAACTTTCTGTTCAATTTTAGCCCTATCATGACCCACACTGATTAATGTCTCAGTTGCAATCCTTGTCATTTTCTTTCTTATGGTGGGTGCAACTTGTTCCTGATGAACCTTTAAACATTTTTCCTGAGTTGTGCCAATTTTTTCTTCTTTTTCATCAACTGGAGCTTTCAATAAATGTTGTGCATAAGCATCCAGTGTGGCCTCGCCCACTTCATAACCCATCGACATGATCCAGACCATTCTAGGCTGGACTACCTCCATCATACATTCATCTTTATTAACCATAAAATAAATAGTATCTTTATATTTTTCTATAATTTCCTTAGGAATTCTAGCCCTATTCTTCATTTCTTCTTGGAAAGTTTTAAAGAAGGCCCACAAATTATCCTTTTGTTGTTTATCACCTTACCCGTCTAATATATGTGCTATTTGGGTAGCTACCGGTCTATCAAAAGCCCATTGTATTTTACTATAATAGGGAACCATGTTCAAAAAGTAAAATGCCAAGCATATGATAAAAGATACATACCAAAATGTATTTTTCTTATCTTGTTTTATCTTCTGAAGATTGGTCATTAACTCCCTCAACATTACACTACACAAGTCATAATGTGCATCCTCCTTGACCATCTGATGTGAAATGAGTATTGCAGTTCTGAAGACAAATTTTAGCCGATTAGACTAATGAAATTTGCAACCAATCTCCATTGCTGCAAATTTTACATCAATATCTCTAATATCATCAACTCTCATTGATCTACCATTAATGGTGGCACCGGTGAGTTTGCAGAGTTCTAAGTTAGAAAGTGTTGACCTAGGCCCTAGAAAACCTTTGACCTTATGAAGGCATGTGATATTATTGATGAATTCTTCAGTAATTTTATATGGGCGGTCCAACCATATGAATTCCCCA
Source organism: Cryptomeria japonica (assembly GCF_030272615.1). Classification (NCBI taxonomy): domain Eukaryota; kingdom Viridiplantae; phylum Streptophyta; class Pinopsida; order Cupressales; family Cupressaceae; genus Cryptomeria; species Cryptomeria japonica. The sequence goes on from NC_081410.1 coordinate 49,202,560, forward strand.
TGAATGCAGTTGAGAATATATCTGACCCATTCATCTTCATTGACAGTCAAAAAATCCATAAACTTGGTAAAACCCTTCCTCTGCAAATGTGTGTATTCCAACATCAACTGATTGTTGGTGATCAGATTATCAATGAAAACACAGGGCATCTCGTAGCTCCTGATCTTCTCAATATCGCAGTGGATATATGCCCTAATGTCTTCAGTGTAAAGAACGCCATGGCAAACACTTGAAAATGCTCCCAATGGATCATCCAAAAGAGATTTGAAAGGATGCTTTTTAAATTTTGGATGGGGGCGGTTCTTAATTTCCACCACCAAAGGATTATCAACTTTCGATGATGAAGCCATGATAAATATCGAGGGTTTTTGCAAACGGTAAATACCTCAAGATCTTGTCAGATGATGAAATGCTCTTTGAATGTTGATGCTCACACAAATCGCCTTTGGACTCTTGAAATTCTTAGAAATTTATCTTCAAAATGCTTGATCAATGTGTGAAGAAATGTTTTAACTTTTTCCCTTTTTATCGCTATTAACCCTAATTTTTGTTGTCATAAATACTACCGAAGAATTTGATCGAATCACATAATCTACATATAGGCTTTGGTAAATTTTTTAATTTGCCTGAGTATCCATCCGCAATCAAAATTACCTAACTACAGACCTAATCCAGGGTGTTTTCATAATCTTCAATGATTTGCCCACCCATAAGGTAGAGTGCCTTAGTTACCAGTTGAAATTCCTACTTCCAGTGCAGGACCTGATGGCTCTACCAGTTGTTCTGTCGATGGAGTATCTGACTTCCTAACCCACCTTCTCTCATGTTTGTTTCTAATATCTTCAACCTTCGCCTTTCCCTTCTCCTCTACATTTTCATTAGCTGTTGGAGGGGAATTACTCCTACAATACTTAGCATTATGTCCAATCTTGTTACATGCATAACAGACAACAATGTTCTTCTGAATTGCTTTGTTGTACCCTTGATTTCCTTGATTTCCTTTTGATCTGCATTGGTTATCCATATGACCAAATCTACCACAAGCATGACATCTGACATTTCCAAGACCGGTGAATGATGTATTGTTTTGATTATTCCTATTTTTGCATTGACTTGCTATGTGACCATATTTATTGCAAACAAAGCATGTACCATTGAATTTGTGAGCATTAGGTTGCCTTACTGGTGATTTCTAGTTCCGGTTGTTGGCATGATTTTGTTTCTGACCGGATGATTGATCTTGTTGTGTAGTAATTAAGCTTTCTCCTTCTTCAAATCCAATACCTCTCTTGTCATTAACATCTCTCTGTCTCTTCAACAGTTCATCAAGTCTTGTAGAGTTGGCTCTAAATTTGTCTTTGTACTCATTTGCAGTGGCTAAATCATCTCTCATGATTATGATCTGTCTGTCAAGTTCCTGTTCATTATTTCGGGACCGAATCAACTCAAGTTTCAACATATCATTCTCATGTGTCAGTCTGTTACATTCATGAAATCTATCATTCAATGCTTGAGCTAGGTTTTCTTCATTCTTCTTCATGTCTTCAATCTCCTTGCACATTCTCAAGGTTGGGACTTGCATCTCATTTTTCAAGATAATATTCTCCTGAGTGAGTTTTTAACATTGATCTTTCACAACATCTTCCTCATCACTATTTTGATTTTCTTGTTGACCACAGAGTTCCTTCCTCTTATCTTGAACAGCGAAAAGCTTTCCTTGTAATAAAATTATGTGTTCTCTGGCTTGCATCAGTTCATTCTCCGGTTTATTGTTTTCCACCTGCTCATTATCAAGATCCTCAAGAGCAAGTTGAAGTTGTTGCTACAAACCAGTTTCCATTGATTCCAAGTTTTGAATCTTCCTGAAGTGGTTAAGATTCTTTCGAGGAACTAGGCTCTGATACCAATTGCTAGAATCCAAGAACACTGAGAGGGGGGGGGGGGTGAATCAATGTTCTACTAGTAAAGAAATTTTTGAACTTATTACTTATGAACCGGTTAACAAAAAATAAAATTAAAGTGCATAAACCAAATAACACATAAAGCAGCAATACCACAACAGCAATATTTATACATGGAAAACCATGTAAAGGGAAAAACCACAGTGGGGATGATACCCACAATAGCTATATAATTGATCAAGGTATACAAATATTACATAAAGGGGATTGTTGATGCAATCAGGCTCACCGCCTAGAGCTCACTGCTCAAATAGAAGTCTCACTGACTTACAAAATATTACACAATGATTTCATACAAAATTGAACTTATAGGATGCATCTGACCATGATGGATAAGCTTCGGTTTAAGCTCAGTCAACCTCCGCTGAACCGGTTTACTGATACTCTATTTTGCATCGTTCTGCTACCAGTTGGGGCTGCGCATGTGAAATTGTACACAAAAGCTTCCACTCACTGATCAAATCACATACCATCAATCTCTGACTGATTCACATCCAAAATCGCAATACCACAATCATCAAATCCATCACAAAGTTTTCTCCCTTAAATACCTTTTAATTTGTTCAATATGTCGGCCTCAATGAAGAAAATAAATTTGTTAGCTTCTAGATCATAATGTATGATATGCATTATCCCGATGATCATGTTTGATGTCATCTCACATGCTACCATAAATTATTTCAAAGACATTACCGGGGTCCCAAGTATACGTTATCGGTACCAAGACTAATCGGTTAACAAGAATAAAGCAAAGTGTGTATACTAGTTGACCCAATCAATACAAAATGATAAGACAATGAATCTGGATTAGAAATACCAAAACTAGAAGATGATTTTCCATCAATGACAACCCTAAATGCAATTCACCTTACCAGATGAGTGTCAATTGCCAACAACAATGTCATAAATCCTAAGCTAGAGAGGGTATACTCTTCGAGCAAGGATAAGATAGTTGAAAAAGAGATATCTTGCTACAAGTGTAAAGGGGATCCTTGGAGGAGAAGAGATATTTTCTTGAAAGACATCTACCTCCAAGAGAAGATATCTTGAACAAACATAACATCTTCTACCAAAAGAAAGTAAAGAGAACAAAATTCCTACCTTCCTCCTATTGCTAGGTGAAAGGAATTCTTGATGAAGGATGACACACTTTTGACCCAATGTGAGGGGTAATTTTATGATAGATACACAATTCCAAGTGATGATGAGGTTGTATCCAAGGACTTACACCTCTTGTATAAGAGAAAATCCTTGAGCAAACAACATCTTCACACAAGGAATGACACCAAATAATGAACAAGCACCACTCCTCAAAGGAAAAGTAGATCCTTAGAGAGGAGAGAGAGGGGGATAAACCAATCATTTCTCCCAAGTGTAAGGAAAATATACTCACATGAATGAATACCCAATGCAAGAAAAGACATTAGTTTATGTAAAATGCATCTCAAAAGAAGGGGTAATCTTCAAAGAGAGAGAGAGAGAGAAAGAAAGAAAGATCATATATTCCCCTAAGGAGAGATTATTCATAAGAGACATACCATTGCAAGAAAAGACATCAAGACATGAAAAATGCAACCCCTAAAGGGAATAGTGATACATTAGATAGAAAGAGAGGGTGAAAAAGCCAACCTTGCCCCCCAAGCAAGAGGACAAAGAGAAAAATTACACATCTTCTAAAGAAAGGCTATTCATAAGAGATGTACCATTTAAAACAAAGAATGGGTCCTAACCAAGGAAAAAACATGTGCTCACGTGAAGGATGACTCTATGCAAGAAAGGACATCAAGTGATGAATAACACAACACAAAACAAGAGGTAATTTTCAAAGAGAAAGGAAGAGGAAGAAGAAGGTTCACAAAATTTCTCTAAGGAGAGATTATTCATAAAAATGCACCATTTCAAGCAAGAAAGAGGTTTCGTCCAAGGAAAAAACATGTGCTTGCATGAATGATAATTCTATGCAAGAGAGGATATCAATTTATAAATAATGCAATCACCAAAAAAAATAGTGAAACCTTAGAAAGAGGAGAGAAAGAGGGGAAATCATGTTGCTACCCCAAGATATTTGATTTTAGGAAGCACCACCTCTAATGAAAAAGAGCCCCCAATTAAGTTTACTACTTTTGTCATAGGGTGAGGAGCAACATGAGGGTGAAAGGAGTGCTAAGCCACTACCTTTTCACCTAGAAAGAGAGAAATATCTATTGAAAGACATACAAGCACGGTCGTATTGTTCTTGAACAAATTCCTCAAATTCTTTACACTTTCCAAGAAAATGAGAGTAACAAATACGAAAAAGACAATGTAAATCACATTTCTTATGCTTATAATTATAATTAGGTCTTATGAAAGGAAAATCAATATTCGTATCATACTTCAATCTGTTGGATATTGTTGGTCATTGCTACTGCTAGGATATGTTGTTGTCATTGATGTCAACATATTCTTGTGATTTTCTCTGATGATTGTAGATTGGGAAGATTTTTTGATCTGGTTTGTAGTGTTGGTTTGTTAATCACTATTTTGCAGAATCCGGTATATCCTCCGGTATATTCCAGTATGATCAGATCTGGTGCTGAGCTTTTGGGATATTGTTTTGGATGGTCTTGTGTATCTTTATTTTATTTGGATCATGATTTGGTGCTCCGCAAGTTATCTTTCTTCATGGCAGTTGCCAATTGGTTGTGTTCTTAAGCTTTTAGACGTTGATCGATGAAGATTTGAAAAGTGGTGTTGGTGCAGCTGTTCTAGATGATTCTAATGTGCTTGTTGGTGTTTCTTAGTCATGTCCTATTTGTTTTGGTGATTTGTATTGATCTTTGTATGAGTTTTTAGTGGTTTCTATCAACCCGTGATGATTTGTGTGTTATGCGGTTTTCCTAGTGGTGTAGTATGTTGCGGTTGATCTTGGCATGATTATCGGTGGAGATGAGCATTTGGAAATTTAATTTAGGTCGATGTTATGTCATGTATATTATTATATTGGTCTGATTCTTTATCTTTGTATCGTGTGATGTAATTTTGTAATTGAGGGTTGAGGGTTTAGTCGACCTTGTTATCAAGGTTGATGAATTGTATATATAGGTGATATAGTCATGTAGTTTGGGTGTTGATGTTGTGTCTGCATTATGAGGGAGAGGTTTGTGTGTGATAAAGTGATTTATCCTTTGGTGTTGAGTTTGTGGTGAGATTGGTGTTGCAGGGTAGACATATGTGCTTAACCGAAACTGTAATCAGGCATTTGGAGACTATATTCTTTCAGTTCATTTCTTTTGGATTGTACTCTAAATCTTATTGTAAGTCAATGAGACTTCCCTGAGGTTGTAGCCTTCTGGGTTGTTATATTTGAGCAGTGAGCTCAAGGCAGTGTGCCTGAATGCATGTGCATTCCCCATTGTAACATTTTCACATACTACTACAGAGTATCATCTTACTGTGGGTAGGTTTCCATCATGGTTTTCCCCTTAACTGGGTTTTCCACATCAAAATATTGGTGTTGTGTGTTGTGTTATTAATTTTCTTATCTGTCTTATTATTGTAGTTTATCATATCTATGTTTTGTGGTTAAGTTTGTTATTCCAGTGAAGATTGATTCACCCCCACCTTCTCAGTCTTCCCTCTTGGCTACAACTAACAATTGGTATCAGAGAAAGATCCTCTGGTAGAAGCTTAACTGGTTGAGGACATCCAGGATGTCCACTCAAGGTGTAATATTTAAGAAGGACAGTCTGAGATTTGATGGAAATAACTATTCTATATGGAAGGACCGGATGGAAGTGGACTTGAAATGTATTGGTGAAGATTATTGGAAGATTACAAAGAATTTCTATGTTGTTCCTCAGAATGGACCATCTAATCCTAATGAGGTTAAGGAAGAAGAACATAATTTTAGAGTGAAGGAAGCATTACTTAGTGCCTTGACTGATTCTGAGATGACAAATGTAATGGGACTTCAGACCGCACATGAGATCTAGGTGAAGCTTGACGTGTTGTATGAAGGTGATAAACAAGTGAAGGTTGCTAAGCTACAGAGTTTAAAAGGAAAGTATGAGACATTGAAAATGGGAGATGATAAGAACATACACTCTTTTATGGCTAAGGTGAATGACCTTGTCCTAGGTATCAGATGTGTCAGTGGAACCATTGAGGAAGATGAAATTGTTGCTAAGGTGCTGAGATCTTTGCCTTCTTCCTATAAACATAAAGTTGTTGTTATTGATGAGATCCGGAGTGTTTCTACTGTGACAAGAGATATGTTGGTTGGAAAGCTTGCTACATTTGAGCTGAGTGAATTTGGAGAAACACGTGGAAAGTCTTAGACAACATTTAGAACATTTGCATCTGTATCCGGTAAGAGAAGATATGATCCTAATGAGTGCAAAATATCTAGACATGAAAGAGAGAGAAGAGAGATGGAAGAGCAAGAGAGGGAGTTGGATGAACTTGAAGCACTGATTGCCCGAAGATTGCCTAAAGGTGTCGGTTAGTATGATTCAAAGTTGCCTTCGAAATGTTTCTCTTGTAACAAGATAGGATATTTTGCTTCTAGATTCTTAGAGAGAATGGCCAAGTATGACATACATGATAAGTTTGATAAGCATGATAGGAATGATAGATATGACAAGAATGAGAAGTATGATAAGCCTTACAAGCCTAACCAAAAGTATAGGAATAGAACTGTTATTATGCTACTGATGAAGGTATTATAGATGAATAATTTCAAAGAGATGAAGTTGTATTCCTTGCCATTAAGGAATATGGACATGTACATGTTGATTCCACTATTTGTACTATCGAGGAGAAATCTTTAGCTGCTAAAGTTGAAGAGAAAGATGAATGGGTGATTGACAGTGGTTGTTCACATCATATGACCGGTAATAAAAGAAAATTTGTAAGCATGGAAAGATATGATGGTGGAATAGTTAGATTTGGAGATAACAAAGCCTATGCGATCCATGGGAGAGTTTCTATTTCTTTTGATGGTAAGAATAACACTGATGATGTTTTGTATGTTAAAAGTTTGAAGCATAATCTTTTTGAATGTTGGACAGATGGTTGATAAGGGTTATGATCTACAATTCAAAGATGGTAAATGCAAGATCTTAAATGCCTCTGGTATAGAGATTGCATCTAGAACGAAGACCAAAGGTAACATTTTTCATTTGAATGCTGGTGAGAAAATTTGTTTGATTGCTCATATTGATGAGAGTTGGTTATGGCATAGGAGAAAGAGTCATGTAAATTTTGATTCAATGATTAAGATCTGTTCTACACATGTTGTTAGAGATCTGCCTAAGATTATCAAGCCTGTTAATCCAGTATATAAGGAATGCTAGTTGGGTAAGCAAACAAGAATTTCTTTCAAAAGCAAACAATATTCATCTGATGGATTACTAGATCATGTGCGTACTGACCTATGTGGACCTACAAATATTAGAAGTGTATAGGGTGATAGATATTTTATGCTACTAATTGATGATTATTCTAGGATGATGTGGGTTGTCTTTTTGAAGGAGAAATCAGAAGCATTTGATAGATTCAAGTTATTCAAAGAAATGGTTGAGACTGAGCATGGATAGAAGGTGAAGTGTCTAAGATCTGATAGAGGTGGAGAATTTTGTTTCGATGAGTTCAATTCATTATGTGAGAAGCATGGGATTAGAAGACACTTATCTTCTCCTAGAACCCCTTAGCAGAATGGAGTCGTTGAGAGGAAGAACAAAACTATTTTGGATGCTGCAAGGACTATGTTGATTGAAGTGAATGTTCTGAAGATCTACTAGAGAGTAGCTATTAGTATCATTGTTTACACATTCATCAGATTTGACATCAAAGGAGAGACTGGTAAGAACCCTTATGAGCTTTGGTTTGGTCATGTTCCTACTGTGAGATATTTTAAAGTATTTGGTAGAAAATATTATATCAAAAGAGATGACGATATAGGAAATTTTGATTCTAGAAATGATGAAGGTATTTTCTTGAGATATTCAACAAAGATCATGGCCTACCAGTGCTACAATAAGAGACTGAGAAAGATAGTAGAAAGTGAAAATGTGAAGATGGATAAGAACCTTGGGAAAGAGATCAGAAAATGTGGTTATGATGATGGTCAATATATTGTTTTAGCCCCTATTAATCCTGTAGAACCTAAGAAGAATGATTCAATAGAGATTGTTAATCTAGATGTTGCTAGTGAAGGAGTACATGAACTTGAGAATCAAAACAATCAAAAGACTCTGAGGTACGTAAGATTGAATCATTCTAAAAATTAGATTATTGGTGATAAAAATAAAGGTGTGATGACTAGAAGAAGGTTAGTTGTTGAAGAAGTATGCTTGATTTCCAAAATTGAACCTAAAGATGTTGTTGAAGCTTGAAAAAGATGAAAGTTGGATGAGAGCTATGGAAGAAGAACTAGATAAAATTGAAAAAGAATAACACTTGGGAACTTGTGCCTAGACCTAAGTATAAGAATATTATTGGTACCAAATGGGTATTCAGAAATAAATTAAATGAAGTTGGTGAAGTTGTCAGAAATAAAGCTAGACTGGTTTGAAAAAGGTATTCACAGTAAGAAGGGATTGATTATGAGGAGACTTTTTCTCCAGTTGCTAGGCTTGAAGTTGTTGGACTGTTGCTTGCTTATGTTGCTTATAAAGATTTCAAGGTATATCAGATGGATGTCAAATCTACCTTTTTGAATGGCGATCTTGAGGAAGAAGTTTACATTAAACAACTTAATAGATTTTCACTATCAAATGATGGAGACATGGTTTGTAAATTGAAGAAATCTCTTTATGGACTAAAACAAGCTCCTAGAGCTTGGTACACTAGACTAGATAAATAATTGTTGAAATTGGGATTTAGTAAAGGTGTTGTTGACATCAATCTGTACTTTAAGATAGAAAATGATAACATCTTTATTGTTGAAGTCTTTGTTGATGATATAATCTTTGGTGGTGATGATAACTTGAGCATGAAGTTTGTCGATGATATGCAAAAATAATTTGAGATGTCTATGATTGGTCAAATGAAATTTTTCTTAGGTTTGCAAATTGCACATACTGGAAAAGGTATATTCATATCTTAAACTAAGTATTTGAAGGAATTGCTGAAGAATTTTAGATTAGATGACTCCAAACCGGTTGGAAATCCTATGGTGACTGGTTGTAAATTGTCTAAGAATGATGAATCTCCTAAAGCTAATTAGAGTTTGTACAAATTTATGGTTGGTGGACTATTGTATCTTACTTAGACTAGGCCGGACATTATGCATGTTGTGTGCATGGTTGCTAGATATCAAGTTGATCCAAAAGAGAGTCATGTCACTATTGTGAAGAGGATATTTAGATACCCGAAGGGAGATGCGGACTATAGATTATGGTATCCTAGGAATGACGATTTCATGATATGTGCCTATACTGATGTTGATTGGGCTGGTGATGTTGATGACCGGAAGAGCACTACTGGTGGAGCATTCTTTTTGGGTAAGAAGTTAGTTTCATGTGCCAACAAGAAACAAGATTCAATGTCCTTATCTACTACTGAAGTTGAGTACATTGCTGCTGCTAGTAATTGCACTCAGGTAGTTTGGATGAAGCAAATGTTGAAGGATATCAGTTATTTATGATGACCCTACTATTATATACTATAATAATTCTAGTGCTATCAGCATGTCAAAAAATATGGTGCAACATTCAAAGACTAAACATGTGTCAATTAAATATCATTACTCGAGAGAGCGAGTCAGTGAAGAGAAGGTGAAGCTAGAGTATGTATCTACAAAGGAACAAATAGCTGATATTTTCACTAAACCTTTGCTTGCAGATACATTTGTCTACTTGAGAGACAAGTTAGGGGCATCCACCCCTCTTTATGGGAACTAGATGCATTAAGTTGCATCAATCTGGTGGATTTCAGAGCCTTATCTTCTTATCTGGATTGGTGAGTTGGTGTTGCTCCTCTGGTGGAGTAGTTTGTTGATTTGGTTATATAGTTATGGAGGAGAGAGATTCATGTGTCTATTTTTGGGGAGAGAGTTTGTTTTTCTATTTTGTGAGCTTTGACATTGTTGTCAAAGAGAGAGAGAGAGAGAGTTCATGTGAAAAAATTCTTTCTAAGTCTTGATCTTAGGGGGAGTTTACTGGAGATATCTTCTTTTCTTTGCATTGATTGTTTTTCACATTCATATGTTTCCATCAATACCAAAGGGGAAGATTGATGGATATTGTTTGCCATTGCTTCTACTAGGATATGTTGTCATTGATGTCAACATATTCCTGTGATTTTCTCTAGTGATTACATATTGGGAAGATTTTCTGATCTGGTTTGTAGTATTGGTTTACTGATCACTATTTTGCAGAATCTGGTATATCCTCTGGTATATTCCAGTATGATAAGATCTAGTGCTGATATTTTGGGATATTGTTTTGTATGGTCTTATGTATCTTCATTTCAGTTGGATCATGATTTGGTGCTTCGCAAGTCATCTTTCTCCATGATAGTTGTTGATTGGTTGTGTTCTTGAGCTTTCAGACATTGACCGATGAAGATTTGAAAAGTGGTGTTGGTGAAGTTGTTCAAGATGATTCTAATGTTCTTGTTGGTGTTTCTTAGTCATGTCTTATTTGTTTTGGCAATCTGCATTGATCGTTGTGCGATTTTTTGGTGGTTTCTATCAACCGGTAATGATTTGCATGTTATGTGGTTGATCTTGGCGTGATTATCGATGGAGATGAGCATTTGGAAATTTGATTTAGGTTGATGTTATGTCATGTATATCATTATATTGGTCTGGTGGTCAATCTTTGTATCGTGTGATATAATTTTGTAATTGAGGGTTGAGGGTTTAGTCGACCTTGTTATCAAGGTTGATGAATTATATAGATAGGTGATATAGTCATGTAGTTTGGGTGTCAATGTTGTGTCTGCATTATTAGAGAGAGGTTTGTGTGCAATAAAGTGATTTATCTTTTGGTGTTGAGTTTGTGGTGAGATTGGTGTTGCAGGGTAGACATCTGTGCTTAACCGGAACTGTAATCAGACATTTGGAGATGCTATTCTTTCAGTTTATTTCTTCCGGATTGTAGTTTGAATCTTATTGCAAGTCAATGAGACTTCCTTGAGGGTGGTAGCCATCTGAGCCATTATATTTGAGCAGTGAGCTCTAGGCAGTGTGCTTGAATGCATGTGCATTCCCCATTGTAACATTTTCACATACTACTGCAGGGTATCATCTTACTTTGCGTAGGTTCCCACCGTGGTTTTTCCCTTAATCGGGTTTTCCACATCAAAATCTTGGTGTTGTGTGTTGTGTTGTTAATTTGCTTATCTGTCTTATTATTGCAATTTATCATATCTGTGTTTTGTGGTTAAGTTTGTTATTTCGGTGAAGATTGATTCACCCCCCCTCCTCTCAGTCTTCCCTCTTGGTTGCTGCTAACACAATCTCCAAAAGATTCTAGTTGCTAATCTTTCTTGATCATTAATAGTTGTAGGTTTGTTCTTTTGAGATTGAGGACAAGAGTTGTTATTAGAAGAGGAAGGATTGTCATCTATGATTTTAACTTTTCCACTATCAATAAGTTCTTTTATGAATTTTAAAAATTACGACAATCGTCGGCATGGTGATCATGGGTTTGATGAAATGAACAAAAAGGAGTTTTTGAGGAAGAAGTTATTTTACGAGCACTAATGGCTTGTTGTCTTGTAAGATGATTTTTGAAGTCTTGAATCCTAAGGAGTTCATCCATAGGAGATTTATTATCATTTCCTAGGCTTTGTGTGGTTGTTTGTGTAGGAGGGTTTAAAGGGACTTAAATTCCTTGTTCAAATTTTCCAAGTCCTTGTCCTCTAAAACCATGTTTTGATATTATATTAAAGCCACTCCTATAAGAATATTTTAATTGAGAAGGCAGGGGAATATTATAATAAATTTTTGAATTTTGTAGTGTAAGGACGTTTAGAAGGAATATCCTGTAGAGGAGGATTTTATTGTCTTTCATCATGCACATCCTGTATGGTAGATTGGGAAGGAAGATCCTTATCATCTAAGGCCTCATCTTTGCTAAATGTTATATGGGGAGAGATATCATGAATGATCATCTTCTCTACAAATGTTTTGATGTTTAAGATAGGCTCTAGGAGGATAAGGAGGATCTCAAGAAATAGAAACACCAGTATTTTGTCCGTGCCCCCCTTGCGCAAGGGTATGTGTATGAGAAGAAGATGGGGCCATGTTGCTCTTCAATGCTTGCTCTCCATTAGAGAGATCATTGATAGGAGTATTAGCTCTTTCTTCATTCACATTAGATACCCTAGGAGAGGTACAAGTATTAGGTTTTTCATTGTCATCTCTAGGATTAGGATCTACAACAGCTTTTAGGTGATCTATGTATGAAATGCATTTTCCCAAAAACATCACCATAACACAATGCACATGATAAATGAAAGCTTTGAGATCTAATCTATGAAAAGGAACCAACTTGGAAATCTGAAGAATGCAATATGTCCAAGTGCTATGAATGAAAAGAAGTAATATAAAGTGAAAGAAGCCATTATCCAACACATGATTATAATAAATGTATGTAAAAAGCAATGTAATCATATGTGAAATAGTAAATAGATCAAGTCAATAACCACTTAATTAATGAGATTTAAATTTTGATGAAAATTTGAAAATGAGACTTTGAAAGTTGAGATTTGGAAATTGAAATTTAAATAATTCAAAATTTTAGAAAAATGATTATTTAATTTTTTAAAAATTATGCAACCTCTTAGGAAATTTAAATTTATAATTAGGGCCTTGAAAATGACCTCTTAATTTTTTAAAATTTGAAATTGTCCACAAGAGAAATGAATTTAAAATTAGGGTCTTGTAGAAAGAACCACTTAATTTAAATTTGAAAATGGATCTAAGATTGGAATTCGGAATTGGAAAATGCACAGGATTAATTTAAATTTAGAAATTAGGGTTTGCTTAACTAACCCCTTAATTTTAAAATTTAAATTGGAAATTGAAATTTGGTCCCAAGGTTGCAATTTTGAATTTTAAATTTTAAATTAGTAACCAAATTTGAAGAGGGAAAAACAATCCACAAGCTCAATTTAAAAATTAGGGTTTTTGAAATTAACCACTTAATTTTAAAAAAATTAATTTTAAAAATTAATTGTGAAATTTGACTTGTAGATGAAATTTTGAAATTGAATGAATGTTCAGATCTGAAATAATAAGTTCAATCTTCAATTTAAAAATTAGGGTTTTAGTGAAATTAACCTCTAAATTTTTTAAATTTGCAAAGAAATGAAACTTGTAAATGAAAATTTGAATTTTAAATTGCATACACTCAGATCTGAAAACAAAAATCAGAATTAAGGGTATAAGGAGTCAGGTTCACCAAAATGTAAAGTGGAAAATTAAGAGTTTATCAAATTCACCATGGGGAAAGGAGGATTCACTAAGCTCATTTTCACTTGGGGAGACGTTACATTCAAAAGAGGGGGTGAATCTACTAGATCCAATCCTAAAATGATGCAAGGATTGAATACTAAGTACATTGATTGTGTTTGGAATGTAATTGACCCTCTTTTGTAAGTTGAACAAGTAAAGTGTTAAAGTTGAAGACACGGTAAGGGGAAACAATGAGCTACAGGTTCGAGATTCAATCGTGCACCTGGATTTGAGAAGTTTAAGATGATTCAAAGAAGCTTTGTGAAATCTGCCAAAAGTTGCAGGGACTGTGTGTTTGGACCAGGTTCCCCTACTATCGATCCTCTGAACTTTCTGCGTGTTGAAAAAGGTTTTTATGCCTCTACAAAGTGTTTCTTGAACTATTTTCAAAGAATATAAAAGATAAGTATTCCTAAAATTAATTTTTGCATGTCTAATATGTTACTTCAAGTGGTCCTTTAGGTATTTTTTGAGATACTAACCTCCTCATACCCAACCTTTAGCCTTTGGGTGCCAAGGTTTTCTTGTCTCACAACTATAACCTTTTGGTTGTTTATCCAAAGTGTTTGAGGTTGTAGTATGTGTAATAACACCATCTCCATTGTCTTTTATATTTTTCTTAGTGCAGGTGGTTGTTAGTCAGTAAGATGATATTTATCTCATAGATTCGTCATTATAACTTGGTAATGTGTTTCATAAAGTATTCCACTTGTATTTTAATGTTGGTGCACATTAACTATGTGTTATCATTGCTTGGTGTTTGTCATTATATTCTTAATCTCATCGCCAAATGTCATGATCTATTTCTTATGCACCTGAGTGTACAATACAACATGTGAATTGGAAAAAATTATCAACCTTTATGTTTTTCTACAAGGTCCCAATGTTATCCCATAACATCCCAACAATATCTTTTATATTTACTTAGAAGCATCAAATCTAAAATTCATAAGGGAATGGTATACCTAGCTTCTCTATCAAATATTTCCTATTATTTGTTCCTCATTATATTTGGTTGCTAATAAACTACTACAATCCACTAACCTTGATCTGTGTAGACATCCCCCTCATTAAGCTTGCATAACTCAAAGTATATACACTTGAATTTTTTTATCTCCATGTGGCCAAAAGAGTTTGACATCTTATTTAGACTTGAAAATTGATTCATGTGTGTAAGACTCCCACTCAAAGCAACATTAATAAAGGTCCAATATGTGTTTTAAAATATATAACAAGAAACACATGTCCTATCAATTGAAATAAAACTAATAATAATAATGAGGAAAGGAATGTTAGTTAGGTTACAACATATTTTTTAATATTCAACAAAGTAACACCAAGGCAATGCATATCACACGTGATATACCATAATCTAACCCTTATGATGAAAAACCAAAAAAAAAACATAACACAATTTGGGTTATATCATTACTAGAGTGAATATAGCATAATAGTTAAGTTGATCTTCAATCTTGTCTTCTAGAAAAAAATTATGAAACAACCTACCACTACCAAACCATGGTTTTTATTTGGTCATCCAACTCAAGAACTTGCCTTAAGATTCCCTTCACTCCTACAATCTAGAAGTTAACATAAAAATTGATGTGTTCTAATTTGGGGCATTGTTGCTCTTACACCTTACATATGACCCAAAATAGTCATTCAAAGATCCTCTTACAATGATCATATTTGTAACTCTCATCATCAATACTCTTATAATGATCATACATGTACATATATTATATTACACGTATTACTATGGTACAAATGCTCTTACACATGTCTTATAATGTCATAGATATTCTTATGCATCTCTTATATGGTATATGTGGCACTAGAGTTTCAAGCAAAACCATTTTTCCAAAAACCACAAAATTTAATTTTTTCTTCATAAAATTTAAACCAACATTAAATTTGTATGTAAGAATTTGGGTGGAACACTTTTGCTCAAAATTGTCTATGTGGTTGCCTATGTGGCAACTTAATCCCTCTCATGGAGAAAATTCAAAAAAACTTCAACTTTAACTCTACATTTCTCTAGCTAGGGGAACTTTCATGAATATCTAAAAATACCATTTTGTAGATCTCATAGTCTAAAATTAAAAAATATTTACTTTTCGATATTTTGATTAGTTTTAATATGGGTTTTTTTTTAAATATTACAAGTACCCAGTTTTATAATAAATAAATAAATAAATTCAAACCAATTTTTGAATTCTTTAAAAAATTTAAACATAAACTTCATCAAGATTCCTACATTTCATTAGTTTAAATCATTTTAAAATTATATATATAAAGACTACTTTTTGTAATCAAAGTTAAATAAATTTGTTTATGCTGACTAGTTCTTATATAAATGTGTGACACAAATTTGAAAATTTACCCTTACATATTCATACCATATAGACCAATTGACAAACTAATCTTAGGCTTTTGTGACCCAAAGTGTTTGTGTTTGTATTTTTTTTGACCCAAAGTGTTTGTGTTTGTAGTTTTTTGTGTTTTAAGTATTGGTAAATAAATTTAGTAACGTAAGCAAGTTTTTCATTTTAGTAGTATTAATATTTGTATTATTTTAGTTTGGGTTGTGGTTCATGTAGTTTCTAGTTAGATGGTTTCTTGTGAGATTCTGAAGGGGTTTAAAAATATTTGAATATGATGTAATAAAATCATACATATTACTATTGTGTTGGTTGGTGTAGCTTCTATAAAAAAAATTCCAAAAATTAGTACTTGTGGAATACCTATAAAGGTGATATTTGCTTCTAAAAGACTCCAATTATAATAACATTATAATTCTAAGGATTGCAAGGTATACAAGACACATTTCATGGATCCATTATCTTTCTAGACCTCAAGAGAAGCCAAAAAACAACAACTTATTTTTGACATCTTTACTACACCCCTGGATATGTTAATTTTCAAACATATTGTTACACATGAAATAAGTAATATTTAGATACATTGTAAGTATTATTCCTTCTCTAAATTGAGATGACTATAGAACCTCATTTTTTATACTTATTTATTAGTTTTTAAAGACCTCTCTTTTTTGTGTCACTATTAAGTTACACTCAGTGGAGGTGTTGGTGTGGTCTCATAGCCTATTTAAGTAATTATAAGTTATTTGTATTTATTATTTTCTTATTTTAATTAATAGATACATTAGAAAAAATAAGCAATTAAACAAGATAGTCAAATAAAATCAACCCTTATTCTAGCAAATCACATTTAAGTGTGAGGTAATGTGACTAAAATAACTATTTCTAGGTTTAATATATATTTACATATAGAAGGGCTTCATCCTTCCATAATTTCATGAGAAGAGTGAGGAATGTGGAGAATATAAAGGATATCAGTACAAATATGATATTTTACCAATTTATCTCTAGATTTGAGGAGCTTATTTATGAGTTTATTTAAGGATCATACTAATATATTATAATTTTATTTTATATGAATATAATTTTATAAGATTTGATTTGTGTTTATAGTGATTTTTTTACATGCATAATCTTAAGTCCTTTTTAAGTAGATTGAGTTATGGCATGGTCTGAGTCCATGGTCACTTCCACTCTTTTCACATATATAACATCTTACACTATATTTTACCTCATAAGGGAATAACACCTTGCCCATATCTAATTTCTATCCATGATTATGAACCAAGGGAAAAGTATTTTATGTGTGAAAGATTTCTTTGTATTCAAATGATGAGTAATTGGTTACAAATTTCAGCATTCATTTGACAAATAGTTGAAAGGCAGTAAACAATAAATGATTTTATTGGTTAATTAATTTCTAAGTTTTTACTTACATTTAATTTTGAAACTTTCAAGAGAGATTATATACACTCTGAATGTGTGTGAGACGTGTCATTTGGTTTTAAAAAACATGTCAAATTAATTGATAATGTGCTTTACTTAGTACTTGATGAAAAAATAGAAATGAATATAATTACCCATCAAGATTATATTATTTTCTTGTAAATATGTGTTTTCTTTCAAGAATTTGGTTAAGAGAGTTATTACATTAAACTTCAAGTTCAATGAAACGTGGAACTTATTAAAAGAACAA
Source organism: Cryptomeria japonica (assembly GCF_030272615.1). Lineage (NCBI taxonomy): Eukaryota > Viridiplantae > Streptophyta > Pinopsida > Cupressales > Cupressaceae > Cryptomeria > Cryptomeria japonica. Next base: position 49,220,047 of record NC_081410.1, read on the forward strand.
GGTTAAATATAACGCTTCATAGAAACCAATGCACATGTATTTATTTTCTAAATAATTGATTGTCAAACCATGGAAAAAAATTATTCATGTTAAGAATAGAGATATGCGTAGGGTGACCTTGGAGGACGTCACTATGTATAGAGCCCTTGATGTTTCATCAATTCTATTAAAGATATTGAATTTGTCAACTCTTCCATGTTCTTTAATGGAAAAACCATTATCAAGCCTTTCATCAAGTATAATTGGTCTTATTGAGATTAAATCTTGACTTGAGAGAAAAAATAATAAGTTTAGGACTGCATGTTGAGTTTGATGTCTTTTATTTTATAATTACTTCCAATATTGTTGAGTTTCAATACATTTTTGAAGTATAATTAGTGATATAGGTTTATCCATGCATGCACATTTTTTAACTCTTTATTTTATCCATATCGTTCTTTTCTTTACCTTAATCAAAAACATATTTTAGAAATAGTGAACATTCATTTAAAAAGAGCATTGTAATTGTCCCTCCAAAAGGCCCCAAAAACAATGATGAGACTTTGGGAGTGAAATTTGACAAATAACCTTAAACCTTATGCATCATATAATTTTTTCATAATTCTTTGTTCATCATTCACAACTTATAAAAAGGAAATATCAAAATCCTAAATATATATTCAGTATCATCTTTTAAAATTTATTTATTTATTTTAAAATCTTTGTTTTTGAATAAGTTTTATTTATCTTTTTATTAAACTAAAAAGGATAATAGCACATAATTTACAAAAGAAGGGAGCTCTCACTAGCTAGGAGTCTATTGATGACTTTGTCTTAATGATGTTTGGAGAAATATGATAAAGATCCTCCCTCTAATGAGATTGTTATAGTTTTTTGTTTTTTTTCCAAAACAAGGTGGCGGTGCCACTTAATATATTTTATTATATAAAGTTGATTCAAAGAGCTCCCAGAGAAAAGAACCAGTAAGAAAAACTTTGATACTTGCTCTACAATACATAGAAAGGTTGTGAGATTTAAATCTCAAATATGCCAAGAAATACAATATCTTATAGTGTCCAAAATACCGAGTGCCATAAAACATCCCCCAGTATCAAATATTTTCTGGAATGTATTGAGCAATATGTAGTCTAAACCAAAACATCGCGAGAGTTGTGCACATTTACATAGCAGACCACAATCTGTCTCACTTATGAATTTATCCAACTTACAATCCAGCACACTTCTCAAATCAATATCCCTTCACAATATACAGATGCAACAAAACCACAGGACCCTGCACTTATAATATCACACATACCAATTTATATCATTATGAAAAAGACCACTCTATAGCTATATGTAATATTACCCTGTACCCATATCCTCCAAAAATTTTGCCTTAAGAATTGGATAAGAATCAAAATCACAATTCTGACCCATCATATTAAGCTCCTCCTTGGAACTTCCCATATTTGCCAAATGATCTGCAGCCTGGATCCCTTCTCTATACACATGAAATGGTGAAGTTTGTAAATGTATCAATTAGTGTCCATGCTTGTTCAAGTAAATATCTTATCTGCCAATTACCAATATTTCTCTTTATGCAAGCGTTGATAATAATAGCTGAATCGCCTTCAATGTGTATATATGAGATGTTCAGTTTTTTTACTAGTAGAATACCTTCAAGTAAAGCATATGACTCTGCAAAGTTGTTAGTACCCGGTGGAATAAAAGCAACTTTCAAAGCTAAAACACATCCTGTGTGATCCCTTACACATACTTCTATCCCTGCATCACCTGGGTTCCCTTTAGAGGAGCCATCAAAATCTAGTTTGAAATGCATTGAATCCAGAGGACACCATTTCACTTTATTTCTATCAATTTTACTAGTTCTCACTCTCGGAAGACAAGGTGATACAGGAATAGAGATGCCCTTCCAGCAATTAATAACGTGACCATCCCAAGAAGTAAATTCCCTATTTGAATTGAACTGATTTGAGACTTGAGCATTAACCAGTTCTGATACTGATTTTTCAATATAATTGAAAACTTCAGAAAGAGGAGATGTTTGCTTTCTAAAAATACGCTTATTTCTTTCCCACCAAAGTGACCATACTACTATGGATGGGATCACTTTCCAAATACATGCAAAAAGAGAGGATGAGTATAAGACTGGCCATGACTGGAATAAATCCCATACATTATCTGGAAGAAGTGTGCTAAAGGAAATCTTATCAAGCACGAACATTCAACAATAGTGAGCAAAATCACATTGGAGGAGGAGATGATCTAACGTTTCACTGTGTTCACCACAAAGTACACAAGCAAATGGATGTGCAATATTCAATTTAACAAGTCTCTCACTGGTGAGTATTCTCTTATGTAGAGCAAGCCAATAAAACATCCTTGCCTTGGGCAGAACACTATTATTCCAACAGAAATTGTAGGCTCTTTGTGAATAGGATTGAACATACATTTGATGAATTGCCTTATACCCTTCCTCGATAGAGTACTTTCCATTCTTCGCAGGGCACCATATCAATTTGTCCAAACCATTAGAGATAAAGATAATGCGGTTCTTGAGAATCAAAGAAAATTTTACCTTTTGACTCGACGAGAATGGGAGTAGAGTTGGCTTCTTCCAAATGACACGATTTGAATGCTTCTCAAGATCATCTATGTAATCATAAAGGTGTGAACCCCAATGAGCAGTAAATATAGGGATCACATCTACTAGGGACTCCTCCAGATTAAGGGGGGGAGACCACTCCATGAATCATTCCAAAAGTTGACTTCTTTGCCATTATATACTTGCCACAATAAGTATCTAGTAATCGCATTCCTAGAGTCCATCATGAAGTTCCAAACTGCAGATCCTGATGGAGGATCAAGGATAGTAAATATACATGAAGGGGTAGGAGTTTCTAAATACTTTGCTTGCATAATTTGACACCATAAAGCATGTGGTTTTTCATACATATTCCAAACTAGCTTTCCCCCAAAGGCCTTATTCCTTTTTGACAGATCGTGCAGACCCACCCTGCCAATAGATTTGCTTGGAGTCATTTTGTTGAGAGACACAAGCGAGATCTTTTTCTCTTCTGAAAGATTACCTTTCCAAATAAGATTCTGAATAATTTTCTCAATATGAGAGACAATAGATTTCGAGGCTTGAAGGACTGAAATGTAGTAGTTTGGAATTGTAGCCAAAATAGTTTTGACAAGAAGGATTCTGCCTGACAGAGATAACCATCTAGCTTTCCACACAGAAATTTTTCTTTTTAATCTGTCAATCACAGAATTCCAAAAAGAAGGTTTCCCTACTCCCATAAAGAAAGGGATACCCAAGTACGATGATGGAAGAGAATCCATTGGAAAGCCCAATGTCCAGATAATGTTGTTAGACACCATTTCAGAAGTATTGAATATGAATAGTTTAGATTTTTGCACACTGATTTTCTATCCAGATCCAGAAGTATATATGTCCAATATTTTCTTAATATGCATTGCTTCTTGTATATTGGAACAGCCGAATAAAAGTGTATCATCTGCAAATAAGGTGTGGGTGATAGAGATTGAGGTATTAGGGATGCATACCCCCTTCCAGAAACGTAGACTCAACAGCTTATTGACCAATCTACTAAAAGGATCTGCCATGATAATGAATAGAAAAGGTGATAGCGGGTCACCTTGTCGAACCCTTTGGGTGGCTCAAAAAAAACCAGAAGGATTACCATTAACAATAACTGAAAAATGTGCCCTAGAGAGGCAATTTTTGATCCATTTGCACCACTTATCCGAAAAGCCAAACTTTTTAAGCACTCTCAAAAGAAAGGACCAACATACTTTATCATATGCTTTCAACATGTCTAATTTAGCTATAAAAGCAAAGGACTATGAAGAGTTAATTGAGTGCAGAACTTCATGGGCCACAAGAGCACCTTCTGATGTTTCCCTGCCAGGAACAAAACCTCCTTGTTGAAGAGATATTACTTTAGGTATCAAGGATTTTAACCGGAGATAGATAGCTTTTGTGAAAATCTTGTACACTAAATGTAATAAGGAGATAGGCCTAAAATCTGCAAAAGATTGAGGGTTATTGGATTTGAGGATAAGGGAAAGATGGGTTAAATTGAAGTTCTTGAGAATAAAAGCTTTTTGTCTTGACTCCTCCAAAGCCATTAAAAGATCAAAGCCTAAAATGTCCCAACACTTTTGAAAGAATAGTATGGTGAAACCATCAGGACCTGGAGACTTGTCAGGAGCCATCAAAAATACCACCTCTTGTAATTTAGCAAGAGAGAAAGGTTGCATCAAATAATCATTATCACGTTGTGAAATCAAACAAGGAATGGAGCCTAACAATATGTCGACACTGGACTCCTCAGAAACAAAAGGAGGGGAGGGAGCAAGAAGATTTTTATAGAAGAGTTCACCCTCTTCCCTAATTTCTTGTTCATTAGTTAATTTTTCCCCCGAAGAAAAGGCATTTATAGAAAAGATAGTAGATGTAGCTTGCTTAATCTTTGCAGAAGCCTGGAAGAATTTAATATTTTTATCTCCTTCTTTTAGCCATAATTCCCTTGATTTTTGTCTCCAGTATTCCTCCTCTCTAGAGCACAATTCTTCCCAATAGCTTTGTAAATGCTTCTACTTTAAGAAAATTTCTGGATTAATTCTAGTAGAAAAGATAAGTTCATTGATGTCCTTTAATTCCTTCTCTACCTTTGTTTTTTTTGCAAAGATATTTTTGAATACTTTCCTATTCCAGACTTTGATATTTGCTTTTACAAACTGCATTTTCATATAAAGTTGAAACATTTTGTTCCCCCTGCAGAAGGGGGCACTCACCCACCATTGACGAAGTAGAGCATGAAAATGTGGGTGTCAAAACCACATTCTTTCAAACTTAAAAGAAGATCTATGATGAGAAACTTCATGTTTATCTAGACATAATTCAATAGGAAAATGGTCAGACCCGGAGAACGATAGAATTTTAGAGTTGAAAGTATATTTCTGAAGGATCCATTCATATGAAGTGAAAAACCTGTCCAATCTACTTGCAATTTGAAGGGAAGTTCTTCAGTTTGTCCATGTAAATTGACCATTAGAAGGTGAAATGTCAGAAAGGGTGTTATCAGACACAAAAGATCTAAAGTCTTCAATCACCTTAGGTGTTGTAGGATTGCCTCCCTGTTTCTCATTCTGAGACAAGATGGCATTAAAATCACCTCCTAAGATGATTTTCTGAACTCCCTACTGTTGGATTTGACAAGTTATAGTATTCCAAAGAGCATGTTTCTCTTGAGGAGCTGTTGGGCCATAGCTATTAAAGAGAACAAAGGATAAATCAAAATTTTCAATAAGAATAAGATGCCAATTTGTCCCTTGACTTAAAGTTTTTTCTTTGATTGTCTTGGTATTCAACAAGGTCAGAATACCACTGGAAGCCCCTACTGTAGGAATATGTATGAAATCCCATAAAATTATCTTTTGAGAGGCTTCATTTGAAAGCTTTGTTTCTTGTAGTAAAATTATGTCTGCTTGGGAGGAATCCAGCTGCTGCTTGATCCACCCCCTCTTGTCAGAGGCATTCAAACCTCTAACATTCCAAGATAAGATCCTCATTGCATGCGAGAAGAACAACATGTTCTTCTCGGTCTTGTGTGGGGTGAAAACTTATCTACAATTGTGGTTTGGATACCTGCTGCAATCTCTTCTTGGGTTTTAAGAATCTTTGGCTTCCGACCTCTTTTTTTAGGTGTTTTATATAACAGAGGAGATGAAGAAGTCGTTTGAACAAGAGAGAGATGTTGAGCAAAATCAAAGTCAAGCTATGTGGAAGGCTGAAAGGGCTGATGTGAATTATCTTCAACAACAAGGTGTTCAACATGACTAGATTCTAACAAGGATGAGGGAATGGGTGGTGAAGTATTGAGAGCAAGAGGCATAGCATCAACAACAGGTACACCCTGAATTTCTGGAAATTCCTCAAGAGCAATTTCATCTATCAAGTTTGATGCAATAGAGATAAGGATATCATGTGCCATTAATTCAATATTTGGAGAATCCGATGAGGATCCAACAATGGGAGGACTGCGTTGAATCACATGGAAAGGTTGGCAGTTAAACATCAAGTTGTGAATCAGGTTGACCTTTGCATTCTGTGATATATAGAGTTCCTGGAGTTGAGTATCTGAGTTTCCCATAGAAGTTAAACTCAAAAAAGAAGAAGTGGGCTGCCTAAAGAGAGAGGAAGAAAATATTTTCTTGTACAACCAATCAACCAGGATTGAAGAGTAGTGGATCTTAAAAGATACTTTCTTGTATCTCCCCCTAATTTTTTGCAGAGAACTTAAACTAGAAATAACAACCTGATAGTGAGGAGATTTCTTCAAATTGGAGGGCTTTGTTCTTTTTTCTACTGGAAGTAAAGCTTCAGTCATAGAGCCCAAAAAGGATTGAGAGGGGATTAGAGAGAGATGAGAAACATCTTGAAACAACTGAGCACCCTGGAAAGGTCTTGCAATATTATCAACATTGTTTATAGGTACAAAGCTCTCTATTGAGTTAATTACACTTGTTGTCCCATTTGTTGTAGAAGGAGGAGATGGAGCATATTGATAAAAGGAGCATTTATGGTAATCAGTCACAAAGTCCTTGCAGACCCTAACAACATCAATGCCCGAACCTTGACACTACGAATTAAAATGACCCAATTTATCTATACGGTCATCAATATCTCTAGTACCCTGTATGCAAATGTCTTGATTCCATTTCCCTATGGAGGAAGTCATTATAATGGACTTGGGAAATGGCTTTGTAAGGTTTAGCAGTAAGCATACCCTGACGGTTAAATGGGCCAGTTCATATGGGATAAGACCATGCTTGATAAAAATACCCATTTGGTTAGCCAAAATTTCCACAATATCTGAATCACGATATTCAAGAGGGATCCCCGGGAGAGTAATCCAAAAAGGCATGAAAAGAGGGGGAATTGACTCCATGCTAAAATTTGGAACCCATGCCAAAGTGATAATACCAATACCCTTACAGAACCATCCCTTATATCTATGAACACAATTTCTATATTCTTTAGACTAAAAAATGGCAATAAAAAAGAGAGACTGCTTATCCATCAAAAAAATATCCTTCAAGCCCAACCAATTCTGTTTAGCCCAAAATGAAAGTTGCATGAAGGAAATAGTAGAATGAAGTTTACCAATGAGGGTCGTGGCGCATAGCAGATCTATTTGAGGCTGAATAAGGTGGTCCGGCAAAACAATCTTATACACACCTTCAGATTTGCCTGATTTTCTAGTGTTAGCAGCAATCTTGTTCTTTGGCGAGACTGCAGCCCGACTACCCTCTTTAGCTGTTTCATTTAGACATTGCCCATTACCTTCTGCATCCGAGTTAAGTGCTTGTGGATTAGGAAGTAATGTGGAAGGGGTTTTCTTTCTCCAACTCTGTGTAATCTGTTTTGGTTTGAAGGGTGCTCCTTGGCGCAAGTTGTTTATTGGGAGATTGTTTGGGGTTGAAAGGAATTTGGGGTTTATCAATTGGGTATCGTTTGGCCAAGTCACATATGATGGAAGATTAGCAGGATTAGCCTGCAATTCAGATAGAGAACGATGTGAGAATGGTGGTGTCCCCTCACAAATGTCAAACGAGGGCTGTGGTGTTCGATCTAGTCGGCATGCAAACCGATGTCACGGGAATCTTCTTTCTCTCCCCTTATCCTGATGCCTTCCTGGAAACCGTTGGACTCCATCAAAAGAGCGTCTATTCTTTGATATATCATCATGTAGCTGCCACGTAACCCGCCTAACTCCCACAGGTCCAGGTCCTAGTAACCCTGGTTGCATGTTTCGCTGCATCACTCTGAGTTACTCAATGCTCAACTTCCTCTCACGGTTTGCCCTCAATTTTTCCAATTTCCTGTTGCATTGCTATCGGTGCTTAATGGCTTCTCCAGTTCGGATTTTTGTGCTGGTGTTTCGCTGTTGATGGTGTTTTGCTTCAGGTTTTTTGGATGGTGGTGCTCAAAGTTTTCTTTTCGCCATTTTCTCCATCCTCTACAATCTTGGTCAAAAAAAAAAAAAATACCCTTCATCGCTGGTGTCGATTTTCTTTTGCTACTGTTGTTGCGTTATGCTGTTGTCGTGGCTTTTTGTTGTTGTCATGGCTTTTTGTTGTTGTTGTGGCATTTTTGATGGTGCTACCGTGGTTTTTGCTCATCCTCCCTAGCGAGCCTTGAACCATCTGCTGTGTCATGTGACCACAATTTGCTTCAATACATTTTGTCAAACAGTTCGTTCCCTTTGCTGTTGATGAAACCAAAATTCCTTCAAACGTTCAGTCATACAGTTGATGATTCCATATTTTGGAAAACCATAACAAAATCTATGTCGATGGGTATTCAAAGTTATAGGATCTTGCAATCATGAAACCACATTTTCTGGAGGCATTTTGTCAAACAATTCGCACACTTTATCCATCATTTCATATCGTCTAAATAGTGTTGAACTTTTTTCTTTCGACTATCGTCCTTGCTCTGGAAGTTGGAATAGGAGGTTGTTGAAACTTGATCGACGTTCAATGCAGGAGTAAGCTTTAAACCCTAAACTACAACTATGGAAGCTTGTTGGGCAATTATTAGCAATGGCAGCGGACATGAAGTCTAAGACGAAAAATACAGAAAAACTATTCTCTCATTTAGACTTGCCATTATCCGAAGAAACTTTGAAAGTATTGAATGAGAGCGGGTTTCATTACTGTACACAAGGGCTTCCGTCAATCGCAGCTTTCTCGCAGAGCCTTCTTAGAGCAATCAAAAGACTACATATCTTAATGAGATTGTTATAGTTGTTTAGTGTTTTTACGGTTATCATCTTTGATTCAAACTTTCTCATAGCTAGACTTTGAGCCAAATTTGACAAAGGCACGATCCCAACCTCATTCCTTTTGATGTCGAAGCCTTGCACTCAACAAGACTTAATCCCTAATAGACTCATTAAAAACCTTTCAACTTCACAAACAAACCAAAGATCCAATGACATTAATTAGAAATTAGAATACAATGCATTTTTTATTTTCAATTAATTAATAAACATGGATTCTATGCAAATTAAAAGATAACATGACCATAAAATATAACCCACCAAAATAAATATTTAATTATATTTTACAGGTTAGAGTCCTCAAATAATAGATATGCATGCTGCTTTTGATGGGGTTGATTACTAGCTTGACACCTCTCCAACAATTCTAGCATGTTCTCAACAAGTGTCTAAAAAAAATGTAGAATCCATGATTCACTTAACAACTGGGAAACAAAATCTTGCATGATCTCAACACTAGGGAAGTTTGAACTAGTACTCTGAGCAGAAGCACAAAACCTACTGGTATGGCAGGTCGGGGGAGGAATAAGAAACTGTTGCATGCTCAAATCAGTGACAAAAAGAAGACCAAAACTGAGAGCGAGAAAAGGATAGAGATAAACAGGGCTCCTGTGTTAACTTTGTGGGTGGCGGTGGTGGCAGAAAGGGAGGGCTATTCTTTTCAAGAAGGCCTCTCATTTGGCAAGCTCATAGCGGGTATATTTGCTCACTCCAAAGGACGGAGGCTGGGCATTTATGAAGAAGATGAACAAGATAAGGAACAAAGGAAGCGCAAGAGAAAACAGGCAGAGAAAATTTGTGTATTTGGTATGAAGATTGCAGCACATACCATTAAGGAAGGTTCTCGCCTTGCTATGCAAAATAACAAGCCAATATCCCCTGCTTCTGTGGAGTCATACCTGCGCAGAGCTTTTGGGCCTCACTATGAACAAGCAAAAGGTATGGATTGTAATTGACTCGATCGTTTTCTCTTTCATTGGTAGATTAAAATAATGGGGTTCTCTCACGCGTGCCCTACAATCTGAAGTGGATAAAGAATCAATGTGATTGTGAATAGATAAACGGATTCCCTAAAATCTGCTTGTGAATTAAAATAATGGATTCCCCTCGGCATGGCCTAGAATCTCAACGGGTACAGAATCAGTTTGCAAGTGAGTTAAAATAATGGGTTCCTTTCATCCCCTCCTAAAACAGTTTGCTTGTGAATTAAAATAATGCATTCCCCTTGGCATGACCTAGAATCTAAACAGATAAAGAATCAGTTTGCAAGTGAACTAAAATAATGGTTTCCCTTCATCCCCTCCTGCAAACTGTCCCCTTCTACAACAGTTTGCTTGTGAATTAAAATAATGGATTCCCCTTGGCATGACCTAGAATATCAACGGGTAAAGAATTAGTCTGAGAGTGAAACCCATCCTTTTCTAGAACAGTTTGCAAATAATGAATTCCCCTTGGCATGACCTAGAATCTGAACAGGGAAAGAATCAGTTTGCAAGTGAATAAAAATAATGGATTCCTTTCATCCCCTCTAGAACCGTTTGCTTGTGAATAAAAATAACGGATTCTCCTCACCTTGTCCTAGATCCTGAATTGATATCAACGGGTAGAGGATTAGTTTGCAAGTGTATTGCAATAATAGGTTCCTTTCATCCCCTCGTAGAACCGTTTGCTTGTGAATTAAAGTAACGGATTCTCCTCACCTTGTCCTAGATCCTAGATCCTGAATTGATTTTAACGGGTAAAGGATTAGTTTGCAAGTGAATTGCAATAATGATTCCCTTCATCCCCGCCTAGATCAGTTTGCTTGTGAATTAAAATTATGGATTCTCCTCATCTTGTCCTAGATCCTAAATTGATAAGGAATCAATTTACTTGTGAATCAAAATAATGGATTACCCTTGTTGTAGTATATAATTTGAAGAAGGTAGAATATGGAATTATCTTGAATAAGGTAGTAAATGGAATTATCTCAGATTTCTAGTATGCAGAGGCACCTAACTGAACATCAAATACAAGACATACCCTCCTAACTCGCCTCGCAGGATTTGAATTTGTGATTTTATTTTTGTTTCATGCTATTACCAACTCAGGCATATTCAATTTAAAATGATAAAGAATCAATTTGCTGGAGAATTAAAAGTATAGATTCAATGTAGGTGTTGTAGGCTAATTGGTAAAGATCACATCATCAACCAAGGTACAAATCCGGATTAGGTTTTAATTTGGGGTGATTTTGAGGGAATAGATTAGGTTTTAATCATGAGCTTAGTCAGAGGCAATTTCTGTTATATATGTATATTTTATATATATTGTAATCATGTACTCAATGTTAGAATTCTGATCACTGTGTAACCCAATTGTATAAAAAAATTATTTCCCTCGTCCTATCATAGAATCTCAACAGATTTAAAAACTCAGTTTACTTGTGAATACAACGGATTTTCCCTTGCATCCTCATTATAGAACTGAACAGGTAAAGAATCAGTCTGATTTCAAGGCCCAAACAGTCTGCTTGTGAATTACAGAAGGCTAGACAAGTAAAGAAACAATCCTAACCCAAAATACAATAAAAATTAATCTCCATTGCCTGGTTTAGTTTATTTTTATTTATCAATTTATTGTTATGATGGGCTAGCTGCCTTTTTTGTTTTTCAGTTACATGGAATTTGTACATTGTATGCAGAGGCACTGCAGGGCCTTACCAGGGCATACCCTCCGAAGCAAATAGGTTCAGAAGCTTATTCTTTGTATGAGAAAATAAGGCCCCAGGTTCAAGGGGGCATAAGGGGCTGGGGTGCTAAGGGATATCTTGATCTCGACCTTGTTGAACAGCTGCAAAGCGAAGCAGAAAATGCTTTAACTACATAGATTCCATCTCTTTGTAAATGTGTTCTGTAACATTCTACAGATTTTGTAAATATGTAGATTAACAATGAGTAGCTGTAATGCATATCATAGTAGATATTGTATGTGTGCTCTCTTCCCTCAAAGAAAAATGCAACAGTAAAGGGCAATTACACTGTACAAACGAGGGCCTGTGGTAGCTTGTTACTTCATTTTCACAAGCAATTGTAGCATCTTTACTTTCTGCAAAGTAGCCTGTAAAAATAGCACAATAGTATTGGGGAAGAACTAGTTTAGTCTGTTCCAATAGTTGTGAGGTTGGTTTTTTTTGTTTTTTTTTAAATTTATTTATTTAATTTGGTAAATTAATTTTTATTTAGGTTTTCATTCATTGTATCTTTTATCTCAAGGGTTATATCACCATGGTTTCCCCTGTCGACAACTGAGTGGGCTCAAACCACCTAAGTAAATTCAGCTGGCACGAGTTGAACTTTGGACCTACATGGGACAAGGCCAAAGCCTTAGTGCAACCTTGCCAACTGTTTGAGCTAGTGGGTTTTCCTATCATATTATGATCTATTTATAAAACATATTATTATTCTTTTTAAATATAAAAATATCAATAAATATAAAATGTTTTTGGGTAACATTCAATTGGTTGAGCTTAACATATGTCATTAATATGATGGAGATTCAAGTTCATATCCTCCATGTGACATCTTTCATCTTTAAAAAAAAGTGTTAGGTCTGTCATTTCTCACTGTATTCCCATAATTGTAAACAATTTCTTTATTGTTGAGTGGTATCCTCACAAGTTGTATGAACAATATTTCCCAAAGTTTGATTGTGATGTATTAAAAAAGAAAAAGTGTTAGGTCTGTCATTTCTCACTGTATTCCCATAATTGTAAACAATTTCTTTATTGTTGAGTGGTATCCTCACAAGTTGTAAATGGTGTTCTTACTATCATGAACAATATTTCCCAAAGTTTGATTGTGATGTATTAAAAAAGTGTTAGGTGTGTCATTTCTCACTGTATTCCCATAATTGTAAACAATTTCTTTATTGTTGAGTGGTATCCTCACAAGTTGTAAATGGTGTTCCTACTATCATGAACAATATTTCCCAAAGTTTGATTGTGATGGGTTGGGCCACAAACCCAAACCTACATACCAATTTAATTTAATTTTTTGATTTTTTCTAAAAAACATGCATTAGTCATTATCATTTTATAATAGAAATGTAGTCAAAGTTTAATTCCATTTAGTGTACAATTTAATAAAATTTATTGCATATAAAGATTATTTATTAAAATATCGTGTCTGCTATTACAATAGAACTTTTTATTATTTATTATAATAGCTGTCAACACCATATTTAATCTTTCAAATTAAATAATTAGAAAATACATTATTGTATAACTAATCCTAAAATAAATAAAAAATTATTTCAATGAATAATATATGTTTTCAACATGACGTAATTATAAATCTTCATCTCTATCAAGTGATTCAATTCTAATATCTAGTGATTCAATGTTGATATCCATCATAACCACACATCTAGAAAGAGTTATTTTATCGTCTGATTCCCTATATTTTGAATTTAAATGAAATTTAATCATCTAAGATTAGTTTTAAGAATGATATGATTTGGAAGAGATGTTATGTGTTATGTTTTGAAGTAGTTATAAGAAAAAATAATAACAATTTTTTTTTATCTATTATTTGTACTGAGAAGCAAGGCTTTATGTGTTGGAACATAGTTGAACAAGAAGTTAAAAGAATTATAATGGTTGTTTTTTTTTACTTACTTTACTTTATTGAGGTGTTGGAGGCAATTATCTTATTTTCTATAGCTCTGCTCTCTACTCTTGAGCGATAGGTGTAGGCTATAATCTTTCTGTCTACACTCTTCTCATCTTTGTCAAAAGAGGCTTTCTCATGTGTTGCCTAAAAATAATATAAACAATATGTATGTACAAACATTGAAGTTTGGGTTAGGCTTTGTTCATGTGTGTAGAGTAGTTGACATAAAAGAATAGGATCGAACGACTTTGTCATTTCCAACCCAAAAATAATATAAATGCATTGAAGTTTGGGTTGGGCATTATGCATATGCCTTAGGGTAGTTGACATAAAGGAATAGAACTTAACTAACATTGGGATATCCCATAGGTCGAATCTATTTAATAGCAAGGAAACATCCATTAGGTTAAATTTATCCTTGTTGCCCTACAATGGAGAAAGATATGGAGAAAGATGGATGTATTATAAAACAAAATGACTATAGGTAAAATGGGTTGCAAACTACTAGCAAACACTTAAATTGACAATAGTGAGGAAGTGATGTCTTGTTCTTTATGACCTAATTTGAGTTCAATAACACCTTCAATTTTATATGTCATCAAGAATTTGGTACATGCATAAAAATGTAGGCTTCCCGATTCACAATTCACCCAAACCTTCAAGATTGAGTCTCAAGCAATCGCCAAGTTTTCAAAGGTATTCATACATACAGTGGCTTCATCTTGAAGACTTAAGATCATTTCTCTATTGGAACTTTTCATTTATTCTTCAAAAATTTATAAATGATTTTTCTAGTTCATTATTCACCTCTCATGTTTAAGGCCAACACAAGTTCATAAAAGGCTAGACAACATGGTCCTTCATTTCGTCGAGGTTGTGTTAAAGCAAACAGACATACAACTCCATGTCTAGATATAAATGAAACCTAATAAATCCTTAGTTTTATAGATCATTATATGAAATTTGCCAAATAGGTGAAATATTTAATTTTATAAGCTAAAATAATACAAGAGAAACATGCCTCTACATAGATATCAACTCTTCATTACCTTAGTGCATAGCAAGTATTCCCCCTAAGTGCATAGCAAGTATCTATAAATCTATTATAGATATATTATATGGTTGAAACAAAAGATTTAAAGCTATATTAAAGCATATAGATTGTAAAAACTGGAAAGGCTACCAACTCTAAATAGCTTATATTTTTTCTTGCAAAAAGATGTTAATATTTTAGTTATCACAAGCAATTGTAACGAGAATAATCAAGTTCAAGTGCAAAGTTGAGGGGTGCAAGCCAAATCTCCAAAAGAAGTTCTCAAGACCACACTAATAATTCATGTTATAACTCATTGAGTTTGTAGTGGGAAATGCATAGTGGTGTTTATTTAGGGTAGATGCCCATGTTTTATTGGTCATTAAGTGGGTTTTCATATACAAATTCATGCAATCCATTGCAGCAATCAATTTAATACTATTAAACAATACAAGGATTAGATCCAATATAATACAATTCATGATTTAGAATTAATACTAAAAAGTAGCCCTTGTTGATGTGAATAAAATAACCCAAATATGTGTACACGTCACTAATATATGTACTTTTATACCATGTTCTAATATATCTAGATGATGCAGTTTTGTCGACAAAATATTATTTATCTCCTTTGGGAGTGTTTCATGTAATCACCTTTTAGGAAAAAATATGAAATGAATGTTTATCAACATTTTTATTCCACTACATGATCCATCATCAAGGTAACATAGGAAACTAATTTGTCATCATGATGATCAATTATGAAGTGTGATATAAAATATTGATACTAAAAATTTATTACACATATTTCTAAAAGATTAAAATGCCATTCTATATATGTTTCTATTTATAGTGAAAATGTTGTTTATATTTATAATTTGTTAACTATTCATCAAATTCTATTAAATTTCAGAGAATTCATGTTTATCCTAACAATTATTATTTTATAATTTTACTACAAAAGGGTGGGATCCCTTTCGATATTTTGACTTATTGGTTGTTAGGACCAATAACCATAGAAAAAAAGGAACTATCAACTTTATGTCAAATAAAAAAGAGCTAGAAGCAATTCAATGGTACAAAGATTTAGCTGAACTTGGTCATAGTCTTGAAATAATTCAGTTGAAGTTGCACATGTAACAAACTTTTCAAGCAAGGTGAAATCCTTTCACAAATGGTATACTAGGGGGATCCTAGTGGGTCGGATTTTGCAAGTGACATATAGATTTTATAATAAGGACTGTCAAGGGTCTTGAAGAGATGGAATAATAATTATGTGGCAATTTCATATGATAACTTGGAAAATGTGTAATATTAAAAATATGGAGCAAACAATAAATATATTAATGATGAAATGGGTGCAACAAGTATTCAATTTTAGTGTTAAACCTAGAAGCCATTATGGAAGATGTGTTGTACTTAGCTAAGCATGCACTAATATGCAAGTTCATGGGTATCTAAATCTCATTGTCTTTCTTGAAGATGTAGGTGAGAATGAATTGGAACCCTAAAGGCGATATGGATATAAATTTGGCGGAAAATAGTTACTTCTTTATGGTATTCTCCTACATGGTAGATCAAAACACATCGCTTTTTGAAGGAGGTACATGTAGCATCGTAAATTGTTCACCCCTAATTAGGGTTGTCCAATTCCACGCTTAAGTTAGCACCCACCTTAGTGTTTCCCATTGCATTTTGCACTTATAGGGCTTCTTTAGGCATTTAATTATTAATTTAATTAAATCTAAAGTCCTCTCTCATCAATTCACACATCATAAAATTGGGCCCTTAACCTTAGGTGCGCCCCTTTTATTTCATCTTAATTTAATCCTAATAATGTTCTATTTTCAATCTTCAAGGCACATTTTCGCATATATACACATATTGGATTGACCCATCGTGTTGGATTTAGCATTAGAATAACGATATCTCGCATCCCTAGAAAATCGAAAAAAAGTTGGTCAGACCAGGTAGTATACTACTTGGTCCCAAACTTTTTTCCCTAAAATTCGAGAGCTTAATTTGGCGGTATTATAATGTTCAAATCCAGCTTGGTGTCAATTTTTATCAATTCTAAGTTGATCTTTTATCAAAATTAAAATAAGGGTTTCATATATAAAGCCTTTCTTTCCCTCATTTGAGAATCCTAAGGAAGCAATTTGAAAGGAGATCCTTGTGAAGTGAAAGAGCAACTTTGTGTGAAGTCTCAAATCAGTAAATTCATCTATCAATCAAGTCTTCATCAACATTTTCATTAATTATGGAAGCTTAGGAGATATCAAGTCTCTATATTGGGTTTGACTAAGGCAAAACCCTATATTTCCACCTCCACAAATTCATCTATCAATCAAGTCTCTATATTAGGTTTGACTAAGGCAAAACCCTATATTTCCACCTCCACAAATTCATCTATCAATCAAGTCTCTATATTGGGTTTTAGATCTACATAACATTAATTTTTAGATTTGCATTATTGCTTTAGATCTACATTGCATTTGTGATTTGAAGCATTTACATTACACTCGTTTTAGGGTTTTGCTCAAAACATAGGGTAGAACTCTAGTTTGCATCTAGCTCATAGGAATATTACACACACATGAGATTCTAAGGCACACACATTTTCAATACAATATCGAATATTTGTGGAGGTAGAAATCACCAAAACAAGGGATTTGACTAAGGCAAAACCCTATATAGCCACAAACATACCATTTTCCAGCTTGCAGGTGCAGTTACAAGTTTTCATCAGAGCGGTCAATTTTTGGGAGATCTCAGCAAACAGACACAGACTCATCTTCAAAAATTGGTCCTAGATTTTAGGGACCAAAGTACCCCACACCCTAGTCCTCTAGGACCAGGGCACTCCACGCCCTTGTCCTCCTAGTTTTGTAGCAATTTTTCAAGACTCAATCTAGACAGTCTAAAAAAATAGGTTCCCAATTTGTAGCTCAACACAGTTTCTCAGACTAGGGTGTACAACGCCCTGGTCCTGCCAATTCAAGCTCAATTTTTTGTCACAGGTGCAAATCAAAATTTCATTCCAAGATCTATACTTCTTGTCTGTCTTTTCGATTATCAGTCTAATGTTTTATTGTTTTAGTCACTAGTATCCATCTTCTTTACATAGTTTCACATCCTCTCATATTTTGCACATTCCCTTTCATAGCAGTGAATGAATAGAAACCCTAAAAGTATCCCTTCACTCTCTTTCACAAGAGTTAGTCAAAGAGGATTACTCATTTAGGTGCTTTCATATTCCAATGTTTGAATGAAAGTGGGATTAGGTCCTAAAACTACTCGATTCCATTTTTATCCAATACATTTTGGTGAATCTACCGTTCTTACATTTGTATCATTTCTAATTTGTGGTCTTAGAGCTGATTTGTATTCACTTAAACATTCATTTTCGTAGTCATTTCTTAGACATATAGCTTATGCATTTTCATTAAATGTATTGGTTAGTTCATATGCTTGCACACTTAGTTAATCACATAATTGCTTCATTGCTTAGACATCCATTTTTCTTTCTTTCCTTGCATTGTTTGTTTTGTTACATTGTATAAAAAAAGAGGACATTTTCAAATCTTTCATGTTACCAAAAAAAAAATCCAGGGTGCTACCCCAAACCCCATTCCATGTCGTCAATTCTAGGATGACACATCAACCTTCGGTCGACTTGTCTTTACATCATGATAGTTTCTTAGACCTTCTTATGACCCTTCACTCCTCTCCCAAAGATCCTACTAAGTAAATTTTGAGGCAAGAGGATGGTTTCAATAACACCTTTATTAATGCTCTCCCTTCTAAAGATGAAGCATTAATAAATAGTGTTATTCTCTCTCCCCAAATTGCCTCTACGCATGAGGACACCCTAGTTCAAGAAGAGATTGTTAATATTTCTTTCAAATATCTCCCTTTCAAGGATGAAGCTTTGAAGAGAGATGTTGATCCTTCTTCTAGAGTGTGCCTCCCCCGTGTGGATCCTTTTGTTTTAGAGGATGATATGATGGCTACCTCTCCTAGTAACACTATCCCTCCTTTGAATAACCTTCCCTCTAGGGATGAAGCATTAATGACTAGTGCTAGTCCCTCTCCCAAAATTGATCCTATCCATGATAACATCCTAGTGCAAGAAGAGACTATCACCACTTCTTTTGATAATCCCCCTCATACGAATGATGTTGATCCTTCTCCTAAATTGTACCTCTCATGTAAGGATACTTTGGAAAAAGAGAATTCTCTTAGGTTACAAGGGTTCACTATCATTAACAATCCCCTCTATGAGGATGGCCCTTTCATTCAATTTGAAGGAAATCCTATTCGTGAAGAAATGTTTAAGGTTGATAATCATATTTATGAACCACTTGATGATTTAAACTCTATTAGACCTTCCTCAAATATTCCCAAATCATATTTAATCAATATGATACATGTGAATGGTTGTGAAACTCCTAATAAGCCACTTTTTGTGGTTCAAGGTGCTAGTCCTCCTCAAAATTCTCAACCCTTCAATAAACCTCTTTTTGTGGTTCAAGGTGGTTATAGTAATGATGCCTTTTGCACTCCTAACAAACCAATTATTACTCTGCAAGGGGGTTATCCCACTTAGTCCTTATGAATATGCTAAACAAATCATCCAAAAGAGTTACAATTCAGTTGCCCACACATGTAATACAGGGAACAATAGGCAGCCTGATCCTCCTCCGACTATGCCTTCTTTTCTTCCTACTTCTCAACCAATACTTCCACCAGCACCTCGCTTATCACATCTTGGTAAACAATATGATCTTATTGAACAACTTAAAGCCACTCCTACCAAGATATCTCTTTGGGATTTGATCCAAACTTCATCCACACATCACGTGATGTTACAAGATGTTTTAAAGAACTTACATGTCCCCCCTGCAATGACACCTAATAATATGGATTTTTTTATTGATCCTATGAAAGCAACTGAAACTCAAATTGTGATTTCACAAGATGAGTTACCTTCATAGGAAGTTCAAAATCAATATGATCGTCTTATGATTGTTGTTCTTATCAATGGTAATGATATAATAAAAACCTTAGTGGACAATGGATCTCGCCTTAATGTTTGTAGCATTGATTTTGTTGGTTCCCCAAATGGGGTTTACACTGCAAGAGGGTAGAAACCAAGTTGATTCTTCAAATTATCTATGGAGAAGTCAACTCTACCTACCAATATCTTCGAGGACTTGGACCAACTATGACAAGGATTCTACAAATCCTTCTACACTATGGGGTCTGCAAGACCCGTGAGGGTGATCCCTTGGGGAATCTATAATCTATGCACCATACTCACAAATTACACCAAAACTAAGCAGATAATCTCATATAAAGGCCCAACAAAGAGGGAGAATGCTCAAGAATGGTGAATTCTTCAGTGATCCTCAACCTATTGGAGCATGAGATGGATAAAACATGAAATAATCATGTAGAAACTAAAATATATTCTGATAATCAACAGTTTGCAACAAATACAGATGAATGGAGCATAAAACTGACTGTAAAAACTTAAGACTAGCTAGGATCAGTGCCTTATTCCATTGGGCACTTGAGTTCAAAAGACATAAATGAATTATAACATAATTTATCTAATAGCATTCAGATCTAGGATAATATTGCCTTACAATATTTCTTATCTGCAATCCCAACCCAAACTACTTATCAAATCCCTGAACAAGCCCTATCACTCTGCAATTTTGTTTTACCATTTAATTGATCCCTTAAATCAAAGCATAAACTAAAACTACATACATCACAACAATGCACTGAATGAAAGAAATCCTTGATTATATTTGATTCAAAAGATAATAGGATTGTACATGGAGAGAAATAGATCAGAACTGTATTTCTATTTGAATAAATTTTCTATTTCTGTCATAAAACAATTTACATATAACTCCTTTAAGAACCTGCAAAAACTACACACAAGACTCTTATCTATTTCTCTACAAAATCTTTACAATTTTCTCATTTTCACCTAAAACCTGCTACAGGAACCTATGACTCTGAATTTTGGAAAAACTAAGTACAAAGATCAATTTCAAAACCCTGTCTCTTGGCCTTGAATTCCCTTTTATAGAAAATAAGGAAGCAAACAAGCTACCAGCCAGAGGAGACACCTATCACTTAAAAATGACTGGTTACCCATAATTTTGTTACAAAATATTCCCCTTAAGGAATGTCACAACCAAGACCAAAATATCTAGCTGCTTCAAAAAAAACATTCCAAGTACTTTATCCCTTTTGTTGTTGCTAATGAAGATCTGATATGGGCCCACCTTGTTCTATCTCATGTTTAAAAAGGTAACTGCTGTAAGAAGACAAAACCATCTGCCAGACTGTCACAACAAATAGTTAGCTAACTAAATATTTGTAGTCCTTATTCCTAAGTAAGTATTAACCCATTCACCATATTCTTCATCTAATGGCCATTTGAAATTCATAATCTCATCAGCTTTTTCTCTGTATGGAGTATACTTAACTACCACTTGATTCACCTCTCTTTTAAAATATTCAAAGAATGTTCTTGTACATATTATTTTGTCCATCTTGTCCTCTAGCATGCTAGTATCTAGCTCCTCACAAATCAAGTCCACTTGAGTGTTGATGACTCTTTCCGCCTCTTCCTTCCAAAATTGTAAAGGTTTAATTGCCCCACTCTCATCTTCAATACCTGGTAGAAGTGTTTCATTAAGCTCACCGAAGCTTCTCATCAACTCCCTTATCTTCCTTTCTATATTTTTTGGCCGCTTCTGAGCTTCCTGCATTGATTTTACCAACAAATAGGTTGGTTGAAGTGTGGGTGGCCTCTCAGCATGATATTTGGAAGCCATTGACATTATTCTAAGTTTATTTCCCTTTTGTAACCATTTTGTAAACAAAGGGATTGCCACTTCCTAATCTTTGTCAAAACTTTGAATAGCATTAAAAAATAAAGAATATAAAGAATGAATGCTATTTAATCTACTATCCACCTTCTCATTCAAATAAGTTAGCACTGAGCTAACTATCTCTCTCTGCTTAAAAGAAAACTAATCCTCTGACTCCTTTAGCTTATTTTCCAACTCATTGACTTTCTCCAAAATTTGGGCTCTTGTCGGGTTAGTTGATCTAGTGGGTTCAGGCTCTGCATCAACATATGGCACTAATGGTGTGCTTGGAACATCAATCTCACTGTCGAATTGAACGGATGCATCTACATGTGAGACAGGTGGAGACCTAGACATTGATGGGACTGATGCAATTGTAGGAGGTGAAGAAGATGCTCCTATATGTCTCTGCTCAAGAAGTTGAACATTAGTTTGCAGCTCTACACACCTCTATTGAACTACATTATAATCATTGAAAAGCTTTTCAAACTTCTTCATTAGCTCCTCTTTTTCTTTAGTCTCCCTCTTTAAAGTTTCATGGCCCATTTGGCCACATCAACGACTAACTTTGAGGCCTCAATATTTGATGTATCAGAGGCTCTTTTTATAATAAGTCTTCCCCTCAAGTTTGGATTTATATCACTGATATTAGGCCTAACAGGCCCCTGTTCTAGTGCCCATATTTCTAAGGTTGCATAATCATCTACAAATTCTGACACTTTCAATGTCAACCTTGCTTCTTTCTCTAAACTGAATTGTTGATCTTTTGATTTTCAGATTGCATCAAAGGCCATTGCATCAGCTATATCGCATTCTGGAAAAATTAAGACTCTGGCCTGATTTATGATCATCTTGCCTTCATCTGCAATGATTCCTTTAAACTCTTCCATCATTTCATTTTTTATGTCCTCCTGATTTTCTTGATTAGATCTATCTGGCCTTTGGGCCTTTCTCTCAACGCTTCTCCTATTGTATTCTTTTATCTTCATTTTCCATACAAATTATAGGAAGGTCGGGCTTCTTACAAAGGCTTCATCTTCAAGAAATCTATCACATGCCTCCTTCTTGGCATCTCTAAAGGCTCTACCCTGAATATCCAAAGGAGTGAGGTCCAATTCTAAAGTGGGTGGCACAAGAGGAATACCAATCTACATCTCTACATTTGTCACTACAATGGTATCTTCCTCATGTTGTTCTTCCATGCGTTGCTCCTCTCTTTGTTCTTCGACCTGCCTTGGAGGTGAAAAAGGCACATGAAGTGGTGAAGGAATTTTGTCTGATTCTTCAAGATCAATGATCTTGACTCCTTTAAAAGGTTGTACTTGTGTTTTTGGGGGTGGTTTTGTCTTCATTATTTTCTTTCCTTTTCTTCTCACCAACCTTCCACTATCACTGCTACTCTCCTCTTCACTACTTGTTTCTTCTCCTACCCTTTTTATTACAACACCACCCTTTGGAGGAGGCACATAGCTAGGTCTACCTTCTAATAGCCCATCTGTTCTGTGAGGTGGAGGAGGAGGTGAACCTGGTTGTTGCATTCTCATCTGATGAATCAGGACTGCTTCTTTCGATGTGATGGGTGTAGGCCGCTATACATTTCTTCTCTCAACTTGCTGGCCATGAACTTCCTCAAGTCTGGTCTCTTTTCCTTTAATTCAAGAATCAGTTCATCAAAATTGCTCATGACAAAATCTACTTTGGCACAAAATGGAGTGAAGTTTTTTACTAGATCATAGTTGGGATCCATTTTCTGTACTATAGCCCATAGCTTCCTAAAAGCTATCCATTTCTCCTTCCTCCAGTCCTGAGTCATGAAATCAAATTCATTTCTTATTATATCCTCAGGGAAATTGTGCTCACGGGGCAATGGGCTTCCTTTTATTCTTGCCCTGAAAACATTGTAAAACCCCTCCGGGTCACTATGTCTGACTGTGCTAACCCCTAAATGATATGGTGCAAAAAGCTTGTCAAAATGCACATATCCCTATTTTATAATCACAAAGTATGGAATGACAGTATAATTAGGGAAAATAGTCCCTTTCCCTCTACCCTTCAACTCCTTATCATGTATACAACCTATTTGCCACAGTACTTCAACAAAGCCTAACCTCAAAGGAACATTAAAAGGTAATACATGTGGCTGGCCAGGGAAACCATAAACTCTTATAACTGTACTAACAGGATAAGGGATAATGTCCCCCCAGTTGTGCTTAATTTTCAAAAGTAGCAGCCTTTCCTTTGGTCTTACAAAATCATGCAGTTGCATGGGAATCCTTGGTGGATTCACTATTAATCTTTGCCTCGGTCTAGAAGAAAAATTACTATCAAACCTGACAAAACTTGCTTCCTGCCTGTCCCAAGACATTTCCATACTCCAAAGCTGCAGTGACACCTCAATATTGTCAACTATTCTCTTGAGATTCATGGTACCCTCAAAATAATCTGTATTTCTATATAAAAACATGTGCATTAATAATGAATACCAATATAAATGAGTGTTAAATACACCATTCTTAATATCTTGCAACCCCTCATGAATATTCTCTTCAAGGTATGGGGCAAAGTCAAAAACCACTGTAAAATCTGGATGTTGAATTTGTATAGCCATATACATAAAATCCAGTGGCATGACTCTAATAGGGTTGAACCCTAAAATCTGGCACAGAGAAAAGAAAGTGGCCTGCAAATATTTGGCAAAAGCACCAATAGGAAAGGACTCTTTTGAATTAGGGCTAATATGATAAGTTGTATCTCTTGCTTTTGCCAAATGAGTTGGAAGGAGGCTAGCTCTAATAAATCCCTTCATTCTGTAATATTTTGTCTTTAGTTCATTCAAATCTATCTGAACCAAGGTAACAAAAGGTTCATACAAATCAAAAATCTCTTGAAATTCCTCCCTCCTGATTGTCAACAAAATTTCTACCTCATTTCCCCTTATAACTCTAGAAATGGGGTCATATCTGTCTGCAATAGCTTTGAGGAGGTCGACATCCAATGAATACATTGGGCACCACTAACTTGCCCAAGTAATATTTCTAGGCACTTGAAAATGGGGATTGCAAATTTCTCTGTCCATACCATAACTTCAACAATTCCGCACCAGTCATTGGCACCCTAGCCTCCACGCCTTGTTAGTTAACCCTTCTCCTAGGGTTTTACCTTGTACAATTCTCTGCCCCTGATATTTATCATTTATCGAGGGCTTCGATTGATCAAGAAAATCATCAAACAAATTTCTTTTTAGATACGTTGTCTGTCCTGAGTGGTTTCACAGGGGAGCCATCCTATTTGACTAGGGCTTCTTACAATTACCCACTGAAGGAAAATAGAAACTAGGGCTTAACACGAGACTATCAAATTCAACACAACATGTCCGAATTCTCACCCCATTTTACCAAATTTCAAAAACCCTAGAGCAATTCGCAACCTTTTCACTATAATTTCATACAATTTGTACTTTCAACAATTCTGGAAACACAAAAGAAGGATTTAGCAACTTACAACTTCATACACACCAGACGAAACCCAATTTTGCACTAAAAGGACTCACACCAATCTTTTTCTGCTCAGGAATCACCTTCTGATTGCCTTTGAATCGCTTTGTGAGTTGGAAATGGCCCTCAAAATTCTTTTATTACCATTCTGGAGTGAAGCGTCATCGTTTCATCCATCATTACTGCTCGCGCAAGTGAAGAAATGACCTAAAACTTCATTTGAATTAAGTTTGAATATCCATCGTCTATTAATTCCTTGCTGGCAAATCGCACAAATAACAATGGTCTATCTGACATTGACCATCACATGCGGCAAGCAAGCTTGTCAAAGGTATGACGTGGCATCTCCAACTCACCTTCCACTTCACCTCAGTCAGCGGCCCCCCACCTTTTGATTTACCTTGGCCCGCCTTGGACATGTGGCATCATCTCGTGATTCCACAATCCATAACCTTTGATCATCTTCGACTGTGAGGTTGCGAGAACTATTACATCAATTTGAGTTTTATCTCTCGGCCACGGTGTCCGCCTTCTTTAGCCAATTAATGACTGAGCATCTTCTTGACCAAGATTAAAAGATCTTCATCCATCAAAACATGTGCAAATAGTAGGAACTTTTAGTAACTTGATCATTAAACAAAGACATAGGTAGAAATATTAATGTTGGACTTTAGGAAAATTCATGTGCCCAATGAAAAATTAAAAGGGGACCTGCCTAGGAAAAATTAAAACGCAGACTTAGGAAAATAAAAGGGACTGCCGAACAAATTAATGCCTAGATAATAAAATGGCCCCGCCAACATTACTACAACCCTCAAACTTAAGTGAAAACGGTAATGAAGAATTAGAACAGGTTTAGGGGTTTTACTCAAGACTTAATAAAAAATACATAAAACCCTAAACCCTAAGCATGAGGGCGAGAACATAAAACATTAAACATTCAAAATGACCAAAATATTTACTAAGGCATGAAATTTTTTTGCACAGTCATTTTGAGGACTGTCAGTGGCTCTAGTTGTAGGTGATCATTACTCAGGAATGATGCGAGAATCCAAAATCTCAGGTGGTGTAGACCATTGCAGAGTAGACCAAAAGGAAGTTACTTGGATAGGGCAACTCAAACAGAAAATGAAACTACTCTACTTATATACATGACCTAATCTAATGCTCATGGAAAATGGCTACTTTAAGAAAAGTAGAGCTTCAAGTATTGTCCATGAACAGGCAATTCAAGAGTATCACCATTTATATCCTGGAGAAAATATGAGTCTTCTCCCCACTTACTCTGGATCAGATATGGGCCAAGCCAAAATGGCATAAAACTTGCCATGTTTTCCTTTATCTTCTATCCTGACATTCCACATTAGAACCAAATCATCAACCTGAAATTTTCTTGCAGTTGTTATTTTATCATACAAGTTCTTCACTTGCATCTGCAATTTTGCATTTCTGGTATTAGCTTCTCTTCTACTTTCATCTAATTCTATCAGAGCTTCAACCCTCAAGTGCATATCATCATCATAAGTTTGGACAAACTTATACATCTTCATCAGATTATTTTGGGGAAACCTTGTATTTATACCATACACCAAGTCAAAAGGAGCACAGCCTATTACCTTTTTAACTGTTACACTATTTGCCCAAACCACCAACTTTATCTTTGAATCCCAAGCTTTCTTGTTTTTCTCTAGGATTATTTTAATGATTTTCAGCAAGCTCTTGTTGCTTGATTTAGCTTGTCCATTTCCCTGTGGATGGTAAGGTGATGAGTATGAGATCTGGATACCATACTTACTACAAAAATCTTCATATTCCTCTGACCTAAAACTCATGGCATTATCAAAAACTATTCTTTCCAGACATCCAAATCTAGTCAATATATTATCTGTGAGAAAATCAATCACCACCTTACTTGTTGCTTTTCTAGTTGGTATAGCTTCAACCCACTTAGTAAAATAATCTGTAGCAACTAATATCCAAGAGTGACCACCACTGGATTTACACGCTATTTCTCCAATATAATCTATACCCCACTGTTGAAATGGAGCCTGCATAATTACAGGTTTCAATGAAAAATTTCTTGAAAAATTCCAACTTTCCTGAAAACCTTTGGCATGGATCATATTTTTTGACTAACTGATGTGCATACTTGAATATTGTTGGCCACCAAGACCCAGCTCTCAATATTTTATGTGCAGTTGTTTTGGCCATATAATGTCCTCCACAGACCCCACTATGCATCTTTGTCAATAATTTATGAGCTTGATGTTGGCTCACACATTTTAACATGACACCATCATTGCTTCTCCACTAGAGTTTGCCATTTACAATAACATATTTTATGGCATGCAACTTCAATGTCCTCTTTTTGTTGTCATTCATACCTTCAAGACATTTTATCTTTTGTTAGTAACATATTATGTCCACATACCATTCACAATTATCCATATCACAGAGATAAGCTTTGTATTCTTCTTCTGTAACATTTATCTAATTGGCATCCAAGTTACTTTGAGCCATTAATTTGGCCAATCCTTGTCCTCTCACCAACTTAGGGATCTGGATGTCAATATTGAACTCTTGGATCCTGTTGATCCATCTACATCTCCTCCCGAATACTTCTTGTTGTGTGAAGATGTCTTTGACTACAACACAAGGCACATATGCAACCACTGTTGCTCCCATCAGATAACTTCTCAAAGCCTTCACTGCCTTTACTAGTGCATAAGCATGTTTTTCATTTAAGTCATACTTCAAATTTGCAGCTTGCAAAGATTTACTAAAAAATGCTATGGGTTGTTCAAAACCCTCTGAGTTCTTTTGTAGCGGGATTGCAACAATAGTATGAAAAGATGCAAACGAAAATATTTGCATAGGTTTTCCATAATCAAGTGTCTTCAAAATAGGTGCATTCTTAATAGCTTGTTTGATTTCTTGGAATGCTTTGGTTGGCTCTCCTTCCCATTCTAACTTTGCACCCTTTTTTAACAACTTAGAAATAGGTCTACTGATTTCTGCAAAGTTAGTAACAAACCTTCTAAGGAAATTATTCTGCCCAAAGAAAGATTGGATACCTTTCACTGTCTTGGGCTAAGGGATTTTATCAATTGCTGCTACCCTTTCTGGGTCAATTCTCACACCATCTTTTGAAACAACATGACCCAACAGTCTACCCTCAGTCACCCCAAAAGCACATTTGTTTGGGTTCAAAGATATTCCATACTCAACAACCCTATTAAATATTTTTTCAAGATGATCATAGTGGTCACCTTCCTTCTTAGAATATGTTGTTAGATCATCCAGATACACAACCAATAATATATTTATAATGCCAAAAAATGCAACATCCATAGCTCTTTGGAATGTTGCTCCTGCGTTTGTCAACCCAAATGGCATTCTTACATAAACATAAGTCTCCCAGGGCGTAGTAAATGTTGTCTTGAACTGCTCTGACTCTTTAACCATTACTTGGTTATAACCAAAAAAACTCAATCATTATAGACAAAATCTCACACCCTGTGTCCCTTTGCAACATTGCTTCCATATTAGGCAATGGATAGTTGTCTTTCAATGAAGATATGTTCAAATTTCTAAAATCAACACACAATCTAATATCTCCATTCTTCTTTCTTACTAGTACCAAGTTAGACACCCATGATGAATGTCTGATAGGCTTAATGATTCCAACATCCCTTAGCTTGACCAATTCTTCTTGCATTTTGGGTGCTAAGGTTGGATTAATTGGCCTTTGCTTTTGTCTAAAAGGCTTAGCACCTTCCTTCAAAGGGGTTTCATGTTGAAACAAGTCTTCCCTATAAGATTTCAAGTCATCATATGACCAAGCAAAGACATGTTTATATTTCCTTAACAAATCAATCAACATTTTCCTTGCCCTGGGTGACATCCTCTTTTCAATGTACACCTTTTTTGGGGCTCCTTCTGTTCCAAGGTTAATCTCTTCTAAATCCTCAAGGTGTGGGGAAATAGTAGAAATCTTCACCTTATCTTGATTATCAAACACCCTTTCTAATACAACCAAACCTTTGGGAATCTTATTTGTCTTTAATTGAATTACCTCGTTCCCAAAGATTGTTTCCTTTTCACCCTCTATTTTTACAAAGGCACCAAAATCAATCTCTTGACCCTCATATTGTTCCACACAAGTTAGGAACCTTAAAATATCATCATCATCATTGAAAACTTGCTAGCTTTCAATGTTGTCAGGGACTGAAGGTCTGGTTTGAACCTCAACTTTTGAGATTCCTGCAAAAGTTATATCTTTCGGCCTTTAAGCTATATTGGTCAGCAAGTTTGTCATCTTGTTATGGCTTCTTTCTTTCTTTCTAGTCAATGTTGAATGCATAAAAATTCTCGATCTAATCCCACATAGCATTCCTATAGTGATTCAAACTTTTATTTTTTTATGCATACTTTGACCTGATTTGGGATATGACTAATTCAGAATCTCCAATGACTTTGAGATTCTTTATCCCATGTTTTTCAGCTAATCTCAAACCTAGTAGTAATGCCTCATATTCTGCCACATTATTTGTGCATGCAAAAGATAGTGTAAAATAAAACTTAAAAGTTTTTTCCATTAGGTGAGATGAATAATACACCTGCACCAGAGCCTTCCTTAGAGCCAGCTCCATCAAAATACATTGTCCAAAAATCATCATCACCTGATGATTTCTCTACCTCATTTTCTAATGGTGCAGGTTGTTCTTTCTCTTCTCTTGGGGAGTCCTCAATCATGAATGCATTGATGTTTGTGTCTACAAAACATGTCATGTCTTCATCAGAGTCCTTTTCATGCACCATCATATATGGCACCCTTGACTCTCTTTCAATTTTTACATTCTTGCCATCAATACAAAAGGTTTCATAAGATAAATCACATTGCAAACTTCTCCCCATAGAAGCACTCCACTTTCTTGACAACAACATCCCATAATGAGGTGGGATGTCTACAACTAGGGCACTCATGGTTAAATCCTTCTCAAGGAAGGCTACAAGTTTATAAGCTAGTGCCCTTATAGTACCTATCACAGGTACCTCTCGTGAATCCATAGCACAACATCTTCCTTGAGGGGTATCTACATTTAAACCCATGGCTTGCATTATCCTCACTGCATGACATTATTTGAGGCTCCAAAAGCAATCATACAATTTTTTAGCACCCCTCCATTTATGACAACACTAAAAAAGAAGGGATCTACATTCTCCAGGCACTCATCTACTGTATCTTCAAGATAAATTTAGGGAATATGAGAAACCATTCCCTCTAGCTCTTTATCCTGTGTATCATTTTTACTCACTTGTTCCTTTACATTATGAGAAACACTCTTGTGTTCCATCTTAGTAGAAGAAGAAACACCCCTGACCCAAGCTATATCTTTCTCCTTATGTTCATCTATTCTTAACATTTCTTGTAGAGGAACTTTGACTGTAATTTGAGAAAGCAACTGAAGCATATCAACAAGTTTGTAATCTGGCAATTCAAGAGACATACCTGATTTCTCTTCATGTTTATTCAGCTTTTTTCTTTCAACATTTTGTTTTTGCTTCAGGTCCTCTCCAATAGGCGTAGCAGACTTTTCAACTATCTTTGTCTTCACTTTATGTGAAGCAACTTCTTCATTGGGCCTTATAATTTCAGCCTTCTTAGCCCACTCTTTTTTCTTGACCTCCTTGATCTTGACTGCATCCTTCCTTGGTTTGTCTTCTTTGACCTCCTTACATTTATTTTTTAGTTCTTTGATAAATAAACCAGAAGGCTTTCCTTGATCTTCACCAATTGTTTTGTTTCTCAATTGGTAATTACTTTTGACTTGAGCCACCATAGCAGTTGTTATTCTGGCAATCTCTTGATCTGAAGGTCTTCTCAAGGACACTTCATCTTCTCCTTGTTCAGCATTACACACTTGATCATCAACACATAACTCATCATCAGAAAAAACTTGTTGGTGATATGATTCATTCCTTTGCCTTTGATGATCTACATCAAAGTCTCGAGTCTCAGTATCAAAAAAGTATTGCGCTCCTCCCAAGTAAGAAGTAGTCATGAGATAATCAACCTTGTCATCCTCAAAAGTTTCTTCTTCTCCTTCTTGCACTTCATCCTTAGCAGAAATAAATTGTGCAACAACAAAATACTCGGATGAATGAGGTGATTGACAAGAAACACACCAGGGTGTATCCTCAACAACATTCACTATGTGTTTTTTTAATGGGTCAGGAGTCTATTGCTCCTGATTATTCTTTTGTTGTTGTTGATTTGGCTTTCCATCCTTCCAATTTGTGTTGTAAGGATAATCTTGCAGCCTTGGAGGTCTATTAAATTTATTAAAAATTGTTGTTTTTCTAGTGCAACACCCTTGTCATTCTTTGCAATATTTAATTTGAGATCCTTCAAGGTACTGAGCACCTTATCCCATTTGTCTTATTCTTTTGGTTTTTATCCTAAAGGTTTCTCCATCTTATCTTTTACACTTTTAGAGAACCTAGGATCCTCTCTTCTCCCAAGCTTACCCGAATCTCTCCTATTTCCTTCAACATTTATGGCTATCCTAAATGCATCCCTTAGGCTTTTATAATCTTTATACCTAAGGATATATGTCATCTTTGCATCAAATGCATTTACATATGTAGTTAGACAAACACTATCATCTACCTGTAGAACCTGGAATAATTTATGCAAGGCCTTTTGAAATCTGATATTAAAATCGATGACAACTTCATTCGGTGACTTCCTGATATTGTTAAATGCATTCAACATAAAGATTGCATTAATTTTGTCACCATACTACTCTTTGAAACTCCTTTCAAATTCTTCCTAGGAATTGATGCTTGCAGTTGGCAATCCTCTGTACCAATCCCTAGCATCTTTAGTCAAAGATTGTACAAAAAAATTTATGACAACATCTTCATGTTCTACTTCATAATCATTAAACTTATTTGTGAAATCTCTCAAATGTTCTTCATCAATGATAGCATTATTTCTTCCAAACTTATTAATCTTGTCCCTCAAATCATTTGGTACTGTGTTAGGATGTCCCGGTATCCCATCAAAACACAATTTCCTACACCTTTCTAAATGGATAGGTCTTCTCTGGAATTTCCCAGCAACAACTTGTCCTCCAACATTGATTGTAGCACTAGTTCCAATGGTTTTTGTTCCAGTGTTACTCCCAGCAGTAACTCCAACAGGTACCTTAGAAGCTTGGGACTTACTACTATTTTGAGTGGTTATTTGACCTCCCTATCTAGTAACTGCAACTCAAGTACTCTAAGTGCCTTGAACATTTTGTATTGTTGTAAGGACTAAACTAGAAACAACTTGAGTATTAGATGGGCCAACAGTGAATGAAACATTATTTAATGATGACATTTTAAGGAAATCAATTTTCCTCTTCATTCCTGCTATTGAAGCTTCCATCTCAATTCTTTTTAACTCTTTTGCAAGAGTTTCACTCTCTATCCTAGCTTTTTCTAATTCAATGTTAGCTTGAGACAATCCATGACTTAGATCTGGGATAGTTGAGGAATTTTGATCATTTATTTTAACACTGGATACCTTTTGCTTTCCTTTGTCCTGGTCTGATTTGGGGATCTTAGCACTTGATTGGCTGGGATCTACTAAATTTTGGCTATAAACATGGCTCTTAGACTTTCTTTTATAACATGTTCAAAGTTCCTATCTAAGAATTCTCTTATAACAAGACCCTCAACATTAGGCTTAATTTTTTCTCAATTCAAAGCTTTGAGTGTAGCCAACTACCTCATTAAACTATCCCTCTCAATCACAACATTTATAACCCCATATTCCTTCTCCTTTTCCTTTTTCTTTCTTAAATCCATTTGTTCTTGGAGTTCCTTTTTTAATGTATCTATGTCTCCAAAAGCCTCTTCAGGATCTAGCAAAGTTATTTCAGATCTAGAAGTATCACCTAAATCTATTAGGTTTGCATCTCCTTGTTCCTAAGTTGACTCAATATTATAAGGAAATTTTGTTGTGAGGCCAAGAGGAGGAGGTACACCAAATTACTTCTTTGATGACTTCTAATTCTACTTTGGCCTCTTCTCTTTTCTGGATATTGAACCTGAGTAACTTCCTTATTTTGTTGTTCTACTTCTTCTTGTATAGGTGTGTTAAAAAAAGAGTCAAAAAATCCTAAGCTATCTAACTCATAACTCTTAGAAGAAGTTTCATGAATTTCAGGAACAGGATTCAAAGATGACTTACTTGCATTCTTATGCTTTGGTTTCCATGACGAGGGAGAAGGGCCTTTTTTGTGTTTCTTCTTATTCCACTCCTCTGCGGAGCTCCAGGAAGATCTTCCAATCTTTCTTCAAGATGCAGCCTCATGTAACCTCTGTTATTCATAGATTTTATCATAGTGACAAAATCTCTCTCAAATATTTATTAGAAATCTTCAACAATATATGCACTGGCGCAGAGACTTCAGAGTCGCCACCCAAATTATTTTGGGACACCAAATAAAATAGTGTTCGGTAATCTTTGAAAGAGATTCATGAACCTTGTTCACAAATAGGAATGTCTTTCTCACGAAAAATGTAGAAAACCCTTTTCAATAGAGAACATAAACCAGAAACACAAAAATCGGGCTCAACCGTTAAATCACAGAAGCACGATACAAACTCAACGCAATTTCCCAAATGGATGACACAACTAACTGCAATTATGCATTACTCCCCAGCATAGCCACCATTTTTGTTGGTGACTCGGATGGGTAAATGTGAAAACCAATTACAACTCAATTATTAACCAGAGATTCTTAAAATTCCCCAGCAGAGTTGCCATTTTTGTTGGTGACTCAGATGGGTCAATGTGGAAACCAATTATAGCTCAATTATTAACTAGAGATTCTAAAAATTCCCCAGCAGAGTCGCCATTTTTGTTGGTTCCCCAAATGGGGTTTACACTGCAAGAGGGAAGAAACCAAGTTGATTCTTCAAATTATCTATGGAGATGCCAACACCAACTACCAATATCTTCAAGGCCTTGGACCAACTATTACAAGGATTATGTAAATCCTTCTATACTCTAGGCTCTGCAAGACTCAGGAGGGTGATCCCTTGGTGAATTTATAATCTATGTGCCATACTCACAAATTACACATAAACTAAGCAAATAATCTCATACAAAGGCTAAACAAAGAGGGAGAATTCTCAAGAAAGGCGAATTCTTCAGTGATCCTCAACTTATTGGAGCATGAGATGGATAAAACATGAAATAATAATATAGAAACTGAAATATATTCTAATAATCAATAGTTTGCAACAAATACAAATGAACGGAGCATAAAACTGACTGTAAAAGCTTAAGAATAGCTAGGATTGGTGCCTTATTCCATTGGGCACTTGAGTTCAAAAGACATAAATGAATTATAACAGAATTTATCTAATAGCATTCAAATCTAGGATAATATTGCCTTACAATATTTCTTATCTGCAATCCCAACCCTGACTACTTATCAAATCCCTGAACAAGCCCTATCACTCTGCAATTTTGTTTTAGAATTTAATTGATCCCTTAGATCAAAGCATAAACAAAAACTACATACATCACAACAATGCACTGAATTGAATGAAATAAATCCTTGATTATATTTGATTCAAAAGATAATAGGATTGTACAATGGAGAGAAATAGATCAGAATTGTATTTCTATTTGAATAAATTTATTGTTTCTGTCATAAAACAATTTACATATAACTCCTTCAAGAACCTACAAAAACTAGACACAAGACTCTTATCTATTACTCTGCAAAATCTTTACAATTTGCTCATTTTCACCTAAAACTTGCTACAGGAACCTATGACTCTTAATTTTAGAAAAACTAAGTATAAAGATCAATTATGGAACCCCGTCTCTTGGCCTTGAATTCCCTTTTATAGAAAATAAGGGAGCAAACAAGCTACCAGCCAAAGGAGACACATGTCACTTAAAAATGATCAGTTACCCATAATTCTATTACAAAATATTCCCCTTAAGGAATGTCACAACCAAGACCAAAATCTCTAGCTGCTTCAAAAAAAAACATTCCAAGTACTTTATCCCTTTTGTTGTTGTCGATGAAGATCTGATATGGGCCCACCTTGCAGTTGCTCATGTGCAAAAAGGTAATTGTTGCAAAAAAGAAAACCGTTTGCCAAACTGTCACAACAAACAGTTAGCTAACTAACTATTTGCAGTCCTTATTCCTCCTTTAAGTAAGTATTACTCCATTTGCCATATTCTTCATCTCATGGCCATTTGAAATTTATAATCTCATCAGCTTTTTATCTGTATGGAGTATACTTAACTGCCACTTGATTCGCCTCTCTTTCAAAATATTCAAAGAATATTCTTGTACATATTATTTTGTCCATGTTGTCCTCCAGCATGCCAGTATCTAGCTCCTCACAAATCAAGTCCACTTGAGTTTTGATGACTCTTTCTGCCTCTTCCTTTTAAAATTGTAAATGCTTAATTTCCCCACTCTCATCTTCAATACTTGGTAGAAGTGTTTCATTTAGCTCACTGAAGCTTCTCATCAACTCCCTTATCTTCCTTTCTATATTTTCTGACAGCATCTGAGCTTCCTGCATTGATTTTACCAACAAATAGGTTGGCTGAAGTGTGGGTGGCCTCTCAGCATGGTATTTGGAAGCCATTGACATTATTCTTAGTTTATTTCCCTTTTGTAACCATTTTGTAAACAAAGGGATTGCCACTTCCATATCACTGTCAAAACTTTGAATAGCATTAAACAATAAAGAAAATACAGAATGAATGCTATTTAATCTTCTATCCACCTTCTCGTTCAAATGAGTTAGCACTGAGATAACTATCTCTCTCTGCTTAAAAGAAAACTAATCCTCTGACTCATTTAACTTATTTTCCAACTCATTGACTTTCTCCAAAATTTGGACTCTTGTCGGGTCAGTTGATCTAGTGGGTTCAGGCTCTTTATCAACATATGACACTAATGGTGTGCTTGGAACATCAATCTCACTATCGAATTGAATTGTTGCATCTACATGTGAGATAGGTGGAGACCTAGATGTTAATTGGATTGATGCAATTGTAAGAGCTGAAGAAGATGCTCTTATATGTCTCTACTCAAGAAGTTGAACCTTAGTTTGCAGCTCCACACACCTCTGTTGAACTGCATTATAATCATTGAAAATATTTTCAAACTTCTTCATTAGCTCCTCTTTTTCTTTAGCCTTCCTCCATGAAGTTTCATGGGCCAATTTGGCCACGTCAATAGCTAACTTTGAGGCCTCAACATTTGATGTATCAGAGGCTCTTTTTATAATGAGGCTTCCCCTCAAGTTTGGATTTATATCACTAATATTAGGCCTCCTAGGCCCCTATTCTAGTGCCCATATTGCCAAGGTTGCATACTCATCTACAAATTCTGACCCTTTCAGTGTCAACCTTGCTTCTTCCTCTAAATTGAATTGTTGATCTTTTGATTTTCTGATTGCATCAAAGGCCACTGCATCAGCTATATCGCATTCTAGAAAAATTAATACTCTGACTTGATTTATGATTATCCTGCCTTCATCTACAGTAATTCCTTTAAACTCTTCTATCATGTCATTTTTGACCTCCTCCTGATTTTCTTGATCAGATCTATCTAGCCTCTGGGCCTTTCTCTCAGTATTTCTCCTATTGTATTCTTCTATCTTCATTTTCCATACAAATTGCAGGAAGGTCCGACTTCTTACAAAGGCTTCATCTTCAAGAAATCTACCACATGCCTCCTTCCTGGCATCTCTAAAGGATCTACCCTGAATATCCAAAGGAGTGATGTCCAATTCTAAAGTGGGTTGCACAGGAGGAATACCAATATGTATCTCTACATTTGTCACTAGAATGGTATCTTTTGTGCGTGTGAAAAAGTGGTAATTTGTAAGTTGTAAGGCACACACACTTCAATAAATCATTGCATGGATGGTTAGATAGATATAATCATGAATATAAAAACTATAACAAATTGATCTATTGCCTTCTAAAAGATGTGAGTATAGACTTGCTCTTAGATTTATCTAAGCAATACTAGTGACTAGACTACACCAAGACGAAGGATTTAATCTATATGAGCACAAAATCGAGCTAAATGGATGCAAGATTAAGCTAGATATGCAAAAATCTAAGATGCAATAATCTCAAAGCACAATATTCTTAATGACTCTAGAGCAAAAACAACATAATAATAATAAATCTCTAGGGTCTCTTTTTTGGGAGATGAGAGCCTGAATTTATAGAAAATTCAAAGAGAGACCAACGATCAAGATCGATTAATGATGAAAGGTCAAGATTCTTCAAGAGGAAGCACAATCCAAGTGAATTGATGTGATTGGCTGCTTTTCTCAGTTTTAAAGGAAATTGAGCTAAAATTAAGATAAAATCAGAAAAACTAATTTATTCCATATTTTTATTCAATTTGAGATTTAATTGTTTTAATTACTTTTCTTGAGATTTTTCAATTTATTAGATTTTCAAGATATCTCAATTTGATTTGTTTTTCCAAATTTAATCCCCTTTTTTTAAATTAATTTCTTTTTTAACGATTTAATGGCAAATTGATTTATTAATTAAATATGTTGGGATATTTAATTAAATAAATAGGATAATTGATCAAAATGATTTACTTGGAATGATTAATTAATTTAATAAATATTTAATTAATTTAAAATGATTTATTTGCCATGTGACATTGATGATTTAAGAATTAATTAATTAGGTGCTCCAAATTGATTTAATTGTCTTTGGTTAGGACGTTGGTGATGTAGCTGAGATTAGGGTCCCATGGTTTAGATGACCATTTTTAGGGTATTACATTTGCCCCTCTTTGAATTGATGTGCGAGCAGCACATTGATTCAAAGAATAGTTAATGTCGAAGAGTTATCGGTTATGAACTTGATGGATCACAAAATGATGAAGAGCGAGATGTTCAGCTTGATTTGAAGTGATGAAACTGAATAGATTGATTAAAGTGATACTGATCCCGAACTTTATTGAACTAGGACCAATAAAGAGATAAGATATCGACCTTGAACTTGATGGATCAAAAAATGAGTACCGATCTAGAACTTGATTGAACTAGAATTGGTTGAGCAAAGAGATAAAATTGATTTGGAACTTGATTGAACAAGAACCGATTAGCGAAACAGAATGTCTAGCTTGATTTGATGTGATGAAACTGAACACCTATTTGGATTGAGCATCTGATCATTGTCAAAAAGACTCTTTAAACCCTTGATTAGGTTTAAATGAATAACCAACTTGATGAGATGCAATGAAACTAATTACCGTTAAGAGACTGATTTAGATGAAGACAATATCAGCTTGATTTGGTGCGATGAAACTGATATGCTCCTAGAAATTGATTGAAGTTCGATTAAGCTTTGATTTGAAAAGATTTCTTGCTCGGATTTTGATGAAGATTTGAAAAAAAATTCTCGACTTTTCGATGATGTAATCACTGATAATGTTGATGTAATGAGTATGCCCCCTCGGGAGCAAAATCGAAAGATAGCAAGATCGCAGTGATTTTAGGTAATTTTAATAAAATGATTTAGCGATGATAATCCAAGCATGAAGATTGATGTAAGAATTAATTTGAAATTAGAGTTGATGCGAAAAATATTTGAGCACAAAATGATGCGAAAATTGACTTGAAGATGAAAGTGCCAAGTGGTCAACATTGTAAGAATTTGACTAGAAAATTGATGTTAGATTTTGATTTCGATCTTTTAAATGGACTCAGGACGGTTGATTTCTCTAAGAGTACAAATTTTGTGTCAATCAGAGAAAGTTTGAAAATTAGGGTTTCACCTATATAAGAGGGTGAAAGTGGTCATTTTCAATTCATTTTTACCTCTCAAAGTTCAAAATTTCAAAAACCTTCTCTGGAGCAAAATGGCAATTCCCGTCCAAGATCACTGATTCGAGCGCTAGAGACGACATAATCAACCTAGAAACTACCCAATAGAAGTAAGTGATCAATCTCAAGCCTCTTTAATTTCTCATTTTGTGATTTTTTGTTGAATTTTTTGTTCTAAGTTTCGTTTTAGTTCGTCCCTTATCATTTTATCGTTTGGTTTAATAGGAACTGTCGTACGAGTAATTGGTAAAATTTATTTTCTCGTATCATCATGTATGATTTTTCATATGGTCTTTGCCCTTGTATTGTACTAATGTATTCTTCATAGACCATTGTATCGTTTGATATGTAATAGATTATCGTATTGGATTGTTTAATCTTTCTACCCGTAATCTTTACTCGTACGACTTTCTGCTTGTCAATACTTACTCGTATGGGAAACAGTGGATATTTTTAAAGATCCAAACATCAATTTTTTATTTTCAATGTTGTGAATTTGGTTTCTTTAGCGCTTTTGACACATTCTTAGCTCAAATTGGATCGCGTAGTGATGATTTTTTGTTTAATTTTGCAGGTTCAATTGACAGATATATAGTTCAAATGTGCATATCCACCTACTATGAGATTAGTGCGGGACTTGTCAGATGCACAAAGAGGACACATTGGATTGTGTGGATTTGGATACTTGCTTCAGATACTTGATATCCATGTGAATCACGATTTGCTGGCTACTTTAGTTGAGCGATTTCATAGTGAGCACAACACATTCCACATGTCGACTGGGGAGATGACTATCACTCCTGAGGACATATACAAGATTTTGAGGATACCTTTTGCTAGGTATAAGGTGGATTGTGATGCTTCTCCACGATAGGGTATTGAGGCACTTAGATGCTTATTTCATGATGACACCATCCTTGATCGTTCTATCACATGGGATGATCTTTTGATCAGATATGGTGCACAGTTCCGCCTTGCTTGCATTTTGGTTGGTATTATAGGTTGCTTTGTGATGCCAAATAGGGAATAGAAAGGATTTTTGTGTGGATGGGGTAGGATGCTGGAGATATTGCTTACTCATCTTGTTAGATTAGGTTGGGGATCATGTTTACTCGCACACATGTACCATGAGATGCATGAGATCGCTTATAGAGGGGCGAAGAGTATGGTGGCAGGTGTATTAGTTTTGCAGATTTGGGTCTGGGAGCACATCCCAGTTTGTAGGCCGATTGTGGATGATGTGCGACAGGAGGGACAGTCAATTTTATATAGGTATGTAGGACATATTACAGAACCCCACTTGGGGAAAACCGAATACTGGAGGCGACAATTAGATGACATGATAGCAGTAGTTTGGAGACCGTACAGGGGTCTAGAGCAGTGGGATGACTGGAGGAGGTAGCAGAAGGATATGTTCATGACCCGACCTCTTGTTGGTAGATCTCCCGCGATTATTGAGAGTTTTGTAGTTATTAGGGTTTTGAGATAATATGGGAGGCCACAAAGTATCTCACAGGAGTTTACTGCTTATGCTAGATTTGTTGATGACGAGAGGTGAGGATGGGGGGCCTAGACTATCATATGCCTTGGCCATGCAGGAGTTATCAAGATTATAGCCACAATAGTGGGAGTATCTGGAGGATGTTGCAGATGCTAGGGTAATTCCCTAGTTTACGGATTGGTTCCAGAGACATCCATTCCCTCGATTTATAGATCTTGGAGAGAATTCCCCTCAAAAAGATGAGGGTGATGATGTGTCTGTGCGAGCTCGGAGAGAGGCAACACCTAGGAGGGGAGGAGGAGATCCGGGTGCGAGCAGTGGTAGAGCACCTATCGCAGGACGACCACGCTGGAGGGGAGAGGGAGGGTCATTGGAAGTTGTTGGTGGAGATGCAGGTGGTGATTGTAATTCCCTAAAAAATGGTCATCTAAAACCATAGGCCCCCTAGTCTCGATTTCATCACCAAGGTCCTAACCAAAGGCAATTAAAATTAATCTTGAGCACACAATTAATTTCTTAAATCATCAATGTCACATGGCAAATTAATCACTCTAAACTAATTAAATAAATATATTTAATTAATTGATCATTTCAAGTAAATTATGTTTAAACAATTATCTTATTTATTTTATTAAATATCCTAGTATATTTAATTAAATAAATCAATTTACCATTAAATCATCAAAAAATGAATTAATTGGGAAAAAAGAATTAAAATTTGAGAAAATAAATCAAATGGAGATAATCTTGAAAATCAAATTAAAAATTGAATAAAAATCTCAAAGAAAGCAATTAAAACAATTAAATATCAAAATTGAATGAAATAGAGAATAAAACGGTTTTTTTCTAATTTTATCTTAATTTTAGTTTAATTTTCTTTAAAACTGAGAATTACAGCCCATCACATCGATTCACGTGCTTCCTCTTGGAAAATCTTGACCACTCATCATCATTTGAACTCGATCGTAGGTTTCTTTCTGAATTTTCTATAAATTCAGGCTCTCATCTCTCATTCAAAGATCCTGGAGAATATATTGTTATTATGTCATTTTTTTCCTCTAGGTTCATTGAGATTTGTGCATTGAGATATTACATATTAGTTATTGCATCCTTATTAAATCATCTAGCTTAATATTTCTTAAATCATGTTAGATTAATCTTACATATCTAGCTTAAATCTTGCATATCTAGCATAACTCTTGCATTCATCTAGCATAATATTGCATTCATTTAGCTCAAATTCATGCTCATATAGATTAAATCCTTCCTTTAGGTGTTGTATAGTTAGAGGTATTGCATATGAAATCTGAGAGGAAGACTAAACTCGCATCTCCTAGAAGGCAATAGGTCGCTTTGTAATGGTTTATTGTTCATTATTGATTATTAATTTACTAACCATGCATCTAATGACTTAATTGAAGTGTTGTGTATTCAGATACAGATACAGATACAGGTCCACTTTTCACACATATTTTTTGCGCCCACCGTGGGGCTCGAAATTCCATCCTTCGGCCTCAAAATCACTTTTTTTATCTTTCAGGTCTCGTCCGTACAACCTCTGCTAAATATCGTACGAGTATATGTCCTTCATCGTATGACATTCTGTCGACTCCTTTCTTTTATCATGCAGTTCTGCTGGAATACTCATATGAGTTTCTGCTCTGATTATTTGACTCTGTGTTTTTTCGTTCGGATCTATGAGAATACTCGTACGGGAAGGTATACTCTGTCATACGAATTCATGTTTTATCATTTCAAAAACAGTGTAATTTCCAGGGTTTTTCATGAATTGGATTTGGATTTTACTAACACTGACACTAACCTTGGTTTGTCTTCTGTTTGCCTGATATTTTTACAGCCTAACTAATTTTCTGCAGAACACTTGTCAAAGAATCTATCAATCAAACATACGCATGTCAAAGAATAAAAAACAACATGACTACTGATGCGTTGGTTTTGCAGGTTGCCTAAATAAAATCGAACAAACTTCATGTATTCTTTAAAGTTTATTTTTTTAAGCACTTAAATTGCTATCTGGTTAAAGAACAAATTTGTCTTTTGTGTTTGAAGAAAAATCTAAAAGGTAGGAGAGTATACTCTTGTCTTTACAGACAATCAGAAATCCAGACCCTTGAGGCTTTTTCTAAATTTGAGATTTGTGTACCTTTAGCGGGCCTGTCACAGTGGGAAAAAGTAATCACCCTGTGAGAACGACTCAAGTGAGTACAGCTGGACCTAAGCATTCCAACTCACTATAATAAATAGGCCTCTGGTGATTAAAGTCTCAAAGGACGGGATTATTTGAGTTTTCTCTTTGAGATCTCTCATATCGAGCATTTTGTAGGGTCTTGCGGTCTCAATCACATTTACGTGACTACAACTTGTTTTGCTACCTTGTCAGGCTATAGGCCTCAATCATCCTTGCATGACTTCAAGGGGTAATTTTGAACAAAATTTTTGACTAAGAACTATAAGATAGAAGCTACCCAGTTCACCTTCGAAAGGGGGATAATCTTTGTGCAAGAGAGATGGTAACTCTCCCAAGACACTTTCCATATCCTGCCCCCATTAGTGTTTGGAGTTGGCTAAAACGGCGTTGAGAATGTATTGCGTGAGACTCAGTGGTCATATTCTGATTAGCTATTGGGTGTGTACCTAAGTCAGCAAGAAAAGGTTTTCTTCTCTAAGCCAACTTTCATAGGGTTAGCGTGTTGTGATTGAAGTCATTATACATCTTGTGTGTTTCCTGTGTTTTCATCTCTAAAACTGAAACTGAAATACTGAAACTGGAGAAAACAAATCAAAAAAATCAAAAACTCAGTGATCAAAACTTTGTCCATGTCCAAAATTGGTCTCTGTTAGTCATCGAAGCATTAGTCCTTATCAAAAAAAAAGTGTGTCTTTGTCAGTCATTGAAACTTTGTCTGTTAGAATCTCATCTCTATTTAATCCTCTGTCGTACGAGTCTACTGAATTGTCATTCTGCTACATACCTATTGTCATACGAGTCTTCATTGCTCTTAATATTTTGTCGTAAACCTGTCATACAAAATTGTACAACTGTCATCTGGCCTTTTACATTATGTCGTATGAATATACATCACACTCAATAGATTATCATCTAGAGTCTGCCCAATTGTCGTATGAAATCAGGCAGCAACTCGTACGAAAAACTATCTTGA
This sequence comes from Cryptomeria japonica, assembly GCF_030272615.1. Taxonomy (NCBI): domain Eukaryota; kingdom Viridiplantae; phylum Streptophyta; class Pinopsida; order Cupressales; family Cupressaceae; genus Cryptomeria; species Cryptomeria japonica. The sequence goes on from NC_081410.1 coordinate 49,263,592, forward strand.
TCATCTGGAAATAGCTAAACTATCATCTGGGTCTGAGAAATCTGTCATACAAATTCTTGATCTTGTCAGTCAAAATATTCAAACTTTCCTAAATCAGTCTACAGTGAGCATAAAACTGGTCATCAATAATTTTGAGCATAAACAATCTTGATAGTGTACCCCTGTCGTTGTGTTGCATGATTTTGTCGATCATCTCTCAACTAGTTCAATCAACTACTTATCAAACCTAAGTTAACTTAGATAACATCTTACATAGGATAGATCATTCCTGAAACCAGACCAAATCTTAGTTACTTCTCTTAAATCACTAGGTTAAACGACCAACTAGCTTCAATTTGATCTTGACTTCTGCATCACATCTAGCTCTCGGTCCCGTCGGTTGTAAATGCCTGCTCAAACCAAAATTTCTCACAAGAAAGCTGACAAAGGTAAAGGAGTATCCTTTTCATCAAACAACAATCCATTCTTTGTAGAAGAACTCATCCCAAATAAACTTTCATCATCACAAATACCAATTTTTTATCAGCCCCTTTCTCCCACCATGTCTGGAGAAAGGCAAGAAAGACAAGCTACTAAACGCGATACTTATGACAACCTCAGCACCCATGCTACTGACAGTGATTCCTCATAAAGTAATTCTGAAGCCGCTGAACCTATGGAAATTGTTATAAATAAATGTCTAAATGATGAACATTTTCGAAAGATGATGAAGATCATCATGTCTAGAGAAAAGGAAGAGCATTTTCTAGAGCTAGCAAAGCAAGGTGCTAAACTTCCTATTGATTATGACATTGAAACCCTCATCACTAAAGAGGAAGAGACACCTTTAGTGCTGGTAAACAAACAATTACAAGCATTATAGACAGAAATCACAGAACTGAAAAACAAGGATAACTCATCAAAAGAATATTCTCTGGACACAATATGCCCGTTTCCATTTGACAAAGACCTTTACATGCCTCCATTTCCTTCAAGAGTGGAGATTACTAAGTTTGACAAATATGATGGAAATGCAAATCCTTCGAACCATGTCAAAGAATTTTGTGCTTTATGTATGGAATTCGTGCACGAACAAAACATACGTCATGCGCCTCTTCCCGAGAAGCTTAGGAGGACAAGCTATGAAATGGTTTTCAAGCCTACCTATGGGAATCAAAAATTTTGAGGAATTAACTGAATTGTTTCTACAACAATACTCCTATAACATTTGTCATCTAGTCACTATGATTGAGCTTTGCAACACTAAACAGAAAACATGAGAACCTTTTCTCAATTTTCTTCAACGTTGGAGAAAAATGTTCTCTAGATATTCGCGGCCTATTCCAGATTCTGAGAAGATAGATAGTGCCCTCAGAATGGAAGATGTGCTTATAAAGAAAGGAGATGTATCACTTTGGAAAGAAATGTCGCAAGGTTCTAGTTCTAAAGAAAAGAACAAATACTAGAAATATGGCAAAGATAACAACAAAAATGTTGTTAATGATGGAGTGGTAGACACTGTTAAAGAAAAATCAAAATCCATGATATTTAACCTAGCTAGCGGCACACAAGCACTCAAAGCAGTTGAAACTGCAGCAGAAAATCCTCCAAAAAAATCAAAAGAATAGTTTAAAGAGAAACCTTGGCTTTCAAAACCTAAACACGATTTCACTCCTCTGGATGAATCATATGAATCAGCTTTTAAAACTTTATTGTCAAATGATCTGATAACATTGCTATATAATTCTAGACCATATGATCCAGAAGTTAAACCCAAATGATGGAGAGAAAATGAATATTGTGAATACCATCAAAACAAGGGTAATACAACAAACAACTGCATGATGCTTAGACATGAAATTCAAGACCTCATCGATGTTGGCAAAATTGTTGTTGGAAATCACACAACTAATGTTGATCACAAAGATTTTAAAGATCCCTTACCTGCTTATGAACAAGGTGATTCCTCAAAATCCAAGAGAGGTGCCAAAGTCAATTACACCTACACTAACAATGACAACGTGATCAACATGATTGAATCTTCCCAACCCGAACATTGCAATGTGATCATAATCAAAGATAAACAAAATCAAGCACAAACTGCAAATGTTGTGACCCGCACTCAAAAGAAGGTTACTCTCCAAGGAGTTAGTTCCTCAACTTCTACTCAAACAAAATCAAACCTACCAACTTCTTTAAATAGACAAATGGATACAATCACAGCTAAGTCTAAGTAGTTGGCTTCATCATCCTCTCCTGGTTATAGCATCATCGAATAATTTAAAAGAACTAACGCTCAAATTTCCATTTTAGAACTGCTTAAGATCTCTTCTACTCATAGAGAGATCCTGGACAAAGCCTTACTCACTACTAATGCCCATGTAGACCGGTTTCAATCTATGGTGGGTCACCTGACTTCGCCTCATTACCTCACTTTCTCTGAAGAAGATGATAACTCACTACATCATCCACATAACCAGCCATTACACATCGAAGCTATGATCCATAAACACTGAGTTAAATGTTTTTTGATAGATGGAGGCGCTGGGTTGAATATTTGAACATAGAATCTACTGACACGTCTGAGATTTTTTTTAAACGTAATTGATCAAACAAAGAGAATAACAATCAAAGCTTATGATGAAGAAGAAAGAACCTCTAAAGGTTTGGTGCTATTACCAATCAGGGTAGGACCTATGGAAAGAGAAGTTATCTTTCAAGTGCTCAACCTTCCTGTTTCATACAACATCTTACTGGGTAGGCCATGGATTCACGAAATGAAGGCAGTACCATCTACATATCATCAGTGCTTGAAATTTCCTTATAATGGAGTTGAAGTCAGTATTCTTGTTGATACAAGCTATACCTATAATGAATTAACATAGAGTGTTGATTCTTTTGTTCCTCATAATAGAGCAGCCTCTACAGCTGAAAGTTCAAGAACTTTGCTGAAAGATTTAGAAAGGAAATTGAAAATCACAAATACTAGCATGGATGGATACAAAATAGAACCTATAATTTCACTAATGTCTCTCCCTCCATCGCCAAGACAGTCAGGAAGACCACCAGAGGTTATGAAGCCACAAACTTCAACTCCAAATGTCATTTATGATGGTCTCTTTATACAGTCCTCTACTTCCCTTGCAGATGAAATAGAAGAAGATGTTGTTCTCAAATGGCTTTTCAAAGAAGATAGTACAAACAAAGAAATAAGGCATTGTGATATTTCCCCAACACAATAAGTTCCAGGCTATAAGATGATTCAATGCATGGGATATTCGGGTACCCATCCTCTAGGAAAGCATCAAGAAGGTATTGTTGAACCTATTCAATTACAAACTAAGTCTGCAAATGATAAAGCGGGACATGGATACAATCCAAGAAAGTCATCAGATCAGAAACATACTTCTCACCATCAACCTAAGTGGAGGAAAAAGATACTACCTTCAACATCACATGAAATCAATACTCAGCAAACTCAAGAAGAGTATGAAAATGAATAAGAAGAATCGACAATCAAGAGAGAAGAAGCAATCGGTATGCAAGTTCCAATTGTATCAAAAATAACACTACAAGGAGTAGAAATCCGAGAAGACATAAGGGAAGAAATCGAAGGAATCCAAGAGTTGTTTGCACCACTGAACATTCTGGTCATATATACAGGTAGACAACAAGTAGATGATTTAAAACTGACTCAAATGAGTATGACTGGGGTCCAGATCATCTCTCATATACACCTACTACAAAAACTCCTGAAGAATCCAGTGATGTCATAGATGAAGCACAAGAGGAAATCCACTTAAAGTTGCAAAAGGAAATAGATGAAATCAGACTAAAAAGACAAGAGACTATGAACAATAACTTAAAGAAGGAAGAGCACAAGAAAATTCTCCCTTTAATGAGATAGAAAAAATCAGGTATGGAGCTACAAAAGAAGAATTAGAAGCTATAGAAGTAGGACCAGTCATCAGTCCAGAGGAAGCTGAATGGAAAAGACAACAGGGACTAACAGAACCATCAAGGTTATGTCAATAGGTATGTCAAATACAAGTGATCAATGAACCAAATCACGAAGGAACTCGCAGCATCAAAGATGTAGGTATTGATGTTGTACATACTTTCACTCAATCACTTGAAGAAGAGTCAGAAACTTCATCTTATGACTCTGATAACTCTGATAGAAGCTCTATTTATGACAATACCTATTCGACATCATATTATGACTACTCCATCATGAATGTTGAGATTCTACCTGCTGACCCTGTTACTATCACACCACGATATGTAGTCCAGTCTAAAGTAGGGGACGATGCTAGGAGTAGGTCTGTTGGGTTAGGTCCACTGAATATTAATAGGCACTTCGATAATCGTGTTGTAAATCTTCCTAGTCTCGAGACATCTACACAAGGTAGTTTTCTAGAACTCGACTTGTCGGTCTGAAGTTATGATGATAATACCATGAACTCCCTTGAACCTGTTCAAACTTTATCCTTAGTACATCCTAAACTGATTGACTGTACTATTTACAACCAACCTTTGAATATACCTGCCTTCACACCAATGACTACACATTAGCCTACTATCTTAATGCAGTTGAACCAATGAACTCTTCCACCAGTGAGAAAAGTGAGAACATGACTAAGACAGACATCAAGTATCTCAGTCCCAAAAATCAAAAAAAGAAAAATAAAAGTTTTGATGACGAAAACCACACTGTGGCGGTGTCAGAACAAAGAAAAGTAAAAATAAAGGGCGTACCTAAGGGTGAGATACTTGATATGCTGCCAAGTCACGTCCAAGAAAGGTCTTCAATATTTATTAAACCAACTCAACCAGTAAATATTGGAAGTCAAGAGACACCACATATCATTCATTTAGCTCAATCACTGTCACTAGAAGAGTTAAAAGATTTTAGCAACCTCTTTTCAGAAAAGAAGATCAACTTTGCATGGACATACTCTGATATGCCAAGCCTAGATCCTGATCTCATCATGCATCATCTCTCTATTACACCTGGAGTTAAACCATTCAAGCGAAAACTTCGTAAGATGCATCCTCATGTCGCACTACTAGTCAAAGCTGAGCTAGAAAAATTGCTAAAAGATGGATTTATCAGAGCTATAGACTATGCATAATGGATACCAAACATAGTACCTATATCAAAGGCATGAAAATCTATTAGGGTTTGTACAGACTTCAGGGATCTCAACAAAGCATGTCTAAAAGATGATTTTCCATTACCTAACATTGATATGATAGCGGATATGACTGCTGGATATGAGATGTATTCATTAATGGATGGATTCTCTGGTTATAATCAGATCAAGATAGCTCCTGAGGATCAAGAAAAGACAACCTTCACATGTGCATGGGGAACCTTCTACTAGAACTTCATGCCATTTGGACTAAAGAATGCTGGAGAAACTTACCAAAGAGCAATAACCACTATCTTCCATGATATGATGCACAAAAATATGAAAGATTATGTAAATGACACCCTAGTAAAAACCATGAAGAGATCCACACATATCCAAGAACTAGGCCTCATACTAGATAGAATGGAAAGATTCAAGCTCTGGCTAAATCCTAAAAAGTGTGCATTCAGAGTAACATCAGGGAAATTGCTTGGTTACATTATTTCAAAGAAAGGAATTGAGGTTGATCCTGAGAAGGTCCAAGCCATAATGGAAATGCCTTTGCCCAAGAATATCAGTCAAATGAGAAGTTTACAAGGATGCCTCCAATCAATAAGTCGCTTTATATCTCAGCTAGCAAATAAAGCTCAACCATTCACAAAAGCATTACGAAAAGGAGTCCAATACAACTGGGATGAAGATTGTGAACAACATCTAAAACAAATCAAAGACTATCTTTCTAATCCACCCATATTGATGCCACCAATTCAAGGTAAACCATTGATTCTATACACATCAGCTACTGATACATCACTAGGGGCACTTCTGGCACAATAGGATGAAAATAAAAAGGAAAGAGCTATATATTATATCAGCAGAACCTTGGTGTCCGATGAAATGAACTATACTATCATAGAAAAAGCTTGTTTGGCATTAGTCTTTGCATCACAGAAATTAAGACACTACATGTTAGCACATTCCATTAAACTGGTGGCTAAGATTGATCTACTCAAATACCTTCACAGCAAAGCAACACTTACAGGAAGATTGGCTAAATGGGTCATGGTTCTTACAGAATTTGATATTGAATATGTAGAATGAAAAGCCATCAAAGGACAAGTTATTGCAGAACAACTTGTTGATGCTCCACTTGAAGACAGTCAACCTTTGCACATAGAATTTCTGGATGAATCAATCATGCACCTTACTCAACGATCATGGAAGATGTTCTTTGATGGGTCTTTCACTCAACATGGTTTTGGTGCCAAAATAATTTTTATTACTCCTCAAAAATATTCAATTGCAGAAGCTTACAAGATTCTCTTCCCTTGCACAAACAACATTGCAGAATATGAAGCTTTGGTAAATGGGATCAAGTTGGCCATCGAATGGAAGGTTGTTGAATTACACATCTATGGAGACTCCCAACTAATCATCAACCAAATCAATGATATATATCAGAATAGAGACGAGAAATTGATGCATTATAAGAGAATGGTGGATGATCTCAAGAAATAATTTACCTTTGTATCATTTCAGCAGATTCCTGGATCAACAAATAGAGCAGCAAATGCTATGGCCACCTTGGCATCTATACCATAGCTACAGGAATCTAATTTTCGCTTTGAATTCATGGTGGAAGAGTTACATTATCCTACCTATGATTCTCTTGAGTCCCAAATGGTCTGTTCTATCATTGTACATGACTCATCTTGATACAACCACATTTACTCTTACCTGTGTGACCAAGTTATCCCTGCTAATCTTTCTCGTAATGAAAAAGGAACCTAATCTGAAATGCTTCACGGTATGTCATCATCACTAACTACCTATTTATGTGAGGTTTAGATAGTACTTTTCTTAGGTGTCTAGAAACTACAGAGTCCCAACATGCATTATCCGAAGTCCATGAAGGTATTTGTGGATCCCATTCAAATGGTCTAACTTTAGCACGGAAACTACTAAGGGTTGGCTACTATTGGCCAGACATGGAGAAAGATGCAATAAAATTTGCTAAAACTTGTGAGAAGTGTCAGCTACATGGGAACCTCATACATTCTCCAGCAAGGAATCTCATACCCTTCATTACACATTGGCCTTTTCAACAATGGGTGTTTGATCTCATTGGCCAAATATATCCTCCATCATCTAACGGACATAAGTTTATTATAACTGCCACTGAGTACTTCACTAAGTGGGTAGTTCCGCTTATCAAAGCAACCGGTAAACAAGTAGCTCTGTTCATCCTTAACTATATCATCTGTAGGTATGGGATACATTCATCCATTGTGACTAACAATGGAGGGAAGTTCAAGAATAAAGATCTAGATGAACTCTGAAACATTCAAAATAAAATAGCACTGGTCATCCATATACTACCTCAAGGTAATGGACAAGCTAAAACATCTAACAAGAATCTATTGACTCTTACACAGACTAGTAAATAAATCTGTAAAGGATTGGCATTTGCAGCTCAATCCTGCACTATGGGCTTATAGAACAAGTATCAGAAGACCTACTGGGGCTACACCTTTTTCTTTGGTGTATGGGTCCAAAGCAGTCTTACCTATTGAGGTAGAAATATCATCTTTGAGAGTTTATTTGCAAGGTCTTGTTACTGATGAAGACTACAAAATATCTAGATTGCAAGAACTCGAGTTGTTGGATGAACGTCAACAAGTGGCATTTGATCATCTAAGAGTATATCAAAAGAGAATGTCTAGAGGTTATAACAAAAAGGTTTGACAATGAGAATTTCAGGTTGGTGACCTTGTTCTGAGAGAAAATCCTAAAAATCAACAATTTCGAGACAACAACGGGAAGTTTGAACCCAACTGGCTGGGTCCCTACATCATTACTGCAGTCTTTGGCTTTGGTGCCTATCAACTCTCAACATCGGAAGGAGAACAACTTCATGAACCAATCAACACCATCCACTTGAAGAAATTCTTCACTTAATATTCTCTGCTCCAACAACCTGTACAGCTAAAAATCCTTGAAGAAATTCTAAAAATCATTAAAAGTCCTGAAAATATTCTTAAAATCATAAAATGTCCTGAAAAAATAAATAAATAAATAAAAAGAAAGAAAAAAATACTTGCCAAGCAGGTGAAAACCTAGTAAATAGATGCCTCTTGTAGTCAAGTGCTCCATCTATCAATGCAACATTGGCATTTCCTGTTTTCATTCCCGCTTTCTTGCATTTTTTCTTTCGCTTGTACATATCTTTTAGTCACTTTCGTGACATCCTAGTACTTTTGGAACCCTCATGGCTTGAAACCGATCAATGTCCTAGTATTAGGGTAATCAACTAAGCAATTTACATGTCCTAAGCAGTATCAACCAAGTCATATTTCAGTTAGTGGTACCCAGTCATCCACTCTGAGTCAGGTGCCTATCTCCAAACTGCTGAAGTGTTTTATCACTAAGTACACAAGCAAAACAAGACTATTGAAAACAATCACTAAACTGTTTGAGATATGCATGAAATCTTCTTTGTGTGTTGTCTTTTACATTGGATTTCACTTATTATTCCCTCTAAGTAACTCGAGGAAGTCTATCTTGACTAAGAGGAGCAAGGATTGGGGGCATAATACTTTTCTTTGTTTTCTGCTTGTAGGAATGAATCTGATGATCTAGGAACATCTAATTAGCTAGATGTCTGTGATAAGTGCCTTCACATCAAGGTGAAATTGCCACACATACCTCAACTCCACTTATTTGTATGCTACAGGGAGGTTGGAGTCATTTCTTTGTCTGTTTGAGGAAATTTATTTAAAATGCAATCCGGAAGCATGTGTAATCTGTCCAAAGATATGAACGAACAAAGGGTCATTGTGGACAAGATAATTAATATTGCATATGAAAAGAAAGGAACTCTATTTTTCCTACTATGTTTGTAAATGCTCAATGATAAAAATTAAGCATTCCAAATCTAGTGACTAGGTTTAGGTTACATCCATTCTTAATTTTATGCATTTCGAGTGATTTCGGCATAATAACAATGATCTCTTTATCTTTTGAATGAGAGTTTCAAGCATCATCATTTCTCAGCTAAGTGGTCTCTTTTTCATCATCATTTCTCCGATTGAGTACTTGTGTATTGAGATGTTAGCTACATACATGAGCATCGTATATAGATCCATACATTTCATTATTACTTATTTGCATTCATATTATTGTATGAATAAAAATAAAAAACATTTGCATTACTCGTTACTCATTTTCATCATTCATCTGCATATGAAAAAGGAACAAACAAATGAACATCCATATTACATACATTACATACATCCATACTGAAAAGATATGCATACATATAGAATAAAGCATATAGAAAGACATCTCATAATCAATTAACACAAGTATGATGAAATCAAATCAAGATCTCATATATATCATCATAATCTTAGTGTCTCAGAGTACAAGTGATATTCACTGTCAAATACAATGTCTCATCGGAGCAAGAATCGTATAGGATACAAAAATGGGGTACACAACACAAAATCTAGGAGCGATAAAAATCTAGCTCTCTGCCTCTCCCTCATCACCAAGTGGAGGAGGTGGTGCCTATTGATCATCATCCTATCTGGGTGCCCTAGCTCCCTTAGATTGATCCATATACTATGAATACGGGACAACCTGTTGCGCTACTGGGACTGATACACTATAAGTTGCAATGTAATATGTTGCCCTACTCGTCTGATGTAACACCTCTCATTAAAGTGCATCTCATTCTGATTTGACCTCAGCAAGTTGTCGGTCTCTCTCTGCTAGTTGCATTTGCGCCACTGTCAACTGTGACTGCAAGCCTGCTACCCTCGATCTCAACGACCGTGCTGCATCTAGTACCCCCTGCTCTCCGCCAACCTCTCTGCCTCCCTGCTCATCCCTCTACCACCTCACCTTCTTAGGAGATGCTCTCTCCTCTCCACCTCTTCCCTCTACCACCCTGGCACCACCAACCTCAACACCAACAGCTCCTAGAGATCCACCCTCCCCTCTTTGCCGATGTCTCACTTTAGCTAGTATCTTGCTGCTACTAGCCCCAGGATCACCTCCTGCTTGCCTAGGTGCATCTGCTCTCAGCCCCTGCACCTATCCTCGTCCCTATACCTATACCTATGTTGGTTCCTCATCCTCAGCATCCTCTATGAGAGGCACATGCTCTCTGGGATCTGTGAATCTAGGAAATGGATGTCTCTAGAACCAATCCCTGTACTGGGGCAATACCCCCGCATCTGCAACATCCTCCAAATAATCCCATCTCAGTCATTGTAAACCAACTAACTCCTACATGCTCAATGCATATGATAACCTCAAAGCCCATCCTCATCTCTCCTCCTCTCCATATCGGGCATAGGTTGTAAACTCTTGCGATATACCCTGTGGTCTGCCATACTGCCTCATCACCCTGGATACAACAAACTGCTCAATAATAGACACTAATCGGCTGATGAGAGGTCTACTCATGAACATATCCTTCCTCTGCACTCTCCAATTATCCCTCAGCTCTAGACCCCTATACGGTCTCCATACTATGACAATTAGATCATTGAGTTGTCTCCTCCAGTAGTCCATCTTGCGTAGATGGGGCTGAGTAACATAACCTGAACAACAATAAACAATGGGCTGGTGTGGCTCTCTAGAATCATCTACTATCGGCCTACATACTGGGATATGCTCCCATGCCCATATCTACAAAACTAAAACCTCTGCTGCCATACTCTTCCCCTTTCGATACACAACCTCGTGCATCTCATGATACATATGGGCCAGTAAACAAGATCCCCACCCTAATCTCTCAGGATGAGTCAACAGCCTCTCAAGCATCCTAGCCCAACCACATAGAAAACCCTGTTATCCCCTATCCGACATAACAAACCAACCAAGGATACCTGCTAACACGCATGCCAGCGAAAACTGCTCACTATACCTGCTCATCAGAACCTCCAAAGTGATAGCCCACTAAAGGATAGTCTCATCATGGACTATCTATCTCAATGCTAAGATACCCGGTCGCTGAGCAGAATCATAATCGACCTTGTCGCCAGCAAATGGAATCCTGAGAATCTGATATACGTCCTCAGGTGTGATCATCATCTCTCCTACAAGTAGATGGAAGGTGTTATGCTCTGAATGAAACCACTCTACTAATGCAGTCAGCATCCTGTGATTCACATGGATATTCGGCATCTGAAGAAGGTATCCAAACCTGAACAACTCAATATGTGCCCTATTTGCGTATGATAAACCGCAAACTAACCCCATCGTCAGCGGATAAACACATCGAAACAAGATCAAACAACCGAAGCTGCAAAATCAAACATAAACACTATCAGCACGTGATCCAACTTGCACTAAAAATATGCTAAACATGCTTGCAAATCCAAATATACAAAATGCAAAATCAAAATTTGATGTTTTGACCCTCAAACATGGTTGTTGTTTTTCATACGAGTTTTCACAAACAGGCAGAAACTCGTACAAATCAGGATTACACATAGCACAACAAACTATCACCATATGATAAAACATAAAACATCGCACGATAAAGTGGGCACTCAAGCACACTTTTGTAAGAGACGTGGGCCCACATCAGACGACAAACCCTACATGCCCATATGACAAACCACCATAGAGACAGTTTATTGTACGAGAAATAGTCTTAGCCCGCATGATAAACCGCGACACATGACTTTAAACGACTCTAGAATGTAAAAAAAAATTAGCCAAAATTCAAAATTTAAGAAATCAAACAGGCTTAAGAATGATGAATTACCACTGGGTCGTAATTTTGCGGTCGATTATGACGTCTCTGGCACTCAAAACAATGCCCCTAGATCAATTTTTTTTTCTTCACAGAGGGCTTTTAAAATTTCAAACTTGGAGAGGTGAAAATGAATTGAAAATGACACATGGACCCCTTATATAGCCAAAACCCTAATTTTTCAACTTGCTCCAATGGACGTGAAAACTGTACCCTAAGCTAATTTGCCCGTCCTGATTCCATTTTCGGGATCAAAATCAAAATCTGAGATCATCTTCCTAGTCAATTTTGCACAACTGAGACAACTTAGCGCTTTCATCAAATGCTCATTATTTTCTTCAATTTGCGCTCAACTCTGAATCTCAATTTTAATTCTCAAACCAACTCTAATTTTAATCTTCACCATTAATCTTTGTGCTTAAATAACTTATCATCACTCAAAAAATTGTTTGAAATCATTGCGCAACCCTTGCTATCTTTTGATTTCGCTATTGAGGGGGAATACTCATGACATCATCCTTAAAATTTGATAATTTCTTTCAAAATATTCATCTAAACTCGAGCAAAATTATTTTCAACCAAAAAAACTTAACAAGATCATATCGCTAGGGGCATCTCAACTTCATCGCTTCATATCAAGTTGAGATTTCTCAATCATCTGAATCAAATCAATCTCTAGGGGCATATATGTTTCGTCGCATCAAGTCAGCCTGATATTGTCTTCATCTGAATCAGTCTCTTAACATTAATTAGTTTCATCGCTTTTCATCAAGCTGATTATTTGTTTAAACTCAATCAAGGGTTTAAAGAGTATCTTTGATCACACACTCAATCTAAGAAGGTGTTTAGTTTCATCGCATCAAATCAAGCTGAACAGTTTATCTTCACTCATCGTGTCTTGATCCATCAAGTTCAAGATCGATTTTATCTTCACTCACTATGTCTATTTCAATCAAGTCCTAGATCAGTAAGATCCACTTCTTGATCCATCAAGTTCAAGTTCGGTATCTTTTCTCTTCATCAGTCCTAGTTCAATCAAGTTCAGGATCGACATCTCTTTAATCAACTCTGTTCAGTTTCATCGCTTCAAAACAAACCAAATACCTCGCTCTTCATTTGGTTCGTGATCAATCAAGTTCAGAACTAGTATCTCCTCGACATCAACTATTCTTTGAACCAACACGTTGCTCGCACATTAGTTGAAAGAGGGGAGAATGTGATACCCTAAAAATGGTCATCTAAAACCATAGGCCCCCTAGTCTCGATTTCATCACCAAGGTCCTAACCAAAGGCAATTAAAATTAATCTTGAGCACACAATTAATTTCTTAAATCATCAATGTCACATGGCAAATTAATCACTCTGAACTAATTAAATAAATATATTTAATTAATTGATCATTTCAAGTAAATTATTTTTAAATAATTATCTTATTTATTTTATTAAATATCCTAGTATATTTAATTAAATAAATCAATTTACCATTAAATCATCAAAAAATGAATTAATTGGGGAAAAAGAATTAAAATTTGAGAAAAGAAATCAAATGGAGATAATCTTGAAAATCAAATTAAAAATTGAAGAAAAATCTCAAAGAAAGCAATTAAAACAATTAAATATCAAAATTGAATGAAATAGAGAATAAATCAGTTTTTCTGATTTTATCTTAATTTAGTTCAATTTTCTTTAAAACTGAGAAAAGCAGCCAATCACATCAATTCATCTAGATTGTGCTTTCTCTTGGAAAATCTTGACCACTCATCATCATTCGATCTCGATCGTCAGTTTCTTTCTTCATCTCTCATTCAAGGATCCTAGAGAATATAATGTTATTATGTTGTTTTTTTGCTCTAGGTTCATTGAGATTTGTGCATTGAGATATTACATATTAGTTATTGCATCCTTATTAAATCATCTATCTTAATATTGCTTAAATCATGTTAGATTAATCTTGCATATCTAGCTTAAATCTTGCATATCTAGCTTAAATCTTTCATTCATCTAGCATAATCTTGCATTCATTTAGCTCAAATTCAAGCTCATATAGATTAAATCCTTCGTTTAGGTGTTGTCTAGTCACTGGTATTGCATATGAAATCTAAGAGCGAGACTAAACTTGCATCTACTAGAAGGCAATAGGTTTCTTTGTAATGGTTTATTGTTCATTATTGATTATTGATTTACAAACCATGCATCTAATGACTTAATTGAAGTGTTGTGTATTCAAATACAGATACAGATACAAGTCCACTTTTCACACACACAGTGATAGGGGAGGAGAGGCCACAATCAATATAGAGATGGGTGAGGCAGTGAGCCCTGGTGGTGAGGATGCTCCTAGATAGGTACAATAGAGGTGAGAGGAGCAGGGTGGTAGAGGTGAGGAGGTTGGAGCAAGAGGTCAAACACCTACAGATATCATTTGTTCCTTGAGGGGTACAGTGCATGGACTACAAACATAGCTAGAAGTTGCTCAGACTTAGATAGTGGAGTGGGATCGACAGGTCCAGGGCTTGAGATCAGAGCGTGACCAGGAGGTTCAAAGATTGAGAGCAGAGCTAGCTACCTAACAGAGTGAGTTTGTTCACCAGTCTAGCTGAGCGACATACTATGTATTAGCTTATAGTGTAGCAATGCTAGAAGACAGACAGGAGGTGCCTTATTCACAGTAAATGGCTCAGTCAGAGGGAATTAGGGCATCCAGACAGGATGATGCCCCTATTCAGCAGCCACCACCTCCTCCTCTAGGCAATGAGGGAGAGGCAGAGAGTTAAATTTGTGTATATCTCCCATATTTTGTACCCCATTTTTATACTCGATATATCTCTTGCTCCCATAAACATTGTATATGACATTTTAAGATCATTTGTACCCTTTGACATTGAGATTTTTTATGAGATATATATAAGAGTATGTGATTTGATCTTTTTATACTTGTCTTATTGATATGAGATGTCTTTCTATATGCATTGTTCTATATGAATGCATTTATTCTCAATATGTATGCATGTAATGCAGATGAATATGGATGTTTTTGTTTCTTTTTCATATGCAAATAAATGATTTGATGAATGAAAATGATGAGCTAATAATGCAAATGAATGAGTAATGGACTTATGGATCTATATAATATGCTCATGTATGCAACTAACATCTCATGTAGGATTTGTGATGTTAATATACAGGTACTTGATTGTGTTGACCCAGACAAATGATGATTGATTTAGATTCAACTCACCCAGAAACATTGCTATCATGTTGAAATCACTTTAAATGCAAAACATAGTATGAATGCAAACTAGGACTGAGTCACCGGATTTTAATTTGCTTTTTGTCATCACTGAGCGGAAATGTAGGAATAAACATAAGCACCAAGGCACAAAGAGCCAGGATGACTTGAATGTCATGTCCTTTTTAATATAGCAAGTGAACATAAGCACCAAGGCATAAAGAGCCAAGATGACTTGAATGTTGCTTGCATGCAAACACACCAAACAAAGTAGAGTTCCTTCCTTTTCATATGCAATATTGATTATCTTGTCCGCAATGACCCTTTTATCGTTCATATCCTAGGACACATTAAGCATGTATCCAGATTGCATGATAAAGAAATTTACTCAAAATAGAAAAGGAAACAATTCCAACCTCCCTGTAGCATACAAATAAATGGAGTCGAGATATGTGTGGCGATTTCACCTAAGGCACTAATCACAGACACCCAGCTTATGAGATGTTTTCAGATCATCAGAATCATTCCTACAAGCAAAAAACAAAGAAAAGTATTATGCCCCTAGTCCTTTCTCTTCTTAGTCAAGACAGACTTCCTCGAGTTACTCAAAGGGAATAATTTGAAAACCAATTTAAAAGACAACACACAAAGAAAATTTCAATCAAATCTGAAACAGTTTTAGTGATTGTTTTCATTGTTCGTGTTTTGCTTGTTTACTCAGTGGTAAAACCCTGCAGTGGCTAGGAGACAGGTGACTGACTCAGATTGGACGACTTGGTACTACTGACATAAAGATGACTTGGTTAAACTACTTAGGACATTTAGATTGATCAGTCGATTACCCTAAGACTAGGACGTTGATCGATTTCAAGTCATGATGGTTCCAAAAAGAACCAGGGTGTCACAAAAGTGACTGAAAGATATGTACAAGCTAAAGAAAAGATGCGGGAAAGCGGGAAATAAAATAGAAAATGCCAAATGTGCGCTAATAGATGGAGCACTTCAGTACAAGAGGCAACTGTTTACCAGGTTTCACCTTTTAGGCAAAGATTTTTTTATTTTTTTTTACTACCAAAGTGTCTGTTTACCAGGTTTTCACCAAGGCATTTTTTTCATATTTTGATTTTTTTGTTTTTTTCCTTCTTTTTTTTTTCTTTTCTTTTCTTTGGGATTTTTTCTAATTTTTATTTTTATTTTTTTCAAGACTTTTATGATTTTTTTTATTTTTTTCAGGACTTTTATGATTATTTTTTCAATATTTTTAGGACTTCTATGATTTTTTATTTTTTATTTTTTTCAGGACTTTTTAGTTGTACAAGTTGTTGGAGCAGAGAATGCTAAGTGTAGAATTTCTTCAAGTGGATGGTGTTGATCAGTTCACGGAGCTGTCCTCCTTCCGATGTTGAGTATTGATAAGCGTCAGAGCCAAAGGTTGTAGTAACAATGTAGGGACCCAACTAGTTGGGTTCAAACTTCCCTTTTTGTTCTCGAAACTGTTGATTTTTGGGATTCTCTCTCAAAAAAAGGTCACCAACCTGAAATTATCTGTGTCGAACTTTCTTGTTATAACCTCTAGACATTCTCTTCTGGTAAGCTCTCAGATGATCAAATGCCACTTGTCAATGTTCATCCAGCAATTGTAGTTCTTGCAATCTAGATATTATGTGATCTTCATCAGTAATAAGACCTTGGAAAGAAACTCTCAAAGAAGGAATTTTAACCTCAATAGGCAAGACTGCTTCGGCCCCATATACCAAAGAAAAAGGTGTAGCCCCAGTAGGTGTTTTGATGCTTGTTCTATAAGCCCATAGTGCAGGTGTGAGCTATAGGTGCCAATCCTCCCCAAATTTGTTGATCGTTATGTGCAAGATAGTCAGCATATTTTTGTTAGATGCTTCAGTCTGTCCATTCCCTTCATTACCTTAAGGGTAGTATATAGAAGACCAATGTTGTTTGATTTGGAACTTGTCACAAAGCTCATCTAGATCCTTGTTATTTAATAGCCCTCCATTGTCAGTCACAATTGAAGAAGGGAGTATATACCTTCAGATGATGTAGTTAAGAATGAACATAGCCACTTGTTTGTTAGTTGTTTTGATTAGTGGAACCGATTCAACCCACTTGGTGAAGTACTCAGTGGCCATTATGATAAACTTATGTCCATTATATGAAGAAGGATATATTTGGCCAATGAGGTCAAACACCCATTGTTGAAAAGGCCAATGTGTGATAAAAGGTATGAGTTCTCTTGCTGGAGCATGTATGAGATTCCCATGTAGTTGGCATTTCTCACAAGTTTTAGCAAATTTTATAGCATCTTTTTCCATATCTGGCCAATAGTATCCAACCCTTAGCAGTTTCCGAGCTAGAGTCAGATTGTTTGAGTGAGATCCACAAATACCTTCATGGACTTCAGATAATGCACATTGAGACTCTTCAGGTTCTATACACCTAAGCAAATTACTATCTAAACCTCGCCTATACAAATCGTTAGCGATGATGACATACCGTGAAGCATTTCAGATCAGGTTTCTTTTCTCATTATGAGTGAGGTTATCAGGGATGATTTGGTCACATAAGTAAGAGTAGATATGGTTATAGAGAGATGAGTCATGGCTAATGATAGAACATATCATCTGGGAATCAGGGGAATCATAAGTAGGACAATGAATCTCTTCCACCAGGAATTCATTATGGAACTCAGATTCTTGTAGCTATGGTATAGATGCCAATATAGCCATAGCATATGTTGCTCGGTTTGTTGATCTAGGAGTTTGCTGAAATGATACAAAGGTAAATTATTTCTTAAATTCATCAACCATTCTTTTATAGGGCATCATCTTTTTATCCTGAGTTTGATATATATCATTGATCTGGTTGATTACCAGCTAGGAATCTCCACTGATGTATAACTCAACAACTTTCCATTCAATAGCTAGCTTGATTCCATTTACCAAGGCTTCATATTTTGCAATATTGTTGGTATAAGGAAAGAGGATCTTGTACGCCTTCGGAATTGAGTATCTCTGAGGAGTGATAAAAAGGATTCCAGCACCAGAACCTTGTTGAGTAAAAGATCCATCAAAGAACATTTTCCAAGATCGCTGAGTAAGATGCATTATGGATTCATCCGTAAATTATATGTTCAAAGGTTGATTGTCTTCAAGTGGGGCATCAGCAAGTTGATCTGCAATGACTTTCCCTTTGATAACTTTGCGTTCTACATACTCAATGTCAAATTTTGTGAGTATCATAACCCATTTAGCCAATCTCCCTACAAGTGTTGCCTTGCTTAGAAGATATTTCAGAGGATCAATCTTAGCCACCAGTTTAATAGAATGTGCTAGCATGTAATGTCTTAATTTTTGTGATGCAAAGACCAATGCCAAACAAGCTTTCTCAATGATAGTGTAGTTCATCTTATAGGACACCAACCTCTTGCTAATATAGTATATTGCTCTTTCCTTTTTGTTCTCATCCTGTTGAGCCAAAAGTGCCCCTATTGATGTGTTGGTAGCTGATATATAAAGAATCAAAGGCTTTCTTGGAATCAGTGGCATCAAGATAGGTGGATTACAAAGATATTCCTTGATCTTCTTTAGGTGTTGTTCTTAGTATTCATCCTAGTTATATGTAACTTCTTTCTGTAATGCTTTTGTGAATGGTTGAGCCTTATCTGGTAGCTGAGAAATGAAGCATCTTATTGATTGGAGCCGCCCTTGTATATTTCTCATTTGACTGACATTCTTTGGAGGTGGCATTTCCATTATAGCTTTAACTTTTTTCTAGATCCATTTAAATCCCTTTTGTTGAAACAATGTATCCTGGGAGTTTTCGAGATGTAACTCCAAATGCACATTTATTAGGATTTAGTCTGAGTTTAAATTTTTCCATCCTGTCTAAGATTGGACCTAGTTCTGAGAGATGTGTTGACCTTTTCATAGATTTGATTAAGGTATCATCGACATAATCTTCCATGTTTGTGTGCATCATGTCATGAAAGAGTGTGGTTACTGCTCTTTGATAGGTAGTGCCTGCATTCTTTAAACCAAAGGCCATCACATTCGAGTATAAAGTTCTCCAGGAACATGTGAATGATGTTTTCTCTTGATCCTCGGATATAATTTTGATCTGATTGTATCCAGAAAAAACATCCATCAGAAAGTACATTTCATAGCCAGCAGTCATGTCCACTATCATGTCTATGTTAGGCAGTGTAAAATCATCTTTTGGACATGCTTTGTTTAAGTCTCTGAAATCTGTGAAAACACGTAGTGATCTGTGAGGTTTGGAAATAGGTACAATATTAGATATCCACTCAGCATAATCAATTGCTCTAATGAATCCTGCTTTTAGTAATTTTTCTAGCTCATCTTTAACAAGTAATGCAACATGAGGATGAATTTTTTGAAGCTTTTGCTTGACAGGTTTGACTCCAGGAGCAATAGAAAGATGATGTATTATGAGGTTAGGATCCAAACCCGGCATATCAGTATATGTCCATGCAAAAATGATATTTTTCTCCATGAAGAAATTAGCAAATTCTTTAAGTTCTTCTATTGATAGGGATTGAGCTACATGTATGATATGTTGAGTTTCTTTTCTTTCGATGTTCACCAGGTGTGTAGGTTCAATCAGCACAAACGATCTCTTTTGAAAGTGATCAGGCAAAATATCAAGTATCTGACCTTCAGGTGCCTCAGAGAGGTTTTTACCATTAGGTACATCTTTTATTTTTACTATTTTTTATTCTGACACAGCCACAGTGTGGTTTTTGCCATCATAACACCTATTTATTTTTATTTTAATTTTTGAGACTAAGATACTTGACAATTGCTTCTATCATGTTCTCACTTTGTTCACTAGTGGAAGAGTTCATGTGTTCAACTGCATTAAGATAGCATGCTAAGGTATAGTCATTGGAAAAATTAGGTATATCTATGAGTTGATCTTTTAAAGTACGGTCAATAAGCTCAGGGTGTACAAGGAATAAATATTCAACGAGTTCAAGGGAATTTACGGTATTGTCATCACAACCTCGGACCAACAAGTTGAATTTTAGAAGACTACCTTGCGTAAGCATCTTGAGACCAGGAAGAGTTATAACATGATTATTGAAGTTTACATTAGCATTTATAGAATCTAACCCAACAAACCTACCACTAGCACCTTCTTCTAATTCAGACTGGACTACATATTGTGGTTCAACAGCAACAAGTTCTTAAGACAAAGTTTCGACATTCATGACAAAGTAGTCATAGTTTGGTGTCGAATAGGTAATGTCATAAATAGATCTTATTTCAGAGTGATCAGAGTCAGAAGATGAAGCATCTGACTCCTCTTCAAGTGGCTCAATGAAAGCATGTATAGTATCAATATCAACATCTTTTATGTTGCAAGTTCCCTCATCTTCTTGTTCAATGATCACCTGTAGTTGACATACCTACTCACATAGCCTTGATGACTCTATTAGTCTCTATCTTCTTTCCCATTCAACTTCCTCTGGATTGATGACCAGTCTTACTTGTCTAGCCTCTAGTTCTTCATTTGTATTCCCATATCTGATTTGCTTTATCTTATTAGATAGAGATACAGTAGGTGAGGAATTTTCTTGTGCTTTTTCTTCTTTTAGTTGTTTCTCATAAGCTTCTTGTGTTTTTAGTCTAATTTCTTCTATTTCTCATTGCATCTTTAAATGTATTATCGCTTATGCTTCATCTATGATATCATTAGGTTCTTTAGAAGTTTCTTTGGTAGATGCATCTGATAGAGGCTCTAGACCCCATTCATACTCATTCGAGTTTGTTTATGAATCTTCTTCTTGCATTCTTCCCATATATGTGATAGGAATGTTTAATGATGCAAACATTTCTTCAATTCCTTCCACCTCTTATCTCATGTCTCCAGGAAAATCTACTTCTTGTATTGTTCTTGTTGATACCTTTGGAACTTGATTATAAGTTGCTTCTTCTCTCTTGATTGTCAGTTCTTCTTGTTATTTCTCATACTCTACTTGAGTTTGTTGAGTATTTACTTCATGTGATGTTTGATGTAGTGTCTTTTTCCTCCACTTAGTCTATTGATAAGAATTTTGTTTTTTATTTGATGACTCCTCTAGATGGTATCCAATTGCAGTTTTTTCATTTGTAGACGTGGTTTGTAGCTTGATAGGATCAATAATTCCTTCTTGATGCTTTCCCAGAGAACCTGTACCTGAATACCCCATACATTGGATTATCTGATAGCCTTTACCATATTGTTCAAGATAAATTTCACAATGTTGCACTTCCCTATCATCATTTTCCCCTTTTTAAAGCCATTCGAGAACAACTACCTCTTCTATTTCATTTGCAAGAGAAGCAAAGGATTGCACAAAAGTACCATCATAGATCATGTTTGTCGTTGAATTTTGTGGCTTCATAGCTTTAGATGGTTTTCCAAACTATCTTGGTGATGGAGGAAGATTCATCAATGAAAGTACAAGTTCTATCTTGTATCCATCAATGCAAGTACCTGTGATTTTCAGATTCTTTTCTAAGTCTTTCATCAAATTTTCTGAACTCTCAACTGCAGAGGTTGCTTTGTTATGAGGAACAAGGGTATCAAAACACTATTTTAAAGTATTGCAAGTGTAGCTTGTATCAGCAGGAACACTAACATCAACTCCATTGTAGGGAAATTTCAAGCACTGATGGTATGTAGATGGCACTGCTTGCATTTCATGAATCCATGGTCTTCCCAGCAAGATGTTGTAGGATAGGGGAAGGTCAAGCACCTGAAAAATAACATATCTTTCCACAAGTCCCACCCTGATCAGTAATAGTACCAAACCTTTTGAGGTTCTTTCTTCTTCATCATAAGCTTTTACTGTTATTTTATTTCTTGGATCTATATCATTCTCAGAAAATCCCAATTGTATCAGTAAATTGTAGGTACAAATATTCAACCCAGTGCCTCCATCTATCAAAACATGTTTGACTCAGTGTTTATGGATCATAACTTTCATGTGCAATGGCTGGTTATGTGGATGATTCGGGGAATTGTCGTCTTCTTCAGAGAAGGTTAGGTAGTGAGGTGAAGTCAAGTGACCCACCATAGATTGAAACCGATCCATATCTAAGTCTTTAGGGACATTGGTAGCAAGTAAAGCTTTGTCCAGAATCTCTCTATGAGCAGGAGAGATCTTAAGCAGTTCAAGAATGGAGATTTGAGTGGTAGATCGTTTTAATTGTTCAACAATGTTGTAACCAGAAGAAGATGATGAAGCCAGCTGTTTAGATTTAGTGGCGATCGTATCTAGTTGTTTATTTGAAGAATTCGATAGGTTTGATGTTGTCAATGGATTTGATGATGTCTGATCAGGAGATGAGGAACTAGCTCCTTTGAGAGTAACCTTTTTTTAGTGTGGGTCACGACATTCACAGTTCGTGGTTTGTTTTGCTCATCTTTGACTATTATCACATTGCAATATTCTGATTGGGAAGGTTCAAGCATGTTGATCATAAGAAGGTAAGGGATCTTTGAAAGCTTTGTGATCAGCATTGGTTGCATGATTTCCAACAATAATTTTGCCAGCATCGATAAGGTCTTGAATCTCGTGTTTGAGTTTCATGTAGTTATTTGTTGTATGACCCTTATTTTGATGATATTCATAGTACTCATTTTTCCTCCACCATTTGGGTTTGACATCAAGATCATATGGTTTGGAGTTGTCAGGCAATGTGATCAGTTCATTTGCCAACATAGTCTTAAGAGTTGACTCATAGGATTCTCCCAAAGGATTAAAATCATATTTAGGCTTTGAAACCCAAGGCTTCTCTTTAAACCACTCTTTTGATTTCTTAGGAGGGTTTTCTACAGCGCTCTCAGCTGCTTTGAGGGCTTGTGTGTCGCTAGTTAGATTAAATACTTTTGGTTTTGATTTTGGTTTAACAGTATTAACCACTCCATCATTAACAACATTTCTGTTATTATCTTTGCCGAATTTTCAGTATTTGTTCTTCTCTTTGGAACTAGAGCCTTGTTTTGTTTCTTTATAAAGTGATATATCTCCTTTCCTTACAAGCACAACTTCCATTTTGAGAGAATTGTCCACCATCTTGTTGAATGAAGGGTATACTTGCATTTGGATATTATATTTTAACTTAGGAATCAGATTATTAACAAAGATGTCCATCTTCTCAGAATCAGGAATGGGTCATGAATATCTACAAAACATCTTTCTCCAACGTTGAAGGAAAGTGAGAAAAGGTTCTCCTATCCTCTGTTTGGTATTACAGAGCTCGATCATGGTGATCAGATGATGAATGTTATAAGAGTATTGTTGGAGAAACAATTCAACCAGTTCCTCAAAAGATTTAATTCACACAGGAAGGCTTGAAAACCACTACATAGCTTGTCCTCCTAGACTTCTTGGAAAAAGACCCATGACATATATTTGTTCGTGCATGAACTCCATACATAAAGCATAGAATTCTCAGACATGGTCTTAAGGATCTAAGTTACCGTCATATTTGTCAAACTTAGGAATTTCCACTCTTGAAGGAAATGGAGGCATGTAAAGGTTCTTGTCAAATGGGAATGGGCAGATCATGTCCAAAGAATACTACGTAGATGATTTATCCTTATTTTTCATTTCCTTGATTTCAATTTTCAATGATTGCAATTATTTGTTTACCAATGCTAGTGGTGTCTCTTATTCTTTAGTGATAAGGCTTTCAATGTTATAATCAATGGGAAGTTTAGCTCCTTGTTTTCCCAACTCTAGAAAATGCTCTTCTTTTTCTCTGGCCATGATAATTTTCATCATAATTCAGAAATCCTTATCATTTTGACAGCTATTTATAACAACTTCTGTAGGTTCAGAAGCTTCAGGCCCGCTAGATGAGGAGTCACTGTTAGTAGCATGGGTTCTAACATTATCATGAGTATTGTGTTTAGCAACTTCTGTTTCTTGCCTTTCTCTAGACATGGTGGGAGATAAGGGTTGATCAAAAATTGGTATACTTGATGATGAAGGTTTCTCAGAGATGGGGTCTTCTATAAAGACTAGATTAGTCTGTAATAAAAAGGATTATCCCTTACCTTTGGTAGTTGTCTTACGATAAATTATGGTTTGAACAGGCATTTAAAATTGACGTGACCGAGAGCCAGAGGTGATACAGATGACAAGATCAAATCGGATCTAGTTATTTATTTAAGGTAATGATTGAGTAAAGTGATTGAGACCAAGTATAGTTTCAAGAATGATCTATCATGTATAAGATGTGATATAAGCATATTAGGTTGATCAGATTGATGTAGGATTGATTGAACTAGCTAAGATATAATTGACAAAATCATGTAACACAATGGAAGGGGTACACTATCAAGATTGTTTATGCTCATGATGAAAAAGACCAGATATACGCTCATTGTAGATTGATTAGGCAAGTATGACAGGTCTGGAAAAGCACGCAAAAAGACAGGTGTATGAACTGACAAAATTAGAGGCTCGTACAACAGAATACTATGACTCGGACGATAGTTTAGTAACTTCCAGACGATAGACTGGGAATCTTGTACGAGTTGCTGCCTTAAGATGTTTTGACTCCTACGACAATTTATCACTTCTTAGACAACAATTAGTATTAACTTGTGTAGTCACATAAATCTGACCATTTTTAATTAAATAAATATTTTCTATTTATTTGATTAAAAATCCACTAGCCATCAGTTAATTAAATTGACATTTAATTAATCCATCTTCAAAGTATTCTCCTATTAATTAAATAAATTATTCAATTTATTTAAATTAATTCATTAAACCAAAATCACAATCAATTAAATGAATAAATCCTATTTATTCAATTTAACCCCCTTTCCTCTTTTAAATAAATTAAATAAAATATTTATTTAAATCATTAAAATCCCCCCACTTGCATTTTCCTAAAAATGCAACTTGCACCTATTTATTGAAATAAATGAATTTTATTTTAATAAAAATCCTATTTTCCCTCACCCACCAAACCCACTTGCAATCTTAATCCCCTTCTAGATACTTCTAAATGCCTTTCTAATTAGCCTAATCCATCCCCTAATTATTGTCACATTCCTAAGCAACTTGGAGTCACTTCTCAAAGACTTCAAAGTCTTTGAAAAACATTAAATGCTTTGTGTGTTCAACAATTTTGTTGGCATTATGAGAACTAGTATGAGGACATAATGAAATTGTATGTTGTCGTTGTTGTCAATATGCTGAAGAGGTGAGAACCGGCATATGAGAGAACCAGCATAACATTGTGAACCGGCATTTGTGCCAAAGTGAAGCGGTGTGCTTGTTCAAGGTGAATCGGCATATGGTTATGGGAACCGGCACATGGAAGCGTTGTATGACTACCGGTTTGTAGTCTCAACTTCAGGGTTTATGGTTTAAGTGCTTCAAGCCTATGTGGCTCAACTGGTGACATTGTGTGATGAGTTAGCATTGTAATGAGGAACAGATCATTTTGCCATGTCAGCCTTGTGCGCGTGAAGGATCTTGCATGAAGGAGATTGTTCCTATCTACCTCGGGAATGTGCAAAGTCTATAAAATGATGATAATGTGTGATGGGTTATTAGCCGCCATGAAATCGGTGAAAATGGACGATGGAGAATGTCTTGAGATTGGATCAAGACTATTGCAATTAATGGAGTGTTCTCAACAGTCAAGATTGAACCGTTTGAATTCCTTAACCTAACAGGTTTAGGGTTTAGGGTTTATGCTATCGACCTATATGTTTTCCTATAAGGACGATGTTGTGTCTCTTTCTTAGGTTGTTGGCAAAAGTTATGTGTGTGTATCGGATAGAAGGGATACGTAATTCTTGCCAGACCAAAAGGAGAGAAGTGATACCTACATAATGTAAGTGCAGAAGGTGAAGAGGAGCTTAAGCAGATCCACATTGGCATTGAGTGTTGTTACCAGATCATTGTAATACCTGTTGATCTCTAACAACCTCAACAGTTGGAAAATCCCTTAACAGGGTAGCCTTAACCAGCTTGTTGTAAATCCTTTAACAGGGTAATTCAAAGCTATTGAGTTCGAGATCCTTTAGCTATTGAGTTCTTGAAATCCTCTAACAAGATAACCTTTAACAGGGTTTAACCCTTAACCGGGTATTGTAGCCATCCCTTAACCGGGTGATCTTTAACAGGATCAGTTCCTAGTAGAACCTATTGTAATGTCTCTAACCGAACAAGGCTCCTAACAGAGCGGACTTCTAAAGAGTTCAAAAATAGCTTGTGGGTATTCATCCCCACCGTGGTTTTTCTTAGTTGGGTTTCCACCTGAAAAATGTGTGTGTCATGTGTGATGCTTTTATCTTGTGATGCTTTCCTATTGCTTGTCAAGCTTATGATGGTTCTGTGTTTTATGTCTGTCAATAAAACATGTTGAACTAGCTGTTATTATGATCTGATGATAGATTACCTATTTATGCATAAGGGTGAAATGGTAGTGTAGTCTTGAGTTGAGTGAAAAGCTAAGTGAGTAATTGGTTAGTGCTTGTCTCAGTCATTCTTAGCTTTACTGGTTGCACTATGTTTCAAACCAGTGTCACTGATTGCCAGTCATTTGAAGTGTCTGTTGTCAAACCGGTTTAAGACTATATTTTTGTCTGTACTAATTTACCCCCCCTCTCAGTACTGGGTTAGTACTATCCATTCATCCCCCTCTATTGTCACATTCCTAAGCAACTTGGAGTTACTTCTCAAAGACTTCAAAGTCTTTGAAAAACATTAAATGCTTTGTGTGTTCAACAATTTAACTTCTAAAGTCTTCCAAACCACTTATGGCTCTTACATGACCATTAATGGTTAAATCCACTTGCACCCATGGTTAGAGAATTTGACCCCTAACTTAACCCTCATGTGACTCATGTGTCTCCTCAAACATTTATTGCTTTGACCATGGTTATCCCTTTAACCTTTGCACAAGGTTTATCCATTGGATAAAAGCATTATTCTTTGGATAATGAATTTATTCACTCAACCCAACCTTGACCTTAACTCCCAAGTTAACTCTCAGGTCATGTCAAGCATTTAATTCTTCTTCCCTCTCCTCTCAACCTATCTCATATTGACACTTTTCATCTTGGGATTGGGTTGAAAGCCCTCACATGGATTTAATATCATTCAATCCTGACCCTTGTTGAGATTACTCAATCTCAACCATCCATTGCTCCATTTTTCCTATAAATAAAGCCCATTTCTTCATAATCCCGATCTTGAAAACTTGTATGCATTTAATCTATAGTCAATTTTAGAGAGCATTTTAGCATAAAATCACTAATATACTGTCATTTTGGACTAAAATAAATCTTAGTTCATTTCATAGCATCTAATATTTAGCTTATTTTTACACTTGCATAGCATAAGTTTAGAAGCATTTTCAATCTTAAATCTCCATAAGACATCCATAGTGCAAAAATTTGTTGAGAGCTACACTAATTTGGAACTTAGAGAGGAGAGGAACAAGGGAGAAGGAGCTAAGAGCATGGTAGAAGGCATTTGGAGATGCCTTGTTGTATTTGCTTCCATAGTTAAATATTTCATCATGTTTTTAGTGTCTCTTTTGGTATGCCTTCTTAGACTTTTCTTGGTTGATTAACACTAACGTGTCTTTGTTTCTGGTGTTTTTGTGTGTTATACGACCACAGGTTCTAGTCTAACATTGTTCATTTTGCAGAGCATCATTTGGTGAACCCGACGTGAATCCAACGACAACCTTGTTTCTTTTTTTTAGACAAACTAACTTTTTGACTGTTTTACTTGACACATAGGTCGCGCTTCGATGCTTTTGTTCGCGCTTTAGCGCTATCCTTTTTGGTCTTCTAGCGCTTTTGTTTTTACAATAGCTTTATTGTCCAAAAATTAGTGCTTTTTTTAATAGTATAGCGCTATTTTTCATTAGTTAGCACGTTTGTTTCAGAATTAGCACTTTTGTATTGCTACATAAATATTTTGTTTTAGCGCTTTTGTTTTTACTTTAGCGCGTTTGTGTTAAGTAGCGCTTTTGTTTTCACATAGAGTAGTGCTATTGTAACAAAACGTTGTAAAAAAGGCCTTGTAACCAATAAATTTATTTTTTTAGGCTTGTGGAAGCCCACCAAATAAGGCGGATTTTACTAACTGTTTTTCTCTGTTTTGCAGGTTTAAATTAGATTAAAGAGTAAATTTATTTTTTTAACTAACTTTCCTTTCAAAGTTGGTCTTAAAATGAATTCACTTTCTTATTTTTGTTTAAAATTGAACTTCACACTTCTTTTTGGGTTCTAAAATTAAATCACACTTTTCAGCTTGGGTTTAAAAACGAACTTCATTTGTCCAAGTTAAAAAGAACAACAAATTCAAAATCCCACAAATTTCCTTTCATTGCAAGTTAGGATACACTTTATTTTTGGTGCTTAAAACAAGACAAACAAATCTCATTTTTATTGCATCAAACTTAAGGAAATTCACAATCAACACTTCAATTTTGTCCAAGTAAAAAGAACAATCAACTTGTCTCATTTTGCAAAACGATTGACTTCATGCATACGTGTTTCAATTTCAGTTGACAAGGATTTCAAATTCCTAGTTTACTCAAACATATTGCCTTTGAAGTTAAAAAGAACATCATGGTTGTTGGAGCAACATATCCAAATAGATAGAACATCATTGCAATGACAAGTTAAAAAGAACAAGTGTATTTTGTGTTTGGCACACTTGTGCAAAAGAGTTTGTCGAGTGGTCCTACTTCTAACACACACTATCCTCTCCCTTGGCTTTTGTGGTCCTAGGTGCAAGAGAAAGGTGTTAGTAACACTCAAGTTTCAATTTTTAAGAGAGGCCTACCAAGAGACACATCACTCTTGGGAATGACCTCGAGTAGTAAATCCTTCGATCCGCTATAGAAATCAGGTGAGAGCGAAAGTTGTAGCCTTGGGTATAGTTGTTCCTACAGTGTAACTTGCCGAAAGGACAAATGGGCCCCACCACAAGTTACAAGGCTCTTAAGTGAGTCACTGCAGAATGAACTTATGTCCAAAAACATCGACAAAAACTAAACACCTTTAAGTAGTAGCCCACCCATTCTATTGATTGAGGATATTTGTGATAAATTCAATGCAAGAGCATAGAAGGTTTTTCTCCCAAGATACTCACCATACATATTTCCTTGAGTAGAAACATAGCTTTTTGAAAGGTTACTTGTAGCCCGATAAAAGTGGTGACTCCCCCATCATAGGGATCATCTATTTTTTATGCTCATGCAAGACTTAGTATATCACATCCTAACCTACCACAGCGAGATTCATAAGGTATGTAGTACCAAAGTTGAAGAAATATCAAGATGTGGGCTGAAATTATCGCAACTGGCCATTTGACCTTAGGGATAAAGAGTGTTTGAAGTGTTTTCATTTTTGAGTCAAGACCAGTGCAAATTGAGCTGACTTCAGGCTTGGAAAAAACACCTAAAATACATTTGAAGGAAAGGGTCATAAAAAGTTCAAAAGATTGGGTTGATCTAGACCCATACTTACTTGTGCCTTTTGAGGCAACATTCTTGCGTTTGTGTGCTTTCTTTGTTTTCTTGTCAAAGAAACATCATAAACCCAAATCAAAACAAGTATTCATCCAACACCAACATTTTCAAAACACAAAAAGATCAAAAATAAAGAGCAACAATCAAAAGTATCAAAACTATATGACCATTCTTCACATTTTGAGAAAGAAGAAAATCATCAACACATCAACTTGAAGAAAAGACCATTGAGCTCAAAGGCTTTTATCAAAAGGAGGAAATTCTTCTATCTTAATAGACAAATCTTTGTCTCTCATAGAACCTTCTTACATCACATGCATCTATACCTTCAAGGGAAATCAAATGAGTTTGATCAAGAATCATTAAACCGCAGAGCTTTTACTCAATATAGAGCTTTGAGTTATCATCAAAATAAGGGAGGCAAGATCAATCCTACCTTCTTTCCAGATATTTGTATCGCATATAACTCAACTAGAGTAGAACCACCAACCCCTGAACAAGAAGAGGAAGAGTTTGTTCCTTTTGTAACACAAAGTTTCTATTGAAGTTAACATCTCATCCATTATCACATTCCCACATCATCAAATCCATTTCAACTCTCAAAACATCAAGAGGTTTTTGTCCTAAGATCTCTTTCGATATTGCTTGAATCAAACACAATACATCACTTTTTAGAGTGTCTCTACATCTAGGATAAACTCATCCTAAGAGACATTTCTATGCAGGTTAAAACTAGTCTATGAGTGAATCCTCTCATTACTAGGTGGATGAGTCTATAATACATCTCAGATCTCTCTAAACCTTATCACATCAAAACTTTGTCAATCCAACACAACAAGCAATTTCAAGGATGAACTTCGGTAGTATCTACCTTTAGTGCTAGAGATCTGTATGCAAAACACTTCACCAAACAGTAATCTTTCATTTCATCATCAACTCATCATCATTATCATAAAACTTCAACAAAAACTTGTACACAAAATGGCTCAAACCAGGTCCAGGTCTAGACAACAAGAAATTGAAGAGGAAGAGGAGGAAAATATCAATGAATTCCAAGAAGCCCTTGGACGAGATGCAAATGATGACAATCCAAGTACTCCTACTCCTGTAGCAATAGAAAGGGCACAATACAACCCTCTCTTTAATCGACTATTTGATGAAATACTCAGGAGCAATGTCGATGCTCACTTTTTAAGACTTGCTCAAGAGGGGGCTAAACTACCCTCTAACTTTGATGTTGCACAACTAAGGCAAGCATCAGAATGCCAAAGTCGCTATGAGGATGAAAGAGGTTGAGATCACATTAGATACAACCTTCATCAAGGTAATCCCCCACCTCCTCCTCCTCTAAATGAAATAGACATGTTGCGGCAACAAGTCAAAAATCTCGCCCAACAACTTCATAATGGTGTAAAAACTAATCACTTTTAACTTAATAACATTTGTCCCTATCCCTTCGATAGGAATCTTCATATGCCACCTTTTCCATGAGGGTTTGAAACACCCAATTTTGAAAAGTACCAAGGAAAAGGAGATCCTCGTGATCATGTAAGAGAATTCCATTCAGCTTGCCTCAAAGTGGCATACGAGGACATATACCTAATGCGACTTTTTCTTCAAAGTTTGGGAGGAACAACCACATAATTGTTTTCCCGACTACCAAGTGACATTAGGACCTTTGAAGAACTAGTCTAGAAGTTCCTGACACATTAGTCACACAACATTGAACGTGATATCACCATGGCTGATCTATGTAGCACTAAGCAAAAACCAGGCGAGCTATTTTTAGTCTTTCTACAACAATGGCGTCAAATGTCTAGCAAATGTTCTCTTTAGTTACCTGAACAAGAACTAGTGGAAATATTTATTTCCAACTGTTGGCCACAATATTGTACACGGAAATAAAACTAGTTAATTAAGTTGTAATTGTGTTGGTTAGTTGGCAACCAAGGGGTGGTAGTTGCGGTGCAACGGTTGGCGCTCGCACCCCCTCGACATCTTTATATACTTCGGAATGTAACTTGTAAGGGGAACACTTATGAATGGAATAACATTTGATATATTGCATCTGATATCTATGGCATTATTATTCTGCATTACGTGTTTTATCTGTGTGCTTTAAGTTATTCACCCGAGAGGGTAAACATTTGGTGTCATTGCCTAGACGTACTCGCGAACGAAAGATGCGGATGGCGCACGGACGCCATGGGCCTACCCATCGGTGAGATGAACCCAAAGACCGACGACGTGCACACGGAACAAGAGGCGAAGGGGAAATTGAACCCTATAATAATCCCGGCACAATGTTGATATAAATTATGGTCGAAAGGGAAAAATTAAAAAAAAAAAAAGAATTGTGTACATGGTGTGTGCTTGCTATGTACGGAGGTGATTTACGCCAAATATATTAAATAAAGACATAAATAAGAAAGCAGAAATAGACAAGTGGGAGGCCACATAGAGGGCCTTGATTCTAAAGCAGCAAGTAGAACAGAGACAGAGGCTGAGGCAACTTGCCGAAGGGAACCACAGAGGTGTCACGAAGGGTGCAGAAGCCGAGGAAGTTTCTATGCGTCGCCAGAACACCATAGGGCACGGAGCCATGAAGAGTTTCTGGAGAAAACAAGGTTAAGGAGAGATCTAGTCGAAGAGACTCGGGATCAATTTAGAAACTTATCCCTTACACCACGGAGTGAAGATCACCAACGGGAACCAGGAGTGGTTGCAAGTGGGAGAAAAGGGGAGGGAAACCATATGGGTGTAGGTGCCACACACGACAGGAAAAACACCGTACCTCCAGTCGCCCACGCAGGACACACCACCGGCGCCACCAGAGGAAGCAGCGCAAGGTCACAGACACAGGCACTACTGCCCCCAGGAAGATGACCCGCGATGGCGAGTAAACAAAAATTGCCAAAGTTCATAGGGGATGGCAAGGAAGACCCCTTATGTAACTATCGTACATGTGAAACCATTTGGTTTGCCAACGGAGTGACAAACCAGGATGACTGGGTACAACAGTTTCCAGCCACGTTACGTGGAGTTGCCATAGATTGGTACTCTGATGTGGACAAGCAAAAAGTGGCCACGTGGGCCAATCTAAAGAAGGAATTCATGGAGGAGTTTTGGTTGCTCCGTGATGACAATGAAATTGTAACGGAGATATACAGTACCAAACAAGGTACCAAGGAGACAGTACGGGCATACAGCAGGAGGCTGAAGGAATTGCTGGGAAAAATGGAGAGTCAACCAGCAGATGGGTTGAAAAAGCGATGGTTCATGGAGGGACTAAAGAATTCCCTCCAAAGGAAGATGAAAATCATTCCACCTACATCATATGACGATGCCTATAATAGGGCGATGGACCTAGAGAGCAAATACAAAACGTCAAAGAAGAAGAAAAGTAATAAATATTCATCTGACGATGATGAAGACTCTAACAAGGAAAGCAGTAGCAGTGGCGAATCGAGTAAAAAGGTGCATGCTCTCCAAAAGGACATGGAATGAATGTTGAAAGAATTCAAAGCCATGAAGGGGAGTACAAGTAAGACTGAAGAAAATGACATGTGGTGTACCGACTGTAGGAGTGACGAACACACTAAGGGGTCCTGTCCCAAGAAGGCTTTCTGCGACATTTGTCAGATTGCGGGACATTTGACAAAGGAATGTCCCTACAATATGAAAACCAGGAGCCAACAAGTTCTCTTCACGCAAGAGCAGCCGGCCATCAGAACTTTGCAAACCAACACAACGGCATCATCTGGAGGTTACTGGGACAACATATGCAGCGGCAGAAGGAATAGCAACAATAACAATAACGGAAGCTGTATCCAGTATGACGCCAAGGGCCGGCCAATTATCCAATGTAGGGTCTGTAATCAGTGGGGGCACTTCGCCCGTGATTGCACGAAGGAAGCCACCCCTCAGCACCTCTGCCGATGGTGTGGGTCGGGTGACCATGAGGACGCAAATTACCCACAAGCAGGGGTTAATCTCCTCAACATTGAGAAGGCTGAGAAGACTGGTGAGAAAGAAGTACTAGCGATCACCCGTGCCCAGACGAAAAAAACCACTTATCCCAACCCCCGTACGGAGAAGGAGAGATTACAGGAGGCAAAGGCCAATATTGAACATGAGATGATAGCCAAACGATGGGACAACGAGGTGGCGAGTACATCATCCCGTACGGAAGCGGAAAATAACATCATTGGGCAAGTACTGCAGATGGAAGTACCTATAAGGGTAAAGGACCTTCTAGAAACAATGCCATAGTTAAGAACTGCCATTTTTAATTCCATACAAACCACTGCGCAGGCACCTTTGTGTGCCACACGAGCAGAAGTTACGGTCAGCCCCTCGGCTGACCTAATGTTGTTGGCCTTAAATAGTGGTCAGCATCCTGTTATAGTAGAGATGGGAATTCTCGGGGCTATCCTCAAAGACACCATCATGGACGGAGGTTCGAGGGTGAATGTACTGCCAGAGGATACGTGGAAGAAGTTGGGGAAGCCAAAACTATGGCCACCCACGTTCAACTTGGTAGATGCAGACCAGCACGACATCAAGCCACTCGGCACCCTGATGGCCCAGTCGGTCACCATCGGCACGCAACCTTTCATACTAGATTTTGTGGTAATCCCACTCAAGAAGAAGGGGTACGACGCCATCTTAGGCAGAGGGTGGCTGGTTACAACAAAGGTGAACCACGACTAGAAAAAGAACACCCTTTCTATGGAGAAAGGGGGGCGGAAGTACACCATTGATCTGAGGACCCAGGTTGTTGACGAGGAACTGGCATCATCTTCAGAATCGGAGGATGAAGGAAAAGTTGACCCGAGGGCCGAAGGACAGGGCTGTAGGGAGCCCAACGACGAAGGGATTCTCCAACTAGGAGAGTGCTCCGAGGATGAGATAGGGTCATTGAACGGGCTCTTCCATTGGCAGATGGAGGATTATGAAATGTTCCAGAGTTACAAGCTCGAAGTAGAGGAACCAGAGCAAGTGATAGAGGAGGTGAACCTGCCGAAATATAGAGAGTATTGGAAGGGAGACGCCCCAAACCTCAGTGACATAGATAATCCGAAGAACAATTGTGTCGACAACACTGGGAACCCTGTGTGGAAGGCCGCAGCCTTCAAAATCTTTATTATTATTCTTCTTCTTATGTACGAGAAGGAGACCGTGGTCCTTGTAGAATTTGTGGTTCCAGGTCTTCGGATGGCCATTGAAAATAGATTGGCCACCAACGGGTCCAAATTGAAACCCTACCACGCGAAGCACGCAAGGGACCTGAGAGGCCGGAAGGGCACCTGAGAGGCCGGAGGGGGACTCGAGAGGATGGAAGGGGACTCGAGAGGCTAGGCAAGTGACTTGAGAGGCACAAGACCACAGCGGGAGACCCTCCGGTGAGGCAAACCGAGAAAAGGCGATCCCGGAGGCACGAAACCCGAGCCAAATCTGGACAATTAAAAAAAAAACCACTGTACGGGTCCATACGGCTACCAAAAAAAAAAGTCATGGGGCCACCGTACGGTGATTCCACCGGCGGCGGTCACACCGACGGTGGGGCCACCGAAGGTGGAATCACCGTGCGGTGGTCACACCGACGGTGGGGCCACCAGCGGTGGATGCCACCGTGTGGTGGACACCCGCACGTTGCACTTGAAACTTGTACCACACAGCCCACATAAGGAAAAAGAAGAAGAAGGAAACCCCGCGGAGGTGTCAGTGCTATTGTTGACCGTATGGGGAGGTTGCATGGCCGGGACACAAAAAAATAAAATGATGACGACCAGATTGAAAAATTATTCAATGACATCTAGAGCTTGGACACTGAAAATATTGGAGTGGAGAAGAAGGGTTTTGACACCTTAAAATATCACAGAAATGATGTGCGCCATGGACTTTCGTATGGTTCTGAGGGTTGTAAATTGGTGCTAGTGGCGGGGGCACTGCCCCCAGACCCCGCAAGGGGCACTACCCCTCGACCTCGTTGGGTCGTTGCCCCAGACCCCGCAGGGGCACTACCCCTCGACCCCGTTGGGGGCGTTGCCCCCAGACCCCTAGTTTATTTTTGAGCTACAGAATACCACAAGAAGTGTTGTGGTTGTCCGTACTATGAGAAAGAAGCCTGCAGCTAAGCATTGGCGGGGAAGCCATAAGCCGTAGAAGGAGACGAATTTGGAGGTTGGGAACAAACAGAGTTTGAGGGAAGGCATTGCAGGTCCGCGCAGTTGTATGACACCAGGGAGTTATTTAGTTCAGTTTTTAGCTTTTGGGGAGTGTGATGCAGGATTTGAGGTGTCTCCTAGCCTTTGTGCCAGTGGGTTGTGGCCACCTCCAAGCAGGAATGGTATGCTTTGAGGAACTTGAAGTAGGTCTCGGTTGGATGTGAGGTTGCCTTGGTGGATGCAGAGAGGGGAGGAGCTGACCACCAGGTTGGAGGCAATACTAGCATGAGACTTAGCTCAATGTACCCAGGAGTTGGATGCTGAGAGGGCAACGTGGGTGGATATCGAGGACAAATTGGCTAGGGAGACAGTATCATTTGAGTAGCAGTTGGTGGAGGTTGAGACTGAAAAAGCACGTTTTGTAGACAAGTTTGGTTTAGGCACAAGAGAACTGTGATGTCAAAGAGGCACTTGAGCATCGGATGGTAGCAGAAAAGGGTTTTCAGGCAAGGACGTAGCCAGTGTATAAGTTCCGGGCTCGACTGGCATCAGCAGTTCTGTTTCATGTCATCTCTATTTTGTGTTAAGTCATCCGGAGACGACTTCTTTTCTTTTGGGGGGATGATGTTGGCGGCAATATTGTACATGGAAATAAAACTAGTTAATTAAGTTGTAATTGTGTTGGTTAGTTGGCAACCGAGGGGTGGTAGTTGCGGTGTGATGGTTGGTGCTCGCACCCCCTCAGCATCTTTATATACTTCAGAATGTAACTTGTAAGGGGAACACTTATGAATGGAATAACATCTGATATATTGCATCTGATATCTATGGCATTATTATTCTACATTACGTGTTTTATCTGTGTCCTTTAAGTTATTCACCCGAGAGGGTAAACACCAACTTAAATGACAAAATGGAATTTCACCTAGACATAAAAGACACAGACTCTTTCAATGACATGATCACCAAAGGTTTAAAATGTAAACAAACTCTCATATCAAGATATACAATGAGCCAAAGGATGGCCCTCGCCCATGCTTCAATAGTGATAAGCCTAATTTTTGGAACAAAAACAAAAACGTCGTCAATGACGGGGTTGTGGATGCAAGAACTATCAAAAGTGCACAACCTATCGTCCAATTTGCAAGATAGAACCCCCCACCCAAGAATAACATAGTTGCTCCTCCAAATAAAGGACGCAATACATCTCAAGAGGAACCCAGACAATGCTAGCAAAATTTTAAACCAAAACGAACATACACTCCGTTAGGGGAACCCATTGAAACAGTGTTACGTCAGTTGGTTTCTCAAAATATGGTGACCATACCCAAAACATCAAATTATGAACCTCAAGTTAAACCTTCATGGTGGAGAGATACTGAACATAGCAATTTCCATCAAGGAAAAGGGCATAAGACAAGGAATTGTCACAGATTGAAAGATTTTATTCAGGATCTTATTGACCGAGGTGAAATCGAAATCGAAGGACATGACCTACAAAAACAACAAACAATGATCATCTTATGTTCAAAAATCCACTTCCATCACAAGATCAAAGGGGTCCTTCCACTTCAAAGAGAAACACAAACACCACTAATTATATGCAAGTCGCGTATAATTACACTGTGAATCACTTGTATGATGCCAGTGAACAAATTACAACTATTACCATCAAAAATCTCAGCTCCACCTGCAATGTTGTTACACGTCGTGGCAAGATTACCATAAAAGCAGCTCCACAAGGCACCCCATCTATCCCAAAGAAGTATAACCTTGTGGATCAATTAGATAAAATGCCCACACTGATATCTATCTTAGAGTTATTGCACCTATCCCCATCTCATAAAACAATCTTGGATCAAGCTCTCCAAGAGGCATCAGTCCCCGCAAACCTAAACACAGATCAGTTCCAAGTTATGGTTGGCAATCTAAGGTCATTACCTTGTCTCACTTTCTCTGAAAGTGACAACTCATCCTTCCAGCAACCTCACAATGCCTCACTCCACATTGAAGGGTTTATCAACTAGCATAGGATCAAGTGAGTCTTGATCGAGAATGGAGCAGGCCTGAATATCTATACACTACAATTAGTCACAGCTTTGGGATATGCAATTGAATCAGTGGATCCCCACAAGAAGATAACAATCAAAGCCTATGATGATGTAGAGCGTTCATCCAAAGGAGTTGTTGTGCTACCAATCTGAGTGGGCCCTATGGTGAAACACATCATCTGTCAAGTTCCAAACCTTCCTCTACCATACAATTTGTTGTTAGGAAGACCTTGGATACACTCCATGCAAGCTGTTCCATCCACTTACCATCAGTGTATCAAATTCCCTCATAATGGTGTAGAAATTACAATCCTGGGAGATGCAAACCCCTTTGCATATTGTCATAATATAAGTCATCAACCAGAGATTACCGTTCCCAACAACAGAGAAGCCATCTCATCCACCTCATATGTAAGTCCAGCCTCTCTTTCCAGTTCAAATACCACTATACCCAAGCAAGAGAAGCTTAAGATGAAAATAGCAGAGGAAGGTCCTGGGGAGTACAATTTGAGCCAACTCTTTGTGTTGGACAAATGCCTACTTCTCCTAGAACTCATGGTAAAGCTCAATGGTTACTTCAAACACCACCGATCAAGCCAGCATGTACTTTGATGTTGTTCATCCTTGGAAAGAGTCGAGAAGAAGAAACCAGAGATGAGGACTTAGCAGAATGGATCTATAAAGACCCAATCACCGCAAACATCCCACAAGCTAAGCTTCCCACCGATCAATATGGAAAAGGCCTTCTCATTATGCAAAGAATGGGTTATGATGGTTAGACTACTTTGGGACCTTGCAAGAAAGGAAGACATGATTTGTTGTAGCCAAAGTTAAAGCCCAAAGATAACACAGGCTTAGGCTTTCAAAAGGAGATCCTTCCTAAACTCAGATTCAAAGAAAAACCTAGCAAACCTCTATATCAACCTACTACAAAGAAGTCACCTTTGATTATATCAACAGCACCAAAAACCACACCAACTGCCCCATTGAGGCTAAAAATCCCAGCAAAACCATCCACAGCACCAGTCATCCCACCAATCAAACCAGCAACTCCATCAACAACAGAAATAACATCAATAGCACCATTAGCAGCAACAACTGTATCAGAACCCATAGCAGTATCGACAACATCGGCAATTTCAGTAGAAGTAGCAGATTCAACACTACCAATACTTCCTAGATCGGATTCATTGATCCCCATAATCCTTCCTGCACCACCAATCATTTTATCTACAAAGGTACATCAACCGATCACACTTACAGTGTTTAACTAAAAGGACATCCCAGTATGGTATAGTAATCAGATACTGGAAAGTGACTCAGAGATTGACTCACATGAGTGGGAATTTGATTTCGTCCAGCTTAATACTTCAGATGAGGAAGACACATCACTACCTCCACCTCGCAAAGACATCCATGTTTATAGAGAAGCATAGATAAAGACCTCTTGGGTTCCTGAACTGGAAACATCTTCCACAGACCCTACGTCACATCCTACGTTTGATTCTGACAGGGAGAGTACCATCAACGACCTTCACCACAACATTTTAACCCTCACTGACACATCTAACAAACTTAACCTAATTGATGAGGTAATGCCCATTATCCATCCTAAACTCATCGAATGGAACTAGCCTAATCCCCCATGCCTTGACCACTTCCAAAATGATGAGGTGATCATTGACTTTTTGGAACTACAGGATAACATACCAAGTGGGGATCACAAAGCTAGATTTACCATTGAACTTAATAGTGCAGCATACTTTGAGGCGGATACCAAACCTTTCAACTACAAAAATATAACAATAAAACATGGATCTTCCAGTAAAAACCACACTATGGCACTATTTGATCCCACAAAAGTAAAAAGAAAGAGTGTATCCAATGGTGAAAACCTCTTTGAGGTGCCAGAGGATGAAAGGTTTGACATTTTCCCCTCTAGTACACAGCAAGAATGATCAACAATTCTCATCGAGGAAACAAAAGAATACAATGTGGGGACTCCTGAGACTCCTCACCTCATACATCTGGCATCTCTTTTAGCTCCAGAGGAACAACCTAAGTTTGTTGAATTCTTCCAGAAGCATTAGATCAACTTTGCATGGTCATATGCAGACATGCCTAGTCTTGATCTGGATTTAGTCATGCATCACCTCACCGTAGCAGAAGGATCCAAACCTGTCAAGAGGAAACTTCGCAAGATGCATCCACAGATTGTAGTATTAGTCAAAGCAGAACTTAAGAAACTCCTAGATGTTGGTTTTATTAGACAAATTGATTATGTGGATTGGATATCCAATATTGTACCTGTTGGCAAACCAAATGGGGGCATCCATATCTGTACTGACTTCAGAGATCTGAATAAGGCATGTCCTAAAGATGACTTCCCCCTACCAAACATCGACATAATAGTGGACCTAACAGCAAGATATGCCATGCTTTCAGCCATGGATGGCTTTTCAAGGTACAACCAGATAAAGATCGCACCAGAGGATCAACATAAGACGACCTTCACATGTCCATGGGGAACATACTACTGGAATGTAATGCCTTTTGGTCTAAAGAATGCAGGAGTGACCTATCAAACAACAATGACCATCATCTTCCATGACATGACACATACCATAATAGAAGATTATGTTGATGACTTATTGGCAAAATCACTAACAAGAGAAGGTCATCTGGAAATATAAGATAAAATCTTTGATAGACTGGAACAATATCATGTTCGACTCAACCCAAAGAAATGTGTCTTTGGAGTAACCTCAGGGAAGCTTCTAGGATACATCATCTCAAGCAAAGGCATTGAGGTCGAACCGACCAAAGTCAAAGCAATCATGGACATGCCACCTCCACAGAACATCAGTCAACTAAGGACGTTACAAGGATGACTACAATCCATCTGAAGATTCATTGCACAACTAGTGGATAAGTGTCACCCATTTACACACTTATTACACAAGAACATCCACTTTCAATGGGATACCAGATGCCAGCAAGCATTCCAGATGCTTAAAAAATATCTCATGAATACACCATTGTTGATCCCACCAGATCCAAGTAGACCCTTATTGCTCTATATTTCAGCAACAAGTACAGCATTGGGTGTACTACTGGCACAACATAATGCAAAAGGGAAAGAGTGTGCTATCTACTACATCTCTCACACATTGGTTGGCTATGAACTCAATTACACGCCTATTGAGCGAGCTTGCCTAGCAGTAATCTTGGCAGCTACTAAAATAAGGCACTATTTGTTAACACATAAAGTACAACTCATTGCCAAAATCAATCCACTAAAGTACTTACTCAGCAAAGAAGCATTGACTGGCTGCTTGGCCAAATGGGTAATGATTTTAAGTGAATTTGACATCGAGTATGTGGACCGCAAGGCTATCAAGGGTCAAGTTATTGCAGATCAGTTGGCTGATGGACCACTCATAGGCGATCATCCTCTCATTTCCAATTTTCTAGATGAAGAGATAATCATGATCATAGCAGCACAACCCTGGAAACTATACTTTGATGGTTCATACACTAGGCATGGCTCGGGGGCAGGTATCCTGTTTATCACACCTCAAGGTGACAGCATCTCAAAGTCTTATAGGCTCACATTTCCATGCACAAACAACATATCAGAGTATGAGGCCTTGATTATAGGACTTAGACTAGCCATACAATGGAAATTGAAAGAGCTACAGATATATGGTGACTCCCAACTGGTCATCCAACAAGTAACAGATGAATATCAAACCAAGGATGACAAACTCATGTCGTACAAACAAATGGTGGACAAATTAAAGGTATCATTCACTACTATCACCTTTGAGCAGATACCCAGAGATTAGAATCTAGCTGCTGACAATATGGCTACCATTGCATCTCTCCTAGATCTCCCACAAAATTCAACACGCTATGAGTTCTTGGTAGAACAGCTTTGGATTCCCGCTTATGATATCCCCGAATCTAAGATGATATGTCACCTTGTCAGTTCCAAATCCCCATGGTATG
Organism: Cryptomeria japonica; assembly: GCF_030272615.1. Lineage (NCBI taxonomy): Eukaryota > Viridiplantae > Streptophyta > Pinopsida > Cupressales > Cupressaceae > Cryptomeria > Cryptomeria japonica. The sequence goes on from NC_081410.1 coordinate 49,305,479, forward strand.
GTGAGTACTACACCTATCTTTGTGATCACACACTTCCTCCTAACCAAACGAATAACCAACTTAAAACCTTCATTCACCAAACCGCTCAATATATCATTATTGTTGAGACCCTATACCGATGTAGTCTTGATGGTACTCTCCTTGATGTTTGGAACGGGATGAGATAATGAAGGCCTTGGAAGAGGTACATGAAGGAATTTATGGAACTCATGCAAGCGGTCCATCACTAGCCAAGAAACTCATGCACACTGGATACTATTGGCCATCCATGGAAAAAGACTCCTACTATTTTGTCAAAAAATGCAAGAAATGCCAAGTTCATGGAGACCCGATACATGCACCAGCACAGGAATTGCAACCAATCACAACACCATGGCCCTTTTGTCAATGGGGACTTGACCTTGTGGGTAAAATCCATCCATCTTCATCCAACGGCCACAAATTCATCATTACTACCACTGAATACATCACCAAGTGGATCGAAGTTGTTCCACTTACCCAAGTCACTAGCAAGCAGATCGCCTCATTCATCCTTAATTACATCATCTGTCGGTATGGTGTATCCATGTCCATCATCACAGATAATAGTCTTCCTTTCAAAAATCAAGATGTCTATGAGCTCTGTGAGAAGTTTCATATCCAACACCACTTTTCCACTCCCTATTACCCACAAGGAAATGGTCAGGCCGAAGCATCAAACAAGAACATATTGAGAATCCTCAAGAAGACAGTCAATGATGTCGGTCGTGATTGGCATGTTCAATTGAATCCAGCACTATGGGCATACCGAACTGGCATTCGAACCCCTACAGGCACAACTCCCTACTCACTGGTCTACGATGTAGAAGCTATCTTACCTATTGAGGTTGAGCTACCATCACTATGGGTTTCCTTGCATAATCTCATCGATGATGAAGCATACAGAGTCTCATGTCTCCAAGATTTAGAGCTACTTGATGAAAAGCAACAAGCTGCATACAACCACCTCAAAGCCTATCAGCAGCGAATGAGCAAAAGCTATAATCACCGAGTTAGACATCATACATTTAAGGTAGGTGATCTTGTTCTTTGAGAGAATCCTTGTAACCAACCCAACAAAGAACATCAGGGAAAGTTTGAATCAAACTGGTTGGGTCCATATGTTATCACTGTTGTATTTGGGTCTGGGGCATATCAGTTGGCTACTTTAGAAGGAGAACCCCTAGCAGATTCGATCAACAACATGCACCTCAAACGGTTTTATACCTAAGCTTCACAAAGCATCAGGCTCCCGTATATATCCAGAAAAACACCAAAAACATTCAGATAAACGTCTTGAAAAAAATAGTAAAGAAAAATCATGCATCCAAACGGTGAACAACCACTTCGGTGGCACCTTGGGTAAGTGCGATGGTGAAAACCTGGTAAACAGGTGCCACTTGTAAAGGCTATGGCTCCCTTGTCTTTCAAGCTTGTTGTGATCACATTCATTACATGCACTCATCCACCATTCAAAACCACAGCTTGTTATTGATCTGTAATCAAGGATAGTACTTCACGCGTCTTGCATCTCGCTTTTTCATAGTCATATCTAAACTAAGGGCAATACCCTTAACCTATTGATAGAAGTGGATTCTGCATTACTTATGATTCATTGAGTGCTTCATTCAAAACTGTCTCACAAAATACCAAAAACATTCAAAAACACTCACAAAATCCAAAAATATTTTCAAAACATCAAAAATCAATCAAAAATAGGACAACGTTGTGTACATACGAACCCAAGCAGATACCAAATAAATGGTGTGAAATAATCAAACGATGACCACTTATCACATCAACCAAACCATCAACATCAACATGCCAACTATCTTCACAAGGATGCATCCTTCCTTACCAAAACAAAGACAAGATGACATTTTCTTTGACAAGAAAATTATGTTTAAGCTATCAAGTACTTGGTTGATTTGTTAGTTCATTTATATTAGGTTCCTACACTACTTTGGGATATCCACAAGTGATTAGAGTGGTCGGGATGGTTCCTAAGCATTGTTTGTATGTCTTTTGTGAATTATTCCGATGAAATTTTGGGGCATGTCCTAATGGTGTCTACGTGGGAAGTTCACTAAGCTATGTGATCATATGCAAAATATAGTCATAGATCACTATGGCTTGCTGACTACAGTGTATACCTCGACCATATGAGCATGAACCATTATCGAGGGTCTATTTTTATGTTTTATTTATGATGTTTGTTTGCAGGTACAATGCTCCAATCCTTGGTTCCTACTACCTCATCCAAATTTGATGTTATCATGCTCAATGATGAAAATAAAAGCACTATGGATCATCATTCCATCTCATCTGTTTATATTGCATTATGTTGCATGTCACCCATCCATTTAATCATTCATTATTCATATGCATGGTTTTTGTATGCAAGTGTGAACAAGATTAATATGAGTTATATAAAAATTGAGTTGGTCTTGGATACAATCATGACATAGTACTTTGATACATCATAAGCGCATCATGCAAAAGTTAAAACAACCTTGCATTCATCTATCATAATCACATCATCATTGCATTACATTTGGTTGCATTTGCATAAGCCTAGTTCATTATCATTTACTTGCATGTAGGTTTATTAAAATCTTAAATCTTCATTAGCGTGCATTTAATATCATTTAGTTACATTTTATACATATAGTTCATTCTCATTTACTTACATTAGTATCATTATATCATTTCATCATTGCATAATCATGACATTTAGATTCATTTATATGATAAAATTGTCCTTATTTGCATTTACTATCATTATTAACAATTACTATGCAATCATTTAGTGTCAATTACCGATCATCATTTAAACATTTGTAATTTACATTTGTTTATCCATATCACATTCATCTAAAAACCATCTAGATGCATTTACATAAATAAAGCATTCATTCAACACATTGCATTAACATCATTGCATATCATTATTTCATCATTGTATCGACATGAAGCACAAGATCTTGTCTATATCATCATTAGCATCATTTAACTATGCATACATCATCATCATGGCATTACACACATAAGGCATGACATCAACAAATCATGCACATCAACCTGCATCCATATATTGGCATCCCATTCATACAAAATACATATAGACATCATATAGGAATAAATCATCATGAAACATGCATATAAGAATCATCTCATCAACTCATACATAAAACAAAAACAACTATTCGTCTAAGCATACATCATAAGATCATCATCCTGCATACATCCATACATATCATCAAAATGCATATCAACACAAAAATATGGGATCTCCTCATATATCATATCATATCACCAAAAACATACACGTATCAGAGTACAATGAAGTCTAAAATATTGGCTACCAAGAGCCATCCAAGACATAGTCCAAAATGACAATGTAAAAACATAAAAGAATGTCCTCTCAGATGCCACTCTGACCGGATGTTGCACCACTATCACCACCCGCTCCCCCACTAGCCCCTGCACCACCTAATCTATCTCGTCATGGAGGACCCATCACACCCCCACTGCTCTGCATCCTCTGAGACCGCTCTGATCTCTCCCGACGCATCTGTGAATAACTCAGTGCCTGTCGACTAGATGGCACCGCCTAATCATACAAGCCCTGCCAATAATCAACCTCTGTACTTGCTCTTCATACCTCCCTCTCCAATGTATCCATAGAAGACCCCTATCCCTGCACTCTCTCCAAGGCGCGCACTCTCTCCTATAACTGGATCACCCTGTCCATGGCCTGATCTCTCTCCCACAGCACTACAGTCAGCTCTGACTCTCATGCAAACAACTGCACATCTCTAGCGGCCACCTCTGCCTCCATATCCTCTAGTCGAGTTTGCAAAAATAGTATCATATGGTCCCGTAGATCTCCACCTGTAGCTCCCTCCCCCATATCCATAGGTGCCTCTCCAGTGGCTCCCTCTCCAGTCGCTCCCTCCCCTATATCCATAGGTACCTATCCCTCACCTGCATCCCTACCACCTAATCTCATGCCTCCCTGCATCAAAGGTCCCTGAGATAGCTGCAATGGCTGCCCACCTCTCCCTCTCCACTGTAATCATCCACCACCCCCACCTCCACCTCTAAATCCACCACCTCCTCCAAAACCCCCACCCCCTCCTCCTCCTCCTCCTCCATCGCCACCTCCTCTATCCCCACCACCACCATCCCCTCTCCCTCGTCCACCTACTACTCTGTGACCTCCTATCCTCCTCCATCTCTATCCCCTATCCTCCTCAAAATCTGGAATCGGCTCTGCTGGATCTGATATCCGCGGAATCGGATGTGTCACAATGTACTGATTGTATTCATCTAACACCCCTGCATCTACCACCCCTGACCTCATATGCCATGGTATCGCATGTAATGTGTGGAACTCTGCCAATGCCTGATCATAAGGTAACACTCGCCCCCATAAGTACCTCTCTCGTACCACCCGTGCATACTCTCCCAATCCACTAAGCAATCCCTGTCGCCATCCAAACTGTCTCAAAACTTTGCCAGGAAGTTATCTCTCCACATTGTAGGTTGTCCTACCAATGAGGTATCGTGTCATAAACACATAATACAATGCCTCTACATCATCCTCCCAAGGCTCACACTCAATATACGGCCTCCAGATCACTGTATCCAAATCATCCAGTGCCCACTACCACCACTCTAACTTCCCTAGGTGGGGTTGACTCATCATACCTCCATACATGTATACATATGGTTGGTCCACTACTCAAAATCTCAGACTAACTGGTCAGGTAACAGGTAAGTGCTTCCACGCCCAAATATGCAGCAACGTGATCTCCACTCCCAATGAGCCCACCCCTCGATATGCTACCTCATGAAGATCTTGATATAATTGCGATAGCACGCACTGTCCCCATGCAAATTGGGTCCCCTCTATCATCATTTGCTCAATCACCTGACCCCAACCAACGGCAAGTCCATGCGATTGTCGATCTGTACATAGTAGTCCCCCAACAATCCTTGATAGCATTGTTGGTAATGGCTCATACAAGGCTGCTATATCCTCCCAGGCTATCGACCTATCGTCAATAAAGACATCCTCATCAAAAAATATATACACTGTTGTTGTCCCCCATGCTCGGTCATATGTCACCAGCTCTCCTCAAATGGGAATGTGCAGGATGCGCCATACATCCTTCAGTGTCACTATCATCTCCCCCTGTGCTAAGTGAAACGTGCATGTCTCACTATGGCATCGCTTTGCCAATGTTGTGATCAACCCGCGATTCATCTAAATCACGGGCATATACATAACATCATACAGGCCTATCGCTGCAATGCAATCCACCTCGACCTCTGTCAATCGATCACGCAGCACCTGTGTGGCGGGATGCCTCTCGCGCATCTGTAAGACACGAAGATCCTCCTACACACATGCATCAACCATCATCATCAATTGTTTTGTTTCAAACTTTCTTAAGTTTAAACCTAGACTATCAGTAGATACTTTGATCAAGTATCTTTGGGTCTCAATAGGTAAGCAATCATGGCACTCCTAGACTACAACAAGCATTTATCCTAATGACCTAAGTCTCATCGGGGCTGTTATGGTTCAAAACAACTCTCACCTCACCTCTCCATCCATCCATCATTGGTATCCGGAGATTCTTGTTCAAACACACTGGAGCATCTAGTTTCCTAACCAAAAGCACTATTTTGAACACAACAGTGCTAGTATGCTTGCAAAAGCACTAAATCAACTATGCAATAGTGCTAAATAAACAATAGCGTGACATTGACTATACAATAGTGCCACCTCACAACAACAACGATCAATCAACTACTCAATAGCGCTAAACAAACAAAAGCACTAAAGCAGCTATGCAATAGCACTACTTTTGACAACAATGCTAAAACCACTATGCAATAGCGCTAATTTAGTTGACAATAGCGCTAAAACAACGCTATTGTGTTGACACAACTTGGACTAAGCAAAAAACATACCAAAAATGCATGAAATTCAAAAATTTAAATTCACATACCAGTGCTCTGTAGTCGTCTGGCCGCTGGAATCGACAACTCGCTCTAGTCGATGATCTGTTATAGGCATCGGCATCTTGACTTCTGGTTGCTCTTCCAAAAGGTCACTACTAGAGCTCAAATTTCACTATGGACGCGAATGCAAATGAGCTTGTTTTCACCCCTTCCTCCCCATATATACCCTTCGTCGTAACCCTAATTTTACCCCTCTCACCGCCATGGTCCCCGTGAACTTCCAAAGCCTCCCATTTCTCCATTTTATCTCCGATTTCTTCTATTTTGTCACCAATATTGCTAAATTCTTCTCTTCTACCACCCCCCAATTTTCATTATTTTTCGAGAGATCGCCCGATTTTTTGAAATTTTTGGCCCATCTCTTGAGGGGGCATACCACCCATTAAATTAACATTTTATGGAGCATATTTCTTCGCACCTATTTTTCTTTCTTTGAAACGACATGATAAACTGCACCGTCTCAAAGAGGGGCAAATGTAGTCACATAAATCTGTCCATTTTTAATTAAATGAATATTTGTTATTTATTTGATTAAAAATCCACTAGCCATCAGTTAATTAAATTAACATTTAATTAATTCATCTTCAAAGTATTCTCCTATTAATTAAAAAAAAAATTCAATTTATTTTAATTAATTCATTAAACCAAAATCACAATCAATTAAATCAATAAATCCTATTTATTCAATTTAACCCCCTTTCTTCTTTTAAATAAATTAAATAAAACATTTATTTAAATCATTAAAATCCCCCCACTTGCATTTTCCTAAAAAAATGCAACTTGCACCTATTTATTGAAATAAATGAATTTTGTTTTAATAAAAATCCTATTTTCCCCCACCCACCAAACCCACGTGCAATCCTAATCCCCTTCTAGATTCTTCTAAACCCCTTTCTAATTAGCCTAATCCATCCCCTAATTATTGTCACATTCCTAAGCAACTTGGAGTCACTTCTCAAAGACTTCAAAGTCTTTGAAAAGCATTAAATGCTTTGTGTGTTCAACAATTTAACCTCTAAAGTCTTCCAAACCACTTATGGCTCTTACATGACCATTAATGGTTAAATCCACTTGCACCCATGGTTAGAGACTTTGACCCCTAACTTAACCCTCATGTGACTCATGTGTCTCCTCAAGCATTTATTGTTTTGACCATGGTTATCCCTTTAACCTTTGCACAAAAGTTTATCCATTGGATAAAAGCATTATTCTTTGGATAATGAATTTATTCACTCAACCCAACCTTGACCTTAACTCCCAAGTCAACTCTCAGGTCATGTCAAGCATTTAATGTTTCTTCCCTCTCCTCTCAACCTATCTCATATTGACACTTGTCATCCTGGGATTGGGTTGAAAGCCCTCACATGGATTGAATATCATTCAATCCCGACCCTTGTTGAGATTACTCAATCTCAACTATCCATTGCTCCATTTTTCCTATAAATAGAGCCCATTTCTTCATAATCCAGATCCTGAAAACTTGTATGCATTTAATCTATAGTCAATTTTAGAGAGCATTTTAGCATAAAATCACTAATATATTGTCATTTTGCACTAAAATAAATCTTAGTTCATTTCATAGCATCTCATATTTAGCTTATTTTTACACTTGCATAGCATAAGTTTAAAAGCATTTTCAATCTTGAATCTCCATAAGACATCCATAGTGCAAAAAGTTGCTGAGAGCTACACTAATTTGGAACTTGGAGAGGAGAGAAACAAGGGAGAAGGAGATAAGAGCATGGTAGAAGTCATTTGGACATACCTTGTTGTATTTGCTTCCATAGTTAAATATTTCATCATGTTTTTAGTGTCTCTTTTGGTATGCCTTCTTAGACTTGTTTTTGGTTGATTAACACTAATGTTTGTCTTTGTTTCTGGTGTTTTTGTGTGTTATACGACCACAGGTTCTAGTCTAACATTGTTCATTTTGTAGAGCATCAACTTGTATGACAAACTGGCAAAGGTGAACCCTAGGTGTTAAAAATCATATGACACTTTACAAGTTATCAGACGACAATTCACAGAGGGTAGTACAAAAAACTAGAAAACTCGTACGACACAGGACTGGACAAGGATGAGTTTCTGACAAAGATAGAGTTTTGACCACTGATTTTTTGATGTTTTGATTGTTTTCCAGTTTATGTTTCCAAGAAAAGACATAGAAAACACGCAAGATGTAAAGTGTCTTCAAGCACAGCATGCTAATTCTAAGTAAGTTGGCTGAGAGAGAAAACCTTTTCTTACAGACTCAAGTACACACCCAATAGCTAATCAGAATACGGCCGTTGAGTCTCATGCAATAGATTCTCAACGTCATATTATCCGACTCCAAAACCTAATGGGGGAATGATATGGCAAGTATCTTGGGAGAGTTAATGTCTCTCTTGCACAAAGATTATCCCCCTTTCGGAGGTTAACCAGGTAGCTTCTATCTTAAAGTTCTTAGTAAGGATGCTCGTTTGAAACTACCCCTTGAAGTTGCGCAAGCACGATTGAGGCATATAGCCCGATAAGGTACCGAAACAATATGTAGTCACACAAGCGTGATTGAGACCACGAGGCCCTACAAAATGCTCGATATGAGAGATCTCAAAGAGAAAACTCAAATAACTCCATCCTGCGAAACTTTAATCTCGAAAGGCCTATTTATTATAGTGAGTCAGAATGCTTGGGTCGTTCTCACAGCGTGATTACTTTTTCCCGCTATGACAGACCCTCTGAAAGGTACACAAATCTCAAACTAGAAAAGCTTTAAGGGTCTAGATTTCTGATTGTCTGTGCAGACAAGAGCATACTCTCCTACCTTTTAGACTCTTCTCAAACAAGAAAAACAAATTTTGTTCATTAACCATATTGCAATTTAAGTGCCTGGAAATGAATTAAATAATACACAATGTTCAGTTGATTCTCCTTAGGAAACTTGCAAAAACAATGAATCAGTAGTCATATTGTTTTTTAGCAATGGATTCTTTGACAGGCGTAAGTTTGATTGATAGATTCTTTGATAAGTGTTTTGCAAAAAAAAAGGTTAGGATGTGAAATATCTCTCAGGTAGATAGAAAACAAATTAAGGTTAGCGTCAGTAAAATCAAATTCAATTCAAGAAAAACCCTAAAAATCACTTTGTTTTTAATATGAGAAAATAGAAAATCATACGAGTAACCTTACAGAGCCATATGAGAAAACATTAATTTGTACAAGTTTTCTCACAAAGTCATACGATTATTCTCAACTAACCAGATGAGTAATCATAGAATGAAATGACAGAAGCAAGATATCATATGAGGATTCCCAATGAACCAGCGACAAAACTTAGAACTCGTAATGTGTGCTACATAAACTCGTACGACAGTTTGTAGAGATTGTACGAACGAAATCTGGAAAATAAAAAGAAATGATTGCAAGGCCGAAAAATTGAATTCTCAGGCCCCACGGTGGGTGCCAAAAATGGATGTGTGAAAAAGTGGTAATTTGTAAGCTGTAAGGCATAAACACTTCAATAAATCATTGCATGCATGGTTAGATAGATATAATCATGAATATAAAAACCATAACAAATCGATCTATTGCCTTCTAAAAGATGCAAGTATAGACTTGCTCTCAGATTTATCTATTGCTCTCAGATTTATCTAAGCAATACCAGTGACTAGACTACACCAAGACGAAGGATTTAATCTATATGAGCACAAAATTGAGCTAAATGGATGCAAGATTAAGCTAAATGGATGCAATATTAAGCTAGATATGCAAAAATCTAAGACGTAATAATCTCAAAGCACAATATTCTTAATCTAGAGCAAAAACAACATAATAATAATAAATCTCCAAGGTCTCTCTTTTGGGAGATGAGAGCCTGAATTCATAGAAAATCTAGAGAGAGACCAAAGGTCAAGATCGATTAATGATGAGTGGTCGAGATTCTCCAAGAGGAAGCACAATCTAGGTGAATTGATGTGATTGGTTGTTTTTCTTAGTTTTAAAGAAAATTGAGCAAAAATTAAGATAATATCAGAAAAACTGATTTATTCCATATTATTATTCAATTTTGAGATTTAATTGTTTTAATTGCTTTTATTGAGATTTTTCAATTTATTAGATTTTCAAGATATCTCAATTTGATTCGTTTTTCCAAATTAAATCCCCTTTTTTTAAATTAATTTATTTTTAATGATTTAATGGCAAATTGATTTATTAATTAAATATGCTAGGATATTTAATTAAATAAATAGGATAATTGATCAAAATGATTTACTTGGAATGATTAATTAATTAAATGAATATTTAATTAATTTAGAATGATTTATTTGCCATGTGACATTGATGATTTAAGAATTAATTAATTAGGTGCTCCAAATTGATTTAATTGCCTTTGGTTAGGACCTTGGTGATGTACCCAAGATTAGGGCCCCATGGTTTAGATGACCATTTTTAGGGTATTACATATTCCTCTCGTTGTTCTTCCATGTTTTGCTGCTCTCTTTGTTCTTCGACCTACCTTGGCGGTGAAAAAGGCACATGAGGTGATGAAGGACTTTTGTCTGATTCTTCAAGATCAATGATCTTGACCCCTTTAAAAAGTTGTACTTGTGTTTTTGGGGGTGGTTTTGTCTCCATTATTTTCTTTCTTTTTCTTTTCACCAACCTTACACTACCACTGCTACTCTCCTCTTCACTAGTTTCTTCTCTTGCCCTTTTTATTACAACACCACCCTATGGAGGAGGCACAAAGATAGGTCTACCTTCTACTAGCCCATCTATTATGTGAGGTGGAGGAGGAGGTGAACCCAATTGTTTAATTCTCATCTGATGAATCAGGGTTTCTTCTTCCGATGTGATGGGTGTAGGCCACTGCACATTTCTTCTCTTAGCTTGTCGGCCATGAACTTCCTCAAGACTAGTTCTCTTTTCCTTTAATGCAAAAATTAGTTCATCAAAATTATTCATGACAAAATCTATTTTGGCACAAAATGGAGTGAAGTTTTTTACTAGATCATAGCTGGGATCCATTTTATGTACTATAGCCCATAGCTTCCTAAAAGCTATCCATTTCTCCTTCCTCCAATCCTGAGTCATGAAATCAAATTCATTTCTTATTATATCCTCGAGGATATTATGCTCATGGGGCAATGGGCTTCCTTTTATTCTTTCCCTGAAAACATTCTATAACCCCTCTGGGTCACTATGTCTGACTGTACTAACCCCTAAATGATATGGTATGAAATGCTTGTCAAAATGCACGTCCCCATTTTATAATCACAAAGTATAGAATGACAGTATAATCAGGGAAAATAGTCTCTTTTCTTCTACCCTTCAACTCCTTATCATGTATAGAACCTATTTGCCAGAGTACTTCAACAAAACCTAACCTCAAAGGAACATTAAAAGGTAATACACGTGGCTGGCCAGGGAAACAATAAACTCTGATAACTCTACTAACAAGATAAGGGATAGTGTCCACCTAGTTGTGCTCAATTTTCAAAAGTGGCAGCCTTTCCTTTGGTCTTACAAAATCATGCAGCTGCCTCGGAATCCTTGGTGGATTCACTATTAATCCCTGACTCAATCTAGAAAAAAAACTATTATCAAACCTGGCAAAACTTGCTTCCTACCTGTCCCAAGACATGTCCATACTCCAAAGTTGCACCAACACCTCAATATTGTCAACTGTTCTCTTGAGATTCATGGTACCCTCAAAATAATCTTCATCTATATAAAAACATGTGCATTAACAATGAATGCTAATAGAAATGAGTGCTAAATACATCATTCTTAATATCTTGCAACCCCTCATGAATCTTGTCTTCAAGGTACGGGGAAAATTCAAAAACCATTGTAAAATTTGGATGTTGAATTTGTATAGCCATATACATAAAATCTGGTGGCATGACTATAATAGGGTTGAACCCTAAAATATGGCACAGAGAAAAGAAAGTGGCTTGCAAATATTTGGCAAAATCACCAATAGGAAAGGGCTCTTCTGAATTAGGGCTAATATGATAAGTTATATCTCCTTCTTTTTCCAAATGAGCTGGAAGGAGGCTAGCTCTAATAAAACCCTTCATTTTGTAATATTCTGCCTTTAGTTCATTCAAATCTATCTAAACCAAGGTAGCAAAAGGTTCATACAAATCAAAAATCTCTTGAAATTCCTCCCTCCTGATTGTCAACAAAATTTCTCCCTCATTTCCCCTTATAACTCCAGAAACGGGGTCATATTTGTCTGCAATAGCTTTGAGGAGGTCAACATCCATGAATACATTGGGCACCACTAACTTTCCCAAGTCATATTACCAGGCACTTGAAAATGGGGATTGCAAATTTCTTCGTCCATACCACAACTTAAACAATTCCACACCAGTCATTGGCACCCTAGCATTTGTGATGTTATATGTGTTAGGAACCAGAAGAGCGCCTGAGAGGGGAGGGTGGATCAGTTGTTAATGAATTACAACCCAATTATAACTTAATCCAACTTAATACTTAGTACCGATAAACCAAACATAATGTCGGTTAACAGATTAGCAATTAATATCAATATCGGTAAAACTCAATGCATGAAACAGAAAGAGAAACAACATCCACAACACGTAACATAGAGATTTTGACGTGGAAACCTGGTAAAGGGAAAACCATGGTGGGAAACCTTACCCACAATCAGATGATACTAATGCAGATAGTATGTGTATACAAATGGGGTCTGCACATGCAAAAAGGCCAACCGCCTAGAGCACACTTCTCAAAAGGGAGTCACAATGACTACAGTAGGATGGTTAAATCCTAGAATAATGTACTGCTCAAATAACATCTTCAATGCTGGATTCAGTACTGGTTAAGCTCTAATAAACACCTTCAAACCTTCCTTGAACCTTGTCTATGGTCTGCTCATATGATCTTCAATATTCACACATACCATGTTACAATACCATACCATAACCTTACATACCATATCTCATCTCAAATGAGATCTTACATATATACAAAACCTAAGACCAAATGTGTAGGTCGGCTCACTAATAATATTATAATTGAATCAATTACAAATAATTCTTGATGCGATGAATTATGTTGGCTCAATACATTAACATCAATATTCAATCAATAAACCATCTCCATAACGTGTCGTGCTAATCTGGAATAGATAACGCATACCAGTCCATAACCTAGACCAATTTGCCGGTAATAGCAAATATGTCAACCCGATTAGACCAATAACCAAAACACCAGAACCAAGTATCCAAACCATGTCTTCGACATAATCAAGTGATCTCCAGATGATAAGAAATCATCATTAGTGCCAGTGAACCATATAACCTGCCAGTGAACAATATACTGGTGACTGTGCAGAAGTCATTGAACTTGCCAGTGAACACAATGTGTCGGTGAACATAATCATAGATCTCTAGAAGGATGAGTGTTGACATAAATGACAAAACTAATGCAACACATCCATAATACCAACAGTATGCCTTGTCATGCAACCCTTCTCCTAGGGTTTTGCCTTGTACAAGTCTCTGCCCCTGATATTTATTATTTGTCGAGGGCTTCAATTGATCAACAAAATCATCAAACAGATTTATATTTAGATACTTTGTCTATCCTGAGTGGTTTCGCAGGGGAGCCATCCTATTTGACTAGGGATTCTTACAATTACCCACTGAAGGAAAATAGAAACTAGGGCTTAACACAAGACTATCAAATTCAACACAACATGTGCGAATTCTCACCCCTTTTTACTAAATTTCAAAAACCCTAGAGAAATTCGCAACCTTTTCACTATAATTTCATACAATTTGCACTTTCAACATCTCTGAAAACACAGAAGATGGATTTAGCAACTTACAACTTCGTACACACCGGATGAAACCCAATTTTGCACTGCTAGGACTCGCACCGATCTTTTTCTACTCAGGAATCACCTTCTAATCGCCTAGAAATCACTTTGTGATTCATAAATGGCTCTGAACATGCTTTTATTATCATTTTGGAGCAAAGCATCACCATTTTATCCACCATTATTGCTCGAGCGAGTGAAAAAATGACTTGAAACTACATTTGAATTAAGTTTGAATCTCCACCGTCAATTAATTTCTTGCTATCAAATCACACAACCAACAGTGGTCCATTTGACATTAACCATCACATGTGGCAAGTGGACCCATCAAAGGTATGACGCGACATCTCCAACTCACCTTCCACCTCACCTCGGTCAACGGCCCCCCACCTTACGGTTTACCTTGGCTCGCCTTAGACATGTGGCATCATCTCGTGATGTCGTGATCCATAACCTCTGAGCATCTTTGACTATGGGGTTGCGAGAACCGTTAGATCAGTTCGAGTTTTATCTCCCAGCCATGGTGTCTACCTTCTTTAGCCAATCAACAACCGAGCATCTTCTTGACCAAGATTAAAAGATCTTCATCCATCAAAACACGTGCAGATAGTAGAAACTTTTAGTAACTCGATCATTAAACAAAGACACAGGTAGAAATATCAATGCTGGACTTTAGGAAAATTCATGCGCCTGATGAAAAATTAAAAGGGGACCCGCCTAGGGAAAATCAAAACGTGGACTTAGAAAAATAAAAGGGACTTCCGAACAAATTAATGCCTAGGAAATAAAATAGCCCCGCCAATGTTACTACAACCCTCAGACTTGAGTGAAAAAGGTAATGAGCAATTATAATAGGTTTAGGGGCTTTACCCAAGACTTAATAAAAAATACATAAAACCCTAAACCCTAAGCATGAGGGTGAGAACAGAGAACATTAAACATTCAAAATGACCAAAATATTTACTAAGGCATGAAAAAAATTTGCACAGTCATTTTTGATGGTATGATGAAAGAATAAGGGTTCGGTCAACTACTGAGAGGCGGGGGTGAATCAGTAGATAGAAAAACTAATATTAACTTTCACCAATCTCAGAATCAAATTCTCAAAGTAAACTTAGAACTGACAAGTTAAACCACTGAACTATAAATGCAATATCACTATCAAGATTAAACTGTCAAGTTAAACCGGTTGTCTGTTACAACAGATTAATAGTAAATAACTTGAGACTCACAAACATCCAAATACTTTGCTGACATAAGTAAAACTCATTTCAGATTGTTGTCGATTATCATAACTTATCAAAGTGGATTAAGTAGTTAAGCAAATCAACCATAATAAACATAACCACAAAAACATTCACCACTTGACATAATATTTTGACATAGAAACCCAAATGGTGTAATGCCCATACCCTAGTTAGACTTGTAAAACCCGTTTGACCATGATTGACTTCCTATGTGGCATTCTTGAAAGGTAGGTTAACCATGGTGAAATGTGTAGTTTAGATAATATAAATAACTGTGCATACTTATTATTGTGCTTTTGCATCGATTTTCATGTAAATGTAATTGTTCCTAACCCTTGTGTTGAATCTTGAGCTAACGCCTTCATTGAATATGTATATGTATATGCATGCTTGTATGAATTCATGGGTGCAGGAGATTTCAGGTACAACACCGCTTAGGGCAAGGTTCATCTCCTTTGGGATTTGCAAGGTTGAGTATGCCTCTTTCATCTTTAGAATTCGGATTTGGTGGTCATATAACTCTCGTCTTGCCTTAGCCATGGTTAGGTGAGCATCGTGTGAGGATTCGTGGGGCTTGTTTTTCATTGGGATGCATGTCGAGAGATTTGGAAGAC
Organism: Cryptomeria japonica; assembly: GCF_030272615.1. NCBI lineage: Eukaryota > Viridiplantae > Streptophyta > Pinopsida > Cupressales > Cupressaceae > Cryptomeria > Cryptomeria japonica. Next base: position 49,321,228 of record NC_081410.1, read on the forward strand.
TTCTTCGATTTGCGTGCCTTGCGCGAGGTAAGTGGAGTTTGTTATCCTAAGTATTAAATTCAATTTAATGAATAAACATACACATTAGTGATATAGAAATGTAAATAGGTAGTTTCTTCTATACGAGTAATCGTTAATTTAAAGGGATTGCTTTAATTATTATTGTAGCAAGCTTAAGGTATTTAACTTGGGTTAGGGTGCTCATTTACGCATTTGTAACATTTACGCATTTGTAGTTGAGAAATTAGAATAAATAAGATTCTTGCATTAGATTAGTCATTTATTTAAAAATGTCGCTTTATTATGTTATAGCGAGTTAATTTAATAGCTAATTTTAAAATAATGAATTTAATGAGTTATGCGTTTTTGGAAAGGAAAAATTTAAAGTCTTTTGGGAGATAGAAATAAATTACTCATTTTCGCATGTTGGAAGAGAAAGGGAAAATTGGATTATTTAAAAGGAAATTATTCTTTTTACTTGCAAATTTATATAGTGTAAAGGATCGATTTTTGAGTTTTAAATTAATTTAAATATCTCACCCTTGTTAATAGTTCCGAAATATAAATGTAGGCCTAAATTGATATTGAGAGATTAAAATTAGAGATTAAATAAGAAACAGAAGCGTGTTAATTTTAATGAGAATAAAACAAGTTAGATTTATTGAGTAATGGAAAATAATGATTTCCATTCTCATGTTTCTTTTATTTTCAAAAAAAAATAAATGCCTAATTTCGAAATTGAAAATTAGGGCAAAAATAGGGTTTCTCATTTTAAACTAGTTGGGAAATGTTTTTGGGGGGGTTCTTTTCTTTTGGTCATTTTTTTTTGGAAAAACATGGTTTTTGGAAGAGAGATTGGGGATTTTGGATAGGGATGGAGTTTTAGAGCAGCAAATTTGGGAGCTCTTCTTCAAAAATATTCTTCCCGGAATGCGTTTGAAGGTAAGATTCCAACCCACCCTCTTGTTATTTGTTGGATCTTGAGTGGAAAATGGAATGCAAACATTGTTTTGGATTTGGTGCTAAATCTTCAACTCTTCTATTCATTTATTTTGGAATCCATAACATTCTGGAAAAAGAAAGAAAAAAAAGGGGTTGTGACTGCAATAAATGGAGAATGGGGGTTTTTACATTTTGTTTTGGTTGTTTTGTTTATGTTCATTTCAAAAAAAAATAGCTCCCCAGTTGGTTGTTTACTATGAGAAATCTGGAAAACATATGGATTATGAATTTCTTTCAAAATGGGAGATTGCTGGAATGTGAGTTTCTTTCAAAAAAAAAAATAATATACAAAATGAAGAGGTTGCTGGAAAATACCTTAAATCCCTGTCTGTAAGACTGTGTGATATGCATTTGAGGATTTGTTATTTGTTTTTTTTTTATCTATTTCTTTTTTTACAAATCTGTGTGTTGTTGAAAACAAAAAAAAAAAATAGAAATAAAATAAAATAAAATAAAACAAAAAAAAAATTTCTTACCTTGCCTCTCGCAGCAGGTAGCTGCTGCTACCAGTTGGTAGGCAGCGCTACCATTGGTAGCGATCTGCTACCAAATGGTAGCAGTGCTACCAGAGGTAGCAGCCTGCTACCATTTGGTAGCAGTGCTGCCAATGGAAGGCTGCGCTACCAAAGGGTAGTAGGGGCTGCCAAGGGGGGGGGCCACGTGGTTGTCCACGTGGGTACCTTCCCCCTTTTTTTTGAAAATTTAAAAAAACGGTTTACTTTATTTAATTTTTAACTATTTTTTTATTATTTTCTATAATTTTTTTTTGAAAAGAAAAGAAAGATATATGTATGTAATATATATAAAAAAAAAGAAGAATTCAGATTATTAAGTGAATTTAAAATTAGTATTAGGGATTTAAATCCAATCCCCTTGATATTATGTAATTTTAAATCCAGTTCTTATCTTATTTAATTTCAAATTAGCACATAATATATTTGGATTTTAGAGAATCAACACTTAGTAAATCCATACTCTAATACAAGTTTTTAATTTCATATTGATTACACCATAATCGAGTTAATATTTATTATTAACATGGACTAAATAGTTATGGTGGACTAATACGAATTTTTAAATAAAAGTTAAAATATCAAATCCGTAAACTTGATCGACATTAATGGTTAGACAGATATGGTAAACGAACATCTCTACCGGATAATGCCTAGGTAGGTTTAAATTTCTATAATAGAATTTGGTTATGTAATGGCAAGACTTGTTATGATAGTGGTTGGTTATAAGTCGATCAAGCCCCTAGTTAGGCTACCGTCAAACAAGAGAATCTAGGTTTTTTTGTTTTCTTTTGTTATGATTCAATTTGACCCACTTTTAAAAGGGATCACTATGTAATAATCTATCGAGGTAGATGTTGAATAGTGTATGTGTTCGCCTAAAGGGCAAAGTTGTAAAGACATGTAAATATGTAACCTTAACTATATTAAATGCCAGAGGGGTCTTGCAATTGAGCAGACCCGGAGATGTAGCCCTTTAGTGGTGAACTCCGAGATCATTCCTGTGTTATGCGGTGTTTTAGTTTCCTTTGTTTCATGCTTTAAGTTATCATGTATGGTTGTTATCTTGTATAAGTGTATGATGGAAAATTAACGAATTTAAATCAAATGCACAAAATCAGACATCTTGAGGAATGTAGTTATTTAGGTTCATAAAACATTGTAAATTATGATTATGGCAAAGTATTTAAAATATCTTAATTAAAGTTGTAATAGTGGAAAGAATCTTGCTAGATTACATCATCAGATTAACTTGTTATTAAGCATGTAAATTGAACAAATGTGAATGGAAAACAAAGTTAGAATTGATGTTATAATTGCTAAGTTGAAATCTAAAGGATGAACGTCATATAGGTATTTACTTTTATCTTCTTAAAGGAGTAACGCCATGTTAATTATGTTCACTACATTGGATGAACTTGTTTAGTTAATTCACGTTTTAATCTTGACGATAATCCTTACCAAAATTAACTTGATAATTGGGTGAACTCAACTGGATATCCATAGTTGTAACCTTAATAAAGGAATCCCTTATGATTTCTAAAATGAACTAAAACGGGAAGTATTTGTATAGTTGTTATATCTAAATCTTAGTAAATGTACCTTTTCATATTAACTTCATATAACCAAAAAGAGTAATATGCAATAAGATAATGGTATTTTAATCCTAATAGAAGGACATCACTATGGTCTTATTATTCAAATCTCGAAATGAAGAATTCCATCTAGTTACGATATTGTAATTTAAGGGATGCTCTCATGTGTCCTAATACATTTTCACCTCAATGAATTTAGCCATCTATTAGTATTAATAAAACTTCAGATGAATTCTATGGCTACTCACATTTTAATCTTTCACATAAGAACTACAACTCATTAGTTGGCTATGCATGAAAACAAATGAAGAGACCTCACTCTATCAATTGTAGTTAATCCTTAATGAATGTATGCTCGTCTGATTATCCATACTTTTAATATTAAAGGATGATATCGATTGTGAATGGATACCATAAACCCAAATGAATGAACTTCACTATATTAAACGCATGAGCCTTTTTGGAGACCTCTTAATGTAATTATGAATTAAAGTGCAATGAATAAACAACCTATCAAAGGCCTCCTAACCACCAAAATAAATGAACGCTTCCTAAAATTATAAGATGTCAAACCATGGAACACATATATAATCAAGATCTATGCAATATCTCGTAATTAAGATATCCAGTTTAATGAATCTAATGACGCAAGTTGAGTTAGGTGTAAGGTTATGTAATCGCGTTGGGAAACTCCTTAGGATCGTTTTAGCCTTCCGTTGTGTTATCTAGTTAGAGATAACTTTGAGATAACTTCAATCTATCTTAATATTGTAACTTTTCATTAACGCTCTTAATTATTATTTAAAAAATAAATAAAATATATATTTACACTCTATTTGAGTGTTTTTAACCTAAACCCTTTTTGGGGTTTCCTGGCGGGGCATTACAAATGGGAAAAACCATGGTGAGATGAGACTCACAAGATAACTATATGAACTCTTCTGAAGTTCGCCCTATTAGGAGCCAAACCTGTTAAAGCTTTACAAAAGGTCATGTTAAGAACAGATCCTGTTAGGGACCACCCAGTTAAGGGATCGACTATAATGCCTTGTTAGAAGAAACACCCTATGAGGACTAACCTCGGTAGAGGATTTGAAATCCAATCTAATGCACCACCTAGTTAGAGGATTTGAATAACACTAAGCTTGTTAGAGCTTACCTGATTAGGGGATTTCAAACTGTTGTAATTGTTAGAAAACAAAAGGAGTTTGTTGATCTATTTGAATAGCACTACACTTGCTTGTTCAGATCCTTTTCATGCTCCTATCTGCCTTTACACAAACTGCAGATACATCATCAGGTTCAGCAACCACACACTCAACTAAAAATTTGCCAACTCTGAAACAAAACAACTCATCAACCTTATAAACAAATCAATAGGTCGGTAACACAACAAAAACCTAATTCTCTCATAGAGATTACAAACAAGTTGGTTCAAGTATGACCGTTGGATTACATAACAATCTTTGCACATCATTCAAGAAAGCCTCGATCGCTCCTTGATCACTACTTCATTGAACTTAGTAACTCATCACATTCTTTGGATTACATGCAATATACTTGCTCATTCCCTAGACAAAAACCGTTATCTCAACGTGGTAAAAACACTTTGAAACTCTCTTCATACAAGATGCATATGTGTCATAATCATTACCACTCATCATCAGATCATAAACCAATACAACTAATTCACCAAACTTAATCCGTTAGGGTTTATCAAATCAATGGGTAGGGTTTAACGGTTCAACTCTCCAATACTTAGCAATATCAGTTCACTCCACAAACTTACCTACCAGTTACAGTTCCTTTCACTAGCTCTTCCTACCAGTTATAAAACAACATTATAACAATATCATTACTGGTTAATTAACATCAATGACAACATAACAAATCATTAATGCAATATTCATGCAAATGCCAACAATCTCCCCCTTTGGAATTGATGGAAATACAATTATCAATACCATTGATTGTTGTGATTGTGAATAGGAATCCTGGTTTACATTTCACCATGTACTCTCCTTGTCTTCAGCTTGTCTTCATCTTGTCGCTGGTTGTAGATCTTTCCTCTGTCAATCATACAATTCTTCTCTCCATAATCACATAGTTCTTCTCCCCCTTTGACAACAATGCCAAATTGAAAGTAAAACATGCAATTTCAAACTTCACTGTTCAACATCAACAACCTGCAACTTGATGCTCCCCCTGTGGAATAACTCCACTTCTTCATCAATCCTGTTTTAAAATTATGCAAGTAGCTCTGGGATTGATGAACTCTACATCATGCTCAATTTACCTCATGAAGGGGTACAACCCCTAGCTGACTTCTCAGATACTCAAAATTAGTCTTAGGCAGAGGTTTATTAAATATATCTAAAAGTTTTTCCTTGGTAAAAACATGCTCCAAGATCACATCTTTACTCTACACTTTTTCCCTCAAGAAATGATACTTCAATTCAATATGCTTGGTTCGTGCATGCAAAACAAGGTTCTTGGAAATATTTATGGCACTAGTATTATCACATAAGATCTTTACAGGTTTTGTAAACTTCATCTTGAAACCTTCCAAAATGTACCTCATCTAGATAGCCTGGGTACAATTCATATTAGTTGCAACATACTCAGCTTTAGCAGTAGACTATGATATATAACTCTGCTTCTTGCGACTCCATGAAACAAGTCTTCCTCCAAGAAATAATGCTCCATCGGTTGTGCTTTTCCTATCATCGACATTACCTACCAAGTCTGCATCTGTGTACACCTTCAAGTCAAAGTTTCATTCATATGGATACCATAATCCATAGTCAATAGTAACTTTCAAATATCTGAATATCCTCTTGGTTGCTATCAAATGTGTTTCCTTTGGATTCTTCTGAAATCTAGCAACTAGACCAACTGCATGAGCTATATTTGGTCCGCTGTGAACAACATATTGCAATTTTCCAATCATTGACCTATACTTCTTTTCATCAACAGATGTGGCTTCATCTTCCTTAGACAACTTACAACCTGTAACCATTAGTGTCCCAACTGGTTTACAGTCACTTATACCAAATGTCTTTAATACCTCTTTCACATACTTAGACTGTGTGATGAAAATACCACTCTTCATTTGTTGTATTTGCAAACCTATGAAAAAATTTCTCTCCCACTAGAGACATTTCAAACTCACTTTTCATTTCATTTGCAAAGTCATTGCTCATGTCATCATTGCCTCCAAATATGATATCATCTATAAACACTTCACTAACCAGTATCTTATCTCCTTTAGATTTGAGATATATGTTGCTATCTTCACTGGTTCTCTGAAATCCTATCTTCATTGGGTGTGAATGAAGTCGTTCATACCATGCTCTCATTGCTTCCTTTAATCCATATAATTCTTTGTGCAACTTACATACCATGTCTTTCTTATTAGTCAAAGCATAACCATCTGGCTGCTCAATGTATACTTCTTCTTCCAGTATTCCATTCAAAAATGTTGACTTCACATCCATCTGATATACTTTGAATCCCTTATGTGTTGCAAATGCAAGTAAAGTTCTGATACCTTCCAGTCTCGCAATTGGTGTAAAATTCTCACCATAATCTTCTCCTTCTTTTTGTGTATAACCTTTGCAAACCAATCTAGCTTTGTTACAGATTACAATACCATCTTCATTCAACTTGTTCCTGAATACCCACTTAGTACCTATCACATTTTTATTCACTGGTCTCGGTACTAGGGTCCATGTATTGTTCTTCTCAATTTGTTCAAGCTCCTTCTCCATAGCTTTGACCCAATGATCATCTCCAAATGCTTCCTTAACAGTTCTAGGCTCAATGGTGGAGATCATGTAAGAATTCTCTCTAATTCTTCTTTTGGTTAACACTCCAGCATCCTTATCTCCAATAATTTGGTCAGGATTGTGATTGAGTCTCACATACCTCAGAATAACATGATCATTATCTTCAGGTTCTTCTTCTGAATCTACTTGTTCTGGTTGGACTAGTATAACATCATTCTCTTTCGCAGTTTCAGGTTTCACAAGTTCTGGTTCCAAAAACAAAATGCAAGGATCTTCATCCTTTTTCTCCACACTAGTTTCTCCTGAGACTTCAGGATACTCATCCACTCGAACATCAACACTCTCAATGATTCTTTGTGTCTGGTTGTTATAACATTTGTAGGCCTTAATCTTGGTGGAATAACCAACAAATATACCTTCATCACTTTTAGCCTCAAACTTGCTAACATAGTCACCTCTCTTAATAAAACATTTGTTGCCAAATATCTTGAAATAACTAACATTAGGTGATCTACAATACCAGTATTCATAAGGAGTCTTGTCCTTACCTCTTTTTACAAAAATCCGGTTCATAGTGTAGACAATTGTGCTGACAGCTTCTCTCCAGAAAGTTTTCGCTACACCTCCTTGTATCAACATCATCCTAGCAGCTTCAACAACTGACCAGTTGTTCCTCTCTGCAATGCCATTCTGTTGTGGTGTCCTCGATGCAAAAATTTGTCGTTTGATACCATTTTCTTCACAATATCTAGTGAATTCCTCATAAGTAAATTCACCGCCTTGATCAGTCCTGAGACACTTTATCTTCACCACTCTCCTTTTCAGCTAAGGTCCTGAATGCCTTGAATTTACTAAATGCTTTTGTTTTATCCTTCAAGAATGTGACCCACATTATTCTTGACCAATCATCAATGAATATCATAAAATATCTATCACCTTGAATACTTTTAGACCCGATTGATCCACAGAGGTCTGTATGAACCAAATCTAACAGATGTTCCATTGAAAAAGATTTTCTCTTGAAAGTTGAGGATGTCATCTTTCCCAATTGAAATTTCTTACATAGAGCATTAACCGGTTTGTCCAACTGAGGCAAACCTCTTACTGTCTTGGACTTACTCACTTTAACAATGTTATCAAAATTTATATGACAAAATCTCTTATACCAAAGCCAACTATCATCTACTTTAGCAATTAAACAGTTGCTGACTTTAGGATTCAAGTGAAATAGGTTACCTTTAGTCTACTTGCCGGTTGCAATCAGTTCACCTTTGCTCCCATAGATTTTGCACATACCATTCTTAAACCCCAATGGATATCCTTTGTCATTGAGTTGAGCAACACTCAAAAGATTGTGCTTCAATCCTTCAACCCAGTATACATCATCTACACTACTCTTTCCATTAAGAGAAATAGTTCCCTCACCTTTAACCATGCAGGGTGAGTCATTACCAAATCTTACAACTCCACCATCAAATTCCTTCAAAGAAAGAAATTTCCTCTGGTCACCGATCATGTGATGTGAACAACTACTATCAATGATCCAATCATCAGAATTATCCATGTGAGAAACTAAAGCCTTTTGATCAGATGTCTCCTCTTTAATGGATACAAACACAATGTCTTCATTAGCATCACCTTTAGATTCCTCATCAGTGATACCACCATCAACTGCAATAAGACAATCTCTTTTGCCTTTTCCTTTGTACTTCTTGAATTTCTCTCGCTTATGCTCATTATCACCATTAGGACAGTTAGCTTCAATGTGTCCAATCTTGTTGCATGCAAAACATTTCAAAGGTAATTTACCTCTATACTTACCGATACCTCTGGGCAACCGCTTGGCCAACAATACTTCAAGCTCAACCAAACTATCTTCATCATCAAATTCTCTGCTGGATCTAGATTCATAATTTTGACTGACATCTCTACTTTTCTTCATAGCAGGGTTACAAATTGAAGCTCTAAAAGAAGGCTCAGTTTTCCGAACACTACCATCATAACCATTTAATTAAAAATCATAAGCTTACCAATGATGGAGTCAAGGGTTACCTTAGTTTTGTCAATATATTTTAGCTCTTGAATGGTTGCAACTCGGATAGCATAGACAAGTAGCAGGGTTCTCAACACCTTACTAACCACTGTGGAATCTTCCACTTTACCACCAGCACTCTTGATCTCACCAACTATCTCTTTTATCCTTTGACCATACTGTTGAATATTATCACCTTCAGCCATCTGCATGTCATCAAACTTTCCTCTTAGACTCTCTTCCTTGGCAATCTTCACATGTTCATCATCGCTATAAATCTATTCAAGTTTCTTCCATACCTCATATGCAGTCTCCGGACCATGGACATCTACATACTCTGCATCAGACAAAGAATTGATAATAGCCTACAGTGCTTGATTGTTTTCTTGTTGCTCTTTCTTCTGATCATCAGTCATAATCCCACTAGGTGCAACATATTGAGTACCAACATGTTCCTAGTATTGATTTCCTAGACTCTTGATATAAATTTTCATTCTATCACTCCATATCTAGTAGTTCTCTGCATTAAACTTTGGACCTTCCTTCTTCATCATGTTCTACAAGATCTTTACCTCAAGTTGTTAGGCTTAGACCTTAGAGGACCCGAGATGCTCTGATACCAATTGATGGTATGATGAAAGATTAAGGATCCGGTCAACTACTGAGAGGGGGGGGGTGAATCAGTAGATAGAAAAACTGATATTAACTTTCACCAATCTCAGAATCAACTTCTCAAAGTAAACTTAGAACTGACAAGTTAAACCACTAAACTATAAATGCAATATCACTGTCAAGTTAAACCGGTTGTCTGTTACAATAGATTAACAGTAAACAACTTGAAACTCACAAACATCCAAATACTTTACTGACATAAGTAAAACTCATTTCAGATTTTTGTCGGTTATCATAACTTATCAAAGTGGATTAAGTAGTTAAGCAAATCAACCATAATAAACATAACCACAAAAACATTCACCACTTGACACAATATTTTGATGTGGAAACCCAAATGGGGAAAACCATGGTGAGATGAGACTCACAAGATAACTATCTGAACTCTTCTGAAGTTTGCCCTGTTAGGAGCCAAGCCTGTTAAAAGCTTTACAAAAAGTCATGTTAAGAACAAGTCCTATTAGGGAAGACCTGGTTAAGGGATTGATTATAATGCCTTGTTAGAAGAAATACCCTGTGAGGAGTAACCTCAGTAGAGGATTTGAAATTCAAGCTAATGGACCACCTGGTTAGAGGATTTGAATAACACTAAGCTTGTTAGAGCTTACCCAGTTAGGGGATTTCAAACTATTATAATTCTTAGAAAACAATAGGAGTTTGCTGATCTGTTTGAATAGCACTACACTTGCTTATTCAAATCCTTTTCACGCTCCTATCTACCTTTACACAAACTACAGATACATCATTTGGTTCGGCAATCACACACTCAACTAAAATTTTGCCAACTCTAAAACAAAACAATTCATCGAACTTATAAACAAATCAATAGGTTGGTAACACAACAAAAACCTAATTCTCTCATAGAGATTACAAACAAGTTGGTTCAAGTATGCTCGTTGGATTACATAACAATCTCTGCACATCATTCAAGAAAGCCTCAACCGCTCCTTGATCACTGCTTCTTCAAACTCAGTAACTCATTGCGTGCTTTGCATTACATGCAATTTACTTTCTCATTCCCTAGACAAAACCCGTTATCTCAACGTGCCAAAAAACACTTTGAAACTCTCTTCATACAATATGCATACGTGTCACAATCATTACCACTCGTCATCAGATCATAAACCAATACAACTAATTCACCAAACTTAATTAGTTAGCATTTATCAATTCAATAGGTAGAGTTTACCAGTTCAACTCTCCAATACTTAGCAATACCGGTTCACTCCACAAACTTACATGTCGGTTATAGTTCATTTCACTATCTCTTCCTACCGGTTACAAAACAACATTATAACAACATCATTACCAGTTAATTGACATCAATGACAACATAACAAATCATTAATGCAATCTTCATGCAAATGCCAACAATTTTGAGGATTATCAGATTTATTGCATAAGATTAATATGGATCCTTCTCTTATTCAACCTAAATCTCTTTCTATTTGTGGTTTTGGCATCCTTAGGTACTAAAACCTTGCCTATTAAGGTAGGACCTATTATTTTACCTATGCCTATCCAAGTCATGCCTGATAGTCTTACTTACAATCTTCTCTTAGGACGACCTTGGATTCATGTCATGCAAGCTATCCCTCTACTCTTCATCGTAATGTCAAATTCATTGATAACAATAAGATGTATACTTTGTATGCTAATACTAATTAACAAGCTTGTTTGAAAACTTCATCTAATTCTAAATCTTCTTCACATTCTTTTAATTCTTCTACTACTCAATTTGAAACACCATCTCCTCCTAAAGATACTTCCTCATCTGAAGAGGTACTCTTAGAATATTATTGGGGGTCCTTATATTTTACACCTACCTTTATAAGAGAATAGAAAATCCCCCCAATAGACCCTAAGACTAAAAAGGAAGATGATATGGTGGAAACTAAGAAGCAACCTACTTTGTCTAAACAACTTAGTAACAATTTTGTGGTTGCTTCTAATTCAAATAATTCTTCAAAATCTTCTTCTAGTTCATCTAGATATGACATTACGACCTATGAGGCCCCACCATCTCTTTCTGATATGGCATCTCTTTATGGTCTGGGTTTTCACATTTTAGCAGCCTAGTAGAAATGGATGAGTGAAGGATTTTATTTATATGAATCACTTAACATTTGATTAATGGTGGAGATTATTAGAAAGAATTAATGAGAAAATTTGACAGAGGGTAGGACCTAAACTTAGCACATGGATTGATGAGGTGGAAGAATTAAGAGGTGAGAAATAAAATTAAATAAAGTATTTGAAATTAATTAACTAGAAGTGTTAGCTAATTAAATTATTTTTAAAAATTATTTAATTAATATTGGAAGAAAAATAGTTAATAAATAAAATTATTAAAAATATATTTAATTTATAGAGGAAATGTTGGTTTTAATTAAAAAAATATTTAATTAATATGCATAGAATAAAAATGATGAAGAGATGTTGACTTGAGAAGATGATAATGCATTGAGAATTTTAGGTGTCTACATTTTGTACATCTTTGCAACAATGTTATTTGTAGCATTGTTTCAAAGAAAAATGATAGTAGTGGCATACTCCAATGATAGGATATAAATAGGATGGATGTCTTCTCAAGAGATTGGCCAAAAAATCAGATTTTGGGTCGATCTCACAATAAGAAGGATAGGATATGTGATTGTGAGTGTAGTGTCCCTCCCTGACTCATCTTTTATGAGAGGATGTGATAAACACTTTTAGATTTGTGCATGTTATGATATCTCTTGTCTCATTCTTGCATCGATACTCTTTGACATTAGTGGATTCTTTATGATTTATGTGGATGAAGTTATGTCCTAGACTATTATGATGATCAGACTTATGTGTGGTGATATAGATACACTCATTATTATTCATGTATGGATTATATTAAGGATATGATAGTATCTTATTAGTGCTAACCCCACTTCATGATTGTAATAGATGAGATGATGCTTTGTTGATTGTGACTGTCTTACTACTGTATTCATGATAGAGACAATGTCATACCACTCATTACAAGCATGATATGACGTTGTGATTCTCTATCACTTGCCTGATCATTTATGATATATTTTGGTATATGTTGTCTCGTGATTATTAGTGGTTGCAGGATTTACAGATACTAGGCATCGACTCCACGTGGCCTCACAAGTTCAAACGTGTCTTTATCCCTGTGAGATTTTGCTAAGATCAAGGGCACAATGAAAAGTATAAAAGAGAGATAAAATAATGACAAGAAAAAATTGTATTCTCGTCAATATACAAATGATCAACTGGATTAACCAATACAATGAAAATGAGCCTACTTATATAGGCAAGGCCATATGGATATATGAGCACACAATCATGACATGTGGCTCAATGAGAAACAAGGGTAGGTAAGAAATACTAGGGGTAGGTAGGAGAAATAATATAATATTCCACAAGAGGTGGATGACCCATCGAATGTGGAGTGTAATAGCAAGATAAGACCACAAAAGGTGGAATTTCTCCTACAAGCTATATCCCTATGTGCACACTTCCCTAAGTGTCTCATATCTAAACTACGATGAGATGCATTATCATAAGTTAACTTAAGTAAAGTGTAATAATATCCATGATGAATATTTATTTACACCAACACCCCCCCTTAAGTGCAACTTAGGGGAATGAAGACTCAAGTCAACAATGCAAGATGGGTCTCGGCTACGAGGCCATGATAGGTACCCATGTACAATATGCAAATGCAATAAAAACTATGCAATGCAATCTCTCACAAATGGAGAAAGGGAGAAAACCCAGTGGGAAAAAACTCCCCCCCAAAAGAGAGATGAATGTACAAAAGACTCTCAAAGAAAAAGGACAAAACCTCAAAGAGGAAAAAGTCCCCCCCATAAGAGAGGAAGGAGAAGTCAGTTGACCCTCCCTAATGAGACATCCCGCACCCCCAAGAGAGCTCACAACTGCTGGAACTTACTCTCAGTGAAGGGCTTAGTGAATATGTCTGCAACCTACTCCGCTATAGGACAATACTGCAAATCAATGACCTGCTCTTGAATCAGCTCTCAGATATAGTGCATATGGATCTTGATGTGTTTGGTCCATTGATGTTGGACCGGATTCTTTGAGATTGCAATAGCACTCTAATTTCCATAATGTAGAACTGTCGGTCATGGAATGGTGAACCCAAACTCTGTGAGAATCTATTGAAGCCAAATGGTCTCAGTCGCTGCATTAATAGCTCCTCGATACTCAGCCTCAGTCAAAGAGAGAGCAATAGCATGTTGCTTCTTTCTCTTCCAACAAATGGGGCTTGAACCAAGGTGAAATTTGTAACCAGAAGTAGACTTATGATCATCAAGATCGCCAGCCCAATCGGAGTCTTTGTAACCAACCAAGCGAAGTCTTGTGCCTTCTGCATAGTGAATCCCATAGTGATGTGTACCCTGGATGTAATGAAGGATGCATTTGGTAGCTTTCCAATGAAGCTCATGTGGTTCCTACATGAAGTGGGAAATCATGCCAATCGCAAATGAAATATCATAGCATGTGTGAGTCAAGTAAATGAGACTACTCACAAGTTGACGATACAATGTGGCATCAACTGGTGGAGACTCAAGCTTGACTCCTGAAAGAAAGGGAGTCGGTGCAAGCTTACAATAAGCCATATGAAAGCATGCAAGAAGATCAAGAGCATACTTGGGTTACAAAAGTGTAATCCCGGAAGGTGACTGTGAAATCTCTATCTCGAGAAAGTAGTGCAAAAGACCCAAGTCAGTCATAGCAAATCTATAATGCAAAGCAGATTTGACCCTACTAATGATGGATGTGGTGCTCCCTGTAATGATCAAATCATCAACATAGAGCACAAGTATCAAGTGAGAGTCATCTTGTCACAAAATGTAGACATTCAGATCAGAATGACACCTGGTGAACCTTACTGAGAGAAGAAAGGAATCCATCTTGGCGTACCAAGCCCTGGGGGTATACTTGAGGCCATAGAGAGATTTCCTTAGTCTACAAACCAAGGAAGAATCTTGGATGAAACCCTGTGGCTGCTCCTTATAAATCTCCTCATCAAGATCCCCATGAAGAAAAGCACTCTTCACATCCATCTGATGTACAACCCAACCATGAGTTGTGGCAATAGCAAGTGTCAAGATAATGGAGTTCATCTTGGCTATGGGCACAAAGGTCTCAGTATAGTCAACACCTAGAACCTGAGAAAAACCTTTCGCAACAAGCCAAGCCTTATACTTATCCACACTATCATTCACTGCAAACTTGGTCTGATATATCCACTTACATCGAACCATCTTTCTCCCCTTAGGGAGAGGGACTAACTCCCATGTGTCATTCCTCGTCAAGGAACTATACTATTCTTCCATAGTGTGGTCCCCCTCAGGAACCCCTGATACTTCCTGAAATGTCTGTGGATCGAAAGCGGTAGAAATGAATGAATGTGGAAGGTCCCAATGTTGTGATTGAATCCTCCATGTATCTGAAGGATCCCCAACAAGAGAACATGTTGACTCAAGTGTCTGTTGATCCCAACGAGGTCTAGGTGGAGGTGGAGAACGAGGCTCCTCAACTGCAAGTGGACCCTGCGGAGGTGTAACCTTGCGATTCAGAGTTGAAGGAGTCCCATCATCTGAATCACTAGTATCAATATCCATAATGGAGGAAGGTGGAGGAGGTAGAGAGGCCAAGCTAGGAGAGCTTTCCTCAAAGTGAACACTCCTCTCAATGAACACCTCATGTGTCTTAGGATCCATCAATCTATATGCCTTAACACCCTCAAGATATCCAACAAATATCCAAGGCCGACTCTGAGGTTCCAATGCCTTGCGTTTCTGTGGAGGTATGCGAGCCCATGTTGGAAACCCAAAGAATCCGAAATGTCTCACAATGAGTTTCCTACCAGCCCAAGCCTCAAAAGGAGTAATACCTTACAAATCTTTGTGAGGAACCCAATTCTGGATGTGTGTGGCACAACTGATAGCCTCTGCCCAAAAGGTGGGATCAAGAGAACGTGCATGTATCATACAGCTAGCCATTTCTTTGAGATTTCTATTCTTGTGCTCTGCAACTCCATTCTATTGTGGAGTGTATGCAATAGAATGCTAAAGATCAATCCCCTCAAATGTACAAAAATTCTCAAGTCTTTTGTTCATATATTCCCTTCCATTATCTGTGCAAAGAATCTTGACCACTTTCCTAGATTGCTTCTCCACACGAGTCTTGAAGTCCTGAAATCTATCAAATACTTCACTTTTATGAATAAGAAAGTAGACCCAAGTGAAGCGGGAGTAGTCATCAATGAAGGTGAGGACATAGCGGGCCTTACTAAATGAAGGTGTTGGAAATGGACCTACCACATCACTGTGAACAAGTTGAAGAACTTCCAAATCTCTCCAAGATTTCCCCTTATCAAACTTCTCCTCGGGATGCTTTCCCATGGAACACCCTAAACATACACCCTCTGAAAAATTGATTCAAGGTAGACCTATGACCATGTCTTCAGTGTTGAGCTACTGAAGATAGCGGTAGTTGAGGTGACCAAACCACTCATGCCATAGCTTACTTTCTGAGTTTGAATGAGTAAGCAAGGCCCTAGAAGGAGAACTTGGCACAAAGTGGGAGAATGAATAAATCCTTGAGTTGTCATTGACTTGTCCCACTACTACCAAGGCATCATCATCAAGTTCCTTTACCACAACTGAATCAGGTGTAAACTCAACCTTTTTCCCATTCCCAGAGTGAGTGATTGGTAGATAGAGAGAAGGTTGGTAGACAAGTTAGGAACATAGAGAACATTCTCAAATGCTCCATCATCCATATCAACTGAACCTTCCCCTTCAACCTGAACTTGTGTATCATCACCTATGTAAATATGAGGTACCTTTGATGGCTCCAATGAAGAAAACTGCTCCTTTGTAGAACCCATGTGATAAGAGGCACCTGAGTGAAGTATCCACTACTGTGAAGAACCTGTTGTTGCTACAAATGCTTGCCCTTTTCCCTTAGACTGTGAGGAAGATGAAGGAGATGAATCCTTCTTTGTGTAAGTGGATGGCAAGTTGATGTTGTTTTTCTTAAGAAGATTTGTCAACTCATCAACTTGCTTGGTGTGGCATTGATGCTCATCATGACCATACTTCTTGCAATATGCACAAGTTGGTTTATCCTTCTTAGGTGGAGTCCCCTTTTGGAAGAGGATGAAAAATCTCCTTGTGATGGAGAGGATGATTGCCCTTTTTCCTGTTGTGGCTTTGACTTAGATTTCTTCTTGTTGTTGTTGGAATATTTGCCTTGGCTCCCTTGATTAGCCACCAAAGCCTTGGACTTTGAAGACTTGAGAAGTCCCACGTTCAACAACTTAGATTGTTCCAGTATCAACATTTATGTGAAAGCATCAAATGAAGGAATAATGTAGGAACTCCCCACTGTCAAATGATGAGTTTGGAAGCTTGAAACAAATGCTGCATATTCTGGTGCAAGCTTGTCCAACAAGTTGAATATCAACTGAGCATCCTTTTTGTCAATTCCACAATCTGTAAGCTTTGCTCTTAGCTCATTTGCTTTGGTGACATAATCTTGGATTGTATCAAAACTCTTGGGATCCAAGTTGGTGAGCTCATTGTCAATCTTGTAACCTCTGATTTCATCAACTTTACCATACAATTTCTGAAACATATCCCAAGCCTCTTTGATTGTAGTACACTTCTCAATGTGAAAAATAAGGTCATTTGATACATACTTATGCAAAGTTCCAAGAGTCATGCAATTCTTAGTGATCCATTCTAACTGAGCATTAGGATTGGCCTTAGGATCAGTCGGTGTTGCTATTGTTCCATCTATGTAATGCGTGAGACCTTTTTCCATTAATTTGCTCCATACTTTAATTTTCCAAGATGCATAATTATGTGGAGTTAAAGGTGGAAATTTATGAGGACTCATTGTAACAAAAATGAAAGAGCACAAGGAAAGAGAGACACAATCACACAAGACACCCCCCCAAATTCACTCAATCAAAGAACCCCCCCCCCCCCGCCCCGCCAAAAAAAAATGATGATTTGGCACTTTATACTTAGTGCATGTACAATGGGCCACTTGCAAAAAATGGCAAAGTGGACTTTTGATTTCAAATTTACAACTGCCTCAATAAGGCCAAAGGAGACTCAAACTGATTTTTTTCTTTTTTCTTTTTTTCAAAACAAACCCCCTATTTTTTTAAAAAAAAAATTGCCCTTTTTTCTCAGAAAATAATTTATTTTTTTTTCATATCCAAAAATTTCGTACCATACCGCCCAAATTGGGCGAAAAATTCCTCCACACCCAAAATTTGACTTTCGCCAAAATAGGTCAAATTTATACTCGATTTTTATGGAAACGGCCTCCCGGACGCAATAGTGAGGTCGAAAATGCTCTAGGATGCCTCCAAAACACGCAGTCCCTTAGATCCAAAAATAGAAGCCTTCCAAGATGTCTCCCACAACCAATCAAAGAAACCCCAATAGCTCCGATACCATGTGAGATTTTTCCAAGATCAAGGGCACAATGAAAATTATAAAAGAGAGACAAAAGAATGACAAGAACAAATTGTATTCTCATCAATATGCAAATGATCAACTAGATTAACCAATACAATGAATATGAGCTTGCTTATATAGGCAAGGCCATATGCATATATGCGAGCACACAATCATGACATGTGGCTCAATGAGAAACAAGGGTAGGTAAGAAATACTAGGGGTAGGTAGGAGAAATAATATAATATTCCACAAGAGGTGGATGACCCACCGAATGTGGAGTGTAACAGCAAGATAAGACCATAAAATGTGGAATTTCTCCTACAAGCTATATCCCTATGTGTAGACTTCCCTAAGTGTCTCATATCCAAACTACGATGAGATGCATTATCCTAAGTTAACTTAAGTAAAGTGTAATAATATCCATGATGAATATTTATTTACACCAACAATCCCAATGGCAAGTTGATTGGAGATGGTATGAGTTCCCTCTACACACTCTAGGCTTAAGTAGACATCCTTGTCAGCTAGTGTCGTGGCTTGAGTCGTTGGTTAGAGTCTTGTGTTATGATGTTCATGCCAATGTTAGGTTGTCTTGAAGTGTTGTGAGTATATGATTATGTGATTAATTAATATTTGGTTCGTATAGTTTATCAATGTTAAATTAAATTAATTTATGGTATAGTTTAGATATTTAATTATTATTCGTAATTTATTGTTGAGGTTTAATATTTATTAATGTTATTCGATTATTGGTTATTTAGCTTTGATTTATTGGTTTAATATTATTTAGTATTTAATGTTTATTGGATATTTATTTATTATTTATCTAATGTTTAATTATTTTATTTATGGAGCTTTGGATTTATTATTTTATATATTTGTGGCTTTATATTTAATTGATGGTATTTATTTATATTGCTTTTGATTATTTATTTTATTGAGCTTTGATTATTATTTATTTATTTATGGATATTATATTATTATATTCTCTTGTCACCATTTGGATAATTAAATATTATATTCCTACCTACCTGATATTGCTATTAGTTGACATTTGGGGGTAAGTAAATAATATTATTTTATATTCTTAGCTTGAATTCGAGAAGGGGGTTGGTATGGAATATAGTATTTTGCATTATTTTGATTGGGTGGGTTTTGGATATGGTTTTGATTTAATTTTTATAAATATATCTTCCTGTGCGTTTGTCGGGATTGGCTTTCTGAGAAACATTTTGCATTATTGGGATTTATGGATTGATTATGGAGCTTGGATCTTGGATTTTCTTTCTTGAAGCTTGCTGGAATTGGTTGCGCTTCTTCGATTTTATTTTTCCAGGTTGGTTTGATTTTTTCCTTTCTGCATTTTCAATTTCCAGAAAAATCTTGTATTCTTCATGTCTTCTAGAAACATTGTTGTGGGAGGTTTTGAGAGAATTTTTATGAAATTATTGGTTACAAGCTTATAATATAAAGTTTGGGGATATTATATATTGCATAATTATTTGTTGTAGAGTTTTTGTATGCGTGTCTTTGTGCTTATCATGAACAGCTCTGTGAAAGTTTTATGACTCTGTAGCTTGTTGTATACCCTCTTTTGGTCTAAGAAATGTAGAATTGAATTACCATTAGTTGCTATGTATATGGGTTGATTGTTAATCTAGTCGAAGCTATTGTTGGTCTTGTCTGAGTTTTGGTTTTATGTGCTTTGTTGGGATTCATAGTTGTGTTCTGAGTGAAGCAATCCTTCATGTATTAATTCCAATTTGTTATTTGTTTAACTCCCTTGATTTATTATGGATATTGCATCCTTATCGGGTTGATTTGAGGCTTGAGACTTAGTTAAATTCTATGTGTTTAAATCCCATTTTTTGAGTCTTTCTGAGCGGTTGCGCTAAATTGGTCTATGTACTAAAAGAACTGGTCTATGCGCTAAAAGAACTAGTCTATGTGATAATCTTTCTTGTGGATGTGCTAAACTACCCTGTCAGTGGTAATTGGAGATTACACAAGGTCCCACAAGGTCTAATATGTGTATGGAGGTAGGATGAAGTTGTTTTTGCACTCTAGAGTACTAGGTCAAAATGACTATGTGGACTAACAAAGGAAAAGTTAGCTAGAAGAAGGAATTAGTGAGAACTGAAGAATAATGAGGAGATAGAAATGATTGATAGACTTTAGATAATGATGGATTTTTATTGAATTATTTTAGTGCTTTTTGTTGGTGTGCAACAATTTCATCATTGAGCCTTATTATATGGAAAATGGAGGTTTATGTACTATGGTATGAGAGACTAAGGTGTATATGCTTTCCCATTGTATAATAGACATATTGCAAACAATGAGTGTTTTAATCTATTCTAGAATTTGTGTGTTAAGGGTCGAGGTATGTGTGATAGTCATAAGCATAGCAATTGATGACTTCATTTTTGCATAGGATCCTTGTCGAAAGAATGTATGAACACAGACACCCAAAATACCTTTACCCTAGAACTTCATGAAAACACACCACAAACATAAAATAAATAAAAATGAAATTACAAACCATCCCAGCTCCTCTAGTCGCTTATGGACATCCTTGAGTAGCATAGGAACATAATTTGAAATAAATCAATAAAAGATAAGACTAAGTTGACCAAACAAGTCAACAACCATACTGATCTTTGTCAATGTTGATTGCTTCTATGATGGTGATAATGATAATGTCTGGTTTTAGAGATGCAATACCTTGTAGAAGATCGATCTGTTTGTTTTTTAGTGTATCGATCCCTGTGTAAGACAAATTGATAAGTGGTAGATAGGGATTGATTGGATCAATTGATTGGACATGTCATTGTTTTGGTTGTAGACTTGATTTATTGATTGTCTGTCATTGCATGATTCGGTTGACTTGGTTCTTTGATCTATTGTGTGTCTGCTTATACATTTTCTTTTTGCAAGGGATAATTTATTGCTTTCTATTTTCATGATTGGTTATTTTATTTTTAGGTATTTTTTCAAGACATTTTTAAATTCGTAGGATTTTCTTTAAGATATTACAATAAATTTTCATGATTGGTTATTTTATTTTTACGTCTTTTTTCAAGACATTTATAAATTCATAGGATTTTCTTTAAGATATTACCTAATTTTTATGGATTTTTTCAAGACTTTGTGTTTTTTATGGATTTTTTAAGGACTTTATGTATTTTTATGGATTTTTTAGGACTTTATGTATTTTTCTAAGATTTTATTTTATTTTTATGGAATTTTTAAAGGACTTTATGTGATTTTTATGGATTTTTTTAGGACTTTATTTGATTTTTATAGATATTTTTCAGCACTTTATGTGATTTTCTATGGATTTTTTTAGGACTTTATTTGATTTTTTATGGATATTTTCAGCACTTTATGTGATTTTAATGGATTTTTTTACGACTTTATTTGATTTTTATGGGTATTTTTCAAGACTTTAAGTGATTTTTATGGATTTTTTTAAGACTTTATTTGATTTTTATGGATTTTTTAAGACTTTATGTGATTTTTATGGATTTTTTGCCCCTAGTCAAGTTTAGAACCATGTATCACGTGAATGGGGTAATGGGTTGACTTATTGTGAATAAGAGACAATGACACTAAAAGACCAACAAATCTCAACCATGAGAGGTGTGTTGACAATGTTTATTATGGAGGATGGGATGAAAGAAAATGGCAAATGGTTTGATGATTAATCAGATAGAATGTTAAATGAAAGTGAAATTGTAACCTTTTACGCATGATGCTTGTTTATTAGGTTTTCACCATGGTACTTACCTAAAGCACCTATTTACTTGGTTTTCAATATAGGGTGAATTATTTCTCTTTACTTTTTTGCCAATTTTTTTTATTTCATTTGAAATCACACAAGACACCTATTTACCAGATTTTCATCAAGGTGACCTTTTGTCTTTTGTCTTATGTTTTATGATTTTTTTTGTTCTTTTTCACATGATTTTTTTTTCCCTTAGGATTTTTTGAGACTCAAGTGTAAAACTTCTTGAGGTGCATAATGTAAATAGGATCAGGCAATGATTCCCCTTCAGGAGTTGACAAATGATATGTGTCATTGTCATATGTTGTTGTGATCATATAAGGACCCAGCTAATTTGGCTCAAATTTTCCTAGTCTCTCTCATTCTGCTAAGTTCCTCTGATTTTCCTTGAGGACCAAGTCTCCTATCTCAAAGAAGAAATTTCTAACTCTCTTGTTATAGCTTTGACAAAGTCAATTTTGATATGCTTGAAGATGATTCAATGTGTAGATACCTAAAAATGTCTCATTGATCATGTACTAATCATTTGTCTAATTGGTTAAATAATTTTTTAATTATTTAATTAAATTAATTAATCTTATTCTTCTAGATTCATATTTATTCATCATATTACTAATTATCCTATTCAATCTCTATTCCTCATTAATTAATTATTCAACCTATTCTTAAATATTTATTATTTAATGAATTATGAATTAGTCCATTAATTAAGTAATCTTTATTAAAATTCAATTTCTAATAGTTAAATAATTTCTTTAAATTATTTAATTAATTAATCCTTTCTTCCAATTCAAAATTCAAGCTCCAATTTCCCTAAATTCTAATTTCATCTAATTTCAGTATTCCTCTAATTCAAATTCAAATTTGAATTTCTCCAAATTCCAATTTCAAATAATTTGATTTACATGTGCATTTCAATCTCATGATTTCAAAATCTAAAATCAATATCATGCAAAAATCAAATTGAATTTAAAATAATTAATTCAATATCATGCAAAAATCAAGTTTAATTCCTAAATCAAGGTTAAATTGCATACAAATGGAATTGAATTTCAATTAAAATATCCTACAACACATGCTAAATTTATAATTAATTGATCAATTCAATTAATTGATTAGTTAAATCATTTTCTCAATTATCCTCCAATCATTCTTTTTCTATCTTCCAATTAGCTTTTTTCTAAAAAGCATTCAATCAGTTAACTCAATCATTCCTATTTCTATCTTTCAATTAGCTTTTTTCTCAATTAGTCGTCTCCCCAGTTAACTCTATTAACTATTCAATCTATTCAGTCATCAATTCAATCAATTGAGTTCCACCTCCCAATCATCAGTTCAACTATCAATCAGCATGTGAGCTCACTTGAGTTCCACCTCTTATTCAATCCTCTCCAAAATTCTATAAATTGAGCATCAATTCTCCATTTTCAACAATCACGAACTTCGAATCTTTATGCCATATTTATGTAGGTTAGCAATGCAATATCTGAGAGCCAACATCAATACTCAAGGAAGAGAATGCCAATGGAAGCAACATGCGATCTTGGAATAGGGAGTTTTGATTGATTATTTTATAGCCCTATTGTCTTTAATTGCATACTTTCGTTGATTTATTTAGAATTCGTTAACTAGTTAAGGATTCATGATTTTCGTTTATTCTAGTTAGTTAGGATGAATTTTACATATAAACATTTGGTGAACGCAACATGAATCTACAGCTTATTATCTTCTTCTTTTTTCTCGTGTTTTTGCAAATTTGTACGGATTTTTGTAGGTTGTAGGTTCTGTATGGATTTTTCGTAACCGTGGTTAACTATTTCACATTCATCCATAACACATCTCGCATTCGTTCTGATATCCTATTGCATCTGTCATGTCAGAAATTTGCATCTATGATCATTGAAATTAGCAATCATCCATTGTTCATGTCACATTCGTTCTTACAACGATTCACATTCGTCTAGCTTAATTTTGCATTCATTTAGTTTAATCATTTAAGGTCGTAATTATGTTTTCTATCAAACCCATTAGTAATTTCTCAATTTTGAAATCATTACTTTCATAGGCTGCTTAAAAAACATGCAATCTTATGGCAGGGAAAGTAAGGTTTAAAATTTTAGGTTCCAAAAGGACAGCAGAGCAAAGAAGACAAGCAAAATATTATCAAAGAATGTTCAGAGTAGAAAGGAAAATCCACGATTTGGAAGATCAAATTGCCCTTACTAAATTCAAGAACCTTGTTCAATCTTATATTATGAAATATGACAAGATCAACATAGAAATGCTAATGATTGAACTAATGAGGACATAACTTTCTGTTTGCGGGTTTATTCATTTTTTTTAGGTTTTTTGTTTTACATGTCATATTTGCTTAGACAGTAAGTCATATTCATAGTTAATTTGTGTCACAATCATTCAATTAGTGTGTCGCAGTCGTTCAAACAGGGTGTCGTATTCATCTATTAAGATAGGAGATTCATTGTCTCTGGTTTTTCTGTTATGTTCAGGCTTTTTGATATTAATGATAATATGTTTGCAATCTGTGGTGAGGAAAATAGGGAAGTCTTTGATCAATCCAAGATTTTTTATGAAACTACTAATGTGTTTAATTGCAAGATCTGGTAGATTTTAGTTCATTTTTGGATTTGGTGCTTAAAATTGACATGAGATGCAAGTTAAATTGACATCTAATATAAATCTCACTTTTGGATTTGGTGCTTAAAATTGGCATGAACATGCATATCTCACACCTTAGTTTTGGGTTTTAAAATAGACGTGAATTTGGCTTATGTTTAGTTTAGCTCACATTGCAATATCTAAAGGAAAAATATTTTTTTTGTGCCTAGGGTGGACCCATTGTTGCATTGAGTACCTTTCCACCTACCTTCGAGGTCTTGGGAGAAAGGGAAAAGTGATAACGACACCCACTTTTTCTTTTAGTAGTTGAGGGATATCTTTGACTGGGGATTTCATCACCCCACAGAGGTATTTCGAATTGGGATGCATTGGGGATATCATCTCTCTCAACATACTATTGAGAAGGTTTTGTGAGCCACTATATAAATATACTGGTCAGGCGGCTAGAGTGTTGAGTGAATTCAACATATCTGGAGGCCTTCTCTAAACTGATAAGCTCAACTAAATCCTTAAGTGGCTTTCTCTGAGAATCCATTGTTGGATCCAGACCCCTCGAAATTACATAAAGAACCAAATTAGTAGCCCAAATCCCACATTTGAAGATTCAAGGAGTGTGGATCATACCCCATAGATACCCTTCATGTACCTTGCATTATGAGACATAAATCCCTTGGTGATAAGATCTTTAGATCTTCGAAGTAAGAGAAACTGGCATGCCCAAAAAGTGTGTATTGTGGAGGGGAGCTAGTGCTACCAGATTCTCTATCTATTTGTCTTGTTTCGGTATTGCATAAGGGCCTCATTGGATGGTTTCAAATTTCTATTCTAATCTTTGTTTACTATGTTTTTTAATGTATCGCTCGTGTTGAACCAATATTGAGTCATTTTTTGGGCTAATTTAGGCCCTTCACCTTGTGTTACTCTGATTCACAGAGTCTGTCAGAACCAAATTCAATTGGCCATACTTATTTGTACACAATGTTCACAAAAATAGTAAAATTGGTCAGTCCCAAATAAAGTTACCTCAGCAAAGATTTCATTAAAAAAAAAAAAACATTTCAAACAAAGGTCCCCAATTACAAAATAGAAACATTTTATTCTTTGCGATCATAGGTCCATAGTCCTTACATAGTTCTTGTATAGTCCTCATTCTAGTCTTCATTTACGTCTAAGTCCTTGCATAGTCCTTATTTGCATCCTCATTATCATCTCGTTTACATCTAAGTCCTTGCATAGTCCTTATTTACATCCTCATTATCGTCCTCATTATAGTCCTCATGTACGTCCTTACTTTGCATAAATCCTTGCATAGTTCTTATTTGCATCCTCATTATAGTCCTCATTTACGTCCTCATTATCGTCCTCATTACCATCCTCATTTTGCACTTAGCTTAAAGTCCAAATTTTAGCAAGGTTTGCACTAAGATTAGTCCTCATATCAGCCCTTGCATAGTTTGTTACATACACCTCATATAACATCATTTTAGCATAATTCCTTACATAGTCTACACTTACGTCTGTCATAGTATTCCACTAGTTGCATAGTCATTATAGGAGTCATAGGCATGTGTCAGAATGGGTCTACCAGATGATAATTTATTTCCATTTGAACAACCTAATTTACGACCAAATGACAGCCAAAGCGAAATCCTTGACGACTTGGACAACTTGGCTTAGGAATTAAAAACTAGTGCACCCCAGTCTATGGGAGTTGAATACAAAATAAATCAAGAATATAAGAAGGCCCACATAATTGATAGAGAAATTGCACAAGAAATCCTTCAACAAAGGCTTGAAAGGCTCACATTTCAACAACAACATCCTCAACAACTTCCTTGTCCTAATCCTCAGTAGAATCATTATAGTTTGCATACATTATAATCCTTTAGTCTTGAGTCTCACATTTACAACCTAGGTGCATCACAGTATTGTATTAAATATTAGTGTCATCATTAGTGTCATTAATACCCATAAATAGATCACAAAAGAAAAGAATAAAATGGATGCAAACAACGACCCTTTGTTCAACCCTTCTTGGAACATGGACATCTCAAACAGTCAAACCCGCAGAAATACAACAATGTCTAGAAACATAACTTACACTATGCCTTCGATAGAGGAATTTCAACATAACTTGACACACGAGGAAATTGAGGCTTCCCAACAAGATCCGTAGGTCCTCATGATTCTAAATGTTCTTATTAAGAATGACAGGGATAGATATCTTACCCTATTGTTAATAAACGGTACCAAGTTACCTCAAGATTTCAACATCACAACGATCTTGCCACCAAGTGTTACTTTAAGTCAAAATGTTAGTCAAACACAAGTTGTAGCTTCAAGCTCAACCCAAAATGCTACTCAAATTACACAACTCTCGTCAACCCAAGAAGCAATGGTTTCAAGTAAAAGTTCACAATCTGGCATGGTATCATCCAATATAAACGCTACTACTCAAACACTTGCTAGTGTCAATGCACAAACTACACCAACTGTAACAAATGCTCCCACACAGAGTTAGACACAAGTACCTCAGATATCGAATCCTACAACTATGACTCAACCTCTAGTTTTTGTATTACTAGGATCAACATATAGTCACCATGAATGTGAACTCGGGTCCCACTAGCTCATTTGGCGCAACTCAGCGAAATGTTAACACCCAATTTGCTTATTTTACTCCACTTAGTGGGATTCAAAACACACAAATCTATAAAGGAAATGAACACATGGAAACCTAAAAAATAATTTCCAAAAAAGTCTTTTCAAAATTTCAGAAAATCGCCATGGTGCCAAAAGCTCCAATTCAAAGGCAGAGAAACAAAATCAAAGAGCAGAAGTTTTCCACGTTTTTTCAGTCAAGTGAAATGTTAAAAAAATTAAACTTATTTTTTATGGGGAAAGGGCCTACCTAAAGCGGCCAGCAATGGGGTTGAAAACCTTCAACCATGGCGTCCTGAAAGTCTGCAAATATTGCCAAACAAATGCTCCAAACCCTGTGAATTTCCCATGGTGGCCTGAGTTTTGGCTTTGTAGCTCAAAACCCACAAGGGATTCACCATGGCAGCTCTCAAACAACTCAATATCAACAAATTTGTAGCTTGAACCCTACAATAATTCCTCATGGCGGCAACGGTAGAGCAAATGAAAATATCGAATGCCAAGTGTGGATTGAAATGAAGTGATTTAGGGTTTTCTTTCCCTTTATCATCGAATTACCTTAGGCACTTTTACCTTGATTTTATTTTTTCTCTCTCCTATCTAATACCTCCTGTGGGCATGAGGGGAAATCGACTTATGTTTTTGCATCCCTATTTATTAATGTCAATATTAAGTGATTTATATATCATCACTTAATAAATAATGTTAATGTAAAACTTTATTAAGTGATGATATATAAATCACTTAATAAGCTTAGGGAATAAACATAGGGAATTTAAATAAATATAATAAAAAAACAAATTTATTAAAGTGATTAATTATCTAAATCGCTTTATTAAATATATTTATCATTATATTTCTTAATATCTTGACTTAAATGTAAATTAAATAATAAAATTATTTATTAAAGTGATTTATAATTTGTCACTTTATTAAATAACTTTCTTATTTTTATTTATTAATCATGGACTTAAATGTAAATGAATAAAGATAAGTACTTATTAAAGTGATAAATTATAAATCACTTTATAAGATATTTTGTTTATTCATATTTATTAGTAAGTCAAGAGATTTTTTTTTGCATTCATGAGGGCTTGCAGGCTTGTTCAGGGATATTTTTGGGGTCATTGTTGTGCAATTAAGAGCTTTTACGGCAGGGGATAGGGTGGCTTGACTTTTTTCTCAAAACCTTTCACTTTCATACATGTTTAGTGCCCTAAAAAGTGGGTTTTTAAGGTTTGCTCGACCAAGACGAGGTAGAGTCCTATTTTGACACAATTGCTTTTTGGAAAGCATATATATCTGCAAGACTTAATTTTTTTAGGAGTTCTTACTAGTTCACTTGGTGCATATTGTAATTTCAAAGTTCTTTTTGCAGAAAGTGGGGTTTGTAACTCATTTTTTCAGAGTTTGACAGCATTGTAACACCTTTGAGTAGTAATAAGCAGTCCATACCTTCCCATATTCTATTGTGTCCTTAATGTTAGTACAAGTTTTTTTGTGACATTCTTTGTCCTTGAAAATGTGTTTTCAGGTGGATATATTATGCAGGAGTATAATTATTTGCAGGTTATAAGTTGTGTGAGTGAAATAACACTCTTAGGTTGTGAGAAAGAGTGTTTTCTCCTCTTAGGACTGCGATTTTTAGCCTTCTTATAAACTATTAATGAAAAGGTTATGATTTATTGGGTTGTGTGGGAGAGTATTTCATTACTAGCAGCCAAAATTTTACACCATGAATTAGAAAGTGAGATGTTCATATAGAAAAGCCTTTACATAATGATCCTCTACACCTAGAGGTGTATATACATAAGAAAAAGGTTAGAAGAGTTTTGATAGATGGAGAAGTTGGTCTCAACATATGTACACTCAAATTGATCAAAGCATTATGCTATTCTAAGTTTCACATCGATCCCACAAAGAGAATAAACATCAAAGCATATGATGATGATGAACGCCCGTCGAAAGGTGTGGTTATTCTACCAGTACAAGTAGGACCTATTACAATTGATGTTACATTATAAGTATTGGATAGAGAGCTCAATTATAACATGCTGCTAGGGTGCCCATGGATTCATGCCATTGACATTTCACCAATGTGTCAAATTCCCATTTAATGGCTTTGAGATCACCATACATGGTGATCCAGACCCCTTCTAGCATTGTAATTATTTGAAGGAAAGTGTTAATAACCCCTTACCTATTAATCAAGCAACTTCACTCACATTACAATTGGATTCATTAGCCATCACTGATACACAGAGTTTTGCACCTCATATACCTACAACACCCTCTTTGCAAATCAAAGAAGTATCATGTGGGGAGTATTCCATTACAGAGGCACCAATAGTTAGGAAATTATCTCTCTGTCCAAGATCTTTTGGAAAACCTTAATCTACTCTAAGTAGACAAGAAAAAGGGAAAGAGATAGTTATAAATTTAGACTCATTCTCATTCATTAGATGGGGAGATTTGTAGGAAGAATCTCTTGATGAATATGTGAACCGATGGATATATAAAGAAGAGGATGACATGATTGTAATCAAGCTTCCTTTAGATCAGTACGGAAATGGTTTCAAAATGTTACATAAACATGGCTATGATGGTACAATGGTCCTAGGACCACATAGACAAGGATAGAACTTGTTTTACCTTAGGAGAATCCAAAGAATCAAGGTTTGGGATACAAACACATAACAAAATTATCAAAGGCTAGAAAACATAGCCGAGATATATTAAATAGACCTACACAGGATTCTAAATCAGCACCTCAAAGAAATTATTTAATGGTGGTGTTTGTCCCATCATCTCAAAGAAGTGAACTAATTGAAGATGACCCTAGTGATGAATTAGTTGTTGAGAGCTTCCAACTCTTTACCCAAGATACTAATGTAGGACCATCCAACAATGTGGAACTTACAGCATCTTCACAGGCCAACATGGTGATAGAAACGGGTCTAGTGCCAGCAAGTGATTCACCTATAGAAAGACTAGAATGCCTTATCCAATAAATTAGGGTTTTCTCTACCACTACCAAGGATCTACAAGTCCTAGAAATGTCCCATTATTTGTCATTATTGTTGAAACTTTTTATCTCTTATTGAGGAAGTTGATGAATTAAATGAAGAAGGATCAGACATTGGGACATACATTGAAAAAAAAAATTGATTCTCATGATTATGAATTATTATCTAATCATAGTTGTAGCACATATTCATCATATAGAGTTTATTACAATCAACCACCTATGGATAATTGCATTATATATGAAGATAAAGAACCAGATCCAGTGTCAATAAAGTATGTTTATGATAGTCGAGTATGCATGATATCAGCAATACCTCATACAGAAGAAATTAAGGGTTTGTGTCTTGTCCATCCACACTTAATTGACTAGGGGCAAGAAGAACCACCATGTCTAGATTGGTTTGAAAATGATGAAACTATAACAGAGTTCCTGGGTGTTAGAGATGGATTTCCCTATGATGATCATAAAGTTGGATTTGCAATAGACCTGGACCATACAACATACTCTGGAGAAGCAAGCTCCTCTACATCACAAGGTCATGATGAAATAGACACAAGAAAAAGTAGGCTAGATGATCTTCCCATTAACTAAGAAAATTTTGCACTACTTGTTGAAAAGACAGAAGAAGTAAATATAGGAGAAGTTGAAGTTGTACATAAGATACAATTGGATGAATCATTGAATCTTAAAGAGAAAGACAACTTCATTCAATTCTTCAAGAAAAGGCCCATAAATTTTGCTTGGTCTTATGTAGACATGCCTGGGATGGATCCAGAATTCAGAATTAGTGCTACATCATCTACCATTGTTGCCAAGAATCAAGCCGTATAAATAGAAGCTCCACAAGATGAATCCATACATTGCATTTCTATTAAAGGAGGAATTATAAAAGCTATTAGACATAGGATTCATAAGACCCGTAGACTATGCAGAATGGATATCAAATCTATTACCAGTGACTAAACCCACTGGGGGTATAAGAATCTCCATGGATTTCAGAGATCTGAATAAAGCTTGTCCTAAGGATGACTTCCCACTCCCCAATATAGACATGATAGTTGACTTAGTTGATGGAAATGAAATGATGTCACTCATGGATGGTTTCTCGGGCTATAATCAAATTAGAATCGTGCCAGAAGACCAACACAAAACAACATTCACATGTCCTTGGGGAACTTACTATTAGAATGCCATGCCTTTCGGTCTCAAGAATGCTAGTGCAAACTATCAAAGGGCAATGACAACATTGCTCCATGACATGATACATGAAATCATGAAAAACTATGTGG
This sequence comes from Cryptomeria japonica, assembly GCF_030272615.1. NCBI lineage: Eukaryota > Viridiplantae > Streptophyta > Pinopsida > Cupressales > Cupressaceae > Cryptomeria > Cryptomeria japonica. Next base: position 49,352,741 of record NC_081410.1, read on the forward strand.
GTGATGTATTAGGAAAATTCAAAACTAGAGAATGTCACCTAGATGTTCTTGACAAAATATTTGATAGACTTGAACAATACAAAGTCATACTCAATCCAAAGAAATGTGTGTTTGGTGTCACAACTGACAAACTTTTGGGTTTCATTTTTTCTAAGAGAAGTATTGAGGTGGATCTCGCAAAGGTAAAAGCAATTCTTGAAATGCTAGCACCATTTACACTCAAGCAGTTAAGGGGATTGCAAGGAAGATTACAATCAATAAAAATATTTATTGCACAACTAGCTGATAAGTGCCACCCATTCCAGCACTTATTTAAGAAAGGGGTCACCTTCAATTGGACAGATTAGTGCTAGGAAGCATTCCAAATATTGAAAGATTATCTCTTTAAAACACTGGTTCTAGTTCCATCAATTCCAAGTAAGCCTTTACTTTTGTATGTTGGCATTAGGTTGTCATTGATGTCAACCGATATGGCATGGTCATCGGTGAGTAAGTAGTGGTGACCGATATGGGTGAAGTAAGTAGTGATGTCAACCGGTATGAAGGATGCAGTATGTAAGTAGACAAAAAAGGTATGTTACTGGTACACATAAAGTGCAGCATCTACTGGTAAGCAGGACCACCAGTAGATGGAAGATAACAGGGATGTGATCACCAGTATACAAAGAGAAGTATAATGCTACCAAAAAATAGACTTAGTGGATGGAATAGTATGTTAGATGGAAGATCAACTTGATCCACCAACATAGAAGAGGTTAGCAGGTATGATGGTCCATCGGTGAGGATAGGCTATACCGATAAGGTGAAGTTGAACCGGTAGTGTGTCTTGGTCAGAAAATGATGCCAAACTGACATAGAAAATAGAGCATAGATGGATGTCAACAAGGATGACAGATGGACACCAGGTGGTGAGCACGTAGAGGTCAGTGAAGTGTTCATCGACATGGTACTTGATGAGTAGGTCGACTTTAATGGAGAGCCCACAAATCATGGGACGATGGAAGGATGTTGTGACTTGAGGGTGACAGAGTGGCAAGGTGATTGAACCGATCTTGCAGGACAATCTGATCCTTGAGCTCTTTGGCTGAAGAAAAGGGCTAAGCCATTAATGGTGTTTGATAGAGAAATGTCAAAAAGCATGTTGCAGACATCTAAAAATAGAAAACACACATTGGGAGATGAGGAGATAGCGGTGTTGTTTGATGTGATGCAAATCATCATTCCAGAAAAGTGATCCGATCAGATTTGATATGGATTGAGTTGGTGGAGGAAAACCCTAGCACGCCATTGTTTGAATGTTGCCTTTGGCGGGAACATTTAGATATAAATATGTGAACTCGAGACTGAAGAGATTTGATGTTGAATGTCAGTGGTGAGAAGAGTGAGTGTCTGAGCAAGTAGAGAGAAGTCAGTTTGAGAAGTATCTCGCCCAAAATCAAAGTGTCTGAGTGTTAGTAGGTTGAACCTGTGAGAGGGTCTAACCGATGAATTGTTATAGTCTTAACAGTAAAGGGTACCGGTAGGGATTGAAAGGTGAGGAAGGCATCCAAGTGTGGCACTTTGTAGGGTGAGATTCAGAGAAAGAGAAGAAAGAAAGAGAGCAACCGGTAAGTGATCAGAGAGAGAAATCTGATAACCAGCAATGGAAGAACCGGTGAAACAGAGGAGGTTGGTAACCGATAGACATTAGTTGATCAGGTGTTGCAAAAATAATTTGCAACAACGTGTTATTATTGTATCAAGTTGTATTTCATTGTATTACATCGAGTTGGTGCTTGGTGCAGGGGTTGGTGCTCCTTGGGTTGGTGCCCTAAATCAGTAGGGGTTGGTGCCCTAAATCATTGTAATCCATTGTTCTATTGTGAGGTAGGATTGGAGCAGTAGACTCCAACAACATTTCTCACTGAGGTTTTTCCCATATTGGGTTTTCCTCATACATCTAGTGTTGTGAGTTGTGCATTTGTGTGTTTTTTGCTTTGATATCCTCACATATCTTACCGGTTTGATTACTTAGTACTTAGGTTGTTAATCAGTACTTAAAGCTTGGTTTAAAAGGTAAATATTTCTTATGAACCACTGATTCACCCCCCTCTCAATGGTATATTGTGTTCAACAATTGGTATCAGAGCATTAGGTTCCTAGTTGGTAAAAGCTTTCTCTAGATTGGGTAGATTATGGTCAAAGAACACAATGGCAAGAAATGAGTCTGCCTCCTCAAAAGCTCCCATTTTTTATGGAGCTAACTATGCCTTCTGGAGTAGAAGAATGGAGACCTATCTTTCCTCTCTTGGTTTTGATGTGTGGATGTCTGTCAAGAATGGGTGTACTATCCCTAGTGTTCCTCCCACTGATCCAGATGCTAAGGAGTATGAGAACAATGCAAAGGCTAAACATGTTATTCTAAGTGAGCTGTCAGATAATGAGGTTGTCAAGGTCATGCACTGCTCATCTGCCAAGGAGACTTGGGATAAATTGTAGAGATTATTTGAAGGAGATGTCAAAGTCAAAGAGGCCAAGTTGAAATCACTAAGAGGTCATCTTGAAGGCTTGAAGATGAAATATGAAGAAAAGATTGCAGTCTATCTTCACAGAGTAAATGAAACTATGAACACCATCAGAGGACTTGGAGAGGAAATTGTTGATGAAATTATTGTCAAAAAGGTACTTAGATCACACATCTTAGTATGATACTAAGTTCTTTGCTATAGAGGAAGCCAAGGATCTGAAAACCTTCACAATGGATGAGTTATTTGGCTCCTTAACTACCTATGAAATGAGGACAACCGGTGAAGCATCTTCAAGGAAAGAGGCAGCTTTCAACTCCATCAAAAAGGGCAACGAAGAGGTTTCTCATAAAGGATCCAGTGAAGACTCGGATGCAGAGGTAGCAAACTTTGTCAAAAAGCTCAACAAAGGATCTGGTAAGTATAAAGGAAAGTTGCCACTCAAATGCTTCAACTGTGGTAAAATTGGACACTTTGTTGCAAAATGTCCCTGTAATAAAACCGGTGGAGATGAGCAAAGGAGTTTTGGCAGATCTGTCGGTAAAGACAAAGAAAGGAAAGTCTATCAGTAAGGAAGAAGAAGCTACTGGAAGCATAACAACTTATATATCATTGAGGATGATGCCACAGATGAAGAAAGTGCATCAGAAGATGACTGCCATGAGGATGAAAGAGAAGTTAATCTTTTTATGACACTAGATGAATCGGTTGGTGAAGATGAGGAAGAAGAAGACACATTGAAGCTAAAGTGGATCTAGAAGGTGAGCTCATAAGTGCACTTAAGGAATTAAGTAAGATGAGAAGAGAACTCTAGATGGTCAAGCTTGCTGCAACAAAAGAACAAGATCTCTTGAAGCAATCCTTGGATGAGTCTAATGAAGTTATTTCTGATTTGAAACTCCAGTTGGAAGAAGCCAAGAGGATATGTGAAGTTACATCCTCTGATTTGATGAAGAAGCAGAAGGTGCATCAAAACTTGGAAGAAGAAATTGTGAATCTCAGAAAGGAGCTTGAAAAGAGTAAGGATGAATTGAAAATGAGAAGCAAGTATGAGGGTAGCAAAGAAGCCTTGGACAAGATGATGAACAAAAAGAAGCAATCTAAAGATACCAATGGCTTAGGATTTGAAGAAGGACAAATTTCAACCAGAAAAGACACATTCGATAAGGAGATACAATTCACTTCTTCAAGTGAAGGTGAAGAGAAGAAAACACTCACTATAAGTAAAGATTCTGGTAAGAAGACTTATGCAGAAGTTGTAAGAAACCACCCCACAAACCAGTATGCTCAATCAATGAACTGGAGGTCACACTCAATGTACCAGAATGCAGATCTTAGGAGAAAAGAAAAGGTTGATCATGAAGGGTTCACTAGAGTCAGTAGCATGAAAGGAAGAGCCTCAGTGAGATAGATGTCTGCGAGACCAAGGCAACCAAACCGGTATGTATCAAACTTTCATGGTTATTGTTATCAGTGTAACAAGTTTGGTCATAGGATACCTGACTATAGATTGATGAATAAGCCCACTGTGAATTACAAAAGTAGAAACTCTTTTGTTGAGATGAATTTCATCTACTATCAATGTAATGGATTGGGTCATAGGAGTTATGAGTGTAGGAGAAGTCAACCGGTTTCCTACAATAATTTTTTTAACTCATCATTTAATATGAATGTGAAGTGTTATAATTGTCATGGGTTTGGACATGTTGCAAAGCCTTGTAAGAACTAGAAAATCAAGCAGAAGAGGATAACTCCTGATCAGGAACCGATAGCCAAACCAGAGCATAAAATTGTAGTTGATAAGAAGAAGGAAACTCAACCAATTTGGGTTGAGAAAGAAAAGGACAAAGCAGAATCAATTTTGATTATGCAGACTTCTCTACATACAGAAAGAAGAAACTTGTGGGTTGTAGACAATGGCTATTCCAACCACATGACCGGTGATAAAAATAAATTTATCAAGCTTGAAGATTGGAATGGAGGCTCAGTAAGATTTGGAGATAATTCCTCCATCAAGATAATAAAATGCAAAGGTACTCTAAATATAGATGGAAAATTGAAGGCACGTGATGTATATTATGTGGAAGGCTTGAAGCACAACTTGCTCAGTGTGAGTCAAATGTGTCACAAAGGTTATAAATTTACCTTTGACTCTATCAGTTGTTAGATAAAGAAGGAGAGTATCAGTTAGGTTGTAGCAGAAGGTAAGAGGACATATGGAAATGTATACAATCTGAAAGAATGTTTTGAATCCCGATGCATGTTGGGACAAGTGGATGAAAGTTGGTTGTGGCACAAAAGATTAGGTCACATAAATTTTGATAATCTAGTTGTAGTAAGTAAAAAGGGCTACGTGAGAAATATACTACCAATCATAAAACCAGTAAGCACATTTTGTGATGAACGTGTGAAAGGAAAGCAGACTAAGGTGTGCTGCAAGACAAAAGAACACAACACCTCAAGACCACTTGATCTTGTACATACAGATCTATGTGGTCTGATTGGGACAAGAGCTCTTACTGGTGAGAGATACTTTATTCTCTTCATTGATGACTATTCAAGAATGACATGGGTCACTTTCCTACATGATAAATCACAAGCATTTGACAGATTCAAGATATTCTGGAAGATGGTAGAAAAGGAAAGTGGATGCAAGCTTAAATGCCTAAGATCCGACCGGGGTGGAGATTTCACATCAAATGAGTTTGAAGATTACTATGAGAGACATGGAATCAGAAGACAATACTTAGCCCCTAGGACACCACAACAAAATGATGTGGTAGAAAGGAAGAACAGGATAGTCAAGGAGATGGCCAGAACCATGTTGAATGAGGCAATTTTACCGGATATGTATTGGAAGGAAGTGGTTCATACTGCAACATATACTTTGAACTGGGTTCAGTTGAGAACAAACAACAATATGACACCATATGAACTGTGGTATGACTGGAAATCATTAGTCAAATACTTCAAAGTATTTGGAAGTAAATGTTTTATCAAGAGAGACATAGATGGTTTAGGTAGTTTTGATTCCAGGAGTGATGAAGGGAATTCCTTGGTTACTCAACTCACAGTAGGGCCTACAAATGCTACAACAAAAGACTAAGAAGAGTCATTGAGAGTGTGCATGTAAGAGTTGATGAGGACATGCATAAAGGAAGACAAGCACAAGTGAACCGGTATGATAATTTTGGTGATGAAGGTGAAGAAGCTCAGTCAAAAAATGAACCGGAAGAAGCATCCAATAAGGTCCCTAACCGGTATGTGCAGAAAAGCCACCCAGAAGAGCAAATCTTAGGTAATAAGAGTGATGGTGTGTAGACTAGAAGAAGACTTGCCCAGAATGATGAACAAGTCAATTTTTGCCTCATGACTGAAATGGAACCTAAGACATTCAATGAGGCCAGCAAAAGTTAGAAATGGATGGATGCCATGGAAGGAGAGTTGAAGCAGATTGAGAAGAACAAGACTTGGGAACTAATCCCTAGACTGGCAGACAAGAACATCATTGGCACCAAATGGGTCTATCGGAACAAGATGAATGAAGAAGGTAAAATTGTTAGGCATAAAGCTAGACTTGTGTGTAAGGGTTTCTCTCAAGTAGAGGGCATTGATTTTGAAGAAACATTTGCATAGGTAGCTAGACTAGAAGCAATTAGGATGTTTCTAGCTTTTTTGCCTACAAGGATAAGGTATATCAAATGGATGTAAAATCTGCCTTCCTCAATGAAAATTTGGAATAAGAAGTGTACATGGAGAAACTGGAAGGGTTTTTGTTACGTGATGATGAAACCTTTGTGTGTCGGTTGAAGAAAGCCATGTATGGTTTAAATCAGGCTCCTACAGCATGGTATTCAAGGCTAGATAAGTACTTGAAGGAGAAAGGTTTTAAAAAGGGAAGTGGTGACAATAATATATACATCAAGGAAGATGGAAACCACATGATCATTGTGGTTGTGTATGTAGATGACATCATTTTTGGAGGCAATAAGGACACTCTTTGCAAAGATTTTGCTGTTCAGATGCAGTCAGAGTTTGAGATGTCAATGCTTGGAGAGTTGACATAATTTCTTGGTTTGTAGATATCCCAACTAAAAAAGGGAATCTTCATCTCACAAACTAAGTATGCAAAGGACATGTTAAAGAAGTTTCAAATGGAGGACTGCAAACCGATAAGTACCCCCATGGTGACAGGAAGCAAACTGAGCAAGAATGATGAGTCATCGATAGTTGATCAGACCCTATATAGATCCATGATAGGTAGTTTATTGTATCTTACTACTTCTAGACCAGATATAGTGCAACTAGTGTGTTTGGTGGCTAGATTTCAAGCAACGCCTAAGCACTCACATATGAATGTAGCCAACATAATTTTTAGGTACCTACAGGGGAAACTCAATTATGGATTATGGTACCCTAAACAAGGGGAATTTACCTTGGAAGCATACACATATGTTGATTGGGCAGGCTGCATTGATGACCAGAAAAGAACAAGTGGTGGTGCATTCTTCCTAGGTGACTGGTTGGTCTCATGGCATAGCAAGAAGCAGGATTTAGTCTCCCTATCAATTGTTGAAGCAGAATACATTGATGTTGCCACATGTTGATCCTTGGTGATTTGGATAGAGTAGACCCTCAAGGACATACAGGTGGACATCTCTAATCCTATTCCCATCCCATGTGACAACTCAAGTGCCATCAACATATCAAAGAACCCGGTGATGCATTCAAGGACAAAGCATATAGCCATCAAGTATCATTTTCTCAGACAGAAGGTTGAAGGACAATAAGTCATGATGGAATATGTCTCTATAGGAGAACAAGTGGCAGACATCTTCACCAAACCACTACCAGTATGCACTTTTGAGTACTTGAGACACAAGTTGGGAGTTGTGTCACCTGCCTCATACACTTAAGTTTGCAAGGAGATATATGGTTTAGGGGGAGATCATAGAAATATCTATCTCTCTTGAACCACATTCTAATCATAGGGAGAGTTCAGGATTGTATGTCTCAGTGTCGGCTATAATCACAAAGAGGAGATTTGACTAAGGGGGAGTACCCATAGTCTAACCAGTTAAGTGTGAATCAGAAGGGGAGAATAAACTAGATAATAAAAACCCTGACCCTTTGTCATTGTGTCAAAGGGGGAGAAATCTATCGGTGTGGAGACTTACAAGTGTGTTGACATCAATGCAAAAGGGGGAGATTGTTGGCATTAAGTTGTCATTGATGTCAATCAGTATGGCATGGTCATCGGTGAGTAAGTAGTGGTGACCGATATGGGTGAAGTAAGTAGTGATGTCAACCAGTATGAAGGATGTAGTGTGTAAGTAGACATAAAAGGTATGTTACTAGTACACATAAAGTGCATCATCTACCGATAAGCAGGACCATCGATAAGCCAGCAAAGAATAACAGGGATGTGATCATCGATATACAAAGAGAAGTATAATGCTACCAATAAATTGACTTAGTAGATGGACTAGTATGTTTGATGGAAGATCAACTTAATCCACCGACAGAGAAGAGGTTAGCAGGTATGATGGACCACTAGTGAGGATAGGTTAAACCAGTAAGGTGAAGTTGAACCGGTAGTGTGTATTGGTCAGAAAATGATGCCAAACTGGCATAACAGTTTGAAGATGATGCCAAACCGACATAGCAAATAGAGCATAGGTGGGCGTCGACAATGATGACAGATGGACACCAGGTGGTGAGCACACAAAGGTCAGTGAAGTGTTCATCGACATGGTACTTGACAATTAGGTAGGCATTAATGGAGAGCCTGCAAATCATGGGACAATGGTAGTATGTTGTGGCTCGAGGGTGAAAGAGTGGCAAGGTGATTGAACTGATCTTGCATAACAATCTGATCCTTGTGCTCGTTGGCTGAAGGAAACAGCTGAGCCATTAATGGTGTTTGACAGAGCAATATTGAAAAGCATGTTGCAGACATCTAAAAATAGTAAACGCACATTGGGAGGCAAGGAGATAGAGGTGTTTTTTGATGTGATGAAAATCATCAATCTAGAAAAGCGATCCGATCAGATTTGATACAGATTGAGTTGGTGGAAGAAAACCCTAGCATGCCACTGTTTGAATGTTGCCTTTGGCGGGAACATTCAGATATAAATATGTGAACTCAAGACTTAAGAGATTTGATGTTGAATGCCAGTGGTGAGAAGAGTGAGTGTCTAAGAAAGTAGAGAGAAGTCAGTTTGATAAGTATCTCGCTGAAAATCAAAGTGTATGAGTGTTAGCAGTTTGAACTGATGAGAGGGTCTAAACGGCAGAGACAAAGTAACTGGTGAACTGTTATAGTCTTAACAGTAAAGGGTACTGGTAGGGATTGAAAGGTTAGAAAGGCATCCAAGTGTGGTACTATGCAAGGTGAGGTTCAGAGAAAGAGAAGAAATGAAGAGAGCAACCGGTAAGTGATCAAAGAGAGCAATCTGATAACCGGTAGTGGAAGAACTGGTGAAACAGAGGAGGTTGGTAACCGACAAACATTAGTTTATCAGGTGTTGCAAAACTCATTTGCAACAAGGTGCTATTATTGTATCAAGTTGTATTTCATTGTATTACACCAAGTTGGTGCTTGGTGCAGGGGTTGGTGCTCCTTGGATTGGTGCCCTAAATCATTGTGATCCATTATTCTATTGTGAGGCTGGATTGGAGCAATAGACTCCAGCAGCATTTCTCGCCGAGGTTTTTCCCATATTGGGTTTTCCTCATACATATGTTGTTGTGAGTTGTGTATTTGTGTGTTTGTCTCTTTGATATCCTCACATATCTTACCGGATTGATTGCTTAGTGCTTAGGTTGTTAACCAGTACTTAAAGATTGGTTTAAAAGGTAAAGATTTCTTATGAACTACTGATTCATCCCCCTCTCAGTGGTACATTGTGTTCAACATTGTATATATCAGCGATAAATTCATCTTTAGGAGGTCTCTTGGCACAACATTATGACCAAGGGAAAGAAGGAGCCATCTACTATATTAATAGAAAACTTATTGGATATGAGCTCAACTACACTATCATAGAATGAGCATGTTTAGTAGTGATCTTCACATCCCAAAAGGTTAGGCACTATAATTTAAGTCATAAAGTTCAACTCATTGCACAAATTGATCCTCTTAAGTACCTTCTAAGCTAGCAACACTAACTAGAAGACTTGCCAAGTGGGTCATGGTTTTGAGTGAGTTTGACATAGATTATATGGACAAAAAGGCGATCAAGGGTCAGATTATATCAGATCAATTGGTAGAAGCTCCTATACAAGACAGTCACCCTCCATTGACATATATTTATTCATGAGTCTGTGTTCACCTTGGAAGGATCCACTTGCTGGAAATTGTACTTTGACAGTTCCTACACAAATCATGGAGTAGGTGTCAGAATTCTCTTTATCACTCCTCAAGGTGATTCAATTTTGAAGTCATTCAAAATCAACTTCCCTTGCACAAATAATATAGTTGAATACAAGGCTCTCACCACAGGACTTCACACCGCCATACAGTGGAAGGTAACAGAGCTACAGGTTTATGGTGATTCTTAGCTAATCACCAATCAAGTCAATGATGATTATAACACTAAAGATGATAAAATAATGCCTTATAATCAAATGGTAGAATATTTCAAGCAGTAATTTAGCCACGTCACTTTTGAGCAGATTCTAAGGATGCAAAATAAGGCAGTCAATACAATGGCTATAGTAGGGTCTCTCCTAGACATGTTGAGAAATGAAACTCAGATCAATTTCTTGGTAGAACAATTGATGGTACCGACATATGAGATTCCATCATCTGAATATGTGTGTGTAATTGTGGGTCATGAATTCCCATGGTCTAATGAGATATACGCATACTTACATGAACAATATAGGTCTCCTGATTTATCAAAATCAAAGGAAAACTCTCATTCATCATAAATCCAAACATGTCATTATTGCTAACACGTTGTATAGAAAGAGCCTAGATGGAATGCTTATTCGATGTCTAAATTTTGAAGAAGTGCAACTTACCTTAAAAGAGGTACATGACGGGATTTATGGTGCACATTCTATTGGTCTTGCACTAGCAAACAAACTACTAAGAAATGGATATTACTACCTATTATGGAAAATAATGCCTATAAATATGTACAAAAATGCAGATAGTGCCAAATACATGAAGATCTGATTCATACACCTGCTCAGGACCTTCACCCTATCACATCACTATGGTTTTTCTCACAGTGGGGACTAGATATTATCGGTAAAATTAATCCTACTTCTTCCAATGGACACAAGTTCATTCTCACTGCCACAGAGTATTTCACCAAGTGGGTTGAGATAATCCTTCTAACTTACACCACTGGTAAGCAAATTGCAAAATTCATGCTTAACTATATCATCTACAAGTATGGAGTCCCAATGTGTATAGTAACTGATAATGGGTGTCCGTTCAAGAATCAAAAAATGCGTGAATTGCGTGATCAATTCCAGATATGATAGAGATTTGCAACTCCCTATTACCCACAAATTAATGGTAAATCAGAGGCAACCAATAAAACAATACTGAAAATACTAAAGAAAGTTGTCAATGAAGCAGAACGAGACTAGAATCTACAATTGAATCCTGCATTGTGGGCATATACACATCATATCAGAGGAAGACTACAGAGTTGCAAGACTCCAAAAACTAGAACTATTAGATGAAAAGTGACAAAGTGCCTTGAATCACTTGCAAGGCTATCAAAATAGATTAAGAGGAAGCTACAATAAAATATTGAGGCCAAGAATATTTGAGGTGTGAGATATAATCCTCAAATAGAATCAAAGGAACCTAGCAGAGTGAGAAAAACTAGGCAAGTTCAAACCAAATTGGTTGGGTCCTCTTATGATAACAAGGGTTGTTGGCAACAATGCTTATAACTTGACTATCATGGAGAGAGATCCACTCCCTGATCCCATGAACAACATGCACCTTAAACGCAATTACATCTAATAGCGGGGTAGTTTAGGTTCCATTTTTACTGTATTTCTGCATATCTTTCCCAAGCATTGCATTGCATATCATTTTGCTTTCAAAGATGCATCATAGTCACATCATAACTTCATATTCATAGAATATTGTCATCTCTTTCGCATATAGCTGCATCAATAAAACAAGGTGATTGTCTCATCTAAATCGTCTGTCTGCACATGAAAGAAGCAAAGGTTATCTCATTTCTTAGATACTCGGACATGAATTTTTCAAAACCTAAGGTCAATCATCTTCAACATTACCTTGTGGTTAGGATTTGTCTATGGTTGGGTATATGTTTCACTGTTGTGCCTTGTCTCCCAAGTCTATCAATTTCTATATCTCCCACATTGATCATTTGCCCTAAATCATTGTAGAAACCTGGTTGATCATATGACTAGTGAAAAAATCAAAATTTTGCTTTAGTGTCATTGTAATTGTCACACCCATGTAAGTTTCATTATTTACAAGTCAATGCAAAGAATAAAAAAGAAAAAGAGTTATTCCCAATTACATATCAAAATATCAAGGAAAAGGAGAAAAAGATATATAACTGAAATATAATGCATACAAGTGCAATAAAATCTTGGCTATGGGAACATACGAGTAATTCCAACAGGGCTATGGACGCCTACTGGCAATAGAGCAATATTCAAGAGATTACAATGATAACCTCATCGGGGCTATAGATGCTTTCTCGTAGCGAGGCTCTATCCAGGATGCTTTTGAAGTTAGAATAAAATACGTAGCTAGTCACATAGGATGCTAAGGGTCTCCAATGATCATAAGAGCTAGAAAAAATTCAATTGCACACATATAGGCAAAAGAAGACCAAAAGTTTGAGGGATCAGTGGGGAAGTTTTCCGCGTCTCCATTTACAAATATTAGTCACTTAATATGTTAAAGTGGGTGGTCCAAGGGTTCTTGACAATCGAACAAACGCTTATCTCTAAAACGTTTTATACCTTCAAAACAATTAGTGTATAACACAGTGATAAATGTAAACAATCATCTTTGTCCAAATAGGAAATTCATTTTCATCCTGCACATCATATTGCATAGCATAGTTCCATATCAATAATTTCATTTTCTCCACGTGCATTGTGTTGATCTTTATATCATAGCAAGCCAGTACACCAGGGGAATAGCTTAAAAAATCCCTAAAAACATAAAAAGTCTTTAAAAAATCCCTAAAAAGGCATTAAAAGTCCTTAAAAAATCCCTAAAAAGGCATAAAAAGTCCCCAAAAAATCAATCGAAAACATTCAAAAAGACCTAAAAAAATCAATCAAAAACATTCAAAAAGTCCTGAAAAAATCAACGAAAAACATTCAAATATGATCCTGAAAAAAATCCAAAACATCAAAAAAGCTCCTAGAAAAGAACTAAAAATTGAAAAATGATCCAAAAAACTTGCAATAAAATGTCTTGCAAGAATCAAACCCCCTAGCAGATATCTAGCAAATGCTTCGCACGAAGTAAACAAAGGATACAACTATCTAATCAACAATCTACAATCAAACTGGTCAAGCTATCTTATCAATCGTATCAACTATCCATATCAAGTGATCATTATCTTGTCTTAAACATAAGAGGATACGCTCGAAATCAGATAAGTCAGTCTTAAATGGAGTCTGCATTTTCTAAAATCAGACATTATCAACCATCACATCAAACAATCAAAGCAAAGGCACATATTAGTATGGTTGCTGAATTTTGTCCTAGTTAGTCTTTATCTTTTATCATTTGGCAATGGGTCATGTTTCTATGCTACTCAAGGATGTCCACAAGTGACTAGAGGAGCCGGGCTGGGCACGATCCTTTTCTTTGTTTGTGGTGTGGACCAATGAATTTTTGGGGCAATGGTGCCATGGGTGTCTATGATTGGTACATTCATTTGGCAAGTTTCCCATGAAGGATAACTATGCTTGTGAATACCCCACATACCTCAACCACTAGCATTATACCCAGAATGGAGGGTTCACTCCTTGTCTACAATGTGTTTTTGAATCCATATAAGCCTAAATATCATAAGAAGTGTCATTTTGTTCTGGATGAAGGTGTGACAGATGATAAGTTTGAGAAGGGAAATTCAGGAGATGAATGGGTGTTCATTGTTATGAAGCAATATGATCCGGTGACTGTTGATTCTACTAGCTGCATTATTGAAGAGAAAGATTTAGCTACTAAAGTTGAAGATAAATATGAATGGGTTGTTGATAGTGGTTGATAGGTGATAAGAGTAAGTTTATGAGTATGGAAAAGTATGATGGTGGTGTAGTAAGATTTGGTGATGACAAAGCTGGTATAATCCATGGTAGAGGTTCTATTTCTCTTGATGGTAAGCATAACACTGATGATGTCTTATATGTTGAAGATATAAATCATAATCTTTTGAGTGTTGGATAGATGGTTGATAAGGGTTATGATTTGCAATTCAATAATGGCAAATGTAAGATCTTGAGTAGCTCTGGAATTGAGATTGCATCAGGTACAAAGACTAAAGGTAATATCTTTCACTTGAATGCTGGTGGTAAAAGTTGTTTGATTGCTTAGGTTGATGAGAGTTGGTTATGACATAGAAAGATGTGTCATGTTAATTTTGACTTCATGGTTAATATAAGTTGTACTCAAGCAGTGAGAGATCTTCCTAAGATTGTAAAGCCTACTAATCTTGTATGTAAGGAATGTCAATTAGGGAAGCAGACAAGAGTTTATTTTGAAAGAAAACAATATACTTCTAATGGGATATTGGATCTTGTGCATACTAATTTGTGTGGTCCTTCTAGAGTGAGAATCTTGCAGGGTAACAGGTATTTCATGTTGCTAATTGATGACTATTCAAGGATGTTGTGGGTTACCTTCTTAAGGGAGAAGTCTAAAGCCTTGGAGAAGTTCAAGATTTTCAAAGCTATGGTTGAGACAAAGACTGGATTAAAGCTAAAGTGTCTGAGATCTGAAAGAGGTGGTGAATTAACTTCCGGTGAGTTCAATTCCTTTTGTGAAGAGCATGGGGTAAAGAGACAATTATCTACTCCATGGACCCCTCAACAGAATGGTGTTGTGGAGAGGAAGAATAGGACAATTCAGGAAACTGCTAGAACCATAATGATTGAAGGAAATGTTTTGCATATCTATTGGAGAGAAGCTATGAGTACTGTATTATATACCTTTAACCAAGTGCATATCAAAAGTGATACCAGTAAGACTCCTTATGAGTTATGGTTGGGTCATGCTCCTATGGTTAGATATTTCAGAATTTTTGGTAGTAAATGCTATATCAGAAGAGATAAAGCTCTAGGGAAGTTTGATGCTAGAAGTGATGAAGAAATCTTTCTTGGTTATTCTACTAATAGTAAGGTATACCGGTGTTATAACAAGAGATTGAGGAAGATATTTGAGAGTTCTAATGTGAAGGTTAATGAAGGAAATGAGAGATGAATCAGATCTTGCGGATATGATTCAGATGATCAGGATGTCAGTGCTGATAAAGGGAAGCAAGTGCAGATCCAGAATCAGGTTCATATTGCTCTGAAAAAGCTTGAGAATGAAGGAGAAGAAAATGATAGTGCAAAAGAAAGAGGTCAATGTTAGAGTAATCGGGTCTTTACTTGATTAATTAAACAACATTTGTTCAATTATTTAATTTCCCTTTATCTCTTTTACACTTAAGCTAACATTAGGTGCATAATAATTAATTCTTTTATTAATTATTATGTGCAAGTCTAGGGTTTCTTGACCTATTAGAGGTTAAATCTTTTCTTTTGTATAATTCCATTATGACATTACACATTTTTGGTGAATATTGAGCTCTCATCTTTTTGAGTATTCTTCTGTGTATTTGGTTTTTCATTATTGCTTACTTGCTTCTCCTTGTAATAGTTCATTTCAGCTTGTAGAGATCATTTGGGCTCCTATGGTGTTGTATTTCTCAACTCTCACATGGTATCAGAGCCAAGACAGAAAACAAAGCCAGAAGTAGACTTCTGATCAATGACATCACTAGCCCAATTTGAGTCAGTGAAGCCAACAATGTGAGGTTCCCTTGAGGTGTAGTGAATGCCATGAGAAATAGTGCCTCGAATGTACTGCAAAATTCATTTGGCAGCTTGCCAATGATTCTCATGAGGATCATGGGAGAATCGAGAGACAAGGCCAACTGCAAAGGAAAGATCAAGACGAGTGTGCATTGGGTACAACAAACTACCAACCAACTACCTGTAAAGTGTAGAATCTACTGAAGGAGTGGAGCAAGTAGTAATCAAAACAACCCCTGACTAAAAAGGAGTGGGACAAGCTTGCAATCAAGCATGTCAAAGTGCAGAAGCATGTCAAGAGCATACTTCTTCTAGTAAATGTACATCCCATTAGAAGACTGAATCACTTGAAGACCAAGAAAATAGTTTTGAAGACCGAGATCTGTCATCTCGAACTGGTCCATCAAAGCTTGCTGAACATGTTGAATCATAGAGGATGAGCTACCTGTGATGAGGAGATCATCAACATATAACACAAGAATTGGGATCTCACCCTCAAGAAGTTGAATGTACACTATGTGATTAGAATGATAGTGGATGAAACAATGGAGAGAAAGAAAGAGTCCATCTTCTCATACCAAGCCTGAGGGGTCTGTTTGAGACCATACAAAGAACGTTGAAGTCTGCAAACCAAAGAACTATCCTACACAAATCCCTGAGGCTAGTCCATATATATTTCCTCGTGTAGGTCTCCATGCAAGAAGGCACTCTTCACATCCATCTAAAAAATGGGGCCATCCCCTAGAAGCTACAAGGGAGAGTACAAAGCGAATAGAGTTCATCTTGGCGACAAGGGCAAATGTCTTGGAGTAATCAATAGCCTCAACCTTGCTCTGATACCATGTGAGAGTTGAGAAATACAACACCACAAGAGCCCAAATGATCTTTGCAAGCTGAAATAAACCTGTTACAAGGAGAAGCAAGGAAGCAATAATGAAAAAACAAATACATAGAAAATATGCTCAAAAATATGAGAGCTCAATATTCACCAAAAATTTGTAATGTCATAATGGAATTATACAAAAGAAAATATTTAACCTCTAATAGGTCAAGAAACCCTAAAAGGGAAAACCCTAGGCTTGCACATAATAATTAATAAAAGAATTAATTATTATGCACCTAATATTAGCTTAAGTGTAAAAGAGATAAAGGGAACTTAAATAATTAAACAAATGGTGTTTAATTAATCAAGTAAAGACTCGATTACTCTAACACCCCCCTTAAGCTAGACTTAGGGAGAAGCTAAAACCTAGAACAGCTACTGAAAGCAAGAAAGATGGGTCACGGCAACAAGGCTTGATTAGATACCCAAATACAACCAAATCTCTATGAACTAGAGAAATAGAGAAAACCACGTGGGAAAAAACTCTACTCCAAACAAAGATGGAAAAGCAAGCAGAACACCACTGAAGCATGAAATAGATGCAAACACTGTCGAAGAGTAACTGTTGATCTAAAGAACCTCCACTGAAATAGAACATGACCAAGTAGAGAAGACTGTAATATTTATGAGTGCCCTCAAATGACACTACTCAAAGCAGTGCAAAAAAATCAAAAAATCACTTTCAAAAGTTTTTTGGCAAAAAAAAAACAAAAACTTTTGGGGGTTTTCCCCACGGTACGCAAGGTACCGTGGGGCCCCTTGGTACTTCACTAGGCCATCATCGCTGCTAGCTCTGGCCTCGGGCCCCGTTCCACCACCTGTCGGTCTCCTCCAGCCCCCACAGGCCCCCTGCCATCGTCGACCTCTCCCCATCACCGTCGGCCCTCGGACCGTCGACCTCCTCCCGCCCACTAGCCCCCGCCCGCCGACCTATGATAGCCGACCTGCGCCACCCACCCACCACCTCCATCTGGCTGCCACCCTGGAGCGTTGCCAAAGCGCCACCCACGAGCAACCTTTGTTTGGGCCTGCCTCCAGACCTCCTCCCTCTTGCCTTTTTTTGGGGGGGGTTTGGTTTTTTTGCCGTAACTTAGGCAAACGGAGTTATTTTTTTGAAAATGAATAGGCATCAGAAATATGGTTCCGAGCCGGACCTCATGGTGTTGGAATGTTTTTCCAATTTTGCTATTTCACTATATTTTTTTCCAGTCAAAGTGGGGTCTCTTTTCTGAATTTTCGGGACCGTAGAATGAGCATCTGAACTCTATTTTTTGAAAACTTTATATCATTGGAAAGCTTGTTCTATGCACTTTCCCGTCATATGGGTTTACTTTCCAGATTCTGATCCAGGAATATTTTATTCATTTTTTTGCTTTTCAACACTCTTGTAAATCTCTTGGTTGTTTCAGGTCCTGGGATCTATTTCTCTGAGTAGGATGTCTTGGTTTTGACTATTTTTTTAGTTTCTAGTCTTCTTATCATTGTAGCATTTTTTTCATGCAAACACACTGAGATAAAGTGCCATCATGCATTATTTACTTGGGATCTTGCACATCTTGTGCCTTATTGTATATGCACTACTTATAAAGTGCCATGGGGGGGTTGATGTTTGCCTTTTCTTTGGCATCTACCTTTGTCCAGTGAGTGTTCCTTCCATGAAACTTGCCTCATGATGTGTGTCAAGTGAGTGTTCCTTCCATGACACTATGTACTCTCTCAGCACCTTCAATGGTCCTGGTTCTTCATCATGCAGTTCTTGTTGGCCGTTATTTTCAGTGTACCTATCCCTCTCCCTCTTTAGCATTATGGGGAGGTTTGTCCTGTTGGTTCTAATGCTTCCGTGGTTTGATTGATCAGCTCTTTCGACTTTGGTTTCTCATGCCATTTGTATCTTCAAGTTCAGTTGTTTGCCTTTGTTTGCCATCTTATTCGAGTTGTGTCATTTGAGGGCACTCATATAGATTATAGTTTTCTCTACCTGGTCATTTTCTATTTCAATGGAGGTTCATCAGATCAACAGTTACTCTTCGACAATGTTTGCATCTATTTCATGCTTCAGTGGTGTTCTTCTTGCTTTTCCATCTTTGTTTGGAGTAGAGTTTTTTCCCACGTGGTTTTCTCTATTTCTCCGGTTCACAGAGATTTGGTTGTATTTGGGTACCTAATTAGGCCTTATTGTCGGGACCCATCTTTCTTGCTTTCAGTAGTTGTTCTAGGTTTTAGCTTCTCCCTAAGTCTAGCTTAAGGGGGGGTGTTAGAGTAATCGGGTCTTTACTTGATTAACTAAACAACATTTATTTAATTATTTAAGTTCCCTTTATCTCTTTTACACTTAAGCTAACATTAGGTGCATAATAATTAATTCTTTTATTAATTATTATGTGCAAGCCTAGGGTTTTCCCTTTTAGGCTTTCTTGACCTATTAGAGGTTAAATATTTTCTTTTGTATAATTCCATTATGACATTACACATTTTTGGTGAATATTGAGCTTTCATCTTTTTTAGCATTCTTTTGTGTATTTGGTTTTTCATTATTGCTCCCTTGATTCTCCTTGTAACAGGTTTATTTCAGCTTGCAGAGATCATTTGGGCTCCTGTGGTGTTGTATTTCTCAACTCTCACAGTCAAGAGTCTAAGAATCAGGAAAATCCTAAGACTCCCAGGTATGTAAGGTTAAATAATTCAAAGAATCAGATCATGGGAGATAAGAATATAGGTTTGATGACTAGGAGAAGGATTGTTGAAGAGTATTGCTTGATTTCTAAGATTGAACCTAAGGATGTTGATGAAGCTTGCAAAGATGAAAATTGGGTTAAAGCAATGGAAGAAGAATTGAACCAAATTGAAAAGAATATTACATGGATTCTTGTTCTCGAACCTAAGGAGAAGAATGTAATTGGAACTAAATGGGTTTTTTGGAATAAATTGAATGAGCAAGGTGAAGTTGTTAGAAATAAAGAAAGACTTGTTTGTAAGGGTTATTCTCAGATGGAAGGTATTGATTTTGAGGAGACTTTTTCTCCAATAGCTAGAATTGAAGTTGTTAGATTAAACCTTGCTTATGTTGCTTACAAAGACTTCAAAGTGTATCAGGTGGATGTCAAGTCAGCCTTTCTTAATGGGGGGCTAGAAGAATAAGTCTACATTGAGCAATCGGATAGTTTTTGGTTGACAGATTAGAAAGATATGGTTTGCGGGTTGAAGAAACCACTATATGGATTGAAGAAAACCCCAGGAGCATGGTATGCTAGATTGGATATGTATTTGATGAATCTTGAATTAAATAAAGGTAATGTCGATAGTAATTTTTACTTCAAGATTAATAATGATAACATCTTAATTGTTGAAGTTTTGTTGATGATATTATTTTTGGTGGAAATGATGGTTTGTGCAAGAAGTTTGCTGATGATATGTAGAATGAGTTTGAGATGTCTATGATTGGTGAGATGAAATTATTTATGAGATTGAAAATTACTCAGTTGGATAAAGGTATTTTTATATCTCAGTCTAAGTATGTGAAGGAATTGTTCAAACAGTTTGGTTTAGATGATGCAAAGCTTGTTGGTACACCTATGGTGATTGAATGTCAGCTGACAAAGGATGGTGACTCTCCAAAATTGAATCAGACTAGATACAGATCTATGATTGGTAGTTTATTGTATCTGACTCAGACTATACCACATATTATGAATGTTATATGTCTTGTTGCTATATTTCAAGTTTATCCTAAGGAATCTCATGTTGTTGTTGTGAAAAGAATTTTCAGATTTGAAAGGGATAGTTGATTTTAGTTTGTGGTATCCTAGAGATGATGATTTCACTTTGAGTTCTTTTATAGATGTTGATTGGGCAGGTGATGTAGATGATAGAAAGAGTACTAGTGGTGGTATATTTTTATTAGGTAAGATATTGGTTTCATGGATGAGTAAGAAGCAGAATGCTATACATTTATCTACTGCAGAAGATGAATACATTGTTGTTGCTAGCAATTATACTTAAGTGATTTGGATGAAGTAGATGTTGAAGGATATCAAAGTTATTTTTTATGAGCCTACTGCTATATACTATGACAATTCAAGTGTTATAAACATTTCTAAGAATTTGGGGTTGCATTCAAAGACCAAGCATATATCAATCAAGTTTCATTTCTTGAGAGAGAAGGTGAATGAGAAGGAAGTCATATTGGAGTATGTATCTACAAAGGAATAGATTGCATACATCTTTACGAAGCCTTTGCCTAAAGATACTTTTGATTTTCTCATACAGAAGATAGGGGTGATTTCCCCTCTTGATGAGAACTAAGATGCATGGATTCGCATCAGTCTGGAGGACTCCGCGGAGATATCTTGTGATCCAGATTAATGAGCGAGGTTGCTACTCAGGGGGAGTAGGCAGTGTGTGGTTCAGATGTTCAGATTTGTGAGTTTGTGAATTTGGTAGTTTGCCAAAGGGGGAGAGATTATCTTATAGAGGGAGAGAATATTGATTTGCATGTGCCTTTTGAATTGATGTCAAAGGGGGAGAGAAGCATGTGAAAAACTATCATATCCTATGTTGATCTCAGGGGAAGATTGTTGAGATTTATGGGAGATTGTTGGTTGTTGATTTATTTCTTTGCATTAATTATTTTTCACATTCATATGTTGCCATCAATTTCAAAGGGGGAGATTGTTGGATATTGTTGAGAAATTTGCTGGAATGATGTGTTGTCATTGATGTCAACATATTCGTGTGTTCCAATGTTGCAGTCAAATTATATGAGTTGGTTTGGTCAGTGTGTTGTAGATGAGTTGTTGCGGTTTAATGGGTTTTGAGATAAGTATCTCTAGTTGATTCAGTAGAAGTTTCAGAGGTTCACATGATTATTTGATCATTTTGTGTGATCCAATATTATGGTTGATATTCAGTTGTTCTTGTTATTTAGTATTATGGATTCTACTCTGTATTTCTCTGGAATTGCAATATCTTGGTTTGTGGATTTCGCAGAGTGCATGGGACGTTCATATGTGTCCTCAATTCAGATAGTTCATGATTTGAAGGTCTACAAGTGAATCTTTCAGTTTGACAGTGAGTATAGTGTGTATTCTTGAGGTTCGGTATAATGATGATGAAGATTATAGTAAGTGGTGATGTTGCGGTTATTTATGTGGTGATTCACATTACTTGTCGATGTTTCAAGATCATTTTCTATGTATGTTGTTAGTTCGCATTGATCATTCTGTGCGTTATTAATCATTTTTTGATATGGTGGTGTTTTTCATGTTATGCGACATTCATGATGATTGTAGCATGTTGCGTATGTTCGAGGCATAATTCTTGGATGTGTTTCTTATGTGCGGTGTTGGTTTAGGTGCAGACTATGTCTTAGTCGACATTGTTTTGGTCTGCATGTATCGTTGTAGCGTGCGAGGTTATTTTTTTGTAATCTGTATTGAGGGTTGAGCCAACCTTGAAATATAGGTTGATAATTTGTATAAATATATGTAATATTCATGTGAGAGTTGAATCTGTGTGTGTGAACATTGATTTGATCTTTCATTAGCAAACGAGAAGTGTGAAGAAGTGTGAAGAAGTGTGAAAGAGAAGAGTTTGTTTATGTGCTTAACCGGAACTATAACCAGGCATGAGGAGATGCTATTTTTTCAGTTCATGATCCTGAGGATGTAATTTGAATGTTTTTGTAAGCCAGTGAGCCTTCCCAAGGGTTCTAGCCCTTCTTGTTTTGTGATTTGAGCAGTGAGCTCTAAACAGTGTTCCTAAATGATGTGCATTCCCCATTATAATATTTTACTTACTCCTAACAATGTATTATCACATTGCGAGTAGGTTCCCACCATGGTTTTTCCCTTAATCAGGTTTTCCACATCAAAAATCTTGGTGTTATGTGTGTTATTGATGTGGTGTTGATTTATGCTTTTATTTTTTATTATCATATTTTAATTTAAGTCTGAGCTATCTAGAGTTTGAGAGCAAACTAATTAACCCTCCCCCCCCTCTTAGTTCATTGTCGCATTATGATGATTCTGTCTCAAGATATTCTCTCATCAAACATCTCTTATCAATTCTATCATTTCATCTAACATATTCCTTCATCAATTTATCTATTTTATTTTACTAACTTTTCATCTAAGTTAATTGAATCAAAGCAATAAAATAATATTCTAGCATTTTTCAACAAAAATATTTCATTTACTTAGTTACATATGCATATTCATTTAGCTAATTTCATTAGGTTAATTACATTATTTCATTGCTTAGAGTGGCATTAATTCATTGCCTATAGTGACATTAATTCATATAAATAATTTATTTTGTATTATCATATAGTTCATTTTAAAATCATTTAGAATTCATTATCATGATAGGTTCATTTAGTTACATCAGGTTATTTAAACTGCTTGCATTATTAATTGCATTGTCCCATAGCATTCACTTAGATTCATTAACAACATTTAGTTAATTATTGCATTATCATAAACAAAAAGATGTACAATAATGCATCGTAAATCATATAGTATGCATCATAAGAAAGCATATAGAATCATGCATCATAAACATAACACATGCATATAAGACCACCATCAAAATTGCATATCATATGTATATCTCAAAAATTATAATGTGTCAGAATACATCAAATGCCCGAAGACTCATATAACATAATAAATATGTCTCTCAACCAACACTGCCTCTATCAACTAGTGGATTCTTCCTGCTCGATCTTGTCCCAAGATGTCCTGATGGTGCTCGAGGTGGACCTATGACGCCCACATTTCTCGTACCCTGAGTGGTTGATTTTTTATATCTCCTCCAAGATATATAAGGATTGTAACTCTGACTCTTCTCTTCCTCAGGGACAACACTCAAGTACTCTCGTCGCCAGTACATACACTTCTGGGCTAGATGGATGAGTCGATCCTCATGCAATCTAGTACCTGAAGAAATATACTGCTCATAAGCATTGTGTGCCAACTATACTCTTTGGACAACATCATCCTGCTCCCTCCATAAGAGATCTCACTCTACAATCCATGCCTGTTGCTCTTGTCAGACTAAGGCCCAATCATCTCTCTATCCCTGTTACTCCCTAGCCAATAGGCTCTGTATCCTGGCTTTAAAGACTTGTACATCATCATCATCATCATCATCATCACCTTGTCCTCCTCCACCCTCCCCACCTACCTCTACAATAGGTACATCCTCTAGGTCTGGCATATCAGTATGCCAGAACTATCCTCGCCATCACTTCTAGATGATCTGAATGAGGAATTGTCATCACCCTCATTGTTTTTATCATCAGCGTCTCCACTAATGTCTAACTCCTCCTCTCCCTCCTCCTTCTTATCCCCTCCATCTCCCCCTTTTGTAGTAATGGCTGCAATAGCACCCCCACTATCATCTCCTCCATCCCCTTCGTCTCCCCCATCATCTCTCCTCCGCCATCTTCGGTGATGAATCTATTAAGGTGTAATTGGCACTATCGGATATATCAAAGGGATAGGCCTATGCCTCAACCACCAAGCATCATACTGAGGTGTCATCCCAGGATCAACAACTCCCACTGCCCAGCCCCATTGTACTACCCTAAGTGAATCAAACTTTATCGCAGCCACATGAGGTTGTATGCAAGCACCCCAATCAGAAACCTCTCGTGCAACTTGAGAAAAATAAGTGGTCACATCTGGAACACTTTGTACCTCTCTGAACTGTCTAAGTACTCATCCAAGGAGGTGTAAATCCAATGTGTGTCAATGATCCTCCTAATCAAATATCTCTGATGTTTGCAAAAAGGTAAATGTTGTGCATCATCCACCCAATCGGGGCAATCCAAGTATAAAGTGTTGTAGAATATCGATCTAATGTCTTTAGTACATGATGTTACCTGAACCCCTATGCCTAATCCCTAGAGTATACCTATATGCATATGGATCCTCTACCTAAAGTGCTACATGTACAACTGGCCTGAAAATAGCAATGTGCTCTCAAGCCTAGACCTAGAGCAAAGCAATACCACAGTTGATGGATCAATATGTCAGGTACACTATACCATGCATTTAATAATATAGCATGGCGACCAAACAAGGACCCCATGCATAGACTCATCTCTCAACGATCATACCATAGATCACCCTGCCTCGTCCAACTGGGAATCCATGGAATCTCATGCCAGGTATCAACAAACCTCCTAATAGACTACAAAGTACAACTGTCAAGTCATCATAAGTGTCCTCCAGCTGGCCCCATGCTATCTCATATCAACCACTCAGTGGAATATCCTTCTCCTCGCACTTGAAAAGCTTGACATAGTCCTTTAATGTCGACCCTGTTATCATAAACTACCTTCTCAACATGGATAGGAATGTGCAGGATCTTCCATACATCCTCCAAAGTAATCAATGCCTCACTAGTGGTCGCAAGATGAAACAAGAACGTCTCAGAATGTTATCGCTCAACCAAAATAGTAATCAAGGCCCACTTGATCGTAATCATAGGTAAGTGAAGAGCATGATATAGTCCAAGATGTCTAATCAGAGAAATATCCTTAGTGAGTAACTCATGACGGAGATCAAGCCCGCTAGGCCTGGATTGTCTACAACCAAGCACACCAAGTGGCTCCTACAGAGAAAAAAGGATCAAAATGTTAGATACTATATTTGCATGACAAAATTTCAATCACACAACTTACAAAAATCATCAAAATCAATGAATGTGAAATGTTTGCAACATATTTACTACTTATGTGATACATTTGCTATGATTGCGCGACAATTAAGACTTATGCGACAATATTCACTAATGTGCTATTACCAGTCATTTGTGACACAACTAATATCAATGCGAGATAGATATATGTATGTGTAACATTTAAGACTAATGTGAAATGTTAAAGACACATGTGAAAAGAACGACAAACAATTGCGCAATAGTTAAATTTTTTAGATCTGGCAAATTTTTAAAAAAATTGGAAAAAAAACGGCAAAAATCAAGCAATTTTTTGGGAAACTTACCATGCTTCTAGTACTAGGTGGTCTCTGGTATGATCTGACTCACTTGAACAAGTGTTGGCATGCTCTATAGTTGGCCATCGTGCTCAAATATTCGCAGAAAGCTCAAATATCTCTCAAGAAAATCAATGAACTCAAACAAATCAAATGAGGAAAGGAAGGGGTGGAATTTTTATTTATAGCCAAAAAAAGTTAGGGTTTTTCTATCTCTGAAGGTCGTGGTCCCCCTGAATTTCAAATCACTTGTAGACAAGTCAAACGAACTCGAAATCATGCGAAATTGGAAAATATTGATTACTAGCATTGTATCATTAAATTGGTCGCAGTTCCATATTTTTTCGACCAATTTTCCAAGAGGACATATTTACACCCTAAGCATCACTGAGGCACACCGAGGCAATTTTTTTTGTTTTCTTTGAAACAACGTCATTTCGAGATTGTCTCAAAGAGGGGCAAATGTAGACACCTCAAAATGTCTCATTGATCATCTACTAATTAATCGTCTAATTGATATATCATTTTTTAATTATTTAATTTAATTAATTAATCTTATTCTTATAAATTCAGATTTCTTCATCATATTACTAATTATCATATTTCAATTTCTATTCCTCATTAATTAATCATTCAACCTGATGCACTGAAAAAGGGACAAGCAAAAGAACCAAAGAGTTAGTGTTGTTAGTCTCAACCAAAAACCAAGTAAACACAACAAATTCTTAAAACCTTCCAATGCATACCAAAAGAGATTAAAAAGCATTCAAATGAGGCTTAACACAATGAAAAGAAGGGAGAAGAGACTCCCTAAGATGCTCCCATGATACTCTTTGTTGTTCCTCCTTTGTTCTTCTCCTCTCCAAGATCCAAATGTGTGAGTGTAGCTCTCAGCCTTAGCATGAAGCCATGGATGCCAAATGGAGTATTGAAATGGTTGAAAATGATAAACTCCTATTGCTATGCAAATACTAGAATAGAACTACTATGAGAAAGCCAAATGCAATGCCTACGCAAGTATAAAAACAATGCTAAAATGCTTCTTGCTTTGCTTGAGGAATAAGGCTCTATTTATAGGCAAAATAGTGGATTGGAGGGTCAATATTGACTTGGCCTGTGAAGGGATAGGATTGCATGATTCTCAATCCATGTGACACTTTTAAACCAATGCACTGATCACAAGTGTCACCATGAGAGGGCTTGAGAGGAGAGGACAGAAGCATTAAATGCTTGAGAGGACATGAGGGTTACCATGGATGGTTGGGGTTATGGGATCAAGATTTTATCCAAAGGATACACTCTTGTGCAAGGGTTAAAGGGATAACCATGGTCAAAGCAATGAATTCTTGAAGAGACCCATGGGTTAAAAGGATGGTTAAGTTAGAGAGATAGTCTCTAACTAAAGTTCAAAGGTGAGTTAACCATTAATGGTTATGTAAGAGCCTTACATGTTTTGGAAGACTTTGGAGGTTAACTTGTTGAAAAAATAAAGCCTTTAATGCTTTATGATGACTTTGCATGTTTTATAAGAAGTGACCCCTTCTTAAGGAATTTGCAAATGTTTAGGAGAGAATTAGTCTAATTAGAATGGTTTGGAAGACTCTAGAAGGGGGTTTATTGAGCAAGTGGGCTTGACAAGTGGGTGAGGATAAATAGGATTTTTAATTAAATGATTTATTAAATTAAAATGGTAGTGCAACTTGCATTTGTAGGAGAATGCAAGTGGATGGGATTTTTAAATAAATAATGATTTATTTAAATAGGGATTTGGTTAGGGATTTTAAATAAAAGTTTAATTTAATTAAATGAGAGGAAAGGGGAATTAAATTTATTTATTAATTTATTTAATAGTTGGACTATAGTTAGTAATTAAATAAATTTATGAAATTTATTTAATTAGATTAGAAGAATAGGCTAAAATGAATGAATTAAATGTAAATTTAATTAGTAGAGGAATATTAGTGCATTAAATAAATATTAAATATCTATTTAATTAGTGGATAGATTTATGTGTCTACACAACCTATTCTTAAATATTAATTATTTAATTAATTTTAAAATAATCCTTTAATTAAGTAATCTTTATTATTTAATTAAAATCCATTTTTTAATAGTTAAATAATTTTAATTAATCCCTTCTTCCAATTCAAAATTCAAACTCCAGCTTCCTCAAATTCTAATTTCAATATTCCTCTAATTCAAATTCAAATTCAAATTCCAATTTCAGTTAATTTCATTTACATTTGCATTTCAATTTCATGATTCGAAAATCTAAAATCAATATCATGCAATAATCAAATTGAATTTAAAATAATTAATTTGATATAATGCAAAAACCAAGTTGAATTCCTAAATCAAGTTTAAATTGCATGCAAATGGAATTGAATTTCAATTAAAATATCCTGCAACACATGCTAAATTTATAATTAATTGATCAATTCAATTAATTGATTAATTAAATCATTTTCTCAATTATCCTCCAATCATTTTTTTCTATCTTCCAATTAGCTTTTTTTCTAAAAAGCGTTCAATCAGTTAACTCAATCATTCCTATTTCTATCTTTCAATAAGCTTTTTCTCAATTAGTCATTTCCCCAGTTCACTCTATTAACTATTCAATCTATTCAATAATCAATTTAATCAATTGAGTTCCACCTCCCAATCATCAGTTCAACTATCAATCAGCATGTTAGCTCACTTGAGTTCCACCTCTTATTTAATCCTCTCCAAAATTCTATAAATTGAGCATCAACTCTTAATTTTCAACAATCACAAACTTCGAATCTTTGTGCAATCTTTATGCAGGTTAGCAGCGCAATATTTGAGAGCCAGCGTCAATACTCAAGGAAGAGAAGGACATGGAAGCAACATGCGATCATGGAATAGGAAGTTTTGATTGATTATTTTATAGCTCTATTGTCTTTAATTGCATACTTTTATTGTTTTATTTAGAATTCTTTAACTACTTAAGGATTTGTGATTTCCTTTTATTCTAGTTAGCTAGGATGAATTTTATTGATAAATATTTGGTGAACTCAACGTGAATCTACAGTTGATTATCTTTTGTTTTTGTTTTCTCATGTTTTTGCATATTTGTATGGATTTTTATAGGTTGCATATTCTGCACGGATTTTCGTAAGTGTGGTTAACTATTTCGCATTCTTCCATAACACATCTTGCATTCGTTCTGATATACTATCGCATCTGTCCTATCAAAATTTAACTATTTCGCATTCGTCTATAACACATCTCGCAGTTATAGGTTTTAGTTAGAGCGATCAATTTTTGAGAGATCACAGTGGACACACATAATCATCTTCATAAATTGGTCCTAGATTTGAGGGACCAGGGCGCCCCACACCCTAGTCGTTTAGGCCTAGGATGCTCTATGCCCTTGTCCTTCTGGTTTCACAATAGTTTTTTAGGGATCAGTCTAGACAAACTCACAAAATAGGTTCCCAATTTGTAGCTCAACGCAGTTTCTCAGACTAGGGCATTGTATGTCGTGGTCCTACCAATTCAAGTTCAGTTTTTTGTCACAATTGCACATCAGAATTTTATTCCCAGATTTGTACTTCATGTCTCAATTTTGTTCATTATCAGTCTACTATTTTACTATTTTAGTCACTAGCATTCATCTTCTTTACATAGTTTTAAATCCTCCCATATTTTGCACAATCCCTTTCATAGAAGCGAAGGATTAGAAACCCTAAAAGTATCCCTTCACTCTCTTTAAAAGAGTTAGTCAAAGAGGATTACTTATTTATGTGCTTTTGTATTCCAATGTTTGAATGAATGTGGAATTAGGTTCTAAAACTACCTGATTCCTTTTTTATCCAATACAATAGCTATTTCCACAATCAAGCAAGATTGTTTATCAGACTCTGGCATGTAGGGTCACATTAGCTGGATGAGAACCCATTTCAATTCTTGTCTATATTTTCCTTCCTTTCCTTCCAATGGAATTTTAGAGGTGAGATATTCTACAATCAATAGTAATGGTTGTTAGTAACCTTTTGTGTCCACCATGCTAGACAATCAACAAAAAGGTAGTTACTTATGCTTGTCTCTATTTTAAAATTAATTTAAAAAATTCTATTTCCAAATCTATGGAGATTGGGCTTGGTAATATGGATTGGATTAAATAAATTGATTATGAATCTTTAGCCTTTATATGTTGTACATGTGAAGGATGAAAATGTGAATAAAAATAAAATAAAATAAATGCAGTGCAAGATCCAAATTCACAATAGCATTCACTCAATCAAGCCTAATATCTATGGATAAAATCAAATGATAAACTGAAATACCATAGAAAATATCTTAGATTTCTCAATAGTTTATTTTATATTTACTTGAATGCTTGATGTGTATATTGCTCTCAAAATTTTAGCACAACTTTGATATCAATATGATAAGATAATAACCTAATACTTGATAGATAGCCCTGCTTGCTTGTATGGATAGATAGCCTAATATCATAGTTTTTGCTAGACCTCTTGATAATTATGCAACCTAGTAGAAAAGGATGAGTGAAGGATTTTATTTATATGAGTCACTTAACATTTGATTAATGGTGGAGATTATTAGAAAGACGATTAATGAGAAAATTTGAGAGAGGGTAGGAGCTAAATTTAGCATGCAGATTGATGAGGTGGAAGAATTAAGAGGTGAGAAATAAAACTAAATAAAGTATTTGAAATTTATTAAGTAGAAGTGCTAGCTAATTAAATTATTTTTTTAAATTATTTAATTAATATTGGAAGAAAATTGGTTAACAAATAAAATTATTAAAAAATATTTAATTAACATGTATAGAACAAAAATAATGAGCATGTATCTCAGGATCTCACTTTTCAATAATCATAAATGGAACTCCAACAGGCTTCTTTGCAGCTACTCAAGGAGTGAGACAAGGAGATCCCCTATCTCTGTTCTGGTTTATCATTATGGCAGAATCCTTCAGCAGGTTGATCAAATCCAATCATAACAAGGGTCTTTGGTAAGGGATGCATCTACCAAACACACCCATTTGTGTAGCACACTCTCTCTTTGTTGATGATACATTGTTATATGCCAAATCTTCAGTCCAAGAAGCTAGCCAAATGAAGAAAGTTCTAGAGTTATACACATAGGTATCAGGGCAGCGGATAAACACACAAAAATCCACCTTATATATTCTCAATACCAAGGCTCCCTTGAAGAGAAATATCATTAAAATCCTTGGCTTCAAGACAGATGACTTACCGAGTACATATCTGGGTATACCTCTCTTCATGGGAACTAATAGGATTTCTTATTGGACCAATGTGTTTGAAAGAATCAAGAACAACATATCCTCTTGGAAGGCTAGATGGCTATCTTTTGCAGGTTGGATCCTACTTGTTAACTTCGTCTTAACCGCCATTCCCAACTACTATATTTCGGTCCTTAAAGCCCCTAAATCTGTTATTATACAAATTGAAAAGATCATTAGGTCCTTCCTCTGGAAAGGAAACCTATCTGAAGAAAATAAAATCCCATTGATTTCAAGAAAACTAGTGTGGAGTATGTATAAAAAGCCAGAGTCAAAATTGTGCCAAATAATGCAAGCAAAATACTTAGACTCAACCAATCCACTCAGAATATTCTCCATATCAAACCCACCTAAAGGTTCTATAATGTGTAATTTTATGATATGCTCCAGGGATCTAGTGACAAAGTATATTTCTTGGCAAATTCATGGCAGGGAATCAATTGATTTTTGGTATGATTCATGGAATGGCTATCCTCCTCTAGCTCAAAAATTCCATTTACAACAGGTAATCTCAATCTTCACTAACAAATGGGGACACAAGTTAATTAATTGTGTAAGTGGAGCTACTCTTTACTTGAGGAAAATCATTTGGAAGGACATAAATGAAGTTGAAATAAAAAAGGAGCCTAAAAAGCTTCTCCACTCGATACTTGCATAGAGAATAGTCTACTTGACAAATAAGAAAGATGAAATCATATGGGCCCCATCTGTGAATGGAAACTACATAGTTCAAAATGGATATTCAGCACTCCAACATTTGACAAATCAATGACATTACTACAGAGCCTTCTTCTTTTGTTGGAATAATGCAGTCATACCAAAGGCATGGTGCTTCTCTTGGCTGGCACTAAAGAAAAGAATCCTCACTAGTGATAAGCTTGTCAAACTTCAAATATCACAAGAATTTAAATGTGTTATGTGTGGCTAGGATATTGAAACTATGGACCACTTATTTATCCAATACCCCTTTGCAAATCAGTGTTGGTCTTTTGTTGTGCAAAAATTAGAACTTTCTATGCCCCTGCCATCTACAATTTGGGAACTTTTTCGGACCTGGCCCATTATCCACAAATCATTTTCCTTCTCATGCATATGGATAGTTATACTAGCTAAGTCTTATGGTCAATATGGTGGGAACGTAACAAGAGGATTTTTAGACAGCATACCTCAGTGATAGAGAAATTTTTTCATGAAATGGATAAATCGGTAATTGAACTAGTAAACATGTATGTTCAGAAACACCAAAAAGTGATGCATTATTCACTTCGTGGGATGGGGAATTAATGAAAAAATGGAAGGGTTTATGCCTACAAGTCAAGGGTAATCAGCTCTCAGTTGGCGACTCAAGGATTGCTAGATTACATACAATTTGGCAACCCCCTCAAACTGATTTTGTAAAGCTTAACTTTGATGGAGCCTCGAGGGGTAATCTGGGAGATTCGAGAGCAGGAATTAGCATTAGGAACCATTCAGGGGAGCTACTAGCCTTCAAATCCTTTTCACTACCGCATGGAACAAACAACCTAGCAGAAGCCCAAGCTCTCCTACTCGAGGTTTCACTAGCAAAGAAAATGAGGATACAGAGAATACACATTGAAGGTGACTCCTCCTTAATCATTAATGCATGCAAATCAAGGAGATCCTCAAATTAACACATTAGTTATGTTTACCAGCAAATTTGGGACAGTCTGAACTCCTTTGAATCATATATCATTTCACACACATTCAGAGAGGGCAACAAATTGGCGGATGGGCTAGAAAACATGGGTTGTGATCATAATGAGGTCGAGTCAATTAAAGGGAATACTGATATCAAACTATTTCCTTATCTCAACCA
This sequence comes from Cryptomeria japonica, assembly GCF_030272615.1. Classification (NCBI taxonomy): domain Eukaryota; kingdom Viridiplantae; phylum Streptophyta; class Pinopsida; order Cupressales; family Cupressaceae; genus Cryptomeria; species Cryptomeria japonica. Next base: position 49,385,307 of record NC_081410.1, read on the forward strand.
AATCCTTAAGGAAGACATTGGCAAATAATCTGGCAGATGAGCCAAAATTGACTCGAAGCAAAAGAACTCTCGACACACAATTCTCTCATCAATAAAACATACCAGAGGTAGGAAAATAGGACTCTCACATAAATGTTGACATGTTATAAGATAAAAACAACGGATACATTAGATATTTTATGAGTTAAGTAAAGTAAATTCAATTTTGATTGCACATAATGGAAAATATTGCCTTTTTAGAGACAATATAGATTTGACAAATCATCTGATACTTAATAAATGTGGATTAAGTTCGTACTTGGAAATGATGGTAATCTAATTACAACAGCTTATACACTTTGCCATTATACCTTGTCATTTATGGTGGCTCATGCGACATACAAAACAGAGAATTGAAATCATTTAAAGATAGGCAGAAGGATACGAGTTGCACGAAATTTGATATACATTAATGGCTTATTATCCTCTATTATATTATGCCCTATAGAGACTTGTGTTTGCATCATAACTTTACAATCAGAGGTAGGTCCTAATCATTGTTACCAAACAGGCAGCGTATGTCCTTAGTGTGTACATTCCTCTTTTTATATCCAAACTTTCTTGCTTCAATTTACAGTTGTAGTTCAGCCTAATATTTCACAAAGAGCGTTGTGAAGGATTCTATAGAGGTCACCGCTTCTGAGAAATGGAGTATATGTCGCGAAACTACAGGATCAACCTCGGGGTTGCTAGCTGGAAAAAGCCATTTTCAAGCCAAATCTCAAATGATGACCTCGATCAGATCCTCTTGGTGGCAAATGTGCAAGTACGAAGAAGCATTCAAAGGATAATTGGGGAAGAAGTCTTTTTTCCTCAATCAAATAGAATCATCTTCCCCTCACAGCTAGTTTCTATCTTCCTATCAAATGCCCTAGATTTATTGCAATCACTGGATTTTCTAGAGTAATTTTCTCACAAAGTGCTTCGAGAAATCTACATACCAGGAAACAAGTTGCTTAGGGTTGTCCAAAGCTATGATCTTTGGAATGGACATGGAGAACTAGGGGTCTGTTTGCAAGACAATTGTTGTTGAATGGTCATGTGTATGTATCATTGTATGACATCATCAAAGAAACAATGGAGAAAAGAAGCCGATACTATCTTCAATTTGCAATTGAGAAGTATCACAAGGTTTTGGGTTCGGATTTGATTAACAGATCATGGAGAAAATTTGATGCACTGTTACTCCTCCTCGAGAATATTGAGACCACTTGCCTCACTAGCCACCAAATCTCAGGTGCTTCTTCACAGAGTGAAGTCTCTGACCCCAACATCCTCCCCAATTTGGTTGAAGCCCCGGGTGGTGCTACAACTGTTGAAGGAGAGTGTACTTCAAATGGCGAAAAAGAACTCTAGCGCAATATAATTGGAGGTGTATTGTCCAACATTCCAAAGGAAGGGTACATCTTAGCTATCCCATGGTCAATGGAAGAATGCAGGCCAAATAGTTTTGCAGGGGAGGTTTTTTGCAATTTTCACATGATCGAAGGTAAACATGTATGTCAAACAATATTTTGGGGTTTTTGTGATCCGCAGAGGAAAGAGCTCGAGTCTCTCCAAATCTTCAGCCTCTGCTATCTCCTTTGACAATTCCATTCGAGGTCACTGCCTAGTTACCTTCAGCACTACAAGGCAGGTAGGACATTTTGTGGAGCCTGTTGGCAATTTGGAGGAATTGATTATGTGTTGCATTGATGTTTGTCATTGATGTCAACACTAGCTTATTTGGTTGTCTACCATATTCCGATAGAGTGGTTGGACTTTGATCATGATCGGGAGATTTGTCTTTGATATATTTTGATTGGTGGAATTGGTTTGGTTTGGTCATTCATGTTATTCAGATGCATGTCATATTCAGTTGGTTTGAGATTTGGTGATCCTGAAGCTATCGTATGTTCTAGTAAACCTTTTGGTTATCGATAAGGGTTCTACTGATAGAGCTTTATTGAAGATATTTTGATGGATTCGATAAGTGGTGTTGGTGCGGCTTCTAGAAGGTTTTCAGAATGTTGATGGTTATCATTTTTATGTTCCAGTTGATTGGTGGTATTTCATTTGGATTATGGTGACCTATTTTAGGTCTAGTCTTATTCTGCTATGTTATGGACTGGTTTATGTACCGTGTTGGTGGATGCTCCCGATGCGTTACCAGTTGGATTTATTGTTTGGTTAATGTTGTTTCAATCTTAGGCCGACTTGGATTATCATTGGTTTGCAGGTTTATGTAATGGATTTATTGTATTATCTTTTAGGTGGCCGACCTAATTGTTTAGGTCCCAGGTTGGTATAAATATGATGTATGATCTCTTCGTAGATCACGGTCTGGGATTGTGGTTATGTGATTATCTATGTACGAATAAAGTTGTAATAATATGCAGCGGTTTTGGTCGATCATAGGTGATCGAATTGGGTTTGTGTAAAGGTTTAAGACCTCTAGCATTGAGCTTAATCAGAACTATACTCAGGCATAGGAGATGCTATTCATGTAGTTCATTCTTGTTTTCGGATTTTATTCTAGATTTATTTTGTAGTCAGTGAGGCTCCTTTTGTGATGAGCAGTGCGCTCTAGGCTGTTGGCCTTCCTGCATGTGTAGGCCCCTTATTGTAATCACATACTTACTGCAGAAGTATTATCTGATTGTGGGTAGGCTTCTCACCGTGGTTTTTCCTTTTACCGGGTTTTCCACGTACAAATATTGGTGTTATGTGTTGTGGATGCATGGTATTTGGTTTATGGTTTATGTTTGTGCTTAATTGATATATCTATTATTCTGGTATTCGGTTTATGAATTTTGGTAAAAGATTTTATGTGCTTAAAGTTTCATGATAATCTATTAACAACTGATTCACCCCCCCCCCCCTTCAGTTGTTCACCGGTTATCTTAGCAAAGCCACCATTTCGAATTTCCCTCTTATCGGGCACGTATTCCTTGTGGTTTTTGTCGACCATCAACAGTTCTACTTCGACAAGTATGCCTTCTGAGAAATAGAAAATTTAAAATATTATTTTTTGTTGCTATACATTGTAGTATGTTAATTTAGCTTCTTATGCTAAATTAATATAATGGGCTATGGATCAACATATATGTAATTTCTAATTTTATAAGCATCCTTTCAGAGATATTATCTGATATAAAATGTACAAAGTGCAATATGGAAGATGCTTGTAATTGCACTCATAAGTAGTTGATTAGGCCCTTTACCTAATCTTGCATTTTGTATTTGAGCTGAGAATGGAGGTTTTCTTTACTGATTCTTTCCTCTTGGAGCTCTTTAATCAGTTTTTATATAAATATAATTTATTAGTGGCTTGCCAGTTTCGCCAAAAAAAATAAAATAATGAAGAGATGATGACTTGGGAAGATATAATGCATTGAGCATTTTAGGTATCTACATTTTATACATCTTTGCAACAATGTTTTTTGTAGCATTGCTTCAAAGAAAAATGATACTAGTGACATACTCCAACGATAGAATATAAAAAGGATGGATGCCTTCTCAAGAGATTGGCCAAAAAATTAGATTTTGGGTCAATCTCACAATAAGAAGGATAGGATATGTGATTGTGATTGTAGTGCCCCTCCCTAACTCATCCTTTATGAGAGGATGTGACAAACACTTTTAGATTTGTGCATGTTATGATATCTCTTGTCTCATTCTTATATCGATAGTCTCTTTGACATTAGTGGATTCATTATGATTTATGTGGATGAAGTTATGTCCTGGACTATTATGTTGATCAAACTTATGTGTAGTGATCTAGATGCACTCATTATTCACGTATGGATTATATTGAGGATATGATGGTATCTTATTAGCCCTAACCCCACTTCATTATTGTAATGGATGAGATGATGCTTTGTTGATTGTGACTATCTTACTATTGTAATCATAATAGAGATGATGTCATACCACTCATTACGAGCATGATATGACATTGCAATTCTCTATCACTTGCCTGATCATTTATGATATATTTTGGTATATGTTGTCTTGTGGTTATTAGTGGTTGCAGGATTTGCAGGTACTAGACATTGAATCCACTTGACCTCACAAGTTTGAACGTGTCTTTATCCCAATGGCAAGTTGATTGGAGATGGTATGAGTTCCCTCTACACACTCTAGACTTAATTTGTCATCCTTGTCAGGTAGTGTCGTGGCTTGAGTCGTTGGTTAGAGTCGTGTGCTATGACGTTCATCCCAATGTTAGGTTGCTTTGAGGTGTTGTGAGTATTTGATTATGTGATTAATTAATATTTGGTTTGTATAGTTTATTAATGTTAAATTAAATTAATTTATGGTATAGTTTAGATATTCAATTATTATTGGTAATTTATTGTTGAGGTTCAATATTTATTAATGTTATTCAATTATTGTCTATTTAGCTTTGATTTATTGGTTTAATATTATTTATTATTCAATGTTTATTGGATATTTATTTATTATTTATCTAATGTTTAATTATTTTATTTATGGAGCTTTGGATTTATTATTTTATATAGTTGTGGCTTTATATTTAATTGGTGGCATTTATTTACATTGCCTTTGATTATTATTTATTTATTAATAGATATTATATTATTATATTCTCTTGTTACTAGTTGGGTAATTAAGTATTATATTTCTACCTACCTGATATTGCTACTGGTTGAGATTTGGGGGTAAGTAAATAATATTATTTTATATTCTTACCTCGAACTCAGGAAGGGGGCTGGTATGGAATATAGTATCTTGCATTATTTTGATTGGCTGGGTTTTACCTATGGTTTTGATTTTATTTTTATAAATATGTTTTCTTGTGTGTTTGTTGGGATTGGCTTTCTGAGAAACTTTCTACATTATTGGGATTTATGGATTGATTATGGAGCTTGGATCTTGGATTTTCTTTCTTGGAGCTTATTGGAATTGGTTGCGCTTATTTGATTTCATTTTTCCATCACTTCTATTTTTCCAAGTTGATTTGATTTTCTCCTTTCTGCATTTTCAATTTCTAGAAAAATCTTGTATTCTCCGTGTCTTTTGGAAATATTTTTGTGGGAGGTTTTGAGAGAATATTTATGAAAATATTAGTTTCAAGCATATAATATAAAGTTCAGGGATAATATATATTGCATAATTATTTATTGTAGAGTTGTTGTATGCATGTCTTTGTGCTTGTCATGAACAACTCTCAGAAAGTTTTGTGACTTCGTAGCTTATTGTATACCCTCTTTTGGTCTAAGAAATGTAGAATTGAATTACCATTGGTTGCTATGTATATGGGTTGATTGTTAATCTGGTTGAAGCTCTTGTTGGTCTTGTCTGAGTTTTGGTTTTATGTGCTTTGTTGGGATTCATAGTTGTGTTCTGAGTGAAGTAATCCTTCATGTATTAATTCCCATTTGTTATTTGTTAAACTCTTTTGATTTATTATGGACATTGCATCCTTATTGGGTTGATTTGAGGATGAGATTGTGCCTTAGTTAAATTCTATGTGTTTAAATCCCATTTTCTAAGTCTTTTGGAGCGAATGCGCTAAATTGGTCAATTCTCTAAAAGAATTGGTCTATGCGCTAAAAGAACTGGTCTATGCGCTATCTTTCTTGTGGATGCGCTAAACTGCCCTATCAGTGGTAATTGGAGATGACACAAGGTCCCACAAGGTCTAATATGTGTATGGATGTGGGATGAAGTTGTATTTGCATGCCAGAGTACTAGGTCAAAATGACTATGTGGACTAACAAAGGAATAGTTAGCTAGAAGAATGAATTAGTGAGAAATGAAGAATAATTAGGAGATAGAAATGATTGATAGACTTTAGATAATGATGGATTTTTATTGAATTATTTTAGTGCTTTTTATTGGTGTGCAACAATTTCATCATTGAGCTTTATTATATGGCGAATGGAGGTTTATGTACTATGGTATGAGAGACCAACATGTAGGTGATTTTGCATTGCATTAATAGACATATTGCAAACAAGGAGTGTTTTAATCTATTCTAGAATTTGTGTGTGTAAGGGTCGAGGTATGTGTGATAGTCATAAGCATAGTGATCTATGACCATTTTTGCATGGGATCCTTGTCGAAAGAATGTACGAACATAGACACCCAAAATACCTTTTCCCTAGAACTCCATGAAAACACACCACAAACAACAAATAAATAAAAATGAAATTACAAACCATCCCAGCTCCTCTAGTCGCTTATGGACATCCTTGAGTAGCATAGGAACATAATTTGAGATGAATCAATAAAATATAAGACCAAGTTGACCAAACAAGTCAACAATTATATTGATCTTTGTCAATGTTGATTGCTTGTGTGATGGTGATAATGATGATGTCTAGTTTTAGAGATGCAATGCCTTGCAAAAGATCGATCTGTTTGTTTTTTAGTGTATCGATCCCTATGTAAGACAAATTGATAAGAGGTAGATAGGGATTGATTGAATCAATTGATTGGACATATCATTATTTTGGTTGTAGACTTGATTGATTGATTGTCTGTCATTGCATGATTCGGTTGACTTGGTGCTTTGATCTATCGTGTGTCTGCTTATACATTTTCTTTTTGCAAGGGATAATTTATTGCTTTAGATTTTCATGATTGGTTATTTTATTTTTAGGTCTTTATTCAAGACATTTTTTAATTTGTGGGATTTTCTTTAATATATTACCTGATTTTTATGGATTTTTTCAAGGCTTTATGTGTTTTTTATGGATTTTTTCAAGACTTAATATGATTTTTATGGATTGTTTAGGACTTTAAGTATTTTTATGGATTTTTTAAGGATTTTATTTGATTTTTATGGATTTTTTCAAGACTTTATGTGATTTGAATGGATTTTTTAGGACTTTATTTAATTTTATGGCAGGACTTTATGTGATTTTTGTGAATTTTTTAGGACTTGATTTGATTTTTATGGATATTTTCAGCACTTTATCTGACTTTTATGGATATTTTAAGGACTTTATTTGATTTTTATGGATATTTTCAGCACTTTATGCAATTTTTATGAATTGTTTTAGGACTTTGTTTGATTTTTATGGATTTTTTAAGACTTTATGTGATTTTTATGGATTTTTTGCCCCTAGTCAAGCTTAGAACCATGTATCGAATGAATGGGGTGATGGGTTGAGTTATTGTGAATAAGAGACAATGACACTAAAAGACCAGCAAATCTCAAGCATGAGAGGTGTGTTGGCAATGTTTATTATGGAGGATGGGATGAAGGAAAATGGCAAATGCTTTGAGGATTAATCACATAGAATGTTAATAGATTGTGAAGTTGTAACATTTTACACGTGATGATTGTTTATTAGGTTTTCACCATGGTACTTACCCAAAGCACCTATTTACTTAGTTTTCACTATAGGGTGAATTATTTCTCTTTACTTTTTTGCCATTTTATTTTATTTTATCTAAAATCACACTGACACCTATTTACTAGATTTTCATCAAGGTGACCTTTTGTTTTGTATTTTATGAATTTTTTTTGTTCTTTTTAACATGATTTTTTTTCTCTTGGGATTTTTTGAGACTCAAGTGTAAAACTTCTTGAGGTCCATAATGTTAATAGGATCATGCAATGATTCCCCTTCAGGAGTTGACAACTGATATGCGTCATTGCCATATGTTGTTGTGATGATATAAGGACCCAACTAATTTGGCTCAAATTTTCCTTGTCTCTCTCATTTTGCTAAGTTCCTCTGATTTTCCTTGAGGACCAAGTCTCCTATCTCAAAGAAGAAACTCTAACTCTCTTGTTATAGCTTTGACAAAGTCGATTTTGATATGCTTGAAAATGATTCAATGTGTAGACACCTAAAAATGTCTCATTGATCATGTACTAATCATTCGTCTAATTGATTAAATAATTCTTTAATTATTTAATTAAATTAATTAATCTTATTCTTCTAGATTCATATTTATTCATCATATTACTAATTATCCTATTTAAATTGCTATTCCTCATTAATTAATCACTCAACCCATTCTTAAATATTAATTAAATATTAATTATTTAATTAATTGTGAATTAATCCTTTAATTAAGTAATCTTTATTATTTAATTAAAATTCAATTTCTAATAGTTAAATAATTTCTTTAAATTATTTAATTAATTATTCCCTTTTTCCAATTCAAAATTCAAGCTCCAATTTCCCCAAATTCTAATTTCATCTAATTTCAATATTCCTCTAATTCAAATTCAAATTAGAATTTCTCCAAATTCCAATTTCAGTTAATTTCATTTACATGTGCATTTCAATCTCATGATTTGAAAATCTAAAATCAATATCATGCAAAAATCCAATTGAATTTAAAATAATTAATTCAATATCATGCAAAAATCAAGTTTAATTCATAAATCAAGTCTAAATTGCATGCAAATGGAATTGAATTTCAATTAAAATATCCTACAACAAACGCTAAATTTATAATTAAATGATCGATTCAATTAATTGATTAATTAAATAATTTTCTCAATTATCCTCCAATCATTCTTTTTCTATCTTCCAATTAGATTTTTTTATGAAAATCATTCAATTAGTTAACTCAATCATTCCTATTTCTATCTTTCAATCATTTTTTTCTCAATTAGTCATCTCCCCAGTTAACTCTATTAACTATTTAATCTATTCAGTGATCAATTCAATCAATTGAGTTCCACCTCCCAGTCATCAGTTCAACTATCAATCAGCATGTGAGCTCACTTGAGTTCCACGTCTTATTCAATCCTCTCCAAAATTCTATAAATTGAGCATCAATTCTCTATTTTCAACAATCACGAACTTCGAATATTTATGACATCTTTATGCAAGTTAGCAGTGCAATATCTAAGAGCCAGCATCAATACTCAAGGAAGATAAGGACAATGGAAGCAACATGTGATCATGGAATAGGGAGTTTTGATTGATTATTTTATAGCCCTATTGTCTTTAATTGCATACTTTGATTGATTTATTTAGAATTCGTTAACTAGTTAAGGATTCGTAATTTCCTTTTATTTTAGTTAGTCAGGATGAATTTTATTGATAAACACAATGCATTCTGATGTTTCTCATCAAGCAACTCTAACTCATGCAATCTTGCCACCCGATACTCTTTGTTTGAAATTAAATTCTACATTGACACTCTGAGTGATGGTAAGTCGACCTTATTGGCAACAACAATGTAGGAAAACTAAGAAGGGGGGTGATATAGTTTTCTCTGAACTTAAACAAATTAACTTATATTTCAGATCTAACCATAAACAACAATAGAAAAGACAAACACCACATCAACAACACACATAACACACAAATTTTCAACGTGGAAAACTCGGTTAAGGGGAAAACCACGGTGGGAACCTACCCACAATATGGTGATACTCTATAGTAGTATGTGTAAATATTATAATGGGGAAGATATGTGCATTCAGGTACATTGCCTAGAGCTCACTGCTCAAAAACAACAAAGGGCTACAACCCTGGCAAGGCTCACTACCTTACAAAGATCAGACAACAATCCAGATTACATGAACTGAAAGAATAGCATCTCCAAATGCTTGATCACAGTTCCAGTTAAGCACATTGTCTGCACAACAACATTTCATTTCTCTTCTCCACACTACTGAAAGATCAATTCACTTGTTTTCACATACAATACTCTCAAAGGTCACATACACAATCGTAGACACACATCTTACATGATTACAACACTTATTTATACAAATCATCAACCTTAACCTCAAGGTCAGCTCAACATATAAGACCTAATTACAAAATTACATCACATGATACATAAATCCAAATGCGTACAAATACAATGTTGGCAAGGACATAGCATGGACCCAAATCAAAACATCAAACATGCAACACCACTGAATATCATGCCAAGACCATCTGCAACATGCAAGAACCATCAGGTCAACCAAAAAGTCACATAACATGAGGAATACCACCAGACCAATAAAATCTTCAATAACGTGCACCATGATCAATGCGGACTACCAAAATGCATAGAACATGATTGAAGAACATCAACAAGCAACATGAATTCCTCTGCAAAAACCGCAACAACTCCAATAACAAGAATCATCATCATTTCATCACTGAAGTTGAAGAACACCAACAACGAACTAAAAGATATGCTTGTGAAGTTCCAAATCATGAACCATCTGAATAGACGATACACATGAACATCCCAAACACTCTCCAAAATTTGCACAACATAAGGAATCAATTTTGAAGCAATACAATCCAGAAATCACAACTTTGCAATATAGAACCAATAGAAAAACCGATCATCCATCGGATCACATAACTCGATTAAATCACCTTTCAGAATATTGAAACTCATATTGAATCAACTAGAGTTAAGTATCTCAAAACCCATTAATTTGCATTAGCACATCTACAACCAAACCAACTCTTTGCAACAAACCAATTCTTTGCAATTGCAACAACGTAAGAATATGTTGACATCAATGACAACAACACATTCCAACAACTCTAATATCCAACAGACCTTGATTGGGAATATGGCTTTAGATTCCTACATAATAGGGTGTGGCGTAGGTAGGGGTGCAGACACAAGTTTGGTAGGCCCATAAGGCATGACTTAGCTAGAGATGGTAGTCACGACCAACATCATTGACAACTTTCTTTAGTATTTTTAAAATTGTTTTGTTTGTTGCCTTAATGTGACCATGTTTTGGGGAAAAGTATGGTGTGGTGAGGTAGTGTTGGATATGGAATTTTTCACAGAGTTCATGAACATCTTGGTTCTTAAAAGGGTTACCATTATCTATGACAATGGATAGGGATACTCTATACTAGCATATGATGTATTTTAATAAGAACTTGGCTATTTGTTTGCCAGTTATATAAGTAAGTGGAATTTCTTCTACCCACTTTGTGAAATATTATGTGGCAGTAAGGATGAACTTGTGTCTATTTGAAGAGGTCAAATTAGTTTTCCCTATGAGTTTGAGTCCCAATTATGAGAAGGGTCATGGAGATCTTATTGGCTACAATTCTTGAGTTGGTGCATGTATCAATTCCCCATGCATCTGACATTGTTGACATCTCTATACAAACTCGTATGCATCTTTTTCCATCGTAGGTCGATAATATATGGTTTGCATGAGATTCTTTGCCAAGGTAGGACTGCTAGAGTGAGCTCCACAGATACCTTCCTATACCTCTTGTAAAGTTGTTTGTGCTTGTGTTGAATCAAGACATCATAAGAGGATTCTATCGAGACATTTTCGGTATAAGGTGTCAACGATTATCGCATAACATGCAGCTTTTCGGATAGGGTTTTACGTTGGTTTTGGGAAAACTCAAGAGAAAGGTAATAATCATGTATGTAGGAATACATGTCTTTTTACCAAGGTGAATCAGGACCAACAATTTCACACACATATTCAAATGGGGGAATATCAAAAGTTGGGATCATGAGTTGTTCTACCAAGAACTTGAAGTGTGTTACATTGTTTGGCATATCAAGTAACAAACCCACTATAGCCATTGTATCGAAAACTTTATTTTAGGTTTGGGGGATCTGCTCAAAGATGATGTTGTCAAAATAATTTTTGAAATCATTCACCATGCATTTGTAAGGTAGAATCTTATCATCTTTGGTGAGATAATCATCATTGAATTGTCTTATTACAAGTTAGGAGTCACCATAAACATGGATATCCTTTATCTTTTGTTGACCTGTTGTGTGGAGGTCAATGATGAGAGCTTCATACTCTGTTATGTTGTTTATGCATGAAAATTTTAATCTATAAGACTTTGAGATTGCATCACCTTGAGGTGTAATGAACAAATTCCCTACTCCTACTTCATGATTGGTATATGATCCATTGAAATATAGTTTCAATTTTCATGGAGAAATTTTCTATGAACACTGATTCATTTGGGAAGTCTAACAATATTCGGTGATATGCTTAGATTAGGGATTCTAAGATGACCTATCCCTCAATGGATTTTCTATCCACATACACTATGTCAAATTCACTAAGGATCATGGTCCATTTAGCAAGTCTACCTATGAGAGTGACTTTGTTAAGGAGGTACTTGAGTGGTTCAATCTAAGCATATAATGCCAAAGCTTTTGGGATGAAAAGATGACTATGAGGCATGCATGCTCTATTGAGGTATAATTCAATTCACAGCCTACCAATGTATTTTTGATGTATTATATGGCTCTTTCTTTTCCCTCTGCATCACATTGAGCCAAGAGAGCTCCCAGAGATGAGGTTGTGGTTGAGATGTATAATAACAAAGGCCTCCTTGGAATGGGAGGTACCAATAGTAAAGGTGAGAGAAAATAGTCCTTGAGTCACTAAAAATCTTGTTGACATTGACTCATCCAATTGAAAGGCGCCTCTTTTCGAAACAAATGTTGAAACAAATGGCATTTATCTGCTAATTGAGCTATGAATCTTTTGATAGGTTGTAGTTTACCTTGTAAGCTCCTTAGTTTGAGATTGGATGGAAAATACATTTCCAAGATGACCTTGACTTTTGTTGGATCCACTTCAATTCCTTTGCGGGATACAATGAATCCTAGAAGCTTCCCTAAAGTGACACTAAATACATATTTATTTGGGTTCAGTCTTACCTTGTATTGCTCTAGTCTATTGAATATTCTAGCTAAGACAACAAGGTGAGTGTTCCGTGTGGTTGACTTTTCTAACAAATCATCAACATGGTCTTCCATTATGTTGTGAATAATATCACGGAGAAAGGTCGTCATGACTCTCTAATAAGTTGCTCTAGCATTTTTCAATAAGAAGGGGATGGCATTCCAACAATATGTTCCCCAAGGACAAGTGAAAGTGGTCTTATGTTGATCTTCTGGTGGTTATATTCAGAGAATCCATCCCTTAGGGAAATCATTTCATATCCGACAATACGATCAACAATCATATCATTGTTTGGTAGGGGAAAGTCATCTCTTAAACAAGCCTTGTTTGGATCCCAAAAGTTTGTACAAATTCTAATGCCCCCATTGGCTTGGTGATAGGTACAAGATTGGATATCCATTTTGAATAGTCTATGGGTTTGATAAAACCCACATTTATCAACTTTTTAGCTCTACTTTGACAAGCAAGACAATTTGGGGATGCATTTTCCTTAACTTCCTCTTTATTGGCTTGGCCCCAAAAATGAGAGGTAAGCGATGAACAACTAATTCAAGATCTATCCTAGCATGTCAACATAAAACCATGCAAAGTTTATTTGTCTCTCTTTAAAGAACTTGATGAATTTCTCTTTTTCAATTGGTTGGAGAGATTTTGTAAAGTAGACTTTTCCTACTTTTTCATTGTCACTTAGGTTCAATTTTTATGTTTTTTCCACTAACAACAAGGATCTTTTTTGATCTATGGGAAGAGGGCCCAACCTTCCATCCCCCGATGCCTCGAAGAAATTTTCACCTAAAGACCAAGTGTTTTAATTTTCTTGGCTAGAAGGAGGTCTTGAATCTCCGAAGTAAGTGGTAAGATTGAGATCTATGGTTAATCCAAATTTATGGTTCTCTAAAGGTGTTCCTTCCTGAATTGCTAAAAACTCAACAATTGCTTTATTATTTTCAAATATGCCCAAATATGGTGGATTTTGTTGGCCCTAATCATTAAGGTTTGGGTACACTAGACAAATGTTATCATCATGATCTATATAGGTTGTGGGGGTGGTGGTTAAAGTACTAGAAATGGTATCAAAGTAACTATGCTAGGAATTGGGATCGATTCCCTCGTCTTTGAAGATTGTGTCATCATCATTAAGGACATGGCCTTGCTAGGATTTGTCAACAACTTGGGTGTGTTGGAATTACTAAGTGAGTCCTGCTTGTATTCATTAGAATTGGTCTCAATGTAACTCTTCTCGTCTAAATTGTCATTATTAGTAGCATAAACATCTTCATTCAGAGACAATTGAGTACTTGAGGAACCCACAACTGGTTTTCCATCCCTGGGTTCATGGTTTGTAGAATTTTGAATTGGTTATCAATTTTCCCATCCTTGATTCAAAGAGTTCTCAATTGGTTATCCATACCCAAGCCCTTGATTCTCAGGTTCTCTTTTAGGTAGAACCAATTCTACCACACCCTTTCCTTGTGCACCTAGTCAATTGTGACCATCATAACCATATCTTTGTAGCATAGTAAACCCTTTCCCATATTGTTCTAAGGGTAATTGAACAGGTGGTTGTCTTCCTCGTCTCTACAAATAATATTAGATATATCTACTTCAATGGATTCTTCATTAAGCTCACCCCATCGAGTGAATGTACTTAGGGGTAGACAATGGATGATGACCTTTTCTCAACATTGTACTGGTTGTGGTTTCCCATAAGATCTGAGTGATATTGGCAATTTACCTATACAAAAGGCTTCTACATAGGTGTACTCTCCACATCCCTTGCCATTAACTCATATATTAACCTCAAGCATAGAAGTTGATGGAATGGATGATTGTGACAAGGATGAGAGATCTGGATACTAAATTGATAGGTACTTGATTTTTAGTGGTGCCTCTTAATTTATTGCAATATTGGAAGGGGTTTGGATCCCCTAGTATCATGATCATTGTGCCTTTATAAGATAATTTGACACACTAGTGGTATGTGGATGGGCTAGCTTGCATGGCATGGATCCATGGTCAGACGAGTATGTTATACCCGAGGTCAAGGTCTAAAACTTGGCATATAATGTCTAAAATAGTAGGATGAACTTTAATGGGGAGAGTGACAATATTTTTAGAGAGGCACTCTACATCATCATATCCTTTGATGTTTATACACTTTGACACATCAACACTATGCTTAGAGAATCCCAAGGCTTTTACCAATTTTTAAGTGCAAATATTCAGGCTACCTCCACCATCTACCAGGACTCTTTTAATCTTATGTTTATGGATGTAGACTTTGAGATGGATGGGATCATTTTGAAGACGTTTATAGGTTGGTAGGTCTTGTTTGGTGAGTGTGACCTGAGGTGTGGTGGAAAGGTGACTCACCGTGGTCTGAACTTTATTGACATTTATGTCATTGGGCACTACTGGATCTCGCAAGGTTTTGTCTAGTACAAATTTATGATTTGGCAATATGCGTAGGAGCTTGAAGATGGATATTTGAGCAAGATTTTTCTTAAGATGATCCAATAAGTTATATTGACTCATGGGTTGGGAGGTTTATGTTTCCCCTTGTAGGGTTACCTTGGATAGATGCATGACTACGACACAATCAGGACTTTTTCCTTTGACAGTTATGTTGGCGACTCTTTCATTGGCCCGACTAATGTCGTTAATGGTATTATTATGAGATGCATTGGTATAATTAGCCTTATTATGTTGAGTTCCTAAACTAGAGGCTTTACCTTTATCATGGTTCTAAAACAGATTCTTGAAAATAGTGTGATCGATGTTAGAAGTTTCCTTAGGATTTTCAATAGTTATCTCACCTTAGTCAATTAAATCTTGAATAAGATTCTTGAGCTTAAAACAATTTGAGGTCTTATGATCTTTAATCCTATGATAATTACATAAATCATTATTATTCTACCAAGTTGGCTTGAAGGGGCCCAGTTCATAAGGTTTGACTTCTGACAATGTGATAACATGCAACTGAACTAAATTCTCAAGGGTTGACTCTATTTTTTTTTTCCAATAAGAGTGTAAGTTTGGCTCAAATTATTAGTCCTAGGACTGTGTTGTGTATTAGGTTGAGTAGCACTAGCTGCATGGTCTTTATTTCATGGTTGATTATTGTTAGGGAGTGGTGTATTTGCATTGGTTGGGCCTTAAAGACACATTGTGCGTTAGGCCCTTTTGAATACCCTTGCATCAACCACCCCATCATTGTAAAAAAAGTTTTTAGTCAAATTGCTACCTGGGGTAGCAACCATTTTATTGATCAGAAGAAGGGATTACATTTTGGTGCAGGAGCACCTAGCTTTTAACCAGTTTATTGATGCATTTTCAAAACTTTGGTGTGATAGTCCATCTTTTAGATTAGTGTTTGAATAATGGACTACTTAGAGGTCCACATGCGTGTTTGATAGTCATTTGAAGGATGATTGTCACCTAGGTTGTTTGTTTACTCAAATTTGGCCTATGAGCCCTTGTAAGCCTAAAATGACACAAATTTGCATTATGATGTAAAATGTCTTGTAAATCCTCATTAGGCATAAAATGCACATTTGAGCAAAAGTTGTCATTGTTGCTTGACAACTTTTTGAACAACTTTGCATTTTTGAGCAAATCGGTGGTTAGGCAACCGATGAAGAGTTGGTTATGACCAAAATGGAATATAAAATTCTATAAAAATGATTGTACATTGGTTTTAATATCTTTGAGCACGTTTGAATAGAATTTGAAGACAATTTCCAGATTTTGCCTTGTATTTTGTCATTTTTGTAGCAGCAGTCTGTACACAATGGATTGATCTTGCTACTATTATTTCATGGTAGTATTGTCTATGATATTTTATTTCTCAAGAGGTGTTTTAATCTTTCCTTAGTGCAAGTTTGAGGTGTGTTTATAAATTGTCTCTTATTGTACTGCTCTCAGTCTGAGCAAGGGTTCAAGAGCCCAGTCATGGTTCCAACTTGAAATCCCATGATTTTTTCTCAATTACCCTTGGGATTCAAGTCATGGAACAATTGTAAAGTTTATATATGATTTATAATGGTCTGGAAGTTGTTGGGAAGCAACTTGCCATCATTTCCTAGGCGAGCTTTGTCATAGCCCGGTTAAGAAAATGATTGAAAATGTTGTATTTGCTTGCATGGATGAGTAGTTGTGAATGTTTAGTGTTTGGAATGGAAGTGTGATGTAGGACAAAGTATCAATGAAGAGGTAGAGGTGTGACAGGGTGTAGAAGCCATCAAAAACTTTTGAAGAAGTCTGCTAACTCCTAAACCCTCAAAAGTGTCATTTTTGGGATCCATACCAGTATGGGCAGACTAGACTGCCTACCCTAGTGGATCAAAAAGTTTTTCCAAAATGGTACTTGAATAAACAAAGGTTTTGGAAGTTTCTTTGAGTGATTTTTTAGTAGTTTCCCAAAAACCGACAAGGTAGGTGTAATGCCCCGCCAGGAACCCTAAAGGAAAACAACACAACTAGGCAACTAAAGGGTGAAATAATATATTTTTTTAAAGATTAAGTGCATTAATTATAACCATTGCATGACTAATAACACAACGAAAGTCTAACATATGATTTCCTAAGGGTTACCAACGAAGATTAATTCGTAGAATATATTAACACCACAGTTAATCCAATTGTCCATTTAATTAGATAAATTAAATGCTTAAGTTTAAAACTACACATACATCTAAATTCCATAATGAAGAAATGAAAGTATTCCAATGTATCCAATTTCCATAAAACATTTTAACATAAGATCAAAGCAACTGAAATAACATACATTCCACTGACATACTATTACAATATCCATAAATACATGGCTTCCAACAATGCCACAGATTACAAAGCTACAATATCAAGGTTACATAAAAGTTTGATACAATGACCACAAGGTCTCAACTGAACAATGATCTCGAACAAGAGCTGGTACATGAACCATGAACCAAGAACACCAGTGAAGCCTTTCCTCGCCTGAAGATACAATCTAGAACATCCGATGGGAAGTGGTGCTACCACTCGACCATGTGATCCCGAAATGGAACCACCCCACCGTGCAAGGAGATAGTAGAAAACCCTCAAGAAAGCAAAGTAAGACAAGTACGAAATGACTACAAGACTCTGCAAACATCCATGTAACTCAACTCACAAAACACTAGTGACTCTAAGGAGAGAGTGTCATCGCATGTCTTACAGTGGATACCATGGTATAGCCTCCATAGGTCCCGACCCCCATCCTGGGTTTATCCTGGTAACCTCTCCCGAGCCTCCGGTTCCAACTAAGTCTCATGTGGACCCTACCAATCCTTTCGTGAAGACAAGGTGGTAAGTTTGCCATTCCAGGCCTTCTCATAGCATTATGAGATTTATTCTACCCACCCCCTAATCAATTATTAGGTTATCACTTTTTAACTGACTTTCGACGGGTTATCCTGTCATCCACTTCGGGCACGACCCCCGCTCGAAAGCCACTCTCTCTCATAGGACACTAACAGGAAATGTCTCTCTCTACGAGAACTCTATGGCAAAATAGACAACCATAACCAATCCTAACAAAGCACAGGTGAAGGATACATAATCACTAACCCAAGATTGACCATTTGGACAAACACACACAATGACTCACATCAATAAGGTTATACAACAACACCTGACCAAGGAGATATAATAACATAGGACACAATGACAACTCAACCAGAATTGCAATGAAATTAAGCTTGATCGCAAACACCATTTACACAAGATCCTAATACAGGCAATCTTTTCTTAAAACAGACAAAGCATAATTAACTTACAATTAAAGATTTTCCAGATAATAAGAAAGTACAACTATTTAATACAAAGAAATCAATTTTGCCATTTGTCCAATAAGTTAAATAGAAATAATTCTCCTAATGCATTTTCAAATTAATTATCAATTCTAAAAATTATAAGCTTTTCTGAAAAAATTCAACTATAAACCGATTTTATAACTATAATATAATTGTATGCATATATATATATATATATATATATATATATATATAAATATCAAAAATTTCAAACAAACAAGTCTTCACCATCATTATATTAAAATTATTTTCTTTCAAAATAGTTTCTAAAATATAATATTTTATTTACTTAAAGACTATAATAAATAAATAATTTTTATATTTTGACAAATTTATTTTGAATATAATCAAATTGAATATATATTTTTTAATGATTATAATCAAATTAAATATTAACTATATTAATAATGATTAATTTTAAAAAAATATTATATCTTAATCATTTAATAAAAATACACATAAATCAATTCACCATTAAAAAAAATCCTTTAGACAATATTTCCTTCATCCAATCTAAATTTATAAAAGATCTTACTAGTAATTTTTTTACATAATGAATAAAATCACTACGAATATAATCCTTATTAAATCCTTATATATATATATATATATATATATATAATATATATATATATATATACTTATAATTATATTATAAATTTATATATATCAACTCATAACCAGTATTTAAATAACAGTAAAATAATATAATAACCACCATAAGAAAACACACACACACACACATATATATAACACATAAATTATTCTGTTTACCCAACCCCTGGGCACGGAACCCGAAATAACCACGTCACAGTACCCATGGGGGTAAAAGAATAATTAAAAAAAAACATTAATATTTCGGCCTTAGCACGGTAGCCTATGCTACCATCGGTAGCACTACTGCTGTCGGTAGTACTGTGTACTACCGCCGGTAGCGGATGCTACCGTAGGTAGCCGCTACCCAAACATTTATATATTTTATTTATTTATTTATTTATTTTGATTTATTTATTATTTTTTTAAAACATGTAAATAATTTCCAAATTCATTTAAACCCCTTTGACATAATTTACATAGAAATAAAATTTCCAATTCAATAAAATTCATTCACAGAATTTTATTTCAATTACATTTTTTTTTAAAATTAGATAATCCAATAAATTTAATTCACAATTAAATTTATTTCTAAAGAAATCAACTAATTTCCCCGAGATTTATTTAAAGGACTATCAGAACAAATAAAACAAGAGAGAATAATTTTTTCATAATAATTTTCCTAATATTCTCAAAATTAAATTACTCCCATAAACTAGAAAATTAACATCAAGCGAGAATTTTAAATCAAAACCTGAATTAACCAAAAGAGGGTTTTGAAACTGACAAATAATTTACACACACATCATTCAAAGAAAAAAATAATTTTTTTCTAAAAACCCATAGGTTTCCTAGAAGAAATTTGTAGAAGAGCCCTAATCTTTTCAATAAGCTTCCAATAAATTTCTTCACCTAAAAAGACCTATTCCCTATTTAAACCAAAATTCTAGGTTGAATAGTTTTTTTCTCAAAAACCTAAATTTAGAATAAAAATAATAATTTTCTTTTCTTTTCTAATTTTATAACAAAAGATAAGCTAACATGCAATAATTAAAAATCATTATTCCTTCTTTTCTTTTCTCATGCAAATTAATTAATTTTCTAAATAAAGAAATTAATTCTTTTATTCATTTATTTCTTTATTCTTTTATTCTCTTATTTATTTATAATTCTAGGAAATAATAAATACAATTAAATTAATTTATTTTTCCACAAAAACTTTAATAAAAATATATTTCTAATATCATGCAGCTTGCAACTTAATTTAATAATTTCTTTTAATTAACTAAATTTATAATCTCAATGCATAAACAATTCAACTATGAGATAATACCATAAATTTAATTAATTAATTAAATCCACTAAACACACAACTGAGCAAATCAAAGCAAAGACTCATAAGAAGGTCAAACGACAAAATATGAAGGCCAAACAAACTGACAGGACGACCAACTGACGACACTCACACGAGTGTAACTGAATAAAATAGGGTCAACTATTATCTCCTCCACTTCCATCGAAAAAATATAAGGCACGCTCAGACCTGTGAAGCCAGGTGGAGACGATACCCTGTACCTACCCGGTACTTGTACTTGCAATATCCTGCATCACCGAACCACACATGTATATATACAATATAAAAGACACAACATACACACTGATGAAGGAGAATCGCGACGTTCCCTGCCTCACCAAAATGAGTGAAGGAAAATTGTCCCCTTGCATCCAATACACTTGCAAACACGCAATATATAATTTCACATTGCATAAATAAAGTAAAGTGTCAGTACATAGCAATAATCCATAAAAATGCCATAAATCACAAGTACTGAAATACTGCAAATAAGTTATGCATCTCATATCCAGATAAAGCATGAAATAATGTCATATAAGTCTGAATAACACATCATGGTAATGTATCCACTGAAAACAAACAATAATAAAGTACGAGTCTAATGAGTTCAAATGAGTAGGGGTACTACATTCTCCCCCCAAAACTAGGCTTACTCCTGGAAGCCTAAAACAAATAATAATACAGCTCTCTCATCTTCGCTGCATCCTCCCAAGTCGCCGAGGTCTTATCATTTGGGTCCCATAGGACCCTTACCTGGTCGATGGTGTGACCCCCGAGGATCAGCTTGGTGGTCATCCACCGTTGTAAACACTCTATGGGATCTCCCTACATCTCCCACTGTAGGCTCTGATGTTGTTGGCCTGTAACTACCTGTATCGTGGAAACGCTCAGGGCATTGCGCGACTTTGTGACCAAACTGTCCACAAGAGAAGCAAGCTCCTCTACCTGGTCCTCTATTACATGTTGGCCCACTAGACTGTTGGAAACTTCCTTGGCTAGGGGTATGAGATTCACTCTACGAGGACTGCCCTAAAGGGCCCTAAAATTGTTTCGATTTCGACGGTTGTTGTTGTTGCTGAGGTTGTCCACCCTTAGCGGGTGTCTGAGGAGTCCTAAACAGTGTAGTTGACTGAGAATGATTTCCCTGAGCTCTATTCCCACTAGAAGGTGCATTCCCTATCTGCACACATGGCTAACCACCAAGTGCACGACTAAGGTTCAATTCAACTAATCTGGCTTTTGCCATGGCTATCTCAACTGAAGGTGGCTCAAACACCCTCACTCCTCCACTAATGTAGTCATTCAACCCCCTCAAGAAATATTGGACAAGCATAGCTTCGTCATTACCAATCCCGACATACTGTTTGAGCTCATAGAACCTGTGCTCATACTGGTCTACTGTCATCCCATACTGACGCAAGGCATAGAATTCATCTGCTCGAGTCTGCCTCCAAAAATCATACTAAATAACCCCTTATCAAAATCCAAAAATCAATATGCAATAATGAAGAATCGTTACAAACAATGCTTTAAATGACTTAAAATATTACATGACATTTATCAAATCCGTATTAATTTCATACCAACAAATGTTGCAAGACAAAATGCTCTGCTAGAATGCTATTGTAAATCATTACATATAAGTTCCCCTAAATATCTACAAATGGCCAAGGAGACATTTAGTTACAAAATAACTCTCTTTATGCTTTATAAAATGTTGGCTTTGTAAATGACTAGAATTACAAGAATTGAAACCTTAGACAAAATTTGATAATTATAGCTATATGCAAATGTAAAAATTACTGAGCCTTTAAATGAAATAAATTTGATATTTGGAACATACATGAGGACCATCATCAACTAGAACTCAACCATCACATTAATGGTAGCAAGGTTGCCTTCATCCCCCACCATTGAAAATGCACAAGAATCTGCACCGTGAGATGAATAGTGTTATTTAGGTGGAAAATTTTTCTTGGAGCAATTAGTTCATTAATGGCATCGTAGGAAGATATACATAGTGGTTAAGATGAATATGAGAGAATGTGAGGTTATGATGTGGGCTAAGAGGTCAAGATTGGACATAACAAAGGAAGTTGGAAAGTCCTTTGAAACTGTATAGAGAAACGCGGGAGAGATGCAAAATTAGAGATTATGGTGAGATGCTTAGATGAAAAAATAGAATTTTAAAAGTTAGCTTGAACTCTATATAAGAAAAAATGAATGAAAAAAGCATTGGAAACTTTTGTAGGAATTAGATACAAAAGTGGAAGTTGAGATGAGACATTAGAATGGAAGTATGAAAGTCCATAGAAAATAAAATAAAATCAAAGGAAAAGTAGGAAATGATAGATGGAGGGGGTGTAGAGTTTCATTTTAAGAGTGGAGATGATAATTGGAAATGGGAATGAAAATTTGGAAGTCTAATGAAACTCCATAATTGAAATTTGTAAGAAAGGGGAACTAAAAGGAATGTGGGAAACAATCAAGGAACTAGAAGTAGAAAGAAAACAAAAGAGGAAACTTGCAAGTCTACAAAGGAGAAATAAACTAGAAATTTGAAAGGTCGTATTTGACTATAGGTTACGAGGCCAAGAGGTTGATAGGGATTGGAAAAAGTCAGGATGATTTTTGAAAGTTTGCAAGAGGGGAATAATGAAGCAAAGGTTGAAGAAACTAGGAGCATATAATTAGAAATTGAGATGAAAAAAGGATCAAGAAGAAGTCACAATAAACTCCACAACTTTGTAACAGGAAAATGAGAAAATGAGCAAGTGTAAGGGAGGATGTGGGGATGCGAGAGAGGACTTGAGGTTAGGACAAATAAATTAAAATTTTAGTGTTTATTAAAATCTTGCAAACTAATGGAATGAAGGAAATAAAGAGAAGAAAGGACTCAACAAAATCTATGAATTTTTCATTCGAGTGCAACAATTAGGATAAGTGGTTGGATAAATAAAAAATGCTCTAGTCCACTAGAACTCTACAACTCCACAAAAAATGCATAAAATGACCAAAACACTCAAACTTTGAACTTTTTTTAATTTTCACAACTTCTAACAACTTATAAGAACATGGGGGATGATGATGAACAACATCTACGCAATTTGACCAAGGGACAAATCCATTATAGGTGATGGAAAAAATGAGACTTAATACATAATAGGACTAGACTCCAGCAAAATTTTCATATTCACAGCTTAAATCCCAATAGTAGTAAATAAAATATTGTTGAACACAAGATGTCACTGAGAGGGGGGTGAATCAGTGATTTCCAAACTTAATCCTTATTACACCTTGACTATGTGTACCGATTAGCAAATCTAACACAAGGTGGATGTACCAGTGAGATAGGGAGAGGATTCAAATGCAAGCACACACAAAAGGAACATCATATAACAATGGATGTATGAGGAAAACCCAACATGGGAAAAACCTCTGTGAGAAATGTTGTTGGAGTCTACTGCTCCAATCCAACCTCACAATAAACATTGTATTACAAAGTTTAGGGCACCAACCCAAGGAGCACGAACCCCTGCACCGAGCTCCAACTCAGTGATTCCAAAAATTGTAAACAATGCAAAAGTAATCTCCTAGTTACAAATGAGTTATGTAACCTTTGCAATCTCTCTCTTGGTTCAGCCCTGCTCTGTTCTCTACTTAACCAGTTCTTTGTTCTTCTTTCCTCTCTGCTGCAACCTTATAGGTTTAGTTTCCACTTCTTCCCTCCCGATACTCTGTCGGTTCTAATCTCTCCTCTGCTTAATCTCTGTTGTGCCTTATCTTCTCTGACACTCTCGTCGGTTCATCCTCTACCTCTTCTCACCTTCTCTTTGCTTTGCTTTGCTCATTGTAGCTGTCCTCTTACTGGTTCACACCACTGTCAGGCTCAATGACAGTTCATCGGTTGCCTTACTCTTTCCGGTTGAACTCTTCTTATCGGTTCTCTCTCAAGCACTCAATCATCTCTGTGATTGTCGATGGGCTCTTTGACTGACTAACACTCTGATTGCACTCACTTCACAGGGGTCACTCTCTCGTGCAACAACACCAACTTTGGTCTTCGAACTGCATATTTATACTTCTACATTCAAATGGACATTCAAACCTTTGGTGCACCAGGGTTCCTTCATCAGCCACGAGGCGTATCAAATCATATCGGATCTCTTCTCTGAGATAGTCAACCTACAACCGATCACCCATCACTGCCATTCACACTGCTTCCAAAACACGTTTGCCATATTTAGCAAACATGGC
Source organism: Cryptomeria japonica (assembly GCF_030272615.1). NCBI lineage: Eukaryota > Viridiplantae > Streptophyta > Pinopsida > Cupressales > Cupressaceae > Cryptomeria > Cryptomeria japonica. The sequence goes on from NC_081410.1 coordinate 49,410,007, forward strand.
TTCTTTGTCGGTCTGCACTTGTCAACCAAGATGAAGCGATCATGTAGTTAGCTTCACCTACCCTGACCTACGCCTAGACATATTGCATTGATCATGATGCCAACAAACTAGATCTCTTTCCTCTGATCAGTCTCGAGACACATCCTTATGCTCTTGACCCGTGATTTACGCCATCAACATTAATGTCGACCAATCACCAACTACCTCACCGACAATGCATGATCCATTTGTTTGACACTTGGACTCCACGTGGCGTCTCTGTCAACATGCACCTCAGCTTAGTCACCATATCGGTTTAGACTCTATCACTGACCACAACACACAATATCAGTGTTCATCTATTGATTCACTAACCTTGTCGGTTATACCCCAACCGATCAACCTTCAAGGCCGCACTTGTTGTTCTGCCGGTGGAACACCTTAACCGGTCACCAAACATACCAATCCACCACATGCTCATCTTCATCAGATAGGAGGCTTTCACTTCCACACTTTGTTAGCTTACCAGTGGACATACTTACCAATAACCACCTTGATGACACCATGTCATCAATATTCAACAGTCTCTATCTGTCTACATTTGCATTCCGGTTGCACTCTCTGTTTTCAGCTACTCAACTCTACCTTCATCTTCATCAGCCCGAACAACATCTTAACCGGTTTGTCAAAATGACAAACCCATCACTTCTTTACTCTTCCTTTGTTGTCACTTGCCAACCCTAGCTGATCCGGTGCACATCTCTGACTTCATGCACCTGAGGCATCTTTGTGATTCACTGGTTCATCTGATGTGAGCCTTCAATCTCCTGCCTTTAACTTCTTGACAAACCTATCCCGAAGAGTTATAATGCATTCAATGCATGTTGGGGGATAACCTCCACTTACCGGTGGGAGTGGATCCTTGTCATCTGCTTCCGAAATAGCACTGATATGACATTGCTTTCATTGAGCAGATATATCTTCAACACATAACCCGGTAGACTTCCATATGTCTTTCTAGCTATTTAAGGCAACACACTTTCTATCAGTCTTCTCTTCATCCTGTGATAGCATCTCTATCAAGTGAGAATCCTGCAGTAAGACATCCAGCTGCATACCGGTTGTATGACTTTCTTCATTAGCTCAACCTGCATCTGGTCACCATGTATATCGGTTGGCAACCATACACTAGCAACACATCACTCACAGGTAGTCATACCATACCGGTCTCCAATACTTCCTCACCAGTCAACATCTCAACTTATGTCTCCAATGACCACACAATCCAGTTGACATCAATGACAGTTATATTAACAATCTCTCACACCAGTTGCCATGCTATACCGGTTGACATCAATGACAACACAATGCCAACAACTATCTCAATCTTTAATAGATTATTTTTAAATGAATTTAATATCCTAAATATATTTGTAATGTGTGCTAGATTTTTATAATATATTACACTTTATCTTTCTATATAACATTATTGTTTTTAATGAAGGAGAATGGATAGGAGCACAACGACTTGGAGCTTCACTCAAAAATTACCTTATGACATCACTCAAAACAAGATAAACTCTCCTATAAACCTCTAGAAACCTAACAAACCTACAACTTTCATATAACATCTTAATACACAATTTAAAAAACCATATTTATAAAAATAAACAACAACCAATTAAAAGAAACAAGATGAACTTTATTAAAAATAAATAAATAAATTCATATATATCGTTTTGAAAAACGGACCACACGATGCTGATCAATAAAAAACAGGGGAAAAAATCCCGCCTAAAATAAGAATAAAAAATATTAATCATAAAAATCATAACCCACTTCAAACAATTAAAAATAATGATAAAAGTAATTAAATTCCTTCAATTGGCATAATTGGAAAGAATTAAGGTACGTACCTACTTCCGTTTTGCCCATAAAGAGAGTCAAATCCTAATCCGAGTAGTAGAAGGGCATTCATAACGCCGTAAAAAGCAACGGAACGTTTCCTCATCAAGGTGGCGGAGAAAATAATACATACACGCTACTGTACGTACCATGAGCCTTTCATTTGACGCGGGAATGAACACGAAATTTGCCGTCTTTAATCTCTGGATTTCGATAGCTTTGAGGTTTTAAACAATGGCAGACGAGCAGCGCTTTGAAATTTTTACTGGATTTTCTGTTCCGCGTTATTGCATTTTCGAAGAAGAGGAAACAGAGGAGGATACCGCGCAGGCGCAGCACTGATCTTTTTCGGCTTTAACATATGGTCAATCAAGTAAGCTTTCTATTTTTCTAAAATAAATTATTGATAGAAAGTCATATATTATTGTTCAAACTATGGTTCTGCAATTTTTTTTTCTGGAAATAGTATACTTTTGTTCAAATCCGTACAGAGCTTTGGTTCATGGAAAATAATAATCTGTTAAAAATCATGAGTTATTGTTGAAAAACATGACGTATTGTTGTTTTAACTTTGATTTTTGAAAGTAAGGGTTTGTTGTTGAAGTTTATAAATTTTTACCATGTCTCTCTTGTTACTGAAAGTATTATTTTGTTCGATTTTTAAGTAATCTTTGAAAATTACAAATTATTATTTAAAAATGTAGGATTTTTTTTATTTTTCAAAAATAGTAATTAATCTAAAATTGGAGTTATTGTTGAAAATCATAATTTGTTGTTTCTTATAATAACTTTAGTTTCTGAAAATAATAATTTGTTATTAAATTTTGTAAAATATTTTTAAAAATTATGAGATATTGTTCAAAGCAGTAGCTTAGTTTTTGAAAATAAAGTGTGGGAAAATCACAATCTTCAAAGAAACTTACACATTATTGCTCAAAACAATAGCTCTGGTTTATGAAAATAACAATTTGCTGTAAAAATTTGTGATAATAATTGTAGAAAATCAAAATTAAAGACAATAGCTTATTACTTATTATCAAAATAATGAGTCATTGAAAATAATAATTTGTTGTTGAAAATTAAAAGTTTTATAATTGAAATCCATTACTTACGGCTGGAAATCTTAGCTCTTGAAGTCCAAAATGTTGTTGCAAATCACACATTATAGCTCGAAATCATGAATCGTGGAACATCACAACTCAATTTTCTACATTTGCTAAAATCTTCTTGCGTGGTGATCTTAGCTTAGATGTCAGTATACCTCTTCAAGGGATTTGCATCCCACCTTGTCTATTGGGTTATGCTATGCTCAGCAAGTTTAACATGGCTGTTCAATGTGAATTGGCCTCATTATGAAGGCCTGCGTATTTCATGGAGGAGGCATGAGTTCAAATATGGAGGTAGTAAGGTATGTATACCCTGTCGAACAAATATTTAAGGGAACCGAGAAAACAATCCCACAAGGGGAATTTCATACGCCATTTTTTTGTTTCATCCATCAACGTCAGTTTGGCATGTCAATCCCGTCGGGTTAGATATGCTAGTTAAGCACGACTGAGCTTCATGGTGAAAGCTCGTGTAGACCATCGAGGCATAGGTTCAGACGGGAAGGACAGTAGTGCACGAACACCTCGTTGAACAATATATAAGGTCAATGAAGAAAGAATCTCACAAGGGGGCTCTTATACACCAAAGATGTGTTTTGCTTGGCATTGACTAAAAACCCTATCTTTACCTTTACCAGTTTCAACACTTCATCATGTCTCTTGGGGATTTGAATTTGGGGAACTACTTCGGAAGCCTCTAATATTTTGACCACTTGAGCTCATCACATTAGACATAGTTTTTGTTCTTGAATGCCATAGTTCTTGCTTTTATTTGAAACATGAGGAGGAAAATTGGGCCAGAAAACCCTGGCTTATATTTGTAAAATTCAGTGAAGTATAATTCAAGGGCAAGAAAATTTGGAAGGATTTCAAAATGAATTGAAGTCATCGTTTATGAGAAATAAATTGCCACCAAAACAATTGAAGTGTGTTAAATGATGAAGTTTATTGAAGTTAACTCAATTTTGCACATATCAATACTGTAAATAAAGCTGCAATTCTTGTATATTGTAAGGAAATATAAAGAGATGAAGTTTCCTGAAATTAGCTTCAATTTGCAGATTTCAAAACTGTAAGTATAATGCAGGGCAAGAAATTTGAAGAAAATACTAAATATTGTTGGAATTCATAGTATTAATTCTTTAATTTTTAAGAGTTTTGCCATTTCCATCTGAGACACTGAGTGCCAAATTGGGAAAAAGGAACCTTAGCTTAATGTTATGCATTTCTTGATAGTGTAAATAAAAGTGCCAAAAGAAGATTGAAAATTATTGTATTTAGAGAGGTTCTAGAAATTAGCTTAAATTTCTATAAAGGCTAAAGGGAACTTCTGTGAAAGAAGACTTAAATATAGTGTAAAGGGAGGAAGTTTCTGATTATTGATAGCATATGTTTCTGAAAATTTAGCTTATATTTGTGTATCTCAATGATGTAAATAGAATTGCAGGGCAAGAAAAAAAAAGAAAATACTATATTGAGGAAGTTTTTGTAAGTTATTTAAAAATTACACATCAACAATGAACAGATATTTCCAGCGCAAGGAAGTGAAAAGAATAGTATATAAAAGAAGTTTGTTGAAGTTGTCTTATAGTTGGACATGTGTAAATAAATTTACTGGGCAAAGACACTGGAGAGAATTGAAATTTGAGAAAATTTTGGAAATAAGAATTGTTACTTTTGTCGCCATGCAAGTGCTCTCTTCATCTCTATTTAGGATTTTTTTATAGCATTAGTTCTTCAATTTCAAAATTCTGATATTCTCAGATTAACTCTAAGCTGAGAATGGAACCAACAAAAGCCGTAGCTTAAATTTGTGCATTTTGTGACTTCACCAAATACACGTCTTATTTGTGTTTATTTGAAATTATTTTGTAACATCAATACTTAAATTTCAGAGTTCTGTGAATAAGAATTGGAAATTTCATTAATGTGACTTCACCATTTAAAGTTGAAACTCTACACAGATAACTGGAGCAGAAATAAATCCTAACTTAGATTTTTGCATTTCAATAGTGTAAATAAGAATGCAGGGCAAGAAGATTGAAAAATTCTTGTAAAAAAGATAAGTCAATAATCTAAATAAAATTGCAGGCCAAGAAAATCAGCGGGAATATAAAATGGAGGAAGTTTTTCAAAGTTGGCTTGCATTGCACATATCAGTACTGATGTTAATGTTGCAAGGTATGCAGATTAAAGAGAATCATAAAGAGATGATTTTTTCAAAATCTAGTTTAAATTTGTACATTTTAAATTCTTAAAAAACACAGTGAAGATAATTGACAAGAATCATAAATAGAAGAAGTTTCTGTAAATCAACCTAAATTTGTGTGGTTCAATAATGTGAATAAAATTGCAGGGCTAGAAATTTTAAACGAATGGTAGTGAAAGTTTCTGGATGTTTTCTTAACCTGTACACTTATATAACTTGAATATACTTTTGGGCATGAAAATTGAAGAGAGCCAAAAATAGAGGAAGTTTCTAAAACTAGGCTTATTGTTTACATTCTAAAGCCTGGAGGAATGACTAAGCCTATTTTTACTATTATAAAAAAACACTAACAATCTTAAAAACCTTAGACCTATTCATGGCATGGACTACTAGGGCATAGAATCATGTGTGTAGATGACATGTTTTGTTTTTAGTAGTTTTCAACACTAACCATCTTAAAAGCCCTAGGCCTATTCATGGGATGGATCACTAGGGCATAAAAACATGTGTAGATGACATGTGTTGTCTTTATACCTAATCACTTGGTGCTTGGTGGGATAATGTACATAAAATTGTAGTGCAAGATAACTGAAGCGAATAGAGGGGGTTTGTAGAAGTGAGCTTCATCAACCACTTTTCAGTATTGAACATAAAGATTGCAATAAAGTTGCAGCGAAAGAAAATCGTCCAGAGTAATATATTACAGATTAATTTGAATTTGTGCATGTCAATAATTGCAAGGCAAGAAAATTGAAGTAAATGGTAAATAGGTGAAGTTTCCGGAAGTTTTTTAAATTTGCATGTTTTAATAATGTGAATAAATTGCAGCACAAAAATACATGGAGTAGGGTAATTGATAATGCCAGAAAAATTTAAAATATTGACCAAACAGAAAAGGCTCATAGTAAAGTGAGGGTATTGAGAACTATATATTTAGAATTATTTTTTGAAAAAAAACCAGACCATTGTAATTGATTTTTAAAAGAAATAGAGTTTGCTGAACTACCTATTAACATGTGAGGATATTGAGAATGAAAACAGTTTATATTAACCACGATTAGAAGAAAATTAAAGAGTAGCATAATTGAAAAGCTAATATCCGGAGAAGGTTTTGGTTCTGTAACATTGTGCGACTGTGAAGAAGTTAGACATGTGTATTCTCTTCTAACCTAAATTTCAGTAAGGTCAAATATAGTTTCAAGAATTTTCTTAAATTTTGAGTATGCTTAAATAACATTTGAAGAATTTAAGCATCATTATTCTTCATTTTATGATATCATAATCAATATCTGCTAACTTTTTTTCTAAGGAATTGTTTTATTAATCTATGCAGCTGCTTTTTTGTGTGTCATAGACTCATATGTGATGGAGGACAAGAGACCATCTTTTACCAGGTTGGAGTTCAAAAAACAAATCTCTCTTATTCATCTGTTATGTCTCTAATTGTAGGACAGAGGTGCTTTTACAAGATTAAAACTGCTTGATAGAAGCCAAATTTCATTTCAAGTGTAGTTTAATGTCTAATTGTTCTACGATAGACATGCTTAGTTCACTAATTCTAAATTTTTTAAAGTCCTGAATTCTGTCACAGCACAATAGCTTTTTGTTCTACAGCTTCACTGAATTTTTAGTTTAGTTAACGAATGTCTCAAAACAATTAAACAAGGATAAATATCATTTATAAAAGAAGTTTCATTTGATTGGATAATGTTTTTGGCTTCCATCTAATTGGTATCTTTTGTGTACATTGTTCATCGCTACTTAGTTCTCCTGAGGAAGCTTCTATAGCAGATGGCAGCAGAACTTGTGACGATAATATTGATAATGAAAATCCTAGCATGTCCCAAGGTATGCCTGAAAACTTATTTTTATTTGATCTTCTTTATGAAGTGAACAAAGATTCTCTTTCTCTGGAGAGTTTAGACAAAACGTGGATTATACCAGGTCTGCCTAGATACTAGCTGTGTTAAACACATACATGCCTACATTGATAATAGTCAGTAATGAGATTATAATAAGGAATAATATAAATTGAAAACTTCTACAACATGATTTCATATAACAAAAGTAGTTTGAAATTGACAAATTACAGCAATTTCAAAATGGAGCAGCACACAGATAAGAATTTAGAGAGCAAGAGATAGCTTGCAACTTTCTCTTCCCTTGCATATAGCAGGAACTTTGATAAAAATGTGATAATGTAATTCAAGACCTGCCACGAGCTATGCAAAATCTCCATTCTTATTGTCGATTTGGTCCGACTCAACTTGATACAATGATGGCATGCATAAGAGACACTAATATCTTGAAAAGAAAGTATTTTATTACTCGATACTATCTCTTGCATGGATCCATCCTACCAAAATCCACTATTGGAATAACCTCTAAAAGCATAGGCCTAAAACCGAGACTATATATACATAAGAGAAAACCATAGAGGTTCCACATTAATAGGGACCATCAAGGTTGGTTCACAATTAAAATTGACATCTCCTACAATATTTCTATGTAGAAAACTCAGCTTCTCTTTCTTGAGCTAGTTTTTGTGGAAGGCGAAACATTCTAGCTGCAGCTTAGCCTCCACCCTTTCCTCTTAGCCATAACCCTTCAACTATAACCGAGCCTCCTTATATAGAATGAAAATGAACAAACCTATCTTTACATGGGCATCCCTTCGCATAATTGCTAGGTTATTTTTGTACTCTAGCTCATTAATTTGGGACAACAATTAAGTCATCCTTGGCTATCTTAAAATATATAATCTCTTGATGCCAAAAATCCTTACAGTTTTAATCCTGAAGCTTTTCTATGCACTCTGATGAACTGGAAAGATCATATTTTTAATGTAATCTCTTGTTTAAAGTATAATGAACCTGGCATGGAAAATGGCTGATTATCATGGACATGACACAAAAATTTAGACATTCACAAAAATTATGTAAGACTTAGGTCTGATTGTCAAGGAGTTGCTACAAGGACTCAAAACATTATGAACTGAGCACACGACTTGGGTCTAATTATCATGGACCTGCCACAAAGACTCAAGCCTCCATGGATCTGGTACTGGACTTGAGTCTATATTGTGGACCTGGTATAAAGCTCTAGCTTAATTAGCTTTTACAGAATTAGACCCAAATAAATTCTGTAAACAAAATATCAGACCCAGATACATAATTCTGGAAACGAAATGTAACTAGCACTTAATGTACTAGAGATGAAATCATGTATACTTGGTTTTAATTGGAAGCTGAATTCTGTATGGTCTTTTTCATAGATTCTTTACAGTATCTGTATTACTGATGTTTCCAGTGTGAGCTGTGGCAGATCAGAGATGCACAAATTTGAAGATCCCCTTCTACAATGCGAAGGTCAATGCAATCAAAGGAGAGAAAGAAAGCAAGAAGGTGACAACATTGCTTTTTTATTTAAGGGAGGTTACAGAGTAAATCAGCTTTTAAATGTTGTTAATGTTAGTTCACCATACTAGTGATGTCAATGCCCAGGGCTTCTACCAATCAGGGCATAAATTCCCAAATATCATCTCCTTCTCAAGTAGGAGTCAAAGAAGAAAAAAATCATACATATAGATGGTGAAATTCCTTGGGAACAATGAAAACTTATATAAGTCATTACTGCAATTTATTACAACTAGAATAACATCGGCATGTCCACATTTCTGAGAACCTGGGAAATATTTTAACTTTTTCTTATTTTACCAAGTACAGGATGTAATATATTGCTGGAATGCTCAAATGATACATATGTCCTATCTTGATTCTACTAAGTAGGTCTGTAAAGACACTCTTTGATTTTGATTTGGTCTTATGTTGACATGATCTCAAAGGTTTAGGGTCGTGGCTTTTAAAGGGATTGTTCCAACATAAAACTCCTTTTTTTCATCTTTGCAAAATTCTAATAGTGCTAGCATACCCATCTTTAGAAAAATCTATGCAAAAGATACCAAAGATATCATTTTGAGACACCTTTTTTTACTGATTTTTTTATTGAAGTGGAGTAGGTGCCTCCAAAAGGATATCTATTTTTCTTTATTCTATGCTACATTTATTTTAGAACTATTTAAGAATTTTTTTTTGATCGGTAATAATTGTATTTTTATTGATATAATTTTAAAAATTCGGTACATAGATACATGTGTCAAAATGGTTTGAGAAGCCAAACCCCAACATCCACCCCACTACAGAACCAACCTCCCCGCAACTACCCATCTACCCCTATTGGCATTATCAGAAAATTGTCAGATTACAGTTTCAGTACGGAAAGAGAGCTAACAGAGATACATACTATGCTTACAACATCAATACCTACACCCCAGACCATCGACCTTCATAATTACACCAGGTCTTCGAAACCAAGAGACCCGAAAAACAAAACTGTGCCCAAGCAAATAAGAGTTTCATGACAAAAAAAAAACAGTCATTACATTATATAAACACCGAGGCCAAAAAAGCCAACCCTTTCAACATTCAACTAGGACACGTTTAGGGTATTACCACTTGGCCCTGCTTCAGCACTACCACCAACACATCCACCCAGTTCAACCCTTGCAGGCTCACCCGACTTTGTTTGAGCACGCTTCCAACCTTTCCCACGAATTTTTCGTTTGCCTTTCCCTCGAATTGCCACCTTCGCAGTACCACTCTTCCTTGGGCCATGAGCCGAGTCCCCCCAAGATGCGATCATCTTTTCCTTCAGGAACAGTTTGAGGGAGTCCCATGCAATCATAGCTTCAGCCCGTCTCTCATCACGGTCCAAACCAAATGGCCATCGCATGTATGGGACCAACTCACGCAATTCTTGTATCCCGTTGATGTCCAAACCTTCGCCAACGTTAAAACCCACTCCCGACATTGTCATTTGAAGCAGCTCCATCAAACCTCCTAGCCAATCATCCTCCACACACAGTCTCTAAACCTCCACCAACACGTCTTTCCTCTCACCCAGTTCCAAACCCCACGCTAGAACCATAGTCACAACATCGACATTGGTTTTGTATTTGTGCATTGTTTTGAGAAAATAATCCCCCAGTAGCATCATAATAATCTGGATGAACTCCTCCTTGTCATGCTTGAAAATACATTTCAAACGTTTCTCAGAAACTTTTCCAACAAATGCCAATTGTTGGTGAGAGGTGTACAGAGTAAAAGTAGCCTCCTTACCTGTCACTCTCACACTTCGCCACCATACAATGCAGCCAAAAATGGGCCCAAAGCCCTATAAATAACAAATGTGTACCCAACCCTACATTCACCCATCACCTCAAATGATTAAATTTAATCATGCCTTTGCACTTCGACTTCCGCCTCTTCCATCTCCAGATATCGAAAATCTTCAAAATGTGTTTCGAGCACTTCATCAAATGACGTGGCCCACTTGGACAACACATCTGCCACCTCATTTGTTGTCCTTCTCACATGTGTGATTTTAAAGTTATTAAAATCTTTTAAATCATTTCTAATTTTGGAGATATATTTGTTTAAATGCCATGAATTGCCCTCCCCTTTAATGATGGCATTGATGATTATTTGAGAATCACCCCTCCAAATGCAAATTTCGAACCCCATTGCACTGCCAATAAAGCTGCTTGAGCTTCGGCCTCATTGTTTGTACCATTGCCAAGCCTTTGAGCTCCCAACATCAAAATGTTACCATGCCAATCCCGAATCACCACACTTGCACCTGATAAGCCCAGGTTGCCTTTAGAGGCACCATCAAAATTCACCTTGAGCCAGCCTTCTCGAGGTGCTTCCCAAGTAACCTTACTCTCCACAGAGTCCCTCGGATCAACCCGATAAGGCCCATGAACGGGCCGAAATTTGATCCTCGGCCAACAATTTCGAATATGAGTGTCCTCTTTTGAGAACACCACTTTATCTGATGAGTATTTGGATGCAGCAGCTCCAACAATTTCCTCAATTGAAATATTAATTATGTTTCAAATCCTTTCCAAAGGTTCCGATTTATCTTGAAAAATTCGCCTATTTCTCTCCTTCCACAGTTCCCAGATAATCACTGATGGGCAAATTCTCCAGACACTTGAGAAAATAGACTTACTATAATTTACCGACCAACACCTGAAAAGATCCAGCAAGGAGGGTGGTAGTGGCCCATGCTACTTCAATTTCTGTTGCACCATCCTCTAGCATTGAGGTGCAAATTCACAATTTAAAAGTAGATGATTCACACTTTCCTCTTCCTTTTCACACAATACACATCTTGATTGCCCCAAAAACCCCAACCTTTTCCTTCTTTCCCCCGTAAGAATCCTCCCTTCGATTGCCAACCATGCAAACGGACCTGCCTTGGGGAGACACTCCTTACCCCAACAAAGAGCAACTGGCCAGCCCTCATCTATATCAAAGCGATCAATTAGTTGATACCCAATTTTGATCGAGTACACCCCATTTTTTGCTCCACACCACATCACTTCATCCCTTTTCTCTGAAAGAAAAATTCTCCTGCTATTGAAAATATTTTGCGTAATCTGTTTTTGATTTGGATCTTGTACAATCCCATCAACCGACTTCCAAACCCATTCAAGTCTCCCATCCAGAGGAACCTAATCCATATAGTCTCGCACTTTTGTCCCCCAAGCTTCACAAAGAACCCTTCTGACTGTATTGACATTATCGTCATTGCCTAGAACTTCTTTTCCATCCCACGAATCCTCCCAAAAATCAGCATCTCGCCCATCCCTAATATTCCAAGTTATGTGTTCTATTACCACTTTCCTGCAAGAAACAATAAAATTCCAAATGGCTGATCCACGCAGAGGATTTGCAATAGTGAAGATTCTCCACTCATTTTGGCTATCAAGATATTTTGCTCATAAAATCTGGGCCCAAAGTTGATTTGAATTTTTGTATATTGTCCAGACCAACTTTGCACCCATTGCTTCATTCATTTTTTGCCAATACGAAGACCTGCTCCTCCTTGCTGTTTGGGTTTACAAATCTTTTCCCATGCCAAGAGGGGAATTTTGTCCTCATTTTGAGCCCCATTCCAAAAAAAAATTCGCATCTTTTGTTCTATAACTTTCATAACTTTTGCCGGAAACTGCATACACATCATGGAAAATAAAGGAATAGAAGTAATCACAGATTTAAGCATGAGAATCCTACTTGTAGACATAAGTCATCGACGCTTCCAACCATCCATTCTTTGAAGGCACACATCCACTAAATTTTTCCAAATTGAGGATCTACTAGCGCCACCAAAAAGAGGAATACCTAGGTGTTTACCAGGAAGGCACCCAATCTTCATCTCCAAAATACGAGAGATTTCAACCTGTTTCTGCTGTGGGGTATTGAAAAAACACACTTCAGATTTCTTCCAATTTATCAATTGCCCAGAACACTTACCATACAAGTCCAGAGTTCTCTTCATTACCCATGCTTCTCATAGAGAGGACTCCCCCAATAACGTGTCATCAACAAATTGAAGGTGGCTAATATTCCTAACGCCCTATGCCACTTTAACACCTTTCCACATCCATCGTTTCTTTTCTTCGAAATTAAACGCCCTAGAGCTTCTGCCATGATTATGAATAAGAAAGGAGACAAGGGGTCACCTTGTCCTAGGCCTCTTGTAGATTCAAAAAAACCCTGCGGGATCCCTTAACCAAGACAGAGAATCTTGGTGTGCATACACAACTCTTGACCCACCCAATCCAATCATTCCCAAACCCAAATTTCTGCATTACCTTGAAGAGGAAACTCCATCTGACCTTGTCATAGGCTTTTGCTATATCCAGTTTAACCAACATCCTGTTTGTTCCAACTTGCAGCTACCTTGATGGAGTGGATTGCTTCATGTGCAATAATGAAATCTTCCACAATAGACCGGTTTAGAAAAAGCACTTTGCTTTTCAGAGATAATAGATTTTAGCACACCTTTCAATCTATTAACAATAACTTCTGAGATAATTTTATAAACAGTGTTACACAAGGATATTGGCCTAAAATCATCAAATAAAACTACCACATTTGTTTTGGTAACCAGAGCAATAAAGGTATTGTTAAAATCTTTAAGCACAAACCCACCAGCACGAGATTCTTCAACCACCTGCAACAAATTGTTAGCAAAAAGATTCCAAATTTTTTGGAAGAAAGCCGTAGGAAATCCATCGGGTCCTGGTGCTTTGTCACCCCCCAAAGCGAAAAGAGAACATTTGACCTCTTCCAAAGAAACCTTATCCATTAGCCTTGTATTCTGAACCTCTGTCAAACAATCATGTATAACATCTAATAAGCCCTCCTCAACATCCATTTGTAGGTTATCCTCTATCAATATCTGCGAGAAATATTGAACTGCAACCTCCTGTATCCGTTTCTGATTTGTAACCTCGATCCCTTCATTATTTTGTATCGAAAATATTCTATTCTTCGATCTTCTAACTTTAACAGAACTATGGCAATTTTTTGTGTTCCTGTCACCCTCCTCGAGCCATGTTTCCAGATATTTCTGTCGCCAAAACACCTCCTCCCTGGCTAGCACCTCAAGGTAATCATTGTGAAGTTGTTTTTCCTCTTCAAACTCTACATTAGACATTCCATTCTGAATAATTCAATTATGTAGCATTCCCAGGGCTTCCTCAATGTGGAATTTCTCCACAAATATGTTTTAAAAACTTTAGTCCATTCTTTAAGACATTCCTTCAAAAATTGGAGCTTTTTATGAAAGACAAAAGCATAATTTTCAGGCCAGGAGGGTGCATTCGTCCACCAATCCACTATCCTCTTCGAAAAACCATCAGCTCTAAACCACATCATTTCAAATTTGAAAGGGCATCTCAAAGGTGCAAAGTCATCTTGAATTATGAGACTTATCAGATAGTGATCTGATCCATGAATGGGCAAGATATCAGCTTCTGTGAGCCATGATTGCATTTGCCAATTCCCAGCTAAAAAGAATCTGTCAAGCTTTTCCACAATGTTGGAGAAGCCAGCCCTTCTGTTCGTCCAAGTGAAATCACCAGATTTAAAATCCACTTCAGCCATCCCATTTTCAAGGTCAAAATCACTGAAATCTTGTTGAACATGACTATACCAAGTCGAGCCCCCATGTTTCTCGGCGGGGGTAAGGGTGGCATTAAAATCACCCCCCAAAATACTCACCTCATCTCCCATAGAGGAGAGAAAGTCAGTCAGCTGTACCCAAAGGTTTCTTTTACAAGCAGTACCCACCGAGCCATAAATGTTGAAAAGATTGAAAGAGCAATGAAGGGTCTTAGATGATACCCTTACCCATTGCCAATACTTCTCATGTCTAACTGGAACAATATCAACCGTAGCTTCATTCCACAAAATGCCCAAACCTCCAGAGGCTCCCTTGGCTTCCACAAAAACACAACCCCACCTTTGAAATCTTAATTTAAACGCTTGAATTTCCAAATCCTTAAGATTTGTTTCCTGCAACATCATAACATCAGGTCGTGCTCGATCAAGACATCTCTTGATCAAGCGCCACTTGTTAGGGGCATTGCAGCCCCTGACATTCCATGAAAGGAACCTCATTGCTTCCGGGAAGAAGCATATCTTCTTCCCGATCTAAGTTTAGTCTGACCCTTTGCACTTCCAGCAATTTCCAGTTGAATTCTGGTGGATCTAGGACCTCACACCTTCTTTTCCCTAATTCTTGGTTTAGCTTGTTTAGATTTCGTTTGATTGAGAGTTCGAACATCTACATTACCAACAATCGCTTTTAGGCCAAAGTCATTAAGATCATCCCCATCCACTTCCTCTCTTGAACACTCGAACTCCTCGCACTCAGGTGAATCCAAAGCCTTAATCTCCTCATCACTAAACCATAAAGCACATATAGTTGAAATTTGCATATCCTTGAAGCTACCATCATCAGAGAAACCCCCTTTCATTTCCAAATCCTCATTAAAATTGTCATCATCCCCTGTTGGAACTGGGGCAATTAGACCTCTATCATTAAAAGCAACATCCTCCAACTTGCTTTTCAAACCCGAGCCTATTCCCTCCTCTTGAAGCCTTTTCAACCCGTTGTTTTCATCCAAGTCTACCTCTTGGAATTTCTTAGCTCCCATCTCCTCAGTCTGAAGTGCTTTCCTTGCCGAACCTTTATCCTTTTCTATATCTAGATTTTTTGAGTTAAAGTGCAGAACAAATTGTGGATCATTGTCCTTTTCCTCTTGCCTTGGGCAATTACTGTTTCCTCCATCATTACCATTCTTTAGTTCTGTCACCACAACCCTATCACCTGTTTGTGAACCAGTATCAATGCATGCAATTGTGTTCTGATGAGGACAAGGCTCCTTTTCCTTCTCAACCTCAACAGATGTACCATTTTCATTTACTTTCCCATTTTCTGTATTGAGAGGGATGTTTAGCATTTCATCCTCATCTGCTCTAGTTTCAGTCAATTTTATGAGAAGATCTTGCAAGGTGTTATTCATCAACCCTTTGCCCTTGGGGTCCCCTATTGCAATCAACTACTGTATGTCCTTTGTTTTTACAAATTGAACAATCCTCTATGTGATCTTCCACCTCAGTGGGTTGTCGCCAACCTCCTTCCCCCGATTTCAATTCCACATACTTAGGGAGTGGATGAATAGCTTGCCATTGGATACAAATTCTAGCATACATACTGTATTCGTTGGCCTCTAATGCCTCGTCCGCTTTCAGAAACACGCCCAGTTTATCACTGATCATTTTTAGGGTCTCCAAATCCCAATATTCATGAGGAAGATTATACAATCTAACCCACAACGGAATACAATTAATCTCCTCCTTTTTGGGGTCAAAGTTGGGTTTCCAGTCCTTGATGTAAAACCCTTTACCACCCATAAGAAATGGACCACTATTCAAAATCCATTCTTTATCTTTGGAACACGAGCATATGACCACGTAAAACCCATTTGGGAGTGTTTTCAAAACACAAGATTCTCCCCAATGGGTATCTACCCAAGACTAGACTCTAGAGAAAGCAGACCATTCCCCATTCCATTTCATAAAAAAAGCCCTATCTTTTAAAAGTTGCACATAAATCTTCCACTCTGGGTTGTCAATGAGAAGCGAAACTACATGTGATTGATCAACATTGTTACATACCTTTTTTACTGCCGGCTCTTCAGGGGTTGTTTTTGGTCGCCAAAACTTTTGCTTGATTGATTTGAAATCAACCTTCGGCCCTATGTGGAACCTTGCAAACCCCCATTTGTTTTGGTCTATTCCATGGCTTCTGTCTATTCCACGGGTTTTTTTGAAAACCTATCTGTAACCATATTGGGTGCGCCGCTTTCGACTTGCCTACCCCTGCCATGCCCTGAAAGGAGGACCATTCACGATTTTGATACCCTTCGATTCTTCTTCCTCTGTAATTCCAAACCTGCCGCATGCGGCCCTCACGCCTAAACCCTAGCTCCGCCATTTTATTCCCTTATTTTCATCCTAACCTATTTAACCTTTAGAACTATTTCAGAATTATTTTATTTATTTACAGTATTTACTTTATTTTAATTGGAAGATTAATTTTTACTATTATAATAAAAATAGTAACCAAACGAAGTATTGAAACGATAATGTAATCTAATAAATAAAGTAGTAAATAGTTATGTATCTAATAAATAAAGTAGTAAATAGTTATGTACTTAGTAAACAAAAATATAACTATTATTTTTGAAATAATTTTTTATTTTATCTTTTACTCTCTTTTTTGAGATTATTTACTTTATTTTTATCAAAGAGTTATTTTGTTTTCCAATAATAGACAATAAATTATAAAAAATAGTCTCAAGTTTTAAAATTATAAATAAAAAATTAAAATTAATTTAATTTTTGCTTCACAACTTATTTTATTGTTAGATTATTTATTTAAGAGTTATTTTATTTTATTTACTTAATAGCTACTTTATGGTTTTAACTTTTTCAAATATATGTTGGCCATGTTTTAGTTTTTATTGTTTTTGTATGTTGATTCTTTGATAGTTTTTGTTAACACACACCATTACACTCCAACCATTGCCGAACTGTAGCTATAGCTCTTGGCATCATTAATAGATTATGTATAAGCTACATGATCAAGATGAACTATTTAATTGTTGGACCAACAGATTGGTTTCCCTAGTGGGAAGAATTCAGCTAAACAGAATGGTCATTAGTTTATGCCTATAGACCATTTTACAAATGTTGCTTAGAGTTCAATGTACCATTGAGAACATCTAAAGACAATTTTTCTCGAAGGCAATGGGAGACACCTTCAAGTTTCCTCTAGTGACTTTGTCTACAAGTTGAGAAAGAAAATAAAATCACTCAATATCAAAGAGAGAGATTCAGTCATGTTGTGGCCATGGAACTAGTTTGGTGACTCTTTCGCCACCCAAAAGCCTAATGGGTTGATTTATTTATCAAAAATCCATTCTTGATCATAGGCTGATATCCTTGGAAGCTAGCTGGTTTGGTTTACTCTTGCCAATGACACATTTGAAATGGTCTGATTGTCCCCCAAGGTGGGATCACCTAATTGATTTATAACAACACCAAAATCAAGTTTTGGTGAGGCTCTTGACATTCCTTCCTCTTTATCCAATCTAGGATATGATGAACTCCAAAGGTGTACAAAAGAGAATGGGAAATATTATCTAATTAACTACATCAAGGAACATGAGTTTTTTATATAGTGGATCAAAGATATCTTACAGCCCTATGTTAAACAATTTCTTCTACAATAGCAATTCATTCAGGCTGAACTCAATTATGGCATATATTAGGCTGGTCCATGGAAGATACTTATATTTGGGCATAGACTAGTTTATGGCTATGTATGGTAGCTTTTGCATATTAGCACATAACAAGTACTACTACCAGATTGGATCCTAAACAAAGACACTTGTGGAACGCCAGAACTAGGCCTAAGAATGCTATCCTTTTTGGTTGATGTATAATGGAAAATTGTTACTACCTCTACTCTCCAAAAAGGGGAATGGGTTTGTTGTTCAATTTTCTCTTTGTGCCTTACAAAGGAATAAACTATTCCCTACCTTTTTTGGACTGCACATTTTCCCATCAAATATGGTACTCGCTTGCCAATGGCTTCAAGAAATAAGTATCAATTGATCAATATGTCAGTAAACAAGTAAGTGTTGGGCCCATCTTGCAAAATCTGCTAAACTTCAGCCCCCAAAGGTCTAATCACTTTGGTCCTGTTGGTGTATGTTTTATCATCTACCAAACATTAGAATAAAATACCCCAAGGATACTCTATCCTCTCCTGAAAAACCACCGCTTATGCTAAGATTGCGAGAAGATCATATGGCGATTCCAAGGTCTATATGTGTGAACAAGCGTCTTTAGTGGGATAGCTTCTTTGGTAGTGTATGCTGAAAATCTCAAGGGGGACTTACACTTATCAACTGGTATCATTCAAGCTGTACTTAGGCAGATTTAACAATTTATACTCTATGTTTTTGATTTTCTAGTTTAGGACTTTAAAAAAAGGATAAAAGAGGATAGGGTTTAGGAATTCTAACTAATTCTAGGAACTCAAGAGACGGTATAGACTGGGTGAAACTGATAACAATACTCTGTTTTGCCATGCTTGGGACAACTACGCAAAGTATGTGCAACCTTCTAGGATTGTGCTTATGATTTTCACACTTAGGAATAGTACCAACAATTGAACAATATTATTCCAAGTAGAAGTTAAACATCCACATTAAAAGCTCAGGCTAACTTTACACATTGAATGGAAATCATCCATCGAAAGAAAGTATGAGCAAAATCTCACCAATCTATACTATCAAATTTATCATTCATCTAACAACTTCAAAGCAAATAACTTAAGCAAATTTAATGTAAGTGTTGAAGGAAATATGCAACCATGCAACAATTTAGCAATAAAAAGATTTCAAGACAATACTGATAATGAACTTTTATTACTCAAATAGCTTTAAGCAACAATTTCATAAATCTCTCCACATTGAAATGAAATGAGAGAATGAGTTTATATAGAGTTTCTGAAAACAAATGAATGGCCGAGATCGATCTAAGATCAACGGTCAAGATCAAGACAACTTAACCCTAATCAAAGTTTCCCAAAATAAGATCCAAGATCAACTGCAAATGAGACAAGTGGCACAAGATGCTATCTTTTCGGATTGCACCCCCTTCTTCTGATAATTGATGAACTTGGACACAATCTGGTCAACTTCCTCCATTGTTGCATGTTGCAACATGTTGATCCTGAATTCTAATCCTTCCAAGTCATCTGCATATAGAGAAAAAGTGATTTCCCAGTCTAGTTCTTGCTTATGAAAAGCATCTCTGATGGACAAGAGGTTCGATGCCTTAGCCAAATTACTCTTCAAGACTGGTCCTATGATGGCAAAGAAGATGTCTTGTGTTCTGATCTTCAGATTCTCCAACTGCATATCCCTTTCTTGGATAGTTTCTTTCCCAAGTATCTCTACAACTATAAGGAAAATCTTGTCCTGAATTGCCTTTATCTGTACTTCTATTCTATCAGCATCAACCTTTACTTTTTCTAAGACTTCATTCCATGCAACCAATGTCCAATGCCAACTGTTGAAGTCATAGGCAGCCCCTGCTTCAATTACCTTTCCATTCACCAATTATTGTGGTGGGACTCCTTTCAGCTCTCTAAGGTATGGGATAATTCTATCTTGAATATCCTGGAAGTCAACCCACACATCTGCCATATTCTCAATCCTTGAAAGTAAAGAAGAGGTTTGTTCATACGCTGATGATATTCCTTCCATAAACGTGGCTTCTTCTTTCTTTATACTTTCCATCCAATCTTTAGTCTCTTCAGCTGTTATCTTTTCTTCCTCAGTATCTTCAGCGACTTCTTGTGAATTCAAGAGCGGAAAAGCTTCTAGATTTGCTTGATCAAGTGGCTTAGTAGTCAAATGTTGAATGCAATCTTTCAGGCGCTCAACTTCTCTCTTATATTCTTTCTTCTTTTCAGTTTTTTTATCCAGCTTTGCCTTCATGGAATCAACTGAATTGTCTAAGTCCTCCTTTACTTGGGTCTTTATGCTTGGGCCCAAGTCAAAAGTGGTAATCTCCTACTCATAGGGACCAATATCTCCCTTTGCCTTGTCTACCTTTGGCACTGCAATTTGTACTGTCTTGCATCCTATTTCATCTCTTTGGATGGTGGAAAACCTTCTGGCTGGCTTCTTTACTGTAGTTTGCTTTAACTTGGCTAAGAAATCAACCATGTCATCTTCTTCTTGTTCTTCTACTACTTGTGTGTTTATTTTCAACCTTTCCTTCAGCCAATCAGTAACAGTGGGCTGCTCAATGCCTTCCACTTCTTGATTGCCCTTTTCACACATGATATCCCTAAGGGCGGAAATCATTCCCTCTTGAAATTCACCTTCCTCAACATCTATTTCATTGTCTGACTCTAGGATCTTTGTGCTAGTAGGAGACGGTGGTTGTTCATATTCTTGATGGACTGATTCTACATTCTCCTCATGGACTGGGGAGGGAATTTCCATCTCTGCCAACGACTGATCAATGGCCAATATATCTATGTTTGCAGATGCGATAGAACGAGATGGTTCTATCTTTTGCTTCTTCTGAGCTGGTCCTTCATTCACAACTTCCTTCCCCTTCTTTTGAGCACCTTCAATTGATTTGGCACTTTGATTTGCTTATTCATTTGAAGAATATCCTTTTGCTTCACCCATCAGGTCATAAGTTAAGATTATATTTCCTTGTTTTAATCTATGACACTATTGATCAACCCACCACCTGGAATATTTTATAACTGGCTGCATCAAAGTGGTCAAGTCTACGTGCTTTGGCTTTGACCATTTGATAGGTGGAAGAGGTGTATGCTCATCAAAGCCAAGTTGAATATAGTTTGCATTATCTTCTAGCTGATTAGGCACAAGAAAAGGCTCATTCGTTCTGATCAAGCTTATTGGCAATCTGGAACATAATCTTTTCCTGATGTCAAACTCATTTGCAACATTTGCCCAAAAATCTTCTATGTTTGAATATTTCTCCATTCACTGATCCAATATTGCCGAGAGGTTCGAAATTAGCTCTAGATTAGTAGAAGGTAAAGGGATACCACTGCATTTCTAGCCTGTTGGTTGGGTAGATTGGAAGTCGATAAGGATGACTGTCAAAACCTTGGACTCTTATGAAGGTGAATTTTGGAAACTGGATGAACCAGGATCCATACTTGGTAACTAAACTTTTGGATTCAGGAGATAGTCTCTGATGAGTTCCTCGTACATTAGGAATGCATCATGTGCTCAATAGCTCTTCTCCTTAAGCTGCAGCTGTGGGTAACAATCATAAGATTTAAATTCACCTTCGCCATTACCAACCACGCCTCTACAGATCAGTCCGAAATATCTATAAGTACTAGCCAACAGGTAGATAATGTAGGAGCTCATGTAGAATGACTTTGTCCTCTCCAAATTTATCAATTGTTTGTGAAGGTTGTTGCTGATTATGTGGGACCGATTGAACATCCGGACTCCCGAGGTAATTTCATCTATGAAGTAGTACATCTATTCAGCAATAAGATAATGTCACCATATTCTTCCTTGAAGTACGTAGCAAGACCTTTGGTACTTTCCCTTGGGGTCGTTTCTTTTCCAACTATGATTTGTTAACATTTGCCGCACAGAGTTCAGACTGGGCATCATAAATCTTTTGGGTATCTTCTTTGGTCTTGTAGGAGGTTTTATTGTAGTTGGGAATTCCAAACATTTCTTGAATAGACAACTCTGAAAGATTAGCTAAAACCCTCCCATCAGGTGCAATGATCTCTCTTGATTGTGTATTGTAGTGTTTGGCACATTCAGCTATCAACTCAGCACATTGTTTAACCAGAGGAAATCCAGCTGCTTGGACGATGCCATTTCTCATCATCCAGCAGGCAATAGGTATCGATAGGTGTCCATCATGCCCGTACATTCTCTTTTTGAATTCTTCTAAATCCACATGTCCAAGGTCAGTGTCTATGATATTCTTCCATTTAGATTAGATCCTGGATTCTTGTTGAGCTCCTTTACTGGCAAACTTCATTGGTGCTTTTCTGGAAGGTGCTCCTTTGGTGGTCATCAACCTGTTTAATAAATGAAAATTTAATATTATTTTCAGATTTTAATTCTGATTTTCAAACCCTTTATCTGAAAATTTCACTTTCAGCCTATTAAAAGGTTAAATTTCTGTGAAAAAGCAGACTGAAAGTGAAGAATTTGGTCTAAATTTGATGAGAAATAAAACAGGATAATAGAAGAATTCAGTGAATTTCATATTTTGGACTCTGAAATTACTTTTCGTGACTAAAATTCACCTTCAATTCTGAAAATCTGTCTTAAAATCAGAAAAAGCACTTAATTTCTTGAGTCTCAACACTTAGAAAATTTTGATTCTTTGAAAAATTCCTCTTGAAAATCAATTTTCCACAAAATCTGAGAGAAAACTCCTTCTCAATTGTTCTCCAAATTCTCAACCTAAATAATGAATTTGAAAGTGATTGGTTGAGAATATATAGAATTCTAAGTGTTGGAAAATATTAAAAATATTCATGTGTCAAATTTAATTTTCCAACTTGTTCGTTGATGGACCCTTGATTTCGTGTTCAATTTTTTTGTCAAAATTATTTTTCTCTAGCCATTTTTTATCTTTCACCATGGCAAGTTGATCTTCATGTTTGATCTTCAAATTTTGGGCGAATTTTCATGTTTGGCTTAGGCATCTAGCCAACTTGTGTTTGATTGAACTTCCGAAGTGTTTGGACAATTCATTTTGGCCAAATTTTATTTTCTTCTAGGCAAATTTTCATGTCTTCTTGATCTTTTTGCTTTGGTGAACCTTTCTTTTCTTCTCCATGGCCTAGGCGAACTTCATGTTTTAGCCAATTTGTTCTTGTTTTATTCCACCATGCCTAGGCGGACGTCATGTTTTAGCCAATTTGTTCTTGTTTTATTCCACCATGCCTAGGCGGACTTGGTCTTACCTTTGACAAGGTGGACTTTGAAAAGTGTTAGACATTCTCTTTAACTTGGCGAATTTTACATGCCTTTGGATATTACTTTGCTTTGTGTTTGCCCTACTTGTTCAATGTAGGGCGGACTTTGAATAGGCTTGGACATCTTTTGTTTTATTTGCCTTTTATCCTCCTTGTGGTGAACTTGGATGCCTTTCTTCCAAACTTGCTTTGCTTGTATTACTCAACCTAGGCGGACTTTGGTCATGTCCAGCCAAGGGCGGACTTTGAAGTTTGTTGGACAAGGCGGAGTTGGAAGGAGTTTTGCCAACTTTGTTTAGCTTTCCTAGGGCGGAGTTGGAAGACTATGTGCCATCCTTGCTTTCTTTAATTCTCTCCTTGTCTTGGCGGACTTGGAAGAGTGTTTGCCAACCTTTACATATGCCTAGGCGGACTTGAAATGTGCCTTGACAATCTTGCTTTATCTTGGTGGATTTTACCAGTCTCATGCCACTTCAACCTCCAAACTTCTTGGGCAAACTATAGTTTGCTTGTGCCACACACTTAGTAGGGCAGACTTTCAAATATGAAGAATACTCTGCTTTGCTGTTCAACCGGATACCTGATCTTCAAACAAGTGACAAAATCAATACCAGAGGGTAGATTTGCATGATAACAGGCTTTTGATACTTAACCAATCAACCCTGATCACAAAAACCAAAATCGGCTTCACTGAAACTGAAAAGTGCTCTCAAACCTGTACATTGAGCTTCACTGGGTAAACTGATCATAGAAGACATATTCCAGATTATCAAATCGAATCAATGGGCTGAGTTGCCGTCAATTACAACTCCTAATTATCTGCAATCATCAAAGACTACCAATCTTCACCGGAGCATCATCGGAACATCAAATGCCAACAATATCATCATGTTATGGTTGTATAGTTTGTGTTAATTTCTTTGTTGAAAATTGTTTAGATCATATTTTTGACATTCTTCTCTCATGGATTAGCATAAGAAGCATTTCTACATCTTATCTTTCTTTTGTTTGTTATTAGAGCTTAAAAACATGGGTCCTTGGTTGTAGGAACAAGTATTTTGGACTAATCTTGTTTTAAATGGGAGTGTGGGTAGAGGGGATCTTGTGTCAAGGAAGATGGAAAGCACATCTAGACTAGAGATGGAAAGATTCAACGACACTAAATTCAAGCTGTTGAAACTCAAGATGGAGGATTTTCTCATAGATTGAGATCTATGGGATGCATAATGTGGAAAGGATCTTCCTGAAATTCCATCAAGATATTGTCTAGTGTTGTGTTGTTTAGTGTTGTGTTTGTGAAGAACACACCACAAAGGGCCTTTGGAAGAAGCTTGAGAGATTGTACAAAGCTAAAACTTGGTTAAGAAGATTTTTTTGTGAAAGATGTATACTTTGAGGATGGGTGATAGTGAGTTTGTCGTCGAGAACTTGAATGTATTCAAGTTTCAACATGATCATGAGCGAGATACACCTAGTGGGTGTTAGGATAGAGTAGGAAGATCAATGTGTAACCCTTACGTGTTCTTTGCTAGACTCGTGGGACAACTTGGTAATGATTGTTGGAAGCACTACTACAAAACTTGAGCTCAATGAGATCATGGCTACTCGTCTCTTGAAGATAAGGTGGAATGTAATGTCCCTTTCTAGAACATTCCTGATTTTTGTCCTAAAACAAGAATTCCAACTTAAAATGAGAATGGCATTATGTTTTTAAATATAACTTTATCTAAATTGATGAAATTTTATTATAATATTCAACTTTATAATTCTATGAATAATTCTAAGAATAAAACTTATCTTGAATTCTTTGGAAATACTTTCAAATCTGGTGAATCGGAGATTTTCGTCCCTAACTCAGCAGTGACAAGATTAAGGATTTTCATCCTTAACTTGCCAAGAGTATTTAAGGGCTTTTGTCCTTAAATCTCTTATGAAATTTGGAGGGATTTTGACCTCATTTGCAAGTCACTTCCTCAAATATAAGATTGATTACTTGATTGGCTCATTCATTGCTTGCTGATTGCTTGATTGATCTTTGCTGATTGATTGATTGCTTGGTTCCTTGATGAACTGATTTTCCCTTTATATCCATTTCTTGAAGGAGTCGCCACCCTTCACAAGAACTGAGTCACCACCCTTTATTGATGCCTTTTGAGAATAATACTTTATTTCCAAATTGATTGATTGATTATTTTCTTCCTTTCTTCACGTCCCCTTCTCATAGAATGCTCTATCCTTTATACCTTATTGGTGGTGAGTCACCACCTTTCACCATCGCTGCCCTTGGAAGAGTTACGACCCCACATCAATAATTGCTGACATAAAAAAGATCTAAATTTAATTTTAATTAAATAATTTTACTTTAGGAATCATTGCTACCTTTAGTAAAATGTAGTTGCCTATGCTAGAATCTTGTGTGCAACGATCTGTAATTTGTGGTGAGGCATGTCAAGAAAGCTACCAAATCCACCAAAGAAGCTTGGTTGTTAGTGGACAGTCAAAAGAAAGGGTAAGAAAAAGGACAAGAAGGACAAGTGGAGATCTAAGTCTTATGGGAAAGTCTATGGCAAAATGTTGGACTTGTGGCAAGACGAACAACTTTAGAAGAGACTACAAGGAGAAAAGAAGAAAAAGGTTAAATCTAATGATTCTAATAAATCTTCTCAAGAGGATGTAGGATATGCCTTTTTCGTGGCCTGGACAATGCATGCAATGAGGATTGACTTCAAATCTACTTTCCACATGACTTCCTACCAAATTTTGGTTTTCAAATTATGAGAAGTATGGTGGGCACCTTGGTGACAACTCATATCTCAACAGTGTTGGCCATGAGAGAGTTAAAATTCGATTCTCCGATGGGAGGATCAAAGGGATTACTTGAGTCCTACATCCTTGTTTTTGCATGAAACCTATTGTCTATAAGTAAAATGAGTGATGGCCGTGTGTAGGTGGTTTTCAACAACATAGCTAGTGAGATAGTTTGAGGGGCTGTGATGCTTGCAAAGGGTGTTTGAGTTGGTACTCTCTTTTGTCTTGATGCATGCACTTACATATAATGCAATAGTTGTTTAGTTCATGTAGTGAAGATATCTATAGAGTCTACACCTCAATTATTGCATCTTAAGGAAAAGAGATTTGTTGTATCTAGCTTTGACCACCATGCATTTTGGGTACCTAAGCTTCCTTTGACCTTAGAGAGAAAGTTACTTGCTGAGAATACTCTGTTATGACACTAGTGCATGGGCCATATTGGTGGAAAGGTATATGGATCTTGAAAAATAAATATTTTGAAGAAGGGCTTGTTAATTGTTCTCAAGTTTGATTTTTAGCAAACATTATTTTTTTAGAAATCAAAATCATGTTTAGATGTATTCTAGTTATCATAAATATTTTTGGTTGTTGGATCTCACTCATTTTGATGTATTTGGTCTCATTAATATTCCTTGTCAAAATCTTTGTATCATGTATCATTTATTGATGATTTTTCTAGGATGACATGGGTATATTTTTTGCAGAAGTAAATCTGAATTTTTTAGTTAATTTAGGGAGTTAAGGCTCTCTTTTAAAATTATCCAGGTTTTGAGAACTGATAATGATGGTGAATAGTGTTTTGTATAGGTTGACAAATTTTGTAAGGAGAACAACTGAAATGCATAAGACAACTCTATATACCATTTAGGAGAATTGAATTGCAAAATGTATGCCAAAGATGTTGATGGAGAGGGCTAATATTATGCTCAATGCCTCTAGATTGGAACACATTTTTTGTGAAAAGGTAGTTGCTACTACATGTTACTTGATTAATGGGTCTCCTTCATCAACATTTTTTTAAAAACTTCTATGGAGGTTTGGAAAGGCAAAAATCTTTCACTTCAACATCTTTGTGTGTTTGGTTGTGAAGCATACACTCATGTGCTCAAGGAGAAGGGATCAATATTGGATAACAAGACTATAAACTTTATCTTCACTTCAACATCTTTGTGTGTTTGGTTGTGAAGCATACACTCATGTGCTTAAGGAGAAGGGATCAACATTGGATAACATGACTATAAACTTTATCTTCATTGGCTATGTGTCAGTGTGAAAGGGTACAAGCTTTCAAATAATGTGATTGAAAAAGTTCTGTATAGTCAAAATATGATTTTCATAGAGATTAGATCTTTTATAGTTGATCAACCAAAGGAGGATTGGAAATCAGTTGTGTAGCTACCTACAAAAACCAAAATGCCTACACTAGATAATGTACTAGAGGTTCATGATGGACTTGATGATGAGTAGAGATCAAAGAGTTCAAAAGAATTATAACCTCCACTTTAGATTTTGAGGACATCCACTTGACAAAGGAGACAACTATAAAGGTACAGCTTGCCTAATTTTCAAATGTATTTTTTCTTTGTTGACCAATGGTAATGAGCCTAAAATAGTTAAAGAGACAATGTAAATGGATGATTTAGAGTATTTGAGATCAACCATGGATGAGGAGATGGATACACTTACAAAGAATGATACATGGAACTCGACTCATTTGCTAAGGATGAAAGTCTTGTAGTTGCAAATCAATTTTAAAAGGAAGTTTGGCTCTAATGGCAGTATCAAGAAGTATAAAGCAAGGTTGGTTACCAATGGTTATTCCTAGGTTAAGGGAATAGATTTCAATGATATTTTCTCCCTTGTTACAAATTTGACATCTAGTAAACATTTTTTAGCTTGTATTGTTGCCTTTGATCTTGAGATTGAGTAGATGGCTATGAAGATCTACATGTCACAGCCATATATTGGAAACAATAATGAAAACATGGTTTATTTTTTAAAGAAATCCCTCTATAGTTCAATATAGTCTCTGAAAACTTGGTACAGAAGTTCGATTCTTATGTTTTGGAGTTAGAGTTTATTAGGTCTAAGTCAGATCATTGTGTTTATTATATATAGAGTGGTGATCATTTTATCATTATTGCTTTGTATGCTGATTATATGTTGGTATTTGGTAATGATAAAGAGAAAATTAGTCTTGAAATTTCATATTTCTTTGTATTTTGAAATGGAAGACTTAGGGGCTGCTAAGTACATCCTTGGGATGAAAATTAGACAAGATAGGGCTAATGAAAAACTTCAGGTTGGACAAAGGAAGTATGTTGAGTATATTTTGTAGTTTGTAGTGTTTTAGCATGGCCGACAACAAACTAATTAGTGTTCCTATTTCTATTGGAACTAAACTTCTAGTTTACAAATGTAGAGATTGAGGACATGAGTTGGGAGCCTTATTTGTGTATGGTTTTCCCTAGACCAGACATTGCTCAAGTAGTGTGAG
This sequence comes from Cryptomeria japonica, assembly GCF_030272615.1. Classification (NCBI taxonomy): domain Eukaryota; kingdom Viridiplantae; phylum Streptophyta; class Pinopsida; order Cupressales; family Cupressaceae; genus Cryptomeria; species Cryptomeria japonica. The sequence goes on from NC_081410.1 coordinate 49,438,520, forward strand.
TCTTGATCCATCATTACGTGGTTAATCCTGACCATGAACATTGGGTTGCAATGAAGAGGGTCTTTAGGTTTTTGGGTGTACTTTTGAGTACTCTAACTATTATCATTGTGATATTTCAAAGAACTAACACTTGTAAGGAGTTACACATGTTAACCAACTTATAATGTGTCATAAGGCATCTATGAATGGAGATAAATGTTATAGATGTCTTAAATAATTTATCTAAAAGACATTGAGAAATATCAATCTTGAGGTGTGTATCTATCTAAAATAACCTTAAGATTGGCATCTCAACATCTTTAAGATAGAGATTTATTTTAGATATCTGTGCTAGTTTACTCCATAGTTAACTACAAAAAATAGTTTAAAAATATTACTCTTTTTTTTTGTAAAGTATATTACTTTTATTTGTATTTACTGAAGTACATAGCTATTTACTATTTTATTTACCAAATTACTACTACTTTTATTATTCTAAATATTCTTTTTCTTTTGTTTTGATTAAAAAGAAAAACATATAGTAAATATTATATAAAATCTACTTTAGTATATCCTAAAATATATTTAAAAGATTAAACTTTTAGGTATTGTTTTTATTTCTACCTAAATCTAAAATTTTATTTGCTATTTTATTTAATACTTGTATGCTTAAATGAATAATATGTACACGAGTTTTCTAAATATAGAATAAATTATTTACTGTATATTTAATCATATTGTTATTTTATTTACTAAAGTGCATCTAGTTATTTACAATTTTATTTACTAAGGTACATAATTATTTCATTATACTTATTTTATTCACCATAGTTAAATGAAAATAATTGTGCACATAAATACAATAATTTTATAGAATTAAATTTTTCTATGATGACTATATTTTAATTAATTATATAATTGGTGTCATCTTGTTAATAATTTTCATTAAAATGTTCATGCCATTACACTCCACCTCTTGCTATCATTGTAGTTTTATCTCTTGTTGTAATAAATCTAAAATGGAATGCCCAAGTTGGTGAGTGGTTTATGATGAATTTATGGTAGGGATAAGTAATATGCTATTTTTAGTCTACATACTCATCATGGCATTTGGGTGTTGAATTTTTAATTAGGGATTTGAGTACCACATTTTGGGTGGTTTGGCTCATGGTTTCCTATTTACCATTTGATGGTTCCATGTATTGCATCTCTTATTTATTAGGCACTTGAGATGGAGGTTTTGATAATGTGTTTTGTAAGTACTGTCATGTTGTTAGAATTACTCTAGATCTCTAATTGGCAACACTCCCGTAAAAGCCTAGACTTTGCAAGTGTTATGTAACCTTTTATTACTAAATGATTCATTGAATTACTTTGGAGTGTAGGGCTTTTCCCCACATAAATCATTTTGTTATGGTATATTGCTTTTTGTTTTCTCGAGTGGAGGGTGCAAGATGGTGAGGGGGGTTATGATGCTTGATAAGGGTGTGCATAGGAACTCTATTTAAGCTGGATGCATGCATGGTTCAATACAATAAATCTTCTTCTCCTCTAGTACACTTTCAACATTGGAACCAACAAGGAGTGTTGCATCTACTTCTGATGGTCATGAGACTAAGCTATCGGCCAAGAAAATTTTATGACACAAGAGGATGGGCCACATAGGTGAGGAGGGTCTAAGGCTCTTGAAAATTAAAATCCTTTTTGAAGGGCTAAATTGTTGTTATCTTGAATTTGATTTTTATGAGAATTGTGTAAATGGAATATAGAATTACATTTAGTTTTACTTTAGTTCTCATAAATATTTTGGAGTTTTGGACTTACTCTATTACAATATATTTGGTCTTGTTAATATTCTTTCAAGTTCTAAATTTGCATATTTTGTATCTTTCATTGATGACTAGTGTGGGACATGGCTATGTTTCCTTAAAAAGTAAGTCTAAAGTCTTTACTCATTTTAAAGAGTTCAAGGCTCTTGTGGAGAATCAGATTGGTGGGAAGATTAAGATTTTGAAGACTGATAATGCTGATGAGTTTTGTTTGACAAACATTGATATCTATAAGGATCACAAGATAGAGATATAAGACAACTCCATACACTCCTCAACAAAATGGAGTTGCGGAAAGAATGATCATGATGGAGAGGGCTAGGAGTATGCTTAGTGGATTCAACATAGAATAAAAATTTCAAGCAGAAGTGGTTGTCATGGCTTGTTACTTAGTTAACAAGTCTTCTACATCAAATCTTTTGAGAAGACACCTATGGAGGTATGACTAGGAAAAGGGCTTCACGAAGACATCTTCAAGTCTTTGGTTACAATGCACACGTGCCAAGAGAGAAGTGGTTTAAGATTAACAAGGTTGTGAAATGTATCCTCATTGGCTATGGCATTGGTTTGAAAGGGTACAAGCTTTAGAATCTCGTGGACTAATATCTTTTGTAAAATGTATTCTCCTACCAAATTGTAGCCAAAGAAGGATGAAAAGAAAAATGTGGTTCAACTAACCCCAAAGGCGGAGAAGATTCAACTAGAAGCCCACGATGCACCTAAAGAGGAGAGCTTAGATAGTTTAGAGATTTTTGAAGAGGAGGTACAACCTCCATCTTAGCTCTCGAGAAGGTCCACTTAGCATAGACAACAACTAGATAGGTATGAGTATCTTGATTGGAGGTGTATTTTTTTCTTTGATTACTAACATAAATGAGCCTATAACTATGAAGGAGGCATTGGGTATGGATGATTCTTAGTTTTGGAGAACCACTATGAATGAGATGGTTGCATTGAAGAAAAATCACCCATAGGACATAGATTTTCTTGATGGTTTGGAACTTGTTAGTAGTAAGTGGGTGCTAAAAAGGAAGATTAGTTGTGGTGGCAACATTGAGAAGTATTTTGCTAGATTGGTTGCAAAGGGATATTCAGAGGTCGAGGGAATTGACTATAAGTGAGATTTTCTCTCTAGTTGCTAAGTTGACATCCATCTAGTTTTTGTTGTCTATTGCAACAAGTTTTGACCGTGAGGTTGAGCAAATGGACATGAAAGCAACTTTCCTTCACGGTGATTTGGATGAAGAAGTTGATGTGACACAACCAAAACACTAAGTTAAAAATGGTAAAGGAAATTTGGTTTGTAAGTTGAATAATTTTATGTATGGTCTTAAGTAATCACCTAGGATGTGGTACCAAAATTTTGATTTCTTTGTGTTGAGATTTAGATTTACGAGATCCAAATTGGATCATTACATCTACTAAAAGATGGATAATAATTGTTTCCTTGTTATTATATTCTATGTTGATGATATGTTTTTTCATTATCAATATGGACATGATTTGTGAAGTGAAGTCTTAGTTTTTATAATAGTTTGAGATAAAAAACTTAGGGGCTGCCAAGTTCATCTTGGGTATGGAAATTAAAAGAGAAAGAGAAACCAAAATATTTGGTTGGGCTAGAGAAAGTGTATGAATTTGGTGCTAGAAAAATTTAGTGTGACAACTTCCAAACCTTTCTGTATTCCTATGTTGGTGGGGACTAAGTTATTAGTAGAGCAGTGTTTGAATTCTCCTGGTGAGATGGAGGATCTTAATGTATGCAATGATTTGTACTCAAATTCGGTGGGGACTAAGTTATCGGTAGAACAGTGTTTGACTTATCCTAGTGGGATGGAGGGTATGACTTGAGTACCTTATGCTAATATAGTTGGGAGCTTAATGTATGCTATGATTTGTACTAAACTAGACATTGCCCAAGTTATAGGAGTCTTGATTTGATTCATGACTACTCCTAGATGAGTACATTGGTATAGTGAAGAGGGTCTTTAGATATTTGCAATGTACCTTTGAGTACTCCATTTATTATCATGATAATTTTATAGTAGAGTAACGTTCAACGACTGTTCATGAATTACTCTTAATGACTATTCTTGAATTTGTGGATTGAAATTGGGTTAGGGATGTTGATAGTGACTATATTCTTGAATTTGTTTTCACCATGTTTGGTGGTTTAATCGATTGGATGAATAAGTAGTAGGTTGTGGTCACTTTTTCTACTACAAAAGCAAAGTATATGGCAGCTAGTCATGCTTGTAAGGAGTCTATTTGGCTTATATGTTTGCGTTTAGTGGGGTTGATTCTAGGAGTTATGGTAGTTCTATGTGATAGTCAGATTGTCATATGTTTGGCAAAGAACCCAACCTTCTATGTAAGGATGGAGCATATTGATGTCTGGTATCATTTTTTGTGACATGGAAGAGGGTAGGAAGGTGATGTTGGAGAAAGTTGACACTTTGCAAAATGTAGCAGATGCATTGACAAAGCTAGGTAGCATAGAAAAGTTCAGATGATGCTATCTATGGGCTTCTTGGCCCTTAGCGATTAGTTGATAGTGTTCATACTCCCTTTTCTCTTCCAAGGTGCGCGACAAATGGGAGAATGTTAGGAAAGTTGTCTCAACATTGCTCCTAATGTTCAAAATGTAAAAAAATGCAATTTTTAGGCTATAGAACATAAAAACTCAAATTTTGGGTTGTAGAGGTTGTTTTAGGCCTTGAAAATAATTTTTGTTTAGCATCACTTCCAAGATGCTTTCTATATAGATCATTTTGAACTCTAAATAAAATAAAAAAGACTTGAACAGCCTCTTGAATCAAAAGTTATGGTCTTCAAAAGTTAGGCCTCCCACATTGGAAATATTAAGACAACTATGACACATAAAAGATTTGTAAGATAGAGTTACACTTGTTGACCAACTTATAAGTTAGGCCTCCCACATTGAAAATATTAAGACAACTATGACACATAAAAGAGTTGTAAGATAGAGTTACACTTGTTGACCAACTTATGATGCATCTTATGATCTATCATAAGACATCTTTAAATGGAGGTAATAGAGCCAAAATGGAGTGCTCAAGTTGGTGAATGGATTATGACAAGCTTTTGGTAAGTGCAAGGAATATGCTATTTTTACCCTGTGAACTCATCTTGGAATTTGGGCGTTGGAACTTTAACTAGGGATTTGAGTGGCATATTTTGGGTGGCTTTAGTTCATGGTTTCATAATTACCATTTGATGGTTTAATGTATTTTGTCTCCTATTTATTGGGTGTTTGAGATGGAAGTTTTGATAGTGACCTTGTGGACTCATCTTGGGATTTGGGTATTGGATTCTTAATTAGGGATTTGGGCACCACATTTTGGGTGCTTTTATCTTGTGGTCTCCTCATTACCACTTAATGGTTTCATGTACATATTCTCTTATTTATTGGGTGCTTGACATCAAAGTTTTGATAGTGAGTTTTCTAGGTACTATTATGCTGCTAGAATTACTCTAGATCTTTGATTTGTAATACTCTTGTAAAGGATTAGAATTGCAATTGTAATGTAACCTTCGATTATTGAGTAATACATTGAGTTGCTTAGAATCTTATATTTTAGTGTAACCTTTGATTATTCCACGCCTTTTCTTCTTTTTAGTAAGAAGCATTTCCGCATCTTAGCTTTCTTTCACCTTCCACCACCATGGCCCTTCCATTCTATCCTTACCACTTCCCCATCCTTGATCCTCATCTCACTAACACTTTCATTAGACTTAGTCCTTTTAATGCTAAACAAAAGCTCCTTCCCAGAATGTCCATGAGGCTTCACAAAACCCAATATCAAATCCTTTCCTTCATGCATTCATTTCATTTTTCCACTTGCACATTCCTTGTCCATGTGGCAATGGAAAAAAAATTATTCGCTCTACCTTTTTCACAAACAAAAATCTTGTTGTTGGTTGGCTGATGTTATGGTGGGGTTATTTTATGGTGCATCCTTTCAATACATTTACTCTAATTTATGCAGTCAGTTAGCACAAAATCTTGGCAAATTCTACCTGGATTGAGCTCGTAGTGGTTAACATTGGGTTCTCAATATTGATGGTTTAATGGATCTATATAAATGAGAATGATAATGAAGTTATCATTTATTGCATCAAGCAAGTGGATGGAGATCAGAATGGTTCTATTATGTTTGATCTAATTAGGTATTTTGAATGCTCAACAAGAAAGAATAATAGGTAGGGTGATGTAAGCATGAAAAAATCAATTTTGTTAGCAATGGGATTGTAGAATCTCCACTATCTTTTTCATACTTGCAACCATCCCAAAATGAATAATTAGTGTGATTTGAAAGGTCTGGGAAATGCAGTTTTCTCCAAAATACAAAAGAGAAACAGCAATAAAATTTTACAGAACTCTACAAAAGGGAGGATACCTTATTATAGATGAAAATACTTGCACTTTACTACTGATTCAGTCAAAGTCTACCTTAGGAAATAAGAAATAACTAGATGATATGTTGACGGTGAGGAGGCTTCCTATGCTACAAATGCTCAACTTATGGTACAAGACATGAAGATTTTATTTTTTTAAATATTAAAAAACACCCTTGAGGTAAAGCATGATTTTCTTTTGCATAAAATGTAAAATAATTATTTTCATGGATCTACACTTATATATTCTTGGTGCCATTTTTACCTGTCAGCCTAAAGTGTTCCACAGTTTATTGTTGCCACCTGCTTAACATACTCTTTTTTTTGAATTACAATTTATAAATGAAAGATTTCAGTCACATGGCACCTCTGATTCAGTTGCAGATCATAAAACCATTGGCAAGCAATTGAAATTTGAAAGTATATAGTGCTTTTTACAATTTTGATTTGTGAGTCCTCAATAATACCAATCCCATTCCATGTAACCTGTTCTTTGAGCATTGCGATGTGCTATTGTGTATTTGAAACCAGAGGGGATTACTGCCTTTGAATACAACTGCCCCTTTCCATAGTAAAAATGATTCATATTCATGGCATTTTTCAACTGTTAGATCCCAATTTATTTCTATGCTTCTTTGTCATTACATACACTGGCATTTTTCACCATATAGATTCTTTATATCTCAGATCAAGCTGCTGTCTCTTCAGTTGAAATTATGCTTCAGTCCTATATCATCTTATAATGTCAAATTTAGATGTTCTATTTCTAATTCTTGTGGAATTTCAGCTTAATTGCTTTGGTTCTTGTTTAATACAGAATGTGAAATTTAATGATCACAATCGTATGCACAAAGTACGATTCTCAAAATTGGCTGTTGAGAAAGACATGTCATCTTATGTCAAAGTAGAAAGCCTAGCTTATACGGGTAAAAGTGTTGGTGGGCACAAAGAAAGCTTAGATTCTAAGGTTTATAGTGTTTTAAATCTATTTTTTAAATGCTATATATTCACCTCTATCTGAAGCTTGTACAACATCTTGATTGTTTGGTTTATTTGCAAGGTTGTGTCTGGCTATTAACAGGATTTTATTCTTACACAGAAGGCAATTGAAAAATCAGCTTCACAAGTTGCATGTAATGGCAAGATGGGTAGGGGATTAACAGGAAAAAATCTTTCAAGCTGTTCTGTAAGTTTTATATGTATACATTCAGTACCTTGGTTATATTTGATTGAAAACTATTTATGTCATTCGAGGGTGGTTATTGTGCCTCCAACTGATAATAAAAACTCCTCTTTCAGAACACCGTTGCTGCACTTCCCAAAAATTCTTTATTAAAACCAACTAGACAAGGATGTCCTGAACTAGAAACAGCTCAAAGAGTTCGGCCTATGAGGTATATGTGCAAAACAAAAGATAGACCATAGACTTATATTCTTTAATTTATTAGCTGTTTTGACTATTGAAATCATCCTTGGTTTGAGCTCAAATAAAATGATGTCATTATTCAAATAGCAAAAGTAAAATAACTCATTGTTTGGTTAATTTGCTTATATTTGTTCAGGGTCAAGAGTTCTATTGAGATTCAAGAAGGGTTGATATCAAAGATTCCAAAGTTAGTTTCTCATACACTACATAGAAAGGTCAGTGCGTAGCAGTAATTTCTAAGCTGGTCTTAATTGTTTTACATTTCTAGGAGGTTATATTTTCATCAACAACATTTCTAAGAGGTTATATTTTCACCAACAACATTATGTATTTTCTAACCAGGCACTATAGATGTCACCATAACCTATTGAGAACTAAAAGAGAGATCACTTAGATGTCCAAGGAAGTGACCACCCTAGGGAAGGAAACTCGTGAATTTCCACCATTCAATCTTGAATTGAAGACCCTTTATTTTCTTTCCTAGTGGCCAAGACTTGGGTGTGATTTGGATCTTGTCCACTTGGAGTTTGATATGTACATCTAAATAATCTTTGGTGGAGAGAGAGTAGCCTACTTTAGGCTTTTAGTGTTCATCTGTAGACCTGCTTCGTCAAGTGTGGTATCTTTTATGTTGAAAAATTTGTCCAAAAATACATGACCATCCTGCAAAGGTGTTGCACACTGGTGATAATCCTCTATGTTTCAGCAATAATGTTCTTTTCTTGTAATTTGATTTGAAGTTTTGAGCCATGACCAGCTTTGTGGAATTCTGTTTTTTTTATTTTTGAAACTTTGCTGCAAAGCCTGATGTATGGCATCTTGGCCATATAAGATTGGGGGGTTCTGAAAATATACATCCGACATATGAGGTATGATCAAATGTTGGACTGCACTTTGTAGGTAGGCATAACAATACATTAGTTATGCCTAGAAAGTAATTTTATTAAGTTACAACCACCATGTAACTTCCCTATATAATAATTGTTGGTGTAAATTATGCCTCATAATTACACTTTACTTAAGTTGACTTAGGATAATGCATTCATTGTAGTTTGCATATGAAACACTTAGGGAAGTGTGCATCTAGGAAAGATGGTTGTAGGAGAAATTCCACCTTTTGTGGTCTTATCTTGTTGTTACATTCCACCTTCGGTGGGTGATCCACCTTTAGTGGAATATTCTATTATTTCTCCTACCTACCCCTACCTGTTGATGTGTTTTTTAGGCACATACAAACACAAAATAAAATACCCAAAAGTATCTTATCCGCTCTTGAACAAAGTTACTCAAATGCTGAAGATTAGCTTAAGGATCACTTGAGATAAGTCCAAGGTTTTGGTATGTCGGGTCACGAGGTGTGGATAAACTCAATGGTTTGATGTGATTATGCTGGAATCACAAGGGGACTTACGTTGAATTGTTGAATACTTGAATCACTAGAACTTAAATCCTAACTACTTGCTGGGAAAATAAAGAAAGAGCAAAAGACATAGGGTTTAGGAAGTCTGTTCTAGTCCTATGAATGTAAGAGAAGAGTGAATGATTCGATGGAATCCTATTGGGCGAGGTCTCACCATCAAACTAAACAATTTGAGACAAGCTCAGTGCAATCTTCTAAGGGATAATTCAAAGATATTCAAATCATTACCATCAAACATTCATCACAATTCAAGTTAATTCATAAACAATGTATGCATAACAATTTGAAGTTAAGCTCATATCATTCCAGTTGACCACACAAGGCACACTTACAATCAGCAAGAGGCTAGTGGTATGGACACAACGGATTTCACACAAATGCATTCAACAAGTTCTTCCACTCAATCTAATCAACATAAAAGCAAATTGAGAAGTAAAGACTATGCAAGTTGTTGAAGTAACAAATCAAATTCACCATAACTTCAATGAAATCAGTTGTTCTTTACAACAAGGTTTGGCAACAATCTTTGCCTTCTCCTAATCTAACTTCTACTCTAATTGCTATCTGCTATTGAACTATTCTCTATTCCATTCTTCTAAAACTATCTATTAACTATTAACCTTTACAAATGGAGAGCTTGAGCCTTTAATAATGTTCTCAATACAATTCAATGGCTTAGATAAATTTGAGATCAATGGCCAAGATTTTACAATGGAAACCCTAATTAGGGTTTGTTACAACAAACTCAATTTTGGCCAATGAAATAATTACAACATTTGGCATGACCAATAGACAATGGGGGTAGGTGCTTTGAAGTTTGTGCCTTCATATGATGAGCCTGATACATTGCATCTAGACATGCTAATGTGGAACTCCTTTGATTGGCGGAGTAGTGACTAGGATGATGATTAGAATGTGACTTCAACTTGCTTGTAAACTTGGAAGATTTGATACTCAACATTACAAGCTCGCTCAAAGTAGTGGTGATGGGAAGCATTGATGTAGTTGGGTCCTTCCTCCATCCTCAATTGCTTGCCTTGGGGTGATTGTATAACTTCTCCTTCGCACATTTTGATCTCTTCATGTCTCCATAGTGCGGTGAGAGTCGAGATTCTTCCTTCCTTGATACCCTTGTGCTTGCTGATGAAGTTTTCTTCTTGAACTTGCATGGTGATGTAGATCTTGCAATCTCATTTCTCCTATTCCTTCAAGGTGTTGCTTTGCAATTTGCATCATCCTCCTTTTATATCTACAAAACAAAAACAAGTCTGGTATCAAATATTGATGACATATAGCTTTTACACTCTTTACTATAATCTAATTTTTCATGTGTTGCAGGTCTGGTAGGTGGATTTGGAGAGAGTTCATTCTCATGAAGGAGCAATTGAAGTGTTTTCGTTCCTAGAGAGGATCTCTTGATGTTCACTCCTAATGATGTGCACACGAAGTTCGCTCCTAAACGCCTTCTCATGAAGTTTGCTCTGATTTGAGTGCACATGAAGTTCGCTCCAACCTTGCTGCACATGAAGTGATCTTTGAACATTCTTTTAACCATTCATTGATCTATTAGCAGTTTTGCATCTTATTTTAGGCATATGAGACAAATTCGCTCCAAGGCTTATGCACATGAAGTTCGCTCCATTTACCTTGCTCATGAAGTTCGCTCCAATCACCTTGCTCATGAAGTTCGCTCCAATCACCTTGCTCATGAAGTTCGCTCTGATTTAGGTGCACATGAAGTTCGCTCTCTAATGTCAGTACATGAAGTTCGCTCTTCAAGGCAAGCACATGAAGTGAATTTCAAACTAAAATAAACTTTTCTTCAATCACTTCATTGTTTCATCAATTCAATCCCCAAGTTTTTTCCAATCTTCATCCACAAAAACATGTCAAACTTTCCTTATGAAGGCCTAAAATGGAAATTTGCTCCTATTAAAGAGCACATGAAGTAAACTTTGCTCCAAAGAAGGATCACCTCACTATCTTCATTCAAACGTTCTAACTCACACTCAAACAAGGCTTCTAAGGGAAATTCGCCCCAAAGGTGTTGGTCATGAAGCAATTTCAAATCAGAATCGTAACTCTCCTTTGCTCACTTTCACTCACTCTCTCAACTCTAGTATGTTATACCATGCTCAACATGAGGTCTTAGGACAAATTTTTGCTCTGAGAGAGAGGCACATCAAGTTAATTGAAATTTAGCACTTAGTGTTTTCTCATTCTCCCTCCTCCATTCCATTAATTAAAGCTTGCTGAACTAGGTTCGTGGTGTGTTCTAGGAGCACTTCGCTCTCATCTAAGGGCGCTTGAAATGAATTTCGCTCCTCAAGAGGACTTGAAGCCTTTTCGCCCTCAACATTGAGCACTTGAAGTTCGTGAAAATGTACTCTTAAGTTGCATCTCACTACTTCATACCTTAGTTCATGTTTCTATATACTATAAGACCTCAAAAATCACCTTAAATGCGACTTTGCCTTCAACATGGGGCACTTAGAAGTGAAATTCGCTCTGGGAGAAGGGCACTTGAAGTTTTCCTATCTAGCAGCCTCTCACACTCTTCGGTTGAACTCATGATGGACTTAACTTCTCATGTGATCTAGATGTTACTGAAGGCTAACATACTCACTCATTTCACACCTCACACAAGGCTATCCACCTAACTCTTGGCTTCCTGACCATCTATACCTCTTCAATGAAAGGCTAATAGTTGAGGACTCAAACACTATCCTGGAAAGCAAAAAAAAAGTAGGGGTCCCCATTTGCAATGGGGCGATGTGTGAATACCTCACAACACTACCTACCCTTGTATCTCATTGAGCCACATGCCATACTTGTGTGCTCCCTTGGCCTTGCCTTTATAAGAAGGCTCATTTACATTGTATGTAATCAATCCAATTCAATCAATCAACTTAGTTAGTTGGGTATTTTGCATCATTGATAGAAATACAGTTTATTCTTGTCACGTTTATTCTCTCTTGTTTGTGCTATCAATTGGACTCTAGATCTTGTCAATTTCTCACATGGTATTGGAGCTTTGAGAATTCTCACATGGTGTTAGAGCCATTAGAGTGCCATTGGTTTGCCAATTGAGAGAAATTTGATGCAATTTGGGGTTTTGTATTTTGGAGCTTTCTATTGCAGGTTATTATTGGAGCTTGTTGGATCAAATTTGAGGTCACCATTGGATTGAGGAGGTTCGAGAAAGTCAGAATCACCTTTTGTTTTGTCCAAATCCGACATCCGAGGCCAAATCTAAAGCCGTTTGCAGGTGGAGGGTGGTGACTTGTCTCGGAAGTGATATGCGAATTTGGAGCATTTTTGGCCAAATCCATCATTGCCATTGCGCTCAAAAAGCCCAAAAACCTCCAGATCGCTTGTCCATTTGTTTAAATTGGCCTCCATCACTTTGAGTTGAAAAAAATTCCCGTTCCTTGGTCGCCAATACAAATGTAGTACATAGGTACGATTTTTAATTTTTTAATTAAAAATACATTTTTGATGTTTTAAATTAAAAAAATTAAATCGGAATTTAATTTGGTGGGGGTGCATTTTATTGTTTTGTTTTTTAAAAACGAAAAAAATTTAAATAATTTTTTTTGTAGGGTACCGCAGGGTACAACCTGCGGCCCAACAGGACACTGTGGCCCGCAAGTGTCCCTGTGGTAGCTGCAAGGGGGCTTTTTTTTTTAGTTTTTAAATAAAAAAATTTAAATCATTTTTAATTAGTTTTTAATATTTTTTAATAATGTTTTTTAATTTGTTTTTTTTTATATATTTTTTTTGTTTTTTATAATAAAAAAATCTTTAAAAAAATGTTTTTCTTTAATATTTTAAATAAAATGTTATTAAAACAGTTTTTAATAAGTATTTTATTTTGATGATCCAATGATGGCGTAGCGGTTCTTGCTCTGGCTTCCTGTGTGCCCTAGTTGCTCCATGCCCCTTGTTCCATGGGGACTCTTTAGGAGTCTCCACCGTCCCCTTCCCCCAAGCCTCGGGCTTCCTTCGCCGACCTTTTTTGTAACATGCTAGAAATTTAAAAATATTAATTCAAATAATCTAACCATTGCAAAAATAGCTGTTAACATAAACATAGCAAGTAACATAAAAGAAGGTATTTTTTATTTTTTAAATAGGAACAAGAATAACAATAACTGAAAGATTAATTACATTGAACTAAAATTAAGCATACATATAAGATTAAGAAATAAATAACTTTGCATGAAATTAAAGAGAGAAAGGGTTTAGAGAGTACTTTTCAACTGATGCTAAATTCTGAACTTTGTCATGATACTAGTGAGGAGGGAAAGTATCATTAGGGTGCTTTTCCGCCCAACCATGGACTATCTAGTCCCCTGTGCCATATCCATCTGGATTGGCCCGGCCCTTCGCAGGGAGCTAAAGGAAAAAGAGAACTTAATGCCATCTAAGACTTGCTGTTAGGACCTACATGTTTAGTAGTCATACACTAAGGGTAACTCCCTGCTAGTATGATGCTCTGACTAGAGGTGTATCTGGTACTAAAGATTAGACGAGTGCAAACATTAAGCACCACCACCTTGGCCAAGGTTTTAGTCTGTAAGCAACAAATTAACGCGCTGTCAATGATCTCACCCTTCTCGGCAATAAGTCTAGGTTCTAGGAGTTCAACTGAACTCAAGAGGGAACTAAGGCCCAACTTTTGTGTTAGCATTCAATAGACACAATTTAAGACATTTAAGACTGCAATGTTTTATGATGTATCAACTGAATCCATGGCTTGGGAAGTTAGGGGGCATAAGAGCCGCCAATTGTACGTGCAATTCCTAACTATGGAATATAACTTGTCGGACATGTCTTTGTTGTCCGGCCTCTTGAGAGTGACCTCCCAATGGTGATGCTAAGTGCATCATGTACAATAGTGCTCTTCCACCCAATGCCTTCCTAGGCTAGGGAATAGGTTAGTTATATAACTAGGAGGGTAATATCAAATAGATATTGTATTGACATTGGTGTTCGGATTGCTCAGGTTTAAGCAAATCTGAGGAAGCTTGATTAAGGTGTCAACAGTCTTCTAAACACGAGACTATGCAAGTTTCTGATTCTAAAACTAAGGGACACTGCTGGTATAATTGTTTTCTGCTTATTACGCAGTTTAAGGTTTCAAAAACTATATATTATACACATACCTGTATGAAGTGTTATACCTCCATGCTTACATACACACACCCATGTATATGCATGTACCTATACAGGTTGTATATATATGTAAGTATTATAACACTACATCTACTCTTATTTGTTTAGTTTGCAAGAAAACAATGAAACAAGTTAACAGCCCCTTTCTTTTTATAACTGAAATAGAATGGATTGCTCCTTCAAGAGGCTGATACATTAACCTTCTTCTTTTATTTTGCAAAATAATCAAACTCTTTACCCAAAATCAGTAGAACATGTTCAGAATTCTTTTGCTCACTCCATAAACCAGATTTTGAGAGATAGAAAGGAATTTTCCAGATATATTTATTTGCATATATATATATATATATATATACAAATACATACGTATATATACCATACATCTCCTCGTGGTGATAACAAAAATAATACACCCCAAATTACATTAACCCTCTCCTTAAATTCCAGGAATAGAATTAATACTGAAATAAATAGCAGAATAAAGGCAGGAGACAAACGTGTATCTACTTTTCAATTTCAAACTACCACTAAACCCCAAACAGAATACATGGAATTACTTCATGCTGGTTATCACCTGATCAAACTGAAACAACAATTAATATACATTATAAAAGTGCAGAAGGGTTTCAAACCCATACAAAATGCCATGAAAATTTTCTAAACTTTCAGCATTTTACAAACCACGGATGTATTTATGCATTTCTCCCATTTTAATTTTCAAAATGAGAATATAACGGTAAGAAGAAGAGTAAATCGCAGGTTTGAGAGATAACATGACTTGTGAAATAAAGTATGACGTCAGAGAATGTATTCCAGTGCCCTCCTAGTAGAACCCTCTAAACTTCGAAATAGCAGAGCTGAGAATGATAGAAATTGCACAACAAAACCCTTGTTTCTCGCCGTTTTCCAAAAGTCAGGAGTAAAAGTAATGAATCACTCTTTTCCTATGTTGGCTTAAGTATTCCCAAAGTCATTTTCCTTATTGCCAAAATGCCCTAATACCAGGCAGGATTCTCAAACCGCCCAATTAGTCCTAGCTAAACTTGATTAATAATTAATTAAATAATAATAACTACTAATTACCTCGAGAAGCGACAAATCCTAGGGTTATGAACCCTAAATTCTCTGCATTGACCCTCTAGGTTACTTGGCGCACTGGCTAACAGGGTCTGACAAGGTCAACATAAGTTTACCTGGCTAGGTTAGGGTTTTCAAACGGCATCGAGTCCTTTCTTTCCTCTCACCTCCCGACCTGGTAGTACTTTCCCTCCCTTCGTGGAGGACGACGGTCTCCTGCACACACTTGGCCAACGGAAATCGGTTAGATCCAAATCTTGCCCAGTTCTGATAATTAATAATTCATGATAAAAGTAAAACATTAAATCATATCGTTAACTGCAAATTCATCAATTTAATCAATCCAAGTCCAACAAATCATCATAGAAAGCATAATTATCATCGTTCACATATGCATAATCATCTGAACATATCCATCAATTAAAACATGAAACTAGGGCACATTAAATATCTACAAGTATATCAAATATGCACTAGGTTAACATGTATCAGGGCGTAAATACTGCACAAAATCAACTAGGGCACAAGTGGGATGTAACATTTTTTCTGATCCCTCCTCGTTTGTTGCTAAAACCCACGACTTTGTGGTGTCTGATTGTGTTTCTCTTGATGTCTGCCCCTTTGGTTTTGTCAGTAGGGTCAATGGTCGTCTTCCTCAAGTAGAAGCAAGGTTGAAAATAGTAATAGACCAAAAGATGATTGAAGATTTTGTTGCCTACAAGAGGAATCGTGATTTAATCTGCAAATTTTCCGGCTTATGATCGTCTATTTCTTTCCTCCACTTATGGATCCGCAACAATTGGGAACCCTTGGGTGAGTACTCTCTGTGGTTTATTGGTAATGGCTATTTTATAGTTAGTTTTTCATCTCTAGTTGACCGTGCAAAGGCTTTCAAGTCTAATAAAAGGCACTATGGCCTAGTAGGCCTTTTTATTCAACCTTGGAAAGTGAGTTTTGACCCAGGCATTGAGCCAACTGCAATGCCAATTTGGATTAGGATGTATGCTCTTCCGATGGAATTTTGGAGAGAAGATTTTTGCTCTCATTGGCAACTCCATTGGTAGATACATTGGGGTTTCGAGAGATACTTTAGAAGGCACATCTGTTGTCTTTGCAAGAATATGTGTAGAAATGAACCTCAGCTTGCCTCTTCCAGCTGAGCTAGAACTTGTTGTTAACGAAACCCTCTGGATTCAACAACTTGACTTTGAGGCCCTTCCCTTCAGATGCAGAGTTTGCCACAGACGTGGTCACTTGTCGGTTTTGCCCAACCTCCCAAGCCCTTAAACCAGAGCACTCAGATTTGATCCCTTCCTCATCTCAGACTCAGAAGACTTTAGCTAACCAACATCCCAATAAGCCCTCAACCCGTGAAGATCCTCTTTCTAATGGATTTATTAGACAGAGGAAAAAGAAGTCAAAAACAAAGGCTGGCAACGAGCTTCCTGTTCTCAAATCTTGTAATTGATATGAGATATTTAAAATTCTTTTCGACCAAGAGGTTGATCACAACATGGGTACAGCCGTTGACAGCTTGGAGCAGCCAACCATGGATATCACCCCTTCTTTGATTTCCAACACTTTGGAGAATACTTCTCACGACCAGTCCCTGGAGGCAACACCCTCACCAAAGCCCATAGACATGCAACATCCAATAGTCTCTTTCATCCCAGATGTCAGCATGGGAATTCCTTAAAAAAATAGAGAAAAGCCCTCACTTGGAATTAATCAGCTTGAAAAACGCCCAAGAAATACTAGTTCTCCAAGTGTGGGTAGAAAATCTACAAAGGACTTGTTGGCTTCTCAAGGCGAGAAAATGATTAATGAAGGAACAATTAAGCCGCTTGAGTCTTACCTCTCTCAAGGTACTCAATGATTTTACAATCCTGGAACATTGGGGGATTAAACAACAAATCCCATCAAAATGTTGTTCGAAGGCTTTTGGAAAAATCCAAAACTGATTTTCTTCTGCAAGAGACTAAAATGACCTTGGATTCTATTGCTCCAATCATTAATAAAATTTGGAAGGGTGTTGATCATATGGCGGTGGCTTCCCGTGGTGCTTCTGGTGGAGTAGTCATTATGTGGAACTCACTTGAATGGACAGCTTTGGGTCACATAGCTGGTAGAGATGTTCTCACCTCGCTCTTCAAGAATAATGAGTCAAAAGAACAGGTCGCTATTACCAATTTCTATGGGGCCCAGTCTTTGGATGGTTTGAAAAGACAATGGGCATTTGTTCAAGGTATGTGACATTCTTGGCAGAAGTGGATTGGATTGTTGCTGGTGACTTCAATGCTAAACTTTCTCCCACTGATCAAGAGGGCGGTCTTCCCTCTTTAGATCCCGGGGACCATTTTATGATTGCGCAACTTCTGGAGTTAAACTTGGTAGATGTGATAGATCCCAGCTCTAAATTTACTTGGACTAATAAGAGAGTTGAAACCCATTCTAGAAAGGTTAAACTTGATAGATTTCTGGTCTCTGAGGCTACCTTCTCTAAATGGCATCTTAATCTTCATGTTCTTGATGGCCCCATTTCTGATCATTCTCCAATCCTTTTTGATGGTGGAATCATCTCTGGCTTTCATAATCGTCCTTTCAGATTTGAAAATTTTTGGTTTCAAAAAGAGGAACTTCAGCTCCAAATCCCGCTATGGTGGAAAGAGGGTTGTCCCAAGCATGGAACAGCTATGTTTAAGATTCATAAGCAGCTGCAATTTGTTAAAGACTGGATCAAAAGATGGAAGAATTCCAACAGATCTGATTTTCTTTCCCAACGTGCTCCCCTACTTGCCCGTTGGGAGGAGATTCATGCTCAATTCAAGAATGGCATCGTCACTGATCAACTAAAGGAAGCTGATGATTCCCTTCGCAAAGTTGTTGAAGACATTCACAATCAGGAGGAGATCTATTGGAAACAACGTGCTAGGACTTCTTGGCTTCTTGCTAGAGATAAGAACACTACCTTCTTCCATAGAATCACTTGTGCTAGAAGAAAAAAAGCAATCTGACTGCTCTTCATGTTGATGGTCAATCCTTTTCTTCTACTTCAACTATGCAGGAGCATTCCACTGATTACTTCTCCAAGCTTGTTTCCGCTAGCAACGATTATGATGCTTCCTCTGAACAAGTTGTCTTGAGTGTTATTCCCTCTTTAATATCTGATGAGGACAATCTTGCTCTGTTGAGTCCTATTGACTTTGGCATGAGCACTGGTAAGTCCCTTGGACCCGACGGTTTCCCAATGGAGTTCTTTCAAACCTTTTGGAATGATGTGCAACTTAGTGTTTTAGAGGTGGTTAGGGACTCCTTCAGCAATAAAAGGATGCTCAAAGCTTTGAACCACACTTTTCTTGCTCTTATCCCCAAGGGGGAAGGCTCCCAAATTTCTAATTTCTGTCCTATCTCCCTTTGTAATGTGATCTATAAAATTATAACCTCGGTGATAACAGCTAGACTCAATCCTCTTCTCCATAAGATTATTTCTCTTGAACAAGGCGGCTTTGTGGAGGGTAGATAGATTTTGGATGGGGTGGTGATCGCTAGAGAAGTCATGCACTCTTTACATCATTCTTGTCATAAAGGGATGCTCATTAAGCTTGACATGTCCAAAGCGTATGACAGAGTTGAATGGAGATTCTTGGCTAAGATGCTAAATACTTTCAGTTTTTCTCAGCTTTGGATTGATTGGGTCTTGAGTTGTGTCTGCTCTCCTTCTTACTCTGTTCTTATCAATGGCATTCCTTCTCCCCCCTTCTCCACTTCTCGAGGTTTACGCCAAGGAGATCCTATTTCTCCTTTCCTCTTCCTCATCTTGGCGGAAGGCTTGGGCAGATTGTTTCTGCAAAAGAGAAACCAAAGTCTTTTATCTGGTGTTAAGGTTGGAGAGGTTGTTTTCTCTCATTTACAATTTGTTGATGATACTGGGCTTATGGGGGCTGCCACTTGTATGGAAGCTAGAATGATTTGAGATACTCTCCAAACTTACCTCTCTGCTTCTGGTCAAGTGATTAATGCTCAAAAGTCTAAGGTGGTTTTCTTCAATGTGGATCTTTGCCTTCAACATCGTATTCTTGCCATCTTGGGCTTCTAAGTGTCTTCCTTGCCCTTAGAGTATCTTGGGGTGCCTCTCCATTTCGAAAAGCTTCCTATGGCTGTTTGGTACAACCTTCTTGAACATATCAGGTCTAAAATTAATCATTGGTCCAACAAATAGCTTAGATATGGTGGGAGACTTACTTTTCTCCAATTGGTTATTTCAGCTACGCCTATCTACAAATTCTCTATTCTCGTTGCCCCTTCCTCCATTTGGAAGGATCTTGACAAGATGGCGAGAAAATTTCTTTGGAATGGTGCCAAGGATTCTAGGAAATGGTCTTTAGTTAGATGGGATAAGATTACTTAGCCCAAGACTAATGGTGGTTTAAGTCTCAGACTTGCTGAGCTGAATAACAAAGCTTTGGCTGGCAAAATTTACTAGAGGTGGATATCCTCTCCTCTTTCCTTGTTCAGCAAAATGATAACCAATAAGTACTTGGAGAGAATTAATCCTGATGGTGTTAGCAGATACCCCTTGGCTGCTAATGGCTCTCTTGCCTGGCAGGTATTGAAACTTGGCTCCAAACTTGTTCAATGATCTCTTTTGGATCATGGGGAAAGGGGATAAGGCTCTTTTTTGGACCGATGCTTGGAACCAACATCCCCCAATTATTGAAGAATTCCCTGCTTTGCTTCCCATTAAAATTGCTTTAGAATCAAGGGGTTGGAATAAAATTGAGCATTACCTAAAGACATGTCAGATTCAGAATTACAAATATAAACAGTTTTAAAAGTTACATGAATGGCCTATTCCTATTCCTCCGGAGTTTTTTGACATACTCGGGAGCATTCTTGCTGACCGCTTTCTCACTGGTAGTGATTGCGATGATGTTATTGCCTGGGGGTGTGGGGGCTCAAGTATCTTTTCTGTTAAATCTGGGTATGTGTTGATGTGTCTTTTGTACACGACCAAACACAGAATAAAATACCTAAAGGTACCTTATCCTCTCTTGCTTTGACATCCCAGGACCATCTCCACAAGGTTAGTGCGAGAGGAAAGCTTTATGATGTTCAGATCACCGCTACAAGCATGGACACCATCAGGCTGATGCATATCAATGAGGAAGCGACAATTGAAGTTAAGCTTAAGCTGAATGATTCTAGTTGACTACACAAGGCAAGTCTGCAATCAACAAACTGCTAGTAGTATGGATATACAAATTTCACCATCGATCATACACATTTCTTCCACTCATCTAATAACATGAAATCAAATTTGAGAAGTATAGAGACCATGCAAATTGTTGAATCAACTCATAGAATTCACCATTTCTTCAGTGAAGTTAACAAGTCCTTTACAACATCTTGGCAACAATCTTTGCCTTCTCTTTCTATTCTACTCTAACTATTTCCTACTCTCTGACTATTCACTACTATCTATTCTCTATTAACCAACTATTCACCTTTACAAATGAGGAGCCAAGGCTTATATAGAGAAACCCTTTACAAATAGATGACTCTGATTGACTTAGAATCAATGGCTAGGATTACAAGATAGAAACCCTAATTAGGGTTTGTTACAACAAACATCCTTAGCCAATTAGAAAATTACATTCCAGGAGTGAGGACCAATAGGAAGCAGGGGTAGGTGCCTCGAAGTTTGTGTCGTCCCCAATGAATCAGGTACATTGAATCTGGACACGCTGAGGTGGACCAATCCAACTGGAGGAATCATGACTGGGATGCCACCTTGTCTGACACTTGTAACTTGGTTGATGTTCAATTTGATGAGGCTGAGAAGCTAACTTTGATTAACTCTTCTGAAACTATCTGCTTCTTCAACATACCCTGGTACCGACCTTGGTTGATTCTCCTCTGTCTTTGATGTGTTTGATGAATGGTGTACCTCTCCTTGACTCCCATGTGTTTGATGAGGTTTCCTGATTGTCAAGTCATCCTTCTCCGGAAGTACACCTCTGCCTAGGAGTGCTGGCAAAGCCTTTCTTGGCCATCTTGTGATATCTTAGTGTGGCGAAGTGAAGGTTCTGGAGGTAGCTAGCAATTCCTTGAACACCTTGAGTCTTCCCTTTTGCCAGTGGAACGTCCTTGACGATGATGGATTGGAATTGATCGTCCTTGATGATGCTGGACTGGAAGTGGTCGTCCTTGATGATGTTGGACTGGAAGAGCTCGTCCTTGCCCTGGTTTTCTCCATCTGCAAAATAAACCAAAAGGTGATTAAGTACATATGACATGTTCATTTCAACAAAGCATTTTCCACCTTAAATCATTAACAAGAAGACTTCAAAATAAAGTTCGCTCAAAATCCTTCCCAGGGACAGGCCCTATAAGAATTTCACCCTGGACCCTTTGGAAGGGTCAGGAACGAAATTTGCTGTTTTGCCCAATTTAGACCTCTTTTCAACATTATCTCACAATTAGCTCTTCTCCTGGCTCAGACAAGGTGAAAAATAGGAGTTTCAAAAGATTTCGCCCTGGACCCTCTGGAAGGGTCAGGAGCGAATTTTGCATTCCAAGATAATTCTATCACTTGTTTACTCCAAAATTCCTTCCAAGGCAAACATATGATAGCTTTCCTTCCTCCAAAGCCTAGGGATCCATGCTTTGACCTTTATCATGAGCAAGTTAGGTGAAATTGAGGATTTCGCTCTGGACCGTTTGGAAGGGTCAGGAGCGAACTTTCTTGATCTTGGACAAAACACTCACTTCTTTCACTCACAACCCCCTCTAAGGCATGCTCGAGGCAATCTTTTAAGCCTAGACACCCTCACCAATGATTTGACCTAACACAATTTTGAAGGAAAAATGAGATTTTGTGAATTTCGCCCTGGACCCTCTGGAAGGGTCAGGAGCGAAATTCATGATTTGCTGGTTTTCCTTCACCAAGGTCTGTCTTTTTTCACTTTCTATACTTGGAATCTTATCCTTGGATCCCTCTCCCATGCTTGCAACATTTTGTTTGACTTCAAAATGACCAGAAAAGAGAATTTCGCTAGAAACCATGGCCAGGGACAGGACCTATAATGGATTTCGCCCTAGACCCTTTGGATGGGTCAGGAGCGAATTTCTTCCTCTAGACCAAAATCATCATTTTTGGAGACAACAATCCATTCAAGGGCAATCTCAAGGGCTTCTATCACCTTGGTCTAGGCCTAGCTTGGCACAAATATGAAAGGAACAGGTGGTTTTTAGGAATTTTGCTCTAGACCCTTTGGAAGGGTCAGGAGCGAAATTCATGATTTGAGCTTATTTTCTCATTCTCTCAACTCCAATCCACCTCCAAGACCAAGGATACATCGCCTCACTCCTATCTAGGCCATAAAAACCAAAAACTTAACTTGTCTTGCAAAGAAAATAGGTGATCCTAGGAATTTCGCTCTGGACCCTTTGGAAGGGTCAGGAGCGAAATTCTTGATTTGGCTCAATTCCTTCATGTTCACGGATCACTAGAAACTCAAAGTTTTGCTCAAGGACTTCTCCAATCTTACCCCATCCCGACCCACTCTTGACTTAGCATAAAATTGAGAAAAATGGGTGGTTTGGGGAATTTTGCTCTGGACCCTTTGGAAGGGTCAGGAGCGAAATTCAAGATTAGGGCACAACTCCATCTCCTTCTTCCCTTGCTATGCCATGATTCTCACCTTTGGACTCCTTCCTCATGAAGACAACACTTGTTTGACCCCCAAGAAGGCCTGGAAGGAGAAATTCGCTCAACCATGGCCAAGGACAGGACCCATTTGGATTTCGCTCTAGACCCTTTGGAAGGGTTAGGAGCGAAATTCATGTCCTAGCTCAAAATCATCATTGTTGATGGCAAAAAATCAACTCCAAGGCATGCCTAGGGATCCTTCTAAGCTCTATTCATCTTTATCCATGCTTAGCTTGACACAAAATGAAAGGAAAAGGTGGATTTTAGGAATTTCACTCTGGACCCTCTGGAAGGGTTAGGAGCAAAATTCTTGTTTTTAGCATATTCCTTCATTCTTTCAACTCCAATTCACCTCCAAGACCAAGGAACAAGGTTTTAAGCCCAAACAAGGTAAAAAATAAGGTTAATAAAGAATTTCGCTCTGGACCCTTTGGAAGGGTCAGGAGCGAAATTTCATTCTTGGACAAAAACCCTCACATTTCAATGCTTTCAATCACTTCTTAGGCAAGAACATGTCCAAACTTTCACAATATGCCTTAGAATCTAAGATCCTGGTCTAAACAAGGAAGAAATGGGTGCCATCTAGGAATTTCGCTCTGGACCCTTTGGAAGGGTCAGGAGTGAAATTTCCAATTTAGGTTGATTTCACATTCCATTGCCTCAATTCTCCTTCAAACTTGATTTATCCAACCTCCTTTCACCATAATCAAGGCAATCCACCACCAAATAAGCTCAAAACAAGGTCCTTCTAGTGCTCAAGGCAAAATAGAGGGTCAAAATAAGGATTTCGCTCTAGACCCTTTGGAAGGGTCAAGAGCGAAATTCATCCTTTAGGCAAAAAATCTTCATTTTTTCATGCGTCCAACCACCTTTCAAGGCAAGAACACCAAAAGTTAACCAAACCAAGGAAGAAAATGAGGTTTACAAGGATTTTCGCTCTGAACCCTTTGGAAGGGTCAGGAGCTAAAATCATGTTCTAGGCTAAAATCCTTCACATTTTCACATTCCATCACTTCAAAACTAGAATGTTGGTCTAAACAAGGGAGAAAATGAGGTTCATAAGGATTTTTGCTCTGGACCCTTTGGAAGGGTTAGGAGTGAAAATCATGTTCTTGGACAAAATCCTCACCTCTCAGTGCCTTCATTCACTTCTCTTGGCAAGAGTACATCAATCTATCCCCACTATGTCCAAGGAACAAGGTTCGTAGTGCAAACAAGGAAGAAAAAATGTGTTTATTGAGGATTTCGCTCTGGACCCTTTGGAAGGGTCAGGAGCGAAATTCCTAGTTTAAGCTCATTTCACACCTCTAGCCTCCTTTCCTTGCCTTGGATATAACTTTTCAAGACTTCTCCCCTCATCTCCAGGCCAACTTGCCTCTTACTCAGCTCAAAAATCTTCATTCTCAAAGCCTAAGGCCAAAATTGAGGATCAAATGGAGGAATTTGCCCTGGGCCTGAGAGATGACACTGACTCACTGACTCACTTGAACTCAAACAAGACACAATTCAGCAAAGCTAAGCCAAAGGAAGACTTTGAAAGAAACCTTAACATGCATGGAGCATCCACTGACTCACCCTAACTCCAGCAGAACCTGTTATCCAGCGATTCCCCTGACAACACTCATCATGCAAAGGCTAACAAACAAAACCCTAAAAGACCTAGAAAACAAACCCAAAAAGTAGGGGTCCCCATTTGCAATGGGGCAATGTGTGAATACATCACAACACTATGAGACTCTTCTTTCTGCTTTGCCTTTGCCTCCCTCCCCTTGGCTAGATTGGGCTAAGATTTGGCATTCGAAAGGATGGTCGAAATTCAATTTTTTTGCTTAGTTGTTTATGCACAGAGGTATTCTTACTTCTAAGAATTTGAGGCGCAGAGGGTTTATAGGCCCAACTAGATGTATTTTATGCAACTCTCTGGAAGAAACTTCTGATCATTTGATGTTTGATTGCTCATTTCCTTGGAAGATCTGGAAAAGATGTTTTTCAGCTTTTAAGGTCAAGAATATTGGTGGTATGAACAAAGACAACATTCTGGATAAATGGAAAGGCAAAGGATTCACCTCCAAAGCCTTACGCATGGGATGGCAACTCTAAATTTCATTTGGTGGCAAATTTGGCTCAAGCGTAATAGTAGAATTTTTCGTGAGATTTCTTACTTTGTTGATGTCATTTGGCATCCCATTTGGAGCAAGATCACGGAGACGGTCATGGCTCATGTTGATCCTTATTCTACTGATGAGGGTAGAAAGAATGATTGTCCTAATGCTGCCTATAAGAATTGGGGGCACAAAAGATAGACCCCATCCTCGTTGGGGTGGGTGAAAATCAATACGGATGGAGCTGCCAAAGGCAATCCTGACAATGCAGGCATTGGATTTATTTGCAGGAATCACAATGGTTTTGTTCTTCATTGGGAATTGCAGGGTCTGGGAGCTGCTATTGACAATGAGGCTGAAGCTGAAGTTATGGCAATCCTTTTTGCTTCATTTTGGGTGGTTAGGCAGGGGTACACTAAAGTTATTATTGAATCAGACTCCCAAATCTTAGTTGGAGCCCTAGATTGTATGAGAAACTTCTCTATCAATTCTTGGCACTTGAGGATTGTTATCTCTCAAATTAAGGATTTGTGGGGAAACATCTTCGATGTGATTCCTATTTACATTCCTCATGCTCAGAATTACCTTGCTGATTTCCTTGCGAAAATTGGCTCTGAGCAAGGAAAAGGCGTTAGTTTGAACAACTCTATGTGTGGGATGAATGACAGTATTGCCCATGTTAATTTGCACCTGCAGAATTTGATCCGAGATGCTTAGTCCTCTTGTTTTTGGCTTGCTCCACCTATCACACCTATCTTGTAGCACTTCCAACCGGCAACCAAGGGGGGTGTCAGTTTGCTCCTTCATATATCTTGGCGACATTCCAATCGGAGGCATCTTCATCTGCAGTATTCTACAGTGCTTCTTTGGTGGCATCATCTTCATGTTTCCAGATTTGTATTGTCATGTTGTTTTCTCTTGCATGAGCTATGTTGTAACACACTAATATAAGGTGCCACACCTCTTTGTACTTTGTCATTGATGACATATTTGATGTAATCCTCTTGTACTCCATAGATTAGGAAATATCTTGTAAGACTTGGTGCATGGCTCCAGCTAAGAGTTCGATTGTACAAGATTGTGCATGGCTCCAGTGAGACTTCGATTGTACCAATCTCCCATTGATGAGTATATAGCTGATGCTCAAAGCAGGTTGTCTCCATGCCTGATCTCTATTTTGTTACAGTGAGTGATTCATTGGTCATTCTTCATTGACATTGGTACTTGGTTTTGTCACACTTTGACATTCTTGGTGCAACATTGGCCCTATTTCTTCCTAATGGGGAGGAATTTTGGTCAACATCACTGGACCATCTTTGCAAGAGATTCTACATTAAGGGGGGGCTACTTGGTCTCTCTTCTTCTCTCTTATGGGGGGGATTTTTTCCTCACATGAAGTTTTGTTCTTCTCATACATCATTGAGAGCATTTTGTATTTTCATCTCTCTTTTGGGGAGGAGTTTTTTTCCATTGGGTTTTTCTCTTTCTCCATTTGTGAGAGATTGCATTGCATTTGTACATGGGTACCTAACATGGTCTAGTAGTCGGGACCCATCTTACATTGTTAGTTTGAGTTTGCATTCTCCTAATTTGCACTTAAGGGGGGGTGTTGGTGTAAATTATGCCTCATAATTACACTTTACTTAAGTTGACTTAGGATAATGCATTCATTGTAGTTTGCATATGAGACACTTAGGGAAGTGTGCAACTAGGGAAGATGGTTGTAGGAGAAATTTCACCTTTTGTAGTCTTATCTTGTTGTTACATTCCATCTTCGGTGGGTGATCCACCTTTAGTGGAATATTCTATTATTTCTCCTACCTACCCTTATCTCATTGAGCCACATGTCATGTTTGTGTGCTCCATGGCCTTGCCTTTATAAGCAGGCTCATTTACATTGTATGTAATCAATCCAATTCAATCAACCAACTCAATTAGTTGTGTATTTTGCATCATTGATAGGAATACAGTTTATTCTTGTCACATTTATTCCCTCTTGTTTGTGCTATCGATTGGACTATAGATCTTGGCAAATTCTCACGTGGTATCAAAGCTTTGAGAATTCTCACAATAATAAATACAAACATACACTCATTGAAATTTGTGCCATCAAATGCTCTCAAATTCTTTGCATTCGTTCTTCAACATTTGTTATTCAAGTGAGAAATCCCTAGGAAAGGGTATTCTAGAATCTAAACCAATCCCACAGAGAATAAGGAAATTTGAAGGTTGTCAAATCTGCTGTACGTCGAATTCCTATCCAAAGGCGTTAAAATTTGCTGAAAATCTCTTACAAAAGGATAGAAAATCACTGTCAAAAGCATAGAAAATTACTGTCAAAAGGAGATAAAAATGCTGTCAAAAAGAAAGATTTATGAAGAAATTGTTGTTTGTTTCAAGGGTGGACTGGCTGCTTCTTTATTGCTATTTCATGGGCCAAATGCTGCTGTTTTTGGCTAAATATCTGTGTCACAGACCAACTGGGGAGGAAACCATGCAGGGCTGATTTCAATTAAAAGACTTTTCTATATTTAGGGCCAGCCTAATTGAAATTTTATACGAGGACAACCTTACCGAAGATTTGTGTAAGGTCAACCTTATTGAAGATTTGTGGGGCTGACCTGACTGAAAATTCATGCAGGGGTAAATTTAATTGTTTTTTGGGCTGATTTGACTGTCATAATTGCAGGTTTGAATAAATGTTGTGTAGGGACTGATTGATTTCTGTATGGGGGGGGCAACAAACTGCTGTAAATACTGACTGCTGAAAAGGGGAAAGCAGAAAAGTGCTTCATAAATTCTGTGAAGGAACAAGCATGAAATTCTATATAGTTAGTATTTGAAAACACAGTATATTCAGAATCTTTTACTATTGTTTCCTCCATTTACTCTTAAACTTTATGTTAGTCTGAAGTTTTTTCAAGCATGTTTTGATTTGAAAACTGTTAGTAAACCCTAGGTTGCATAGTCATGGCCAATATTCAAGTCTTGTTTTGCTTGAAGACCAAAAATTAATATTTGGAGCTAAAACACTCATCATCATAATAGAATGATCCTGAAATGGAGACTGGAACAGCTTCAAATCTTATATATTTTGATAAACATCATAAGGAAACCTTCTCGTTAAAAGTGCCTTTTTTGAGGACTTTTTTTTTAAGATCTTCGTGAGAGTTTGAAAAAGAAATATCAAACTTTTGAAAAAGCTAGGAGTCCACGATTAAAGCATATACTTAGAATGGAAGACCTAAAAGATCCACTTTTCATTGGCAACAAACCTGTAGATGAGGATGATATGGGTGCTTTAGTCATCATTAGTTTGCCACTGTCATTTGAAAGTTTTGTTGAGTCATTGCATTTGTTGGCAGAGCATATAATTCAAAGTCAAATTCAAATTCTAGAGTCTAGTTTTGGAGAATCTAAGAATGCACTTGTTGTGTAGTATAAGGGCGAAGTGAAGAAAACTTTGACTTCTGATTGACAATTTAAACACAAAATTAAGTGTTATTATTGTCATAAGTTTGGGAATATAAAAAAAGAATGCTAGAAAAGACCATATTTTTATCCCATAAGATGTGGAGCTTAGGTTAATGTCACAATTGAGGTGGAGCAATGACTCTAGGGAACAAGAGTATGCTTTTATGGCATCTTCCCAAATGTAAGTCTTTTGTTTGTGGTGCATCTGGACACTAGACTTGCCATAGAGGTTAGTATGTTAAGTTTATTGTTGATTCTTGTTCTATAAATTTTGTTAGTTTGGATGATGTAATAAAATTCATAGGGAGAGATGTTTGGTTTGTTCCAAAAATGAGCAAGAGTATAAAGAATAATGTCAAACAAGATAGAACGGTTTCCCTGAGAGTTAGAACCCAGCCACACATGTCCAAAAATTTGCAGATTTAGTTGTTTGCCCCATTAGTCACAATGACTGTGTAAACCTACCTCTTATAACCAATATAGGATAATATAAGTGGTTTTTCCCTTTTATCAAAAATCTATCTATGTCATGTTCTATCCATTATGTGTTCATTTTGTTGCAAAGTCTGCAA
Source organism: Cryptomeria japonica (assembly GCF_030272615.1). Lineage (NCBI taxonomy): Eukaryota > Viridiplantae > Streptophyta > Pinopsida > Cupressales > Cupressaceae > Cryptomeria > Cryptomeria japonica. Next base: position 49,467,707 of record NC_081410.1, read on the forward strand.
AAAGTCCAGAAAAAATCCAAATGTGGAATTGTATGGGTCAATCCTTGTGGCATACACTAACATCCAACCCCAACAATTTGACCTAATAGTTTGTAAAAATTGTTGGTACATTAGACATGACATGGTTGTCATGCCAGTTGTCCAAACTTCAAAATGTGCTAATGCCTTAGAATATTTTATGTTGTTTATGTGTCAAACTTGGTCCTCCATTTGTTGAAGTCGAGTCTTTTTTTGTGGGGATTTCAAATTTGGTCATCCCCTCACATTGCTTCCCTTCAATCCCCAAAATCTCAGTCCTTTGCAATGCAAATATTTCTAAGTCTTTTGCTGTTGGAGTTTTGGACATCTCTTAACCAGCATACCATTTCCATTGTTCCTTTAAAACTCCAAAGCCTGACCATTTTCCTTAAATACTTTATAGCGTCACACTTTCAGGGTTTTCCTTCCCTTTATATCATTTCTTTGGCATACTTGAGCCCTAGTCTCCAAAAGTCTTTGTTAAAATATTCACGTCTTTGCCCCTACTTGACTTTCAAATATCCTCATCCTTCCATGCTTTTTTCTCATCGCCGGCCTACTAGAGTTCTCCTTCTTAGAGTACCTCTTTCACCTTCACTCTACATCTTGGTAGGTGTTGCCAAAAATTTGCCTAAGTAGTTCAGGTTGGGAAGTCAGATAATCCTTAATTGAAGCAACTCACTTATTGCCTCCCCAATACTTGACTCTCACTTCAAAATTTCTCTCTCTTTCGAAATTAGAGTTGTGGCCTTCCCTTAATTTGGTTACTTGTTCCTTGTCATCCCCGACATTCCGATCCCCCATCCTTTGAAATTTTTTTGTCTATTTTTCGAAAGCTGCCAAAAATTTCTAAGTATTCTTTGTCAGAGTTGTTGGAATTCCCTTCATTTTGATACTTGTTTTGAGGTATGCTCGACTCTGAAACCTCGTTGATTTCTTCATACTTCTTTGAAGTCAGACTTTCACCCATCCTTCCACCTTGGTACTCCTTCCCTAGTTCCTCCAAAACCTTGCCACTCGATAACTTGTTATACATTTCCCATCAAAGTTTCAACAAAAATATCAAGAGGATCGAGAATCCAAGAAATGATTGCATGGATTAATGATGAATGATGGACAAGGAAAGGGACTTCACAATGCAAGAGAGAGGATTTTTCAAGACAATGGAATCCAAGATGAACACTTCAAACAAGCTGATTACAATGACCTTGGATTTCCAAAGATCAAAGGAAGGAACTCAACAATGCGAGGAGAATCAATATTAAGGAATCTACAAGGATGATCATGAAGGAGTTTTTCAAGGATTGCTCTAGGATGAAGGATTGAATTACAACAGGAAAGACAAGATCCACATTCTAATATGAAGACAAAGTCAAGGACATTGCAACATGAAGTGAAGAAATTTTCAAAGGATTCCAAAGAGAAGGATGGCAAGATGAAGAACATTCAAGGAGATGATGCAATTTGGGAATATGAACCATCACAATCAATCAAAAGGCCGAATAATGTTGAGTATCAAGAGATATTGCTAGAAATGCAAGAAGAAGAAAGTTTACACGATGTACATGTTGAGGTGGCACCTAATCATCATCAACCAATCAAATAATGACAAGTCAACATGTCCAGAATCATTGAACCTGACTCATCCTACGAAGAAGACAAGTGGACATGTTGATGCCTTATCCTTATCATTGGTCCTTTTCCACAAAAGGATATGTATTCAAAGCTTGTAATTTTCTCATTGGATAGCATTAATTGTAGGTGGTCGTTGTTATAACTACCTCAATTTAGTGTTTCTTTGAATTATCTTGGCCATTGATTTAGAATCAATTTGGGCCCTTCATTTGTAATGGGAAGTCTATATAAGTCTTGGCCTTTCATTTGTAAAGGTTAATAGTGAATAGTTGATGATTAGAAGCAGTAGAAGTAGTAGGAGGAGGAGATCAGAGATTGTTGCCAAGACTATGATGGAATAAATACAAAAAAAATCATTGAAGATATGGTGGATCTTTGTGTTTTGTTTCAACATTTTACATGGTTTCTACTTCTCAACTTTAAGTTGAAGTTCATTGATTGTAATGGAGAAATGTGAAGATGTTTGATGGAATTCTAGTTCATACTATTTATAGTTTGTTGATTGCAAAATGCAGTGTATGGTTAGTCTGAACCTAATTTAGCATTACTTCGATTGTGGATGTTCATTTGGATTGCGCCAGTATTGGGTATTTGGATGAATATTTACAATATGAAAATCCTTTGTTACCTTTGGGGATTGCATCAGTTTTGTGTAGCTGTTTCATTAGGCAAAGCAAAGCTTGATTTATGGAATCCACCTATCTAAGCACTATCTGTTATCATCATTTACCTTAGGTTTTAGATTAGATTTCTCTTAGCCTTTATCGCTTTTGTCTTTTATTTTTCAAATTAGTTTAGTATTCTAGTTCCAACTAAGCGTAAGTCCCTTTGTGATATCAAAAAATCACATATTTTCTTCGAGTCTATCCATCATAAAGTCACATTGTTCGCATTGTAAACCTTGGGTTTGCCTTATCTGATCACATTGTTTAGCATTTTACGTATCCTTGTCCAAGAGAGGAAAGAATACTTGGTATTTTATTATGTGTTGGCGAGTGTCACAAAACATGCATCAACACCAACATTTGCAAATTTTGCTATTTTTGTCCATGTGTTACAAAGACTTTGTGTAAACCTACCTCTTATAACTGAATTGGGACAATATAAGTGAATTCCCCCTTTGTCAAAAACTAAGTCTGTCATGTACTATCCCTTGTGTACTCATCATGCTTCAAGTCTCCAAAAAGTCCAAAAAATTCCCTAGTGTGGAGCTGTATGGGTCAATTCTTTGAGGGTTGTGAGTTGTCAGAGTTTTGGATTTTTGGGGTTTCCCATACTAGTATGCCAACCCTTCCATCTCACTTTTTCCTTTGCCTATTACATTGTCAAGCATCATCCCCACAACATACATTTTCAACTAATCTTGCCAATTCGACCTAAAAGTTTGTAAAATTTGTTTGATTTGTCAAGTTTGTCATGCTAGTAATCTAAACTCTGGAATGATTAATGTCTTAGAATATTTTGTGTTAGGATTGTTAGACTAGTCCTCTATTCGTAATCATCCCATTTTTGATCTCCAACCCCTAATAATTTATTGTTGAAGTCAATTCTTTTGTTTGGTGGGCTTTTGGACTTAGTTATCTTGTCATATTGCTTCCCTTAATCCTTGGAATCTTGATCCTACCTAGTCCAAATGTTTCCAAGTCTGTTAGTGTCAAAGTTTCAAACATCCCTTAACCATCGTACCATTTCGATTGTTCTCTCAAATCTTTGAAGTTTGACATTGCTTTAAATTCTTTATAGCAACAAACCATCGAACTTGTCCTTTCGTTCATATCATTTCTTTGGTATCCTCGATCCCTAATCTTCAAAAGCATTTCTTAAAATATTTAAGTCTTAAAATATTCAAGCATTTCCCTTCCTAGAGTATCTCTTCCACCTTCACCTCGCCTCATAGTCTTTCTTGTCAAAAAATTTCCTAAGCCTTTTGGACCAAGAAATCAAACCATCCTTATCCCTTGCCCTCTGAAGTTTTCCTAAGTTTATTTTTTGAACTTTTGGACTTGGTCATGTTTCCATCATTTCCTCAACTCCTTGAAGCTCATTTCAAATGCAAAATTTTTGTTAGTGTTCTTTGTTGGAGTCATCAGACAGCCCTTCATCTTGATACTTGTTCCAAGGTATGCCAGACTCTTAAACATCACCGATTCCTTCATACTTCTTCAAAGTCAAACTTTCGCCCATCCTTCCACCTCAGTACTCCTTAGCTTCTCAAAGAGGGGGCACATAAAGGCTTCCATATGCCCATGATATGATGAGTGAGGAAGAGTTTTAAATCCTTTGAAATGCCAATGCCAAATGGTGGTTTAACCATGTACACTACTATGAATCTCTTGCCAAAACATTTGCACTCAAAAAAATGGCATGAAAAAATATATATGTATGATTAAAAGATACATTATAAAAAAGATATCAGCAAATGTTTTTGCAATGGCAAAGATTCATGTAGGGTGTTGGAAATGTGGGTGTGTGGGTTCCATAATCTGATTGTTCTTGCTGACATGGAATTAAATGCAATTTTTGTGGGGGTTTTGATTTCCTATCAAATCGGGCCAAGCCCACTAGATTTTCAACAAGATGAATCATTAAAAAAAATATAAGGTGGACTTGATGAAAAAGGGCCATGAACCTACAGGAAATAGCTGCAGACACTTTGAAAATAGCCACAGACCTGCAAAAAGTGATTGCCTACAATCAAATGGATCATGGACATGCAAAAAATGATCCTGACCTTCTAAAATGGGTGTGCACCCACCAATATTTTTTCTCTATTTTCCTTTTCTAATTCTTAGATTCTTGCAAGAAATAAGAATTTAGGAAAAAAGTAAAAACAATTATGATGTTGTATGTAAAATAAATCTTTATCAAAAATAAATTGAAAACTAAAAAAAAAATTCTTCTCAGTTGTTGCTTCCGTTGTGGTGAATCAAGATTTGACCTAGGGGGTTTTAACCCTTATGGATGGAGTGGTGAAGTCAGATTTTATCCATCCTTCTATGAAGGTCACAAATCTCCATCGTCCTCTTCACAATGCTATATGAACTTTGTAACATGCGAACAACTTGGAGGGTTTGTCTTGCCTTAATAAGCTACTTTATTGGGTTCTGCAAGGGACCCCCTAGGTTTCGGTCCGGTTCGTCCTAGGTCCGTTCTAGGTCCAAGTCCAATTCCCTATGGGTTTGGACAGGGTCCAACCCCCAACCTGTGGGGGAGAATTTCGTCGTCTTTCAAGGTACCCGAGTAGAATTTGACACAAGTGCTTTTTTTTTACTTTTTAAAAGTGTTTTTTTGGCAAAAAGGAAAATCTGACCCCCCAACCCTAATTGGACCTCTTAAAACACTAAAAATTAAAGCCTATTTCATTTTTGCACAATAGAATGAAAAAAAAACATCTTTGCTCCTTTCCTCAACTTTTTCTTTTTCTTGCCATAGCTCAAGGAGAGTTGAAAAATGATTGTTGCTTGTTCCTAGCTAGTTCTTGTGCTACTCCTATGCGGTTGCAAGTTTAGATTCATTCTCAATGACATTGAAGAGGAAGATTTCAACAAAAGAGGTAGGTTTTTGTTGTTAATGTTTTTTTTTTCAATTTTTTCTTGCATTTTTTTTACAAATTGAAATGAACTCTCTAGTTTTGTTTTATTTTTTCATTTTGGTTTGTAGAATGGCATGTGCTTCTAGTGCTGGGAATGAACCTCGCTTTAAAACAGACCCAAACTCTCTGCTTTGGAAATATGTGGAAATGATAGAACAACTTCCAGGTGGAAGAGGTTTTCTTTGGCTTTGTTCTCATTGACCATATAAGATCTCATACAATCGATTGAAAGCACATTTGTGTTTTATCCCTTAAAAAGGCATCAAATTTTGTCCAAGAAAGCCAAAAGGTAAAGGCCTAGAGCAAGCAAAAAGAAGACAATGTAGTTGGGAAACAATCCACAAGTGCTCACCATTTGGCAAAAAATAAGAAAGGATCGAAGGCCTCTCAATCACCTTCCAATCTTGAACCTATAAAGGGTCATCCATTCTTGTCTATACCTCAAGAACAACCTATGTCACACAAGAAAGTAAAGGGACCACTGGAAACATCATTTCACAATGAGGGTAGACAGATTGTCGAGCAAGACATGGCTAGATGCATCTGTGCTAATTCATTAGCATTTAATGTTGTTCTCTCACCTTATTGGCAGAAAATGGTGAGATCAATTAATGAGGCTCCAAAGGGGTTCAATGCCTAGCTTATGAGAAGGTGCGTACTTATTAGAAAAAGAGGTAAAATATATAGAGGACTCCTTGAAGCCCATCAAGGATTCATGGATCGAAACAAGGGTGTCCATCATATCTGATGGATGGAAAGATGCAAGAAATTGCCCATTGATCAACGGTATTGCAGTGTCCCCTAAAGGGGCAATGTTTTTAAAGTAGTGGATTGTGAAAAGCAAGTGAAGGATGGTCCATTTATTGCTAATATTCTTTGCCAAGCCATTGAGGAAGTTGGTCGTTGAAATGTTGTTCAAGTGGTAACAAACAATGCCAAAAACTGTAGGGTTGTTGGGTTATTGGTTGAGCGCTATCAACACATTTTTTGGACACCTTGTGCTGTCCACTCACTCAACCTAATGCTCAAAAAAATTGGCAACAAAGTTGAATGGATCAGACAAGTGTATGTTGATGCCAAGGAGATCCAAATGTTTACCACCAACCACCATATGTTGCAAGGCATATTTAGACAATTGTCAAGATTGGAGTTGTTGAAGGTAAGTTAATTTTAAATTTAGTTAAATAATAAATATGTCTAGTAAAAAAAAAAAAATTTTAATTTTAATTTTTGGTTTTTTATTTTGAAATAGGTTGTTGAGACCCGTTCTTGAGGCACTAGCTAGCATGGTAATCAGCTCTAATTGTAGCATATGGGGGCAATTTAGCACTACAAGGGCAGCAAACATTAGGAGCCTGGAGAATGATACTAGATGACTCTTGGTGGGATCATGTTGAGTACCTCCTGAATTTCATTGAGCCTATATTGAGCATGATCCATTACACTGACATGGATAGGCCTTGTTTGGGTGAGGTATATGTTGGAATTGATTCAATGATTGAGAAGATTAAAGTCATAATAAATGAAAAAAGAGCAAGACCCTGAACAAACATTCTTCAAAGAACTACAACAAATCATTGTGGAGAGATGGAACAAAATGACCACTCCATTGCATCTCCTTGCCTTTGTGTTGAGTCCGAAGTATTATAGTCAGTAGCTCCTAATTGGCACAAGAGTTACCCCTTATAGAGATCCTGAAGTCGCTCAAGGGTACAAGGCAGCCCTTCATAGACTCTTTCACCAAGACAAATGTGCTGCAGTGAGGGCTGAATTCAAGAGTTTTGCAAGTACAAATGATTGTGATCATGAAGCTCTTTGGGACAAGCATAGGGTTCCTACTCATAGTTGGTGGTACTTCCATGGAGAAGCATACGCGCACCTACAACCCACTGTCATCAAAATTTTATCGCAAGTTCTTAGTTATTAAAAAAAAATTCTATCTTGCTCATATTTTTATTTATAACTCTCAACTCTCTAATTTCAAAATCTTGATAGGTTGCTAGTTCATCTTCATCCAAGAGGAATTGGAGGACATACTACTTCATCCACTCATTAAAGCACGATAGACTACACTCCAAAAAGGTGAAGGACTTGGTCTTTGTGCATTCAAACTTGCAGCTCCTCACACAAAGAAAATGCCTACACACAAGGGGAGACAAAGCAGTGGGATATTGATCCAAAGCATGCCGAGTTGGATGATTCAGTTTCCTGCCTTGCTGCACTTGGAGTTGATGATGACCATGAGCTACCTAGTGATCATGAGACTGAGTATGCTAGTACCACTGCCAATGCTAGTGCCAGTACCACTATTTGTGGTTCTTCTAATTTACCACAACATATGGAGGATGATGATGATATTTTTGATGACCCATATGATATTTCATCAGTGATTGCTGATTGTTGACACTTGACATTATTATTTTTTAACTAAAACAGTAATATGGTGGTGTATTTACTACTTTGCGATGTTATTTAAACTAAAACTTAAATATATACATCATGAGAGTCGAGTTTTGACTATTAATATGGTGGTGTATTTTGCTATGTTATTTGACTATTAGCATAGTGGTATATTCTGAACTGGACTACTGCTGCATATACAATTTTTTTTTTATATGTTTTTGTACTGACGAACCCAAACCCCCCAAAAAAATGTGACTGAACCTGCGAACCTGAACCTCAATCTTGAACTCAAGCCCGAACCGGGACCGGCAACGTAGTTAATAAGTAACCTTCTACTCTTATGAAAATTTTGAAGTACGATAGTGACAACACTTTGAAACAATCAGAGATGAAACTCATTCAAAAGAAATGAGAACAATGTGAATTGATAATCTACATCCTTACAACAAATGAATAAGGTGGATCTTCATTCTCTATTTATTATTAATTGAGATATTGGTGGAACTGAGGTGCAACTGTGAGTCATAATAAGTTACTCCTGAAAATGTTTAAGATTTACCAACTTAATCTTAGTGAATTCGAACATAGGTATAGTCATGCAAAGATGATTGTGTAGTGAGTTGTAATCAACTTAGTCGAATTGAGAGTAATTGAGACTATCTATTTCAACTTGATTGGGATATTTAAGGAATTGTTGGCATATACTAATAAATATGTTAACTCGGGAAAGACCAAATAAACCTAATAATAATGTGCACATGTCCTAGGAAAGGCCTGTACACCAACAAAATTCTTTGTTTCATCCTTTCGACCCAAAGAAATTGCTTAGAAAATCGCTCAAATTATTGTTTGTAGTAATCAAGCATAGGTCAACTTTTGCCTATTGTTAAAATTGATATTATCTTTCAGTTCTGGGAAGCTAGTAAATCTGTGATTTTTAAGGTTGTCACTTCTGATAGATACTTTTTCCACTGTAAAAATTAGTTGCCATGGTAAACGTGATGTTATAAACACAAATATAGGTCAACAAATTTGTTGTGGTTTTTGTGTGTCTGAGCGAGCTGATTTCTTTCTAGATCACTCTTCATGCACTATTTTCCATTTGTCACCTGTCACACATCTAGAAGTTTGTCATAGAAATTCCAATATAGATTGTGCTCCTTGAGGGTGAAAATGTTCTTAGAGTTGGCACTTTTCACAGAGAAAACCAGTCTGGGCGATTACAGTAGCATCAATGACCTTCTATTTCGCATAGTAGATAGGTAATAAACTAGAAGACAAAAAAAATTCCTAGAATGCACCTAGACATTTTGAAGTTTGACCTCAAATGTAATGTCCCCTTTTTATCAAATGCCCTAGTTTGCCCAAAAATCAAATTTCCAAGGAAGAGATGGAATAGGGTTATGTACCAACTTAGATCACCCAAATTGAGGTCCTGCAAACATGTTAGATAATCATTGAAACATAATTAAACAAAACATTGTTAGAAATACTAAGCAAAACATAGATCTCGTTACTAGGGTTTAGGAACATTAACTCAATTATAAAATAAACATAACTTAATGATGGATCTCAACCATAGGGAGGCTCGGACAAAGGGGTAGGTTATGGTGCCTAAATGTTCCTCTACCCTAGGCCCAAGAGCAGATTTCTTATCCCTCTTGGCCTCATGGGACCATTCGGTCACTACCATGGGGTGGCGTACCTAGTGAGGAATCCCATAGTCATTCCCCTCACCATACTACCTTTATCTTCTACCCTATAATATGAATTCCTTAGCTCCCATAGCCAATCATGATAGGGAAGTTAGGATGACTGCAGTAGGGTGTCCTGAGGATCCTTCCCTCCTAAGCCCAAGGGCAACACTCCTTGTGCCCCCTTGGCCTCATGTAACCATTCGGTCACCACCATGAGGTGGCGTACTTTGGAGAGGACCTCACCACCGTTTCCCCTCCCTGTATCTTTATTCCTTAATCAAGATTGATAGTATTAAACAATATATATAGATTATGCATTATTGCCTTAATTCAGTATAAGAGATTATATGATCACATTTAAAGATTATGCATAGTTGCCCCTATTAGTATACACACTCAAAATTATATGAACATATGATTCTTAACTAACCCATATACTTTTCAAAGAGTAATTCAAGTAGTCATTAAATCGTTAACTAATATTCTTTCCATACCAGATCGCAGATAGATTATTAATAGATGTCGGTTGTCGATGTCTAAATCTATCTAGTCTTCCTTCGATAATGATCTGAATCTAATTCCTTTGATTCCGGCTTTTGAATTGCTAGGATGATCTTTTTATATCTGTAAAGCGGAAAAATCGAACCCTAGTTGTTCTCCCCTCCCCGACTCCAAGGAGAGAGAAGGGAGAGTCACTAGGGTTGATGGTTTTCACTTAGGAGAGACTTTACATTCAAAAGAGGGGTTGAAACCCACAAGATCCAATCCCACACAATGCAAGATTGGATTCTATATGAGTTTCAAGGGTTAAGACATCAAGGATACCCTCTTTTGTAAAGAATGTAGATAGAAAGATCAAACTAGGAATGCATGTAAAGTAGGAAAGATTCGCTTATAAACAGAGATAGGGATATGGGATGAAGCTGCGGACCTGGAATTAGCAGTAAAATGTCGAGACGGTGCTGTTCTGCAAATTTGAGCGAAAGTTGACGGGACGATGGCGCCCGGCGTGCACACGGTCCTCCGAAAAATCCGCGAAACGAAGGGGGATCTGTTCGTCTCTACACAAGGATTCTAGATCTTCAATTATAGCCGCGTACCTGCAACATACACAGAAAAGAGAGGACGATTGGGGGGTTAGGGATGAGGGGTTTGCCTTTAGGTCAAACCCCGGTTTTGGAATTAACCAAGAAATGAGAATGCTGTAAATGTAAATGTTTGTAATGTAAACAAGTACTGATACCTTGTTGTAAGAATGTTTGTATTCTTACATGCGAAGGTGTAATGTATGTAGTATGTTGTATGTTGTATGTGATCTCCTCTTCAATGGTTGAATCCTTGTCTTGAATGCAACACTTAGCCTTGAATGGAGACTTAGAATGCTCAATTGCTTGAAGGAATGCTTGAATGTTTGAATATCGTTTCCGCCTTTTTTCCCTCTACCAAAATGGGAGAGGAAATGTAGTTTATATACTTGTCAATTAGGGTTGATAGACTGATTTTCCCGACCTTAGGCCGACCAGGAAACATTATTTTCCAATTTGCAAACTTAAAGACCCGAAGCCCCATAAGAGACCGGGCCCAAAATAGGGCTAGGGACCAGGGCGCTGGGCGCCATGGCCCCACCTCCAGGGACAGCAGGGTGCAAGGAGGATCAGGCCAGGGTGCTGAAAAATGCAGTTTTTGATGTCATGAACAAGTTTCGGGGTCTCCATTCAGGTTCCATGTTGCATCGCCATCGTGAAGACCCAAATGCGGTCGAAATTGCAAGTGTCGCAACTTTAGTACGCTACAATATCCTTCTTCCATGCTGGAGAGTCATGCTCTTTGACTGCTGCCTTTTCATAGTCGACTTTTGCTAAGAGACGCCTTGTTTGATTGAACCGTTTCTCTTAAGTAACTAATAGTTTGTGAATAGGATCGTTGCACCATAGGAGAGGAAAGGTTAGTCCCTTAAGGCTGATGTTGTTCAATAATTAACAAACCCTGCTGTATGTTATAGGCGATCAAGATTCAAAGCACATTGTTCGATTTTATAAAATTGTGAAGTCTTACTTTGTGAGACAATTTTATATTTAGATTTGCTGATAAGGGATGTCAGATTGGGGGGCATGACAGTCCGCCCCTCTTGTCCTCAAGCAATAGTAGAATGATCATGAATCCTAACCCACCTTGTACTTCTCAAGTATTATCATAAGTTGTAGATTTGAATTAAGACCCATAAGTTTCTTCCTTTAATTGAAAAAGTTCAAAACTGGCAAGATTTAACTTAAGACAAGTTTTCTCTCTTCTAGAGAAAAAGGATCAAGGCCATCCAATTGTACTTGGAAAAACTAATTAGGTTGGCAACATGTTTGCACGTTGGTTATTTTGGTGAGTCTTTTTCTCTTGCTATTCTCATATTCTAGATTTTATGGTAATCATAGATACTCATGGAGTAGACATACATCGAACATGGAGTATACACATGATCCATATTTACTTGACACAGAAACTTTGGCGTCTTATGAGTTAACATATTACAATTTTTATTGGGGAAATCTTAGGAATATGAAGGCGTCAGGATTGCTAGATTGGTTCCTCCACAACGCTCCATTTGTTAATTATCCCCTTTTCTTCTGATGGGCTGCTCTTAAGACTTCCTTTGTCGTATCTTATTTTCTTGTTCAGGTTTCCCTCTACTTCTTCATCTGATGTTGCCTCTATTATACATAGCTGTCTTTTCTTTCCACATGTGTCCTAGTTCCCACTTCTCTTTGCACTTGTAGCACAAGTGTTTACTTTTAAGTCTCCTTCGAGTGCAATTATGTCCAGGCCCCCATACCTCTTTACATTTAAAGCATAACTTTTCCTCTTGGGTTTCATCTTGTTTACAAGTGTGTCCTCGTTCCCATTTCTTCTTTCAATCAAAACATAGGCCTTTCTTCCTTAGTTCTTCTCATTCATCATGGGAGAGGTACATATTCTTGTTCTTGTCCTATTCGTAGAAGTGCTTATCTCTTGATGTTGTCTTTTTAGAATGATCCGACCCCTTGGTTTGAGAAGCCTCCAACCGAGTAGCTTTAAGGATTGCTTCTTGGAGAGTAGATGGATCAAAAGCACTCACTAGTCCTCGGGTTGCATCGGTTATTTTTTCTATGAATAGATAGATGAGTCTTTCTTTGGATATCCCGAGGAACATAACTGCTAATCTTTGAAATTTTGAGATATATTCCTCAAGAGTTCCTCTTTGTCTTATCCTCGTGAGTTCCTTGAAATATTTTTGGGGATGGGTGTGGTCAAATGTTGTCAAATCTCTCAATAAGTCTTTTCTTGAAGGCATCATAGGTCCTAACATTTTTGTGATATTGTGAAATTAGGCCATGATGCCACCATGCATGTGTTGTTCCTTCTAGGTGTAGTATGACAACTGTGACTGCATCCCTTCCGATCATAGGACAAAGGGTGAGGTAAGTCTCTAATTTTTGAATCCATGAATGAGCTGAGATTTTCCCCACTATGCTTTGTATCTCCATGTTAGGCCGTGTCCTTTTCCTATATTTTCTCCTTGCATCAGCCTCACAAAATTCAGAGAAAGGAATACTTCTTTTAATTTCAGGGTCTAATCTTGCATATTCTGTAGCAAGTTCCCTCATGCCAGGGATATTGGTTTCTTTACTACCTCTAGATGGCTCTTCCCTAAATAGAAAAGGTGGCTCATTTGTTCTAGGGGTGGGCTCCCATGTGGTCCAGTTATCATTCTCTGATTGACTTGGAGATCTTTCCCTTTCATTCCCTGGATTTGTCCTAAGATTGCCTATGGTTGTTGTTATGTTTTGTAGAGCCTGAGTAGTTTGCTCCATAAAGGCTCTAAACTCATGTTCCATGGCTGGCAGGAACATGCTTTGATACCACTAATGTTCCCTTTTTATCAAATGCCCTAGTTTGCCCAAAAATCAAATTTCCAAGGAAGTAGGAGATGGAATAGGGTTATGTACCAACTTAGATCACCCAAATTGAGGTCCTGCAAACATGTTAGATAATCATTGAAACATAATTAAACAAAACATAGATCTCATTACTAGGGTTTGGGAACATTAACTGGATTATAAAATAAACATAACTTAATGATGGATCTCAACCATAGGGTGGCTCGGACAAAGGGGTAGGTTAGGGTGCCTGAATGTTCACATATAAAGAGATTATATGATCACATATAAAGATTATGCATAGTTGCCCCTATTAATATACACAATCAAAATTATATGAACATATGATTCTTAACTAACCCATATACTTTTCAAAGAGTAATTCGAGTAGTCATCATATCGTTAACTAATATTCTTTCCATACCAGATCGCAGATAGATTATTAATATATGTCGGTTGTCGATGTCTAAATCTATTTGGTCTTCCTTCGATGATGATCTGAATCTAATTCCTTCAATCCCCCCTTTTGAATTGCTAGGATGATCTTTTTATATCCTTCTTCCATGCTAGAGAGTCATGCTATTTGACCGCTGCCTTTTCATTCGACTTTTGCTAAGAGACGCCTTGTTTGATTGAACCGTTTCTCTTAATTAACTAATAGTTTGTGAATAGGATCGTTGCACAATAGGAGAGGAAAGGTTGGTCCCTTGAGGCTGATGTTGTTCGATAATTAACAAACCCCACTGTATGTTATAGGCGATCAACGCACATTGTTCGATTTTATAAAATTGTGAAGTCTTACTTTGTAAGACAATTTTATATTTAGATTTGTGTTGGCATTGAGTTGTCATTGATGTCAACCGGTATTGCAGGCTACCAGTAGAGGTATGTCAACTCGGTATGAAGAAGACAGACTGGCGTAAAGAAGTTTGACGTGAAGGCCTGTCAACCAGTATGGTGGAAGACAAGTAGGTATTGAGACTGTCAATGACATCACCGGTAAGAGGTGATATGAAGTTGTGTGTTGGTATGACCAGTTGTAACCGATATAAAGGCTGGCTGTTTGCTTGTGATAATATTTGTGATAAAGAGGCAGAGTGACAAAGAGATCACAAACCACTGGAGGTGAAGTTGTGCTACCGGTGTAGTGTACACTACCGGTTAGCAGCAAGAGAAGATCTCACCGGTAAGGGCTTGTGCCGGTATGAATTTGATGAATGATCAAGTTTAAACCGACCTTGTGTCGGTGAGCTGAGTGTATGCCGATGTGATGCCACATGGAGCTGAGGTGGCGAGCATGTAGAGGTCGGTGAAGTTTCCATTGGCATGGTTGTTGGAGCAGTTAGTCGACATTAAATGAAACAGCTACAAATCACGGGTCGATAACAAATTGATGCGGCTCAAGGAAGAATGAACGACAGAGAAAGATCGGGGAGTTGTTGGCACTTGGATCAAAGCAAGGAAATCAGATTGCAAGAGGACCTCGAGAGGGAAATAGTTGGGTCATAAATGAGTCGACAAATTTCAAGGCCGGAAATCATGGTCGGGTTTGCTATTTTTGGTAAACATATTTTGGACTGATGGAAAACGCGTGATGGCTTATTCCTCCAATGCAGGTGTGCGATCCAAGGCGGATCGGATCAGATTGGATGCAGATTTGGTCGGAAGAAGGAAACCCTAGCCACCCTCTGTTTAAATTGGTTTTTGGTGGGAAAGCTTTAGTTTAAATATGGCAAACTAAGACAGATAGTGTGGTTGTTGAAGGGCGAAGAAAAGAGTGAAATTGCTGTTTGAAAGTCATAGAGAAAAACACTTGAAGTGTTTTTGTGTGTGAAGATTGTACCGGTAAGGAGAAGAAGAGTAAATCGGTGTAAGGAACAAACCGGTAGAGTGAGCATAGAATGCAGAGGTGACAAACTGAAAGAAGCAGTACCTGATAGAGAATGATCTAGTGCAATTTAATTTCAGCAGAACAGAGGGAGAGAAGATTAAGGAGAGTTGGAACCAGCAAGAAGGCTAAGTTGCTGTGTGTGTTGAGTTGATATAAACCGGTAAGATAGAAACCAACGGTGCAAAGCTTTGAAAGGTTGCAAAACTTCATTTGTAGCAAGGATCCCAATTGTTTATCTGAGTTTTTCATATTGTTTACACTGAGTAGGTGCTTAGTGCAGGGTTTGTAGCTCCTTTAGGTTGTAGCCTATAAATTGTGTAGGGGTTGGTGCTCCTTTGAGTTGATGCTCATAAATCAGGGGTTGGTGCCCTAAAATTTGTAATCAGAGCCTTTCATTGTGAGGTTGGATTGGAGCAAGTGATCTCCAGCAGCTATTCTCACCAAGGTTTTTCCCACATAGGGTTTTCCTCGTACATCTGGTGTTATGTGTTGCATCTTCATGTGTGTGGTGTATTAATCGTTTAGTTATTTCTCCTACACACACTATTTGCATTGCTTTGGTAACCAGTCTACATCTTGTGTATCTCATATTGAACCGGTATAGCTTTGACTAAGTAAAAACTGTTTAAATCACTGATTCACCCCCCTCTCAGTGATCCATTGTGTCCAACAATTTGCTGATAAGGGATGTGAGATTGGGGGGCATGACATCAAACTCGGGAGGAAAATAAAATCCTAATAACAAAAATGTAGAGAACAAATAGCAAAGAGACTCTGGTTGAAGACACGTTTAATTTTGTTAAGAGTCTTAGAGTGGTTGGGATGGCTGGAAATTTGATCAAGGTCCTCCACCTGATCTGGGCACTGTATCAAAGATGCTTTTATTTTTACTGCTGTTTGGCAAGACATCTTTTTTTGGTGCATTTGATTATGTGATATATATGGTTGAACATAGTAAATTTTGTGGTTTTATGCTTCATTGATTTCAGTATGTATGAGCTGCCATTTTCTGCTTGGGCCGTGTGGCCAATATGCTTTGGCGTCTGATACGTTTGCACCCAATATTTTGGTTATATCAAGAGCGTTGTAATTATATTAGAGTAATACATACAGGGTTGCTTCAACAAAATAAATCAACAAACTAATTGCCCTGTCAATACACTTAGAATTTAAGCAGTCAGCCTAAGGATATCCAAAAATGACAAAATTATAACAACCTATATAAGATTTACAATACACTTGATCTATAACAGACATAAATTACATATCAAAACACGAGATGCCTGTTATAATGCTTCTGCTGGTGCAAGTCCAACACTTGAATGCTTAATCACTGGATCATCCATAATCCATATTATCATTATGGTCTAGGTAATCCTGAATGTGAATCTGTCTTTTAATAATAGAATATGAAAAGTTGAGAACCGATGATTGACTTGATCCAGATACAGAGGAGCACTGGGATGATATTTTGTTGGCTGAAGAGTTTATTCAGTTACAAGTACGACATATTATGTATAGAACCTATACATTATTTGATTACATTAACTTTACTTTTTTATATCAATAAGTTTTTGACACTAAAGAATAACATGGAGCAACAATCAGCTATCTTACACTGCCTGTTCAAAATATTAAATAAATTAAGCTAATCAATATTCTGAATTCAGAGTGCAGAAAAACAGGGGCATTCATCTGTCACTAGGGTTAACATGAAAAGACCAAAAGAATCACGTTTGGAAAATGCTTTATGTGCACTCCCACCAAAGTAAGTTTCTCTGTCTTCCAAATTTCTCTTGTTTCAACCTCAGAATCTTTGAGACCTATTTAGACATGTTCAGTTTATGCCTAATTATAAGTCTATTTTCTTTGTGAATTTTTTTTATGTTGTAATATCTTACTTTATGATCGTAAGCTAGTGAACATGTCTGGAAGAAACATTTAGCACTGAAATCATCCAAACTTCTCTAAATATTTAGGTTGAAAACCTCAGAAGAGTTGGAGCAAAAAGAGCTCGAAAATCTGCCAGCATTCAGCGCTGGAGGAATCAATGGGAAGGTAATATAAAGCATTGGGATGCCTGATATGAAATTTCATTTGACAACTTTTTCTGACATCATGTTTGGTTTTACTTTTGTAGAGGTGTTGTAGTAAGGGGTCTATGGGAATAGTGCGCGTTGAAAAACACCAAGCCACAACACCAGTGGTATTGTTACCATGCTATTCAATTTTCGCTTGTTTTTTTAACACTTATTTAAGTGGTATTCTTTATAGTTTATCCTATAAAGAAGCTAATTCCTTCAAAACTAAGTTGACATATCAAGAATTCCACTTTGCAGCAAACAAACACATTCCAAAGTTTGATGCAACCGTTGAATTATGTACAAATATTTGCTTTAATCACTTTTATATTTGGAGATATTTTCTTTTGAAGAAATAATGTATGCTTTGAGATGCATAGTCATCCATATATATCCTTATCTAAAAAATATTAAGATTGAAAACACCTCACTGCTTTGTGCTTTTTTTATCAGTTATTAGTAAAATCAGAGCCTCAGTTTCCACTTCAACAGGCTACAAAACCTCAACCTTTTAATCTTGCAACAGAGGTTTGTGTTTCCTTAATCAGCTTCCATTTTAGATATACTTTTGGCCTTTTTAAATGACAGAACCTTAACATCATTGTTGTTCTTTGGAGTCACATGTTACATGGAATATACTTATGCCATGTGCATTTCAGGATCGGGGAATAGAAAAAGAGAGAAAGTTTATCTCACAATTGCAAGAAAATGAACGAAAGGAACAAAAGGCGCGGATTCCAAAGGCCAATCCACTTCCTTATAGTACTGATTCTCCAGTAGTATGTGAATGGAATACCTAGAGTATGAAAAGTCCCATGCTTTTTTGGTTCTTTGTAACATATGCCTGATTGTTTGCATGTCTCTGTCTCTTCTGTGTGTCTTTATATGTGCATGCAGATCCCTCCAAAGCCACAATCAAAAGAATGTACCAAGCCAGAACCCTTCAAACTTGAGAGTGTAATAAGACACGAAGAAGAACTTAAACGTATAATGGAGGAACATAAAAGATTCTTGAGAGAAGAAGCTGAAATGAAGAACTTCCGAGCTAGGCCTATTATGAACAAGTAAGATATGCTGCCATCAAATGGCATATGGTAGATTTCAGTTTTATTAGAGCACTTTCTGATTTTTTTGATGATTTGGGTGGTTCCATATCGTGGTGGTTGTTCCCAATAACATACCTCATATGGAGAATGGTATAGAGTTGTGTAGATACATTGGACTTGGTAAAGATTTCCCTCAATGTCCATTGTGCTTTGAACTTTTGAGTTTTTGGTATGCATCATGAACTTTTAGTAATGGAAGGGAATTTATTCTAATCCAATGTCCTTTGGGTGATGTACAATGTGATGTTTCAACAATACAATGGTGTTTACTTCATATTGTTTGATGTCAAGGTAATAGCCAACATATGTGCTGTCTTTTTTCTTACCCTGAATTCTCATATTGTCCTTAAATAAAAGTCTCTAGTTTGTCATCACCTTGTCCACTGTAGTCATCCTTTGTGTGAGGAGTGAAAATTAAAAACAAAATAATAGAAAACTGATGGGACTCATTGTGAATGTAAACAAAATTAGAGGGAAGGAGGATTTTCCTGGAGGTTTTGCCCTGTCCTAGAAGTGATCATGGTCTATTTTTACTGTAGAAAGATTGAGGACAACACATGAACTCTCCTTAATGAACAATTTTAACTAGAATGAATATATAGATCTGATGCTTTGTCAACCTGATGATCTTTTTGGATTGTGGTTATGTCAGCAATAAATGGAGTAGAGGGAACATATTCCTCAAGCTACATGTAATTGTTTTGCATACATAATGCGAATGAGAAATATGAAAATGCAGGAATAAAATGAAAAATATGGAACACTACTTTTGTTTCTAAGGAAAAATAAGTAATACGAACACAAGATGGTAAACATCTTTGAAATGGATCCAGTTGAATATGCTTCTCTGTTTTATGGTTACACTAAGCAGTCGAACTGTCCATAAGTAAATGGAGGTGATAGTCTAAGACCATTTTAATAGTTCTCTTTAGATATTGTGGTGAAAATTATTCCCTTCCTGTCTGCATCTGCCATATTGATTGCTGCCTTTAAACATGTGTACAGTTAGCATGCAAGAAATTCATAGTGTTGTTTCTTGCTTATTGCCTCTATGAACAGGTATTAAAAGGGCAGTATTAGAAGAATTTATGTCCTACTGCACAACTATATAATTATTCAAACTCAAAGTGGTTGCAACATACATCAGAAGATCTGGAGATGATGCTCCATCAAAGCCGGTCTCTGACCATGCAGTAAAATTGACCATCAATATAATGAGTAAACTCATTTCTTGCTGATCTTTGTTTACATTGATAGTGTTGTGGTTTCTTGACTGTTCATAGAGGGCAGAAAATATGCCAATTAAGCAGTTTCAGATGAATCTCAGTGTGATTAGTGGTATTTCAGTTTTTGCAAATAAATGAACAAATTCATCACCAATTATATTCTTAGTCTTAAGATATGGTTGTCTGACTCAAAAGCAATTTCCAGGCTTCAACTATTAGAATTGTTTTCTTCATATTCAATAATAAATTTCTTAATCACTATTTTTAAGGTCTTTGGACATCCATGCCTGTCTTGTGATTAAGTAATCATTGATAAATAAAGAGCATGTCTCTTTTGTGATCAAGTATTCATTGGAAAATATCTATTTTGGTGCAAATGCAGTTTCACCAAAAATGTTTGTAGGAAGGTAAGAATGCCACTTACAGAGGTGCAGGAGTTCAACTTGCGTGTGGATAGTCGTGCTATTCAACGTGCAGAATTTGATAGAAGGGTATGGTGTGATAATCTTGTTAGTCGATGGAAGCACATGCTCAATGGATGATATGTTTCTAATGAATTATCTCTACTGTTGGAAATAATATGCAGATAAAGGAGAAAGAAATTTTTTATATGAGACTTAAAGCTGAGTCTGAAGCTGCAATGAAGGTTAGGGGTTCCTACTTTGATGTTTGATGTTTATTTTCCATTTTATTTATTTATCTTGCTGGTCTACCATTGTATGAGTACTTCCTTTTTCACAAATATAACATTTCTATTTTGTAAAATAAGGTCTATAGTTGCCCTTAAAACATGCCCAGAAAGAGTATACCAGAGCATTATCGAAGTTGTCTGGTGGGGGAGGCACTGTTCAGTGACAGAAGCATGAGAATATCAAAAACTGGAGTAACTAAAATTTTCTTTACACTTATGCCATACTATCAATGCTATGTAAGTGGAATAACACCACGATTGAAACATATTTGTGAGGTCATAAGTTAATATTCATTTTTTATTGGAAGTCTTGCCTATGGGGGAGTTAACCGTCCTGGCTTAAGTTTACTTTCAAGAGCAAGTGAAAATGTAATACTGTACCAAACTTTGTACTACTCATTATGCTTAGAGGTGTAACAGGTAACCTATTGGCAGCAGGATATGTAAAGGCATGAGTGGATAACAAAGCTCAAAACATTTTAGAGCTGCCATCTGAAAAAATAAAGAATATGAAAACAATATCATACATACAAGATTCGTTATTCTACAAAACTAAAACAATGAAAAAAATGGAGAACAGAGAAGAAAAAGATGAAAAAGTGAAATAGCAGGTATGATTCTATATATATAGATATAGATATATATTTCTGCAGCAGCATAAAAAAAACAATTAATCTACACACTACACTCTATAAGATGTTATTTTAGCATTTCCCTATTTTTAGCAGAATTAGTATTTTAAAGGATTTAAAAGAGTTATTTAGAAGTATAATTAATTTGCATATGTATTTTACTGATTACACCATGGTAAAATAGTTGTTAGCATCTTCTAGATAGATGTACTTAAAGATATCAATCAATTAATTATAGTAACATTTATAATATAGTACTATAAAATCAATTAATTGCAATCTTTTATTTATTTAAAAATATTTTTATCTAACTAGCATAGATGACAAAAGATATGAGTCTTGAGACACCTATCAATCTTTGTAACAAATTTAATTAATAAATATCACATGTAATAGCAATTCAAACAATTAAAAGTTATTTGATCTAAAACCAAATTTAACAAAAAAGAAATATAGACTCTACAAGGACCATTTTGGGTATACTACAGCTTGTGAATATACTTGATAAATGATTTTATTTAAACAAAAAGTCGTTTCAATATTTTCTTTTTGGTTTTTACTAAGTCTGTTAGGCCAGTGCTGCTGTTTAAACTTTAAATTACCTTCTCGACCTGGTACAAATTTTGTTTTTCAAAATTTCCCTGAAGCTTAGTAACAGGGCCCAACAGATTTGCGCAAACACCTGCCAGCATTCAAATCACATCACAACTAACTTTGGATTCAACCAACATAGCATACCACGGAGAAATTGCAAGAAGCTTTGAATTCCTAAGGGGTAACTGCAGATACCTCCATCATATTTTCTCTTATACATAATCTTTCCAGCCCTTCTCCTTTGGGCTTCTTTCTCTGTAGCTGGCCATATTTTATGTATTGGAAAGTGTAATCACAACAACTGATGTTGCAGTAATCAGAACTGCAACCAGACAGGGCAATCTGCAAGATTTAGTTAACCTTATCTGTCCAGAATCCAGATCATCAATTTTATCTTATCTTATCTGCAGAAACCCATCCGTAGCTATTCAGTTTACTATATATTGTATTTTTCTGTGACTATTCTACTCACTCTCTTAGCAGAGTCCAGCTCTGTAGAGCTGTCAATAGCAATGAAGCTGAGTCTGTAGAAGGTTGTAATGATGTTTGAGAGATAGAGCATAGTCAGATGTAATGATGATTTTTGTGAGTATGAGCAGAAGCTCAGTCAAGGTGTTTGGATGAAGAGCAGAAGCTCACTCAAAAGTTTGTGAGATGTAATATGTTATCATAGTCAATATAAAATGGTATGTTTGTTTTTCTTGTTATTTGTCCTTCCTCTATTTCCAACAACTGGTATCAGAGCCAAAGAACCTGGAGACCCAGAAGTGGTGAAGTGTTTACAAGAAGAATCTGGAGGTGTTGATCTAGTTGTTCAAGAAGGGATTAGTATAAAGAAGGCTGCAGCTGTTCCAAAGAACAGACTACAGATTTGTGCCCATTGCCCATAGAAAGAGCATCACTCGATGGAAAGTGCGATTTCTTTACTTTCACAAGATGTGAGGGATTGCTCTACCACTGCAAGAATTGTTCAAAGCTTACATTCCAAATCTGAGAAGGAATCGCTGGGGAGAGGAGATTGCTGAAAACTATTTTTTTGTTGCAGCCAGTTTTATAAAGAGAGGCAAGGCCACTGTAGCTGGTCAAAATAGTCTAAATGTGAAGATTGCTGCAAGCCGTTGAAGCCAAAGCTGCAAGTAATCTAGCTAGATTTGAGGATGAAGCCATCTAAGAGTTGTTTCAAGATTGTAGTGCCTGTGGCTGTAGAGATGTAGGTTGTTTGTAGTTTTTTTATGTACCTAGTCCAAATCACAGATTTTTGATTTTGCAAAGATCTAAACCAAATCTGATTAGAGGTCACAACTGTTGAAGTAGCAGGTCTGTGTAGAAGACCAAAATACCACAGCTGCTACATTTTACTAAAGTAGTTAATAAGTTGTGATAAGAGCTGCAGTTTACTAGGGTAGATTTTTGTTGTTTGTTGCCGCCAAAGGACGAGAGGAGATATAGTGTTTCGTATTTGCAGTGTGAAGAAAGAGCAGATTGGAGCTGAAAGCCAATTGGAGCTGAAAGCCAGATTGTAGCCTTTAAGAAGGCATTAAAGCCATCGGATGTAGCTGTAATTGCAGTTGCTTCAAGAAAGAAACTGTAGAGGAAAGATCACTGCAGAGAAGAGGAGATTGCTCCTATTAAAGGACCCAATCTATAGTAATTGCAAGAAGAAAGATCGTTGGCTCGTAAGGAAGATCACAGATAGTTGATGTGTTTGGATCAGAGGTGAGAAGATCAGCAGAAGTTTGAGTAGATCTAGAAGAGCCAGCTGTAGCTGAAGAAAAAGGACTGCAGGACAAAAGGTAATACAGAAAGTATGCATAACAATAATGAGATGTAAATGGGCATAGGTAAGGAATCGTATTTTTGGGCAAATGTTTTAGTAATTTGGAATGCTTATTGTACCTAAGTTGTTTTAGGGTGTGCATGATCGGTTGTACCTGACACCCCAGAGATTTTATGTCCAAAGACGTAGAATTTAGCCATAGGCAAGTTTGATTTTCCCAAGGGTTTTGTAAACCCTGTTGAGTCAAGCCTGCATGGATTTTTGTGAAAATCATGTAGTATGTATCCTCTTGTGCATAGAGAGGATGTGGCATCAAGTTGTGGAATTATCTTATCTTGATGGTGAATCAGAGAAGTTAAATTTTTTATTAAGGAGGGAATGTGAGATAGTAATCTCAAAGTGTGAAGAACCAAAGTAATGTTTACAGGAGAGTTTAAAATATTGATGAACCATGTAGATGAAAAGAATTCCTACAGAACTAGTGAGTACAGAGGTTGGTTACCCCTGTATCTCGGTAGATGGTTCGCTTTTTATATCAACTCAATCAATTTTGATGCAGGTACAAAAGGAGAAGCATTCAAGTTCATGAAGAAAGCCCAAAGTAATGAATCAGAAAGTGTGCGCATTATAAATCAATTTCCCCGTCATGATGGTTCGTGGTCAACAGAAACCACTTTAATACAAAGTTTCATGGTCAATAGAACCCACTTGGTTGCAAAGTTTATGGTCAGCTAGAAACCATTTGAGAATTGTATTGGTTAGGGGTAACCGCAAAATCCCAAGGTGATTATGATGAGGGAAAATCAGAAAAAAGAAGTAGCACACTAAAGCCCAGTTAAACAGATCTTGTAGAAGTCTTGTTGAAGATCTGCAGAGATAAAGAAAAGGTTGTTGAAGAGAAGATGCATCTATTCTCAAAGGAGAAATCAATGGTTTGTATGACTGTTGTAACAGTTGGAGGAAGATGTAACAAATACGAAGATAGCTGATAGTAGTTTTGATTAAGGGGGGGTATTGGAAAGTGTAATCACAACAACCGATGCTGCAGTAATCCAAACTGCAACCAGACAGGGCAGTCTGCAAGATTTAATTAACCTTATCTGTCCAGATCATCACTCTTGTCTTATCTTATCTGTAGAAGCCCATCCTTACCTATCTAGTTTACTATATGTTGTATCTTTATGTGACTATTCTACTCACTCTCTTAGCAGAGTCCAGCTCTGTAGAGCTGTCAAGAGCTATGAAGCTGAGTCTGTAGAAGGTTGTAATGATGTCTGAGAAATAGAGCTTAGTTAGATGTAATGATGATTTTTGTAAGTGTGAGCAGAAGCTCAGTCAAGTTGTCTGGACGAAGAGAAGAAGCTCATTCAGAAGTTTGTGAGATGTAATATGTTATTCTGGTCAATATAAAATGGTATGTTTATTTTTCTTGTTATTTGTCCTCCCTCTATTTCCAACATTATGTCCGGAGATTCTTAGAAGATAGTTTTTCCCCTGAAGATTCAATAATTTTTACAAAGTTACTAATATTCCATAATGACATCAATTTGATTTCTTTATTCAGAATATATGTTCTTTTATCTTCTTCGTGATAAACATCTGTTGGAATTAGTTGTTACTCCTTTTGAGGTTGACAATCATCAGCAATCTAATTGTGAAGAGCATATTTAGGACTACCTCGAACATTGTTCAATATTTTTCGAAGTTCCATATGGTTACTATTGCTGTGTTGATAATACTTTTCCTCACAATCCCTATCCATCCTTTTCTTCTCTGATTCCAGGTGGGTTTTAACAAAAGATTGCCCTCCTAACTTGCATCATACAGTCACAATCAATGAATACACCTCTGTGTGTGGGCCATTAAGTTTTAATAGTCCTTTACTAATCTATTAATTGAAATTAACTCTGGTTTTGATCATTGAATTTATATGTTCATCAAATGTACATTTGGATCTTTTAACTGTGATCAATTGTATACTTATTTTCCGGCTTTCATGTTGTAATAGCACAGATGTTTCAGAGTCAAGTTTCTGTGTACAATTACCTAAATGGCTAGTTTTTTGAGATGCAGTTCAGAGCATAATAAGATTAATGAAAGTTGTGAACTGTCTAGAGATGAATTGTGTAGGTTGGGAAGAGTCTACGTTGTGCTAGTTCTTACTGAACGGTAATCTAATAGAAAAAGGGGAAGAAAAATTGCTTTGTATGGTCATTTGTTGGAATTGAATGTTCCATGATTTGCTTTCTTCCACTCAATTGACCTAATCTTATTTAAATGCCTTTAATCTTTAATACATTTCCAGCAGCTTTGCTTGCCCATTGTTCTCCCAGATTGCTTTACTCAAATCAATAATAATTACTAGATTCACAACTTAATTCCTCACAAAGTGATTCTTGCACC
The DNA here is from genome assembly GCF_030272615.1 of Cryptomeria japonica. Taxonomy (NCBI): domain Eukaryota; kingdom Viridiplantae; phylum Streptophyta; class Pinopsida; order Cupressales; family Cupressaceae; genus Cryptomeria; species Cryptomeria japonica. Next base: position 49,493,361 of record NC_081410.1, read on the forward strand.
ATCTCATGTACACAAGCGTGTAAAATAGTATGAAAGAAACTCTTCTTCATTTTATGGTTGGCCCTTTTGTCATGCTTCGACACCACCAACGCATTTCTAGTTGTGGAATTATATGCTTTGCCAAGGGAGGAGGCTTATCTTGATCCTAGTTACTTTATCTGGTTCTGCAGGCTGGACAAGCAATTACAACAATAGATTGGAAACTCGCCTTGTTATGTTTTGTATGGGTTCTTAGGTGACTGTGTTTCTTCCGATACTTTTCTTGTTATTAAGAACTCACTTAGTCTTCTATATGGTAAGCTGAAGATGCCTTCTGCTCATTTCGTGCCTTTAGATTGAATTTACTGTTTGTTTCGTAGAGTACATGGGGAAGCCTATCTTGGAAGTAACTCAGAGAGTGATGTGTATTTCTTATTTAAGGCTTTACATATTCATGTTATCCATGGAACGACTTGAAATGTGTTGATGGCAATCACGCTACTCGAAAGTGCATTTTAAGGAATGTAATGGTGTAGAACAGTGAACTAGATGGTACAAAAACCCTTTTCAAGGTTTTAGATTCATTGCATGCCATCTACCAATATAACTATAATTACTGTCATCAAGTAATTTTCAATTGTGCAGGCACGTGAGGAGGAGGCTATTAAAAACATGCGGAAGGCTATGGTTCCTCATGTCAGACCAGTGCCTGACTTCAGCAAACCTTTTGTTCCACACAGGTGATCATGAGGTGCTGTGGGAAACTTTTTTGCAACTTCATGTTTATTTTATTGCAGTTCATGACTAATGTCCATACAATTTTTGGCAGAGCATCAAAAGAACCTACACAGCCAAAATCTCCAAAATTTCATGCTCTCCATAAAGGCAATAGGAGCCAAAATCAAATGTACAGAAACATGACTCCACGCAATGATATTATTTCCAAGACTAAAGCTATTTCTTTGAATTGTGTGGTGCTGCGATACCATGTATATGATATTCTATCAAATTCTTTCTGTTGGGTAGTTTATCGGAATAACAATGACTATTTGCATGGACAGGAGGTAAATCTATCACCATAGAGCGTCACTGTTGCTGTAATATTTTGGTCACACGATCTCAAATAGAGGATTTGCTGCACCCTGAACTTTTCGCTTCAATTCAGCAGATTCCATTCCAAGCAAATTGAGGATATTGTGTGTGTTGATCTACAAAGAAATACATGACATTATTTCAGCTGCCATCTTTTAAGAGCAAACCATTAAAGGTAAACTTGGAAATATATTATTAAAGGAAAGAGATATCCTTGCGCTTTGCCTTGGCCTATTATAAAATATAACCAACATTTTGGGGTCAAGATCTATTTTGTATAATAAAGTTGTTTAATCACTTAATTTATCTTTTATAATCTTGCATCAACTTAATCAGACTACAATCTTAGCTTCTCGTTTATATTGTTGTTGAACTCAATTTTATCTTGGAATGCAAATGGAAAATTACTTTGGTTAGAAAGAAAGAAAATATTTTAACATCCATGAAGCTAAAAATAGTCTATGGGACATACTACCTCATAAATTGATTTATGCATTTCAGCCCTTTTCCTATGCAACGTGATGATGAGCGCCCCCAACTTCTCAACAATCCCCTCGTTAAATAAATTATCCCAAGAGCTAGCTACCAAGATATTTACATAACTGTCCATGTTGTCCTTGAAGGCATCGCTCCTAAAATGAAATGTTTTTCTGTTTCCACTTTTCTCAAAATGCAAAAAATTATACTCTTTCTTCCCAAGCTTCTCTTGGTCTTTGTCAATGTCCAGTTTCACAATGGAGTTGATAAGAGTTAGTTCTTAACTAAGCAATAAGAATTTTGGTTCCCTATGAGATATTGGCTCCTGTGTACACTTTTTGATGATGATTACAAGTGGGATCTTAAACTCTTCAATTTAATACTTTCTCTCTCTTTATCCAACTACACTTGTGGAACTTATCCATAACAAAAGCCTTTATCTCTTTACTATTCATGGGGCATATGTTCAAGTAAATATCACATTTACTAAACCATTTGCTATTTTCTTGCATACAAGTCTTCTTTCTTTTGCACAAAATGTCATTGAAGACAACCTTAGTCCATCTACCCTCTTCCATTCGCTCAATTATTTTTAAATATCTTATGAGTCACACCTTAGCAATTGCTTCAATAGAAGCAACCCCCATTTCAATCAGCATGATATCATAAGGGATTGAACTTTTTGTAATCAAACATTTTTGAATTTTCTCTATTTGCTTCCATTGTAAGTCAAAGTTATTGTTGGCCCACAATTTACAATCATAGAGTACAATTGGAAGTATTTAAAGCTCAAAAAGAGTTTGGGTGGTCGTCCAATCCCAAAGCTCTACCTCTTTGCACCTATTTTGAAAAGCATAAAATGCTTTCTAACCTCCAAAAGTTCTCTTCTTTCTACAACCTTCCCAACTTAGATTTTTGTTGAAGTCAATTTTGAGGTATTCGTAATCTGCCACTTTTTCGAGAATTTTGTTTGAGAAAGCCATCACTTTTGTCTTGCTAATATTGACTTCTATCCACACTATTCTACATAAATGCTCAAGGGAAAGTAACTCCACTCTTGCAAGCCAAGAGCAAATTTAGGAATCAAAATAAGATACAAAAGAAGCCTTAGTAATTGGATCTTCCACATTGCCTATAGATAAAGTATTATATTTTAATTAGGTGGTATATTTTTGGGGGATTTTCAATTGTTTAGTCTTGCCACCGTTGAGAACTACAAAGAACTAGCTTGAAAACCTATTTAGGATTGGCAAAGCTTATAGTTAGTACCTACACACACATATATATTCCTTGTCTTATAATTATTATCAATGCAAGATAACCATGACCAAACATATTTTAAGAAGTTTTCCTTTATTGGTGTAATGTCTGCCTATTCCTAGCCTAAGTTATATGATGTGTTGGTATTAATTGTATGATTGAGATGCTAGATGTATGTTGTGATGCTAGATGGTTGCATTTTGATGCTCTTGTTGGATGAATTTAATTTTGGAGATATTTTGTGAAATATGTGTATGTGTTACGAGCTTGCCCAAGTTATTATTATCATGTTTTTGTTCATGTTCATGTTCACATGCATAAATACTAATGTAATAGTCAAAGGCTACCATGATTGTATCATTTAAATGTAATGAAATTGTGAATATGATGTTAGACCCATTGGGTGATTATTCAATGCTTTAGCTATTGATGTTTATATTTAGTAGGTATGCTTGATTTGTGTGCTAAGTGGATACAAGTACAAGGTATAACCTCACCTAGCTCCACATGTTTGAGCATACCTCGACAGTAGTTATAAAGGGTGTCACATTGGTCATAATTATTTGCCTTACTCGTCATACTCAATACGAGTGCACTACCCAATTTGTTATCAATGTAGACTCGAATATTGTCTTTGGTAGGATTCTGGAAGACTCAACCCTATGTGAATGCCCAATATGTATGTGTTTTAATATTTGGTCAAATTAATTTTTTTTGTAAATTTAATATGAAAATATGCTTTCATGGATTTAAATGAATTGTTCGAATTGGGTGAAAAGAGCATAAATGAAGTTAAGTCATTTTATTTTTGAAAGGACCTTGGGTTGGGAATGCTTGTTAATAGTTAATTTGACCATGTGTATAAAGTGTTTTAATATTGTGTTTATATGGATTTAAATCACAGATTTAATTGTTGTTTATCAATTAGATGTATTTGTTAAATGTTTATATTAGATTTGGAGAATATTAGGGTTATTTGTAATCAATGGGAAAAATAGAGGAAATACATTATGTTATTTATATTTATTTTCAAAATGAGAATTGGAAAAGAGTAAATAAGAAAGGGGTTTTTCATTTTCATAATTGGATTTTGGAGAAGAAAATTGAGAAGGTGAAAATACTCTCTTTGGACTATTTTTGCTTTTGTTATTGTGGGAGCAAATGGAGGGCAAATTTGATGGGGTTTGAAGCAATGGATTAGGAATTGATGAGATAACCTTCTTGTACATGGATCTGAGCATTTGTGAGGTGTGTTTGAAGTTTTCTCCATTTCATTTTTTGTCAAAATTTGAGGTAGGTTTTTCATATCTTCTTGTTTCTCCATTCCTTCTTAATTTGAATGATTGGAGTAGAATTGCTAGAATGTTATGACCTCCCAACGCCTTTGATTTTTCAATTTTTCATTGTGTATATTTAATTATGTGAAAATTTTAAGAGACTTCCCCCAAATGCCATTATAATGCCCATTTTGGGGGGATTTGATTGGAAATCAAATTTTATGGTTTGGAATGGGAGTTGGGCATGCATAGAGCAAAAGGGCATCTTTAGATTTTTTAAATTTGAAAATTAACTTTTGAAGATTTTCTTCAATTTTGGAGTTTTTGAATGATCTTTCATTCAAAATAATTTAGAAAATTTGAAATCGTGAGAGATTAATGAATTATAATGTGAGATCAAAAGTCTCCTTTGTGAATTGTTGAATCAAACCAAATGAAGTTATGATGTAAAATTTATATGTGAAAATTATTGTTGCAGGGATTTTCCTGCCTCCTAGTTTGGATACGTGATGCTTTCATGATTTGGTTTTGCATCCTTGAACTACTCTTATATGAAGTGGTGGTTCACCTCTTGTGGTCATTGAGTGACCTAGCATTATGTATCGGTAGCTTACCTTGTCTCTTGTGAGGGATATAATGGTACTCTGCTTGGTGGGTACATGAGACTATTGTGATGGCCCTACTTTTCCCTATCTCTCGGAGTTAACTCATTTGGATGTGGATTGATACTTTATCTTTTACTTGTGTGAGAATGTGATTTTGATGTCTACTTGGATGTTGTTGGGAATTAAGGTGTCTCAACCTTAGCAATTTCAAATTATTTATTTATTATTAGTTTACATTTTCACATGGTTATTTGGCATTTGTGCTATTGAATAATTGTGCTTCATCATAAGGGGTGTGGGTTTTATGGGTTGGTACTTTTTCCACATCAAGTTATTAGTTGTCAAAAGATGCTTGTCAAGTGGTATAACATGAAAAGCCTATTTTTAGAGATGTTATGATAGATTTTATAACAATTATAAGGGCTAAAAATGGGGTGGATCATTTTGGACGTGAAAATCAATTATTATGACACATGTATAAGCATCCTTACATAAGTTATTGATGATCTATGACACATGTAAGAGTATCTCCTATTTTTGGGGTGTTCTTATGACAACATGTAAGGTGTAATATCATGTAAGAGACTATGTTTGGCATGTAGGGGTCATATGGATTTTTACCATGGTATTTTGGAACCATATTTTGACCCATGGTAATGTGGTATGGTGGTATTTTGAGCCCCCATGAGTCTATATATTAAGGGGTTGAGTTAGAGACAAGTATGAGTTTGCTCAAGTTTTGTTTTACAGGGGTGTGTGGGGGAAAAAGTGACACTAATCAAACATGCCCTAATTTCACTTTCAATCACACACTTGTGGAATACGAAAGAGCCTAGAGGTATCACACAATTGGCTACTTCTTTTTGTGGAAGAGAGAGCCACGGACTACCTATTAGGATTTCTATTCCTTTGTTGCAAATGATAGATAGAATGATGCAAGTTCAACTATTAACCCTAAAGTGTAAGTATGAACTAGTAACAAGATTGCAGAATTGAGTTTAAACAATGGAAAGCTATAAACACAAGGACAAGATAAGAATGCAGATGTGTATCCGGAGTTAAAATCTGAGTGAAAATGTTCGGGACGGGGGCGCGGGCGCCACTGTCCTGATTCTGCTCCTGAAACTGTTGTTTTGCAACCTGAAAAGCTGTCAGAAAGTGCTGAAAACTTGTTGTCTGATAGAAGGACCAGGGCGCCCAGGGCCCCTGTCCTAGGGACCAGGGCGCCCCACGCCCCTGTCCTTGTCTTTTGCTCTAAAATTTGGTGTGAAGTTTTGTCTCGGTCTGCTTCCGTCGAATCTGCAACTTGCGGCGTCGTCCGAATCCCGAAACCTGCACTTATGTCTGAAAAGGTATGGTGGGCGGCTATATAGGGTTTTGCCTTAGTCAAACCCCCGCTTTGGTGGTTTCCACCTCCACGAATAGCCAAGTTGTATTGTAAAAGTAGTGTGTGAAGACCTTGTGTGTGTGCAAGATCCTAAAATGCAAGTAAGCAAACTAGAGCAACCTAGAAAGTAAACCCTAATTGCTTGTAAATGATAATGTAAATGCTCCAAATCAAGATGCAAAGTGATCTAAAGCATGAATACAAATGACATAATGAGGCTTATGCAAAGACATGAAAACAACATGAAATCATACCCAACCCCAAGGAGGGGTACAAGCCAATCTTCAGTCGGTGATCCCCTATTGCTCTTCAATGCCTTCAAAGCCCTAAATGGATGAATGAAATTGATGAATGCTTGATGGATGGATGCTGAATGTTGTTGAAGTCTTCAAAGATCTGCTCTTTCGTTGCATAGAAGGTCCCTCAAACCAAAATTCGGATCCTTTCCAATGAAGAAAGAGAGCTCTTATATATGAAACCCTAGGTCTTAATTCCAACTTTTGGCCGACCTAGAGATTGAATCTCCTGCCAATTTCTTGGGGTTAAGCTTTATTTTATGATTGGATCGCACTCCTAAAATTTCGGGAAAAATGTCCGGGACCGTGTGCACTCCGGGCGCCATGGTCCCGACAACTTTTCGCCAAATTTTCAGGGCCGTCGGATATGATGGTTTTAGAGAGAATCCCGAAGTTACAGGTGATTTCGAGATGTTTTGACCCCCGAAATCAAGCCCCCAAGTTCAAAATAGGACCTAATTAGGGTTTTTGATTAAATGATGTATTGGAAGAATAAAATGAAAGGGGCACACTTTAATGAAAAGGGCCCAACTTTATGATATGGGAGATGATAAAATAGAACCTTAGACCTAATTAATTTAATTAATTAAGTGCTAAAGGGGAAATGCAATGCAAAATGCAAAATGCGCCAAGGCGGGTGCTAAACTAGGTGTGAAATTGTACCACTCTAGCAAGTGCGTACAATTTACGACGCTACAAGGGGTTATGTTGTTGGATTGAACAAAAGAGTGGATTTTGAGAGTTGTATTGTAATTTCATACTGTTGATAATACAAGTCTTTCATCTCTTCTTGGTGGAGTTTTTTTCGAAAGGGTTTCTCCATGTAATTATGGTGTCACATGTTTAATTTTTCTGGTGTTAACTTTTGATGTTATAGTTGATTTATTCCATATGATTAACATTGTTAAAATATAATTTATAATTAATTTGAAGCTACATATATTGTTGTTTACCTCTTTTTTTCTAACATTTTGTATCGAAACCTAGTCAATTATGTGTTTTGGATGGTAAAAGGGAGGTTTTTTGAGCTTTTATGGGAGTTTCAGTTGATCTATTTTTTGTAGATTTGTGTTGATATCATAATTTCAGCTTCATCTTGTTTGGACATAAAGAAGTTCAATAGAATGGTTTATCAGTTGTGGAAGTTGAAAATGGAAGATCTCCTTAAAGAACGAGATCAATGGGTGGCTATAACAAATAAAGAAAAACTTGAGAAACTTTTTGATGAAGACTGGAAGAAGGTGGATAAAAAGGCACGAGGTACTATCAAGTTGTGCCTTTCTAATTATGTTCTTTTAAATGTGACAAAATAAAATATTGCATATGCTTTGTGGAACTGAGTCAGTGAGATCTACCAAGCCAAAAGTTTGGTAAATAAAGTTTAATTGAAACAGAAATTGTTTTCTCTTAAGATGAAAGAAGGTGATACAATGGTCAAGCATTTGAATTTTTAATTTAGTTTTGCATCAAATAGCCTCTATTGATATTTTAGTTGAAGAAGAATATAAATGCATTACGCTTCTTTGTTCTTTACTTGATTCATGGGAAAATTTCATTCTTGCTATCATTGTTAACCTTGAAGATCCAAAAATGGATGCACCTGTAGGAGCTTTGTTGGCACAAAAAATGAGGAGAAAGACTATAGATAGTTCAATTGATGCTCTCAATATCAGCAGAAGGCCCAAGGAGAGGGTTTAAAGGAGAAAAGAATGGACCTAAAGACAAGTCTAAGGGTAGATCTAAAACTCTCGGTAAAAAGAATAAAGTCAAGTGTTGGAACTACGGAAAGAGGGGATATGTTAAGAAGGAATGCAAGAATCCAAAGAAACAATTTGATTCCTCTATAGAGAAATCCTCAAACTCAGTGATGATACTTTGATTTCTTATCTTCATGTAATGACTAAAGAACATTGGTTAATTGATTCAAGATGCTCGTACCATATGACCCCTCAAAAGGAGTAATTTTCCACATATGATAAATTTGTTGGAGAAATCTACCTCGATGATGATTCTTCATATCCTATAGTCTAAAGGGATAAGATTCAGTTGTGTTTCAATGATGAGATAATAAAATCTCTTTTAGGTGTTTTGCAAGTTCCAAGATTAGAAAGAAATTTAATTTCTATTTCTATATTGAATGATATTGGATTGCATGTAATATTTGACAAGCATGGTTACGATTTTATTTTATTTTTATCTTTCTAATGTAAAGGTAACCCTGTGACCCAATCCAACACCCAACCCGCCTTATCTTGGGCTTACTAACTGCCAAGTTGGGGCTAAGAAGGGATGGGTTGAGGTGAAACTAATCCTCTAGGAATGTGCGCAACCACCTACAAGCCAAGTGCATCGGGTAAACTTGAGCCTCAAATTCAAGTCTGAGACCAATGAGGAGCAAACCCATGACCCAAGCCAACTCTACTACTCCTGCGAGCTAAATATGCTTGCAAATTAGTAAGAGGAAACTTGGTGGTAGCAAGGGAGATAAGGAAAGGGACTTTGTTTAAGCTTAAATCCACTGCTATTGTCAAATCTTATAATGTAATTGAATTTGAAAATACTTTTATGTTGTGGCACTGTAGATTAGATCACATTAGTGAAAATAGCTTAAAAACCAAATAAAAAGTTGTTAGATGATTTTTCTTATAATGATGAAAGTTTTGAATATTTGTGAACATTGTGTGTTTGGTAAACAAAATAGAAAATCATTTCTTTGTGGGTTTGTTAGCTTTAGATATTGGGAAGTGCATAATGGTAAAATAATTAAATAAATAATTTAGATATCTATTTATTTAATTACGAACAATTTTAAGTGTATACAAATATCATAAATTATATCATATATATGTATGTATGTATTTATATATTAGATATATATAATGTATATTAATATTAAATATTAAATATTGGTATTGGATATTAATATTATTAATTATATTATATATGATATTATACTATATGATATATTATAAACTAGCAAATTAATTATCATTATATATAAGAAATTACAAACAATGAAAAAACATGCACAAAGAAACAAATATCCATTTCCTAATGGATATCCATTTTGAATTGATATTCATTTGGGACATATATCCATTTTTTCAAGCAAAATTTGCAACCTTGGGATTTCCCTTGAGATTGCTTTGGGATTTGACATGGAGATGTCAAACTTGTAAGTCAACAACAAAAACATATTTAGAAGTTTTCTTTAGCTTTCTAGACTTCCACCATGTGGTTGACAACTTTATTTTAAATCTAAATTTGGTGAAATGAAAAGGGTTTATTAGGGGAATCGTTAGATTTCCACCAATATAAATTATGCCTTATTTTGAATTTAATAAATAATTATCATTAATTTTCTACATGCATTGACTAAAGCTCTGATTGATCGGTTGATTGAAAAACAACTATAACTTTCAAACAATTACACATTTTTCAAATTTTAAAGATGTTGCACATTTTATGCTTCTGATGGCACGCCTTTTGGTCACCCAATTACTAAGAACTCACAAGCAATTGAAAATAAATGACAGGGCAATAATGATAAGAAGTTTAGGTATTAATCAGAAAAACAATTTACTTCATAAATAGGAAACAGAATGTGTTGCCCAAACAACAATTATATGCATCAACAAATCAGATTGAAACTTTATTCATTTTTGGATTCACCAGTTATTATAAACTATACTGATTCATACAAGACTCAATTTGACCACCCCCTATCAACACAAACTCCCTGCAGGCAGTTTCGACATATCCCCTTACTAGCCTATTCGACCACTCAAAACACTGACATTCAATCGGTATGTGTTCTTGGCCAATTCTTTCCAGACCAACGTCCTCTCTCCTAGTGCCAATCAACCGATTCTATTCTCATTTGACTAACCCCCAATACACATCAGTCACTTTACAAATAGAGGGAAAATTATGGTTCAGTTGGCTAACGGCTGCCAACATGACCTTGACAACCAACTACCATCACGGGCCTGTGTAACCAACTGCCAACGTGCAATTGTCAATTGTTGTTCGAAACTTGAATTTTAAAGTGAACATATCTTCCTATCACAATTAAGACAAGAATAGAAACATGGACAAACAACCTGTGATAGGAACAAGAATAAACTACGACAAAAGGGAATATAATTAAACAAAAACCAAAACCAAAACTCAAAGCAACGAAAAGGTGTGAGGAATTGGGGATGTTCACGAATTTTCTAATTTGTCGATGAGTTTATTCAAATTTTTTTAAAGTCTTTTAATACACATGTTAGAATTTAATAAAGATATTTCACTCTCTAAACCATTAATGTTTTCAAAAAAAAATTGTGCATTTTAACTAAATTATTTTGGTTTCAGAAATTTAGAGGTTTAGCAAAATATATGATCAATTGATATAGAACATCTAATTTTTACAATCCCCTCCAATAAATCAATTTCCTGATTTGAAGTAGATGACATTTCTTATAGACATTTTATTAAATAGTTCATGCAATTTATCTATACTTTTATGTTTTATGTACCACAACTATAGTGACTAATATAGTCTATCCTACATTGGCAATGAAATTTCAAAATCCTATTATCTATTCCCACGAGTTAGGAGGAAATGGAGATCCCTTGTGAGGGAATGAATCAATATTTATATTATGAGGATTCCATTCGTTAAAATACACCAACCTCCTTTGCAAAATTTCCCACCAAATGGACCAAATAACGGAGTTCCCATTTCAATATTGTACCCTATATAATAGAGTGCTTTCCATACTCTTTCATGGTTTGATATTTCTTAGTGTGTGTTAAGGTGCCCCAAAAAAGGAGGTAATAATCACCTTAACATTTTCTTTATTAGAAGATTCACAGTTCAATCTATTTTCAAGAAATGTAGGTTTATCAAATACATATGCACTTGCTTTAAAGTGGATACACAATTATCATCAACTCTAGTTGAGTTCCTTTTTGCATCTTTTTAAAATCTCTTTGGCATGTTTATTTTATTCACACATACCAATTTGAACATCCTTACCTTATGAAGATTCTAATGTATCCATATAAGCAATAAGAAGGCATTTGTTTTGAATAAGTTTTACCTTCATTTCTCTATTTTATTCTCACCATACATGATGACCATAATTTATGAGCCATTTGACATCTAATTAAATGTTGTCAAATTTTAATAATGTCAAACTCAAGGATATACTTTCAACACTTGCAGAGAGGTGAGTGTAAGCATTTGGAATCATGACCATGAATGATGACTATGACTTAATAAACAAATAGACATTACAAAAACATTCAATGATACTCATGGATGAGACTTTTTTATGTAGCCACAAGGTTTTCAATTTGAACCAAATGAAATCAATGGAAAGACAACTCACACGTGACATGAAAGATCAACATGACCTATTAGGGACCAAATTTATGATATGTTGATTAGAGAACATGAGAATGTTTTAAAATTTGTGAGCTAAAAAATGAGGATAAAGATTGTGAATTTTTGCTATACTGATTTTCATAGATTCAATAAAGATTGTAGCATTTAGAGAAAAAAACAACTTTGTATTCTCTATAAAATAATAGAGTTGTAAAAAGAATAAATAGGACACACTAATGAAAAAGTGGAGTATGTTGAATGAATCTAGATTTGAATAAAGGTTCTACCTAAGGTTGTGGCCACTGGTTGGTACCTAATTAATAGATCTTCTACATCATCTCTCGTGGATAAAATTCCTGTGGAGGTATTGTGGATCATAAGTCTTCATTGAGACCTCAATTGTTTTTTTTTTTAGGCATATGACCATGTGTCAAGGAAAAAGAAAACAAAATTGGAGAATAAAGCTACTAAATGCATCTTCATTGGTTACAATTATTGTGTGAACTAGATACGAGCTTTTGAATCCTATTGTACAAAAGATAGTATATAGTAGAAGTGTGATTTTCAAATAAATTAAGTGTTCTATTGACTATTGGAAATATGAGTTGTTTGATTGATATGTGAGTTTAGTTGTCACTAATGTCAAACTTGATTGTTTGGACAGAGTTTGGTCTGGATATGATCATGTACTGTTGTAGGTTTCTTTTTCTAGTGTTTGGTGTTGTTGTAGAGTTTGATGCTTTGGTGTTGGTTGTGGCAAGTTTAATATACATGAAAGAATTTTTAATGTATGCAAGAAAGAGTACTTAATATATCATTGATAAAATGCTTTGCATTCCTCCAACTGGTAAAGATTATGTTTTATGAATGTTGCATCGACTAGTTTTCTGATTCGTGGAGTGTAGAAGTTGATTGTTAGTATTCTCTGACAGTAAAGGTGTTTGTTAGATTGGTTCGAAAAGTCTTTGGTGGCCTTTGGATATGTTGGATATTATGTTGCAGTTTCATAAACATGTTTGTGTGGTTTGTGCAGTGTTGTCAGTTCAATTCTCGGGTGGTTTTTTGGTTTCACAAGTGAGCTATATTGGTTTGCACCTTGGTATATTCAATTATGTTATAGTTCGGTGTGTCTAGTTGGATTATCTTGTTTGGATCATACCTTTTGGTCTGGACATGCATTGAAGGTTGAGTTAGAACATTGTTATGGGTCTTACCATGTTGCGTAGAGATCCACGTTAGGTAATTTGAATTAGAAGATGTTTTTTGGCTGATTGAGTGCTAAGCCTTCTTGCTTATCTACACATTTCATTTGGTGCAACTTTGGAGGATGTGTTGGTGTGTGTGCAGTTCATTGGATTCAACTTGGAAGAATGTATTGTGATGTTTTTGGGTCCCTTCTTTCTCATGGAGTGGACCACTTTAAGTATTTTTGGTCCAGGTGGCTTATTTTGTGATATAATGTTTATTTTGTTCTTGGTTGACCCTCAATTAGGTATTTGATGATCTATCTTATATTTAAGGAGTGTGGATGTATGATTTGTTGGCAAGAGACAATGTATAGATTATCTCGTGTTGTCATTGATGACAACTCTAGTCAAAGATCCTATCCGCAATGTGTGATCAGATCCTACCGGAAGTCAGAATGAAGATTTGGTTAAGTTCGATGAGTTAGAACAGAGCACCCGACAGAATGTAGTGTATTGGTTGGCATTTCATTTTGGTTGAATATTTTGTGTTGCAAAGCTAGAGGATGTTAGTTAGATGTCTGGAGTACCTAATTCCAGAATCATAGCCCCTAGTGTTGATTCTTGAGTGAGTTGGAAGATCCGGTGTACAGGTTTTTGGATTAAATAATGTAATATGGCCGAAGAATGGTATAGTTGATCATTGTGCGGAATTGATGGAGTAATTTTGGTAAAAAAATTTGTGATCGAGGATGTTTAGCCAAAATCTGGGAAGCATGTGGACAATTCTTTTTGGTCTGCATATGCATTGGAGTTCAGATTGAGCCGACTATGTATGCACATTTCATTATTTCTATAGTGTTCTTGGAGCCGACATGTAGAAGACCTAATTTTATGTTGCGGATATAAAAGATCGATGGATATTGATCATTTTTGGTATCGGTGAGAATTTGAAATGTGGACGTGTGCAAGTGAAGGATTGGTGCTCCAGTAAAGTGCAAAATAGTGGAGTAGAGCAATATGAGTTGAAGTGTGTGAAGTATGTATAATGAGCTTAATTGAAATTATACCTTGGCATTTGTATATGCTATTTTTTTTAGTTCAGATGTTCCAATTATATTTTGTAAAAGATGTTGTAAGGCAGTGAACCTTTCGAGGTTGTTGCCTTTCTTTCTTTTGGGCAGTGTGCCTGAATGCATGTGTATTCCCAATGTAATATTTATATAATTTTAACATAGTATATTTATATTGTGGGTCTCATCCCCACCGTGGTTTTTCCCTTAACTGAGTTTTCCACGTATAAAATCTGGTGTTTTGGTGTTGTTGTTGATTGCTTTGTGTTTCTGCATTCTTCTTTTGTTCAATTGCATTAAGTGGTTAAAATGACAAATTAATAAGGTTAAAAAGTGCAGAACATTGATTCACCCCCCCCCTCTCTCTCAGTGTTCCTTGATTCCAACAATTGATATCAGATCCTAGTCCCTCGAAAGAAGCCTATCAACTTGAGGAGGATCCAGGAAAGTGAATCAATGGATTCTGGTAGTCTTCAACATCAGCTTGTTGTGGCACTTGAGAATCTTGATCAATCCCAAGCAAAGGTCCAACAAATGAAAGCGAAGCTTAAGGATGTTGAGAACTTCATCCAATCATTGAAAGATCAGTTGAGCAAGTCAAGAGAGAATAGAAAGGAACTTGTTGATAACCTAAAGGAGAAAGAAAGCCAAAACATTTATGACCAAGCCTTCAAAGAGAAGACAAATGAATGTGAGAAACTTGCATGAGAGAATGTTGCCTTGAAACATGAGATGGAATCCATAGTAATGAAATTGACCAAGGAGATTGAGGAAATAAAGAAGAATGAAGAGAATCTTAACCAGTCCTTGAAAGAAAAATTTGATGAATGCAACAGACTTGGTTGTGAGGTTGGCCAACTAGAGCACGATCTGCATGAAACCAAAGAAGAACTTGGAAAGCAGATTCTTCTTCTTAGATATGATCTTGATGCTGAAAATGAATACAAGGAAAATTTTAGGATCAGTTCAGCTAAACTTAATGAGATGCTTGAAAGCCAGAAGGATGTTGATGACATAAGAGGTCTTGGATTTGAGAAAGGTGGAAGCTTCGGATCTGGTCCAAGCAATTCTAAGTTTCGACATCAAAGGAACAAAGCTAAAAGGTCTCTGGTAAGGCAACCTAATGCTCATAAGTTCAATGGTAAATGTTTTGTTTGCAATAAATTGGTCATATGGCTAGTTAATGTAGAAATAGAATGAATTATAAAGGACAATCTTTCTCCAGTCAATGTTTTAAATGCAACAAGTATGGACATAAGTCAAATGAATGCAGAAGTATGGTGAACAACTTTCCAAATAAAAGGAATGTTAGATGTTATGCATGTGGTAGGTTTTGACATGTTGCTAATTAGTGCAAATCAAGAGGAAATCAATTGAATATCAGGCCTGGACAAAGAAATGTTGTATGCTACAATTGCAACAAATCCAGTCACATTGCAAGATTTTGCAAAAGCAGAAACATGAATAGAAATGGTTTGGTAGAAAAGAATAGGAATGTGTAGTCAGATGAGAAGGGGAAAGTGAAAGTTGAGGAGAACAGAGATCAGATGAAGAAGACATGGGTTAAGAAGAGTGATTCAGATATTGGAAACGGGTCCGCACCTAATTCTGGTGCTGCAAATTCCTCCGAGAATTAGATTGAAGCCTCTGCTCTAAGGGGAGTCTTCATGCAGATCTTTTCTCCCCTCCCAGATGTTGGTGCCGGAAGATCGACAGATTGTCAATAGTTGAATTATGGTGGTGCAGATGATTTTGAAGGATTTTCGGAAGAGTTTGACAAAATTAAAGAGCCACAAAAGATTTCTTGAAGAACTGTATGTGTATGCAGAGTGTCCGAAAATTTTAGGGCAAAGTGCATTTATTATACCCAAAAGTTAGGTGTATAGAAGATAAAAACTAACTTAATCACTTTATTTCTCACTTTGCATTTGAAAGAAGAAGAAGAGAGCGCTCTGTAAGAAGATCAACCAAGAGACCAAAGCATCAAAGAGATTTCTCAGGCAAAAACCTAATCCAGCGGTAAAGGTTTTTATCGGTGAAACCTTTGAAGTTTGAAGTTTGAATTTCTGAAATGGTTGCCTCTGGAACTGCAATCCCACTAGTTGTGGATATCACTGAGAGAGCTTGACCAGATTTTAAGAAGCATCCATTTATCTCCATGGAAGATGATCTAAAGAGTGCATTTTCATCGGTTCAACACGATGTTTTGCACATCAAATATATTAGGGTTTACACACACTGCAACATCAAGGAGTTAGGAAGCTCCCATCTGTTGAATCTTTATAACAAGCAGTTGATTAATGGAAATTTCAGGCTAAAACAAGAATTTTAAGTATTAGAGGATAAGGGTTTTGTACAGTTCACCAAATTTTTTATGTTTGATGAAATCAAATGGGTCTAGTATGTGCTAAGCAGAATGCACGACGAAATTATGTGGTTAAGCAAGCTTTTCAAAATCACCAGAAATGCTATTAGGGTTGTAACAAGATTGTGTTCATCTAGAGAGCTGCCATCATTGAAGTCGATAAAGAACCAGATTGTCACGAACGCAACCAATTCAAGGTTTGACAAAAGAGCCATGACAATCAATGACATTTTGGAGTATGATGTCAGATTTGCCTCAATGGTGGTTGGATACAAGATTTACTATTCCAGTAGAGAGAACTTTGCATCTAGAACCGCCTTATATGCTGCTTATTAGATGATCTGAGAGAACAAGAAATATGACCTGTGTGAGTTGCTCCGCAGTGAACTAATAAAGAATTTGGTAGAAATAAAGCAAGACAAGAAACATTTGTTCTAATATGAAACTCTGATCCTGTGTCTATTTTTCTACTTCATGAAAGAAGTTCTGAGAGTTGGACAAGTCCAATGGGCCTATGATAGACCAGTGGGAGTGCAAATCAGAGAGTTACCGTACAATTCTGGTGATACTAAGGCCCAATAAGCTATTTTATGGGGCTATTTCAAGAACTTTTAGAGTGAAGTGCATGATAGGGAGATGATCCCTAAGTCAATAGTTGAAAAGTATCAGGACACCATTTGCTTCATGGTGGGTGCTAACCAATGCTTGATGGAAGTTGTTGAACCAAGGACTGTATGGATATGCCCATGGGGTAATGAGGTTGATGAGAAAATATTGGAGCTATATGCTCAACATTTATTAAGCAAACTAGTAGATCTCTATTAGGATAGATTTGGTACCTATGTTGAGAAGAGCTTGAAGCTACACAAGCAATTCAAGAAACTGGAAATTGAGAGAAAAGTGAGGAAGGAAGTGGAAGCATATGTTGAAAGCATTGAGATTACCAAGGAGGCTGTCTAGAAAGCAAGGAAGAGAAACATTCTATTTGCAGAAGAGCATGTCAAGGAGAAGAAGGCCAAACTGAAAGTCTCTGCTTCTAAGCCGAAGAAAACTAGAAGTATTGCTCCCTCCTTCGGTCCTATTAAATCATCCAAATCATCAGCCATGCCATATGACAAAGGAGAGAAGAGGAAGAAAGTAAGATTTGTGACTGTGAAGAACGATGAGGAGACACAATTTAATGATGCAGTTAAGGAGGTAAAGGCCAAAGCAACTAAGGCCACTAAAGTTGCTAAGGAGAAGCCTTCCGATGGAGACAATCCAAGCACGAAACCAAAAACCTCCAAAATAGACAAGGTAATTAAGAAAGTAAGATTCACAATTAAACCCCAGATGTCATTAGATGAAATTATAGATGAGGTTGTTAAGCATGGAAATTTGAAGCCAATGTTTGAATGGTATGACAATTTTGATGATAATGGAAAAAGTACTTTAGAGGAAGCTACTGTTAAGTATTTGAATGACTATAGTAGGATCTAATAGAGATAATGTCAGAAATCCTCAAAAGTTTGTATGACATTTTAGAAATGAGAAGATAAACTGCAAATAAGGAAGATGAAAGATTAAGAGAATATGTGTTAGTTAATAGATGCTTTGTGATATCTAAGGAAGAAATTAACAGAATTCTCAAGGAAGCCAAGAATGAGTTCGGGAGCAAAACCAAAGTCAATAAGATAATGATTGGTAAAACAGATGAAGTCATAAAAGACACTGAGAAAATGTTGAGGAAAATATTGCTTCAAAATTAGTATGAAGTTATCCCTGAGAAAACTCAAGATGATGCTCCTAAATCTGGTCCAGAAACTCAGAGCATGCCATCCCAAGGTGAGCAAACAAAGGCTGATACTCATTCTATTCCAAAAGCGCAGATAGTTGATCAAGTAGAGGTGAATATTTTGGAAGAGACTAGAGATGAGGATGTGGCGGATAAGGGTGAAGAAAAAGCAGGAAAAGGAGATGAGGTTGAGGATACTCTGAGTCCTTCAGTTGACATTGTTGATTAAACTGAGATACCTAAAATGAATGCAGTCCCCACTGAAGCTGATATAGAGAAGGTAGTAGAGAAGGAGAAGGTTGAGGTTAAAGTTGAAGTCGATACTAAGGGCAAAAGCACTGAAGCAAGAGACACTGCAGGGGTGGTGAAAGGTAAGCAAATTATTGATGATCCAGAATTTGTCCAAGGCCCAATCAACCTGACCACTCTATCCCCCATTTAGAAGTTGCAATTAGCTTCATTTTCACAAGCCAAGGCAAGTGAAGATCTCCTAAAGTCTCACACTGAAGACAATGAACTAATTACCCTTGCATCCGGTGTCCTTGAGAAGATAATGCCTTCTTATGTCAAGAACAAGTCTGACACTCCATCTGAAAAGTTGAAGATCTTGATCAACTCAGTGGATACTCATTTTGAGTCATTGGAGAAATTAGCTGAAGTGAAGGTCTACAACGAGTTTAATGCAAAAAGGCTCGGGACATTGAAAAGAATGATGGCCAATGATAGAGTCACATTAGATACTTGTATTAAGAGCATTCAGGATGCATTATCTGGAGGAGGTAACATTTATAAATCATGTCTATCATTGTCAAAGTTCATTGAGGATATTGAAAAGAAGTCCAAGGAGAATGAAAAACAATTAGCTGGAATGTCTCAGTCATTTGATCCTTTCAGTCTCTGCGGCCAATCATGAAGATCAGGTAATATTCTTACTTGATAAAATCAAGAGTTTTCGCCATGAAAAGGAAAGAATAATTGACAAAGTTGGAGAACTGCAGAGTCACATCACTCCCAAGTTGGACATTATGCTAAGTGCATTGAAGGATGCTTAGGATGCTCAGGTCACCAGTGAACCTTCAGATCTTAAGTCGGTACAGACGCAAGCCTATTTGTTCAGTGGCCTCATATCTATCTTAGAGAGTCTCAAGAAGGGCTGGGATAACCATTTGGGCTCATTGAAGAACACTTTTGCAAATATGTTAAATTTTTTGTATGTTAGTGAGATCCGTGTGTATATATGCTTCCGTATATAGAGTTTTGTGTAAATTTTGGCATTTGGATCCCTACCTTTGCCATTGATGTCAAAGGGAGAGTGTGGAGTAGTGAAAAATGTTGTATTCATCTTAGGGGGATTTCTAGAATTTTAGAATTTTGAGATTTTGAGTTTTGCAGTGTATATGTTGGTACTGATTCCGACACTTAATTTTTCACTAAGTGTTGCCATCAATGCCAAAGGGGGAGATTGTTGGCAAGAGACATTGTATAGATCATTCGATGTTGTCATTGATGGCTACTCTAGTCATAGATCCTATCTATAGTATGTGATTTGATCCTACCAGAAGTTAAAATGAAGATTTGGTTAAGTCTGGTGAGTTAGAACAGAGCATCCGACAGAAAGTAGTGTATTGGTTGGCATTTCATTTCGATTGAATATTTTGTGTTGCAAAGCTATAGGATGTTAGTTAGATGTCTAGATTACCTTATTTCATAATGCTAGCCTTCGATGTTGATTCTTGAGTGAGTTGGAAGATCCGGTGTACATGTTTTTGGGTTAAGAAGTGTAATATGGCTGATTGGTATAGTTGATCATTGTGTGGAATTGATGGAGTAATTTTGGTATTTTTTTTTGTGATCGAGGATGTTTAGCCGACATCTGGGAAGCGTGTGGACAATTTTTTTGGGTCCGCATATGCATTGGAGTTTAGATTGAGCCGACTATGTATGCACATTTCATTATTTGTATAGTGTTCTTGGAACCGACATGTAGAATACCTAATTTCATGTTGCGGATATAAAAGACCGATGGATATGGTCATTTTTTGTATCGGTGAGAATGTGAAAAGTGTTTTGTGATCGAGTATGCGCAATTTCACGTGCGCAAGTGAAGGATTGGTGCTCCGGTAAAGTGCAGAACAATGGAGCAAAGCAATATGAGTTGAAGTGTGTGCAATATGTATAATGAGCTTAACTAGAATTGTACCTCGGTATTTGTAGATGCTATTTTTCATTTTAGACATTCCATATGAGCCTTTTGGGGTTGTTGCCCTTCTTTCTTTTGAGCAGTGAGCTCTAGGCAGTGTGTCTGAATGCATGTGCATTCCCAATGTAATATTTATATACTTCTAATAGAGTATATTTATATTGTGGGTCTCATCCCCACCATGGTTTTTCCCTTAACTGGGTTTTCCACGTATAAAATATGGTGTTATGGTGTTGTTGTTGATTGCTTTGTGTTTCTGCATTCTTCTTTTATTCATTTGCATTAAGTGGTTAAAAGGACAAATTAATAAGGTTAAAAATTGCAGAACACCAATTCACCCCCCCTCTCAGTGTTCCTTAATTCCAACATTAGTTGTGTATGAGATAGTTTGTGAATTGATGAGAAGTGAATGTGAATGATATGCAATCAAATTTGAGACTGCAGATGTGTGAAAGTCAGTTTGTGAAGAGATTTAAAGGTGATACATTCAATAAGATAGTGTGTTGTGATAGTGGTGATTATCATAGATGTTTTCCATGATATTGATCGCTTTAAATAGAGGCTCAGTGAGAGTTTCATGATCAAGAGATTCTTCTCAAATAAGTTTTGCTATTATTTATGTTGTCAGAAGACAATGGGTCTCTTGGCAACCTCTTTTGTATCTTGCCCTGAAGCAGTGCACCTCAGCTGAGCAAGTCCATGTATCTTGCCCTAAGGTAGTGCACCTTAGTCTTGCAAGTCCATCAAGTGCATGTTTCTCCTTGGTTGTAAGCACAAAACTTTTTTTCAATTATATTTATATTGTGAGTATGATTCTCACCATGGTTTTTCCTTGATTAGGTTTTCCACGTAAATCTAGTGTTCACGTGTTGATGGTTGATGTTTTTAGTGTTTTTGTTAATTATTGTTTAATATCAGTTAGATCAGATTTGAAGCGTTCCAGACTGATTCACCTCCCCCTCTTAGTCTTGTCATGGGTTTAACATTGACTTGAAACTTAAAGAAATAGAAAATTAATGTGATTCAACTACCTTCTACTCGTAAGAAATTTTAATTGAGAACCCTACCTAGATAAGAAGTTGAGGAGAGCACATCAAGCTATGAATCTTCAAAAGAGAATGAAGAACCTCCATATTAATTTGTTTGAAGGTCTACAAGGCATAAACAACCAGCACAAAGGTATTATGTTAATGATTGGAAATGTGATTTTCTTTTAATACTATCATTGATGAACCAAGATTTTTACAAGACGCATTAGGTATGAATGATGCAACATCTCGGAAGATAGTTGTGGATAAATAAATGACAACACTAAAAAACAATACTACATGGGACATTATGTAACCAATTCTTAAAGAATGTAAACCTACTAGTTTTAAATGGGAGTTTAAAATAAGATTGGTTCATATGGAGAAATTGAGAAATAAAAAGCATGGTTGGTTGCAAAAGGTTACTTCCAAGTTGAGGGAGTTGATTATGGAGATTTTTTTTCTCTCATTGAAAAACAAAATTCATTATATTCTAATTATATATTGCTAAAGCTTATGACTTGTATATTGAGCAAATGGATGTCAAAATGACATTTATTCATGATAATTTGGAGGAGGATATTTACATGAAATAGCCAAAAAACTAGGTGGTTAAAGGTAAAAGTAATTTGGTTTGTGAATTGACAAAATCCTTTTATGACCTAAAATAAGGCCATGTGATGTGACACCATAATTGTTTTGCATATGTGTTGAATTTGGGATTTGAGTGTTCTAAATTTGATCATTATGGTGACTGTTTCTTGACAATTGCTTTATGTGTTGATGATATGGTGTTTATTGGTAAAGGAAAATGTGTGATTTTGAAATTTAATTCTTAACTCTCAAAATTTTTAAAATGAAAGATCTCGGTGATGCAAAAACATTCTTGGGATGGAGATCATATAGAGAACAAAAAACTATGTCTTGGCTAGAGTATGTCAATTCAATTCTACAAAGGTTTAACATGCAAGATTGGATACCATTGTAAGTTATTGTAACAATGGGAATGAAGTTATCTTTTACAAATTTTCCTACATCCCCTTAAGAGACAGAATACACGAGCACATTTCCTTACCAAAGTGCAATTGGAATCTTAATGCATGTTTTGGTCTATATTATACCATGCACTGCCTAATACTGGGAGTTCTTATTAAATGCGTCTAATATCAAAAGACTTCCTTAGGATAAACTTAAAACAATATTCATATTTTTTAATAGTGCTTCAAATTGTTCCTTGTTATTTCATTATACAAGAGATGGGCATTCCTTGTCTATTCATGGTTAATGGAATCAAATTAGGCAAGTGATGTCAACAAATGATCCGCCAATGCATGTATTTTTATTATATTTGGTTGGATTATAGTTTGGATGAGTAATAAAAATGCTTTGGTCACTTTGTCTACTATAGAGGAAAAGTGTATGGTGGAAAATCATGCCTATAAATAAGCCATTTGGGGTTAACATATCATGTTCAACATTGGGTTAAAATAGGAACCAATTATATATTATTATGAGAGTTAGAGTTTGATTTGACTAAAAAGTAACTTGATTTTTCATTCTAAGACCAAAAATATAGCATCATTTTATGAGGAATATGATTAGGGATGGTAGGATGAAGCTAGAAAAATGTAGAAAAAGTGATGAATTTTGTAGATGCATTGACCAAACCTATGAGTATAGAAAAATGTAAGAGTTGGTATAAAATATTCTATCCCATGCAAGATTGGTTGAAGATTATAGCCACCTAAGATATTGGAACTTCATGAAAGCACGAGAGAGATCAATTATTAAAGAATAATGCTATTTTATCAGGTTTGCAAATGAAAGATTGTTTGTACAACATGATGAGATTACAAAAGGGACCCCTTGGTTATATTGACCAAAGTGAACATAAGATTGCATAAGATTATGAAATGTGTCTTAATCTTATAATTTTCGACAACTAACATGATAACCTATGAAATATGAAGTAAATGTGCCAAGATAAGATCACATGACAACTAAGAATTCTATAATGATTCCTAGTACCTATGTGTGTACTCTAATTAAACTTAAGTAACAGGTGTGATTAGGACCTAGGTGATGAAAATGCTAGGTAAAATACCCTTTCACTCCAACACCCCCTTAAGTGAAACTTAGGGAGAATGTATACAAAGAAAAAAATGCAATATGGGTCTTAAATTCTAGGTTATGTTAGGTACCCATGTACAAATGCAAACTCTCACGAACGAAGAAAAGGAGAAAACTAAGTGGGACAAAACTCCCCCTAAAAAGAGAGACGAAAACAAAATGCTCTCAATGATGAAGGAGATGGAACCCCTTGCAAGGAAAAAGTCCCCCCATAGGAATCTATAAGAGGAGATACCATGTATCCTCCCTTAATATAGAGTCTCCTGCAATGATGATAGATACCTAGAATTGAATGTTGAAGATGATCCAATCTCGTCAAATAATGCCCCTCCACTTAGGAAGAAACAAAACCAAGACGGTATGAAAATTTTCTTTCCATTCTTGAAATGAAGATGAGGGAAGATAAGTGAAGTGTGATGTCTCTATAGTCTACTCAAGTGTCTCCATGTTGACATTGAAATATACCACCATCCAATCAGGTGTTCTAGGCCACATTTCTAAAGATGACAATCCAAGATCACCTAGGAATTGATGTAGAACATCATCCAAAGACAATGATACCTCCTTTGAAGACAAAAGGCTTCTTCTAAATGTTGTTCAAAAGTATCCATACTCGTGTCAAACTGTGAGAAATGATCATGTAGAGAATGAACAAGAGGCTCAAAGTGTTCCCTCATAACAATTGAAGAAGGATCGAATCCATCAAAGAGAAAATAAATGCAATTAATTGTGTCTCTCAAATCTGAAATGTAGAAGTGCACAAACAAATATGCAATTTTTATTAATTGATTGTCCCATGTAGTCATATTTAGAAGACAATGTGATTTATCCTGCACTAAATCACAAGAAGACAAAATTATGGCAACACAAGTGTCATCATACACAATAGCCAATGAAGGAGATGGAATACTAGCACATTTTTCTAGAACCTCAAAATATGAAAGCATTCCAAGATTCAAATGAACATACTAGATCTCTTCAAAAGTTTCCACACTAAATGTTATAGTGTGTACATCATTTGAAGAAATAATAGGAGCAAAATGTGAGAGGTGTAGACTTGAGATTAATGATCAACCTCCCCAACTGTAACAATATCTCTACTATGAAATCTTGAATGATGACATAATCTAATGTGAACTCAACACTCTTTCTTTTTCCACCACGTGTGATTTTATAGATAGAAAGGATATTGGTCGACAATGAGGGCACACAAAATACACCATCAAATGCTTCATCATCCACGCCAATAGATTCCTTCCCACAAACACACATACATGTGTTGTTAGACATCAAGATGTCTGGCAATGAAGAAGACTCAAATGAAGAAAACATACTTTGGATGAAGCCATATGATGTGAGGCTCCATAATCAAGTATCCACTTATCTAAATCATAATTTGCAATTGTAACAAGTGCTTTCCCCTTATGTCTCCCTAGCTTCGAAGAAGAAGAAGAAGAAGATGCTTCAACTCATCAGTTTGTTTTAAATAACATTGGTATTTGTATCATGCCATGTTTTCTTGCAATGTGTACATTTAGGCTTCTTCTTCTTAGATGATTCACCTTAGGAGGGAGGGGATTCAAATTCTTTATTTAGCTTGGTCTTTTTCTTCTTTTCAAGATTCCAAGTTTCTTTTTGCACCTTACGCTCACTTGCCACTAATGCTTGTGGTTTAGAAGACTTGATTACACCCACGTGAATTAACTTCTTTTCCTCTTAGATTAGGATATTTGCAAAATCATCAAACTTAGGATCAACATATGTTGCTCCCATAGAAAGTTGATGGGTATGAAAGCCTAAAACAAACATTGAATACTTAGGACCAAGCCTGAATAACACATTAAGAACTAGTCAAATGAATCCTCAATTTCAATATTGCAATCTTCTAGTTGTGTTCTTAATTGTTTTATTTTGAAGTTGTAGTCTTGGATGTGGTCAAAACCTTTTGGATCAAGATTAATCAAATCATTGCCATTCTAATATCCTTTGATTTTATCAAAGTTACCATACAACTTTTCAAAAGTCTCCCATGCCTCCTTAGGTTTTTACATAAGTCAATTTATTAAATTGTAAATCAAATGAGACTAACAAACATACAATAATGCATCACATGATAAAGTGCCACATCGAAGAGAATTCAAGGTATTATACTACATGAACTTTAGTAAAGTTCCATTATGTGGGGACATTAGCATCTATTAGTTGTTTGGTTTCATTTAATAAGATTCGTGAATAAGCAAACTTAGTGAAAAAAAAATCTATTTGACCACCAAACTCTACACTATTTCTCTAATCAATAGCCAATAGGGGTCAGGTTCTTTTGACTTTTTGGCATTATCCCAATCAAAGGGTATCATAACAATTCTCTAGTTTGGAGCACAATTCTACGAAGTAAAATAATCTTGTCTTTAGATTTATATCAACTTTTATATTTAGAGTCTATGTACCTATGTTCAACCTTTGAATGGTGCATACTATATACTAATTATAATTTTGAGCATTCGAGAGTATCTTAGAGGTACTCGTCTAGTGGTTTCTATGAATCTAATCTCAATCTTGTTGCAATGTGGATTCGTTTGCAGTTTTTCATCGATAGTTGCAGCTTTTGATTTTGAGTTTGAAATAAATGGTTAGGAGTTGTAGCTTTTCTCCTTTCCTATCTATTTGTAATTGGGTACTTGGTCAGGCTTAGTTGTTGGGACCCAAACCTCTTTCTTTTCACCTAGATACACTTAAAGGGGGCACGATCTTGGCCTCATCTCTTATGATGTCGGAGCCTTTGCACTCAACACGACTTGATCTTTGGTGGGCTCACTGATCAACCCATAGTACATTTTAATCATCTATTATGAAACTCATTCAAAGTTATTAAAATTTTAAATATCAATCATTTGGCAAAGTTCTTTCTTGAAAAAACTAGCCAAATGTTACTCATGACAATTAATAACTTTATTTTGCAAGAAAGTGTCATTGAATGAATGAATGAATGTTTTTAATAATGTTTATGAGGCCAAAGAATCTATAGAACCCATAGATAGCTAGCAAAAGAATCATGCAAAGCCCAAACGAAACCCAAACAAAAGAAAATGTGACTGCTAAACCTCTTTTTTATTTGCATCTTGTATCTTTTGTTGTGTATCTTAATTAGGAAATCTGCAACTCTTGTTATCTTTTCTTTGACAAATAGGTTACTCAAGGTTTTTACATTTAGTGTCTCAACATAGTTGATCTGAATATCACTGTAAGTTGGACAATCCATGATATAATGTCATTCTATCTCCACCATCCCTTGAGTGCAATATCTACATCTTCTATCTTCCCATTCCTCTTCAGGTATCATCCATCATGATGTTTCACATCTAAGTTGATGTGAGACGGTCCTTATATAAGCAATTAACATTCCATTCTTTTTAGGTATCATCGATCATAATGTTTCACATCTAAATTGATGTAAGTTGGTCCTTATATAACATTCCATTCCTATGTAATTTTATTTTTTTGTATAATCATATATAAATTGTATATGTCCATTCTACTTAAGAAACCTACCTCCATAAAACGACAACCTTAAATTATTTAACGTCTTCTCCAACTTTTAGCTTTACTTTTTACTGTCTGGAAGAGAGACAAAACAAACAAGAGACACAAAGCATCAAGTTCCTGTCGAGATGTTTCAGTTTGTTGACAAACAATTGAAGCATTGAACAAGGTAATTAATTGATTTAGATGAGCAGGAAACAAATGATTGACTACAATATAGGCATTCTATTTAAGTTCTTGTACAGGTAGTTGATATTTTAATGCATTAAATATTCAAATTGGTATAGAGTTTTATGTTCAATTCATTTTCAATTATTATGTACTACCACAATTGACAAAAGAAGACAATTAAACAAATAAATTGAACATGAGATTATATTAATTAAAAGAGAGGAGCCACCTATCGAACTTAGAAGTTAGGAAAAAGCTTTTGATAACGTGGGCATATATTTAACTTTATGTCGAAGGAGCTCATAATAAGTTCAAATTTATGTTCAATTATGCATAGGATCTTCTGATTTTCATGTTGTTTTGATTCATAAACTAGTATATGAGATCTTATAGCAAGACGAGAATAAATAATCCAGAGAAGCCAAGCCATTTCATTCATCCATAAAGAGGAGCTGAAAGAAAATGAATAATGTACAGTCAGAGGAAGCTGAAAGAAAATGAATGACAACAACATCAACATATTTTTTATTTTTCGAAGGAGAATATAAAATGTAAATATGATATTGACATTCAATTGTACGTGGGAATTTATGAT
Organism: Cryptomeria japonica; assembly: GCF_030272615.1. NCBI lineage: Eukaryota > Viridiplantae > Streptophyta > Pinopsida > Cupressales > Cupressaceae > Cryptomeria > Cryptomeria japonica. The sequence continues at coordinate 49,521,171 of NC_081410.1, forward strand.
TAAGTCATTTGCTGTAAAAATATAGTATATAAAATATTAACACGATAGATAAATATACATATTTCAGTGAAGCCAACGTGCCCATTGACAAAGAGGAGACAAAGAGGAGTGATCTGTCTCTTTGAAAGGCTGGAAAGAGCATTTAAAGGTAATTTGACAGTTATTTCAATTTTTTGCATCACTGTCAAAGCCACGTGCCAGTTGACATGTGAGTACCATGCATTTAAACGCGAATTTTCCACCTACTTTATATAGTGGTCAAATACACTAGTCATTTCTAAGTTTCAATTAAAAAAAAAAGTGTCAACTGTAAGGTCCATTTGAATTCCAAGGCATTGTGGCGAGCGACACTGATAAAAGCACAACTTAGATTCAGATACCCACAAGATGGTACCAAGCTCGAAATAAATTCCAATGGGTTTGCAATCTAGGGATAATAAGTAACAGTTGGGAGGGTACAATCCGGATTCAAAACCCTCACAAATTTACAAATAATTCCAGTTCATGAAGCTAACAACCGCTGTTCACAAATTTCAGAAATGTGGAGCAAGTGACCGATAATTACAAATCTTACAAATGTAGATCAAATTGGAAAAGAATTCTAGTCAAATTTATCTTGCATAGCATCAAAAGAAACCCATGACCTCAACCAAGATTTAGCAAGCAAAAAGAACATCCAAAAATAGAGAATGGATAAATTGGCAGGAATTTAGGCCAAGTTTATTTAACACGGTGTCAAAAGTGCCCCATAAGGTCACCCGAGATTTGCCAAGTATAAAAAACACCCTGAAACAAAAAATAGATAAATTGGCTTATCCTTGTGTTCTGAGCAGGCGGCACTTCTATGCGGAAGTGCAAATTGAAAGCAGAGAGAGAAGAGGGTGATGAAGAATGGCAATGCATAGGTGATATGTAAAGACCAAACTAGTGTTTAAATTGTTGAGGTTCACAACTCCCAACTCTGCAATAGTGTGCCAATAGCCAAATAAAAAAAATGTTTTACACGTATGCATAGAAATAAAAAATTGGGAAAGTTGGAAACCAGGTAGCAAACAATGAACACTGCTATATTTGAAGTAGAATAGACATATATTGTAAGTGCGAAAATTAGTTGGAAAAGAAGACAATCTTGCACATGATCAAACTGTCTGTGAAATACTGAATAGAATAGGCATATATTGTAACTGCGGAAATTAGTTTTGCTTGAGAGGTTAAACACATAGAAGAAATGGACAACTGAGTATAATAAATTTATCTTATCAGACAGTGCATATTTTAATTAATTTGTCTTTTGAACATTAGGTACATTTAAAAAAGAGTTGTTGACTATTATAGTGCAACATTTATGTAAGCAACAATTTGTAGAGTGCATGATAAATATAAAGTTTTAAACAGAGAAAGCAAATTTGTATCTAATTTGCTTTGATTTGTTAACTAGTAGTAGTTTATTTGAGAGGAGTTCTTCCATATGACAGGTATCCGTGATTTATGCCTTAGAGATTCTCTCCTTCCTGCAAAACAAAAATTGGTTTTATTGTTTGTAAATTAGTATTTGTTATAATATAGAGTTAATAAAAATGTTTGAAATGTATAAAGGTTAATGTAATGTATCATGTTTACCTTTTTGTAGAAATCATTCATGAAGAACAAAGGCATGAGTAATGAGGTTGTTTTGGTTGAGAGTGAAGTGGCCTTTTGTTGTAAAATCACGTAGAATGAAGATAACTCTTGATTTGCCTTCTTTGTAATCTTCATATGTAGTATTTTGAAGTGCTGGCAACAATTGTTCAGTCGTGGACTTATCAAGAGAAAATTGTATAGTTTGTTTATTTTCTGCTGTAAGTATTGTGTTCAACTGAAGTGAGTATACATAGTTTACTTTTTTGTGACACCTGGTGCAATGAGCAGTGTTGTCTTCAAGCATGCCATAGTTCTCAAATTTATAATTGCATTGTGGGCAAAATGCATGGAATGGAACTGAGAATGGATTTGTCACTTTTAAGATACCATCAACTTGTAAGAGATGGGTAAATGTTACTGTGGTGTGCAAACAGTGCATTTGAAAAATAAAGACATGCATGTTGTGAAAATTGTTACCTCATAAGTTGTATTCAGTAAGCCATTGAGCCTTTCCAATGTTCTTTTGTCATTGAGTTTGCATATGAATGTAGAAAGGCTTGTGCATAATGTTATTCTTTGGTCCACTTTTTTTATAACATTTCTGAACAACATTGCAGGGATTTCATTCCTTTGTAGATGGTCTTCTATTGCGAGGCATTGCTGGACAAAACTTTGGTGCAGGTACAACTATGGAGAGTAACATGGTTAGTTATGTTGTGTAAAAACTTTTAGAATGCAAAGTATTTTGTTCTACTGAACAGAAGTTTGGAACAGGTTATTTGGAAACAATTTAGAAGTTTTTTACCTGTACTTTGTTTGTTTCATTGTCACCATCTTTGATGTCAAGTGTGTATTGTGAACCTTGTTTGCCTGTCCTTGTTACCAAGGCACCAATTGTTCTAATGGGGTACTCATTTGTACTGAAGCGTAGTTGTCTTATTGTGGTGCTTGGTATGAAATTGTATTCTTGACACATGTGTGGCATTGTTTCAATTGTTGTTGAATCTTTGAGGATTAGGATACAGTCACTGTCACCACGATTGTAGTCTGTCTTTGGGGCAATATCAAATCCTGAAATACAAATTGCAGAATTTGGCACTATTTTTTCTTCATATTTTTCTACAAGGTCACCAGTAACATTAACTGTAATTGTCATTTCAGCTTTCAAATCAGTTAGATCTGCACGGAGGACAGACCTTGATTTGTTCACTTTGTCAAGTGTGGCTTTATAGACAATGAGCACATCCCCTTCAAAGATGTTGCCTGATTTCCTTGCATTCAAGTCTTCAATGGATATGGCATTTTGTCCTTTCACTTTTGATCTGCAAGAATCGTAAGACTAGTGCATTAATATTATTAACTTTACATAATATTTATTAATTTGATATAAGATAAGTTCAATACCTTTTTGTGATTTGTTCTTGATTGATTTGTGTTTGTTTTCCTGATCTTTTTGTGGGCTCCATTGTTCTCTTGCAAAAAAAGATATGTAGTATTGGAATAAATTTTATTATTATTGCGTTTTGTTTGCATGTATGGATGAATTGTTTGTGAATTGTAGAAGCCAAATTTTATATGTGTTGTGGGAATTGCATTTCTATTATATTTGAACACTGTGTGTTTGTGATTCTATTTGTTATATTTTTTTATTATTTTTAAGTTTAGTTTCTAAATTCAGTGATGTGCATGTTCATAAAAGTAGCAAGATGATCAGTCCAGTATGCCTCTGTTTTATAAATGAAGCATATGTTTTTGTATGAATTAGACCAGATGTGATCAATTAGTGGTTTGTTTACAGTGTGTGATTCGTCTAACAAGAAATGTATATTGTATTTTTTCATATAACTCGCAAGCATTTTTTGACGTTTGCTTTGTATGGCCATGTCAATATTGAAATCTCCCACAATGTATAGAATTTGTTTTGGTGGAATGTGGGACAATACTTTGTTCATGATTGTTAAAATTTCAAGTATAGGAGCATTTGGTCTTGCATAAACATTATAAACATTGAGATCATTGTTTGGGAGTGGTGTTGTTATTGTCATTGCTTCTACATTTCGTGATCTGTGTTCTTTTGTTTTTGAGATTTGTAGATGTTTCTTAGTTAAAGTCATAATGCCATGAATGTTATGTATAGCAACAAAATTGTAAAGGTTTAGTAGAGTGTTACTTTGATGAAGATGGGTATGAACCTCTTGTAGACAAATGATGTCAGATGACATTATGTCATAGTCATTTAGAATATCATTTGTGTGTGCTTGTAAACTACAAATGTTTAATGTGTAGACCAAGAGTTGTGCCATGTTGTGGGAACATACATTAATGTTTTCAAATTGCCATATTGCATTGGTTTGAAGGCGTGACATTTCAAGATGTACTTTTTTCTTTATTTTGAAATTGTTTGTAGTTAGAGGTTCAAGCAAGAATAATGATTGCATTGATTTTGTACGTGAAAGTGCGGCATATGTGAGGCCATGTTGTTGGATAGCTATGGGATCAAATGCTAAACCTTCCATTGTTAGTCCTTGTGACCGATGTATGGTTCTTACACATGAAAGTTGTATAGGAAATTGTTTTCTAATCATTATTTTGTTGTTCATTGATATTTTTTGAATGGGTCTAGCAATCCGAAGTATAGGTACCCATTGTTTATTAATGTCATTTGTGTAGCATTGAGCTAGTTTTTTCCTTTCTTGTTGTCCTATTGTAGGGTTGTTTATTTTGAGCCATACAATGTCAATGTCATTGTATTTTGTGTATGCTTTAAATATTCCATTCGTTCCATTGACTAGACCATCTTTTGTGTTATAGTTGCCCGCATAGATTTCCACAAGAGTGTTTCATTTCAATTTTATCTGTGTGGGTAACATAGTCGTATGATTGTACAATCTTATTGTAAAATTATTTTCTTCATATTCATCTATTGCATCTATGACAATGGCATTGTCTAAAATGATAGATAGCATTTTATTGTTGTGTCCGTCAACATCCTTTTTCCTATAAAATAGATAAGGAAATGTTGGGTCAATGGGTGGTGGTCGTGAGCAATGTTGATTCAGATAATGCAAATCATTGTTTATTTGTAACCCAATGTGAATTCTATTGAGGATTGATATAAAAATGTCATCTTTTTGTCTCATTGTACAATTTAGTGAATAACACCTTATTTTCTCTTTCCAAAAGTTGTAGGGCATCAATTCTTTTTGAGTTGGTTTATTTTCAAACACATTAGAGTCAAGTATAGGTTGTGCTTGATATAGATCTCCAACAAAGATCATGTCAAGGTTCCCAAAATGTGCAGTGGGCATTTGCATTATATCACGTAACCTTTTGTCAATGTATCATAAGAATATAGAGCCCACAAGTGATATTTCATCTATAAGAAGTACACAGAGTTGTTTGTAATGCTTTGACATTTTGTCTAGTGTTCTAGTATTGAGTGGAAGAAATTCGGATTTGTTAAATGAAATGTGAAATGCTGAATGTAATGTGATTCCACCTATGTTATATGTTGCTTTTCCAGTGAATGTTGTTTTAAGACCCTTTGGTTTGTCTGGATCATTTTCAAAAGAGGTTATAAATACGTACAAGTGCTTCGTATATCGCATTTGCAGTGAAAGTCTTTCCAGTTCCAGCTCCTCCTGTTAGAAACAAGTGCAATGGGGTTTTCATATTTTTCAATTTTTTAATCACAATGTCCTTGACAACTTCTTGTTGTTGTTTATTAAGCATTTGCCTTAATTTGAAGTACTCATTATTATCCATTATTTGTGGGTGTTGTCCGATTTCAAAGGACGTTAAAAATTTGCTTGAAATTTTTGGGTGGCCTCTATTGTTCATGTCTAATTGTATGTCATAGAATTCCTTGTCTTTAGAATTTGTAAATGAAGAGGCCTCGTCCTGTGTGTTTTGATTTTCTAAGTTTACATCATTAACAACTTCGTCAATGTCACCCCATGCAGAAGTAGTGTTGTATGTAAACTTTGAATGATTCATTTGTATTGTTCTTTCACGATGTACATATGCACTTACCCATGAATTGAAATTATCTTTCAAAGTATTTTCATGTGTCATAAATGGCACGTACAATACTAATTGCTCTCTGCAGTGGTTTTCTTCATCTATGTTTGTTGAAATTGATATAACGTATAATATTTGGTTTTTTTTTTACGTTCGATATGTGTACCATTTTTGTTATATTCGGAGACGAATTGTGCAAGGCAAATGTTTGCAATAGATTTGGGTTGATTTATATAATAGTCGATAATGGATTTGCAAATTATGTTTTCATATTCGTCTGGTTCCTTCTTGATCTGTTTCATAGATTTAAGTATGAATGTGCAGTCATTATCAGATCGTGTATCTATGAATACACATTTTCTTGAGCTATAGTTTAGTGGTAGTGATAGAACAATGTGCACAACTTGTTGTGATGACATTTGTTGGAGTTTTAGCAAAGCATTTCCAAGTTCACTTATCATCTTGATTGCATCAATATTGTCTTGTTGGTGATCTTTTCGAATTTTTTGGAAAGCACGTGTCATTGATTTATCAACTTTTGCCATGTATGAACTGCAATACCTTGCTGTAGCATATGCATTTAGGACATATTGTGCATCTGTATTAGCCTTCCATAGGGGGGTTATTTTTTTTTAGAAACTATTGTTCCAGATTTGTGATGGCTTTCTTTGTAGGAGTAGTGTCGGTCTAAGTAATGTAGATTGAAGAGCTAATATGTAATCTTCCTCTGTTAATTGCATTTCATTTATGAACATGTGGAAGGTATATGAACTGTCATAGTTTGCTTTTTGCAATTTTGAATTTATATTTCTTGCAATTGTAGTTAGAGTTTCATTTTTTTTGGCAGTGGTTGCATCATTGTAGTATTTTGCATTGGTGGAATGGGGAAATTGTATCTGCAAACTCGTCTTCTAGATCTCTTGCATTGCCTTGTGTGGTGATGTTTGTGTAGTATAGCTAAATCAGGAGTCAAATGTTCTGTGCTACAAGTGATATACTTGTCAACAAATTGTATTATGTCCGTATAGTTGTCTTTGCCATAGATTGGTGCATTGTCAATCCATAACAAGAAATGGTCATGTTCATTTCCTCGATTTTGAAATTTGGTTACAAAGAAGTAATCTATGACATTTCCAAAGAAGGTGGAATCTATAAATATCAATTTTTTTAATGCATTTATCCTATGCCTATAGTATCACGCACAACTTATTGGATCATTCTTGATCAATTGGAATTTATCAATTTCCTTTTTTTGATAAGATTCATGTTTTTGTAGCCTTGATTGGTGTAAAGTTTGTAACTGTTGCAGTGTATTTGTCAGGGGATCTCAATTTTGTTCTGCACTAGTGAAAGTAACAAAAAACGTTGGAGGTCCAAGTTGTCATATCATTGCAAATATGTTCTTTTTAAGTTGTTGTGTGTAATCTGGTGATATTCTTATTCTTTTGAAATCGGTGTAACCTATATCTGATTTCAACAATCTCTCTAAGTTTGGCTTTTCCTTCACATCCTTTGCACATAGCTTTCTTCCCTTTAGCTGCCCTTTTCAAATTCGTATCCACATTGTGGACAAAACTTGTCGTATAAGTACTTTGATGGTTTTGAAGAATAAGTTTGTTGTGTGGTATGCAAATTGTCTATTGGAATTTGTCAGTCCCCATTGTGCAATCTTTTGGTAGCTAAATCTTTTAACAATGTCTTCATCATGTGGATTACCAAAGAATAATGTCAGAAAATTCATTTCTTCAGCGTATGTGTCCATGAAGATTCCAATTGGATAGAAATCTTGTGCAGGTGCAATTTAAATGACTTTATCATCCATTTTTTGTATAGATGTAGATTCAGTGAATCCATGTATCAATGTTTCAAATGGATGTTCTTGTTCTTTCTCACTATCTGTCTTATTATCAGTTGTACTAAGTTCACTATTGTTTTCATCTTCATTGTTAGTCTCTAAACAGTCTTTCCAGTCGTCATTAATTTGGACATTTTGCCATTTGTATAGTTTTGTTTCAACCAATTGGGTTAGAGTTTGCATGACAATGTTTGGTCGTATCATTCCCTTTTGGAAGGCATTTTTATACTGTAAGCGTCTTTTGAGATATACAGCTATTGTCGTTGTACTATTGATTGGTTGTGGTAGTGCTTTTTGTATTATGTTCATGTTGACAGGAACATTAATAATAGAGCCTGTAAGTCCTATTTGGGATCTTTTATAGCCTAGCTCCCATATTTGAGCGAATGCAATTTTGAGTGAAACAAGTCGTTCTTCTAGTAGCGACAAATTTTGTACATAGTCCAATGGTTTGTTTGTTCGTACATTACTTGGTGTAGCATACTTAGGCAACTTTGATTGCTTCAAAGCAGTAAAGCATATTCGACATATGGAATCTGACAATATAATATTATCACATTTTACTAACTTATAATATATTTGTTTGAGTTTTCCTTTCATGGTTCTCATATCTTTTTTGAAATGCAATATGTGGCATATTGTACATGTATGTTTAGGGGTGTCTTCAATTGTTCTCTGGTAAATCTCAATTGGACAATATGATTTTGTCCTTGTTGATTTTGTTGATTTTATCATTCTACTCTGTCTGCGTTGTGATTTATTATTCTCATTTGAAGTTGTATTCTCAGTTTGAAACATTTGTTGCGCTATTTGTTGGATGTTTTCATGTTGTTGATTATTTCTATTCATTTTCTTCAATTGGTGAAATGTTATTTTTTTTTTTATGATTGCTATTTTGTTCTCGAGTTTCCTATTCTGAACAGATATTGTTAATTTCAAACTTTTGTCTTTTGTCGTGGTCTATAATTTTTTCATCTGTTTTGTTTCTTATCATTTTCTTATGTTCGTGTAATGTTATTTTCCTTTTATTATTGCTAATTTCTTTTGCAGTTTCTTGTTTTGAATTGCTATTGTTAATTTCAAGCTTTTGCCTTTTTTCCACTGTCTATATTTTCGTCTTCTCTTTTGTTTCTAATGATTCTTTTAAGTTCAGATAATTGTGTATTTTGGTGATATATTGCATGTTTGTTTTCAACTCTTAATAGCGGTTCGAAATGACCACTACGAGGATTAGCATCATGGAACAAGATGTAATATCGCTGACTTTGCAATGTTTTGTTGTAGTGCAAGTACATCTTCCCTGCTGTCGTTGACCAAACACATATTTGTATTTTTAACCAGTTTGATAGCCAATGTATACAAAATATGTCTCCCCATAATCCAACTTCAGTGGGTGTGCACATGGTTTTGCAGACAATCTCATCTTGCGTAGATATGTTTCTTGATCTAGGACATTATGTAGTTCAAGAAGAGTAGGTGGATAGAGTTCAAGGTTGTATGAGTTGATTGCTTCTTTTTCACCTCTTGCAAGACATCTTTCAAAGTAGTCGATTGTCCCATTTCGCAGTTGAATTGATGTGTATTTTCCTTCCAAGAGTAGTTCAAAGGAGTCAAATAGACAATCACCTACATTGTACTTGAAATTATGTGCCCTGTATAGTCCATGACAATTTAGCACATTGTCAATGTTTTGTATTTGTTCTCGAGCAGAACACTTGTAACTATCAACATCTACCACCTCCATTTCTTCGTTGTCGATTTATTTTAATTATTTACATATTTTGGTATGTTTTTGGAGAATAATAATTGGCTATTGTAGATTGTATTTCACTTAGCTTGTGAAGTTTAATTATGTGGAATATCTCTTGTTTGTCAATACACGTGTCAATATCTGTGAAAAAAAGTAGACAATGTGAGTACAATATGCTTTTCTTATATATATATATATATATATATATATATATATATATTGTGAACGTACCTGATTAATTGCACTATTCAAAAGCTATAATTATGATTAACTTATGCATATATATGTATTTTCAAATGCATTCAATAAACCATGGATTAAAGTTTTTAATTTTGAAATGTTTATATAACATTTCATAATTCACAGTAGTTGCATTTGTATAAATTACTTTTCTCTAAATTATTTTGTGTATTAAATTATGGGTTTTCATTGCCTATTTCAAAATACATACAAGCAAGAGAACAATGAATACAAGTTGTAAATGATTGTACTAGTTATATTGTATATATGTGATTTCTACATGAATGACAAGTAAGGCATAAACCATTTCAAATGCTACTATGCATTTTTCTATAGATTTTGATGATAAGGGAGCACTACAAATTATGTTTATTGATAGAAAGCTTGTTCACAAATTCATCACCAACCCCACCTAAGGTAGCATTTCATAGTTTCAAATATTTTTCAAATGTATTGAAGAAGGCGGCGATGCTAATTCTTCATAGGTGCATTGGTGAAATGAAGATAATTAAATCCAATTTTCTTCCAACATAGTTTTCCATAAGACAGACAACCTTCAATGCAATGCTTGAGAAGAACCTTGTAGGGCTTACATCGTTCAATGGTGCAAATAATCCAGTTAGCACAAAGAAAATTGATATGCCAACCAGATCATTTACACACAAACTCTTCTATTCAAATTGAATAGGATAAATGTATAGAGACTGCAGATTAGAATCTATTATGCCACTTCTAGTTTACAAAATAAATAAATAAATAATTTATATAAGTTGGGTTTTTAATTGGCTCTTGAATATGGTGACAAGTCCCACAAGTATATATTGTTATAACTATATATACATGGTGGTGAAAAATCATCTTTATTTTAGTAATTATCTTACAAAGTCAAACTTTAAGCATTTGTAAATAATACAAACATATAAAGCTTATTGTTAGAACAAATATTTGGGTGGAAATAGTTTGCACCCTTCATATTCAATCTTTCAATATGTCTGCAAAGAAGGGGCTTGGTAGAGTTTGCACATTTTGTGAAAATGTGTTATAGTTCATGTTGAAATGTGGCGACTGATCAGCAAAGTACTGTACACTCAACACGTATCCGACATTGTAATAAAACCCTAAAAAGGCTGACTTTGTTTGTTGCCCTAAAAACGCATGTTATAAGCGGCTGGGATGCTTAAGGCATTGTAAGGTTGATGTACTGTTTTTACTGGATAATAAGAAAGATTGGACGACTGTGTATGGTGGACGTAACCCATTATGGGTGAACCACGTTAAATCTCTGTGTTATCTGTGTCTTGCTTTATTTCTTTATCTTTTGTATTTAAATCTGCATATAATTGTTAGTTCATATTTGCTTTGGATCTGCTTGAAACCCTAACAATTGGTATCAGAGCGAGGTTTTCTGTAAATTGGCAAGACTTTCAGATTTGAGTGGGAGCAATAGAGGATTCCAAATTCAAGGTCGAAAAGTTTAACGACCAGAATTATCAGTTATGGAAAATGCAGATGGAGGATTACCTATATCAAAAGGATTTGTGGCGGCCATTGGAAGGAAAGGCAAAGAAACCAACCACAATATCAAATGAAGAGTGGGACATTTTAGATAGAAAGGCACTGGGATCCATTTGATTGTGCCTTGCGTCATCTGTAGCATTCAATATAACAGAAGCAAAAACGACTGTAGATTTGATGGCAACATTGGTTAAGTTGTATGAGAAACCCTCGGCTTCGAATAAGGTATTTCTTATGAAGCGTTTGTTTAATTTGAAAATGAGTGAGGGAGGATCTGTAGTGGAGCACTTAAATGAATTTAATACAATTACCAGTCAATTGTCTTCGGTAAAAATTACCTTTGCAGAAGAGGTTAGGGCTCTCTTGATTTTATGTTCTTTGCCAGAAAGCTGGGATAGCTTGGTTATGGTTGTAAGTAACCCTGTCTCTGGTAAAAATACTTTGGTATTTGATGATATTGTTGGTGTTATCCTAAGCGAGGAAATGTGAAGGAAAAGCACAGGTGAGACTTCAACATCATCGGGTAGTGTTTTGAATGTGGAGAACAGAGGAAGATCAAAGGAAAGAGGAAAAGGCCCTGGGAATGAGAAGTCACGAGGGAAGTCAAAGAAAAGACGCTCTCAATCTAGAGGAAAGAAAGATTGCTGGTACTGCGGAAAGCCTGGTCATCTAAAGAAAGACTGTTGGTCTCGGAAAAACAAAGAAGGAGACAAAAATGAAAATGACAGTAAGGAAGCTAATATTGCAAGTAATACTTTACAAGATGCTTTAATCTTATTTTTGGAGAATGTTAATGATTCCTGGGTAATAGATTCTGGGGCTTCATTTCATGCCACACCCCATAGAAAATATTTTCTAGATTATGTTCAAGGTGATTTTGGACAGGTATATTTGGGTGATGATGAGCCCTATCAAATTGTTGGAAAAGGAAAGATAAAGATCAAGTTGCGGAATGGTAATGACTGGTTTCTGCAGGAGGTAAGACATGTTCCTAATTTAAGAAGAAATTTAATTTCTGCAGGGCAACTAGGTAGTGAAGGTTGCATAGTTACCTTCTCAGACAGTATGTGGAAGGTCACTAAAGGATCATTAGTAGTAGCTAAAGGTGCGAAGGTAGGCACATTATATCTATGTACTGGTAACACTTACTCTACCTTAGCTGCTACAGATAAAGTTACTGCAGGGACAACAACAATAAATGTTGCAAGAACAGATTCGATAATGTGGCACCATAGGCTTGGGCACATGAGTGAGAAAGGGATGAAAATCCTTCACTCCAAAAATCTATTGCCAAGACCAAAGAAGATTGATTTAGAGTTCTGTGAAAATTGTGTTTATGGTAAACAGAAAAGAGTCAAATTTCTCAAGGTTGGGAAAGAGAAGAAGAGTGAGAAGTTAGAGCTTGTACATTCAGATGTATGGGGACCAGCTCAAGTATCATCTCTTGGTGGCTCTTGTTATTATGTTATTTTTATTGATGACTCAACCAAAAAAACATGGGTATATTTCCTAAAACAAAAATCAGATGTTTTTGAAACTTTTAAGAAATGGAAAGCTTTGGTTGAGAATGAGACAGGGAAAAAGTTGAAGTGTCTCAGATCGAATAATGGAGGTGAGTATTGCAGCAAAGCATTTGAAGATTACTGTTCCTTAAATGGGATTCGAAAGCAGAAGACAGTTCCAGGAACTCCACAGGAAAATGGTGTGTCAAAGAGAATGAATAGGACCATCATGGAACGTGCGAGGAGCATGAGATTGCATGTTGGATTGCCCTTACATTTTTGGGCAGATGTTGTACATACTGCTATCTATTTGATAAATAGAGGACCTTCAACCCCTTTGGATGGTGGTATTCCAGAGGAGGCATGGACTGGTAAAAAGGTAAATTATTCTTTTCTAAAAACTTTTGGTTGCGAAGCTTTTGTCCATGTTGATAAAGAAAACAAAACCAAGCTTGATGCTAAATCTCAGAAATGTACCTTCATTGGATATGGGATAGATGAATATGGCTATCGGTTATGGGATTTTGAAAATAAGAAAATAATTAGAAGTAGAGATGTTATATTCAATGAGAAGGTTACGTATAAAGAACAGATGCAGGAAAAGAAGCATGAACAGGACAAACAAGAATATGTGGTGTTGGATGAGATTCCTGAAAATGAAATGCCACAGGTACCTAATGCTCAGCAACAACAGATTGTCCCACAAACTCCTATAAGTGTTAGACGTTCTACGAGGACAAGTAGACCCCCTGAAAGATTTTCTCCTTCTTTGTATTCTATTTTATTAATGGATTCTGGTGAACCAGAAGAATATGAAGAAGCAATGCAGGTAGATGCCAAACAATAGTGGGAGCTAGGCATGAAAGAGGAGATGGACTCCTTGATGAAAAATAAGACTTGGGACTTAGTCCCTTTACCTGTAGAAAAAAGAGCCTTGCCTAACAAATGGGTTTATCGGCTAAAGGAGGAGGAAGGAGGTCAGAAAATATATAAGGCCAGACTTGTGGTAAAAGGTTTTGCACAGAAAAAGGGTATAGATTATGATGAAATATTTTCTCCAGTTGTAAAAATGACTTCAATTAGAACTGTACTTAGTCTTGTGGTTGTAGATGATTTACATCTTGAATAATTAGATGTCAAAACAGCTTTTCTCCATGGAGATTTGGAGGAGGAAATTTACATGTTGCAACCACAGGGATATGAGGTCAAAGGTAAGGAGAATTTGGTGTGCAGGTTGAAGAAAAGTCTGTATGGCCTAAAGCAAGCACCCCGACAATGGTATTTAAAATTTGATAGTTTCATGGCTGAACACGACTATCATAGATGTCATTCTAATCATTGTGTATATTTTAAGAGATTTGATAATGACAATTATATTATCCTGTTGCTTTATGTTGATGATATGCTTGTTACTGGGTCTAACATGCAACATATAAATGATCTTAAACAGAAATTAGCCAGGTCATTTGCTATGAAGGATTTGGGTGTAGCTAAGCAAATTCTTGGTATGAGGATTACACAAGACAGGAAAAATAGAACCTTGAATTTGTCCCAAAGTGAGTATATAAAGAAGGTGTTGAAAAGATTTAACATGCAGGATGCAAAAGCAGTTAGTACACCTTTGGCTAGTCATTTCAAATTGACTAAGGAGATGTGCCCAAAGGCACATGAAGAGGTTAATAAAATGTCTAACATCCCGTATTCATCAGTTGTTGGCAGTCTGATGTATGCAATGGTATGCACAAGGCCAGATATTGCACATGAAGTGGGAGTTGTGAGCAGGTTTATGAGTAATCCGGGTATGGAACATTGGAATGTTGTGAAATGGATTCTTCGGTATTTGAAAGGAACTACTACGAAGGCATTATGTTTCAAAGGATCTAATGTTGCTCTAAGTGGATTTGTTGACTCTGATCTGGCGGGTGATATTGATTCACAGAGGAGTACTACAGGGTATGTTTTTACTATAGGGGGAACTGCAGTCAGTTGGATTTCTAGGTTGCAAAAGGTTGTTGCACTTTCAACCACTGAAGCTGAGTATGTTGCTGCTACAGAAGCCAACAAAGAGATGATTTGGTTGCAATGTTTTTTGAAGGAATTGGGTCAGACACAAGAGGATATCCCATTGTATACTGATAGCCAGAGTGCCATTCATCTTGTGAAGAACTCTGCTTTTCATTCAAGGACAAAGCACATTCAGCTCAGGTACCACTTCATCCGGACTATTTTGGAGGAGGGTGAGTTATGGCTTGAGAAGATTCACACAAGTAAGAATCCTGCCGATATGTTCACAAAGGCAGTTCCACAAGAGAAGCTAATTTCTTCATCAGTTTCTGTTGGTCTTCTTGATTGATAATTGTGGAATTTATACTAGTCAAGTCCTAGTGTTTTATCCAGCGGATGTTGCATGTATAGTGGTGTCGTGTAGTATCAGTCTCCAAGTGGGAGATTGTTGAAATGTAGCGACTGATCAGCAAAGTACTGTACACTCAGCACGTATCCTCGTCGGGGTCCGGGGCCGGGTTGGGCCCCGGGCAGGGGTTTGGCGGCGGTAGCCCCCGAGAAAAGTGGGGATTTGGGGGCGGCAGCCCTCGAGAAATTTTTTTTTGCCGTTTTTCATTAATGAAAACCGACATTGTAATAAAACCCTAAAAAGGCTGACTTTGTTTGTTGCCCTAAAAACGCATGTTATAAGCGGCTGGGATGCTTAAGGCATTGTAAGGTTGATGTACTGTTTTTGCTGGATAATAAGAAAGATTGGACGACTGTGTATGGTGGACGTAACCCATTTTGGGTGAACCACATTAAATCTCTGTGTTATCTGTGTCTTGCTTTATTTCTTTATCTTTTGTATTTAAATCTGCATATAATTGTTAGTTCATATTTGCTTCGGATTTGCTTGAAACCCTAACAGTTCAAACTGTAATAATATTTTTGGACAACTCTTCACATTGAATGCTTAACAATGTCTTGCAAATATGTGCATAGTTTGATATTGTAGTCTGACAATTGCTTGAACCTTTTTTATATCCTTCCTTGCTAAGTCCTTCTTTACTTGTTGCACCTCTAAGTGAACTTTTCAACATAGTTGACAACAATGTTTTCTTTTTTTTGGCAGCCTCGAACCTTTATGTGTCAACAAATAGTAGACATTGCATTGATGTTCAATTGATATGCCATTATTGGGTTGTTCACTCTTTGACATGCCTTCCACATTTAAAACATTGTCAGCTTTAATCTGAAGCTCTGTGGACAAATTGTCAGCTTTGTGGCATACACTATTTTGTTGAAGCCAAACTTGACTGTTCTCTACAATATATGAGCAGGAGAAATTGTCAGTGAATTCAATTACTGGATAGCAATGCCAAAAATTGGAAAAATCATTTACAAATAAGGTTTATACCAGTTATTTGATGTAGGTATGCACACTTTGAAGTTGTGCGTCCTTCTTTTTCCAAGGCTGGAGTTGACAAATGAGGTGTAGCATTATAATTTTTGAAACAATTACAAGTAATTAGACCTGTATAATTGTCTCCTTTGCCTTTAATAATGTCACAAGCAGTTGGTTGGAAAATGTATTTGTGGACAATATCATTCAACAATCCACTACCTGGGGAAGCAGTTATTGTGCTTGCCTTTTCCAGTGTCGGGGTAAATGGATTTGATGGAAACAATTGTAAAGTAGTTGACAACATGCAATCACCTTCTTGAGTTATTTGACTAAGATTGTCAATGTCTATGGTACTATGTACAATGGAATTACGATACATGACTGGTTTATTGTAAATAGTTGCTCTAGACATTGGGCTACTGAGATGGTTAATATGAGGAGGACAATCAAAATATGAAAATAAGCATCGAGATGTACAAGTATTATACTTTCCTTGCTCTATCTAACTACTTTTTTTCGGCAGAGATGAGAAAGGTCTTGTGTTTTTTAGCAATCTCTCCATATTTTTATTAGCTTTCTGGAACCCCTTGGTAGAAAACCATTAAACAAAGAAAAATGCAAAGAAGTAGTAGAATATTATGACATTGCATGCCAATAAAGTAATGAATAGAGGAGTGTCGTGTATTGTCATAAGCATCACAAATACGATGCACATCTCTACAAAGAGAGCACCTAGTTCTAATGGCAAGTTACTATTGTAGACAGGGGCAATCATTGTTTTAAATTTTTCAGTTCTCTACAACCATGTGCACAATGTAATTTTATGACCTGTACAAAATGTATAGGAGTTTAGTAATTTGAATGTGTCTTCTATAACAATATCGTATTGAATATCAATGACAATCAATTTTCATGTACAAAATATAAATCAAGAGTGTTTTGATAAATTTTTTGTTCTGCCAGTGGAACTACATTGTATCTACAATAGTAAGTACATTTATGTAAACAACAGTGACAATATGCCAAGATCATTTATTATTGTCAAGATTTTTTTCCCTCTCAATGGAACTACATTATCTCTACAATGCTAGGTCGAGTTCATAGTAATATGAAATTTGTACATAAAAAATAAAGAAGTGAATTGTACCTGTATTGCTCAAATCTCAAGGTAGTATTTTAGTTGATCTCCCTTGAATTTTGCAAAATTGGGCTTATTTGAACCCTGCTACAAAACTAATCAACATAATGTGTCAGAACCTACTTCATTGTGATGTTAACTATTTTGATTTTCTTAAAATTTGCAATTAAAAGAATATTTGTAAGTCATCGTTCAATTTATTACTATATAAAGGAACTATTAAATTAAATAAAAATTTGTACACATGAGGGCTAAGTAACTCCTGCAAACATTATTTCACTTAAGCTGAATATGATATTCAAATTATATACGAGGTATTTTCAACTCAATATAACAGAAAAAAACAGTAAAGGAATTTCTGGTAACTCATAAATTTGTTACTTTTTACATAGACAAATAAATTATTTCTTACATGTTAGTTATATGTAAAAATAGATAGTTACATTAATTTCATTTTTTTCAACACAAAATTAATGTTTTGTAATTAAGTATTGGTTCTTATTGAATATTGCATTGCTTCAAGTGATTGGGTAGTGATATTTTTGTGCATTGTTGTTGTTTTTCCTTTGTTTACTGATTACAGATATGACATATTAAGATTATGACATGCACAATTCATGATTGCAGTTACCAAATTCACATTTTCACACACATACATCTCAAATAGCAATTACAATGACACATTTAAATGTACAATTCCTTGTGAAAATGTTGTATGTTTGTGGCTGAAATATATTGATAGTAGTAAACATTGGAACACATATAACTTTTATAGTAGACTAGTAAAGCATAAACATAGGTGCATGACAAAGATGTGCATGCAAATTAAGAAGACACGTGTGAAGCAAGTGTGGGGAGTGTAGTTGTAATAGGTGGATGAGGAGGAAGATGTGTGTATAAGAACATCAGTGCCTTGAAGACATTTAAAAACTTTCTTGTCAGATCATGGCCCAAGTGCTCGTTGTGTTCTTTCAAGGCATGTGTAAAAACCAACTCACAATTATTGTTCATAGCAACTTTTACAACATTGTAAACACAAGAAGCTGCATCACATAGTGCTATTGTGTCGGGCGAAAATATACCCCCCAGAAGACCATTATGGTTACTTGCATCATAAGCATTGATAGCTACATTGTAACCAATTGATGGAGTGAAATAGTCTTGAATACATGAATTTGCAAACTTTTCCACAAACTCTGGGTCCTGGACCAAATCCATGCAATTTGACAGAAAACAGGACACCACATCACTGTAGTAGACTGAACTAGAAGCATTTTGCAGGAATTCTTCACCTAATATTGTCCTCAGAGACTCTTCAATGGAGGGAGAATGAAAATGAAAGATGTGTGCCATTGTAGTCGTATCAATTGGCCCAATAATTAGACAATCCAATTTTGGTGGCGGAATATATATTCTCTTATTGCTTCTCACAGTGTACATTCTGTGATAATATGTAATTTGAGGTACCATAAGAATAATTGAAGTACCATCATTTAAAAAAAAAAAAAAATTCTTCAGAAATCTTTATCTCAGTTAAACAAATGTGTCTATAAATTTTGATTTGGTATGTAAGAAATATTAATGAGGAGTTTAAACAATATATATTACTTTATTGATTGGAAACAATTATAAATGAATAAGTTAAATTCAAAACAATCAATTTGTCAACAGCTAATGTTATTACAAAATTTGAACAAGGATATAATAGAGTCGCACTAGTTAAGTACCATTAGATGATATAATGAAAAGAAGTGGAAATTGTAATCAACAATAGAATATATAACATCAGTAAAATTCCATACACGAGTAAATGGTGGACAACCTTGTAAAATTCTTTCACTCAAGCAGCTAATTCGCTCAAAGTGTATGTCACTATCCTAAACTTTTCAAAGAGAAAAGAAATTAATGCTAGGCTAGTATCATTTGTTTATTTTCAGGTTCGTTAAAATTTGTAAGGGTATAGGAGAGCAAACGAAAAACATTTACATAGAGGTCAATTTTAAACCAGACACGAAGCAACTATATCTGCACTAAAGCATGGAGGATAATAAAGTTGGAAATAGAAGTATTCCTACGACGTAAGTTCAATTCCTGATGCGAGACTCTGAAAATGTTAACAAATGAAAACTACAACTATTGTGAATTTGCAACAATTCTCTCCTCGTAATAGGTAAATTGCCCTCCAATCACAAAAAGATGTATTGAAACAACTTTGGGGATCAATTTTAGTATGGTTTTTGGTTCGATTATTCCTTGACTTGTTTTATAATTTATTGTAGTTCTTTCTCTTGTACCTTGAATTGGAAGAGTCGTTATTTGTAATGATTACGGGTTTTTCATCTGTGAAGCCTGAGATGAAATTATTAGCACTGTTACCAGATGTGATCCAGACTCAGCTGGATCCAAATAAGTTGACTTGCGGGATTTGTTTGTTTCTGTCTGGATTTTTTAATTCCTATAGAACTTTTATCATTTTTTTGTAATTCTATATTTCCAAATTTGTTTGCCTCGCAAACCAATTCAAAATTTTGAACTTGGCAACTATGATTACTACTATTAGATATACTTTCTGGCTTGGTTGCTCATGGATTCTAAATGCAAGGTTAGGCAAGGATCACAGTAGTGGTCATTGATTCTAAGCAGACGAGAAAGTTTTACTGCATATTGCAAGGCTAATATCGGATCTTTACCTATGCTAATCCAATAAGATGGATACATAGAATTATAAATTAGTTTAGATTGGCCATTGATAATGGGTGTGTTTATGATTTTATCAAGAAAAAACATTAAGCAAAATGATTTAAAAAAAAAGCAATTAACCCAGATCCGCCCAACATTATCAAGCAAAAACATTAATAAAATAAACCAATTAACACAGTTCCACCCAACTTTATTTAGTGCAGACATACCCACATCAAGACGAAGATCATTGGGCAGCTACCAAGATTTCATTAAATAATTCAACTGATAAATTCCAAATAGTTAGCAACAGGGTTTGAAGATTGGTAAAGGCAAGTAAATATACTCAGAAAGATAAAGATATGCCTCCATCGTTGTCATTTCAGAAGAGACTAGAGCAGATTAGACATGGCATAAGTGTTGTGTTTTAAAAATTTATATGGACATGTTTCTTTATCAAGACAAATTACACTACAGTAAAAGGCATTATCAAAAAGGATTATTCTGGTCATAAGCAGGACAAATTAACCAAGATGAGTTCATAGAAAATACTACAACTCAAGGTGGAAGGTGTCCTCCAAATTAAGCTATGATTTACAAAAGCCAATATTCCTTTAAAACAGTAGAAGAAACAAACAAGCAAATTGTGAAATTAGGTAAATTGTGGTTATGCCCATCTTTCAGGGGGCGAGGGAAATAGTAAAGTTCGCTTCAATTAAGACAGGACAACTTGAAAGGTAATTTATGTCTTCAAACTTAATCTGTGTTTGTCATCCCTATAAATAGACATTAATAGTTTTTATTTTGATAATGTAAGGCTCCGCGCTCAAACACGAGCTTATTAATACATGAGCTCATTGGTTCAAAGCTGTCAAAAACTTAAACAACGAGGTGTACACACCGATCTCCGAAGAGCGGTCTCTGAGAGGCAGAGATTACTCCTAATTTGCATGCTAGATACAACTATATAAGCTAAGACTGCTTGTTCAAACTATAGAAGAACAACACTCATTGATCCATCAATGTAAAGCTACCATACAAATAACTACAGATGCAAAGCAATCAAATAAAGTTTGAAGTGAACTTATTTACTTATTCAAGAAATTCTCAGACAAAGATAGGATTCAACAGAAAAACAATTACCACGTATAGACTTCAAAAATTAAAAAATATAAAATGCAAGAGCTAGCAATCTCATGTTTTGGAATGCGGGAGCTAGCAAGATCATTTCAAAATGTTATAAAAGCAGAAGAATCAAACAAGTGAAATGCAAGAGATAGCAATCTCTCTAGTTTCTTGTAAAATGTAATGTTATAGAAAAATCATACAATGGTAAGTTGCTGATGGTGTCCAAGCTCATCACTACATATCATATCATGCAAGTTTGGAAACGGTATTACCTCATGGAAACAACATCCTAAAACCCTCTTTCAGTAGAAAGAGTTTCTGAACAACTACTAACCCATATATAGCTGACGAACTTGCTACAGAGACTTGTATGAACTAATTTAATGATTTAACCCCAAACTAGTTTGCTCTTCTACTCATTACTGGTTTTCTAGGACATAACTAGCATGTGTCACTTGCAGCTCATGTACATACAAAGGGCACTGTCAATGTGTTAGTTTGTGCCTCTCAGAACAACACAAAAGGGAACAACATATAGACCAAAAACTTTACTCAAATTAGATGAAGAAGCACACAAGTAACTTAAAACAAAACTAACCCTAGAACTTAAGGAAACAATCGCTAATTTTTTACATGTACAAGTTAAATTTCTGGAATTAGAAAATATATAATCTGATTCTTTACTTTTGAAGACAACAATTAAATATCCATAAACAAGCAAGACTCACTGTTTCCGGATATATAAGATCACTTTCAATACTATTTTACTAGAAAAAGAAGCATATTTACTTTTCTTCAAATATGAAAACCACAAAATGCTTGGCTAACAAAGTCTTGCGCACATACCTATTTATCAACAGAGCACAGATTTATATTACGGATGTCCTATGTTTGCGCGACCTTGAAGCCTAACTGCTTCTCCCAACTCCATAGCCTGTAAATTAACGACAAATTTCTGTCAACTTAGCAAGTTATACAGAATTAAAATCTTTATTTTCTGCCGAAAAAGCACAACAAAACCCAATTTTCAAAACCAAACAGAACTCCGCGGAAACACATTAAGAAGAAACTTGTTGTACCTAAATCTACAAGCACAAAGAAAACACTGATAAAACACTGTTCCAGTTCTCCAACACTTGCTACTCAATCGTTCCTGAGGTGACCAGATAGAAATAACTATTTGCAGTACTGCTCGAATACACATAGCTGACAGGTGACAGAAACTGATAAAGGCAAAAGAAAGGAGACGAACATTCTCGAGCCAACAAAAGATAATTAATAGTCGAACAACTCCACATAAATTCATGTGCATGCATTAACCAACTGAAGATGTTTTGAGACTAAAATTTAATGTGTCAACTGTATACACAGTAAAAAGTACAATACTAATAGTTCTATGTATTGAATACATATACAATTGTCAAAAAGTATAATAAATATGCATTGAATTTTATGACATTTGTAAGGAAGATATATTTTAACAAATAATTTTTTATTTAGATTTTCTTGGATCTCATTGAATGAGATAAGATTTTGGTTTGACACTTTGGATGGTTCATAAAATTATTGATTAAATAATTGAAGAAAATAGATTTTTTGGAACGACTGTTTGCAGAATTCATCAATAAGAAAGCAGATAACTAGTATTATTTGACTTGTAAAAAAAAGCAAAAATTAGAACTATAGAAATATGAACAAATTTTTAAAAATACTCTCGTATGATTGGCTTCCTTGGAAATGAATGCATTAGTATTCCTGCCGATAATAAAAGATACTCTTCCAGATCGAAACCTAAACTTTCTATTTATGAAATAAAATCCAAACCGTGATCGAATCCCTGCTGCAGCAACAATGGGGCAAGCTCCACCAGGCCGCTTGAACGGCCAAGGCTCCCCAGGCGACCGCAAGCAGGACGACAAGAAGGACAAGAAATTCGAACCAGCGGCTCCGCCCACCCGCGTCGGAAGAAAGCAGAGAAAACAAAAGGGCGCCGATGCCGCTGCCCGTCTCCCCGTCGTAACACCTCACACGAAATGCAAGCTCCGTTTGCTCAAGCTCGAGAGAATTAAAGACTACCTTCTCATCGAAGAAGAATTCGTGGCAAACCAGGAGACGCTGAAGCCACAGGAGGATAAGAACGAGGAGGACAGGTCGAAGGTGGACGATCTGAGAGGCTCCCCTATGAGCGTCGGGAATCTGGAGGAGATTATCGACGAGAATCACGCCATCGTGTCGTCCTCGGTGGGACCAGAGTATTATGTTAATATATTGTCGTTTGTTGATAAGGATCAGCTCGAGCCTGGATGCGCTATTCTCATGCACAATAAGGTCGGTGTTTTCTCTTCAAACTCTGAATTCAGCTGATCTTTTTTTCTACTCGTCAATTGTCTGCTTGATGGAAACCCTAATTCCCGTCATTGTCTTTGTGAATTATTTGCTTGAAGAAACCCTGAATTCGGCATTTGTTTTGTGAAACATTTGCTTGAAGAAACGCTAAATCCTGCGTTGTGAGTTATTTGCTTGAAGAAAACCTTATATTCTTGCTAAATTACTCGCTTGAGGAAATCCTGAACTCATTTTTTTAGGCAAATTATTTGCTTTAAGAAACCCTGAATTCGACATTTCCTTTTTAGTGAATAATATGGTTGAAAAAATCTATATTGTCACTTTCTGGTGAATTATCTGATTAGGGCATCACTAACTTAAGCAATTTTTGTATTGTGAATTATTTTTTGGGTTCTGTGATTGTGCCGAGAGCACTTCATCCAAGTCTCAAGTTTAGCAATATTTGCAGTTTTCTTAATATGGGTAAATGAGAGTAGAAAGAACCCTTGGCCAGTGGGGCACAAATAGAGGCCCAGTCTCTGTGCTTAAATTATTTACGAGCACTACATATGTGCACTTTACCGTCTTTGGATTAGCACCATAAAGCTTGCACATACCAGGAGCTTGCCCAGTGGTTAATAGGTAGTTTTGAATCTGGGTCATCATTGCATAATGTTTCATCCTTGCCACTCAGTCTAATATGCAGGACAGCAATCTTTACTTTTTTCAAATCCGAAACTAAGGACACTCCTTTTATCAATTTTTTTGTGGGTTTTTGAAATTGTGCCGAGAACAATAGAATATAATCTTCTTCACTTTTTCAAACCCTAAGTTCAGTTCAAAACATGCTTTCCATGAATAATAAATTACAGTTATTGTTCAATTCACTTTCGTTAAACTCTTGATCTAGTCAGCAAGTTCTTTGTCCAATACACTAACAGGGTGTCTTGCTTGTCCCTGAACTAAAGAACTGCTTTATTTTTAATCCTCTGCAATAAAATATTAAAAAGAGTTTTATTTGTTTTTTCATTCCCTTGAATTCATTCAGCAATTCTTTTTTGTGAATTTTTTTGGAAGTTTCATCAATTTGGAGAGAATACAAAGTATAGTTATTGGTCAAGTTTTTCAAGCCCTACCTAGTTTATTCAATAATGTGTTTGCTCTGTGAGGTTATCTTTTTGAGCTTTGGTGATTGTCCCTAGAATGAAAAAATACAATTATCAGTACCCTTTCAAACCCTAAATCTAATTAGGATTTCTGTTTTGAATTTTATCAATGAGGTTTTCTGATTGTGCTGCAATCAATAAAATACAATTGTTAGTCACTTTTTCAAACTCTAAATTTGTTTGGCATGTTTTGGCTCTATTTTGAAAAGGGGGACATGACATTTTGTGTTTTTTCTGAGAGCACTAAACTCTACTCTGAATTCATTCAGCATTTTATTTTAAGAATCTTTTCTTGAGGTTCTGTGATTTTTCCGACAACAATAAAAAATTATTATATAAGAATATTTTGGAATCAATTTTTAATTGCTGGACAATACTACAGGTTTGTAGTTGATTTTAAATGGCTCTTATGCAGTTACATACTGCAAAAAATCACTTGAAAAATAATAATAACAAATAGCCACTTTTCAAGCCCTAAATTCAGCAAACTTTGTAAATTATATATTTGAGGTTTTGTGATTTTTTTTTGACAAGGATAAAAACTATTAGTAAGTCTTTTCTAATATTTGTCTAAGCATGTAATGTCCCTACGGGAACCTTACTTAAATTGCCCTAGTTTGCCCTAAGTAGGGTTTTAGTATGATGTTCATTGTTCGGTACTGAGATTGTTGTATGAGTTCCTTGATCTTGAACCTGCAACTAGATTCGTAACACAAATAAACATATATTCAACTATGTACACATAGAACTATCATGCTTATGGTATTCAATAAATGTCTTTGGAGATCGTTCCAGTCAACCCATTGCTATTGTGAAGTACTGTGGGAGATCATACAAGGCGTCTTTGAGCCTATCCAACAGGTTCAGGGGTATGGAAATACCACCGTTTCGTTGCCTCCTGCTTAACTCTTTAGAGTTCAGGGGCATGGAAGCATATGCATCAGTCAGACCCTGCTTAACGTAGAATGGACCTTTTGGCTGCTTGCCCTCCTTATGTGTACCGTATCATCCCCTCCACAATAGAATGTCTAATTGGTTGGAGTTCTACAGATTCTGTTCATTCAATCTTATGCAGATTTAGAAATGTATAACAGATTTAATACTGAATTACAAATATATATACAGCTAAGTTGCCGAATCGGGTATGGGAACAGGTATGTGGGATCGAAACACTGGTACAGCAAAAGAATATTTGGGAGTTGGGTACGTTTTCAGTACATTCATACAAAAATAAAAAATACATGTGTGTCTATATATATATACACACACATACATATACATATACATATATATATATATTTAGCCAAAAAATAGAATTAAGTTTAGAATGTCATATATCAATGCACATGCTAAACAAAACCATTGCAAATTTCAAATTTTGAAACATAACATACTAATTTAAATTCAGTTTTCAATATCAAAAAGATCAAACTAGAATCTCATGATAGATAAATTTCGAGTTCACTAATTAGCAGTTTAGGTCTTAAGAATATCAAACAGATCAAACTAGATTCACTAAGCATTTCAGAAACTAAAAATATGAACCCTCAACACACCCACACACCCACAGGAAATTTGTTTCAGAATCCGATTCTGGTACGTTTCGTACCCAGAATTGCCCGAAAAATCCCATGATTCAGCAACTTAGATATACAGATTTAATACTGATTAGAAATGTATGCAAACTTATTATTGATTCGAAATATATATGCAGATTTAATATTGATTAGAAATATATATGCAGATTTAATATTGATTAGTAACATATATGCAGACCTATCAGAGTTGTCCAATCTAAGATCATATAAGTATGATTCTCATATAAAGGCACTTTGATTCCTAGTATAAATCATACCTCCAAACGAATAATAAGAATACTCAGATTGCGGAGTGGTTGATGTGAATGTCTGTCTGAAGGCACATGAATGCTTTCTGTCTTTTATAATATAGATGCTTCGATGCCCCTTCTGTCTTGCTCAATTTTGGTCTTTAATACCTCTCCATAGTATGAGGAAAAAAGGTGTTTTTTCCCATTGGCAAAGTCCCTTGGGCAACGCATCTCTTCCAAATGCTAATTTGTTCTTAACTAAGACTAACCAATGATTATTGATCACATATTCCTTGCATATATAATCGATCAAACCCTTCTATCCAATGTCGGCCTTCTATGCTGCTGTCCTTGAATACATACGCTGCAATGTTAATGACATTTACGTTACCCCAAGTTTCCGGGACGGGGGAATGGGGGGACGAGTTTCCGGGACGGCAAATTTTTTTGCCAAATTTGGGGACGGGAGGGGACGGCAAAGGGGATGGCTATATAAAATATAGGGAAAATTTAAAATATATAGGAAAATTCTAAATGTTCATATGAAAACATGGATAAAGCATGCATCTATACATTATATTCATATGAAAACATGGATATAGCATGTGTATGATACTATGAAAACATTTTAGAATGCAAACATCGAACATACAACATTATCAATAGACTCAATACTCAATATGCACTCATAATTCAGAATTTCAATTCATTCACATTGTCAATATGCATATCATAATAGATATTAAAGAAATAACATACATAATGGAGCCTAATCAGACTCGGAGGTTAAATTTTCACTACTTCCATCAGCGCAGTTTCCCCCAATATTTTTCGACGGGGGTCAAGGGGCAGCGCCCCTTGCGCACTCCCTGTCGCGATACAGGGCGGGGTCGAGGGGCAGCGCTCCGCGAGGCCAAAAATACTTTTATTATTTTATTTAGGCGTTGGGTGTTATTTTTCTATTGGCAAAAAACCCTTCATGAGATATTTCACTCCCTCAATTACGCAAAAAACATCATTAAAAAAAAATGAAAATACGACTTTTTTTATTTTAATATTTTTTCCTAGCCCTAGATATGGGGGACGTCTAGCCGTCCCCGGGATGGCTGGGACGTCCCCAATCCGTCCCCAGCCGTCCCCAGCCGTCCCCGGGACGTACGGACGTCCCCCACAGCTAGGGAAGCCGTCCCCCCATTTCGGGGACGTCCCCTCAAAATTCTGGCAATTTGGGGACGGGGGGGGGGACGTCCCCTGGCCGTCCCCAAGTCCCCGAAACGTCCCCGGGACTGGGACAGGGGTTTTCAGGTAGGGGACGCGTCCCCGGGCTTCCCTAGCTGTGGGGGACGGCTAGACGTCCCCCACAGCTAGGGAAGCCGTCCCCCCGTTTCGGGGACGTCCCCTCAAAATTCTGGCAATTTGGGGACGGGGGGGGGGACGTCCCCTGGCCGTCCCCAAGTCCCTGAAACGTCCCCGGGACTGGGACGGGGGTTTTCAGGTAGGGGACGCGTCCCCGGGTTTCGTAGCAGTGATTTGATTGCTCCTGGTGCTGATTAGAATTCAGATAATGAGGTTCGCTGTAGGGGGCATGACATAGTATCTTTTGCTGCATTAATTTTGAGGATTCATGATTTTAGTGATAACAATAGAATACAAGTACAATAAATTTTTTGTAGAAAAGCACAGAATTGACCCTAAATTCACCATTTTTTAAACTGATTTATAGAGAAGAATAAAACACAATCAGAAGCAAAAACTTATGATTGAGGAAGAAAAGTTAGAATTTTCTGGAATGGTTAAATTTTGCTCTCAGTTGTGAAAATTTAGAAGTGACGACTTGTATTTCGAGAGATATTTTGAGATTCAGGAAATTTCCCTTCTGTTAAGCTGCTGTGGCCAAGGGCATCTCTCTGGTCACCAGGCATTGTTTGGTGGGATAAAATCATATTTGCTACGTAACTCTATTATTGGAACATGGACCATGTAGCCATCCCTGTACACACAGTTTCTGGCTATTACAATTACATATAATATAGCTGTCTCCCTTTTCATGTACTTGTGTACCCTAATTTGATTGGCATCCCTGTCCCCATACTCATAAGGTATATCTGTGTCTCCTGGTAACTATGGTCATAAACTGCAACAAGCAAGCTGGCTACAGCATTTTAGTCAAGTATAGCACTTTATTATATTGCTTGGGAATTTGAACTCGGGGTTTTGGTGAAAGCCTCACTACTTTGCCTCACTACTTTGCTAGTTGGGTTCATCCCAATAATGTACTGCTCAAGTTGTACACAATAAGGTCCTTTGTTCAAATCTTCTCTTTAGTCATTTAATATTTTTCATTTCACATTTTTCTTTTTGCTTTTTAAAAACACAGGTCTTACTCTTTCAAATGTTCGCTACTGCCATTACACCACTGTCCCTTCCATCTTTTTCTTTATTAATTATATTTTCCTTTAAAGTTGTGCCATTTTACTCACAAGCAATAAATTAGCCAATAGGCTATTTTTACGTGGGCCTAGCCCACCGGTAATGTCTCATGCATGTTGGAAAAGTTTCATACTCAATAAGTTTCCTTAAACTTTCAGCAGGCTGGAAAATGAGATGGTATTGTTCCGGATGAAACTGGGCAAATGTGTCTGGAATGTGCGGACGTGTCATATTCCTGGAGGCATTGGAACACTGAATAGCCGTGGGAATTTCTCAGGCAATCATCACGTGAATGTAATCAAAGAGAGCTTGCAATCTTGAAAGAATGTGCTCTTTTGTGATGACTGCCGGGTGTGTTTCCTCCCTCCGAGGAACTTAAAAAATTCACCATAAATGACTATCTGTGCATTGTTTAAAATATAAAAATAAATTAAGAAATTTAGCTCGCTGTATGAATAAACGCGCGTTCAAATTCCGGATGGTAATAAAAATTTGAGGCTCATTCTAATTTAGTTTGGGAATACCATTTAGAAACTTTCAATCTAATATAAATTTATATTTGTTTGATGTAACTGTATCAATAGCTGCACTTTCTTAATGAAAAATAGCATATAAAGAAAAAAAATGTAAAATTATTAATTATTTTTAAATTTTAAATTTGAAGAGTTCAAAATAATTAATATGATATATTTAATATTTAACTTTAAAATAATTATAAATTAATTAAGCTGATTAATTATTTATTTTATGAATTATTGTGAACATTAATTTTAATGAATTCTATTAACTTTTAAATTTAGATTAATGAATATTAATAAATTAGTATGAATTCTATTTTACTATTCAATTTAAATTTTTATGGGGAGGGAATGAACATTTTTACTTTTTTCATAATTTGGTTGTTTCTATTTAACTTCAAGAATTAGATTGATTCTATTTAACTATTTTACTTTTGTGTTGAACGACAACGGAAATTCCATAAGCAATAAAGAATAAAGAATACAGAATAAGGAGTACAGAATCAAATCGTTTACATTACGATGGAGAAGTAGTTAGTAACAATTAATATTTAGTACTATTATATGTTGCAGTGAATGAAATAATAATAATAATAATTAGACAATGATGTCCTGGCACAACTTCAATTTTATGCAAACAATTCATTGTAGTATTGCCACACACCCATTTACGTGGTTAGATAAACTTTAATGTGGCGTGAAACTGTAAAATGGATGGTAAAACCTAAACCCTATTGTTTGGTGAGATAAACTTCCGTGTGAGATTAACTTCTCCCACTGCTCTCCTGCTGTTTATATACGTCTATCTAAGGAAAAACGAAACCTGTTTACAACGACTGTAACCTTAGACACAATATTTTGCCAACAAGGTGGGGATCCAGCACAAGCACGATTTAGACAGATTCTTATCAACATACGGAATGCACAGCGAACACAAGATGATTGGCAATAGTTGATGTTACGCACAAGCAAGGAACTTACACCAAGTCAAAATGTACAATTTAACAAATCAATACACCTATTTGCTACAAATGACTTGGTAAGATCCCATAACAAAAGGATGTTAAAAAAATTGAACCGTCCAATTGCAATTAGTAACGTGACAAACATTCAAAGTAAACCAACTATTGAATCTGAAGATGAACAACTCGAAAAACAAGTCCTACTATGCAAAGGCTAGCAAATTATGCTAGCAGCAAGTTCATATGAACCAATGCAGGCCTTGTAAATGGAGCTCTTGGTGAAGTAGTTGACATTGTGTATGGATATGGGTCCAAGCCACCAGATATTCCAGCATATGTTATAACAAGAATTGATAACTACACTAGGCCACCATGGAATCCCACTGATCCAAAATTTGTAATAGATGGCAAGTCCTGCTTACGATGGCATGGGCTATTATATAGTCCACAAATCCCAGGGTTTAATACTCCAGAAGGCAACGATTGATATTGGAACAACTGAAAGACAAGGCTTGACATTCACAGCCATATCCAGAGTTAAATCATTGGATGGTTTTCATATTGAACTTGCATTCTCCTTCAAGAGAGACTTTAAAATGCAAAACAGTCTATATACAATCATCAGGAAGAAAGAAGAAGCAAGACTACAACAACTATCTCTATAAGGTAAAAAAGCTATATACAAGAACTATTGGATACTGGTTATATTCTTGCATATCTCTGTAATGATATTTGTTCAAATTTTGCTATTACAAGCACAACCCAAAAGCGTACTCAGCAAAAGGGATCCAGATTTTTTGCCCCTTGGACCTTTTTATCTTTACAGATTTATTTAATACTCAAATAGTTTTCTTAAGGGAGGCATTTGTTGTCACATGAAATCGCATGATTATTAAAAATATTAATATAATAATTTTGTTGGATTCTTTTAACTGTACAAATTGTTGTCAACTGTTTTGAAGACATATAGTTGCATTAGTTAATTCTTATTCATTTTGTTAACAAACCATCTACAATGTAAACAACCTCACATTTTATTTTATACAACTAGCATATTCAAACATATATTACTATCGGCGTACCCATTGCACCTCTGATTAGGTGCAAGTGCTAGTAAAATACTAAAAAACAAAGTAATGATATTAGAGGATAAAATAATGAAAGAATATTCTGAATTCAGAGCAAAATTCAAAACTTTTTCATGTTATTAAATACATTTATTCAAGAAATTGCAGTGAAGGTTCAATCCAGGCGGCAGTTTTGGGCACCTTGCTCTACAACTATCATGTAACTTGGTTTACAGTTTGAATCAGAAATTGTAGGATGAGTTGGAAAGCTTGAATTTCTTTAGGTTGCTCCTTTTCAGTTTGGGATTGTTAGAGTAATAATTTCGTATATTGTTAATGGTCAACTTAGGTTGTTAGATTTCATTAATGTATTTACAGTATTAGGTAGATAGAGGTAGGTAATATCATTAATTTCTATAGTGTTTTGTATTTCTATAAATTGTAATCTTTACCAGTTAATATGAACTAAGATATTTTACCTGTGAATCTGATTTTCACATGTATCAGAGCTAGGGCACAAAACCTGTTTTTCTCAGAAAATCTGCATGTTTTTTAACTACTTAGGGTTTCTGCAACGCCTAGGGTTTTGACCCTCTGTTTCAAGGCGATTTTTTTTTCGATCGCAAATGCTTGGTGGGTTTTTCGATACTTGAATTGGGTCATCGTCAGATTTTTTTGGGTCTGCAGATTTTTTTTTCGCTTAGGGTTTCTGCAACTTCGCCTAAGGTTTTGACCCTTTGTTTCAAGGCGATTTTTTTTTCCGGTTGCAGAATTGTTGTGGGTTTTTCGAGAGCTCAATTGGATTGTCGTCGGATTTTTTTTTGGGTGCATCGTTTTCTATGCCTTGTTTTTTGAGTCCGCGGATTTGACTCTTCATTTTCAGAAAAAATATTCTGATTGTAGATTCTTTTTGGGTTTTTCGCAAGGATTTCGGGTCTTCGTCGGATTTTTTTGGGCCAGTAAAAATTTTTACCTCGAAAACTGTGCTAGGGTTTTGAGATTCTCTTTTGTTTCAAGTCAGATTTTTTTAATTTGCAGAATCTTTGTGGGTTTTTTGAGATATGAACTGGGTTGTCATCAAATTTTTCTGGGTCTTCCGAAAAATTTCTGCCTTGAAAACTGTGTCAGGGTTTTAGTTTTTGCCTTTGAATCCGACTAGCAGAATTTGTTTTAAAAAACCCTTTGTTTTCATCCTTTGGTTTTTGTGCATTCGTGCCTTCACCAGTTCTCGACCTTGGGGTACGTGATGGCATCGCTGACGAACATTATGCTCGAAAGCAGCCAGAAGTTCAATGGCCACAACTACAACATCTGGAAGCAGCATATGTTGACGATTTTTGAGTACCGATGTCTTGATGCAGTTGTTCTAGGCACGTCTTAATGTCTAGACATTGTCGAAAAAGATCAAGACAAATGGGATGAGCGCAATCGAGAAGCCGTCATGCTCATCAAACTCTCTATTACCGATGAGCGGCTACCTCAGGTACCGTCCGACAAAACTGCAAAGGAAATATGAGATCATTTGAAGAGTCTTCATGAAACCTCTGACAAGAGCAGAGCGTTCTTTCTTAAGAATATGCTCTTCACGATCATGATGGATGAGAAAACATCTCTTCAGGAGCATCTGACAAAGATCAAGGATATTCGCGACCAGCTGGAAGCTATTGGTCGAAAAATTGAGGAAGAAGATATGGTGGTCATTACTCTGAAGAGTCTCACACGCTCGTATGAGCATTTCATCGAATCACTCAATATCACTTCCACTGACATCGATTTGAAGTTTTCCGATCTTTGTAACAAGCTTTTATAGCAAGATCAGTGGTGACAGTGGTTTGGAAGTAGTACTAGCTCTACCTCCACCGAGCAAGCGTTCTCTGCCAAATCTTCTGCTAAGAACAAAGGGAAGGCTCAATCTTCTTAGCCGAAAGGCTTTGGTTCTTCTCAGGACAGCAAGAAGAAGAAGAAGAACGTTTAGTGCAATTATTGTCACAAGTTTGGTCACATGAAGGCCGAGTGTCGAATTCGATTGGCTTTTGAACAAAAGAAGCAGGGAGGGTCTCAACAGAAAGCAAATGCCGCCGAACACTTTGAGCAGAAAGAATCTGCTTTCTATGCTTTTATGGCCAAGAGAACAACAAATCCAGTACACTCTTCTGCCTGGTATATTGATTCAGGAGCTTAATGACATTTTACTCATCATCGGGATTGGTTCACGAAATTTGAACCATTTTCAGATTTAGTAATCTTCGGAGGAGGAGAAGAGTACACAGTTGCTGGTAAGGGCACTGTCCAGATACACGCAGGAGGTAGAAATTTAATTTTTCTTGATGTCTACTATGTTCCAGGCATGGGACATAATCTCCTCTCTGTCAGTCAGATCATGAGGCATTCTCCTCAATTAGATGTTGTCTTCAGTTCGTCCATCTGCAACATTGTTGATAGGGAGACTCGTACTACAATCGCTATGGGACTTGAAGATCATGGTTTGTATAGACTTGCTGATTCCGGTGATTCTCAAGAGCATGCTTTGGTTGCTAGGAGTACATCCATCAGAACACTTTGGCATCAGCGTTATGGGCACTTAAACGTGCACTATCTCTCTCAGTTATATCGGGAGGGTTTGGTTGCTAGTCTACGTGAGATCCAACCTCAAAATCATGGAGTTTGTGCAGCTTGTCAAGCTGGGAAACAACATCGGACACCATTCTCGGATGGTGATTCTTGGTGAGCCTCCAAGGTCCTTCAGTTGGTTCACGTTGATTTATGTGGGCCAATGAACACTCCATCTGTTATTGGTTGCAGGTACTTCTTATTATTTGTTGATGATTTCAATCGTAAAATGTGGGTGTATTTTCTGAAAAATAAATCAGATGTGTTTAGTACATTTCAGCAGTTTAAGGCCTTAGTTGAGAAAGAATCCGGTTCTCAGATTGTCACTCTAAGGTCAGATAATGGGAGGGAGTTTTGTTCCAATGACTTCTCTACATTTTGTGCTACACATGGCATTAAACGCCAACTCACCACACCATACACCCCTCAGCAGAATGGTGTAGTTGAACGTACAAATCGCACCATTACTGAAATGGCTCGTTCTATGATAGAACATAGAAATGTTCCTAAGAAATACTGGGCTGAAGCAGTTTACATTGCAGTCTATCTGCTAAATCGGTCACCTACACATGCCATTAAGAAGATGACTCCTGAAGAAGCCTGGTTAGGATGCAAGCCTAAAAAGTGGGCCATTTGAAAGTCTTTGGTTTTACGGCTCATGTATGGATTCCTGATGCTAAGAGTGTAAGCTGGATTCAAAGAGCCAAACACTTATGTTTATTGGTTACATCGACAACCACAAGGCCTACAGGTTGATTGATGTAGAGACAAATCGTCTCATTTTCGATCGTGATGTTGTGGTTGATGAGACTACTAGTCCATTTATGCCTTCTACTACTCCTAGTCTTGCGACTCAATTTGTGAAGACTCTTGATGTTGGCGTTCATCTTCCTCTTGGTTCCCATGATGGGAGGGCTTCAGAGCATTCTGACTCTGAAGATGAGGAATCTACCGATCCAGCACCACCTGATTTTCCATAGGATTCGCATCCAGATGACTTTGTTCCAGAAACTCCAGGGGATGTTGTTCCTCCAATGCCAGATGTTGGTACTTCTACCCTTAGGGCTAAGTGGTGGGCCAAGACTATCGAAGATCTTCATGATGATGAGCTTATTGAGGGAAGATCCGCTCGTAGAAAGAGAAAGCAACAAAATACAATCAACTTTGCACTTATGGCCAACATTCACAACATCCATGAGCCCCATACATATTCCGAGGCTAAAGGCATTCCTGAGTGGGAAAAGGCTATGGAGATCGAATACCACAGTCTTCTGAAGAATAACACTTGGGTTCTTTCTGATTTGCCTCCTGGGAAGAAACCTATTAGCTATAAATGGGTTTACAAAGTCAAGTATAATGCAGATGGTACTTTGGATAAGTACAAGGCTAGATTGGTTGCTCGGGGTTTTACACAGTGGGAGGGCATTGACTACGAGGAGACTTTTGCTTCTACTGCCAAGATGAGTACAATTCATCTTCTTCTCGCCATTGCAGCTCAGTTTTGATGGAAACTTTATCAGATGAATGTTAAGAGTGCATTCCTCAATGGTGACTTGCAGGAAGAAGTTTATATGACTCAACCTCCTGGCTTCAAGGTTCTTGGTAAGGAATATCAGGTTTGCAAATTGGTAAAAGCCCTCTATGGCCTGAAGCAAGCCCCCTGTGCTTGGTATTTCAAGATTGATTAGTATTTAGTTGAACATGGTTTTCAACGCAGTCCCTCTGACACTAATCTGTACGTCAAACTTTTCGGTGATGAGATCCTTTTTCTTGTTGTCTACGTGGATAACTTGATCATTACTGGAAATTCAACACATTTGATTGCCACAATCAAATAGGACTTGTGCCAAGCTTTTGACATGACAAATTTGGGCTTCTCCATTATGGCTTAGGTGTTGAAGTGTGGCAGATTGATGACAGTATCTTTATTTCACAGTTCAAGTAAGCCCGCAGTTTGTTGGATAAGTTTCGAATGTAGGATTGTAAACCTACTTCCACACCTATGGAGAAAGGGCTATAGTTATCAGCCAAGTTTGATTCACCTGCAGTAGATGAAACAAAATTTAGACAGCTAGTAGGCAGCCTCATCTATCTCACTGCCACTAGACCACTAAACCTGACATCAGTTTCGTTGTCAGCTACATCTCTCGCTCCATGACAGCTCCAAAAGCTGATCATTGGATTGCAGCAAAGCGAGTGTTACGATATGTGAAAGGCACTTCAGACTATGGCATTCTGTATACCAGGTGCAACGATCCAAAGCTGATTGGTTATACTGACACTGATTGGGCAGGATCAGTGGATGATAGAAAATCCACTTTTGGGTACGTATTCAGTTTGGGTATTGGTGCCGTCACTTGGAGCACCAAGAAGCAACAAGCCATGGCTCTTTCCTCGATCAAAGCTGAATACCGGGGAACAGTCAAGGCCGCATGCGAGGCAGTTTGGCTACGAGGCAGTTTGGCTCCGAAGGATGCTCTCTGACATGTAGATGCCACAGACAGGTCCTTCTCCCTTGCATACTGATAATCAAGGGGTGCTCAAACCGGCCAAAAATCCAATCTTCCATGAACTTACCGAGCATGTCGAACTTCATTGTCACTACATCCGCAAGCTGGT
This sequence comes from Cryptomeria japonica, assembly GCF_030272615.1. NCBI lineage: Eukaryota > Viridiplantae > Streptophyta > Pinopsida > Cupressales > Cupressaceae > Cryptomeria > Cryptomeria japonica. The sequence continues at coordinate 49,557,534 of NC_081410.1, forward strand.
AGAAGACGGATCAGTTTAGTTGTAGTATGTTCCGATAACGGATCAGACTGCGGATATTCTCACCAAGTCTTTGAGTCCGGATAAATTTGTAAAATTCAGGGGGCAACTTGGTGTTTTTGATAGATTGACCATTAAGGGAGGGTGTTAGAATAATAATTTCTTATGTTGTTAATGGTCAACTTAGGTTGTTAGATTTCATTAATGTATCTACTGTATTAGGTAGATAGAGGTAGGTAATATCATTAATTTCTACAGTGTTTTGTATTTCTATAAATTGTAATCTTTACTAGTTAATATGAACTAATAAGATATTTTACCAGTGAATCTTCAGATTATCTGAAGAAAATCTCCAAAGGGCCCTAAAATGGAAAATAAAAAAATGTATATAAAACATTATACTTGCGAAGCTGAAATAATGTCTTCGAAATTTTAAAGAATTCCACTTGAGGACAAATCCTTTTCACCACCAAGGGATAGTTGTCACCAAGCTCTTGAAATTCTCGAGTGAATCATTTCATTGTAATTTCTTTGGATGTTTTAGATTTTCAGTTTCTGCGAAAATTTATTTGAAATCTGGTAAAAAAAGGATGAGAAGATTTTTAAGTCAAATGGAAGTAAATAGATTTATTTTTGCTATTTAAGCTATAAGTTCAGGGGAATTGAAATCTACGGTTGTTTATTGAAGAAACTCGTATAAAATAAGAGAGCTTGCTCAATTTCTTTTTTCTGATATGTTTATTTTAAACTGGGGCTCCTTTCCCTTGTATGTTAAACAGAAAATATATAGACACCAATCTTAGCATCCGCTTTTAAACAGAGGTGCTATGAAAATCACAAAAAATGCTTCCACTCTTTATGATGTGAAGCAATGAATCTTCAACTATTGTCAAGTAAGCTATATATATTGACCTCATTTACCAACAAAAGAAGACTCCTGCCATTAACAGGGAGGTTACTATTTTAAACTTATTAAAAAAATTAGGCACTTTAACTTTCATACCTTCAATTGCCCCAGCTTCATCTCCACTGCTGCACCCATATCATCTTCTTTGTTAACATCAATTCTTGCAATAAGTTTCAGAAAGGAGATTTCTTGTTTTGCACTATTTGCGTCAAATCTGCAATGTTGAACTTGAGACCAATGGAGTAAGTTTTGCCATCTTTTTCCTTTTGCATCCTTTCAGTCACTTCAACTAGCACCAGGAACTGCACATCCATCTCCTTGGACGATGCAATGGAGACAATACCTATCATTTCACATCCCACAATAGGTAGTTGTTGACTTGAGCGAGCTGTGGAGAGTTGCAAGGCATCATCCACACCTACCAATAAATACTTTCTGTTATGTTATTGGATCTGTGGGCCAAGGTGTCGGAGCTGTGTCCGGATCGAACCTGATTCAGGATTGGGTTTGGTGTGGCAGGGATCCATTGAGGTTTATTGTTGACAGAGGAGGAGTATTGTTAAGTGCTGGATTGGATTGATTATAAGTTGGCAGCTCCCATATGTCCTATTCATTTGCAAAACCAAGCAAATGAACATCATAATCTCTATCTTGTCTCAGAACTTGCTCTTCCTCCGTTTCACTGAATCTTGAATTGTTCTGAATCAATGACAGTTGGAACTGGATCCACAGAAGTAATGGAATTGAAGCAATCAATCAAAAAGGGAAAGGGAGCCCTAGGTGGATTTGTAAATGAAATTCCCCTACTGGAATCAAACCACTATTTTATTTATTTATAATAACTTCTATAATATTCTATATATATTACAATCATCATAATATTTGGTTTATTATAATATTTGTATGTTTTCATAATCCTTTGATTTGGTTTCTTTACTTAATTTTTCCTCACTTTTGGTCTTGGTTCTTTCACCACCCTTGAACCTTGTCCTACCCTCTTACCTATTCCTCCCCCTTCCTCTCCTGTTTTTTTAACCTATGTTGGTCTGCAATTCTCTCATTTTACTCCTGCAGTTCTCTCACTGTCATCCTAATGATGGATCATGGAGTGTGATCCTAAACATTGATGCGTACAAAATTTTACAGTCTAATCCAGAAAAATTATTGCAGTAATGACAATGGACTGTTGAAATCAAATCTCTTATTACTGTAATAGTTCTATATAATATTATAATATAATATTTATATTAGTATATTATAATAATAATGTTATTATATTTATATATTTTATTATTAATATCTATTAAATTTATAATATTAGAATCTTATATTATTAATATTTGTCTATTATAACATTATATTAAATTATTCATACACACTGTCACTCACACGCACACACACACACACACACACACACACTTTCAACCACGTGCCACATAGCAGGCCCCCAAAAATGGGTACCCATCATCATCTTTATATCATACTGGGCTGCTTCCTACCAATGTTGAAGACTGCCTCTTCTTAGAAAATAAATGAAACTTTGGTTGCAACATGAACAATGTCAACTCCAGGGAATAAACATTTGAGGATTGCCACCTAACTTCTGCCATTTACAACATTTTTCAGTTTCACAAACTGTCAGAGAATAAATGCATGAAGTGTCAAGGGCATCAATCACGTTCCTCAGTGTGATCTTTTATTTATTACTTAGTCCCTCCCATGATGTTGGAGTGATCAATAATGATGTTGTCATCATGATCTAATGTGCATTCGATGAGGAAATTGGCTTTCTTATTTGCCTTTCTATAACAGTGTAATATTGAATAACAGTCCTCGGAATCCAAAAGTCTCCAAGCCTTCTGCAAAATGTTTGGGGTATTCCTTATCCTGATTGTATTAATGATTGTCATCATGATCGAATGCATAATTGGTGAGGAAATCGGCTTCCTTATTTGCCTCTCTATAACAGTGCAATATTGAATAATAAGGAATTCAAGGATTCTGCAATTTGTTTGGGGTATTCCTTGTCCTCATGTTATTAATGATTATCATGTGTTTGCTATCAATAAAAACTTCATCGATCCAATATTTGAAGCAAATTTGGAGGCCAAGTAGGAAGGCCTGAACATCTGATTCATTATTGGTGCTGTCCTTAAGTTTCTTAGAAGCTGCAACTATTACGATACCTGCATCATTCCTCACAAATTCACAATATAGCCAGCTCCAGAAAGACTCAGGTTCCCTCTAGATGCCCTGTCCAAATTTAATTTGAAGCCACTAGTAGGATGGGGGGGATATTTTATCCTTTCATACCTTACTGCCTTCGATTTATCTTGAGAAGCCCCATGAACAGGAGGGGCTTGCTCAAACCTTGTTGAAGTTTCTTTTTAACGAATTAACAAGCAAAAGTATTAAATCAAGATAATTATTCAAGTGAAAAAAATATATGAAGTTTTTGTTGTTCCATTATGAAAATATCTATATAAGGGAATCAAAATCTTTGACTGCTTATTGAAGAAACTTTGGGCTAATGTTTGGGTAGGACATTTTTAAGGTTTTTGGATATCTTGGATGCCTTGATGTCCTTGCAGAAGGGAGATGCTGCCCTACGATGGCCCACCGGAGAAAGCCTCCTATTGGAGCTCAAGGGCTAGGAACTATTGGGGCGGATGTTTTGTCCCTATCCCACCACCCTTTGGATGTCCTTGTTCCAAGGGGTGTCTAAGACCCCAATGACACATCCCTAGGGCACATTGTTTTATTTGGTATTTCATTGCATTACATATTTGTTAGATTTCCATTGTGTTTTTAGAAAAAAAAGAAGCTTTTTTTTAAACTAGATTTTCATCATGCTATTATTAAAAATTTGTTGCAAGTTGAAGTTTGTTTCTTAAATGGTTATTACGATGTTGCCAATTTGGGTTCAGGTTTGAGGATTGGATTCACTAGTACATTGAATTTTTCCCCTAGTTTGGTTTGAAATTGCCATATATACAGGGCATGGCAAGGGATGACTATTAAAAGAATAAGGAATATATATTATATATATATGGCATGGCAAGGGACAACTATCAAAAGAATAAGGAAACTTTTAAAATACAAGGAAATTCCAAATATTCATACAATAACATTGATAAAGCATATATATATATAGGGCATGGCAAGGGACGACTATTAAAAGAATAAGGAAAATTTTAAAATACAAGGAATTTTCAAATATTCATATGATAACAATGATAAAGCATTCATCATAGACATTATAGAACCTTTGTGAGCATGGGTAATCAAATAGAAATTATAATGTTCTTTATATGTACATATGAGCATGAGTTAGTAAAGACATGCCTAGCTGGTGTTTATATTCAAGTGAGAGATTTATTATTAAAGTTTTCCTGAAACTTTCGAGTGTGCATGTTTTGTTGTCAAACTGATTAACAAAGAGAAATGATTAAGTGAAAAGATAACTGGTTGTGTTCTAGTTTGACCTTAGTTGGGATACCAGTAGATGGGATTGTTTTATGAGTTGCCCGTGTAGGGAATGGTTGATACATTTTTGCATTATGAAAATTGCATTCCTTGCCAACTATGACTTAACTTGTATTCAACAGCATAATGACTGTAGCATGCTGAAAGTGGTATTCCTTGCCAACTACGACTTAACTTGTATTCAACAGTATAATGACTGTAGCATGCCAACTTTCTCTATGGTAGTCCTTGTATACTAATTAATTTGTCCAATGTAAGAAACAAGGTAATCCTTGATTGTAGCTTTGATTTTGAAGATGCAGAGATTTGCAATGGGGGATATGTATTTTGTAGATTTTGTGATCATTATTTAATATTCATTATTGGTTTATTACTCAGTTAGATTTATAGTTTGATGGGGGGTTCGGTAGTGATGCCCCATGTAGGGGTTTGTGGGTAGTGCTTCTTGTGGGGTCCAAGGGTAGTGCCCCTGAAGCATTTCTTGTTACGATACAAGGTGGGGTCGAGGGGCAGAGCCCTTGCCAGCAAGCCCAAATTAACACCTTCAAAACCAGACAGACCTTCATGGTGCACATCATTTCATATTTTTTTGTAAATCTTAGATGGGCATTTCATAAACAAAACAAGCATTGAGAGATTGCAAGTTGCTTTTTTTAAAGTAACTAAAATGCCTTGGGTATGTTAGGGGATGGCTAGCGATCCTTGAGATAGATGGGGAACATTTGGATGTCCCCTAATTGTCTTGGGGATGGCTAGCTGTCCTCTAACGTATCATGTAATTTTTTTGACATCTTGGGGATGTTTCCTAAATTTTGACAAAACAAAGGGATGGGAAGCACTGATAAATATATCATATAAATAAAAATAAATGACATAGAAATAAATTATAGGCATTGTAATGATATATACCTTTGTGCATGAGTTATTCATCTCCACTGATCTCTCAGGCTGCTGTTACTACTCCATAAGAAGGTTGCTTTGATCCAATCACATGCTTGCATAGAGCTTTCAAGACTTAGTAAATTGGGACAAAGAGGAGAGTGGTTGAAAAAAGAGACATGGGTAGCATAATTTGCAATAATGGCAACTTAGGCAAGTCATTTGCTTGAATCTTTCACTGCAATAATATGTTGCATTGACAATTGTTTGCCCAGCACATGTCCTATGTGGATTACGCACTGGATTTAGATCAGAAACCTGCAAACATTTATAAAAGAAAAATTTCAGAGCTGAACATGCCAGAAATCTGTTTTTAAATGTGTTTTTTGTTTTGCCTACTTTTTTTTGATTGCCTTAGTATGTTCTGTGGACACCCAGGATGTGGCCTAGACACTTGTTGGTACCCATGGATATATATTAGATGGGCATACCTGGAGTGCCCAGGAAGCACCCAATCTCTATTGGTGCTTGGTATGGCCCTGAGTACCTGTGAATCCAGCTTCATACTATTATTATAATTTTTATTTTTTCATTATCCATAAATCTTTATTTAAGTTTTGAACTTATAAATTTTTTATTTTTGGTTTCCAGTTTGAAATTCACTAACATAATGGCATTTCCTCTTTTATTTTGGTATTTTTTTGATAATGAAATTATATCTCTAAACACACTGGATTATAGCTTAATTTTTTTTTTGTTTAAAATATTTTGTGCCGTCTTCTGGTAAATGTATACATTATCTATTTTTTTATGAATGCTGTACCCAGCCATATCAAGCTATATCTATATTAGGTGTTTTTGAAAAATAGCCGTTTCTGAATCTGATATTGTATCCATATTGGTGTCCATGCAACTTTGGTGTAAATGGTTATATGCCCATGGGGCAGTTGTAAAATGGTTGGTTGAATGAGAGACACATTTTCTAGTGGTTTGCGTGTCTTTTAAGTAATGGTCTCTCCATGAACTATGAATCACTATTTAGAGTTTTGTTTTCAAAATTTCATCTGCATTGTATTTATCTTCCTTAAGGGAGAAGCATCAAGAAAAATACCTTCAAAGTTTGAACATGTATTCTGTAAATTACATTTGCTATTGTTGATGTTAATTATATTTATTTTTAATATTAATTTTTTATATTTCTTATTAGATATTTATATGAGATATTATTACTTTTGCAGGTCCTTTCTGTCGTCGGCCTTTTGCAGGATGATGTCGATCCAATGGTATCTGTAATGAAGGTGGAGAAGGCACCATTGGAGTCATATGCTGACATTGGAGGTTTAGATGCTCAGATTCAGGAGATAAAAGAAGCTGTTGAACTTCCTCTTACTCATCCTGAATTATATGAAGATATTGGGATCAAGCCTCCAAAAGGAGTCATACTTTATGGTGAGCCAGGAACAGGCAAAACACTGCTGGCAAAGGTGCATCTTTTCATAGGCACTTGTTTTGTTTAAAAAATATTTGATGCTTGCTAAGAAATTGCTTTGACAATTTTCTATCAATAGTCTTTTCAAAATCTAAATAAAATTTATAAGTGAACAGACTCAATTATTTCAATAATATAATTCATTCCTTTCAACAGAACTTAGCTAGCTAAAAAGAAAATTTAGGCATAGACCTTTTCCATGAACCAGTTGTTCTTGCCAGTTCCCGTGTTGTAATTCAGTTATACACTTTGTATGTGGCTTCAGCTGGTTTAGATGTTATGTCTGCAGCACCCATAGTAGCATTCCATTTACACGGGATTGACACATCATCATAAAAGCATACATGGAATTCAATTGCTTGGGTTTAAAATGGGAAAACGATGGCTTAAACTTGGGAACTAAAGCAGATGTTTTACCTTATTAAGCAGATGTTTTACCTTATTAAAATTTGAAACTATAATTATAAAAGAATATATAGCACTTCAATTTAAAAAAAAATAAAAATGCAGCTGGCCCTCAAACTGTATGGCGTTCAATCATGAAGCATGAACTACTTTATATTTTATTTTATAATTGGGGGGATCTATTGGGTTCCTTGCCCATAACATAAAAAACTGAAAAACATCAAGGAGGTCTGAAACAAGGAGTGTCAATTTTGAGAAAAGAAGGGGCTCGATCAAATGAGGAAAATCAAAAGTAGCCTACTACACTAAAATCTTATCATCCTGTTGGAATTTTGCAAAATTATTTCAGACCTCGTGGTCTTGAAAAATGCATTCAAATTGCCTCAAGTTTGCTTTCCGTGCTTTTGTGCACTAAGCTTCTGGCCTTTGTGCTTTGTTACTGTGCAAGTGCATTGAGCCCCTTAGTTGTAGCTCTTTTGAATCGTTTGCTAAGCTTGTACATAAATGATTTTGGCCCCTACTACTTAACTCTTGGCATCTGTAGCCATTGGTTTGTCTAGTTTCACAGGTTTGGTGTACATTATGGTGACTGGTCCATGCACTTGGTACTTTGATGCGTACTAAATGTTAACATGCTGTCGTCAGCACCCCTGCGGCCCCTCAATCTTAACTTTTCCACTATGAAGAAGGATCTTTGGTGGACCCTACTTGGCTGAGTATATTATGGGTGACGAATCAAAGCATGATGTTTGTCCTTCAACCTATTGGTAATATAAATCACTAGTTTGACAGATCATTAGCTGTATATGCTCGCCATGTGGTGGCTTCTTATTGTTGCATATGAATTACTTCACCATGCTCTTATGAAGGGGCCCACTTCTTTCTTGAGTGTGCTGATGTGCAAACCAATTTTTTGGTGATGTGTGGCTGTCCATTTGAGTGACAAACACTATTAAAGGTTTACAGGTAAAAATGATAGCTATGAGAAATGACTAGTGGGCCTGGATCGATATTGATGGTGAATGGAGTATGCTAGCTGGCATATGATGTGTCTTCGGTAACCAATAAGAGATCCACACAGTAATAACATAATGGTTAAAGACTGAACCTCCACAATTTTGTGATGCCGTTGATTTGGAGAGAAGGGAAAATCAACAGTGATGATAAACAAGTTTTGAACCTGTTAATCTGCTTGCCAAGATTGATAAATATTCATGCATTTGTCAACATATATTTTTCAAATGAAATGGCGCTGATGGGTGTGATCTGCTGCATTAAACAATGATAGTTGTTGATTTTCTATGTGAGATTATTCAATTGCACCTTAAGCTGGTTTTGATTCTGCATCTCTACAGTTGAAGGGAAAAGTTGCTGTGATCTTTTGACCCACAAAAGTGTGTTCCTTGTTGGGCATTGCTGACTGATTGTGGTGATTATACTGGTGTGTAAAAACAATTGGTGAGTTCAAATTCCCACCATGCTCGTCACTTTCATGAAGAAAAATGTAATTCACCTTCAAGATAATTTAAATTCAGACATTGCATTGTTTGCATTGTCTACACTATTTGGTGAAATATTGGTTGTAAATTGTATTTTGAAAGTAAGTGCCCTAGTTGAGCAATTTTCTTGAAAAAGTAATCATGTCTACCAAAAGGAAACCAGCCTTGGACCTAACTGAAGTACTCCCTTGGCTTTGAAGCCATTTAAACTAGCCACTAGTTGTGTAGTCGTTATTGATTTATTAGAAGATAGTAGACCCAATTACTCACACTAATGGAGGGTCTTTGTTCCAAGCTTTTCACAATAAGGTGAACGACCACATCCTTGCCTTCAATGGATGCAGGTTTTATTTAGGGAAGGTCATTGGCCCTAATTGTTTTATTGACTCAGACTTGGTTGAATGGACAAGAAAAATGTACAACCCACCCTCAGGTTTTCATTGTATATGATTTAGTGGTGTTAAATTTTTCACTATTGAAGAGGGTCTTTTCCACAGGATTTTTCTACCAAAATTTGAAGCTCATACTCCCCTGGATTTAAAAGGCCTATAGATAGAGTATAACAAGCACAGATATAGTTGTAGGATGAAATAGTTGCCCAATTTTAGGTTTAAATATCATGGACAAGAGCTGGAGCCTATCTTATATTGAGAAATTGAACCCTTTGACATAATGTCATTTGCGCCTAATTTTAGAGATACTTAAGAGGGTATGTGTCAGGTAATGGAATAGATTCAGCCCTTACAATATCATAAAGGAGCATTGATTTTTTCCTCTCATATCAAGAGCCCACTCTATAATAATTTGTATAATTATGCTAGCTACTTGATGAAGCATTTGAGGGAAGGGCTAGAAATTCTCAAGAAGCAAGGAGGAGAAAAGTCTTTCAAGTTGTACTTTATTTTGTGCCACATTTATCTCTACATTTTTTGGTGGGTGCTAGGATCCTAGGTTGAATGTCCAACTGTATGCAAATGAATCGGGGATAGGAGTCTACAGGCCTCTACAACACTGGCCACCTCATTTAAACAAGTATAATTCTTGGGCTCATTTTTGCATCTTTGAGGACTATTTTGTGAGTCCAATCTTGAACAAGCTAGGTTTTGATAGGCCTAGACTCCCCACCAATTTCTGAGTTCCTTAAACCCTTGGATTATCAATTAGACCTCAATGACTTACATAATTGGGGATATTGATACTTGCATGAGGGATACATTATTACTTAAGTAATTGATTCCCCATATATGCCCCACAAACTGCTATGCAGGGTGCCAGCTAGAATTGCTTATTTAGAGGCTCTGTGTTAGATGAGTGGAGCTAATTATGATCACTTCAAGCAGCTCAAGAAGAGGAGTATTCTTCCTATTCTTCCCCCTCATTCCAAGGTTACAGGTTTTACTATCTTAGGTCCTGAGGGTTATGAGGGGCTGATTGATATAATTTGCTAGTTTGGTGTGGAGTTTGACATTGAAAGGAATTATGATCCTAAGGGCGTCATAAATAATAAGAAGCAAGAAGTTGGGTTAGTAGGATATCAGCATAAATTTGATGAATGTGAAGATCTCATCAGGAGTTGTAGAGATGAGAGAGAGAAAAGGGAGAGGAGGGCAACATGGTTTAAGATCAAGAATGCTGAGGGAAAACATAAGGAAAATGATCCTAACAACTTCAATGGGTTCTACTTGGAAATTAAATACCATATCCTAAAAGTTAAAATTACTTCAGATATTTGGCTTACCCAATGTGCTATGCACCCTAAGCTTTCAACAAGTGAGACCCCTGTGCCCTTTGTGCCAGCTTCCGAAAATCTACCATCCTAGCCAAGCAGAGTAGAGGCAGCTTAACAGGTGAGTAAAGTGGAAGTTATGCAAGTTAAGGGGAAATAAATATTAGTCGAACGATCTTCTGGATTACAACAGGAGGGGAAGTCATTAGATGATTCCCAAACTCCCCTAGCCCCACCTGGATGGGATGAGAATATTGATGAATCGAATCTAGTGAATGCAGAGATTTCAGAGCAGTCAAATCTCCCAAGCATTCCAGGAGAATTCAAGCCACTGCCCCTGAAGCTGTCACCATATTAAGTGAATTAGATATTAAAATAATATTCATATAATGGTCATCTTAGTCATTTAATTAGTATTTAGAAACTTCCATTTATGTCTTTTGTCTTTAGTTAGTATTAGGAAGTTTCCTTTCTATCTTTTGTGTTTCTATTCTCGATCGTTTCTGTTATGGAAAGATCGTCTTGTAATTTTCCATATAAGGAGTATTCCTCTCCTTATTTAATTACAACATCTAGTGTCCCCTTCATTAGAAGGGGAAGAGATCATGCATGATATAAGGACAAACACATGTGAAACATTTATGGCCGATGTTTAGTTCATATGAATTTGTGAATTCAAAAACTGTCTTGAGATTACCGACTTGAGGACTAGGCAAGATTTTGTAAGTGCTTTTGGTATTGACCTTGATATAGAAGAGGGAGAATCATCCTTCAATGTAAGTTGTGAGCATATCACTTCAGAGCAAACAAGAAGGTTAGTGAAGGAAAGTGGATGCCTATTGTTGCGTAGTTGGGATATAGTGTCGGCCTTTGATACCCTGAGAAGAAATGCAGAAGGTAGGGATGTTTTCTAAGACATGGAGCAAACAAGAAATTTTTATTCAGGATCTGAGTTTTGTTCACATGAGAGAACATTGGCTCTATGTGGTTAATTGCCACAGAACATAATCAGTCTCTGATCCAAGATGATTCCCAAGGATTGGTAGGATCCTTGATTGTCAAAAGGGTAGTAGATATCCCTGCTCTTGAGGCTGTAGCATTAAGTGTGCATACTGCTCAATTTAGTGAAACAGTGAAAGAAAATTGCAAAGTGATTGTGATGCCCTTCTGCAGGATGTTATTAGATTAAATCATGAATTGAAAGAGAAGGCAAGCTATATAGCAACAGATGAGGCTGTTGAAAACAGTTGGCTCTCTAGCAAAGGCCATCCAGGAGGATAAACAAATATTGTTGGAGCGAATTGAAAATCTATAAGTTGAGGTAAAGCACTTGGCTCTTAAGACTAGTCAGGATGTCGAGGATATTATTAGGAGAATCCTTAAAACCAGAATTATGAATTTAGTGAGAGTGGTAGATGATTTCTAGGGATGCTGTGGGAATTTGAGAAGCATCAGTAAGCATATGCAGGAGCTCAACCCAAGGCTGAAAATCTCAACATGAAATGGATTCCTAGGATTGCTGTCAAGAAAACTATTAACAAGAGTGTTAATTACAGCCCTGATGGTACAAAGCAAATTAATGCTGTTTTTGAGACCACATCTTTTTAGTGAAGTCTTAGCCTTCCTCTCAAAATTGCGAATACTATAGAAGGAAAAAGAGGAAGAATTCGAAGGTTTGCCTGAACTTGGTTTTACAAACATAATAAGCTCCATTGGCCAGTCAAAAGAAATAGATGTTAAGAAAAAAATTATTCGTTCATACGAACTGATTGATCCCTTATTGGTCAGCTACTGGGTGTTAAGGCCATTTCACTTGAAAGCATAATGAATAGCTTTGTCAAAGGGGTGAATGTACAGCTGGACACCAGGTACACAACTAATGTTAATAAATTCAAAATTATCTTAGATACAGTGTGGCTGTTTGACAAAGAATTCCAGTATTGGATAGAAAGGTATGCAAATCAGTAGTAGCTCAAAGTTTTTTGTTCTCTCATGCCTTGATTTTATGCCCATGTGTTATGGAGCATTCTAATGCGTTCATTTCAGGAAGCTGAAATTGAGTATCAGTAGAAAGTGGCAGCATTTTTCCCTTGTTCTTTGAGCCATGCCTTTTGAAGAATGATAGAAAGTCTAGCATAAGGTATGTATTGATGTTACACATGCAATTTTGTCTTGATTTAAGCAATTATTGAGGTGACACGAATCCTAGAGACTTCTATTTTTAGAAGCTCTGAGCCTTGCATTGTGCATTTATTTTTCTTTTGCAAGTAAGAAGTCCAATTTTGTTAGTTCTAACTATGGAAAGGGAGGTTCTGGGACGAGCTTTGAATTTTGTGTCACAATATTGCTCATCTTTGTCTTCTTGTTGGGTCTCTTTTGTGTTATGGTTATATGAGTGGAGTTCTCCAAATTAGTCTAGCAATCATAGACTTGTCTTCCAGAATGAACAACCATAGTTAGGGACTTGCCTTTTGTCCTTGCAATAGTTTGCAACATGCTGCTAGGAAGAAGCTGTCTGCCATGGGTAGGCTTATCAAGGGGAACAAAATCTCCGTTTGGCTTGAAGCTTTTGAGAATGAGGATGAAGGTTCGTTCAATGGGACACACAACATGCCTTCTCAGCAGGGAGATTGAAGAACAACAAACTGTTGTCGCTGATTCGCTGCCACCTTTTTTGACAACTCTTGGACACAACTCGTTGTTTTTGTGCATTTGCTTGGTACCATGTGTCTAATGATGCTGTCTTTGAAGATGCAGTTATTGCTATTTGTTGATATTCTATTTTGCAAGGTGAAACTTAGCTAAGGAAATCTTCCTTATGTCATTCAGAGGGATTCTCTGTCACGTGTTACCTAATGAAATCAGAAAACCAGGCCTACATGAGCACTTATATGAGTGCAAACTTCTTTTAACTTCGTATTGTAAAAGAAGTTGATAAGTGACAACCATCTGCTTGAGGTGAGCATTGTCTTCTTCTGTAATTAGGAATTTCTTCTCTTTGTACAAGGAACTTCTTGTTAATGTTAATAGCTAAGGTCGGATTCCTTTTGGACCAACACAGATAATTTAATTGTCTAATTGGCCTATCAGCCTTAGACAATTCCATATGTTGATCTAATAAAACAATTAAGATGTCACGTGAGCAAATACGATTTGCTTAATGTAATAAGCCAACTTATATTTGTAAGCTAAACAACTCATAATCCTGCCACCCTTAAAGACGTGATTGATCACAATGAAGAGACGTGATGTTTGATGCTATGGCTGGCTTGTTAGAGAAGTTGTGTTGGTTGAAGGAACCTATGATCGGGTATATGTATGGTCTATGTATCGAATCATTACCACTGAAAAAGATATCGTGTATTCATCTAGCAGACTGTATTCCTTGATCAGCGAATCAACTATTATCTCCAGCAGTTTGCATCACTCTCTCAGCAGTTTGTTGATAATTATCTACAGCACATTGAAGAATACATACCCCAGCAAATTGTGTATTATCAAGTTGTGATCTTCATATTGTTTTGATTGATTCTAGAGTGAATCTGCTTATTGCTAAGTTACCGGTTCGGGTTCGGGTACCGGTTTGGGTTCGAAGAACCCGGTACGCCGGTACGGCAAAATTTTGAAAAGGGGTTTGGGTTCGTTTGGGTTCGTTAGTACAAAAACATGTAAATTATATATGTATGCAACCTATAAGCATGAATTAAGATTAGCATGTCACATAGCATCATATAAACAACAAAACCAACATAAACTTGTAATCGTAGCATCATGATCATACCATAACAGCATCATATACATCAAGTCTAATATCAAAATGATAAAATATTCAAGTATCATTGTTTCAACTTTCAACAATTTAAAGTTTGATCATTAAATGGATTCAAACTAAGAACATCCAAGTTTAATTTTTCAAACTGAGGACCTGGATTTTGCCGGCAACACCCCCAACGGGGTCTGGGGGCAGCGCCCCCAGCGGGATCAAGGGGCAGAGCATCAGTTTTCTGTTTTTTTAAGACATCTAATTTTCTGCTTTTAAGGTTATAACTTTCACTTTTTACAAGGCGGAATTGAAAAAAAAATTAAATTTGCATTGTTTTTTAACTTTACGGGCCGCCCAGCCGCCCAGGTTCGACCCCGGGTTCGACCCCGGGTTCGACTGGGTTCGACTAGGGTCGAACCCACTCTAGGTTTTTCGAACCCTGGTCGAACCGGACCCGTACCACGGACCCGGTCGAACCCAGACCCGTACCAGGGGGGCCCAGAGGCGAACCTGTTAACTTAGGCTTATTGTATAGATTCATAGTGTGAAGCATTTGTAAAGACATTTTGTTAATACATTACAAAAGATTAATTGCTGGGTTTTTCACCTTCAAGAGGAAGGTTTTCCCAGGGTAAATTCTGTGCATTTGTGTTTGATTTACTGTCTATCTAATCTGATCACTAAAACTTAACACTTCTGAGAGGAAATTTGTGTAACACATGGTGTAGGATTTCAGGATAATCCTAGTATATGAAATCAATGTAGTGAGTTCTTTGTTGAAGTCTCAGAATTGTTTCCTATTACTCTGATTGCAGTTTTGTGAGGTGTAAACAAGCGCGGTATTTCATGTTAATGATATGTTGGTTATTTCCAGGGATGCTGTAAAATATCATGTTAAATGTTTTGTGTAATGTGTTTTCTTCCATTCTTAGCAACAAAATTAAATTCTAGCTTAAAGGATTATTGAGTAGAATTTTGGATTAAAATGAAGAGCCAATCAATGACCTTAACTCCACACAGTGCAGTTAAATATTTTCGGGTTGCTTGAACTGTTTTGCATATTATGATATCCCGTTGCAATATGTGTCTGATTCTTGATACTGTACCCAAAAGAAAAGGCACCAATCGTTTGTCTTTTCCCAAATTTCCACAATTCTTCCATTGCTACCCTGCTTCATCTTTAATTTAAATAACTTATGATTGATTGTTGTTAATATGAACATTGCAGGTCAATCCAAATTCTATTTTACCTTTGCCCTTGTAATTGTTTATGGGATTTTTCTGCCTCATGAAGTCATCTACATGCTTCTCAATAGGTTAAACAGTCTGGGCTAGTCACAACAATATTGGGGCCAGCTCTGTGTCATAAAGATTGGTCTAAAGAGTAGAAACTGTCTGTAAAACATGTCAAAATTTTATTTGAGATCATCATACTGTTAGTGAACCTATAAGAGAATCAATATGGAATACCTCCTAAGTCTGGCAGAACTCAAGGATGGAGAAAGTGTAACGACCCCGGTTAGAATGGGTTGGCTTCCTCTTTTGCCAGTGTGTTTTTATTAGTAAATAAATAAAGTCTCAAATAAATCAAAATTTTTATAAATGAAATTATTAATAATTTGTTTTCCTGGGCCAACTTGCTTTATATAGGGAAATTTTATTAAATAATTGTGTCGGTACCTTTAGGCCTACCTCGTGTCAGTTTTGTGGGCGGTTTTAATAAATGAATGCTGGGTAAAGAGATGCATAAAAATATTAGTTTGAAGAAGCATTATTTAATGCAACTCGTTACTGGGATGGAAACCTCAGTAACCCATCGAGCTCCTGGATGCCAACCTAGGGGATTTGGTTCAGTCAAACCGATCTTTCTTTATCAGAGTTTTTGCCAGTGCATAGTGCCAGTCTCTCAGACTCAAACCTGAGTAGCTGGACTCATCCGAGGGCACTCAGAAAAACAGGCATGGGTTATAAAACAGGAAAAAACCCCAACACATCCCATGGCCTCTATTATACAACCAAAGGAGGCTTCAACAGTTAAAATCAAGCATAAGATAACAACAATCTTTTTCCATTATGGGAAAGAAGTCCCTCCATGGGCCAATGTGATCCATCTCCAATTGCATCCTTGGCTTTCATTTTTAACTCTAACCTCTCTATTTCTGTTTTTCTCCCATTGCCATCATTCAGAAAATATTTTTTGGTGCTTTCCTGCTGTGATGGCCCTGGGTTCACCCAAGGTCCAGCCTGGGCACCCTAGTTGCCCTGTTGCCCTAGGTCCTTGGCTTTCATTTTTAACTTTAACCCTAGTTGCCCTGTGGGTTCAATGGGTTGGACATTGGGCAAACCCAGGGTTGCTTCAGGCCCAGATCCCATTCAGAATCATACTTAATTCAAATATGTGGGCCTAAATAGGACCTTGTAACACAGTGGACAGGTAATTTTGAACTATCTTGTCTGTAATAATTATTGATACTTACCTTTGGAGGTTTACTCGCATAGCTGTACAGTCGCAAACTAGCCCTCACCTAATTTTGTGCATACATTCGAAGTATGCTAAGATTACTTGATTTTAGAATTTGTTATCTACATTGATGCAATTAAATGGCGCAGGTGTGGTTGGATTGGAAAATTATTGGATTCCTTGCGTCCTGGTAGTTTATTTTGTTTTGACCTTTTTTATTTTAATATTTAATTGATCATTCCCAGCAAGTATCAGCTTGTTATGGGTATGGATATTTCTATGGTATACATAACATTCATGTCCAGCCTCTAGAAAGCACCGAAGACTGGGTTGGTATCATATATCTGTGGAATTGAATGTTTATTTATTTTGATAATAGCTTTATTTATATCCGGTGGATGGATACTGTTAGTTTCAGTTCTATTCTTATTAATATACAGGTATTTTGTTTTAGACCTGTCTTTGTAGTGTATTTTACATGATTTTCTTCAATACTTGTGTTCTTTTTTCTATTTTTACAAAACATTTTTAAAGTTTTCACTTGACAATTTTTTGAATAAAATGGTGCAGGCTGTTGCTAACTCAACTTCAGCAACATTCTTACGTGTTGTTGGAAGTGAACTGATCCAGAAATATTTGGGAGATGGACCAAAATTAGTGCGAGAACTGTTTCGTGTGGCTGATGACCTTTCTCCTTCTATTGTTTTTATTGATGAAATTGATGCTGTGGGCACTAAAAGGTATAAGAATGCTCAGGTTTTCTAGTTACCATGTGTTATTTTTCAAGACTTATTAAAGTTAAATTTAGGTTTGTAGTCCATCTGATAAAATTTTATATCACTTTTAATGGCTTAGGGTGTTTATTTGTCATTCAGGCTTCTAATTTGCTTCCTCTGCAGATATGATGCTCATTCAGGGGGTGAGCGAGAAATACAGCGAACAATGCTAGAATTATTAAATCAGCTGGATGGCTTTGATGCAAGAGGTGATGTCAAGGTTATCTTGGCCACCAACCGAATTGAAAGTTTAGATCCTGCTTTACTTCGTCCTGGTAGAATAGACAGAAAGATAGAATTTCCTCTGCCTGATATAAAAACAAGGAGGCGAATATTCCAGGTATTGTTTGGTTCCTAATGATTTTTTTTCTTTCAAACATTTTTAATTGGCTAAATTTTGATTTCAGTTTAATATTTAATTAGTTCTATGTCAAGTTACCAGTTTGGGGTTTGTGTACAGTGGATATATAGTATATACACATTTCAATCATATATAAAGATCTAGTATCTCTCGATTGTATGTATTGATTAAAGAAGAAAAATTTAAAACTATAAATAAATTGAAGTTTTTAGTTGTTTTTTTTTTAATTTTTTTATATTGTTGAAATAATTTAAAGTTAGCAATTTTAATAGGTTAAATAAATTAATAATGTGTATTAAAGATTAGTAAATATTATAAAATTTAAATATATCTCAGCATGATACGAAAATACAGTTTTTCAATTTATTAAGATGGAAAAGTATATTTAAACTTTAAATTTGCTTTGTTATTGTAAATTTTCTAATTTAAATATATCTGAACACGGGGAAACAAAATTTAAAATAAAAATGCTGTCAGAGAACAAAATTAGTGGGTGAACTTTGAGATCCATGGGGAGAAAAAATACATGATTGTGGCAGGGAAGAAGAAATAAAATTATAAAACCTGTGGTCAAAAGGGATAATGTTTACTGTGCAGATGTGGATGCTGGAAAGAATAACGCAGTCTGTGCTGTTTGTAATCCTTGAGTAAAAGAGAAATGGCGCTGGGATTGGCGAGCTGCAAGGGCATTTAATTCATTTTTTTCCATGAAATGTGATGACTTTCTTGTGGATTTTGCCTGCTGCAGAGTGAACCAACCTGTTTTTTTGTCTTTTCCCATCATATAAAAAGTTAAAAAGACAATATTATTATTTTTTTTAAAATTGTTTTTTTAATCCCTGTGGCTTCATCTGGGTTCTGTCTGGGTTCACCCAGGATTAACCAGGTTGAATCCAGCCCTTTTTGATGGGACCCTGGGTGTCATTACAGTTGAATCAACCTGGAATCTGTACTGGGTTTGAACTGGACCTGGTTCCAGGCCACAGGCCAATGAACTGGTAACATAGGGCTAATGTGGGGAGTTTTGTCTAGGGATTTCTAGCTCTAGTGTTGTGAAATTTCTGATTTTTCGTCTCTTATCAGTGCAAACTTGTTACCATCTGGTTTCTTTCTTTGTTGTAGATACATACTGCAAGGATGACACTTGCAGATGATGTTAATCTAGAAGAATTCGTAATGACAAAAGATGAGTTCTCAGGAGCAGATATCAAAGCTATCTGTACTGAGGCGGGGTTACTTGCTTTGAGGGAAAGGCGTATGAAGGTGAGCGTTTCAAAACAAAACTATCAGATTATAGGTTAGAATTAGCGATGACATATTTGACAAAGATTAAATAGGCTATTATTATGTGCCTTTGTTTCTATTGGCCCTTGTCTTCTATATTTGGATGGTGATATGCTATCAATTCCTCTAAGTCATGTTTGCTATTTTACATTATTCTAGTTAGAATGTTCTCGAACTTATCCCAACTTCCATTATGTTAATTGATCTTTCGGTATCTTGAAATTCTAAAGTAATGGAATCCTTTCAGGTAACTCAAGCTGATTTTAAAAAAGCTAAAGAGAAAGTTATGTTCAAGAAGAAGGAAGGTGTTCCTGAAGGTCTCTACATGTAATGCTCTGTAAAAGCATATCAGAATCAGTCAGATTTGTGAATGGGATGGGCATATGTTCAGTAAGTAGGCTGAGATGTTCGACTGATGATATGCACAATTATTTGGAGCATTCAGATCATATGATTGCCATGCATGTGTGGCTTGTGCTCTTCTTTAATGAACTCATATAATTTCTTTATATTGAACCAGCAGGTTCAAAAATCTGCCATTTGTTGGGGTCTGTGAAGAAATATTAATTCTTATTGGTTTTGCAAGCAGGCTGATTGCCATAAAGTTCTTTTTTCAAAAAAGGGTAAACTTGAAAGTTGAAGGCTTGCAGGTTGTCTGCTTCTCAACTACAAATTTAGTTGCCAAGAGCTATTTGTGAATGGCTTTTCTGAACGTGGTATTGGGTATGTAATTTATGGCTCCTCTTGAGAGGTATGTCTGTTATTTTATTGGGGGATTAAATAGCAAAAGAAATGTACTTTATAAGCCACATGTGCACATGTTTGTTTGTTATTTCATTGGGATTAAATAGCATAGAAATGTACTTTATTAGCCGCATGTGCGCATGTTGGAAGACTGTTCTCTCTAACAGAAGGTCGGTTTTTCTCATTTATCTCTTGTATATACTATAAAAATTGTGATTGCCAGATAGCATCTTTGTGTAATCGTGAATAAAATTGAGTGCAAATGTTGCTTTGTTATACAAGTGAGGTATTGAAGAGCCCTTATGTATACCTTATATTAAAATACTTTTTAATTTGCTTAGAATTGGCAAGGTAGCATAGGTTTGGGGGTGCAGGTACTTGTTTTAGTTGCAAACCCCTATAACTTCGGTATTTGGTTATGATTGGTGTGAATAACATTAAGAACTACTCGTAGAAATTGACCTGAAAATATTGAAGTGTATCTGAAGCTTGTGAAATAAATTTCATGAAAATTAGAAATCTTATGGCAATGGAAAAGTTGAAAGACAGATCAATGAAGGTTATGGTTGAAACTTGATATGTGTCATCTAGGGTGGAGAGATTCTATCAGTATATTTCAATGATTGTAGAAGGAAATTGCTTATACAGGATTTTGCACCTCTCTGTGATGATAGATCATCATCAACTGTGGTCAATTCAAGAAGTCATTTGCAATAAATTTTTCTACAGAGAAAGCAGTTATGAATTATTGGCTGGGATACCTCCCCCTGTAGCTAGATAATTAGCAACCATGTCTACTATGAACGAAAGCTAGGTTTCTAAATCTCTTTAATATAATCTCACAGTTCTGGCCATTCTGCAGAATATCAGTTGTTAGGTGTTGAATTCACAATCTTTTATAATGAGAATGCCTAGCACGTTTGCCTTGCATTGGTTGTAACTTGTACTTGGTGTGCTCTTTACTTCATCTCCTATGTTTATTCTCCATTTTGTTTTGGATCTACCTTTGGTTTGAGTTCCATTGACCTTTTTTAATCATACTGGTTAATGTCAATCTCATTTTCTTTACATCATGAATAAAACCCTGTGCTTCAGTTTCTATATGAAACACAAAATATATGTTAATATATATTTAAGCTGTATGGATTGAGTAGCACAAATTGTTATCCCAATATGTGTCATCGTTAACACTCAAGCTCACATGGTTTTCTTGCTGGTTCTTTCCTCCAGGAGCCCTTGAACCAGTTGATTATTATTATTATTAATATTATATATTAGTGGCTTGCCACTTTCGCAAAAAAACAAAACCCTCAAGCTCACATGGTTTGTGAACAAGCAAGAAATTAAAGACATGACATTTCCAGTCCATTAGAATTAGTTTGACAGCTTCTGGCAGAAAACTGTGTTCTGCCAGAAGCTATCAAACTAAGCAAGAAATTAAGCGAATGGTTAATATCACTAACTGAATAGTGCCTTCTTTTGTCCTTATCATATAATTTCTTATTTTTTATACTTTGATTTTTTGGTTGGGTAAGTCCTGCTGAATTCATCAACCACTTATTCTTGCTATGCTCATTTACCTGTGCTATATATGAACGTTAAAGTTGTCAAACAAAAGCCATCTATTGATAATGTTGATCTATTAAATGGACGGCCTAAATTAATAACCAAGGTGGATTGTCATGGTTCTAAATTTCCTGAACGATGAATAAAATGCAAGAGTACCACAGAATTTTGGTTTAGAAATAATATACAAGAATATCTATGAAAGGCTTAGGCCTTTTAAAAGTTCACATCGAGTGTCGAAGGAGCTGAATTGAAAACCCTTATCATGCTAGTAGTGAAATTTACTCCAACTTTCCTTTCTGTAAAGGAGCTTAAGTTTTGTTCACGCCGACTAAACTTGCTAACCAAGCCCTAGAAGCAAGCAACCATTTTCTGTAAGTTTTGTAAACTGTACAGTTTGATAAAATTTCCGTAATGAACACCATGAGACAACCTCAAATTTGCAACGTAGAAGTTATTCCAGGCACTATACTTGCATCATTAACAGTAGATAGGTAAAATTCATGAGGAGTTGAATGGTTGCGTGGGATAAAAAAGGTTCTTCAACTAGACCAAGTGAATTAAAAAAATATACTGAAAAGATAAAGGGAGATTCAAGCTTGGAAACCGAGGCAATGCAAAATTAAAATAAAATAGTTATTGGCTTCACAATTCTAGAAAAATCATGACCATGTTATTGTCCATATAATCCCAAGCTTTAGTTAAGTCAGTAAGAAGCTTTTTTGGTAAGCATCGTCATTGAATCCAACAGTCAAAATGATTTTTTGTTGCAAGCCTTTTGCTTGAATTGGTTGCTCTTCTTTTTGGTTGGCTTTCATGGCCTTTGGTGTCCGTTCGATGACTCAACAACCAAGATTCTTTGCGGGCTGTTCATCTTTAGATCTGATAGCATGGGTGTCTTCCTTTGTAATGCCGTGGTCACACTGAGTACCACTCCTTTCATTCCTTCTCCCCTTTTGGAGGTTTCCCAGGCTTTTGTCATGTTGGCAACCCATGGTTCTCACCATTATGGATCTCGGTAGCATCCAAGGCTTCACACCATCTCTCTTTTTTCCCTCATTGATATTTTTGTAAAACCAGCCCCCCACCCTTTTGGTTGTACCAGCCATTGATGTAGCGAGTGATTCATGGTTGAAATCTTCTTGCATTTTCTAGTGTAAATTTGAGCTAAACCTTCTTTCAGAGATTTTGTGTGGGAAGCTGCTTCTCCTTGCTGTACATGAACACATTTACTCCCCACCAAGTTTGTTTATCCTTTAGGTCAATGATATCAAGTTGAGGTGGTTATTTCAGGGCCTCTCCAACTCGCTTCTTCACTAACGACCCATCACTGCAACCACCATCAAACAACCCCTGTGGATAGTTTAGATCTCTTCATGGTTGGATTCCACAAGCTCCTTCCACTTGAATGTTACAGATTATTCGTTCACATGGCTGGCCATCATGGCTCCAAAGGGTGGCAGCCATGTTCCTCACTGCCTTCGTGTGCTCTTTGGTGTTGATTTGATATCTCATACAAATCATCAGACTAATGGTGAAGTCCTTTTGACGTTTGTCCCTTCCCATTCGTTTTTCTTTGGTAAATTCTCCTGGGTTCTCTTTGGTTGCCATTGTACAAAAGATTGAACCCGTGGTTGTATAAATATGGGTTGCCTCTTTATAAATGTCTTTGGGCTTTTGATGAATGGGCTTGCTTTGTCCATATCTTGGTTTGGAGAGTGCATCTTGGTTTATCTTTGTGATTGTGTATGTGTTTGTTTTCCAATGACCTCTCTGTATGGAAGTAAATTGTTTGTGCGTATCTCAAAGTTATCAGCCATGACAATGTTAGTTGACATAGTTCTATGCACAGGTAATTTTGTGAAAGTAAGCTGGGTCAGCCTGACCACAAGTGGTTAACTATTCATGAATGTAGATTGTTTGTGTTGATATGAGAACTTTTGCTGAATTGCCTCTCTTTTATTTTGTTTCTCCGTCTTTAACTCATCGCTAGCCATTACTCCCTTTTTTAACCCTTATTGAGGTCTATCCCTTTGCTTTGTTATGTTAGCTTAAGGCTTAATTAACCATTACATTATTATTTTTTTCGCATTTTCAGAACGATTCGGATAAGTAATAGGTTAGTAGTAGAATAGAAGAGAACACCAAACTTCTTCGGAGGTACCTGGCATGAAACATCTTTCTGTTGGATCTTGTATGTGGTGAGGAGGGTTTAAATTCACATGTTGGTGAGAATCACGGTCCCCGATCCTCGTGAAAACTTACCCCCAATTAATATTTCGCCAGTCAGTCAATATTATACATCTTATTTCATTCATAATAGACATAATTTTCCTTATAAAAGCTAAAGCAGATACACGATTGGGAAACTGATCATTTGAGGTTTTGAAGAACCCACAATTAGCTAATGTAAATAAGTCCGTGCATAAAGGTAAAGCACGCCCATCCAAAGGTTTGGTAAGAATTAAAGGATCCTTACAAGGTACTATAGAGATATGGAGCAAGTTCGTGCATAAGGTAAAGCATGAGCACTCTAATGTGGGATGGGCATGAATTAAAGGATACTTGGAAGGTACCTATAGATACATGGTATAACATATTTCTTAGAATTTTAAGGTAATGAAGAAGCCTCCACAATATTATAAATACGAAGGACGTTAAGTAGTGCAATTTTAGTAAAACAATGGTTTGTTATAAAATGAAATCTCACTATGCTAAAACAAAAGGTAATATAATACCAAATTGAATTTTAAAATTAGTTTTTTTTTTTTAACTAATACATTAGATTAATTTGACCTCTTAAATTACTTAAGAGGGAAGTGTGTGAAACTCAAAGAAAACCTAAATAGAATAAATTAGGTATAGTTTCAAATTTTGAAGGGAAACAAGAATAAATTATATGTAACATATAAGAAAAGTCTTCATAATAATCTCATATGTTTGAATAAATTAGGTGTTGTTTCAAATTTTGAAGGGAAATGAGAATAAATTACATGGTTGGGAATATACAACGTACAAGAAAAGGCTTCATAAGAATCTCATATATTTGCCATTTTATATACTTATCATACTACATTTAGATGTCACTATAATCATTTAGGTAATTTGGAAAATAAAGTGGAGCCTTAAAAAATGCTTTATATCTTGCTAAGTACAAATCTAATGACATAGCAACAATAAGTTATTTATAATGTGGAGTGTCACTCAAAATTGTCTTACTACTTAGGGTGATTTGTTTGAATTTCTATTATACCTTTTTTATGCTTTGTGGGTGTACCTATATTATGATGTTTCTATGAAGTAAGCACTTGTGCTTGGTTTACGTTGGTACAATTTTCATTGTTTCGAGGTACAAATCTTGAAATGTCACAATTTAGGTCTTAATTTTGCAAATTATCTAAAAATACATTATATTAAATTAACAAAATAAAATTACCATCTTACTTGCAATAGCCACATGCTATTTACAAAATGAAATTACAATATCGCTTGCAATAGCCACATGCTATTTACAAAATGAAATTACAATATCGCTTGCAATAATCACATACATATGCTAAAGAGAATGTTACAAGACCTATACGATAGAGGTTGGGATTAAATCTCTTGAATATTGAACTACAAATATATCAAATATCTACAAAATGTTTCTCCTTGTAAAGCTGAGTTTTAGTTTACATGAGGGGAGAATTGGTTGCTAAGGTATCTATCAAGGAAGTTGAACGTTAGTTATTGTCTATAAAGAACAATTCGGTGTTTAAAAGTAGACATTAAGCAACGCGACTTATTTGGTAGAACTAAGTAACACGACTTATTTGGTAGAAATATTTTGTTTTTTCATTTAAAAGCTAAAGCAATTATAGGTGGAAAAATGTTTGCTTAACATATCCATCAATGGAAAAAAAATAAACAAGAAATAATCACATAAAGGTATAGTACTTGAAAGTATATTGAAGGAGAGGGGATTCAATCCTTTGAGGTATCTATGGAGGAAGAGGAATGAACATTAATGGATAATGTGGTTGTAAAATGGTTGATCTCCCATTGAAGAGAATTGTGAGACAATGGTGATAGAAGATGAAGAGGAAGACAAATTTAATGTCCACGAGGCTAAAGATAACCTATGGGATAGATAAAGCATTACTTTTGTCCAAAAACATTAACACAGAAAGAGGGTAAATGGTGAGAAAGTATAGTGATGGATCTTAATTTCTTTAACACCCACTCATGGTATTTCCATGGTTATACCTTACACTCTAATGCTTTAATTCGTTGTATTGCTTTTCCTTTGGAAATTCGTTTCTTGTTCTTAGAACTTTTAGATTTTCTATGGAGGTAATAATACAAATCATGTTTAATTTTTTTTATAAATAAAATTACAATTGCACTTCAATAACGACATTTTTTGATGTTAATTTAAGGTTAAGACTCTTGTATCCAAATCTAATGACTAATCAACAAACTCCCAAATATACTATGTAGAACATACCAATGTGTAATTGTTGAAGGTTTTATTCCTACAAAACTATAGGATCGTGGTTACATGACATTAAAAAATTAAAACAATTCAAAAAATATTAATTATGGACCATTTGGAACCATGCAGTAACTCTTCAAATGATTGTAAATCCAAGAGTTTTGCTTTATCAAAGAAGTTTGACATTGTCAACCTAATTGCCATCACCAAGACGATTCATAGATTTTTGGTAATTTACTACCTTAAATATAGGTTGATCATGCATATAGTTGGTGGAGGAATGCTAGGATGAAGAAACACCTCAATTAGTATAGAATAAAATGTGCCTCATCATCATGGTCCTTATTTTAGATGTGGTGGATTGTATAGGTAGGGTTTAATCAATCGACACATTTTGGGATTACCCAGGTGATGGGAGCACACAATGTGAAACACTATGTGCAAATTGTTTACTTTCAACCAATTGCATGGGTTTGAATACTCAATAGTTTATTTTTCAACTAGTTGCATGGGGTTGAACACTCAAAAGTACACCTAAGTTGGCCTAATGGTGGAGAATATTTACTCTTGAAAGAGAGGTCACAAGGAATTGAAGGATAAAGGTGATGTGGAGTGAAGGAGAATGTGGGAACAAGGAAGGGTTATGAAGTGGGAAGGGGATGAAACAAGGGGAGATACAATAGGAAAAAAACAAGCTAGCAATTGCACCTTAGTGTGCAATGGGTACGTCGAAGAGGTATGGAAGGTCAATTAGGAAAAAAATGGTATTTTTTTGGCATACATTTGTGTAATGCATGAGGTCAATTGGTAGGCCATTAGCAAATGTTGTTTGTGCCAAAAATGTCCCAATGTAGAAGTGATAGTTTGAAATAACAATACATACTCCTACACGGATAATTTGTTTTTCTTAGAAAAAAAAACCTTTGAATGAGACTTCATTACCATTAGGCTCTTGTTATCTTTGCAATAGAGAGAGCGGGGTAGGTAAGGAGATAAAGGGAAAAAAATAGAGTGAGATATAAAGAACAAAAAGAGAGGATGTAAGAAAGAGATGGATACAACATCTAACAAAATCTCATTCCATGATGTTATGATAGATGCCGTCCTATTATAGATCTTCTCTTTTGGCACAATTAAGGAAAAGTTTTTTGGGACCAACTTTATACACGTTGATTGCATTTGCTTGAAAGTTTCCAAGGACTTCTCAACAAATCCCTTTTGTGCATATTATTAAACTTAATCCTAAATCTAACTCTTAAAGATGATATTTTTTCAAATTTATTATTTTAATTACTAACTTATTTTATTTAAGATTTACTTAAATATTTAGTTTATAAAAAACACTTTCAAAGCAAAAAGATTGCTACATAAGATTAGTCTATATTTAATTTTTTTCTTTAATTCTTTCCTCAAATTTTCTATATAATTATTTAATTATTTTTATTTTTATTTTCATATATACAAAATTATAAACTATTTTAATTAATTCCACCAAAAATAATATTCAAATATATATTTCAATTTTTTTAATAAATTATTCTACACATTTTTTGAAAAATTTCCATTGAGGATAATTAATAATATAAAATGTTATTGAACATTTGCCCTAATGGATTACCCATGTTAAACGAATAGTATAACAAGATTTTTAATATGTAAGCTATAATTTAGCTTTCCTAAAAAATAAAAGTAAATAAATTATAAGCTGCTAACACTAATCAATAAAAAAACTTTTAGATTATATGATAGATAATATTTGTTTTTAAAAATCTGTTTGGGTGCATTAAATAGGATCAACAACTACATTCCTTGATAGTCACGTGTCGAGGAATTGCACGACTAGAAATCTGCACGGTTAGAAAACGACAAAGCATGAACAGACGAGATAAATCTTGCCAAGTTTCAAATGCAGGTACATCAACGTGATTGGTGGAGCAGGTGCTGGACTTGGCAAAAGAAGAGAAAACAATACTGTGGGCAGAGTTTGCAACCATTTCAAATAAAATAATAAATCAAATGAAAAAATCAACGTCGACAAACTTTTCAAACGTCGACAAACCTTTCAATCGTCTTGCACGCATTTAAGCAAATGTTAACCATTGATTTGAGATATTAGGTCATCCCTTTAATATAAGAGATGCCTTCGACGTAAAAAGTAAATAAATAAATAAATAAAGTAGATTCAATTTTAAAAATAAAAAACCCTAAAAAAGTATAGAAGAAATGTTGTGGGAAGATGGGGATTATCAACACACTTAAGAAGGCAAGTGCCAAATAATCAAATGATGTAGATTAAAATTGTTTTAAGAATGTTGGAAGTCAATATAGGTAAGACAAAAAAGTAAAGACTTTTGTTGGTGTTGGAAATAAGCCACACCTGGACCGACGATGGACTGGTCCAAGAGGGGCCAGTAGCTCAGTGGTAGAGCACTTCAACAACGTATGGAAGGTCCTAGGTTCGAGTCCTAGTTGGTCCATGTCTCAACATGGTATCAGAGCCAGGTCCAGGCTAGGAGCCCCAAGCACATGAGAGGTGTGGCTTAAGGGAGGGTGTTGGTGTTGGAAATAAGCCACACCCAGATCGACCTAGGTTCGAGTCCTCAACTTTAACGAGACAATCTAGTAAAAATAAAACATAATCTAATTATTGTTGTAAAAGCCTTCAATTACTTATTAGACTATATTATTGAATTGTCATTTAATAAGATTATATGATATTATATGCGAATGCTTTCAATTATTTAATCAATCAAAATCATTAGATTGTTAAATGACTCCTAATTTTATAAATTATCACCACTTCATATTTTGTATTAAATAATCCCCTCAATGCATAGAAATAAAAATATCATGGACCACTCATAAATGTTATCTTAGAACAACTCAAACAATATAAAATTATAACTCACGAACTATAAAATATATCAACATAGTACTTGAGTTGATGTCTCTAATAGCCATGGTATCCCAAAGGCTTACATGAAGTTAGACATGAAATCATTTTGAATAAAATGTCACTATTTTAACTACATTAAATATTATTAATTTGTAAGTTTCCTTGTTTATAGGTATAATCAATTTATTTAATGTTATGAAAATCTTATCTCTTTTTAAGGAAGGATCACAACTTACGAGTTTTCTTGGTGCTTTCAAGACATGCCCATCTAGAGTTGTTCCTTGAGATGCCAAATCCCACTTGCTTGGGTTTGTCACCCTCCACATTCTATTATACCCCTTGACCTCATATAGGATTCTATCGTAATATATATACTTCTGTATTTTCATATGTTGAATTTTCTTACTATTTATTTAAACCGTTTACTCACCACATTATTTATGTTTTAGTATAATTAATTTGAGTAGCTACATAGAAGTGGAAAGGGTGGGCAACTATTTTCTAACATTGTGTTAATGAAGCATAATTATTCCCAATCAATTTTAAAAAAAAAACATTATTATGCTCAAGATTGAAGGTTTATCCTCATATAGTTGTCATTATTGATCACAAAAAGATACCCTTTTTGCAAGTTGGTTATGTGACCTTGAAATATATAGTTTACTAATGTTTTCAATGCTATCATTATCCATATGGGCCTTGCTTCATTGTTCACTCTATTGACCTTAGTTTTCACTCTTATATTATAGTGGAATCTTTGACAATTGTGCTCCTCGTTTTTAAGGCTTGGAATACAATGATAGTTCAATTATTGCTTGTTTAGTTGCCCCACATCACTCTTCTTGTATCATTTGTAATTTAATACTAACATAGCCAAGTCTAAGTTTAGACCATATGGATTAGAAAGTTTATATGGGAAGTGTCTGTCTTTTTCAAATATGAAAATTATATTATACACACTTATTAATGTTAATGCATTGACTTCCTAATGTTCTTGGAAAAGAAAAGACAACTAGAAAAATCCAGTAGAATACAACCTATATTCATTGACTTCAATAAAATTTAAATAAGACAGACAAATGAAAAATATAAAATGCAAAAAATTGATGGCTTAATTTAAAAATATTATTTTATCTCTTTAGTTTTTTCCTTGACTATATTGAAACATTATTCCCATGGAAAAGTCGAGTGATGCTTTTAATGACTTTTACAAAGTATGTACACACTACAAAAATTTTGTAGGTAAGTAATAATCTATGTTGTCACTCTTATATTAAATATGTGAAGGGTGTTTCAAAGTTTTCTAAGTGTAAAATTGAGAACTTGTGTTTGATAAATTCAAATAAAGATTTAGTGAGGATATGCATGCAAAGATAATAAAGTCATTTAAATTTAAATATTATTTTGTTATGTAATTTATAATTCATAATTGAAGTTGAATGGTTCATATAAATTTATTAATGATTAAATGTTGTTGAATATATTACTTGTAATATTTTAAAGGGATGAGGTGAAATCATATCTTTAGATAATTTTGATGAAAAAAATATTGACTATTCTTAATTTTTAATTAAAAATTGACTATTCTTAATTTTTAATTCTTAATAAATAAATGACTATTCTTAATTTTTAATTCTTAATAAATAAGTGACTATTCTTAATTTTTAATTCTTAATAAATAATTGACTATTCTTACACCTACATATTCTCAATGCCAATATAAAAATATTAATAAATTTAAAATATTTATCTTTTCATAAAATAATATAACTTCGGATAATCATCAACCTATTAAAAAAGTTTAAAGGAAAAATTATTAAATAAAGTGAACTAGACATTATTTTAATTTTTAATTATTTAACATTGAAAGCTCACACAAATCATCACCTTGAGAAGATGAAGATGAGGGTAATGTGACCTTGATTTCAACTCATCTTTGAAATCATATTTTAATAAATTAGTTTACGTGAAAAAACTATTTTAACTTTTCTAATCAATTAAGTGCTTCTTAATATATAGTAATGTAGGAAATTGTTTTTTTTCCCACGAGTGACTTTCTCGATAAAATACATATTTAATTACATTTAAATGCATTTTCAACTCGGCGTGTCTTGCATATAGAAAACACTTAATGATTAAAACTTTTTCTTTTCTTTTCTTGTTTGTTAAAAATATTTTTTTTTGCAAAGATTTATTTCCCAAAGTGAATGGTATCAATCACCAATCAAAGTTGCTGGTTTTTTTTTTTATCTTAAGAAATTTAATAAAACCATTCAAAAGTGTAGAAATTGTGTACAAGGAAAATAACATCGATCATATTAATATAAAATTAATTTTGTAGAATTTAATGAGTTAAATGTGATATATGGTCACAATAGAATAATAACCTCTAGTTTTTTTATGAGCAGTTCTAGAATAATTTTGACAAAGCTTCTTTATATCACCCCGATCAACTTGGGTGATGTCTCCTCCCCCCATAAGGTCCAATGCATCCATGCATTCATCATTAATTCTTTTCAAAAAGATTAACTTCTGCGAGTCTTCACTCAATGCATTATGCTTAGATTTCTTGAAGCTAAACAAAAGCCTTTCAACATAGTCTTCTAGACTTTCGTCTTCCTTCTGTGACATCTTGAAAATGTCATCCCCACACATATCACTGCCTCTACAATAATCCTTGCACTTCTCAAGGAAATTTTCCTTCATCACATCCCAACTTGTCATGGTATCAACACCTAGACTCATAAACCACCTGAGAGAAGATACCTTCAATGTGGTAGGAAATAGTTTGAGCTTGTGAGCATCGGTGGTGTAGTCATAGCTCCTACGTAGGATATCAAATTCAAACAGAAAGGTGTTTGGGTCCTATGTCACGAAACCATAAAATTTGGGAAGAATTGAAGCAGGAGTATTCTTAAGATTAGGGAGTTGATTTTGGTTGGGAATAGGAAACTCAAAAGTAGGTTGAGCATTATTAGCTTGGGCAACCATAATTGCTTGATAGACAACAAGTGGCCAAGAATTTTCAAGGGGTTGCTCAACTAGTGGCTCTTGAGGAGGTGGTTCAACTAGTCCCAAATTTTGAAAAAGATCACTAAAAGGATTTATTTCATATGCATCAAAAGGATCAAATTCGTGGTCAACTGGTTGATCTTCAAGATTAGGTTCGTTTGGAAGGAATCTCCCATAAGCATTCCTTCTCCTTCTCCTATGTATGCAGTTTTTAACTCAATTTACACTATGCCTGCTGAGAATTAATATAATGGCTTAATTTCTTCCTATCTAATCCTACTGCTTAATTATGAAAACAAAAAATTCTATTTCCATATAAATGCAATAAAAACTATTATATCTCCCTACAAACTCTTAGCTTGACACCATCCCCGACAACGACACCAAAAATGTTGCACTCAAGCAATGAATAGATAATTGGGCATGACACCTCAACTCAAAGATATGATATCTTTACTGAGTAGTCATCAAATTTCATCACTAAAGCTCATTTATCATATCAAACCTAGGGATGTATAACTTGAAATGGGCCAACACTAGTTGTGCACTAAGAACTTTTAGGAGTTATCCTATCCTAGCTTTCAACAACTAAAGTACTAGAATAAACATTGCCAGGAAAACACTTCTAACATACAATGACTGCATTCTACTCCAACTGAAACTAGTTTTGAAATAATAATCCTTCTAATTAGCAAGAACAACTACGCTGCTCTGTTCGGCTAGAGGAACAGTCATAGAGCTATAGTCCCGTGGCTACAAGAATAGTCGAATACTAAGTCTACCAGAAACAAAATGAAACTAACTAGGAAGTAAATATGCAAGAAATAAATATACATAATCCTCACCAAGTGGGACCCCTTGGATAAGTCTCCTCAGCTATAAATTGTAATCTCAAGTACTACACACACATTATCTCATCACTACTCATGCTGATAAAAAAGAGATATAAACTGTATTTTTATTCAAAATGTTTTGAATAGTAACCAGAAGATTGCATGCTTTCTCCAACCAATCCTTTTTAAGAAATACTGGGAGAAATTATAAAAAAATGAATACTTCACTTCCTATCCACAATAGCCATTCCACTCCTAACATTTAGGTAGAAGACTTTTATTGAAAACATGAAATAACTAAGAACTAACAGGCTGAAATAGAGAAGGACTCCGTTTCTGCATTATTGCATTTACATCTTATTCTTATATCTTCTCTCCTAGCAGACATGGTAAATTAATGAAAAGGTAACTGCCTTATAACTGATATGAGGAGTCTCTAGATAGTGACAATAACTCACTGGCTAGGTTTAACAGGTTTGACTCCTTGCTTTTCTGTCCATGACCTCTTCAAAGTTCTACCACATCCTAGTATCAACATTTACTCCATATTAGCAACTTAGACTTCTTATCCCATCAGTTGCATCCACCAAGTTTAACATGCAAATATCCTAACAAATTCATAATTACTTAAATACACCATTTAACACCTTTTTATAGATAAAACATATTGATATTGCATTCATATATTGCCAATGCTAGTATCATAAAAGACTAGGGACATATCAAGGTCTTCCAACATTATAACTTTAGAAAAGGTTATAAACACAAAGTTAATGTCTCAAAATGTAAGATAAGGTCCCAAAACAACTCAAAACACTTGAAATAAAAGACCATAAAATAGGCTCATCATTGATCATGTGGAGGGAGATTTCATAGTGGTTTTTGGTATAATGCTAGTTGTGTGTTTTGATCATTTTTATTAGATACTTCTAAAGCTTATGGTTTTGTAGTTGAAGTTTAAATGAAATAAGTAGTTGCACACTTTTTTCTACTAGTAAGATTTGGGTGAACACACAAGAACAAGTTAACAAGACTACACAATCACACAAGTGAAATGACAACAACAAAAGACTAACAATGTAACAAATGGTTATGAGAAATGACAAAATAGAGAGAGAAAGATGTCTCCTTGACGATGATCGACACATACCTCAATTGTGTCCTCTCACCAAATGGGACTAGGATGGGAATACAAAATTATCAAAATCCAATCCATATCACACTAGGCCGACCAAATTATGATCAAGCTCTTATAACACAAATAGAAGATCACTAGCTCCAATGATTACGTACGACATCCTATCACATGCGACAATGCACCAATGGGCGAAAAAAGTCCCTAAAAGCCAACCACATATAGGTGAAGGATTATGACACCTTAGAAAAGGTCAATAAGAGGTTTTGAACCTTACAAAACTTCATAAGAAGCTACAAGACTTCTCTTGGTAACTAATCTCCTTAGTCCTAAGTGCGACGATCAACTTTTTGCGGATACAAACACATAACCAAATAAAATAGACACCATAAAAGATCATTGGAAACAAAATTGGACCATCTTAGAGGCTCCCTTGACTCTTCAATCCCTAATGACAACTTCACCACACTCAAATTGTCCCTTCGCAGCTCCAAAAACCTTGTTGGACATCTCCTTGGACTAGGGTGCTCATAGTGAACTTAGGTGCCAAACCAAGACAAAGGAACACTAGGAGGACACTATAATTCCATGTTGGATCCCTCTAGGCATGCTATAATCGTCTAGGACACTAGTGTCCAATCTTGGTGCTAGTGTCCATTGTTAGCAGTTTTCTACATTGCCATCCTTTGATTGTGTTAATGTCCTAACTAGTGGGCTAACTATTAAAGCTAGAGATCAGTCCCCCATACATAAAAAGCATGTTGGAGTAGACTAAATACCTTGGAAACACCCGAGGAACATGAAAATGTTAAAAAGGTTTTGGGACAAGGTAGAGTCACTCCCCTGGAAACTAGGCAACATCAATGCGTAAAGGAGAGTATGGGAAGGGAGAAAACCACCTCCAAAA
The DNA here is from genome assembly GCF_030272615.1 of Cryptomeria japonica. NCBI lineage: Eukaryota > Viridiplantae > Streptophyta > Pinopsida > Cupressales > Cupressaceae > Cryptomeria > Cryptomeria japonica. The sequence goes on from NC_081410.1 coordinate 49,592,137, forward strand.
CACCCTAAAATATTTTCCCAAGAAAAAAAACACTAGAAACAACATATATAATTCTCTTTCACTTATGCAAGACTTAACAAGACTGTACGAAATGCCCCGAACGAGCCCAAATTGACTCAAAACCACTCAAAACTCTACAAGACTACTTGACAAAATTGTGAGGGGACTGAAACACCTTCCAAGACAACAAAAGACTCCATTAAAGTCAATTTTAGAGCCCAAAGAAATATTCCTACGAAAAAACATGATAAAACATTCAAATAAAAGGAGATAATTTATGACAACTCAAGATCCGATACCAACATCAACACACACAAAACTAATCTAATTCATCCCATTATCATTTGTTTACAATATCATTCATGAGGAAGTTTTAATATACATTATTCATCATTGTGTTGCCTTGATTGAAATATACGTAAGTTACATTTGCATGAAATGAAAGGAACTAGAAGTATGAACTAATGGGAGAGATCGAGTGAACTCAACATCGATCCTCGAAGAAAAAATCTCATCCCTAATGGTGATTAACAATGTGACCCAACCATGTGAAACCTAGAGGTCCACCCCACCATGTTCTTGGAGATATCCAGATGAGCCAAACACTCAAACAAGAATACACATGGGGCTATAGGCTTAGACACAAGCACACCAAACATGAAGTATACATATAATACATGATCAAAGATTATACATCTCAATTTTGGATCAATCTATACAAGAGAACAGGTAAATCACTCATACAAGTACACAAAACATAAAGCAACAAGGCATGAAATCACACAAACTTCCAACAAAAGGTAACACATACACATACAAGGCCAATCATATATGGAAATCTCATCATAATCAATTTGTCCACACCAATAGGGAAGGCAAGAACATCTCCCACGTGCTACTCAAACTACTAGGACTTAGATGCTAGAGTGAAAGCATAGGGAGTGTCATTACCTGTGTATAAATGGATGGTACCACAAGGAACCATGCATCCTCTTGTCGGAATATGAAGGAAACTCTAGTGTTATTCCAACAATGATGAATAGTTAGGAAAGGGAAGGGTACTATTTTTTTTCCAACAATGACAAATAGTCATCATGGGGTACCACGATAGTGCTTCAGGCTTGCGCCCGACACAGTTGTCCAAAGGATGTAGCTTCAAGCTGAAGGTGTTCAAAATTTTTGGGACTTACTATTTTTTAGAAATTTTGACATTTATTTGACATGTAGTTGCATAATTCATTCTTTCAATTTTTGGAGAGTTATTTTTAATTAGGACTCTATTACTCCGATGTAAAATGCTACGAGAAGTCATATAATCTCGACACTTTTGAAGATTGTTGTAATTGTGAAAATTCCTGAGAAATACAATACAAAACATCTTTGCCCGTGGTTTTTTTTCCCAGTATATTTTTGCTAGCTTTTTCTACATAAATCTACATGCTTATCATTCATTGCTTTCTCTATATAATTTTGCATTGTATATTTTCACAACACCTCTCATACAGATAAGAATATTTGGTCATACAAGTCCCAATATTCTACGAGTAGGAATGTCTTCCTAAGACAAGTCCCAACACTCCACAAGTGGGCATGCATTTTGAAGTCATCCTAGGCCTATACAAGCGCTCAAGGCATGTAAGGGGCATCTTATTATATTGTTTAATGTTTTAACCAATTTTTAGTTTTAGTTATCACTTGATTATGAGACTCCCAACCACAATTTCGAGCGTGCCACTTACGAGCTGAGTGCATGTTGGGAGCCACTCCCTAGACTAGCTCTAGTACCTAATCTTAAGGCTATTCTCATTCTATTTGAATGAGTAAATAAAACTAAAATATACAATGCAAGAACAATGAAAACATACTCATTCAAAATGCTCCTATTCATAACATTTTCAATTACTCATTTCTCAATAACATTTAATCATAACATATCCAAATTGATCCAACTTCTAAATTCCATACATATTTCCACCATTCGACATTATAATTAAACATTAAATATAAAAAATTCCACTTTTAAAACAACTTTCTATTTTTCTCAGCTACCAAGGAAAAGTGATTTCCACCATTAAAATAACTTCAAGAACACTAAATTTTCAAAATCCAAAACTCAAAATTCTAAAGACATCCTTTTGATTCCTATCCACACAACACTAGGTTTTCACAGTCAATTTCACAATTTGCCCTTACAATTGAAATTTTGACATAGTAACATTTCTAGATGACATGGTTTATGGATTTTTCTCAAATCAATTGATTCAATCAATAAAATGAATTTATTTGAATAAGGGAATTGTTCCTAAGGCCAATTTAAATAATTTTCAATCATTTGAATAAAATGAATTTATTTGAATAAGGGAATTGTTCCTAAGGCCAATTTAAATAATTTTCAATCATTTGAATACCAAAAAGAAGGAGAAACAATGAAGTTCCTCCCTCTCATGTGCACCAAATTTGAAAAGTGAATATATTAATAATCACAATAATCCTTCAAATCAAAAGAGCAACAAGATCATGTACACATTCATATCCAAATGCAAGATTTCCCACAAAATTTATTCAATGATTTCCCTCTTAAATATCTATCTTGAATTCCAAGTGTAGGGAGGTTTGAGAACTCCACATTAAAAATGTAACCAAGTGTTGACAAATGAACTATTTCCCAATATAAAATCCCATGCCCTTTTAGCCTTTTTGAAAATAATAATATGAGCCAAATTTATAATTTCCCCAATTATTCAATTTCCATTAAAATGAATACACAAGACACATTTTATTTCTACATTATTAAATTGCAATAAAAACCATTAAACTCATTTTCATAATTAAAATTGGTGGAAAATGAAAATAAACACATATATGTGTAAACACTCTTTACTAGTCTACCACAAGGGGATAATAAGGTTTTTTGGATATTACCAACTATGGTAGCTAGGATATAAATTGGTAAACACATGAGAAATCACACTCAATAATGTATAATGGCTAAGGCTTAGTGACAAGTTGGCCAGTGTGCTATTTCTTGTTAACCATTGTCAAGGAGGGTACACTCAGACTTGTGGAGCCAAGTGGAGTCAATACCCAGTACTTGCAACCACTCAACACCCATAAAGGGTACCTGTGCATATGTGTGTGTTTACATATATACATATATATGTATATATATGTAGATATGTATATATGCATATATGTATATATGTATGCATTATGTGTAATGGTGAAAAATTAGGGTTAGGGTTACATTAAGATAATGTTAGTCCTTCCCCAGCTTTCATTAAAATTTCAAATGTAGAGGTTGCCTTTGGTCTTTCTTTTCCTTTCGGTATATACTTTCTATCTTTGAACCCGAGTCTTTGAACCTTTGTAAAAGTTCAAGGTTCAAAGTTCAAAACGCGCTTAAAGGTCTTCTCTTCATGACTTTGTATTATGATAAGGTGGACGCTATGTTGTAAATTGTATTGAACTTGAACCGTTGAACCCTCTTGGTTCAAGGTTCAAGGTTCAAAGTTGGTCATGTGTCGGTTTCGTCTTCGCTCATTAATTGTTATTTGTCTTGTCGTGAAGTTGGTGTTCTATGTTGTTCTGTGTCATTTCTTGTGTTTGAACTTGAACCTTTGAACCACTCGGTTCTTGGTTCAAGGTTCAAAGTCTGAATTCTTAAAAGATCAAAAATTTCTATGTAGAATTGATACATGCATCATTAAGCAAGGTGGTGGCGGGAAAAGAGAATATTCTGAGGATTTCAAAAAGGTTAGTTTCTAAAAATTATGACCAACAATTATGATAAAGCGCGAGTCATGTGATAAATTTATCTAAACATTAAATGCATGTTGACTATATGTCAAGTCAGGTGATAGCTCGCACGAACTTCCTTAATTCGTACAACTTGCTAAGTTTTAAGTGTAATTTTGTCTATCATTGTTGCGGAAGCTAGCAATTGTCTCTAGAATTTTCTTCAGTTGTAATGCAAGTGGGAGAAATTGAAGGTATTTTATCTGCGCATAGAAGCTTTTCAAGAATTTGCAATTGAAACCAAATTAGTTTTAGTCATTCCTCTTCTATTGTGTTTTCTTATTCAAGAAATTAGCTGTCGTTCGTTCTCCTTTGCTATGCATAAGTTCATTGTATCCCTATAGATTGCTTGTTTAAATGAGAGGCACCATAATGAGGCCCACCTTGCCCAAACTAGGCCGCAATTCTTGCCCAATTAGTTCACTCCCAGAAATGGGAGATACTTCATTAGCTCCAGCGGACCTCTCTAATTTTCTCGGGAGAGCCAAAAAACCAGTTCCAAATTCAATGATGGAAAGAATAGTGAAGAGTGGTTTGGTTGAAGCCGCCACATTCCCCATTACTGCACCATGACCGGAGTTGGTACTAGAATGTATGAATAGGTATGATGCAAAGTATAGATGCGTCATGAATGTCAATGGTGAAGTGCTGTTAAAAAATTGATAGAAATTGTAATGGCAGCCATGGGTATACCTCATAAAGAGCCATATGAGGAATGGACTATTGGCACATCATATTCATTCTTCTCTAAGAAGAAGGGCACTTATAGAAGTGTGATTGAAAGAAATTAGCTACCGAAGATTCAAAAAGGAGGGTCTAGATTGCCGAGGCCGCTTACCAGAGAACACTTCATAGTGGAGGTGCGGGCATTGTCATTCTTTTGAATACGTTAAAAGGGAATACCCATGCCTTCTATTGGGAAGACTAGATGTAATTCTATAGCCAAGTCATGTTGAATGGGAGTGCCTACCTAGATTGGGGGCAGGTAATTGCAGAAAGATTGCATGAAAGTTTGAACAGGTTTGTAGGAATGACTGGCTTCTTTATGTCATCTTATTTGTTTTATATGATTGCATGTACCTGAGATTGGAATGGGCTGCATCATGAACCTTGGATTGATGGGATAAAGGTGTATCAATATTATCCTCACCTGCAGGAACTAAAATATGCAGAGAATTTTATGAGATGGAATGACATCTTCGCAGGGAGATTGGTTCACGAGTTATAGGGAAACATAAATAAGAGACTGACAACAGAGGCCATGGAATTCATCGGTATTTATGGTAGTTATTTTATCCAATTTCCTCAGTTCAGTTATATTCAAGTTGGCGGTTTCCAAGGTGAACCTTTTAGGTTGCCCCAGTTTGTATTAGATAGTTATATTATAATTGAAGTCTGTTGTCAATTGGCACACATTGACAAAAAGAGTGGAGGGAAGTCCAGGGTGATATTTCCTGTGGAACTTGGCCATTATAGCTGTGCATCTGTTTTAGATGCATTGAACCTTGAACTTGAATTCAAAAAGTTCAAGCTTCAACCATATGTTGCCAGATACAAATTTGATAGCCGAGCATTTGCTAGAGTAAATTTAGAAGTGGATAGTGATTTTCAGCATGAACCTCAATTGGAAGATTATTGGGAAAATTGTGTTGATGAGTTCGAAGTCCGAAGAAGGCTGTGGTCAAGGTTCACAATTCAACAAATTTTCACAATGGGCCTATCCATGAATGTTTCTGGGGTGCAAGAAGAAGGAGATGAAGAAGTAGTCGACCTTGAGTTTGATGAAAAGATATAGGGACATCCTATTCCAGAAATTGATTGGAGTATAAAAGGCGATGATAGCATTCAGTCTAGAACCTTTAATGTAATATGAAGATTAGAGAAAAGGTTGAAGGATCATCGTTTCAAGCAAAAGCCTGTTCTTGCACTTAAGGATAAGAAAGTCGGTTGAACTCGTGCGGCTTCCCAAACATCTCTCCCTTCTTCTAATGTTGTTGTTGATATTGCAGGTGAAAGGAAACAAAGGACAGAGAAGACTAAAAACACAAGTCTAGGAGAGTCTCCCACAGGTTCAGCTTCCACCTGTGTTACCAGATCGCACAACAAGAAAAGTAATCAGAAAACCTTGGCAAGTTTACTAGTAGTGGACTTAGATTCTGAAGAAGAAATTCAAGAAAAAATGGATGCCCAAATACAAGATCGACCCCTCCTAGATGCAACAGACAGTGGAAAATAAATCATGCAACCTGAAGATTTCGAGAATACTATGGCCGTTGTCACTAATGATTAGCAATCACCATTGCTAAAGGAAACATCCACCGCTCCTAAGTGGCTGAGTGCCTCACTTACCAAAATGAGGAACGTCATCCCTATTTTGATCCCAATGGAGAATATGGTTAGCAAATGCCTGGGAAGGACTTCAAACTCCAAAAGACTCAAAACATAAACCATGATTAATGTGGATGAGCAGATGGGACACTGGGTTGTAGAGGTAGCTAGACCTCCGACAGATAAAGAGATTGAGAATGTTACCGAGAAATATTTTATCATTGAAAAGCTCGATCTAGGGACAACTTCTCGGGCCACTGATGTAAAACACTTGGAATCTTCAACTAAAAGGATTCTCACAAGGAACCGAAAGGATGAGAAAGATAAAAGTGAGATGAAGCAAATTATAATTCAGATGGCCCAGAATATTAATGCTATCCAGAACCCGAATCCGCAACCTCTCTCCCAGGTTTCTTTATCATTCGACCCAAAATCACCTTTGAATCAGAAGCTACTTGATCAAGTTCAAAGGAGCCGAATGATCATAGATGTTTTTAGCGAATGACTTGAATCAATTGCACAACAAGGGACAAGTTATATCTCTGATTTGGTCAAAGTGTTTGAGAATGCAAAATCTGATGGGAAAGAGCTAGAAATAGAGATGGTTGCCTGGGAGAAAGAAAAGAATAAATGGTTAGATGTGTTGAGGCAGATGAGAGACACAAAAAGATATGGGATAATGAACTTCTTCGCTGAGAAGATGGTGCATGGCCTAGATGACAACATACTATTTGTTTGCAAATAAAACATTGAGTGGAGGAACTCAATCATTCAACAAGGACATGAAAAATTCCTCAAGCTTTTAAAAGAATTGAAGGAGTTGAATGACACTATGCAAAAAGAAATAAAATGCATATATCTTCAGCTCTTAAGAGAGGATAAGAAAACACTTGAGGACTCATCACAAATAATTCAGGCCTTCAAAGATCACATACAACAGGTTCAGGAAGCAAAGTCCTTAGCAATTGAGAACTTCTCAAAGGTTGCAAGAGTCGAATCTATGTTGGCTGTCTATTTTGATCATTTGGAGAAGCATAAGAATAAAGTCCTGCAGGTAGGTAAGAAGAAAGAAGTACGGAAGCAACGAATTTTACACATAGGCCTCCCACATTATCAGCTCATCTTAAGCTTCTCAACAACTCACCTGGAATGGAAGAACATTCAAAGTACTCCTGGATCACAAGATAGATAGGCTGAAGCCACATCAGCTACTGGAGCTTGATCATGTTTTCTTTGCTCGCGGCTCATGCCACGTTTTTAGTTTAGTTATCGCTTTTTAGTTTTATGAAATTAGACTTCTTTAAACTTTGGGATAGAGTTAATTATTTAACTCTGGTTTTATGTGTAACAAACTATCATAGCCTGGGGGCTATTTATATGGTGGGATAAGTCTTTTAATGGGTCCAAAAAACTTTGATTTGGAGGAACAAATTTGATTTTCCTTGAATTTCTTAGAATTGATATTTCCGGTACTTGAATGAAATGCTATTTTGATGCAATATTTAAAATCTCCGTGTTTGAAGGATTAGCGATCTCTGTTGAGATGTATGTTGATGTGTGTTTGAAGGATTAGCGAATTCTGGGAGTCATAGATCCCCAGCTAGAGATCTATATTTGTCCTTATAAAGGAATCTTATTTCATGTCGGTCCAATAGGATTACATTACAATTTCCTAGGTTCAATGAACCTGGACATACTTGGTACCACGACACAAAAAGCACCGTTAATGTGTCGGCACCGTCAAACAATCGGTGGATGGTAACTCATCACAAAATGTTGGTTGGTAACTCATCATAGAGTATTACTGGTTCATACAAAATGTCGGTTGTCGGTTTGACAAAAATGAAGACTGGTAAAAATGTGTTATTCCACTTTAATCCCTTGAACCGCTTGGAGTCAACATGCCGCTTCAAACCGGGAAACACATTTTGCAAAACATAATGGAGAAATGTTCCTAGTGTTGGAAACCTTGCTCTGATAGGGATGCCATTGACTTGCCTCCGCCGAAACTGATAGTCTCCAGGATTTGGACTTTGTGATTTTGATATTTCATTACCAGTTCTTTCTATGTTTGTAAATTCATTGATTTTCATTGTTTATAAGAAATTTCCATTGTTGTTTAAATGGCACCGATCCCCGTTGTCCTGTAAGGCATGAGTGAGAATCGATCAGTATTTACACTACTTTGAGTTTACTTTATTTTGAGTTTATTGAATGAGCATATGTGGAAGTAGAAGTCTGTGAGCTCTACACTTGAAAATAGATATTTGTAGCATTCTTTTGTGTTGATGAATTAATGCGAAAGCCTTTTGCGCTTTCTGGTGAAAAGTGTATTCGTTTCTAAATTAACTGCATACAAATTCATTGTAAATCTCACAAGGAGCTGCCCTCTAATGCAGAGGATGAACCTTAATTAGGTTCACCAAACTATTGGTTCATTTGCTTTCCTTTCATAAAGGGTTTACAAATGTCATGTGTTCTCTTTGTTTTGGATCTGTTCCCAAAATTTTGGGCTGATTTTTCGAGACCAAGTAGTATCAATTTGCCATGGTCCTCTAAATTTCTTGTCGTTGAAAGATGAACCTGTTCGTCTTTGTGAATTCTATCGATCCTCCTAATTACAACTCTTTACCTATCCCTTCAGACAGAGAAAAGGGAAAATATGTTGGGAATAGGGGCTTTCCTTAGGTTGAACCCCAATTTTGGAATTGATAAATATAAATGAAAGACTATAGTAAAATACATTCATTTTGAGGGAAATGATGAAAATTCTTGAAACACTTATGGTATACTCAATGAATTTTTGAATGACCTCCACCAAGAAATTAGGGTTTCATGCAGGTTGTCTTCATGAAACATAGATCATGAATGCCGTCTTCAATGATTGAAACTTGATTTCACTTCTACTCCAATGCTTGATGAATGCCCGTTTTATTGCTCACTTGAATTTGCTAGAGTGTAGGTGATTATGAAAATTGATTGATTAGGGTTCAAATGAGAGGGGTAGACCTCCTTTTATACTTTCTTTTCAAAAATCAAATTAAATTTTTGACACAGGCCAACACAGGATGTATTTTCCCGCTCACCAAAGATGATCGTTAAGAGGGGGCAATTTGGGGCCTATTTAAGAGACCTAGGGCATATACACCCTAGTATTGATTTAGGAACATTGTGTGGTATTCCCTGGTCTTGATTTGAGACTAGGGCATGGTACATCCTGGTCTTGGAAATCAAGACTCCAAATTGGGGGCGAAGCTGGGAAATTGATGAAAATGTGAAATAGGTAAGTGGTGTGAGTAGAATCAACATTGCAATCATGCCTTGGAAGATGGAATGCCAAAGTGAGGCCTAAGTGAGGAAAAAATTGTAGGTGAGCATAATTTAGGATCGCTACATTTAGCCCCCAATTTAGTGGGAGTATGAGCCTAAGCATTCTCACGGAAGTACAAAGGTTTGCATTGAAAACTTTCATGAAGATATCAAAGAGACAAGACACACTAAGCTCCCAAGGAATTTAGGATATTACTACTCTAGTATCAAGATAAAAGGGACATCATAAGAAAGGAGAAAAGAGAGAACACAGGAATGCTAGCCTAGTAAGATTTTCTTACTATGAGTCATGAAAAATAAAAATACCAAATTAAAAAGAAAAAGGCTCAGTTACAAAGTTTCTTGGGTATCAAAAATATGTCATGGTGTGTGCATAAAGTGTAACATTGAATGAAGTGTATGCCCCCACGTTAAAGTGATTGCATATGACTTATTGGGAGAAATTGCTTTAAGGTAGCATGCATCCAAAAGACATGCACATTACCACAATGAGATGCCCCCAAGAAAGGACAAATAAAAGGATAATGGTCACAAAATATAAAATCACATAAGGGATCCACTATCTCTATGGTCAGTATGATCTTATGATAAATAATGTATATCATTAAGATTTATATTGAATTGACCCCATCTCCCAAAGGTAGTGGAACTACAAGCACAATGGAAGAAGGGAACATGTGTCTTTTTGAGTCATCATGGAAGGGACCAACAATATCTCAACTCTTTGCATCATCCCCAAGTAGACAACACAAGGGACAAAATATAGAAGATTAAGATACAAATAAAAGAATGTCACAACAAATTCAACCTCTTTGTTACCTTGCACAAGTAGAGTAAAGATGACCTAACATAACACAATAACACATCACAAGGGAAGCACATTACGAACAAGAAAACACACAAGACAGGATCTACAACACAAATGAAGCTAGTCAAGCAAATCATTTGCCTCCCAATCTTGCTGAACATCATTTAGGGAAGGTGGACAAGATGAAAGAGGATCTATGTCAAGCATGGTAGATGGAGCTACAACAAGTTCTAAACAAGGACCATGCTCTAATGATGAGTCACTTTGTTTGTCACTAGGAGCTAGGGTTAATGCTTTCGCAACATGTGAGGACAAGTCATGGTTAACATAAATAAGCTCATACATATTATCATAATCATTAGAATCACCATTGTTAGCATGAAAAACATCATCATCCATATCATCATCTATATTTATAAAAATAGGATCTCTAATGTGAAAAGAGAATGAACCATCATTTTTTAAAAGGATTTTTAATCAGTGATTTAGGTTGAACTTACTCCCTCGGGTTAGGTGAAGGTTGGACAAATGGGATCAAGTCATCATTTGGTGTCTTCATGGAAAAAATGGTTTGAGAAACAAGTTAACGAGCCTTAGCATGACATCTTTGTTGGTGTTCTCTCGTACAATGATTCCTTTTAGTTTTAGTTGAGACTTATGAAGGCTGAGGATCAATGAACATATGCTTCTTTTATTCCTTTAAAGGAGGAGAGACATGAGAAACCACACTAGGTTGAGACATAGAATATGCCAAGCACTTTCCTTTGTAAGACGCAGGAGGTGAGACTAAGACATATATGGAAGGAATAGAAAGTGTAGGAAGAATATCGAGTCCATTATGAGGAGTGCAAGGAAGTTAAGTAGTGAAACAACTTCCTACGCTAACTTTGAGAGGAGGATAATGCAATTTTTTTTACAAATTGTTATAGCAGTTACAAAAACTTCACATAAATAGACACAATACCATGCATACCATAACACAGTGATTTACATGGGGAAAACCCTTTCGAGAGAAAAACCCCACACTATAAAAGAAACTCAATATATTATTCAGTAATAAATAATAGATTACAATATACTTGCAAAGAAATCTCTTTGCAGGAGTACCACTAATTAGAAACTCAGAGGTAACTCAATCACCATAAGAATATTACACACAACCTCTATCTCATGCACCTCATATATAGGAGATACAATACAAGAATTTGTCAAGCGATATTACAAAACCATGGGCTAAAACCATCTAATAAGGTGTAAACGACCTTATCTCCCTTCTAGATGCCCTATGATGTGTTAAAACACACATCAACACTTGTCCTTGTTGGCATATGTGCAGAGTTTGATGACATGATGGTGTATGTTGTCATTGATGTCAATATGCTGAAGTATGAACCGGTATATTGAAGTAAGCAAACTGGCAAGAGAACCGGTCTGATGGTATGAAGTGAACCGGTATGTTGGTATGAACCAGTATATGCGAAAAGGTGAACTGGTATGTTGGAATGTGAACTGGTATATGCAAAGTTTGTATCGGGGTTTCATTTGATATGACTACCGGTTGGTAGTCTTAGCTTCAGGGTTTCTGGTTGATGCATTCCAAGTCTATGTGATTCGACCAACAACATCCTGTGATGAGTTAGCATTGAAATGTAGATTAGATCGTGTTGCCATGTCAGCCTTGTGTGTGTGAAGGATCTTCTTGAGGATCTTGCATGAATAAGATTGATTCTATCCACCTCGGGAATGTGCAAAATCCTAGTAAACGGTGGAGAGCGCGTGATGGGTTATAAGCTTCCCGAAGCAGTGAAGAAAGGACAATGGAGAATGTCTTGAGATTCGTTCAAGATTGTTTTACCCCATTAAATGTGATTAAATGGTCAGGATTGGACCGACTGTATTGCTAACCTAGATGCTTAGGGTTTTAGGTTTTGGCTACCGACCTAATCGTTGTCTATAAAGTCGATGATGATTCTCATTTGAGATTGTTGGCAAATGATTGTATGTGAGGTGATTCTTGCTAGACCAGTGAAGTGAGTAGATACCTGCAAAGTGTAACTGTAGATGTAAAGGAACCGAAGTGGATCTGCCTTGGCATTAAATGCTATTATCAGATCAGTGTATTACATGTTGACTTCTAACCATTTCAGCAGTTGGAAAATCCCTTTACCGGGTAGCTTTAATAGGCTTTTTGTAAATCCTTTAATAGGGCGACTCAAAATCATTGAGTTCTTCAAATCCTCTTGTGAGGTAACCTTTAACAGGGTTTTAACCTTTACCGGGTATGTAGCCATCCCTTAACCGAGTGATCCCTAGTAGGATTGGTTCCTAGCAGAACCTATTGTAAAGTCTTTAACTGGACTAGGCTCCTAACAGAGTGAACTTCAGAAGAGTTCAAGAACAACTTGTGGGTATTTATCCCCACCGTGGTTTTTCCCAGTTGGGTTTCCACATGAAAAATAAGTGTGTCATGTGTGATGCTTTTTCATGTGATGTTTTAGTGTTTTCTGTTAAGCGGTAATGCATGCTGATCCAGTGGTCATTATATTTTTGATGTATTACTTGTTTAAGCATATGGGTGAAGTTGAGATGAGATGTTAGGCCTGAAGATGACTGGTTTATGACTTTTACAATCACTGTGTTTTACCGGTATTGCCTTGATTTAGATCGGTGATGCTGTTTACCAGTTAGTGCAGTCTTTGTAGTTTAAATTGTTGAAGAAGTTTTTGTCTATACTGATTCACCCCCCCCCCTCTTAGTATCTATTGGGTATTTACTATTCATTATTAAGCATCAATTGGTATCAAAGAGTCCTCCAGGTCCTTTGTGTTATAAGCTTAACCGCTTGAGGAAAAGATCCTATTCTAATGATGAAGAGGGAAGGTCCTAAGTTCAACAAAGATAACTTTAAGATATGGAAGGACAAAATGAAGATATACATTAAAAGCATGGGCGCTCAACACTGGAACTATGTTGATAATACTTATGTTGTCCCTACCAGTACTCTCACCGATGATCAAAGAAGAGAAATTTAGGAGAATGGGCAAGTCATGGAAGCTCTTATCAACAGTCTATTTGATATTGAGTTTATAGATTGTCAAGACAAAGACAATCCCAAAGATGTATGGGATACTCTGGAGTCTATCTATGGCGGTGATGAGCATGTGAAGCAAGCTAAGGGAGAGAGCCTTAGGGGAAAGTTTAAAGACATGCAGATGGTTGAAGGAGAGACTATTTAACAATATGGGATAATAATTAAAACTGTTGTTGGAGACATCAAGAGTGTAGGAGGTACAATGGATGACTCCACCATTGTTAGCAAAGTTTTGAGAACCTTATTACCGGTCTATGCAATAAGGGTTGCCTCTATTCAAGAGTTGAGATCTATTGACAAGACAAAGGTATCCCTTGATTCTATCATTGCTAAGTTGACCGCATATGAGCTAAACAGTTATGATGGCAGTATTCAGAAGACTGATTCAGCCTTTAGAGCATCTAATGCACTATCTAGAAAGGGAAAAGAAGCTAGTTCCAGCTGTGAACGTAGACAAAGCAGAGATATGGATGATGAGGAGATCCTGATGGAGTTTGAAGCTCTTCTTGCCAAGAGACTTCTTAAGGGAACTAGAAAATACAGAGGTAAGCTCCCTTTGAAATGTTTTTCTTGTAATAGGATAGGGAACATTGCTGTAAACTGTCCCAATAGTGATAATAAGGACAAACCAAAGAAGTTCAAAAAGTTCAAAGGAGGAAATAGGAGAAACTGTCTTGTTGCAGTTGATGAAGGTGTCACTGATGATGAATTAGAAGATGAAGAAAGTGAAGACATAGTGTTTGTAGCCGTTAAGGAAGATGTGTAAGACAAGAAGGCTCTTGTCTCTCGCTTTGATAATTCTAATGAGTGGATTATTGACAGTGGTTGTTCTCACCACATGACTGGTGACCGGAGAAAGTTTCTATCTTTGGAAGAGTATGATGGAGGTGTAGTCCAATTTGGTAATGATGCACCATGTATGGTAAAAGGGAAAGGGTCCATCTCTCTAAATGGAAAAAGGAGTGTTGATAATATGTATTGGATAGAAGGTCTCAGGCATAACCTTTTGAGTGTTGCCTAGCTGAATGATAAAGGACTCACTCTAGAATTCAAAGATGGAGTATGCAAAATAAAAGGAAAGATTGGTGAACTGATGGCCACTGGTATGCAGACCAAAGGTAACTTATTTCAGTTAAATACAAATATCAGTCAATGTCTAATGACTAAGTTTGATGACAGTTGGATATGGCATAAGAGACTCTGCCATGTAAATTTTGATAAATATTGTGAAGGCCAGTAAGATCAAGGAAGTTAGAGGATTACCTGTGTTGAACAAATTGGAGAATCCTTTGTGCAGAGAATGCCAACTAGGGAAAATGTCTTCCTCAACCTTCAAAGGTAAATCTTTCACAACAGATAATTTACTTGATCTTGCACATACTGATTTGTGTGGTCCTATGAAAACTAGGAGTGTTCAGGGAGATAGGTACTTTATGATTCTTACTGATGATTTCTCAAGAATGATGTGGGTCACATTCTTGAAAGACAAGTTTGAAGATTTTGGAAAGTTTAAAGCCTTCAAAGAACTAGTTGAAAAGGAAAGTGGTAAGAGGATTAAATGCCTTAGAATTGACCAAGGAGGTGAGTTCACTTATGGAGAATTCAATAAGTACTGTGAAGAGAATGACATCAAGAGGCAACTGTCTGCCCCCCAAACTCCATAGAAGAATGGCCTAGCAGAAAGGAACAACTGGACTGTAGTTGAAGCAGTCAAAACGATGTTGATTCAAGGGAAGGTTGCTCATACTTTTTGGAGAAAAGCGGTGAGCACTGCAGTCTACACTATGAACTAGGTACTAATCAAGAAAGGTAACGATAAAAATCCTTATGAGTATTGGACTGGTAAAACTCTAGTAGTAAGCTACTTTAGAGTGTTTGGTAGCAAGAGTTATATCAAGAGAAGTGAATACCATAGCAAGTTTGATGCAAAATGTGATGAGGGAATATTTCTAGGGTATTCCACCAAGAGCAAAGCTCTCAAGTGTTTTAACAATAGGACTCAGAGAATTGTTGAAAGTATCAATGTTAGAGTTGATGAAACCTCTAAGAAACCTGAGGAAACCGATAGTGAGTGAGCGATAGATGAACCAGTTGTAACCTTTTGGGAACCAGTTGCAAAACAACCAAGTACAAGTAACAGTGCTCCTACACCAGTAGATGCTGATGTAGATGAAGATGAAGATGAGGATGAAGTGGAAAAGCAAGAGGAATCAACCAAGATCATTCCTAGGTATGTAGAGCTGCATCATGATCCAAAGCAAATCATAGGAGATAAGGATGCAGAAATTCTTACAAGAAGAAAGGTCAGAGAAAATTCTTGCATGATTTCTGAATTTCAGCCCAAAACATTTAAAGAGGCACACAAAGATGAAGACTGGATTAAGGCTATGGAAGAGGAATTTGACCAGATAGAATAGAAAGGTACATGGTCTTTGGTACCCAGACTTGAGCACAAAAATGTTATTGGCACCAAATGGGTTTTTAGAAACAAGCTGAATGAAGATTGCATAGTGGTAAGAAACAAAGCAAGACTGGTATGTAAGGGATATGCTCAAGAAGAAGGAGAAGACTATGGAGAAACCTTTTCTCCAGTAGCTAGATTGGAAGGAGTTCGAATGCTTCTTACATATGCAACCTTCAAGGGATTCAAAGTGTATCATATGGATGTAAAATCTGCATTCCTGAATGGAATACTTGAAGATGAAGTGTATATAGAGCAACCAGATGGGTTTGCCCTATCAGAAGATAGTGATATGGTGTGTAGGCTACATAAAGCCTTGTATGGATTGAAGCAAGCATCTAGAGCATGGTATGAACGTTTACACTCCCATCTTGTGAAGATTGGATTTAAAAGAACAAGTGAAGACAACAATATCTATCTGAAGTCAGAAGGAGATTAAATTATGATCTATGAAGTGTTTGTTGATGACATAATTTTTGGTGGAAATGACAAGATGAGCCATGCATTTGCAGATGAGATGAAGAAGGAATTTGAGATGTCACTAATTAGAGAGATTAAGTTCTTCATTGGATTACAGATTCAACAAATGAAAGATGGTATCTTTATCACCCAGTCTAAGTATGTTAAAGAGGTGTTGAAGACCTTTGGCATGGAAGACAACAAACCGGTTGGTACACTGATGATGACTGGTTGTAAATTGTCAAAAGAAGATGACTCAGCGTTGGTGAATGAGAAGGAATACCGGTCAATGATTGGTAAGTTGCACTATGTAGTACACAACAGACCGGACATAACACGTGCAGTGGGCATTGCTGCACGTTTCTAGAAAAGTCCAAGAGAATCCCACTTGGTAGAAGTCAAGCAGATTCTTAGATATCTGAAGGGAACTATAGATTATGGATTGTGGTATCCATACAGTAATGATTTCAATCTCAAAGTGTTTATTGATGCCGATTGGGCTGGTAATGTGGACGACTGGAAGAGCACAACAGGTGATGCATTCTTTCTCGGTGGTAGATTAGTCTCATGGATGAGAAAAAAATAGAGTTGTATCTCTCAGTCTACAACAAAAGAAGAATATGTAGCAGCATTTATGAACTGTACTCAGACAATTTGGATGAAGCATGTATTAAGCGGTTTCAAAGTCCCTGTATTTGAACCGGTGAGTATATTTTGTGATAACACAAGTGAAATTAATATTTCCAAGAATCCGGTATTGCATGCTAGAACCAAGCACTTCGAGCTCAAGTATCATTTATTGAGGGAGAAAGTTCAAAACAAAGAGGTTGTATTGGAACATGTTTCCAGTAAAGAGCAATTAGAAGACATATTCACCAAGCCTCTACCAAAGGCTACATTTACCTATTTAAGAGGTAAATTAGGGGTGCTGCCCCTTCAACAGGTGAACTAAAGGTATGTGCTCCACATCAGTCAAGTATTGCATTGACAAATCTTTTTAGGATTGATGTGTTGAAGTATGCTACTCCTTAGGGGGAGCAACATAGTAGATCATGGATGTTTATGCCTCCACTTTGGCATTGTTGTCAAAGGGGGAGAAGATGTGAAGTAGAGAAGATATCTATAGTATTGAAGACATATAGTATGGAAGAGATTGGGGAGAAGATGTGAAGATGTAGATATATCTTTGTATATTGCCATCAATGCCAAAGGGGGAGATTGTTGGCATATGTGCAGAGTTTGATGACATGATGGTGTATGTTGTCATTGATGTCAATATGCTAAAGTATGAACCGGTATATTGAAGTAAGCAAACTGGCAAGAGAACCGGTATGATGGTATGAACCGGTATATGTGAAAAGGTGAACTGGTATGTTGGAATGTGAACCAGTATATGCAAAGTTTGTATTGAGGTTTCATTTGATATGACTACCGGTTGGTAGTCTCAGCTTTAGGGTTTCTGGTTGATGCATTCCAAGTCTGTGTGATTTTACCAATGACATCCTGTGATGAGTTAGCATTGAAATGAAGATTAGATCGCATTGCCATGTCACCCTTGTGCGTGTGAAGGATCTTCTTGAGGATCTTGCATGAAGAATATTGATTCTATCCACCTCGGGAATGTGCAAAATCCTAGTAAACGGTGGAGAGCACGTGATGGGCTATTAGCTTCCAGAAGCGGTGAAGAATGGATGATGGAGAACATCTTGAGATTTGTTCAAGATTTTTTTACCCCATGAAATGTGATTAAACGGTTAGGATTGGACCAATTGTATTGTTAACCTAGATGCTTAGGGTTTTAGGTTTTGGCTTCTGACCTAATCGTTATCTATAAGGTCGATGATGATTCTCATTTGAGATTGTTGGCAAATGATTGTATGTGAGGTGATTCTTGCCAGACCAGTGAAGTGAGTAGATACCTGCAAAGTGTAATTGCCGATGTAAAGGAACTGAAGTGGATCTGCCTTGGCATTAAGTGCTATTATCAGATCAGTGTATTACCTGTTGACTTCTAACCATTTCAGCAGTTGGAAAATCCCTTTACTGGGTAGCTTTAACAGGATTTTTGTAAATCCTTTAACGGGGTGACTCAAAATCATTGAGTTCTTCAAATCCTCTTGTGAGGTAACCTTTAACCAGGTATGTAGCCATCCCTTAACCGGGCGATCCCTAGTAGGTTTGGTTCCTAGCAGAACTTGTTGTAAAGTCTTTAACCGGACTAGGCTCCTAACAAAGCGAACTTCAAAAGAGTTCAAGAACAACTTGTGGGTATTCATCCCCATTGTGGTTTTTCCCAGTTGGGTTTCCACGTGAAAAATAAGTGTGTCATGTGTGATGCTTTTTCTTGTGATATTTTAGTGTTTTCTGTTAAGCGGTAATGCATGCTGATCCAATGCTCATTATATTTCTGATGTATTACTTGTTTAAGAATATGGGTGAAGTTGAGATGAGATGTTAGGTCTGAAGATGATCTAGATGAACTGGTTTATGACGTTTACAACCACTGTGTTTTACCGGTATTGCCTTGATTTAGATTGGTGATGTTGTTTACCAGTTAGTGCAGTCTTTGCAGTTTAAATTGTTGAAGAAGGTTATCTATACTGATTCACCCCCCCTCTTAGTATCTGTTAGGTATTTACTATTCATCATTAATCATCAATCCCTCCCTCTTACAACTCATTTATGTGTCCGATACATTTTATATTTCCTATTTCAAGAGTACAAATTTTCGGAGGCCATAACTTGAGAACCGTGTGTCTTATTAACGAATCGTTTGAAGCACCAATCTTGTGAAGTTCTCTATTGCCTCGTAAGCATCTACTTTTCTCATGCCCACTTTTAAGGGCTATCGGGGCCTATAAAGTCCTCAAAATTAAATTTAAACCTTTCATCGCACCCGTCCGAAACGAAAACTTTAATATCTTCAAAACTAGCTATGATCTTGTGATGTAACTTTACTGGAATGCTTATCTAACCAAATAGAAGCTTCAGAGAGAATTTCACACCATTTCGTGCCCAAATAAAAATTAACTATAAATAGTATCCTCATGTAAATACAAGGTTGAGACACCATTTTTCCCAACATTCTCCCACTTGTCAAACACCTTGCAAGAGCAAAGGGAGTATCAACACAATAAATCAATTGCTAGGGGCCATGAGGACCATAGAATTTGAACACCATATGAACTTCTTTGTGCTCACAACCTTAGTTAAAGCATCTGCAACATTAATCAAAGTTTCTACCTTAACCAGGTTCACCCTGCCATCTTTGACCATATCTCTGACAAAATGATACTGAACATCAATATGTTTGGTTCGGGCATGAAATGTTGGGTTCTTAGCTAGACAAATCACACTCTAACTATCACAATAAATTGTCACTAAACACTGTTTTATTTCAATATCTGAACACAACCTCTTAAGCCAAATGGCTTCTTTACAAACATGAGTAGTTGCCATATACTCTGCTTCAGTAGTGGACATAGCAACCACATCCCGTCGCTTACTAATCCAACTAATTGCACCACCAAATAAAGTAAATACATAAGCACTGGTGGATCTTCTACTATCAATATCACCTGCTCAATCTGAATCCACATAGCCATGAATATCAAGGGAAGTCATATCTCCAACCAAATTACCATGATAACACAAAGAATACTCTGAGGTACCCTTCAAATATATGAAGACTCTTTTGACTGCATCCCAATGAACTCTACCAGGATTAGACATATATCTGGAAATAAATCCTACTGCTTGGGCAATGTCTGGTCTGCTACAAACCATAGCATACATCAAACTTCCAACCTGCACTCTGGTAAGGCACTCTTCTCATGTCTTCCATCTCCAATGGGGATGTAGGACAATCTGAAGTAGATAATTTCCTTCCAACTACAAAAGGAACACATAATGGTCTACAATCCTATATGTTGAACCTTTGCAAAAATGAATTCACATACTTACTTTGGCCTAGCCACAACTTTATGTTAACTCTATCTCTTCTAATATTCATCCCAAGAATGTTCTTTGTAGCACCAAGATTTTTCATTTCAAATTTAGTAGCGAGTTGAGACTTTAGTTCTAAAATCATACATTTCCCTTTACCAATGAATAACATATCATCAACATACAATTCAATGTTCAGGAAATGATCACCATCAGATTTATAATAAAGACAACGATATGATTTAGAACGCTCAAATCTCAAACTTAACACATATGTATCAAATTTTTGGTACCACATCCTAGGACTCTGTTTGAGACCATACAAAGATTTCTTTAATTTACAGACCAAAGTACTCTTAGCTTTCACCACATAGTGCTCTGGCTGTGTCATATAAATATCCTCCTCCAAACCACCATGAAGGAAAGCAAGTTTCATATCGATTTGCTCAACCTCTAAATCATAAGTAGCAACAATAGAAAGCAAAATTCTAATGGATGTCTTTTTTGCAATAGGAGAAAATATCTCACCATAATCAACACCCTCAATCTGAGAGTAGCCTTTTGCAACCAACCTCTCTTTATACTTCTCAATGCCTCTATTTGAACCAATCTTTTTCTTGAACACCCATTTACAACCAACAGGTTTCCGTCCTTTAGGAAATTGTACAAGATCCCATGTATCATTTTTTTCCAAGTTGCCATTTCTTCTTCCATAGCAATCTTCTAGGATTCTGCATCATTCATACCCAATGCCTCTTCTATAGATTTCGGTTGATCCACATTAGTATTCAAAGAAAAAATATATCTCCAATCATTAGGTGAATACCTTTCAGGTGGTTGTCTATTTCTTGTAGACCTTCGAACAAGTTGAGTTAGAGGTTCTTCCTCCTCTTCTAAAGATTCAGAGCTAGACGAGCTCTCCTCAAATTCTTGGCTATCTAGGGGTCTCGATTCAACTCTTTCTGGTGTAGAAGGGAATTGAATCACATCTTCCTATTTAGTCTATTTCAGCTGTAATGTAACAAAAGGAGACTTAATTTCTCTAAAAATAAAACTTCTACTTTGAATTACCTTTTGTGCAACAGGGTCCCAAAGCTTGTATCCTTTCACACCATAGCTGTACCCGATGAAGATACTTTTCACAGCCTTGTTCTCCAACTTTTTTCGCTTCTCCTTTAGCACATGTGCATATGCCTCACAACCAAAAACTCTAAGATGTCTGAATGAAGGCTTGTGACCCGACAATGCTTCCATAAGCGTTTTATCAACAAGAGCTGATGTAGGAGACCTATTAATTAGGTAGCAAGTAGTGGCAACAACTTCAACGCAAAACTTTGTTCTAGACCAACACCACTCAACATACTCCTATCCTTCTCCATTAGTGACTTGTTCATTCTTTCTACAACTCCATTCTACAGTGGAGAATACGAAGTTGTCTTTTGTCTATTAATTCCACAATCTTTACATAATCTATCAAAATCATTAGAGAAAAATTCATCACCATTATCAACCCTCAAATATTTAATTTTCTTTCTAGTTTGCAACTCAACCATTTCTTTAAACTCTTTAAATCGACTGAAAATTTCAGATTTACTCTTTAGAAAATATAGCCAATATCCTTCTACTAAAATCATCAATAAATGGAACATAATATGTGGATTTTTCAATCGAAGGAACATCTATAGGACCAAACACATCAAAGTGAATACGATCCAAAACACCACAAGTTTTATGAGAACTCGAGTAAAACTAAATGCAGTTTTATTTTCCATAAATGCAATGCTCACAAAAATAAAAGTCAAGATTATAATTATTCAAACCTATAGACACCTAAAATTGTCATGCCTAATTAAAATTGTCATGTCTTTATTTATTTAATTATCTAAGCCTAATTATTCTATTAATTAAATAAATATTTATTTATTTAATTAATTCATTTATCCTCTTCTAGCCTTATTTCTCATTTAAATAAATACATTTATTTATCTAAATTATCCTTTTTCCTAAATTAAATAAATATTTTATTTATTTAATTGATCCCACTTCTTCTATTAATTAAATAAATCTTTATTTATTTAATTAATTCATTAGCCTTTTCTACCCATGACACATGTCATTCATCTCTTAATTTATACACTACCTACCCCTTTCATTATTTTATTATTTCCTCTACCTACCCTCTAATCATAGCCGACCTCCTTTTACACCTCTCAATCTTATCCCTCCATTTCTTATGGTGTCTTCTATATAAGGAGATGCTTCCTTTATTATCAAACCCTAATTAACTACTTGATCAATTGACTACACTACGCTTTTCATATGTGATCCTACTTGCAACCACATTTCCATTCTTTGTTGAGCTCTTGTGCACATAAAATCTGAGAGCAAATATATCAAGCAAGATCAATGGAGATAGGAAGAATGGAGATTCAAACCCTATTGGACATGTGATGGTATAATCTTTATGATTTCATTTGATTTGCATTGTCTTAGGTAATTTTCATATGTTATGGTGGATCTTTGTTGTTGTTAGGCTAGGGTTTTTGTGGTTGAATCCATTTAGTCTTTCAACATTGTTATTGTTGTTATCCATTTTCACCATATACAAAACCTTCAACAAGATTTTTATTTTTCAAGGTCCTTAGACTCTTTTCTCCAATGTGGCCAAGCCTCTGGTGCCATACCATAGTCTTCTTTGTAGGTAACTTTACTATAGAAGAAAGAGCACCCTTAGGTACCCAAAAGCCATTTCCATCTACTGAAGGTGAAACCCTCAAATCTTCCGATGAAGAATCCACAAATTTACTTTTTACAGAAGTGCTATTACACTCAATAGTGTATGCATCTAGATTATACAAAGAGCCAAACTTGACACCTCTAACAATTACCATAGCACCCTTAATCATCTCACATCCTGCTTCAAAAAAGACTACCTGCACACCCACATCTATCAGTTTTATCACATATAACATATTTCATTTTAATCCAAGGATATGCAACTCACCATTAATCCTTTTTATTCTACCATCAGAAAACCTGATTCTAACTTTACCTTGGCCAACAATGTCTAAATGTGAATCTTCACCCAAGTACACCTTACCTCCATTAAATTCTTCATATTGAAAAAACCAATCTCTATTGGAAGTCATATGAAAAGATGCACCTGAGTCAATTGACCAGGCATCATTACTTGCATGATTCCCCAAAGCTACAATGAATGCATCACCATTTTCCTTCTCGGATTCAGAATCAAAATTGAACTTTTTCCTTTTCTTCTTCTTTTCTTCTTTGCAATCCTTACAGATGTGACTTAGTTTACCACAATTCCATTGAATGACTTTGGACTTTCCAGAAGATTTCGATCTCCCTCTGGATTTGGACTTATCACACTTCTCATTATTCTTGTCTTTCTCCTTAGGTTTTCCTTGAATAGTTAGGGCTTCCTTTGAACTAATGGATACCTTCCCCTGCATATTTTCACTAAGTAGGGCACCCACCACATCTTTAGTTTTCAAAACAAAAAAAGTACTACTGATAGCCATAAGAGAATCCCACGAATCATGCAAATAACAAAGAAAGATCTAGCATTTCTCCTCTTCATCTATCTTAACACTGACATATAACAATTAAGCCACCAACATATTGAATGCTTCCAAGTGGTCTACAAATCGTCCACCCTCTTCCATCTTAAAGGAATACAATTTCTTCCTTAAGAAAATTTGATTTAATAAAGATTTTGGTTGATACATTTCACCAAGCTTAGTCCATAACTTCTTTGTAGTGTTCTCTTCGTGGACATTGATCAAAACAGAGTCTGCCAAGCACAGTCTGATTAGACCCTTAGCTTTTCGGTCCATAAAATCATACTGAGTAGCCGAAGTAGGATCTGTAGGTCTTGAGACATTTGCATTAACAACATTCCACAGATCTCTATCTATTAGTAGATATTCCATCTTCAGTTTCCACATCTCAAAATTACTACCATTAAATTTCTCAACCTCTATTCTCCCAGAAGAATTTTTCATTTGAAAATTCCTACAATAAGATAAAAAAGTGTCTTCTGCACAAGCTCCCACTCAAATTTGGATTAGTTCAAAAAACCCAACAACCCAAAATTGAAACCAAAGGTGATCAAGCTCTGATACCACTTGTAAGGAAGTTAAGTAGCATAATAACTTCCTACACTAACCTTGAGCCGAGGATAATGCAAAAAATTTTATAGGTCATTACAATAGTTACAAAAAGTTAACAAAAATAGACACAATGACATGCATACCATAACACAGTGATTTACGTGGGGAAAAACCTTTTGAGAGAAAAACCCCACACTCCAAAAACAACTCAATATATTATTCAAGAATCAATAACGGATTACAATATACTTGCAGAGAAATCTCTTTGTAGGAGTACCACTAATCAAAGACTCAGAGGTAACTCAATCACCATAAGACTCTTACACACAACCTCTATCTCACGCACCTCATATATAAGAGATACAATACAAGAAACCATCAAACAATATTACAAAACCATGGGCTAAAACCACCCAATAAGGTGTAGCTGACCTTATCTCCCTTCTAGATGCCCTATGATGTGTTAAAACACACATCAACACGTGTTCCTCCGTTTTACAACTCATTGATGTATTTGATACATTTTATATTTCCTATTTTAGGAGTACAAACTTTCGGAGGCCATAACTTGAGAACCATGTGTCCTATTGACCAACCGTTTGAAGCGTCGAAAAGATTGCGAAGTGCTCTATTGCCTCATAAGAATATATGCCACTTTTTCCCACTTTTTAGGGTGATTTGGGGCCTCTAAAATCCTCAAAATTAAATTTAAACCTTACATTGCACCCCTCCAAAACGAAAACTTTAATATCTTCAAAACTAGTTGTGATCTTGTGATGTAACTTTACCAAAATGCTTATCTATCCAACCAGAAGCTTTGGGGAGAATTTCGCACCAATTCATGCCCAAAAGAAAACTTAATATACACAGTCTCATGTAAATGCAAGATTGAGACACCATTTTTCCCAACAAGGATGAATATCCATAGGTATAGGGTCTCTAGGCTTACTCGAAGATATGATCATCTCAGTTTTTCACTTTTGATAAGATAGAAAAGTAAATGGGTTAGGGTTAAATTAAGATAATAAAACCACTAAATGTCCTAATTAACCATTACATTGGGAGGAGATGGAATCTAAGATCTATCCTCAGTAGACTAAAATTTTGATCATATTCTAGGTCTCTTGGAAGAGGCCTTTCTCCTTCCTAAGTTGAATTGATTGAATTGTTGATAATTAGGGAAAAATAGGTGATACTTAAAATAATTTGATAGAAATAGTAAGCCATCAATGTCACACGATGCCAACAACTTGGATCTGAGAAAAAATATATGTTTTGAATCTATTCCTAGAAGTTCGGGATAATTGTTTTGGACCATGTAGTATCAATTTGCCATAGTCCTCCAAAATTATCATCATCAAAACCGGAACTTCTTTGTCTTTGTGAATTCTATTGATCCTTCTGATTACAACTATGTACCTATTTCTGCACACAGAGAAAAGGAGAAATATGTTGGGAATAGGGGCTTGCTTTAGGTTGAACCTCAATTTTGAAATTAACCATGAAATTGAATTGATAGATGTAAACGAAAGACTGTAGTAAAATACTTTCATTTTGAGGGAAATTATGAAAATGCTTGAAACACTAATGAGATACCTCAATGAAGTTTTGTTTGACCTCCAGAAAGGAATTAAGGTTTCATGTAGGTTGTCTTCATAAAACATAGATCATGAATGTCATATTAAATGCTTGAAACTTGACTTCACTTATACTCCAATGCTTGATGAATGATTGATTGATTGCTCCCTTGAATTTGCTAGAGTGTAGGTGATTATGAGAATTGATTGATTAGGGTTCAAATGAGAGGGGTAGACCTCCTTTTATACTTGCTTGTCGAAAATAAAATAATTTTTTTGATAGATGCCAACATAGGATCTATTTTCCTACTCACCAAAGATGACCATTAAGAGGGGGCAATTTGGGGCCTATTTAAGAGGCCAAGGGTATATACACCCTAGTCTTGATTTAGGACTAGGGCACGAGATGTACTGAACCTGATTTGGGACTAGGGCATGGTATGTCTTGGTCCTAAAAATCATATCTCCAAATTTGGGGCTAAGCTGAGAAATTGATGAAAATGTGAAATAGGTAAGTGGTTTGAGTAGAATCATCATTGCAATCAAGCTTTAGAAGATGAAATGCCAAAGTGAGGCCTAAGTGAGGGTAAAATTGTAGGCTAGTACAATTTAGGATGCTACAATATGTATATATATGTAAATATACACATACATACATACATAGCCGAAGCATATACAATTTCCAAAATGGGGTCACATATCACATATATTAATTAATTACATTAAAATAACTAATCATGTTACCATTTCATTTTAACATCAATATAAGTATCTCGACTATAATAAACCAAACCACATCATTGTTCCATTTCAACATGTAATTTAATACTAAAACCATATTTAACCAATATACCAACATCATTAATATAAACATAACATAATCAAGTAGACACCACATCCCACTAATATCAAGAAATATCATCAATAGAGAAGAAATTAAGTTCCCACATGCAATTAGGCATGAGAATACACACGTATCTTAATGCAACATGATAACAACGATTGTCATGCAGTATTCCATACACATCATGAAGCATAAAAAGCACCAAGTACATACATAAATAAAATATAGAATAAACACTCAAGAGAAAATCCCACACACACAACTCATCATCTCCAGATTCCAGTTGGAAAATGGCAAGATATCCACATCTCCAAAATGGAAAACGTGAGAGGCATTACACATTCCACCTAGAAATATAGTTATGATAGATTTCCACCAGCATGCAACACTGTAGAAAAATGTGTCCTGTAGTGTAATAATACACAAGTCTTCATTTATAAGTTCTCTCCATATATTCCAAGTACTTATTTAAGTTACTAACTCCTAAAACATGGGCTAGCTTGACATGTGAAATTGATTACTGAATGTGATTTATTTGTCTTGGTCTCTTGGGAATAAGAGAAAGATAATATTTGGTTTCATTTTTTGGTCTTTGTAGTATGTTTTTCTATTGAACACTACTAGATGTTGAGAGGGTGGGGGGGGGTGTGAATCAACATACACTAAAACTTAATTGATTAATCCTTTTACTAATCATTCATTCCATCTACCATAAGAATGAAACTAAATAACTGAAACAAAAAAGTAATTTACACATATATACCAATATTTTTATGTGGAAAACCCAAACCGAGAAAAACCACAGTGAGAATCCTACTCACAATATATATGAAACTGTTTATAAGGTTTATGCCAAAGGCTAAGGAGCTTACTTCTCTGAGAATAGCTTGCAGACCAAGGCACACAAAATTAGGGAAATATATAGTAATTACTTGCACATGCTAAAGACCACTTCTTTAGGGTAAGATACAATTCATCTGATGTAATGACATCAATAGGATTGAACTATGGAAAACTATTTCTATCAAAATGCTGATAACAATTCATAATTTATTATACATCAAAATTGTGTCCATCATTCCTCTTATGAAACTATGAATGTTTATGTCACTTGATATTCACTTCATATTACACACACAACACATTCATTCATCTATATAATTATTCTAACTTTTATATACCACTCACAACTTCAACAACATTAATTAGGTCGACCTAATTAGATGTAACGTGTTCATACATAGCCATTGGCCCAAAACAACCCCCAATATAGATGTGGAAGGTAAATGAAATGTGTGGAGGGTCACACCATGTCAACACACCTTTCAAATTATCCCAAAATAACTCTTATGCAATTGCACACTTCTGCATGGACCAAAACACCAAGAGTCAGTCATAAATCATAATATAGTTAATGCATGCCAATCGTAACTTTCCCAAACTTCAATGTTGACCACAAACTATAATTGCAAATGATCAACACAACAACATATGATATAAGGGAACACAAATAAACTATTCACATCACTCTACCAATCCAAAAGCCAAGGAATGCAATGCATTCCTCCACACGACTACATTCTAACTACTCTGAATGGATCTCAAACTTAATTAACTTCAATTGTATATCACTTGATCAGTTGAAAGCTGAGGTATAGTGAGAATGTACATCCATAAACACTGTTTAGAAACCCCATGATCATTTGATTCATATCTGCCACAGATTGGACCAAAAAGTTTGATAGACTGTTCAACAGAATAGTCATAATTAATTGAAATACAATACCAATTCACATAGATTACAAATAGTGCTTTAGAAACATTATAACATATCATATTATATCATTACAAACATATATAAACATACTCCATGCAATCAGATGACTTTTAGACAACCATATACCAATTGCACATTATAGAACTACTTCCAGACCCAAATTACAAGAAAAAACCTCATCCAAACCTCATCCGTACAATCAACCTTGGCATCAATGACAACCTAATATAATTTTTGTAACAATCTCTTCCTTTGTCATTAATGACAACACTTGTGCCAATTCAAAAACTTATCATCTCATCTCTCTAAAACTTCTCCCCCTTTGACATCAAGTACAAAGGGTGCCTATACAATACAAAATGAATATTCTACATAGCTCTCCCTATCTATAACATCTCCTCAAAACTTGGAACCAAAACTAAATCAACCACATATATACATGGTCAAAATTGCCTTATCAAAATCCATCTAAGAACTTCGCTACATAGGAAATATGATATCTTTATGAATTGCTTTTAACTGAACCCAAACAATACCCCAACCAACTCCTGTAGAGATCAAAATGTTTAGTTAGCTCTCCATCTGCAAAATGAGATCTTTTGCCTCTTCATAGCTGATTGAAACTGATATTTATTTGCATAATGTCTTAAGATTCCTTCAGTGTCTTCATCATATCGGTGAGGTTCATGTCAACAATATCTCTCAGTCTATAAAAATCTTTCTTTGTTTGCTCCTTTTGATTTACTAGTCGATTCAAATGTGCGCACTCCTTTTCTATATTTTTTCTTCCTTTTCCATCTTCATCTTCTTCAAGATTTGAGCCTCAAAAATTTCAATTGCTTCTATATTTCTCTTGTGGAGTCAGTCCATTGATGATAAAACATATATATTTATTACACTCCACACTTTGCTCAAATACACTTATTCCATCTTTTAGCCAGTTGTGTGCCTTTGCACACTAGTTCATGAGATCACCCAATTTATTTTCTGCCAACTTCTTTTCTATATTAGCTGAAACTATTTCTTCAAGGTTAGAAGAATATCATTTCAAATATTCTAACAAAGCTCACAATTACTCCTCATCGCTCAATGAATCATTCACTTTTACTTTTGGAAGTTTCTCTTTGAGAAACTTTGCAGTCTCATAAAACAACTCTGTACATTTTACCTTAGAGACAATGCATTTCTTTCTGGAAGTATGATGTAGGAAATCAACCAAGTGTATCATGTGAAGGGGTGTTACTTTGTCCAAATCCAAATTTCCTTGAGTTACTAGAACTCATAATACCTTTGATGTCACTATTGGTTCAAACTTCACCTATAGCTGCAAAAGTTTTGATTCAAAATATCCATATAGGCTGAAATATTCTCCCACTAATATCCTTATGATAACGTTCCCTTTTTCCTTCACCAAACTAATTCGATCCTTCTCTATATTTACTTCTTCCTATTTTGTTTTCTCCTTTTGTTTCGCTCTTTCTTCTATCTTTTCTTCATCCTTCTTTGTTTCTACTTCTGTAACATCCAAAGTCTCCATTGTTGTATTATCAATGTCCTATTCTCCTCCAACTTGATCATTTGAACCAGTCTGCAGACCAACACTTTCTACTTTCTATCTAGTTCAGAATTTATAATACTCTCTCCCAGTCCAAAAACCATGTTTGTAGGAGAAGAAAAACCTTTCACTGCTTCTTCTAAAACTTCAACAACAACCTCATTTGTTTGTTTGATCATCCTTTTATAATATTCTAGATCATTACCCATGATCAAATTTACTCTTTCCTTAGTTTTTAATCTTGTATTAATTGCCTCTACAATATTTTCCCTAGCCTTATTAGATAATAGACTACACACTTTGATGCTCTGCAAAAAGGATGTTAGGAAGACACACAAACAAAATGAGCAATTCAAATGTTAGTGTTAGTGTCAGAAATCATAAATGAAAGACTATGCTAAGCAAGCATATCAAGAGAGATACCAAACATAAAATGGAAAGCTTAACAAAATGAAGGAATGCAATGAAACATCCCCAAATGCCCTCCAACATGCTTGTAGCTGCTCCTCCCTTGTTCCTCTCCTCCCCAAGTTCCAAATGAGTGTAGCTCTTAGTAGCTTTTTGCACTATTCTGGATGTCTTATGGAGATTCAAGATTGAAATGATTATGAGATGCAAATGCAAGTGTAAAACAAGATGAATATGAGATGTTACTTAATTAACTAATACTAATTTTAACCAAAAAGACAAATGTAGATTATGCTAAAATGCTCTCCTAAATTTCACTATAACTTAGATGCATGCAAGATTTTAGGATTATAGATGTGCTTGAGAATGCTTGAGGATTTGAAAATGAGGAATGTGAGCTCTATTTATAGGTAAAATGGAGCAATGGATGGTTGAGATTGAGTAATCTCAACAAGGGCCAGGATTGATGGGTTTATGATCCATGTGAGGGCTTTCAACCCAATCCCAGGATGACAAATGTCAACATGAGATGGCTTGAGGGGAGAGGGAAGAAGCATTAATTTCTTGAGATTAATTGAGGGTTACCTTAAGACCTAAGGTTTAAGTTGGGTTGAATGAATAAAGCCTTTATCCAATGAATAATGCCTTTATCCAATGGATAAACTCTTGTGCAAGGGTTAGTGAGGATAACTATGGTCAAATCAATAGATGCTTGAAGAGACCCATGAGTCAAATGGAGGTTGAGTTAGAGATAAAGCCTCTAACCATGTGGGCAAGTAGATTTAACCATAAAAGGTTATGTAAGAGCCATTGGTGGTTTGGAAAACTTTAGGGGCTAGCTTGTTGAACACAAAAAGCATTAAATGCTTTCAAAGACTTTGAGGCTTTCAGAAGCGACTTCAAGTTGCTTAGGAATGTGACAATATTTAGGAAATGGGATTAGGCTAACTTAGAAGAACTTAGAAAGTGGTTAGAAGAGTCTAGAAGGGGATTTAGGATTGCAAGTGGGTTTGGTGGGTGAGGGAAAATGAGATTTTAATTAAAATAAAATTAATTTATTTCAATTGTGGTTGCAACTTGCATTTGTAGGAGAATGCAAGTAGGGGGAATTTGTTTAGTGATTTAAATAAATATTTATTTAAAAAAAGAAAGTGGTTAAATTAAATAAATATGATTTATTCATTTAATTGATTTAGAGGTGTGGTTTAATGAATTGATTTAAATAAATTGGATAATTTATTTAGTTAATAGCAGAAGAGTGTAAGGATGAATTAATTAAATATTAATTTAATTAACTGGCAACAGGTGGTTTATTAATCAAATAAATAGTAAATATTCATTTAATTAAATGGACATATTTATAGGAACCAAGTTTGGAGCATTGTACCTGCAAGCAAGTAGTATAGATAAAGAATATGGACCCTCCATTCTAGTTCATGTGCAGATGGTTGAGGTATACGCTGTAGTCAGTAAGACATAATGATCCATGACTATATTTTGCATATGATCACGTAGCTTAGTGAACTTCTCACGTAGACACCATTAGTACATGCACCAGAACTTCATTGGAATAATTCACAGATAATAAACAAAACGATACTAAGGAACCATCCCGACTACTCTAATCACTTGTGGATATCTCAGAGTAGCGTAGGAACCTGATATAAATGAATAAATAACTTAACAGACCGACCAAGTACTTGATAGCTTAAAGATAATTTTCTTGTAAAAAAAAATGTTATCATGTCTTTGTTTTGGTAAGGAAGGATGCATCCTTGTTAAGGCAGTTTGTGTGTCGATGTTGATTGTTTGGTTGATTTGATAAGTGATCATTGTTTGAGTAGCTCAAAATGTTTGTTTGATATCTGTTTGCGATGTGTATGTACAAAGGGTTTTATGCGTTGCCATGTTTTTGATTGATTTTTGATGTTTTATGATGTTTTTGGATTTTGGGAGTTGTTTTTGAGTGTTTTTGGATTTTGTGAGTTGTTTTTGAATGTTTGTGGATTTTGGGAGTTGTTTTTGAGTGTTTTTGGATTTTGTGAGTTGTTTTTGAATTTTTTTGGATTTTGTGAGTATTTTTTAATGTTTTTGGATTTTGTGAGTCAGTTTTGAATGAAGAACTTAATGAATCACAAGTAATGCAGAATCCACTTCCATCAATAGGTTAAGAGCATTGCCCCTAGTTTAGATATTACTATGAAAAAGAGGGATGCAAGACGCATGAAGTACTATCCTTGATTGTAGATCAATAACAAGCCATGGTTTGACTGATGGATGAATGGATACAATGAATGTGATCACAACAAGTCTGAAAGACAATGGCGCCATAGCCTTTACAAGTGGTGCCTGTTTTCCAA
The DNA here is from genome assembly GCF_030272615.1 of Cryptomeria japonica. Taxonomy (NCBI): domain Eukaryota; kingdom Viridiplantae; phylum Streptophyta; class Pinopsida; order Cupressales; family Cupressaceae; genus Cryptomeria; species Cryptomeria japonica. The sequence goes on from NC_081410.1 coordinate 49,625,008, forward strand.
GTTTTCACCATCGCACTTACCCAAGGTGCCACCGGAGTGGTTGTTCACCATTTGGATGCATGCTTTTTCTCTTTACTATTTTGATTTTTTTGTATTTTCTTCAGGACATTTATCTGAATGTTTTTGGTGTTTTTCTGGTATGTATGGGTTCTTGATGCTCTGTACAACTTATGTGTGAAACCATTTGAGGTGCATGCTGTTGTTCGGATCTGCTAGCGGTTCTCCTTTTGAAGTAGACAACTGATATGCCCCGGACCCAAATACAACAGTGATAACATATGGACGTAGCCAGTTTGATTCAAACTTTCCCTGATGTTCTCTATTTGGTTGATTACAAGGATTCTCCCTGAGAATGAGATCACCTACCTCAAATGTACGAGGTTCAACTCGATGATTATAGCTTCTGGTCATGTGTTGCTAATAGGCCTTGAGGTGGTTGTATGCAGCTTGTCGCCTTTCATCAAGTAGTTCCAAGTCTTGAAGACGAGAGACTCAGTATGCTTCATCATCTATCATATTGTGCAAGGAAACCCATAGAGATGGTATCTCAACCTCAATAGGAAGGATGGCTTCTACTCCATAGACCAGTGAGTAGGGAGTTGCGCCTGTAGGGGTTCGAATGCTAGTTCGATAGGCCCATAGTGCTGGATTTAATTGAACGTACCAATCACGAACAACATCATTGACTGTCTTCTTGAGGATTCTCAATATGTTCTTATTTGATGCTTCGGCTTGACCATTGCCTTGTGGGTAATAGGGAGTGGAAAAGCGGTGTTGGATGTGAAACTTTTCACAAAGCTCACAGACATCCTGATTTTTGAAAGGAAGTCTGTTATCTATGATGATGGACATGGGTACACCATACCGACAGATGATGTAATTAAGGATGAATGAGGCGATTTGCTTGCTGATGACTTGGGTAAGTGGAACGACTTCGATCCACTTTGTGAAGTATTCGGTGGCAGTAATGATAAATTTTTGGCCGTTGGATGAAGATGGATGAATTTTACCCACAAGGTCAAGTCCCCATTGAAAAAAGGGCCATGGTATTGTTATTGGTTGCAATTCCCATGCTAGTGCATTTATCAGGTCTCCGTGAACTTGGTACTTCTTGCATTTTCTGACAAAATAGTAGGAGTCTTTTTCCATGGATGGCCAGTAGTATCCTGCTCGCATGATTTTCTTTGCTAAGGAAGGACCGCTTGAGTGAGTCCCACAAATTCCTTCATGTACCTCTTCCAAGGCCTTTGTTATCTCATCTTATTCCAGACATCGAAGGAGAGTACCATCAAGACTTCGTCGGTATAGGGTTTCGACAATGATAGTGTATAGAGGGGTTTGGCGAATGAAGGGTTTGCGTTGGTTATTGCATTGGTTAGAAGGGAGTGTGTGATCACAAAGGTAGGTGTATAACTCACCGTACCATGGGGATTAGGAACCGGTAAGGTGACATATCATCTCAGATTTGGGGATATCATAAGTGGGAATCCAAAGCTGTTCTACCAAGAACTCGTGGTGTGTTGAATTTTGCGGAAGATCCAGGAGAGATACAATTGTAGCCACTGCGTCAACAACTTGATTATGATCTCTAGGTATCTGCTCAAAGGTGATAGTTGTAAATGATGCTTTGAAACCATCCACCATTTGCTTGTACGATATAAGATTATCATCCTTGGTCTCATATTCGTCTGTGACTTGTCAAATGACCAGTTGGGAGTCGCCATATACCTGTAGCTCTTTCATTTTCCATTGTATGGCTAGCCTGAGTCTTGTGATCAAGGCTTCATACTTTGCTATGTTGTTTGTACATGGAAAAGTTAGCTTGTAAGACTTCAGGATGTTGTCACCTTGAGGTGTAATGAAAATAATGCCTACCCCTGAGCCATGTCTAGTATATGAGCCATCAAAGTATAACTTCCAAGGTTGTGCTACTGTGATCATGAAGATCTCTTTATCTGGGAAGTTAGAAATAAGAGGATGATTGCTTGTGAGGGGTGCATTGACCAACTGATCTGCAATAGCTTGGCCCTTGATAGCCTTACAATCCATATATTCAATGTTAAATTCGCTTAGAATCATCACCCATTTGGCCAAGCGACCTGTCAATTCTGCTTTGTTGAGTAGGTACTTTATTGGATCAATTTTAGCAATGAGTTGGACCTTGTGTGTCAACATGTAGTGCCTTAATTTGGTGGCTGCCAAGATTACTGCTAGGCAAGCTCGCTCAATAGGTGTGTAATTGAGTTCATAGCCTACCAATGTGCGTGAGATATAGTATACAACACACTCTTTTCCTCCTGCATTGTGTACTGCCAGCAGTACTCCTAATGCCATATTTGTAACTGAAATATAGAGCAATAAAGGTCTACTTGGATTTGGTGACATCAACAACGGTGTATTCATCAGGTAATCTTTAAGCATTTGGAATGCTTGTTGGCACTTTGTATCCCATTGAAAGCATATATTCTTGTGTAATAGATGTGTGAAGGGATGACACTTATCTTCCAGTTGTGCAATGAATCTCTGAATTGATTGTAGGTGCCCTTGTAATGTCCTTAATTGACTGATGTTCTTCAGAGGTGGCATGTCCATGATTGCTTTGAATTTTGCCGGATCTACTTCAATGCCCTTGCTTGAGACAATGTATCCTAGAAGCTTCCTTGAGGTTACTCGAAAGACACATTTCTTTGGATTGAGTCGAACATGATATTGTTCTAGTCTATCAAAGATTTTATATAACATGGCAAGATGACCTTCTCTTGTTAATGATTTTGCCAGCAAGTCATCGACATAATCCTCCATTATGGTATGCATCATATCATGAAAGATGGTTGTCATAGCTCTTTGATAGCTCACCCCTGTATTGTTTAGACCAAAAGGAATCACATTCCAATAGTATGTTCCCCATGGGCATGTGAAGGTCGTTTTATGTTGATCTTCTAGAGCAATCTTGATATGGTTGTACCCTTAAAAACCATCCATAAGAGAAAGCATGGAATGTCCTGCTGTTAGGTCCACGATCATGTCGATGTTTGGTAGGGGGAATTCATCCTTAGGACATGCCTTGTTTAGATCTTTGAAATCTGTGCAGATACAGATTCCCTCATTAGGCTTGCTGATAGGTACAATGTTGGATATCCAATCAGCATAATCGATTGGTTGGATGAAACCAACATCTAAGAGATTTTTGAGTTCTTCTTTGACAAGCACAACAATCTGTGGGTGCATCTTTCTGAGCTTTTGTTTTGCAGGTTTAGCTCCTTCTACCATAGTGAGGTGATGCATGACCAAATCAAGATCTAGACCAAGCATGTCTGTGTAAGACCATGCAAAGTTGATTTGACGCTTCTAGAAGAATTCTATAAATTTTGGTTGTTCCTCTGGAGTGAGTAGAGATGCCAAATGTATTTGGTGAGGAGTCTCAGGGGTCCCTACATTGAAATCTTTTGTTTCCTCAATTAGGATCGTCGATCTCTCCTGATTTGTACTAGAGGGGAGGATGTCAAACCTTTCATCCTCAGGCACCTCAGAGAGGTTTTCACCATTGGATACACTCTTTCTTTTTACTTTTTTGGGATCAAACAGTGCCATAGTGTGGTTTTCACTGGAAGATCCACGTTTTATTGTGATGTTTTTGCAGCTGAAAGGTTTGGCATCCAACCCAAAGTATGTTGCGCTATTAAGTTTGATGATAAAACCAGCTTTGTGATCCCCACTTGGTATGTTATCCTGTAGCTTTAAAAAGTCAATGATCACCTCATCATTTTGGAATTGGTCAAGAAATGGGGGATTAGGTAGGTTCCATTCGATGAGTTCAGGATGGATAATGGGCATTACCTCATCGATTAGGTTAAGTTCATGGGATGTGTCAGTGAGGGTTAAGACATTGTGGTGAAGGTCATTGATGGTCCTCTCCTTGTTAGAATCTGGTGTAGGATGTGACGTAGGGTCTGTGGAAGGCGCTTCCATTTCAGGAACCCAAGAGGTTTTAATCTGTGCGTCTCTGTAAATAGGGATTTCTTTGCAAGGTGGAGGTGGTGATGTGTCTTCCTCATCTGATGTGTTGATATGTACGGAATAATATTCCCACTCATGGGAGTCTGTCTCTGAGTCACTTTCTAGTATTCGATTACTATACCAAACTAGGATATCTTTTGAGTTGAACACTGCAGTTGTGACCGACTGATGTACTGTTGGTGATGGAATTGCTGGTACTGTGGGTGCCACTGATGTTGCTAATGGGTTTACCAATTTTGTCGATGCTACTGGGGGTACTGATACTATAATGGTGTTATTGATGCAGTTGGTGCTACTAATGGGGTTGTTGGTTTGATTGGTGGGATGATTGGTGCTGGAGGTAGGATTATCGGTGTTGTAGGTAATATTATCGATGCTGCTAGTGGGATTATGGGTTTTGCAGGTATTTTAGTGGTGTGAGTGGTGTTATGGATGCTACTGATGGAATTTTCAGTCTTGTTGGGGCAGTTGGTGTTGTTCTTGGTGCTGCCGATATAATCAAGGGTGGCCTCTTTAGAGTATTAGGCTGATATAGAGGTTTGCTGGGTTTCCCTTTGAATCTGAGCTTAGGAAGAGATTCCTTTTGAAAACCTAATCCAATGTTATCTTTGGGTTTTAATTCTGGCTGTAAGGGCTCATGTCATCCTTGCTTGCAAGGTCCCAAAGCACTCTGGCCATCATAGCCCATTTTTTGCATAATGGTGAGGCCTTTGCCATATTTATCAGTAGGAAGCTTAGCCTGTGGAATTTATGTAGTGATAGGGTCTTTGTAGATCCATTCTGCTAGGTCCTCATCTCTGGTCTCCTCTTCCTGACTTTTTCCAGGGATGAATTGTGCCCAAGTGCATGTTGGATTGACCAGTGGTGGTTGAAGCAACCTTGGAGGCTTGCCATAAGTTCTAAGGGAAGTGGGTAATTGCCCAACACAAAAGAGTTGGCTTAGATTATATTCCACAGGACCTTCCTCAGTCATTTTTATTTTCAACTTCTCTTGCTTTGGTATAGGGGTGATTGAACTAGAAAGAGAGGCTAGACTAATATATGATGTGGACAAGATGGCTTCTTGGTTGTTAGGAATGGTGATCTCTGGTTGATGGTTAATATTGTTACAATATGCAAATGGATTTGCATCGCCCAGGATTGTGATTTCTACACCGTTATGGGGAAACTTGATACATTGATGATAGGTGGATGGAATGAATTGCATGGCATGTATCCAAGGTCTTCCTAACAAGAGATTATATGGAAGAGGAAGTTCCAGAACTTGACAAATGATATGCTTCACCACTGGGCCCACTCTGATAGGTAACACAACAACTCCTTTTGAAGAATGCTCTGCATCATCATAGGCTTTTATTGTTATCTTTTTGCAAGGATCCACTGATTCTATTGCATATCCCAATGCTGTGACCAACTGTAATGTACATATATTCAAACCGACCCCATTGTCAATCAAGACTCGCTTGATTCTGTGTTGGTTGACAAATACTTCAATATGGAGTGAGGCATTATGAGGCTATTGGAAGGATGTATTGTCGCTTTTAGAGAAAGTGAGACATGGTGATGACCTCAGATTACCAACCATAGCTTGAAATTGATCTATATTAAGATTGGAAGGGACTAACACTTCTTGGAGAGCTTGATCCAAGATTGTTTTATGAGACGGGGATAGGCGGAAAAGTTCTAAGATGGATATAAGTGTGGGCATCTTATCTAAGTACTCCACAAGATTAAACTACTTTGGGATGGATGTTGTGCCTTGTGGATCTTCTTTAATAGTGATCTTGCTACGATGCGTAACAACATTGCAGGCAGGGTTTGGATCTTTGATGGTGAGGGTTGCAATTTGTTCATCAACATCATAGAGGTGATTCACAGTGTAATTATAGGCAGCTCGTGTATAATTAGTTGTATCTATGTTTCGCCCTAAGGTGGAAGGACCCCTTTGATCTTGTGATGGAAGTGGATTCTTGAACATGAGGTGATCATCATTTGAGGTTTTTTGGTCGTGTCCTTCGATTTCAATCTCTCCTTGGTCAATAAGATCTTGAACAAGATCTTTTAGTCTATGGCAGTTACTTGTTTTATGCGCTTTCCCTTGGTGGAATTCACAATGTTCATTATCTCTCCACCATGGAGGTTTGACCTGAGGTTCATAGTTAGATGTCTTTGGTAAGGTCACCAGATTTGAAGAGACCAATTGACACAACACCGTTTCGATGGGTTCCCCTAAGGGTGTGTATGTACGTTTTGGTTTATAATTTTGTTGCCGTTGTCTTGGTTCCTCTTGCGGTGCATTGCGACCTTGATTTTGTGGAGGAGCAATGGTGTTGTTTTTAGGAGGGGGATTTTGCCCTGCAAATATGACCACAGGTTGTGCACTCTTTATGGTCCTTGCATCTACGACCCCATCATTGATGATGTTTTTGTTCTTATTCCAGAAGTTAGGTTTATCATTGTTAAAATGCAGGCGAGGGCCATCTTTTGGTTCATTGTATATATTGATAAGTCCCTTTTTGATAAGGGCCCATTCACATTTTAATCCCTGGGTGATCATGTCTTCAAAGGATTCTCTGCCCTTCATGTCTAGGTGGAATTCCATTTCATCGTTCAAGTTGGAAATAAATATTTCCACTAGCTCTCATTCAGGCAGATGAAAAGAATGTTTGCTAGACAGTTATCTCCACCATTGTAGGAAAGATGAAAATAGCTCCCCTAGCTTTTGATTGGTATTGCACAGATCTGCCATGGTAAGATCGCGTTCTATGTTGTGTGAGTAATGCACGATGAACTTTTGGACTAGTTCCTCAAAAGTCCTAATGTCGCCTAGTAATCAAGAAAAACATTGTGTGGTTGTTCCCCCCAAACTCTGAGGAAAGAGGCACATTAGATATGTGTCTTCATATGCCACTTTGAGGCAAGATGAGTGAAATTCCCAAACATGATCTCTAGGGTCTCCTTTTCCCTGATACTTTTCAAAATTAGGTATTTCAAACCCTCGCAAAAAAGGTGGCATATGTAGGTTCCTATTAAAGGGATATGGACAAATATCATTAAGTGAAAACCGAGTATTCTTCACACCACTATGGAGTTGTTGGGTGAGATTCTCGACTTGTTGCCTCAACATGTCTATTTCGTTAGGAGGAGGAGGTGGGGGATTTCCTTGATTAAGGTCATATCGGAAGTAATCTCTACCTCTTGCACCCTCATTATGACTATGATGTTCTGATGTTTGCCGTATTTGCGTGGTATCAAAATCAAAGGGTAGTTTAGCTCCCTCTTGAGCAAGTCTTAAGAAAAATGAGCATTTGCATTGTTTTTAAGGATTTCATCGAAAAGTCGATTGAACCCGGGGTTGTGTTGTGCTCTTTCTATTTCTTCCGGAGTTGGGGTACTGGGATCTTCATCATTTGGACCTCCTCTAATGGCTTCTTGAAAGTCATTGAGATTTTCATCCTCTTCTTCTTCGATCTCTAGTTGTCTAGTTTTCGATCTGGTTTGAGCCATTTTCTGTTGAAAGTTTTTTGAGGTTTGGTGAAAGTGATTATGAGTTGGTGATGGAATGAGAGATAAATGTTTTGTGAAGTGTTTAGAAGATGGATCTCTAACACTGAAGGTTGGATGTTTACCAAAGTTCTTTGTGAATTGCTCTTTGTGTTGTCAACAATGTTGATGTGACAAGGTATAGCAAGGTTTGAGATGTGTTACAAACCAAGCTACCTAGTAATGAGAGGATGCACTCATAGACTAGTTTTAACCTATGTAGAAATGCCTCGTAAGATTTATCCTAGATGTAGAGACACTCTAAAAAGTGATGTGTTGTTTTGATTTAAGCAATATCTAAAAAGAACTTAGGACAAGACCTTTTGATGTTTTGAGAGTTGAAATGGATTGATGATGTATGAATGTGAAAGTGGATAGAATGTGAACCTCAATAAAAACTTTATGTTACAAAGGGGGAAAATTATTCCTCTTCTCACTCAGGGGTTGTTGGTTCTTCTCGAGCTATGTTATATGTGATGCAAATGTTTGGAAAGAAAGCAGGGTTGATTTTGCCTCCTTTATTTTTGTGACAACTCAAAGCTCTATACTGAGTAAAAGCTCTGTTGTTCAAAGGCTCTTTATCGAACTCGTTGGATTTTCCTTGAAGATATAGACACATATGAGGCAAGAAGGCTCTATGTGAGATAAAAATTTGTCTATTGAGATAGAAAAATTTCCTTCTTTTGATAAAAGCCTTTGAACTCAATGGTCTTTTTTTCAGATTGACATGTTGATGAAGTTTCCTCTTTCTCAAGATTTGAAGGATGGTCATCTAATTTAATATCTTGTTTGCACTTTGTTTGATGTTTGTTGGTCAAATGTTTGATGGAAAATTGTGTTGGATGAATACTTGGTTTGAATTGGTTTTGAATACCTTTGACAATAAAATAGAGCAAGCACACAAGCACAATACGTTTTGCCTCAAAAGGCACAAATAGGTGTGGGTCTAAATCAACCCAATATTTGAACTTTTTGACCCCTTTTCAAATGTTTTTGTATGTTTTTCCAAAAAAGCATGAAGTTGGCTCAATTTATCACTGGTCTGACACAAAGCGAAGACACTTCAAACACACTTTATCCCTAAGGTCAAATGGCCAGTTGCGATAATTTCAGCCCACATCTTGACATTTCTTCAACTTTGGTACTACATACCTTATGATTCCCGCTGTAGCAGGTAAGGATGTGATATACCAAGTCTTGTGCGAGCATAACAAATAGATGATCCCTATGATGGGGGAGTCACCACTTTTATCAAGCTACAAGTAGCTTTTCAAAAATCCCTATTTCTACTCAAGGAAATATGTATGGTGAGTATCTTGGGAGCAAAACCATCTATGCTCTTGCACTAAACTTCTCACAAAATCCTCAATCAATAGAACGGGTGGGTTTCTATATAAAAAGGGGTCTAGAAATGTTCGATGGTTTTGGACATAAGTTCATTCTGCAGTGACTCACTTAAGAGCCTTGTAACTTGTGGTGGGGCCCATATGTCCTTTTGGCAAGTTACACTGTAGGAACAACTATACCCAAGGCTACAACTTTTGCTCACACTCAATTTCTATAGCGGCTTGAAGGATTTAACGCGCGAGGTTGTTCCCAAGAGTGATGTGTCTCTTGGCAGGCCTATCTTAAAAAGATTAAACTTTGAGTGTTACTAACACTTTTCTCTTGCACCTAGGACCACAAAATCCAAGGGAGAGGATAGTGTGTGTTAGAAGTAGGACCACTCGACAAAATTTTTGCACAAGTGTGCCAATCACTAAAAACACTTGTTCTTTTTTACCAAGTTATATCAATGTGATCTAAAAACTATTTGGAGATGTTGCTCCAACAAAAATGGTGTTCTTTTTAACTTCAAGGAAAAATGTTATGTAATCTAGGAACTTAAAATCCTGGTCAAATGAATTTGAAACACGTTTTGCTTTGAAGTAATTCATTTTGAAAACAAAACTTTGACAAATTGGGGGTTCTTTTTAACTTGCAAAAATAAGTGTTGATTGTGAATTTTAGCTTGATGCAAGAATTAAAAGTTGTTTTGTCTTGTTTTAAAACCCAAAACGAAATGAATCCTAACTTGCAAAAAAGAAAATTTGATGGGTTTGAGTTTGTGGTTCTTTTTATTTTGACAAGTGAGATTCCTTTTAAACCCAAATTTAAAAGATGTGATTCATTTTAGGACCCAAAATGAAATGTGAAGTTAATTCTTTTAAATAAGCCAAAATATAAAGTGAATTCAGTTTAAACCCAACCTTGAAAGACAAAGTTAGTAAACAACAATTTTGCTTCCTAATCTAACTATTAAAAATCCAGCAAAGGGGGTTAGTAAAAAAAACCTTCACAAAAAAGTAAACAGTTAGTAAAAAAAGACTTTTTCTTGATGGGCTTCTACAAGCCTAATTTTTTTGATTTTTCAGTTATAAAAAAGTTTTTACAACTCTCTGTTACAATAGCGCTACTCTGTGTGAAAACATAAACGCTATTTAACACGAAAGCACTATATTAATGACAAAAGCGCTAAACTAAATACAACCTCGCTACAAGAAATACAAATGCACTAAAAGACTCTGTCAAACGGAATAAATTCAGTCAAACAGAGAGCGCAAAAGCACTAAAAATAGACACAATAGCGCTATTTAATGGTCAATAGCGCTATAAGAAGGACGATAGTGCCAATTATAAGACAATAGCGCTATTCTGGTGAACAATAGCGCTAAATCAACAACTTTCATAGGCTCTAGAGCTTGATCAATGGTGCTATAGTGCAACATGTGTGTCAATTAAAACAAGAAAAGTTAGTAGTTTATAAAAATGGATCAGAAGGTTGCATGTTCGATTCATGTCGGGTTCACCAAATGATGCTCTGCAAAAAGGATTTTAGGAAGACACAAACAAAATGAGCAATTCAAATGTTAGTGTTAGTGTTAGAAATCATAAATGAAAGACTATCCTAAGCAAGCATATCAAGAGAGATACCAAACATAAAATGGAAAGCTTAACAAAATGAAGGAATGCAATGAAACATCCACAAATTCCCTCCAACATGCTTGTAGCTGCTCCTCCCTTGTTTCTCTCCTCCCCAAGTTCCAAATGAGTGTAGCTCTCAATAGCTTTTTGCAATATTTTGGATGTCTTCTGGCGATTCAAGATTGAAATGATTACGAGATGCCAATGCAAGTGTAAAACAAGCTAAATATGAGATGTTATTTAATTAACTAATGTTAATTTTAACCAAAAAGACAAATGTAGATTATGCTAAAATGCTCTCCTAAATTTCACTAACACTTAGATGCATGCAAGATTTCAGGATTATAGACGTGCTTGAGAATGCTTGAGGATTTGAAAATGAAAAATGTGAGCTCTATTTATAGGTAAAATGGAGCAATGGATGGTTGAGATTGAGTAATATCAACAAGGGCCAGGATTGATGGGTTTATGATCCATGTGAGGGCTTTCAACCCAATCCCAGGATGACAAATGTCAACATGAGATGGCTTGAGGGGAGAGGGAAGAAGCATTAAATGCTTGAGATGACTTGAGGGTTACCTTAGGAGTTAAGGTTTAAGTTGGGTTGAATGAATAAAGCCTTTATCTAATGGATAAACTCTTGTGCAAGAGTTAGTGAGGATAACCATGGTCAAAGGAATAAATGCTTGAAGAGACCCATGAGTCAAATGGAGGTTGAGTTAGAGATAAAGTCTCTAACCATGTGGACAAGTGGATTTAACCATAAATGGTTATGTAAGAGCCATTAATGGTCATGTAAGAGCCATTAGTGGTTTGGAAGACTTTATGGGTTAGCTTGCTGAACACAAAAAGCATTAAATGATTTTCAAAGACTTTGAGGCTTTGAGAAGTGACTTCAAGTTGCTTAGGAATGTGACAATATTTAGGAAATGGGATTAGGCTAATTTAAAAGAACTTAGAAAGTGGTTAGAAGAGTCTAGAAGGGGATTTAGGATTGCAAGTAGGTTTGGTGGGTGAGGGAAAATAGGATTTTAATTAAAATAAAATTTATTTATTTCAATTGTGGTTGCAACTTGCATTTGTAAGAGAAAGCAAGGGGGGAATTTATTTACGGATTTAAATAAACATTTATTTATTTATTTAAAAGAAGAAAGTGATTAAATTAAATAAATATGATTTATTCATTTAATTGATTTAGAGGTGTGGTTTAATGAATTAATTTAAATAAATAGGATAATTTATTTAGTTAATAGCAAAAGAGTGTAAGGATGAATTAATTACATATTAATTTAATTAACTGGTGATTGATGGTTTATTAATCAAATAAATAGTAAATATTCATTTAATTGAATGGACAGATTTATGTGACTACACACTTTATCCAAGAACCAAATCTCATTTTATTTTCTTTTGCTATTGCATCATTCCTTTTTATAGTCAAAGCTTCTAAAAATTTCTTAGTTAATTTGTTTTCAATATCACTAGGAGTTTTGTCAAAAGTAATTATGTACCTGATAATTACTTTTTTTATTGTTTCTTTATTCACCGGAGGGGCATCATTGTACATGTTTGCAGTATAGTCCAAAGAATTATGCTAACAAACAACAGGGCTCATAATTTGGATCATCGTCAACATTCTTCTTCTTTTGAACCTTAGGTTTTGTTGAAGTTCCTTCTTATCCACTTCATTCTTCTTCTTTGTAGGGGTCTATTGGCAAGAGACATTGTATGTATATTTTGATGTTGTCATTTATGACAACTCATATTAGCATTGGAATTCATAGTTCGTGTTTTCATCATTCCAGAAGATTGATTAAAGATTGATCAAAGTATTGGTGAGGTCCGATGAGAATAGTGTATCTGGCAGAGTGTATAGTGTTTTGGTTGGTGGATTATTTTGGTTGAGTATTTTTATTTGCAGATCTGGAAGATGTGTTGGGGATATGCAATTTACCTTATTCCAGGTTTGTGGCCTCCGGTGATAAGTTTTGTGTAAGTTATAAGATTTGATAATCATGTTTTGGCAAGAACAATGCATATCTATGGTAACATGTGGTGATATGCAGATCTTATAGATCAATTTTTGTGGTTGTTTGTGTGTTCAAGGTTGGCAAGCCAACCTGTGGGAAGCTTGTGGACATTTTGTTTTGGTCCACTTAGTTGTTTTTGGATCAGATTGAGCCGACTTGTGTACATGTTTCATCTTTTGTGACGCGTTCTTGAAGCTGACATGGTGGTGACCTAAATTGGTGATGTGGATATATAAGACAGGTTTATTTGATCTTTTTGTAGATTGATGATTGTGTGGGATGTGTGAATGATCGATTATGTGCACTTTCAAGTGCGCAAGGTGAACATTGGTGCTCCAGTATGTTGCAAAATATTAGAACAAAGCAGTATTGTAGAGCAGAGTAAGAATATTTTTGTTCTTAATCAGAACTATACTTAGACATTTCTTGATGCTATTTCATAGTTCAAAGTACATTGTAATCTCTTACAAACATTTTATAAGGAAGTAAGCATTCCGGGTTATATCCCTTATTTGTAAATTAAGTAGTGAGCTCCAGGCACTGTGCCTGAGTGCATGTGCATTTCCCTTATGTAGTATTTCTATACTTTTAGCAGAGTATATTAATATTGGGGGGTTAAATCCCACCATGGTTTTTCCCTTAACCAGGTTTCCACGTAAAAATCTTAGAGTTATGGTGTTGTTGATCTTTGCTTTATGTTTTGGCACTTTAATTTCCTTCATATGCATTAAGTGGTTTAAATGACAGATTGTCAAAGTTAAAAATTACAAAACACTGATTCACCCCCCCTCTCAATGTTCATTGATTCCAACAAGATCTCTACTAGAGAGACTTGAGCCTTTTTCTCTTTGGATAGAGGTGCAATGTCATCTTCCTCTTTTTCTTCCTTCACCTTACTCCTTTTAGACCTTGTCTTGACACATAATTATTATTTTTGGACCTCTTCATTAGAACCGCTACTCTCTACTTTTTCCACTTCAAGATTTAGATCTTCTTTTTCTCTTGTAGCCGCCTTCTTTTTCCTTGGCGTCTTCATCTCACTTGTCACTAGGAGATGTTGAGAGGGGGTATTAATGAACATACACTAAAACTTAATCAATTAATCCTTTTACTAATCAATTCATTCCATCTACCATAAGCATGAATGCAAATATTGAAATAAAAAATTCATTCACATATGAACACCAAGATTTTTATGTGGAAAATACAAACTAGAAAAAACCATGATGAGAATCATACTCACAATATATATGAAACTGTTTACCAAGGTTTAGGCCAAAGGTCAAAGAGATCACTACTTCGAGAATGACTTGCAGGGTAAGGTGCACAACCTTAGGGCGAGACATAATAATGACTTGCACACACTGAAGATCACTTCTTTAGGGAAAGATACAATTCATCTAATACAATGACCTCAGAGGATTGAACTCTAAAAAATTACATCTACTAGAATGTTGATAATAATTCACAATTTTGTATACATCAGAAACTGCCTTTATCATTGTTCTACCGAATTTCTGAACCTTTATGTCACTTTACATTCACTTCATATTACATGCACAAAACATTCATTCATCTACACAATGATTCTAACCTTATATACCATCCACAACTTCAACAACATCAATTAGGTCGGCCTAGTTGGATGTAACATATTCATACATAACCATCTGACCAAAACAACCCCAATATAAATACAAAATGCAAATGAAATGTGTGGAGGGTCACATTATGTCGGCAGACCTTCCAGATAATCACAAAATATCTCTTATGAAATTGCACACTTCCCTACATGGACCAAAAAACCATGAGTCAACCTCAAATGATAATATAGTTAATGCATGCCAATCATAAATTTCCCAAACTTCAATACAGACCAACAAATATACTTGCAAATTGTCAAAATGACAACATATGAATATCAAGGAACCCAAATCAAATATTCACATCACTCTACCAATCTGAAATTTGAGGAATGCAACAGATTCCTCCACACCACTACATTCTAAATGCTCCAAACAAAATTAAGACTTAATTAACTTCAATTGTATACCACATGATCACATGAAACATGAGATACAGTGAGAATATACATCCATTAGAATTGTTATGAAACTCCATTATCATTTGATACATATCTGCCATAGACCAGACCAAAAAGTATGACACACTATTCACTAAAACAGTCATAGTTAATTGAAACACCACACTGGTTCACATAGATTACCAATAGAGCTCTAGAAACACTATAACATATCATAATCTATCATTACAAACATCTATAAACATAAACATCTATAAACATACTTTGAGCAACTACATGACTTTTACACAACCATATACATATTGCAAATTATAAAACTACTTTCAAATCCAGATTACAACAAAATTCATGATTTAGACAATCAAGTTTGACATCAATGACAACCTAAACTCATTTTTGCAACATTTTTTTCATTTGTGATACTTTGTGGTATATTTTCAAGATGCTTGTGTATTGTAAACACCCTTCTAATCCTGTATACCTTTCAAGTAGTCAATTTTAGTTCTTCCTACATCCAAGAATTCAATACTTACTCACTATTTGTGCTTCCATATTTACTCTCCAAATCAATATCTTCTTTAGTATTTGGCTCCTCAAATATATATTTTTTGGTTAATTTTGAAATGGAATGAATCAATTTTGAATCTTCCTCCTCATCTTCATTTGGAGAAATTTTTTCCACATAGTAGTTGCCTAGGCTACATTAACTCCTAAGGGCATGCAAGCTACTTTACTTGAGAATAATTTCTAAAAGATAATTCTTATTTAAGTGATTCAACTGTTCCATTTTCATCGACAAACCATTTCAATCCTTAAATGTATTAAAGGGTTCCTTAATAGCAACTACCTCAAATTTAATAATCAATTTCACTCTTAATTGTTTTACTTTTACATTTTTTCAAGTACCCATGGTTTTCATGGATGAACAATTAGCTAGGTTGATATGATGAGGGGTGTTAGATAGCTTAGGTATCCCTAATTTTTTCCATGGGGTTTGTGGCATCATATTAATATTTGCATCTGAATATATCATTCTATGCTTAACCTTTCAGTGATTGATATGTGATGCAATCATCAATTGTTTATTATTCCAATCTTGATTTGTTTGTACTATTATTTGAGCTCATGGTTGATTATTAGTTTATTTTTTCTAGTATAAAAAACTATTCTAATTTCTCTAAGGGGTTTCTCTATTCTACCATAGTAGAAAATTGCTTCAATGCGATGACTTCTTCCTCTAAGATTTTTTTGTTTTGTTTCTATTGATGGATTATTGTTTTCACATTCTCAATGATTTGATCATGTTTTTTTTGGGGAAGAAATAGTATCCTTCTCCTCCTCCTCCTCCTCCTCCTCCTCCTCCTCCACCTCATCATCATCATCATCATCATCATCATCATCATCATCATCATCATCATCATCATCATCATCATTGTTGGGAAAAATGGTGTCTCAACCTTGCATTTATGCGAGGTTACTATTTATAGTAAGTTTTTATTTGAGCACGAAATGGTGCGAAACTCTCCCTGAAGCTTCTGGTTGGCTAGATAAGCATTTTGGTAAAGTTGCGTCGCAAGGTCACAACTAGTTTTGAAGATATTAAAGTTTTCGTCTTGGAGGGGTGCGATAAAATGTTTAAACTTAATTTTGGGGGATTTAGAGGCTCTGAAATGCCCTAAAAAGTGGCCATAGCTGGCATAGCTGGTTATGAGGTGATAGAGCACTTCACGAGCTTTTCGATGCTTCAAATGGTTCGTCAATCGGACACCCGGTTCTCAAGTTATGGCCTCCGGAAGTTTGTACTCCTAAAATAGGAAAAATAATTTGTATCGGATACATAAATGAGCTGTAAAAGGGAGCGACACATGTTGATGTGTGCTTTAACATGTCATTGGGCATCTAGAAGGGAGATAAGGTCGGCTACACCTTATTGGGTGGTTTTAGCCCATGGTTTTGTAATACCGTTTGACGGTTTCTTGTATTGTATCTCCTATTTATGAGGTGTGTGAGATAGAGGTTGTGTGTAAGAGTCTTATGGCTATTGAGTTGCCTCTGAATCTCTGATTAGTGGTACTCCTGTGAAGAGCTTGCTCTGCAAGTATGTTGTAATCTGTTTTTGATTGCTGAATAAAATATTGAGCTGCTTTTGGAGTGTGGGGTTTTTCTCCCGAAAGGGTTTTCCCCACGTAAATCACTGTGTTGTGGTATGAATGCTATTATATCTATTTCTAATTTTTCTGTAACTGTTGTAACGATCTGAAAAAGTTTTGCATTACCCTCCTCTCAAGGTTAGTGTAGGAAGTTGTTTCCGCTACTTTACTTCCTTACAAGTGGTATCAGAGCCTGATCACCTTTGGTTTCAATTGTGGGCAGTTGGGTTTTTTGAACTAATCCAGATTTGAGTGGGAGCTTGTGCAGAAGACACTTTTTGATCTTGTTGCAGGAATATTCAGATGGCGAGTTTGTCAGGGAGAATAGAGGTGGAGAAATTTAATGGAAGTAATTTTGAGATGTGGAAGCTGAAGATGGAAGATCTGCTAATAGATCGAGATCTTTGGGATGCTGTTGATGCGAATGTCCAAAGGCCCTCAGATCCTATTGCGGCAGCTCAGTATGATGTTATGGACCGAAAAGCCAAGGGTCTAATCAGACTATGCCTGGCAGACTCTGTTCTAATCAATGTCCATGAAGAGAACTCTGCAAAGAAGCTATGGACTAAGCTTGGTGAGATGTATCAAGTGAAATCTTTATTAAATCAAATTTTCTTAAGAAAGAAATTGTATTCCTTGAAGATGGAAGAGGGTGGACGAATTGCAGACCACCTGGAAGCATTCAATATGTTGGTGGCTCAATTAGTATCCATCGGTGTTAAGATGGACGAGGAGGAGAAATGTCAGATCTTGCTTTGTTCTTTGCCTGATTCGTGGGATTCTCTTGTTATGGCTATCGGTAGTACTTCTGTTGTTTTGAAATCTGAAGATGTGGTGGGTGCCTTACTCGGTGAAGAGATGCGAAGGAAGGTATCCATCAGTTCAAAGGAAGCCCTAACCATTCGTGGAAGACCTAAGGAGAAAGGCAAGAAGAATGAGAAGTGCGACAAGTCCAAATCCAAAGGGAGATCGAAATCTCCTGGAAAGTCCAAAGTCATTTGCTGGAACTGTGATAAACTGGGTCACATCCGTAAGGACTACAAAGAAGAAAAGAAGAAGAAGAAAAAGAAAAAGTTCGATTCCGATTCTGAGTCCGACAAGGAAGATGGCGATGCATTTATTGCGGCTTTGGCGACTCATGCAGGTAATGATGCCTAGCTAATTGACTCAGGTGCATCTTTTCATATGACTTCCAATAGAGATTGGTTTTCTGAATATGAAGGATTTAATGGAGGTAAGGTGTACTTGGGTGATGATTCACATCTAGACATTGTTGGTTGAGGTAAAGTTAGAATCAGGTTTTCTGATGGTAGAATAAAAAGGATTAATGGTGTGCTGCATATCCCTGGATTAAAACGAAACCTGTTATCTGTGAGCAAACTGATAGATGCAGGTGTGCAGGTAGTCTTTTCTGAAGCAGGATGTAAGATGATTAAGGGTGCTATGGTAGTTGCTAGAGGTGTTAGGTTTGGCACTTTGTATAAGCTTGAAGCATACACTGTTGAATGTAATAGCACTTCTGTAAAAAGAAAATCTGCGGATACTTCACTGGAAGATTTGAAGGTTTCACCTTCAGCAGATGGAAATGGTTTTTGGGTACCTAAGGGTGCTCTTTCATCTGAAGCAAAGTTACCTGCAGAGAAGACTATGTTATGGCACTAGAGACTTGGCCACATTGGAGAAAAGGGTCTAAGGACCTTGAAAAATAAAAACCTTGTTGAAGGTTTGAATGACTGTAACCTTGACTTTGATTTCTGTGAGCATTGCATTTATGGAAAACAAAACCGCGTTCAGTTTTACTCGAGTTCTCATAAAACTTGGGGTGTTTTGGATCTTATCCATTCTGATGTGTTTGGTCCAGTGGATGTCTCTTTGATTGGAAAATCCACATATTATGTTTCATTTATTGATGATTTTAGTAGAAGGACATGGGTTTATTTTCTAAAGAGTAAATCTGAAGTTTTTAGTCGTTTTAAAGAATTTAAAGCAATGGTTGAGTTGCAGACTGGAAAGAAAATAAAATGTTTGAGAACTGATAATGGCGGTGAGTTTTGCTCTAATGATTTTGATAGATTCTGTAAAGACTGTGGAATTAATAGGCAGAAGACAACTCCATATTCTCCACAGCAGAATGGAGTTGCAGAAAGAATGAACAGGACACTGATGGAGAAGGCTAGGAGTATGTTGAGTGGTGCTGGTCTTGAACAAAAGTTTTGGGCTGAAGCTGTTGCCACTGCTTGCTACCTGATTAACAGGTCTCCTAC
The DNA here is from genome assembly GCF_030272615.1 of Cryptomeria japonica. NCBI lineage: Eukaryota > Viridiplantae > Streptophyta > Pinopsida > Cupressales > Cupressaceae > Cryptomeria > Cryptomeria japonica. Next base: position 49,644,020 of record NC_081410.1, read on the forward strand.
ATCAGCTCTTGTTGATAAAACGCCTATGGAAGCATGGTCAGGTCACAAGCCTTCATTGAGACATCTTAGAGTTTTTGGTTGCGAGGCATATGCACATGTGCCAAAGGAGAAGCGAACAAAGTTGGAGAACAAAGTTGTGAAATGTATCTTCATCGGGTATAGTTATGGTGTGAAAGGATACAAGCTTTGGGACCCTGTTGCACAAAAGGTAATTCATAGTAGAAGTGTTATTTTTAGAGAAATTAAGTCTCCTTCTGTTACATTGCAGCCAAAACAGACTAAAAAAGAAGATGTGATTCAACTTCCTTTTACACCTGAAAGAGTTGAATCGAGACCCCTAGATAGGCAAGAAGTTGAGGAGAGCTCGTCTAGCTCTGAATCTTCAGAAGAGGAGGAAGAACCTCCAACTCAGCTTGTTCAAAGGTCTACAAGACATAGACAACCACCTGAAAGATATTCACCTAATGATTGGAGATGTATTTTTGCTCTGAATACTAGTGTGGATGAATCGAAATCTGTAGAAGAGGCATTAGGTATGAATGATGCAGAATCCTGGAAGATTGCTATGGAGGAAGAAATGGCAGCTTTGAAAAAGAATGATACATGGGATCTTGTACCATTGCCTAAAGGACAAAAACCTGTTGGTTGTAAATGGGTGTTCAAGAAAAAGATTGGTTCAGATGGAAGCATTGAGAAGTATAAAGCAAGGTTGGTTGCAAAAGGCTACTCTCAGGTTGAGGGTGTTGATTACGGTGAGATATTTTCTCCTGTTGCAAAAATGACGTCCATTAGATTTTTGCTTTCTATTGCTACTGCTTATGATTTAGAGGTTGAGAAAATGGATGTGAAAACCGCTTTCCTTCATGGTGATTTGGAAGAAGATATTTATATGACACAGCCGGAGCACTATGTCGTGAAAGGCAAAAGTAATTTGGTCTGTAAATTGAAGAAATCTTTGTATGGTCTCAAATAAAGTCCTAGGATGTGGTACCAAAAATTTGATACATATGTGTTGAGTTTGGGATTTGAACGTTCTAAATCAGATCACTGTGTTTATTATAAATCTGATGGTGATCATTTCTTATTCATTGCATTGTATGTTGATGATATGTTATTCATTGGTAAAGGGAAAGGTATGATTTCAGAACTGAAGTCTCAGCTCGCTGCTAAATTTGAAATGAAAGATCTTGGTGCAGCAAAGCACATTCTTGAGATGGAAATTAGAAGAGATAGGGTAAACAGAAAGCTATGGCTAGGTCAGAGTAAGTATGTGAATTCAGTGTTACAGAGGTTCAACATGCAGAATTGTAGACCATTGAGTGTTCCTTTTACAGTTGGAACGAAACTATCTGTTTCAGATTGTCCTACATCCCCATTGGAGATAGAAGACATGAACAGAGTGCCTTACCAGAGTGCGGTTGGAAGCTTGATGTATGCTATGGTCCGTACTAGACCAGACATTGCCCAAGCAGTGGGAGTACTTTCTAGATATATGTCTAATCCTGGTAGAGTTCATTGGGATGCAGTCAAAAGAGTCTTCAGATATTTGAAGGGTACTTCAGAGTATTCTTTGTGTTATCATGGTAATTCAGTTGGAGACATGACTTCCCTTGATATCCATGGTTATGTGGATTCAGATTGGGTAGGTGATATTGATAGCAGAAGATCCACCAGTGCTTATGTGTTTACTTTGTTTGGTGGTGCAATTAGTTGGATGAGTAAGCGACAGGCTGTGGTTGCTTTATCCACTACTAAAGCAGAGTATATGGCAGCTACTCATGCTTGTAAAGAGGCCATTTGGCTTAAGAGACTGTGTTCGGATATTGGAATAAAACAAGGTACAGTGATAGTTTACTGTGACAGTCAGAGTGCAATTAGCCTAGCTAAGAACCCGACATTTCATGCCCGGACCAAACATATTGATGTTCAGTATCATTTTGTTAGAGATATGGTCGAAGATGGTAGGGTGAAGCTGGTTAAGGTGGAAACTTTGATGAATGTTGCAGATGCTTTAACTAAGGCTGTGAGCACAGAGAAGTTCAGATGGTGTTCAGAGTCTATGGGCCTTATGGCCCCTAGCAATTGATTCATTGTGTTGACATTCCCTTCCGCTCCTGCAAGGTGTTCGACAAGTGGGAGATTTGTTGGGAAAAATGGTGTCTCAACCTTGCATTTATGCGAGGTTACTATTTATAGTAAGTTTTTATTTGAGCACAAAATGGTGCGAAACTCTCCCTGAAGCTTCTGGTTGGCTAGATAAGCATTCCGGTAAAGTTGCATCGCAAGGTCACAGCTAGTTTTGAAGATATTAAAGTTTTCGTCTTGGAGGGGTGCGATAAAATGTTTAAACTTAATTTTGGGGGCTTTAGAGGCTTTGAAACACCCTAAAAAGTGGTCATAACTGGCGTAGCTGGTTACAAGGTGATAGAGCACTTCGCGAGCTTTCCGGTGCTTCAAACGGTTCGTCAATCGGACACCCGGTTCTCAAGTTATGGCCTCCGGAAGTTTGTACTCTTGAAATAGGATAAATAATTTGTATCAGATACATAAATGAGCTGTAAAAGGGAGGGACACGTGTTGATGTGTGCTTTAACATGTCATTGGGCATCTAGAAGGGAGATAAGGTCGGCTACACCTTATTGGGTGGTTTTAGCCCATGGTTTTGTAATACCGGTTGACGGTTTCTTGTATTGTATCTCCTATTTATGAGGTGTGTGAGATAGAGGTTGTGTGTAAGAGTCTTATGGCTATTGAGTTGCCTCTGAATCTCTGATTAGTGGTACTCTTGCGAAGAGCTTGCTCTGCAAGTATGTTGTAATCTGTTTTTGATTGCTGAATAAAATATTGAGCTGCTTTTGGAATGTGGGGTTTTTCTCCCGAAAGGGTTTTCCCCACGTAAATCACTGTGTTGTGGTATGAATGCTATTATATCTATTTCTAATTTTTCTGTAACTGTTGTAACGATCTGAAAAATTTTTGCATTACCCTCCTCTCAAGGTTAGTGTAGGAAGTTGTTTCCGCTACTTTACTTCCTTACAATCATTATCATCATCGTCATCATCATCATCATCATCATCATCATCATCATCATCATCATCATCATCATCATCTATTGGTATTTTGATGATGTTTAGTTGTGATTGTCATTGATGGACACACACTTATTTGTTGTATATTCTCAACCGGTACTATGTGATGTATTGTTCAAACCGGTATTGTATGCCATTGTATGCATAGTGTTTGTTCGTTGAAGACTATCGGTGTTTGCAGAAGGAGCTTATCGGTCAAAGCATGACCGAGGACCTCAAGCGGTACAAGGAATTCAAGCGATATGAGGACCCCAAGAGACAACCAATCTTTTTAAGATCGGAACACTATGTTCTAGTTTACCAGTCTTTGTTTGTAAACCGGTAATTGGTATACTGTGTTTTGCTAATCGACAAACTTGTAAAGTGTGATGAGTTATCATCCACCGACACCATTGCGGTGATTCTATGTCGTGTTACAAATTGTGTCTATATGCACTGTACCTAGGAAATTGTAGTCTAATCTCATTGGACTGACACAACATCAGATTCCTATATGAGGACATCATGTCTAGGGTTTTATGTATGTGTGTAGAAGGGTTGCGTAAAAATATTAGGTTTTTTGCAAGAAGGTATCTTACGACAAAGATTGAAAGTGCGAAGGACAAAAGACTGAAGTAATGCTGCAATGCATTAACAGAGAACTATCAATGATCTAACTAAGCATTTTGTGCTACTTTCTAGATCATTGACTTATTAATTACTAATCTCTTTGACAAGTTTAAAACCCTGAATCAGGTAGGCTTAGTTAAGCCTGTTATAAATCCTCTAACAAGGTGGTTCACAGTCATGGATCTGAAATCCTTTAACAGGGTAGTCTTTAACAAGACTTATCTCCTAACAAAGATCTGGATTCCTAATAGGATCTGTTCTGGTGAAAAACATTGTAAGGCCTTAACCGGTCTGACCTTAACTGATCTGGTTGATATTCTGCAGATAGTAGACTTGTGAGTTTTACTCACCGTGGTTTTTCCCATTTGGGTTTCCACGTCAAAATATCTTGTGTTATGGTGATTGTGTTATTTTGAGTGAATGCTTTATTTTCTATTTGTCTTTTCTATGTATTAATCAGTTTACTATTTAGAAGGCTATATCAGTCTGTAGTAAATTTGCTTAAGTGTTTGGTAAAGTTTTTGGGTATACTAATTCACCCCCCCTCTTAGTATTCATCAATTGGTATCAGAGCCAACCTTTCTTTAAGTCTAACCACTTGGAAGGAGTTATGGGGGAATACAACATGAGGGAACTCACTCACCATCTGGCTAAATCTGAGAAAGCCTATGATGAACTTAAGGTCAAGTATAAAGCCTCTTTAGCCAAAAGAAGAGAACTTGCTTAGAAAATGCTGGAGATTACTGAAAACAACTCTTCTGATGAAGTAGACATGGATGCCCTAGTTGAAGAAGTGGAGAAACTGAATGAGTCCAAAACTAGCCTAAGGATCCTTTGAAGGACAAGGATTGACCATTAGGATGAGTGGTTCTTTTTATAGCCCAAAAACAAAAGCTAAGGATCTAGCGAAGGACAAAGATTGACCATTAGGATGAGTGGTTCTTTTTATAGCCCAAAAATAAAGTGAGTTCAATTTTATCCAAACAGAAGTAAAATAATCCCAAGCTTTTTACTAACTTAACTAAGTTAGCAAAAAAAAGGCATAACTCGTTGATAAGTAGCTCCTGCATTCTTTAAGCCAAAATGCATAACATGCCAACAATACGTTCCCCAAGGACAGGTAAACATTGTTCTATCTTGATCTTCTGGGGCTATTTTTATTTGATTATAGCCTAAAAAACCATCCATTAGTGAGAGCATTGCATGGCCTACAGTGAGGTCTACAATTATGTCGATACTGGGCAAAGGAAAGTCATCCTTTGGACAGGCTTTGTTGACATCTCTGAAATCAGTGTAGATTCTAATATTGTCGTCTGGTTTTGATACTGGTACTATGTTAGAAATCCATTCTGCATAGTCGATGGGTCGAATGAATCCGACATCTAATAGTTTTTTCAGTTTAGCATTGACCATGATTGCCACCTGTGGATTCATCTTTCGTAGTTTTTGCTTGACTGGCTTAACTCCTGGAGAGATGGACAAGTGATGCATGATTAAGTGTGGATCAATTTTGGGCATATCTATGTATGACCAAGCAAAGTTAATTTGCTTTTCTTTAAGAAAAATGATAAATGTTGACCTTTCTTCCTCTGTCAGAGATTCTGCCAGGCGTATGTTTTTGGCTGCTTCTGTAATACCAATGTTGATTGATTGAGTGGGCTCAATCAATATGGGTGATTGCTGATGAAAATGTTCAGGAAGAGTGTCAAGTCTCCCATCTTTAGGTGCCTTAAAAAGGTTTTCACCCTCAGATGCATCCTTTATTTTTAATTTTTGTGATCTAGAGCTGCCATTGACTGGTTTTCAGCATCAGATCTTTTATTTGGTTCATTTTTGCGACTGAGAGGCTTGGCACTCCCTTGTTTGCAGACATCATTATTTCGTTCACTAGTAGAGCTTGTTTCTGGGTTAAAGGTACATAGGTAGTGGATAATAGATTCATCATTTGCGAAAATTGGTATATCATGTATTTCGGGTTCATCCCAGTCAATGAGGTCGGGAAAGATAAGTGGTAAGGAATTGTTTGGTGGATCAAGTTCTGCTATTGTAAGTGTCAAGACAAAGGTTTCATCGTGGTTGGTTCGGGTGTTAAAGAAGTTCAGGATTCTGTTGAGGTCTTCGATGGTATCATCCTCTGTATAGACTTGTTCATAATGTTTCTGCTCGCTTTCCTTAGCGTCATAGATATTCTGTGGTCCAAATTCAGGTAGCCTAATTTATGTGTTATGCTCTTCTTGAGAAAGGGATATGGAACTAGTATTTTCAGCAGTATCTTCAGTAGCATTTGAGCATATACCCCATTCATATTCATTGGAATCAGTCTCAGAGTTATCATCCCAGATCTTTTCAGTGTTGTAAACAGGTATGTTGTATGGTGAAAATAGATCTTCAATGATTGATACCAGTTTGCTGGCTTTTTCTGATTCTGCGTCAGATCCTACTTCTATTCTTTGCATTTGTTCGTAGACTATTTCTTCCCGGGGAGGAATACTGATATCAGGAGGTAGTTCTGCTTTTTTAGATATTGGTGTTTGAATATGAGCTACTGCTGTAGATATGGCTTTCTTGTGATTGAGGAGTTTTTCCTGATGTTGCTTCTGTTCTTGACGTTCACGGTCCTTCCAGATTGTTTTTGCTGACTCAAACAGTGCTTCTTGCTAGGATTCTTCTTTGTACTTCTTCTTTGCTTTCCATTGAGGTTTTGGATTCTTGCGTGGTATCTTTCTCAGTAGGAAAGTGAGTTTACAACCCAATCCTATTTTGTCTTTACTGAGTTGTGAAGGAAGGTCTATTGGTTTAGTGACTCCTTCTTTGCATTTTCCTATAGGTCCTTTACCATTATATCCCATTTGTTGCATGATTAAATAGCCCTTTCCATATAGCTGTGTTGGTAGAACTATTTCTAGAGCAGCTGCTCTATTATCTTCTTCCTCATCTTTGTATAACAAGCTAAGGATGTCCTTTTCCTCTGATTCATGTGCTAGAGTGCCGAGTTGGATGAAGGTACCATCAAATTTGGTGATGGGCTGAGTTACCTGATGTGTTGATGTTGTAGGTAATCCATGAGATCTAGGTGATGTTGGTAAGTTAGCCAAGCACATGGGTTCCAAAGAGTATTCCCCCATGCCTTGTTCTCTGATTTTCATTTTCTACTTCAAATCTCCAGGTAATGATTCAGACTTTGCCTTCTGTAGATCTGATGTTGAGGATTTATGTTTTTCTCTATTATGGGGAACCAAACTATCCTGGGCAGCCCCCATTGCATTACAATGTTGAAATGGATTGTGATCAGCAGATATAGAGACCTCTTGTCCATTATAGGGAAATTTGACACATTGGTGATACGTAGAAGGCACTGCTTGCATTTCATGTATCCAGGGCCGACCTAATAAAATATTGTATGTGAGGTCTATGTCTAAGACCTGGCACATAGTATCTCTTTGTATGGGGCCAACTTGAATTGGTAACAATATTGTCCCTTTAGATGATCTTTCCTCATCATCATATGCCTTTATAGTAATTTTTTTGCATGGATCAATAGACTCCTCTGAGAAGCCTAATGCATAGATAAGTTTTAAGGTACATATATTAAGTCCAGCTCCTCCATCTATCAATACTCGCTTTACTCAGTGTTTATAGATGATGACTTCAATATGGAGAGGAGTGTTATGCAGATGACTTAATGAAGTATTATCATGCTCTGAGAAGGTGAGATTATGAGGCCCTATCATATGAGCGACCATGACTTGGAATTTGTCAGCATCCAGATCTTGAGGTACATTGGTTTCCAACAGCGCTTGTTCCAATATGTCTTTGTGTTTTGGCGAAAGTTTAAGTAATTCCAGTATAGATATTTGAGCAGGTGTTTTGCGCAGTTGGCTGACTAAATCATATTGGATTTTTGGTAGAGTGCTTGTTGTTGGTGTGTGGCCCTTCAAGACATATTTACGAGCTCTGGTTGTTACATTGACAAATTCATGATTATGTTGGTCTCGAATTGTGCTAACATTTACATGATTGTCTACATCTGATATGTGATTGATGGTGTTATTGTAGATGTGATTGATACGAGCTCCACGTGTATCGTTTGAGGTTGAAGCTCCATCTTTGTTGTAGTTTGGAAGAGGATTTTTAAAGGCTCCATGGCCACCATTTGTCTTGAGACCATCCATTGTTAAATCACCTCTATCAATCATGTCTTGAACAATGTTTTTCAATCTCATGCAATCGTTCATTTGATGCCCTTTGTTGCGATGAAAAACACAAAAGTGTGAGTCATTCCACCAAGGTGGTTTGATTTGTGGTTCATAGTTGCTGATTGCGGGCAAAGAGATAATCTTGTTTGCCAGGAGTTCTTTGAATGTTGACTCCAGTGATTGTCCCAATGGTGTGAAGACACGTTTTTGGAAATTGTTGGTGCCATCTCGTGAATTGTTATTAGGTCCTCGATTTGTGGTATTGTTTTGAGTATTGTTGGTGTTGTTTGTGTTGGGTTGACCTTGATTGGTATTCGATGCATATGTGTTAGTGTCCGGGTTAGCACCTTTGGGGTTCTTTGTAGCTTGAGGATTTCCTGATAATGCGAGCATTGGTTGTTTAGATTTTGGATCATGTGATTCATTGCCTCCTTTGCTTCCATTGTTTTTGTTTCGAGTCCATAATCTAGATTTGTCTAAGTTGTTTTTTATTTCTGTTATTGTAGTTTGATGAACCAGTTCCTTTTTTGAAGAATTTGAGCGTCCCTTTCTTGATACATGCTTCTTCTACTTGAATGCCATTTTCAATTAGTTTAGCGAAAGACGGTATGCATTGGAGTTTGAGCCTGTAATTCATCTCACCATTCAAGTTGTCGATGAAAATTTCCATTTTCTCCTTTTCAAGAATATCTCGAGAATATCGTGAAACCATACGTCGCCAACGTTGAAGGAATACCATGAACGTTTCATTGTTTTTCTGTTTGGTGTTACAGATGTCTAGCATGGTTATAGCATGTTGAATGTTATAGGAATACTGAGTGATGAATTTGTTGACTAGTTCATCAAATGATCTGACAGGAGGTGTGATTTTGGATAACCATTCCATTGTTTGTCCTCCCAAACTTCTTGGGAATAACCTCATTAGATAGGTGTCATCATGAGCAAATTCAAGGCTCATGGTACAAAATTCTTTAACGTGATCAGGGGGATCACTTTTCCCATCGTACTTGTCAAATTTAGGTACGTTTGAATTTAGAGGAAAAGTGATCTGGTGAAATCTTCTGTCAAATGGATAAGGACAAATTTCATTTAGTGAATACCGTACTGATATCCCTTGTTGCATATCTTGCATTTGTCTTTGTAACATTTGCATTTGTTGGGTAAGGGCAACCAAAGGTGCATTGTTTTGCCGAGGGAAGAGTTCTTCCCTTGCATTAATCCTAGGTTGAAATGGTGTATGGAACGGTATATTTTTCTCAGGGATGTGTTGTTCAGGAATTTCTTGCTCAGGGTCACATGCATCTTCTTCTCTTTGTCTTTCTTGATATTCGTAATTTTGAGATCTTGTTCAAAAAATGTCTGGGTCAAGGTCCTCAGGAATTTTAACTCCTTTGCTTGTGAGCATGAGCAAGTATTTCTCTTTGTCATTTTCCATGAGTCTTTCTACGAGTTTTTGGAACGAAGCGCTTTCTTGGCATTCCTGAAGAAGTTCTTCAAAAATTTTAGTATCCTCTAGATGTGGACCTTCAAAAGGATTTGATAACCTTCGATTCATACTAGATTCTGCTTGTGTCTTGCTTTGTTTGTTTTGTTAAGAGCAAGTAACAGGCATTTTAGTAGAAGCTTTCTATGATAAAGGGGACAAAATCCTCTTCAATATGTTGCTCAGGGGTTGGTGGTTCAAATCGGGGTGTGTTGTAAGTGATGCACTCATCGGGAAAGAATGTCGGATTGATCTTTCCTCCATGGTTTATGATTTGATTGAATGCGGATTTTTGACAATATGCCTTAGTCTTCAAAGGCTCTTTGTCAAATTTGTTGGATTTGTTTTGGATATAAAGTTTGACATGATGAAGGAATGTGCGATGAGATTTGAAGAGTTGACGATTGATGTATAAAAATTTATTTCTTTTGACAAATTTGGAAAAACTTGATTGTTGTTTCTTCAACGTGGTGTTACGATAAATATTCTTTCTTCTCAGAATATGGGGATTAGTCATGCATAAGTGATTTAATGGTTTCCTTTGAATTGTTTTGGATTTATTTGATCCTGTTTTGAAAACTCAAGTTTTACTTTATCAAAGTGAAGGTTTAGATTCCCCCTCACGACAAAGCATGTCAAATGATATGGATAAAGTCTCCCAATATGGAAACTTGATTTGACAACCTGAGATTTTGAACAAGTATTTATGAGATATAATTCGTAAGATGATAAAGGACCTATTCGTCATGTGCGATGATGTTTCCCGATTTTGATAGGATAGATATGTTTATTGTGCGATCAGTTTTGGATTTTGGAAAACTTTTGTTTTGACACGAAATTTGCTCAAGAAATAGTTTTTAAAGCTCAGTTTTTGATACTCTCATTTGACAAAAATGAAGCTGATGAAAGGATGTTTCCAAAAATGCTTTCTAAATTTTCAAAAATTTCCACTATTTTGCCCCCTCTTTTTCTGGGTTTGATCATGCGCTAAAACAAAGACCGAATGCGGTACAGAAATTTCTTGATGCGCTAGGGAAAAGACCCCATGCGCTAGACTGCCCTGGTCTATGCGCTAATTAGTTAAGACTGTTAAAATTTGTTTTCTATTGTTGCTTAAAATATCATGCGCTAGTATGGGCCTTCTATGCGCTAACTGATAAACTTGATGCACTAGAGTTTGACACTATTTTTCAGACACGCTAACTGTTTTAACGCTATTTCTAAATTTTGGTAAAGTGCTACTGTTAAATCTAGACGCGCTAAAGTGAAGGTTTGATGCGCTAAAAGATCTGTCACACGGGCTAAGAAGTTGCTCTCACGCGCTAGAGTGCCCTGATATTTTCTTTTGTTTGGTTGTTGCAATTTTTAAAATTTGTTTTGAGTTTTCTATACTGATAGATGATTTTCTGAAGTAATAAATGCAAACACAGCACCAAAGAGACAACCCTTTTGCTTAATCTAACAATAAGTTTATATTCTGCAAGGATGTGTTCAAATCCCTAATGTTTTAATAGGTTTGGATACAAATAATACACTTCAGAAAGTCTCTTTATTCAAGGGTCATAAATAATACCATAGCCCACTAGTCTCGATACTCCGTCAGCTCAAACAACTGTGTCACCCCCTAGGGGGCGCCCATTTTTTTGCCTTTTGCCAGAAATTAACCCAAAGTGAATTACTTCACAATTAAGTAGTTATCTTGGGAGATATATGGTGAGTGATATAGGGGGCGGATTCTTCCCCACCCTTGCACTATGATATTATAAATGTCTAGTTACTGACTCGGCTCAAGGTTTTCTACTTTTAAGGTTCGTAATCAGGCTTCTTGTTTGACCGTCAGTGATAAACTCCCTTAGGAGGCTTCCCAACCTTTAGAACAAAGAATTTATGTATCTCAAGGATACTGGGGGAAGGCTAATCGCTGCGCGCAACCGTTGTAAAGGACTTTCGTCACTTTCCACTTTTGATTATAGTGGGTTGGAACACTTGGCGTCAAAGTCGTTTCCCACCTAGGTCGTTCCCTTCACACCAACCATAAATGGCTTTAAAGGTTGATTTCAACCCCTTGGGAAGACAGGCCTACTAAAGGGTTTTATTTACTTGAACTACCGAAAGCATAAGAGTGGTTTGGCTTTTTGGTCACCCAGTTAAGGGGAGAGCATATACCTTCCACTTTGAGACAAGGCAAACAAAGTTCTTTTTACCTTTCAAGTCAATGATTTTTTAAGATCTATATGGAGATGTTGCCCCACAAAACATGGTGTTCTTTTTATATCCTTAAAGCAATGATTATCTAATCTATCAAAAGAACCTGGTCAACAAAGCAAAACTTCGATTTGGTCAACAAAAGAAAATTGGAAAAGGGGAAGAACTTCCCTTTTTGATTGTAAACAAAAACTTTTTAAGTGTTGTTCTTTTCCTTGCAAAAATTTAAAATGAATCCTTTTATACACCAAAGGATGGTGAGGTTATTTTTAAAGCTACTTTTGCAAAAAAGAAAGTTGGTTTTGTTCTTTTTATACCCCAAAATATAGTTTTTCTCCTCTAAAAGCAAGAATTTTTTTGATTGTGGTTCATCTTATAGCCCAAAAATAAAGTGAGTTCAATTTTATCCAAACAGAAGTAAAAGAATCCCAAGCTTTTTACTAACTTAACTAAGTTAGCAAAAAAAAAAAAATTCTTTGCAATTTTGTTAATAAATTCTAAGCCCCCTTGCAAGAAAATGTTTAAACCCTGCAAAAGTCAGTCAAATTGTTAGAAACATTTTTGGTTTGGTTACAAATTTTGATTTTGTCCTTGTCTGTGATGTGCTACAGAACAAACTGGACGCGCTACAATATGGCAGTGGTGTGCTACAAGATGACAGTGATGCGCTAGGCTGTTCTCAAGATGCGCTAAGCTGATTTCCGGATGTGCTGCTCTGTTTTTCTCCCGCACTGAGACCTACAGGAAAATAATAGTGTGATGATGCACTATAGAAAAGACCTCACATGCTACAAGACGGACCCAACGCGTTGAATAGTAAGTGGGATGCGCTAGGCTGTTAACTAGATGCGCTAGGGAATGCTTCCCACACGCTGATTCTTACTTCCCGCGTACCTGCAAAAGGGGTTAAATTCGAAAACCATTTTGATATATGGGGTCGTGCCCCATGGTGGGCGCTAGAAATGTATGCGGGAAAAACAGGTCAATAGAACTTAAAATGTGAAAAATGAAGCCTAAGGAGCCTTGCTCACACACCCACAGGACATCTTGGTGCAAGCTATGGAGTCATGAAGTATGGCTTAGCTTCCCAAGGTTGGTTCCATGGTTCTCTATCTCACAAAGTCCCTCAAACCAATTTCTTTGCTCTTAGCTCACTGAGCAAAGTGGTTTAGGGATGACAAATGCAAGAACGAGGGATGCTTTGGTTGATTTTAAGATGAAATGCATCCTAAACTATGCATGATCCTATAAATGCAATAAACTAGATTATAAGATGACAAGATTAGTAGCAAGACTATCCTAGCATGATATAATGGTCTATGATTAAGCTAAATGATAAAGAAAATACTCTAAACATGTATATTTAGATTAATTCCTATTGAAAAGAGAGGCTAAATGATGAGCACAAATGATATATTAAAGCTTGGATGGATTTTAGTATAAGTATGATGCTAAAGACTTGGATGATTAAAATGGAGGATGGAGAGCTCTATTTATAGCAAAAATAGGGCAATGAATGGCCAGGATTGAATGAGGTAATCAAGGGTTGAGTTTGAAAGTTGGGAATCCATGTTTGAAATTTGCACCAATGAAATGGTGACAATTGGCAACATAGGGTTGGGTTGAGAAGAGATGTAAGAAGCATTAAATGCTTGAGAAGACCTGATGGTTATCTTAGGGGGTAAGGGTTACGGTTAAGTTAGAATTACCCATTGGATAAAATTTTTACCCAAAGGATAAACTCTTGTGCAAAGGATTAAGGATAACCATGGTCAAAGCAATAAATGCTTGATGAGACCCTTGGGTTACATGGAGGTTGAGTTTAGGGAAATTCTTTAATCATGCTAGAGGGTTGAGTTAACCATTAATGGTTTGGGAGACTTTCAAAGTTAAGTGGTTGAAGCCTTTAAGGGTTTTCAAAGACTTTGAGGGTTTGAGAAGTGACTTCCCCTTGCTTAGGGATGTGACAAAGTTTAGGAAATGGGTTAGGTTAATTTAGAAGTGATTAGAAGAGTCTAGAAGGGGTTAGGAATAGGGTTCAGGAAGCAAGTGGGAGTTGTAGGATTTTGCAAGTGGATGGAGGGATAATAGGATTTAATTGAATAAAATAAATTTAATTCAATTTGGTTGCAATTGGGGAAATTAAATAAATTAGATTTATTCAATTTAGGATAAACTATTTAATTAAATTTGAATTATATTTAAAAATGGATAGGGGATTTAATTGAATAAAATGATTTATCCTATTAAATGGTAAAAGAGGTCTAGTGAATTTAATTAAATAAATGGAGTAATTTACTTAATTAAATAGAGGAATGTGAGTAATTCTATTAAATTGGATTTAATTAAATAGAGAAATGAACATAAGATATTCATTTAGGAATATGGTCATTTTTATACATCTACAGTATGCATTGTCTTTGTTCGTTGAAGACTATCGATGTTTGCAGAAGGAGCTTACCGGTCAAAGCATGACTGAGGACCTCAAGCGATACAAGGAATTCAAGCAGTACGAGGACCCCAAGCGGTAGCCAATCTTTTTAAGATCAGAACACTATGTTTTGATTTACCAGTCTTTGTTTGTAAACCGGTAATCTGTATACTATGTTTTATTAACCGACAAACTTGTAAAGTATGATGAATTATCCACCGACACCATTGCGGTGACTATGTGTCATGTTACAAATTGTGTCTAGATGCACTGTACCTAGGAAATTGTAGTCTAATCTCATTGGACCGACATGAAATTAGATTCCTATATGAGGACATCATGTCTAGGGTTTTATGTATGTGTGTAGAAGGGTTGCGTAAAAAGATTAGGTTTTTTGCAAGAAGTTATCTTGCGACAAAGATTGAACGTGTGAATGATAGAAGACTGAAGTAATGTTGCAATGCATTAACATAGAGCTATCAAGGATCTAACTAAGCATTATGTACTACTTTCTAGATCACTTACTTGTTGATTACTAATCTCTTCGACAAGTTTGAAACCCTTAGTTAACCCTTACTAATCTCTTCAACAAGTTTGAAACCCTTAGTCGGGTAGGCTTAGTTCAACCTGTTCTAAATCCTCTAACAAGGTGGTTCATAGTCGTGGATCTGAAATCCTTTAACATGACTTATCTCCTAACAGAGATCTGGATTCCTAATAGGATCTGTTCTGGTGAAGAACATTGTAAGGCCTTAACCGGTCTGGTTGCTATTATGCAGATAGTAGACTTGTGAGTTTTACTCACCGTGGTTCATCATCATCATCATCATCATCCTTGATAAAAGTGGCTAGTGCCACTATATATATTATATTATGAAACAATAAATACAATATGCCAAAAAATAGATATCTAGCTCATATCCAAAAATCCATATGTATGAAAAAAAAAAATATTTTTTTTGATAGCTAAGACCATACATATATTAATTAGATTAATAACTTAATTCTGTTTTTTATACTTTCTTTTTTAATTAAAGTAATTTGATTAATAGTCTAAATAATACACTTTAGAAAGAAAATAAATTTAATCTCCCTTCCGTAACAAGGTAGCACTTAAAAGAGTGCTCTACAATATCCTGCTCTGCTCTATTCAAATTTTAAATTTTTGATCACTGCACATGGATTCTGTGGTGGGTGGGGGCCAGGTTCCACCATCTACAAATCCTCCTTCAGTGTGAAGGATTCTAGTTTGAATGTTGCTGAAGTGCCTGAGGACAATTCAATTTTGGTGGTCTCTTCTCCTTTGTGTGTGAACTTTGTTGCCTCCACTCAGGACGGTAATGATAGTGTTGATAACTCCAACAAGTTGGAGACATCAAATTCAAAGGGTGTGAATCCACAAGGGAACACACATCCTAATAGATGTGTTGGCCCACTTGTGTTCTACCCAATTGAAATTTTTTAAGTCGGGCCCCTCTAGCTATGTATCATGTCTCCATAGACTTTTTTCCTTTAAAGTTCTGTGTTAAATTCTAGTTAAGTGAAAAAGAACGTCTTTAAAACTCTCTGAACCATTGAAACCCCTTGAACTAGTTCAATCGGGCTCATAAGTTCAGTCGGGTTCATTTAGTTCAATCAGGTTCATAAGTTCAACCAGGTTCAAAATGGTTCAAAGTAGTTCAACAGGTTCCAAAAGTTCAAACAGTTCAGGGATGTTCAACATGTTCAATGAAGTTCAAAGGTTCAACGCACAACCAAAATGGAGAGGCAAAGCAATTAGTGGACAAATTTGGTCAACCAACAAAAGTTTGGAAGAGGAATATTGATTCACCATTTACTTAGGCAACAATTGATTATTTTTCTTAGAGGATTGTGAAAGAGTTAGCACGAAGAATGTTTATAAATTTCAATGTAGCCTGTAAATACAAATTTTCTGAGATAGCAAAATCAATCTCTGTGCAGGGGGTATATCTCTCACTTCAATCATTGGATCAAGCTGGATTTCGGATATGTTTTATGAAACCTATTTTTACAAGTTATCACCAAAGGAATTATGGAAATTCAATCTAGTCTGCAAGATACACTAACAAAATACAAGTCTAGAACAAAGAATATTTTCTGATTTTTGTGACAGAAAAACCATCATGTTGCGGGGGGCATATATTTTCATTGCACCGTTGGATTTTTCCCATTTTTTGATATGTTGTGCACAGACAAGTTGCACACGTTTCTACTGGAGAGATTAACCGAATTATTTTTTCTTCAAAAGATATGGTTGACTAAGTGAGGGTCTTTCCAAAGTGACCAACAACAACCAAGTTTCTTGTTTTCAAATATTAACAAGACACGACTTATATTTGTAACGATGGAGCCCAAAATTAATTCATAAATCTTATGTATTTTAAGTTATAATGTTTTCAGATGAAAACATTATGATTAAAAGCTACATTGAAGCCAAGAAAGTGTTGAAAGAATGGAGATAGTTATTTATATCCAGTTGTCAGCATATGATATGCTAGGATTCAGTTTTTGGAACTGAAAATGTCTCACTGAGAGGAAAAGAAGGATAAATATGCAAAAGAAAGGGGAAAAGAGGGTTCTTTTTTTCCAGCAGTCTGTGTGCTATAGGAAAGGGGGATAATTTCTATTTTCTGAATTGTAACAGGGCAAAGGAAGAGAGTATTAATATTTTCAGACATTATTTTGGGGGTACAGGGGTGATATGGACTTTGATCTGTTTATTTTGTGTTGAATGAAAAGGAGGGAATATATGTAAAGCTTTGAATTTAAGATATTTTTCCTTCTGATTGAGCCAATCTTTATGTTGTTTCAGCCCTCTTTTTATACAGTCTTGTGCAATCTATTTGTGTGAATGGTGATGATGAAAGCTTTGAATTTCATCTATGCATCTACTTGAAAATTATATTTAAAATCTTTCCTTTGTTATCTTTTAGTTAGAAGATCGAATAGATGGGTTTTGCATTGTCTATTTAATCTTTTCTTTTAGTTTTAAATCCAAAATTTATGTTCACAACATGGTGATGGGTGGATGTTAAAGTGCCTTTGTGTCTTTTGGTGAAAGACATAACTCATATTTAATTCCTTGCAAATTAAACGAAGGGAGTTGTACCTTCTCATCAAAATTCAGAGAGCACTTGTACATCTCCATTGCAAGTGACTCAACTGTTAGTTCTAGTTTGTTTTCCAACTTTTGGGCATCTAGGAGTCATTTGTGAAGGTATTTCAGGAGGACAAATCTATTCACTAACAGATTTTTGGCGACTCTATTGGGGATTTGAAGGTGAAGATTAGTGCTTTTATTTCTCCAAACTTTGAAATATCTCTGTGTATAAAGAGATTAGCGATTCTGTGTTTCAATTTAGAATTCTTTGGTAAAAGAATTTCAGTATATAATGGCTTTGGTTGCAGCTCAACCATGGGGGGCTCAAATTGGACCTTTTGCTTTGTCACAATATTCAGCCCTACTTAAACGATCAGGCGAATATCTTCCGAAGTTTTCTGGAGATAGAACTCAAGACCCAGATGATCATATTAAAGCAGTTATTGTTGCATGTGGGATTCTCGGAGTAAAAGAAGAGGATGTGTTTGTAACGCTATTTGTTGAAAGCCTTGTCGAAAATGCCGCTGAATGGTTTCAAAATTTGATAGAGGCATGCATTACTGGCTGGAATGATTTAAAGGTAAAATTTCTTGGAAGATTTCAGCTTGTCGTTGACACTTACAAATTGTTGTTGAATTTCTTTCAAATTCAGATGAAAAAGGATGAATCAATGAAAGATTTTGTTGATAGGTTTAATAGGTGTGTTGGTAAGATTCCTCAAGCTTGCCAACCAAATAAAAGTAATCAGCTATGTGTTTTTATTGCTGCATTACAAATTGAGATTAAATTCTTGTTGATATGTAAGAAATTGCAAAACTTGGAAGATGCACAAGAAGAGGCTATTAAGGTTGACGATGATATGTTTTTGAGTGGAATGAAGTACATTAATGAGTGCAGTGTGGAGATGCCACAATCAGAAATTTGTTTTCATAATCAGAATTTGAAACCCACAGAAAAGCTTCAGCAAAGGGAACTCGTATTGAAGGCAGCAAAACCAACATCATCCATCTCAAATCACCAGAATCTAACAGTCTTTAATGGTGAATATTTTTGTGCATGTCTTATGGCTGAAAATAGCTCTCATAGTATTGTAGGCATCTATCATTTGCATGTTGAGGAGGATGATTCTTTTGAAGGTGGAAATGATCACAATTCAAAATTAGAAAATTTAATATCATGTGTAAATGCATCTCCCGTTGAGCGAAAGTTTGGTAATGAAAAATTAGATGAAAGACTCTGGAAGATATTTCTTTTTCTGAATTTGATTCTTTTACATTTGAAGCTTCTAATGTGATTCCTACTAGTGGTCTTGATCAGGCAGACATGAAAGATCAGTATGGACAAGAAATGTGTATTGGTGATAAAGCAGGGAATATTTCTCATCTTAATGAGAAGACAAAATTTGAATCTTTTCAATTTGATTGCATGCAAGATAATGATGAATTTTTGCAGCCCAAATCATTGGAGACTCATGAAGGTATTGAAGCACAAACTAAGGAGAACTTATTTTCCCCCATTACAATATCATACACTCAAACTGAAATGGATGTATTTAAGTTTGATTGTAAAGATGAACTATTTGTTAGTCCTCCCATGATGGAATCCTTTTGCTTTGAAGATGGTGTTTTTAATACATCCTTTGAGAGTGAATATTCAGAGGACTCAAATTCAGTTTCAAATAACAATTTTGCAAATCACCCACATCATCTTGGAGAGAACTGTCATGGCGAAGGTTTATTGTATTTCTCCAAGACTCCTATGGAATACATGAGTGTTTTTAATACAAATCAGCCTATTCAATGTAATGCTAACATATTACAACCAGAAGTCTATAAAGAGGAGTGTTTCCTGATACCTAATGTGTTATTAAGAAAGCTTTCACAATATATTATTATTGGGTCTTCTATCACAGTGGTTGCAGGCTATCTAATGGGAATGATGCCCTTCACATTTCAGCCACTTTTCCGAATGGGTGGGTACTTCTCTCAACCGGTAAATGGTTTCACTTGAGCAACTACATGCTTCTCTTAAGATATGGGCGGTTTGCCCTATTCCTTGTAAATAATTTTTGTTGTGTTGTAGCTTTAGGTGTTTTGGTGTTGGTGTGTGTTTTCCCTACTCCCTTCCGTCGCCTACAAGTAGCTCCTTGTGCTCTGTTTCCCCTTGACTCTGTTGCCCAATGGTGCTAGGCACTGTTCTCAACCAGAGATTCTGAAAGTTCTCTGCATTTTGTATGAAAAAAGCGGCCCCCAGACAGAGCCAGTTGTTGGCCCACTTGTGGTCCACCCAATTGAAAATTTTTAAGTCGGGCCCGTCTAGTTGTGTATCATGTCTCCATAGACGTTTTTCCTTTAAATTTATGTGTTAAATTCCAGTTAAGTGAAAAAGAACGTCTTTAAAACTCTCTGAACCATTGAACCCCCTGGAACCAGTTCAATCGGGTTCATTCAGTTCAATCGGGTTCATAAGTTTAGTCGGGTTCATTTAGTTCAATCAGATTCATAAGTTTAACCAGGTTCAAAATGGTTTGAAGTAGTTCAATTGGTTCCAAAAGTTCAAACAGTTCAAGGATGTTCAACATGTTCAATGAAGTTCAAAGGTTCAATGCACAACCAAAATGGAGAGGCAAAGCAATCAGTGGACAAATTTGGTCAACCAACAAAAGTTTGGAAGAGGAATATTGATTCACCATTTACTCAAGCAGCAATTGATTATTTTTCTTAGAGGATTGTGAAAGAGTTAGCACGAAGAATGTTTATAAATTTCAATGTAGCCTGTAAATACAAATTTTCTGAGATAGCAAAATCAGTCTCTGTGCAGGGGGTATATCTCTCACTTCAATCATTGGATCAAGCAGGATTTCGGATATGTTTTATGAAACCTATTTTTACAAGTTCTCACCAAAGGAATTATAAAAATTCAATCTGGTTTGCAAGATACACTTAACAGAATACAAGTCTAGAACAAAGAATATTTTCTGATTTTTGTGACAGAAAAACCATCATGTTGCGGGGGGCATATATTTTCATTGCACCGTTGGATTTTTCCCATTTTTTGATATGTTGTGCACAAACAAGTTGCACACGTTTCTACTAGAGAGAATAACTGAATTATTTCTTCTTCAAAAGATATGGTTGACTGAGTGAGGGTCTTTCCAAAGTGACTAACAACAACCAAGTTTCTTGTTTTCAAATATTAACAAGACACGACTTATATTTGTAACGATGGAGCCCAAAATTAATTCATAAATCTTATGTATTTTAAGTTATAATGTTTTCAGATGAAAACATTACGATTAAAAACTACATTGAAGCCAAGAAAGTGTTAAAAGAATGAAGACAGTTATTTATATCCAGCTGTCAGCATATGATATGCCAGGATTCAGTTTTTGGAACTGAAAATGTCTCACCGAGAGGAAAAGAAGGATAAATATGCAAAAGAAAGGGGAAAAGAGGGTTCTTTTTTTCTAGCAGTCTGTGTGCTATAGGAAAGGGGGATAATTTCTATTTTCTGAATTGTAACAGGGCAAAGGAAGAGAGTATTAATATTTTCAGACATTATTTTGGGGGTACAGGGGTAATATGGACTTTGATCTATTTATTTTGTGTTGAAAGAAAAGGAGGGAATATATGTAAAGCTTTGAATTTAAGATATTTTTCCTTCTGATTGAGCCAATCTTTGTGTTGTTTCAGCCCTCTTTTTATACAGTCCTGTGTAATATGTTTTTGTGAATGGTGATGATGAAAGCTTTGAATTTCATCTGTGCATCTACCTGAAAATTATATTTAAAATCTTCCCTTTGTTATCTTTTAGTTAGAAGATCGAATAGATGGGCTTTGCATTGTCTATTTAATCTTTTCTTTTAGTTTTAAATCCAAAATTTGTGTTCACACCATGGTGATGGGTGGATGTTAAAGTGCCTTTGTGTCTTGTGGTGAAAGACATAACTCATATTTAATTCCTTGCAAATCAAACAAAGAGAGCTGTACCTTCTCATCAAAATTCAAAGAGCACTTGTACATCTCCATTGCAAGTGACTCAACTGTTGGTTCCAGTTTTTTTTCCAACTTTTGGGCATCTAGGAGTCATTTGCGAAGGTATTTCAGGAGGACAAATCTATTCACTAACAAGATGGAAGAATGCGCTTGTGGGTGAGGTGCATAATCAAATTGATTTTAATATAATCCCAAAATGCTAACAAATTGAAGATGAACTTGGTATTGTGCTTTCGGATTTAGTAGTGGACCAAGCTATTGCTTCAATGAAGGGCACTTTAGTTGGAAATTTTTTCTATTTCAGGCCCACTATTGAGATGGTTCAAAGTTGGGTATCCTTGAAATGGAAGCTGAAGGGCAGTGTTACTAGTAGTGTCATGCCTGGTGCTCTTTTTTTTTTCAAATTTACAATAGAGGAGGACTTATTTACGATTATTTCTATTTGTTAGGCCTATGGGAAGCACTAGACCTCTCTCTTTGTAGATGGAAACTTGGCTTTGACCCTGCTGCTAATTTGAATAAGAAAGATCCTGTGTGGGTTCATCTGTCGAGACTCCCTCTTGAGCTCTAGGATGAATAAATCTTTTGATGGATCAAAAAAACCTTTGGTCACTATGTTTCTATTAATGAGGTTTTAAGGCTAAGGTCCAAGTTAGTGTTTTTGTGTGTTGGTTAATGTAAACAAGATTCTCCCTAATTTTGTTACTCTATAATCTAAGTCGGGAAGATGGACTCAAGAAATTGTCTATGGGAATGCCAAGGTTTATTGTCAGAAATGTTCTAAGCCAGGGCACCTCATTTTTGAGTGTAAGGCCCAGTCTAAAAGGTCACTTAAATAGAAGGAAGTTGTTGTTGACCTAGAGGAAGTTGATAACCGAGGGCTGGGGTTTCTAAAGAATATGTTAGTGAGGGGTATGCATTTACTAAAGGGTTTCTAAAGATGATGGAAACCCCCAATAAGCCCCCTCTCGGGAGTCAAAAGTCCAATGTCATGATTGGTTCCCAGCTGGATGTTGAGATTCTGCCACCCCCTATTGGGTTGGATTCAGATGATGTGATGAATGTTGCAAAAGCTTAGGGACCCCTTGAAGAAGGATAGATCCCCTACCTAACTACTCCTCCTACTTATTTTGTTGCGACAGATGGCCCAGTGACTCTAGGGACCTATAAATCCAACAAAACAGTGGCCCCTTCCGCCCCCCCCGGTGGTTCTCCTCCCCCTTTAGATGTGGTGTAGACCTTCTCTTCTCCTAGTGCATCCTCTACCTATGGAACTTAGGTGAGTGATAATAGGTGGGTGATGTAGAAAACAAAGATGAGGAACAAGAAAATTGATGTCAGACCGAAAGTCAAGTTAGGGTGTCCATCCCAAAGGATGACTAGACATAAAGAAGTGGCAAGGGAAATCACCAATGGTAGGCAGAATACCCTAAATTCGTCAACTAGAATTAAAAAATGAAATTACTTTCATGGAACATGAGGGGCTTAAATATCTCCCAAAATAGTTGGCTCTTAGGGACTGCATTCTTGATAAATGAATTGATAGTTTTCTCCTTCAGGAAGCCAAGATGACAAATAGCTCTTTTTGTAATATTTCTTGAAACATATGTCTTGGTTCCTCGTATCATATTAGCAATGCAAATGGTGCCTCAGGGGGTGTGGTCACTATGTGGGAACCTTTGAAGTTGGATGGCATTTTTATCTCTTCCTCAACAATTTTTTTAATTGTTAAGTTCACTCTCCAATCTAATTCTTGACACTTAATCGATTTCTATGCGCCTAATACTAGGATGGGCCATATGGCCCTTTGGGATGAGATTTCTAATTTGATTTTCTAGGATCCTGACTCCCATTGGATAGTGGCTGGTGATTTCAACTCACCTCTATTTCTCTCTAAGAAATGTGAGGGCTTGATAGATTACTCAGACAACATGGATGACCTTGTTGGCTTCATTAGTAAAAGTAGATTGATGGATGTTGATTTAAGAGGGCAACTATTTACTTGATCCAATCATAGGAAGGGCAACCACCTTATCCAAGTTCATTTGGATAGATTATTAGTTTCAACCAACTGGGATATTGGATTTGACACCTCCCTCTATTCTCTTCCTCGAACTATCTCTGATCATAATCCTATCCTTTTGGAATGGTCCTGTAGACACCTAAAATTGTCCTGTCTAATTAAATAAATATTTTTATTTATTTAATTATTTTAAGCCTAATTCTTCTATTGATTAAATAAATATTTATATATTTAATTAATTCATTTATCCTCTTCTAGCCTTTTTCTTATTTAAATAAATACTTTTATATATTTAAGTAATCTCTTTCCTAAATTAAATAAATAATTGTTTATTTAATTGATCCCATTTCCCATTTCTTCTATTAATTAAATAAATCTTTATTTATTTAATTAATTCATTAGCCTTTTCTACCCATGACACATGTCATTCATCTCTTAATTCCTACATTACCTACCCTCTCATTATTTTCTTATTTTCTCTACCCACCCTTTAATCCTAGCCGACCATTTATCTTTTACACCTCTTAATCTTATCCCTCCATTTCTTACAATGTCTTCTATATAAGGAGATACTTCCTTCATTATCAACCCTCAACTACGCTTTCAAACTTTCATATGTGATCAAGCCTACTTACAACCACATTTCTGTTCTTTGTTGAGCTCTTGTGCAAACATAAAATCTGAGAGAAAATATATCAAGCAAGATCAATGGAGATAGGAAGAATGGAGATTCAAACCCTAGTGGACATGTGATGGTATAATCTTTTTGATTTTGTTGATTTGCATTGTCTTAGGTAATCTTCATATGTTATGGTGGATGTTTGTTGTTGTTAGGCTAGGGTTTTGTGGTTGAATCTATTTCAGTCTTTCAATATTGTTGTTTCCATTATTCACTTTTTACCATAAACATTTTGGCATGCCCAGTGGGACTCTTGTCCTTTTTGCATTTAACATCTTTTGTTGCATATTTTGTGTTTTTGAAGTTGAAGATCTAACATTTTCTGACAACATATTGAGTTTTCGCGTCTGCATCTTCTTGAATCGTGTTTTTGTTTTTCTGTCACATTTGTGTTTCCGATAATTTTACATTTTTTCTAGATTGCAGAATTTGTGTTGCCGAACTGTATTTGTGATCATTTTAACTGCATCTATGTCTTGAAATCGCGGCTATGTCCCGGGATCGCGTCTTTGGGGTTTATAGTTGCGTCTGTGTGGCAGAATCACGTCTGTGTGGAATATAATCGTGTCTGTGTTCGGTTTTGCAGTTTTTCGATCTTTGTTTCATCATTCAGGGTTTCATTTCGTCATTTTTTATTTTAGATCTAGTTTATTCAAGCTAATATCTTGTGATCTAGCTAACAAATTGGTGCAGCTTGTCTTTGAAGCGAATCGCATTGTCGAAGGCCCCTATTTCACTGTGTCTTTTGGATCTAAAATTTACCTAACTTGTTTGCTTGCAGGAAGGGGTAATCATTTGAAACAACCCAAACTACTAAAAAATCTTTGTTGCGTGATCTTGACAAGGGTTTTCTTTTTATTTTCATTGTATGCCTTATTTTCATAGATTAGAAAACACTTCAATTGGTGCACTAAAATTGAACCAATGTCTTTTGTGTCTTGGAAAATAGGCTCTTTTGTGTTTATCTTTAGAGGGCTTTCCTCCCTGTGTGGTCATTAGTACTACTAGTGAGGAGGGAACGACCCAAGTGGTAGTGAGGAAAACCCACCTCTTCCAAACCATTATAAATAATTGTACCCATAGTGAAAGCATGGGTAACATGTGTTTATTAGTTCATATTGACACTATGTCTCCCCATAAACCCGTTTGATCAAATTTATTTGATCAATAGTAGGGTGTAACCCGTACCGACTGGGAGTCTTTTGTATTTATAGAGCTGAAACTACTGCATGTATGGCCACACGAGCGGATGCCCTTACTAGAACCTTTTTGTTTTAGAAATCCAAAATCCTTGTAGTTGTTGGGGCAGGAGGTCGGACCTCTGGAGTGGCCCACACACATATGGTTCTTAGTAGAGATACAAAGTGTGCCACAGGGAGTTTTCATGGGGACTGGTGCTTGGCTGTCCTAGAGAAGTGAGTGCTGAGGGTGGAGCCAGTGGGGTCAAGCATCTAAGTATCCGCTTTGAATAGCGTATCCTTGGGAGAAACCCCAGGCAAGATCAACAATTGTTGTCCTGGCCAACCCTAGGAATTGTGCTTGTCTTCTTTTAAACATTCAAACATTCAAGATCAAACATCAAAACATTGTGTCTTTTGTGTCTTCAAGTGTATGCAATTTTTTTTTACATCAAACAACACACTTTTTTTTGAGTCATTTTGAGTCCAAACACTTGCAAACATAGAGTCCTCATCAACATTGTGTCCTCTTGTCATGAAAATGGTCAAAAAATTCAGATTTGGTCACAACAACAACTTTACAAATTGGAAAAATTGCACTCGGATTCTAGAAACACGTCTGTGTCTGACAGAAACACGTCTATATCCTGTAACCGCGTCTATGTCAGACATAAATGTGTCTGCGTTATCATAGCAAATTGTATTTAAAAAATTCTCAGAAACACGTCTGTGCAGTGTCTAATCATGTTTGTGTTGGGTAGCCGCATCTGTGAGGTATACAGGCACGTCTATTTCAGTATTGGAAAAAAAATTTACAGTCCAACAAAAAAGAGCAAACAGTTTCAGAATTCTTGAGCTTCCTAGGTTATTTCTCTGGGTTTTCATCTAGCATTCAACCTATTTCTGGGTCTCACAAAGTTCATCATTTCCTTACACCTTGCATTACATTCACATTTGTCTAAAATTGAGTCAAAAGGTCACTTGCTTGTCCTCGACCTACTTTGTCAACAAAATACATACAACAATATTTTGCTAAGTGGTCCCTCATCAAGGTCTATCACCTTTGGGTCTCATTTGGTTTTACTTGGAGTCAAGGTCAACTTACCTCATTAAGAGATCTATCATCTCTTTGGAACTCTACTACATACATACTTGGTCTTACACTTTGGACATTGCAAGTACACCTCAAATTTATTTACATTCCATTCAACTCTTGGTCTTCCATACTCTTTCCATTTTCATCTAGTCGCACACATCTTGGTCAAGCCCTAGTTCATGGTTGAAACCCGTTCCCAAAAATATAGGAGGGAAGCTCAAGAGGCTCAAGAGTCCGCAAACATGAGTGGCTATGAGTATGACAATGATATCTTTTTCAATTCTGATCATACCACATTACCTGACATGGACATCTATAGAAACATTCAGAATGTTGAGAACATGGATGATACAAACAACAATGATCCACAAAATGATAATGTTGACAACATTTCAGTACACTTAGCAAAAGTGGAAGAAACTATCGTGAATCCCCATTTTAATAGATTGGTTGAAGAGATCATGAGAAGAGATAGACAATATTTCTTACAAGTGATGCCACACAGTGGAGCTAAGATACCTCATGATTTTTGACATGTCCCAAATAGTGGAGAATCAACCTACTCAGGAAATTCAACTCAACATGGATCAAAGGAGACCTAATAGTGGAGGTACTAGAGGACCCCATTTTGTGCTTGAGTCACCATCATCCTTGTTTCAAAAACCTGAGATCCCCAATACACATGGTCAAGCTTATGATACTCACGAAAGAACATCTCATGAACAACTCCATCTACGTAGACCTTTATGGAAGTCTTATGCAGATAAATACACTCAATCGCATACCAATGCTAAGGACCAACCTCAAAAGCAATTGGATATTCAGTGGCATGCTCAAACTTTGGACACAAGGAAATCCCATGTCAAATTTGGGGGCAATACACAAGAGAAAACTCATGAAATGCCTTATGAACCTATATCAAGTGGTCCCTACATGCATTATCCTTATAGACCTCCTCCATATGAACATGCTTATGATCAATACCATCCATATATGAACTATCCTCCTCCTCCACCTGGTGGCTCAGGCATGGGATATGGTTCAAGAAGTCGGTCTCCACCTAAAAACAATTTGGAACAATAGATAAAGGACTTACAAAATAAGATGGAGGACATCAATACACCAAAACTAGCTTACACAATGAGAGATATATGTCCCTATCCATTTTATAGAAGCATTCCAATGCCTCCATTTCCTACACATTTTGTAACACCAAAGTTTGATAAATATAGAGGCAAAGGGGACCCTAAGGCACATATAAGACAATTTTTCACAACTTGCATTGAGATAGCAGCAGAAGAAACATACTTGATGAGATTGTTCCCACAAAGCTTAGGTGAACAAGATATGGAATGGTTCTCCCAACTTCCACCTAGAATTAAGTCATGGGGTGATCTAGCAGAAGATTTCATACAACATTTCTCATATAACATAGAGATAGACATATCAGTTACCACTTTGTGCAATACCAAACAGAAAGATGGTGAGTCATTTTCATCATTCTTACATAGATGGAGGAATTTAGCTAGCAGATGCTCTTGCGAAATTCCAAAAAAACAAATGGTAGAGATGCTTACACAAAATGTCAACAAAGAAATTGGTTATGACTTGAGAAAATCTTGTTTTTCCATGTTCAAGGACATCATTGAGAAAGGCTTAGCAATAAAGAAGGTCTTAATTGAGAAAGGAATCATAAAGATATTCAAAGAAAATAAAGAGGATTGTAAAGGAAGGGACAGGCCACGATTTTGGAACATGAACAAGAACACAGTAAATGATGGCGTTGTTGATGCTAACACAGTGAGACCAAAAATCATTCTTTCAGGATCAAGTTCTTCTACAAACAACCAAGTAAATACTCAAGCAACTTCAAAACCATGAAGGAAATACACCCCATTGGGAGAACCACTTGAGTCAGCTTTTAGGAAGCTAGTGGCAAACAAGATAATAACAATTCTAGACAATCCTCCATATGAACAAAAAGTTAAACCAAATTGGTGGAATGATGATGAGTACTGCGAATATCACAAGAGCAAGGGACATAAAACAAGAAATTGCCATCGCTTGAAGAACATTATACAAGATCTTATTGATAGAGGTGACGTTGAGATCAAGGGACATACATCCAATCAAGAACATGATATGTTTAAGGAACTATTCCCTAAACATGACAAGGGAAAATTCAAAGCTACAAATGAGAAAGCTAACTATACCAAAGTGTCCTATGATTATGATTCAACCGTTAACCACATTTCAATGGACAACTATATTTATACTATTATCATAAAGGACAAAATGCCTGAAAGTTCCTCTCAAAGAGCCAAAGTTCTCCTAAAAGGCATTGGACCTTCTTCTAAATCTACCTCTGAATGTAATGTCACAACTCGTTGAGGTAAGGTCACCCTGCAAGGTGCTCTAGCTAAAACCAACGCTTTCTCATTGACCAAATCTGAGTACGACCTAGTAGAACAGTTAGGGAAGACACCCATGCTTATCTCAATCCTAGAACTATTTTGTATCTCTCCTTCGCATAAATCCATACTTGAAAAAGTCCTAAGAGAGACCTCTGTACCCACTGATCTGAATGAGGACCAGTTTCAAGCCATGGTGGGATACCTTTCCATTCCACATTCCCTTACATTCACCAAAGCTGATGACGCCTCCGTAAGCCAACCACATAATGCACCTTTACATATTGAAGCCTTCCTACACAAGCATCAAATAAAACGAGTCTTGATAGATGGCGGAGTAGGTCTGAACATTTGTACATTGAACACTATTAAACAATTGGGATATTCTAAAAAAGCTATGAATTCTACACATGCAATCACTATTAAAGCATATGATGATGAAGAATGCTTATCCAAGGGTATAGTCACCTTACCTCTCAGAGTTGGACCAGTTACGAAGAATGTGGTTTGTCAAGTCCTTGATCTAGAGCTCACATACAACATATTGCTAGGACGTCCATGGATTTATGAAATGAGAGTTATTCCCTCAACATATCATCGATGGATTAAGTTCCCACACAATGGAGTTGAAGTGACCGTCAAAGTTGATCCAAACCCATTCATATATTGCAACAATTTGTGACCTAGATCAGAAATAACAATCCCAATCAATCGAGAGGTTGTTCCTTCATCAACATATGTTGATCCAGAATCCTTGAAGGCTTTTACATCAAAACAAGCAGAGATCAAAGAAAATTTCAAGAATAAAGACATGGGATGTGGTGAGTATATATTTCATGTTGATCAACTCCCACTATCTCCTAAGACATTTAGTCGACAAGAGAAACCTACAAACAAGTTTCAATGCCAAGGAATTGGGTATGAACCACCTAGTGTTGTGGCTACTAAGTCAAAATGCAAATCTCTTCTAGTGGTGCAAGCAACTCTTGATATCAATAGTCCTAAGAGTGGTTTCGACAAAGAATCTATTGAGCATATCGCCAGCCCTCTTAAGAAATCACATAGCTCTACCATTTCATCCACTCATTCCATTTCCACTCCTCTCCCAGACTTGGATCAACAAGAATTACAAAAGCGCTTACTCATTGAGGATCACAAATCAAGCTTTGAAAAGAAAAATCTAAAAGTCAAAAATAAAGAAAAGTCCTTTGGTCCAAATCAAAATCAAAAGCTATTGGACTCTGAAAAAATCAAAGTCAAGGACAAAAATCCTATGAAAAAGCAAGAACAAGAGATGATCTCCCCTAATATCAAAATAACTGGGGGCAAAAGTTCTAAAATTTCAAATCAAAAAGCATACTTGTTGATCCTAAGTCTCCATCATGTCATGATACTTTCACTTCCTTTCACAATCATAAGCCTTCATCACTCATCCACTTGTTTCACACATCCATCCCCTTTTGGTGGTACATCATGGACCTTTAATAGAGCTTCCTCAAAGGACTTTGTTATCAGAGATGCCCAAAATTCTTTAGGTGACACGCATACGGGCCTGTGTTGTCCACACGTTAGTGATTCTATCTTAGTTCCTTTATCAAGGAAGACAGTCACTCGAGCTACACATAATTCAGTCAAGGAGTGATGCAACTACAATCATAAGGTAAAATATCGCACATTTGAGGTGAGTGACTTAGTTCTCAGAGAAAATCCTAAAAATCAGCAAGACAAAGAGAAGAAAGGCAAGTTGGAACCAAATTGGCTTGGTCCTTATGTCATCACAACAATCTATGGGTCAGGTGCATATCATCTTTTGACCCCAGATGGAGAACCTTTGGAATATCCAATCAACAAATTGCACCTTTGCAGGTTTTACACATAGCTCTTCAACATATCTTAATTCAAAAATACAAAAAAAAAAAATCAAAAAATATAAAAAACAATCATAAAAATAAAAAATCGTTACTTGGTGAAAAATTGACAAACAGGCGCGTTGTGACAACAAAATTGAAAATATAAAAAGTAAAGAGAAATAAATTCATCCAACGGTGAAAACCACTTCGGTGGTGCCCTGGGCAAGTACCATAGTGAAAACTGGGTCACCGATGCCATGGGTAGAGACATTGCTCCTCTCTCCTTTAGGATTCAATCTCATCCTTTCACTTTGCACACACTCACAACCTATCCATCCATAATAAGCTTACCCATTACCATCATGGCTTGTTATTGATCTACCTAAGATTGGTTAGCCATTCATAATAATCTTTTCTTTTCACCCCTTCCCATCCATAATAAATCAGCTCCTATCTGTAGCTAAGGAAAATCCTAAGTCTAGTGATGGGTGTGGAACTAAGAGCATCACATGTTTGGAGGAGTACAGTTTCTTCCAATTTTCTTCAGTCTATCCGCACACAATCCACAATAAAGCAACACTTGCATCACAGATCCACAATAAAGTTCCATCTTCTCTGCAATAAAGTATCAGTTTCATGGATTGAGTCAGTTTCAGATGAGACACAAGCAACAATGCGCTTCAACAAATCAAATCTTTTAACAAACTTAGACAATATTATGGTTTAGTGCTATCTATTATTTTGTAAATGAAAACATTGTGACCACAATCAAATAAGACTTATACAAGTGACAAGAGACACTAAACTTGAGGATTACAGTAGATGTTGGTGTCAAGTCTTGGTTTTCTTTTGATTTTATCTTTTGGTGACATGTCTTTTATCTTTTCTGGGATGTCTCTAACTAGAGATTTTATCTTCAGAATGTCTTTGACTAGAAATGCAAGGATGGGGCATCGTCACCTAGTTTTATTTGCTGTCTGTGGATTGTCTATTAGTAATGCTATGACTTGTCCAAGGATATGAGGACACTGAGAGTCTAGTATAAACTGGGGCATTCTTTGTTTGCGACTGTCTGATCTACATGAAAACAGGTACAATGACTTTCTGGGTCGAACATATACCTCAATTTTCATATCCTATTTGTCATAATAAATCTCAATGATGATAAAGCACAAGAAGCTCTTTTACTTCCATATCTTGTATCTTCCATCCCCCTTTCTTGGTTGACCTCCATCATCCTTCTAGAGTTCGTGTATCCCGCTATCACATGATTGAGTATAATGACATGCCAAAAATATTTACACTTCATGTTGTTTGCACCTGCATTACCACATATTAGCATTTCATACATGCATATAGATATCACACTCACACCACATCCTGCACACAACAAATGTTAGCACATTTTACATTCTCATCATGTAAAACAATTATTTGCATAATCATATTCATCTGCATTTCATACATTGACATTTACATCATGCATAACATATTAAAAACATAAAAGAACAAAAATATATTGCATTTCATCATGTACATATTTGCATCCATACCATACGCATCACATAGAAACATGCATCACATAGAAGCAACATCACATAGGTACACATGCATATAGCTGCCGCAAGGATGAATCATCTCATATATATATATATCTCAAAATCATAAGTGTCATGATACAATGATGTCAAAATCATATGGCTACATTCACCTGAAGGTATCTACATCATCATACAAAAATGGTACACAAACTGATACATAGGGAGCCCTCTAAGGCTATGATGAACTCCCTCCCTAAGAGATAGCTGACCTCAACCTCGACGGAGTCTGAGCCCTGGAAGTCCCCGCCTTAGGATCATCTCTCATGCCCCCTCTATCTGGTGGTGGTGGAGGACCCATGACCCCACCACTAGACGCCTGTCTCTTGTCTCTCCCTCCAGTGGTCATCGTATTCCATGATGGTCTCTAAAAGATCCTAGCTCGCTGATCTGGTGGCACAACTCCATAATACAAATCTCTCTAGTAGGCTATCTCTTCCCCTACCCATAGAACATAGGTGTATCCCGCCCCTGTTTCCTCTGCTGCCTGCCTACTTGCCCTCAGTGTTGTCTCAAACTCCATGTAACACTGGATAACCTGATCTCTCTCCTACTTAGTGTCCCTCAGCTATCTCCTGAGCCTAGCCCCATCTCGCTCCAGATCCTGGATCTCATCTCCCTGTCCCTAGCAGATCTCCCTCAAGGATAGTAGCTCATCCTCCTCCTCTCCTCCCACCTCCCCTTGTCCTTCTAGGTGCTCCTGTGGCTATCGTTGTCCCTGTCCCTATCCTTGTCCCTGTACTTGTCTGGGAACCTGTGTTGCTGGCACCTGTAAAGGCAATCCACCTCTACCCCTGACTACAGGAGTGTGCCTCTCCTCTCTGCCATCTCTCCTTTGAGCCACCCTCCTCTCTTCTACTGCCGCTCGCCTCCTCCATCGACCTCTGCCTCCACCATCCCCACTATCATCTCCACCATCTCCATCATCCCCGTCTATCGGCTCCCCTGGATCTGTCAGCCGTGGAAACAAATGTTCTACCCAATATGAATTGTACTCCACATCCATCTCTGCGTCCTCCACATCTGCCCAAATGTCCCAAGGCATGGGAACCATCTCCAACATCCGTGTCACCACCTAATCATAAGACAATAACGAACCTAAATGCACCTAATCCCTCACTGTCTGTGCATACATCCTTGAACCCCGTGGCATCTGTTATCTCCTACGGAACTGCCTGCATACTGTGTCTATCAACTGTCGCTCAATAACATATGGTGTCCGCCCAATCAGATACCTACTCCTGAATACGTATGGCAGCTCCATTGCATCATCCTACCACTCCTCACAATCTTGATAAGGCCTCCATACTACATTGTCTACCTCATCAATCAATTGACGCCAATACTCTAGCCTCCCAATCTGTGGCTGAGAAGTAATCATATCATACAGGTGCACATAACTACACCCATGTCCCCTACCTCTAAAGTGTATCGGATGTGTAACCAAAAGATGCTCATATGCCCATACCTGCAGCAATGCCACTCCACACTCCAATCTCATTGATCCATGATATACAAACTGATGCAACTTATAATACAAGTGTGCCAGTAGAAATGACCCCCATGCAAACCTAGTGTGCTCCGTCACCAATGTCTCCAGAGTCCTCCACCATCCCATAGCCAACCCTTGTGTTGCCCTTTCTGGACAGAGGAACCCACTGATAACTCCTACCAGTAGAGCCAATCCTATAGCTGTCATAGTATCCCAAGCCACATGTCCTCATCTCTAGTCCTGGATCTTGAAACACTCATCTCAGTGCATCCTTGTCTCCCTCTCGATTGTAAGGAACCAACTCCCCATCGATCGGTATCCTCGGTATCTTGTACACATCCTCTAAGGTGACTGTCATCTCACCCATTGACAAATGAAACATGCATATCTCTGAGCGTCATCTCTCAGCTAATGCAGCAGCAACCCCATGTTCACCCGAAACTTAGGCATATACATAATGTATCGCAAGCCCATGGCCTCCACTGCCGCGCTATCCTCAAATGTTAGCTCTGCTCGTAACCCCTGAGTCGAAGGGAATCTCTCTCGTGACTCCAGCATAGGCAGGTCTTCCTGCAGTCAAGAAAATCAAATGTGTCAATCCTAGGAGTACTCCTTATTCATCATAAATTGTTGCTCTTTTTATCCTAGTGCTTATATCTATCATATGGCACTCTATTCTAATAGTACTCCCTGTTCATCACAAAGTGCTGCTTTTTTATCCTAGTGCTTATATTTATCATATGGAACTCTGTCTTAGTAGTACTCCATGTTCATCACAAAGTGTTGCTTTTATCTTATCTTGTAGGGCACCTACTTGAGTGTATCCTCTTCGTAGCTTATCCAATTGACAATGTACGTTCTATCACAAAATTGTCAATTTTAGCCTAATCTAATTAACAACATATGTTCTATCACAAAATTATCAATTTATATGGTACTCCCTGTTCATCACAAAGTGTCTCGCTCTATCCTATCCTAGGGCCTCTGCTTGAGTGTATCCTCTCGAGTAGTTTCTTGATTGGCAATGTATGTTCTATCATAGAATTGTCAATCCTAGCCCTATCTATTATCCTAGTCTTCCCTAGAGGACCTGTTTGAGTGTATCTTCTCAACAACTTATCCAATCGACAACGTATGTTTATCACAAAACTGTCAATTCGACCTTGAAGACATAAATGTGCATTCATGACACAAACACACTTACATACTTCACAAACATTTTTGCATTTCACAGACATGCCTGAAACACATAGACGTGCCTGCCTTGCATAGACGCGCTTGCATTTTGCAAATGCACTCACATTTGACATAGACGCCTTTGAAACCATAGATGCGTTTACACTCGAGACAGACGTGCCTAACCTACCTAGATGCGCCTGGCACCAACGAATTGATATTTTTCTCCTTCAGGAAGTCAAGATGACAGATAGCTCTTTTTATAGTATTGCTAGAAACATATGGCTTGGTTCCTCGTATCATATTAGCAATGCAAATGGTGCCTCAGGGGGTGTGGTCACTATGTGGGATCCTTGAAGTTGGATGGCATTTTTATATCTTCCTCAACCATTTTTTTAACTGTTAAGTTCACTCTCCAATCTAATTCTTGACACTTAATCGATTTCTATGCGCCTAATACTAGGATAGGCCGTATACTAGGATGGCCCTTTGGGATGAGATTTCTAATTTGATTTTCTAGGATCTCGACTCCCATTGGATGGTGGCTGGTGATTTCAACTCACCTTTGTTTCCCTCTAAGAAATGTAGGGGCTTGATAGATTACTCGGACAACATGGATGACCTTGTTGTCTTAATTAATAAAAATAGATTGATGGATGTTGATTTAAGAGGGCAACTATTTACTTGGTCCAATCATAGGAAGGGCAACCACCTTATCCAAGTTCATTTGGATAGATTTTTAGTTTCAACCAACTGGGATATTGGATTTGATGCCTCCCTCTATGCTCTTCCTCGAACTATCTCTGATCATAATCCTATCCTTTTGGAATGGTCCTGTAGACACCTAAAATTGTCCTATCTAATTAAATAAATATTTTTATTTATTTAATTATTTTAAGCCTAATTCTTCTATTGATTAAATAAATATTTATTTATTTATTTAATTAATTTATCCTCTTCTAGCCTTTTTCTTATTTAAATAAATACTTTTATTTATTTAAATAATCTCTTTCCTAAATTAAATAAATACTTATCTATTTAATTGATCCCATTTCCCATTTCCTCTATTAATTAAATAAATCTTTATTTATTTAATTAATTCATTAGCCTTTTCTACCCATGACACGTGTCATTCATCTCTTAATTCCTACATTACCTACCCTCTCATTATTTTCCTTTTTTCTCTACCTACCCTTTAATCCTAGCCGACCATTTATCTTTTACACCTCTTAATCTTATCCCTCCATTTCCTACAGTGTCTTCTATATAAGGAGATACTTCTTTCATTATCAACCCTCAACTACGCTTTCAACTTTCATATGTGATCAAGGCTACTTACAACCACATTTCTGTTCTTTGTTGAGCTCTTGTGCACACATAAAATCTGAGAGAAAATATATCAAGCAAAATCAATGGAGATAGGAAGAATGGAGATTCAAACCCTAGTGGACATGTGATGGTATATTTTTTTTAATTTTGTTGATATGCATTGTCTTAGGTAATCTTCATATGTTATGGTGGATCTTTGTTGTTGTTAGGCTAGGGTTTTGTGGTTGAATCTATTTTAGTCTTTCAATATTGTTGTTCCATTTTTACCATAAACAGGTCCAATAAGCCTTTTAGCGGTAGAGTCCTTTTCCGCTATGAAATCATGTGGACAACACATCCTGAATTTAGGGATTGCATCAAGAAATGGTGGAGCACCCCAATACATGGAACTCCTATGTATAGAATTTCCAAAAACTTGACCTTATAAGGAAAAATGTGAAAGAATGAAATCAGATTACATTTGGTAACATTTTTTTATAAGAAGAAAGAGATCAATGCCAGGTTGATTGCTATTCAGGAAAAAATGGCCAATGGGGTTCTCTTAGAAGCAACCCATAGGATTGAGAAGGACCTGAGAGAGAAATGGAAGGATATCTTGAAACAAGAGGAAATTCACTGGAAGCAAAAATCTAGAATCTAGTGGTTAAGGGAGGGAGATAGGAATTTGGCCTTTTTTCGTAAATCAACAAGTAAACATATATTGCTCAGGTATCCCCTCACAACTTTATCAGGATCATTGATAACCGGTTGTCGGGGCCGATTCTAGGATTTCTCTTAGTTTATCCAATTCCACTATTCTCATTTGTGTCCTTTAAGATGTTTGTAGGGGTTCCTTATAGCTCCGTTTTTTCTTTCTCCTTCTGAGCAAGGATATAGGGTTTTCTTCTTGGTTCTTTCCCTATTGAGCTCTTGAATAAGTTTTCTTATATATATATATGTGGATTGATACTTTCGCCAAAAAAAATAAAACAAGTAAAGATATATGAAGGAACTTAATTCTAAGTCTCAGGGACGAGTCTGACTATGAAATTAAGGAGGAATCCTATCTCGACATCATGGTTTTGAATTTTTTTTGCAATGCTTTTAAAATGATAATAGGGCTAGGAACTTGCTTCTAGAGGACCAACTCCTGCATTGTCTTCCTACTACCTTAAGTGATGCTGATAATGCTCTATTATTGACCCCAATTACTGATGATGAGGTTAGGAGTGTTGTTTCCTTTATGGGTGCTTACAAAGGCCCAAGTCCTGATGGTTTCCCCTCATCCTTTTTTCATGAGTTTTTGGACATTGTCATCTTTGATGCGATCATGTCTGCCAAGGACTTCTTCATAATGGGTAAGGTCTAAAAAATATCAATAACACTTTGTTGCTTTCATTCCAAAAATTCAAGAGCCCTCGAGGCTATCTATACTAACACCGTTTACAATTTTTTTTCCAAAATTTTGGTTAATAGAATCAAGCCTTTCCTGGATGGATTCATGAACTGCAACTAGGAGGGACTCGTTCCTAAAAGACAAATTATTGATGCGATAGTCACTACTCATGAAATTATCCATTCTATGAATAAGTGCCACCTATCAGGGATGCTTCTTAAGCTTGATATTTCTAAGGCATATGATACTGTTAACTAGGATTTTCTGCTTTAAGTCTTAACAAAGTTGGTATTTGGGTATAAGTGTGCGATGAAAAATATGTGTAAATACGAAGGATTAAAAGACACGCTAAATAACCAATAAAACACAATTTAACATCATACACCTCAATATTTGAATGATAAAATCAAAACAAGCATAAAATGATAGCACAAATGCAAACCAAAATGTCTGCTTTGATTTGATTATTCCTCAATTTTATGTGTGCTCAATGACATCTTTAGATGCTCAATATTGGTCTATGATGTTGATGCAAATGATGATGGATGATGGATGGCAAAAAAATGAAGTGTAAGTTGAGTAGTGATTCGGTAGAGTAATGATGCAATTGAGTGAAAGTGGATCATTTTGGCATTATGACGATATGATGTATGAAAAGTGAATGAAATGCATAGAAAAGGGAGGGTTTAAATAGGATTTGGGAGGAAGGTGAAGGGCTCTTAAAATGCAACACTTGTCATCAAGGAGGACAAGTGGCACTCCTAAAGATGCCATGTGGAATAAGATTCCACACTTATCCTCAAGCGGGAAGACAATTGTCCCAAAGGAGGGACACATGTCTTGGGGAGGAGTGACATGTGTATTCAAGGATACATGTCTTTTTGGGGAGTAACCACCCAAAAATGGGGAATATCTTTTATTTAAAATAAAAGATATTTGGGAATGTGCACACATGTGTGAGGGGAGATGGTTAGGATAGGATAGGATAAGGTTAGTTTGGGAGGATAGGGTTGGTTAGAACCCATGGGTTAGAATAGGGGTTAAGTTAGATGGGGGGTTAGGCTAGGTAGTTAAAAGTTATGAGACATGTGATCATAAAGGAATATTTGAATTTAATTAATTCAAATAAGGGGATGGAAAAGGGGAGAATTAATTAATCAAAGGGATTGGAAAGGGGTTGGTGAATTAATTGAATTAATTAATTAAAGGGATTGGAAAGGGGAGATTAATTAATTAATTCAATTAATTAATTGACTAATGGGGTATGGATTCATTTAATTAATTTAGAAAAAAGGGATACTTGATCTTAATTAAATAACATGAATTATTCAACTAATACAAGGGAATTAGGAGATCTGATCTAATTAAATTAATCAACAAAATTTAAGTGTCTACAATAAGCTGGTTGGCTTAACCAGGGAGTGTGTTACTACTGTAAAATATGAAGTGTTAGTGAATGGTATTCCAAGAGGATCCTTTGGAGCTGCAAGAGGTATTCGATAAGGGGACCCTTATCCCCTTATCTCTTCATCATGTTGGTAGAGGTTCTGGGGAGGAAATCTCTAAGTCTTATCAACAATGGTCGACTTCAAGGGGTCAAGCCTACCTCTTCTCTACTACCGGCAGTCGTGCAGCAGTTTGTGGATGATACAATCCTATTTGTGGCTACATCTGTGGTGGAGGAAAGGGAGTGGAAGAAATTTATTAACCAACAGACAGAGGCCTTAGGAAAATTCATTAACTACAATGAAAGTAGTATTTGCTTCTTCAACACTCTAATTAATCTTCAAGACAAAATTAGGTCCATGCTTGGTTGCCAGAGTGCTATCCTCCTGGGGGTCTACTAGGGGTTACCACTCATGGTGAAGGAGGTCTCCAATTCCTCTTGGAACATGATTTTGGAAAGATTACAAAAGAAACTGGCTGGTTGGAAGGGCAAGCTTCTGAGTAGTTCAAGGAAACTCTAATTGCTTGAGACAAGGCATCCCTGTCTACTTCCTATCCTTGTTTAAGATTTTGGGTTCCATGGCAATAAAACTTGAAAGGATTCAAAAGACCTTCTTATGGATGGGTGGAGGAAAAAAAGAGATTGGCCCTAGTTAGTTGGTACAATTTTTGTTGCCCCAAATATATGGGGGGATTGAGGATCAAGAGAATCCCTTTTCTTAATATAGTGTTGATGGCAAAAATTGCCTAGAAGCTAGCCCAAAATAATGTTGATTGGTGCAGAATAATGTGTGCCAAGTATCTTAATCAGGAGAGTTTTTGTAAAACTCTTTCAATTCAGGGGCTTCTGAGTGGTTCTAAGGTTTGGGATAATATCCTCAAATGCATAAACATCATCCAATCGGGTTTATTATGGTTGATGGGGAGAGGGAATAATATCCATTTTTGTGAGGATACTTGGTTGGGTGATAAACTCTAGCTCTGTATAACTCTTTTAAGCACATCTGTGATAATGCTTAGGCTATTTTTGGACATCAGGTTATGGATTAAATATCCCCTGCTAACTCTTGGATGAAAATTTCAGAATGTTTCCCTAACCAACCCCTTATGCTGCAAATAGCCAGGGAGCTACTAAATTTGCTCAAAAATTCTAGAATTTCTCTCTTTTAGAGAGAGGACAAATTCATATGCTTGTTGAACCTTGCAGGTGAGTTTATAGTTAAATTCAATTATCTTTTCTTACTAAAAGACAATAGCCCCTTGGGGCATTGGACAAAGGTCTGGAATCAACATCTTATTTTAAAGATAAATTTCTTTTGGTGGACAACCCTCCATAACAAAATCCTCACCCAAGATAACCTTTCCAAAAGGGGCTTTCAATTTCTAAATTGTTTTGTTCTTTGTAAATAGGGAGAGGAAAGCCCTTCCCATCTTTTAATACATTGATCCTTCTCCAGAGCCCTATGGGGCTTAGTGTTGCAAAAGCTAGACTTTCCTTGGGTTATGAATTGCGATCTTCAATAATTTGTTCTAGCTTGGCATGATCCCTCCTACAATCCTCTAATTAAACTATTATGGAGACTTATCTCACCCCATATTTGCTAGAGCATTTGGAAATAGAGAAATAATAAAATGTTTTCATGATATGGAAAATTCTATTGAATTTGTTTTTAGGACATTTTCCAAACTCCTCCTGGAAAACCTCTCTACCATATCCCACCCCTTCTCTTCATTCCCGCCTTCAAGGCTAATAGTATAATTTTTTTATGCTGGGGCCTTATTCCTTCCTATGATAATTTTCATAATTCAAAAATAATGTTGAGAAGAAACACTAAATGGACCCCTCCTAAGTTGGGATGGTGCAAGTTGAACTTTGATGGTTTTGTGAGATAGTCTCTAGGGGAGGTGGATGCGGGGCGAGTTATAAGATTGCACATAGGGGACCTGGTGGCAACTTATGTGGGGAATTTGAAAAGTAATACAAATAATCAAGATGGAGGAATAGCTTTATTACGGGGACTCAAAGTCACCCTATCAATTGGACTAAACAATTTAGCCATTGAAGGTGACCCCAAGCTTATTATTGATGCGGCAGAGGGATTATGCAAGACTAATTGGTCGATCCAGGGAATAATTAGAGACATTCACATATTCCTCCTTGGGATTTAGTGCTTTGGATTGAGGATGTCTTTGGGAAAGGTAATCAGGTTGTTAATGCTTTAGCTACTCTTGGCACCCAAGTTGATGGATGGTGATGTTGGCAGAGGAAAGACATCCTCCTTGATAATATCTAGATACTCCTTCAAGGAGAGTTATTACTTGTGGAGCCTAATGAGTAGAATTTATCTTTTGGAGATGTAAGTCTAAAGAGAAAAGGCAAGAGATTTTGAATTTTGAAATTTGCATACCATGGTTCAGATGGTACCTATTGAGGTGGACTACAAGGTGGTGAGTGTGTTGTCAAACTTGTCTTGACATTTTTTATGGGCTGATGTAGATTGGTTGCCACCTTTTTTGTATCGTATGTATCTTATGGTGCATGTTGTCATGATGTGCTGGCATCACTACAAGGGATCGTGTGGAAACTAGGGTAATAATGAAAAATTAACCCCTAAGGAAATAATGCTTATGAATCTTGATTCTACTATCACTTGGCAATGCATGTCGTGTTGTTGGCATGAGCAAAGGATTAAGGAGAGATATGGTTGTATTTATGTTTATGATGACTTTTTTGAAAGTTGCATTCACATTTTTTATGAGGGTTTTGTAAAAATGTTCATTGTTTCTCTTTGTTATCCTTTGGTTTTTTTGCTCAACTCTTTGTTTGCTTATAGAATGGGAGGTGATCTTGTGCAAATTGATCCAGATAAGCAGATGAATTTAAAAATGTGGAAATTGTGTGGCATATTTGCAAGGAAGAGGGAGTGGATGGATATCTTGAGAAAATACAAGGGTTTGATGAGGAATTATTGATCCAATTTGCTACTTCTTGGGTGAACAGGAGGGTTTGTATGTGTGGCATCTTGGTTGAAGTTATTGAGGAAGTGATTGCACAGGAGATAGGTGTCTCTATGGAGGTAGGAAGTGGAAGAGGACGATCCATGTTGCTAACAATGAAAGCCTGAACCGGTTCTTTTGTGGGAATGAGGCCTCGGTGAATCTTCAAGGTGGCTATACAAGAGAGGAACTCTCTAACCACTAGAAAATGGTATGTCTTAAGATCATGAAATATTTTACTCTTGAAGGTCGCCACAAAGTATATTATTTATATCATATGCCTTTCCTGAACAACTTTAGAAACATGATACTATTTCCTTCTCTTTTTACCTGTTCCATTCCCCAGACCACTCAGTTAAAGAATCCCTCGACCCAAAAAAGCAAGACAAAAGCTTGTACCTTTGCACCAAGGTCTGATTTACAAGCTCTACTATTTCCATCTTACCCTTTGTCTGCCCAAAAACATTGTTGTTATGGGATCCCCTTCCATGAGTGCTTCTCCCTTGCTAATTGGTGTACCCAATGCTTGGCCCAAGTACTTTATTCCTAATACGGAGGTTGCCTTCATGGCCTCCCCTAGAACCCTTTCTACCTTTGTGCTTTTAACTAAAATTGAAATGCCCAAAACCCACAAGGCTGAAATGCCCAAAACCCACAAGGCTTACTCTAGTAAAAAGAAAGGAACGATTTTGAGCCACAAAAAGATTACATTTTTTTATGATTCCAGTAAGGAGGAAGATGAGGAAAGGGAAAGTAGTCAGAACGAAGGCAGGCGACAGTCACACAAAATTGTCTCCCGTGAGCCAGGGAGAGGTAAGCGATTAAAACTGGTTGATTATGGCTCTGAAGAGGAGGAAGGGGAGAAGGACAAAGTGTATGGGGAAAAAGGGGACAACATAAATGCTTATGGTGGAAGGGAACAACTCGATGAGAACCCCAAGAATTTAAAAGGAAACCTTGATAACCTGGAAGATAATCTTGAAAAGTCAATCAACAACAACTGGGTTGAATAGGAGGGCCCTACAAGGGATATTAACAAGCAAGAAGAGGTGGCAATGGAAGAGGACACAAGGATGAACATTGTGGATGAGAGTTGTAGGGGATGCTAGAAGATTAAGAAGGAGCTGAGGGAGATGGGGGAGGAGATTCACAGGCTTAAAGACAAGCTAAATGAGTTGGAATCAAATATGGGGAGCATTTGCAAGTTCAACCTCAAATTCATGCACAACTCTACTACTTCCCTTTGTCTAATGCTAGAAAAGGTTCTTAGCGATGCAGTGGATGAAGAGGGAATTCACATGGAGCTGTTCAAGTTCCTAACCGAGGACTGGAAGAATGCCCTACTGCAAGCTAGCCAATGGGTTAAAAAGCAATGTCTAGTTGTTTAGGTGTCTTTCCTTTAACTTTTTTTTTTTTTTGTTTCCAGGAATTGAGTTCCTTTGACAAACTCTATGTTATTATGGTAGACATTTTTGTTAGCTGTTACTATAGTTTATGGTTTCCTTCTGGTTAGCTTTGGTTACTGTCAGACAACTTTGACTGTGCTATGCGTGTTGTGATTTTTCTATTTAACTTTGGACGCCTTCAGGCTGTGATTGTATAAGGGACGACACCCTTGTTTTTGTTGCTCATTATATCAAAAACAAGGTAGCACTTAAATTTCTATCATTTAGCTACTCAGAGATAAACCTAGAAGATAATGTAATATGAAACCAAAAATGAATTAATAAATATTAAATAAATATCATATTTAAAAAGTAGATTGCTAAATTAGAAATATAATATATTGAAAAATGAAAAGGAGCACAATCCTAGTATAAAGGAATGAACTAGTGGTGTAAGATAAGTTGTGGCTCACCAAAATAGGAAAATAGAACATGACCTATAAATAATTTAGATGTCTAATTAATGACAAGTCATTGTACAAATTATACATAAATTACGTAGAGTTAAGACTCATAAATATAAATGAAAAATTGAAAGAGATTAAAGATGCTTAGTTCTTTGTCAATGCATTATTATTAATAACAATAATTTCTTGTGTTTTGTGATCAATGATCAAAATTAGATATCAAAATTGAGCCTATGATGCTAAAACTATGATAATTTTAGATTGTTGTAGGACTAGGCCAAACACATTTTTTGACTTTCTTGATAACAAATTAAACACATCAACTAAATGATTAGTGAATATTGTTGCGGACTCCAAGACACACCTCTATTGTTTATAATCAAGAACAATTTTTTGTCTAAAATTACCTTATATCATTAATGAGGAGTTAAGTGATTTGTTTGTGTTGGTTAGGGCACTAATTTTAGTCTATGACTTGATTCTTATTTTTTAGCATAGGGTCCAAATCCTTAGTTCAAGTCTTGAATTTTGATAATTTACATCAAAAGTTGTTGAGCTAAAGCTCTCACATGATTAGATGGTACTAGGGAAGGATAGGTCTCAAGACTGCAAAAAATTCCTAATTCAAAAGTACAAAATTAATTTTATTAGAAATATAGACTTTTGTCATAGCTATGTAACTACATGAAACCTCAAAATTCTACTTGCGTAAGTGAATAAAAAATCTAGAGTTTTGACATAGCCACAAAAAAAAACATTAAAACCCTGAAATTCCACTTGCGTAAGTGAATAAAAAATCTAAACTCTGACAACACAAAGCTAGAAAAATAATCAAATCATTCAAGTAGAATTTTTCAATATTAAGAGATTCAATTTACTTTGAATGCTACACTCATTTACCTAATTCAATTATTTCATCATCATAAATACAAAACAAATTCTTTTTAAACATGTGTAAAGATGATATAATTACTCAATGTAATTCCTTTCTCTTCCATATTTATATTTTCATTATTATAATATTATAACTATATAATTTTTTATCACTAATATTTCAAATCATCCATCATTGTTCATCATTAAAAATAAGAAAAAATATAATAATATAATCATTATATTCAATGAATTTAATATAACCTTGT
This sequence comes from Cryptomeria japonica, assembly GCF_030272615.1. Lineage (NCBI taxonomy): Eukaryota > Viridiplantae > Streptophyta > Pinopsida > Cupressales > Cupressaceae > Cryptomeria > Cryptomeria japonica. The sequence continues at coordinate 49,688,793 of NC_081410.1, forward strand.
TCAAATATAACTCCTAATCCTTAAAACCATATAATAAAATGTAATACCTATCCAAATTTATTATGATGATGTAGAATTTTGCTTCATTTCCACTTCTCTCCCTTGTTCTAGAATCATAATAATAATTATTATTATCTTTTATTTTAGGCTTGAATTGCATGTTCCATTGAGATTTGAAATCATTCATTCATTCATTTATGCCTCCCTTACTATTCAATACTTTTTGCCAGACATAATGTAATCATCACTTTCTTGATAATGTTTTCTATATTCATTTTTGTATATTTTTATTCATTTTAATACATTTTGTCATTTGCACTTACAATCACGAGTCCATTTAACATGGAAGAAGTAGCCATCACATGAAAATGACGGGAAAATGAAATGGTTTTCAAAACTTGGCATATGCTTTGAGCCTAGAGATGTATAATATAATACCATTATTTATTTATATTCATACTTTTATAATGCCTATAAAGTATATGCATTTATTTTAATCTATATTTTAAATATAAACAAGATATCAACCAAGATCTTCTTCACATATTTAATATACAATAGTGGAGTTGTGATGTAACACTCATCATATTTAATTCATCTCTCCAATTTGTAGTTGGATAGGTAGTCATCAGACAGTTGTAGTTCTTTTGAGCTTTTTTAGGGTGGTTCCATGTCTTGTTTGTATTCTAGATGGAGTTGAACTCTATTCCAATTAAGGTTATAGTGAAATATGCACTATTTTTTTTTATTATCAATTTAGTAACTTTTTTGGTTTATTATTATATTATGTATATTTTTAGGTGTGATTTATTTATGTTATTATTATTGTGTAGGTGATAACTGAATGCTTGTCAATATGGAAGCATCTGTTGAATAGACATTTTCATTTAGAGATGACAGATAATATGATTTTATATGAGTGTGTAGAGAATTAAAATACACCTTATAATTAATTCAGATGTGTTTAATTGAGTGATCTAGCAATGAGAAATAATTAGGTCTAATTTAATTAGAATTGAGATAGAGATATGTAAATGATAAAGAGATGGATGAGATGGTGTTTACCTATTTTAAAAAAAATATTAGGCAACAAACTAAGGTGTTGACTCTTAAAACACGAAAACCCTTTAGGGTACACAAAATGGTTAGTAAGTCATTAATAACACATAAGTATCAAGGTTTTTAATAGAGATATCATAAAAAATAAAAAATAAATAGGAACTAGCAATCACACCTTAGTGTGCAATGGGTACGCCGAGGATATCTTTGATATTATATTTAAGTTAGTTTTGGACCTTGAACAATATATGCAATTAACAAGTAATGTTCCTTTTTTTGTACAAATTATTTTTGCAAACTCTTTTGAATTGGAAGTAACTAATAATACAATGGTGTTATGAATAAGGGAAATTATCGTATTGTAAAATTTTTACTTGTAGAGTATGAAAACGAGATATAATTACAAAGTCAAAAATTGTACAACTTTTGTTACATGCTTGATTGTTTAACATTGATTATTGAATATTTGTAGATTTAGTAATTAATATTTTTTTAAAGGAACTATTTGTTGAATTGATTGTAAGTTGACAAAGTCTAGATTTAATGTATACATTATAACGATACAAAAACAAGTGATTTATTGAATAAACCTAGAGATCTTTTCACTTGTAGTAATAATAGTATAACATTACAAATAAGTGTTCAATTATCCTTTTGTAGAATTTGTACCTGTAGAGTATGGAAAAGATATAATTAGAATTTGAATATTGTAGAACTTTTGTTACATGCTTGTTTGTTTAACATTGATTATCAAATATTTGTAGATTTAATAATTGAAACAAAATTAAAGGAAGTATTTGTTGAATAGTTTGCAAGTTTAAAAAGTATGGTTTTAATGTATACATTTTAAAGTTACGGAAACAAGTGCTTGAGTGAACAAACCTAGAGATCTTTTAACTTGTGTTTGTAGAACTAGTATTTGATAATGCTAGCAATCGCTTCTCCTCTTGTTTTCGACGAGCAACATATGAGTTGGTTTGCATTTGTGAATATCTTTCGAATGTGAAGGTGGCGTGTATGCGGAGGCTTGCGAGTTCACAAACTCTTTAGATAGTTGTGAATGTCAATCCTTGACGATCAATGTTGTTGATGTCGATTGTTGCTCGTTGGAGTGTGATCCCCTGTGATTTATGTATAGTTAATGCCCATGCCATTTTTAGTGGTATTTGACAACAAACACCATGACTCACAGGGGTTATAGGAACATTTTTTTGGTTTATTGTGATCCCACATTGGTCCTCTGTAATTTTTGAAGTGAACAACAACAAATAATGGAAGTTGAGGTGGTTTTTCTCTATGTCTATATACAATTGCTTTGAATTTTCCAAGTGCACCATTTACAAGCCCTATTTCCACCCACAAATTTGAACATAACATAACCTTTTGGCCAATACATAGGAGTATGTTAGATTCAAGTTCTTCTTCTTCTCAATTTGAGCATGTTGATCCCCTAAGTTGCTCTGCTATGGATAATGCTACTGGCATTGCTGAAGATAACAACATACATTTATTATGTGAAGACACCATTTCATTCGTTGAAAATAGATGTATGGAGGATGAGAAATGAGATTGCTCTTCAGTTGTGAGTGAGGAGCTTGATCGTGACATTAGAGGTTGCCAATCTGGAATTGCGGGCTCCCATTTCGTAAATTTGAGAGAAGGGTAGGAAAACTAATTTGTGCTGGATCGTCTCCAATTTGACGAAATATTTTGTTCAAAGATATAACTGTTGTGAAAGAACACCACAATATTCCCCCATAAGAAGTTGAAGCATACATAGGGATATATTTGACTAGTGGTAGCTTCCCTAAGTCACCGAATAGCATGATTGAGGATATGATTTTGGCTTGGGAATGCTTCATGCAATCTGTTGTCAATTTGTTATAGTAGCTTTGGGCCAATGAAACTCATTTCATCTATTAGAATGCATCGAATGAAGTACATGCTCTCTTGGAGTGTTGCTAGCGTTTGTCCTTGTCAGGGGGCCATTTCTTTTTATTGGTATTCTCAGGGCAAAATGAATTGTTGGTGCTTGTATGTTGAATGTTGTGATACCTGTTGGTGCAAGAAGTAGTAGTGGTGATTGGCCAATTGGTGTTGTGCTCATCAATGCAATGTTGATGATTTTAATCAAGTGACTTTCTAGTTCCAGCTATTCCTCGAACAATTATCTTAAGTGGCGGCTACAAAGTAGTGGCTTTTAGGTGTGAAACAACTATATCATATGCTTTTTTTCTCAATAGACAGGTGAAGTTGGGTGTTTTGATTGAGATCATAGGGAGCTTGAAATGTTGGCTGATTTGAGTCTATGAAAGTAGTAGCTATTATTTCTTCTTGCATATTTACATGAGCCTCTCCCCAATCATGATTGAGGTCAATTCCACATCGACAAAGCATGTCAATTTCATCAATATGCATAGGGAGGCCTGAATATAGACTTGGTAAGATTTTCTATTCATCGGGTATATCTTCTTGCATGCGGTCCTCCTGAATAGGTGGACTTCCAGTATTAGTTTCTTCATCTGGTTGCAGAGGTGTGCATCACACATGCCATGGTTGGTAGTAGCAAGAGAAATTTGCCCATTTTTCCATAACTTGGTCATCTGATGTACCAATATCATTCAGAATGTTGCGAAATGGATGGTATAGTAGTAGTTTAGTCTAACAGAATGCTTGGAAAGCTTTGTCATCTTTTGTTGGGATGCTTCTGAATCGTGGAGATACTCAAACAATAGTTGGTGTGGATCATTCTTTCCATTGGTTGTGCTTGCAAGATGCTTTGAAGGTCCACTTTTGAGTGACTTGAATAAGTGACAATATTTCTAGATGTGTAGGTCGTGCCATATAAGCATCTATATAACTTGGGGACGTGGTTGTGGATGTGGGTGAGATTGAAACACATTGAAAGTTTTTTCGGTTTATATTTAAAGAAACAAATGTCCTGCTACATATGGAGAGTGGTAATTTTAACAGAAGGTGGCAAGTCTCTTGAGCACCAATGTCTTGATCTACAAGAGTATCAGTAAGCATTTTTCAAAAGGAAATTGGGGTAGGTTTGTCAGGCTGAAAATTGATTGAAATGCAAGATAGAATAGCATGGTATGTTTCAGATTTATGTTCGACTTTTGCTGCATATTTTGCGATATATTTTAGAACTGCATTTATTGAGAGAACAGGTTGGCAATCTACCTTGGCCCTCCAAATAGAGAGTATAGATGGGTTGTGAAGATTCATGCGGTCATCATTTCTTGCAGTATTATTTTTAGGTTGGCCATTATCATCATTGGAGAGGATTAATTTCTCTTGCATGTTCCAAGGGGCTTTATAATGACAAACAAGAGATGTCCCCTTTTTCCTGAGACAAGTTTGTAGGGCACACATTGTGTGGCATTGTACACAGTTTGCCAATTCATTATAGTCAGTGGAAGGGTATGTTGTCATTATCATTCTTGTGTCCATCAAGCAAGGATCATCAATAAGAGATCTATGAATCATTATGTTTCTTAATTCAATGGTTTTTGGGTTCCATGCAGAGACATATCTATCAATGTTGTCAAGTGCATTTTGTACTAATTGAATGTTATTCCATTGTAATTTTTCAAAGTCAGGTGCTTCATGGAGCCAAATGAAACCATGGATATGTGCAGATCCTTTGTGTTGCCACTCATACCTACGAAAGGAATTTTTAGTGAGTAATATAAGTATCAAGTGTTGTAGTACAAGATTACAATAGTTTAAGAATTATACCTATACCAATAATCTTTTGCACCAAGGAGTTTTTCCAAGACCTCTTCACAAAATGTTGTAAATCTGTGGTGCATGTATACTGCAATAAGGTGTGGGTTTTGAACTATATTTTGTATCCTCCATCTAGAAGCTGCATATTGATTTGTAGGTGCATTGGATGGCATGATACTATTTAAGTCTGACCATTTTGTATTTGCTGCACTGAGGGTGAATAATAGTGTTGGGCAACCAATTTGAATAACTATGTCTAAGATCTCTCCTCTATGCCAGTTCCAGAATGGGCGTGGGCCACGAATTGATGAGGTAAACTACATGAGTTGGTCAGCAAGCTTGTCATCAGGCAAGTCCTTTAGTCTTTGACGTAAATCAGAAATTGTTGTTGCTAGAGAATCATCTACTTGTCTTTGCACAAAAATAGGGGATGTGGCTTGACTTTGATGACGCATCAATATGTTTAGTATGAAGTATCTAAATCATAGATGTTGCCCAAATATATTATCATGGTATCAGATAAGATGCATAGCATATTCATGTAAATTAACTTCTTTGATGCGTTGATGTTTGAATATAGCGCTTCCTTTTGGAAATAAAGTGGGAAATGCCATTGCAAACAATCCTTTAGTGGTGTATTCATTTATGGGGGATGGAGAAATGGGTGGCCAATTTAGAGTAGGAGTTGGTCTTCCTTTCCCTAGTTGTATTAAAGAGCGCACCTCTTCAACCTCTCTAAGTGCAGGTGGAATATTTGCCATAAATGAAGATTGTGATTCCATGTTCTCTTGTATTGCATCGTCCTCTATAATATCTGATTGTGCAAACTCTACATTTCTTGGATTAGTGGTTGAAGTTGCTGCATATTGAAGGTTTGAGATGTCAATAGAGGTGGTGGGTAAAGATGTTAATGCAATTTCATCTAACTTTACATCTTTATAGTCTGGATCATTGATTATCTTATATTTCAATGCTTCATGAACACGATTTCTACTAACATAAAATTTATATTTTTCTTGCCCAATGCTTTCCCTGTTTACTATTATTATATCCAATTCATGTATACGCCTTGGCAAGTAGGATGCAATTGTAGTAATATCGTGAGGAAAACAAATCGTATGCCACTATATTTGTGTTGCCCTCCCCTAGCATAAGTAACTTGAAGTACTGGGATAACCCTTGCAATCAACATATCCTCAATTTGAGATAGTCTTTGCAAACAGATAGGTTGTTGATCAGGATCCTTATTGTTCCATTTTGAGAATCGATGACCATTATTTTCTAATGTGCATCTATAACAAGTAGTTATTCCATCACATTTCTTAGTTTTGATGCGTGGATATCTTTCCATACAAGCCAAACATGTTGACATGTTTGAGAGGCTATCCAACTTTGAACGGAATTTATTACTAGCAATGTAATAATTTTGAGAGAAAGGTGATGGAGGTTGCGTTTGGGCAAAAAGGTTGGGCTCAATTATCTTTTGTAATTGAGGTGGATGTGATGGTAGATGGAAAGGATTATTACACGGAGAGAATGCAGATGCGGAAGCTTCATCAAAAAGTATGTGTTGGTTTTCTCATCTTCTTTTGTTAATAATATCTTTCCTTGCACGGTACCGTATGTGTTGCATTTCATTTCGGTGAGCACACTTTTCTTGCATCTTTTCATTGTGTTCTTCCATTTGAAGTTCCTTTGAGAATTAGGAGAATGTGATCTATCTATAAATGATGATCATGTAAATATTATATATATAAAGAATGAAAGAATGTGAATTGAAAGCATTTAGGTACTTGTAAGAATTATTTTTTGTTTTATTTTACAAAAAAATTTGCATTTATAATTTTAAATAATTTGGTCAACTATTATAACCAAACTTATGAGATAATACAATGTAGCATATAATTAAAGTAGCACAAAATATCTTGATACATAAGATTAGAAAAGAGTCTAAATATTTGCTATGTAACCAATGTAAATAATAATAAGGCTCCTAATAAATAATTCTTATCAATCTACTTCTAGTTTCTCTTGAACTAATGCCAAATCCTTTGCAAAATTATAAAGAGATAAACTAACTATTTCTTCCACTTGAAGTAATGTTATGTTTATCTTAAGATGGTTCTAATAAATCATAATCTTATCAATTTCAAATTTTACAAGAGAGCTAATGTTTTCTCCTAAAATTTACTTCATTTAAAATTAGTATTTAAATTTTCTAGAAAGTGATCATAGGATAGGTTTGTTGAAAACTCATTTTCTTAATAAAGTTAATAATCCTATAAATGAGACATCAAATTCTAACTTTATTCAATTTACATAGATATGCAAACATAATTTGAAAGGACATGGGTGCCCAACTATTATATATAAGCTTAGGACATAACAAGTTATGGAAATAGAACTTTGTACATAACAAAAAGTAAGAAATGCTTTGAGGTACAAATCAATATATGACTGTAGTTCCACATGTACTAAGATTTAAATGTAATCAAGCTAAAGCAACTTAACAACTGCAATAATGATGCTTTGTGTTTCGTGCCCACCAAATGGGATCATTTTGATTTTGAGATCAAGTAGAAACTGACAATTGATTACATTGTCTAAGATTTGTTTAGCACCATCAGGCTATGCTAGTAGAAGTTTAAAATCTTCAGCGCCAACACCCAACAACGTATTTGCTAGTCCTTCAAATGCAGTAACTTTAATGAGTTCACCTGTTTCATCTTGCAAGTTAATTTTTAACATATAGCTAAAATCACATTAAGAGATATCAATATAACACTTTGGGCATCAGAATGTATTCAGTGAAGTCTGAATTACTTATTTCTTGCATTTTTTATTGTCCACAATATGAGGACAAGAAAAGTAGTAAAAGTTGTCTACATAGAGTTTTGTGATAGTGGTCTTTACACACACATTCTCCTCCTTAGAAATGCTTCTATTTTTTATAGAAGAAATAGCTTGTGGATTTTTAAAGTTGTGGGAGGAAAGGTGGCTCTTTGACAATGAAAGGGAAGGATGGTCAATGAGGAAAAAAGAATGTTGAGTGACGAGGAAAATAGGATTAATTAAAATTTGTGAATTCAATATCCATCCACTAGTAAAACTTTTATTTTTAAATTTATTTTTTTTAATAAAATTCTCTCACAAAATTTTGATATTATTTTAAAAATGGATATTCTGCTTTTCTTAAAAAAATCTTTCTCAATCCCAACTAGCCAATGAGGAAAAAAGAATGTTGAGTGACAAGGAAAATGGGAATAATTAAGTTTAATCTTGTTTTATAAAATGATAATTTGTGAGGGAAAAAACATGGAATGAAAGCAGTCAAAATCAAACTATTATAATTTACTATGATTTATTTCTATTTTTCACTTAAATCTCTATCCACTACTAAAAATTTAATTAATTAATTAATTTTTTTGATAAAATACTCTCACAAAATTATAGTAATAACTTGACAATGAGGTAAAAAGAATGTTGAGTGACGAAGAAAATAAGAATAATTAAAATTTGTGAATTCAATATCGATCCACTACTAAAACTTTTATTTATTTATTTCATAAAATACTCTCATAAAATTATAATATTATTTTAAGAATGGATACTCTACTTTGCTTACAACAAAAATCTTTTTCAATCCCAACTGGTCAATGAGGAAAAACTTTTTTTTTTTTTTTTTCATGTTTACTCTCACAAAATTATAATATTATTTTAAAAATGGATACTCTACTTTTCTTACAAGAAAAATCCTTCTCAATCCCAACTGGCCAATGAGGAAAAAAGAATGTAATTTGTGAATTGAATATCGATCAAGTAGTATAACTTTTATTTATTTATTGATAAAATAATCTCACAAAATTATAATATTATTTTTAAAATTGATACTCTAGTTTGCTTACAAAAAAAATGTTTCTCAATCCCAATTGGCGAATGAGGAAAAAAGACTCTGCTTTGCTTACAAATAAAATCTTTCTCAATCCCAACTGGCCAATGAGGAACAAGGAATGTTGAGTAATGAGGAAAATAGGATTAATTTAAATTTGTGAATTCAATATCAATGGTCATGACAAGTTCAATAGTCTTGCATCAATTTTTAGAAGATGTAAACCATTGATCTTCAGAGTTAACTCAATTACTTCAAATAGGGTACGCCTTCGGCATAAAAAATAGATTTAACCAAATAACTGCCCCTAATGGTGTTTAGCTATGTTAATGCAATTGTCAATTTTTCATTTTGATTGTTAGATGCATTGTGAATAGTACAACAAAACTTAGATAAATTGACAAAATAATGATCAAAAGATGAAAATAGACTAATATTAATGTTTCTTGCACCTAAAACTAATTGGTGCTTGCAATATAGTACTCTCATGTAACCCTACCCTTCTTATACATATTTATCCTTTGTTGTTGTGTACTTGTAATGTTTTCTCACCTTTGTTTGTAACATCCAAAACAATAATTGTCTTTAAAAGCATATCTGATTTACTGCTCATAGAGAAAAGGTTAATCAATTCCTTGATAATGATTCAAACCCCTTTATCAATGATAAATTATCCATGAAGACACACCAATTGAACATTGCAATGTGTTACCCTCGTATTTTGCATTCGATTTTCCTTATAAATTGTCTTTGTGGTCTTTGTATCGCCTTGAGAATCTTCCATGGTCGTAGTCAAAATCATCTTAGTCTTCCGACCCCATTTTGTAAAGTCATGAAACTAATAGTTGAACCTTTCCTTCGTTGAACCAATCTGTTTAGTTCAAAGGTTCATAGGTACATTGGCTCAACGAGGTCATTAGTCGGTCAAGTTTGTTTTGGGTCCGATTATCTCAACCCTTTGTGTTGTCCAATTGAACCTTGAACTAGCGAAACTTTATGGTTCAACGGTTCCATGGTTCGATGTTCTTAGCTGATAAGCTCAAAAATCAAAGATGGTGTGATGTAAGAAGGGAAGCATAATTGGTTAGCAAAGGAATATTCTGAGCAATTGTAGTGCTTTTTCGGGCAAGTTGTAACTTTAAAAAATACAAAGTAATCATTTCTTTGATAGGTAATCTTACGAGGTGATGTGTAATTAATGCATGCGTTAGAGATTGTCTTTTCAAGGTTATCTCACACGCATGAGTAAGTATGGAGATTATGTCACCGAATTTTATGCTAATAATATCAAAGCACTTTGAATCTTTATTGAGAAGCCGAATCAGTAAACAAGAAGCTCAACAAAAGAAAGGTAATTCTCCGCTTCTCAAGCTTGAAAACGACGCGGTGTATGACAGGTGAGTTCAGTCTTGGCCATCTCTTTCATTTCACTCATTGAAAAGAGGATTTACTCAATTTCTTGTTGTAGTGGTTCTGGGTTTATTTGCTTGCCTTAGTATAGTGTTGATGTAGCAGAATTGTTAGAATGAGGCCGACAACTCCCAAAATGGTCGCCGAAGCTGGCCTAATTAGTTCTCTCCCAGAGTTTGGGGATACATCTCTGGCTCATGTTGACCTAGAGGAATTTATGGAAAGAGCTAGAAATCCTGCCAATTCTCCCATGATGCAAAGAATTCTAGATAGTGATCTCATAGAAGTCATTGTCTTCCCGCTTGCCTTACAATGCCCAAAGCTGGTTCTGGAGTGTATGAATCGGTATGATACAAAGTACAAGTGCATCAAGGATGCTAATGGCAGGGTATTATTAAGTATGGACAAAGAGATCATTATGGTTGTGTTCAAAATTCCTGCTCGTGAAGCCCATGAAAACTAGACAATCACCTCTTCCTATGGTTATTTTAATGAAAAGAAACCCCAGTACAAAAGTGTCATAGCTAGGAATTGGTTGCTGAAATTACAAAAGGGTGGTTCAAGGCTTCTGAGACCCTTAACCCGAGATTATTTGATAAAGGAGGTTAGAGATATTGTAATTTTGTTACATAGGGTTAAAGGTAGTCAACAAGCCTACTTTTGGGAAGATTGGATGTACTTTTTCATCCAAGTAATTTTAGATCAGAACAGGTACATTGATTGGGCAAGTATGATTGCAGACGGGCTACATGAAGGTTTGAGCAATATTCTGGGAAGCAAGAATTTTTATACGTCTTCATATCTGGTTTACTGCTTAGCCTGCATTAGGCCATGGCATGGACTATATCATGAACCTTTTGTTGACAACATGATGATTTATGATTATTACCCGCATCTACAGGCGAAGAGATGTCATGAAAATTACAGGCGGGTTCATGATGTTTTTGTTGGCAGATTGATTTTTGAAATGGAAGGAAATGTGAACCAACACATGTCTAAGGAAGTGAAGCAATTGGTTAGCTCTTACAGGAGTTACTTCATTCAGTTTCCTTGGTTCACATATGTTAGGGTTGGTGGCTTCGAAGGTGAACCCATGAGACTCCCCAGATATGCATTGGACTGGTTCATGTTGATAGAAATTTGCCGACAATTAGCTTACATTGAAAAAAATACCATAGGAAAGAAGAATTCTAGAGTTGTGTTCCCCGTGGAGCTAGGCCATTACATTTGCAAAACTATGTTAGATGCTCTAAATCTGGAGGTTGATTTTAAAAAGTTGAACCTCAAATATGATGCCCTTCGATAAAACTTTGATAGTAAGGGATATGCACAAGAGCATTTGGTTCTTAGGGATGGATTCAGTCATGTACCTGAATTGGAGGACTTTTGGGTGGATTGTGCTGATGAATTTGAAGTGCATAAAAGAATGTTCTCTCAGCTCACTATTCATCAAATAAGTTCTTTTAGATTCAGATGAACATTTCTAAGGTTGAAGATAGGGGAGAGGATTTGATGGACCCTCAGTATACACAGACTGTTTAGGGGACCCTGATTGTGGAAATTGACTGGAATCAAGATGAGCAGGATTAGATAAGGACTGGGTCCTTCCCAGTCATTCGCAAGATTGAACAATGGTTAAGGCAACAGAGGCTCAAGAAATTAACCATTAAAGAAACCCCTGTTTCAGTCCGAAAGGTTTCATCTAACCGGTGTGCTAGACTTTGTCTTGCAGGTGACTCATTGGTTAAGCTAGAGGTGGATAATGCCAAGATCTCATTAGAAGAGAAACCATCATTAAGGGTTACAAGATCCAGAACTAGGGGAAAATGCAGGAAGGAGCTTAAAGGTTCAGTGATTGTGGACTTGGACTTGTCTCCTGAACCTTGAGCATTATGGCAGAAAAGGAGCCCATGGTGATAGATATGGAAACATATGATAATGAGGGCCTTGAAGCAGAGGAGGTCGAAATGTCTGGCTACATGATGATATCCACTTCTGATACAACAAAAGATCAGATTGAGAAAGATGTTGGTAACGAATATCCTCATTTGTTAGATAACATTTTGGCCAGCAAAAAGAGAAACATAGTTCCTGTTTAAGTACCAATAGATGACATGGTTAGCAAGATCATGGGGAGAACTCCAAAGGCTAAAAGATTGAAGACCATGTCTAAAATAAACTTTGATGAAGATACAGGGAATTGGACAGCAGAAATTGCTCATCCTAATGTAGATGGTGTTGTGGCAAGTCCTTCATCAAAGGAATTTACTATTGAAAAAGTGAACCTTGGAGTTGGTATGAGGGCAACAGATGTCTACCATCTAGAGGCATCAACCAAAAGGATTGTCACCCGAAATTGGAAGGATGAGAAGGATAAACAAGAGCTAAAGGAGACACTGAGATATATGGCAGAGTACATAGAGGCAATCAATAATTAAAATTCATAGCCTCTTTCCTAAATACCATCATCCTTCAATCCAACGTCACTGGCAAACTAGAAAGTTCTTGAAAAAATTCAAAAATGTAGGATGGTTGCTAAGGTTTTCATGGATTGGCTTGAGGGAATCCGAAAGTCAGGAACATAGTATTTCATTAACCTGAGCAAGGTGTATGAAAATGCTCAATCAGTTATGAATGAACTTGAAACAGAAATCATAAATTAGAAGAAGGAAGAAGCTAAGTGGGAAACAATGGTGGCGCAGATGCAAAAGGTACAAGCGTATGGGGTAATGAAATTCTTAAGTGAGAGGCCCGTTCCAAATCTTGATGATAACATCCTTTATGTCTACAAAAAAGAATATAGAATGGAGAAATTTGGTGGTGCAACAGGCATATGGTGAGTCGACAAAACTCATGAACCAGCTTGCTGAATTGATCACATCGATGTGAAATAATCTTAAATGCACAGGGATTAAATGTGTAAAAGAAGATGGCAAGACCATCGAAAGCCTTGAGGTCATAACAGAGTCATTTTAGGGCAAAATATATTATATGAAGGAGGCCAAGGCGTTAGTTTCAAATGATTAGTCGACCATTGCTAAAATTGAATCCCTATTATTCCTCTGCATCGAACATTTGGGAAATCACACTAATCAGATGGAGTAGGTCCGTAGAGAGAAAGAAGTGTTGAAGTAAAGAATTGTTCATGTTGGCCTCCCACATTCCGCGCTTATCCAGAATTTCTCCGCGACTCATGTGGATTGGAAGAATGTTGTTGCCTTCACATTTTCCGAAACTGATAAAGATGCACCTTAGCCTTTTTCTTGGTCAAATGTCTTCTTAGTATTAGCTCTTGGATAGTTTATTTGGAGGGATATGTTTTAGTTTTTCTATTTTAAAATTACTCTGAAACTGCGGGGCGGAAAAGTAAAATTTCGTGTTTCCCATATTAACTGTTGGCCAGGTTGTGGCTATATATACATTTTCATCAGACTTTGAAAAGGTCCATGAAATTTTGGTTTTTGAACCTAGTACTTTGGATGCATACTATTTTGAAAAGACTTTATTTTCATCTGTGAATGAAAGAAGGAGTTATTTGCCAATCTATGATCTGTGTACTTAGTCTTTGAAAAGCAGTCTCTATGTGGATTGTCTTTCATGTGTTTGCTCTCCAATAGTCTTGAAATCCTTTATGCATCTTTTAGTTCATTGGTTTGAAAATCATGTGTTGAATTTAATCTAAAATAAAACAAAGTCTGTGTGCTTTTTAGATTTATAAATTAAAAATTTCAACAATATTTGTGGCATAGTGATGTACAAAAGTTGAAAATGCCTTTAAATGGTTTTGGGTTAAAAGTGTTCATTATTAATTTGTTCTCTTACATTCATTGAAAACCAAGTGGGGAGGTGTACCCGATACAATTCAGAGGAAAACTTAATTAAGTTTACCCAACTGATTGGTTGCAGATTGAGTTCTTTGAAAGGGGTCCAGAGTTAACAAAATATTATTAATTTCATAAAAAGGACAAATCTGTTAACCAACACAATACTATGTTGTTGATTCTAATGCATATTTTGTATGCTAATAATTTTTTATTCTATATCCTCATGTTTATTAATGAGATAGAACTATTTATTAATATAATATTATATATGCTCAAATCGATGTGTTTTAGCACATAATTTGATGAACATTAATACAATTCTAAAAGGGTTAGGGATCAAGAAAGAAGATTTCAAATTTAGAATTAGGTTGAACTAGGTTGTCACATGTTTGGGTCCAAGGGGCAAGGTTGTATCTATGATATAGTCTTGATTAAATGAAAGGCTATAGAAAAAAAAAATATAGACAATTGGGTACTATGATGGTTGGGTAATAAGTTCCGAAAGAGGGTTAGTTTTATTCACCAAACAAGATAAATTGGACATTAAGATCATACAAAATTATGCAAAAACTAAAAGTAGGTACACATAAATAATAAAAAAAAGGAGATATAGAAAATATTATTGCTTATAATTTTCCCCACTTCAGTGTATATGTGAACTACATAAACTATGCATTCTAGAGTAAGAAGTGTAATAAAATTAAATAGTAGATAGATCTAGGATATAGGGTATGGACAACACCTTGGAATTCCTAGTGTACTTGTATACCAATATCTTCTATACCTTCACTAAAAAATCAATAGTAATTTGAATTCTTTGGGTCTATTGGATGTGGCATACTAAACTACAACTATTACTTCTTCTTCTACAGACCCACAATCATTTGATTGCAGGTATTGATTCTCATGGATTGAAAGCAATGGCAATTTATTGGCTACAGGCTTCTTCTTCCTCTTTGGTACATTATATATTAGTTTCTCCCATAAAATAATCATACATTATAGTTAACATAATTTATCATAGCATCACAATTTAACAATAATCATATACACATGCAAATATTCATTAAACTATCAATAATTAAGTCTATTGATATAGAGTTTTTGAAATGTATACAAATGACATGGAAATGTGTAGAGATATTATTAAAACATAACAAATAAACATATCAAAGGTGGAAATTCTAAGACCCATCGCCCCCTAGATCAATCCTTACTTGTCATCAAGCAAGAGAAGGTCATTAATTATACATCATTGCTAGCATCTAAAATTGCTCTAAAGTTTTGCTTCCCTCATGATGCTCCAAATGAAAACCTTTCTACACCTCTATCCTTGCCCATTTGACAATCTCTTGTATTTCATCATAAGGTAATATTTCTTTCTAGCGTATGATTGGATACCAAAGCAATTGGGTTGGAACAAAAAAGGTAATTAAAATAACCCATATTGTTCTTCTAGGTGAATGTATTAATGGGCCCTTTTGATTGTTCCATAGTAGTTGTGGGAAGAACGTGGTTCCTTCTGCTTCAACTCATTGATCATTTCATCCCATCTAGTTGTAATGAATTCCATTGCTTCTTTTCCTGCCTTCTAGGCCAACCAACCAAAAGTTTTTAATCCGATTCTCTTGTTAGAAAAAAAACATTTTCTATTTTAGGCTTCCCAATGAGTATGAAAATTTCATCTAATACCCTCTTTGGATCCTTTTCTTTTGCTTTGAGCTTCAAGAAAGCTATATTTTCCATCTAACATATTCTTGCATTTGTTGTCCCCTATTCTTCTCATTATGTATGAATGAAGACAATAATTTTAATTCAAGATCTATTACATATAATAGTGTGTACAATATATTAATGTAGGTAAAAATTCATATAACTAATTATGGATTTCCAGGGTAGAGTTTTCAAAGAAGGTAAATGAAGTTCTAGGGGTGGCCATAGATTATGGAAACTCATAGTATGTTTGTATGAAATGGAAACTTAAAAATCTCTCTCCCAAAAATAGTGTGTAGACCCTTGTAGATGATCTACAATTAACTATTTGAGAAACAATGTTGGCCAATTATTCTAGCTTTCTTTTTAACCTTTCAATTTTCATGACTTTAATTAATTTATTTATTTATAATTATGTTTTAGTTATTCTTTTTCTTGCATCCATTTATTTTCCTTTAGCTTCGATTTATCAACCTAATTCCATATCCATAATATAGTGGCTAGCCAAAATAGTTTAGGGGAGGTTGGGTGTGAATACTAGTTCGATTCCCTCCCCCTATTTCTATGTGTAGAATCATAAATTGTACACCTTTGATTAGGGTGTCCAATTCCATGCGCTGTTAGCACTCATTTTAGTATGTCTCATTATACTATACATTATAGGACCTTCATATGCACTTAATTAATAATTAATTTAAGAATATGAGTCCTTTCTTAATTTAAACCTCATCACACTCTCATTTGGGCCCTTAATTTTAGGTGTGCCCTTTATCTTTTAATTATCTTGATTTATTATAAATCATACCCCATTTCAAATCTTAAAACATGTTTCCCTCATCTAGACATTATATATTTTCACACATCTATTTTCAACATTAGGATCCTATTATCTCCCATTCCTAAAAAGTCGGACTGAAATTTTCAAGACAAGGTCGCCCCAAGACACATTGTCCGATGTTTTTTTGCTCGAATTCCAAGAGGATAATATGTAGGTCCTATCATATTCAAAGCTAGCTCTTTTAAAAAAATAAAAATCCAAGTCATCCATTTATCAAATTAACCCTAGAACCTCATATATAAAGCAATTCTTTTCCTAATTTGTGATATCTAGCATCAATCAATTGGAGGTGCAAAATGAGAGATATCCTTATGAAGTGAAGGTGATTCTTTTAGGAGAAATTTCAAATCTGCAAATCAACCATCATCAAATCTTCATCAACATTCATCAACCATGGAAGCTTAAAGAGATGTTGGAGGATAATAGGGGCTTACCAATTGATGATTGGCTTGTAACTCTTCCTAAGGAATTTGGTATGATTTTAAGTTATTCTCATATTTTTGCAATTGAGTTTTAGATATGATATTTTACCATTCAATTCATGTGATTTATGCATAGTTTATGTTGCATTGAATCATATCATTTTAGAGTTTTTCTCTAACACATTTGAGTAGGATTCTAGTTTGCTTTTATGTACTTTAGCTCACAACAATTTTAGCCACACTCAAGGTTTAAGAGCACAAAAACATTAGTCCAATTTTAATATCAGCTATTTATAGAAGTGGAAATCACCAAAACAAGGGGTTGACTAAGGCAAACCCCTATATAGCCCTAACCCTATCCACTTTATGTTTTGTAGGTGTAGCTAAAGGTTCCCAATGGAGACATAAGGATCATATGATATCCAGGAAGCAGAGACATAGCACCACATCAAGTTGAGATAGGGACACCCTGGACAAGGGCATATGGGGCACCCCTATCAAGACAATGGCACCCTGGGAAATCTTGTCCCCAAGAAACAACTTTAGATTTGATTGGAATTCAATTTTGGGTCTCAAGAGGCTAGATCTAGGTTGGTGTGCAGTTGTTGGAAGACTGAGACACTTTAAGTGACATTGTCCAATGAAATCAACTTCAAATTCTAGACACAGGTGCACCTATGTACTTTCTACTTATTTTAATACCCATTGTGAAGCTTCTGCTTATGCATCAATATACTATAGTCTTTTAATCTTTCATTGTCTCATACTTAGATCCTAGTTTGATATCATTTCAAATTCATTCTTTCCAAAGAAGCAAAGGAATAAAAGCCTTAAGGTGTCATTTGACTCTCTTTGACAAGAGTTAGTTAAATGCAATCACCCCATTTTTGGTTTTATATTCCAATGTTTTAGTGAGAGTGGGGCTTGGTCCTAGTTTTGCCTTGTTTCGTTTTCATCTTAAACATTTTGGCGAACCCAACATTCTTGCATTACATTTTCTGATTTGCATGTTCATTTTCCTTTCAAATAATAAAATGTACAAAAAATCTTGTTTTTATGCATTGTGTGTTTACATTACATATTTTTTTATATTAGGTTGTTTCATTTTATTTCAATAGTTAGTTTTTCTTTTCATTACAATAGTCACTATGTCAAATTTCTTTTTACAAGACTTCAATTCTTTTGATGACCCATTTGATAATGATGACCTTCCCTTCGATGATTCGTATATTAGTGATGATCTTGATATGTTAGATGAAGCTCTTGGTGAATTTGTCTCTACTAAGTCATCCTCTATGACTCCTAAACCATCTTTTTGTCAAATATTGGTCAACATGATATATGTCACTAACTCTAAGTATCAACAATTTAGTAGTGATGACTTTGCTATGTTAGATAAATCTCTAGATGATTTTATCGTCTACTAAACCTTCTCTAAAGACTTTTCAACCATCCTTTTGTGAAAGACTGATCAATATGATACATGTGAATGGTTATAAACAAGAATACAAAACTCCTAACAAACCTATTATTATTGTTAAAGGTGATAGAAATCCTAATGTCCTTCAAACTCCTAATAAACCTATGATTGTTGTTAAGGGTGGCACCAATCCTCAAATTCCTCAAACTCCCAATAAACAAGTGATTGTGGTTGAAAGAGGTAATACTGAACTAAGATTCCTCATGACTATGCAAAATAAATCATTCAAGAAAGTTACAATGCAGTTGCTCACACATACAACACAAGAAATAATAGGCAACCTAATCCTTCTCTAGTTATTCCTTCTCTTCCTATTTCTCAACTAATGCTTGCAATGAAACCTCATCTTTCTCAATATCCTAAAAAGGAATATGATCTTATTGAACAAATTCGAGCTACTCCTACCAATATATCCCTTTGGGATTTGATTCAAACTTCATCCACATATCATGGAATGCTACAAGATTCTTTAAAAAAAGATAGATGTCCCACCTACTATTACACATAATAATATAACTTATTTGATAGATTGTATGGGTGAAACTAAAGTTGACATTGTGTTCTCTCAAAATGAGTTGCCTCCAAAAGAAATTCAAAATAAATATGATCCTCGTATGATTGTTGTCCTTATTAATGGTAATTCTACAAGACAAAATTTTGTGGACAATGGATCTGGTCTTAACATTTGTAGCATTGATTTGTCACACAAAAATTAAAGTGGATACTTCTCTTATTCAAATTGATTCTCTTTCTATTCCTGGATTTGATAATGTTTCTAGAGCACCATTAGGTACTAAAACCTTTCCTAATAAGGTAAGTCCAGTTGTTTTAGGTACACCTATCTAGGCCATGTTGATAATATTACCTATAATCTTCTTCTAGGAAGACATTGGGTTCATGCTATGCAAGCCGTTCCTTCAACTCTTCATTGTAAAATCAAATTTATTTATGAAAATAGGATGTATACTTTAGAAGTTGACACAAATTTATAATATTTTTGTAAACTTTATCTAATATGACTAGATTATGGGTTGCAAAGAAGTATGGGTTAGACTAGCCAGTTGATTTTTTATTTTACCCATATTTTGTAGAAGTGTATTGAACACATGATTTCTCAAAGTGGTAAATATTTGCACATTAGATGTTTGAATTATATAAGTTTGGATAGTAGAATTTTGTGTTACTATGGATGTTGTAGTAACAATTGATTGAGTAGAAAAGGCTCGTTGAGAAGTAAAGAGTAATTGAGTACCAAACAAAAATTGTGAAGTGCCAAGATTTTCATGCAAGAAACCAGAGGAAAGATGCAAGGAACACCTAGAAGAGAAACCACCGTAAGGTACAATCAATTTTATAGGTGATGTACTCACCATATGAATAGCATCTCTTGGCGTCAACATGGATATCTATGTGCTGGTGACATTAGATTGTGTATCGATGAGATGTTTGAAAAGTGAGGTAGAGGAAGGGATACTTCTTTGGCCAATGTGCACTGGTATTTTAATAGATTCAATACCTTTATGATTAGAGATAAGCATGTTATGCAAATAATTCACAATGGGAACACCTTGAGTATGAGAGTCATTTGATAGATTAGTTTGGAAATATCTCAAATTTTCCTCTAAATGTTGAATATTATCAAAAGGAACTCAAAGAGCCACATCATGTTCAATGAGGTTCTTTTGATGACTAGTTGTTCACATAGGATAAATTAGAAGAAAACAATTAATGAGTAACCCCATTGTGAAATTTGGTCTAGACCTAAGAGGAGAAGACATAGATTCAAATTGTGAAGAGTTCATCTAATAATTTCACCTAAGGAGGTAGATGTGCTTTTTTGTGTTTCTTAAGATTTTCTATGTTTTTATTTTTATGTTGTTAAAAAACTATTTTGTAATAAGTGGGTTCACCATTTAATGTAGAGTGTTAAATTGAATTCTTATGAAGGAATTTCACTTTACTTGAATATCAAAATAATATTCTCATTTAGATGAATTAGGTGTTTGTGAACATAATTGACCTATCCTTTTATATTTTCTTACAACTAGAAATGAAATAAATTTTTAATACAAACACCCAATTATAATGAACTAGTGAATACATCTATTTCTATTTAAATAATTATACTTTAAAAATTATAGAAATAGGAAATATAGGCACTCAAGAATATTATGTAACTTTATCAAAACCTCTACCACATATAGAAATGTGTAGTGTAGATATCCTGGTGGCACACTATCATCTAGTACACATACAAGTAGAAAGTTCCAAAATTATTTGTAATTTGTGCCTGCATATAAACCAAGAGCATCATGGATATAGAACATGTGGAGATATATGATGTTGATAGAAATAAAGGAAGTATATTATTTGAACATATTAAACGATGGAGGGTCAATGGAAGGAAGGATAAAAAGGAATATTATCACCAAGGGTCTCTAGTTGCTTCCAGCTCAAACAAATTGCACACATAGAAGAAAAGGAAATTTTGGGTCCTTTTTTGGGGGCTTTCCTTAGTCAAATCCATGTTTTGGTGTTTCACCTTCACAAGCGGCCGATTTCGATTTTTATAAAAAGGATATGATAAAGAAGTAGTTTTAAGCAATATACAATGCCAAAGATTTAAAAATATTGATTAACTACAATGATAATATCAAAGATACAAAAATGCAAGCATTGGAATACCATTCACAATGAGAAGGAAGCAACTGATTGTAAAATATTCACTTCGAAGTTGTTAAAGGCCTCCAAAATTACCTTGAATGTTACAATAAGACTATCCTTTGTTGTTCCACTAAAAAGAAATGGCATGCAAGAGATAGAAGAATTGTTGTATTGTAGAGACTTCAAATCCCTAAGAGGTTTTTGTAGAGCTAAGGTATGTGCATGCATGTGAAAGAGAGTGAGGTGTTCAAAATCCTTCTTGAACAAGCTTCAACATGAAAACAAAAGGCCAAACATTTCCCTATAAATATTTGTTTTTCCAGTTTGGAAGCATTACACTAACATATTACCTGGAACATAATGCTCTAATGGTCATTTAAATCATAGATTGTTTAGGGATGTATGCATTGCATAGACATTTACACGTGGCATTTATTTCCAAGAAAATTGGGCAAAAAAATCAAGATGGGGCTAATTTTGCTAGTGTCTTGGTCTTGACCAATCAGGCACCAAAAAATGAAGGGAAATGAAGTGCAGGGTCAAAAATATGGTAAATATGTATGGTATGAGAAAAATCAAGTCTCCAATTAGGCCTCAGAGCATGAACGCCAAGGTGAGGGCCCAAATGATGACACAATTGTAAGGGAGTACAATTTAGGATGCTACAATGTATAACTCATGTTTTAGACTCAAAACATGTAAACTAGTTGATCTTGGTTTTTTTTATTGCTATGAATAAGAGTTTAAAATATATTTTTAACACTTTCCCCAACCAAGAATTCCCTCAAATTTGTTCATTATTTGAATAATTGTATAATCTTTATTTTGTATTCTAAACTCACTCAAATGAATCTTCACATTATATGTCTACACTCTCTAGAATGATTAGCACCTTACATGATTTTAATTTGAGAAAGAAGATATCAATTACACATGTTATTTTATTTCTTTGTGCATGTACAAGTACACTAGTCCCCTCGCTATTCCCAATACTATCAACTTCCCAAACCTTATGGTATGGCCACTAAAATAATCATATCAAGAAAATAGTATGATCTCCTCAAGGATATGATTTGCACCTTACATGATTGTAACTTGAGAAAGAAGTGATCCCATTAGATTCCCATCTTACATGATTATAATTTGAGAAAGAAGCAATCCAATTAGATTTGTACCTTACATGATTGTAATTTGAGAAAGAAGAAATCCAATTAGATTGTGAGAAGAATGTCAAGAAACCAATTTCTATAAAGTACGTAAAGTCAACAATCTTATCCTCTTTGTGTATGTACAAGTACACAAGTTCCCTCACTATTCCCACTGCCCCCTCACTATTCCCACTCTATCAACTTCCCAAACCTTGTGGTATGACCACTAAAATAATTATATCAATAAAATAGTATGATCTCCTCAAGGATATGATTAATCTTTCTACATGACTTGTCAACCCATACAATTTAGTGTACTAACTCTTCAACCACCTTTGTCCACGCTCCATCTTCCACAACATCAAATCAATAATCCAAAGGGATTCACCACTTCCTCATAAATGATCACTAGTTCTAATTGTCCAATATTTTTTAATAGGAATTCCTATCTTTTAAGAAAATATATTCACTTCTAAAATGAAAACTTCCCTTACCATTACAAAGTTCAACAATAGTTTTAATTAATCTTCTAAACTCTTCACCTTATAAAAAAAACCTATAGTTCATTTCATATGATGGGGCAAGTTCTTATAAAATAGTTTGGTATATGAATAAAACTTAGAATTTTTTAATATAATTTTGGCATATTATGTTTTAATCAATTTATATTTTTATTTGTAGATGTTATTTAATAATATTGACTCATGATTAATAGTAAATATTGTCTATATTTTATAGGTCCAATCATTAAACAATTGTGTGATACACACATCCCTTAGAAAAACTACATGTTTATAATAATATATGTTAAGGAAGTCCATACCCCACCCTATTATTACAAAAGTTAAAAAAAAGAACCTTTTAGTTATTTTTACCTCATGTATCTTGTAAACTACAAAATGAATTCATGGAAAGTTTGTTGTGATAGCTTTAAACACTTTTAAAACTTGAGAATCTTTATAGAATTAAATAATTGTTTTACACATTCAACATCTAACTCTTTTTCATTATTATTTTTAGAACTTTCTCAAGATGTCAAGTCACAATCAAGGGTAGTGACTATGTGGAATAATTTAAGATTTTTATTAAAATAATCAATAAATTGCCAAGTCAAATTTATAGAAAATGTCATTAACTACTTTCTTATAAAAATAAAGATTTTTTTTCTATAGTTTTGATTTTATATTAATTACCTATATAGAAAGAAAAACGAATAAATATAAATTTTGGAGAAAATTTTGTAATTAGCTAATCAAATATGAATTACTTTTCTATTTATAAGATATGCTTATAAAGATCTACAAACAAGCAGAAAAGTAAAATCATGATTCAATTGAAATTTTGCAAAATATGTTTTGAGTAAAATGAATTTTAAATTTTCAACACACATAGATAAAAGATATTTGTCTTGTTTTATATTTTTGAAATATATTTGTCTAGCATTATCTAAGATCTCAAATTTAATTTGATATTTAAATAACAATTTAACTTGAACTTTATCATAATGAAAGATTTAAGCAAGGATTGTTAGAAAAGATAAAAGAGAATATTTCTACACATAAGAAAGAAGGGGAAGTGAGAAATGAGTCGAGGGGTGATTGATAGAACATATAATTGAGAAGCTATTACAAACTCTATTGATTGTGCATATAAGTTGTAAAATGTTTAAATAAGATTTGAGGTAAGGAACTCCAAACAATAAGGTCAAATAAAGATAATATAAGATATATTTTATGTGATTATTCAGTTGTCATTAATAGTTGTGGTCTTTATATTGCTTTTGTATGCATTTTCTTGCATTGCAGTCTCAAGAAAAAAAAATTCACTAGAATGTTTCTATTTCCATAAGATAAAATGAGAATTTTAGTTGTCTTATTACATTTTTTTTTAAAAGTAACTTTTAATATCTATGTCAAATTCAAAAGATTATTTTGCATTTTTTTATAGTTTTATTTTTATTGTTGTACTCTAATTCAATATTTGTGTTCAACTTACTATATTTTGAAGTGAAAAGCACATTATTCCACAATTGTATTAGACTATCATTACTTTACCACTAAAACTTGCTATCACATACTCTCCATGGCCACTTCCTTTGACACTGTCCAAACCAAGGCACTATTTTAGTATCATTATTTAGTTGTAGCAACCTACTAACATACTTTAATTTGACCAACAAAAAAAATCATCTCTATAAATCTCAATAATGGAAACAATTATATAAAGACACAAGTCCATGGGATAAGTCTCGAATATCTTGAAGGAAAAGTTCTAGTCACCTCTAAGAAGCTTTTACATACTTAGCTTGTTTTGCATTAAAACACAATCAGGATAAAATTTACTATTCATTGGAAGAAAGATGTTAATTTCAATTTGTAATATGTAATTTTTTTCTCATGTTTTTTTAATCAAAATTATTATTATTCACTAGACATGCATTTAATATATTCAATTATTATATAGTTCACTATTCATCTAAAAGAAAGATGCGATTGTTAATTTATTCCATTTTAGACATATTCTATTGACTTAGTCAAGGCAGAGTTTAAGATAATTGTGACAGACATGAAAATTTCAAAAGGCATGATGTAACTCATGATATTGAATTGACTGAAACTTGGATTGCTATGACTTTGTTTATTAATGCCCATATATTTTATATCATCTTTCGTGTTATTGAAGATTTGATTGTGGATAAATTATCTATGTTTAACCAAAAGACACAGTGATCACAAAATTATCATTAAATTATCCAATTTTAATAAAAAATCCAAATGATCACAAAATTACCAACATACTCGCTAAACCTATAATTTTAATTACTCATTTTTCCTAGCGTCCCACCAGACCTTACCTTAGAGTTACTTATTTATTGTCAAGTTGGGGAACCAGTGGGGTGAGATGAAGCGAGAGGAGTCTCGTAGGGATGGGCGCAACAGTCCACAAGCCACATCCATCAGGGAAACCTGACCAACGAGAGTTGAACCTTAGACCTATATGAAAAGAACCCAAAGCCTTAGCACAACTTTATCAATTGTTCGAACTAGAAACATTTAATTTTCGAATACCCAAAAAATAATTATACATAAATATCTATCACAATTTTAAAAAAAAGTCCTATCAAGCAAGTGATACTTAATGGGCAATGGCTACGCAACGGACAAAACGGCCCGCCCATGCCATGCCTTCCCATCCCCATCCCCCCATGCCATCACCGTCCACTCAAACAGTCCCATCAAAATGTTTTTATTTTTGTTTTACTCAGGAATGGAGATGCCTCGTGTTGCCTCGATTGTTGTGCGAGCTACTCCATGCCTTGAAAAGGAAGGAGGTTTTTTTTATGTTTTTTTTTTAATTTGTTCATTTTTATATTGAGTTTTTTATATGTTTATATTTATATTTTATTTGTTTTTCATATGAATTTTTAAATGTGTATATAATGTATTATTTAATATTTTTTTGATAAATATGATATAGAATTTTTTTGTTATTTTATTATTGCTACATAAATATGCATAATTTTTTATTGTTATAATATTATTTATTTAATAGATTTATTAAATTATAATGTTTAAATTTTAAGGAAACTTATTAAAGAAATAATTTTAAATTTTACTTTATCTTATAATATTTACTACAAAAATTTACTTAATTATAATGCTTAAATTTAAAGTAAATCTATAAAATTAATTTTAAGTAAATTTTTAATAGCAATTTTTTTTCATAATTGTTTATTTTTAAAACATCTTTGAAATTTAATAAACAATCATGAAAAAAAATATTACTATATACAATAGATAAAGTCTACTAGAGTTATATTTTAATTAAAGTTGGAGTTCAAGTAGGGTTAAATTTTAATTAAAATTAGAGTTCAATTAGGGTTTACTTATGATTCAAGTTATGATTAGAGTTACCATAAAAGTTAGAGTTAGGATTAAAGTTAGAGATATTTTTATAGATTTACTTAAAACTTAAACATTATTATTTTTATGGTAGCTCTAATTCTATTTGAACCCTAAAATTGACTCTAACCCTAAGATTTATCAAATAGTGATAATCCTAACTTGAATAATAATGAAACCCTAATTGAACTCTTACTTTAATTAAAATATAACCCTAGTTGAACTAAAAATTTACTTAAAATTAGTTTTATAGTGATACTTAAAATTTAAACATTATAATTTTATAGATTTACTTAAAATTTAAGCATTATAATTTTAAGTAAATTTTTTAGTTATATTTTAAGTTGAAGTAAATTCTAAAATTATTTATTTTATAGATTTTCTTAAAATTTAAACATTATAATTTAATAAATCTATTAAATAAATAATATTATAACAATTAAAAATTATATATAATTAAATAAAAAAATAACATATGAATTTTTTTTATATAATATTTATTAAAAAAATATTAAACAATACATCTATATAAACATATTTAAAAAATCATATAAAAAAAACAAATAAAAAATATTAACATAATGAACAAATTTTAAAAAAACATTAAAAAATCTCTCCTTCCTTTTGCTTTCCCGAGTGAAGCTACAAGTTGTGCATATTGATGGGACCGTTTGAGTTAACGGTGATGACATGGGGGATGGGGATGGGGATGGGGATGGGAAAGCATGGCATGGACGGACCGTTTTGTCCACTGCGTAGCCATTGCCTAAAGCACACTTTTCTTCTCCATTGAAATTTGTATGGAGAAGAAAAATGTGCTTTAAGCCTAGTTGAAAAAAAGCACACAAACTTTCTTAAGTAGATGACGTACATCCTTGTCATACTTTGTCAATTCACCAAAGATCTCAAATCTTTGTTTAGCATATAAAATTGAAAATTGAAAATTCAAGCATAAAACATGACGTTTATTGCAGCTTTTGCATATAAAATTTTAAGTCAATAAAATAAAATTGTCAATTTGGAATATGAAATAAAATATTTAAAGCATGTTACCTTTTTAAGTATTAAGTTTTCATTAAGTCATCCACGGGTTATGGGTTTCCTTTTATATTATTATTAAATTTAGTAGTTGTAAAGAATTAAGTATTTGATGTGGCTACTTGGTGACCGCCTTTGACTTTGTGGGTGAAGGTAGATTTTTTGAGGGTTGAATTGGTTTAGTTTGATTTGATATTTTACCTTTTAAAGTTGTTTTAATATTTAATACATAAATTTGAATTTAATTTGAATTTAATGTGTAGGGGAAGAGCAACCGTTCACTCCTTCCACATTCAATCTTTCAATTACTAATTTTTTAAAAAATCAGAATTTAAAAAAAAAAAGTTCATTAATAAATTTTACATGTATTAATAGTCATCCTATTTTTTAGCATTTTTGGATCATAAGTGAATCATTTGTGTACTATTAGTGGTACCCATAACACACGACTACTGGGGCATTTGTGCACAAGTATTGATGATTTTAAGTGCACAATTATTAAGACATCTTTAAGCAGGTATTGGGCGACACTTTGAAATGTGTGCTTATTAACCCTTGCATGCATGACGGATCCCACAACGTGCATCATTGCTACCCACGACAATTTTTTTTGTCAAAATCTAATGTATCGTTTAGAATCTGTGGGTGTGCAAAGTTCGCTATAATGACTACTAATACGCTTCCCCTAGTGTTACATATCTACTTTTAACTATTTGATAAGTCTTTTAACTTAATATATATATATATATATATATATATATATATATATATATATATATATATATATATATATATATATATATATATTTTTGAAAAATCTAGGTTTTTTCGACGTTTCTCTGCATCAACCGTTATTCGTTCTGTGCGTTACGTGGCGACAAGGTGGCAGGCGACGATGGGACGACGACGGCGGTTTCCGGCGATGTCAGGCCAGGTGTGTTTACTCCAACTTCGCCTTTAATTAGAATGGCATTAAATAACTGTCCTCCCCTCGATGGCTCACCCGCTCCCGTACCCATTTCACCACTGGGCAACCATGAATGCCCATCGGATGGCATTAATGGCTCTCTGCCCAGCCCTCCAAAACCTGATAATACCTCCATTAACAGACCAAAAACATTTGCAGAGGCAGTGTCGAAGGCTGGAGTGGCGGTTGACGCTAGTGCTAAGTTTATATCCTCGACACCTGATGGAGCGCCCAACTCTGGTAAGGGCCCTGGGGTTTCTAATAACCCATTCTCTGTTATGCCTAATCCAGAAATGTTAGTTGAAATATTGAACGAAAAGAATAGGCTTAGAAATTGTGCAATTTTCTTCTCTGCTGTGGAGTTAGATAAATGTCCTCCTCGCAAATTCCTCGATGACTGGCTTCACAATTACTGGAGTTTGAAACTAGGTTTTCACATATCGTTTTGCAGACAAATTCAGCGAGGTCTGTATGTTATCTTTTTTGTTTCACAGGAATCACAGGCCGAAGTTGTAAAAAAACAATATTGGAATGTTGGTTCCACCTCCTTCCGCGCTCTGGTGTGGTCACTCGAAGCCATTCATGAAGAAATCATCGCCCTCTCCGCCCCTAGGTGGGTCTTGGTTAAACATATCCCCCCCTTCCTATGGAGATTTATTTCGCAGCTCTTGGAACCCCTGGGTAGAGTCATCCGAATGGATGATACTGTGAGGTTGGTTCCCCATCTTGATGCCCGCATCCTCATAGCTATTAAACCGGGAATTGATATACCAGAAGCCCTAAATGTGAATATAGCTGACGAAAGGATAACATGCCCTATTGAAATACTTGGTGGGTTGAATGCCTGCTTTCTATGTCGAAGAGAAGGTCACAGACGTAAAGACTGTCCAATTATTAAAAAGAAATCGGTTACTACCTCTGATAAAACCACTAGTGATAACACCCCACAAGCTCCTCCTGTCCATACTGCTTCCGATACTCAAACACCTCGGCCAGACACCCAAAATGCTCAAAATAACCTCCATTTCACACCCCTTTCCGCAGCCTCTGCCCCTCCACAGATCCCCAATTGTTCTGACACTCTGTCATTGCATAACACTGAAACAGCTGCGGGTAACTCAGATGGATTCCTAACCATTACCAAGAAAAGGAGAAGAAAAGTTAACAAAAACAAAGATGTTTCATCCCCGCAAGCTCCCCCCTGTTTAAACAGCCCCATCTCTGTTTTCCCTCAAAAGTGCGATCCTACTGATAAAACTTGCACTAATTCTAAGACATCTGACTCACGTAAAGCTCTTAAAGAAATAGAAGATGATTGTACTATTGAAGTTATACCTGCATGTAATCCCACTATGGTCTCTTGTAGCACCAAGCAGGCCATGGAAGATGACAAGCAGACACTATTTGAGTCGGATTATGAGTATGATGGTATGGATGATCTTCCCATCTCGAAAAGAAGGGGAAGACCTGTGGGGTCAAAAAATAAAAACTCTGGTAATAAAAAGAAAGAGGATTCCTCCCCAAATAATGTGACTCCCATCCAGGGAGCGGCTATACAGGACCTTCCCCTGAACATTGTTTCTCAATGAATTGCGTTTCATGGAATATAACGGGCCTAGAGTCCCCGGATAGGAAATTTGTTATAAAAAAATACATTGACTCCCAAATTAGCCTAGACTTCTTGATGCTCCAAGAGATCAAAGCAGTGGATTTCACCCTTTATAATAATCTGGCCTATATTTGGAAGGATGCTGTTAAATTTCACACTCTTCACACTAGAGGAAAAGGAGGGGTTGCTCTTCTTGTTCATCCTAAATGGAGTTCTTGCATTATTGATCATGGAGTATCACCATGCAATCGTGCTGTCTGGGTTACTATTAAGTATAATAATAACAGTTTTGGTATATGCTCTGTTTATGCTTCAAATGACTGGAAAGAAAGGATAACCCTTTGGGACTGGATTGATAACCTTCCTGACTTACCTTGGATTGTGGGGGGGGATTTTAATATGATCGAATCACAGGCTGATAAGGAAGGAGGACTCCCTTTTACCTGGAAGGATGGAGAAAAACTTCATTGG
Organism: Cryptomeria japonica; assembly: GCF_030272615.1. Classification (NCBI taxonomy): domain Eukaryota; kingdom Viridiplantae; phylum Streptophyta; class Pinopsida; order Cupressales; family Cupressaceae; genus Cryptomeria; species Cryptomeria japonica. Next base: position 49,718,965 of record NC_081410.1, read on the forward strand.
GATAGAATGAAAATTAACAAACTTCTATATGATCCCCTTGCTGGAAATAAGGACCTCTCTCCTGGAATTTGGCACACATGGTGCAATTTCCAGCAAGGGGCTAACAGAATCTATTCGAGGTTAGATAGGTTTTATGCCAACAAGAATCTTTTCTCTGTCCTCCCAGATAAATGGGGTAACACTGTTCTTGCCACATCTACCATTCTTTCTGATCACCACCCCATAAAAACCAGATTTATTTTTAACAACTCCCTGACTCACTGTAGGGCTTCTGATTCTAAATTCATATTCAATACTAGTCTTCTGGAAGATGAGGATGTCTTAGCTGTTGTTCATATCATTAGTCTGATTAATAAAAGTCATTTTCCTCACCTTAATAATATTGAAAAGTGGGACCTAAATGTTACTACTTGGCAAAATTTCCTTAAAACCATTGGCCAGAAAAGAGCCAAAGACTATAGACGCATTGAGAAGACCCTCTCTGCTAATCTTCAGGTTGCTGAATCTCACATTCAAGCCAACCCCTCTGACTATAATCTTACTGCCCAGGTCATTTATGCTAAGAATGCTCTTAGCCGACATCTTCAGGCCAAAGCCCGTGGTGCAAAAATTAGATCTCGAGCTAATTAGCTGCAGTTCGGTGACAGGGGTTCCAAATTCTTCTTCAATCTTTTGAAGCATAAACAGACTAATGAATCTATTGATAGAATTGTCATTGATAATCAGGACATCACCAACCCTGATTTGATAAAGGAAGCCTTTGCGAAATACTACCAGAATCTCTTTACTTCTGAGGATTCTGTGGAAGCTAATAACATTAGAAACCAATGTCTCTCCATTATTCCTAAAAAGATCACTGATCATGATGCTGTTATCCTTTCTGCCGAGATCACCTTGGGAGAAATCGAGAAGGCAATCCTCTCCCTCCAAAAAGACAAGGCCCCCGAGCCCGATGGCTTGCCTGCTGAATTCTATAAAACCAACATTGGATGGATCTGTCATGAACTTCTTAAAGTTTATTCTGATGCATTAGAAAGAGGTTCCTTAGGAAGAAACATCAATAGGGGTATCATCAAACTTATCCCCAAAGAGGGAGATAAAGCTCTTATTAAAAATTGGAGACCGATTACTCTTCTTAATGTGTCCTATAAAATCTTAGCCAAAATCCTTGCACTTAGGCTTCAGGATATTCTCCCTAAGATTATTAGTTCAACACAGACTGGATTCATTAAGGGAAGATACATTTTAGAAAATGTTATAACTAGTTGGGAGGCTATGAATTGGGCAAAGCTCTTCCAGCAAAATTGTGCCATGTTACTGTTAGACTTCGAGAAGGCCTACGATCGTGTTGAATGGAATTTCATCTCCATGACTCTCGAAGCTTTTGGTTTTCCCACCAGATTTTGTAATCTTGTTAAAATGATGATGAATGATGTCTTTGCCCAGATTGATATCAACGGATCCTTGTCTGATGCTTTCCCGCTTGGGAGATCCATCAGACAGGGCTGCCCTTTAGCCCCTGCCCTCTTCGTGATCTCCTCTGAAGCTTTCCACTATATTCTCAGAGATCACTCTATGTCCCCTGCTGTTAGAGGTATCCGGCTCCCTAATAATGAGGAGCTCATCACCAGTCAGTTTGCTGATGACACCACTATTTTCTTTGAGGCCCGTGACAGTAATTTTGAAGCTCTCCAATGCAAACTTAAAACTTTCTGCAGTATATCTGGAGCAAAGATCTCCTACTCGAAATCTGTTTGCCTTGGGTGGGATGAGACCCCTCCTGACTGGAGCAATAGGTTCCATTATCAATGGGGAGGTCCCCATTTGGTTGTTCGGTATCTTGGTATTCCTTTTTCTGTTGACCCCTCTCTTAAGGCCATGTGGAATTGGATCAAGGACAAAATTAACATCAAACTCAATAAATGGCATAACCGGTTCCTTTCTCTTGCTGGCAGATTACAGGTTTTCCAAAAAATTCTCTCATCTTATAACATATATTACTCTTCGGCCTGGATGTTTAACAACTACCAGATCTTAGAGATCCAAAAGGCTATTAGGAACTTCTTATGGTCCGATGGCAGAGGATCGAAAAAACTTCATGCTGTTAAGTGGCAATGGTGCCATACGGACAGCTTACTTGGGGGGTTGGGCTTGAAAGATCTTAGAACTCAGGGGGTTGCTCTTGCCGCCAAGTGGATCTTCCACTCTATGGAGGGTGATTCCCCATGGAAAATCCTCATTAGAAGCAACATTGAATTGGGTTTCCCTAAACATGCTAAAACTTGGAAAGGGCTACCCCTCTCTGATCTTATCATGGGGAACTTTCCCATTAAGGTCCATGGCTCTGCTGTCTTTTGCTCCATTTGGAAAGCTTGGGAACAAGTTAGAAAGTTTGTGTACAACAAAGACTTCCATGATAGTCAAACTCTGTATGGTGAAAGATCTATATGGTGGAATTTGCAACTCTCTGGTAAGCCCTTAGCCCTCTCACAAGGTTGCTCTGCTAAAATTTGGAATAAAAAAGGGATTTCCCAATTGGTTGACTTATTTGAGCATAATCAACTTATACCCTGGAATGATCTTAAAATTAAATTCAACATTCCTGACTCGCAAAAAAAAACCTACAATATGATTGTCAAAGCCACCAAAGATCTCCCTATGACTTGCGATGTGGATTCCAATAGAGTCCTTCAGTGCAAGTGGCCTGGTGGTAGCATCTTTAGCAAACTTAAGGCAAAAAACATATATAATGTTATTAATCACAACGAATCCATTATTGATCATATTAATACTCTCTGGTATACCTCCCTTGATAGCTGCTCCTGGAAGAAACTCCTCAATCACCTTTGGAAAGGACCCATTGAACCAAAAATCAAATATTTTAGATGGCTGTTGTTGCTGAACAGACTCCCTGTCAGAAACTTGGAAGCTAAAACTGATTACTGCAACATCTGTAAGATGCCTGAAACCAGTAGGCATATTTTTTTCGATTGTACTTTTGCAAGAAGGATCTGGCAAATGTTTGATATATCTTATCCACTTGATTACACTATTATGAATATTGTAACTGGTCATATTTATGGGATTAAAAAGGATACTAATCTTTTTTGGTAAATTTTATCTTCTAACATCCTTTGGCAGCTCTGGAAGTGCAAGAACGAGGAAAGGTATCAGGACAACCCCCGGTCCCTTACTGAGTTTTTCTGTAAACTCACATATTTTAAAATCCTTTTGCAGGTCCGTATCATGATGCTGATTGATAAGGACAAGCTTAGGAGATTCCTGAAGACCGGTCACGCCACTTTTTTAGTATATGAGATGCAGCATGGTTACGAGTGGAGGAGGAACATGGAGGATATTAAAGCTTTTGAGAAGACCCTAAACAAAATGAACCAAGAAGTCAGAAAGAACAAGAATACCAAAAAAGAGGTGATGGCTATGCTAAGACAGATACAGGAAAGGAAGAAGGTTGTCTGGATTGAAGGGGAAAAGGGGTGGACAACCTGGGTTGATGCCATTGATGGCATCCTACTATAAGTTGTATTAATTTTGTTGCTGGCCCCTTTTTTTGTCATGTATATTCTGGTTACTGTAGTCACATAAATCTGTCCATTTTAATTAAATGAATATTTCGTATTTATTTGATTAAAAATCCACTAGCCATCAATTAATTAAATTAATATTTAATTAATTTATCCCCAAACATTCTTCTATTAATTAAATAAATTATTCAATTTATTTTAATTAATTCATTAAACCAAATACAAATAAATTAAATAAATAAAATCAATTTATTTAATTAAATCCCCCTTTTCTTCTTTTAAATAAATTAAATAAAACATTTATTTAAATCATTATCCCCACCCCACTTGCATTTTCCCACAAATGCAACTTGCACACATTTATTGAAATAAATGAATTTTTATTTTAATAAAATCCTATTTTCCCTCACCCACCAAATCCACTTGCAAACCTAATCCTCTTCTAGATTCTTCTAACCCCTTCCTAATTAGCCTAATCCATCCCCTAATTATTGTCACATTCCTAAGCAAAATGGAGTCACTTCTCAAAGACTCCAAAGTCTTTGAAAAGCATTTAATGCTTTGTGTGTTCAACAAATTAACCCCCAAAGTCTTCCAAGACCACTAATGGCTCTTACATGACCATTTATGTCTCTTACATAACCATTTATGGTTATTTCAATCTTGTCTCCCCAAACATTTATTGTTTGACCATATTCATCCATTTCACATTTGCACAAGAATTTATCCATTGGATAAAAGCTTTATTCTTTGAATAAAGAGTTTATTCATTCAACCAACCTTGACTCAAAATCCCAAGGTCATATCAGGCATTTAATGCTTATTCCCTCTCCTCTTAACCTATCTCACATTGACACTTGTCATCCTGGGATTGGGTTGAAAGCCCTCACATGGATTTGAAATCATTCAATCCTGACCCTTGTTGAGATTGCTCAATCTCAACCATCCATTGCTCCATTTTTCCTATAAATAGAGCCCATTCCTCCATAATCCAGATCCTGAAAAACTTATATGCATCTAAGCTATAGATATTTTAGAGAGCATTTTAGCATAAGCAATCTAACATCTTGTCTTTTTGGTTAAAATACATCATTTTAGCATAATATTAGCTTTTCATTTCATATTTGGAGCTATACTACAATCTCAATCCTCCATAAGCATCCATAGTGCAAAAAGCTGCGGAGAGCTACACTATTTTGGAACTTGGAGAGGAGAGGAACAAGGGAGAAGAAACTAAGGCCATGCTAAGAGATAGTTGGAGATGTCTCATTGTCTTTACTTCTTTAGTTAGATTCATTAGCATGTTTTTAGTGTCTCTCTCGGAATGCCTTCATATGTTTTAGTTTTTGATTGACTAACTCTAACGTCTTGTGTGTTTTGTGTTGTTTGATCATAAACTAACATTGTGTCATTTAGGAGGGCATCAATTACTATCTCTTGATTTCTTGTCGGGAGGCCATGCCTCATACTCTCTTTTTGCTGCCTCTATGAGGCCCGGACTCGTTCTTGTATAATTGTAACTTTTTGAAATCCTTATTATTAATACAAAAAAAAATTTATATTTTTTCATCAATAAATTTTAAAATTCTATTTATTTTTATATATTGTTTCTTTTTTAGAATTATTTAAGATAAGAGAATAGATTGATCATAATAAAGTCTTTATGTCGAGTTTGATTTGATAGCTAATTTTTTCCTGTTGATCTTTCATATGATTTAATTTTATTTTCAAATTTAACTTGAATTAAAACTTATATAATCATGGATTTACTATCAGCCATTTCAACAAGTTTTTGTCTTAAATTATATATTCTTGTTAAAGAAACTTTAAAATCCAATTTTCCTTTCATGTATTATTTCTATTTATAGAATTATTCTAAATAAGAAAATGGATTAACCATTATGAAATCTTTATGCTTTATAAAGTACTTCTTTCTTAAATTTGAGTTTGATTTTTGATATCTAATTTTTTCAAATTGAACTTCTATATGATTTAATTTTTAATACATAGAATTGAACTTAACTCAAATTGAATATATATATATATATACTTTATTATAGATTTACTTTTAACCATTTCAAAAAGTCTTTTGACTTAGTTTATATGTTCTTATTAATGAAACTTTAAACTCTAATTATCATTTATACACTATTTCTTTTTGCAAGATTCTTTTAGATTAGAGAATGGATTTGACCATAATAAAACTTTTTATGTTTTGTAAAGCACTTCTTCCTCAAATTTAATATTGATAAGAGAGTACACATTGGTATGGTGAAACTTGATATTTTCCATATTCTTTTCAAGTTATATCTTAGTTGTTATTAATGTGAAATTATCTATAGTTTTAAAAATAAGTCAAAATGATTTGCAAAATTTAGGCTTATTAATCTAAAATTTGAGCTTATTTTAATTTGTTTATTTCTAATGTAATAATTAAACAAATATTTTGGTGTGAAAGTTGGAAAATAATCAAATATTAGCATGTTGTTTCCACCTACACTTATCCTTAGGGATCTAATCTAATAGCTAGTTTATTAATTCATTGTATTGGGTTAGATAATCATTTGTAGAAACAAACAAGATCTTTTATCCAATCCTTAGTGTGTAAAACAAATATTTTGATGTCAAGTTGGCAAATCCCAATCTTCACACTGTTTCCACTTGCACTCATTCCGAGGGTCTAGACCTAATTACCAAATTATTTATTCTTTGCCTTGGGTTAGATTTATATTCATAGAAAGTGAATGAGACCACTTTCATAAGTGCAAAAATAGCCTTTTTTCCTTGTTGGTTAACAGATTTGTCTTCTTTAAAATCTCTATTCTCTACGTAACCTCTGTTACCCTTTAAAGACAAATTTGCAACCGCTCAGTTGGATAAACAGAAATAATTCGTTCTCCTCTGAATTAAGGTACAACTCCCTTCTAAGATCTTCAATGAATTAACTTAATCTACGAGTTCATGTACACTTTTAACCTGAAAGCATTAAAGGCATTCATCTCCATACATCAATATGCTATGAAAAAGAAAAATACTCATAAATTAATTTAAGAAAATAGCCCACAGACTATCTTAACTGATCCTACTTAATGCACATAAATGAAAGAAGAATCTTCAACTCTTAAATTTGTAAGTATTTTCAATATGAGGAATGAGATCAATTTAGACAAGAATTCATTCACACGGAAATAAATTCCCCAGATTTAAACACACAGATTCAAACTGTCAAAATTGATTTCATATATTCAATCACAGATGAATAAATCTCCTCATATCCTTAAAACAGATAAAGTATCTAGAGCTTACTTCCGCACACTAACCAAAATTTCTCGGACCCTTCCAGAGTATTAGAAAATAGTTTTTATAGCCACAACCTGGCTAACGGTTTAAAGAGGGAAACACGAAAAAATTCAAGATTTTTCGCCCCGAATTTTAAGAGAAGTTCACTTAAAACTAAAAAACTAAATCTGCCAAAACCAATGATAAGGTACTAACAAGGGACCTTAACATGGCACATGCTAAGAAAGTAGTTATGGAGCATTCTGATTGGGCTCAACAGTTTTGACAGTTGCTGCATTCCTCCATTCAGTGTAAGCAACAGAGAAATCTCGAATTAAAGCACCATGAGTGAGTCCCACGTGTATCATCCTCTGCTTCCAAACCTCTTTTTCCCTACGAACCTGTGCAACTTTATTGGAATGACTGTCTAGGTGTCCAATGCATAAAAAAAGAAGAGATTCAATCTTTGCAATGGTGGTCAAATCATTCGGAATTAGGTCCTTAGCCTCTTTGACATAATTAATTTTTCCTTCAAATGGTTCTGTTATAACCTCCGCAGCTTCAAGGGTCTTCCTGTCATCTTTCAGACACTTGATCCCAATGCACACAAGTTCATTTCGCATGGATGCAACTAATTTTGCGAGCTGGTCTACTAGTTTTGCAAATTCTTCATAAGCTTGCTTTATTAAGGAATTCCTCCATTCAATATTTCTCTGGCAAACATACAGAATACTATCTTCTAAGCCAGCTATAGGTTTCTTAGAGAGAAACTTCATTACCCCATAGATTTGCACTTCTCGCATCTACATTGCTTTCACTGCCCATTTAGCTTCTTCATTTTCCCAATTTATGATTTCAGCTTCCAACTCCTTCATCACCATTAACGCCCCATTGTAAACTCAACTCAAATTAATAAAATACTTCGCACCTGATTTCTGAATTCCTTCTAACCACTCCATCACAGTTTCTACAACCATCCTTCATTTTTGTATTTGCTCCAGGGTCTTTTGATTAGCAGGTGACTTAGGGTCAAAGGACGTTGGAATCTGCGACAGAGGTTGAGGGTTTAGATTATTAATTGCTTCAATATACTCTGCCATTCTCCTTAGAATTTCCTTCATCTCATTCTTATCTCCCTCATCCTTCCATGTTCTATTGAGTATTTTCTTCGTTGATGCTTCAAGATGGAAGACATCAACTACTCGGGTTCTGATGCCAAGATTTAGTTTTTCAACTATAAAATCCTTTGCAATAGGGTTGTCTATGACTTCATCCGTATTTGGGCGAGCAATTTCTGCTGTCCAATTACCTGTGCTGTCATCAAAATCAATTTTGGAAATTGTTTTCAGTTTCTTTGCCTTGGGAGTCTTTCCCAGACATTTACTTACCATATCTTCCAACGGAACTGAAATAGGGACTATGTTCTTTTTCTTACTACTCAAAGTGTTCTCTAACCCAGGGGTCCAGTGTGCACATGATTTTTATCAGGGCCAGATTCAGCTTACTTTTCCTTCCTTACCACCAATGTGGTAGCAGTATTTGTCACATCACCCACTTGTTGATTATCGCTTGCATTGTCAACATTCTGCACCTCTGAGTCTGGATGGGTTGAAGTGTTGTCCATGTCAGGAGAGGCATCCAAATTAACTACCATTGTATTCACAGATGATTGCTTTACTTTGTTTCTGGTTCTAGACCGAGTGATCCTGGTAGGAGCTAATTCCTTTTTGACTCTCACTGGCCTTACTCCCAGTTCAGTCTTAACCTTTGTTGTGGAGGAACCTGCAACACAAGGTGTGACAAGAGAGTTGGCTACTGGGACTTCAGTGGATGAAGTTGAGATTTTTCTTGAAATTCTTCCCATTCTTCGTTCTCTTAACCATTTTTCATTCCTTCTAATGATTGTAAATGTTCTTGCTTGAATCTGATCCTCCTCATCTTTATCCCAATCCACTTTTGGAATCACTCCTTTCTATCTACTATCCACAAACTAAGGATCAATCAATTCACTATCATCATCTTCGACATTAGCAACATTCATTTTTAGATCATAAGACTTGACCTGATGTAAGGTGAACCTTTGATGTGCCCTCTTCTTGAATTTAAATTCATCACAACAATCAGTCCAAAAGTCCTCCATATTTGGCACATGAGTGAAATCCTTTCTCAATGTTAGATGGGCAACAACAAATCCATTGGCATCAAAATTAGCTCGAGATCCATACAATTGGAGATTCAATTTTTTAAACTCTAATTCCAAATTATGAGTATCAGAGACACTATTACAAATGAAATATGTCAATTCAATAGGGAATGAGACACCTAACTGATGTTTGGTTCTGTACTTCGCATCAATGTAGGCTAGCTGCCTGCATATCTCCATCAGAATCTGCCTTTCGAATGCATACCTAGGAATCTTATAAGGTTCTCCTTCAAAACTTCCTACCCTTAGGTAAGTGAACTTGGGAAATTGTATGAAGAAGCTGCCATAAGTACTTATCAACTGCATAGCTTCATCCGACAACCTTTTATGAATATTACCCCTTAGTTCATACACCATTCTTCCTAGAAACATATCATACAACTTGCGATAGTTTTCACAAGACCTCCGTTGTTATAGATGTGGGTGATATTCATATATTTTCATACCATCAACCCACGCTTCATGATACAAACTAGACCACAACCTAACACATGCCAAGCAATACAAGAGATATGAAGACATATAGAAGTTCTTATTACCGAAGCAACTCAAACCCTCATGTAGCCTGTCTGCAGTCAATTATGTCCAATCAATGTATTTTTTATCACCAAGGATGACCTGAATGAAAAAGTACGTCCAATCCTCCTAATAGAAGGCAATTTGGTTCCCCCTTACTATGTGTAACATGATGCCTGTATCCTTTACTTCTCTAATTAAGTGTTCTCGGGTTAATGGAATTGGCAGTCGAGAACCTCCCCTTTGAAATTTTAGCAACCAATTTCTAGCAATGACACTTCTATAGAATGATTTATTCTCAAAGAAAAGTTCCTGAGACTTACTCACTGTCTAATCCTCATACTGCTCTTTCTCAGGAATTTTTATTACAGCGGTAATGACCTCCCTACTAATCCTAAGTAGAACCTCACCATCCACACCTTTTATACATCTCTGAGGAGGGTCATATCTATTCATGCACTCCAAAACCAGCTCAGGACATGACACCGTTGGAGGGAAAGCCGCCACTTCTACTAACCCACTATTTAGAATTTTCTACATTAAGGGAGAACTAGTGGAATTTTGTGCCCTTTCATGAAATTCATCTAAATCTATTGACGACATAAAAGTATCCCCTAATTCAAGCGGGAACAAACTAACCCTAACCTTTGGTCTATCTTAGGCAATGTGGGTCTCATTTTCGATTTACAAACAAAAAAAAGCACAATAGGGGAAATGGGCTGAACCAATTGAACTACCAAATAAAGCTTCCAATTTATGAAATCTCAGGAGTGAGAGGAAAATTTTTAACTCACCTTTTCATGCAGAGCTCTGGATTCAAGGGGGCGAGAACATAAAATATCGCCTACGCAAATCCTCTACTTATCAAATTAGGCAAATGAAGAAGGCAAAGTAATTATTTTTAAAAACAAATCTTGAGGGCAGGCTTAAAAATCAGTCACGCGATTTGCTATGATTTGTAACCGCATACTTATCCGTGCCAAATTACTCTGAAAAGACTTTATTTTGACAATTCATTAATTGCAAGTCTTTTCCCTTCATATCTTTCCTTTAAATGATTATTCTCAAGTACGGTATTTCATCGCAACTCATTTCCTTGAGGTTCACCTTTTAAATCTCTTTCCTTATGTGATTGTTGTTGATGCGACACTTCTTTATTTACAAAGCCATCAATCCTTGAACCTTGAACTGTGAACTTTGAACCCTCCGAGAAGTGGCTCAAAAGTTCAAGTTTAAAAGAACAGAAAAGGACAAACCAAGACAAAGACACCAAAATGTCATGGGTCACATGTTACAAGAACAGGACTCAGACAAGACTCGAGTTTCAAAACTTTGAACCGTGAACCTTGAACTTTTTGAAAAGGTTCAATAATGCAAGTTCAATGACAATTGTTACAAAGACCTTTAAATCTTTAAAAGCCAAGCCACGATACAACATACTTCGCTTGAACTTGACCGACAGGTTCTAGTTCAAGAAAAACTTCAACAAGACAAAAACTGAGACTTACACAAGCCCAGACTAAATGAACACTCCTTATTTTGATGATGTGATAACAAAATGCACACGAAAATGGGGAGGGTAACATTCCTAAAATCAAATTCAAAATGAGCCTAATTTTTTTCCCTCCAATTCATCATTACAAGTTAACTTGAAGTGTAAAATAGTTGTAGTGCATGCTAGGGTGTTGTATTAAAGGACAAACCCTAGTTAATTTATAATGTTTAGCAAATACATGAATGAAACATCTTCTAGCACATATTATGGACTCAAAGAACAATCATCTAGTGATGTTAACATTGCAACAACATTTTAGGCATACTACATGACTACTTATCCTTAATCTTCTTCAAATTCATTGACTCAATATTCTTACCAATATTTGATATAAAAGTCAACTATCGTTGTCATGTGTTAAATCCTAAGCTCATAAAATAATTTTTAATATGAAGATCAAACAAAATACTTTAAGGGAAGCTAGAAGCAAACACCTAAGAACTTAAAAAATATCAAATATGCAATACTATTTAATTAGATCCACACTCACAAGATCAATCACATAGTTGCAAAAATGACCTTGACAATAATAATCACAAATTATATTGCATTTATTTATAATGCCTTATTTTCACATTAGTAATAAATCTCTCTAAAAAAATCTAGTAGAGTTGCAAGCCAAGAGTTAAGCATTTGCATTTATTATTTAAAAAATTTAAGATTAATTTTAACATGTTTGTCATTCGTAACTCTTATTCTTAGAATATATGATGATAATTATGATTAATTAATTTATCCTAGGAACTTTTGTAAAGAACATTTTGATGATTTTAGCTTGCTGATGCCTCTTAGGATTTCTCCCTTAGGGTTTATGACTTATTTGTTAGGCTATTTTTTACCGTATATCAAATCTACAATGTATATAATTAGGATTTGCACTTACTCTCCATTGAATCTTGTTAATTTATTATTAATTTAGGGTTTGACATTATTTCAAGTCTATCTACCTACCTATTTTAGTTGGGATTGTGTAGGAAAAATGCACTTAAAGTGTTCATGATTTAACCATAAAATCAAAAAAAAATAAAAATCTAAGCAACACTCATGATTAGGTGCAGAAAATCAAACAAGCATATATTTTAACATAGTTAAAGTATATTAGACTCCTTGTTGTGTAGATTTGCCCACGTGATGTTTGATCAAATGTGCTCTCTCTCAGAATTTCAGCAACATAATGATGCTCCAATGCTAAAAGGGTGAGAGAGTGATGAATTGGCTAAGTTATGGGTGTGTAGATTTGGGATGAAAATGAATGAAGGGTCAAGATTTCAAGACAAAGATCAAGGGTGGAGGATGATTTGGTCCTCTCACCTCATGATATGGTACCAAGTGGCACCATGAAGTGAGAGAAGAAGATGAAGGGTACTTGACAAGACCCATAGGAATTAAAAATTCTTATTTATCAAAAAGAGGAAGGGGTAGGGAAATTTAAAATTCCTTTTGGGTACTTTTGGAAGAAAGACCCATGGGCCCAAGTACATGGGGTCTTCTAAAAAAGGGAAGGCATTAAAGGTTGAGTGTGAGGGGTGAGATTATGTGGGGATTTGAAGTGGGTCAACGCCACTTAAGTAGGATTAGGGAATGTGCAAATATTAGGGGGAGGGTTAAGGGAGATTAAGAGAGAACTAAAAAGTGATGGAGGATGTGACAAGTGAGGAGAGTTAAATAAATAAATAGGATTTATGTATTTAATTTATAGGATTGAAGGGGTAAGGTAGCATAGATGTAGATAAATAATTGAAATTAATTATTGCCTTAGGATAGAACTTAGGGACAATGGAAGAAAATTGATCATAGTAACTAAATAATTCTATAATTTTATTTAATTAATGTAAATGATGGGAAATAAGATGAAAAGGGGATAAATTAGCAAAATGGGGTCATTTTAGGTGTCTAAATTTTGCCCCTCTTTGAGATGGTGTTACAAAGTAGCATCATTTAAAAGAAGATTAAAACATGGTACTTGAAATAAAATGATTAGATTAGGGAAGATGTACTAGTCAATCAAAGGAGTGACTAGGATGAAAGATGATGAAAATGACGATGCACCCTCAAGAGGGCATGCGAGTTCAAGAGAACATGGGTGTGTTCTCAAAATGGATGAGATGATGTATGGATGATTATTGGAGATGTGTTATGAATGTATAATGTATTCTTATGATGATTATGATGATGGAAAAAATGATAATGGATATATTAACAAGTCTATATTATTGAATATGACAGTAGATGATAATGAAATAGATGAGAATGGATGCAAGTGACAATGAATGGATACAAGGACAAAAACAATGTAAGAGAACACATTTGCATATGAAATCTATTATTAAGTGAGGATGAGGAAAATGGATGGGATAGGTGGATGGGGGATAGAAAGATAGGAGATACAATACATGTAAGAGTCTTATAGTTATTGAGTTACCTCCAAATCTCTAGTTGGTGATACTCTTGTAAGAAGCCTTCTCTAAAAGTATATTTGTTTACCATAACAAACATGCATATTGATTATTATCTTTAGAATTATTTTCATATACATGAGCATATAAAATAATAAATGGATATAAGAACAAATCACACTTGAGAATCTACTCCAATCAACACATATAAAGAAAATTCCAAATGATATTTATGTAAACTGTTTTAATATTAAAATCAAATAAATTTGTAATTATATAAATCATATCACATCAAATGGGAAAGGTTGTCCTCGAGGACCTCTCTCCTAGCTCACTCCTCCTTGATAAGTCTCTACTTGGAGAATGAGTCCTTAATCCACTCCTAGAATACAACACCATAATAATCTCTTAGAGTTGACCAACCTCCTCTTATAAATTAGTATTCTCCACCTAAACAACACTATAGTCCTCAAATGTTTTTGTGTATATGAGTGGTTGTACTTGCTTAGGTCTAGAATTAATAACAATCATTATGTAAATTGTCTCTAGGTAGCCTCTAATACCAATCATAGAGAATCTATGTATCCATGTAACCAAACACACTTTGTTTTCCCTCCATCTCTAGCTAACTAAATAATCTCCATCTCTCTATTATATCTCATTCATTGGCTTTCTTTGTGGCTACCTTGATAATGACTTATTTGTATGCTACTCACACCTAACTCACTAGATCAAATAATGAAGAAAATTAGCATACACACTAGTAGTCTCTCTTTATGTCACGCTCTATTAGAAATACTAGTAAATCTTAAGCCAAGTGTCTCACACTATCAAAGATCAACTCAAACTATTATTCTATTATGCCTATTAAACACATATGAAATGCTTTGTGAGCTTCATATATCACATCATACATTTCATTTAAAATTCATCTCAAACTGAAAACATTATATATAATGTAATATATATTAAGATTATATTATATACCTATATCCCCATCCTATCAATTTTCATCCTCACTAACCTAGTATAATGGTACAAGGTATCCTACTAATACTACTTGTTAAAGCATCCTAAGCATTTAAATGATATAATGGTGCAATATATCCTCTATCCTAGTAAGCCCTAAATCTAGCCACCACATTAAGATCATCTTTCTCTACAACATGTATTGACTCATCCTCCTCATCATCTATGGGTTCCTATTTACTAAAAGGTGGTACATCTATATACCAAGGTTCATATAGAGATTTTTGGTGTCTCTTGTAGATGGGTAGATCTAGGAGCATGGTTTGCTAGATACCAAACTACCAAATGACTTACTCATAATAAAATATATTGATCATAATGGTTGTACCTTGTAGTACCATTTAGATCTCCTAGTCTATTTCAACTATAATTTATCTCATTACATTCATAGGAAATTTTTTATGGAGCCTCAAAGCCTCAACATGATATCAACTAGAGTCAATCAAATCCACTGCTATTAAATATGAGTGTCCTAACCTCTCCACCATCTCATCCTATTAGTATCCCATTAAAATACACAAGGAATATCATCAACAATGACAAGTGGTGTACTTGGAAATAATGAAATATTTTTGTGCTTATAGGCCCAACATCGTATCAATGTTGTGACCTATAAATTGTTCCTACTAGCTACAATAAGCATGTGCATGTCATTATAAATGCACATAAGCATATGCATGCCATCACAAAGACACATTTTGTTTCTAATTTTTTGGTGGTTTTGGTTTTGGGAAACCATTCATGGTTTTCCCTCTTTGTTTTATAAATTGGATGCCTTGCATAGTTGTATCATGGGTTTTTTTTACGTGGGCACTATTACATTGTTAGAATGTTATCAAATTGAAGGGAGAAAGATATATTGATGTAACACTTCTATTGGATTAATACAATCTTGTCCTCTTTTGACATTGTAATTTTTCCCAAAATGGTTCATGCACGTGCATCCAATGTTATGATTTTTATTTCATGTGGTTGATGATTTATTTGTTGCTATTGTTGGTTATATGTCTCCTCGTAATAAATTTTTTAATCAAAACTTAGTTTAACTGGCAAATTAAATATACTCACTATTTGTTGAGCTTATATTTATAACATTATTTTTATTTTTATCAACACATAACCCCCAAAGATATTTAAAAGTGTGGCACTTTATAAGTAGTGTGTTTACAAGCCTATTGAAAGTTCCATAGAAGATTATAATTTCTTTTAAAAAAAGTCAAATATTTAAAGTATAACTTCTAATATAGAATCTAAATAAAAATTGTACCATTACATAAAACACAAAAAACTTTCATACGTCTAAAGAAATTGCACTCATAATAGAGTTTTTATGTGCAATTTATGGGCTTACAAAGTTCCAAAAACTAGAATAGAACACCAAGTTTGTTGAGAAACTACATTACATGAAAATAGGAACATTTATTACAAATTAATACAAAAGCATTGATGGACACTACATATCTAGCAAAAAATAGCCAAGCTAAAACAAAATTGACATTTACAACCTTTCAAATTTTTCTCTTCAAATTCAAAAAGCACAATGGAGGGGTAGGTCTTCCCTCTTGTCATGTTGATTATGTAGCATGACACCAATAGGGGTTGACATGTGTCTCATTATATTTGGACAACAATACAAGTTGATGTCATGGAAATGAGGACAAGGCAACAACAAAGTTCAATGTTAATAAGTTAGTTTCAACCATAAAAACAAAACAAAGAACTAAAAACCATTCCAAACATATCAAGAGAGATTTCAAAAAGCATGAAAGAAGTTTAACAAAATAAAATAAAGGAGAAGAGCCTCCCTAAGATGCTTCCATGATGCCTTTTGATGCTTCTCCCTTGTTTCTCTCCTCTCCAAGTCCCAAATGAGTGTAGCTCTCAGCTTTTAGCACTAGCCATGGATGCCATATGGAGATTCAAGATGGTTGAATATGATAAGCAAATGCTATGCAAGAGTAGGTAGTGATGCTATGAAAAAGCTCTATGCTAATGCCAGTATAACAACAATACTCTAAAATGCTTCTCTTTTGCTTGAGGAGAAGGGTTCTATTTATAGAAGAAATGGGGAAATGAAGGGTTAAGATTGAATGGTTTAATCAAGGGCCAAGTTTGAAAGTTGGGGATCCATGTGCACAATTGGCACCAATAAAATGGTGACAAGTGTCAACATAGGATTGGGTTGAGAGAAGAGGTTGGAGGCATTAAAGGCCTGAGAAGACCTCATGGTTATCTAGAAGGTAAGGGTCAAGTCTAAATTAAGATTACCCATTGGATTAAGAGTTAATCCAAGGATAAACCTTTGTGCAAATGTTTAAGAGATAATCATGGTCAAAGCATTAATGGCCTGATGAGACCTTTGGGTTGGGTAGAGGTTGAGTCAAAACAAATGTTTTAACCATGTGGGAGGGTTGAATTAACCATTAATGGTTATTGGAGACTTTGGGGATTAAGTGGTTGAAGGTTGAAAGCTTTCAAAGGTTATCCAAGACTTTGAGGGTTAATTTGTTGAACACACAGCATTAATTGCTTTTCAAAGACTTTGGAGTCTTTGAGAAGTGACTCCAATTTGCTTAGGAATGTGACAATATTTAGGGGATGGATTAGGCTAATTAGGAAGAGTTTAGAAGAATCTAGAAGGGGTTTAGGCATACAAGTGGATTTTGTAGGAAAATGCAAGTGGGAGAAATTTTGGTATTTTCAATTAAAATAAAATCATTTATTTCAATTAAATGGTGTAAGTTGAATTTGGATAAATATTTAAATAAATATTAATTTATTTAAATGAGAAAAAGAAGATAAAGCATTTAAAATGCTTGAAGACTTTGAGGGAAACCATTAAAGGCTTGAAGACTTTAAGGAAAACCATTAAAGTCTTTAAGAAGACTATAGAAGGAAGCCATCAAGTTTGAAGACTTTAAAGCCATCAAGTTTGAAGACTTTAAGGGAAACCATTAAAGGTTTCAAGTGGGTGAGGATAAATAGGATTTTAAATAAATAATTTATTTAAAATAGTTGTGCAACTTGCTTTTGTAGGAAAATACAAGTGGGTGGAGGATAAAGGTGATTTAAATAAATTATTTATTTAAAATAATTGTGCAACTTGCTTTTGTAGGAAAATACAAGTGGGTGGAAGATAAAGGTGATTTAAATAAATGATTTATTTATTTAAATGTGAGAGGTGGGATTTTGGGGGTTTTAAATAAATATTAATTTATTTAAATGTGAGAGAAGATTTAATTAAATAAATATGATTTATCTATTTAATTAATGGTCTTAATTTGGTTAAGTGAATTAAATCAAATAAATTGAATAATTTATTTAATTAATAGGAGAATAGGGTTAAGATGAATTAATTAAATATTAATTTAATTAATTATTAATTGATGGTTAAATAATCAAATAAATACTAAGTATTCATTTAATTAAGTGGACAAATTTATGTGACTACATTTGCCCCTCTTTGAGACGGTGCGGTTTATCGCGTCGTTTCAAAGAAAGAAAAATAGGTGTGAAGAAATGCCCCATAAAATGTAAATTTAATGGGTGGTATGCCCCCTCGAGAGATGGGCCGAATGTTTTTTTTTTTGTTTTTTTTTTAATAAAAAAATCGGGCGATCTCTCGAAAAAGAATGAAAAGTGGAGGGGAGGTAGAATAGAAGAAATTAGAACTAATGATGAAAGAATGGGAGAAAATGGAGTGAATATGAAGAAACAACAAGCCAGCGAGTACCCTGAGGTCATGCAAGAGATACATAGCAGATGTAGTGTGGGGTTTTGATTGATGCTATACAATTGATCAAAATTGGTTGGACAATCTAGTGCAATCGGTTGAATTGCCCCGGTCAAGTCAAAGCGTGACAGTTGATGTCAGTTGGTCGCTTGGACATGATAAAGTCTGAGTAAGTGAATCAAAGTGACCTGATGGTGACTTAGACAATTGATGTAATTGCCCGATGAAGTCAAGGTATATGAAGCAAAATACTCGTTGAGACGTAGACAATTGATGTAATTGTCCGTTGGATTGTGTTTGATTGGTTGATCAATTGATAGTGTGTGCGTGTGATGGATGATTGTGGTGAATCATAGCAGCCCCGTTGAGACTAGGTCATTATGATAAATGCCTGATGTAGTCTAGGATTACCATGATCGATTACCTGTTGAGACCCGAAGATACGTGATCAGAGTATCTGTTGATAGTCTAGGTGTGTGGGAGTCGATGTATCTGTGTAGACAGAGTAACTGGCTTGATTGTGTGGATGAATGAGGATGGGAAACACAATCCCTCCTATTAGAGATGGATGGTGATGAACGTGGCTTGATTGGGTTGATGGGAAACGATGAAGGATATGTGATGTTGATTATTGAGATGGGGAGGGTTGGGGGGGTTCGATGTTAGAAGAAATGGAGGACCTATGGCTCATTCCTATGGAAGAAGAGGAAAATAGAGTATGCATTATTATGACTATGTATGCATGATATGCAGCTATTATGAATGTATGGATGGTTGGAATGCAACGAAATGCAGTATATATAGATGAGATGGAATGACGATCCATAGTGCTCTATTTTCATCATTGAGCTTTAAAAATGTTGGAAGAGAATACAAGCATCTTGACATAATGATTCAAGATGACCAGAGTATTTCTTACATGGATTTGATATAGCAAGTTAATACAAGCAACTTGATATAATGGATCAAGTTGACCTGAGTATTGCTTGCAGAACAGATAAGGATTATCTCCGTTCATGCATGACTTGGATCGTCCTCCTTGATCTTAGGCTGATCATATCCTGAGACAAGTGCATACCATACTAAGAGATAAAAACCTTTATCTAGTTTGGATGAGGTAGGAGGAACCAAAGAAAAAGCTTTGTACCTGCAACCAAATAGTATATATGCATAAAGAATAAAGAATATGGATCCTTGGTAATGGTTCATGCTCATATGGTCGAGGTATACGCTGTAGTCAGCAAGCCGTAGTGATCTATGACTGCATTTTTGTCTATGATCACATAGCTTAGTGAACTTCCCACGTAGACACCATTAGTACATGCCCCAGTACTTCATTGGAAGTAATGCGCAAACGATACAAAACAATGCTGAAAGATCCCGATACAGATAAACAAATGATTGTACTCATAAATCAACGAAGTATTTGATAGCTTAACATAATTTTCTTGTCAAAGAAAATGTCATCTTGTCTTTGTTTTGATAAGGAAGGATGCATCCTTGTTTAAGACAGTTTGGATTGTTGATGTTGATTGTGTTGGTCGAGTGATAAGTGGTCATTTGTGTGAGTATTTTGTATCTGATCGGATGAATATGTACAAGGTGTTGTCATGTTTTTTGGGTGATTTTCGATGGTTTTTCGATGTTTTTGGATTTTGTGTAATAGTTTTTGAATGTTTGTGGATTTTGTGAGTCATTTTTGAATGTTTTTGATATTTTGTATTGTTTGTGAATGTTTTTGATATTTTCTGGGACATTTTTGAATGTTTTTGATATTTTTGATGATTGCCTGAATGAAGAGCGTAATGACACATAAGACAATGTAGAATCCACTTCCATCAATAGGTTAAGGGTATTGCCCCCAGTTTTTAGACCTGACTATGAAAAGGTGGGATGCTAGACGCATGGAGTACTTTCTTAATGACAGATGAATAACAAGCCATGGCTTTGGATGGATGGATGTATGTATGAAGTAAATGTGATCGCAACAAGTCTGAAAAGATAATGGAGCCATAGCCCTTACGAGTGGCGTCTGTTTGCCAGGTTTTCACCATCGCACTTACCCAAGGTGCCACCGGAGTGGTTGTTCACCGTTTGGATGCATGATTTTTCTTTACTTTTTTTTGTTTTGAATGGTTTTGTATTTTCTTTAGGACATTTTCTGAATGTTTTTGATATTTTCTGATATGTAGGGGAGCCTGATGCTCTGTATACCTTAGGTATAAAACCGTTTGAGGTGCATGCTATTGATTGGATCTGCGAGCGGTTCTCCGTCTGATGTAGCCAACTGATATGCCCCGGACCTGAATACAGCAGTGACAACATATGGGCCCAACTAGTTTGATTCAAACTTGCCTTGATGTTCTCTGTTTGGTTGGTTGCGAGGATTTTATCGAAGAACAAGATCACCTACCTCAAATGTACGAGATCTAACTCGGTGATTGTAGCTTCTACTCATGCGCTGCTGATAGGCTTTGAGGTGATTGTATGCAGCTTGTCGCTTCTCATCAAGTAACTCTAAGTCCTGAAGACGTGAGACTCTGTATGCTTCATCATCGATGAGATTATGCAAGGAAACTCGTAATGATGGTATCTCAACCTCAATAGGCAAGATAGCTTCTGCACCATAGACCAATGAATAAGGGGTTGCACCTGTAGGGGTCCGAATGCTAGTTCGATATGCCCATAGCGCTGGATTCAATTGAACATGCCAATCACGGCCGACATCATTGATTGTCTTCTTTAGGATCCTCAATATGTTTTTATTGGATGCTTCGGCCTGACCATTGCCTTGTGGGTAATAGGGAGTGGAAAAACGGTGTTGGATATGAAATTTCTCACAAAGCTCACGGACATCCTGATTTTTGAAAGGAAGACCGTTATCTGTGACAATGGACATGGGCACACCATACCGGCAGATGATGTAGTTGAGGATGAATGAGGCGATCTGCTTGCCGGTGACTTGGGTAAGTGGAACAGCTTCGATCCACTTGGTGAAATATTCGGTGGCGGTAATAATGAATTTATGGCCATTGGATGAAGATGGATGGATTTTACCCACAAGGTCAAGGCCCCATTGACAAAAAGGCCATGGTGTTGTGATTGGTTGCAGTTCTTGTGCTGGTGCATGTATCAGGTCACCATGAACTTGACATTTCTTGCATTTTCTGACAAAGTAGTAGGAATCCTTTTCCATAGATGGCCAATAATATCCAGCTCGCAAGAGTTTCTTGGCGAGTGATGGACCACTTGAATGAGTCCCGCAAATTCCTTCATGTACCTCTTCCAAAAACTTTGTTATCTCATCTTGTTCCAGACATCGAAGGAGAGTACCATCAAGACTACGTCGGTATAAGATTTCGGCAATAATGGTATATCGAGCAGTTTGGCGAATGAAGGTTTTTCGTTGGTTATTTGATTGGTTAGGAGGAAGGGTGTGATCACGGAGATAGGTGTAGAACTCACCATACCATGGGGATTCTGAACCGACAAGGCGACATATCATCTCGGATTCAGGGATATCATAAGCGGAGATCCAAAGCTGTTCTACCAAGAACTCGTAGCGTGTTGAATTCTGTGGAAGATCTAGTAGAGATGCGATGGTAGCCATGGCATCAGCAGCTCGATTCTGATCTCTTGGTATCTGCTCAAAAGTGATAGTAGTAAATGATGCCTTTAGATTGTCCACCATTTGCTTATATGGCATGAGTTTATCATCTTTGGTCTGATATTCATCTGTTGCTTGTCGAATGACTAGTTGGGAATCGCCATATACTTGTAGTTCTTGTAATTTCCATTGTACGGCTAACCTGAGTCCCGTGATCAAGGCCTCATACTCTGCTATGTTGTTTGTGCATGGAAATGTGAGCCTGTAAGACTTCGGGATGCTATCACCTTGAGGTGTGATAAACAAAATGCCTGCCCCCGAGCTGTGCCTAGTGTATGAACCATCAAAATATAGTTTCCATGGTTGTACTTCTGTGATCATGAATATCTCTTCATCTGGAAAATTGGAAATGAGAGGATGATCGCCTATGAGAGGTGCATCAGCCAACTGATCTGCAATAACTTGAACTTTGATAGCTTTACGGTCCACATACTCAATGTCAAATTCACTTAGAATCATTACCCATTTGGCCAAGTGACCTGTCAATGCTGGTTTGCTGAGTAAGTACTTGAGTGGATCAATCTTTGCAATGAGTTGCACCTTTTGTGTCAACAGATAGTGCCTCAGTTTAGTGGCTGCTAAGATTACTGCTAGGCAAGCTCGCTCAATAGGCGTGTAATTGAGTTCATAGCCCACCAGTGTGCGAGAGATATAGTAAATAGCACACTCTTTTCCTTCTGCATTATGTTGTGCCAGTAGCACACCCAGTGCTGTACTTGTCGCTGAGATATAAAGTAACAACGGTCTACTTGGATCTGGTGGCATCAGCAATGGTGGATTCATGAGATAGTTTTTAAGTGCCTGAAATGCTTGCTGGCATTTGTCATCCCATTGAAAGCAGATGTTCTTGTGTAGCAGGTGTGTGAATGGGTGACACTTATCAGCCAATTGTGCAATGAATCTGCGGATAGATTGAAGCCGTCCTTGTAGTGTTCTTAGCTGACTGATATTCTTTGGAGGTGGCATGTCCATGATTGCTTTAACCTTTGCTGGATCGACCTCAATGCCTTTGCTTGAGACAATGTATCCTAGAAGCTTCCCGGAGGTCACTCCGAAGACACATTTCTTTGGGTTGAGTCGAACATGGTATTGTTCCAGTCTATCAAAGATTTTATCTAAGATGTGAAGATGTCCTTCTCTAGTAAGTGATTTTGCTAGTAAATCATCCACATAATCTTCCATTATAGTATGCATCATGTCATGGAAGATGGTGGTCATTACTCTTTGATAGGTCGCTCCTGCATTCTTTAGACCAAGAGGCATTACATTCCAGCAATATGTGCCCCATGGACATGTGAAGGTTGTCTTATGTTGGTCCTCTGGTGCGATCTTTATTTGATTGTATCCTGAAAAGCCATCCATGAGTGAAAGCATGGCATGTCCTGCTGTCAAATCTACTATGATGTCGATATTTGGTAGAGGGAAGTCATCCTTAGGACATGCCTTATTCAGATCTCTGAAGTCTGTACAAATTCGGATGCCCCCTTTTGGTTTGCCAACTGGTACAATGTTGGAGATCCATTCTGCATAATCAATTGGTCTAATGAAACCAACATCCAGGAGTTTCTTGAGTTCTGTTTTGACTAGCACGGCAATCTGAGGATGCATCTTACGAAGCTTCTGCTTGACAGGTTTGGCTCCTTTTGCTACTGTGAGATGATGCATGACTAAATCAGGATCAAGCCCAGGCATGTCTGCATATGACCATGCAAAGTTGATCTGACGCTGTTGGAAGAACTCTATAAATTGAGGCTGTTCCTCTGGAGTGAGAAGAGATGCCAGATGTATGATATGAGGGTTTTCAGGAGTCCCCACATTGTATTCTTTAGTCTCCTCCATGAGAATCATCGATCGTTCCGGTTGTGTACTAGCAGGGAGAATGTCAAACCCTTCATCCTCAAGTGCCTCAGAGAGGTTTTCACCGTTGGATACGCTCTTTCTTTTTACTTTTGTTGGATCAAACAGTGCCACAGTGTGGTTTTCACTGGAAGATCCATGTTTTAATGTTATATTTTTGCAGCTGAAGGGTTTGGCATCCGCCCCGAAGTATGCTGCGCTATTAAGTTCAATGGCGAATCCAGCTTTGTGATCCCCGCTTGGTAGATTATCCCTTAATTCCAAAAAGTCAATGATAGCCTCATCATTTTGGAAGAGGTCAAGACATGGGGGATTTGGTTGGTTCCATTCGATGAGTTCAGGGTGGATAATGGGCATTACTTCATCGATTAAGTTAAGTGCGGGAGATGTATCAGTGAGGGTTAAGACAGTGTGGTGAAGGTCGTTGATGGTACTCTCCCTATCAGAATCCGGCGTAGGATGAGACGTAGGGTCTGTGGAAGATGTTTCCAGCTCAGGTACCCAAGTGGTCTTTATCTGTGCTTCTCCGTAAACAGGAATGTCTTTGCGTGGCGGAGGTGGTGACGTGTCTTCCTCATCTGAAGTGTTAAGCTGTATAGAATCAAATTCCCACTCATGTGAGTCGGTCTCTGAATCACTTTCCAGCATCCGATTGCTATACCATACTGGGATGTCGCTGGAGTTGAATACTGCAGGTGTGATTTTTTTATGTACCTTTGAGGTGATCGGTGCTGCAGGAACTGTGATGGGGTTTAAAGGTTTTGTCACTGGAAGTATCGACAGTGTTGATTTAGTGGCTTCTATTGGAACAGCTGGTGCCATAGATGCTGCTACGGGTTCCAATATAGTTGCTGCTATGAATGGTTTTATTGATGTGATGACTGCTGTGGATGGGATTACTAGTTTGATTGGTGGGATTTTTGGCACTGATGATGGTTGCGGTGGGTTTGTGAGCCTCGATGGGGCAGTGACAATATTGCTTGATGGTGCTTTGATTATGAAAGGTGTCCTCTTTACAGTAGGTGGGCAAAATGGTTTGCTAGGTTTTCCTTTAAATCTGAGTTTAGGAAGGATCTCTTTTTCAAAGCCTAGGCCTGTATTACCTTTGGGCTTGAACTCTGGCAGCAGCGGTTCATGTCGTCCTTGTTTGCAGTATCCCAAAGCACTCTGACCATCATATCCCATTCTTTGCATAATGAGGAGGCCTTTGCCATACTATTCTGTAGGAAGTGTAACTCGCGGTTTGTCAGTGGTGATGGGATCTTTATAGATCCATTCCGCTAGGTCCTTATCTTGTGTCTCTTCCTCTTGACTCTTTCCAAGGATGAAAGGCGTTAAGGCACATGCAAGCGTGTTTAGTGGTTGCTGGAGTAACTGTTGTGGTTTACCATGTGTTCTAGGAGAAGTAGGCATTTGTCCCACCACAAAGAGCTGACTCAAGTTGTATTCTCCAGGACCTTCCTCTGCGACTTTCATCTTAAGCTTTTCTTGCTTGGGTATAGGAGTGTTTGAACTGGCAAGAGAGGCGGGATTTACATATGATGTGGAGGAAATGGCTTCCCTATTATTAGGAACAGTAATCTCTGGTTGATGGCTGATATTATGGCAAAAAGCAAAAGGATTTGCATCACCCAGGATTGTGATCTCTGCACCATTATGTGGGAACTTGATACATTGATGGTAGGTAGATGGAACGGCTTGCATGGCATGTATCCAAGGTCTCCCTAATAATAGATTATATGGCAGAGGAAGGTCAAGAACCTGACAAATGATGTGCTTTACCACGGGGCCTACTCGGATTGGTAGTACCACAGCTCCTTTGGATGAACGCTCTGCATCATCATAGGCCTTGATGGTGATCTTCTTGCGAGGATCCATTGATTCTATTGCATATCCCAATGCTGTGACCAACTGTAGTGTACAGATGTTTAGGCCTGCTCCATTATCTATCAAGACTCGCTTGATCCTGTGCTGGTTGACAAAGCCTTCAATGTGGAGTGAGGCGTTATGAGGTTGTTGGAATGAAGAGTTGTCACTTTCGGAAAAAGTGAGACAAGGTGATGACTTTAGATTTCCAACCATGGCTTGAAATTGGTCCGTGTTCAGGTTTGCAGGGACTGACACCTCTTGGAGTGCTTGATCCAAGATTGTTTTATGAGATGGTGATAGGCGTAATAGCTCTAAAATGGATATAAGCGCAGGCGTTTTGTCTAATTGTTCCACAAGATTGTACTGCTTTGGGACGGAGGTGGTGCCTTGTGGAGCTGCCTTGATGGTGACCTTGCCACGACGTGTAACAACATTGCAATTTGAGGTGGGATTTTTGAAGGTTATGGTTGCAATTTGTTCACTGGCATCATACAGGTGATTGACAGTGTAATTATACGCAGCCTGCGTATAATCAGTGGTATCAGTGCCTCGCCGGGAAGTGGAAGGACCCCTTTGATCTTGTGATGGAAGTGGATCCTTGAACATGAGATGATCATTATTGGTCGTTTTTGGGTCATGTCCTTCAATTTCAATTTCTCCTCGATCAATAAGATCCTGAATGAGATCCTTCAATCGGTGACAATTACTTGTCTTGTGTCCTCGTCATTGATGGAACTCACAGTGTTCAATATCTCTCCACCATGCTGGTTTGACTTGAGGCTCATAGTTGGATAGTTTAGGTAGAGTGACCAAATTCTGAGAAAGGAGTTGTCGCAACACTGTTTCAATGGGTTCCCCTAAGGGAGTGTATGTGCGTTTTTGTTTTTGTGGACGAGGTCTTGGTTCATCATGAGATGTGATGCGACCTTGATTAGGAGGAACATTTGTGTTATTCTGAGGTGGAGGATTTTGTCCTGCAAACCGAACCACAGGTTGTGCATTTTGGATAGTTCGAGCATCCACAACCCCATCGTTGACGATATTTTTATTCTTGTTCCAGAAGTTTGGTTTATCACTATTGAAGCGCGGGCGAGGACCATCTTTTGGTTCATTAAAGATTTTGATGAGTCCTTTCTTGATGAGTGCCCTTTCACATTTTATACCCTTGGTGATCATATCATTAAAGGAGTCTGTGTCTTTGACATCCAGGTGAAATTCCATTTCTTCGTTTAAGTTGGAAATGAAAATTTCCACTAGTTCTCGTTCAGGTAACTGAAGAGAACGTCTGCTAGACATTTGGCGCCATCGTTGCAGGAATACTAAGAATAATTCCCCTGGTTTTTGTTTGGTGTTGCATAGATCAGCCATGGTGATGTCGCGTTCAATATTATAAGAGTAATGAGATAGGAACTTCTGGATGAGTTCCTCAAATGTTCTTATGCCACCTGGTAGTCGGGAAAACCATGATGTGGTTGTTCCTCCCAAACTTTGGGGAAAAAGGCGCATTAGGTATGTGTCTTCATATGCGACTTCAAGACAAGCGGGATGAAATTCTCGGACATGATCACGGGGATCTCCCTTTCCTCTATATTTTTCGAATTTTGGTGTTTCGAACCCGCGTGGAAAGGGTGGCATATAAAGATTCCTATCAAATGGATAGGGACAGATGTCGTTAAGTGAGAATTGATTGGTCTTAACACCACTATGAAGTTGTTGGGCGAGATTCTCAACTTGTTGCCGCAACATCTCCATTTCATTTGGAGGAGGAGGTGGTGGGTTACCTCGAGGGATGTTATATCTGATGGGATCTCTACGCCTTTCCTCCTCATGGCGACTTTGTCTTTCTGATGCTTGTCTTAATTGGGCAAGATCAAAGTCTGAGGGGAGTTTGGCTCCTTCTTGAGCAAGTCTTAAGAAGTGAGCATCTGCGTTGCTCCTTAGTATTTCATCAAATAATCTGTTAAAATGAGGGTTATGCTGAACCCTTTCGATTGTTGAAGGAGTGGGTGTACCTGGGTTTTCATCATTCCCAGTTCCTCCAAGTGCTTCTTGAAATTCATTGAGGTTGTCCTCTTCTTCCTCAATTTCTATTTCTCGTTGCCTTGATCGTGATCGGGTTTGAGCCATTTTGTTTGCAAGTTTGTTTTGAAGTTGATTGAAGATGATGATGAGTTGGTGATGAAAGATTGATGATTGGTGATTTGTATTGTATGGGGATCTCTAGCACTTTAAGGTAGATGTAACCGAAATTCCTTCTTTGAATTGCTTGTTTGTTTTGAGGAGTTTGGATGTGATAAGGTGTAGAGAAATCTGAGATGTGTTACAGATTTTGACTACCTAGTAATGAGAGGATTCACTCATGAACTAGTTTTAACCTGCGTAGATGTGTCTCTTAGGATGAGCTTATCCTAGATGTAGAAACAATCTAAAAAGTGATGTGATGTGTTTGATTTCAAGCAATATCTAAAAAGAGAACTTGGGACAAGAACCTCTTAATGTTTTGAGAGTTGGGACGGATTGATGATGAAGTGATGATGTATGAGTGAGATGATGGATGAAAATGTTTTCAACTTCAATAAAAACTTTGTGTTACAAATGGGACAAACTCTATCTCTTCCCTTTCAGGTGTTGGTGGTATTTCTCGAGCTATGTTGTATGTGATACAGACGTTTGGCAAGAAGTTTGGATTAATCTTTCCTCCTTGGTTTTTGTGATAACTCAGAGCTCTATATTGCATAAAAGCTCTATGATTCAATGATTCTGAATCAAACTCGTTTGTTTTTCCTTGAAGGTAGAGACGCATGCGATGTAGAAAGACTCTATGTGAGACAAAGATTTGTCTATTGAGATAGAAGAATTTCCTCCTTTTGATCAAAGCCTTTGAGCTTAATGGTCTTCTTTTCAAGGTAATATTCTGATGACACTTCTTCTTTCGCAAGATGTGAAGAATGGTCATAAATTTTGTCTCTTTGTTGTTTGTACTTTGTTTTTGGTATTTTTGTTTGTTTTTGAGAAATGTTGGATGAATACTGTGTTTTTGGGATTGATTTTCTGATTTTTCTTTGACAAGGAAACAAAGCAAGCACACAAACACAAGAATGTTGCTTCAAAGGAACAAATGAGTATGGGTCTAGATCAACCCAATCCTTGGACTTGTTTTTGACCCTTCCTTTAGATGTATTTTAAGGTGTATTTCCAAAGCCTGAAGTCGGCTCAATTCGCACTAGGTCTGTAAAACGAACACACTTCAAACACTTTTTATCCCTAAGGTCAAATGGCCAGTTGTGATAAATTTAGCCCACATCTTGATATTTCTTCGACTTTGGTACTACATACCTTATGAATCCTGTCGTGGCAGGTAAGGATGTGATATACTAAGTCTTGCACGAGCATAACAAATAGATGATCCCTATGATGGGGGAGTCACCACTTTTATCAAGCCACAAGTGACTTTTCAAAAAGCTATGTTTCTACTCAAGGAAATATGTATGGTGAGTATCTTGGGAGCAAAACCATCTATGCTCTTGCACTAAATTATATCTCAAATATCCTCAATCAATAGAACGGGTGGGCTACTACTTAAAGGTGTTTAGTCATGTTCGATGTTTTTGGACATAAGTTCATTCTGCAGTGACTCACTTAAGAGCCTTGTAACTGGTGGTGGGGCCCATTTGTCCTTTCGGCCAGTTACACTGTAGGAACAGCTATACCCAAGGCTACAGCTTTTGCTCTCACCTGATTTCTATAGCGGCTCGAAGGATTTACCGCTCGAGGTCATTCCCAAGAGTATCGATCCCTTGGCAGGCCTCTCTTAAAAAGATAAAATGTGAGTGTTACTAACACTTTTCTCTTGCACCTAGGACCACGAAAGCCAAGGGAGAGGATAGTGTGTGTTAGAAGTAGGACCACTCGACCAACTCTTTTGCACAAGTGTGCCAAACACAAAATTCACTTGTTCCTTTTAATTTGTCATCGCAATGATTTTCTATCTATTTGGAGATGTTGCTCCAACAATCATGGTGTTCTTTTTAATTTTCAAAGGCAATTGTTGGAGTAAACTAGAATTTGAAAATCCTGGTCAACTTAATGAAAAACACGTTTGCATGAAGTAAAATTGCTTTAAAAATGAGACAAGTTGATTGTGAATTTTATTTGCACCAAAAATGGAAGTGTGGATTGTAAATTTTATCTTGATGCAAGAAATAAAATTTGCCTTGTTGATTTTAAGCACCAAAAGAATTTGTTCCTAACTTTGCAACAAAAAAATTTGCGTGTTTGTTTTTGTGATTCTTTTTAACTTTGAACAAGTGTGATTCTTTTTTAGAGCTCCAAACGAAAGATATGGTTCTTTTTAAAACTCCAAATGAAAGTGTAGTTGATTTTAACCCAAAAGGAAAATGAATTTATTTTATCCTAACTTGAAAGACAAAGTTAGCAATATGAACAAATTTATTTCCTAAGCTAAAATTGCTAAAAATAATGCTATTGTAGGGGTTAGTTAAAACCTGCACAAAAGATAATTAGTTAGAAAAATCTGCATGTTTTGGTGGGCTTCTACAAGCCTAAAATTTTTGGTTTTCGGTTACAAGGAATTTTCTTACAACTCTTTGTTACAATAGCTCTACTCTGTGTGAAAACAGAAGTGCTATTTAACATGAAAGAGCAACATTATAGACAATAGCGTTAAAGTATCAATTTGCGAAGGTGCTAAATTGAGAAGAAAAATGCAAGAGAATGACCTGTGTGTCAATTAAAACATTCAAAAGTTAGTAGTCTTCAAAATGATTGCTATTTGATTCACGTCGGGTTCACCAAATGATGCTCTGCAAAAAAGATTAGAAAATCTGTTTGATGGCAACACACACAAGAGCACAAGAAACAAACGTTAGTGTTAGCAACAAAAGATTATCCTAAACAGGCATATCAAGAGAGATATTAAGCATGAAATAGAAAGCATATAAACATAGAATGAAATAGCTAATCAAGATGCTCATAGTTGCTCCTCCCTTGTTCCTCTCCTCTCCAAGTCCCAAATGAGTGTAGCTCTCAGCTTTTAGCACTAGCCATGGATGCCATATGGAGATTCAAGATAGTTGAATATGATAAGCAAATACTATGCAAGAGTAGATAGTGATGCTATGAAAAAGCTCTATGCTAATGCCAGTATAACAACAATACTCTAAAATGCTTCTCTTTTGCTTGAGGAGAAGGGTTCTATTTATAGAAGAAATGGGGAAATTAAGGGTTAAGATTGAATGGTTTAATCAAGGGCCAAGTTTGAAAGTTGGGGATCCATGTGCACAATTGGCACCAATAAAATGGTGACAAGTGTCAACATAGGATTGGGTTGAGAGAAGAGGTTGGAGGCATTAAAGGCCTGAGAAGACCTCATGGTTATCTAGAAGGTAAGGGTCAAGTCTAAATTAAGATTACCCATTGGATTAAGAGTTAATCCAAGGATAAACCTTTGTGCAAATGTTTAAGAGATAATCATGGTCAAAGCATTAATGGCCTGATGAGACCTTTGGGTTGGGTAGAGGTTGAGTCAAAACAAATGTTTTAACCATGTGGGAGGGTTGAATTAACCATTAATGGTTATTGGAGACTTTGGGGATTAAGTGGTTGAAGGTTGAAAGCTTTCAAAGGTTATCCAAGACTTTGAGGGTTAATTTGTTGAACACACAGCATTAATTGCTTTTCAAAGACTTTGGAGTCTTTGAGAAGTGACTCCAATTTGCTTAGGAATGTGACAATATTTAGGGGATGGATTAGGCTAATTAGGAAGAGTTTAGAAGAATCTAGAAGGGGTTTAGGCATACAAGTGGATTTTGTAGGAAAATGCAAGTGGGAGAAATTTTGGTATTTTCAATTAAAATAAAATCATTTATTTCAATTAAATGGTGTAAGTTGAATTTGGATAAATATTTAAATAAATATTAATTTATTTAAATGAGAAAAAGAAGATAAAGCATTTAAAATGCTTGAAGACTTTGAGGGAAACCATTAAAGGCTTGAAGACTTTAAGGAAAACCATTAAAGTCTTTAAGAAGACTATAGAAGGAAGTCATCAAGTTTGAAGACTTTAAAGCCATCAAGTTTGAATACTTTAAGGGAAACCATTAAAGGTTTCAAGTGGGTGAGGATAAATAGGATTTTAAATAAATAATTTATTTAAAATAGTTGTGCAACTTGCTTTTGTAGGAAAATACAAGTGGGTGGAGGATAAAGGTGATTTAAATAAATTATTTATTTAAAATAATTGTGCAACTTGCTTTTGTAGGAAAATACAAGTGGGTGGAGGATAAAGGTGATTTAAATAAATGATTTATTTATTTAAATGTGAGAGGTGGGATTTTGGGGGTTTTAAATAAATATTAATTTATTTAAATGTGAGAGAAGATTTAATTAAATAAATATGATTTATTTATTTAATTAATGGTCTTAATTTGGTTAAGTGAATTAAATCAAATAAATTGAATAATTTATTTAATTAATAGGAGAATAGGGTTAAGATGAATTAATTAAATATTAATTTAATTAATTATTAATTGATGGTTAAATAATCAAATAAATACTAAGTATTCATTTAATTAAGTGGACAGATTTATGTGACTACACAAGTGATTGGGGCATGTGTAGCAAGGGTTGTACAATAATTGATCAAATTGCAAATAGGTTATAAGGGTTCCACAAGGCACTAACTATGCCTAAAGTACCATGTTGCCTAGGTGCATGTGTAGGCAAAAGACTATCTATACCTTTTGTTAATGGTTGCAAGTTATACTTTACATTTAGTGAAGATATTTCAAAAATATTACAAGCAATGTGTATCTTGCTTAAAATGTGTTGATATTCCATTTGAGTAGGTCATGAAGTGGCCCAAAGGTAGCCTTCTAGTATTTCAATGATGGAGCAATGGTATTGAGTAAGAGATAGGTTGAGTGACCATTTTTTTTAAAAATATCTAGAATGCTCCATAAATTGTGTTGTATGACTTTGGGAAAATTTGAACTATTTCATTTTGACAAATGGATGATAAATTTTAGATTTTTGGGCCTTCTAGATGTCATGGTGGATTTTTTCATGTATCCATCCAAAAAATACACTCTACAAGAGACAACTACACATCATATAAAGAAAACACAAGATTATTTGACCCCCCAATGTTAGATCAAGATAAAAGAAAAGGCTACCATGATTTTCTAAAGCCTTTCAAACACAATGGTGAGGTAAAAAAGACTCCCATTCACCAAAAAATAGCCTTAGCCAAAAAAATCTCTTAGGCCTAAGGCTTTCAAAATAATGAAATTTGAACTAATCCTGATATATTATGGCTCTAATACCATGCTAGATTTTGTGATGGACATAAATAACTTGAGATCTAATATCTATAAATAAGCCTCTTAGAATGAGTCAATTTGATTGACACAAGTCCAAGAGGTCAGCAATTAACTCCTAATCAAGAGATAAGTTAACTTAATCAAGTGAGATAGAGGTGGCACTTAATTGTTGTCAATTAGGAATTGATGAGATAGTGGTGGCTCTTGATGACTTTAGATCAAGGTTGACACTTCTTTATTAACTACTTGGTGATGGAAAATAAATATCTTATTATCCTAAGTAAACTTAATAAGTAGGTGCTATATTACACTTAGCATGGAGTACTATCCTAGGTGAAGTATATCAATATATCAATAAATTTAATCTTGAGAAAAAGAGTACCTTTGATTAGTTCAGTCCATTCAACAATCCCTCTCGTCAACTCAATATATCCACCAATAGATTTGATGTGTCTATCAATGACCTTAGAATGGATTTTGTATGAGGTATTGAGGAGATTAGTGGGTCTCCAACCAACCAGAGAAGCTTGATTAGACCTTGATCAATGGAGAAACCAAGAAATCTCTTTCATAACCTTTAATATAAATAATTAAAAGTCTTCTATGATGTGCTCCCACATGGTTTTGAAGAATCTAATATGAAGACCACTCTTTCAAAGACTTTTCTCAGATCAAGAAAGGCTTTGAGAGTCATATTGAACTCCTCAATAATGAATAACTAAAATTATGATAGTTGTATTCCCCATTAATTTTAGAGGGGATACCATAGATTTCTGATCGTGAGGCATCATCCCCATAGTTGCCAACATAGAATTGTTGGTAATGCTCAAAGAAGTTATTCATAATGTCTCCTAGATCAACATGAAGCTTTTTGACTCTTTCATTTGATAATTACACTAACCCCTAAAGGTCCTTTTAGTACTTAAATGTTCTTGCAACCAACTCTTTTGTCCCAATCCTTTAATGTATTTTGTGATAGCAACCTCCCACTTGTCAAGCTAGCCCACAATGGGGGGTCTAGGTTTTAAGTTCAACAAAGCCAATAGCACAAAGACATAGTCCAGTTGAAGAACCTAGTCAATGTTGTGTTTCAAAAGGAGAGAGGAGGGAGGTGAGAATGTATCAACAAGTTGGAAATAAGTGAAGAGATCCAATTGAATAGGTTGCTTGATGAGTTAAGACTTAAATTAGAAAGTATAAGAAGACAAAACCAATGTAGCCTGCCAAACTTTACATTAAAAGCTAGATCTTCAATCCAACCCATAGAGACAATGAAAACCTTGGAAAGCAATCTAATCATCAATCGTATTAATAATGCAAAAGGAGTTGTGAGAAGACACCCCAAGTCAAATTTCATATAGACCTCCAATAGAACTCGAAATATCTATCCAACCCCTAAGATGCACCAAAACATAACTTGTGATAGATAAAGATAATTTATGTATCGATACATTGTAGAGATGGCGACTTCGAATGGAGCCTGGCCCATGACCCACAAACTCATGACCCACAAACTCATGAAAGCAAAGGTGATAGGCGCATTAAATTTATTTTAATTAAACCTACAACTTCTATAGAGCCTTCGTTTTTCTCACCCCACGTCAAGTCAATGCAAGTGACACCACAGAAAACCAAAACGCCGTTACAAACAGACTTGCTCCATAAACGAAACACGAAATAGACAGTAAGCATTAAAATAACGGAAAAACAAAAACCAAAAAAAAACCCCGGTCTTTTCCGGCCCGGTTTTATTGGAAACGCGGAAACGGCCGGACGCTTGTGATTCGTCTGCCCAAAGACAAAAAAACACACGTTGGGTGTTTTTAAATTTATTTTTTTCGAGCCGTTTTGTCTTTTATATGTCGCCGGAATATTCCGAGCGACGAGGGAATCCAAGATTTGTGGTTATTAAGGAATTTAGATGCTTTTACAAGTATCTCATACACGCGTCTGACAAAGCACACATAATGCAAAATATTTAATATATTTTGACATGGACATCAAGATATATATTAATGCATATATTCTAAGGAAATATATTAATGTTAATGTCGGCATATTCTTTGAGTATAAAAGTGTATAACACTAGTTTTAAATCACTTTGAGTTGATATTGGGAATACATTAAATTTGGTGTATTCATTAACTTAAATATTTAGTTTATTTATTGTTTAAATAAGTTTTTTTATTATTATTTGTTATATTTTAATGGTTTGATTATTTTAGATAAAATTATAATAAATGTTTTGTTTTTATTCTTTTTGTTTCTAATAGTTTGACTATTTTAGATTGGATAGTATTGATCATTTTATTGATAGAATCATAATAGTGATATTGTTCATGTTTATTTTATTTTCAATAATTTGATACCTTTATATAGAATATGTTACAATAATTATGTCGTTGATTTTAATTTTAATGTTTTTACATTCTAAAGTTTACAATCCCAAGATTTACTAAAACCCATCAACATGAGCATCGGAATTTGAATAAGGATTATACTTTTAAAGACGTCATTACAATTTATTTATCATTGAAAGGCATTTGAAAGCATGCACTTATCTATTTCTTTTGGAGGCACACCATGAGCATCACTCTACTACTATCATATTGTTAATCCTATGAGGATCCAGTTAATACGAGGGGGGGATTGAATCGGTATTAAGACCAATTCTAACTTTAAATTCAAAATCAAACTAATCTCAAATCAAAAACATTTATCAAATGTATCAACTTCTTTAATCAGATCTAATAACCTCTTTATCAGATTTTCTTGACACATTAATCAAATCATTTATCAATACTTTCACCACCAAAGCAATCATATAAACTTGATCATTTACCAACTCATTAACCTTATCAATCAGATCAAATACTTTATCAAACAACTCCTTATCAGTACTGGTAACCTCTGATAAACTTCTGATAAAACATCATAACCGGTGTCTCAGAAATAATGCATGAAATGAAACATAAACAAGAACATCACATGAAAAACATTCCACACATGAACACCATAAGTTTTTGACGTGGAAACTCAAATAGGGAAAAACCATAGTGGGAGTTGGTACCCACAAGTATTTGTACTCTTTTGAAGTACGCCTTATTAGGAGCTTACAATACACCCGGTTAGGAGCATACCCTGTTAGGAGTCACTCGGTTAGGGGATTTGCCTTGCAGCCTAGTTAGGAGCCTGTTGATTTGTTAGGATCAACCTTGTGAGA
Organism: Cryptomeria japonica; assembly: GCF_030272615.1. Lineage (NCBI taxonomy): Eukaryota > Viridiplantae > Streptophyta > Pinopsida > Cupressales > Cupressaceae > Cryptomeria > Cryptomeria japonica. The sequence continues at coordinate 49,755,174 of NC_081410.1, forward strand.
GGATTTAACACTCTTTTGAGAGCTGCCCTATTAGGGGACTTATGTTTAAGTCTTGTTAGGACCTACCTGGTTGAGGGATTTAACCTACTACAACTGTTAGGGAACAACATTAAGAAAATGATATGTTACTTGCACTTCTTTGCTTGCTTAATCAAATCCATTTATGTACAACACTGTGCAACTCTTAGGTAGATCTCATACTTCACTTGGATGACTTAATACATTCTCTAAGACCACTGACACACAAAATATCAATTGTGTCATCCTAAATAGCCATCTCAATTAGGTTGGCCACAAAACCTTATTACATCATGAATTTGTAATTCAAATCATAAGAGATCATCATAGATCTTTATACAAATCATTACAACAAATTACAATGCAATATCAATCGTTGGTTAATCATAACCCATCACGAAAATCCGATCTGCACCAAAGGCAAACCCTCAAACACTCTACTAAGCATTTTGTTGATTCCCAAGAAAATCTTCCTTGAATCTCACCAAAACAACAATTAAATCTTTCACGTGGGTTGTGTCATGTTACCAACTTCATGTAGACTTGCCATTGATCACCGTCATAACAAAATCATTACCGGTTTGATGATTTATTCACCGATCTTAAACCCTACTAAAACTTTAGCAAACCTCCATCAGAAATTTGAAACACGCCTTCCGGTAATCTCCACAAGTTCTGGTTCCGGTCATATACATCTTTCCATGATACAAGTTCACCATCCAAACCTCAAATCACCAATCATCATTGATCAACCGATCCAATCAAAACATCTCTGCTTTACTGGTTAAAGTCTTATTTCACAGACTTTAGTTCTCAACCGGTAAACCCTGTCTTCCGGTAAACTAAATCACTAAGATGGGAACATCGGTTGACATCAATGAAAACACAAATAATTGAGCATGTCATCTATTCACAAAATCTCAACCTCTTCATCACAAATAGACTTCTATCATTTACCGGTGTAGTCATTAGACTTCAACTGCATCACCTCATCTGCATCAGTTATGCCAAATGCCAACAATCTCCCCCTTTGGCATTGATGGAAACACTAATCAGATATACAATCAGAGTATCATCATCATCTGGAACTTGCTTGTCAATATCATAGCATATGTTGGTTCTCCTCCTTTTGTCATCTCCCCCTTAACCAATGCTTCACTCAATCTGATCTTCAACTTCTCACATATCTTCCATATCTAATATCTATTCTTCTCCCCCTTTGACAACAATGCCAAAGATGTAAATGCATCACTTGTCTTCAATTCTGTTGTTGCCTCTTCCATCATCTCTTCTATTCAAATCAGAAAAATTATAATAGAGAATTAAATTAGAACTTTACATCAGACTTGCTCCTCCAAAGGAGTATCCTGCACCTTCATCAATCCTTAGTGAAAAATAAACATGAAATCAACAGGATTGATGGATCTCCATCATTCTAGTTCTTCCGGTGTAGGGGTCTAACCCCTAATTTACCTCTAAGAAACTCAAAGGTAGCCTTCGGTAAGGGCTTAGTAAAGATATCAACTAACTGATCTTTACTCTTCACATATTCCATCTTCACCTCTTTTTCTTGAACTCTTTCCCTTAGGAAGTGATACTTCAATTCAATGTGTTTGGTTCTAGCATGAAGTACAGGATTCTCATAAATGTTTATTGCACTTGTATTATCACAATAGATAGTCACTAGTTCGGACATATCTATCTTGAATACTTCTAGCACATGTCTCATCCATATTGCTTGCGTGCAATTCATGGATGCAACTACATACTTTGCTTCAACTGTAGATTGAGAAACACAAGTTTGTTTCTTGCTTGTCCATGCCACTAATCTTCCTCCAAGTAGAAAAGCTCCATCAGTTGTGCTTTTTCGATCATCCACATTACCTACCTAATCAACATCAGTAAAGACATCCAAAGTAAAATCACCTTTATAGGGATACCATAAACCATAGTCTACTGTGCCTTTGAGATACCAAAAAATTCTCTTTACAACCACCATGTGACTCTCTTTAGGTTCTTTTTGAAATCTAGCCACTAATCAAACAACATGAGCAATGTTTGTTCTGCTATGGACATCATAGTGTAGCTTGCCAGTCATAGATTTGTACTCTTTTTCACTAATAGCAGGGGAATCATCTTCTTTTGACAACTTGCAACCAATCACCATCAGTGTCCCTACCAGTTTGCAGCCTTCCATGCCGAAAGTCTTCAACACCTCTTTGATATCCTTGGTTTGACAAATAAAGATACCACCATCCAGTTGTTGAACTTGTAAGCCAATAAAGAACTTAATTTCACCGATTAGAGACATTTCAAATTCATTTTTCATTATATTAGCAAATTCCATACACATCTCATCATTTCCACCAAAAATTATGTCATCAACAAACACTTCTGCTATCAACATCTTGTCTCCATCAGTCTTCAAATAAATGTTACTGTCCTCATTGGTACGTTGGAATCCAATTTTGATCAAATGTGCATGTAATCTCTCATACCATGCCCTCGGTGCTTGCTTAAGACCATACAAAGCTTTATGCAATTTACAAACCATGTCTTTATCATCAACCAAAGAAAATCTATCTGGTTATTCAATGTATACTTCTTCTTCTAGAATCCCATTTAGAAAGGCTGACTTGACATCCATTTGGTAGACTTTGAATCTCTTATATGCAGCAAATTCCAACATCATCCTTACTCCTTCTAATCTAGCAACAGGTGCAAATGTTTCACCATAATCCTCACCTTCCTCTTGAGCATACTCTTTGCAGACTAACCTTGCTTTGTTTCTTACAATTCTTCCTTCTTCATCCAATTTATTCCCGAAGACCCATTTTATTCTAATTACATATTTATCCTCTGGTCTAGGAACCGTGTGTGTGAAAAGTGGACCTGTATCTGTATCTGCAAGACACAACACTTCAATTAAGTCATTACATGTATGGTTAGACAAATATAATCAATGAATAATAAAACCATAACAAAGCGACCCATTGCCTTCTAGTAGATGCGAGTTTAGATTGCTCTCAGATTGCTAAGCTATCCAGTGATTAGACAACACCTAAACGAAGGATTTTTAAATCTATATGAGCATGATATTAAACTAGATGGATGCAAGATTAATCTAATAAGATTTAAGCAATATATGAATAAATGATCTAAATATGTATGCAATAACTAATACATGAATATCTGAATGCACAACTATTTATGAACCTAGAGCAAAAACAACATAATAACAATATATTCTCCAGGATCCTTGAATGAGAGATGAGAGCCTGAATTTATAGAAAATTCAGAAAGAAACCAAAGGCTGAGATCAAATGATGATGAGCGGTCAATATTTTCCAAGAGGAAGCACAATCCAGGGGAATTGATGTGATTGGATGCTTTTCTCAGTTTTAAAGGAAATTGAACTAAAATTGAGATAAAATCAGGAAAAATTGATTTATTCTCTATTTCATTCAATTTTAATATTTAATTGTTTTAATTGCTTTCTTTGAGATTATTCATCAATTTTTAATTTGTTTTTCAAGATTATCTCCAATTGATTTCTTTTCTCAATTTTTAATTCTTTTTTTGTCAATTAATTCCTTTTTTGATTAATTTCCATTTTTGAAGATTTGTGCTCATAATTTCCAATTCCTCTTTCTTGATTTGTTTCCTTTTTTGAAGATTTGTGGCAAATTGATTTATTTAATTAAATTAATTCCTCTTTTTGATGATTTAATGGCAAATTGATTCATTTAATTAAATATGCAAAAGATATTTAATTAAAATAAATAAGATAATTATTTAAAATGATTTACTTGGAATGATTTAATTAATTAAATAAATATTTAATTAATATTGAGTGATTAAATTTGCCATGTGACATTTGATGATTAAAGAATTAATTGTGTGCTCAAGATTGATTTAATTGTCTTTGGTTAGGACCTTGGTGATGTTGTCGAGATTAGGGGCCCATGGTTTAGATGACCATTTTAGGGTATTACATTTGCCCCTCTTTGAAGTAATGTGCGAGTAGTGCGTTGGTTCAAAGAAAATTTGATGTCTAGGAGATACTAGTTCTGAACTTGATTGATCACGAACTAGATGAAAAGCGAGGTGTTTAGCTTGATTCGAAGCGACGAAGCTGAATGAAGTCTGATTAAAGCGATACCGATCTCAAACTTGTTTGAACTTAGGAACGATAGAAAATAAAAGATGTCGAACTTGAACTTGATTGATCAAGAAGCGGATCTTACTGATCTAGAACTTGATTGATCTAGATACAGTGAGTGATGATAAAAATCGATCTTGAACTTGATTGATCAAGATACGATGAGTAAAGATAAACTGTCCAGCTTGATCCAAAGCAATGAATACTGAACACCTGCTTAGATTGAGTGTGATCAAAGATACTCTTTAAACCCTTGATTGAGTTTAAACAAATAATCAGCTGATGAAAAGCGATGAAACTGATTAACGTTAAGAGATTGATTCAGATAAAAGACAAATATCAGCTTGATTTGAAGCGATGAAACTGATATGCCCCTAGAAATTGATTCGATTCAGATGATTGAGAAATCTCAACTTGATATAAAGCGATGAAGTTGAGATGCCCCTAGCGATGAGGTCTTATTTGAGTGATTTTCTTTAGTTGAAAAAGATTTTTGCTCAACTTTCGATGAAGATTTGGAAATTTTCTCGATATTTGAAGATGTGAGGTCATAAGGTCACAAGTATGCCCCCTCGGGAGCGAAATCAAAAGATAGCGAGGGTACATGATGATACGCAATTTATTTAGCGATGATAAGTTGTTTGAGCATAAATTGATTCAAAGGAATTTTTGAAAATTTTGCGTTGAAATTGAGCGCAAAGTTGATTTGTAGAAATTAAATTGAGATTCAAAATTGAAATTGAGCGCAAAGTTAAAGAAAGAGCATTTGATGAAAAGCGCTAAGTGGTCCAAATTTTGTGAAATTTCTATGAGAGAGTTGACATCAGATTTCGATTTCGATCCTGAGAATGGACTTAGGACAACCGATTTACAAGCTTGTGATTTGATTTCATCGTACTTGTGTTGATGGATTATGAGATGTTGTTCTATATGCTTTATTCTATATGTATGCATTTCTTTTCAGTATAGATGAATGAATGCAAATGGAATATGGGTGTTTATTTTTGTTTCTTTTTATGCAAATAAATGAGGAGAATGAGTAACTAGTAATGCAAATGTTTATTTTTCTTCATGCAATAATATGAATGCAAATAAGTATAAAATAAAATGTATGAATCTATATAAAATGCTCATGTATGCAGCTAACATCTCAATACACAAGTACTCGATTAGAGAAATGATGAAAAGAGACCACTTAGCTAAGAAATGATGAAGCTTCCAACTCTCATTCAAAAGATACGGAGATTAGTGTTACCATACTGAAATCACTCTACATTCACGAGACGCGGAATGAAATGCAAGATGAGATGCAAAATGAGATGCAACCTAAACCTAGTCACTGGATTTTGAAAAGCTTAATTTTCATCATTGAGCGCTTTACAACCACAACAGGAAGATTAGAGTTCCTTTCTTTTCATGTGCAATATTAATTATCTTGTCTGCAATGACCCTTTTATGTGTGGATGTGGATTGCACAATGAAGAAATTCCCTCAAAACAGACAAAGAAATGATATGGAACCTCCTTGTAGCATTCAAATAAGCGGAGTCGAGGTATGTGAGGCGAATTCACCTTGATGTGAAGGCTCTTATCACAGACACCCAGCTAATTTAGATGTTTCCAGATCATTGGAATATTTCCTACAAGCAGAAAACAAAGAAAATATTATGCCCCCAATCCTTGCTCCTCTTAGTCAAGCTAGACTTCCTTGAGTTACTCAGAGGGATAATAATCGAAAACCAATATAAAATACAACACACAAAGAAAATTCATGCATAGCTCAAATTGTTTAGTGATTGTTTTCCATTATATTGTTTTGCTTGTTACTCAGTGATAAAACTCTTCAGTAGTTAGGAGACAAGTGACTTGACTCGGAGTGGACGACCAGGTTTCACTGACGTAAAGATGACTTGTTTGACACTGCTTAGGATATGTAATGTGCTTTTGTTGATTACCTAAGACTAGGACATTGATTGGTTTCAAGCGATGAGGATTCCAACGAACTAGGATGTCACAAAAGTGACTGAAATATGTACAAACGAAATCAAAGAATTGCATGAAAGTGGGAATGCCAATGTTGCGTTGATAGATGGAGCACTTGAGTACAAGAGGTGCCTGTTTGCCAAGTTTTCACCTGCTTGGCAGAGATTCCCTTTCTTTTTTTACCAAGGTGCCTGTTTACCAGGTTTTCACCAAGGCATTTTCTCTCTTTTTCCCTTTTTTTCTTCTGTTTTTCTTTTTCTTTTTTTCTTTGTTTGAATTTCTTCAGGTCTTTTTCTGATTTTTATGATTTTTTCAGGACTTTTTCTGATTTTTTTCAGGACTTTTTATGATTTTTTAGGAGTTTGTTCAGGACATTTTATGATTTTTTTAGGATTTTGATGTTTGCCCCTAGTGTCTAGCAAGCCAAAAGGGATTTTGAGTACATGAATGGATAAGGGAATGATGGTGGACGCTTTTAGGGACTATCTCACAACGTTAATCCAAGCATAGGGTCCAGATATAGCAATGTAAACCAAGGATTTTAGCGATGCAAAGCAAGAATATAGCGTAACGAAGCCATATGGTCCAAAGAAGTAGTCATGTCAAGAGGTTTGTGGAAAGCATGTTTTTGCATTTTGTCCATAGTGTTGATCAAGATCAAGGGATAGATTTGGATAAGGGACAAATAGGATAATCAAGATCAAAGGTGGTAATGAAGGAAGTAAGCAAGCAATGGACAGGAGCTAAAGGGTGTGGGTCAAGTGCAATATATAGGCCATAAAAAACCTATAAAGATCCTTAACCTTGTCAAGATCAAAGGTGGAAAAGGGATATGAATGTAGATAGAGCGAATGAGGGATAATGGAGGATGAAGGATAATGGAGGAAGAAGGATAATAGATGGATGTACATGGATGGAACTTTCCCCCAGTGTAAAGTGCAAAAGGATAATGGATTACGCATGACGCCTGTTTGCCAGGTTTTCATCATGGTACTTGCCCAAGGCGCCACAAGAAGTGGTTTTCACACAAGGACGAATTTATTTCTCTTTACTTTTTTTCTGATTTTTTTTTTCATCATTGTATTTTCTTTTGGAAAATAATGGAGGCATGATAGGGGATGGAAGAAGGACCCCAATTTCTCATTGCTTTGGATGGTACCCTTAGAATATGAGTTGCAATAGACCATGGCTATGAAGGTATGCTCAAAGATGTTGGCAGGGTAATGAAATGAAACTAGGGCAAGGATTTATGCAAAGGATTGGATAAGAGGGATGGAAGGGTGAAAAAGAGGTGTTGGATAATGGATGGGATGTTGGGAGAATTGTGTATGGCTAGATGGAAATGCTGGAAAGATCAACATTGGCACACGCCTTGAGGGATGGTGGACATATGGAAGAGAAGTGAATCTCAGATTTTGAGATTTGGATGGAGGAAAGGTTACAAATTTTGGGGCATAAGAACCCAAAATGGATGAAGGGGGTGATGGAGGAATAGACTCAGAAGGTTTGGATGGAGGAACAACAATTTTGCATGCCAATTTTGATTTTTCTTTAGACTGTTGTGCTTCAAGTAGCCACTTAGGGATCCACGTGGTTTTTTACTTTTCATGCTTTTGTAGTTCCTTAGAGCGCATTGCTTGTGCAAGTGCTTTAGGAACCCATATAACTTTTGACTTTTCTTCTTTCTTTGTGGGCCTTTGTGGCATTTTGTATTCTTCTTTTTCTTTTTGGATCATATTTTGCTTTGTTTTGACATGTCGATTAGATGGGACATGTTGATCCTTGAATACATGTGGATTGATTGACTTATGACTTTTATGCTTGGCATCCAAATTGCTTGGAGGGAGATGCGTGGATAGATAGGAATGATATGGAGGTCTTTTAGATGGATGGAAGGTACTCAAAGATGTGTGCCTTTCTTGATCCTGCATAAGGGATGGAGGGATATATGGACCTAGAATGGATGGAAGTGATGATGGAGAAAGCATATATTTGGATTTAACTGGAGAAATGTAGGATTTATGATAGATACCAACATCTTGAGAGATGTCTCTGAGGCCATGACCTTTAACACTTTCTTTAATATGGAGGGGTTCTTGCTTGTGGAGATCCACCCCTTTGCCTTTATAATTATTTTTACTTGTAGGATACACTTTGCTTTGGAAAGAAGGCACGAGTCCATTATGAGATGGAGGTGGAATGTAAGGAATGATCGGATCACTAAGGGGATTTGTAGGCACGTTGGATCCTTGAGCTGAACATGGAGGATTATGACAAGGAGATGAAGGGATACTTTGATCTTGACATGGAAGAGGACCATTGGATAGAGTAGGAAGGGTGTTTGACTCTTCATTTTGAATAGGATCGTTTGAAAAGGTGGAAGAGGCATCATGATCTTGCTTAGGAAGTGGATTAGGAATGGGATTTGGAAGGATGCTTTGATCTTGAGATGGAAGGGGGTCATCTTGGAAGAAATGGAAAGGTATAAGGGGATCATCATGGGATTCTAGGGAAATAGGATCTTTTTCAATCATTGGATGGGATTGGAGAGTTTTGGTGTCTTGATCTTAATTTATGATAGGACTTGTTTCTTCATTTTCCAGATTATCCTCTTGACATGAAGCCATTTCTAAGGAAGAGGTAGTGCTTTTTATATGCATGGAGGATTCTTGGAAGGTGTTCATATCTTGGTATGATGGGGAAGCATTTTGAGTGGGACTCTCTGGAGTGAGTACATTTGGAATTGGAGTGCATGATGGCATAGGATCTAGGATTTTTAAATCTTTAGAGGAACTTGTATCAATATTGGCATTAACTTGGATTTCCATAGGAGATAGCCCTTGAAGGTAAACATGAGAAGTTTCATTGTTTGAAGGAGATGGTATGGATTGTTTCTGAGAAGTTTTAGGAGATGGAAGCATTATGGAAGGGATGGAGGCTACATATGGAGCCTTTCTAGACATAGGTTCATGATTTTGATCATGCTTAGAAATAGTTCCTTCTTTTTCTTTAGGTGAGTCATTAGGATCTTCAATTTCAATGACACCATTATCAATGAGATCTTGAATCTTATGTTTTAATTCTATACAATGTGAAGTCTTATGTTCATTTTGTCTATGATATGCACAATACTTACTCAAAAATTCCCATCCCCATGTGGTCTTTTTAGGTAATATGATAAGATTGTTCTTAAGAAGTTCTTCCAAAGTTGATTCAATAGATTGCCCCAAAGGCGTAAACTGTCTATCTAGGGAATATTTGGAGGAAATGTCTTTATGTCTTGGTGAAGGTGTCTTGTGAGCTTGTTTGAGATTTGGCTTTTGATCGTCAATTATTTGTTGGTATTTGATTGTCAAATCATATAATTGTTTTATCATTCCTTGAAGTTTCTCACTCTTGATATCATGCATTTGTTTTTCAAATGGAGTCATTGATTTATTTTGTTGGATTTCCATGTCATATATTTCTTTCTTGATATCTTGAAATATTTGAGCAAAGGTAGCCATGGGAATTGGAGCTAAGGTATCCATGAGATTCTTACTTTTGTCAAAAAAAAATTTAGAAGAGCTTCTGGTTTGAATAGGCATTTACAACCGACAAGACCGAGAGCTAAATGTGTTGCAGAAGTCAAGATCAAATTGTAGCTAGTAGTTCGTTTAACGTAGTGATTTAGGAGAAGTAACTAAGATCTAGTATGGTTTCAGGAATGATCTATCTTGTGAAAGACGTTATCTAAGTTAACTTAGGTTTGATAAGATGTTGTTTGAACTAGCTGAGAGATGATTGACAAAATCGTGCAACGCAACGGCAAGGGTACACTATCAAGGTTGTTTATGCTCAAGAGGATGATGACCAGTTTTATGCTTGTTGTAGACTGGTCTGGGAAACTTTGACTGTTTTGACTGACAAGATCAGGAATTCATACGACAAAGGATTGGACAAAGACAAGATTCTGACAGATAGAGTTTCAATGACTGACGACTACTAGTTTTTGATAAGGACTGATGTTTCAATGACTGACGATGACCAGTTTGGACACGGATAGAGTTTATCACTGAATTGTTTGATATTGTTTCATTCATTTTCTCCAGTTTCAGGGATGAAAACACAAAAAACACACAAGATATATAATAATTCAATCACAGCACGCTAACCCTATGGAAGTTGGCTTAGAGAAGAAAAACTTTGCTTGCTGACTTAGGTACACACCCAATAGCTAATCAAAATACAGCCGATGAGTCTCATACAATGGATTCTCAACGCTGTATTAGCCGACTCCAAATGAAAATGGGGGCACGATATGGCAAGTGTCTTGGGAGAGTTACTATCTCTCTTGCACAAAGATTATCAACCTTTCGGAGGTGAATCGGGTAGCTTCTAATCTTATAGTTCTTAGTTAGGAATTTCGTTTGAAATTACTCCTTGAATTCACGCAAGCATGATTGAGGCCTATAGCCCGACAAGGTACTGAAACAAGTTGTAGTCACGTAAACGTGATTGAGACTGTGAGGCCCTACAAAGTGCTCGATATGAGAGATCTCAAAGAGAAAACTCAAATAATCCCATCCTCTGAGACTTTAATCACCAGAGGCCTACTTATTATAGTGAGTTGGAATGCTCAGGTCCAAATGTACTCACTTGGGTCGTTCTCATAGGGTGATTACTTTTTCCCACTGTGACAGGCCTGCTAAAGGTACACAAATGTCAAAACTTAGAAAAAAGCTTCAAGGGTCTAGATTTCTAATTGTCTATAAAAGACAAGAGCATACTCTCCTACCTCTTAGATTTTTCTAAAAACACGAAAGACAAATTTGTTCTTTAACCAGATAGCAATTTAAGTGCCTAAGAAAATACTAAATGAATACACAATGTTTAGTCGATTCTCCTTAGGCAACCTGCAAAACCAATATGTCAATAGTCATTTTCTTCTTGATTCTTTGGCAAGCATATGTTTGATTGATAGATTCTTTGACAAGTGTCTTGCAAACATTAAAAGCCCAAAATTAGTTACCAAAATAATATTAAAAAAAAATCATCAAAATAAAATTCTATCATGCAAACTGTAAATTAAGCTAATCTAACAAGAATTTCCATTTTTTATGACTATCCTAGTTATGACAGTTTTGATAGTATTTCACTCTATCATTTATAACTTTTCAACCAAAGATCACTCGGAAAATCGCTTCGGTGGAAATGTGAATAACTTGGTTTTCCAAAACATATTAACATTTAGTTTAGATCCAACGGTTCAATAAAAATTTATGCCCTCCGACCTGAGACCATTTTTGATTGTCACAGAAGAATAAGTAAAATGATAGTTCTACACTGTGTCAATCATAACTTTCAAACTCAAAATCTTTAGGAAAATCCCTTTAGTGAACCTGTAGAAAACTTGGTTTTACACAACATATAAAAACTTGTTTTAGATACAACAGTTAAATAAAAAGTTATGCTCTCCAAACCGAGACCATTTTTGACTATCACAAAAGAATAAGTAAAATGATAGTCCTGCACTATTTCAATCATAACTTTCAAACCCTAAATATTTAAGAAAATCCCTTCGGTGAACCTGTAGAAAGCTTGGTTTTCAACAACATATTAAAAATTGGTTTAGATCCAACGGTTCAATAAAAAGTTATGCCTTTCAAACCGAGACCATTTTTTACTGTCATAGAAGAACAAACAAAAAGAAAGATTTTTATCTGTAAATTTAACACATGTTTATTAGTTATAAAAAGCAAACATTAAATTTGTTCAAGAAACATTTTAAATCTTGTAGTTGTGGGTTCGAGCCCCATGGTGGGTGCCAAAAATGGTGTGACGTGAAAAGTGGACCTGTATCTGTATTTGAAATACACAACACTTCAATTAAGTCATTACATGTATGGTTAGACAGATATAATCAATGAATAATAAAACCATAACAAAGCGACCCATTGCCTTCTAGTAGATGCGAGTTTAGATTGCTCTCAGATTGCTAAGCTATCCAGTGACTAGACAACACCTAAACGAAGGATTTTTAAATCTATATGAGCATGATATTAAACTAGATGGATGCAAGATTAATCTAATAAGATTTAAGCAATATATGAATAAATAATCTAAATATGTATGCAATAACTAATAAATGAATATCTGAATGCACAACTATTTATGAACCTAGAGAAAAAACAACATAATAACAATATATTCTCTAGGATCCTTGAATGAGAGATGAGAGCTTGAATTTATAGAAAATTCATAAAGAAACCAAAGGCTGAGATCAAATGATGATGAGCGATCAAGATTTTCCAAGAGGAAGCACAATCCAGGGGAATTGATGTGATTGGATGCTTTTCTCAGTTTTAAAGGAAATTGAACTAAAATTAAGATAAAATCAGGAAAAACTGATTTATTCTCTATTTCATTCAATTTTAATATTTAATTATTTTAATTGCTTTCTTTGAGATTATTCATCAATTTTTAATTTGTTTTTCAAGATTATCTCCATTTGATTTCGTTTCTCAATTTTTAATTCTTTTTTTTCAATTAATTCCTTTTTTGATTAATTTCCATTTTTGAAGATTTGTGCTCATAATTTCCAATTCCTCTTTCTTGATTTGTTTCCTTTTTTGAAGATTTATGGCAAATTGATTTATTTAATTAAATTAATTCCTCTTTTTGATGATTTAATGGCAAATTGATTCATTTAATTAAATATGCAAAAGATATTTATTCAAAATAAATAAGATAATTATTAAAATGATTTACTTGGAATGATTTAATTAATTAAATAAATATTTAATTAATATTGAGTGATTAATTTTGCCATGTGACATTTGACGATTAAAGAATTAATTGTGTGCTCAAGATTTATTTAATTGTCTTTGGTTAGGACCTTGGTGATGTTGTCGAGATTAGGGGCCCATGGTTTAGATGACCATTTTTAGGGTATTACAGGAACAAGTTACCATGTCTGATTCTTCTCAATTTGATCTAATTCCCCATTCATTGCATTCACCCAATCATCATCCTTTAGTGCTTCCTTAACTGTCTTGGGTTCAATTGTAGGTATCAAACATGAGTTCTCTCAGATCTTTCTCCTGGTTTGCACGCCTACATTCTTATCACCAATTATTTACTCTAATGAATAATTCAATCTAACATATCTAGGTATTGCCTGTGTCGGTTCTGCATCTTCTTCATCAGGTTCTTCATCTTCTTCCTCACTATCATCACTCACTGATTGAGCATTCAATTATGTATTTGTCAGTTCTTCATTATTCTTTTCTTTCGGTTCAATGATCACAAACTTTTCCTCATTATCATCCTTTCAGGTTTCGATCTACTTGTACCTTTAGACTTATCAGATAGATCATTAACTTTTACATTAGCACTTTCAACAATTTTCATAGTTCTCTTATTGTAACATTTACATGCTTTACTCTTAGAAGAGTAACCAAGAAAAATTCTCTCATCAAATTTTGCATCAAATTTCTCCGTGTAGTTATTTGTCTTAATAAAACATTGACTTCCAAAAATTTGGAAATTAATTATGCAAGGGGTTTTTCCATACAATAGCTCATAGGGTGTCTTATTGTTACCTCTTTTTACCAATACCCAGTTTAAAGTGTATACAACAATACTGACCATTTCTCTCCAAAATATTTTGGATACATTGCCCTGTAATAACATGGTTCTTGCAACTTTAACTATTGTTCTGTTCATCCTTTCTGCTATGCCATTCTGCTGTGGTGTCCTCGGAGCAGACATTTGTCTCTTTATACCATGTTCATCACAATACTTAACAAATTCATCAGATGTGAATTCACCACCTCGGTCTAATCTTAAACTATTCAAGTTCTTACTAGTTTCTTTCTCAACCATACCTTTAAATGATTTAAATTTATTAAATGCTTATGATTTCTCTCTCAAAAATGTCACCCACATCATTTTAGAATAGTCATTGGTGAAGATCATGAAATACCTATCACCATAATAACTCTTTGTTCTCATAGAGCCAAAGAGATTAGTATGTACCAATTCTAAAACATTCTTAGAAATACAATTCTTGCTCTTGAAAGAAATAGAGGTCATCTTACCAATTTGACAATCTTTGCATATCACACTATCTAGTTTGACAAGTTGGGGTAATCCTCTTACAACACTTGACTTGCTTATCTTAACCAAATTATCAAAATTAACATGAAAACATCTTTTATGCCACAACCAACTGTCTTCCATTCTTGCAACCAGACAATTATTAACATTACTATTCAAATGGAATAAGTTACCTTTAGTTTGCTTCCTGGTAGCAATCAATTCACCATTACCTCCAAGAATTCTGCAGACTCCACATTTAAACTCAAGCAAATAACCTTTATCATTGAGCTAACCAACACTTAAAAGATTATGCTTAAGACCATCAACTCAAAATACATCATCAACATTACTCTTTCCATTTAGAGAGAATGAACCTTTACCTTTCACCATGCAAGGAGAGTTATTTCCAAATCTAACAACACCTCCATCAAATTCATTGGGTTATGAACTTACTTTTATCTCCGTTCATGTGGTGTGAGCATCCACTGTCTATAATCCATTCATCACTATTCTCCATATGAGATACTAGTGCCTTTTCATCTGACAGTTCCTCCTTCACGGCTACAAACACAATTTCTTCTTTGTCATATTCTTCTTTCGACTCCTCATCGGTCACACCTTCATCTACTACAACATAACAATGTTTCTTGCCCTTTCCTTTGAATCTTCTAAACTTCTCTTTCTTATCGGTGTTAGGGCAGTTAGGTGCAATATGACCAATTTTACTACAAGAGAAACACTTCAAAGGTAGCGTTCCTTTATACTTACCAGTGCCTCTTGGAAATCTCTTTGCTAACAATGCCTCAAGTTCCATCACTTGGTCATCTACTTCATCCAAACTACCTTAGTACAACTGCTAGCAGCAACAATGTATTAAGATTTTGCAGTAGATAGATAAATTGCATCTTGCTTCTTACTCATCCATGAAACCAACTTCTTTCCCAAAAATAATGCACCACCGGAGGTACTCCTCTAGTCATCAACATCACCTACCCAATCAGCATCAGTATAAGCACATAACATGAAGTCATTATTCTTCAAATACCACAAACCATAGTCAATTGTCCCCTTCATGTGTCTAAAAATCTTCTTCACAGCAGTAGCATTACTTTCTTTAGGATCAGCTTGAAATCTTGCACAGAGACAAACAACATGCATATATTTGGTCTACTTTGAGTTAAGTACAACAATCCACCAACCATAGATCTATACAAGGTCTGATTAACTTTTGGAGATTCGTCATGCTTAGAAAACTTGCATCCAATCACCATAGTAGTTCCAACAGGTTTGGAGTCAGCTAACCCAAACTTCTTTAACAATTCCTTCACATACTTAGATTGAGAAATGAAAATGCATTTACCAGTCTGTGTAATCTGCAATCATAAGTAGAAATTCATCTCACCTATCATAGACATCTCAAACTCTTTTTGTATATCATCGGCAAACTTCATACTCAAATCATCATCTCCTCCAAAAATAGTATCATCAACAAAAATTTCAACAATCAAATAATATCATCATCAACCTTAAAGTATAAATTACTGTCAGCAGTAACTTTACAGAATCCCAACTTCATCAAATACATGTCCAATCTAGTATACCAAGCTCTAGGAGCTTGTTTAAGTCCATATAGTACTTTCTTCAATCTGCATACCTTGTCTCCTTCATCTGATAATGAAAATCCATCTATTTTCTCAATGTAGGCTTCCTCATCCAAATCACCATTCAAAAAGGCTCAACTTAACATCCATTTGATATACCTTGAAACTCTTATAAGCAGCATATGCAAGAAGTAATCTAACAGCTTCAATTCTAGCTACTAGAGCAAAAGTCTCCTCATAATGAATACCTTACATCTGTAAACATCCTTTGCAAATCAATCTTGCTTTGTTTCTAACCACTTCACCGGATTCATTCAATTTATATCGGAACACTCATTTTGTACCAATCACATTCTTGTCTTTAGGTCTCAGAAAAAGTTCCCATGTATAGTTCTTTTCAATCCGATTCAATTATTATTCCATAGTTTTTATCCAATTCTCATCTTTATAAGCTTCTCGAAGTCTTCTGATTGTTCTGATTCTTAGGTTCTTGAGCTTCTTCACTGACAATAGTAATATATGGATTACCTATCTCTACCGAATCATTTTGCTTAAGATTCTCAACCTGCACTTGCTTTGAAATAATATCCTAATCATCAAACTCATATTTGCATGCTCTGATCTGCTTTCCATGGCATTCATCAACCTTCACATTTGCACTTTCCACTAACTTTCTCAACCTCTCATTGTAACACCGATAGACCTTTCTCTTAGTAGAATAACCCAAGAAGATTCCATCACATCTTGCATCAAACTTTCTATATCCTCATCTCTTGATATAACATTTGCTTCCAAAAGTTTTCAAATATCTAACTGTAGGAACATGACCAAACCATAACTCATAAGGAGTCTTACTGGAATCACCTTTTATATGCCCCTGGTTGAATGTGTATACAATAGTGCTAACAACTTCTCTCCAAAAGTTCTTCACAACATTCTCTTTAATCAACATAGTCCTAGCAACATCCAAGATAGTTATGTTCTTCCTTTCAACAACTCCATTGTGTTGAGGGGTTCTAGGAGCAGATAACTATCTTCTGATTCCATGCTTCTTACAAAATGAATCAAACTCACCGGATGTGAATTCTCCTCCTCTTTCAGATCTCAGACACTTCAACTTCAATCTTGTCTCAGTCTCCACCTTATCTTTGAATATCTTGAATTCCTCCAATGCTTCTGATCTCTCCCTTAGAAAAGTCGCCCACGTCATTCTAGAATAGTCATCAATCAATAACATTAAATATATGTCACCTTGCACACTTCTCACTCTTGTAGAACAACAAAAATCAGTGTGCACAAGAGATAATAATCCTAGATGTATACTACTTACTCTTAAACGAATTTCTTGTTTGCTTTCCCAACTGACATTATTTACATACCGGATCAGAAGGTTTCACAATTTTAGGCCAATCTCTAATAGCTTGAGTATAAATTATCCTTATCATGCAATCAAAGTTAACATGACACATCCTTCTATGCCAAACCAACTTTCATCTATCTGAGCAATCAAACAACTTTTCTCATTGGCATTCAAATGAAAGATATTACCTTTAGTCTTAGTTCATGATGCAATCTCTACACCAGAGGCATTCAGAATCTTGCATTTACCATTCTTGAATTGCAAATCATATCCCTTATTAACCATATGTCCAACACTCAAAATATTATGCTTCAAACCTTCAACATATAAGACATCATTAGTATTATGCTTACCATCAAAGGAAATAGAACCTCTACCACCAATTACACAAGCTTTATCATCTTCAAATATCACTATACCACCATCATACCTCTCCATATTCACAAATTTACTTTTATCACCTATCATATGATGTGAAGAACCGATGTCAAATACCCATTCATATTTCTCTTCAATCTTAGCAACAAAAGCTTTCTCCTCAATAATGCAGCTTGTAGAATTCACTGGTACCAGATTATCTTCCTTGATAGCAATGAATACAAAATCATCTTCTGAATTCTCATTCTCTGATTCTTCATTTGTCACACCTTCATCAGTAGCATAATAACATTTCTTTTGATATTTGTACTTTCGGTTAGGCTTATAGGGCTTATCATACTTCTCATATCTATCATGCTTATCAAATTTATCATGTCTATCATACCTTGACATTATTTTAGGACTCCTAGAATAAAAATGTCCTATCTTATTACAAGAGAAACATTTCAAAGGTAACTTCCCATAATACTTACTGGCTCCCTTAGGCAATCTCCGAGCTATAAGTGCTTCAAGCTCATCCAACTCTTTTTCATGTTATTCCATCTCTCTCATTTCTCTTTCATATCTGGAAACCCTAGATGAACTCTCTCCCAAATCATACTTTTGCTTCCCAGATACAAAGGCTTTAAATGCAGTATCAGATTTACCATGAGATTCTCCAAATTCACTTAACTCAAATGGAGCAAGTTTACCAACCAGCATGTTTCTTGTCATAGTGGTCATAATGCAAATCTAATCAATAGCAACAACTTTAGAATTGTAAGCAGGAGGCAAAGATCTCAGCACATTATCAACAATCTCATCTTCTTCAAGAGTTCCACCAGCACATCTGATGTTCATGACAAGTTCATTCACTTTATCCATAAAGGATGATATATGTTCTCATCTTCTCCCATCTTCAACATCTCATACTTTCCTTTCAAACTCTACAATTTAGCAACTTTGACATGTTTATCTCCTTCATACAAGGTCTCTAACTTTTCCCAGATCTCATGTGTAGTCTGCAAACCCATCAGATTAGTCATCTATGAATCAGTCAGGGCACTCAGTAATTCTTCTTTATCTCTTATGTTATGTTCAACATCATTGATCTCAGTTGTAGTAATTGGACCATTCTGAGGAACATTATAGGTATTCTTTGTAATCTTCCAATAATCATCTCCAAGACACTCCATCCAATCCTTCCATACAGTGTAATTGCTTCCATCAAATCTCAGACTCTTTTTCTTAAAAACATAGGTTGCCATCGCAGATCTCCTCAAGCGGTCAAGCTTCTTCTGGAGGATCTAGCTCTGATACCAATTGTTGGCAACAAAAATGAAGGAAAACTAAGAGGGGGGGTGAATCAATTTTCACCGGTTCAAACAATTGAAGCACAACTTCAAATCTAGTCAACTGCAGCAACAACAAAGATAAACACAATAACAACAACACACATAACACCAAAAATTTGATGTGGAAAAGTTGGTTAAGGGAAAAACCACGGTGGTAACCTACCCACAATAAGATGATACTTTGCAATAGTATGTGAAAATATTACAATGGGAAACACACATGCATTCAGGCACATTGCTAGAGCTCATTGCTCAAAATAAGAAGATACCCCTATAGGCTACAACCCTAGGGAAGTCTCACTACCTTACAAAGATTCAAACAAAAATCTATTTTACATGAACTGAAAGAATAACATCTCCTAATTCCTGATAACAGTTTCAATTAAGCACATTTGTTTGCCCTGCAACAATCTCTACTCTACACTTCACATCGAAAGACGAATTTGCTTGTTCACACATACACCATTCTCTAATATTGCACACAACAACCATTCTTCAATTGCATGAATATAACACCCATTTATACAAATCAACAATCTTAACTACAAGGTCGACTCAACCCTTAAGACCTAATTACAAAATTAAATCACACGATACATAGATCAACCATCAGACCAATACAATATCATTACCGACATAGCATACACCCAAATCAAATCCTTGAACACGCAACACCACCATAAATCCTGCCAAGATCAACCACAACATGCTACACCACTGAAAAATGTCACATAACATGAAGAACATCACCAGACCCATAAGATCTTCAATAATGTGCACATTGATCAATGCAGACCATCAAAACAAATAGGACATGATTAGGGAACACCAACAAGCACGTTAGAACCATCCACAATAGATGCACCAACACCACTTAATCAAATCTTCATCAATCAACACGATACTCAAGAACACTCAAACAACAACAACTAGGACTAGAAAGATAACTTGTGGAGCACCAAATCATGAACCATCTAAATTGAAGATACACACGAACATCCCAAATCCGAAACTCAAGATATAATCATTCCATGACACAACGGATCAAATACTAGAACACTACAACATTGAACATTGTAAAACCAATCTTCATACTAGAATCCATAACTCGATAAAATTGTCATATATCATCATGAAATCAACATTGAATCAAGTATAGAAACTTAATTACACAAATCCCAAATCCACACAAACACATCTGCAACATACCAACCAGATCAACTCTTTGCAATCACCAAAACACAAGAATACAGGAATATGTTGACATCAATGACATCCTAGCAGTAGCAATATCCAGCAATCTAACCAGAAACTTGGTCTATTAGGCTTAGATCTATCAAATTCCATCTTTCCCTAATGTTTTGGTAACTAAGCAAAAATTAGTGGTTTTGACTACATTATTGGGGGAAACCCTAATTTTTCACCTAAAAACCAAGTGATTATATTCATGTGTTATTTAATGAGAGGTTCCTTAGTAATTATATAAATGATGATTGACATAGGCATAACATCATCTACAATCACTATTCAATTGCACAAAGATTTCAATGTTTTCATCCTTCCAAAAAATTTCAGTCGAAGCATCATGATCAAATGTTATATCCTTCTTTTTAATCAAAATACAACACGAACATCCTCATAAGTAGTTGAAGAAAGAGAAGTAGTAATGGTAATGTTGGGAGTGTCAAATTTGTTGTGTTTTATGTCCTCTTATGTACTCAAAAGTCTTGGGTTTAGGGTTTAGCAGCCATGGTGGGAGGTTTTAGGTGTTGCCTTTTAAAATCCTCTGCTTTGTTATGTTTTCTCATTGACCGATTGTAGTAGGTAGTGGGCCTTTAAGTTATGTTTCAAAGGATTCTTCATCGTATAATTACCAGCCCCATGTTCTAGCACCGTGGTATTTACCGGTTTCTATGTCGAGCGTTTTAAAAAATAATAATTTTTCAAAAGACCCCTATCACAACTTTAAGTCTTATTTTTAAGTCCCTAGTGGCCCTATGAGTCACGGTCCCCTCACCCTTCATAAGTAAGCACGTGCTTTAAAGATTACTCAAGTGATTCTTGTATGTATTCAGGGACTGCGGGACAATGGGGTTATAGTTTGGAGCGGTAAATTCTTACCCCACATGTTCCATTTTATAGGTGTTCAAGACTTGCAGGATAGTGGGAGGTTCATCAACCTGAAGGAAATCTTCCCTCGCAGCAGTCAACTAGGTACAAGTTTTGCCTTGCAGGTTGGCGGGATAAGGGTGTCTATTGATCCTACTACCCCGCACAGTGCAATAGAAGTCAAATGAAGCAAAACATTCGGCACCAAGAGAGCGACAAGAGGAAGAACAACGAGACAACAGGGTGCATGATTAAATGAAGGAATTCTCACCCCACACACATTTGAAGAGAAACAAGAAGATGTTGCGGGTTAGCGGGGGGTGAATCTAGTCCTTTGCCCCACCATCCCACATGAGTTAGAACAAGACCAAAGAAAATCTTTATCAGAGGAATGCGATAAGAAAAAGGTGAATGTTGTGGAGGCGCAGGAGATAGTTGAAGTAGGAGGATAAAGGTACCCTGCAGGACTAAGGGTAACTAGTAGAGATAGATGCGAATTAGTAGAGAAAGTGTGTAGCACCTTCCCCGCTATCCCATGAATGAAATACAAAGAGAAAATCATTGTGCAGGGTAACAAGAAAGTAAAGGCAGTAGAGCCCCACTATATTGTAGCTTAGAGAGAAACAGGACAAAGACATTGCGGGGTGGCAACAAAAGAAGAGATAAAGGGATCCCTCTATCCCGCATGTTGCAGAATGATAGGATAAAGACCTTGTAGAACGAAGATTAAAAAGGAGATGACAGGACCCCACTATCCCGCAAGGGGATGATTTAAGGGAAAAACGACATGGTTTCATTGAAATTGAAACTTTATGAAATTAGAATGATATCAAAGGTGGTGAAGAGTAAATCAAGGGACGCCATGTTAGCAGTCAATGAAGTCAGAGCACAATCTCGGTCATTCGATTCAAGATCCAGTGGAATTTGAATCTTAAGCCACCAACCCGTCGAGGCATGCACGTATGGAGTAATAGCGAGCCTGTTATGAACAATAAAAGAAAAATTCAAAGCATCATTGTTCACCTTGCAATTTCAGAGTGATCCCGGAGAAAATTCTAGGCATCCAAAGGCAACCAAAAGCATCTTCCAAGCCAAAATTGCGATCAATAGCATTAGAGGTTGCCACCATAACTATGCACGTTGCACAGTTTACAAGGGAAGCAACAGAAAAATTGGAAAAGAAGCTTGCAAGGTTTAAAAGGATGCATGTAATAGTTGCAGGAGAAGCCACAAAATTAACAAAGAAGCAATTGTAAGAAATGTAGAGGATGTAGGATGAGTTGCAAAAGCTCAAGGAGGAGTCAACAAATAGATATCTAGAGATAAAGAAAGCAATAGTCTTGCAGGTAGCAACTAAAGTTATTTCCAAATTAAATGATGTGCATTCTTCATATTCTATTGTGGTCCAATTCAAGGCCCAATTGGATGAAATTATTTCATTCTTTTATCCTTTGAGAGTTGCATGGTTCCCTAAAGGTCCAATACTTAAGGAAAATCTTTTAACAGTAAAGAATATGCCAAATGCTCCTCCAGTTGTGAGTGCCACATGAAAAAATTATAATTTATTGATTAAGGAGTTGCCTCATGTTAAGGGGGAGAATAAAAAACTGCAAGAGGAATTGGATTCTTTCAAAGGTCTGCAAAAGGATGACATTCCCTCAATTTTGATGGGTGAGGACAGATGAAAGAGCTTGATAGGTGGTGGATGGACTTCCAAGAATCAACAGATGTAGTTTTGAAATTTCTTGTTGGAGACCCCAATGAGAAAGATTCATATCATTTAATCATTGATAATATTCTTAATATTGATTTATTGTACCAAATTCATTGTAGAGACCACATCAGTACCCGCCACCAAAACCAAAGATGTCATGAACAAACAACAAAGTTTGATATATTTTGTCTGGCCGATAGATGAAGTGGATGGGTGGCACAATAAATACTAATTGGAAGAAGAGTAGCCTGAAGAAGAAGAGGAGTAAATTCTATGCCTTTTTTGTGTTCCCCTCCATTCTTTTGATAGATTGCATTTTTGGAAAGTGTTTTGCTCACACAACCAGCATGTACAGGGTCCATTCAAGTGCATCTTCCAACGTTAGAACCTTGATAGTGATAGGTGATACATCCAGAAAGTGTCCCAACTGCACTCCTTCAGGCCTGCAGCTCAAGTTTCAAGAAGTTAGTTATGGCAGTTGTCCCTAGCCCCCTTTCCCAGGGTGATTTTTGAATGTACTTACAAAGTATGCCTTTGGGCATATTCTACTATATGAAGCAATTGTTTTTTGACAAGTTTCTTACTTGTCTTGAAGCTTGTTTTTGCTCCCTTGTCTTATAAAAGGGAAATTAGGGCCAATAAGAAGGATTCTAAAAATTTTGTGTAGTAGTGTGTATTAGGAGCTAAAAGTAATAGAAAGAAAGATTTCTTTCTGCAAGTCTTGTGAGAACAATGTCATGTAATGTATCTAATACTTTTCTAAATATCAATACAAGAGATCAATTTTATTTGCTCCTACCTTTTGTGTATATGTTGTATGGATTGTAGTATTAATGATGCTATAGATTGTCTTCTCTAATGGAGAATGTATGTTCTTGGTGATGGGTTTCATTTCAAGTAAATGAATTAAATTTCGTCTTAAGAATATTACAGCATATGTATGAGTTGGTAGGAGGTAATATCTTATAATTTATATTAAATGTTGTATGCAAGGCATATGAGATTCACTGAGTGAATGCAACGTTGAGATATTATATTTGTTGTTCATAACTAGTTTGTGGTCTGACTTTGTTTTTTAGGATAGGAACTGATCATATCTTCACATTCAAGATCATTCTTATTTCACCTTTTATATTTTTATTTCACCTTTTATATTCTGCAATAGGAGTAGTTGTTAGTGTAGAGAACCAATCCCAATGGTTGCATAGATGCTTATAAACTAAGGTTGTAGCCAAAACTAGGAGTTTATCCATCTTTCCTTGGTATATTTTCATTGGGAAAGTTGCTTTAGTGTGCAATGTCTGAGCATAAAGCTGTTATAGGTCATTAGGACGTTGCAAGGGAGACCCACTTTGGTTTTGCAGAGCCTAAAGTATAGGAGATCTCAGTCTTGTGACTAAATCTCATTTGTTGACCAAATTCTATTATGAGTTTGTTGATGAGTTAGTGGCTATTCCTCTAGGACTTAGAATCTATTGATTTGGGAACCGACATGTAACAAAGTTGAGGTTTATCATAGCACTTTATTGAGTTGGATATAAGGGTCTTGAGACCTTCTTAGGAATGCAAAGATAAATGAAACGACTTTACAATAAAATATATATACACTAAGACTATATATACAATAAAAAATATATAAATTTCTAGTGTATATATGTTGTATATATACAATAAAAATATATAGACTCCATGCCTTTTGTTGGAAAAATATAAAAAAATAAACACATATTGAAAATAAAAATATCAAAAAAACTACCCTAAAGAATAGATGATAAATTTAGGTTCGCTAACTTATGTGAGGAAAAATAAAATACGTCCAAACTCTAAACTAGTAAGTTTAAAGTTAATAACAAACACGTGATATTTCAATATTCTTGATGATGGATCATGGAATTTGATCTAAAATTTTGATGGAAAATTTTTCTACATAATTATTACTAGAAGTACTCTTGATCAAATTGACAGTCGAGTACTAATCCAATTAAACCCAAAACTAAAGGATTGAAATAAAATGTTGAGTTCTAAGTAATTAAGATTGAGAAATGAATTCACTAAGAATGAATAATGAATCATTTATATAATTTTTGTGCGATTTTTATTTCAAGCTTGTTGATAGATTGATACAATGTGATAGACTTGGTTGAAATATGAGACTTGGTTAAAGAACAAGGATTGAGGACCTAATATAGATATTGCAACAAAAAAAACTACTATGGGAGACATGATGGCACTAAACAACCTAATCTTGGACTACGACTTGTCATGTGGTAAGTCTAACTAGTGTGGCCTTAAGAACTAATGTGAGCTACTAAAATATTCTTACCTCATTAGTTTGTGTTCACTTAGTCAATGGTTTTGCTAAAAGGTAACATGGATTCTAATATAGATAGAGGGAAGATTGTCATCTTACTTGATATTAGTCAAGCCCCTCTCTTGATTTATTAAAAATCAAAGACATGCTAAGAAAACTTGCAAATGTTGATGAGACTAAGATTGAGACTAATGTAATTGGGACTAAGTGCTCTGAATGTGAATGCTTTGTGTTAATAATTAATTATCCAAATGACCTAGGACATGATGTCCTTAAGTTTAAATTAGGCACATCAAAAGTCACAAACAAAGAAAAATCATAATATGAACAAATCAATTTGAAAGAGAGCAATTTCAAATTTAAAAGAGGTAGACTGAGTTGTATGTGAGCTATAAATTAAGAAAACAAAAATCCTATATGATTAGACTAGCCCAATAAATAAGACAAAATTGAATAATTGTTTTATAATTAAAACTATTTAATGTGTTAAATGTGTCAAATTAAATAATATTACATCAAGTATAAAATAATATAAAACAATAGAATATGCATTTTTCTCCTAGCATTGAATTTAAATAATTGTATTTGACCAATGGATAAATAATGTAAAACTCATTTAGCAACGTGTAGGTTTGACATCTAAATTTAATTTACTAAATCCATGGGAATGCCAAGAGATAGGTAATGAGAAGAGTTTAATTCAACCATTGAGAATATCTAAAATGGATCAATTTGCAGGTTTCTAGGTATGAATGCACACCCATACTCTAATCAATTTTAAAAAGAATTAAAACCACTATTCAAATGCCATTGTTAAAAAACAATTCTTGCCTTCAATAATGGCGAATAAAAACTGTAAAAGATGTGTTAGATGACAAGATATGGTGGTAAAATCTACGCAGAGAGAATGCTGATATCTTATGACGTCCTTTGGTGAGACCATATACGCCATGAGAACCATAGCCGGGGAAACAGAAGCTCTGACTTTTTCAAACAAATGACGCATTCATGACACAAAAATCCAATAACAGGTCGATTCTGAAAAAAACAGTTAAAAATTGTGAGAAAAAAAATGAAAGGAAGAAAAGGTCCAAGAATAGACTAATCAAATTATTCTTATTCTCTCTGAAAAATGAATGCGTTATCTTGTTTTTTTCTGCTAACATCATTTGCAGGCCTGCAAATCTTTATGGGCGTTTTTTCCACTGTAATTAGACAGTTAATAACATATTAACGTATACCCAACAGAACAGTTTCAGTTTTTGCCTCAGCAAATGTTTGTCTTTTATTAATTCTCTATCATTTTGATGATGGATTAGGAAAGGTGATTTCGTCTTCTTGTCATCCAAAATGTTGATTAAAAAAAGGAAAAAAATTCAGCATCTAAACCTGCTGAACTAAATTACAGTGATGAAAATTTGAACAACTAAACCATATAATGGATCAGGTGCCCCAATCCCACTGAGTGAGAAAAGAACAAAAAGAAAAGACTCGTGAATTACTATGTGATGAGCTCTTTCTCATTATCCACAACCATAATCTACGTAATGAGCAGTCACAGACATTGGTGCAGCGTGAGAATATTTGTGTGTCGGGTGATGATAGCATAAAATTTCCCTCCATTGTTTTCTTCTCTAATGTCAACTGCTTAATTTTATTATTGTCTTTAAGCTGATCAACTGGGAAAAAGATTCGGGCATTGTATGAAGAAGAGAAAAGACAAGGGCAAGGGCACATTGGATTCCAGGTGGCTTAGCAGCCCTGATTTGGCGTTGGGGTTTAGATATAATTAACAGGGCCCCACAGAATACCTCTTTGCTATATATACTTAAGCCGCCCATGTGAAAGGAATAAAGGAGACCATTAGAGGCGTGTAGTTTTACAGAGGACTTCAAACATTTATGCGGCATTTCGTCAACTGTGAAGCTTGGTCTTGCTTGCTGCTCTTTCTTATTCTAAAAGTTACAGCTGCAATCAATTGTTAAAGAAAAAAAAATTTGAGCGGGTCAAACAAGAGATTTATTTTTCAATTTGTTACTTTCCTAGTGGTAGCGCCTCTGAGTGGGATCCATTATATAGTTTCCTTGTTAGAACTGAAATCAAACTAGTGTGTTTAAGACTTATGTGTATTTATTAAGCCTTGCCTGCCTTTTCAACAACAGTGTGTATCCTAGTACTCAGTAAGAAACGTGCAGAGGTGAGATCCCTAAGTTGGAAGAGTGCTTTGAGAACCGGAGGTATAGGCAGCCGACAAGGACTTGGTTGGCTTGTACAGAAACATATGACTGCCTGCTCTTCTATTGAGTTGAATTGAAGAGAGTGCTTATATTCTTCCGCTTGGATTGCATTTCTTCAGTGTTTTGGGTTAAACCCATTTCTTGAAGTCGTTTGACTGAGAGATATAGAAATGGGCAGAGCACCTTGCTGTGACAAAGCAAATGTGAAGAGAGGACCATGGTCCCCTGAAGAAGATGCCATACTCAAACATTTTGTTGAGAAGCATGGAACTGGAGGCAATTGGATTGCTTTGCCTCAAAAAGCTGGTATATTATCATATACCCAATTTCAAAACATTCATAATTTTGTGTCATAAAGTGTTTTTTTAGCAGTGCATCAAAAGGGATTCAGTATTGGATTTGACCCATTTCAAAACGTTGGGTTTATGAATGTTTGAGAGTGTTTTTATTGTCAGTGCATCAAATTGCAATGCTTTTCTGGGTTCCTTTCCCTGGTGGGGAGTCCTGAAACTGTTGGAATCTAATCAAAACAGGCAGCTGGTCCCAGATGAACATTGCAAGACTGTATTTTGCACAATTTGTTGTGTCTTCCCATTAGATAAGTGGCTAGGTATAGTATAGATGTTTTGAAACTTGAGTGTGTGTTATGTAGACACACAGTGAATGGTCCTTGCATTGCTTATAGCAATGCCCATGTGTTATTTTTTCCTTTTTTTGGAAGCTTACAAGACTGGCCCAGTCTAGTGCTAGATATATCAGGTTTGTTCCCATTAGACAAGAGGCTAGATATGTCATACAGAATTTGAAGCATGAGTATATGTATGTTATGAAGAAACATAGTGAGTGGCACCTGCACTGCTTAGAGCAATGCCCATGTATGTTATGTTTGCAAGTTTGCATAGCCTCCTGAATCTGGTACTAGATATATCAAATAAATTTCAGAGCGTGAAATCATTTATTGATTTTACATGAAGTGCATGCAAGTAGCAGATAATATACTTAGAAATTTAGTATGACGACATAAATATGACAGTATCTCTTGAGCAGGAATATGATATTTTTCTGTTTTCTTAAGTGGGTTTCTTGCCTGAAAATGTTGAATATATATGGAGGAGGCTAATGTTTGAATGCCATTGTTTTGAATTCAGGGTTGAGAAGGTGCGGTAAGAGTTGCAGACTAAGATGGTTGAACTATCTAAGGCCTGATATAAAACATGGAGGCTTTTCAGAAGAAGAAGATGCAATCATCTGTGGCCTCTACAGCAGCATTGGAAGCAGGTAAAAATAAATATAAATTGCTCTAGAAATGCATATTCAGTACTCTTTCTTATCAATCAACAAGTCTCAAAGAAAGCATGTATAGGATTATGGAAGGGATAAGTTATAAGGTTTTTTCCTTTTAGATAGATCTCTGCATATTTTGTGACTCAAATTCTGTTAGTTTCCATTTTCTTTTGGGTTTAAGGTTTGTGGGCTGACTTTTTCAAAACCGTAAAATGTTGTGCAGATGGTCTGTAATTGCAGCTCAGCTGCCAGGCCGAACAGATAACGATATAAAGAATTACTGGAACACAAAGCTAAAGAAGAAATTGCTTGGAAAAGGCGTCAAGGATGATCAGCAAACAAGGCGCCTACTGGCAAAAGAAGCAGCAGCTGGAATGAGATTTAACAGTCATAACATTACTTCAGAAGCTATGTCTGCATCCAACACTTCAAGCCCATCTGTATCTCTGACAGATCTAGGCCAACAACATAGAAACAGCCCATATGCCCTAGAAGCCAGCAATGTCCCTGTGTTGCTTCAAGGCCCATCAAGCTCCGCCAGTTCTGAATCCTCAATGTCAAAAACTGCAACATTTAATATGGGTAATGATCATTATGAAAAGGATTTCAGCCATGATTCAGAATATTCCAACTTTACAAGCATCCTCATGAGGGCCCTTGAGAGCAATAGAAGTACTAACTGTTCATCCCACATCAATCCTTCTCAAATAACCCCTTCTCTCATTAATCCACATGAAGCCTATGATGCAGCAGCCTTGTATGTTCAAAGGCCAACAGTGAATGTCAAAGCTGAAACCTTTGATCAGAATGATACCCAGCTTCCCTATTCCATGCCACTCTGGGAAAGTTGCAATCCCTATCAATCTGGTAATATGTGGATGCATGAAGCTAATAATGGAGCTGATACAAATTTTAGCTACAGTGTTCCAGGGAATGATCAAATGGGTGAACTATTGTTCTACTCCCACAATAACAACAACAATAATAACTCAGTGCAGATTAAAGAGGAGCCTACAAATTATGGAGTGACACCCACAGAGGCCTTCTGGGTTTCTCAACTAGCTGCTGCTTCTGCTTCTGCTTCTGATCCAAAGTCTTCTGCATATTCTTACATTTTACCTTCTGAAGGTAATAGTAATACTGCTTCACAAGGGATTTTTCAAGAGGGAGTTATCTATTGATAAACTCATGTCCTCACTGTATATACTGTATGTTTATTTTTAGCAATAAGAAAAAAAAAATCAATCTTTTCCCCTAGGATTGCTCCAGTCCATTCACAAGTTAGTTATAAATGAAAAAAAAATGATGCTGTTACTGTGTTGGACAATAAAATGTACGCTGAAATACTGTGTTGCAGCATTTTGTTATAGTGTTGCTGCCATGCCCATTTATTTTATTGATTTATTTTTGTTATAAATGAGAATATTCAGAGCACTTTTCATGGTTGTCAGAGCTTTTGATGTTTGTGGATGGATTTATATTAGTTATCTGAGGATGATTTGGGGTGGGTAAAACGAAATCCAAGCCTTATCTGTCTTGATGATGTGTACATTTTGAGGATGGGCTTGGGGAGGTGAACCTTCTTCACAAAGTAGAATAAAATATTATACTGAAAATCAAGAATTTCTCTCCTCGTGCCTTAGAAATGTTCTTCTATCAATGGAATAAAGTGGGGCGGCTCAAATATGGTGGTCTGCTTTTAGACTATCTTAGTTATTGTCCTCTTTCTTTATCAGATTCCTTAGATTGGCTCTATCATTGGACTGAATAGAACCCACTAAATTTTTCCCAATGAAAACATGTATGATTTGGTTATTGAATTCATGTATCAATTGGGAAAATATTTTATGTAGAAGATTTGTTTATGAAAAAATTGTGTATATTTTTTTAAATTGATATTTCAAATTGCATTCAACAATCTATCATCAAAAGAAGAAAAGATCTTATCCCATCATATTAATTGCAGCAGCCACTGGATGGCAACTTTTTCGACATTAAGGTTTAAAACATGACTATTGTACATGATCAGACCAAAGTAATGAAAAGAAAAACCCTGTAGAAAGATTGACATAAAGGGCAGAAGAAGATGTTTTGGGCCATACTCATTGAAACCTGACAAAGATAAAGATACAACGAATGTAGAAGCAAAGCATCCCTTAGCTCATGTTCATTAAATTTTGACTGATTAAGATAGAGAGCAGAGAATTCCTTAGCTTTGAGCGTGCTAAATAGTGAACATAAAGCAATTTGAAAGTGAGAGAGAGAAAGCATTATGTCAAGTACAAATACTCATCACATTTTGAATCTCAGTGTATCTCATATCATATTGACCTTCTTTCCTACTAAGATGGATATTATAATAGAAAAGATCTTGTACTTACTGCCCAATACTTGTATTGTTTCTAAGATATTGTCCATAGCTTCCTATAGACATTTATTCACATGAATATTCTCTTGGAATGAATAATTATCTTGTACTTACTTTCCAATACTTGTTTTTGGTTTATTCAGTCTTTCCTATTAAACATAGATTGTAAGACTAGAGAACTACGTAACATGCAGAATTAAGGGGAAGATGAGTAGTTACAATTAGTTTTCTTAATTTAGTATTTTTTTATTAAGAGTTTATAAGATAGGGATTTTAAAATAGTTCATTTTTTTTCTCAAAGATCAAAAGAGATATGAATGGATTCACTCTAGAGAGCTCTAATGTTACCAAAAGGTCTATCCACAAAATCATTGAGACAAATGCCCTTCCTAGTTCCACTCCCTCTTTTGATTGTTGATCCTAAATCATAAGAATTCATAGGACTTCTAGTTAAGCTCTCATCCAAAAGGCATCTTCATTTTGCCCTTATTAGTGGAAGGCAAGGTAGGTGAATGCAATGCACCAATAATGCCCTTGTGAACATTTGTTTGCTCCCAACTAGCCTCATCTAAACCACTCCCATCAAAGCTAAGAGGCTATAAAAAGAGACAATATTTTCACTAGAGATACATTTATCTCAATAAGGGCCACTGTCATTATCACCACTAACCAAGGGAAACTCTTCCAAAGATTAAGAAAGACCTTGAGATCCTTGTTTTCATATTTTTTGAGGTCTTTTGCTTCCTCTTATTGTTCATGCAAATAGTGGCAATGACAAACTTTGTGGTATTTTTGGCACATAATTATGTAATCCTTGTAAACAATGTGTTGCACTGACTAGCAAAATTTTGAGGACAAAGTAATAGAAGAAGGAAGCATCGCATTCACATCTACGTTCACATAAAATTGAGAAAACAACAATCACTTCTTGTTCTTGATCATTGCATCAATAGTTATAAGGTGACCTAAAGAGTTAACAAGATCTTCCAAAAATGCATCGTCCTTATATTTTAATAGTAATCCTAGAAGCCTAACTTAGATGGACCTTGTTGATGCATTCCTTCTTAGGATCAAACCTTGATTTCTATTTTTAAAGAATCCTAACTCGCTTAAAAGCCACAAACCATTGAAGAGGGTTCAAACACTATTTTCACAATACAAGAATGAGATAAAAAGAAGTCATTCCTCATAGTTAATATTTCAATGTGACCATGTAACTTTCATTTTTCTCAAAACCTATTTCCTAAAAAAGAATCAATATTTGGCCTAGCTCCTATAAACTTCCCAATGAGAGAAAATTCTAGCCTAGAGGATGCCCTATCAATTGTCAAGTCAAGAATCTTAATAAAAATACTTTTGCCATCTTCAATGGATATCAAAAATAAGAATTAAGAAAAACTAGAACAAGACATTCCTTTAACAGTTTCAACCCAAATTTTCCTCATAGACAATACAAAACTTGACAGTTTGGAACTATGTTTTTCAGTTGTTTGGTATTCTACAGTTGTACATGTCATGGTAATTGTTTCTGAACACCTCTCTCTATAGTTGATTTGCTAATCAGTTGTCTTGTGTTTTTATTCTTCTTTCCAATAAAAAATTTGAGCACGTTTTATAACTAACAGTACAAGATAATAATAGTTTTGCTTATTTAAAATTGATCATTTTATTTTGTGATTTGGTAGTTATAATTAAACCATATAATATTAAGTTTTAGAAAAATAATATAAGCAAAATGTACAAAATAATAAATTTATGTATTATTTTTCAAATTTAAAATTAAATTATTTTATTTATAATAAATGATTTGATTAACATGTTTACAATATGAATAAATATGATAAATTTATAATTAATAGTTAAATTAATGTAATATTTTATATTTTAATTATTATTTATCTTAGAAAATAATAGAGATTATATATTCTTTTATTATATTTATATTGGTGATTTAATTTAAATTATATATTGAATTAAAATATACTATGGTTTAATTTTTTTAATTATATAAATTTAGAGTTTGAAATAAATAATATTTTTAAAATTAAAAGGTTGTCTTTTAATTAATCAAGTACAATTATTGAGGGTAATGGATATTCCTTGATTATACCATCCATCAAAGTTCGAATTCTCTAGAAGTGTAATGAATAAATGATGGTTTCAATGGAATGATACTCATCAATCTTTAACTCTCAATGAAAGAAGTATAAATCAAATAATAAAACCTTCCAATAGAAAATGATGATTACTTAATACTTTTTTTAAGCTTGGTAATAAAAAATCTGGCTTGAATCGAGTTCGTTGAGGCTACAAATGAGCAAATAGTCCAAATCCACTGGCACAATAATCCAACAAGAGTTTGGAAGATCGGCATTAACAAATTTCAACAGGAAAGTTCAAAAATTGTAAACATAACGAATTAACAAAGATAAAAAAACCCATGATCACAATAATCTAATGAAAATTCGAATCTTAATTATAATACCAATATCATACTTTAACAAACACATAATACATAATGATAAATTATAACAAAAATTACTTAATATGAATCCCAAATCAAAATAAATAATCCTCACTAAAAAAGACTTTTGATGTACATAATAAAAGTTCTACAAATCTTACAGTAGATATGAGACTGAAACAAGGCTCTAAAAGGACTGCACTATATTTAATAGAAAAAAAAAAGTCTAAATATATATTGCTTCTCTTCTCTGCCATGTTGATCTTGTTTAATAGAAAATCAAAAAAAGCAAGCATATTTTTACTAAAATATTGCAGGCATACTTTGAAGACAACTTGAACATGCCTCCCAAACAGCTTGCATGGGATTTAAGCTTTCTTTTCTAATAAAAACTTCAGCAGCCCATAAACAATCCAACCAGAGAATCTTACAGATTAATGCAATGAAAATAAACCATTATTAATTCATCCAAAGATATAATTGAAGCTATTCTAAAACTAAACAATTATTACTGCTCAATAAAACATCTCATTGCCAGATGTGCCCAAAACGTTTGATTCCAAAAGCCAACAGCTACACCCTATAAAATAGCTGGCACAACTCTTTTAAAAAAACTCTCATTCATTAAATATAGAGTTTCCCTGGTATACAAAAGTTTTGTAAGATACAGTGTGGAAGTACTTAGATTCTGGATAAGAACATAAAGTTGTTTAAACCCATTTTAATATGTTTGGGTGCATGTTTCTGGACAAGCAACAGCTGCGCCTTTCCCGGCAGCAAACTAGTTTTAATGTTGACGGGTGCAGAGAATTCCATGCATTCTTTTCTGTGGGTATCGTCATTTTAAATGAGAGAGTATACCACACGCTATGGACTCTCAGTTTCAACTTAGACAGGCTTCATTACTTTCCTTCTTGGTCAAGGAACTTAAAATTTTGTACTTGGGTTGAATAATGTTCAATGAATTCAAAAACAGTTGGTCAAAAAAATGATGATTTTGGAATCGTGTTTCCATGAATTTGTTGGAATGGGTACCTCTCGGTCTTTGGTTATGAGTCAAAGAGCTTCAGTCTAAAGTTCGAGCTCTCAATTGAATAACTAAAATTATTTTGTAGATGAAAAATTTTCAAAAAAGAAAAAGAGTTGGTCAAAAAGATTGATGGAAAATGGTTTTTCAATGGTAAATAGTTTCATGAGTTTAAAATGTGAGAAAAAAATGGAGAATACTTGATTGGATTGTCAAACAAGCTAACTAGGTTAGAAGAAAAAACATTCTTCTAACCAATAATTGAGAATACCATCCTTTTCTTAGACCAATTAACATTTGACTGCTTGAAATAAGTATCACATGTTTAAGCATGACAATGTTTTGAGGTTAATTTTTCTAAATGAATATTTTAATTGGATTGTGAAGAAAATAAATGGTTTATGATATCATTTAGGCTCAATTCAATAAATGCATTCAATTTAGATAATAAAGTTGGGTTATAGGATAAGTATGAATTAAATATGTTGATTAAATAGGAGGATGGTTGTAATTGTTAGTTAACTACTTGAAATGAGTATCACATTTTTAAGTATGAAAATGTGTTGAGGTTAAGTTTTTTAAATGAATATTTAATTGGCTTGTGAAGAAAATAAATGGTTTACGATATTATTTAGCTCAATTGAATAAATGCATTCAATTAGATAATAAAGTTGGGTTATATAATAGGATTGAGATAAATATGGTGAGTAAATAGGAGGATGGTTGTAGTTAGTTCTAATATTGATGACGTAGTTTTAAATTAGTTCTTTGTTATTAGAAAATTAATGACTTCACTTTAAGCAATGTCTTTGAGCCTTAACTACCACAAAAATAACGCAAATCAATTTCAATCTTTGTAAGTCCAATGTTAACTATTGTGAATTTGGTCTAACGCATAGAATTGATCTTGGTGTTACGGAACTATTCTAATAGAAAGCACCAAAAAGTTTGCTTATCTTCACCTTCAAGATATATGACTATCAAAGTGGTGTCTTGAGAGATCATTGAGGAGCTAGCTGATTCAAGTAGTGAATAAGCTCTCCTAGGTCAAACTCTTTAATGGACCAAATAATGATGAATAAAAATATAAAAGACAATATTTGTAGATGTGAAGGTTGCCTATGTGATTATGTTGATTTGATTCCTTTATTGCCCTTTATAATTGAATTGTGCTCTAACAATCCAAATCATTTCTCAATATGTATTTAAGTAGATGGCTTCAAATAACATGGCATAATGACATGTAGTATGAAACATGTTACAAGTCGACTCATAATAGCTAGCAAAAGTATGTAGGAAAGATTAATTTTAATTTGATGTCTTGGGTTTTCAGGGTCATTTGTGTGCTCCTTGAAATTGGCATTGGTCAATCCCATATCATATCAGTGAGGATGTACAAGGATAAACTAAGTATTTCAAGGTAGGGAGAAAATCTATGGAAATCCATAGAAATAAGGTGAAAGAGGGGTCAAATTATGAGCCAAGACTAACACGAGAGTATGTCTTCATTATGTTGTTGTGTTAAGATATTTCCATCAAGGAGACACAAAAATAAATGAGAATTAGTATGGGTATACTAATTTCACCATTATACTATTTTTGTGTGTGCATTTGTAAATAAGTCAAAAAATATATTATAATTAATTAAACTAATATATTAAATGCAACTATTTTTTTTATCGATAAAAGATAGTTTATATTAATATTATAATAGTTCATACATTTTCTCATCCAAATTAACCAAAAATAGGGATTAACCCCTAAACCAATCACAGACCAGCCATGTATGCCATCCAATACCCGGCACCTACCCACCTACAAAGAAATTCATGCTAAAGATTACTAACCGGCCACCCAAAATCTGGCTTCCAGTCATTTTTACGTACTACAGACTTAAACGTTCAATACTATGTAAATTTTTCAACAAAAATTTGCAAAAAACTACAGACATTCTATAATTTCATTTTATTTTTACCTGGGCCATTGACCCAGTAGTTCTCCTAAGCAAATTCGGTCTTCTTTGCCTCGTCCTTCTACTTCTTTGCTTATGCCATTCACATTTCCACTTCTTTTTCCTGAATGTAGTCTTTCAAGGACTCCCATCCCACTTGTGCCTCTTATGTTTTGGCTTCACGATTAGCACCATCATTCCACAACACAAAGGGCATGACCTCCACGTTGCTCCCCTCGAGCATGATTCCTTCACCAAACGGGCACCTCAAACCCCTTCCCACCACTGCCTGTGCCATCAAAGAAGCCACACCACAGAGAGAGTGGTCTAGGACGTAGGCTTTTGCTACCCAAATCACTTCTTCCTTTGTCTGAAACGTCAAGCCCCAAATAACCACCATAGAGATTATGTCGCCACTTGTCCTGTATCAAAGTTTTAACTATATATACTCTTCCCCAACAACACCTCCCTTATCTGAAACAAAGGAAAAAGAAAAAAAAAAGAGGGGTCATCAAATTTGAATATACCCCAACCTCTTCTCAACACTTTCCCAAAAAAAATATAGCTGTTCTTTAATGGAATGGAAGCGAAAAATAGCGGCTAGCTCTTCACTACTCAAACTTCCTCCTGTCGTAGTCCAAGCCTTACTTCCTCCTGTCGTAGTCCAAGCCTTACTTCACACAACTAGCTCTTCACTACTCAAACTTCCTCCTGTCGTAGTCCAAGCCTTACTTCACACAACTCCATCTTGGAAAAGCAAAAACGTTGTCCTCCTGTAAATTTAAACATCTCCACTTGACCCCATATCAAATTAGCAGTAATGATTTTAAATGTGCCCCCTTATCGTTGAAGTACAAAGTGGCTGAGTCATCATTTTTGGATCAAGCCTCATATGCCACCTCCAACTCGACAATTATCTCTCTACCACACAATTTAAATGGATAGAAAAACAGCAACGAACATGATTAAAGTGCTTTAGTAACATGACATGTACCAAAACACATCACTCTCCCAAATAATGACAAAGATCATGGGTGGTACGTTACTTACCAAGTCATCAAAATTTCTCCATCAGACCATTGGGGACCCTTCCTCACTAGGACCGTGCCACCACCTCATATCTTGAACATTTAAGTCATACCCTTTATCTGATGATTTATCAACTTTTGTATTACCTTCCCTTCAAATATTCCTAGAGCTAAGTATCATTACATTATCCATTTCCTAGTTCAACATTTAATTTCAAATTATCCACTTCCATAATATCACAAATTAACCAAGGTTAGTCTATGTTGAGTTATAAATGCATCTTATTGTATTAGCATAGATTAAACTTAGCAAATAAGTATTTTCATTTATATTTTTGGTGAATCCATCCTATATTATATCACTCATAGGTTTTTCTTAAAAGGTTTTATACTTTCACTATTCTTCTAGGGTTTCAAATTCACATTTTCTAATTGTATCATCATATTTCAAATCTAGCTAGCTCATTTATGTGTTTTTAGGGTTTAAAGCTTCATTATTTTCAATATTTTTTCTTTACACTTGGCTACACCATTAAAGTTCCATTATGAGATTTGACAATACCAAATATTTATACTTTTGAATCTAAAAGTGAATTCTTGAGCTTTATATTCTCATCTTTTGTTTATGCCACAAGCTACTTGTAATCCTAATATGCCATTAAGAATGAGTGCTTACCTAAACTATACGATTACATCCCAATCTAACAAGATTGAAATTTATTCTAATTCTTTATTAATAGCAACTTAGAGGATAACAAATATTATGAGAACATGATATTCATGTTACTCTTTAATAAGAACTTACATATGCTCGATTG
This sequence comes from Cryptomeria japonica, assembly GCF_030272615.1. Taxonomy (NCBI): domain Eukaryota; kingdom Viridiplantae; phylum Streptophyta; class Pinopsida; order Cupressales; family Cupressaceae; genus Cryptomeria; species Cryptomeria japonica. The sequence goes on from NC_081410.1 coordinate 49,793,402, forward strand.
TTAGTTTCGCTAATGCTAAAAATCCTACACAAAAATTTGATGTGATTCATAACATGTTCATCAATAAAACACATAGTTTGTAGGTGTTTTAAGTTTTTAGTTCTCATGTTTCTTCGTCTAATTATTTACTTGCTACATCTACTTCTTCCTCTTTCACCAAATATATTCATTTCACCATCGTTGTCAAAACACATATGTGTTCACCATCACATTTAATATATTGGATTCAAACTTTTGGCCATCCATTATCTTGGTATCTCTTTACGGGTATTCACAACACCTCAATCCCAATATCTTAAAATCCTTTGCTTTGTCAAGGGTTCCCCTGTCAACCTTCCCTCTTTCCTCATCCCTTTTGGTAGGACTTCTCAATCGCACACGGTCCCCTAATTCCATAAGTTTCCAATACTTGGCATGTAATATGAGTTCCTTCTAATCCTTGGTAGTTTAAACTTATTTTTATTTTCCAATATGAACCTCACTTACCCTTTTAGATGACCTAGAGCTTTGTTAATGATCCGATTTGGCCCTACAATACTATATTGAATTGGATGGTGACCAAAAATTATTCTTTATGCAATTTGAATGGATCTAAATGAAAATTTGTAACAGTAAATATTACAATTCCCGATGACTAATATGTCATTCTAGACTACTATTTTAATAAATAAAAAAATTGATGATTTCCTTGTCTTTACATGTGAATCCATATTCCATTAATGTTCAAAGGTATGGTGAATGGACAAAAAATGGTTTTCTCATTTTTCCATATGTTTGTGGATCCCAAGGGAGAAATTATTGATATGCGACATTTATTACAATGACAATTAAACATATGCAACCTTTGCAGTACCAAATTTGCATGTCTTTTCCTTCACTAATCAATTTCCTAGGTGGCCAAACTATATATGCAAGTTCTTCATTCTTTTAAAGTGTTGGCTCTTTTGAATTTTATTGGCCACAATGTAGAGTAGTCTAGGGTTTCAATGTTTGGTAGTTATCCACTATTAGAGCTAGTCTCTAAGTTGTAGAGAGGTAGTTATTATAGCATATGTATGGAGTGAGAGGTGTGAGAATCCCTCTTCTTGTAAACTTTCTTCCACCACCTTTTCTAGTATTGCTATAATAGGTATTAAAAAATATTGTATATTTTAAATCTATTGTGTAATTAGTATTTGTGACAGTCTCTTGCCTACTGTAGATTCATATCAAAGAGTTTTAAGAGAAGGGTTATTTAAGAAAAAGTGTTTATTTTACATTATACCTTTGTTGTTTATATTTTTTTACTTTTCATGGTTGAATATAACTCTATTACCTAATAAGGCATTGGCTTGTAGGAATTTTGACCGTCCACACCCATTAAAATCAGTAAGATCACTTACCAATAATATAGAAAGTAGAGGTAGATTAGCACATATTTGTTTATGATTCAATATTATCATCAAGGATAAACCTTATGCAACATTAAATGTTATATTATCAATGAATCATTTACATCATGGTTATGCTTTGTTAATGTTAAAGAGTCTAAAAAAATTCATCTCAATGGGTTCCATCAATGTTTTCATCGGGAGAAACATAAATGCAGAGTATTTGAATCAACTAGAGAGAGGTTATTGCAACCAATTAAATTTAACTTAGTGATAGTTATTGGGGATAAATTTATATTTCAGTTTGATTGTTGTGAGTTCTATAAATGTTCATCTTGTTTGATTTAAGTGGCGATTCAAGCATACCTCTAGGAATACCCTCTTAGGTTTAAGTTGAGCCCAAAGAGTAGGAGGGATTATCTACTCTCATACGTTTACCTTTAACCATCCTAAGTCTCTTGATGACCCTCTATTCATCTTCTTAAGGATAATTATTTGGCCTTGAAGGTGGGAAAAAGCTTGAAGATTTGGGAGAGTAGTTTGGGGACATAACACGTCATAGAGCATTATATAAAGGAGTTATGTTGGTGCTCTTGTTTGCACTAATCCCTAACCCTCTGGCTCTTGGATAGATACAAGGTAACCAAACCTTGTCAAACAAGGAAAACATCTATCTACAAACTAAGAGTAAAAAACGGCCATAGACCTCCTTACACTTTGAACCCTATCAAGCTTGAGAGGGTGATCCCAAAGATTATTTTTACATTTTAAAAATAGCATACTAATGAGAATCCACTCACAAATATGATACTTTAATTATCTTTGATAATCTTTCTTTATGAAGGATTACTACACAAAAATAATAGATCTCTTATTTTAGACAAATGAGTTAAATGATGCAACATAAGATAAAAATTGATCACTAGTCCCTATAGATGTATTTAATGATAGCTACTTAGAACATCATTAACCTACTTATACAAAAATTATCAATCACAGGTTCATAATGATTTAACCAGAAATTTATAATGTTGGATTCTACATAATGGTAGGAAATCAAACTACAAATGATTCATTAAAAGTAGAAAATGATTTCTGATTTTTAAAGGTTTGGATTGTCAACCTTCAACTATCAAACTAATGCATATTCTTGCAACATATAGATTTATAATGTTGGATTTCACTTGTCATCTTTCCTCAAACAGAGATTGAAAACCACTAAACAATGGCAAATCAAGGAATACAATCTACTTGACAAGATGCCTCAGAGGAGATGTCATCTCATGGGAGGTGATAAGGCAGGTTTAATGCTCAAATAAGATGCAACCTCTCTAATAACATGCATGCAAAATGTGATAGCATACAAAGCCACCTTTTTCAAATGTTGAACTTAATATACTCATCTTCACAACCTTCAAACCTTACGCCCCATGTTTTTGCACTGTTTTGCGCTATAAACCTGGCTCTTGGACAGTCCAGGCACTTAAACTGTTGGACAGAATGCCTCAAAAAAATGTGGGTATGTGGTGTGCACAAAATGGTTTTGTCGATATGGCTTTAGTAACTTTCATGCAGCTACAATTGACAGGTACAAAACCCAAAGCCACAGAACATTTTTCCTGACAGTTATCAAAATGGGAGGGATAGTTACAGGGTATGCACTAAATGGATTTGTTGAAATAGTATTAGTAACATTTAGGCAATTATTCTGGAGGATCTAATTTTATTATATCGTTCAATTATATATATATATAGAACGAGTTGAAAATGCTTATCCAGTTTTTAGGATGTATCAATATATAATTTATGGTGTATGAAGGTTATCATATGTATTGATATATTTTAGAGATTGGATAACTGTTTTTTTTATAAATTATGGATAAGACACAATGTCTACAGTTTGAAGACAGCAAGTTTATAGTATGATGTTAAGATAACTCATGTATTGGTGCATCTTAAGAACTGGATAGCCATTTCCTACAAATTATGATTAAGGCGCAAGTTTGAAGACAGCAATTTTATAGCATGATCATGTAATACAATCCCAAAAAAAAAGTATGATCAGGTTGTTGTTACAAACATTACAAGATTTGGGTAACAAGTTAAGGAAGCTCATAACCAAGTGTAAAGGAGAAATGAATACATGCAGATCAAACAACAATAACATTAACTGTTTTCAAGAATTCTATCACAGATAAGTATCACTTTACAGATCTTGACCTTTATTACAATATACAATTTAATCCAGAAACAGCTATCTATCTTTATTGCAATATAAAAAAGAGCATTGCAAAACGTAATGCCATTGAAATCTAAATAACAGACCATGAAACTCATTAGTTTCTACACTAGAATTAGTAGGTTGAAAATATCTAACCTAAAAATGGTGATTTCAAAACCCCAAAAGAGCCTGAACACCTTGATAAGCTCAATCCTTCAATGATTTCAAAACCCCAAGAAGAGATTGAAGACCTTGATAAGCTCAATCCTATTCCCATTTTTGTCTTTGTTAGATAAGAACGCATTAACGTTCCTTTATCCTAGCGGAGAGGAAATGGTGCTCAGTTTGTAATATCTCCTTCAATTTTGAGAAGTTTTCTAATTTTGGGGCAAATATAGCCGTTGCACAAGGTGAATTAATTAATTACATTTAAGTTCCTTTGCCTAAATTTTAGTCAGTTATCATACGCCTTAATAACCCCCACCACCATCAATTATGAAAAGGTAGAATGTATATTCCAATTTTATTAATTGTCATAAGGAAAAAGATATTCCCTTTACAATTACAATTGACTATCATTAAACTTCTTATTAGGTCAGATAAAATGCAAATAATATTACAAATATTAAAATTTAAAGAGAATAAATTTTACTTAGTCTATGTACCCTTTACAAAGTGTAATCAATGATTATGACTTATTTTTTTATCATTGTATAACATTGGAGATAAAAATATTTATTATGAAAATTCATATTTAATTTTTTTTTGAAATCTTATTTTATGTGTAAGCATAAAGAGGATTGTGACAATTGGATCATTGCATCTATTATGAGATGGATGATTGTTTTGGTTCATTATTACAATATATTACAATATATTCCAATGGTGATATGCTATTTTCTGGTAATGGGAAAATTTTGATTTGTGATTGAAGTCTCAACTTTTAGCATAGTTTGAGATGGACTATTTATCTTAGGAATTAAACAATAATCTTGATTCAACAAGATTTAATTCCTATCTTAGAGTTGTTCCTAAGATAAATAGTCCTAAATAAAAATATGCATTGTCAAACTACATGGTCAATGAACTAATATGTATTTATGTTCCTAAGGAAATTATACATCACATAGAGAACATTGATTTTCCTTTAATTTATGTGATCTTAATTAGTAGTGATAGTTGTATGAAGATCTTGAAACTCCATATAACTATGATGTTGCCTTGGAGAACTTTAAACATATGAATGGTAATCAAACACTTGCCATATCTATAATATTTATACACAACTATTGTGAGTAGATCATGGGAAGATAATTATAGTCACTTGAGCTATCGATTCATAAAGACATGTATTTAGATTCCAGGATTTTTTAATAATTTTATATAGAGATCATAGTTATCTCTTTGAAGACATTCAATGTTCTTTTTGGCAAATATCACTCATCTATTATAACCCACTAGGATACTTACTTGATAGATTTCTCATGTTCATTTGTTGGATCTCATATTCTATATTCAAAGGAACCCTTTTAAGAAATTGGTTTCTATATTTGATGATAATGCTCCAACAACTACTTCTTGTTTGGCACTTGTTTTATTTCATTCTTTACATGCAATTAAAATATGTCACCTTTTTTCATTCATTTTATTGTTTGCGTGCATTTGAGATGTAGCCTTGTTCAATTATACTTGAGACCCCTTGTTAGAGGATTACACTACTTAGCACCAACATGTATGTTAGCAAAGGATAGAATAGATGTACAACAACACTTAGACTCCATCACAAATTGGTTGCAAAAGTAACATAGAGTTTCAAGATAACTAGGCTAAGTAGGAAAAGATATATTTTGTAAGAGATACGTCTTCACTTCATGTATATCTATAAGAAAATATGGTGATAGATTTAAGAATTAATGTACAAGAAATAAATGTCTTAAGAGAATAAGACTTTGTATTTGATAATATATGTAATAAGAGATATGTATATAAAGGAAGCTGGTAATTATGTTGTATATGGATGTTTAATTTATGTGTGATGTATTTTAAGTTTCTATTAAGGTACTACATATTAGTATTTTATATCTCAACCTTCTTATCATTCTTCTATTGTAGTCACTATGGCATAAATACAATACTTGAGACTCTTAGGCTCATAACTCCAATTTAGGATCCCGGTTTTCTTGCTAATATTTAGTTCATTGTTGGGACCCTAGTAAAATAGTAAAGAATAGATCATAGGACTAATTAACAATTAATGAGAAAAAAATCCATGGAGAAAGATATTGTAAGAAACACATATTTTTTATGATTTACAATAGATTCCCTTTGGTCTAAGCCTCATGAGAGGGGGTTAGGCACCTAGGGGATGGCAAAAAGAAAGAGGGTCTTAAAAGAGATCCCTAGAAAGATGTGAAAAATCAAAATAGGTCAATTAGAAGCACCGTGGGATGCATAAAAGGACTAATTAAACATGAAATCATTAAACACCCATGGAAAAAGAAGATAACATGATATCAAGAGAGGTTAGATAACAAATCTAGTTAACAACATACTTGAGTATATTTGACAAAGATAGAAACGAACCCAATAACATTAAGAATTATATCAAAAAATCATAGAGAGAGCTATAAATATGGAAGAAGAGCATGCCAAAGGGATAATGCTAAGGAGGAGGAAGAGGATCACACAAGGGTCGTTCATGAGGTAGAATTAGAGTATGCTAGAAGAGTTGTGACTAAACGTGAAGATAGTTGTTTACATGAAAATAATATAGAGGAGTACACCACAAGGTTGTATTTGACAATATTAAAATAGAATTATACTACACTCCAAAACAAATTAATTCGCATCTTGAAAAAGAAACAAAAATCCTCACTGATCTAGTAGGGAGCATCAAGAAATATGGGGTATCTAGGAAATATGAGTAGAAATAGGAGTGGATAAGATGGTAAAGATATGAGAGCCATCAAAAATATAATTGATATAATTGATAGATTATTTGTTGGAACAACTCTTAGTGCAATTGATATCAAGATCTGCTTTCACAACTATGGGTGATTTTCTTTTAAAATTAGTAGACACAACATTAGGTGGTTTATACCCAAAGTCTTCATACCCAAGTCCTTGAAATTTTGGATTATCTACTAGTCATGAGGGGTATAATATTTCTTTCTCAAGTGCACCAAGACCTTTTCTTTAATAGTCCATATGTATACATATTTTATGACCCTTAGGATAATGTCCAATTTGTAACTTCGTCTTATGTTCATCACCCTTGTGCCGAGAAAGCCATAATGTAATATAGGTTCTTCAATTTATGTATCCATAGTGCTCCAATGTTGGAAAGGAGGGTTACATTTTTTATTGTAGCTTTAGATGTTGGACCCAAAGGTTTAGGTTTACCAAATTTCTTCGAAGATAGTGGGAGTTGACCAATATGGAAGGCATACTCACCACATCCCATGTCCTTAGTCTTGATCTTTGGAAAGGTATGGGAAGTGGATGAAGCTTTTAGTGTTGTAGGATCAATGTATTTATAAGGATTCATGATTTGTAGGGCATAGATGTAAAGGGTCGCTTTCTAATAGCTTGCAATATTGGAATGGTTGTTGATCATTAGGAACAATGACTTCAACATCAGTATGCAAAAACTTTATGCAGCAATGGATGGAATGGCTTTCATAGCATGGATCCATAGATAGCTAGAAGAATGTTATATGGGAGATCAAGGTCTGAGATTTGACATGTAATTTCTATGACAATGGGTCCAACCTGAATGGCTAAACTAATGGTACCTTTAGAATCATGTTTAGCTTCATTATAGGCTTTAATAGTGATCTACTTAGGATTTATAACATCATCAAAGTATCCCAATTGCTTTCCAAGATTTAAGGTACAATTATTTAGTCTAGCTCTCATATCTATAAGGACATGCTTAACCTTGGTGTTATGAATAATGAAGGCTTCAATATGAAGGGCTAAGTTGTGAGATGGATAGGAAGGTTGATCTTATGTGCTACATGTGAGAGAGTGGGATGAAGATAGTTGTCCCATCATTTCTTGAATTTGATTATGGTAGGTACTTGACTAGGAGTTTCTTCAATGCGACCTATATTGGAATTGGTGAATTGGGAATCGTAGTTGTTTGGAATCCTACAATAGGATATAGAAGCATCACAATTGTTATGTTTAGGAAAAGGGTTCCTCTACACACCCAATTTATCATTAATATACTTATGGCCTTCAACAAAAATTATCCTTGATCAATAAGGTCTTGGATCAAATGTTTAAGTCTCATTCAAGTAGAGGTGTTATTTCCCTTGGTTCTATGATAGTCACAATAAGAATTCTCATTAAACCAGGGGATCTTTAAATATCATCACAAAGTAGTTTGATAGGTGGAAGTTGTGCGATATTAGCTTGGATGATTTTCTATCATGGGTCACCCAAGGGGGTAAATGTGCATTTAGGTGCTCGTTTAGGTTTTCCATTGGGGATGGTTACATATTGTGTGGCAACTTGATTGTTTTAGGATGGATATGGCGCGGGCATTTGGATATATTGGATATATGTTTAGCATCAATGAAATAATCATTAACAAAATCTGTATTCTTATTCCAAAAATGGGATTTGTCACTAGAGCATTTGTTGTCTTTATCTTCTTCTTTTTTGTAGATTTTGACTAGGCCTTTTATCGATAAGATATTTTTCGATAGAAACTCTTCTTTAAATAATCTCATTAAAGGAATTTGTATATTGGATACATCAATGGAATCTCATTTTTTGGCTTAAGTTTTGGACAAAGATGGTTACTAATTGTTTCTCAAGAATTATCCGAGGAAATCTATTAGAAATGTGTCTCCACCGTTGCAAGAAAGAGGCAAAGCTCTCACTATTATTTTGTTTTATATTGCATGAGCCTGTCATGTTGATCTCATGTTCTATGTTATAGAAAACATGAGTGACAAATTGTGTGGCTAGTTTAGAAAAGGTACTAATGGTGTCACATCTTCAAATTTCACTCTCTAATTATACAATAAACTAATTGAAACTATTGGTCAGTTATCTTATCATTATTTGATTTATGGATAAATCTGTTGAATTAGATCTTATTTCTAAGTGTATGGTATTGAGATTAAAATGATGAAGAAGTATTATGTTGCGTGTACTTCGATTATGGTTTTATGGACTAATATCTTGACAAGAATTTGAGTGCAAATGAGTGCAAGAACATGTCGAAGACAAGAATATGGTTGAGGTAGAGATGTCCTAGCCACCCAAAAATGGTGGGCATTATGGAAATCTGATGCACACACTCACGTAGTTACATTCATACTGCATTTTTAATGGTTTTATTATACATTTTGTGTTATCATGGATACATAGTTTAATTACGCGTTATGCTAAAAATTATGTTTATGGTTAAGATGGTTGAAATGATTAGCTTACGTATATGCTTGATTATGTTTACTATATATACTTTTTTCAAAAATGAATTGTTAGAAAAAATAAAATCATCTATTTTATTTTTACATCTTTATCTTTATATGTTACATAATTATTTTTAAAAACATCAAATTTCTATTTCTCAATGCACCATATCATATATCATTCATACATATATATAGTTGGAAGTAAAGTTTTAAAATTAGAAAAAATAATAATAAATATATTAAAGTGGTCGATTCCAAACTGCCATGTGCCTGGCAAAGAGGGCCATTGCATGTATTTGGGAGCTGATTTGATTGAGCAAAGGTTGTTTTTAGTGCCATGAAAGGGTCGCTTAAAGGAAAGAAGCAAAGTATTAACAAATGTAATCTTCGTTGCATGTACTTCAAAGGGAGTCGGCTCAATATATATCCCCCAAAATAGGGCATAAACTAAGATAGTTTATGGGATTGTAATCCCCAGCGAATATGCAAGGGCACACTCATAAAAATGAGCCGATTTCTCTGTTTTGGGAACAATGGCTTTTGAGCATATGTACATGTACATGTACATATATAAAACTAGGTGTATATATGTATATGTATAAAAATGGTATATATATTTGTATATACATACAGCTATATAGTAACAGTATATAATTGAATGACAATCTAATGATCTTCTTGAAATTCATATCTCAGATTTTATCATGACTATAGTATGAAATCAGATCTTGCTTATTTGCAGAAAATTAGTTTGATTTGACTTTTCTTTTTGAATTAGTTGCACATGTAATGTGGGAAAAATATATACACACTCATACATACATACATACACACATATATATATAGATATGAGATGAATACTTGCATCATTTTCTATGTGACTGATATTTCTATAGCTTGAGTTGAAAAAGAATATGAAAATAGTTAGAAAAACATGAAACTAAGCATTTGCATCAACTAAAATCATAGTATAAGAATAAAATACATAAAAGAATCATAAAGTTGTCATTTTTACAAGAAAAGTGAAATGCATTTGCATTAATGTTGCATGAATTCATAGTATGCATAAGTATCATGATGTTTATCATTTTGCATGAAAGCATAAGAATTATGTTATTGAATTGGAAATTGTATGTTATGTTTTCCTTCTATATGTGTGTTTTGGGTTACCTTTCGAGGCGAGTGTTGAATATGGGTTAACAAAGGGAAGTAGATTTGCTTTTCCAAATCTACCTATTGTTTTACAATTTATATAGTTATCCAAGCTATGTACTGTACCATTGAAATAGATGGATTTTATTTAATATTTGTTCTCTTTGTCATATTTTAATATTAGGTTATAGCATATTCTTGTATGAAATCAATGTTTATATATCAATCATGCACCAAAATCCATCTTGCATGTTGTTTCTAGGTTGCTAGGCCTCTCGTGCAAGTTTGAGTGTTCTTCAAGTAGGAAGAAATATGAGAAAGCATAAGCTTTTTGGTTGGGTCTAAAAGCGCTCGAACCATGTTCTCGTCTCTTGGTTTGCAAATGTCCATTAGGTTGATGGTGTCTAGAGACTCCAGAGATTGTATTATCGTGACAAGATGGGAAAGACTTCTTAGAACACATTCTTGTAAAAATATGTGTAATGTACTTTATAATCCTTGATTGACATTATATCATGTGAATATGTAACATGTATGTAATTGTTGCTCACATATTCATGAACTTGTAATTGTGTACATGCTAACATGATTATTAAGCTGTTTAATTGATTTTGTGAGATAGCTTTGGGTTTTGTACCCTACATTTGGCATCAGAGCTCTAGGTTTAACACTAGGGCATTTTTCTACTATGCTAAGTTGAACACTTTGATGCAAGTTAATCCTAACCAACCATAATGGGCATTAGAAACACTAATCGCATTAGATCAAGTAATGAGCAAAATTATAAGTTGGACCAAATCCTCAACATCCTAAATGGACAAAGAGACAAGATGGAAATTTTGGAACAAGAAATCAGAGGCAAATGAGGGGGTCAAAAAAAAATGAGAACCCAAGGAATGAGAATCAAAGGGAATAGAACCAACAGAAGGAAAAACATGAAAATAATAGGACTATAATTGAGGAGGAATTAGGCAAGGAATTTAAGAGGATTCACCACCCAAATTTGATGGCAAAACCATCAAAGATGGAGTAGAAGCTTGGATCATTGAGATGGAGAAGTATTGTAAGCTCCATATCTATCCAATTAGAAAAAGGCTATTTGGGTTACATATCAACTCACTGGTGAAGCAACTACTAGGTGGGACAATGAAAAATATGAGAAGAAATTGATGCCAGGGGAGAAAACTAGGGAACTCTTTCTTTTATTTTTCAGGATGAGGTGGTTACCTCAACTCTTCTTTGACAAGAAGATGATAGAATTCCAAAACTTGGCCCAAAGCAATATGAAAATAACTCAATATTGGAAAAAGATTACCAGTTTTCTTAAGTATATACCTCAGTATCAATTGGATGAATGATTCCAAATCTGAAAGTTCATCTTGGGATTGAGGCATCAAATTGGAGTGAAAGTGATATATGTAACACTTTGACTATCTATGAATTTTTTGAGAAGGCTATCAAACAAGAGAAGAAGCTTCAATAAGTGGCAAACTATCATAAGAACTAAGATGCTAGATCTGGGAATAAGAAGTTTTAAAACAATAACCAATTGGGAGGCAATAATCACCAAATCTAAAACCTAAAAGCATGGCAACAATTTTCATGACAAAGGTGAAGGTAGCTATAATGAGAATAATAAGAGGCCCAACAACAACTACTACAACGATGCCAAGAGGAACTTCAATAGAGATAAACCTAAAGGATGACATGGACCATGTGATGGATTTTATACAAGTGGGGGAGATCACTATGCTAGTGGTTTCCCTTAGAGAGAAATGAGACAAAAGGAAAGAAATCGACAAGGGACACCTCAACATAAAATACATGCAACAGATAACATACATGCAAACTTCCAAGCCTCACCAATTTAGTTTCCAAGTAAGCTCTATGGCCAACCTATCTCTATATTTATTTATATTGGAGAAATTGAATGCTCTATAGATCCAAAAGTAGTTTTTAAGTTACCGATGATCAGTGCTTCATTTCTATAAAACCCTTCTACAAACTTTTTGTAGTATCTTGCAAGTACCATGAATCTTCAGACTTCAATCACATTTTACAGTGTTTCCCATGCAGTGTTAGCTTTGTGGAGTTACTCCATGTGTTATAACCTATGCACCGGGTTTTTCTCAAGGGTTACTGAGATTAATGATGATGGGAGAAGCATTCCATGAGAGGTTATGGACTCTAAAAGTGATACTGTGTTATTGTTACCTTTTTTTAAAAAAATTATAGAAGCCTGTTTTAGTTACCGCAAGTGGACTGGAGGGATATTTTGAGTGGGACTTGGTCTCCTATTGATTTAGTGACTTTTGGAAAGACCTTTCTAGCCAAGGGTATAAGCAAAAACCTAATTTTGACTAAGATTCTTTCATTTAGAAGTAAGAGTTTTTCTTTCCAAATGTTGCTTGTAAATTCGAACTTGTATAACTATAGAATTGAGCAGTTTTGGTCAAATCAGCTTAATGGAAAAGCTATTCTTGAGTCTTAGGTGAAGATGATGACTAACTTGGCTAATCAGTTTGAGTGTTGGTTGAATGTTTGGGCACCAAATCATTATTATTGCCTGAATTAAAAGGTTACTCATGTTTGGAACAAAAAACTTGTATCTAGTGTCAATTATTTTCGAGGAGTATAGGGTGTTAGGAATGAAATATTTTATAATTACTTTATTAAGCTTCCTCCTATGGTACCTCAAGTTGGGATCTTCGAAGGGATATTCTCTAAGGAGTTGACTTAATTTGTGTACTTTTTGATTGCTCTTATTTTAGGAGGGTTTTGGGAGGGCTCTTCTATAGGTGTTCAATAGGATAGTGCTTAGAGTAGATGGTGCAACAAATCTCATAGGTTGACTTGGGACCCTGGGATCATACTCAATTTCAGTTTGGTACAACAAAGTGATCTTTGGGCTACATTGGATTTGTGTGAGGACAAGCAATCTTGGGAAGGGAGGACTATAATGTTCCCATTATCTGAACCTTATAATTTATTTGATAAGGTTATTAAAGTGACTTTTATGTCAATGAAGAATTAAAAGGGTCTCTTTATTAAATTCCACTTGCAAAACTAAATATTAAAAGTGTGAGAAATTTGAAAGGACTGTTGGAAGATTCTTGAGAAGTTTATAGAAAGGCATTTTGGGGATTAGTTGGTCATGCTTGGTTTATTATTTCTCTTGTATAGCTTTGAGAGCTTTGTCTTTCGGTTGAGAAGCCCTGGGATGGAAACCCTTTGGTTTTGAGGGATTAGATGTAAACCCAATTCCATTTTGAGGCAAATTCATCCAAAATTTATAGTTGCACTATATTGCTCAAATTGTTTGAGGTCAACTAGAGATCAAGGGTTGCAAATAAGTTTATCTAACTTGTAAGGTCTCATTCTAAGACAAATTTAGAAAGTGGAAGGTTATCAATTAGGAAGGTATTGTGTGTGATAGGCAATGTAATTTCTTGATATGATTGTTTTAATTATGAATATTATACTTTATTGGCTTTGAACAAGCTAAATATCGAAGGGTGCTTTTGGAAAAAGTGTGTATCTTCCTATGTTGGGTGTTGTTCAAGATAATATTAAAATAATATTAAATTAGTTGGATAAAGTAATGTGTAAAGCTATGGAAATAAAGTTAAAAAGTATATCAAAGCCTTATTGCAATTTATGAAAATAAAGGAAAGACTAAAAGGGAATTGTGGATAACAATTATAATATTATGATGTTAATAATAATATAAATCGATTCTATTGTGAAGTGGGAAATATTGTTGTTTGCATTTGTGTGGTCATCCTTATGCCCATGAAATATCGCTAGTCATCAAGATATATTTTAGGAGAAGGACGTCTTAGAAGAAGATTGTGAGGAAATAATCTCTAGTCATGGGTCTCTCCTTGTGCCATTGGATGTTGCCTAGGGTTTGACAAGGGCATGAATGTTGAATGAAGTTTGAGGGTGATTTGGTAAGAATTTTGGGATTGGCATTAAAGATAGCTTGCCATAAAGTTGTTCATGGGTTCATTTCCAATGAAGGGGTATAGATCTACATAGTCACTTTCCTAGTTTGTGACCACTTTCCTACTATTTGAAGTCGCATTTGTGAGATGGTTTGCTGATTGTAGGTTTGATAGACTTATTTTTGAGTTGTGAGAACTTTACAAATTGCAATGTTATTTCTTGTAGATACCATGATCGAATAGACTCCAACAGATTTGGGTCGTTGTACCAACACTTGGAGTTTGTCATGAATTTTAGTTTGATTAGTTTTGTAACCTTTGCATTACTGACCAACCTTTTCATTGATGATAAAGATAGTTCAAGACAGAACAAGGCAAACAAATTGTTGAAACGAACTGAAAGTTTCAATTTTGGGAAAGTAGTGTTGGAAAAGTTGCAATAAAGATAGTTCTGTGTGGACCTTCTTTCCATGGAATGAGGTATTCTAGTCATATCCATGAACATGGGATAATCGAATTTGTATGAGTTTTCTACTAGGTGTATTTTTTAGCCCTTGGACCCGTCATTGGAAAACAAGCAACATCATATGACTAATAAAAGCTAAAATCACATAATCTAGAACATTAGTTCTATCTTTATTGAAGGTCAAATATTGCTATGCTTATTAATTATAATTTGTTTCTCATGAATACAATTATAGTATCTCAGATATTATGTTCAAACTAGTGCAAGTGATATCAGTTCACTTATGAGTGCTTGTTGAATTTAAGGATGTATGTGTTATCCCATGCATACCTAGCCCCATTAATTTCCTTGTCTTAAAAATATGGGTCCCCTCTCTTTTGTTTTAGTTTTATGTTTTTGCCTTTTGCACCTCAGAACCCCGGAACCCCGGAGTCCCGAGATGCTCTTTGCTTGGTTTTTTGAAGTTCACCCCGAAACTCCGGCGTTACGAGGTTGGCTTTTGTTTAGTGTAAGACCTCGGAACCTTGGAACCCCGGAGTCTCGAGGTCTTGCCTTGTTCTTTTTGTGGAAGCCTCGGAATCCCAGAATTCCAAGTTCTTTGTGTTCTATTTGTGTTTTGTTTTTATCTTGGAACTCTAGAACCCCGGAGTCCCGAGGTGTATTGTTTTTTATTTTCTCACCTCGGAACCCCGAAGTCCTGAGGTGAGTTCTTTTCTTTTTTGTGTGTTTTACCTTGGAACCCCGGAGTTTCGAGGTGTGCTTTTGGTTTTCGTGTTTTACATCTCGGAAGTCCGAGAACCTGGACTCCCGAGGTCGTGTTTAAGGTGACCGTAAGGACGAAGTATCAGGGGGTATAAATAGGAGAAATGAACTTTTTTGAGCTCATTTGTGAATTCAAGTTTTCTAGCCTCCTAGTTGTGATCTCTCGACTTCGCAACTCCGTGTTGCCGAGTTATTCGTGGGTTTTCTTCCACCAAGTTGGTGGATTTTCTCCCTCTTTGTGTTTTCTTCTTTAGATTTTCTAGCTTTTTAGCATAGATTTTTCTTTTTTGTTTTCCTCATTTTGTGTGTTTTTTTAATCTTCCCGCGTGCCCTAGGTTTTCAAGCCCCAGAACCCTGGAGTTTCGGGCTCTATATTTCTCTTCACCTCGGAACCCCGAAACCCTGGAGTCCTGAGGTTGATCTTTTTTTGGGTCATGCCTTCATCCCGAAACTTCGGATCCCTGAAGTTCCGATCCACCCTCTGCGATGAATTACCCCCAGCCTCGGAACCCCAAAACCCCTGAGTTCTAAAGTTTCTTCATCCTTTGCGGCCATGTTGTTTCCAACCTAGAACCTCAAAGTTCTGGACCAGCTCTTGGGTCATCATTTAAACCACCCCGAGACTTCGGAACCCCGAAGTCCCGAATGAGCCATGTTAACTAGTCAACCCCGGAGTTCTGGCCTTTATTGTTCTAAACTTGTTTCCACCCCGGAACCCCAGAGTTCCGAACCATATTGTTTTAGCCTATACTGACCTCGGAACCTCGGACCCCTGGAGTTTTGAAGTCAGTTGTTATAGAAGGAGTTTCCCACCTCGGAACCCCGGAACTCTAGAGTCCCGAAGTAGATGATATTATTGATATATTTTTTATACGATAGGCTAATTTGTGGTTCTTTCTTGCAAATCAAAGCAATCAGATGGAGCCAACCTTCAACAAGAAAGGTAAGGAATTGGATAGACTCCACGCAACCATGAAATACCACTATCAAGGGTAGGTTTATGCTTCCAAGTTGGACGATCAGATTAAATGGGTGACGGATACTAAAGTAGGACACATTGAAATAGATGACATCTAGACACAGTTGGATAGGCCAAGGTTGGAGGCCCTTTTAAGGAGAATTAAGAGATTAGGGCTAGTAGAGGCTACCATTTTTCCACAATCTATCCAAGCCCCAGAGTTCATCATGACTGTTGCACAATTCTATAATGTAGACACTAGGAAGTGCACAGATGATCGAGGTAGAATTATAATAGATTTGTCAATAGATATGTTAGGGTTTGTATTTGGCATTCCTTCAAGAGAGGAAGACATGTTGTTGACAACTGAGGAGGAAGTCAGAGAGGTGTGGAATGACGATACCACCTCTTGTAAAAGACACATGAATGAAAATTGGCTCGAAGAGGAGAGAAAGATAGGATTGAAGGCCAATGACATTCTAAGGGTTGATTTCAAGGAGCCACAATGGGACCTAATCATTATGTTGAGCAAGGCCTTCGGCAAGACAAATTGTCGACATTTTCATCCTTGGATGTTCCAATTCATGACAACTATTCTGATCGAGAAATGATACTTTGATTGGGTTGGTTGATGTGCATTGAACAAAGAAGTTCTTATTCACCTAATATGTTATTTGGATAGCTGCCCAAGCAGACAAATTCCTAGGGTTTCAAACAGAAGGTCAGCTTAGAGATGAAGAGGGACAGAAGAAGGTATGAGAGTACTATACTCAACTCTCGCTGAGCAATGCAAAGACACATTTCAATAGAATAAATGATGCCTTCCTCTTCCCCGTTATAATAAAACTCATAGGTGATATAGGGTACAAAATAATCCTGGAGGCCATGGCAATAATCAAGGAATGGGCATGTTGGTTCATTCAGAACCAACGTTCCACATACATCAGGGTCAGTGGATTCACAGGGAACCCCATGTTGCTCCCTAGATATTATAATGACAGAATCATACTCTTAGAGTATGTCGGGCAGATGTTTGGGCTACAATATTTGTTGTATTCAAAGCACAAGACAGGTGTTGATTTTTCTATTTCAAATGGTTATTTTTCTTGTTCCAAAATTCAAGTAGCAAAGTCAATAGAGCAAGAACTACAAAATCATATGATGGGCATAAGCCAAGGTTGGAGGATTTTTAGGATAACCTCTAAGATAGTTTTGAAGTTAGAGAGAAAAATTATTCTAGACTCTCAATGCCACAGATAAGAAATTTTGAAATAGAAACTAATCTCCCTAAAGAATTGAGGGATGATGGTGAATTTCTAGACCCAACATATAAAGAGCAGGCAATTGATAAGAAGCCTCTCTCTCCAATAAGATGGTTAGGACAAGAGGAGGTAGACATAGACTCAGTAAACCAAAATGTTATAGAGAGGACTAGACAGTGGTTGAATTTGAGGATTAGACCAAGCACCTCAAAAGGGAAGAAAAGGAATAAACCTCTGGTGTTCCTCAATCAAGGGCTCATAAAGAGTATGCCTATAGGACAAGGTCTAGCTCCATAAAGAATACATCCATGGACCCAGAGGAAGTTGCCCAACTTGAACAAAGTAATGAGGAACTTCTAAAGCAATTCAAGGAGCAGATGAGAAAGGCTGAGATTTTGAAGAAGGCTGCCGATTTTGGAATAAGAGAAAGGTTAGGAGTTGTGCCACTAGCAAAAGTGCATCCTGTCAGAGCAGCGATTGGGCAAATGTCGGGAGAAGGTGCTCAGGACGAAGATGAGAAAGGAAAAGATGATGAAAGTACACAACCTCCTCCTAATACCATGGTAACATCTCCATCTACTTCCACAGTACAACCAACATCAACAACTACCATTCCTGGGACAGCACCAGTATCTGCCCCAACTCATACTTTTGCTACGACGTCGACAACATTGCCTCCCTTAAAGAAAACATTTACTCCCACTACCAAAAAAGTCGGTATTCATAACATTAAGTCAGATTCTAAAGAGGAGGATGAAAAAATTGTGGTAAAGTTGGTGCAAAGAAAGATAGAAAAGAAGAAAGAAAAGAAGTTTACTAGGCTTAACAAACAGGCCCCGATTGACCCCATGGACATTGATGAACAGGGTTTACTAGCTGAGCAGCCACTTAGAGGAGAAAAGGAACAAAACAAGCCTGAGGATTCACAAGATGAGAGATTGGTCTTAACTCCAAAGGACCAAGAGGATTTGTTGAAAGAGATAGCTATTGGAGGAGAAATAAAAGGAATAGACATAGGGGATAAAGACTTTGAGGAAGAAATAAGTGATAGGTTAGGGGAGCTGCATAGTCAGCAGCAGTTAATTATTGATATCACTCTTCGAACCAGTCAAGATCAGTCAGGTACTTCAACCTAAGATGTTCAAATCCCCGAACAGGAAGAAGAGAAGAAAGATGAAGCATAAGAGCAGACAAAGGTACATATGGTGACTGCAAACATTATATTGCATGAAGGTGAGAAGTATGATGACACACCGCAATGGTTAAGCTTCACCTTCGAGAAGAAAAATAAAGTGGTAATGCCTAAGGTGACACTACAACAATCAATCACTGAAGAACCGAGGAAAACGAAGAAAGCCAAGGCCATACATCATTTATCAAGAACTGGTTCTAGTGAAGTGGTTGTCGATGTTGAGGTTTGGACACAAGCTGAAGGCCAAAGCTCCCCCAAATACCAAGTTTCACAGGTAAAATTGGGCAAACAGACCAAATGGGGAGAATTGGATACATTGGAGCTTGTGACTAGCATAGTGAGAAGCAGGATAGAAAAGGAACACACTTCTCACTCCGAGGTGAAGGCACAATTGGAGCAGTACAAACAGTTGCTGGTAGAGATGAGAAAGCCCCTAGATATACGGATGGACGATAACCTACCTTCAACCTCATCACTACTGGAAGCATATGTGAAAGCACTTATGGAAGTAAGGAAGGTGGCAGCCACTTTGAAGGCATGGGTGCAGGCAAATACCTCCAAAATAGATTATTTTTGCAAAATACTATGGAGGTATATAAGAAAGCTACACAGGTTGTGGCAGCTTTAGCTTCATGTTCTTAGCAATGGGAGCGAAAGCTTAACATTTTTGGTAAGCAGTGTCAAGTTTTAAATAAGGTTTTGAACCTTGAGGCGGATATCATTTTAGGTGAGGACCTATTAGGAGGGGAAAGCATTGACAATCTGCAATCGTATATATACATTTTGGAGTTGAAGATTGAAATGCTTCAACAATATGGGAAAGATATAACAGATGCCCGTTCTCCTCTCCTAGGTGTAGTGAATAAATATGAAAGGTTTGTAGGCCATCTGTTGGGTATTTTTGGGCTTGGTCTTAGTAGTGTAGGATACATGGAGGAAGGTAATGTACTTCATCAATGGGATGCATATGTGGCGTGATATCTTACAACTCTTGTTGACGTTAACATTGAGTTAATGGACAGATATACATATTTAATAACTCAATGTCAACAAGCTATATAAATAATAGGAAAATTAGCAGATAGGAGTAAGAATGCAGAGGAGATTTTGAAGAAGTACAAGTTCAGAATCAATCATGTTGCAGATCCTCCTACGGAAGTGGTTGCATGTATCATTAGAAATTATAAGAGCTATAAAAAGAAGTAAAGAATAAAAAGGCAGTTGCTAATAATAGCATCATATTTTTTAGAATTTTGCATGACACCAGTGTTGGGACTTCGACTATTGCTTCAGCATGTACATGGATTATGGAATGGTTTTTGCATGATTACGAAATGTTGGCTCATGCAGCTCCGTTTTCATAATGATCCTCTAGTCCTAGTTTCGTAATAGTTAAACTGGAGTTCAAGGTAGAGACTTGCATGTCAACTGTGACTCCTTACTTTTTTAGGGCTTAATTTAGATAGGGTTATTTCCTAGAAAGTAGGACAAGAAAATCTATAAATTGGAGTTTTTGATTCATTTGTAAGGGTCCACAAATTGATGATTTGAGGCCCACTTAGAGATTTTAGATTATGCAGATTGTTATGAATTAGAATATTTTTATGATACATTCTTTGAAATTAATACAAGAAGCATCTTATAGATTACCTGGTCTATACGTATGTGCTATTAATTTGTTTTTTGCAGTCTGGTAATGTCTATTGTTTGAAATCAATAACTTGTTCTGGTTTTATGTTTTATTACTCTATGAATCATATTGTGCACGTAAGTTGTATATGAGAATTATTGTGATAGGATGATATTGTGGTGATATTTTTTCCATGAATTTGTGAGGTTCCTGACTTTGCAAGTTTATTGGAGGTCCGTTATTGAATGTTGGTTTAAACAATATTAACGATTTTTGGATTGTAGGGTACTAATTGAGTAGTTCATTAAGTTGTGATTGCATTAGTTTCATTGTTATTTTCTTGTTTCCTTGATCTGTCCTTTGCAGTTTATTTCAAAGAGTTTTAAATCATAAAATACAAAAAAAAAGTGGTTATTGGAAGTTATTGGGATTCGTTTAACCAACAGGCCCCTTAATAGGTACAACCGCATCAACCATTGATTTGACCATGTTGGCCATTTGGTGGAATTGAGTATGTGTTGCATTGATGTTTTGTTATTGATGCCAACACTAGTTGTTTGGATGCTTTACCGGCACCCTCTGGTCCCGGTAGGTTGAGTGGTTTTTGGTTAACTTGGATCTGGCATGATCTGATAGGCTCTGATTTAGTTTGGTGATGGAATTGTCTTGTTCATGATACTCATGCTCATATTTGGATAGTTGGTTTTGGTCTGGAGATCGAATGCTATCCTGCTTGCCTAGAAGCTTGGTTTCTGGTTCCAAGGTTTCACCGGCAGAGCTTTTGGTGGAGATCTTTGATAAATTGCATAAGTAGTGTTGGTGCAGCTTTTGGTGGAGTTTCAGGATGTTGTTGGTGATCATGTTCGAGACTTGGTTGATGGAGATCATTGTTGAAGCGTGTGAACCTATACTGGGTCTCGGTTGATCTAGGTTATGGGCCGACTTTAATATAATGTGTGGATAGGACCTATTGATGTATTTCTGAGATGTCTTATGTGTTGATATTATTTGTTTTGTCTAAGGATGACATGGTTTGTAATTATGTAATTGGTTTATTCTCTGGTGGCCGACCTGATTGTTTATGATCGAGGGTTTGTATATATAGATGTAAGATCTCATTATAGATCATCATGGTTATTATTAGAGGTCATGGTCAAGGAATGTAATGCGTGAATAATGTAATATCATTCAAGCAGAGGAGTTGGTTGATCATTGGAGATCGAATTGGGTTTATGTAAGAGGATTTAGTCCTATGGTATTGAGCTTAACTGGAACTGTACTCAGGCATAGGAGATGATATCTTTTGCAGTTCAACACTTCTCTGAATTGCAGTCTGGATTTCTATGTACTTAGTGAGGCTCCTTTTGTGATGAGAAGTGCGCTCTAGGCTATTGGCCTTCCTGCAAGTGCAGGTTCCTCAATTGTAATTCACATACTTACTGCAGAAGTATTATCTGACTGTGGGTAGGCTTCCCACCATGGTTTTCCCCTTTACCGGGTTTTCCACGTACAAATATTGGTGTTATGTGGATGGTATTTATTTTGTGATTATTGTTTATGCTTAATTGGTTTAACAGCTATTATGGTATTAATGTTTTGGGTTTCGGTATTAAAGTTTAAATTGCTAATGGTTCCGGTAATATGTGACAACTAATTCACCCCCCCCCCCCTCTTAGTTGTCTTCCAGTTATTTGAACTGTCTAACAATTGGTATTAGAGCTTTGGTCCTCTCTGCAGAAAGCTTAACCGCTTGAGGAAGATCCTATGATGACTAACAGTTCAAGTTCATCCAGTTATTCTGGAGCTATCTTTCAAAGGGATATTCCGAGGCTTGATGGAACAAATTACACAGTATGGAAGATTCAAATGGAGACTCATCTGAGATGTCTTGGAAAGGAGATTTGGGATGTCACACAGAATGGTGTCACACCCTATAATCTGGGATCTGACAATCCTCCTCTGGCAAACCTGGACAAGGAGCTTGAGAATGATTGTAGAGCAAGATAAGCCCTCTTGTGTGCATTTTCTGATCAGCAAATAATGGGATTAAGCGACAAATCATCTGGAAAGGTTATATGGGATAAGTTGAGACTCTTAATGAAAGTGACCCTATAGTGAAGATTGCTAAACTTGATGGTTATTGGGTGAGATATGAAAACCTGAAGATGAAAGAAGATGAAAGGATTACTACATTCATGGAAAGGGTAAATGAGATTGTTATGGGAATTCAATATTGTGGTGGGACTCTGAGCGAAGATAAAATTGTTTCTAAAGTCTTGAGAGCCCTACCACCAGCTTACAAATTGAAGGCTACTGTTATTAATGAGTTGAGAACAATGGCTAATACATATGTCAACAGAGATACTTTGGTTGGGAAACTATCTGCTTTTGAGCTTAAAGAATTTGGACCTTCTGGAGCTGTGAAGTCTGAACCTGCTTTTCATGCATCTACATCTACAACCGGTAAACAAGACTAGAAAGATTTGTATGCAAAGGAATTAGAAGATATGAAGAGAGAAGATGATGATTTTGAGCAACTTGAAGCACTATTTCCTAGAAGAGTACCGAAAGGACCGGTAGGAACTAAGTATGAAGGAAAAGAACATTTTAAATGTTTTGCATGTAATAAGATTGGTCATTTTACATCTAGATGTCCTGAAAGAAATTCAATATTTGAAGAAAGAGTTAGAAGATCATTTAAACCTAACCTTGGATATCAAAACAAATATAAATACAAGAAAAACAGAGATAAATCATGCTACATAGCGGATGAGGAAGGCATTACTGATTCTGATGATGAACTGGCAGAAGACTCTGCTAGTGGATCCGGAAATGGGGAGGAATGGGTGTTCCTGGCTATCAAGGAAGATGATCTGACACTGGAAGAGAATGTACTTGAAGAGAAGGCACTTGCTACTAAAATTGAAGATAAGGATGAATAGGTAATTGATAGTGGTTGTTCACATCATATGACTGGAGATAAAGGGAAGTTTCTGTCTTTGCAAGAATTTGATGGTGGTCTAGTTAGATTTGGAGATGACAAGGCATGTATGATCAAAGGAAAAGGAGCTATATTATTGGATGGTAAGAACAATACTGACAATGTTTAATATGTTGAAGGTTTGAGGCATAATCTTTTGAGTGTAGGACAATGGTAGATAAGGGATGTCAATTACAATTCAAGGATGGAAAATGCAAATTCATTAACATATCTGGTTTGAAGATTGCAACCGGTACACAGACAAAAGGTAATATATTTTATTTGAACTCTGGTGAGAAGACATGTTTGATTACATGGATTGATGAGAGTTGGCTATGGCATAAAAGGTTGTTTCATGTGAATTTTGATTGCATTGTGAAGATCAGTTCAACTAAGGCAGATAGGGATATACCTAAGATTATGAAGCCCTATAATCTGGTATGTAAAGAATGTCAAATGGGTAAATAGATCAGAACCTCTTTTAGGAGTATACACGATAAATCAAATGATGTTCTTCATCTTATTCATAGTGATTTGTGTGGCCCTGCTAGAGTTAAAAGTTTTCAAGGAGATAGATATTTCATGCTAATCATTGATGATTATTCTAGAATGATGTGGGTTACTTTTCTGAAAGAAAAATCTGAAGCATTTGAAAAGTTTAAAATCTTTAAGGCTAAAGTAGAAACTAAGACGGGATTGAAGATTAAATGTTTGAGATCAGATCATGGTGGAGAATTTGCATCTAGTCAGTTTAATAACTTTTGTGACAAGCATGGTATAAGAAGACAATTTTCTACTCCCTAGACATCTCAGTAGAATGGAGTTGTGGAAAGGAAGAACAAAACTATCTTGGATGCTGCTAGAACAATGATAATGGAAGCTAGTCTACCTTATATCTACTGGAGAGAAGCAGTGAGTACAACAGTCTATACATTCAACAAAGTACATATCAAAGGAGAAACCGGTAAAACACCTTATTAATTTTGGTTTGGCAATACACCTATAGTTAAGTATTTCAAAATTTTTGGTAGTAAATTTTATATCAGGAGAGATGATATCATTGGGAAATTTGAACCTAGATGTGATGAAGGCATATTTCTTGGTTATTATAATGAAAGCAAAGCTTATAGATGTTATAACAAGAGATTGCAGAGAATTGTGGAGAGTGTTAATGTCAAAGTAGATGAGTTGAACAAAAGTCAAATCAGAGTTTATGAGAAGGAACCGGCAGTGGAAATGATTATATATGAACCGGTAGCACCTTTACTAGAACAGAGAGTTGAACCAGTTACTACGGTAACATTAGAGAATTCTACAGTAACTGAAGAACGGGGAAGGGGAATTGAAAGTCAGAAGACTCCTAGGTATGTAAGATTGAATCATTCAGAAGATCAGATCATTGGGGTTAAGAGAAATGGAGTGATGACAAGAAGAAGACTGGCAACTAATGAGTATGTTTAATTTCACAAGTTGAACCAGTATTAGTAATTAAGGTATGTAAAGATGAACATTGGTTGAAAGCTATGGAAGAAGAATTAGATCAGACTAAGAAAAATAACACATGGACCTTGGTTCCCTGGCCTAAAATAAAAAATGTTATTGGAACTAAATGGGTTTTTAGGAATAAATTGAATGAGGATGGTCAAGTTATAAGGAATAAGGCTAGATTGGTTTGTAAAGGATATTCTCATAAAGAAGGAATTCATTATGGAGAGACTTTTGCACCTGTAGCTAGGATTGAAGTTGTAAGATTATTTATTGCCTATGTTGCTTATAAAAACTACAAGGTTTATCAGATGGATGTTAAATGTGCATTTTTGAATAAGGATCTTGATGAGGAAGTTTATATTGAGCAACCTAATGGTTTTTTACTATTAGATGATACAGATATGGTTTGCAGGTTAAGGAAAGATTTATATGGATTGAAACAAGCACCTAGAGCTTGGTATGCAAGGTTGGATAAATATCTTTTGAAGCTTGGTTTTACTATGGGCAGTGCTGATAGTAATGTATATTATAAGATCACTGATGATGATATACCGATTATTGAAGTATTTGTTGATGACTTTATTTTTGGAGGTGAAGATAAGTTATGCATAGAATTTTCTAAGAATATGGAGAAAGAATTTGAGATGTCTATGATTGGTGAGACGAAATTTTTCTTAGGTTTGCAGATTACTTAGACTGACAAAGGTATTTTCATCTGTCAAACTAAATATGCTAAGGAATTGTTGAAGAAATTTGGTATGGGAGATTCTAAACTGGTAAGTACTCTTATGGTTACAAGTGAGAAATTGACAAGAAAAGATGTTTTTGCACCGATAAATCCTACAAGATACAATTCTATGATTGGAGGTCTGCTTTATTTGACTCAGACTAGGCCTGACATTATGAATGGTGTTTGTATTATTTCAAGATTTCAGAGTGATCCTAGAGAAAATCATGAGATGGCGGTGAAAAAGATTTTTAGATACTTGCAAGGTACATCAGAATATGGCTTGTGGTACCCTAAGGATGATAACTTTACTTTATGTGCACATACAGATGTTGATGACCAGAAAAGTACTTCTAGTGGAGCTTTCTTTCTTGGAAAGAAGATGGTTTCATGGATCAGCAACAAATAGTCATGTACTTCTTTATCTATTGCTAAAGCTGAGTATGTTGTTGTTGCTACTAACTGTACACAAGTTTTATGGATGAAGCAAATGTTGAAGGATATAAAGGTGGATTGTGATGCACCGGTAGTTATTCACTGTGATAACTTTGCTGCTATTGATATATCAAAGAATCTGGTATTTCATTCTAAAATAAAGCACATATCTATCAAGTATAACTTTTTGAAGGAAAAGGTGGAAGCAAATAAAGTTAGACTAGTTTATGTGAACACTAAAGAGCAGATTGCAGATATTTTCACTAAACCATGTCCGAGGAATCATTTGAGTACCTGAGAGATAGATTGGGAATTTTTGCCCCTCTAGGAGAGACTTGATTGATGCGATTTGGCATCAATATGACATGCACTATAAGAGATACTATTCATTCTGGAATTGACGTGGGATGCTACTACTCAAGGGGAGTAGTTGGATTTGTAATTCAATGGTTTATGTTTTTGCTTTGATATTTTTGTCAGATTTATGGCATTGATGTCAAAGGGGGAATGATATTGTTGTAAAGGAAAATAAATTCAGAGCTTTACAGAGATATTATTCACAGGGGGAAATATCGATATTCAGAGCTATATGTTGGAGTTTGTTGGTTGTCTTCCATTGGGGGAGACTTGTTTGGCATTTCTTGGTACTTAGATGTTTTTTACATCTAGTGTTGTCATCAATGCCAAAGGGGGAGATTGTTGGTCATTTGCTCGAATTGATTATGTGTTGCATTTATATTTTTTCATTAATGCGAATACTAGTTGTTTGGATGCTTTACCGACACCCTTTTGGTCCCGATAGGTTGAGTGGTTTCTAGTTAACTTGGATCTTGCATGATCCGATAGGCTCCGGTTTAGTTTGGTGATGGAATTGGCTTGTTCATGATACTCATGCTCATATTTGGACAATTGGTTTTGGTCTGGAGATCGGATGCTATCCTGCTTGCCTAGAAGCTTGGTTTCTAGTTCCGACGAGGGTTTCACCGACAGAGCTTTTCATGGAGATCTTTGATAAATTACATAAGTGGTGTTGGTGTAGCTTTTGGTGGAGTTTCAGGATGTTGTTGGTGATCATGTTGGAGACTTGGCGGATGGAGATCATTGCTAAAGCATGTGGACCTACACTGGGCCTCGGTTGATCTAGGTTATGGACCGGATTTACTATAACATGTGGATAAGACCTATTGATGTATTTCTGAGATGTCTTATGTGTTGATATTATTTGTTTGGTCCAAGGCCGACATGGTTTGTAATTATGTAATTGGTTTATTGTTTGGTGGTTGACCTGGTTGTTTATGATCGAGGGTTTGTATATATAGATGTAAGATCTCATTATAGATCATCATGGTTATTATTAGAGGTCATGGTCAAGGAATGTAATGTGCAGATAATGTAATATCATTCAGGCAAGAGTTGGTCGATCATTGGAGATCAAATTGGGTTTATGTAAGAGGATTTAGTCCTCCGGTATTGAGCTTAACCGGAACTGTACTCAGGCATAGGAGATGCTACCTTTTGCAGTTCAACACTTCTTTGGATTGTAGTCTGGATTTCTATGTAGTCAATGAGGCTCCTTTTGTGATGAGAAGTGTGCTCTAGGTTGTTGGCCTTCCTGCAAGTGCAAGCTCCTCAATTGTAATTCACATACATACTGCAGAAGTATTATCTGACTGTGGGTAGGCTTCCCACCGTGGTTTTTCCCTTTACCATGTTTTCCACGTACAAATATTGGTGTTATGTGGATGGTATTTATTTTATGATTATTGTTTATGCTTAATTGGTTGAACTGCTATTTCGGTATTAATGTTTTGGGTTTCGGTGTTAAAATTTAAATTGCTAATGGTTCTGGTAATCTGTGACAACTGATTCACCTCCCCCCCCTTCTCTCAGTTGTCTTTTGGTTATTTGAATTGTCTAACAAACTATCACCATCGATACCCGACTATAGAGACCTTGGAGTAGTTAGTTTCTCGAAACTTATTGCTTTTTAGGAGAGGTGGTGAGTGGTCACATAAATTACTTGATTGTTGGTGAATGTGTAAAAACACTCATCAATAGTATGCAATGTCCACTTCCTTTATATGATTTGTCATAAAAATGACCTTATTGGAATCTAAAAATCATAAATCCTTGCAAGAAAAATATTTGACAAAATACCTTTAAGAGTAAGTGCTAAAATTCAGTAGCAAACTAGGCTACATATTACACACCGGCACTAGTTGTCACTCTCTAGGCTTTTTCTAATGAAATTTTTTTAGAACCACTCTTCTAAGTTCCGAGTAACCCTATAGTCAATTTGGATTTGAAAACAATAGTGTGTTATATAACTCTAAAGTGTATGAGATTGCGATGAGCAAATAAGTGCATAAACATAAGTAAGAGCCCTACTCAAGTGTATTAGAGTGAACCCTAGATGAGACAATCAAAGGTGATGTTTGTATCAACTCAAGAAATACATGAATTGCATAAATGAACATGGATCAATGATAAAAATAAGATTTGAAGCTAAATTGCAAAACTGTAAGAATGACATGAAAGCATACCAAATGTGTATGGAGAGGTACAAGCTAATCATAAGTCGGTAATTCCCTAACATCCTCCAACATTCCTTGAAGCTTCCATCATGATCAATAATGGTTGATTAAGACTTGATGCTTCTGAATTATTCCTCATATTTTCAAACTTGTAGACTTACTTTTTGCAGATATCCCTCATCATAAGGAGTGTACTTAATGCATTGCCAAATGAGGAAAGTTGACTTTCTTATATATGAGTTACAAGCCTAACTTACTATGGTCATATCCCAATTTTGAGACCAAATCTAGTAATTTTTATGGTCAACTCATTACTCTTCTAAAATTTTGGCTAAAATGTGTTGGTCATTGTGTCTAGTCATGGTGACCTAAGAAAATATGCCCCAAGTTTTAGGGAAACAAGATAATAGGGCACTACTATTAGATATAAAATTTAAATTTAGATTAATGAAATTTAAGTATAGGATAAAGTGTTGAAGTTTTAAAATAGGGTTGAGCCCATATTCTTGAGTTGATGGTTAATTCAAGGCTAGAAAATCCTATAAATTATTGGGGGAATTGAAAACTAAAGTGCTAGGAGATAATGAAATTGGACTCATAATTAAAGGAGTACAATTTTTACAAATTCATTTAATAATCAAGTAATGATATAAAATATAATCAATGAATTCTTTGGCCACCACTAACCCACATGGTCATCCACAAATCAGAGAGATGGCAACATGGCTCAGACACTTTTCCACCCTGGTGCAGGGCACCTAACACTCCAAGTATTAATTTTTGTTTCCTTTCAAGTTTGTGAGTTATCTTTGTGATTTAATAATGGACCAACTATTTAGGACTCAGTAGAGCCATGGTTGAGTTGTCCAAGTTTTGGTTTGAGTCAATTGTGTTCAGGATGCTAACAGCTTGAGAAGTGAGATGTTGAGGTAGTTCACAGGTGAAGTACTCCATATGAATGTATTTGTGCATTAGGGGTCAATTGTGTTGTTTTTAGGTCTTGTATTGTGTCTAAGGACCTTCATGAGTCTTAAAATGCATTAGAATGCAAAGTTGCATCCTGGAGCCAAAAGATGTAAAAATTTGTTGAGCAACATTTTGTAATTTCTTGCAAAAGTTGCATTTTTGGTTGAAGGCATTAAAAATTTGGTTGAACCAACTGAAACAAGAGCATAAAAGCCAAAATTAACTTCATTGTACACATTGTAGGATTGGAAATGCAAGAGCAAGTTTTTGGATTGTGAGCAAACTTGTTTTCACCGGTTTTTGACAGTTTTTCACTTGTTTTCATTGCTTGTATGGTCCAGTATGGACTAGATGGTGTAAAAGCATTGCAATTAATGAGTGTAAATTGCATTTATCTTCATTAACTTTGATTTCCAAGTTTGATTGTCCTAAGTTGCAGAGATTTCTTCCAAACTTTGCAACTAGGTGCAAAACCCTTGCAAGTAGGGTTTAAGAGCAAGAAAATGGCTCTAACCTTGGCATTCTTTGATGGCACCTATTGAAATCATTAAGAATGCTAGGTAAGGGTTTGTAAATATCTTTAGGATAGGCTTTGTTTTTTTTTAGGTCCTTGAGGAGGAGAAACAATGAAGCCCTAGGCTCATCGCTGGGAGTAGGTGAGTTAGGACAGCAAGAAAAGTGTGATTTAAGAGCACATGGGAATTGGTGCAGGACCAAGTGACACATGAATGGAAATCCCTCTGAGTTCCCTTGATTATTCCTACATTTTTTGGAGTAGGAGTTTGACTGGTGAAGAGTTTTAGACCCATCTTGCCAAGTCACTCGGTGAGGCCTAAACCCTCCAAAATAGTGCAGCATTGGAAACCCCACTTGTACAGATAACCCAGATGCACTTTTCTAGTATTGTCTATAACTTCCAAAAGGGTACTCAAATACATGATTTTTTTATAGCCTTGTTTGGGACTTTTACAAACTAAAATACTAAAACCGCCAAGGGAGGGCTAATGCAATTACGCCTATTTTGAGCCGGTAGAGACCTAGAAAGGTTAGGAAGCCCAAGCAATGGGTTTGGTGATCCAAAAGCCTCCAAATTCTTCAAAGGCACCTGGTAGATGCATTGGGAGCCCTTGGGAAGTGGTTGTGTGTTGAGATCCTTGCAGGAGTGGTTGGAGCCCTGGAGTGGAGTGTGTGTGTGATTGAGGTGGCAACCTCAAGAGGTGAAGTTGATTGTCCAAAAACCATTGCTATACCTAGGAGGCAAGCCAAAAGAGGTTCAGAACTTGGAGGTCTCATTAGCATAACCCCTACTAAGTGCCAATGGATGGACTTGAGTAGTTGAATGGTTGAGTAGGAAAAGTCACTCAAGAAGGTGTATTGAACCAAGCTCCAAGACTCTCTACTTCAGAGTGGTATCAAAGCCATTCTTTGAAAGATTTGGTATATGTAAGATTGTGAAGAATCAGAAGCAAGTTCAATCCCTCCAAATGAAATGACTCCAGAAGCCATCTCGCAGAGATGATAGAAGGATTGAAGGATGCAGAAGGAAGTAGAGGAACCAAAGAGGTTAAGAAGGAGAAGGGGAAGGTTAAGACAAAATGGGGTGATGAGACTGATGAAGAAGTGGAAGATGGAGAGGAACCAGCAGCATTAGCCATGCCTCAAGACCAAAAACTATTCTTGGATGCAGTCAACTCCATTTCCAAAGACAACTTGGATGGATTACCCACCTATGGAGGAAACCTCAATGGAGAAGAGTTGCTAGATTGGATAGAGGCTCTCAATAATCATTTTGATTACAAAGAGGTAGCAAAAGAGAAAAGAGTAAATGTGGCCGAATCAAGATTGAGAGGATCAGCATTAGTTTGGTGGAATATGATGCAAGAAGAAAGGATACAAGAAAGCAAGAAGAAGATAACTTCATGGGAGTGTATGAAGATCAGACTTAAGGCACAATTCCTTCCAGGGGATTATGAAGTTCAAATCCATAAGGGACTGCAAAATTTGAAACAATGGGAGTTAGATGTCAATGCATACACTGAAGAATTCCACAAACTCAGTTTGAGGGCTAGGAAGCATGAGAATGAAGTGGAGAATTTGGCCAAGTACATGAATGGCCTTAGACAGAATATACAAGATGAGATAAGTATCCTCACACCAGACACTGTCCATAAGTGTTTTCAGTTGGCCTTAAGGGCAGAAGAGAAGATCAAAAGGAGGAGTGAACAAAATCAAAAACATAGGGGAGGTAAGAATTTCAGAGGTAGAGGAAGCTTTGGTAGAGGGAAGCAATCATGAAGAAATTAAGAGAAGCAAGGCCAAGAAGGCAATGTGGAATCTCAGAGAGGAGCATTTAGAAGACCCTACAGAGGAAGGAATAATTTCAGGGGCAAGTTTGGAAACTCGGGCTGAGGAAACATAGGATTCACCGGTAGGTGTTATCATTGCAATCAAGTTGGGCATACCATGAGTAAGTGCCCAGGAAACGCCTCTAGCTCAACAAGCTCATACATGGGGGAAAGAAGAACTCAATTGTTGCACGAGGAGGACACTCAGAGTGTAACTTCTTCAATTAGCAAGGCAGGGCCAGTGACAGATGGAGAAAACTTGATGATGAGGAGAACAATGCTCAAGATACCCCAAGCTCAAGAGTCACCACAGAGGAAAGGTTTATTTAGGACCACTTGTAGGTCACATGGGAAGATTTGTAAGGTGATTGTAGATTTAGGTTCCACTGAGAATATTGTCTCAATTCAAATGGTGGACAAACTCAAACTGAAAAGATTACCTCATCTCACTCCTTACATGGTATCATGGCTCAACCAAGGTCAACATGTCTTGGTTGATGAATAAGAATGGGTGTATTTTGAAATTGGTGAGTATAAGGACATATTATTATGTGACATATTGCCTATGGATGCTTGTCATTTGTTGTTGGGCCTTCCATGGCAATATGATGTGAGAGCTACTCATGATGGAGAAAAGAACAACTATCTTATCACCAAGAATGGGAAGAAGTACCAAATGGATCCACTACCTGATCCAAAGGAAGAAAATAAAATAGGCTCAAGTGTGATGCTGATGAGAGGTAAAGAGTTTCTCAAAGTGTTGAAACAAGAAGGTCATCAAGGCCATGCTATAGTGTTGAAGCCTAGAGATGAAGCTAAGACAGATCCAATAAGTGAAGTGCCTCAAGAGGTG
This sequence comes from Cryptomeria japonica, assembly GCF_030272615.1. Taxonomy (NCBI): domain Eukaryota; kingdom Viridiplantae; phylum Streptophyta; class Pinopsida; order Cupressales; family Cupressaceae; genus Cryptomeria; species Cryptomeria japonica. The sequence goes on from NC_081410.1 coordinate 49,826,122, forward strand.
CAAGGTCTACTCAAACAATATGCAAAAGTGATAGGGGATGACATGCCTAATTCTTTGCCTCCAATGAGAGATGTGAATCATCAAATAGACTTAATACCAAGGGCCAATCTGCCACACAAAGCTACCTATAAAAGACACCTAGTCAAAATGAAGAGATCGCCAAACAAGTGCAAGAAATCTTAGACAAAGGGTTTATCAAGAAGAGTTTGAGTCCATGTGTTGTTCCTACTGTGTTAGTGCCTAAAAAGGGAGGAAAATGGAGAATGTGCACGGACTCTAGAGCAATCAATAAGATTACTATAAGGTACTGGTTTTCGATGCCAAGGATTGAGGACCTATTAGACAATATAAGAGGTGCAAGCTACTTCACAAAGGTGGACTTGAAGTCTGGTTATCATCATATTAGAATCAGACTTGGAGATGAATGGAAGACAACCTTTAGAAGCAATGCAGGCCTATATGAGTGGTTGGTGATGCCATTTGGCCTCACCAATGCACCTAGTACCTTCTAAAGGCTCATGAATGAAGTCTTAGTTGAGTTTATTGGTAGATTTGTTATTGTATATCTTGATAACATTTTTATCTTTAGCAGGTCCAAGGAGGAATACCTCAATCATATGGAGATGGTCTTGAAGAAGTTAAAGGAGGCTCAACTCAAGATTAACCTTGAAAAATGTGAGTTTTTGAAAATAGAGCTTGTATACCTTGGTTTTTTTATTTCTCATGGATGTTTAAAGATGGATCAAAGTAAGGTAGAAGCAATACTTAATTGGCCTATCCCTAGGGGTATAAGTGAAGTTATAAGCTTTCATGGAATGGCATCTTTTTATAGGAAGTTTGTGCGAAACTTTAGCCATGTTTGTGCTCCTATTATCAATACCATTAAAGGAGGGATTAAGTGTCACTTTAAGTGGACAAAGGAAGCCAATAAGGGGTTTGAAATGTTGAAAACCAAGATAGTAGAGTTGCCAACCCTTAGATTTCTTGATTTCAATCAGTTGTTTATAGTAGAATGTGATGCAATCCAAAGGGCGATAGGGGCAGTTTTAAGCCAAGAGGGACATCCTATAGCTTTCTTCTCATAAAAGTTAAATGAAGCTAAGAAAAGGTACTCCACATATGACTTGGAGTTTTATGCAATGGTTCAAGCATTAAAAAAGTGGTGTCATTACTTGTTGCCCAAAGAATTTATAGTCTTCACTGATAATCATGCCCTTAGTTTCCTCAATGTGCAAGAGAAGTTGAACCAAAGACATCTAAAGTGGGTTGAGTACTTACAATCCTATACATTCACTATCAAACACAAGAAAGGGACAGCCAACAAAGTAGTTGATGCACTAAGTAGGAGCGTCATGACTATGCAGGAGATACAATTGCAAAGTGTGGGTTTGAGTGAGTTAAAAGACCTCTACAAGGATGATAAGGATTTTGCAGAGATATATAATGTTTGTTCTGATTTTTCTAACACCTCACATGTCTCTTATTCAGAATACATGATACAAGAGGTTTTTTTATTTCAAAGGTCATCTTCTTTGCATACCTCAATGTTCTATGAGGCAAAATAGTATCCAAAAGAAGCATCAAGGAGGTCTAGGAGGTCATTTTGGCATTGATAAGACTTTGGAGCAGGTTGGTAGGTTTTATTATTGGCCCAAGTTGCAATCAGAAGTGAGAAGGTTTGTAGAGCAATGTACCATCTTCCAAAGAGCAAAAGGAACATCAAGTAATGCAGGTCTATATCAACCCTTGGCCATACCTCAGAGGCCTTGGGAATGTTTGAGCATGGATTTTGTGTTAGGCTTGCCTAGGACCCCAAGAGGATTTGATAGTGTGTATGTGATGGTAGATAGGCTTAGAAAAATGCCACATTTCATCCCTTGCAAGAGCACCAATGATGCCACCTATATTGCATTCCTCTTCTTCAAGAAGATAGTCAAAATTCATGGTCTTCCAATTAGCATTGTTAGTGATAGAGATGTGAAGTTTTTGAGACACTTTTGGAGGACACTTTGGAGGAAGTTGGGCACCAAGTTATCTTTTTCATCTGCCTATCATCCTCAATCAGATGGTCAGACAGAGGTAGTCAACTGGTCATTGGGTAACTTGCTAAGATGTCTTACAAAACAACATGGGCAAACTTGGGATTTAGTACTTGGACAAGCAAAATATGCATATAATGACTCGGTAAACCGTAGCACATGTAAAAGTACTTTTGAGATAGTGTATGGATTCCATCCTAGGGGAATATTAGAGCTCAGAGATCTCAGTTCAATGGCACCTAAGAGTGCACAAGGGGAGAACTTTGTAGAAGGTATTAAAGAAGTACATGATAAGGTAAGGCAGTCCTTACAACAAAAGTCTGAGCAGTATAAGGTTTAAGATGATAAAACTAGGAGGAAAGTACAATTTAAAGTGGGAGACTTAGTGTTAGCATACCTTAGGAAGGAGAGACTTCCAAAATGACATCCTATCAAGCTCATGATGAAGAAAAATAGACCTCTCAAGGTGGTGCACAAGTATGGGCAAAATGCATATGAAGTTGAACTTCCTCCTACCTTGGGGATATCTCCTATTTTCAATGTATGTGATCTCTATCCATAAAAGGGAGAGTCACCAACAAATCAGATGGACATGCCATCACCGATTCATGAATATTGGATAAAGGATTTGCCACCTAGTCAGCCGGTTAAGTTCGAGAGTATCTTGGATACCAAGATAATAAAGAAGACAAGGAAAGTAGTCTACAAGAACTATCTTATCAAGTGGGAAGGGCTACCTGATTCCATGTGGATGTCAGAGGCAGATATACTTTAGTATGGAGTGGAGATTGCAGACCTTTTAACTCAAGGGACTTGAGTTCTTTGTCCCACGGGAGTATGGTGCAGGGCACCTAACACTCCAAGTATTAATTTTTGTTTCCTTTAAAGTTTGTGAGTTATCTTTGTGGTGTAATAATGTAACAACCATTTAGGACTCAGTAGATCCATGATTGAGTTGTCCAAGTTTTGGTTTGAGTCAATTGTGTTCAGGATGTTAACAGCTTGAGAAGTGAGATGTTGAGGTAGTTCACAGGTGAAGTACTCTAGATGAATGTATCTGTGCATTAGGGGTCAATTGTGTTGTTTTTAGGTCTTCTAGGGTGTTTGAGGACCTTCAGGAGTCTTAAAATGCATTAGAATGCAAAGTTGCATCCTGGAGCCAAAAGATGTAAAAAGTTCTTGAGCAACATTTTGCAATTTCTTGCAAAAGTTGCATTTTTGGTTGAAGGCGTTAAAAAATTGGTTGAACCAACTGAAACAAGAGCATAAAATCCAAAATTCACTTCATTTTACGCATTGGAGGATTGGAAATGCAAGAGCATTTTTTTGGATTGTGAAGCAAACTTGTTTTCACCAGTTTTGACAGTTTTTCACTTGTTTTCATTGCTTGTACTGTCCAGTACAGGCTAGATGGTGTAAGCACGTTGTAGTTGATGAGTGTACATTGTATTTTTCTTCATTAAGTTTTATTTGCAAGTTTTATTGTTCTAAGTTGTAGAGATTTCTTCCATACTTTGCAACTAGGTGCAAAACCCTTGCAAGTAGGGTTTAAGAGCAAGAAAATGGCTCTAACCTAGGCATTCTTTGATGGCACTTGTTGAAATCATTAAGAATGCTAGGTTAGGGTATGTACATAGATTTAGGATAGGATTTGTGGTTTTGCAGGTCCTTAAGGAGGAGAAACAATGAAGCCCTAGGCTCACCGCTAGGAGTAGGTGAGTTAGGACAACAAGAAGAGTGTGAATTATGAGCACATGGGAATTGGTGGAGGACCAAGTGAAAAATGAATGGAAATCTCTCTCAGTGACCTTGAAGATTCCTACATTGTTTGGAGCAGGAGTTTGACTGGTGAATAATTTTAGACCCATCTTGCCAAGTCACCCGGTGAGGCCTAAACCCTCCAAAATGGTGCAGCATTGGAAACCCCACTTGTACGGATAACCCAAATGCACTTTTTTGGTATTGTCTGTAACTTCCAAAAGGGTACTTGAATCCATGATTTATTTCTAGCCTTGTTTGGGACTTTTACAAACTAAGACCCTAAAACCGCTAAGGGAGGGCTAATGCAATTAGGCCTATTTTGAACCGATAGAGACCTAGAAAGGTTAGGAATCCCAAGCGATGGGTTTGGTGATCCAAAATCCTCCAAATGCTTCAAAGACACCTAGTATATACATTGGGAGCCCATGGGAAGTGGTTGTGTTGAGATCCTTGCAGGAGTGGTTGGAGCCCTGGAGTGGAGTGTGTGTATGTGTGATTGAGGTGGCAACCTCAAAAGGTGGAGTTGATTGTCCAAAAACCATTGGCTATACCTAGGAGGAAAGCCAAAAGAGGTTCAAACCTTGGAGGTCTCATTAGCATAACCCCTACTAAGTGCCAATGGATGGACTTGAGTAGTTGAAGGGTTGAGAAGGACAAGTCACTCAAGAAGGTGTATTGAACCAAGCTCCAAGACTCTCTGCATCACACCCAACCACAAAGCTTACACTTCTCTAGAATTCTTCCTAACACAAAGAATACTCAACCCTACACAAAATGCCTAGCAACCTGGAAACAATAGGCATGAGGGAAACCCAATGTAGACTGATATATCTACATGTATTTCTAACATGAACATGCAATATCCTAATATCAAGATATGACAGAGAAACATATCAATATAATTTTGCTAAGCAACATTCATCTATTTCAATAAAAACATGGCTTTGGCTAAAGCACTTGAAATATACCATTTGATCACAAAAAGAGGATTGACCTTCTTTGTTAGCCCCTATTCAATACCCATTCTGAAAGGTAAACACATCATACACAAATAAAAATAAAACACTTTCTTTAATAAAAGATAATTAATCAAAACATACATAAGCTCTTTAAATTAACTCTTTTTCTTTTCATGCAAATGATAAACATTATGATACTAAATGCATTTATTTTCCTATTATGATATCATGAAAAATATTACATGATTACACATTACATTTAATGTAAAATAAAATCTACTTGATTCTTTATGCACATTGATTTTTTTATATTGACTTCATGCAGTTTCTATTTCGAATGCTTATGCTTTCTAAATTCATGTTTTTCTAATCATAATCATATTAATTTTGTAACAATATATATAGTATAAACATAATAAAATCTAATTTCATAATAAAATTTGAGATAAAGACTGAGAAAATCATTCTTACATTCAGTTACATGTTCTTATATATATATATATATATATATATATATATATATATATATATATATATATATATATATATATATATATATATATATATATATATATATATATATATATATATATATATATATATATATATATATATATATATATATATATATATATATATATATATATTTGTATGTATATACATGTGTACGTATTACGTGCGCACACACACCCATATATTATTGTTTTAAAAATCAGAACTATAGAGATACCTATATTTCATTAATTTCATGGTGAGTAATGCTAACAATATTCATAGTCAATAATATATTTTAATTATGTAGACTATTTTGTATTGTTACCCATATATGTTGAATGTTAACCCTTATCGCTAATCCTAGTTCCAACCACAAAACCCTAGATCTACAATAATATTCAACAACACATTGATGAAGAACCATCAAATATGCAAAATCATAAAATACTTCAAATGATACCTTCACACATTCAAATGGGTTTTATCTTAATTGTTCTCTTATCTTCGTTGATTTTGCTTTGATCTACTTGCTCTCAGATTTTTATGCTTGCACAAGAGTTCAAATGGGAATGGATTTGGTTGTGATGATGTAACTTGATTGCAAAGATGATGTAGGCTAAAGTAAATTCGGCAAAATGTAAGTATGCTCCAATATTTGATTGATGAAAAGTGAGGGGAGGAAGCCCCTTATATAGAGAGAAAAATGAAAAAGGAGGGATAGGATTAAGAGGTGGGATAAAAGATGGTTGGCTAAGATTGAAGGGTAGGTAGAGGAAATAATAAAATAAAGGGAGTGGTTAAGATAAATGAGGGGGAAAAGTTAAATGAATTAATCAATTAAACTAAAGAACTGATTTAAGTAATAAAAGAAGGGCCACATAAATTAAATAAATAAAATATTTATTTAATTTAGGGGAAAAAAATTATTAGGATAAAAAAGGATAAGTGAGTTAATTATACAAATAAACATTCATTTAATTAATAGAAGAAAAGTGAGTAATTAAATAAAAAATATACTCTACATTTTCCCCTCTTTGAAATAATGTAGTTTATTGCGTTGTTTCAAAGAAAATAGATTAACTGATACAAGATTTTTCCTCAGTACAAAGGTGGTATGCCCCCTCAAGAGATTTAGTGAAAAAGTGGCAAAAAGGTTCATGCAATCTCTCGACAAGAGAAAGGGAAAGCTAGGAAAGAAAAAGGCAAATAAATGGTTAGATGGATGAAAAATGGACCAACAATAGGTCACGAAGGACTATGGGGACCACAAAAGATGACCACGAGTGATTAGGGTTACAACACCTATAAATAGTAGCTTGGGGAAAAGATCTCATAAAACGTGTGCATGGTTGCTATGGGCGCATGCTTGGAAAAACTAATAGATTTTTAGGGCTAGAGTGGCAAATGTGAAAGACAAATGCGGCTAATAAAGCTAAAGCGATAAATGTGATAAAAAAATGCAACTAATAAAGTTGATAAAGATGGTAAAGTTGCTAATAAATCTTATAAAGATGATAAAACTAACAAAGTTAATAAAGCTGATAAAGTTGATAAAGTTGATAAAGTTGGTTGCTATGATTGTAGGTTGATTTGGCACCAAGTATTTGGAGATGACTTAGAGATCTGAGCAGGATACATCACCAGGATGAGATGGTCTAATTAGGAGAGCTACTACAAGATGGCACATGGGTTGTTGCCTGGTTGGGGAGGAGCGATGGAGGAGACAGAGGTAGAAGGGCAGGGGAAGGATTGATAGGGGCGGGTAGAGGGAGACCACCACCATCACCAAGAACAAGGATAGGAGGGGTCAGACTATCATCAAGGCCTCAGACAGCTTCAAACTAGCTAGTTTTGAGGGTGGGAATTCATCATAGCTCCACCTGGTCTAGATTTTGTATCGGTTTTTAGTTGTACAATGATATGCAAACACCTAGGGTGATTTTGGACTCTTAGTAGCCATTTATGATTTTAACATCATTGTATATGACACATTATTTTATATATATATGAGATGAGATCTATTCCTTGTGGTCACTATATGCATGTGTTCCTATATGATGTTCTATATGATTCGATGATTTTGTATGCTTCTTATGATGTTTATGTGATGTAGTTATGATTTATGTTCTATGACATGTTTGATGATTATGCAATGGATTATGATGTATGATTTCTATATGTTTATGATGAGATACATTTATGATATGATCCTATATGATGATGATGAATACCTATTATGATATGATTATGTACTAACCTATGTAGAAGCAAGATGTATGTTATATGATATGCTTATATATGAATGGCTAACATGTGATGATGCAAGATGGATTCTCCTGCAATGCATGCCCCTAAAATTTTTGGTGTGTCATTACACTCAGTCGGATAACACAAGACTACATGAGATGAAGGCTAAAGGGAAGACAATGGAGGGAATGATGGAAGGTAGGAGATATGAGGGTGATAATCTCTTGTTCATTTAGCATCATTGAGCTTATTATGGCAAATGATTGTGACCATCCAGATATGTTTTTGACATAAATAGTTGGCATACCAATCGCATGGAGAGAAGACACTCACAAACAAGGAATGCTCTTGTTCACACCAGACTCATTATGTCCTCGATGGTCATAGGCCACCATATTCATAGATAAGCCATAGTGTTTATAGAACAATCCACAAGAAATAAGTAGGTGAGCATCCCCCATCCTAGCCACTCTACTCCATAGACATCATTGATTTAAGCATAGAAAATATGTCACCAAAAGATAAAATCAAAGAAAAACAAAAGACTTAAAACCAACAGACAATGAAATCCTCATTTCATAGATGTTTCTTGCCATGGATGTTTAAAGTTATTTGATCCGGTCATAATCTTAATAATATCTTGATAAAGTACAGACATTAATAAGGCAAACAGGATCACTAGTCACACTAGTTGATCTACTCAAAAGATTGATTTTGTTGAAGCACAAACGTTGCTCGTGTCTCTCTATGAAACAGATGCTTATTGTGAAGAAAATAGAAAGTTTATTGTAGTCAACGATGCAAGTGAAACTTTATTATGGGCTGTGAGTGGAAAGAAGGGAGGTTTAAGAGCGATGTCATTATAACATGCAATGCCAAGTATCTAATCGTATCACTAGGTTGAGGATATTCCTCCAATGTAGGGATAAGACTTGATTATTATAGATGAAGCAAGTGTGACAAAAGGTTTATTGCGAAGGGTGAGGACCCTAGGTAGAACAATGACAAACCATGATGGGGATGGAAATTTTATTATGAAATGATAGGTTGTGAATGTGTGCAAAGTGAAAGGATGATTCTGAATCCTAAAACAGGGAGGAGAAAATTCCCTACACATGGCATCAGTTGCCCAATTTTCACCATGGTACTTGCCCAAGATGCCATCGATGTGGTCTTCATCATTGGACGAATTTATTCCTCTTTAATTTTTTTTATTTTTTATTTTTTATGTCACACAAGACGCTTGTTTGCCAGGTTTTTATCAAGGTGATAGTTTTTTTATTTTTTGATGATTTTTTTTTATTTTTTAATGTTTTTGTATTTTTAAGGGAATCTCTGAAGGACTAAGTGTATAACTTGTGAACATGCATGTTGTTGATAGAAACTTCAAGTGGTTCACCTTCAAGAGTAGATAGTTGATATTCTCCAAAGCCATAGACTGATGTGACAATGTAGGACCCAAGCCAGTTGGGTTCAAATTTGCCCCTTTACTCTCGATCTTACTGATTTTTAGGATTTTCTTTAAGTTGACAGTCTAGGGGCCAAGCCAGTTTGGATCTTACTCGCTTACAATTTAGTCCTCACCTAGGACTCACTTTGGCGTTCCGGCTTCTAATGCCTGATTACAATGTTGATTCTACTCACACCACATTCCAAACTCTCATTTTCATCACCTGTCCATTTCCTTTCCCATTTTGGAGTCCTGATTTTTAGGACATGGGGTGTACCACACTAGTCCTCCTAATCAAGCCATAAATTGGGGCCTCATAATGGTCATTTCATTTGAGTGGAAAATTTGATCCCGTGTTAGATTGTTCCAAAAATTTAATTTGTTTTCGGACTGTCAAGTATAAAGGAGGTTTGCCCCTCTCATTTGAAACCTAGTCAATCACCTAACCTAATGGAAATCAAGATCTCAATTACACTCTAAAATGTTCACGTGAACAAGAAATCAATTGCTCATCAAGCATTGGAGGAGCAGTGAAGTCAAGTTCAAGTATTGAAGATGGCATCCATGATCAATGTTTTATGAAGACATCATACATGAAACTTTGAAATCTTTACATGAAGGTCAAACAAAACTTTATCAAGGTATAGATTATTGTTTCAAGCATTTTAGCCTTTCCATCAAAAGGAAAGTATTTTATTATAGTCTTTCATTATATTTATCAATTCAATTTCAATGTTAATTCCCAAACTGGGGTTTGAACTAAGGAAAGCCCCTATTTCCAACATCTTTCCCTCTTTTTGTGTGCAGGAAATAGGTGCAGGAGTTGTACTCAAGAATTCCAGTAGTGTCGATAGTGACAAACAAGTTCATCTTTCGACGACAAAAAAAAATCGGAGGACGAAGGCGGATCTGTGCTACTTGGTCTCGAAAAATTGAGTCAAACTTCTGGGAACGGGTTCTAAACATATTCTTTTGTCAGATCTCAATTGGTGGCTCCATGGCACATCTGTAGCTTACTGTTTTTGTCAACTTACTTCAATTATTCATGCTTTTACCCTAATTTCACAATTACATTCCAAATTCAACTAAAAAAGAGGATAATCAACCCCAACCAGTGAATCCAATCAAAATCTTTGACCTTTCCTTATTGAGGATTGATCCTAGATCTATTGGGTTCACTCCTCTTTCAATGTAAGTTGTGTTTTTTGGGTTATTTAGTGGAATTACTTGGTGAAATCTTATTCCCAATTTTTACCCCATTACATTTTGGTGGGCCCAACATCCTTCATGCTCAATTCTGATTTCTTGTCTTAGATCTGATTTTGTATGCATTTTAAAATTCAAATTTGCACTCATATTTTTTATTTTCAATTGAATTTCATAAATTTAGAGGTTATATTCACAAAAACCTTAATTTATTATTCTAAAATTAACTTATGGGTTGCATAATTTTTCAAGTGTATTTATAGTTCTAATTATTATGACATGTTATGTTTTGATTTAAAGGAATTTATTGTTCAAAATCACAAATCAAATTTCTTAATTAATTGGTTAATCAATCATTGTTACAACAAATTGAATTTTTTAATCATAGTTTTTAATTGTTGCATTTAAATTTCCCTCCTTTGTGCATGATTTTTGCTACCATTAGTCCTACAATCAATATTCTCATGAGAAGAAATTGTAGACTTAAGGCTTCCCAATCTTTAAACACTAAGGATATGAAGCCTCAATTGGATCACTTGTTCCATGAGAATGTTGGTGTTTCCTCTAATCCAACAAATGACATCATTTATCCCCATTTTCCTCATAGTTCTCATGATGTGAATGAATCATTAACTAGGGTTACTATTGACCAATTAGAGAAGATTGACAATGAATTTGAAAATCTTAAACAATGGATGAGTCAACAATACTCGAAAAGTGAGACAATCCCTCTACTTGAAGGATTAAAAAGAATGGTGCAAAGTACTAAAATTGGTGTCGATTTGTTGTGAGGCCTTGCTCATATTGTTGATACTAATATCATGCCAATCAAAAGTTGTATTGAACTCTTTGGTTACTCTCAACCCACTAGTCAAGATAATCATTCCATTCCTATGTCTACATCCTTTCCAAGTGTGCCTACATTTACATATTCTATCACAACTACTTCCACACAAAATGTTAATCCTACACACATTAGTCATTGGGGGAATCTTGTTAATCAATATTCTTACATATCTCCTTCATGAGTCTTTCATTTGTATCCCAATCATCTCCCATTCCCACATACCATATGTTCCACCTCCTTATTCTCAACCTCCACCTATATATAACAATGTTACTCCTCCATCACAATCCAACATTTATAATTTCAATCCATCCACCGAAGCAACCATCAATAACTTAGCTCAAACTATTACATCCCTACAACATCAATTGGCTTCCATTACTCAATCCAAGTTCAATGTTCCCACATTTGATGTAGCAAGCCCACTATTTGATGAAATTATCCATGTGGTTCCCCCTAAGCATATGGAAGTTCCTCAATTGGAGTTGGATAATGTAAAAGGTGACTATTAGACTCATGTGAAGACATTTCAAACTTTGTGTAGTAATTTTGCTCATGACCAAAGACTTATGGATAAATTGTTTACTTGAACCTTTAGAGATAAATATTTTCAATAGTATTGTTCTTTGTGTCCTTATTCTATTACTTAATTTCAACAATTGGCTAATTCTTTTATTCGACAATTTCAAAATAATATCGGTCCTAAAATTACTTGACTGATTTAATTCATTGTAAGCAAGGAGTTAAGGAAAAAGTGACTAATTTTATTGGTAGACATAAACATTTGCATTCCCAAATTTCTTACCAAGTTCCTGATCATAATGTTCAAAGAATTTTTATTTCTAATTTACAAAATACTTTAGAGATAAGCTTATAATTTTTTAGTTTACTTCCTTTACACAATTATGTGCAATGTTTCATGATTGTCAGCTTCAAGTGAGTCAATTTGAATCATCCTCTTCAATGGATCTGGTTGATAAGAATGAGGGTTCTCAACAATCATTTGTGAAGTTTAAACCCAACAAAGGTTACATTAGGATAAATGACAACATCAACACTCGAGTGGAAGCCACAACATGAGGTGTGGCCCTTTTATCCAAATACTTTAAAAAAGAACTAACTCCTCTTTCTGAGTTTTTGCATAGAATAATGTTGAGGTTGATAAATGTTAATGTGTCAAAACTTCCTCCCATCAAGCCAATTGACACTTCTAAACCATTGTCACCCTATCACGATCCCAAAGCCTTTTTCCAATATCATCATCAACCTAGTAGTGATACCGAGAAATGTTATACATTGAGGAATAAAATTCAAGACTTCATTGATAATAATACTATATTTGTAGTGGTGTGAATGACAAAGGAAACAAATCCATAGCTCCTTCTAATAAAAATCTCCAAATTTTCACCAACCCTTTAGCTTCTCACTCTACCAACATTGTTGAGCTTGAGTCTCTTGCCTTTTCTCTCGATGACCTTGGTATAGAATCTAACAACGTTGTGAATCTTGTTGATAAACCTATACCTCCTAAATATCTATGCATTACTTTTGATCCTAGTGATACTATTGTTGCACCTAATGGCCCATTATATATCACTACGAAGATCATAGGCATTCTCTCATGAGGAGTGATCATTGATCCAATGTGCATGGTGAATGTGATTACTAAAGAATATCTTTATATCTTACAATTGCATCAAGTAACATATGATAAATTTGATGTTATGGTCAAGGTGTATGATGGTTTTTCTTTTCCTACTATTGGTTCTATTACTCTCCCTATTGAGGTGGGTACTAAGTGCTTAGATGTGACTGATGGTATGATGAAAGAATAAGAATCTGGTCAACTACTGAGAGGGGGGGTGAATCAGTAGATAGAAAAACTGATACAAAGTTCACCAATCTCAAAATCAGTCTCTCAAAGTAAACTTAGAACTATCAATGTAACATTACTGTCAAGATAAAAACTCTCAAGATAAACCGGTTGTCTGTTACAACAAACTAATAGTAAACAACTTCAAACTCTTAAACATCCAAAAGTTTTTACTTCCATAAGTAAAACTTCATTTCACAATGCTTCTGGTTATCATGACTTATCAAAATGAATAAGTAGTTAAGCAAATCAACCATAAAAGCATAACCACAAAAACATTCACCACTTGACACAATATTTTTGACGTGGAAACCCAAATGGGAAAAACCACGGTGAGATGAGACTCACAAGATAACTATTTGAACTCTTCTAAAGTTTTCCCTGTTAGGAGCCTAGCATGTTAAAGCTTTACAAAATTCCTATTAAAGCTTTACAAAAGTCTTGTTAAAGACAGATCATGTTAGGGACCACCCGGTTAAGGGATTGACTATAATGCCTTGTTAGAAGCAATACCCCGTAAGGAGTAACCTCGATTGGATTACCTTGTTAGAGGATTTGAATAGCACCAAGCTTGTTAGAGCTTACACGGTTAGGGTATTTCAATTCTATTGTAATTTTTAGAAAACAATAGGAGTTTGTTGATCTGTTTGAATAGCACTACACTTGCTTGTTCGGATCCTTTTCATGCTCCTATCTACCTTTACTCAAACTGTGGATACATCAACTGGTTTGGCAACCACACACTCAACTAAAACTTTACCAACTCTGAAACTAAACAACTCATCGGCCTTATAAACAAATCAATTAGGTCAATAACACAACAAAAACCTAATGCTCTCATAGAGATTACAAACTATATACACCTAAAATTGTCATGTCTAATTAAATAAATATCTTTATTTATTTAATTACTTTAGCCTAATTCTTCTATTAATTAAATAAATCTTTATTTATTTAATTAATTCATTTATCCTCTTCTAGCCTTATTTCTCATTTAAATAAATACTTTTATTTATTTAATTAATCCCACTTCCTCTATTAATTAAATAAATCTTTATTTATTTAATCAATTCATTAACCTTTTCCACCTATGATACATGTCATTCATCTCTTATTTCATACACTACCTACCCTCTCATTATTTTCTTATTTCCTCTACCTACCCTCTAGTCATAGTCGACCATTTATCTTTTACATCCCTCAATCTTATCCCTTCATTTCTTATAGTGTCTTCTATATAAGGAGATACTTCCTTCATTACTAACCCTAATGAATCAATCTATGCATCTTGATCAATTGACTACACTCTTTCATATGCGATCAAGCCTACTTGCAACCACACTTTCGTTCTTTGTTGAGCTCTTGTGCATATAAAATCTGAGAGCAAATATATCAAGCAAGATCAATGGAGATAGGAAGAATGGAGATCCAAACTCTATTGGACATGTGATGGTACAATCTTTGTGATTTCATTTGATTTGCATTGTCTTAGATAATCTTCATATGTTATGGTGGATATTTGTTATTGTTAGGCTAGGGTTTTGTGGTTGAATCTATTTAGTCTTTCAATTATTGTTGTATCCATTTTCACCATATACATTTTGGCACACCTGGTGGGACCCTTGTCCCTTTTGCATTTAACATCTTTTGTTGCAGATTTTGTGTTTTGAAGTTGCAGATCTGACATTTCTGACAAACTTTTGATATTTTTGCATCTGCGTGCTTTCGGATCATGTTTTTGGTTTTCTGTCGCGTCTGTGACATCTGGAATCGCGTCTGCGCCCTCGACAGTATTTTATTTTTTTATTTTTTTTTTGCAGATTCTAAGAAACGCGTCTGTGTTCCCTAGTCGCATTTGTGAAGTCTTCAGGCGCGTCTGTGTCCAGGAGCCGCGTCTGTGTTCTGGAACCGTGTCTGTGTCGGATCTAAGTGCGTCTGTGAAGTTATATAGTGTTTGTGTTTTTGATAACCGCGTTTGTGTGAGGTTGTTACATTTTGGGTTTCTTTGATTCAGTTTTTCATCATTCGGATTTTCAGATCTGGTTTATTTTGAGCTAACATCTTCATATCTAGCTAATGAAATTGGTGCAACTTGTCTTGAAAGCAAAATCGTTTTGTTGAAGGCCCCTATTTTCACAAAGTCTTTTGGATCTAAAATTTACCTAACTTGTGTGCTTGCAGGAAGGGGTGATCATTTGAAACAAATCCAAACTACTAACGAATCTTTGCTGCAGGATCTTAGCAAGGGTTTTTGATCTTTCATTGTGTGCCTTGTTTTCATAGATTAGCAAACACTTCAATTGGTGCACTAAAATTGAACCATTGTCTTTTGTGTCTTGAGCAATAGGCTCTTTTTGTTTAATCTTTAGAGGGCATGTCTCCCCGTGTGGTCATTAGGACTACTAGTGAGGAGAGAACGACCCAAGTGGTAGCGAGGAAAACCCACCTCTTTTGAACCACTATAAACAACTGTATTCATGGTGAAAACTATGGATAACAGGTGCTGATTAGTTCATATCGACACTATGTCTCCCCATAAACCCGTTTGATCAAATTTATTTGATCATTTGTAGGGTGTAACCCCTACCGACTGGGAGCTTTCTGTATTTACAGAGCTGAAAGTGCCGCATGTATGGCCACACGAGCGGATGCCCTTACTAGTACCTTTTTGTTTTAGAAGCCAAAATCCTTCTAGTTGTTGGGGCAGGAGGTCGGACCTCTGGACCGGCCCACACACATATGGTTCTTAGTAGAGATACAAAGTTTGCCACGGGGAGTTTTCGTGGGGACTGATGCTTGGTTGCCCCGAGAAGTGAGTGCCAAGGGTGGAGCCAGTGGGGTCAAGCATCTAAGTATCCGCTCTGAATAGCGTAGCCTCATGTGGGAATCAACAACTATTGTCCTGGCCAGCCGTAAGAATTGTGCTTGACTTATTTTAAACATTCAAACATTCAAGACCAAACATTAAAACATAGTATATTTTGTGTCTTCGAGTGTATGCAAAATATTTTTACATCAAACAACACACTTTTCTTTGAGTCATTTTTTTGGGTCTAAACACTTGCAAACATTGAGTCCTCATCAACATTGTGTCCTCTTGTCACGAAAAATAGTCAAATATTCAGATTTGGTCACAACAATTCACTTCACAGATTGGAGAAATTGCACAAAATTTTTAGAGACGCGTCTGTGTCTGACAGACCCGCATCTATGTCATATAGCCACGTCTGTGAAGGGCAAAAACGCGTATGTGTTCTCTTGAGCAACATTGCACTTACAACATCTCAGAAACGTGTCTGTGTCTGACAGAACCATGTCTGTGTCATTTAAGCACATCTGTGTCTAACAGAATGGCGTTTGTGTCATTTAAACGCGTCTGTGAAGTATACAAGCACGTCTGTGTTCAGAATTGAAAACTTTCATAATCTAGCAAACAAGGAACAGTCAGTTTCAGACTTATTGAGCTTCCTAGGTTATCTCTATGGGTTTTCATCTAGAATTCAACCTGTCTTTTGGGTCTCACAAAGTCCATCATTGTTTTACACCTTACATTACATTCACATTTGTCTAAACTTGAGTCAAAAGGTCACTTGCTTGTCCTCATCATACTTTGTCAACACATTACATACATACAATATTTTGCTAAGTGGTCCCTCATCAAGGTCTATCACCTTTGGGTCTCATTTGGTCTTACTTAGAGTCAAGGTCAACTTACCTCATCAAGAGAAACTATCCTCTCTTTGGAAGCCACACCTACTCTACTACTTACATACTTGGTCTTACACTTTGGACATTGCAAGTACATTTACATTCCATCCAACTCTTGGTCTTCCATACTCTTTCCATATTCATCTAGTCTCACACATCTTGGTCAATACCCAGTTCATGGTTGAAACCCATTCCCAAAAATCTAGGAGAGAAACTAAAGAGGCTCAAGAGTCCACAAATATGAGTTCCTATGAATATGACAATGATATCTTTTTCAATTCTGATCATAACACATTACCTGACATGGATGCTTATAGAAACATTCCAAATGTTGAGAACATGGACACTACAAACAACAATGATACACACAATGACAATATGGACAACTTCTCAGTACATTCAGCAGAAGTGGAAGACACCATTATGGATCCCTGTTTCAATCGATTGGTTGAGGAAATAATGAGGAGAGATAGACAATACTTCTTACAAGTGATGGCACAAAGTGGAGCCAAGATACCTCATGATTTTGACATGTCTCAAATAATGGAAAATCGACCTTTGCAACAAACTCACTCCAACATGGATCAAAGGAGGCCTAATAGTGGAGGCAATAGAGGACCACATCTTGTGCCTGAATCACCATCATCTTTGTTTCAAAAACTTGAGGTCCCACATACACATGGTCAAGCATATGATACTCACCTTCGCAGACCATTATGGAAGTCTTATGTAGAAAAATATGCTCAATCACATACCAATGTTAAGGATCAACCACCAAAGCAATTGGATATTCAAAGGCATGCTCAAAATTTGGACACAAGGAAACCCCGCGTCAAATTTGGGGGCAACATACTAGAACAAACTCATGACATGCCTATAGAGTATGGTATACATGGACAAAGCAGATATTTCATTCCTCACCATGACTCTATACCAAGTGGTCCATATACGCAACATCATTATAGACCTCCTCCATATGAACATGTATATGATCAATATCATCCATATATGCAACATGCTTCTCCACTCGGTGCCTCGGGCATGGGGTATGGTCCAAGAAGTTGGTCTCCACCTAAGAATAATTTGGAACAACAAATCAAGGATTTACAAAAGAAAATGGACATAAATACACCGAAGCCAACTTACACAATGAAAGACATGTGTCCCTATCCATTTGACAAAAGCATTCCAATGCCTCCATTTCCTACACACTTTGTGACACCTAAGTTTGATAAGTACAGAGGAAAAGGGGATCCTAAGGCACACATAAGACAATTTTTCACAGCTTGCATTGAGGTAGTAGCAGAAGAGACATATTTGATGAGATTATTCCCACAGAGCTTAGGTGATCAAGCTATGGAATGGTTCTCCCAACTCCCACTTGGAATTAAGTCATGGGGTGATCTAGCGGAGGCATTTATCAAACATTTCTCATACAACATAGAGACAGACATATCAGTCACTACCTTGTGCAACACCAAGCAAAAGGATGGAGAATCTTTTTCATCATTTTTACAAAGATGGAGAAATCTAGCTAGCAGATGCTCTTGTGAAATTCCACAAAAACAAATGGTAGAGATGTTCACCCAAAATGTTAACAAGGACATTGGTTATGACCTGAGAAAATCTTGTTTGTCCACCTTCAAGGATGTCATTGAAAAAGGCTTAGCAACAGAGAATGTCCTAATTGAGCAAGGCATCGTCAAAATATTCAAAGAAAACAAAGAGGACTATAAAGGAAAAGACAAGCCAAGATTTGGAATAAAAACAAGAACACAGTCAATGATGGTGTTGTTGATGCCAATACAGTGTGACCCAAAATCATTTTTTTTGGATCAAGTTCTACAAACAATCAAGTGAATACTCAAACAACTTCCAAATCATGAAGGAAGTACACCCCATTGGGAGAACCACTTGAGTCTGTTTTCAAAAAGCTAGTGGCAAACAAGATAATCACAATCCCAGATCTACCTACATATGAGCCAAAAGTTAAACCAAATTTGTGGAATGATGATGAATATTGTGAATTTCATAAGAGCAAAGGACATAAAACAGGAAATTGCCATCGACTGAAGAACATCATACAAGATCTCATTGACAGAGGTGACATTGAGATTGAAGGACACTCATCCAATCAAGAACATGCAATGTTTAAAGAACCATTCCCAAAATATGACAAGGGAAAAGCCAAAGCCACAGATGAGCATACCAACTATACCAGAGCATCCTATAGCTATGATTCAACTGTTAATCACATTTCGATGGATAATTATGTCTTTACCATTATCATCAAGGAAAAAATGCCTAAGACTTCTACCCAAAGACCCAAGATTGTCCTAAAAGGCATTGGATCTTCTTTCGAACCTACCTCTGAATGTAATGTTACAACTCGTCAAGGTAAATTCACCTTGCAAGGTGCTCCAGCTAAAAATGTTGCTTCCTCATCAACCAAACCTGAGTATGACCTTGTAGAACAGTTAGGGAAGACACCCGCACTCATCTCCATCCTTGAGCTCTTATGCATATCCCCCACACATAAAGCTATTCTTGACAAAATCATGAGAGACACTTCTATCCCTACTGATCTGAACATGGACCAGTTTCAAGCCATGGTGGGATACCTTTCCATTCCACACTCACTTACATTCACAGAAGCTGATGACGCCTCTGTAAGTTAGCCACATAATGCACCTTTACACATCAAAGCCTTCCTACACAAACATCGAATAAAACGAGTCCTGATAGATGGAGGAGCTGGTCTAAACATTTGTACATTGAGCACAATTAAACAATTGGGATATTCTGATAAAGCTGTGAATTCTACAAAAAAATTATCATCAAAGCATATGATGATGAAGAGCTATCATCCAAAGGCACAGTCACCTTGCCCCTCAAAGTTGGGCCCATTACAAAGGATGTGGTTTTTCAGGTCCTTGATCTAGATCTCACATACAACATACTCTTGGGACGTCCTTGGATTCATGAGATAAGCGCAGTACCATCTACATATCATCGATGTATCAAGTTTCCACACAATGGAGTTGAAGTGACCGTCAAAGCGGATCCAAATACATTCATATATTGAAACAATCTGCAACCTCGATCAGAAATAACAATCCTAGTCAATCGAGAAGCTATTCCTTCATCAGCATATGTGGATCCAGAATCCTTGAAACCGTCTACATCAAAGCAAGCAGAGCTCAAAGAAAAATTCAAGATTAAAGATATGGGATGTGGTGAGTATATCTTTCATGTTGATCAACTCCCACTATCTCCTAAGGTATTCAATCGACAGGAACAATCTATAAATAATTTGCAAGGAATTGGATGTGAACCACCTAGTGTTGTGGCTACTGAGTCTAAATGCAAATCTCCTCTAGTGGTGCAAGCAACTCTTGATATCAATAGTCCTAAGAGTGGTCCTAGCAAAGAATCTATTGAGAGTATCAACAACCATCTTGAGAACTCATATAGCTCTGACATTTCATCTACTCATTCCATTTCCACTCCACTTCCAGACTTGGATCAACAAGATCACAAAAGCCCTTACTCATTGGGGATCAAAAATCAAGCTTTGAAAAGAAAAATCTAGAAGTCAAAAATAAAGAAAAGTCCTTTAGTCCAAATCAAAATCAAAAGCTATTGGACTTTGAAAAAATTAAAGTCAAAGATAAAAATCCTATGAAAGAAAAAGAGCAAGAGACGATCTCCCCTAATATCAAAATAACTGGGGGCAAAAGTTCTACAATTTTAAGTCAAAAATCATACTTGTTGATCCTAAGTCTCCATCATGCTATCCTACCTTCACTTCTTTTCACAATCATAAGCCTTCATCACTCATCCACTTGTTCTGCACATCCATTCCCTTCTAGTGATACATCATAGACCTTTAATGGAACTTCCTTGAAGGACTTTGTTATCAAGGATGCCCAAACTTCTTTAGGTGACACGCATATGGGCCTGTGTAGTCCACACATTAGTAATTCTATATCAGTTCCTTTAACAAGGAAGACAATTACTCGAGCTACACATCATTCAATCAAGGAATAACGTAACTACAATCATAAGGTTAAGCCTCATACACTTGAGGTAGGTGACTTAGTTCTCAGAGAAAATCCTAAAAATCAGCAAGACAAAAAGAAGAAGGGCAAGTTCGAACCAAATTGGCTTGGTCCTTATATCATCACGGCAGCATATGGATCTGGTGCATATCAGCTCTCAACTACAAAGGGTGAACCTTTGTATGATCATATCAACAGCATGCACCTTCATAGGTTTTACACATAGCTCTTCAGAGTATCCCAAAAAAAAATACAAAAAAATTAAAAATACAAAAAAATCATAAAACATAAAAATCGTTACTTGGTGAAAACTTGGCAAACAGTTGCCTTGTGACAACAAAAAAATAAAAAAACTAAAGAAAAAACATTTCGTCCAACGGTGAAAACCACTTTGGTGGCGCCCTGAGCAAGTACCATGGTGAAAACTGGATCACCAACGCCATGTGTAGAGACATTGCTCCTCCCTCCTTCAGGATTCCATCTCATCCTTTCACTTTGCACACACTCATAACCTATCCATCCATAATAAACTTACCCATTCCCATCATGGCTTGTTATTGATCTACCCAGGATTGGTTAGCCATTCATAATAAACATCCCTTTTCACCCATTTCCATTCATAATAAATCAGCTCCTATCTATGGCTAAGGCAAATCCTACATCTATTGATGGGTGTGGAACTGAGAGCATCACATGATTTGAGGAGTACAGTTTCTTCCAATTTTCTTTAGTCTATCCATGCACAATCCGCAATAAAGCAACATTTGCATCATAGATCCACAATAAAGTTTTGTCTTCTCTGCAATAAAGTATCAGTTTCATGGATTCAGTCAGTTTCAGATAAGACACAACAGCAACAATGGGCATCAACAAATCAAATCTTTCAACAGACTCAGACAACATATGGTTCAGTGCTATCTATCCTTTTTGTGAAAGTAAACATTGTGACCACAATCAAATAGACTTATACAAGTGACAAGAGACACTAAAACTTGAAGACTACAGTGGATGTTGGTGTCGAGTCTTGGTTTTCTTTTGATTTTATCTTTTTGGTGACATGTCTTTTAGCTTTTCTAGGATGTCTCTGACTAGAGATTCTATCTCCAAGATGTCTTTGACTAGAAAGGCGAGGATGGGGTATCGTCACCTATTTTTCTTTGTTGTTTGTGAATTGTCTCCTAGTAATGCTATGACTTGTCCAAGGATATGAGGACACTATGAGTCTAGTGTGAATTGGGGCATTCCTTGTTTACGACTGTCTTATCTCCATGCAAACAGGTACAATGACTTTCTGGGTCGAACATATGCCTCGATTGTCATAACCTATTTTGCCATAATAAAGCTCAATGATGATAACACACAAGAAGCTCTTTCACTTTCATATCTTCTATCTTCCATCCCCTGTTCTTGATTGACTTTCATCGTCCTTCCTGAGTCTGTGTAGCCTGCTATCACATGACTGAGTATAGTGACATGCCAAAAATATTTGCATTTCATGTAGTTGCACCTACATTACCACATATAAGCATTTCATACATACATATAGATATCACAATTGCATCACATCCTGCACATAACACATGTCAGCACATTCTACATTTTACTCATGCATTATCATACTCATCTGCATTTCATACATTCACATTTGCATCATGCATGACATATTAAAAACATAAAAGAACAAAAATATTGCATTTCATCATCTACATATTTGCATCTATAACATAAACATCACATAGAAACATACATCATGAAACATCTCATCACATAGGTACACATGCATATAGCTGCCGCAAAGATGAATCATCTCATATATATATAATCATAAGTGTCATGATACAATGATGTCAAAATCATATGGCTACAAATCACCCGAAGGTGTCTACTTCATAATACAAAATGGTACAAAACTGATACATAGGGATCCCTCTAAGGCTATGATGAACTCCCTCCCTCGGAACTGCCTGGCCTCAACGGAGTCTGAGCCCTGGAAGGACCCGCCCCAGGATCATCTCTCCTATCCACTCTATTTGGTGGTGGTGGAGGACCCATGAACCCACCACTAGACACCTGTCTCCTGTGACTCCCTCCAATGGTCGTCATTGTCTGCGATGGTCTGCGAAAGCTCCTCGCCCACTGCTCTGGTGGCACTACCCCATAGTATAGGTCTCGCCAATAACCTATCTCCTCCCCTACTTGTAGAACATAGGCGTATCCATCCCCTGTGTCCTTTGTCGCCTGCCTCCCAGCCATTAGTGACGTCTCAGCCTCAGCGTAGCGCTGGATAGCCTGATCTCACTCCCGCTCAGTGTCCCTGAGTTATCTCCTGAGTTGATCCCTCTCCCTCTCCAGCTCTTGGATCTCATCTGCATGTCCCTGGCAGATCTCCCTTAGCTCAAATAGCTCATCCTCCTCCTCCTCAGCCCCTGTACTTGTGGCTCTACCTATGGCTACCCCTGTACTAGTGGCTGCACCTGTGCCTGTACCTGTGGCTGCTCATGTGGCTACCCCTGCCCCTGTCCCCGTCCCTGTACCTGTCCCTGCACCTGTCTGGGACCCTGTGCTACTGGCACCTGTAATGGCAACCCACCGTGACCCCTCACCACCCGAGCTTGTCTCTCCTCTCCACCCTCTCTCCGTGGAGCCACTCTCCTCTCTCCTACTGCACCCCGCCTCCTCTGTCGGCCTCTACCCTCACCATCTCCATCATCATCCTCATCCCCTCTGCCATCTCCATCTATCAGCTCTCTGGGATCTGTCAGGCATGGAAATGGATGTTTTGCCCAATATGCAGTATACTCTGCATCCATCCCTGCATCCTCAATCTCAAGCCACATATCCCATGGCATGGGCACCATCTCTACCAGCTGCATCACGGCCTGATCATATGATAACAGTGGTCCAAAGTGTGTCTGGTCTCGCACTGTCCACGCATACATACTGAAACCTCGTGGCATCCACTGGATCCTGCCAAACTGCGTGCATACCCTATCTACCAACTGCCTCTCCAGTACATAGGGCGTTTGCCCAATAAGATATCTGCTCCTGAAGGTATAAGGTAGCTATGTTGCATCATCCTCCCACTACTCGCACTCTCAATACGGCCTCCATATCACAGTGTCAATTTCATCAAGGACTCAACGCCAGTACTCCAACCTGCCAATCTGTGGCTGTGATGTAATCATATCATACAAGTGCACAAAGTTGCGTCCATGACCCCTGCCTCTGAAATGTATCGGTCATGTCACTGGCAGATGCTCATATGCCCACACCTGTAGCAATGTAACTTCGCAGCCCAATCCTTCGGATCCATGGTAGATGAACTGATGGAGCTCATAGTACAAATGTGCCAGCACACACGGTCCCTAGTCATATCTGGTATGCTATGTCACCAGTGTCTCCAAGGTGCTCCCCCAGCCCACAGCCAACCCTCGTGTCGCCCTATCTGGACATAGGAACCCGCTGATCACTCCTCCTAGCACTGTTGGTAGCGCCAGTCCTGTTGCTGTCATGGTGTCCTAGGCGACATGTACTGCCCTCATCTCCAGTCCCGGATCCCGAAACACTCGTCTCAATGCCTCCCTGTCTCCATCTCGATCATAGGGTATCAACTCCCCATCAATCAGTATCTTCAGAATCCTGTACACATCCTCTAAGGTGACTGTCATCTCACCCATTGGCAAATGGAATGTGCATGTCTCAGAGTGCCACCTCTCAGCAAGTGCAGTCAGCAAATCCATGTTCGCCCGAAACTCAGGCACATACAAAATAAATCTCAAACCCATAACCTCAATGGCAGCTCGGTCCTCAAATGTCAGCTTCGGTCGTAACCTCTAAGTCGATGGGAATCTCTCTCGTGACTCCAGCATAGGTAGGTACTCCTGCAGTCAAGCAAATCAATTGTGTCAGTCAAAGTGGCATTCCCTATTCATCACAAAATGTTGCTTTTTATCTTAAGTGCTTATGATACTATATCCTAGT
The DNA here is from genome assembly GCF_030272615.1 of Cryptomeria japonica. Taxonomy (NCBI): domain Eukaryota; kingdom Viridiplantae; phylum Streptophyta; class Pinopsida; order Cupressales; family Cupressaceae; genus Cryptomeria; species Cryptomeria japonica. The sequence continues at coordinate 49,850,749 of NC_081410.1, forward strand.
GACACTCACTGTTCATCACAAAGTGTTGCTTCTATCCTAGTGGCACTTGCTTCTACCCTAGTGGTACTCCCTATTCATCACAAAGTACTACGTGTTTGCACTCCATGTTCATCACAAAGTGTTGCTCTTTTTCAGTACTCCATGTTCATCACAAAGTACTATGTCTTGGTACTCCCTGTTCATCACAAAGTGCCTCGATCTATCTTATCCTAGGGCCTCTGCTTGAGTGTATCCTCTTGAGTAGTTTCCTAATTGGCAACGTATGTTCTATCACAGAATTGTCAATCCTAGCCCTATCTGCTATCATAGTCTTCCCTAGAGGACCTGCTTGAGTGTATCCTCTCAGCAACTTATCCAATCGACAACGTATGTTCATCACAAGACTGTCGATTTGCCCTAGAAGACACAAACGTGCCTTCATGACATAAACGCGCTTACATACTGCATAAACGCTTATGCTCTGCACAGATGCGCCTGAAATACACAGACGTGCCTATGCTCTACATAGACGCTCCTGAAATACACAGACGTGCCTATGCTCTACACAGACACTCCTGTCCTGCACAGACGTGCCCACATAGCACAAATGCGCCTACACAATGCAGACGTGCTCGCATTTGGCACAAACGCTTTTTCCGGCACATATGTGCCTGGCACCAACGCAGATGTGCCTAGCCAACCTAGACGCACTTGACACCAACGCAGATGTGCCTCAGCGTTTTTGACATTGTTTGACATACCTAAAATGCATTTATTGCACTACCTAACATGCATGAGTGACAACATTTATTGCGACAAAGTACAAAGAGGTTTTGTCGTACTCACCGGCTCTCCTGTGTCAGTTGGCCTCTTAAATCGGCGAACTCGATCGAATCTATGTACCAATGCCATCACTGTTGATTGTTGTTGCTCTATTCTTTCTCTGCACTCTGATCTCTTGGATGTGTGGATGACAATGAGGATGTATTCCCCTCGTGGTCTATTTTATAGACTACCCTAGCCCTAGCCCTAGCCCTAGCCCTAGTCTCCCGAGTCAATCTTCATTATCCCGTGACTCTGTCACTCTATCCTATCTAGCTAGTCCATTCTAGCCTTTCTTTCTTATCGAGAGATTGTCTGCGATCTTTCCAGACATTTTCATCCAATCTCTCGAGGGGGCATACCATTCCCATCTTGGGGCAACTTTGTATCAGATCATATTATCTTCTTTGAAACAACGCAACAAGCTGCATTGTCTCAAAGAGGGGCAAAATGTAGACACCTAAAATTGTCATGTCTAATTAAATAAATATCTTTATTTATTTAATTACTTTAGCCTAATTCTTCTATTAATTAAATAAATCTTTATTTATTTAATTAATTCATTTATCCTCTTCTAGCCTTATTTCTCTTTTAAATAAATACTTTTATTTATTTAAATTATCCTTTTTCTAAATTAAATAAATACTTTTATTTATTTAATTAATCCCACTTCCTCTATTAATTAAATAAATCTTTATTTATTTAATTAATTCATTAACCTTTTCCACCTATGATACATGTCATTCATCTATTAATTCATACACTACCTACCCTCTCATTATTTTCTTATTTCCTCTACCTACCCTCTAATCATAGCCGACCATTTATCTTTTACATCCCTCAATCTTATCCCTCCATTTCTTATAGTGTCTTCTATATAAGGAGATACTTCCTTCATTACTAACCCTAATGAATCAATCTATGCATCCTGATCAATTGACTACACTCTTTCATATGCGATCAAGCCTACTTGCAACCACACTTCCATTCTTTGTTGAGCTCTTGTGCATATAAAATCTAAGAGCAAATATATCAAGCAAGATCAATGGAGATAGGAAGAATGGAGATCCAAACCCTATTGGACATGTGATGGTATAATCTTTGTGATTTCATTTGATTTGCATTGTCTTAGGTAATCTTCATATGTTATGGTGGATCTTTGTTTTTGTTAGGCTAGGGTTTTGTGGTTGAATCTATTTAGTCTTTCAATTATTGTTGTATCCATTTTCACCGTATACACAAACAAGTTAGTTCAAGTATGATCGTTCGATTACATAGAAATTGTTGCACATCAATCAAGAAAACCTCGATCACTCCTTGATCACCGCTTCATCGAACTCGATAACTCATCATGCGCTTTGCATTACATGCAATATACTTGCTCATTCCCTACACAAAAACCATTTTATCACTGCACCAAAATCACTTGAAAATATCTTCATACAATAATCATACCTGTCATAATCATTACCGCTCATCATTAGATCATAAACCAATATAACCAATTCACCAAACTTAATCGGTCAGGGTTTATCAAATCAACAAGTTACCAATTCAACTCTCCAATATATAGCAATATCGGTTCACTTCCACAAATTCTTCCTACTGGTTACAGTTTCCTTTCACTAACTCTTCCTACCGGTTACAAAACATTATTACAACAATATCAACAATATCATTACCGGTTAATTGACATCAATGACAACATAACATATAATTAATGCAATCTTCATGCAAATGCCAACATTCCATGAAAGTTATACCTTCTACAATCCATAAATGTTTGTAATTTCCTCATAATGGCACTATCATAAAAATTAATCATAGCCTTTACAAACCCACAACGAAGCATATTAATTTCACCCTTGATTGTTTTTTTCCTGATAACCTAAACCTCTTAGGCCTCGAAGTTTCATCATTTTCTTATCTTATCAAAAGTGGAAAAATGAGATGATCATGTCCTTGATTAAGCCTAGAGATCCCATACCTATGTATATTCCTCCTCTTCATAATGGACCTGGTATTCTTCCTTCTCCTTCTATTCCTCCTATATATGCCTCAACTCGGTTCCTACATCTTACAAAGGAAAGCACTTGGAATCTTCTATATCTCAACATAGTGGGGTATCTCTCGTTCCTCCTTTAAGAGAAGAAAAGAAGCCTATGTCCATTGATCCTCAACCTTCACAAGTATTGACTAAAACTAAAAGGAACCATTGTGCAAGAGAATACCGACAAAGACATTGTGCCAAGGCTTGTGAACTTGCTTCCCAAACCATTTCCTACCCGAAGACACCAAATTTTTACTTGATCCCATTTGTCCAACCTTCACCTAACCCTAGGGAGGAATTTCAACTCAAATCACCAAGATTAAAAATGCTTAAGAAAAATGATGCTTCAAGTTCTTTTCACATTAGAGATCCTATTTTTTTTAATCTAGATGATGATATGGATGATGTTGGTGTTCATACTAACAATATTGATTCTAATGATTCTGATGATATGTATGAGCTTATTGATGTTAATCATGATTTATCTTTACATTTTTCAAAAGCATTAACCCTAGCTCCTAGTGACAAACAAAGTGACTCGTCATTAAAGCATGGTCCTTTTTTGGAACTTGTAGTAGCTCCATCTATCATGCTTAAGTGGCTCCTCTTGCACCTTGTCCACCATCCCTAAATGATGTTGAGTAAGATTGGGAGGCGAACGATTTTCTTGATTAGCTTCATTGGTGTCGTGGATCCTCTCTTGTGTGTTATCTTGTTAGTAATGTACTTCCCCCATTATGTGTTGTTTGACATGTTTTTGTTATGTTAGGTTCTCTTTGGATGACCCCTATTACTTTGTTGGTGCAAGGTAATAAAGAGGTTGGATCTGTTGTGACGATCTTCTATTTGTATCTCAATTCTTATAGATGTTGTGTCTTGTGTTGTCTACTTGGGGACAATGCAAATCGTTGAGATCTCTTTTTGGTATCTTCCATGGTAACTCAAAAAGACACTTGTGCTCTTCTTACATTGTGTTTGTAGTTCCACTACCTTTGGGGGGTGAGGTCAATTCAATATAAATATTTTTTAATATACATTATTTATCATAAGATCATACTAGCCCCATAGTTAGTGGATCCCTTATGTGCTTTTTCATATATGTTTTGTGACCACTATCCTTTGATTTGTCCTTTCTTGGGGGAATCTCGTTCTAGTAACGTGCTTCTCTTTTGGATGCATTCTACCTTAAAGAAATTGCTCCCGATAAGGCATTTTCAATCTCTTTAACATGGGGGAATACACTACGCTCAATGTTACAATTTTTTCACGCACCATGACATGTTTTCGATACTCAAGTTACTTTTCAAACTGAGCCTTTTGCTTTGTAATTTGGTGTTTTTCTTTTTCATGACATAGTAAGAGAATCTTTCTAGGCTAGCAAAATCATGTGTTCTCTTTCTTCTCCTTTCTTATGTTGCCCCTTTTATCTTGATATTAAAGTAGTGAGATCCTAAAGTCCCTACGAGCTTAGTGCCACTTGTCTCCATGATATCTTGGTGATTTTTTTTCAATGCAACTTTATACTTTCTCGTGGGTATGCTTAGTCTCATAATCTCGCTAAAGTGGGGGCTAAATGTAGCTTTGTAAATTGTACTCGCTTATAATTTTGTCCTCACCTAGGCCTCACTTTGGCATCCTATCTTTCGATGCTTGACTACAGTGTCGATTATGCTCACACCTCATTCCAAACTCACATTTTCAATTTTGCCCATTTACTCCCCCATTATGGAGTCCTGATTTTCAGGACCAAGGCATGGTACACCTTGGTCCTCCTAATCATGCCCTAAATTGGGGCCTCACAATAGTCATTTCATTTGAGCAGGAAATTGGATCCCATGTCGGCCTATTCCAAAAATTCAATTTGTTTTCAGATGGTCAAGTATGAAAGGAGGTCTACCCCTCTTAATTAAAACCTAATAAATCACCTAACCTAATGAAAATCAAGATCTCAATTATGCTCTAGCAAATTCATGTGAGCTTTCAATTAGTCATTCATCAAGCATTGGAGTAGCAATGAAATCTATTTCAAATATTCAAGATGGCATCCATGATCAATATTTTATGAAGACATCATACATGAAATCGTAAAACCTTTGTGTGAAGTTCAAACAAAAATTCATCAAGGTATACATTATTGTTTCAATTATTTTAGCCTTTCCCTCAAAGGGAAAGTATTTTATTAGAGTCTTTCATTACATTTATCAATTCAATTTCATGGCTAATTCCAAAATTAGGGTTTGACCTAAGGCAAACCCCTATTCCCAATATTTTTCCCTCCCTTTCTATGTGCAAGAAATAGGTGCAGAAGTGGTACTTCAGAATTTTGGTGTCGACAGTGACGAACAGGTTCAGCTTTCAATGGTGGAATATTCAGAGGACCAAGGTGGATCTGTGCTACCTAGTCCCAAAAAATCAAGCCAAACTTTTTGGAATAGGTTCTAAACATCTTCTTTTGCCCAAATCTTAGTTGGTGGCTTCGTGGGACATAGGTAGCTTACTATTTTTTTCAATTTACTTCTATTATTCATGCTTTTACCCTAATTTCACAATTACATTCCAAATTCAACTAAGAAAGAGGATAATCAACCCCAACCAATTAATCCAATTAGAATCTCAGACCTTTCCTTATTGAGGATTGAGCATAAATCTATTGGGTTCACTCCTCTTTCAATGTAAGTTGTGTCAATTGGGTTATTTAGTGGATCTACATGGTAAAACCCTAATTCCCAATTTTCACCCCATTACAAACCTTATGATTGTAGCTTCGACTCATGCATTGTTGGTATGCTTTGAGAGGGTTGAAAGTAATATGTCTATGGTCATTTAATAATTTAAGATCTTGAATTTGGGAGACTCTGTAATCCTAATCACTGATAAGATTGTATAAGAAGATCCATAAAGATGGTAGCTCGACCTCAATGGGTAAGAAAGCTTCGGCATCATAGGCAAGTGAGTATGGTGTGGCACCAGTGGAAGCACAAACACTTGTATAGGTTTCCCACAAGACAAGATTAAGTTGTATGTGCCAATTACAGCCAACATCATTGACTGTATTCTTGAGGATTTTCAGGATAGTTATATTAGGCGTCTTAACTTGATTGTTGTGTTAGGGATAGTATGGAGTGCGAAAATGGTGTTGGCTTTGAAACTTGTCATAGAACTCATAAACATCTGAATTTTTGAAAGAATGCTCATTATCTATGATAATGAAAAGAGGAACACCATACCAACATATAATGTAGTTAAGGATGAATGTAGAAATCTGTTTACTTGTAACTTGTGTGAGGGGTTTGGCTTCAATCCACTTCCTTAAGTACTAAGTAGCGGTTATTATGAACTTATGGCCATTGGAGGATGGAGGTTAAATCTTACCCATCAGATCAAGTCCCCATTGGCAAAATCACCAAGGTGTTGTGATCGGTTGTAGTTCTTGTATTGGTGCATGTATTAAGTCTCCATGAATCTAGCATTGCTTACATTTTTTGACAAATTGATAGGCATCTTTCTCTATAGTGGGCTCGTAGTAACCAGTCCTCATCAAATTCTTAACTAAGGTTGGACCACTAGAGTGAGCCCCACATAAAATTTCTTGTACCTCACGTAATATGATTTGGACTTCCTCACACTTTAGACATCTATGGAGAGTACCATTGAGACTTCTGCAGTAAAGGGTGTCAACAATTATTATGTAGCAAGAGGTTTGATGTATAAAGGTACGACATTGATTGTTGGAAAGGTTAGGTGGAAGGGTGTTGTTGCGGAGGTAAGTGAAAATGACATCATACCAAAGGGAATCTAGACCAATAACACATATAAGCTCGAACAAAGGGATCTCATATGCAAGGAACAAGAGATTGTCCACCAAGAACTCATGGTTGTGTTATGTGGAATGTCAATCAAAGAGGCAATAGTAGTCATTCCATCAGCAACTTAGTTGTTGTCTCTAGGAATCTACTCAAAAGTAATCTCTATGAAGTATTTCTTGAAGTCGTCCACCATCTATTTGTAAGGCATCAATTTTTCATCCTTTGTCTGATAGTCATTGTTTGTTTGTGGGATGATTAATTGGGAATCACCAAAAATTTGAAGTTCATGGATCCTCCATTGAACTGCAATCCATAGACCTATAGTGATTGCCTCATATTAAGTTATTTTGTTCATACAAGGGAATGATAAGCTATATGATTTCGGAATACATCTCCCTATGGTGTGACAAAAAGGATTATTGCACCTACTCCATGTTGTGTGAATGATCTGTCAAAGTAGATTTTCCATAATCTTGAAGGTGTGATTGCTAGGATGGGTTCATCTGGAAATTATGAAATAAAAAGACGATCATCTATTAGGTGCATCCGCTAACTGATTTGTAATTACTTGTCCTTTAATGGATTTTTTGTCAATATATTCAATGTCAAACTCGATAAGGATCATGACCCATTCTAATCTTCCTATAAGATATGCTTTGCTAAGTAAGTACTTTAGGGGATCGATCTTAGCTATGAGCTTTGTGTAACGTATCGAAAATTAGGAATTAAGGTTTCACTAAGTAAATCAACCAAATAGCCCAATTAACCAAATTACATTGAAAGAGAATTGAACCCAATAGATCTAGGCTCAATCCTGATGAGGAAAGAGAGTGAAATTTTGATTGGACTCAATTGGTTTGGGTTAATTATCATCTTTCTAAGTTTAATTGTAATGTAATTGTAAAAGTAGATTAAAATAAGGGATTATTGAAGTAATTTGATAGAAATGGTAAGCTACAGAAGTCCCACAGAGCCACTGACTAAGATCTGGGCAAAATGTGATGTTTAGAAATTATCCTCAAAAGTTTTGCCTAATTTGTTGGGACTAGGAAGCAAAAATCTGCCCTAGTCCTCTGAATTTTTTGTCGTCAAAAGCTAACATGTTCGTCACTGTTGACTTTTCTAGATTTCCTAAGTATAGCTCTGCACCTATTTCCTACACACAGAAAGAAAGGAAAAGATGTCAAGAATAGGGGTTTACCTTAGGTCAAACCTCGGTTTTGGAATTAACCATAATTGAAATAATGCAAATATTGAAATAAATATTAAGGAGATATACCTTAGATCTACAATTATTAATGATGATACAATACTCTTTGAATGTAATTAAAAATGTTGAATGTAATGACATGACAAACCCTAATCTCACACACATTCTTGCATGAAGATTGATGTAAGTTTGCTCCACAATGCTTGAATGATGAAAATGAAACCTTGAATCTCTGAAGATGATCAATGATGAATGCTTCACGGATGCATGAATAATAGGGATGGAGTATTGGCATTATGTGAACCAGTATGAAGAAATAATGATATTGTATGTTGTCATTGATGTCAATATGTGACATGATGTGAACCGGCACATGTTATAGGCGAGTGATAGGTGAGAAGAGAGAACCGGCATATGTATGAACCGGTTTATATGCCAAAGTGAAGCGGCATATTTTGTTCATGATGAACCAGCATGTAGTTATGGAAACCGGCACATGGAAGCATTGTGTGACTACCGATTGGTAGGTAGTTTCCACTTCAGGATTTCGGGTTGGAGTATCTCAAGCCTATGTGACTCAATTGGTGATCTTTGTGTAATGAGTTAGCAGTATAATGGAGAACAGATCATGTTGCCACGTAAGCTCTGTGCGCGTGAAGGATCTTGCATGAAGAAGACTATTTCTATCTACCTCGAGAATGTGCGAAGTTTGTCAAACGGTGATAATGCGTGATGGGTTATCAGCCGCCATCAAATCAGTGGATAATGGATGATGGAGAATGTCTTGAGATTGATTCAAGATTGTTGCATTTAATGCAATATGATTCAACGGTCAGGATTGAACCAACCTAACAGGTTTAGGGTTTAGGGTTTTTGCTACCGACCTATCTGTTTCCTATAAGGTCGATGTTGTGTTTCTTTCTAAGGTTGTTGGCAAAAGTTGTGAGAGTGTATCCAAGGGAAGTGATACGTGATTCTTTCCAGACCAAAGGAAAGAAGAGATACCTGCAAAGTGAATGTACAGAAGGTGAAAAGAAGCCAAAACGGATCTGCATTAGCATTGAGTGTTGTTACCAAATCGTTGTAATTCCTATTGATCTTTAACCACTTCAACAGTTGTGAAATCCCTTAATAGGGTAGCCTTAACTGGGCTTGATGCAAAATCCCTTAACAGGGTAGTCTTAACCGACTTGATTCAAATCCCTTAACAGGGTAACTCGAGGTTAATGAGTTTTGAGAAGCTATACAGCTCTAGAGATCCTATAGCTATTGAGTTCTTGAAATCCTCTAACAAGGTAACCCTAACCGGGTATTATAGCCATCCCTTAACTGGGTGATCCCTAACAGGATCCGTTCCTAGCAGAACCTATTGTAATGTCTTTAACCGGACAAGGCTCCTAACAGAGCGGACTTCTAAAGAGTTCAAAAGCAACTTGTGGGTATCCATCCCCACCGTGGTTTTTCCTAGTTGGGTTTCCACATGAAAAATATGTGTGTCATGTGTAATGCTTTTATCTTGTGATGCTTTGTTTTTACCTGTTGAGCATATGATGGTTCTATGTTTTATGCCTGTCTATAAAACATATTGAACTCACTATTATGAAGTTTTGATGTTAGTTTACCTGTTCATGCATGAGAGTGTAATGGTACTATAGTATTGAGCTAAGAGGAAAGCTCAGTGAGTGACCGGTTTATGATTGTTTGAGCTATTCTGGGCGTTACCGGTTGCACTCTGTTTTAACTAGTATCCCTGTTTGCCAGTCATTTGGAGTATTTGTTGTCAAACTGATTTTGGACTGTATTTGTGTTTGTACTGATTCACCCCCCCCCTCTCAGTACCGGTTTGGTACTAGTGGTTCATCATTGAGTTATCAATTGGTATCAGAGCACTCTAGGTCCTCTGTGTTGTAAGCTTAACCGCTTGAGGTAAAGATCCTAGTCAAATGATGAAGAGGGAAGGTCCAAATTTTAACAGGGAAAATTTCAGTATATGGAAAGATAGGATGAAGATATTCATCAGAAGCATGGGTGTTCAACACTGGAGTTATGTTGAGAATGTATATGTTGTCCCTACCGGTACTCTCACCGATGACTAAAGGAGAGAGATACAAGAAAATGGACAAGTCATGGAAGCCCTCATCAGTAGTCTATCTGACATTGAGTTTATTGATGTTCAGGACAAGGCAAATCCCAAAGAGGTATGGGATGCTCTTGAAAATATCTATGGTGGTGATGAACATGTAAAATAGGCTAAGGAAGAAAGCCTGAGAGGGAAGTTTGAAGATATGCGGATGGTTGAAGGTGAGACCATTCAGCAGTATGGAATAAGAATCAAAACGGTTGTTGGAGAAATCAAGAGTGCAGGTGGTAAAATAGAAGATTCCACTGTGGTAAGTAAAGTCCTGAGATCCCTATTGCCAGTCTATGCAATAAGGGTTGCTTCTATTCAAGAGCTGAGATCAAATAGATAAGTCTAAAGTATCCTTGGACTCCATCATAGCCAAGTTAATAGCCTATGAACTAAATAGTTTTGATGACAGTGTTCAAAAGACTGAATCAGCATTTAAAGCCTCTGCTATACCATCCAGAAAAGGAAAAGAGGCTAGCACTAGTGGGGAACCTATTTTTAGCAGAGAAATGAATGATGAGGAGATTCTAATGGCATTTGAAGCTCTCCTTGCCAGGAAGCTTCCTAAAGGAACCAGTGAATACAAAGGTAAGCTACCTTTGAAATGTTTTTCTTGTAACCGGATAGGACATATTGCTATAAATTGTCCTAATGGCGATAACAAGGGCAAACCAGAAAGGTTCAGGAAATTCAAAGGAGGAAACCGGAGAAACTGTTTTGTGGTAGTTGATGAAGGTGTCACAGATGAGGAATCAGAAGATGAAGAGAATGAAGACATTGTGTTTGTTGTTGTAAAGGAAGATGTGGCAGACAAGAAGGCTCTTGTCTCCCGGTTTGATAATTCCAATGAGTGGATCATTGACAGTGGTTGTTCTCACCATATGACTGGTGACCGGAGCAAGTTTCTATCCTTGGAGGAGTATGATGGTGGTGTGGTTCGCTTTGGCAATGATGCACCATGCATGGTCAAAGGCAGAGGGTCCATCTCTCTGAATGGAAAGAGCAGTGCTAACAATGTGTACTGGGTTGATGGTCTTAGACACAACCTTCTAAGTGTTGCCCAGCTAAATGATAGTGGCCTCACTCTTGAATTCAAGAATGGAGTTTGCAGAATCAAAGGAAAAGATGGTAAATTGGTGGCCACCGGCATGCAGACCAAAGGTAACCTATTTCATCTGAATGCTAATATAAGTACATGTCTTATGGCTAAGCTTGATGATAGTTGGATATGGCATAGGAGACTCTGTCATGTAAACTTTGATAACATTGTGAAGGCTAGTAAGATCAAGGCAGTTAGAGGGTTGTCGGTGCTAAGCAAACCGGATAATACCTTGTTTAGAGAATGTCAATTGGGGAAAATGTCTTCCTCAACCTTTAAAGGTAAATCTTTCACTGTTGACAACTTGCTTGATCTTGTGCATACTGACTTGTGTGGTCCTATGAAAACTAGAAGTGTGCAGGGTGATAGGCACTTCATGATTCTCACTGATGACTACTTAAGAATGATGTGGGTCACATTCTTGAAAGACAAGTCTGAAGCTTTTGGGAAATTCAAAGCTTTTAGAGCATTAGTGGAGAAGGAAAGCGGTAAAAGGATCAAGTGTCTCAAAACTGATCAAGGAGGGGAATTCACTTCCGGTGAATTCAACAAGTATTGTGAAGAATTTGGCATCAAGAGGCAGTTGTCTGCCCCCCGGACTCCACAGCAAAATGGCCTAGCAGAGAGGAATAACTGGACTATGGTTGAAGCAACTAGAACCATGTTGGTTCAAGGAAAGGTGGCTCACACCTTTTGGAGAGAAGTGGTGAGCACTGTAGTCTACACTATGAACCGGGTACTCATCAAGAAAGGTAAGGACAAAACTCCTTATGAGTATTGGACCGGTAAGACACCTGTAGTTAGCTACTTTACGGTATTTGGTAGCAAATGTTACATCAAGAGGAGTGAACATCAGGGCAAATTTGAAGCTAAATGTGATGAGGGAATATTTCTAGGATATTCCACCAAGAGTAAAGCTTTCAAGTGTAACAACAATAGGACTTAGAGAATTATGGAAAGTATCAATGTAAGAGTTGATGAATCCTCTAAGAAAACTGAGGAAACCGGCAGTGAGCAAGTTGTAAATGAACCGGTTGCAACCTTCTGGGAACCGGTTGTTAGTCAACCAAGTACTAGTAACATTGTTCCTGAACCGGTGAATGTTGATACTGATGAAGATGAGGATGAAGAGGAAAAGTAAGAAGAACCAGTCAAGACCATTCCTCGGTATGTCAAGTTGAATCATGATCCTAAGCAGATCATAGGAGATAAGGATGCAAGAATCCTTACAAGAAGAAAGATTAGAGAAAACTCATGTATGATCTCTGAATTTGAGCCTAAATCATTCAAAGAAGCTCATAAAGATGAAGACTGGATCAAGGCAATGGAAGAGGAACTTGATTAGATAGAGAAAAATGGTACATGGTCCTTGGTACCCAGACCGGTGCATAAAAATGTCATTGGCACCAAATGGGTGTTCAGAAACAAGCTGAATGAGGATGGCACAGTGATTAGGAATAAAGCCAGATTGTTGTGCAAAGGATATGCTCAAGAAGAAGGAGAAGACTATGGAGAAACCTTTGCTCCTGTAGCCAGATTGGAAGGAGTTCGTATGCTTCTTGCATATGCAGCTTTTAAAGGGTTCAAAGTATATCAAATGGATGTAAAATTTGCATTCCTAAATGGTGTACTTGAAGAGGAGGTATATATAGAGCAACGAGATGGGTTTTCCCTATCTGAAGATAGTGATATGGTGTGTAGGCTACATAAAGCCTTATATGGTCTAAAGCAAGCACCTAGGGCATGGTATGAGCGCCTACATTCCCATCTTGTGAAGATTGGATTTGAGAGAACAAGTGAAGAAAGCAATATCTACCTGAAGTCTGAAGGAGATTAGATCCTGAACTATGAGGTTTTTGTTGATGATATTATCTTTGGTGGAGATGACAAGATGAGTCATGAGTTTGCTGATGAGATGAAGAAAGAGTTTGAGATGTCACTCATAGGGGAGATTAAGTTCTTCATTGGACTGCAGATCCAGCAGATGAAAGATGGAATCTTTATCACTCAGTCCAAATATGTCAAAGAGGTGTTGAAGACCTTTGGCATGGAAGATAGCAAACCGGTTAGTACACCAATGGTGATCGGTTGCAAATTGACAAAAGAGGATGATTCTGCACTGGTTAATGAGAAGGAATATCGATCAATGATTGGTAAGTTGCATTATGTAGTGCATAGCAGACCGGATATTGCACATGCAGTTGGCATTACTGCAAGGTTCCAAAAAAGTCGCGGAGAATCCCACTTGATTGCAATCAAGCGAATTCTTAGGTATCTGAAGGGAATAGTTGACTATGGATTGTGGTACCCATACAACAATGATTTCAATCTGAAAGTGTTCACAGATGCTGATTGGGCAGGTACTGTGGATTACCGGAAAAGCACAACCGGTGGTGCATTCTTTCTCGGTGGTAGACTAGTCTCATGGATGAGTAAAAAGCAAAGTTGTATCTCTCAATCTATAGCAGAAGCAGAGTATGTTGCAGCTTTCATGAACTGCACTTAGACAATTTGGATGAAGCATGTACTGGAAGGCTTCAAAATTCCTGTATCTGAACCGGTAAGTATATTCTGTGATAACACAAGTGCTATCAATATCTCAAAGAATCCGGTTTTACATTCTAGAGCCAAACATTTTGAGCTTAAGTATCATTTCTTGAGGGAAAAGGTTCAGAATAAAGAGATTGCACTGGAACATGTTTCTAGTAAGGAGTAGTTAGCAGACATATTCACCAAGCCTCTCCCAAAGACTACATTTGTGCACTTGAGAGGTGAATTGGGGGTATTGCCCCTTCAGGAGGTGAACTAAAAGTATTTGTTCCACATCAGTCAGGTATTGCATAGTCAAATTTTTGTTGATTGATGTGTTGAAGGATGCTACTCCTCAGGGGGAGTAGAGATATCTGCTTGTGCCTCCACTTTGGCATTGTTGTCAAAGGGGGAGAAGGAGTGAAGCGGAAAAGATATCTGCAGAAAATGGGGGAGAAGATGTGAAGCGGAGAAGATATCTTTGTATATTGCCATCAATGCCAAAGGGGGAGATTGTTGGCATTATGTGAACCGGTATGAAGACATAATGATATTGCATGTTGTCATTGATATCAATATGTGACATGATGTGAACCGGCACATGTGATAGGCGAGTGATAGGTGAGAAGAGAGAACCGGCATATGTATGAACCGATTTATATGCCAAAGTGAAGCGGCATATTTTGTTCAAGATGAACCAGCATGTGGTTATGGGAACCGGCACATGGAAGCATTATGTGACTACTAGTTGGTAGGTAGTTTCCACTTCAAGATTTCCAGTTGGAGTATCTCAAGCCTGTGTGACTCAATTGGTGATCTTTGTGTAATGAGTTAGCAGTATAATGGAGAATAGATTGTGTTGCCATATAAGCTCTGTGTGCGTGAAGGATCTTGCATGAAGAAGACTATTTCTATCTACCTCGGGAATGTGCGAAGTTTGTCAAATGGTGATAATGCGTGATGGGTTATCAGCCGCCATGAAATCGGTGGATAATGGATGATGGAGAATGTCTTGAGATTGATTCAAGATTGTTGCATTTAATGCAGTATGATTCAATAGTCAGGATTGAACCAACCTAACAGGTTTAGGGTTTAGGGTTTTTGCTACCGACCTGTCTATTTCCTATAAGGTCGATGTTGTGTTTCTTTCTAAGGTTGTTGGAAAAAGTTGTGAGTGTGTATCCAAGGGAAGTGATACGTGATTCTTGCCAGACCAAAGGAAAGAAGAGATACCTGCAAAGTGAATGTGCAAAAGGTGAAAAGAAGCCAAAATGGATCTGCATTAGCATTGAGTGTTGTTACCAAATCATTGTAATTCTTGTTGATCTTTAACCACTTGAACAGTTGTGAAATCCCTTAACAGGGTAGCCTTAATTGGGCTTGATGCAAAATCCCTTAACAGGGTAGTCTTAACCGGCTTGATTCAAATCCCTTAACAGGGTAACTCGAGGTTAATGAGTTCTGAGAAGCTATAGATCTCTGGAGATCCTTTAGCTATTGAGTTTTTGAAATCCTCTAACAAGGTAACCCTAACCAGGTTTAACCCTTAACCGGGTATTATAGCCATCCCTTAACCGGGTGATCCCTAACAGGATTAGTTCCTAGCAGAACCTATTGTAATGTCTTTAACCGGACAAGGCTCCTAACAGAGCGGACTTCTAAAGAGTTCAAAAGCAACTTGTGGGTATTCATCCCCGTCGTGGTTTTTCCCAGTTGGGTTTCCACGTGAAAAATATGTGTGTCATGTGTAATGCTTTTACCTTGTGATGCTTTGTTTTTACCTATTGAGCATATGATGGTTCTATGTTTTATGTTTGTCTATAAAACATATTGAACTCACTGTTATGAAGTTCTGATATTAGTTTACCTGTTCATGCATGAGAGTGTAATGGTACTATAGTATTGAGCTACGAGGAAAGCTCAGTGAGTGACCAGTTTATGATTGTTTGAGCTATTTTGGGCGTTACCGATTGCACTCTGTTTTAACCAGTATCCCTGTTTGCCAGTCATTTGGAGTATTTGTTGTCAAACCGGTTTTGGATTGTATTTGTGTTTGTATTGATTCACCCCCCCTCTCAATACCGGTTTGGTACTAGTAGTTCATCATTGAGTTATCATGGAGTTTGCAATTGCTTCTAGGTCTAACATGAATTAATATCATGCCTTTATATAGGGTTCCCTAGGTAATTTACCATTTAGGCTGACCTCCAACGATCATGTGTAGCCCTGGGAATAAAATGTTGTCAGGGAGATTGAACACCTAACCCATTTTAAATTGGAGCCCATTTGAGAGGGACCAACACGTTTTGGGGTGCCTTGGTCCTTCTACAAACATGACCAAAATAAGTATCCAAGGGGGGAGGGTATCCCATGATAGGACCCACAAAAGGGTGTTCATGACATCAAAGTTCCAGAGAATAGGGTCTAATCGTACCTAGAGAGGGGATGGGGATAAGACATGCTAAAGTAGGAGCACAAACATGAGGTGTACATTGGACCAGTTACAATTTACGACGCTACACTTTATTTTGTGAGTGAGAATGTAGTGTCATAATTTCTTTGAGGCAAAAATTATGGCAAGACACACACACTCAATAGGGGTGTAATTTAGCTCATATCCCACTAATTTAATAGATGACTCTTTCTTTTTCTCCATAGTCCCATTGTGCTAAAAGTGCCCCCAATATTTTTGTTCTTGTTAATATGTAAAGAAGCAAGGACTTTCCTTCGATCGATGGTATGAAAACAAGAGGATTCATTAGATAATCTTTGAGAATCTAAAAAGCTTGTTGACACTAATCATCCCATTCCAATTTGATGTTCTTGTGTAAAAAATGTGTGAATGGATGACACTTATCTACAAGTTGACCAATGAATATTTTGATTTACTATAGCTTCCCTTGTAATGACCTAAGTTGACTGATATTCTTTGGTGGAGGCATCTCTAGAGTAGCTTTGAATTTCACTAGATCAATTTCAAAGCATCTTTGTGACACTATGTATCCTAGCATCTTCTCGAAGCTTAACCCAAAGAAAAATTTCTTAGGATTTAGTTGCACTTTGTATTTCTCTAGAGTTGAGTGAAAATTTTGTCTAAAACATCCAAATGGTTATCTCTAGTGAGTAATTTTTTGAAGAGGTCATCTACATAATCTTCCATCAAAGTATGCATCATATCATGAAACATTATGGTCATAACTCTATGATAGATAGCACCAACATTATTTAAACAAAAAAGTATGAAATTCCAACAAAATTTTCCCCAAGGACATGTGAAAGCAGTCTTATGTTGGTCCTCAAGTGCGATATTAATCTGATTATAGTCAGAGAATCCATTCACATTGCATGTGTTGTTGTAAGATCGGTAATTAAGTCTATGTTGGGTAGTGGAATGTCATCTTTAGGACATGCTTTGTTGATGCCTCTTAAGTCAATACATACTTGAATATAGTCATCTGGTTTCTCCACATGTACAAGATTGAAAATCCATTTTAGTAATCAATCACTCTGATGAAGCCACCATCTAGTAATTTCTCAAGCTCAACTTTGACTAAAAGTACCGCTTGCGGACACATTTTTCTCAACTTTACTTTTACTAGTTTTGTGCCTGGTGCTATTGTTAAATGATGCATGACAAGGTCAAGATCTAAACTAGGCATATCAACATATGACCATGCAAAGTTGATTTTTCTTTCTTTGAAGGTTTTGATAAACTTGGGACGTTCTTGTTCGGTTAATGATATTGCAAGAGATGATACGTGGATCCACTTTAGTCCCAAGATTAGTTTATATTGTCTCTTCCACCAACACAAGTAATCTCACATGATATGATGTCAAGGGGAGAGTGTCAAGACTTCCATCCTTTGGTGCCTCATAGAGGTTTTTGACATTGAATGTGTGCTTTCTTTTACCTTTTTATGGTCTAAAAGCGCCAAAGTGTAGTTTTCACTAGAATACCTTTTATTATTTATTATTTTGTATTTTTGCAACTGAAAGGCTTGACACCCTCTCTAAAGTAAGTTGCACTATCAATTTCAATTACGAATCTTTCTCTATGGTCCTTGACATGAAGCTTGTCTCTTAGTCCAAGGTATTCAATTAGCCTCATTGTTTTGCAATGTATCAAGTTTTGGAGGCCCTTGTTGGTCCCAATTGACAAGTTAGGGGTGAACAAGTGGAAGGTCATCGATTTGATCAAGATCAGAAGTGGTAAGGGTAAAGATGCATGAGTCTTTGTGTATGTCAATGATGTCATCAAGGTCATTATTGGTACTCTCCTCATTAGTTTTGATTGTGAAAAAGGTTTGACCGACACTACTAGAAGGATACTCAACAATGAGAGTTCTCACTTTTTGTGGTTTATACATTGAGCTTCAAGACGTAGAGGGTTCAAGATCCCAAAATGTTTTTATCCATGCTTCACCACTAGCATTCTTATCTTGGGGTGTTTCTTTGCTTTGACTTGCTGAAATTTGTCCAACTCTAAATATTTCTTCAAAAGCGGACTCACCAAGCTCTCTGAAATTTTCCTCAAAATATTAGTCACTAGATGACTTATCTAAGCCCCATTCCCATTCATTTAAATATGTAGATGGACAATACTCTTAATTTGGTGTAGTATCATTAGTGGAACTTGAAGGACCAATTTGTAGTGTTGTTTGAGATCTAGGCTCATGCAACTACAAGGGTGCATATCCCAATCCTTTGTTTCTTAGGTATCAATTCAGGTTGGATAGGTTCCATAATTCCTTTTTTTTATAATCCAAGAGGACCTTTACCATTATATCCCATATTCTACAGGAAGCATTATGATGTTATTAATGTTTGGTTGTTGTTTTGGGTCCTGGATTAACATCTTGAAAAGGTCCTCATCTTCCATTTGACCCAATCTAGTAAAGGTTGTGGGATCCCATTTGATAGTAACTATCATCACAAGTTGTGAAGACTATGATCTGCCATAAATCTTAGGGGAGTCCATAAGTTGTGTAAGATACATAGATTGTTACAAACTATATTCTTCCATTCCATTATTCTTGACCTTAGCCTTGATCTTAGGTTGTTTGGAAGTACAAGCTTTTAATGACTCATAATTAACATATGATGAAGATGAATTGGCTTCTTGACTAATAGGTATTGTAGCTTCTAGCTTAGGACGAATGTTATTGCAATACATATATGTATTTAGATCTACAGGATTGGTAATTTCTATCCTATTATGTGATAACTTGATACATTGATGGTACATGGAAGGTATTGCTCGCATGGCATGGATCCAAATGACCCAAGGGGATGTTATATGTGAGATCGAGGTCCAAAACTTGGTAGACCACATCTTGTACTACCGGCTCAACTCTAAAAGATAAGGTGACTATTCCTTTGTATGAACATTATTCATCGTCATAGGCTTTGATTATTATATTTCTCTTTGAATCTATAGCCCTTTCAGAGAATCCCAATGATAGAATGACTTTCAAAGTGAAAATGTTTAGACCTACTCCTCCATCTATCAAGACTCGCTTTATTCAATGTTTATGAACATAAGCTTCAATGTGGAGAGTGTATTGTTAGGTTGTTGCACAGACGTATCATCATGCTTGATGAATGTAAGATGATGAGGCAAGGGTAAGTGTCCCATCATGGATTGAAATTGATCAATGTTTAGGTTAGTACGCACAAAGGTTTATTGCAAGGTTTTGTCTAAGATAGCCTTATGTTAAGGAGATATGTATAAAAGTTCAAGGAGGGATGTGTGGGTTGGTGCCTTTCCAAGTTGCTCAATGAGGTCATATTGGTTGGAAGATGAAGAGGGTTTGGATGTGGTGCCTTGCAAGGTGACTTTACCTCAATGGGTTGTTATATTATATTCAAGGGTTTTGTCCTTGATAGTTATGGTAGACACATGATGGTTCATCTTAGAAATGTGGCTTATTATATATTCATAGGAAACATGGCATAATTAGTATTGGCATTGAAATTGTTCTTATGAGCTTTTCCTTTATCATGTTTTGGGAAAGGATCCCTAAACACCAGATGTTCTTCATTAGATAAGTGACCCTCCATTTGGATCACACAATTCTCAATAAGATCTTGAATAAGATTCTTAAGCTTATGACAATTGCTAGTCTTGTACCCATTTTTTCTATGTTACTTGCAAAATTTATTGTCATTTCACCATGTTGGCTTAACATTTGGCTCAAAAGGTCAATTTTTTTGGTAAAGCAATATACTTATTAGCAACCAACTTCGACAATGTTGAATCAATTGGTTCTCCCAAAAGTGTGTACTTCCTTTGTGTCATATGTCTTTTTGCTCTTTGGTTGTTCATTCAATTGGTTGACGAGCCAATTTTGAGAAAACTTAAAGGTTTTACCAAGTTTTCATCCAAAACTCCATCATTAACAGTATTCTTGTTCTTGTTCCAAAAGCGGGGTTTTTCCTTCGTATTAGGATCATCTTTGTTCTCTTTAAATATTTTGATAAGACCTTGTTCAAGAAGAACCTTTTCCACTGATAGCCCTTTCTAAACAACTTATTGAAATGTGGTCAAGCATAGCTTGTGAAGTTTATATCCAATTTCTCTATTTAGGTTCTATGTGAACATCACAACCAATTATTTTTGTGGCACATGACAAGAGAAATGACTAGCCAAACTTCTCCATCTTTGCAAAAATGATGAAAAGGATTCCTCATTGCATTATTTGGTGGTACATAAAGTTGTTACTGAAATCTCATGCTCAATATTGTAGGAGAAGTGCTAAATAAATTTCTCAACCAATTCACCCCAAGAACGAATCCCAAGTGGTAATCATGAAAACCATTTCATGGCTTGTCCCCCTAGACTACAAGGGAGGAGGAACATTAAGTAAGAATCCTCATGGACAACCTCTATGCAATCACTGAAAAAATCTCTAATATGTTCCTTGGGGTCACCCTTTCCTTTGTACTTGTCAAATTTAGGTGCATCAACATCAGGAGGAAAGGGCAACATGGGTATAGTCCTATCAAACGGATAAGGACAAATGTTTTGAAGTGTATAGTTCTTGATAGGCGTATTTATGCTAGCCATTTATTATTTCAAATCATCCTTAGGCGGTATTGTATTCCTTTGATCTATCCCTATGCCTGAGTCACCAAATGGTGGAGGAGGAGGGATGAAATAATTGTGATGACCACTGGGAGGAAGAATGCAACTGAGATATAGAGTGCAAGGTAAAGGAATGTAATAATGTGGGCCATAATTGTGGTATTGAGCATAGAGCCTTGGGTGAGTGTGAGCATCATGACCATGAGTATGTTTTGCATTGAAAGCATGACCTTGGCGTTGATCTTCAAATGTAACACAAGGTTGTCTAGTATAGCCATGACCACGATTATGACCTTGGCAGGTATCTTGATGTTGGCCTTGAGTATGATATTGGTAATTATCATCAAAGGAAGCATGAGGTTGTCTAATGGAAGCGCAACCATGATTATGACCTTGATTAGTATCTTGATGTTGGTCACTAGTATGTGTATTGGTAGTTCTTTGGCCATGAAGGTCATTGGTATGATTTTTCTCATGGGTTTGTCAAGTGTTCGATAGGAATATATGATTTTTGCAAAAGGGATGAAGGTGAATCAAACATGGGGAAATTTATATGTCTACCTCTACTAGTACTAATATCATCTTGATTTTGATTTTCCTCCACAAGTTGAAACACATTTATAAATCGAAAGGTAACTTGACACCCTCTTGTGCAAGCATCATGAAATAACGTTGTGGTTTCTTGCGTAAAATTGTCTCAAGTAACTTGTTGAGTCGTGAATTGGACAAATAATCTTCAATTTTTGCTAAGGTTAATGATTCATTATCTGAATCTTGCACACTACTATGATTTTCAAAAGACATGGTATTGTAAAATTCTTCCTTATCATAAGCATAAGTATCCATGTCTTAAGATCTAGAGCTTCTTTGGCCTCTCTTCTAAGTCTTTGGGATCTAGTTTCAACCATGTAAGGACAAAGGTTTGACTTAGGTGGATGAAAGGATATTCAATAAATATGGAAGGAAAGATGTAGCAATGACCAAAATCAAGAGTTTGTCTTGCATGGGTCCTAGATTGAGGTTCCAAATGACAATAGGATTAGGACTATGATAGATAGCCACAAACCTGTAGCTGAAACAAGATATGAATTCCTAGGAGATAACAAAGTCCAAGGTATGGTATCCTAACTCAAGGGACTATACTGACACCCTAGATGATAGATCTAAGAGGGAAACCACCAAGTGATAAAAAAAGGTTTTGATTGCAAGATAGTAAGGACAATAAGACAACTTGTTGACTTTGGCAATGTTTTATCTTTGGATTTTTTTTGTATGAACGAAGGTTTGAATGGACTAAAAATGGAAAGGCGACAATTGTAAACTAATGGTTGGTCGACTAGGAATCCTATATATACAGTGATATATGCCACAAACGCATTATAAAGATCAGGATACGTGACAAAAATGTCCAAACACACGGTAATAATGTTTAGATACACAATTTTATAGAACCATATATGCGATAATATGTCTCAAATAAGCATCAATATGTCTCAGATGTCGCTAATATGTCTTAGATTAATGATAGAAAATTCCATAGATGTGACAATAATGTTCAAATATGCATTTTTGGTGAAAAAAATTGTTTTGCCTAATGTTTGTCCAAACCTGAATTTTGTTTTTGGGTATCAGTGTGACTAAATATAATTGTTTGATGATAAATGTGGGAAGAAAACACTACAAACAAGAAGACACAATGGTTGTTTGTGTGATTGTCAATTTTTTTACGTGAATGTGTATGTTTGTAGGCCAAATTCATCCCAGTTTGCACAGGTCTTATCACAACCAAAAACACACCAAACACTTCTTATTCCTACAGTTAATATCCAATGGCAGTTATACTCAGGGCCACAACTTGGAATCTCCATCGACTCAGGTAAGCAATCCCCTTAAGGAGGATTGGTCACTCTTGTCTTTGCATGAAAAGGGAAAGTAGGGGCCTCCATGATTGGAAGGATGACCCATCACCCTCTCCCCAAAAAGCTATGTATAGCTTATGCAAGTTGAAGATTTTTGCCTCAAATTGTGGGAGCCTTATGGTGAGTAACTTTAGGGTGTGATTCTACACCATTGCACTGAGAAAGACACCAACAACTCAATCAATAGGGTGGGCCTCTAAAATAAAGTTTTTAGTCATCATTCGAGGGACTTGTGTGTGGGTCACTTGTCGATAAGCCACTCAAGGATTTAGTCAATCTTTTGTGACTCTAACAAAAGTTAGTTCACCCCCAAAATTGACACCGATAGCCTACACCACCAAGTTAGGCTCCAGCTTTCACCTTTACCTTTTATATAGTGGCTCAAAGGAAAAATTGCTTTGGGTCATTCCCTTTTGGAGTGATCACTTCTCCAAAGGAAAGTCCTCTACAAAATAAAAAATATGTTTAATGATTTCTCTTACACCCAAGATCTGTGAAGGCAAGGGGAGAGGATATTTTCACAAACACCTTAGGGTTTTACAACACAAAGCATGCAAGCGCACAAGACACTTCAAACAAGGATTCTTTTTAATGCACAAAATCGAAATGTGATCTATTCTATGAAATCACAAATACACACCTAATTACCCCTGCAAGCACAAATGGATTAGTAGCTTCAAATGGTAACCCCAAATTACAAACATAAATATTGGGACAAGATAATAACAACAAGTAAAAGAGGGGCCTTTGACAAATGAAAATGAAAAGATCTAAAGGATGGATTTGCAAAATCGTAGACACTGCAAAACAAACCAAAATTGCATTAAGAGTTAGCACAAATGCATCAAAACAGAGCCAAATACATGCCAGAAAATGCCAAATATGCAACAGAAACAAAAAATATATGAAAATAAAAAAATCCTCTTAAACCAAAAATGTGTTGAAACAAAGCACGGATGTGCCAAAACCTGCCATAGACACAACACAAAATAACAAAAACATGTCAAAATAGAATTGCAGAAAACCAAAAAAATGTAGGGGCATATACCGTAAACATGCTAATAATGACCGCAAATGCGTCGATAATGACCATAAATGCAATAAGAATTAGGATCTAATAGAAGAAACAAAAATGTAACAAAAGCTACTAGAAATGCAAAATCACTCAAAAATTGACACAGTTTTTTTTTTTTTTTTTAAACACTAAAAAATTCAATTAAAATATTAGAAACAAGGGACAAGAGTCCCACCGGGCATGCCAAAATATATATGTCAAATTTGAAACCTTATTGCAAATTCTAGTTCCAACCACAAAACCCTAGATCTACAATAAATTTCAATAACACATCAATGAAGAACCATCAAATGTGCAAAATCATAAAATACTTCAAATGATACCTTCACACATTTAAGTGGGTTTGATCTTCATTATTCTCCTATCTATATTAATCTTTCTTTGATATGTTTGGTCTTAGATTTCTATGCTTGCACAAGAGCTCAATCAGGAACGGATGCAGTTATGATGATGTAGCTTGATTGCAAAGATGATGTAGGCTAAAGTCAATTTAGTATAATGCAAGTATGCTCCAAGATTCAACTGATGAAAAGAGAGGGGAGGAAGTCTCTTATATAAAGAACATCCTAAAAATGGAGGGATAGGATTAAGACATGGGATAAAAGATGGTTGCCTAAGATTGAAGGGTAGGTAGGGAAAATAATAAAATAAAAGGAGTGGTTAAGATAAATGGGGGGAAAAGCTAAATGAATTAAAACAATAAATTAAAGAACTTATTTAATAAATAGAAGGAGGGCCACATAAATTAGATAAATAAAATATTAATTAATTTAGGGAAAAAAAGGATTTAAATAAATAAAAATATTTAATTAAATAAGGATAGAAAAGGGGGTAGAAAAGGATAAGTGGATTAATTAAACAAATAAATATTCATTTAATTAATAGAAGAAAAGAGAATAATTAAATAAATAAAAATATTTGTTTAACTAGACTAGGACAATTTTAGGTGTCTATGGTTACATCCAACAAAAGTGATAACTATAGAATATTGACTTTGATTCCCTATTATATGTAGTAAAATGAAAAAGAGGAACAACACATAGCATTTTGATTGTCTTAGTTAACCCCTAACATTTGTTTGTAGTTTAGCTTGAGCTTTGAACCTTTTTAGTTGATAGGTATATGAATCTTAAGAGCACACGCATGGATTCACAAATTAAATTATGTTAAAAGTGTTGGCATATTGGCATAACTGATAGAGATGATGATGAACCAGTAAAGGATGATGTTGATATGATGATATATTGATGGATTGTTGGTGATGATATATTGATGGATTGTTGGTGATGATATAATTATGATATGATGCTCTATGATTAGTTATTTGTGTTGTCATTGATGGCAACCATGTTTTTTTATGTTTGGTATATCATCTAAGACATCTAGCCTAATCGGTAATGGAATGATTGCTAAGTTGACAGTGAACCGATAAGCAGGAACAATGAAGAAGATGGTTGTGTTAGAGATCCATGTTGAGTTAGGCATTGCGGTTTGGAATGTATGCTTATGACATTATAATGAGTCTATGACAGGTACTGCATCATGTTTGGAGAACTGGAAGTCATGTTTGTAATTGAGTGTTGTATATTCAGTGCAGGGTTTGACAATCAGTATCAAGATCTTTAACCAATGATGATTTATGGTTTGGCGGTGAATCTTATCATGTTCATTACTTAGTGATGACGTGTCAAAAACCGTGTGTGATGATAAGATTGCATTTAAGCACGTACAAGGATTGAATTTCTTGGGAAATAATGAAGTGCTTAGCAGAATGTGATAAGGGTTTGACAACTTATCAGATCCATGTGTGGTGATGTGTTATGATCATTCAACAACTATAATTGTCTTGAAATTTGTTATAATGATCTATAATGATGATCTGTAATGATTTGTAATGATATGATATGATCTATGATAGAAATTCAATGTATTTTGAATGTTGATAGGGTTTTGTAACTAACCTAGTTAAAAAGTGTATTTAGGTCGAGTTTGAGAAGGTTTAGTGAGTCGGTGATCAAAGGAGAGTGTGTTGAACCATATTAAGATGTCTACATGAGTGAAGCAGATTGGAGTTGAAATGGATCTGTACTAGCAAGTAGAGAGTGCATTGATCAAATCATTTATCTGTTGTTTCCTAACAGTTGCAGCAGTATTAAAATCCCTTAATCGGGTAGGTTCTAACATGCCTGATCTTGTAAATCTCTTACTTGGGTGGCTCATTAATTTGGGTTTAAATCCTTTAGCAAGGTTACTCCTAACTGGGTAGAGCTCCTAACAAAGCTGAGGTTAAAATCCCTTCACAGGGTGACTCCTAACAGGGTCTACTCTTAACCGGGCATTATTGTAAAGCTCCTAATCAGGCTAGGCCTTTAACAGGGTGCATTCCAAAAGAGTGCAAATTTTGTGGCTACCAATTCCCACTGTGGTTTTTCCCATTTGGGTTTCCACGTGAAAAATCTTTGTGTTCATATGGTGGTTGATTTGTTTATGTGTGGATTTGATATCTTTACATTGCTTACATGTTGATGAACACATGAATGAGTAGTTTGGTAAATTTGCCTTAAGTGTTTGATTGAGTAGTTGCTGGTACTAGTTATGAACTGTATTTGAGAAGTGTTTTCAGATTGGTGAAATATTTCAGTTTATTTTTATCACTGATTCACCCCCCCCCCCCCCCCGCCTCTTAGTAATAACCGGATCCTCGCAATAACAATTGGTATCAGAGCATTAGGTCCTCCTTGTGCAAAATCTTAACCGCTTGAGGTAAAGATCCGTGAGGATAACGTAGGGGAAGGTTCAATGAGTAAATAAGAGCTTTCACAAAAGCTTGCAGAATCTGAAGAATCCTACAATGAACTAAAGGTCAAGTATAAAGCTTCATTGGCTAAGATAAGATAGTTGGCTGAGCAGTTGATGAAATTCACTGAAAGCAGTTCATCTGATGAAGAAAACATTGATGTCTTGGTTAATGAGGCGGAAAAGATGAATGATGATAAGGAAAATCTAAGGAGAGAGATGGAATCTCTTACCATCAAAATGAGTTAAGAGTTGGAAGCTAGGAGAACAGCTAAAGACACAATAAAAGATAAAGAGCATGAGATCTTAAAGTTGAACCGGGAGATTAGTACCTTGCATGCACAACTTCATGAGGAAAAAGAAGAGAGAGGAAATACAAGCTGATCTAGACATGGCTATGTCTCTTAGAGAAATTCTTACAAAGAAGAATGAGGAACTTACTAAGGAGTTGGCTGATGCAAATGAGATATTAGCTAAATTCAACAAGAGTACTGTTATGCTTAATGAGAAGATTCAATCACAAAGGTAGAATGGAAATACACATGGCTTGGGATTCACAACCTTTAAACAAGGAGAGACATCACCAAGGACACCGAGCATAAAGCCAAATCTGCACCAAAGACCAAAAAGAAGAACACTGGTAAGAGGACCTACAAACCAGTATGTTTTAACTGTCATAAGGTAGGTCATATTGCTAATGTTTGTAGAAGTAGATCCAGTACTTTTGATAGATATAGATCTAATGCATATGAAGGATATATGCCTAGTACTT
Source organism: Cryptomeria japonica (assembly GCF_030272615.1). Lineage (NCBI taxonomy): Eukaryota > Viridiplantae > Streptophyta > Pinopsida > Cupressales > Cupressaceae > Cryptomeria > Cryptomeria japonica. The sequence goes on from NC_081410.1 coordinate 49,878,018, forward strand.
TTAATGGATATTGCTTCAATTGCAAAAAGTATGGGCATAGAGTTGTTGAGTGTGGGTCAAGGGTGAACAATCTGAGATCTTACATGGATCAAAAGTCTAATGGTGAATGGCAGAGATCATACTATGCCAGAAGAAACCCTACTTGGCAAAGATCTTACAATGACTGGAGGAACCCTACTTGGCAGAGACCTTATGTGAACCGGTCTAGTCCATATGAAATGGAGAATAGATGGAATGTGACATGTTCAATCTGTCACAACTATGGTCATGTAGCTATGAATTGCCAGAGAAGAACTGGTAGAGGCAATGATGGACCCTAGAGAGCATCTGGAATGGCATGTTATCATTGTCACAAACCGGGACATATTACAAGGTTTTGCAGAGCAAGAATGAACCAACCGATAAATCGGTTTGTTGACCAGAAAGGGAAAAAGTTTGATGTGGAGGAGACCAGGAGTGAAATGAAAAAGATCTGGAGAAAGAAGAGTGATGAGAAACCATCGGAAGACTCCAATTCTTCACCTAGTGTGGAGAATCCTTCACCGGTAAACTAAGATATGATGAAGCTTAAGGGGAACTTATTGTCAGATCCATTTCCAGACCCCCTAAATGGTGTGCAGTAAGTCAAATCTACATGTTTTGATGCAATAAGATGTTATGATGTAATTTTGAATCAGTTAACATCTCAAACCGATAAATTAAATTGAATGTGATATGTGTGTCGGTATCAAGTTTTAAAGTTGAACAGTGATTAGGGTATGTTCAACCGGTATGATAAAAGGCAAATAAAATGTATTTTATAGTCTCATGTTTCACTTAACATTTTTTAGATCGCATCTTGAGAACACAGGAACATAGAAAAACTTTTGATTGCTACTTTGGCGAAGTTGATAGCGGACTGTGAAGATTGTGGAAGAACATTCAGACCAGAAATCCTAGTTGCGAAGAAGTTGATGAGTATTCTGTCAGATGTGATGATACCATCAAGTCTGATGCAGTTGAGGAACAAAACCTAGTGATTATTGAATCAGAGATTCAGATTGATGTCGAGCATAACAGTGCAGAGGAAGATGCTCAACCGGTGGATAAAGAAGATGAAGATGATGAACAAGAAGAAACTTCTATACCGGAACCGGTTATACCCGTATATGTAAAGTTAAATCATTCAGTAGATTAGATAATTGGAGACATGGATGTTGGAGTTCAAACAAGAAGAAAGATCAGAGAAAGTGCATGTCTGATTTCCACAGTTGAACCAAAGATAGTGAGAGAAGCTCTTAAGGATGATGATTGGTTAAAGACAATGAATGAAGAGCTTGATCAGATTGAAAAAAACAACACTTGGTCACTTGTTCCTAGACTTGATGATAAAAATGTGATTGGTAAAAAGTGGGTATTTAGAAACAAACTGAATGAAGATGGTGAAGTTGTTAGAAACAAGGAAAGACTAGTTTGCAAAGGGTATGCACAAGAAGAAGGTGAAGATTATGGAGAGACCTTTGCACCAGTTGCTAGGCTTGAAGGAGTTAGAATGCTACTTGCATTTGCTACATTTAAAGGTTTTAAAGTTTACCAAATGGATGTAAAGCCAACATTTCTGAATGATATTCTTGAAGAAGAGGTGTATATTGAACAACCAGATGGGTTTGTATTGTCAGAAGATAAGGATATGGTATGCAAACTGCATAAAGCTTTATATGGATTAAAGCAAGAACCAAGGGCATGGTCTGAGAGACTTCATGCACATCTGATAAAGATTGGATTTCAGAGAACCAGTGAGGACAATAATATTTATTTGAAGACTAAAGGAGACAAGATGTTGATTGCAGAAGTATTTGTTGGTGATATCATATTTGGATGAAATGATGATATGAGTTTGACTTTTGTAAATGAGATGAAGGAAGAGTTTGAGATGTCTCTAATAGGTGAGATTAATTTTTTCATTGGTTTGCAGGTACAACAGATGAAAGGTGGTATCTTTATTAGTTAGTCTAAGTATGTGAAGGAAGTGTTAAAGACTTTTGGAATGGAAAATTGTAAACCGATTGGAACACCTATGGTTACAGGTTGTAGATTGTCTAAAGAAGATGATTCACCTTCAGTGGATGAGAAGGAATATAGATCTATGATTGGAAAACTATACTATGTTGTTCATATTAGACTGGATATTGCCCATGCAGTTGGTTTAGTATCAAGATTTTAGAAGAGCCCTAAGGAGACACATATGACAACAGTGAAGAGAATATTCAGATATCTTAGAGGGACAATTGACTATGGATTATGGTATCCATACAGAGGAAATTTTTCTTTGCAGGTATTCACTGATGCCGATTGGGCAGGTAATGTAGATGACCGGAAGAGCACAATCAGTGGTGCATTCTTTCTAGGAGGAAGACTGGTATCTTGGACCAGTAAGAAACAAACTTGTATTTCTTAGTCTACAACAAAAGCAGAATATGTGGCTTCATCCATGAATTGTACTCAAGCTATATGGATGAGACATGTCTTGGAAGGATTCAAGCATGATATGACTGAACCGGTGATCATACATTTTGATAACACTAGTGCTATAAACATTTCAAAGAACCCGGTACTGCATGATAGGACTAAACATATTGAATTCAAGTATCATTTCTAAGAGAAAGAGTGTAGGAAAAGAAAGTGAAATTGGAGCATGTGTCAAGTAAGGAGCAGTTGGCAGATATATTCACTAAGCCATTACCTAAGGCAACCTTTGAATATCTTAGAGGTAAGTTAGGGGTTATACCCCTACACAAGATCAACTAGGATGTTATTGATGCATCAATCTAGTGGACTCGTTGAATATCTTTCACTATGGATTGATGAGAAGTGGGCTACTCCTCGGGGGAAGCAGCAGAAATGAAGACAGAAGATGCCTTTGCACCTTTGGCATTGTTGTCAAAGGGGAAGAAGAACAATGACAGGGAAAAGTAATGCAAAGGAGGAGAAGATCAATGGAGAAGATCAAGTGAAGCACGGATCAGTACAACATGGCATGATGAGTTCCTGATATTTGTCATTAGTTGATTGTCTTGGTGTTGCATTTTTTAGTGTTTCCATCAATGCCAAAGGGGGAGAATGTTGGCATATTGGCATAACTAATAGAAATGATGATGAACCGATAAAGGATGATGTTGATATGATGATATATTGATGGACTGTTGGTGATGATATAATTATGATATGACGCTCTATGATCAATTATTTGTGTTTTCATTGATGGAAACCTTGTTTGTTTATGTTTGGTATACCATCTAAGTTATCTAGCCTAACTGGTAATGGAATGATTGCTAAGTTGACTGTGAGCCAGTAAGCAAGAACAGTGAAGAAGATGGTTGCGGTAGAGATCCATGTTGAGTTAGGCCTTGCGGTTTGGAATGTATGCTTATGACATTATAATGAGTCTATGACAGGTACCGCATCATGTTTGGAGAACTGAAAGTCATGTTTATAATTGATTGTTGTATATTCAGTGTAGTTTGAGAACCGGTATCAAGATCTTTAACCGGTGATGATTTATGGTTTGGTAGTGAATCTTATCATGTTCATTACTTAGTGATAACATGTTAGAAACTATGTGTGATGATAAGATTGCATTTAAGCGCATACAAGCATCAAATTTCTTGGGAAACAATGAAGTGCTTAGTAGAATGTGATAAGGGTTTGACAACTTATCAGATCGATGTGCGGTGATGTGTTATGATCATTCAACAACTGTAATTGTCTTGAAATTTGTTATAATGATCTGTAATGGCGATCTGTAATGATTTGTAATGACCTGATATGATCTATGATGTAAATTAAATGTATTTTGAATGTTGTTAGGGTTTTATAACTGACCTAGTTGAAAAGTGTATTTAGGTCGAGTTTGAGAAGGTTTAGTGTGTTGGTGATCAAAGAAGGAGAGTATGTCGAACCAGATTGAGAAGTCTTCATGAGTGAAGCAGATTGGAGTTGAAATGGATTTGTACTAGCAAGCAGAGAGTGCATTGATCAGATTATTTATCTATTGTTTCATAACAGTTGCAGCAGTATTAAAATCCCTTAACCAGGTAGGTTCTAATAGGCCTAATCTTGTAAATCCCTTAACTGGGTGGCTCATTAATTTGGGTTTAAATCCTTTAGCAAGGTTACTCCAAACGGGGTAGAGCTCCTAACAGAGCTGAGGTTAAAATCCCTTCACTGGGTGACTCCTAATAGGTTTTGCTCTTAATCGGGCATTATTGAAAAGCTCCTAACCAAGCTAGGCCTTTAACATGGTGCATTATGAAAGAGTGCACATTTTGTGGGTACCAATTCCCACCGTGGTTTTTCCCATTTGGTTTTCCACGTGAAAAATCTTTATTTTCATATGGTGGTTGATTTTTTATGTGTGGATTTGATATCTTTACATTGCTTACATGTTGATGAACACATGAATGAGTAGTTTGGTAAATTTGCCTTAAGTGTTTGATTGAGTAGTGAACTATTTTTGAGAAGTGTTTTAAGGATTTGTGAAAGATTTCAGTTTATTGTTATCACTGATTCACCACCCCCCCCCCCCCCCTCTTAGAAATAATCGGATCCTCACAATAACAAAAAGTTGAAGCTATTTTATGAGCAACTATATGAAATCCAAGTAGTAATGCTACTTCTCTGGCATTTTGAATAGGCATCAATATAGATAAAATTGTGGAAAGAAATGTAATTGCATAGATTACAATGGTTGTAGGATTTATTCTAATTAATAATAAAATAATATAATTGTGTTTGTAATTTAATTTAAAATTCTTACTGCTTAAAAAGAGAGAAATATATGTTAAAAAATTAGCCAAGGAACCCTTCACACATGAAGATATTTAGTGCTAATATGTGTTGTGCAATGCATAATTAAGAAATACGGATTTACTTATGATTGCATGATAAATTCTCTCATGCCATTTGTTAATGCAATGAAGCCTTCAAAACACTTCGAAAATGATTTTCTACAAACTCCATAGCGATTAATATTCTTTTGAATATGTTCTAAGTGTATATTTATTAAATGAAGGACTATTAGTTTTGAGAAATTTTACATTGAAATCAAAACTAACATATTCCCATCTTTAATTTGAATGACAAATGGCTAAAGTAGACCTATAGTTTTAGCTATTATCCTTCTAGTCCTCTGTGAATGTTCATATAGGTTAAAAAACAATCTTCTCATCATTTTCTAAGCGCCTTCTACTAGATTCACAACTTATTTTGTAATGAGTTTGTCAAGTGAAGGAGATAAATTTAGCTTATACTATCTCTTATCATAAAATTGAGTGCCAAAAATTATAGTTTGTAGGGTTTTTTTTTGGTTAAAATGCTCACTTGAATGTGTATACTTATTGACATTATTTTGTTTCTTGTAATAACAAAATCTTCCTAAAAACATAAATAGCAAGATAATTGTAATTCAAATACAAATGAAAGATAAAAATTACAAGATCATTTATATTCAAAACCTAGTCCATTGATTCGGCCATTATAACCTAGAAAAAGCTTCCAAAAGTGTAAATTTGTATTTATTATATATTTCTTTTTTATGGCTTCTCCATTATTAATGCCCCCTCCACATCACATGTAAAAATTCCATTCGGTGTATTTTATTATCAGAAATGTAGCCACACATGTGTTGGCTTCCAAATAGTACCCGCTCGACGCAACCATTGATTAGCAACGTTCGGGGTACATGCTATATGCAAGTATTTTCTCATGGACTTTACACGTCTAGGTGAAAAGGCCAAGTCACAATGGAAAAACATTTTTTTTATAATGGGCAAGTATATTCTAACATAGGTAATGTTTTTTACTACAGTAAAAGCAGGTTTTGAAGGGGCCCCGAAACCCTTTACAAAAGATCCTGAAGAAAAAAGAGCATTAAGAAACAAGAAGGAACATACATCAGAAAAACCAGCATGGCAACTAGCAAAATCCAGCACAAAAGCCCCACAAAACCAGCTACGACAAGCCAAAATAGACAAAGCACAGAAAAGGAACTACTTTATGTTTTTCAAGGCATTAGCCAAGTTTCGACTAATCCCATACAGTTCTTTAATATTATCCCTAAGTTTAGGGATTTCCTTAGAAGAGGCCACAACAGCTTTCTTCATGCTCGCCCTTATTCTCTTTGCCGCTCCATCAGAAGTACTTTTTGTAATCCCAGTCTCGATTGCATCTTCATCAATGTCAAGGTCCACGACCGGTTTGGGAGAGCTGGAGCTTTCAAGGACCTTAGAGATTTCCTCTAGGTTCTTAGTGACAACTGTCAAGATACCCTGAATCATTCCCAACAGGTTTTTCATTGCAGCTTTTCCTTCCTCCAGATTAACAATCTAAGCTTCCATCTTCTTATCTTTTTCCTCCATGTCCTGCTTCCATTGCTTTTGGTACCTTTCATCATCCTTCCTTTTCTCTTCCAACCGCTTCCCATTTTTTTCCAGATTCTTTATAAATTCATAAGTCCACCTGTCAAAACCCAATCTAGCCTCAGTTAGGTTTTTGAGATTATCTAGAAATAACCCTTCTCCAGCATACTCCTTATCCTTTCTCAGATTCTCCTTGACCATTTCCTGCTCGGGTTCCTTATTCTTCTACTTCTCAATATCTATTTATTTTTCCTCATTAATCTTATCATCCTTCTCCTCCATTGGTTGGCTGTTGTCATTGCCTAAGCTAGCACTATGAGTAGGACTATCTTGGTCGAACACGTCCTCAGCTTCACCTTCCTCTTCCCCCACGTCCTCATCTTTCCAACTTTCCTCCCCTCCAGACTTGTCTGTTTCCATCTCACTACTATCTTTTTCGGTATTCTCTGAATCATTCTTGTCCCCTTGGATTTTCATCCCAGTAGCACTAATGCTCTTTTTGCTCTGAGTCGACTCTTCCTTGCTAGGTCCACCTTCCTCCACCTTTCTCTTGCCTTTCCCTAGAGATGCAGACAATATCTTATTTTCCTGGATAGCAGGGATTTTGCAATGCTCATATATGAGCAAAATGAGGCCACAATGAAGCACCGGATTTCGAAGGATTCTTGTTGTGCTTATTAAGAGACCTCGACAGAGACCTGAAGAGGTAGTAGGGTAGGGAAACCCTTTTCTCATACCTGAAATGATTTAACAACACAAAATGGTATGTGTGGGCCCTAGTAAAATGACCCTCCACTGTAATGTATTCCATGATAGCATTCAACACACAACCCCAAATTTTCTTAATGTTGGAAGCATCATAATAACCCCCCATTGCTTTACCAATTTTTTCCCTCTCCTTCTCCTTGCGTGGAAAAAGATTAGCTGCGTTATTAGAAACTTTCAAATCTCTAAAAAAATTGAGACCTAAGTGGGGCATACCTGTTAGAGTCGCTATGATGCCCGCATCCAATTTAAACCTCACACCATGGATTTTAAATGACCTGTTACTCCAGTTTTCAGTAATTTTAGAGACTACAAGATTAACCCTACCTTTATCGTAATCGACCAGCTTCTCCATGAAATTCGTCATGAACCCTTTTTCCAGCTTAGTCCATACCTTTGGCATTTCCTTCCATCTGGAGATATTATCTGGTTCCTCCCTCCTTAGATCCCCTCCCATATTCAAGTTCAAAATACCAACTCTATTCTTCTGCAATTTCGGAGCTTCCTTCCCATTGTCTCTCAAAATTTTGAAAATGTTAACCCACAAAGTGTGTGGAGGATTAATATCTTTGATTAGGATTCTGCCACTTTGCCAAGTAATCATAACCTTTCTATAAATGTATAGATTACTCATTACAACTATCATAATTGATTGTGCGGTCCCTCTTTCCCCATGAATCTATCCTTTCTTAGAAGATCTTTAATATTAAAATTAATATTACCTTCCCCATACCAAATGTTTTGAGCTTCGGAATTAATGCCTAGGTTCGCCAGGCCATCCGCAACCAATTTATTTTATCTAAAGGCATGTTCAATTATAATAACTTTAAAGCTAGCAATAATTTACCTAGCTTTAAAAATTGTGTTTTCTATAGACCACGATGGCTCAGTTTCCCCCTTCAGGCACTTGATAATATTTAGTGAATCTCCCTCCAGCCATAAGTTATCATGATTCAGATTCTTAGCAATAATCAAAGTATTCAAAGTTGCAGATGCTTCTGCATAATGACTAGTTTGACTACCCAGGGGGCTAGCGATTGCCAAAAGGTAACTTCCAGGAAAATTCCTGACAATGCCCCCATAACCAGCTTTACCTGGATTCCCCTTCAACGCCCCATCAAAGTTGGCCTTTATCCATCCCTGAGATGGAAAGCACCACACCAGACCATCCCTACCCTTCTCCTTACTTGATTTGATAATAGAAAGGTTTCATCTATCATTAAAGCCTTCTTTAGCCACTAAACCATGATCAGTTTCATTTAAACATTCAAATATACCTCTATAGATTTTATCCACCACAACTTCAGGGTTAGCACTTTTATCCCTAAAAATCCTATTGTTGTGCTCCTTCCAGATGTTCCAGATAACATTAGGGAGAGTAAGTTTCCATAGCTCAACATTCTTAGGGTTGGAATTAGGACAGTACCATTGTTGCCAGGACTCCCCCAGAGAGTTCAGGAAAACCCAGCTCAACTTCCACCTACTAAAAATAATTTTCCAAATTTCCTAGTTGAAAGTACACTGGTAGAGAATGTGACAAGTAGACTCCTCTTCCCTGCAACAAAGAGAACACCTGTTAGGAAAAACAAATCCATGCTTTTGGAGGTTGTCAAGAGTTAGCACCTTATTTTGGATAAAAATCCAAAAAAAGATATTAACTTTAGGAGTTAACTTCTTATTCCACACTTTAGCCTAAATAGGAATCTCTTCCAGAACTTTGTTGTGGATAGCCATAGCTGAAGACACAGAGTAATTCCCATCCAAGGTCTCCCTCCAAATCAAACTATCCTCTTTATTGTCCCTCAAAATTTTAGAAGAAAGCAAAATCTCAAGAAACTTTAATCCCGGACATTGCTGGTTGAACTCAGTCCATTTCCCATTTCTCCAATAGTCTCTAACCAAACCACCATACCTATTTTTTAACCAATCTTTCCAATCTTTAAGGATTGGAATATCCTCCAAAGGTTTATCCAGAAGCCATTTGTCTTCCCAAAATCTGATAATTCTTCCATTCCCCAATTTTCACATTCTTCTAGTAGCAACCCAACTTTTAGCTGTTTGAACTGCATTCCAAATTGCAGAACCTTCAACAGTAAAAGAGTTATCTAGAAATTCTTCCTCAAAAGGTTGCATATAAAGATATTTCTTTTTCCAGATTAAATTCCATTCTCTTTCCTCCCCTTTCATTCTCCAGATTTGTTTTACTAACAATGCATTATTCATAGAACTAATATTCCTTAAACCCAACCCCCCAGAAGCCTTAGGAGAACAGATTTTGTTCCAAGCAATAAGGGGAATTCTCTTCTTGTCTTCCACTCCCGACCAAAGAAACTTTTTTTGGATTCTTTCAATTGCCTCCGCAAACTTTCTAGGGATTTTAAACAGACTAAGGGCATAAATAGGCAAGTTTTGGAGAGTAGCTTTAAGCAGCGTAACCTTGCCCACTTGACTGAGGATAGCTCCTTTCCAACCAACCAATTTAGAGTTGAATCTGTCAACCAGCTTCATCCGGAAATTCTCCGAAGGCTTAATACAAAGGGGAAGTCCCAAGTAAGTAGAGGGAAACTCAGCAATTTTACATCCAAGAATTCTTTCAATCCTTATTTGTCTTTCAACAGGGGTATTGATGAAGATCAACAAGCTCTTATCCCAATTAATTTTTTGGCCAGAAGCAGATTCATAAGTATCCATAACATTCTTCATATTTCTTGCTTCCCTAATAGTAGCTTCCCCCATAGTAATCGAATCATCAACAAACTGTTCATGAGTACAAGTTACATTGGAAGATGAAGGTTTTGGGCCTTTGAGATTACCTTCTTCCACATTTTTAATTATAAATCTACCCAAACTTTCAGCTAAAATAGTAAACAAGATAGGGGAAATGGGATCCCCATGTCTTAGACCTCTAGTGCTTTTGAAGAAACTGGAAGGGGATCCATTAACAATAACAACAGAGGAGGAAGTTTCCATCAACTGAGAGCAGAGCTGAATAACTTTTTCCCCAAACCCAAAAGCTTTCATAATTCTGAAAAGAAATTGCCATTTCACTCTATCCTAGGCTTTAGACATGTCTAGCTTAAGAAAAAAAACCCTGATTTTTAGCAACCGTTAGAGAGTGAATGTTTTCATGAACTAAAATAATGGAATCCACAATCTGTCTACCAGGGATGAAACCATTTTGCTGAGCTGAAATAATTATGGGAAGAATATCCAACATTCTAGAAGTAAGAACTTTAGACAAAATCTTGTAAACAGAATTACAAAGGCTAATAGCTATGAACTTATTAAGAGAGTCAACTCCTGAAATCTTCAGAATTAGAACAATGAAGGTCGCATTCAGTTCTTTTAAAAGACTTCTAGAACCAAAGAATTCTTTAACTCCATTACAGATATCAGTCTCCACAATGTGCCAAAAGGATTGGAAGAAGAACATTGGAATCCATCCGGACTAGGAGACTTATCTCCCTGAAAAGAAAACACCGCCTTTTTTATTTCCTGAATAGAAGGTATTTGAGAGAGATTTTTGTTGTCATCCTCATTCAAGATGGGAGGGATAGCCTGCAAAAGAAGGTTTTGATTACTGAAATCTAGATCATCCACTTCTCCCAGGAGATTGCTAAAAAAATCCAGAGCTTCCTTTCTTATGTCATTTTCATCCGATAAAATCCCCCTATTACATGATAACCTGGAAATCATGTTAACCGCCTTGTGCTTTAGAGCAGTTAAGTGAAAAAACCGGGTGTTTTTATCACCTTCCTTCAAATACAAGGCTCTTAATCTTTGTCTCCAAAACGTCTCTTCATTAGAAATAATTGTGTGGTATTTAGACAACAAACCATTTTCAACTGATCTCAAATCCTCTGAAAGCCCTTCCTCTTGGATTTTATCTCGGACTTCCTTAATTTCAATCTTAATTTGGGCTTTACTTTTGAAGATATCACCAAATATCTCTTTGTTCCAAATTTTGATTTTGGCCTTTATAATGTTGAGCTTTTTGGCTATTCTAAATAAAGTCGTTCCCTCAACCACAGAGCTCCACCAATCAACAACACAAGCTTCCAGAGACAGATGGGATAACCACGCTTTTTCAAATGTAAAAGGGATATTTTTCTTAGCAAAAAAAGAATTGGCAGTAAAAGAAATAAGGAAATGGTCAGATCCAATCTTAATAATAGACGCCAAAGAACAACTGTACTTAGATAACTACTCAAGAGAAATCAAGGATCTATCTAACCTTACTTGAATAAGATCAGCTCCAGTTCTACGATTGGTCCAGGTATAATTAATCCATTGGAGATCCACATCCATAAGAGCTTGATCATTAATAAAGTCCATGAGATCTTGTTTTCCTTCTAGCTGCAAGGGAAGGCCTCCCATCTTCTCATCCTCTTTAAGCGGTGTATTGAAATCTCCCATCATTATCCAACTTTTATCAACAAAATTTAATCTGTCTTCAGCAAGGCTCCTCCAATATTTAGATCTCCCAGCTTTAGTGTTAAGCGCATAGACATTAGTGATAACCAAAACAAAGTTATCCTTAATATGCTTGAGCAGAACTGAGGTCCTATTGACTTTTGAAATGATTTCCTTACCTATAATAGTATTTTGGTTCCAAAAAATCGATGTTCCTCCAGAGGCACCCTCCGAACTGGTTCCTATAACTCCATTATTTTTTAATATTCTAATCCTTTCCACTTTATCCTTACACATCTTAGTTTCCTGAACAAGGACAACATCCGGTTTATGATCTATTATAATATTATGTAACACATCCTGCTTATGCGGGACATTCAGCCCTCTTATATTCCAAGAAATTATCTTCATACTTTAACTGGGGATAAGGTTGACTCGATGGAGCTTTGTGTTCCATCAACACGGTTCTTCCAACTTTCCTGTTCCCTTTGATTTTTTAGAGAAGGTCTCCCCTGGTTTTTGTTGTGGCTTCCAACATCTGCCATTTTCTTATTCTTGCTTCTAGTTGAGATACCTCTATTGGGTCCTCCATTATTCGATTTCCCTTCTTTAGTACTGAGAATCCTAAGATTTCCCTCCAGAGCCACCATTTCCAAACTATTAGATGGGGTTTTGCATTGAGACGGCTTAGGGCTTCCATTGGTTAATAACAAAAGAGGCTCAAAATCGGAAATGTTATAGTCTTGCGCTTCATTGAAGTCTCCCCCGTTTACTTTTGTATTAGATGAGGCAGATGCATCATCATTGGAACTTTCCTCAACTTTATCCTGACTGACAGGCCCTCCCTTCTGGTCCTCTGAATCAGATTTTTGAGCATTTGCCTCTATCCTTTGCTCTTCCTCTTTGATACTTTCTATTTGATTATTAGAGCAAGCACAAACAAATTTTTCATTATTACTATTCATATCCTTCTTATCCTCATTTTCCAACTCAATCACTTCCTTATCAGGAACACACTCTACTAGTGGGTCTTCTCTTTTACCTTTCGTTTGTCATTTCTGCTTCGAACTACTGTCACTCTTACCACTCTTACTCTTCTTAAGCGGGCAAGATTTTGCCCAATGACCCGACTTTTTACAATTAAAATAAGCAAACGGGAGAGATTCATATTCAATCACTTGGGTCCATTTCCCCAATTTAGATATAATCTCAATAGATTGAGGCATATCCATCATTTGATTAACATTAACACAAATACAGGCAAAAACCAACCTAGATTTTACAGCAGTCATCAGATCGATCGAGAGAAGTTCTCCAAATGAACTCGCTATCCCCTTGAAGACTTCCTCATTCCAGAACTTTAGGGGGAGGCCAGGGAGACGCGTCCACACAGGCGCCGAAACAAAAAAGGACTCGTTAAGAGAGAGGTTTGGAGCCCATTTCTGTAAAGCCAAGGTTGACTTGTCGAAAATGCATGGTCCTTCACATAGAGCTTTATTCATGTCTTCTTCAGAATTAAAAGCAAAGGTAAAAAAACCCCTAGGCAAAGCTACCACATCCACTTGACCTTTGAGAACCCATTTCCTCCTTATAAAATTCCTAACAACATCAATGTTAGGCCTAAAACCAGCAAACCTTCCAACTAAGGTCATAGCTAATCCAGACACAGTGAGATCCACCAGCTTATCCGGAACAGAAATAGCAACAACCCCTGTCATAGGATCAAATATATTTTTAACTTCCGGAAGCCCAGATTTCTCTAGTGGCCTCACTCCAAAAAGCGAAGACCATTTTTTTTCCTTACCTCTATCATGAGGGTCCCCGTTTTTGGAATCTTTGTCTTCCACCGATTTGACTATCGCCTTGTCCCCTTCAGTACCCTGAGATGCCTGGAAACCAGCCCGATTACCAATTCCACCCGCAAAAAGACTGTCATCCCCAAGAAATCCACCATTCCCAAATTTGAAATTTGAATTTCCCGCTCACCGCTCCTCTCCTCTCCCATGCTCCCCTTGCCTCTAACGTAGGTAATGTTACCTCGGCTTAACTAGTTATTAAATTTTTTTCTTTAAACCAATTACAATCTACTATTTTTTAATTTTACTATCAAAATTAAGTTTTTTCTAATATATATGCATATTTTTTAACTTTTTAAATTAAAAAAACAAAAACATTTTATGACTATTTGATTGGCCAAATCATTTTGCCTCTTATGCACAAATTTGTAGGGATTCACTATGATACACCATATCATAAAATTATTGTCTTTTTAGCCACTTGGTGTGATTTTTACTTTATGTTAAAAATTAATTGTAATATATTTATAATTATTAAAATTAATGAGAATTATTTTAATATTATAATTTTTAATATCATTTTTTAAAATGAAAAATTATTTTTTAAAGTACTTTTATTTTGTCCAAGGGGTTGAGCTTAGTTGGTTAAAGCATTGAGTTCTCAATGTGGAGACCCAAGTTCAACTCCCATGAGGGACACCTTTGTGTAGAATTCTAAGTTGTGACTCTTGGTCTTCCATTAGTCGTATTTGTCTCATTGTTTAAAGTGGATTTCTAAGTTGTGACCCTTGGTCTTCCAATTGTTGTTTCTAGTTTGGTGCTCAAAAGGAGCTAGTATTTGTAATAAGTTTGCTCGAAAGGAGCTAGTATTTGTAATATTGTTGCTTCTAGTTTGGTGCTCGAAAGGAGCTAGTATTTGTAATAAGTTTACTCGAAAGGAGTTGGTATTTGTAATAAGTTTGTAACGTGGATGCTCAAATGAGTAAAAAATGAGCTTTGTGATTCTATGATACTTAATACAAAAAAAGTACTTTTATTTTCTATTTAATTGAAGACTTATAGTAAATTATTATATTGTAAAATTCATAATATCATTTAAATTGAATTAATGGATGTAAAAATTTAATGATTTTTATTTTATTATTTCATATTTAAGAATTTTACAAAAATAAAAAATAAAAAATTAATTGTGATATATTGATAATTTTTAAAATCAGTTAGAATTATTTTATTAATATAATTTTTATATTATTTTTAAAAATCATAAATTATTTTTTAAAGTAGTTTTATTGTCTATTTAATTTAAGACTTGTATTAAATTATTATATTGTGAAATTTGTAATATCATTTAAATTGAATTAATGGATGTAAAATTTAATGATTTTTATTTTATTTTTCATATTTAAGAATTTAATAGAAATTAAAAAAAAACTTTGACATAAATTACAGAGAAATCAAATAAATTATAACTATTGCCAATTTAATTTAGAATAATGAATTAAGATTTACGACAAGTGTTTAGTTTTAGATTTGATATATATTAAAGAATATCTATGAATCAAATACTGTTGAACTAAAAAATATTTTTTATTATATAACTAATTTTCATGATTACAAATTTGATATGCATCTGAAATTGAAGTTTGCAACTCTTATTAGACTAATTCAATAAATTATGGAATTCACCAACTATACTACTCAATACTTATTATAGTATATTTATTACTTCTACTACAATATACGACAAGTACTCGCGACTACGTGGCACTTGTTAAATTTAAATAATAAAATAAATAATATTCTTATTAAATTTAAAGATTACAATAAATAATATTCTTATTAAATTTAAAGAATTGATTTTATTCTTTATCTAATTATTTATTATTATTTTTTTTGCTAGTTAAAAGGTCAAAGCCAAATATTTCACTAGGTATATAGAAATTTACATATTATCAATAGTCTCTTTCATATTTTTGGCTTACTACCATAGTCCAAAACTTGACCCAACCTAGAGACTCCTACTAACTATCTTTACATAGTGATTGCATTTTATTCTTTTGGGCTAATTCCTACTACAAAAATGGAGCTTTCAAAACAAAATGCCCCTTCCCTTTAGATCTCTCCAACATAACTGTTACAAAAATTTATAAACCAAAAAGCTAAAAACAAGCTTATTCAAAGCTACCCCAAACTTGAACTTTTCACACACAGAGATGGGAGTATATTCAATGCAAATAGTAGGTTAACTATCCCCATCAGCTTCTTCTTTGATATTTCCCCTGAAACCTGGACCTTCCATGTCAAGCTCCAAGCCCTCTTCAACTAAGTATGCCTCAATCCATTCACCCCCTTCGTTGAGTCTCAGACCGAGCAACTTCTACAGGAAACATTCTGCAATCTCCTTAGCATGTCTCATCGAACATCAAAGTCTCATCAAAATCTTATCTTTTCGCCAAGACCACACAACAATCTTATCGATATGGTCTACATAGGTGTAAAACATCACTTCGGCTAGCTCCTTGACATGTCTCACCAAACTCTTGTGTCACGCCGAAAACCATTGCTTGTCGCCAAGACATACGTGCAATCTCACTGATATGGTCTTTATTAGCAGAGGAAATCACTTTGGCTAGCCCCTTGAACTGTCTCGTTGAACATCAATGTCATACCAAAAAATAAATTTGTCGCCAAGACTAACCCAATGTCTCATCGAAATTGGCTTATCGGCCTAAGAGCATGACCTCAGTAATCCCCTTTAAGTGTCTCATCGAACACTGATGTCACATTGAAATCCTATCATGTCGCCAAGACTTTGCAAATGTCTTATCAATATCAAAGAAATTCATCGCTTCGATTATCCGCTCAATTTGTCTCGCCGAACTCTAATGTCACAGCAATGAGGGACTTCTGTAGACAAGACTAACCAATTGTCACACCAAAATGGTCTTTTCTCCAAGACCACTCCAATGTCTTGCCAAATTCAAAAACTCGGTTGTTGTGACCTGCGAGCTCGATGAAACAAAAATTCCATTTGCAACCTTCACTGTACGGATTTCCCTAGAAAAGGTGGTTTCCTAAGGAAATTCTTATGATATTTCTTTTAGTGATACTCCATTTGCACCCATATTGGCTAGCATATCCACATTCTTATTGGCTTCTCTATATACATGATTAATTGTAATTGCTTCGAACAATTTTAGGATATCTAAAGCCTTTCCAAGAATAGAATTTAGCTTCCAATTCGGGGTGTATCCATTTCTTATTGCATTGACTACTATTGTTGAATCTCCCTCTATTTCCACTTTCTCTATGTACATTTCTCTCCAAAGAATAAGTCCTGCTACTAATGTTCTAAATTTAGCAATGTTATTGATATTGTTCCCTAGTGGTAAGGCTAACCTTCCAACCATTGCTCCATTATAATTCCTATGATACATCCCGCCCTAGACTAGCTTGGGTTGCCCCTAGATGCCCCGTCAAAATTCAGCTTATGCCATCCTAGTTGAGGGGGACACCACAATGCCTACACTCTTGGATTTGTGTTTCTTATATCTCCCTTCCCAATGAAAATGGGAGCTTTAAGACCAACCCATCTAAACCTCATTCTTCAATCCCATTCTAAAAATGTCCCTATATTATGAGGTAGCGTGGCTGAGATACTATTTACCATCTCCACCACTACAGCTTCAACCTTGTTATGAAAGGTCCCTAAACTCATTTCCTTTTCTTCAAAAATTCTTTTGTTCCTTTCTTTCCATATCTCCCATAGTAGTAATGAAGGACTTGTCACCCATAGTGAGTGTAATGCTTCTTGTGCAATGATTACTCCATCTAGAATAGATCGCTTAGGGAGAAACCCAGTCTACTCTTTTGAGATAATATGCGAGAGAATTTTCATGAGTCCATTAGCCACTACTTTTGACATGATCTTATATGTGGTAGTATAGAGGGAAATAGGTTTCTAATCCTCATCTTTGTTGCTTTCTCTTTCTTTGGGATGACTACTATTAAAGTGTTATTTACTTCCCTCGACAATCTACCAGAGTTTCTTGTTGCTTCCAAAGCCTCCACTGATTTCTGCCCTAGAAAGTGCCAAAACTTTTTAAAGAAGCCAATTGAGAACCCATCTAGGCCTGGGGCCTTGTTTGGATTGAGCTGCCTTAAAGCGCATTAAACCTCTTCGCTTAAGAACTTCTCATTCAACATTTTGTTTTGGTCTATGTTGATAATGCAAAGGATATGTCTAAGTAAATCATGTTGCTCTCTTAAACTAGCCCTTGTTTCCATATTCAACAACTCTTCAAAGGAGGCTACTCTTCTCCGTATTTCCTCGGGCTTACAATTTATGTTACATTTTCTAACTCTATCCTTGAGATCTGGTTAAGATCTCTTCTTTTCTTTGTAATATTATCATAGTATTTAGTGTTCTTATCTCTCACCTCTAGCCATAATTCTCTGGATTTTTGCCTCCAGAAAATTTCCTCCTTAGCTAGGATGTCCTCATATTCTATTAGGAGCCTCTTTTCTCTTACGAAACTTACATTATCCATTCCACATGTTAAAACCTCTTCATTATTCTCCTCTATCCCTTTTTCTATTCTTGCCTTTGATTCAAAGATGTTTTTTAAGTGATTTTTATTCCAATCTAGAAGTTTCTCCCTAATTCCTTTTAACTTAGAAATGAAACAAAACAATTCGGATCCCTCATAGACCTATTCATGCCACCAGTCCTTAATCATTACTAGAAAATTCTCACTTTTAAACCACATATTTTCAAATTTAAAGGGAGCTCTGGGGGCTTGGAATCTATCATCAGACACAATTGAATGGGAAAGTGATCTAATCTCGAGCAAGGAAAAATGGAAGCTTCCAAAGAAGCTGGAAATACACAAAGATCACTGTAGCGTCGTAAATTGTACGCACTTGCTAGGGTGGTACAATTTCACACCTAGATTAGCACCCGCCTTGGTGCATTTTACATTTTGCATTGCATTTCTCCTTTAGCACTTAATTAATCAAATTAATTAGGTCTAAGGTCCTATTTCATCATCCTTCACATCATAAAGTCGGGCCCTTTCATTAAAGTGTGCCCCTTTTCATTTTATTCCTCCAATACATCATCTAATCAAAAACCCTAATTAAGTCCTATTTTGAACTTGGGGGCTTGATTTCGGGGGTCAAAACATCTCGAAATCACCTGTAACTTCGGGATTCTCTCTAAAATCATCATATCTGACGGCCCTGAAAATTTGGTGAAAAGTTGTCGGGACCATGGCGCCCGGAGTGCACACGGTCCCGGACATTTTTCCCGAAATTTTAGGAGCACGATCCAATCATAAAATAAAGCTTAACCCCAAGAAATTGGCGGGATATTCAATCTATAGGTCGGCCAAAAGATGAAATTACGACCTAGTGTTTCATACATAAGAGCTCTCTTTCTTCATTTGAAAGGGATCGGGATTTTGTTTTCAGGAACCTCATATGCAGCGAAAGAGCAGATCTTTGAAGACTTCAACAACATTCAACATCCCTCTATCAAGCATTTATCAATTCCATTCATCCATTTAGGGCTTGGAAGACATTGAAGAACAATAGGAGATTACCGACTGAAGATTGGCTTGTACCCCTCCCTGGGGGGTTGGGTATGATTTCATGTTGTTTTCATGTCTTTGCGTAAGCTTCAATAGATCATTTATTCATGCTTTAGATCACTTTGCATCTTGATTTAGAGCATTTACATTATCATTTACAAGCAATTAGGGTTTACTTTCTAGGTTGCTCTAGTTTGCTTACTTGCATTTTAGATCTTGCACACACACAAGGTCTGCACACACATTACTTTTACAATACAACTTGGCTATTCGTGGAGGTGGAAATCACTGAAGCGGGGGTTTGACTAAGGCAAAACCCTATATAGCCGCCCAAACACCCTTTTCAGATATAAGTGCAGGTTTCGGGACTCGGACGACGCCGCAGGTTACAGATCCGAAAAAAGCAGGTCGAGACAGCACTCCACACCAAATTGCAGAGCAAAAGACCAGGATAGGGGCGTGGGGCGCCCTGGTCCTGCCAGGACAGGGGCGCTGGGCGCCCTGGTCCCTGGGACAGAGGCGCTGGGCGCCCTGGTCCTCCTGACAGACAGCATTTCCGACAGCTTTCCAGAGTGCAAAACAGCAGTTTCAGGTGCAGTTTCCGAGACAGAATCAGGACAGTGGCGCCCGCGCCCCCGTCCTGAACATTTTCAGCCAAATTTTGACTCCGAGTATGCATCTGCATTCTTGTCTTGTCCTTGTGTTTGCAGCTTTCCCTTGTTTAAGTTCAATTCTGCAATCTTGTTATTAGTTCATACTTGCATTTTAGGGTTAGGAATTGAACTTGCATAATCTTACCTTTCAATTACAACAAAGGAATAGAAATCCTAATAGGTAGCCCGTGGCTCTCTCTTTCACAAAAAGAAGTAGCCAATTGTGTGATACCTCTAGGCTCTTTCATATTCCGTAATGTGTGTCAAAAGGTAGGATTAGGGCATGTTAACCTAGTCTCGCTTTTTCCCCCACACATTTTGGTGAACCCGACGTGAAACTATCATTGCTTCCTCTTGCATTGCATTCATTAGATCTAGATCTAGATTTAGTGTGTTTTCATTTCATTTTCATTAAAAAAAAAAAAAAGAGTGTGTTTCTTTGCATTGTGTGTTTAAATTTCATGCAACTTTTATTTCAAAATGTCAAACTTTTATTTGCAAAATGTTCATGCTTATGATGATTATTATGAGTATAGCCAAGATGAATTAGATGAAGCTTTAGATGAGTTTTTGAACCCTAAAGATGCCAAACCTTCATTTTACCAAAGACTCATAAACCTTGTTACTATGCCATTTAGGTGTGATGAGAAAGATAAGTCGAATGGTTCCTCTCAAGGGTACATTCCTATCAACTCTTCCACTAAATCTAGTAACATGGTTGTTTTCAACAATCCCCTCTATGAAGAGATATCTCCTTTTGAACCAAAAGATAAACCTTTTGATAGCTATGATCATACTTTGTTGGATGATGCTCTTGATGACTTTGTGGCTTTATCAAAATCTTTAAACAAGAACAAGACCTCTAAATTGGTTAACATGATAAACTTGAATGAGCATAATAAGCCTCTCTTTGAAGTCCAAGGTGCTTATCCTTCTCCCACCTTTCAAGTTCCTAAATCACCTCTCCTTACTATCCAAGGAGGGTATGATCATGATTCCTTTCGTACTCTGAATAAACCAATCATCACTGTGCAAGGAAGAAAACCTATAAGTCCTTATAGTTATGCCAAGCAAATAACTAGAAAGAGTTATCATGCGGTTGCCCATACTTATCATACCAGAAATAATAGGCAGCCTAGTCCTCCTCCTGTTATTCCAGTTTCTCTTCCTAATCCTCAACCAATTCTTCCGCTAGCTCCACGTATTTCACAAGTTCTTAGTAAGGAATATGATCTCATAGAACAACTTAAAGTTACCCTTGCTAAGATATCCCTTTGAGATTTGATTCAAACTTCTTCCGCTCATCATGGAATGTTACAAGATGCCTTGAAAGATTTGAATGTTCCTCCACCGAATACATCTAGTAATATAGCATCTTTGGTTAACTCTGTGATGAATCCTAAAGCTCAAATTGTGTTTACCCAAGATGAGTTGCCTACTAGTGAAATTCAACATCAATATGATCCCTTGATGATTGTGGTTATCATGAAGGACACTGCTATAAGACGAACATTAGTAGATAATGGCTCTGGTCTTAAGGTGTGTAGCATTAATCTTTTGCATAAGATGAATGTGGATACATCCCTAATTGAGCCTGACTCTCATCCTATTCGAGGCTTTGATAATGTGGCTAAGACTTCATTGGGTATTATCACCTTACCCCTCACAGTGGGGCCTGTTACTTTGCCTACTCCTATCCATGTTATGTCGGGAAATTTAACATACAACTTGTTATTAGGGAGACCTTGGATTCACAGTATGCAAGCTGTCCCCTCTACATTGCATAGACAAGTTAAATTTATCTATAACAATAAGACATATACCTTGATAGGTGATACTAATTTCCAAGCTTGTTTACAAACATCTACTTCCAAAGGGGGTTCTTCTAAGTCGTCCTCGTCTAGTGATGACTCTTTAAACAAGATACCTATCGATGAATCCTCGCTCTCTAATGATCAAAATTCTTTGGATGAGTCTGGAGATCCTGAAGAAGACTCTTCTCGACTCCAAACTACACATAAGAAGGATTTTGATCCTGAGAAGGTTCTCGCAGAAGACGATTGGGGATCTCTTGATTTTAATCCTACCTTTGTAGGTGAATATAAGGTTTCTAGAGAGCTTAAAGCTGAAAAGAAGGAAGAAGCTAAAAATCAATCAACATTACCTGAGCCTATGAGCAATAATTTTGTGGCCGCTTCTCAAACTTCTTCTCCTCACACCTCTAATTCTGAAGAATTTGATTCTTTGTCTTATGAAAAACCGCCCTCTCTTTCTGAAATGGTTGATCGTTATGGTCGTGGTTTTCGCATTTTTGCTAAGCATGGGTATCATGGAAATGGTTGTGGCGCTCACGAACAAGGGATAAAGGTTCCTCTAGAGAATAATCTTCACAATTATGCCTTTGGACTTGGCTATAATCCCTGCAAGCGCACTAAAGCTTCTAAGAGACCATGTATTAGTGTTAATGCTATTTCTACATCTCTATCAATGCAACACCCCAAGTATATTGATGAGGATCCTTCGTGTGCCTGTGCTTTGGATGTTTTTCCTACCGATGATGCTTTAGCTGAGTTTTTAGGAGCATATGATACTCTTCCTCGTTATCATCACAATAGGGGACTCCCTTATTGTTTGAACACTGAAGCCTATTTTGGAAAAGAGATTGATAATGATGAGATTGTGAAAGAATTCCCTCAGTTAAAGGATACTCCTCAACAAAGTAATCTTCTCATAAGTGACACCACTAATGTTAAGATGGATCCTTGCAATGAAGAAAAAGTTATTAAAATTGGAAAATGTTTGGATGAAGAGGAACAAAAACAATATGAAGATTTATTGCATGAATTCCCCGAGATCTTTGCTTGGACATACTCTGACATGCCTGGTATAGATCCTAAGATTGTTACTCATAATATTGTCTTAGTTCCTAATGCTAAGCCCGTGAAACAAAAGATTCGAAAAATGAATCCTAAGGTGGCTCTGCTTGTTAAGGCTGAGATTGAAAAGTTATTGGAGGTTGGATTTATCCACCCTATTGATTATTCCCCGTGGATTTCAAATATTGTCACTGTGGCTAAACCAGTTAATAAAATAAGAATGTGTACCGATTTTCAAGATTTAAATAAGGCTTCTTTAAAAGATGATTTCCCTCTTCCAAACATTGACATGATAGTTGATTCTACGGCAGGACATGCCTTGTTATCCTTCATGGATGGTTTTTCAGGATACAATCAAATTTACATTAACCCTCAAGATCAATTCAAAACTGCTTTCACCACTCCTTGGGGTACGTTTTGTTGGATAATGATGCCTTTTGGACTTAAAAATGCCGGTGCAACTTATCAACGAGCGATGACCCTTATCTTTCACGATTACATGCATAAGATTTTAGAAGATTATGTTGATGATGTTTTAGCCAGATCCATTCTTCGCATAGATCATATTAAAATCCTTCGTCAAATCTTTGAAAGGATTCGTAAATATCACATGCGCTTGAATCCCCGAAAATGTGTTTTTGGTGTGGATAGTGGAAAACTATTAGGATTCATAGTTTCGCATCGTGGGATTGAGGTGGACACTAAGAAAATAGATGCTATTGTCAACATGCCACCTCCTAGAAATGTGTCTCAACTCAAAAGCTTACAAGGAAAGATTCAAGCTATTCGTAGGTTTGTATCTCAACTTGCGGATCGTACTTTTCCTTTTACTCAACTTCTCAAAAAGAATATCACTTTTAAATGGAATGAAGATTGTCAGCAAGCATTTGAAGATTTAAAAGTGTATCTAGCTAATCCTCTTATCCTTCGACCGGTCGAACCTTCTAAACCCTTCCTGCTTTATACAGCTACTTCCTCTCATGCTCTTGCAGCATTATTGGCACAACATGATAAAGATGGTAAGGAGTGTCCGGTTTATTATATAAGTCGTACCTTACTCGATTATGAGACCCGATATTCTGCGATAGAAAGACAACGCTTGGCCTTGGTGTTTGCGACTCAGAAATTGAGACATTATCTTTTAAATTTAGAAGTCCATGTCATGGTGAAGTTTGATCCGTTGAAGCATCTTTTCTCTAAAACTGATTTATCAGGATGCCTAGCTAAGTGGGTTATGATGTTAACTGAATTTGACCTTAAATTTGTTTCACAAAAAGCAATTAAAGGGCAAGCGTTGACCGATCACCTAGTTGAGGCCCCTTCACCTTTCTCCTTCCCTAACCCTGAGTCTTTTCTTGACGACTTCATTCTTTGTACAGAGAAAGATGAAACTTGGGAGTTATACTTTGATGGCTCTAAGTGTCGTACGGGATCGGGGGCAGGTGTTGTTCTGATTTCTCCTACAAAGAAGTCTATTCCCTTATCTTATCGTCTCAATTTCCTATGTACCAATAACATTGTTGAGTATGAGGCTCTTATAGCAGGAATAAAGGCAGCCTTAGCTTTGAATATAAAACACATACATATTTTTGGAGATTCTCAACTGATTATAAGACAAGTAACAGGACTATATCAAGCGAAACAAGACAAATTATCACAATATAAAGACCTTGCTATCTCTTTGTTACAAAAATTTGATTCTTACACCATGGAACCTGTTCCTCGAAAAGATAATTGACATGCGGACGCAATGGCATGTGTGGCTTCTTTGATATCTTTAGAGGACCCTATGGTTGATCTTAAATTTGTTATTCACAACCTTATTTCTCCAGCTATTGTAGATGATTCTAGCTTGGTGACATGTTGTGATTTTATAGACTCAGATGAATGGTATTCGCATATCGTAAGATACTTGACTGATGGTACCTTTCCTGATTCCGCTAATAGGAACACTAGGGCTAGAATTCGCAAGCTGTCCGCTAGATATATCATTCTTTCTAATGTTCTTTACCGAAGGGGTTATAACGGTCTTCTCCTTCATTGTCTTAACAAATCAGAAATCCCTATTGCTCTTGAAGAGGCGCATTCAGGTGCCTGTGGGGGACATTTTGGAGGCAAATCCTTGGTTCAAAGGTTACTCCGTATGGGATATTATTGCAAACTATGCAGCAGGATTCTTTTTCATTTGTTAAGAAATGTCATCAATGTCAACAACACAATAATTTGATTCATGCTCCTGCCCAAGAACTTCGTTCTCATGTAGCTTCTTGGCCTTTCTCTGCATGGGGGTTGGATCTCATCGGTAAAATCTCTCCTCCTTCATCTCAAGGACATACTTTCATTATAACCGCAACATATTACTTTACAAAGTGGGTAGAAGTCGTTCCCCTTCGCTCTACTACTGCTGAAGTGATTTGTCGATTTCTTCTAGAAAACATTATTTCTTGATTCGGGATACCTTCCACTATAATCTCTGATAATGGGACATCATTTAAGAACAAGGACGTGAAGAAATTCCTTGAGAAGTATCATATCAAACATCGATTTTCTACACCATACTATCCTCAATCAAATGGTCAAGCCGAATCATCCAATAAGATAATTGAACAAATTCTTCGTAAAACCGTGAATAAGCATGGTAAGAATTGGAGTACTCAGCTAATTTATGCTTTTTGGGCCTACCGAACGAGCGTACGAATTGCTACCGGAACTACACCTTATAATCTTGTTTATGGTGTTGATGCTATTATGCCCTTAGAATTAGAGATTTCATCACTTAGAGTTTCTCTCAAAGGTATAGTAGATGATGACGCTTATAGAGAACAAAGACTTCAACAGCTTGAGATGCTTGATGAACAACGTATAAATGCTCTTGAGCATATTCAAGCGTATCACAAAACTCTACAACGAAGCTATAATGATAAGGTTATTCAACGTTCCTTCTCAGTGGGTGACTTAGTGCTCTATCAAAATCAGCGCAATGTGAATGTCTTACCTGAAGAAAAGGGAAAATTTAGTCCTAATTGGCTTGGACCGTACATTGTTATTGAAGATTATGGATCAGGTGCTTACAAAATAGCGGGTGTAGACGGTACGTCTCTTAAAGACCCTATAAACGCTATGCACTTGCGTAGATACTATGCTTAATTCCTCATTCCTTATCATTCATCTATTTCCTTTCTCACTTCTTCAAAATTGGATAATATGTTAGCATATCTTTGTTAGAGCAAATGGAATTAAATGATGTTTTGTTTAATCTATATTGCTTCGTTCCTGACAAGCGTGTTTCTTTACTTTATGGTTTGTCTTGAATTCATTTTATGTAAATTGCAAAAGATTTACATTTTTCATTATGTTGGCATATTATACAATATCTTTATGTGTTAAGTTGAATCGTGTCATGTTGTGTTTAAATTCAAATTAAATCACATTAGTTATATGATTCTTAGACTTAACACATATTTTTCTTCCCTATCATCAATGTAGTACTTGATCAAATATTTTAATTAAGTCACACATGTACCAATTTAATCATGGAGCATTGAGAAATCAATCACATGGAAATTAAATTCAGAACATACATGTACATCTACCAAATGTATTAACTTTAATCAAAATACCCATTGTTTTTAGACATTAAAGATAACACGTTTGAGACAAAGAAGCATGTATATATATGTGTGTGTGTGTGTGTGTGTGTGTGTGTGTGTGTGTGTGGATCAATATACAAAGGTAGGTCACTACACATCCAAAATGTGACCTACCCTACATCATAAGATCATCTCCTATCCCTAGGGCTGGTGGTTGGAGAGTGACGACTAGATGCTCCCTCCTGATCCAGCCGTGCGGGTGGACCCATAGGGGTATACCGTGATATAGATCGTGAATGGCTCCGAGAGGAACTCCTACGATCCCTATCTATAAGGATCGCGCGATACGAGGTAGCCTCGGCCTGAGCTACTGCTAGATCACGCTGTGCCCGCTGAAGGTCCTCTGATAGAGCTCGCTCTCTCTCCCTCCATATCTTTACTTGTACCCGAAATGGGGAAAACAAATCATCATGCCGACCCGCGTTCCCTTGAGGTCTATAAGCAACCTGTGAGGAACTAGGGATCTGCGTCGTCGTGGAGATATCTGTCACTGCTTGCTGGATCAGAGAACGCCACTCCTGCACATTAGCTGTAGCAGTAGAACAGAACATGTATTAGTACCATTTTATATCATCAAAACATCAATCAATCAATTTAAACCTATTATACCTGGATCTCCCTCACGCCAGTAGGGATCGTGATATGGTAGCATCTGTGACTGGGAACTACTAGGCTCCCCACGCTCAAATAATCTGTGCACGATGGGTGTAGGCTGGCCCGTACTAGAAACAGGTCTCCGTATCGCCTCATGTTCCCCCTTTTGGGGAATAAGAGGAGGATCCAGGGCTATGGTATCATCTCCTGAATGGTGGGGAGCGGCATCTGACCCCTCCTCATCATCTCTATCCTCATCCTCATACTCGTCCGCATCCTCACCTGCATCCTCGTTCTCCTCATCTCTATCTGTGTCATCATCCTCCTCCTCCTCGGCACTAGGCTGATCCCCTGTGGGTGGATCAGGATCTCCTGCCTCCTCATGACCCTCTCCCTCCTCTGGCTCCTCCGACCTGGATCCCTGATCCTCATCTCGGTCTCCATGTCTCCATGGGTCTGGATGGCCTGTCGGGTGATCTGGTGGAAAGATAGGCCCTGGGTATGATCTCATAAACCATGAGAGATACCTACGCTGTGCCCCGGGATCTGCAGCATAATCAGTGACCACATCCTGGTCGGACCCCTCTATATCTGTGATCTCGATATCATCTATCATAGGTCTCGCTACTGCTCTGGGTCTGGGAAGGACTCGTGAGTGTCGAGTGTAGATGGGCACATCGGCTGGAACACACTACTCTAGCCCAAACTGCCTCCGTACTCGGTCAAAGTAGAATGGGACTATGATGTGTGGATATCGCCCTCTCAGTAGGCGGTTCCTCTGTAAGCATGCTAACTGTCTCTCCATCCCATCCCATCTGTGCATCCGCAGATATGGTCTCCACACAGTCACCTCAGCTGTCAATCTATCAAATGTCACTCTCCAATACAATAGATCTCCAAATCTCCACTCGCTGGTAAGTGGATAAGCAAATACCCTAGGTCGCTCGCTAGCCGCACTCATCGGATAGTCGATAGGCCTGGTGCATGTAAAGTGCTCAAATATCCACACCTGCAGAAGTGTGCATGTCATCAAGCTGCAACCCTGTCCGAAAACATACTCCTCGAGGTCGTGATAGAGATGTGCAAGCATACTCCGACCCCAGGCGTATACTCTCCTATGTCTCTCCATAGCCCTGATGCACCATGTGAGACCCCCATGCATGTGTGTACCTCGCCCATTAGGGCAGACAGCTAGTGCAATGATGGCTATCATAAGACGTCTCATGAGGGGCACCTCTCCTGTAGGATGTAAGAGCCAGCTGACCATGATACGACCTCTCGTCTCACTCGGCATGACTCTCCCTATGCAATATACCTGCTCCCTCTGATGATCCTCTACTGACCGATCGGTCGCATATGTCATGGTAGCTCCTCTGATCGGTAGGCGAAGAATGCGGTACACATCCTCAAGTGTCATCGTCATCTCCCCTACTGGAAGCTGGAACGTGCATGTGTCAGGATCCCATCACTCCATGAGTGTCATCAGCATCACGGGATGAAATCAAATGGCCGGCATAAGAATCATAGACCACAAATCTACTATAGACAATGTATCTCTCTCTGCTTGAGTAAGCCGGGGAATCTGATCTCACAAACTGCGAAGAATCTACCCCGCCGTATGCTCTCTCATGTATGGGAGACCCTGCAACACAAAAACATAACTATAATTAGTACTCAATCATCAAAATCATTCATGCAAACTGTCGAACATCGTATGCTAACCCTGACATCTCTCGCCAAGTCCTAATTGGGACCATGGCGCCCTGTCAGGGACCATGGCGCCCCACAGGGACCATGGCGCCCTGAAGGGACCATGGCGCCTTGAAGGGACCATGGCGCCCTGAAGGGACCATGGCGCCCCACAGGGACCATGGCGCCCTGGGTGGGGCCCAGGGTCAGATTCTAGGGCCCGCAAACGATCACAGAAAGTCAAATGCAAAAAATCAAAAGTCAACGTTCAGTCAACTCACCTCGTCCAGTGGCTCGTCATCGATCACGGCCTGTTGCAGGATCTCAATCCTCGTGGGACGCTCCGATCGTCGTGAAGGCATGATGATGGCTATGTGGGCTCCGCTGCAATAAACAATACTCAGAATCAGCAAAGTGACAAATGCAATAGTCACTTTCAAGGTATATACTTTCATTCCTTTACCTTTACTTTCAAAACCCTAATTTTCCTCTATCACTCATTTCATCATAACTTGAGTTTGGGAGATGCGATTTTCGAACCGTTTGTTGCGTAGGAATCGTATTTTCATTCCCCTACTCTCGGGATGTTCCAAAAAGTGCTCTGATGAAGCCTTTTCAGTGAACATCCCTCATCAATACTCTCTTACACAATTTGTCGTAAGTAAACATGCTACCCTGTTTCACCTCCCTAATAAGCAAGTCGAAATAGGGGGGGCATATAGCTACTCACAAATTTCATCACTTTCCTTAGTAAGCATTAGGTGATTTTGTGATCTAACGTGTGTTTTGTAGGGTGCGGTTCCTAACTGTGTACTGCAAATACCACTGGGGGCTTCGTTCGACGAACTTATGGATATATCATTTTTCAAATAATGTTTACTTTCCTATACTTTAGCTTGCATATGCACATAGTACTCATATGACTGCTAAAGTGGGGGCTAAATGTAGCGTCGTAAATTGTACGCACTTGCTAGGGTGGTACAATTTCACACCTAGTTTAGCACCCGCCTTGGTGCATTTTACATTTTGCATTGCATTTCTCCTTTAGCACTTAATTAATCAAATTAATTAGGTCTAAGGTCCTATTTCATCATCTTTCACATCATAAAGTCGGGCCCTTTCATTAAAGTGTGCCCCTTTTCATTTTATTCCTCCAATACATCATCTAATCAAAAACCCTAATTAAGTCCTATTTTGAACTTGGGGGCTTGATTTCGGGGGTCAAAACATCTCAAAATCACCTGTAACTTTGGGATTCTCTCTAAAATCATCATATCTGACGGCCCTGAAAATTTGGTGAAAAGTTGTTGGGACCATGGCGCCCGGAGTGCACACGGTCTCGGACATTTTTCCCGAAATTTTAGGAGCACGATCCAATCATAAAATAAAGCTTAACCCCAAGAAACTGGCGGGATATTCAATCTCTAGGTCGGCCAAAAGATGAAATTACAACCTAGGGTTTCATACATAAGAGATGTCTTTCTTCATTTGAAAGGGATCGAGATTTTGTTTTCAGGAACCTCATATGCAACGAAAGAGCAGATCTTTGAAGACTTCAACAACATTCAACATCCCTCTATCAAGCATTTATCAATTCCATTCATCCATTTAGGGTTTGGAAGACATTGAAGAACAATAGGAGATTACTGACTGAAGATTGGCTTGTACCCCTCCCTGGGGGGTTGGGTATGATTTCATGTTGTTTTCATGTCTTTGCATAAGCTTCAATAGATCATTTATTCATGCTTTAGATCACTTTGCATCTTGATTTAGAGCATTTACATTATCATTTACAAGCAATTAGGGTTTACTTTCTAGGTTGCTCTAGTTTGCTTACTTGCATTTTAGATCTTGCACACACACAAGGTCTGCACACACATTACTTTTACAATACAACTTGGCTATTCGTGGAGGTGGAAATCACCGAAGCAGAGGTTTGACTAAGGCAAAACCCTATATAGCCGCCCAAACACCCTTTTCAGATATAAGTGTAGGTTTCGGGACTCGGACGACGCCGCAGGTTACAGATCCGGGAAAAGCAGGTCGAGACAACACTCCACACCAAATTGCAGAGCAAAAGACCAGGACAGGGGCGTGGGGCGCCCTGGTCCTGCCAGGACAGGGGCGTGGGGCGCCCTGGTCCTGCCAGGACAGGGGCGCTGGGCGCCCTGGTCCCTGGGACAGAGGCGCTGGGCGCCCTGGTCCTCCTGACAGATAGCATTTCCGACAGCTTTCCAGAGTGCAAAACAACAGTTTCAGGTGCAGTTTCCGGGACAGAATCAGGACAGTGGCGCCCGCGCCCCCGTCCCGAACATTTTCAGTCAAATTTTGACTCTGGGTACGCATCTGCATTCTTGTCTTGTCCTTGTGTTTGCAGCTTTCCCTTGTTTAAGTTCAATTCTGCAATCTTGTTATTAGTTCATACTTGCATTTTAGGGTTAGGAATTGAACTTGCATAATCTTACCTTTCAATTACAACAAAGGAATAGAAATCCTAATAGGTAGCCCGTGGCTCTCTCTTTCACAAAAATAAGTAGCCAATTGTGTGATACCTCTAGGCTCTTTCGTATTCCGTAATGTGTGTCAAAAGGTAGGATTAGGGCATGTTAACCTAGTCTCGCTTTTTCCCCCACACAATCACCATAGAAGAAGAAACTATCCAATTTTTCTGCTATATTATTGAAACCTAGCCTTCTATTATTCTATGTAAAATTCCCATTTTTTAAGTTCTATTTCCATTAGATTGTTTATGGAGACCCAATCTTCAAACTCCTTTTGAGTTTGTCCCGGTCTAGATATTCCTCCCTTTTTGTCTTGTCTATAAAGGGTGGCATCAAAATCTCTTCCCATTAATATTTTCTCTTCGGAAAAAGATCTTATGAAGAGATCTAGATCATGCCACAGGGCTCTTTTGCTCAGACATGAAATTGGACCATAAATGTTTACTAATATGAGCTAAAGATCCATTATTAAAAAAATTAGTTTGCCCCCTAACCAATTTCTGCCACTAGCAATAGGTTCAAAGTAAACTACTGCAGCGTTCTAACATATAGCTAGGCCTCCAAAAGCCCCTACTGCATGAACCGTGCTTACTTTCTAATGCTTAAAGCTACTAAATACTTTCTCTACTTCTTCTTGGTTTTGTTTGGTTTCTTGCAACATCACTATGTATGCCTTGGTGAAGCCAATTCTTTGCTTGACCAACCACCTCTTGTTAGGGGCATTGAGGCCCTTAAAATTCTAGGATATGATCCTCATGGCTCCAGGGGAAGGGGAGTCCCCTTCCCTGATTCAAGAAGTGAGGTGATCTTTATTTGGCATACTACCTCTCCATCCTTTTTCCTTAGTTCTGCTAGTGATTTCCTTCCTGGTCCCTTTGTGTTAGATTCATTACCACAGTCTGGTTCCAATTTATTTGATGGGATTTGATTGATCTTGAATCTTTCAGGTTCCTTGGGATCACCTTCCTCACTGTCGCTATCCGAGTTATGGTTTTCTTCTGAAGCTTCCAACTTGATGATTTTTTGAATAAGCTCCCATTTTTCCTTATGTGATTCTTCATCCATAAAGTTCGTGGGAGTGAAGATCCCCAAGAATTCACATATAGCTTCCAACTCTTTATTAGGCTCGGTTTCTTCCTCCTTTCTTGGCAAGTTAAGATGGTTTTGAAGAAACTCTTCTTGATCGTTTTTTACTACAAAAATTTCCATTATTCTTTCTAAAGCCTTAATTTGTTTGTTAATTTCTTTTCATTATGATTTCAATGTTTGTCACTATCTTCAATAATTCTTCATGATTGCCTAATGGAAATTGGACCATCATACTTTTATCAATATCCATGCCCCGATTATCCCTCCCCTTTTCTATACTTTATATTTCTTCTGACTATAAAGGATAAATCTCATCTTGTTTCTTATTTATCAAATCCCTTATTGAATTTGGATTCTTGCTTTTGTCTACCCCCTTAATTTTTTTCCAAAAGAACTACTTCCGCCTCGTAAGATATAGTCTATGGCCTTACCCGATCCTTTGGACCTTTGGAACAACTAGTAATGAATCCCTTGCTTAATATGCATCTACCTCTAATGATATCTACTTCAATTTTTTGAAACCACTTTCCTTTTTCAGTGAGAATCTCTATATTGCCTAAACATTTATATTTTGTATCTATCTCTACCAAAATTTTGACTGCTCTAATTTACCAAAGAAGTCTTCTTCAAACCCTACAAATCTTCCCAGTGATGCCCCAATTTTCTCAAGAATTTCTTCACTCCAATATTGATATGGAAGATTTTTCAATCTTACCCAATGAGGAAGGGATTTAGGTTTATGCAAACTAGGGTTAAAATTTGGTTCCCAGTCTATTTTATAAAAGCTAAAGCCTTCAAAGAAAAACGGTTCTCCATGCATAATTTTTTCTTTAATTTTTTGATCAATGCAGTCTAGAAGAAAATAGTTATCAGAGAGAGATTTTGCACATACCTGTCCCTCGAATGCCTCTTCGAACTAGTCCTTGATGTTCTAGATTGGAGAATTTTTGCCCATCCATTTTCCTATCAGACCACAGTCCTTGAGATGGTCTCATCTCGGCTTCAGGTAGCTAGACACAATTGATACTAACTTACTTCTCCTGTCTGGAGGGGAATAGGGCTTATTAAATGTCAGGTTGGCTCTTGGTATCCTGTAATTCTTCCTCTGCTGGAAGCGGGTCTCTCCAAACCTTCCCCATTGATTGTTTTTTATATTGGATCAGGTGAAGATTCCGCATCCTCTCATGCCTTGGCTTCCCATTCCAAGAATTGGGATGTTGGAAATTTGTCCATGCTTGTCTTCTTCTTCCCAAAGGAATTGCTTTTGCTCCCATGGCGACACTATTATGCTGTCGACTATTTGTCCCCTCTACTCTCACTCCTCTCCTTTCGACTTCAATCTTCTTTTTTTCACTCCAATATCTTTGCTCCATTTCTTCCCTTCAAAATAATTCTCCTATTATTTATTTATTTATTAAATTTAGTATTTGTTATTTATTATTTTAAATTTCTATTAATATTTAAATTTTAATATATATTTATTCCAAAATCATAAGAAATGTTATTTAATTGTGTATATTATTAAAATTAGTGTTTCTTTTTTTTTCTAAATCAAATAATAATATTTAATGATTAGAAATTTGTAATTGTTATATATTTAATTATGTATACTTATATTTATATTTTTTTTTACTTTTATTATTTTTCTTTTATAATTTTTTTCTCTTTTCAAGTTAGAGGCAAAATCTTATTCTAACATACTCAATACTCATTTGAGCAGAAGGAGGAAAGTCATTCACATCCATAGTTTGGTTTAAGTGTTGACCCAACCTGTTCATGATTTTTATCTTGGTTTAAATAGTTTTGCACAGTTAAATTTATTTCTTCACTACATGTTTATATATATATATATATATATATATATATATATATATATATATATATATATATATATATATATATCACTTCCTATCTCTCTCTCTATATAAATTTCTCTCCCATCTCTATTTATCCCTCTCTCCTCTCTATCTTTATTCATCCCTCTCCCTCTGTTTGTATCCCTCTCCATCTTCATTTCCACCTCCATCACCACCTTGATCTCTATCTCTATCTCCTTACCCCTCTCTCACACACTCTTCCCCCTCTATCTCTTCCTCCTTCTATCCCTCTCTCTCTCTCTCCATCTCCCCATATTAAAAACATTATATGAACCTATTGGTAATGGAGCATGATTATCTTCTTGATTCAAAGATTTTGTTTTAGTTATCTTTGGATCCATGTAAGTAGATGCATATTTGGTTTGAAGCTATCTCTATCGCGTCAAAATGGTCAGTCAAGATTAGTAAGATTAGAAACCATTACAAATAAAACCATCTTAGATGCAATATCAAGAAAGTGTGAAAAAACATAAATGAGAAACATGCACATAAAGAAAGTCTTCAATCATGATGCTCCCTACGTCTTTTCGATCTTCCTTGTCCTCCTCATCTCCATGAACCACATTGCTTTGAGGTTGTCAAATGAAGAGTGGGAAATTGAGTAGGGTTAAGTGTGGAATGCTTTCAACTAGCATAAAAACATGGATGATGGATGTAGATATGATAGATTAAAATGGGCATTATGATTGTGCTATGATAAGAAGTGGATAAAAAGCCAACAAGAGGATGCATAAAAGTACATCCTTTGATATGAGATAAGGGCTTCAATTTATAGAGTTGGAGGCTTGAAAACCGATGGTCAAGATTGAATATTGATCAAGGGCTAAGATTGAAAGGGAATGTGGTCCCAGGGTTGAAGGATTAGCCTTGTGACAAGTGTCGCAAGGAGAAGTGGGTGCAAGGGTAAGTGTGCTCACACATGTGTGAGCAAAATCTTGGGAATTCCAAGAGGTGACAAGTGGAAACACTTGTGGAAAGGTGTAAGGGCTAGTGGAAGAGAGTTTATGACACATGGGCCAAAAGGGGAAAGAGTAGAGTGGCTCTATGGGGAAAATAATCCTCACACGTGTGTAAGAATCCCTTGGTCAAAGGTGATGCGGACATGTGAAGTGACTTGTGAGTCACGTGTGGGTTTGGGTAGATGTGTAGTATTTTTAATTTGAATAAATACTAACATTGGTTAGAATTTGGATTAATTAGGATAAAGAGGGGACTAGATGATAGGTTTGTAGGAATCACTAAGTTAGCCTAATTAATTATGAATTAATTTATCTAATTAGGATTAGGGACAAAAATGGAATATTTCATAAAGGTGAATTTGATTTATTGAAATAAATCAATATTTGGAAGAAGTGGAAATGGGATATTAATTAAATATAATTTAATTAATTTAAAGGTTATAGTAGGATAATATGATTAATTAAATTAACCATGAGATAAAGACATAATTAATTAAATATTAATTTAGTCGATTTTATGTGTCTACATTTGCCCCTCTTTGATATAGCATCATGAAGTGATGTTATGTCAAAGAAGAATAAAATCTAGTGGATAGAAAAGGATAGGGACTAGTAGCATGATGCCCCAGTCCCTGGTGAGTTGAGGAAGGATGACGAGGAAGTCATGGTATACCCCCTCAAGAGGACATGTGGGTTAAGAACACGGGTGTGCTCTTGAAATGGATCAGAATAGAGAATGAAAGGGAAAAGGGAGGGATAAGAAAGGTGAATAAACTGAAGCCTTAGGTGAAAAGGGATATGGAATGAAAGAGGATGCAATGGGTTGAATGGAAAGTGATGAAAAGGATGGGATTGTTGTTATGCATTATACAGAGAGCAATCCTAGTTTTGATTTTGCAAAGGATTATCAACATTATTGATTATAGGAATCAGAATGTAATGAGTATTTGACGTGTGGACTAGACTCGCAAATAATATGTTATCTCAATGTACACAAGTTCGTAAACACTCATGACGGTGTAAATGCGAGACTTGATGGATCGTACAAGAGAAACCGCAAACATGCCATGGCACAAAAACTATGCCCCAATGTACACCAACCCAAACATACCAAGATATAAAATGATCAAGGCAGTCATGAAGAGGTATAGTCCTAGGACACAAAATAAAATCAAAGCGAAAAGATCATTCAAGAAAATGACCCATGTGGTCAAAAAACATCTCTTGACAAGAGTAGAACATGGATTTGGATAAGCTGACAGTCATGTGAAGGATCCATCCCGATGGGCACTGATGATAAGATAAATAGATGATAGGAAATAGATTAAGCTAACTGAGAGAGATGTTAGTCAAGAAGATCTTTGCTTGGATTTGGTTAACATATTGTGGATAGGTATTTGGATTATGTGCGAGTCTAGGTAAGCTCAGATGGATGGGAAAAAGCTGAAATTGATGGGAAAGCTTAGTTTGATGGGAATACCTATATTCACAATAGTGGATTAGGTCATCATCTCATATGGAAGGAGGTGGTGATAGGATGAAAGTGAATGGTGAGAGAAAAAGGAGAATGATAAGCCAATGTGTACCCTTAGATCATGCAGGAGATACTATGCAAATGCAATGTTGTGATGTCTTTGAGTGATGTTGTGCAATTGATCAAGATAGTGGTGGTGCAATCCAGAGCAATTAGTTGAATTGCCCCAGTTTTAGTCAAAGCGTGACAGTTGATGTCGGTTGGTTGCTCGGACAAGATAAAGTCTTAGTAATTGAGTCAAAGTGACTTGTTGACACTTAGATAATTGATGTAATTGTCCGATAAAGTCAAGGTATCTGAGTTAAATTACCTAATAAGACTTAGACAATTGATGTAATTATCTGTTTGCATTGTGTTTGATTGGTTGACCAATTGAAAGTTGGGTTTAAAAGACAAACATGATAACTTGTGGTTGCGTACATGATGACCTAGATGACAGAGGTTACATAGCTTGATCGAGGAGATGGATAATGATGTAGGTTATGCGATGAAGATGACCTGGATAGGGAAGGTGAGGAAGGGGGGGTGTTAGCTATGCATGACTGATATGCAATGACATGGTTTGATGGATGGATGAAATGCAATGGTAGGATATGTTCTAAATATTTTGACTTAGATATTGGAAGCCAAGGTTGAGTGTTACACCTATTACAAACATGGAATATTCCCCTCC
Organism: Cryptomeria japonica; assembly: GCF_030272615.1. NCBI lineage: Eukaryota > Viridiplantae > Streptophyta > Pinopsida > Cupressales > Cupressaceae > Cryptomeria > Cryptomeria japonica. The sequence goes on from NC_081410.1 coordinate 49,915,073, forward strand.
ATTCTGGTTCACATATTGATGGTCGAGGTATATGATGTAGTTAATAAGACATAGTGATCCATGACTTTGTATTTTTGCATAGGATCTTATAGCTTAGTGAACTTCCCACATAGACACCATTAGTATTTGCCCCAAAACTTCATTGGAACAATCCGCAAATAGAAAACAAAGAAAAGATACCATGAACCATCCTGGCCGCTCTAATCACTTGTGGATATCCTTGATCACATAGGAACATGATGTAAATTAGTAAAAGACAAAAGAACTATCAAAAGTTGAACAAGAAAAAAGTCATATTTCCAAAAGATGTGTCATCATGTCTTGTTGTAAGGAAGGATGCATCCTTGTTAAGACAATTGCTTGATGTTTAGCCTAGGCATTTGACCATTAGCAGACTAATTGATAGTTTGCCTTGTTTGAGTATCTGATTTGTAGGCAATATTTATTTTTGCATCTGATTGAATGTTTGTGTGAACAAGAATCAGTTTATTGCAAAGTTTTTTGTTTGGTTTTTGTGATGTTTTTGGATTTTCTAGTTTTTCTCAATGTTTTTTATGTTTTGTTGAGTTTTTACAAATGTTTTTGGTTTATGTACAATACTTTTCGAATATTTTGGGTCTTTTTGAGATTTTACGAATGTTTTCGGAGTATTTCGGGATATTTTTTAAATGTGTAACTCGGTGAATCACCAGTAGCGAGAATCCACTCCCATCATTAGGTTAAAAAGGTTGCCTCCAGTATACAAACCTGTTATGATGTGATGATAAACATAAATGCACTTAGAGACAATGAAATTTTTGACATGAAATTCTACTATGCAATATGCAAGATGAAATATGCATCTTCTTATTTGAACAAGGATGATTGTTTGAGGTTATTACCTTGTAATACACTGATCATTTTGATTTAAAACTTTTCAGAGATAGGAGTTCAATCCATTCTCAAGAATTTTCAGACAACCCACCTTAACACGCTAAGTGACTAGGATTTGTGAATGGAGATGCAGAAAATTTCCCCATCAATTCTCGAGACTTTTGATCTTCTTTTTCCTATGTGTGTACAATTGAATTTATTCCGACCCTTGTAACCATTAGAGACCCTTAGAATCCTATATGACTAGCTACGTAAATTATTTCGACTTCAAAAGCATCCTGGATAGAGCCTCGCTACCAGTCAGACGTTTATAGCTTTGACGAGGTTATTCACTATAATTTCTCAAATATTTCTCCATTGCCAGTAGGCGTCCATAGCCCTGATGGAGTTACCCGCATGTTCCCATAGCCAAGCTTTTATTGCACTTTCTTGCATGATATTTCAATTATATGTCTTTGCTCTTTTGCCTTGATATTTTGATATGTAATTATGCATATCTCTTTTTCTTTTATATTCTTGCATGGGCTTGTAAGTAATAAAACCTACATGGGTATGACAATTACAACAATGTTGAAGAAGAACTTTGGTTTTTTCACTAGCCATATGATCAACTACGTATCTACAATGACTTAGAGCAAACGATTAATGTGTAAGATATAGCAATTGATAGATCTTTGGGCAATAAGGCTCAATAGTAAAAATTCTACCCAACCATAGATAAATCTCAATCACAAGGTGACGTTGAAGATGGATGACCTAAGACTTTAAAAAACTTCATGTACAAGTATCTAAGAAATGAGACAACCTTCTCTTCACTTGAGTGCATACAAATAATTAACTAAGAAAATCTCCTTGCTTATTGATGTAACTATATGCTAATGCAGAGACTATATACTATGAAGATTGTAAGTACGATGCGCTTGAAAAGAAACTAAATGCAATGCAGTGCTTTTTAAGAAAATGGAATGCAAATGCAATTTAATCTAACCATAATCAATGGGTTTTATGAATCCCACATCCTACAACTTATGTAACTCTACTTTTAAAGCAATATGTGGATTCGTCTTTTTGAGTTTTTGTTTGTATGGCTTGATTCCTGGTAACAATGGTGTGTGATGTAACATTAACTCTGGATCCATCCCTAGTATATCAACATATAACTCAGCCAAGTGTATATTATGCACAACTTCAGCTTCTTTTGTGTTTACTTCTTCTGTCTTTTCCACCAATGATGCAAAACTTTATTGTGAGATACGAAGATCTTTTAGTTCGCTTTTACCAATGTTTTCAATCTTACCAGGGTCTTGTGAAGTAGAGGAGATTGCTTCTCCAAAGTATGTTGTATTGTCAAGGTCCTTGATACCCAGGAACTCTACTATAACTTCATCATTTTCAAACCAATCCAGATGCAGTGGTTCTTCTTGCCCCCAGTCTATAAGACAAAGATTTGTATCATCATAATATCGTGGTGCTTCTAACATCATGCATACACGGTTACCATAGTCATCTCTCCACAAATTTAGGTCTTTTTGCTTATCCTCATCTGTGAGACCATCATTTTTGTCTCCTATGCTAACATTGACTGTAGCAACTACTACATCTCCTACGTTGATAGCATTGATGGTATAGTCATATGAGACCTTTGTATAGTTGGCAGTATTGTTTTGTGTTCCTAAGGTTGATATCTTTCCCTTATCATGTTTGACAAGTGGGTCTTTAAAGATGGTGTGATTTATGTTTGTCAATCCCTTGTTTTTTGTCCACTGTGATGTTTTCTTGGTCTATCAGATCTTGATGTCCCCTTGGTCTGTCAAATTTTGGCGTTATGAAATTGCGTGGAAATGGAGGCATGACAATGCTCTTATCAAATGGATATGGATAGATGTCCTTGAGAGCATATCTCTTTTATGGCCTCCTCAAGTTCAATTGTTGAGCGAGGTCTTGTACTTGTTGTCTCAAAAGATCCATTTATGTGGGAGGAGGCGGCGCATACATGTGGTCCCTTCGTTGATATTGGTCATCATTGTTATGGTAGGTATCCCTCATCCTTCTCTCATTTTGAGTTTTATCTTGATGATGACTATTTTGGGTGTGTTCTAGTGCTTTCTGAAGTTGTGATGTGTCAAAGTCTAAAGGGAGTTTAGCACCTTCTTGAGAAAGTCTTAAGAAATGAGTGTTAGTGTTTCCCATGAGAACCTCATCAAAGATTTTGTTAAATCTGGAGTCTTGTGTGGCTCATTCAATTTCCTCTTGTGTGGGAGCATCTAGGTCTTCCCCCCCCCCCCCCTTAAAATTCTCCATGATGAAAGGGGTTGAGATCTTCTTCATTATCCAATTCATGAAGTATTTGTGGTTGCTTGTGTCTCTGACTCTAAGATCTTGTTGTGGCCATGTTGAATTTTGTGTTTTGGAAATGAGATGAATGAAAAAGTGGATGGGTGATCCCTTCTTATAAATCCAATATTTTATGATGACAATAATGAGTTGAAATATTTTGTGGATGTTTGATCTCCTACACTAAAGGTTGGATATCAACAAAGTCCTTTTTGAGATTGCTTGTTTCGTTTGCAACAATTTTGAGATGAGGTGTAGCAAGGTTTATGTTTATAAATCACATGCTACCTAGCTATGAGAGGATGCACTCACGAACTAGTTTTAACCTATCTATTATGCTTAGTAATTCCCCTTATGATGATTGATCCTAGATTTAGAGACACACTAGAAAGTATTTGTGTTAGTGTGATGAGGTGTAGAAATGTTTGTTTTGTTATAAACACAAGCTACCTAGCTGTGAGAAGATGCACTCATGAACTAGTTTTAACCTATCTATGATGCTTAGTAATGCCCCTTAGGATGATTGATCGTAGATGTAGAGACACACTAGAGAGTATTTGTTGTTGTGATTAGCAATATTCAAAATAACTAAGGACGAGACCTCTTTGTGTTGAGAGTTGAATGGATTTTTGATGTTTTGGAATGGTGACCTTTGAAATGAGTGTAAAGCTTAGAATTTCTACTAGGTGATCATGAATTGTGGAATGTAAGATGGTGGAATGAGATTTTGAAACAAGGTGAGTTGATGAATGACTACCCTAGATGGGGAAATGACTCAATAGGTGATTTCTTATTGAGGTAAATATGACAAGTTGATTTTACCACTTCTATTGATATCTTGGGACAAAGCAGATCTTTGTTGAAAGGCACGAGCTTTCAAAGACTCTTCATCAAACTCATTTCCATGACCATGTAGATAATCACAAAAATGGTGAATAAATTTTCTATGTTTCAACAAGAGTTTGTGGTTTATGTAGAGAAATATTCTCTTCTTTAAGATCGCTTTTTGACTAGGTTTCTTCTTTTAGAATTTGTGGTGACTAGACTTCTTGAAGCAGTCACCGGTGAGGAGGGACCTCGGGGAGATCAGTCCAAACCGGTCAACAAGAGTTAACACAATAGAAACATGCAGATATGATGGAGGCAATGCATAACAGGTAATTTTTTTTATTGTAAGATAGATAATTACATCCAACCGGTAGCAATCGGGTTACAACATATCGGCACACATGCTTGGTAGAATAGGGCACACCGGGACCTTGAATCGAAAGGTCTATCTTCTAGGAATAGTCTATCTATCTGATATTTCTTTAATCTCTGAGTCCCTTTTTTTACATTCTAAAGCATGATTACAACTATATATATCAATCTAAAGGATCAGGTCAGTCCAAAAGGATCAAAACCCTAACGTGCAGAAATGAATGAGGTCGGCCTCCAAAAAATCCAAAGGATGAAATGCAAAAGGTCGGCCACACGCTAAGCAACATCAAGATCAACATCCAAGGCTCCACAAGCATTAGAATAGGTTCCGATAGATCATCAAAATAGGTCTCAAGCAACTGGTAATCGAAGGAAACTAGTAACAAGAAACTGTCAAGGAAACCGATAGCGATATCCTATCGGAAAGTGATCCAAATGAGATGCGGTAAGAAAGCAAGTAGGGTGATCAAGTCTTCAAGAAGAATCTAACTTCATAGGAAACCGGTGTTCCAAAACTGGGACACACAGAAAGGAAAATTGAAATTGCAAACAGAAAACAAACTGAAAAAAGAAAATGTTTTTGGTTGATGCAAGATTGTTGTGAACCGGGGATGCTCCTGCATCACTTCTTAAGGGATTTGATAATATGACGTATTTGCAAAATTTGATGTGATTTGTTTTTATCAGTTTTTGGGGTGTAACTTGTTTCAAATGTTTGATTTATTTGACAATAAAACACGTCAAGCACACAAGCACATATTCTTGCCCTTTCAAAAATGGCACAAAAGGTGTGGGTCCAAATAGACCCAATCATGAACTTTTTGACCCAAATATTGTGTGTATGTTCATAGGCCTAAAGTCAGCCCAAATTTCCACTAGTATGAAACAAGACAAAGACAAATTAAACACTTTTTATCGCTAAGGAAATGGCTAGTTACAATATTTTCAGCCCACAACTTGATATTTCTTTGACTTTGGTACTACATACCTCATGTATCCCATTGTGGTAGGTAAGAATGTGATATAATAAGTCTTGCGCGAGCATAAAAAATAGGTGGTCCCTATGATGAGGGAGTCAACACTTTCATCAAGCTACAAGTAGCTTTTCAAAAATCCTTGTTTCTACTCAAGGAAATATGTATGGTGAGTATCTTAGGAGCAAAACCTTCTATGCTCTTGCACTGAACTTTTCACAACTATCCTTAATCAATAGAACGGGTGGGCTTATAAAATAAGAGGTTTCTAGTAATGTTCAATGTCTTTAGATGTAAGTTCATTTTGCAGTGACTCACTTAAGAGTCTAGTAACTCACGGTGGGGCCCATATGTCCTTTCAACAAGTTACACTGTAGGAACAGATACACCTAAGGCTACAACTTTATCTCTCACCTGATTTCTATAGCGGCTCAAAGGATTTACTGCTCAAGGTCGTCCCAAGGGTGATGTGTGCCTTGGAAGGCCTCTCTTAAAAATATAAAATTTAGAGTGTTACTAACACTTTTCTCTTGCACCTAAGACCACGAAATCCAAGGGAGAGGATAGTGTGTGTTAGAATTGGGACCACTCTACAAATTTGCACAAGCGTGCCAAACACAAAAGACACTTGTTCTTTTTGACCCATCATCGCAATGTGATCTATTTGCTACTTGGAGATGTTATTCCAACAACCATGATGTTCTTTTTAGCCAAGATAGCAAAATGAAGTGTTCTTTTTAAACTAAATTGTTGCACCAAATAAGACAATTTGAATGTTCATTTTTAACCAATATCGCAAAATGTATGTTTGTTTTAGCCAAATTGCAACAAAGTGACAATGTGAATGTTTGTTTTAACCAAGATAGCAAAGTGTTATTGTTGATTTTAGCCAAATTGCAACAAAGTGACAATGTGATTGTTCATTTTAACCAAGATAGCAAAGTGCGATTGTTCGTTTTAGACCAAATTGCAAATGTGAATGACTATCCTAGGATTGATCAATTTTCCCAATTAAAATGTGTTAAGAAAATGTTGCAAATTTGAATCTTTCAACACCTACAAAACAATTTGTTAGAAAGACGCTCCTTAATGCCCTGCATAATATGTAAGCCCAAAATTAAATTTATCACGTCAAAATGGTCAGTCAAGATTAGTAAGATTAGAAACCATTACAAATTAAACCATCTTAGATGCAATATCAAGAAAGTATGAAAAAACATAAATGAGAAACATGAACATAAAGAAAGACTTCACTCATGATTCTCCCTATTCCATTTCGGTATTCCTTGTCCTCCTCGTCTCCATGAACCACATTACTTTGAGGTTGTCAAATGAAGAGTGGGAGATTGAGTAGGGTTAAGTGTGCAATGCTTTCAACTAGCATAACAACATGGATGATGGATGTAGATATGATATATCAAAATGGGAATTATGATTGTGTTATGATAAGAAGTGGATAAAAAGCCAGCACGAGGATGCATAAAAAGTACATCCCTTGATATGAGATAAGGGCTTCAATTTATAGAGTTGGAGGCTTGAAAACCGGCGGTCAAGATTGAAGAGTGGTCAAGGGCTAAGATTGAAAAGGAATGTGGTCCCAGGGTTGAAGGCTTAGCCTTGTGACAAGTGTCACAAGGAGAAGTGGGTGCAAAGGTAAGTATGCTCACACATGTGTGAGCAAAACCTTGGAAAGTCCAAGAGGTGACAAGTGGAAACACTTGTGGAAAGGCATAAAGGCTAGTGGAAGAGAGTTTATGACACACAGGCCAAAAGGGGAAAGATTAGGATGGCTCTATGGGGAAGAGAATCCTCACATGTGTAGGAACCCCTTGGTCAAAGGTGATGTGGACATGTGAAGTGACTTGTGAGTCACATGTGGGTTTGGGTAGATGTGTAGTATTTTTAATTTGAATAAATACTAACATTGGTTAGGTTTTGGATTAATTAGGATAACGAGGGGATTAGATGATAGGTTTGTAGGAATCACTAAGTTAGCCTAATTCATTATGAATTAATTTAGCTAATTGGGATTAGGGGGAAAAATGGAATATTCCATAAAGGTGAGTTTGATTTATTGAAATAAATCAATATCTGGAAGAAGTGGAAAGGGGATATTAATTAAATATAATTTAATTAATTTAAAGGTAATGGTAGGCTAGCATGATTAATTAAATTAACCATAAGATAAATACATAATTAATTAAATATTAATTTAATCAATTTTATGTGTCTACACTATCACTTATCCATCAACACATTTATTGTACACACAACATCATTTGCTAAATGACCTATCAATTGGCATCATGTACTACACAAATGTATCAAAAAAATAGACCAAAATTTTCTCCAATTGGACTTCCATACCTCTTTAGTGTACCCATTGCACACCAAGGTGCAATTGCTAGTTATAATTGAATTATAAGTAATTGAATAACTAGAAAAGGGGATAGAGAAAAAATATATCGAGAAATTTCATGTGCAAGAGAAATAGGTTGTTCTATGCAAAAAGCCAATACAATGCTATATGACTAGAAGCAATAACTTTTGATTTTTTTAAATTTTCTTAAGTGTTGTTTAATAAGTTGGTCCATGATTGCCTAGAATCTAAAATCTCAAAGGTTTCATGAGTCCCTTGCAAGGTTTTTGTCCCTTTTTTCTATCATTTAAAAAAAAAAATCACTCACTAAATATTAGGTTCTTTACTTGTGGTGGGAGAAGTCATACTAGGTTGGTTTGAAATCAAGAACAATTCAGGTAATTGAGTTTAAAAATCTATGCATTCAAATCCTATTATTAAGAATTAAAGTATGCTAAAGGTTGAGGAGAGCATGGATACCTAGAAAACTTTTTATTGCCTTATATTCTTCACACTTTGCACATTGATATAAAAAAAATCATTGCACTCATGAATTGTGTGTTTTATAGTTCAAGTTGAAAAAAAATCTTATAGTGCAGCTACCTTCTCCTCGCTTGTAAATTGAAAGTAAAAAAATATATATGTTTGAGCTATTTCAATATTCTATTTTGAGATGTATTTTGAAAAAAAAAGAGAAAGAATGTTGAAAGTTTATTTGTGTGAGAAAGGTGTTGAGGAACATACCTTAGACATAAAACTCGAGATAAACCAAGTCACCAAATATGTAGAACCCAATCATTTGCAAATTAAATCTTAATTTTCTTGAAATAAGCTCATCTTAATTGAATTTTGATATAAAATAAGGTCTTTTATTAAGATCTTACTATTTTTCTCTCGATATGAAACATTACCTTAAACCAACTGCATGTAGTTCCATGCCCTTCTTTGCTAATTCCAGATATTATGAACATTGCATCTTGGTTTCACATTAGGATAAAATCAAATTGAAGTAATCTCAAATAGAAACTAGACTAAATTATTAGATAAAGGAAATAAGATAATGGGATAAAAGAAATTTAAAAGCTATAGAATAGATGATGTCCTTTTTTTTACTACCTTTATTTGTACCTAAAACTAATCCTATAATAAAATTGTTCAACAATAATAAGATAATTTAAAGATTTAATAGTTCATAATAAAATTGTTCGTATTATTTGTCCACATAAAATATAATTTATGAGCCAATTAGATTGAAATAAAATAATTTTTTGATAATATTTTTCTTAAAAATTTGCATCTATATTTTTCTAAGACAATAATCTTAAAATATAAATAAAATCTATAATTTGATTTGTTAATTTTATTTTATTTTATGCCAAGAGGCATTTTCTATAGCCATGACGTGATGGAATATTTTGTGTAAACAAAAAGAAATGCATAGTAGTTATAAACGTAGTGAAGTTGATTAGTTAGGTTGGTGTTTGAAAGAAACTTTTGATAATGTTGAATGGGGAAGGTATTCAAAGATTCAAAGTAGTTGAAGTAGTATTTGAGCATTGTAGGGGCCATCATAAAACAAATTGTATGACTCAAAAATTGCTACTCTAGGAAACTGTCTCCGGAATCATAGATTATGTTACAAGGCTACGTACAATGTTTGTTTCAATTACTACTATGAATTATAGTATTGTGGGAAATTTGGCGTTGACCTCTTAGCTATCTTGAGCATATAAGAACAATTGTGAGATCTTTGTCTATGCATATGTATTAAGTTCTTAGCGCTTTCTACAAATCTTTTTAGTGAAACATTATAATCCCTATCTTTCTTCATCATGCAAGTGCAAAAAATCCAAGCATGAAATCCAATTATTTGTATATATGTTTTTCTTGCATACCCTTTAGTGCATATAGACTTGCATGCCAACCTTCAGCGCATCCAAGCCAACAATAGGATTCAACAAGCACTTACCCAGATTGATCCTCTATATTATTATTTTATGTATTAATTGTTGCAACATTAGATTCGTTAGTGTTATAAGTACATAAAATTGAGAATTCCATTAAAAAGGAAATTTTTTTAATCAAAACCTCTAATCTAAAGTTGGCATATACATGGTTTTCTAGGCTTTTTTTGTTTGTAGCAATGCAACAAATTAAAAACCTTATAAAGAGGATGCTAATGACATTGAAAAGATCTCTATTTATTTGATGCTTGCCTAATTCAAATTTGTAGATTACTTTTGACATATATAAATAGGAAATTTTGGTTTTAAATATTATATAGTATTGTTGTTATGTATGCACTTGAAAAGAATATGGGTCTTGTCTCCATTACACCAATTCTGCATGATTAAACATTAAAAACAAAACTTTTAAATGAAAGTAAGATATACTTATGGTTAGTTTGCATTACAATCACATTGAATCTAATATTATATATTAGATATGTGGGTGCATTCGATTTACCATTTCATATTTGTATTCTTTGTTACTGACACCCTGCAATGTAGTTTTGGTTTTCCTTGATAGCTAATCTATTATTGTGTTGATCATATAGTGTCCCCCTATCACTAGAAAGATAAGGGGATGGTTCAAAATGAAGATAATAAAAATAATAATCACATTATAACTAATTGTTCTCAACTAGGTCAACAAACAATCATATATTATTATTCCATGCTTCTCCATGCTTCCAAGATGATTCACATGTATTAATTTTCTTTCAGATGTTGTTATATTTTAATTTATTAGATTTTTATAAAGCATTATAAGTTATGGAAGGCTAATAACATGAACAAGCTTAATTGTATGCAATTGTTAAAAATTCCTTTGTAGTGTTAATTTTCTTTTCAGTTGCACATTTTAGAATTGATGAGTAGAAGGAGTGTCTACTATAGACTAATTGAGTTTTAAACTTTACATGAAAGAAGAGACTTATCATGATGAACATAGGCTCGAGTGTATTGTCATAAAAAAACATAAAAAAAAAAGATTATTCATTGGAAAGTAGAGTTTTATAAGATTCAAATGCTAGGTTCTAGATATTATTACATTTGATTGCTTTCATGTATATCTTTTTTCTTGAAAAGGTTTTCAAACATTTCAAATAAACTCATTGAAATGTCTTAGTTAAATGGTTCAATTTCTTATTGGTTGATCAATGCCATATCTTCTTTTTTTCTTTAATCGTACTCCTTTGAGTTGTTTTTAAGGATCTATTGAATGCTCGAATCAAGCAAGTTGTCCAAGTTCTCATGGTCGACCAAGACAACTAGCTCTCGAGTCCACTACTGCATTTGTTCTTGTGTTTTTTTTAATCTTTATAAATATTTTTGTTTATACTTTATGTGCATTTTACTCATGAGTAGAGATTTTCAATCAACCCTAACCCTACCACAATGCTTTTGTTGAACATGAGATACCACTAAGAGAGGGGGGGTGAATCAGTGGTTTCCAAAAACTTAACTTTTTAATCCTAACTACAAGTATCGGTTAGAAACTCTAGCACTAAGAGGATATACCAGTGAGATAAGAAAGGAGATCAAAATGCAATCACACAAAGACACATCACATAACACTGGTTATACGAGGAAAACGTAATGTGGGAAAAACCTCGGTGAGAAATGTTACTGAAGTCTACTGCTACAATCCAACCTCACAATGTAATAACAATATTACAACGATTTAGGGCACCAACCCCTGCCGATTTATGGCACCAACCCAAAGGAGCACCAGCCCCTGCATCGAGCATCAACTCAATGATATACAATGAAATACAAACTTATTACAATGAATACACCTTGTTACAAATGAGTTTTGTAACACCTTCAATGAATACACTCCACTGGTTACTTTGTCTCACTGCTTCTTCTGCTACCAGTTCACTATTCACTCACTCTGACCCCTTACTGGTCAATCTCTGTCTTTCTTGATTTCTTCAGATCCTTACTCAACACTTTCTAACTCTATGATGTCTTCTTACCGGTTGAGACACTGCTCTATTTTCTACCAATTGCTCTACTCGTTCTTCTTCCTGATTCTCCTTCTGCTCACCCTTTCTCTCTTAGACTCTCTATTGTTGTCATGGCGTTTCTCCCTTGCCGGTTCACAGGTTTACACAACTATTGTACTCTCTTGCATCTCACTAGTTACTTTAACCTTACTAGTTAAACCTATGCTAAACCCTCTTACCGGTTATACCTTTTCTATTGGTTCTCCTTCAAATAATCAATTGCAACACTCTTCTCAGTCTGATCAACACTCTTTTCTCTCAAGCACACTTCTCTCTTACAACTGACATCATCATTTTTTATCTGCAATTTGTATATTTATACATGAACTTTCCCTCCTGACTGTAATACTTAAATATTTCCCACCTAGGGTTTCCTTTACTGACTTCAATCAGATCGGATCACATCAAATCTCATCTCGGAGATTAATATCCTGCAATAGGGCAACATTGCACCTCCATGTTTCTTTTTGTACACATTTACTATTTTTGGCAAGAACGACTCTGATTTTTGTCAATCACCATTAATGTTCTAGCAGTTTACTTCTCTAGGTCGACAAGAAGATCAAATGTCATGCATCGATCAACACACAAGATTCGTCCATCGATCTACATAAAGTCGCAAACTTTTGCAACTCACCCGTGATTTTCGTAGTCTTCATTTAATGTCGACCGACTCTGCAACTACCTCGTTGAAGCAAACTTCACCGACTACCATATGTTAGTCACCTAGAGTCCATGTGTCTTCATTGTCGGCATCCACCTCAGCACACTCCACTTCATTGGTTTAAACTTAGACACTAACTAAAAACATCCTACTGGTATCTACCTTATGCTACTGGTCTTTTTACCCTATTGGCCATGCAATAACCGATCAACCTTTGAACCATACAGTGCTCTGTTATGTTGGTGGGATCACATTCACCAAACTTGTCGATCCACAACAAATATCCAAGGTGAGTCACTATGTCCATTTCTTCTGCACTTTGTTACAATACTGGTAGCCTTGTTTACCGGTTGAGACTGCACCTGCCTACATATCGGTAGTCTGTAGTCATTCAACTGTCTCCAAGTGTCATACATTAATCTCCTCATGCATCCTAGTTGACATCAATGACAACACAATACCAACAATCTCCCCCTTTGGCATTTATGTTAACACACTGCATTGTCTTCAACCAGTTTATTTGATCTGATACCAATTTCTCCCCCTTTGACAACAATGACAAAGGGCCAGAGCATGTCTTCATCAAGTTCATTTTTGCATCTGGTTTATTCTCCCCCTTTGTGTTCTCAACCGGTTTCGTGGCCCCTATCAGGACAATCTCCCCCTGTGATATAGTAGGGTTACAAACAAGACAACTGTTCTTTTCAACCGATAGCCCAATTGTGATTTAAATTAAGTACAATTTGGGTTGACATTGAAAGAACCCACAAACACAACCCAAGGTTTCAAACCAACCGGTACTGTAGCATAGACACTTGATCTCCCCCTATGTCCAACATATATTCCAAGATACATGAGATATGACAATGAAATCCCCTTGAACCATAGATCTACATACACATTTAAGTGCATGAATTTGGTGACACCACACCTAATTACTGTCTCAGATACTCAAATGTGCTTACCAGTAAATGTTTGGTAAAGATATCAGCAACTTGTTCTCATGTGGGAACATATTCTACCTTTACTTCTTACTCCTCAACCTTTTCCATGAGAAAATGACATTTGATGGCAATATGCTTGGTCCTTGAGTGCATCACCAGATTCTTTGATATGTTAATTGCACTTGAATTGTCACACCAAATAGAAATAGGATCAGTCATCTCTACCTGAATATCCATGAGGATCTGCTTCATCCATAGCACTTGAGAACAACATGTAGCGACATCAATATATTCAGCTTCATCAGTTGATAAGGAGATTGAATCTTGCTTCTTGTTGTGCCATGAAACCAATCGCTTACATAGGAAGAATGCACCACCACTTGCACTCTTTCAGTCATCAATGCATCTTGTCCAATCAACATCAGTGCAGGCTTGTAAGGTGAATTCACCTTACTTAGGATACCACAGTCCATAATCAAGTGTTCCTTGTAAGTACCTAAATATTCTTGTGACTGCATTCATATGTGATAGGTTAGGTCCTTCTTGAAATCTTGCCACCATACACACTGATTGCACTATATTCGTTCTCGAATCAGTAAGATACAATAAACTACCAATTATGGATTTATACAATGTCTGGTCTACAACTGGTGACTCGTCATTTTTGCTCAACTTGCATCCGGTCACCATTGGGGTACTTACAAATTTGTTGCCTGTCATTTGGAATTTCTTCAACATATCTCTTGCATACTTGGTTTGAGTGATAAATATTCCCTTGTCATTTTGTGTAATCTGCAAACCAAGAAAATATGTCAGCTCTCCAAGCATTGACATCTCAAACTCTGACTGCATTTGATTAGAAAATTCTTTGCACAAAGTGTCCTTGTTGCCTCCAAAAATAATGTCATCCACATATAGAACCACAATAATCATGTGGTTTCCTTCTGCTTTAATATATAAATTGTTGTCTGTAATTCCTTTAATGAACCCTTGCTCCTTTAGGTACTCATCTAACCTTGAATACCATGCTCTTGGAGCCTGCTTCAAACCATACAAAGCCTTCTTTAACCGACACACAAAGGTTTCATCATCGTGCAGTAGGAAGCCTTCCAGTTGTTCCATGTAGACTTCTTCTAAATTGCCATTTAGGAAGGTAGACTTTACATTCATTTGATAAACTTTGTATCCCTTATAGGCTGAAAAGGCTAGAAACATTCTAATGGCTTCAAGTATAGCAACCGGTGCAAATGTTTCTTCAAAATCTATTCCCTCTACTTGGGAATACCCTTTGCACACTAACCTTGCCTTATGCCTAAGAATCTTACCTTCTTCATTCATCTTGTTCTGATAGACCCACTTTGTTCCAATGATATTCTTATCAACCAGTCTAGGAACTAATTCCCAAGTGTTGTTCATTTCAATATGTTACAGCTCTTCTTCCATTGCATCCATCCATTTTTTACTTTTGTTGGCCTCATTGAATGTTTTAGGTTCCATTTCAGTCATGAGGCACAAATTTACTTGCTCATTATTCCGGGCAAGTCTTCTTCTAGTCTATACACCATCATTTTTGTTGTCTATGATATGATCTTCTAGATGGTTTTTTTGCACATACCAGTTAGGGGACTTGTTGGATGATTCTTCCGGTTCACTGCCAAATTTCACTTCATCTTCATCACCAGAATCATCATACCAGTTGACTTGAGCATATCTTCCTTTATGCAAATCTTCATCCACTCTTACATGCACACTCTCAATGACTCTTCTTGGCCTTTTTTTGTAGCATTTGTAGGCCTTGCTGTGAGTTGAGTAACCAAGGAAAATACCTTCATCACTCCCGAAATCAAAGCTACCCAAGCCATCCTGATCTCTTTTGATGAAGCATTTACTCCCAAACACTTTAAAGTACTTGACTGATGGTTTTCGGTCATACCATAGTTCATAAGGTGTCATCCTGTTGTTTGTTCTCATTTGAACTCAGTTCAAAGTATATATTGCAGTATTTGAACTGCTTCCTTCTAATATATATCCAATATGTTAGCCTCATTTAGCATGGTTCTTGTCGTCTCCTTGAATGTCACGTTTTTCCTTTCTACCACACCATTTTGTTGTGGTGTCCTTGGGGCTAAGTATTGTCTTCTGATTCCATGCCTCTCACAATAGTCTTCAAATTCATTTGATGTGAACTCTCCACCCCGGTCAGATCTTAGGAACTTCATCTTGCATCCATTTTCCCTCTCAACCATCTTCCGGAAGATCTTGAACCTTTCAAATGCTTGAGATTTGTCCTGTAGGAAAGTGACCCATGTCATTCTTGAGAAATCATCAATGAAGAGCATGAAATATATCTCACCGGCTAGAGCTCTTGTTATGGTTGTGTTAGTGAACATATTTTGTCTTTCTTTAAATTGAATTAATTCTAAGCTCTGTTACCCCTTTGAAAAACAAAAATTCAACTAAACAATTGGGCAAGTGTGACATACATCACTTCCCTATGAATTTTAGATAGGTACAACTCCCTCCATTAGTTATTCAAGGAATAATATAACTAAATAAACTGATATACTTTTAACCTGAAAGCACGTAAGGCTGCCTACTTCATTCTTAGATGAGAGGCCAGGTAATATGTAAAATAATTTAGAATAACTTTCTACAAGATGTTTTACCATGAATATCAGAAGAAATCAAAGCAAAGTTTAATAACATTGATTTCAACACTTCTTAAAAATAGACAAGAGAAGCAAAGTCTCTCTTCAACTAAAAATCTTTCTAAACAACACGGAAAGAAGCTCCGTACTAATATCAACATCCACCATCAGAAAGGTAATCACAGACATTTTGATTAGACTAATATTTGCAAAGAAATACCACTCCATGGATTTAAACCCAAAGATTTTCCACCTCAAAATGCATATGATCTTATATATATATATATATATATATATATATTTCATGCAACAAAGACATAACAATACACACATAAGTTCTTTCCAAGTTCAGATTTCTGAAAGACTTGATCACTTCTTTCCAACAAAACCAAAACTTCTAAAATCTAAGCTTATTGTTCCAACCTTTTCTCTATCTATCTTAATCTAATTTATAG
Source organism: Cryptomeria japonica (assembly GCF_030272615.1). Taxonomy (NCBI): domain Eukaryota; kingdom Viridiplantae; phylum Streptophyta; class Pinopsida; order Cupressales; family Cupressaceae; genus Cryptomeria; species Cryptomeria japonica. The sequence goes on from NC_081410.1 coordinate 49,931,536, forward strand.
TAGCTTTTAAAGAACAGAGGAGGTCTCCCTGAAAACTCAACCTCCTCTGAGACAATTATAAAAACCAACAGAGTATTTAGGGGACATATGTCCTAAAGTCATTGCAAGATTATGAAAAACATATAAAATAAAAACAAAGCATTAGCATCATGTTATGCCTCTTCTCCATCGTCATCCTCTCCTCCACTTTTTTGGACATCGTGGGTGGTTGTAAGCTCCTGAATTATAGAGTGACTCAAATTTTTTATGGCATTGATTTTTGCTTTTGCGGCTATTTCTCCCATCTATGTTTCACCATTTTCTCGGCATGCTTAGGTAATTGATCATTACCAATGAACGTCATGGACCCAATTCAGGCGATTCACGTTATATCTTTGGGAGTGAAGTTGCCTTTGGCCTTAACTTTCTCCATGTGCAACCTAAATGCCTTTATCGCGTCCTACGTGTTCAACCCACAAAGTCCCAGTTGCTAATCATGGTCTGGGTTAACCACTTTATTGTCATTGACCAAGCTATACTGAAGTTCTTAAAGCTCATAAACAGAGGCCCTGGCATCAGAAATCACAGATTTGAATGTAATTACCCGCCATGCTATAGTTTTCTTCAGTACGAAGAGCTGGCACTCATCAGTTACCAATTTAATTGAATTTTCTGCTAAAAACCTTGTGGCTCTGTATTCTTCTATCTTGGTGAGCATGGGTAATACATTTTCCCATTTATGCTCTTCTTTTTCCCATGGCACAATCTGATTCTGAATCTCCGCAGTGAGGCTTTGCATCTCATCGCATAGCTTCCTGGAGCTTGTAATATATTTTTCACCATCTATAATCACTCCTTCAATCCATTTCTCTACAGCCCCTGCGATATGAAGTGGGGTCAATTTTTTTTGAAGCATGCGATATGGGAAGTGCTCCAAAATAGCCTATGCTATCAATGAACTAAGCTAGAATCTTGATATGTCGTTTCAGTTCTCTTTTCTCTTGCCCATCTTTTTCTGACCTAGTGAGCATCTTCTTAGCAGATACTTGAAAAAGGTAATTATCAGAATCCCTGCTCATGTTCCCGCGATCCACTTTGGTGACCTCAAAATCCTCTGCATTTACTTCCTTATTCTCATCTTTGGGCTTATAGGAAGCAATTTCGACAACCCACCTCCCAGTCTTTTCATCAACATCCAATCTGGCAATTTTTTTGAACTTCTTTTGTTTGGGACCCTTCTCTGTGTATTTGACCACCATGTCTTGAATTGGGATAGTCACTGGAATGAAGCTCAGTTTCTTGCTTACTGAAGTGGTTAGCCATTTAGGAGTTGCACTTGAACTAGCTGTTCCTCCGGTTGCTTTCAATGGTGGTGTCATGGCTACACTGATCACATGAGAATCCATGGTGTTGACAATGTCGCTGTCAAGGTCCTCGACTTCGAAAATCTAAGTATCAAGGATCCTGTCTTTTACCTCTATGTCTTTGACCTGGTCCATTTTCTTCTGCGCAGCACTCCGTGACCTTGTATATCAAGGAGTAGAAAAGTCCAGAGTCGAATTAGGCTTGTGCTTGGTGTGAGATGACTTCTTATTTTTACCTGCATGAACAAACATAGAAGTGGGGTTATAAAAATGTTTTGGGGGACATAGAGCAACCTCACTATCTCTTGCAGGATCAATCTTGATACCTATTTTCATTGCTCTTTTCCTATTAACCCAATATGTGGTTCTTTCCACGACTCTCTTTGTTCTAAGTTGTATATCATCCTCTTCTTCTACATCCCAATTAATGCAGGACGTTTCAGGTTCAACTTGGTCTAGATATCTAGGTTCAAAAAGCTCTAGATAATCCTCTTCGATCCCACTTATATCAAGTTTCACCTGCAGTGAAACTACCTACTCCAGAACCATTCACATATTTGCTCTTTTGAACACTTCAAGCTCATCACTACAATCTTCCCAAAAGTCCTCCAAGTATGGGATTGGAAGATGAGGCATCAAACCAAGACTCTGTGAGAAACCTTTATTATCAAAACCCTTCCTTTCATGATACAGTGGAAAATTGAAATTATTCAAGTCAGCTCCTATGCTCAACGCATCTGACATTGAACTGCAAGATAAAATGCCCAATTGAATAGGAAAACGATCCTCCCATTTATCTCTGGGTTGAACTTTCTTAATTACGGTAGTCAACTACCTACAAATCTCAACAAGGACAAAACAATCTAAACAAAAACGAGGAAGTCTGAAAGGCTCTTCTTCAAAACCACCTACCCTTATATAACATAAATGAGAAAACTGAACAAAGAAACTACCATATCTTTTCACTAATGCCTGGGCATCTTCAGACATCTGCTTAGTTTTCATGCTCTTTAACTCGTAACACAAATCTCCTAGGAAAGCATTATGTACTCTCCTAAAATCTTGCAATGCATTATCTTTTTGCAACATGGGGTAAAAATCATACACATAAACATCTCCCTCAATGAGCTGCCTAGGTATTCCCACTATTTCTTTAACACAGGCCAGGCAATATATCAAATATGAGGACATAAAGAAATTTTGCTTGAACTTCTTCGCCATGCTCAGTTGTTCCCTCATGGAGTCGGCAATAAGCTCCGCCTAGTCAAGATACTGCTTTCCTTCCAACACCAGTTGCACATAACAATAAATCCAAACATCGAAGCTATAGGCCTCAGCTGAACCTCTAACTCAGTGTAATAGTAACATAACATCATGGATGTGGGGAAGCATGTGATTCTTGTTGGGATACTTAGGTAACCTAGAGCCACCCCTTTGAGGAAATTTCAACCAATGCTTCGCTATATTATTTCGGTTTCCAGTTTTATCTGCATTGAACTCAGTGACTGATTGGGTGGGAGAAAAAATCGAGAACTGATAATCAGGCAATTTGAAAACAGAGGAAATAACTTCCCTGTTAATCGCAAGGAGGGTTTCACCATTATTTCTCTTGATGGTTTCAGAAATAGGATCATACCTCGCAATGCACTCCCTAACTAATTTTGGGCAAGGGATAGCAGGAGGAAAGCCTGTCGCTTCTACAAGACCACTACTTAGAATTTCTAAACCAAATGAACCATCAATTCCTTTAAACACCCTTTCCTTCAAAACTTCCAAATTTTCTCCTTTCAGGCCTGTATCACTGACAATGGGTTATGTGCAAGCAGGACTGAAAATATTTCTGAAAAGGTGCAGACTGGACTTCATAATTCATAAATAACAACCCTTTTTCCCTCAACATATTTAATTACGAGAGAGAAAAACAACTAAAAATCACTTGGAGAAGATAGGAATCAAACTCACCTTCATAGTTGAAACCAATTGAACAATTACCAGCAGACAAACCTTCTATCAAACACTCCGCAACAATGAAGAACAAGTTTCAAAAATCAACCACTTCATACCTTATAGCAAAAGTAGTGATACAAACTTATTTAGTGCATTAATTCTGGTCGTCAACTCGAATGTGCCGAGCATTGGGATTTGACATCACTCGTGTGTATTGAATGCATGGCGGTGCTTTCGGGGTAGCCGCCAATTTCCAAAAATGATTACTTGCCTTCAAAAATCGGCCAGTTGACGTCACCTGAGATATGGTTCAATCTTCATCATACTTAGCAATAAATGCACCATCATCCCTTTTAGTCCATGGGACCCACTTGAATTGAACACGCATGAACAATTTGAACTGACTTCATGAGGGTTCAGGTAGTTCAAAGCGTACACTACGCTAAGAAAATTCTCATTGAAAAGATTAACTCTGTTAAGTGTCGTCAGTCTTTTAAACTTCATTGAACATGTTGAACACCACTGAACTGTTTGAACTAGGTTCAAAGGGTTCACAGCCTGGAGGAGAGAGAAAATGAAACATCACCCGTGACTGTGAAGTAGAACTGCTGCAAAAAACTTGAGTGAACGTTGGCCTGAAAACATCTTAGACACAACTTAGAACCTGGGGTACCTAAATGAACATTATGAACTATTTTCAAAATGGTTCAAGGGGTTCATGAGGTTCAAACTGACCATTGAAACTCGACGCTATGGATTAAGAGACAATTTACCAGCGAATTTTGGATTGAACCAATGAATTTCTGAAAAGATAAAGACTCAAATAAAATTTTGGTAAGGTGGCTTACTCTTGTTATGAGGGATGAATGATAGGATAACAGGTTGGTCCATATAGATCAGTGTGCACAAGTTCAAGTGGCCTTGAAGAATTATGCTCTTTGGTCTTGATGGTCACCTTAGTCTGCTTTCTCTTCACACATTCATCACAAAATGTGCTTGTTGGTTTGATGATCTCAGGTATGTGTCTCACATAACCCTTCTTGCTTACTTTGACCAAGTTGTCAAAGTTAATGTGTCCTAATATTCTATGCCATAGCCAGCTCTCATCCACTTGTCCCATCATGCATTGGGACTCATAACATTCCTTCAGATTGTAAACATTTTCATCTGTCCTTTTTCCTTCTGGTACAATATGACCGGTACTCTCTTTTCTTATCTGGCAACCTGTAGAAGCAAAAGTGAATTTATATCCTTTATCACACATCTGAATCACACTCAACAAATTGTGTTTTAGACCCTCTACATAGTATACATCACGTGCCTTCAATTTGCCATCTATATTTAGGGTACCTTTGCCTTTTATCTTGATGGAGGAGTTATCTCCAAATCTCACCGAGCCTCCATTCCAATCTTCAAGCTTGATGAATTTCTTTTTGTCACCGGTCATGTGATTGGAACATCCACTGTCTACAACCCATAGGTTTCTTCTTTTTGCATGTAGGGCAGTCTACACAATCAGACTTGATTCCGCTTTGTTCTTGTCCTTCTCAACCCATACCGATTGAGTTTCTTTCTTCTTGTCTGCTACAACTTCATGCACCGGTTTTGTCACCAATTTCTGATCTGGTGCTGACTTCTTTTGCTTGATTTTCTTGAGCTTGCAATGCTTTGCATTGTGTCGAAACTCTTGACAATTATAACATTTCACACTGACATTAAAAGATGAACCTTTAAAGCTATTGTAGGACACAACTTGACTTCTCCTACATTCAAAAATCCTATGACCAAATCCATTACACTGATAACAAACAACATCCATATCCCATAGTGCATTGAATGGATTTCTACTTGCAAAACTGGTAGGGGATTTATTCATCATATTACAATCAACAATTCTATGTCCAAACTTATTACACCGGTAGCAATAACCATGGAAATTGGGTACATAACAGTCTTGTTGCTTTGGACCGGCAAACCTTTGTCTCACCGGATGTCTTCTTCTCATGTTATGGGCTCTCATGAATCCTTCATTATCAACTTTGGGCTTCCCTTTGAAATCAACATACCAGTACATTGAGTGTGGCTTCTAGTTCATAGTTTGAGCATACCAGTTTATAGGGTGGTTTCTTGCAGCTTCAACATATGTCTTCTTCCCAGTACCCTTGTTGACAATAAAGGTATGTTTTTCTTTGCCTTCACTTGAGGAGGTAAATTGTATCTCCTTATCAGATGTGTCTTTGCTGTTTGAACTTTGTCCTTCTTCAAATCCTAAACCACCGGTATCTTTTGAGTGCTTTTGATTGCTCAACATCTTGTCCAAGGCTTCAGTGTTGCCCTCATATTTGGTCTTCATCTTCAGTTCATCCTTGCTCTTTTCAAGCTCCTTTTTGAGCCTTACAATCTCTTCTTCTAGTTTCTGATGCTCCTTCTCCTTCTTCATCAAATCAAAGGATGTAACTTCACATATCCTCTTGCCCTCTTCCAACCGGAGTTTCATGTCTGAAATTATTTGATTTGACTCATCCAAGGATTGCTTCAAAAGACCTCGTTCTTCTGCAGCAACATGCTTGATCTTCTTGAGTTCTTTTCTTGTCTTACTCAACTCTTCAAGAGCACTTATGAGTTCACCTTCTAGGTCCACTTCAACTTCAATGTCTTCATCTTCCCCATCTTCAACAACTGGTTCATCTATTTCCATAAAGAGATTAATTTATCTTTCATCCTTAGTGTAGTCATCTTCTAATGCACTTTCTTCATCTGTGGCATCATCCTCAATGGTATATAGGTTGTTCTTCTTTCAGTAGCCTCTTCTTCCTCGTCGATAAACTTTCTTCTCTTTATCTTTACTAGAGGACCTGTCAAACCTTCTTTTCTCATCTCCACCGATTTCACCATAAGGACATTTCATAACAAAGTGTCCTATTTTACCACAGTTAAAGCATTTGAGAGGCAATTTTCCTTTATAATTACTAGATCCTCTTTTGAGCTTTCTTACAAAGTTTGCCACTTCAGTATCCGAGTCTTCACCAGACTCAACATGAGCAACCTCTTCCTTGCCCTTTTTAATAGAGTTGAAAGCAACCTCTTTCCTTGAAGATCCTTCACTGGTTGTCCTCATTTCATAAGCAGTTAGGGAGCCAAATAACTCATCCATTGATTTTTTTTTTCAGATCCTTGGCTTCCTCTATTGCAGAGCTTAGTATCATACTTAGATGTGAGTTATCTAAGTACCCTTTTTACAATAAATTCATCATCTATTTCCTCTCCAAGTCCTTTAATGGTGTTCATAGTTTCATCTACTCTTTGAAAATAATCTGCAATCTTTTCTTCATATTTCATCTTTAAGATTTCAAGCTGGCCTCTTAGTGTTTGCAACTTGGCCTCCTTGACCTTGACATCTCCTTCAAATAATCACTACAATTTGTCCCAAGTTTCCTTGGCGGATGAGCAGTACACTACCTTAACAAACTCATTATCTGATAGCCCACTAAGAATAACATGTTTAGCCTTTGCATTGTTTTCATAATCCTTCTTAGCATCCAGATCAGTAGGAGGAACACTAGGGACAATATACCCATTCTTTACAGACATCCAAACATCAAATCCTAGAGAGGACAAATAGGTTTCCATTCTTCTACTCCAAAAGGCATAGTTGGTTCCATCAAACATGGGAGCTTTGGAGGAGGAGGAGGATTCATTTCTTGCCATTGTGTTCTTAGACCAAAATCTACCCAAGCTAGATAAAACCTATCTAACTGGGAACCTAGGCTTTGATACCGATTGTTGAACACAAGATACCAGTAAGAGGGGCGGGGTGAATCAGTGGTTTCCAAAAACTTAACTTTTTAATCCTAATTACAAGTATCGGTTAGCAATTCTAGCATTAAGAGGATATATTGGTGAGATAAGAAAGGAGATCAAAATGCAATCACACAAAGACACATCACATAAGACTGGTTATATGAGGAAAACCCAATGTGGGAAAAATCTCGATGAGAAATGTTGCTAGAGTCTACTGCTCCAATCCAGCCTCACAATGACATAACAATATTACAATGATTTAGGGCACTAACCCCTGCTGATTTAGGGCACCAACCCCTGTAGCGAGCACCAACTCAATGATATACAATGAAATACAAACTTATTACAATGGATACACCTTGTTACAAATGAGTTTTGTAACACCTCCAATGAATACACTGCACCGGTTATTCTGTCTCACTGCTTCTTCTACTACCGGTTCACTATTCACTCACTCTGACCCCTTACCAATCAGTCTCTGCCTTTCTTGATTTCTTCGGATCCTTACTCAGCACTTTCTAACTCTGTGATGTCTTCTCACCGGTTTAAACATTGCTTTGTTTTTCACCAGTTGCTCTACTCGCTCTATCTTCACAATTCTCCTTCTGCTCACCCTTTCTCTGTTAGACTCTTTGCTGTTGTCTTGGTGTTTCTTCCTTGGCGGTTCATAGGTTTACACAACTGTTGTACTCTCTTGCATCTCACTGGTTACTTTAACCTTACTGGTTAAACCTCTGCTAAACCCTCTTGCCAGTTATACCTTTTCTATCGATTCTCCTTTAGATACTCAGTTGCAATACTCTTCTTAGTCTAATCAACACTTTGTTCGCTCAAACACACTTCCCTCTTACAACTGACATCATCATTTTTGATCTTCAATTTGCATATTTATACATGAACTTTCTCGCTTGACTACAATATTTAAAAAATTCTCGCCTAGGATTTCCTTTACTGACTTTAATCAGATCAAATCACATCAAATATCATCTCGAAGATTAATATCTTGCAACAAGGCAAAACTGCATTGCCATATCTCATTATTTATGTACACATTTACTATTTTTGGCAAGCATGACTCTGCTTTTTGTCAATCACCATTAATGTTACAACAGTTTACATCTCCAGGTCGACAAGAAGATTATATATCATGCATCGATCAACACGCATGAGTTGTCCATTGATCTGCATCGATCCACAAACTTTTGCAACTCACATGTGATTTTCACAGTCTTCATTTAATGTCGACTGACTCTGCAACTACCTCGTTGAAGCACACTTCACCGACTACTGTATGTTAGCCACCTGGAGTCCACGTGTCTTCGTTGTCGACATCCACCTCAACACACTCCACTTTGTTGGTTTAAATTCAGTCACCGACTAAAACCATCCTACTGGTATCTGCCTTATGCTACCGGTCTTCTTACCCTACTGGTCATGCAATAATCAGTCAGCCTTTGAACCATGCAGTCCTCTGTTCTGTTGTGGGATCACATCAACCCGATCACCAAACTCGTCGATCCACAACATATATCCAAGGTGAGTCACTATGTCCATTTCTTCTACACTTTGTTGCAATACTGATGGCCCTGTTTACCGGTTGACACTGCTCCTACCTACATATTGGTAGTCTGTAGTCTTTCAACTGTCTCCAAGTGTCATACATCAATCTCCTCATGCATCCTGGTTGACATCAATGACAACACAATGCCAACAACTTTATGAATTAAAATAATTCTTAATGAAATTTATCCAAAACTACTTAAAATTATTTCAATTGCTCTTCTCACATTAGAAAACATATAATTTTCTTCTCTTTAGTAAATTTTTAAAATTCTTTTTGATAAAAAACTTGTATTTCCTCTAATAATCTTTTATCCATTTGTATGAAGCCAAAAAAAAAAAAAAACAATTTAAAGAAATCAGTTAAACTTTGATTTTATTTATGATCATGTCACAAATGCATGCATTGAAACACTCATTAAAGTCTTAAATTTCTATTAAGAATAATTTAAATAAAATAATTAAAATTTTATTTTATCTCTTATTCTTTGTGAATGCATATATTGATTAATTTTGTCAATGTGTAAAAAATTTAGAAATATTAATGTGTTTCAAATTTGTGTGTATTGCACATGTATTACACCATTTTCTTTAATAAATTTTTTGTTAATCCTTTTTCTTTTATTAACTTTTAAATTGTAAAATAACAATCATTGATGTACAACAAATGTAACTCAATTGAAAATTTCAAAATCATTGGTAGTAATTTTTTTGAATAAAAGGTTTGTAAATAATAAATTTAATAAGGAAGAGGAGATAAGATTTTTATGCAATTTATTAATATATAATTTTTTTTTTAAAGTTCTTCTTGACCAAATGGTACTTCTTAAGGTGTATTTTTAGATGGAATAGAGCTAGAGTAACATAACTTGATCAAGATAGTTCTATTTGACTTTACTATACAATTTTAATTTAAAAATAATTGTCTTGAAATATATATATATATATATAAAATAAAATTAAATATATATAAGCTAGTTAATCACCAACTACAAACAACCCCTTTATTCTAATTCTTATTAAAAGTGAAAAAAGAAAAAAAAAAATCCTATGCCTACCATTTCACTAAAGAATTGAAATTCACTTCCATAGATAGGGAAAGAACACCATTAGTGGATCATGTTCCGATAACCAATCACTCCTTGTGCATCCAACCCCTCAATTACTAATTTTAAAGGAGCCAAAAAATGATAATGAAAAGCTCATTAATAAGATTCACATGTACCAATAACTGATCACTTTTTAGCTTTTTGTCTATAATTGACCCATTTGTGCATCAGTACTAGGACATTTGTGCACAAATACTAGGACATTTGTCCACAAGTATTGGCAATTTTGAGTGAACGATTATTGGAACATCTTTAAGTAGGTATCAGACAACACTTTGAAATGTGTAGTTTTTGACCCTTGTGTGTATAAGTGATCCCAGAGTGTACATCACTACTACTCAGATGTTAGAACCTTAACTATAAACAATTAAATCGCATTTAAAAATAACAAAAAAAATCATCCAAATCTCATGTATTTATAAGATCTGCGAATGCATAAAATTAACTATAAACATTACTAATTAGGGGAAAGGACCCAATAGTTGCGCACCCTAACTTCGCGCTTCTCAAAATCCTACGTGAAAATTTCAAATCACTTCGATTTTTTTACAGCAGCTTACTTGGCAAGTCCCCTGCTTATAACTAAGGTTTTAGGGCCACATCATCAAATATGATGCCACATCAACATGCTTTTTGTCAAGGTGTGCAAAATCCCCCCCCCAAAAAAAGTGAGGCCAATAGGTGTGCAAAAGGACCCCAATACTTGTGCAGCTGATGTGGCATAACATGATTGATTACTTTTCACAACAAATGGTATATTTTATTCAATTATTGGTACTTATCATACAACTATTGGTGCAATGTTATACAAAAAGTTGGACATTAAATCAACAAGTATGAAAGTATTAAATCAACAACTTCTATCACAAGAATTGAAACGCGCCCCCTAACTTCCCTTATTTAATTTTATTCATAACAAACATCCCAATCCCCACGGCCATCCTTTCTTTATTCTATAAAAATGCAAGCAATAGGCGGGAGGAGATATAGAACTAAACCGTTGGACAAGGGCAACGGGAACGGACAGAATTTACCAATTTTATCACACCCACAAGTAGTAAACAAGTTAATTGAAGCAGAGATGCATCTTGCACTCAGAAGAATTTCTAGGCTTTCCATAGCTAATTTGGAGAGCATCACCAAAATTTCCGCTTCTTCTCTTTCTTCTTCCTCTGCAACTTGCAACAATGTCGTCTTGACTTCTTCATCTAGCGTGGAAGTGTATGGTGCAAAATGGATGAGATGTTATTTGCATGGTTTGACAGAGGGAAAAATATTACATACTCCTAATGGAAGGGACCAGATCAAGAACACCCAATTCAGAAGGGCTCTCATTCAACAAGTTACTGCAGAACCTGTTACAATGAGACGGTTTGCGGACTCTGATACTGGTAACTACTTTATTGCAGTGACTTACGTTTTTTGATTGGTAAAGTTTTGGCGAGGTTGTGGTTTGCCTTTAATATTCCGTGTCATAAGCTTAGACTGCTTCCTTAAGAATATAATTTTGAATGCATGCACCAAGGATGGATATGAGCAGTGGAGGCTACGGGAAAATCCTTGGTTCATGCTAATACTCAAATCTAGATAATTGAATTCTGAAAGTCATATCACATATATATCAGATTTTTTTTGGGGTCTCTTATGTTATGTGTTCATTCACAGTCCTTGGCTGGACTAACGAATGTCTTGCAAGCCAAATCATGGGGTCAACTTTTTCTCTTGAATTGATAAAACTTGGAAAACATTGTGAAAGTTAAGCTTATTTAGAAAATTTGGAATAATGTTGTCCACAGTGTTTTTTTATTTTGTTTATGTAAATTTAATTTTGTATTTACCTAATATTATATTAAGTATCGAACCTAATTGATATGTGGTAGGGATCATTGAGGTGACTTTGGATAGGCCTGCAGCCATGAATGCTCTAGGGAATGATTCAGTCAAATGTTTGCAATGCATCCTTGAGACCCTGAATGAGGATGATTCTGTGCGTGCAATAATGGTGTGCAGTGCTCTTCCTAAAGTATTTTGTGCAGGTGCTGATCTAAAGGTACTCAATTTTCTAGTCAATCATCATCCCTTATTTTTATATTATACTCAATTCCCTAGAAATAAGGGAAAACACTATCAAGATATCAATAAGTGCTTTCTTGCTTAATTGAAAATCCATTTCACAATGGGCTCAAGGCAAACATTTCTCAATTAGGAAGGATGATAGCCTATAATTTCTATCATTCTTTGGAGAGCAGAGGAGGACATGATATGTACTTTTCTGAGCTAGGATGATAGCATGCATTTTTATCATTATTTTTTGGAGACCCATTAATGGAGTACAACCATTGTACACCCAAACCATATCAGTCTCTCCTAAACTTTCAACATAGAAATAATCACATACCTTATGATCTCCCATGGATATGTTGAGTTGTTGGAGTATTTTATTGCATTCAATGGTGATTCAATTGACAACAACAATATTGAATCCTTCAAAATCTTAGCCTTCAACATCTCTCTCAATCACCAAACCACCATCGATGAAATAGTGGGTCACCCCATTGCCAATAAGCATCATGATCTATTTTCTAGAATCTATAGATAGCACTCCCTGATCTTTGATTGGATGATATTTGGGTGCTCCTGAGAGAACTGTAAGTGTTCCTTTGTTCATACTTTGTCTTCCATCTTTTCAAGCTCAGGTTCCTCTATGGCTAGTTGTGGCTTAGATCTTTCCAAATCTGAATCATCATTATATATTACTTCAATACGATGTGCTTGGCCCTTGCCAAGGCATCTATGGCCCATTTACCATGGTTCCTTGCAGGAGAAGCATAGTTCCTTGCTTCTAAGTTCATTTATTGTAGTCATCTGCCCGAGGTAGGGTTCTGCCCTTAAGCATAGATGACTCAAGCCTCAGGGCTCTTTTGATTGCTTCTTGAAGAGAAATGGGCACAAAAGCCTTAACCATACCTTAGAGGGGTTCAAACAAACCTTCAACAAATAGAAAATTGATTCTCTTTTTAGAAATGCCCAGTACCGTTCTTGCAACTTGTTGAAATTTGGCAACGTAAGATTCCATAAATGTTGATTGATTCCCACAAGTTCTCTTAAATACTCATCCTCATCCTTTTGCTCAAAGCAGTCCAAAATCCTCTGATTCAAATTCATCAAATGTTTTTAGAAGGCTATACCCTTCTGTGATAAAATCATCATGCCACCAATTATAAGCAACACCTTCTAAATGCATAGCAAACTGAATGGCATCTTCCTCCTCCATAGGATTGAGAGCAAAATAATTCTGAAATTTTTGCAACCGAGTCCTAGTATAAATCTCACCGCTGCCATCAAAGGTGGGAGTATTCAACTTACCTACTTTTGTTGCAGCATATTATTTCCATTGTTTTTATTTTCATCTAGGGTTCTTCTCTTTTAAGTTCTCTTAGCCATGATGTCTAGGTAACTAGCAAATCAGATTACATTTTTTAAGGCTTCAGATTGACCTGGGTATTCCTTAAAATCTTTGCCAACCCTTTATATGCAGGAGTCTTTAATCGCTTGCTTGTCATGTGGACTCATGCCCTCGCCATGATCCCAATGTTCACACCACCTGTAATAAAAGGAAACTGACTTTCGGGACCTCGCAATTTTCTGAGAAACTGGACCAAACAACAAAAGAAAATGATCAACACAAGGTTGATACACAAAACAGACGGTGGCAATGGTTACTAGCAGTGATCTCATAGTTCAGTGATTTCAATATTCATAAGGCTGCAATTAGCATCCTTTGTTGTAATTAAGGAAGCCACGCCATTAGTTAGCAAACACAAATTTGTCAGGGGGCAAAGGATATGATAAATGATGCTACTCTTGGGAAGGCTGTGTCCAAAGGAAGGGACATAACCTTCCAAGCGTAAATGAAGGATATAAAAAGGGGAACTATAATTGAATTGAAGGCATCAGAAAAAGAACCAGAATTAATATATAATCTGCACTCATCGAACCATCTAAGAGAATCAGCAAGGAAAAACATTGAAGAAGAGAAATAACGCAATCGTTCAAGGAAGGGACTTTCAGTTTCATAATCAATAAAATTAGTCAGCAGACTTATATACTGTTCAAGTATTTGGTATGAGGCATAATTCATATAACTCTGATCTTGCTGACCTGTTATCTAGTCTTCCACTTGATAGCATGTAGGAATGATAAGCAGTTAACATTTTGTTGCTAATATATATATATATTAAAGACTCTAATACTTTAACCAATGAACTGTCTCATTATGGAGGGTAGAATGGAATACATAATAAGGGATGCAAGTAGTAAATAAGCTTCATTCAAGTATGCCAACCCTGGGTGGGGCCAGGAGGCCGAATGGCAGGTGTCATTCCGTGCCCTTGGGCTTGATGGAAAGGAATAAGCTCAAGTTGCCTTATATGATTTCCCGAGGAACTCCATAATGGGTATAGGTTCTTAGGGAAAGTATTATTGAATCCCACAAGCACATTATGAAATTTACAATGAGGATTAGGGTTCTCTTTATAATATTGTTAATTATGTGTTTCCTCATCTTTCATAATGATAACTAACCTGGTTGCAGGGTCTAAATCAAGACTTAAAGTGGCAAGTTGCATTTCCTAAATATACTTCACACCTTGTTTGGGAATTCTAGGGTAATCCCAAAAGGGGACATTACATTGTTCTTCCTCTGCTACTTTTTGCAGAAACGTAGGTTTTGATGGCTTTGGCATGACATTTTCGATAGACCTATTATTTGCAGATGCACTCCTTTCTCCCTGAGATGCTTTAGTGTGGATTTTTCAGATTTTCTATAGCACACAACAGTAATTCCATTAAGTATATAAATGCATCTTGTCCTTGATGCAATCTAATTATGTTCATGGAGCAAGTCATCTTTTTCTTCAACTTTCAACTTATACCTTCCTCATTCCCCTTTGTCATATCTCCTTCTTTAACTGGATCTTGTGCTTGCAATTTCCATTGCACCTTCTTTGATACCTGATCTCTTTTTCACTGAAAAACACCAACGATTTGGTTTGTCCTATAGGTTGGCAAGATCAAAGCTCGGATGACCCTTAGCTAAATATTTATGTAAAATAATTAGATCTAGAATACCCATAAAAAATATATAGTTTGCACATATAAAACTGAAAGTTCATCGATATACTAGAGCAGATTTATATTAATCATATATGCAGCAAAATTCTTAATTACAACATGAAATATTCAATCTTCAGCACAAATGCAATCTTTGAATGAAATTGCCTTAAAAGACCAAGTAGGTTTTGTTCTTTGATCTCCAAATCCAAGGATTTTGTGATGTTACTTTTCTCCGAGTATAAAATTTGATATATTCAATATATCAGAGTTAATTTTGATATGGCAGCAGATTTATTGGTGTTATTATTGAAGTTTAAAGATTATAAAATATATCTATAATTCAAATATAAATGCACCAAAATGTTTAATTATCATTTAACTAGATTAAGACTTGAGAACACCATCCTTAATATATAAATTAGCATCCAGTAATATGAATATGATTAAAAAGAACAAATAGCATCTCCTCAGAATATAATCAAATCAACTCCATCTCGTTTATAACTAAAATATCTTTGAATGATAATTCAGTACTTATCTGAATCACAACACTTGGAAAGGTCACTCTCACCCTAGGAAGATTTTAGTGGTATTGACCTTCTACATATCACTTTGGAGGATCTGTACAAAAACACTAATTGTTTCTACTCACACTAAGGAATGTGTGCCTACATTGCACCTTGCCTACTCGCACAAAAGCCCTAGTCAAGACAATCCTGGGTGTACTCTATACCTTGAGTTGGACACTCTCGTGTGCCCCTTCTCCGATGCCCATAGTTTACTAAACTAGTTTCTTCTTCCATGAGTGATTTCCATGCCCCTTTCCATGTTTCACATAATGTTTAAGTCTTAAGGGGTGGTTTCCAAATCATCACACCTTTTCACAAAGGTTGCCTTCAATTATTATTAGTAAATGTAATTATTCCTCCCTTTAAAAAGAGTTTTCTTAATCATTCATCATTAATCTTCTTTTTAACCAAAGGATCATATTATGTTTTATTTTTCTATCACTTCAAAGCTTTCATAACTTTCTTTCCACTTTGGGGAGAATGTTTTATAACAGTTTTTGTCCTTAGATCCAACAGGTGAACACAAGTGCTCGACTATGCAAATTAAGGTTTTTTGATATAATGACCAAAATATGCAAATTGATGAAATTGCTCATCTTATATAAATGTTGAAGGTCCAGTCTAGGCCCACACATGTTGAGAGCTGTTTGAAAGTTTCTTGCTATTTTATATTCAAATTTGGGACCATTAATGGCATTCTTGGTTGGCCATGGTTATAGATGAAACTTTGTGTTTGTATGGTAGCGGTCGGGAAAAGGCATGCTAGAAAGGAGGGATTCGGGGAAATGCATATTTGAAGGATGCAATGGCAAGAGGGAGTAGTTTAATGTCAAGTAGAGAGTGTAAAAGTTTTTTGATCAGCCCCATAGTAGCTCAAAGATCACCTGCAATCAAAACAACCTTCCACACAAGATAGAAGTAGTGGAAATGCTATGAAGCTACACAATTCATTAAATGCAAAAATGAAATTGGTACAATATACAATGATATGACAAGTGTCTTAATCATATGATATGAGATACAAAGAATAAATGACCTAAGCAAGCTTAAGTATGTAAGTGTGAATAAGACTTAATAAGAAATTAGTTAGGTGACATACCATGTTCACACTAATAGAGAGGTAGGGAGAGTCTTGAAGGTTTGGAGAAGGAATGTGTCAGCAAAGATTTATGGGTTGGAGGTCAGGAGAACGGTGTTTGTGCCGTGATGTGAGGTAAGAGATAATTTGAGAACTCACAAACAATTGAGGAAGATGATTGGGGATAGAGGCTCGAGGATTCTTGATACTATATGGATCAAGGATTAACAAAATGAGATAGTCGAGCATGAGATGCAAAGCAAATCATTGTGAAGGTGATTGGGGAGCGAGGTGTGGGATTCCCAAGTGCTATGTGCCATGGGAGAAGAAGACTTGAGACCTTTTGCAATATCAAGGATCCCTAATGTGGTTGCATTTAGGTAGGATGACAGTGAAACATGTGGGGGCTCATAGCATGGTAGGGAATGGGAAATGAGGAAGCAGTGATTGAAAGGAGGAAGGCATGATGCTATGAGAAATTTCAAAATCCTACCTAGGATTGGAAAATGATCCAGATACCCTCATACATAGGATTTGGGACATTAAATATCTCCTTTACTAAGGTGCTGAAAACTGCCCTTGGTAATTCTGCACAAAATTGCTGGAATCTTTTGAAAGACCTGCAAGAATAAGAAAGGAACGCCTTGTTTCTGCTATGAATAACAAGCATGCATGATTTGGAGTTTGCAATGGTGATTAGTGTTCATATATAGGTGTTTGATTGTATGCTTTACACCTAATTTTTATTTGCTTGTAGGCCTACTAAACATACTAGAGCATATGTATCTTGGCCAACTATGTAAATTTAAATAGACTGTTATTACTTTCTGAGCAATCAGAATTCTGAGACAACTAGTTTAGAAGTTTTAGCGTTGGATATAAGGAATGTAAAACCAATTTTATTAGTCTTATCGATTTGCCTCTGTAGATGAAAACAAACGATTATATTTACTACCGATCATTGTATTATTTTCTTCTATCGAATGTCTTATAAACAGAGAGGGTAGCGCATATATATCTTTTGTTTCCATTGGATTGTGCCTCCACAGGGGGTCACGATCCTATGTGGAACCACGTGGTTCCACATAGGGTGGTGACCCCTGTGTGGAGCCACGATCCTTCTACACCGGCGATTACTTCCTTACATAAACTCAACGATACATAGCATAGCAAATTTGTTAGTTAATACTAACTAAATTTAATCACAATTAAATCGCAAATAACAGACTTAGTTTCTGTGCATTGATAAAATAAGGAGACAGATTCATTTTCCTGAGTGTTACGACTGAGACTATAATTAACACTCCCTCTTAGTCTTAGGAGTATAGACCTAAAACTTAATTGAGCTCACCACTAATCTCATGAGAATTACATCACCTAGATGTGAAGTATCATTGTGTGATACTCAGGATATACTCACTTTGATATCCAGTTTTAAGTATCAGCCTGTGATACTAAGGATATACTCACTTTGATATCCCTGTTATAGTATGTGCACTGACATTAATCCGCTTACATAATGTCTACTATAACTTATCATATTACTGATAATCAAATTGTCTGATTTTCAGTTTATATGATCTTCGAAACATTTATAAGATCGTCACCTTACAATGTTAAAATACAAGTGTTCATTAACTAAAGAATCGTCATCCTTTAGGAATGAACACAGGGAAAGGTTACATACTTCATATACTCAAATATATGACCAAGAAGTTTACATAAATTTTAGACATCAATTACAGTTTAACCATACCAAGATACCTCCTGAAGTGATCTATTTTCACTCTTGCTAGGGGTTTGGTGAGAATGTCAGCTGTCTGATCTCCTGTATTGACATATTCCAGTCTTATTACCTTTCTCTCTGTCATGTCTCTTACACAGTGATATGGGATCTCAATGTGCTTGGATCTATCATGAAAAACTGGATTCACTGAAAGTTTAATGCAGCTCTGATTGTCACAATGAATGATAGTAGGCTTCAGACTTTCACCAAACAGTCCTACTATCAATTTCCTCAACCATACGGCTTCCTTAGCTGCCATGGATGCAGCTATATATTCAGCTTCTGTGGAGCTCTGAGCTACGGATGATTGTTTTCTGTAGATCCAAGATACCATGGTTGATCCTAAGTTGAAACAACATCCTGAAGTGCTCTTCCTGTCTATCACGCTTCCAGCCCAGTCTGAATCAGAATATCCATGTAGGTTCAATGCAGTGTATTCATAATGCAGTCCATAGTCCAAGGTACCTTGTAGATATCTCAATATGTGCTTTACTGCAACCAAATGTATTTCTTTGGGTTCAACCATGTGTTGACTGAGTGCATTTACTACATAACATATATCAGGTCTGGTATTGACTAGGTACATTAATGATCCAATAATCTGTCTGTATAATGTTGGATTTGCAAATTTGGAATCTGCTATAGCTTCTTTTAGTTTATGTAGGTTTGTTTCCATAGGAGATGACATTGGCTTACAATTCATCATTCCAATTCTCTTCAGAATGTCCTTGATTTAGATAAATACCATTTGGTTTTTGCCATACTTCTAATCCAAGGAAATAATGGAGTAGACCTAAATCCTTCATCTCAAACTTTGAAGCTAGTTCTTGTTTGCATTTTGCAATGAGATGATCTTCTCCTGTAATTAATAAGTCATGTACATATAATATGAGTATCAACATTTCACCTTTGATTATTTTGAAATACAGATTTGGATCAACAATGTTCTTAGAGAAACCTATCTCTAATAAGTAACTGTCAATTCTTTCGTACCATGCTCTGGGAGCTTGTTTTAATCCATACAGTGCTTTCTCTAACTTATTTACCTCAAATCCCTTAGGTTGCTCTAGATATACTTCATCTTCAATTGTTCCATTCAAAAATGCAGTTTTTACATCCATTTGATGAACTTTCCATCCTTTAGATGCTGCTATAGCTAGGATTGTTCTGACAGAAGTGTATCGTGCAACAGGTGCAAATGTTTCTTCATAGTCAATTCCTTCCTTCTGTGAGAAACCTCGAGCAACAAATCTTGCCTTATGTTTTTCTATATTGCCATCAACAGCATGCTTAATTTTAAAGAGCCATTTAGAAGATACAACTGATTTTCCTTTAGGTCTAGGCACAATTTTCCACACATCATTCTTTAAGATAGATTGATATTCCTCTATCATGGCATCCTTCCATACTTGTTATTTAAGAGCCTCTCTGGCACTTGAAGGTTCAGCATTTATGAGGTCTGTCATTAGAGTAACATAGCTAGAAAACTTTGAAGGTCTTTTGCTTTCTCTAACTGTTCCTCTAGGCGCTGCAAAGGATTCTGCTTCCTATACTGTTTTAGTGGCCCATAGTGGTCTCTTCCTGGGATTCTCTGTTGTAGTGTTCTCAAGTTCCAAGGTGTTATCCTCAGGATGCTCCCTCTGAGTTTTAGAAAGAGAATCTTCTTCCAAATTAATGGAATTAGTTGGGATTTCAGGTGTGATGGAACTCCTTGTTTTGTTAATAGCTACATCTTCCTCAAATATGACATCTCTGCTTAATTCTATTTGTCTTTGACCAGGGATGAATATTCGGTAGGCTTTAGATGTTTCACTATATCCTACAAAAATCCCTTTCTGTCCAGTAGGTTCTAATTTAGTTCTTTTCTCCTTAGCTACATCAATATAAACAGGACATCCAAATATTTTGAGATGGCTAATATCAGGTTTAATTCCAGTAAAGACTTCTTCAGGAGTTTTGTCACCAATATGAGAGTGAGGACATCTGTTTTGAATGTATACAGCAGTATTAGTGGCTTCTCCCCAAAGTGCAGTTTCTAGGTTTTGATCTAACAACATAGATCTTGCCGCTTCTACTATTGTTCTATTTTTTCTTTCAGCAACCCCGTTTTGTTGAGGATTGTAAGGTACAGTGAACTCCCTCTTAATGCCAGCATCTTTACAAAACTCTTTAAACACTTCTGATGTGTATTCCCTACCATTGTCAGTCCTAAGAGTTTTGATTTTCCTACCAGAGTGATTTTCTGTAATAGATTTGAACTCTTTAAATTTCCTAAGAATATCTTCAGATTCTTTACTTTTAAGGAAATAAATCCAAGTTTTCCTAGAAAAATCGTCTACAAAGATTACATAGTATAATGCGTTTCCTAGTGATGGTTTAGACATAGGCCCACATAAGTCAGAGTGAACTAGTTCTAGTACCCCTTTAGTTTTTCTAGAACTGCAAGGAAAAGAGCTTTTAGTGTTTTTCCCTAGTGCACATCCTTTACAAACATCTGAATGAATTGGCTTTAGTTTAGGTAGTCCTGTGACTAATTTCTCCATAGAGGGTAGAGCACGAAAATGTAAGTGCCCTAGTCTTCTATGCCAAATTTCTGCTTGATCTATGACTTCATGAAGTAAGCTTTGATTTGTCTCATTACACAATTCATATAGGTGCCCTTGTCTGTAACCAATCACTTGTGCTCTTTTGAAGGTGGCTGTTTTTGGCCATGCCATTACCTTTCCTTCTATGAATGAGACTCTATATCTGTCGTCCTCAAGTGCAGAGATAGAGACTAACTTCCTTTTGATGCCTGGTACAAATAGTACCCCGGTGAGTTGGATTGAGATTCCAGACTTCAATCTGATTGTACATGTCCTGACACCCTTTACAGGATGTGCAGAGTCATCCCCGTGCAGAGTCATCCCCTATTGTTACCTCTTCATTTGATCCCTTTTCCATTGAGTCTAGTAATTCTCTGAATCCGGTGACATGTCTTGACGATCCACTGTCTATCACCCAAGTGTTAGACTTGTTTGAAGCTTGACTTGATAGTGCTGAATATGATACAAACTTCTCAGATTTAAGTTCTGTGTTCCTCTCTACTTTGGCGAATGATGCCTGCTGTTTTACTTTGTCAGGACAGTTAAATGACATATGTCTGTACTGATCACATCTATGACATTGGATTTTTGACATGTCTTTCTTATGAAAGCTTTTCCCATGATGGGATTTTCTCTTCTTGAAGTTTCTCTTCTTGCCTTTCTTACGGGAGTTGGTATTCAGAATGTGGAGGTCTTCATCTTTAGTTTTGTGATTTCCCCCCTTTCATTTGCCTTGATTCTTCAAGGAGACAGTCATCCCTTAGTTGATCAAATTCTGTGAATTTATCCCTTGCATTTATGCCTTGTTTGAATGATTCCTAGGATTCAGGTAATCCGTCTAGGGTAATCATTGATAGTTCTTGCTTCTCGACATGATAATCAAGTTTTTGCAGTTGATCTCTAAGTGAACCTATCCTCATGAAGTATGAGTTTATTGTTTCACCTTTATTTATACTTATGTGGTTCAACTGTCTTTTTAGAGCTAGGGTTTTGCTCGGATTGTTTATTTCATACGTCCTTTCAAGGGTTTTGAACATTTCATATGCGTTGTCATATTTTAATATAAGTGGTATTATGTGAACCCTTACTGCATCTATCACGATTTTTACAGCTTTATCATTTCCTTCATTCCATACAGTTTTCTCAGGTTCGTCTATAGGTTCGGGCTTGTCTTCTTTTATGAATTTGATTACTTTGTTCTCTTTTAACACTATCATAATTTTGACTTTCCAAGCCAAAAAATTTGCTGCTCCTTCGAGTCTGTCCTCGAATCTGATTGTGTTCGCCATTTTAGAACTCTTCAATTTTGTAAACTTCGCTTTCAGTCTATTCGGATCTTTAAGTAGTTAGGCTCTGATACCATGTAAATTTAAATACTGTTATTACTTTCTGAGCAATCAGAATTCTGAGACAACTAGTTTAGAAGTTTTAGCGTTGGATATAAGGAATGTAAAACCGATTTTATTAGTCTTATTGATTTGCCTCTGCAGATGAAAACAAACGATTATATTTACTAACGATCACTGTATTATTTACTTCTATCGAATGTCTTATAAACAGAGAGGGTAGCGAATATATATCTTTTGTTTCCATTGGATCGTGCCTCCACAGGGGGTCACGATCCTATGTGGAACCAGGGTTGTGACCCCTGTGTGGAGCCACGATCCTTCTACACCGGCGATTACTTCCTTACATAAACTCAACGATACATAGCATAGCAAATTTGTTAGTTAATACTAACTAAATTTAATCACAATTAAATCGCAAATAACAGACTTAGTTTCTGTGCGTTGATAAAATAAGGAGACAGATTTATTTTCCTAAGTGTTACGACTGAGACTATAATTAACAAACTATCATGAAGATTGGGTGAAATTTATGAATGGTTTAGCCAAGTGTAAAACACACTGCTTAAGTGTTTACTTTGCTGTCCCAAAGATAGGTGGAGTTTTCATGAGTCTTAGCCATGTTCAAATGTTAGGTGAAAAAAACTAGTGGTTCAGCAATCTAGAAAATGTACCTCACAAACACTTCTTTCAATGCTTTAAGGCAGGCCAGAGTTTAACATTGTTTTTTTCATCTTATATTGCTAAGGCAGAAATGACTAATGGTTAAGCCAGATCCAAGGTGTGCTGTGGGAAAGACAACTTAAACCGATTTCTTGATCATGCAGGTAGAGAACACATTGTCTGAATTTTTAGCCATAAGAAAGGTCCGCTGGCAGAAAATGTTAGTGGGAAAGTCACAATATAATCATGACAACTCTATTTAAGCCACCCTTCATCCCCAAGGTGGAAAAATCAAATGGTTTGACCATAGTGTATATGCATTCAGACATGAACCATTTTGTTACCATGTTGAATTGAACCTTAATTTGATGTTGGCATCTCCTTTCATAGCCTTCATGCATTAGCCATTTCCATGCTCGTCTTCTTTGCCATGGCCATCATCAATCTCGAACTGTATCATTATTTTGTTTTAGAATGGCTGCAAACTCGATCAACCTACACAAATTGTTAGTCGAAAACAAGACCATGACACAACAATCCTACAACCTGATGAGGGAAGATTACAACTGACTTGGGTTGACACACACATGATGATTTATTGACAACAAAATGGAAAAAAGTTAGTACGGATGTTGAGTTTTATGTGTACAACACCTATATCTATTGATTTCAGTCTGCCATGTCACTTAATAATAGCATAGGACTAGTGAGCAACAAAGTAATGCATATAGGATTCATATGTATGATTTTTCTAATGGCCTATCTGTGGGTTTTACAAATCATCCTCACACTTTGACAATGCCATATTCATGGCATCTGTTTTTTTCCTGCCTAACTCACCAAAAGAAGCAGTCAAGCCTTTCAGCAAAGGAAAAGAACCTCTTTCGGTAGTTATACGATCTGAATTGTCCAACCTTTGGCTTTACATCTCAAAGAGCTATGTCTTGAACAAAAGACTAGAAAATCCATTTGTGGTCACAATTTAAATAGAGTACTTCCTTGTTTCTCATCACTGTACAAGATGTGTTGAAGTCAATTATGAATATGAGATCATCCTCATGTAATGATTAATAAAATAGGTCGAGCTCATCCCAAATTCTTTGTATGAGAATTGGATAATTTGAAGAATAAACAGAATCACTTGAAGAGTGTGATTCTGTAGTAGCAAAGTTTGACTGCAGTCTAGTTGTTGTTATAGGCCAGGGGCTAACCTTTGTGTGAGAATTCCTAAGGGTCGCCAAACCTCCAGATTTTCCTTTTTTATCTATTATAAAGCGAGCCCAGGTTTTCTAGTTTTGCTCAATCCAAACATCAAAATCCTCTCAGGACAACTTTATCTCTTGAATACATGCAATATCAGGGTGAAGAATCTGCACTTGTCCTTTAAACAAGTAGTTTTTCTTATGAGCATTGATGCCTGTATTATTTCATGAAAAAGCTTTATCAATGATTTTGGGTCACTTTTATATATTTGCCATTGATGAGATTGCAAAGTAGGAGCTGTGTACTTGATCTAATGTCCTCCTGATCCCCTTAATCTCCTCTTTCTAAATCTAAATGTTTGCCTTTTCTCAGAGACTGAGATGCATATAGCTGCTCCTTTTTGTTCCCCCGGTTGTGTCAGAAGTTGAATTCTTTTGCTTGATTGATGGTAGGAGACGTTAGGAGAAAAATATCCCTTGGCATGTGCCTCTCTAAATCACCACTAGCTCTTCTCACATGTCTACTTCTAGAATTTCTACAACAGACTTGGAAGGGGATTATGAAGAAAAGGGGCAATATCAAAGGGTGTGTTTTCTTTGTCAGGAGCAATAAATTCAGCAGTGGGGAGAGCAGAGCCTCAAGGAGCCTAAGAAAGAGTCAGGAAAAAGGGGAAAGGGTTTTGCTGGCTTATGCAACTGAGGAATCATTGCATGTTAAATTTTATCATTATCATCAATCCGCAATTTCAAATTTTCCATAGATAGAAGAGATCACCTTGAAGCTGAAAGAAACAAGAATCCTACCTCTCTTTTGAAGTACTTTCTCCATTAGATGAAGCTTAGATTTCGTTTGCATGTGGGAGAGGGGTTTTTTTAACTGGTCAAGGTACTCCCGTACCAAATGTATTACTTTTGGTAATGATGGTAGTGGATGAGTAGACTTTTAATCAATTTCCATGGAGAGGAGATGTCAATTCTAGTAGGTTGGGATTTGGATAGGTCAAGTCTGATGCAAGTGTGGTCAAAGGAGGAAAGAGAAGACTCTTTCATGCTTTTGTAGAGCTGAAAAGAGAATCCAAGGTTTTACCAATAATTTTATTATAGTCCTCTTTCTAGAATTTGGAGGTAAGAGGAACAAGCTTAATCCTATTTGTAAAAGATACAAATCTTGTTAATCTGAATGTTGAAATTTGAGGATGAAAGGTGGAGGAAGATTTCAACATTTTTGAAGTACTAAGATCTTGCAGAAATTTCTCCAAGTCCACCATACTATTTCAAATGATGTGGCTAAAATTTGGGATCCTCAAATTCTCCACATAGTTTGGAAATTTATTCCTTTAATTTTTCTTGTATAAGGCTAGATCTCAACAAAGCAACTAATGAAAGCTCAATAAGAGAGTTGGTCAGTCTCTAGCACCAGTATTTTATTGTCAAAATCCAAAGTTGGATTTAACAAGGTGGTATTGAATCTTGATAATCCAAGTCATTGAATATTTGCATATTTCTCTTCTCAGTTGTCTTCTTTAGGAATTGAATATGCATTTTCCTAGCTTAGTGTTACAAAACTTAGATTTGATACCAACTCATAGAATGATTTTTGACTTGGAATTGGTAAAGAAAATCACAAAAAACTTGGGATAGACTTGATATCAAATGCAATTGATTGATCGATAAAGGATTCGGTTTTGTGCTGATTGGTATGTTTTGTGATAGAGTACAACTTGTTTGTATAACAAAGTGTTTAGGGTGGTACAAGACACCCATTTGTAGGTTTTGATGTGTGCAAAGATTTCAAATTGAGTTTTCTACCTACTTTTGCAAAATTGCCAGTTGTATAGGCAGTGAAATTTAGCTACAATGACTTCATTAGCCCTTGTAGTTAACTTAGATTCTACAACAAATGTGTGATCATCTCCTAGCATAAGTGACGAATTTGAAAATGGCTGTCTATCAAAAGCAACTAATTTCTCGTGCTTAGTTGTGCGAGTCCAGTGATGTTCCAAATTCCAAAATTTTTTGTATCTTCCTCAATGCTCATTTTAACTATTGATAGTAGGGGAGTCTATCTATAACATATATATGGTTGAGTTTGGTGTTTTTGAGTCTTAATTCTCTTACTTGAGAGTTTATTGAAGTTTTCTTTTGTTTTATCTTATGTTCATGATTGTTGTACAAGTTGTAAGAGAAGAGGTTCATTTGGGTGTCTTTGATTGCTTCTTCGGAAGCTGGACACATTGTTAGACTTTTGTAGAAGGCCTAAGCGGCTATGGAATCAATCTTGTTAGGCATTTTTTAACACTAAGTGAGTGTGTACTCACATTTAATTGATTACTTGCAAGGGGTTTCTCTATGATATCTTGGTCTCATGCTCATAGTGTCCAAATCTCTTCTATTATTTCTCGTCTTTCATTTCATTTGCTTAAATGTTTCACTCATTTTTCTCTAACATCTTAAGACTAGCTATATTTTTTATTGACTACTTGTAATGCCCATTTTTGTCCATAGATAACATAGAACAAAAATAATAAAATAAATTGAACAATCATTATTGCAATTGCAATATGACATACATGTAGGTGGCTGCATGGAAGAACACATCGACATGCACTTAGGAAGGTAAGGCTAAAACAACAATAGGATGTTATGAGTGGCACACATTCTAGGCTCTACACCTATGTGATAGAAGTTTAGGGGGTAGGCACCAATGCATACAATACCCTAATGGAATGTTGTTATAAAGATGATCCATTTCAAGATGGCCTAGAAGAAACAGAGAATGACAAACCCTTCACCAATAAAACTTTGACTTGGTTTTGAGAATCTCTTGTATTTTACGGCTATGAAAATAACTTTTGTAAGTTCTTGGGAGCATTTGAAGCAAATAATTAGGAAGCTATTCCATCCAATGAGTCTTAAGAAAAAATAGTGTACAAGAATGGATTAATGATTTTTGCACAAGGGTTAATCAAACAGGTAAAGATGTGTTAGAAGTACTAATGAAATATATAGGTCTTCATAATCATCTTCTTATGTTGGTATTGCTTTCTAAACTGGTTGATATAGACAAAGCATGCTTGCTATTTTGAAATAAATATTGGTTCTCCGTCCAATTTCAATGAAGTCAAAGCTAATAAAAAGGTCAAAAAGACAAAGTCTATACATTGTGACCATTGTTATGCTCATGAAGAATTATCTTGTTGGAAGCTTCATTTGGCAAAGAACACACACAAGAAAATAGATAAGAAGGATGCTAATATCTCACTTGAGAATAAGGTGGTAAAGGAGATTGAATGCACTTTCAAAGTTTATTCTAGGCTTCATTGCACCACTAAAAGGTTGGTTTGATGGATAGAAAATCATTGTTTAAACTTTAACCTTAAGATCTATATCAATGGTGTTAATATTGATGTTTTATTTAAACTTCTAAGTTACCATAGTTCCTAATTGAGCATATCCCATCCTAATGGTAGCTCTCCATCCCTCTATGGAGTTGGTCAATGAACTAATACAAGAGTATTTGGTAAAAACTGATTGAATTAATGAATGATCAAATGATCATTAAATAGATTACAAAGAGATTAATGTTTCTAATAAGAAACAATTGATAACAGATGCAAAAAATAGAAACTCCTAATATTTACAATATATTACAAAATTGACCATTAAATTAACTGAATAAAGATATTATTCTAATACCCTCCTTTAATGGTCAATCTGTCTACTACACCAAGTTGCCCCGTGAACTTAACAAACTTATCCAAATGTAGGGACTTGGTGAGGATATTTGTAGTTTGATCCTTAGTAGGAACATACTACAAATCCACAGATCCATCTTCAACCAACTTGCGGATGAAGTGACAATGAAGCTCAACATGCTTGGCCCTCTCATGGAAGACTGCCCACTCAAGATGCAACAAGGTGGGAATCCATAATTAATGTCCACTAAGCCCATATACAATAAATTCAAATAAACCCAAAAATGGCATCCATTTGTGCATTAAATGCACCCCATTACATCCAACTTGCCCAAAATACCATGGATATTCCTCATGCAACCATAAATGCCCAACATTCTTCATGCGACGACTACATGCTACGGGAATCTATCATAAAATCATTAATATGGCGATTGTATGCAAAAAAGATTCCTCACGCATTCAACATGCATTGACTGAGCCGCCACTAAGTCAAAATATTCCATCAATAAATGTGCCGTCACTACTACATCAAAAGATTCTCATCCAAGAATGGACAACCATTATCCCGCTCATTAATTGCATATGTGATGAACTTAGCGATGATGGCTTTCAGCTCCCCTATGGAGACACTTGGCACACTTTCAATGTCATACTCCATCAAGGTGATTTCTTCCTTGTTCCTGGAAAAGTTCTCCCATTCCACAATCATCTCCTGCGCCTTCTTTATTGTGTTGGAAAATGAGGAAACATTCTG
Organism: Cryptomeria japonica; assembly: GCF_030272615.1. NCBI lineage: Eukaryota > Viridiplantae > Streptophyta > Pinopsida > Cupressales > Cupressaceae > Cryptomeria > Cryptomeria japonica. The sequence goes on from NC_081410.1 coordinate 49,960,092, forward strand.
AAAATGTTCCTTAGAAAAGGAGCCTACGAAGAAGAACTCATGTAGTTGGGACTTCAAGGAGTTCATTGTTACTCCATCCTCATTAAGCCTCTTTGCGAATAGTGCTTCAATCACATCGATCACTTCCTCGTGTACCCTTCTAATTGAGTCTTTCAAAGCTAAAGACTCCATCTTGAATTTTTCAAAGGTATTTCTTTCGGAGCAAACGATGCAGAACCATAGGGAAAAGTCATACACCTCATTCTCCTGAATTACGTTTTTGCCAATCAGTGTTTGTTTCAGAATCTTCATTAGCGCTGAGTCGTAGAATGGTTAAGTCTTGATAAGTGTGGACATCTTCCCACAAACCTTCCGCTCTCTCCAATTTGTTTAGAAGGGCCACAAATCTAGTATGAAGCTGAGCCAAATCTTCAATGAACTTTCCAGCCGCAGTAAATATGTCTTCCACCCATTCCCTAGAACTTTGGGCCATCACTCTGATTACTTCTGTGTCATTAACGACTTCCTTAGGGAGAGAGGAAGGAGGAATGAATGAGGGATCTGCTTCTCGGAGCGGCCACTTGAGACTTCTAATGTATTCACATAAGGCCCTATTTTCTTCCTTCATCCTTTTACATTTTGCCTTTGTTTTCTGTGTCTTTTCTGTCATGGCCAAGGAAGATCCTTCGAAGTCTTCAATTACTTGCCCGATGGAAGCACGCCCTAGATCAATCTGTCTAATCACATAATTTTCTGGCATAATTTTATTCCCGTCTTTATCTATTGCAAGCTCAGCTATATGCAAGGTTCGGGATCCAAATTCATCCCTCACAACCTTGGAGAATTTCTGGGGAGCCTTCTTCTTTGTCGGCTGATCCATTCTTTTTAACAGCTCTTCTAACTCCTGTGCTGGATCAATTTCCTTTTCCGACTCCTTTCTTAATCTATCCATCAGCCAATCAGGAGCACGAATGGAGTGTCTGTGGATTTCCATCCGTTCTTGCTCCTGTGATACTTCCTCCATCTTGCCAAGGATGGCTTCCACGAAACTATCCTAGCGAGTTTCTTCTTGATGAGGAGGAATTTTTTTGTCTTTGACTTCTTGGCTGATTTGGTCTATGCGAAGCATTGACACTGAGAATATTTTGTGCTGGAGCACTGTCAAGGATGTTGCCTGGAGGTGGATTTATTGGATTTTCCTGCGAAAACAGTTCTACCTCCTGCATGTTGGAAGAACTGGCCGGTGACTGCATCCTTTCTACCCTCGCTCTCTTGTGCGGTGGTTCTTCCTGCTGTACCTCTTGGTGAACTTCTTGATGAATTTCTTGATGTGCTTCTTGCTGGGGTTTTTGTTGGGCTTCCTGTTGGACATCTTTCTTCCTTGTCGTCGTCGGCCTCTTTGGAGCACTTTTCCCTCTATCAAGCCATACCTCTCCTTTCTATTGAACTTCTCCTTCTTTAGCTTGAGCTTGTGAAGATCCTTCCGTAGCCTCGCTGTGGAAATCAAGACTTCCCATTAATTGGAAAGTCAGGTGGACATTCCCTCTTTCAACCTTTTGATATGCCTATCAACCTAGTGTCTGGTAAACTTTAAAACAGGTCTAGCCAAGATATCTAGATTGTCAATTTCTGGCTCTGACCAATTTGGGAGCTGAATGGGTTGATCCTTCATCTTTTCGAATTCAGGTTGCACTAAATCCTTCCATCACTTCCACCTATTCTGATTGTTTGCAAGGGTAGCCTAGAAAACATCTTCCTTCTGATATCAAAATCATCCCTTGTATCGTCCCAGTAGTCTTCTAGGTGAAACTTGTGTACAAATTTCACTCCAGCAACCTTTTGGATCTTGCGATATGGATCATAGTGAGACTTGGTGGTGTAATATGCTAAGCGGTAAAATGCCAATTCTTCAGTTGCCTTCTCAGCTGCTGCCAAGTTCGGGCATACCTCCACATAGTCTCTGAAGACGATTGGGAATTCAATAGACAACTTCTTCTTCTTCTTTTGAATTTGATCATAAGCTGTTAATTGCCTCATAAGTTCTAATAGTATTAGCTTGTCAGATGGATACCGTGGCAGTTTATATGGCTGGAAAGCGAAGCCCTGTGTCTTGATATATGTGAATTTTGGAAATTGCAGGAAAGTGGCTCCGAATTGCTGAACCAATGCCCTAGCCTGAGGTGACACTCTCGTGTGGAACTCATTTTGCATGATTCTGGTCAGGTACATGGTGAAAGTGTCATTCGCCAACTTGAAAGAATCGGTATTGTGGAGGTGTAGCTGAGGATAATTCTCATGAACTTTCAGTTGTGCTGGTCCGCAACCCATAACTCCCTTTCCAGGCAGACCATCAAAGCCTCCCATCCTTGCAAGCATGTAAATTACGTAGGAGCTCATGTAGAAGGACTGGGACTTCTTTTCTTTCAAATCTTTTAGTTGTTCATGCATTTAGTGGCTGATTAGTCTAGACCAATCCACCAACCCATTGGAATTCATAACCTCGCCGATGTAGAAGAACATCCATGGCTCAAAGTTGATGGTATGTGAACCCCATTATTCTACTTAGCATCATTATCAGGTCCACGTATTTCTGCTTGAATTCGAAGATAGTGAGCGTCTTCGGAATTTTGGAGATGTGCCGTCTAGGCTTCAACAACCAATGTTTGTTGATGGTTTCCACACATCTGTCAGGACCTGCATCATATATCGCCTTTGCACCATTCATGGTCCAGTAAGTCATCGAGTGATGTGAAGGAATCCCAAAAGCTTCACCAATTGATTCTAGAGTCAAAGTGGCTAACAACTTGCCACCTGATGTTGAAATTGTCCTCCGCTCTGGATTGTAGTGTTTTGCACATTCGAGAATCAAGTTTGGACACTGGATAGCAAGAGGAAAACTAGCTATTGCAGCAATTTCACTTCTAACAAACTTGACAGCTGTAGGAGATGGATTATGCTCTGCTGTTCCAAACATCCTGATCTTGAATGCAGCCAAGTTGAAGGTTCCCAAATTTGTATCACTAATCTCCTTCCACCTAGACACCATCTTGGATTTTGGAAGGAATCCCTTCAGCTCTGCCTTTATCTATGCATGTCTGGTGATGATAGCTGCCTTGCTTGATTCTGCCATCTTGGAAAGCCTCCTGAAAATGATGACAAATTTTCTAGGTATGACTTTCTTCGCCTCTTCTTCACCTCATCTTTCTTGAAACTCGCATGTGAGAAATGAAATGCGTCTTCATGCTTATATAGAACTTCTCTTACGTGCTACTAAGTTGGGAGGAATCTAATTTGGTAGTTGCATTCATTATGTGTCATACTTTCCCATTCACCACACATGCAAATGGAATTTCCCTTGTAGTTGAGTTCAAATTTGGAAATTTGTCTTAATGCATTAAGTCATACGTCATACTTAGAATATTCCTTGCCAACTCGTTAATTTCTATTTTTCAAATTTCGGAGGGAAATTGGAAGATTCTTTCAAAATTCTCCTTATTTATTTGCTTGGATTGACTTTTCCTGCCTTGGAGGGAATTTTCCATGCTTTTCCACCACCTTCGATTTTTTAGGAACTTTCCTAAAATTTAGGACCCGGGTCTGGTAGAGAGAGAAATCTCTGACAATTCCAAATCTGCTTTTCCTTTCCTTTCCTTTCCTTTCTTGACCTTGGGATTTCTGCTTTTCCTTTCCTTTCCCGACCTTGGGATTTTCATGCCTTGGGAGATTTCTGGAATTTTCAAACTTAGGTGTGGAATTCACTTCACCATGGAATTTCCTCATTTCTTTGATTTTCTTTGACTTTGCCATTGCAACATCCTTTCCTTGGCCAGGGCGGATTTTTCAATTGGAGGAGGAATTCTGTCAAGTATAGGAATTTCCATAGACCCCTCTGTTTGGTGCCCTCACCATGCCTTGTGGATTTTTATCATTGCCAAGGATTCATTGCATTTCTATGAATTCTAAGGTCACTCCATTCTGGCGACCTATGACCTTCTTGGGCGGATTTTTGACCTTGTCATGGAATTCCATTGCTTTCCATCCTTCCACGAGACAATGAGTTTGGTGCCCTCCCTCCTTAGCTGGGTGCAATTTTTCATGAGTGAAGGAATTTCATCAATTTTGGATTCTCCATGATCCACTCCTTTTGGCACCCTATCTACTTCTTGGGCGCCAATTTTCATAAGGCAAGGAATTTTGATGTTTTCTATGAATTCCAGTACAACTCAACTTTAGCGCCCCACTCCACTTCATGAGCGCTATTTTGACTAAGGCAAGGAATATGGAATTAGATGGATTTTCCATGGGTGCCTCATCCCAGCACCCTGTCTCCTGCCTGGGCGCCAAATTCGTTATGCCATGGATTTTGGCACAATTTCATCTTTCAGACTTGATCAACTTTGGTTGCCTTCAAATTCAAGATGCCATTCATGAAAGGGAGCTTTCCAAACTTAGTTGATTTTTCAAACTTTCCACTTCAGGGATGGATGTCAACACTTAGCCACTTTTTTGCTCACTTTGTCTGCTCTTCAAACCTTTCAGATTTAGAAATAACCGTGAATGTTCAATCTTCATTGGCTTGCCTGAATGGTCCTGTCAGAACAAGCTTTCCAAAAATAGAAACTTTTCAAAATGTCAGTGTTAGACCCCAAAATAGGATGTTAGAATGACTTACTATAAATAGAAACTTACCAAAAATAGAAATTATGAAAAATGGTAAGTTCAATTTTTTGGCCAAATGAAGATATTCCGGGATGCAGTAAAATCCCTAAAAAAATAGCTCCGATTTCGCTCAAATTTTATTGGGAGGTTCCTTCAAGGGTCCTGATTCCAGTTCTACACTCAGTTTTCCAAAACCCTAATAGAAACCCCTAAAATCTAGGACTTAAGGCATAAACCCTAAAATTGACAAAATGAGCCTTAGACTTAACCAAATTCACCCAAACGAAAAGCAGACCTAATCAATTTGACCCCCAAACACTCACAAAGCAGAGAGATTGACGAGATTGCGACCAAAAGACACCAAAAAACCAAAACCAACTGACCGAGAGGGCCTAAAAAGTAGGGGGTCCTATCTAGGATGGGGTGATGTGTGATTAGGTCGCAACAGGGCCCTTCTTAATTTTAATTGTATTCTTTCATCAAAGTTTAGTTGATAGACTTGGTTTTAAAACTTTCCAACACTCGAAGCTTTATGGTTTGTGTTGGATAAATGGAGGTGCACCAATGTTTCTTGATGAGCAATGTAGATTGAAGTTTACTATTGGTTCTACACTTGATGAGATTGTGGTAGATGCTGCTCCTGTGGATATTTTTTGAGTTGTCTCTGGCAACCCCTAGTACAACCAAAAGGCAGTCTTCTATAAGAGAGGGAAAAAATTCTGGGACATCAAGAATCGAAAATCTTTCATGTTGTATGGTTTTCATGGCAAGAAAATAGAAACAAGTTTCTAAGATATTGAATTGGCAACATGAAAGTTCTCCCATTGGAGAGAACTAGGGTTGAAAATTTTACTCCATGTTCAAGCAAACTTTCGTGGTATCATTTAGACACTTGGGACACAAAGTTGCACTAAATTTTGGATTGCATTTGTATTGTGGTGCAAGATGACATGGCATGTGTGACCCCTTGTTGAGGGTTCTTCCACATTCGTCTTCTGAGTCTCTACCTACTTTGATGAAATTGCTGATTTGTACAGGTAGCATATGCATAATTGCCATGGTGAATTCCTCAGCTACTGTCGCAAATTCACCATGACTGCAGCAAATGAACAATTGACCCCTAGCGGAAGTACTGAACTTGAAAATGCCTCTAGTGAAAGCAGCAAATTCAACACGCTTAGTCGTGTGAATCTAGTGATGTTCCAGATCTCAAAATTTTCCACTTCTCTTTAATGGTTGTTTCAGCTTCTAGAAGGCAAGGGAGACTATTTTAACATGTTTATTGTCAATTTTTTTTCATGTTTGAGTCTTAATTCTCTTGGTTGGGATTCTCTCTTGTATTGTCTCATGTTCATGACTGTTGTAGAAGTTGTAAGAGCAGAGAGTTCTTGTGGAGTCTTTGTTTGGTTCTTAGGGAGTTAGGCACATGGTTGAAGCTCTGTAGAAGGCCCAATGGGCTGTGGAATCCATCTTGTAAGCCAATTTTGTGTACTGAGTGAGTATGCTCACATTTAGCTGGAGTTTTGACTCACAAGGGGGTTTCTCCAGGGTATCTTGGTCTCATGGTTATGGTGTCCATATCTCTCATATTGTCTCTTGTCTTCTGTTTGCTTATATATTTCAGTGATTTTCCTTCCACATTTTAAGACTAGTTATGTTTATTGTTGACTACTAGTGTATGGCATAGCCATCCTATCGTTAGATAATCGATTCTCAAAATCAATCTTCGATAATGATATCTAAGTAGTTTCTATATGGACCAGAAATACCTAATTTGGATTCAGCAGGCCTCTGCTGGGCCTGCTTGGACTTGGATGTGAAGAACTCGTTGAGGACTCAGATGGTCTTGTAACACTAGCATGTTGTGACTAAGAGTGCAGGCTCTTCCTCGGAGGCCATTCATTAGTTGCCTTATATCATCCCCTTTAAATAAAGATCTTATCCATGAAAACAATACTTGAAAATCGCAATCAAGACCTCTGCAATCAAGTTTTGTAAGCAATTGGATTTGTGTAAAAAGCACAATGAAGGTTTTGGAGGTTGGTAATGATGATGGAAAGGATTTTGTGTGAGGTCCAATCAATTTTCTTCTAATATCATACCTAAAAAAATTGTAAAATCCATCTCAGAATTTGAGGTTTTTTAGCACAGAATTGGATGAATTGGATTACAATGCAGATTTGAACAAAATATGTAAGGCAAGAGAAAAAAATTGATATGGCAGTGGAATCTAAGAATTTATTTTAGTTTGATGAAGAAACTGAGATCCTTAGAGTTGCCTTTAAAGAAATTCCGTTCACCATTCTCTACCTATAAAATCCTAAGAAATTTTTAACAAATTCACGGACAAGTTTGACCCTTCGAAAATCCCATATCTTGCCCTCTTCCTTTTTCGACTTAAACATTAAGTTTTATAATTTGAACCCCAAAATTGTCCAAATGAGAAATAACATGGGAGACTAGAAGAAACTCAGAAAGCTTTAAACACTATGGTGAATTTGCAGACAGTCAAAATGTGGAATTGAAACACAAGAATTTGTAGGGGATTCAACAGACTCTAATTACATTGGTAGAAATAACCATGAGAAGCATCAATTGTTTGAGCCCTAGGGGATTTTTCTAGGAAGGCAATAGATGATCATTTTTTGTAGTTGAAAACTTGAAACTTTGAAAAAGAGTCATTTAAGTAGCTTGCAAAACAATGATCTGCTAGGAAAAATAACCAATAACCATAGCGTTTTTGGCATTTGCAGTTGTGGATTTACATGCTTGTTCACATTAGAAGTGAGATGGTTAATTCTGGAAATCTAGAAATTAAACATGTTTTCCAATTTCTTTTTATCTATCATATTCAGGTTTTTAAAGTTTAGTTGTTAACCCTGATCTATTTCCTTCCATTGGATTGTTTTTCACAGGAGCGACGAAAGATGAGTGCTCCAGAAGTCAAAATATTTGTCAACTCTTTGCGATCGACCTTTTCACTTTTAGAGGTTTTAACTTCTTACTTCTATGCTTTTTTCCATCAAATTGTCTTGATATTTCCTTTTGAAGGTTTACACTTGTATAAAATTTGAAATTCGTTTGTGCAATGAAGAGTACATCTATCATTGATTTTTTTGTGAAAGCTCTCAACATTCAAAATGATTTGCAGTTTCGATAATCATACAACTGCTTCTTCCACTTTCATGCTAAGTCTTTTTTGTAGATATTATGTAGTTATCCAAATCATTGAAGTTTAGCTGCAAATTTTGAAATGAATTATTTGTCCACCCATGGCAATCCAATAAATTTGCATTTTTGAGAGGAAACCTTGTTTTAGAAACTTTTCTTTGCTTTCAAATAAGAAATCTCCAGTTCAAGTTCCAAAAAATTGTTACTTTGCTTCTATACAAATTTTTGTGTTCTACTTTTGTACTTCAAAAGGTTATATTTGATTAAACTATTCAGTACCAAATTGTCAGCATTGATCTCCCAATTATTTTTCATTTTTAACCCTTAATGAAAGGTAACTTTTGCCTGAGGAAAGTGACAAAAACTTGGGGTGGCTATTTCAGAAATTATGGACTCATGGATTTCCTCCACATTTAAGAGAGGTGACATCCTCTTATGATATGATACTTTTGTATTTTTGCTCAACTTTCAGACAGTAAATGGTTAAGACTGAGAATGAAAAGAGACAACTAACCTGAAAGATAAATGATATGGCTGATAATTGCTCCTGGAAACTTAGGAGTATATAAAATGGAATAGTCATGAATAATGCTTATATGGCAGAGAGTTGAAAATCCTTTGGTGCAACTTTCAATGAAAAGATGTGCATCTTGCAACAAATGTCTCCTGATTGTCCAGAAGACTAGCTAGGTTTAGTTTTTGTTTTGTTAGCTGAGCTTGATTGTAAATTACATTTTTGGGTTGTGTCTCTCCCAAAGTATCTTATATGAGTTTGAGACATTCATGAAAATATATATGATTATCTTTGTTCAATGTTGATGCTTCCAGTGTATTGCTTTACACTCAAATTGACAAAACTGTTGGCTATTACTCATTCAATCCTCGATTGTTCTATCAGATTCGGTATTAGACCAAAATTTACTGATGAGTTTAGTTAAGTAAATAAATTACAGAATGGATTTAAAAAGGCTAACAGTTAGTGGAGGAAGAAGAGGAATAGGATGACCACCACAAGCTGGAGTTGAATAAAATTGCAAGGATCCTTAAGAGCCATATAAGCTCAAAGAAGAAGAGCAATGTAGAAGTTGTTGATTTTAAGGTAGTGCTCGTCAACCACAGGCAAACATCAAATCTGTTGCCTTCCCAACCATAGACAATAAGCTCTTATCGTCACCCCCGAGCACGCTACATAAATTTCTCACCATCAATTGACCTGCTTGTACATGAATTCGATCTGCCTGATTATGATCGAACTTGCTGTCTGATCTCAGTTCCATAGAGGGAAGAGCACGTCCATATATATCCGTCGAAAGGAGATATCCAAGAGTCGGCTCTCATCAAGGAGGCACGACCTTCATGAAGCATCGCATGCCTTCAAATGAGGGGTGGCAGACTTTAACCAAAAGTCGGCCCCTTTGAAACAAATCCGATAAGTCAAACTCGATAATGTATGTTTAATCATTAAACCTGATAATGCATATGTGACTTAATAAAGATATTAAAGGATTAATATAAGTTGATAGATTCATCAAATGTGTAAGGCCAATGGGCCATTCACACATTTGATCTTGTTGAGTCGGCCTGTAGGATTTCTACTGACGCTATATCATCAACAGGATTGAGTGATAATGATGGAGATGAGGAGTACCTTCTGACCCAACAGCATGGATGAGAGCCAGGCTAAGGACTTTAAGAGAATATTATCGATGCCATTGGCAGAACTGAGTGGTAAACCAAAATAAAAAAGCCCCACATATTTAATAAATTTGAATCTTGAGAAGTTGATTGATTATGTTACAGGGTCAGAAAGTATGACTTTAAGTAGATAAAAGTTTCCAAGAAAGTTATTTACATGCAACAAGCCGAAAGGTCACACCTGCCTATGGTGGGATCATTGTTAGTTGGAAAGATAGAGAATGGAAAAAGAGAAAATAAAGCCTCTGGACAGGATGGCTACAAAATATTAAATTAATACCTTAACCTCAGATTACCAGAAACATTTGTGCAGGAAATTGCAGAATCCAAAATAGGAGTTGATTTTGAAGTGTTGCTATTGTGATTAATCAAGTTTTGAAATGTAAAAGTTTGTTTTATATTTATTCACCCCCCTTTCTTGGTATAACTGAGTGCTTCTTAGACGATTGCTTATCTTGGATGATTTGTTCTTATCTCAAGAAGGCATTTTCTTTGGCACAAGGAGTGTCCCATTTGTCATTTAGTATTGACTCCTCAATGATAGTTAGCGATGGGCTTTTCCCATCTTCTTGACATTGGTTAGTTTCAATTTGGATGAAATGAATGGGTGTAGGCTATTGCTACTCTATGCCCAATTTCATATAGAGGTCATGGAAGGCATTGGTGTAGGTGCAAACTGACTAGTCATGTCCTTGGCACTACTGATTCCATTGAATGGAGTAGTCATCATAAACATTTTTAGTTCAGTATAAATCCATGGAGGCTTCTAAGAAGTTTTTGTAGGTAGGATTAGATTTTTTACCTGTTTGGTCTTCCCTTCAAAGTGCATGGGCTTGCCACCACCTCTTGATTATGAAGAGACTTTTAGAAGTGCAAGCTTGATCTTTCTTAATTAGAAAAGTCATTCATAGAGAAATATGACTCTAACCAATTGTCTACTATATCTACACCTATTTTACCCTCAAACATAGGGAAATCTATATTCACTTGGAAATCGGGGGGAGTCAAGTACCAAAATCTTTACTTGACAATTAAGTGGAATCAACTATTTAAGGACTTTTGCAAATTGGCAAAATAGAAAGGTTTGTTTCTTTCAACAAGCCTTTGTGATTTCATCTTTGATTGATTACATGGATCGCATCTTGTTCTTTTCCCATCGGAATGCATTTGAAATGACTTGGAAGGTAATCTGATGGATCTCATGGTTTGATGTTGAGGCTTAAATAATCGGATCTCATTTGGTAGGACATGCAATGTCATTCGCTCTAGTACCAATGATTTCAATCCCAAGTGTTCTAGGGGACAATGCTCCAAGTAAGGGCCTAGATGTGTTGTAAGCATGTGGAAGCAATATGGAGATAAAGCATTAGAGAAAGAAGAATACTATAAATTGGAACATATCCTTTTATTAATTTGTACCTTTTGTACATGACACTCATGGAGATGTTTGGTTGTGTGTTTGCGATGTTTGTCTTCTTAATCTTTTTATCTATTACGTTATATATGTACAATTATAATTAACATGATCAAGAAGATGGAGGTTGTTATGGAAGTTGAATCCGTTGACCTTCAATGTGTGACTCTTTTATCTTTTGATAGTTAGGATTCTGGTTGTGTGCTATGCTGACATGTGGGATGTCATGAAATGACTGTTGCATGATGTTTTGTATTGTGTGCCATGAGTGCGTGTGAGAATGTAAGTGTGGTGCAGAGCATAGATATAGTTGTGTTAATGTTGTGCGGTATGATTCTTAATGCTTTGTTGATGGTGCATGATATAAAGGGCTGCAAGTGCACAAATGTTGAGGAGTGGCTTCTAGGTTGTGTAACATGGTTCCTAGCACTATCTGCAAGGCACATGATGCAAAGAGTTGGGTGCGGGGTTGTGCATTGTGAAAGTGCATGTGCACATGATGCAAAGAGTTGGGTGTGGGGTTGTGCATTGTGAAAGTGCATGTGCTTGTATGCAGATCCTTCATGCCATGCCAAACTGTGCTTCCAAGGCTTACTCCACATCGACATATTTGCCTACACAACGTTTACCTAAGAGACAAACAACCACACTGATGCTAGAGCATCCGGGTCCACAAGAAATCTAGCATCACCAAAAATTTTGGTTGAGTTGGTTTTCAGATTTTTGCATTTTTGTTGTGTGTGACATCTTGCTATATTACGAAAGCTACAGGAAGATTTCAAGTTCTTCTATACTACGATCACTTCTGTAATGCTAAGAGTTGTTATGTGTTATTTTAAACCAAATATCAGGCTGCTACTGTTTTATCAATTTTAATAGGACTGTGTCAAAAGTGCATTAGGAGCTGCATGTGTAAAAAAAATGCAAAACTTCATTAAGCTTCAGGAGCTGTGTGAGCTGTATAGGCTGCAACAAAGACTGTACAGTCAGCTATAGGAATACAATGTGTGAATTTTGGTGTTTCATTCCTCAGTTCAGTGACAGAAAGTTATATATCTTTTTGCTGAGTTGTACTATGACTGGATGTTGTATTTTAATTGCTTTATGCAATATTGTTATTACTTGGAAGGCCATGATTTAATGACCAAACTTAAGGTGGTTTTCCCTTTGATTTTTGTTTTCCCGAATTGTCATCTTTCTAAAAAGGAGGTTTTGTCTTATATTTTTAATTTAGCAGCATAAAAAAAATCAGATTGGGCATTAAGTGTTATTTCTAGCAGCTATGGCCTTCATGCAGTAAATTATTTTGTGATTTGCTGATTGTTCCCTCACTCGTGGCATTGATTTGTGGTCATATGATTGGAAAAAGTCTGTCATTCTACTCTGGTTTGGTCTTTCCTGTTGCTTTTGATTCGTGAGTAATGTTGGAGCTTTGATAAAAAATCATTTGTTGAATGTTTTGTGGTGTTCCCTTATGACTGCATGTTATTTCTCTAAGCCTTCTTGACCATTTTTATCTTTTCTAGTTGTTTTGCTTAGCTAGGAGCCTTGTGGGGGTGTATTCAAATTCATCATAATGGATTACTATTTATCATGTTGGGTGATGTGATGTTGCTGAGGAGTGGCAAGATTTGCAAAATAGAGGGATATCAAACATTTTTTAAAATTATAGACACAAAGAAGGGGGGACTCAAATAAGACAAAAAAGGGAGTAGAGGTAAAGCTTTAGTAGGGTTTTTTTAATCAAACGTTGCAGAAAGATAGAGATAGGAGAAAGGAAAAAGAAGGATTGAATAAGAGAAATTAAAAAAGAGGGATCAAAGAGAAGAAGGAAGTAAGCTGAGAAGAGCTTCCCTGAAGTTGAGCTTTAGGTAGACAGATTCTTAATCTAGCAAACACAAGGGCAGCAAGGTAAAATGCTAAAATATGGAATGTTAGAGGTATAAGCACCCTGAAGCACTTGTAACTATTAAGCATGTTACATTCAGCTATAGAAAGATAAATATTAAATAAATTTATTTAATGGTGTTTTGCTTCCAATTTGTTTTGTTGAACTATTTGTGAATGTCAGCTGGTTTAGGCAGATTTTTAATTAATCCTCCTAGCTAGAATGCACCAACACCCAAAGGATTGCAAACTACCTGTGATTAGAAAATCCCAATTATTTCTCAAATGTTCTTGATGTTGATGTCCTTTGTGAAATGTATATAAACATCTATTTTGATAGAGAGCTAGGCGCAGTCATAGCATGGTCATAGCTAGCAGAAGATAAATAGTCATATATATAGATAGAGAGGCTGCCAAACAGATAGACAGATAGACTGACAAACAGATAGATGGTCAGATAGGCAAACAAACAAATAGATAGATAGATATATAGACAGGCAGACAGATAGACATATAGTCAAAATAGATTGATAGATAGACAAACATATAGATAGCTATCGTCCACTCATCAATATCATGGTTGCATGTACAAAGGGTCCATTTTCAGTTTAAGGTCCTCAAGGAGGCTATTGAGGAGGTTAGGCCACAAATTTGTGGTCCAAGTAGTGACAAATGTCGCACATGTTGCTAAGTTGCAAGGAAACTTGTTGAGGCAGCTTACAAATATATTTGGTGGATTCCATGTTGTGTGCATGCCATGAACAATTCACTCAAGGACATGGGGAAGATTTAATGGATTAGAGAAGTGGTTAGTGATGCTAGAGATGTGTAGATGGCTATTTGCAACCACCACACTTCACATGCACTTTTCGGGAACTTCTCTAAGGAGGAGTTCTTGAAGCCAATTGAGACCAAATGTGCATCCTATTTCATTCTCTTGGAGAGAATGATTGAGTTGCAAGAGTCACTACAACTCATGGTTATGACAACAGATTGGAATTGGTGGGTGGAGTCCCTAGACAAAGCAGGGGAGGAGGCTGAAGGTTACAGTGAAGAGTGATGTGTTTTGGAGTGATGCAAAATATATAGTCTCCATCATTGCTCTAGTTGTCCAGGTCATAAAATATGGGGATGCAGATGCACCTAACCTTGGAGAGGTGTATGGGTGCATTGATTCTATGCTTGACCAGATGAGGGTTGTTGTGCAAGAGGACTACGCATTAGCATTCTACAATGAGCACGTTCAACCAATCATTCATCAGAGATGGGAGAAGCTCAACACTCACTTGTACATGGCTACCTATGCATTGAATCCTATGTGGTACAAAACCAGGCCTAGTAGAGTTACAACGATAGAGTTTGTTGAGATGAAGGTAGGATTCTTTAGGGCCATTGAGAAGACGTATGATCCTATATATTGCAACACGATTCACATTGAATGGACCAAATTTGCTACTCCGAGGGGTTATTTTGAGGCGGCCAAGATGGATGTGGCAACTATGGCACAAGAGGACCCAATTTTGTGGTGGAATTGCCATGGACTAAAATTATTGACTACCACTCTATCCGTTTGGTTGCCTTCATGATTCACACTAAGTGGACCAAATTTGCCACTCTTGGGGCTATTTAGAGGCAGCCAACATGGATATGGCAACTATGGCACAAGAGGACCCAATTTTGTGGTGGAATTGCCATGGACCGAAATCTTTGACTGCCACTCTAGCCATTCAATTTCAATCTCAGGTTTCTAGTTCTTCAGCTGCTAAGAGGAACTAATCTACCTATAGCTTCATCCACTCTCTTAAGAGGAATAGACTTACCTTTAGGAGAGCAAAGAAGCTTGTGGTTGTACATTGTGCTTTGTATCTCATTGACCACAAGACGCTTGTGTACAAAAAGAGTCCCACAACACAATGGGATGTAGAGCTAGAGGAGACAACATAGATTGATGAGAATGCTATGATTCCAGATGAAGGGCTGGTTGGTATTAGTTTGGTGGAACTTGACCATGAGGAGTTTGGTGATGGTTAGAGGCCTCCCTTTGCTACATTTTGTACTTAATTTGATATCATGGTACTCGTCATAATCATCTTTATGATATTTTGGATATAATAGAAATCTTCAATTTGAGATTTTCATTTGTCAAATTTTATTTAGTATTCAAGTATTTAAAATTTTTAATTGTAGTATTTAGTATTTGCAATTTTTCTATTTTACTAATTTGCCAAAGTTTCATTTGAAATGTAATCCTTGTACATCTTTTTATAACTAGTTTTCAAGTACTATATGTATATTAGCGCCGCCCCCATCTCCAAAACCTATCCCCTCGTCAGGAAACTCGGTGGAACATTAGTTTCAACAGATTTTCACAAATAATTGCAAGCTGATTAGCAGTCCAAATCAGCAGTCAAAGCTATCTTTGACCACCATTGAAGATCTATGGCAACCTCCCTACAAAAATTGGTGCCTTTGATATTGTTATGACTCCTTTGAGAAAAGGTACAACAATCTTTGGAAGCATATTCCCACACTAAAAAGGTTGCGGCAGCATCATTAAGGCTTATGAGTGCAGCGCTAAGGATGAAACAAGGCTTATAAAGCCTTTCAACAAGATTTGACCCTCCTTTGAATATTTCCCAAGATGTACGACTTTCTTGGGGAAACTCTTATGGTACGGCTGGGAATAGAACCCAGCTGGAAATTAATACATATAAATTTTAATTCATCTTTCCCACTGTGCACACTACACTTAAATTTCTGCTCTTTTCACCTGCACACACAACAAATTCTGATATATATGTTCACTCACACACACAACACTTATAAATTAATATTTGTCTACAAAACTTTTATAAATTTATTACTTGTAAATCTACATCTCCTGGAAAGATATTTCATTACCAATAATCTCTTGTTCTACTGAACCTTCAGCATGATCATGGACCCTAGCTAGATTCACCTCAGAATGTTTTTTGCACAAATTGTGACCCTAAATGAATGACACTGTATTGGTTAGGGAGAAATCTTTCAGCATTGAAACCAATCTTCACCTAAGGGTTTTCATCCCTTGACAGTAGAAATCTATTCAACTCGACAACTAAGGTTTCAATAAAATACCAAATGTTGATAATGATTCAAATGAGTCACTTCAGCGTCCTTTTATAACCCTTTGTGGAACTTTCTGGAAATTATATTTTAAAAATCACTTTTTAAAAGTACCAATCAGTTTTGCTCCATTTATTTTATTATCTACTCTTTTCAGCACTTTAGTTATTTAAAAGTCACCTTTGTAAATAATTAATATAAGTTGTCTTTAAATTCACCTTTTTGACAACTTAAATATATTTTTTTGATTGGTAAGCTTCTAGATTTTTAGCCTAGCTTAAGTCCAAGAGAGATCACAAGGGGGAACTCCTCCCCAATCAACATATTTAACTAAGAAGCTGCTTATTCAACTTAGAATCCACTGTACTCAACTCATATCAACTTAGAAGCCACAATGGAAGTCCAAGAGCCACCACTTGGAATTTCAACACTAGATTTCACTTTGGGGATTCAAACATGGATCTCCATCTTGAGAACCTTAGCCTTGCCATTAGAGCACAATCTCATTGACACTTTTTGACAACTTAAATATTAATAATTTAATATTTTAATAATTTTCTGCACATCTGCCCAAAGTTGTGGAAATGGAGATCCAATTTAACTAAAATTTATACTTTACAAAAATAGAATATTACTCCAAGAAGCTTGGAATGCACTTGAAATGATGAAACTGCCTTTGAAAAGCATCAACGGACTTATCTAGATCCCTTGATGGAGCAGGCTTGGACAAGTAACAACTCAAAGATATGGTGGAGGAAGTTTGTTCTAAGTCAAACTTGTCATGCACATTCATATCAAGCAGAACTCATTTTCTTCAAAAGAGAGTGCCCTAGGTTCTTTGGATCATCCTTGAGGCTTACAATGCCTTTCTGTTGTTTTTGTGGTGCATCTGTTCTCTGTTTCTTGAGCTATCCTTCTTGGAGTTGGTGAAAATGTATCTGAGATTCTGAACTTCTTAAGTGCTTTGTCAGTCCTAGAATCTAAGAGTTAACCTTCTTAACTCAAATAACTGAATCATGATGTTTTCGATGATCCTATTCAGATCATCATCAGATCTTGCATTGGTCCTGTGGTGGAGTTGGTGGTTCCCCTTCCTAAGCTCTGCACATTAATACAAATATATGTGATTGTGCTAATTTCTTTGCTTTATGTTTAGTTTTGGAACTCAATTATAGCTTTTCCAAATAACTTTTAGAGGGATCATCCCTGACTCAGCTATTTCTATTTGTAGTTGTATACTATAGCTAAGGTTTACCCCCTCTTATTGTCCTTTTGTGTTTTGGCTTTAGTCCTAGTTGGTGCTTCAGATTTTAGGATTCTTTTCGACCCTGGTATTATTCTAGTGTACTGGATATAATTTTGAGTCCCATTGGCCCACTTTGATCACTTGTGGACTAAAATATAGTTAATTTCTTTATTCGTTGCTTCAGATTTTAGGACTCTTTTCGACCCTGGTATTATTCTAGTGTACTGGATATAATTTTGAGTCCCATTGGCCCATTTTAATCACTTGTGGACTTTAATATAGTTAATTTCTTTTTTTCTCCTCGATTCATTCATTTGAATCATTTCAGTAGCAATTGTTTCATTCAGTAGGAGTCCACTTGAATGTACCTCCACATTTTTTAATTTCTTTTCAAACTTTCACAGGCATCAGAATAATGCAAAATCACTTTGGGAAGTAGTTTAATCGTGATCATAACCTGTACATACTATTTGAAGAGGACGATCAAATTTGATCTAATTTGTTCGACTTCTTATACTAATGTATCAGAAAGAATTATTTAGAAGATAAAGTGACGAGGGCTGATTCTGCATAATTTTGCATACTGTTTTCAGGTTGTACCATCTTGATCAATACTCAAATTCTTCTAGAACAATTTGTATTGTTTTAAGCTCTGAGATAAAGTGACGAGGGCTGATGCTGTATAATTTTGCATACTGTTTTCAGGTTGTACCATCTTGATTAATACTCAAATCTTCTAGAACAATTTGTATTGTTTTAAGCTCTGAGATGCTTTGTGCAAGTATAGCCATTCAAGCTAGTCATGGACCTGGTTTTGATGATTTTACTATCCTATATGCAATAATATTCTATCCTAGTAAAAGGTATTTGCAAAATCTGATGGATGTACACATTGTTAATGCATGGGAGCTACGGTAAGATAAATGATTGAATGAGAGATAAATGAAGTCTCTCATTCAATCATTTATCCTGTCGATTAAACGATTAAGAAAAACTTCAAGCTATTTTATTTGATGATTATTCCTCATGTATATCAATATCGATAATCATATCATGGCATATTGGTAATCAACGATAGTTATCTAATTTAAATTAACCATCTATCCCGATCTATATCGGATGTGTTCTCAACAAGAGATTATTATATTGCTATCGGGTGGCATAGTATACACCGGTTAATGAATATAACCCTTAGTTAGTGATTGGTGTCGGTTAACATAGACACCGATTCACTCTGGTTAATTTGCAATGCCAAACGCCATCATTAATACCGATTGGCATATCGGTTCATATGTTAATATGTTACGTGAGCCCCGATTAATATCGGGTTGGTAAATATGTTATATGCTATGTGAACTCCGATTAATATCGGGCTGACAAATATGTTTAACACCGGTTGATATTATATACCAAAGGGTGTGATCAAGTAGTGTCTTGATTAGTCATGTCCATAAGACATGACCGGTCAAGGCACTGCTTGATCCTCCCCTCTCATATATATATATCATTTGGCATTTGAGAAAGAGGATATTGAAATCGATAAATACTCCTCTTACCTGCCAAACAAAGAAGATAGTCAGAATTATAATAGAGATAAAATACATAGATATAAAGAATAAAATTAGAATACATCTTGCATATTGAATTGTAAATTGAACAAACATTTACACACATGGTATTATCTTGATGCAGGCTATTGTTGTTTCCTGAATATGGAAGCTTCATATGCTGTGATTTGAAGGAAAAGTTCATTTCATGCCAGAAAATTAAAAGTATCTAGCCTTAACTGGTCCCGATACTTTATTACATCATGTTGAATGGTGTGTGGTCCATGTAGTTAACTAACAAGTGGACCAGTTTATAGTCATTATTTTTGGTTAGCAATCAATTTGTAAGATTTTTTAACCAGGATAGTGTTTTTTGACTAAATAACTCACTTCTGGACTAAGATTACTTTCTTATACATATATCCTAGAAGATGCTTTAGTAGTGGTATTCTGTCAGTGATGGGTTGGAGTTTGTTCTGTCATCATGTTTTCATCGGGCATGTCAAATCTTTGGCTGAATGGAAAATTTTGCTTCTTTTTGTCTTTCCTTAATTTTATGAATGTGTAGTAGTGAGATCACAAGAGCAATCAATACAAGGATAAAGACTGGAGGAGGTGAACTAAAGGGTTTTTACATTTCTACCCAATTGTTAAGACAATTGGACATAGATGAGGTTAGACAAAGGAAAGTGCATGCAAACAAATATAGATCCCTAACAAATGGCTTTCTTCATCTGTAAGTATCAAATCCAAAATGCTATTCTCAGCACCTTTTGTCTTGTTTAGTGCAAGAGAATGTTCAAAGCCAAGTTTGTTTTGACTAAGGACACCTTTCTGATAACTGTTCATTGAATATGAGCATGCTTGTTTTCAATTTTTTTACATGCTAGATTTGTACAATTGCAAGCAGAATAAGCATAAAATGTGGCCTTAACATTCACCTTTGTTTGCAACTCTTTCCCCTATCTATATGAAAATCTTAGTGACATTACTAGCTTGAATTTCTTGAAAGATGAGTTAGTAGAAGCTACAAGAAACATTCACTCTCAAAAACTCATTTCATGAAGTGCTGATAGCTAGTCCACAATATGACCAAACTTCTGATTTTTTAAGTTGAGTCCTCATATTAACAATTATCATGAGATGCTACCTAATGGATATTTTGAATATTGGTCTAGAGCTAGGTCCTAGGCTAGGTGTTGGGTCAGTTTTCCATTGGGGTTTTCAAAGGGGACCCAAGGGCTACCCAAAGAATTTAATTAAAAATCATTTTTTAAAACATTTTTATAAACAAACAAATGCCAAATACCTAATTTTACAGGTGATAAAATTGTGAAATGGTGTGTGCCATGAAGATCTGTATATTTTTTAAATACCTTAATTTTTGCTTCGTGGTGAGGTCTCTACCCTTGGATCCTTTCAGGGGCACTGCCCCTCGACCCCATTGGAGACTCCAGTCCCAAATCCCCACTAGTTATTGGGTCTCTTGTCACATAAGAAACTTGATCGCAATGATGGAGTGACAAGGAATGGGATCTAACTCTTGAGTTTGTTGACTTAGTCATTATTGTTGCACAACTTGCCAAAAATCTCTTTAGATGAGGCAGTTTCTACATAGTGAAAGTGGCATTGTAACTCAATGTGGTTCAAGCCAAACTGAACCAAATGTTGACTTTGATGCTTTTGATGAAGAGAAATATGAAGATTATTAAATATTTATTGTAATTTGCATTGTGTATTGACATTTGACAAATCATTGAATTGTGAATTTATGAGTATTTTCATTTTTGCAAATTATGAGGTATTTAAATATTTTGTTTATTGGCAATTTTGAATATCATTGTTATTATATTTAATAATTTTTTTTTAATATATATATATAGCTGTACCCATACTTGCACCCATGGAATTTTTTTTGTTGTGTTGTCATTCCTGGTATTTGTACCCATACCAGGACCAGCAAATTAGGTCTTTTCCAAAAATATAAGTAGTTGTTTTCATGTTGTTTTTATTGGTTTCCCCCATCTTTGAAAACCAGGTTGTAAGAATATGATAACTAGAGGGATGTAGATAACCACACTGCGGATCTTTTGGAAGATAAAAGGCATAATTTTAACAAGATATGAGTAAAGAAACAATGTCCAATTAAACATGCTAGCCCACAGTTAATTAATGCTGGACATACCTCCAGTCTTATATTTTCTAGACTAGATACAAATTTCATGCAAATTTAATTATTTGTTGCCATGATTGGGATTATGTGGTTCCTACAGTCAGGCATGTACCCTTTATAGCAAGAATTTGACGTGTATGGTAAAGGCAATTTAGCAATTTTTATAACAATTAAGTTTACCTTGGCTGGTTTTACTTCCTTTATGTGTGAACATTGCGCAAGAAAATACAGAATCAAATGTTGACCCTTTTTTGTTTCTATTATTAAAGGCACTATCTGTACCTACAATTGCGGTGATTGAGGGAGTAGCACTCGGTGGTGGGTTGGAGCTAGCTCTTTCTTGTGATCTACGTGTCTGTGGTATTCTCCCACATATTCAACATTACAAATTTCATATGCCCTATGTTTCAGCAAGCATTTTGGTTTACTTTTTTACTTTATAATCTTATTCTTGTGAGGGGGCTGCACATATTACTAATGGTGATGTAAATTGATTCCATATGTACAGGAGATGCAGCGATTTTTGGAATGCCAGAGACAGGACTTGCTATAATTCCTGGGTAAATAGAAGAGCTTGTATTTGTAGAATCTGGTGACGCTATTGTTATTTGTCATTTGACTTTAGACCCATAAGATAGAGTACCTTTATTTTTGAAATGGCATTTCAGATAAACATTAACTGGGAACATTTGCTAAAAGCCTAAAACATAACATATGACATAAAACAAGGATAGAAAATGCTTGATGAATTCCATGTACAGTGTCAAGGAAAAGATGGAGAAAATGTTTAGAGGAACTTCTGCTGAAACAAAACATATGACATGGAATGAGGATAGGAAATGCATGATTAATTCCTTCTATGGCATGAAGGAAAAGATGGAGAAAACGTAGTGTTGACGTTGCTAAAGTCGTATTGCTACAACTCTATCTGGCCAACACAAAATAGAATTTACTAGCTGAGTATCCTATCCTCTCTTGAAATAAGGAGATCCCTAATGCTGTTTGGATTGATCATTTGGGTGTAACCTCAATGTTTTGATTGTCAGATCATGACTGCAGAATAACTCAATGGTATGATGTGCTTTGCTGGATACACAAAGGGGACTTACGGTTAGGCAGAATCAGTTTTGTTCGTACGGGTTCCCTAGGACTACACAGTTTTGATTCCATCAGATTTTTACCTTAACATGATGCTGTTTAAACTCCAATTTTGATAAAAAAGGGAAAAAAGGAAAGGGAAAGAGAGAGAATATCTAATTAATCTACCTAAGATAGCATGTTCAGAAAAATAGACAGAAACCTTGAAAAAACTAGATTAAACATTATCAGCTAATGAAGCACAATTCTGTAAAATCTAGTGCAATCTTCGAAGGGAGTTAGATTTTCATGTTATTGAACATAAATATAGAATCAAACATCCATTCATTTGATGTTTAACAACCGAACAAGAGCATAAAATTTGGTTCAGACTAACCATTCAAGAGGAAATGACAATCAATCAATCCTTAATGGTATGAACACTAAGGTTTCTATCAAATGTTATCCTAAAAATACCATCTGAAATCAAAATACATAACATGAAAAGTGAAAGGTGAAGAAGGCGACTGTCATGTCCCCCTGCTTGACCGTTATATATATATATATAGATATCCTAAATAAAACAATTATAAATTAATTACCAAAGAATGATTATTTGATATTTATTTATATATTAAATATTAGTATTTAATTAATATTTATTACTAATAAAATCCTAAAATATTCAAATAAAATAAATTAATATTACATCATAAACATATTTGTATATTATAAATCATAAACATAGTTTACATATTCTTAATTGTAAACAACATTTATCTATTTAAAATAATACACATATAATTTACACAATCGATAATAAATAATAACAATACTATTTACAATAGAATAGACAATGACTAATAAGAAGCCTATTTAGGCATCACGTATATTGCGATCCAAATAAGACTCCCCTTAGGAAAGAAAAACCATATTATTAAACCCAAATCATTTTGTAGAGGATGTGATTTGTTTATATTTTAGGGAGATGCGATCGGTTTGGAACGATGCAACCGTTTCTCTAGCAAGATATAATAAGTTACTGAAATCGTCCACAGCGTGGGGGGAAAACTATGATGGGATAGCCGCCGATCAGATGAGAACTAATAAGTAACAGGCAGTAACATCCTTGTTTGGTAGTATGCATGGGAACATGCTTAATACGTAAGCTTAATATAGAGTCCGATAATGTTTTAGGCAAAATTTAAGGGTAATATTAATATAAACTGCAATACACATGACAGCCACTCTTAATTTAATATATAATGGCAGACCAGATCTGACGCATGTCAGATCTGTTTGTCCTTATAGTTATTAAATATAATCAATGTTGTTAAGAAGTGATGGTACTGATAATTTATATAATAGGTAATTAATAAATAGGTAACTAATAAATAATTAAATGATTTATAATGTAATATAATTATTTTTATTTGTTTATTTATGTTCAAATCAGAATATATATATATAAAACAATGAGGTAATATCAATAAGGTGACATATGTATATGTATACACATATACTAATACATATATATACATATCCATATATATAAATGTATACATAATGTCTTTAATCAGACAAGTACCAATATTAGATTGTAATTGTGAAAAGCTCATAGGATAAAAAATGGTAAGAAGAATATGTTTACATGTATAATCCCTGTTACTGTTGTCTAAACCTAGTAGGGGACATTACACACACATATAGAGGTAATGTATTATTATGTTATGTATATTATGGAAATATAGCATGATTATGATGTTGTATGTATGCAGTATATTCATATGTATGTAGGACTAATAATGGGAATGAAGATATATATAAAATGTAGACTTAATTTATGAAATTAATGACAATGTAACGATAGTAAGGCATACTTGATATATATATGTTAACGAATAGTTAAGAATATATGTTAATAATGTAGATTATGAAATGAAAAATAATAATAAAATTGTCAAATGCAATATAAATATGATTAAATAATGGAGGCCATAGGGAGGAAACTCCCTTAGCCTAATGGAGGGATACGCGAATCCTTGGTTGGCAGTATATATATATACTGATGGTCTATATGCATATATGAATGGCTTGGTTGACAAGTTCATCCAAGAAGAGACGGATCTGGCCAGTCCCCTCTAATGGACTTGGGTGATGAGATACATCACCCAAGGCAAGGAATTGACTTATGGTCTTCCTTGGATGGCTTGGGTGTAAGAAATTACACTCAAGACAGGGATTGAATTAACCTTCGATTTCCTGGATGGCTTGGGTGTAAGAAATTACACTCAAGACAAGGATCGAATTAACCTTCGATTTCCTGGATGGCTTGGGTGTAAGAAATCACACTCAAGACAGGAATCAAATTAAACCTTGGTTTCCTGGATGGCTTGGAACCAAAAGGGGTTCCAAGAAGGCGAGCTTCACAGCCGCCTAAGGACATACCTTTGTATGGCATTCGTATCCTTTTCATAGATGAGAATTGTGATTAGTGTTAATTAAGTATTTTAAAGTAAAATTGCAAGTTGATTTAGTTAGAAGTTGATATATATGTTATATCATAACAATTTGTTTTGCAGGACGGTGATCCCTAACTAGTAGGGACATTACAGTGACCATGCACTCACAAGGAAACAAGACAGCTTTAATATCCATTAATTCTGCATAAATTTCACCAGTGTTTCAGCAACAATCTTAAACTTCTTACAAAATGAGGGAGAAACTATCCCTTATATAGATTTTCAAAAATGGATGAATGGCCAAGATCTATTCTTACAAGTGGCCCAGATTCATCCTACAAAAATATGGCTGCCTATATCTATTAACGAGGAACAAAATATCCCCCACTAACTATCAACTAACTAATAACTACCAAATACCCAACATAAAGCTGCTCCCCAAAAAATGCACTTGCACGGAGCTCAAAATCTGCAATGACTTTGGATAGTTGGAAAGAAACTTCATCCTGAAAAAGTGCACTTAAAATTTAAAGGAAACAAATACTTTCTAAGAAAGCACTTTTTCTTTCCCCGAGGCATACTCTTTCTCCAAAAATTCAACTTCCCCATGCAAGTATCCTTTCTAGATGTCCTGGTTTGCCATGCGCTCTTCCCGAACATATTCTTGAAACCTTATGCAAACAAGGAACAACTCTTTATTAGAGGGAAAGGGAGGATTGCGCATTTTGAACCGCGTGCCCTCGAGATGAGTGTCCACTATCCTTAGTTGCTCGCACCAATCAGATTGATGATCACCAAAACGCAGTATGTCTGCGTGCAGCTTGCTAATACATTCTAAGTCTTCCACAGAGTATGTAGTTTTATCAGCCCTCAAGCTGGCATTCCATTGCGACACTACATCAGCATCTCCCATGGTATCCTTCCAGCCAATGACCAATGCCTTAAGGATATCTTCACCAATGCCCTCAATACTAGACAAGTCCTCCTCACATTCCTCTTGAGTTTTTCTAATGATGTCGGCCATGTCCATTTTCATACTGACAATCTAGAACTTTTCCTTGAAAGTATTGATATCATAAGGATCCAGGATAGTATGTAGTGTGGGAATCTGAGCGTGAGTCCATAAAAGAGCCCTCATGAGTGGTTGAGCCAAGCGAATTGTCTCCTGGATTTTGGCATACTCCTTTTCTACCTCCACCATCTTTACCCGAGCTGCATGTATTTTGAGTGTTACTTCAAATACATCATCAATGATCTTCTTTCCTCTTGTCTTAATGCCCCAGATCCATTCTCTAACTGCCTTGGCAGTGTCACATACTCCCTCAAATTCAGCTATAGTTTTTTGTGCTAATGCCAGTGGGGGAATATGGGACTTAGCAGTATGCGGCAACGGTCTTAACAGGCGATCTATGTATCCCTTGGCTTGCTCAGCACGAGCTCGGTACATATCCCTTTGAGCAGTTATTTCATCTAGCTTCCTGAGCATATTGTGTACGAAATCCTTGAATTCTTCCCTCTCCTGCTCTTTGGTCGCTCGCCCTATTGGGATGGGCATGATGCTATAGTCAGCCAATGCAACCTGATCTGTCGGTTTGTCTGCAGGTGGGGCAGCGATATGAATCGTACGATTCCTTTGCTCATCCTTGGTAATCCCGGAGTAAGTCTTTGGCTTTTTCTTTCCTTTAGCTTTTATTTCCCCTATCCGAGAGAAGATATCCTCCATGTTAATCAGTGACTTGACAGTCGCTTTCCGCTGTGCCCGAGCTATCAACCAGTCATGAGGGATGGTCTGTCCAGACATGACTACCGAATCTCCACTCTGTTCTTTGGATGCCTCAGCTGATTCATTGCCTATCCGCAACTGATCGGACATAGAAGGAGGAATTGGTGTAGTATCCAATCCTTTACTCATGGTTGAGTTTTCTCCCACCTCACTTAGCAACTGATGGGTATCTTCTAGTAGTGGTTGTTCCTCAGCTCTACTAGGTTCTTGGGATCTATCTTCTTCCTTTTCTCCCTTAATTGTGGTATCATCTTTTTTGCCACCTTCCTCTTGCTGCAACTCATGTCTGCTCGCTTGTGTGGATTCTTGTTTGTCGACCCCTTGATCTGGTGAAATCTCTCCGTCCTCGACCTGATTTTCAGGTCCCTCCAAACCAATGATCCGTGTTTCTATTTCATGCTCACTTTGTATTTGCGGATCATTTGCTTCTGATGCAATCAGATCATTCTGTGAAGGTGGAGTTGGTAGGTGATCAAGTTCAACCACATCATCCTTTGAACTGGGGTCCTTGGATGAGGTAGTAACCCCTGGCCTCCTGATTGGCATCTTTTCCCTTCTTGCCCTTTTTGATGTCCAAGTTCCCCTATTGGCCCTTGCCTTCTTTCTCTTTTTTTTTCAGGTTTCTCAACCTCCTCTTTTGGCGCGCTTGATGTCCCTTCGTCTTCTGAAGACTAAGAATCTAGACTACCCATCATATTATATGTAAATTGGGTTCCCTCATGGGTTAGCCTCTCTATCTGTTGGGATAGCCAGTTATCTGTATATCTTCTTGGGCCCTCCATGATAGCTTCAAGGTCCGTGATTGGGTCCTGAGCCCAATCGATGGTTGGCGGGAGGTCCTTAACTGCCCCAAACTTCTGGCCTTGCAAGCAATCCCCATAGTCTATTACCTGATTTGGGACCTGGCGGTACTCATAAAGCCGCATTTGTTGAACACTCAACCTTGAATATTCCCGCCGACGGACTTCAAAGTCATCTGAACACTTGCTCCAGTAGTCCTCTATGGATGCCTTGGCCCTGTAATGCCTACCGTAGGCCTTCTTTCCCAATCTAGTAGGATGAAAGCATTTCTTGGGGAAGTGCTCTTGTAAGCAATATGATGCCAATTCGTCGAATGATTCCTTGGCTTGCACCGAATTCTTGAAGTGCACATCAAGGTTACCTATGATCATTGGGAAGGTGAATCCCGACTGTTTTTTGTCCTCGAGTATGCTGCCTGCTGGGTGTGCCTGCCTTACAACCTCCATGAGGACTAGTCTGTCTGATGGGTAATGGGGAAGCCGATACGGTGTTCCCTCAAAGTGTAATATTCTAATGTAGGAGAATCTAGGGAACTAAATGAACCATGCACCGTACTTCTGAATTAGGGTGATAGCCTGCTTTGATAATCTTATGTGTAACCCTCCTTGCATTAATTTGACCATGTGCATTGTAAAAGCGTCATTTACATGCTCATACTGACCAATCGCATATGCAATGTTGTTCTTTTCTCTTTGAGCTATGTCATAGTAATGCAGCTGAGGGTAGCAGTCGTATACTTTCACCTGATTTGACCCGTTCCCAATCTCACCCCTTCTGATAGATCCTGGAAGTGGCTGATGCCGAGCAAACATATAGACCAAGTAGGAGGTCATAGCGAAGTAATTTTTCTCCTCGAGCTCAACCACTGTGCATGAATGTTATCGCTGATGATCTGAGCCCAGTCAAACTTAGCTTTCCCACCAAAGACTTTCTCGGTAAAGTAGAACATCCATTCTTCAAATAGGTTGGAGTGCGGAAGTCCCATGACCCGGTTAAGCAAGGTAACCATATCGCTATACTCATTGTTGAACTCGCTTCTGTGGGTCTTTTTGTCGATCCTAGTGCTCGGGGCTCTTCTTTCCTTGAACCATTCTTCGTTTATCAGTGTTTTGCACTGACTAGGAATTGTGTCATAAGCGAGTTGGGCCTCGTCAATGGTTACAGCAGTGGCGCGATCGGGAAGTGGGATATCAAATGTTTCTCCAATAGCCTGAGGTGTGAAGTCGGCCATTACCATCCCTTTTAGCACCACTAATTTGGTTTACGACTTGTTGTCCTCGATTATAGCGTGGCCAAAATCATGAGGCAACCCTACAAAACTGGTCTGTTTCATACCTTACGACCTCTGGGAGAGCTTGATCGACTCTGTCGGTTAGCTCATTTAGCTTTTCACTTTTCGTTTTTATTGTTTTCTAAGTTTTTAAGATTTACATTTTTTCCTGCAGGTCGGACTTTAAAGTCCGACCTGTAGGGTTCCTTCTTTTCAAAGGTAATTGTACATCGGACTTTAAAGTCCGATGTCCAAAGGTTTGGTTTTATCCCTACAGATCAGACTTTAAAGTCCGACCTGCAGGTAATCCTTCCCCTGCAGTTCGGACTTTAAAGTCCAATCTGCAAGTTGTTCGGTCAACATTGCATGTCGGACTTCAAAGTCCGACTTGCAAGGGTTTTATTCCTGCATGTTGGACTTTAAAGTCCAACATGCACTGCGTAACTAGCAATTAATTGCGTAACTAGCAATTAATGTCTCCTTTGTGCGTGCTGCTTCCTTCCTCCTTCGATTTCGCTCTCCGCCCTTGCAGATTTGTCGGATTTCCATCATTTTTTTCATCTGTCGTGACGAATTGAGGTAGGTATTTTGTTCTATTTTATTCATTTTGGGTTTTTTGCCCTTGCATTGTTTTTTCCTTTTCTTCCCTATCTCCGTCGTTTTTCCTTTGGGTTTTTTTGTTGATTAGAGGCGCTCCGGACTTTAAAGTCCGATTGATCTTCAAAACTTCCTCGCCTGCACGACGGGTTTAGAAACCCGATCCGCAGGCTAATGAATGGTTGAGCGGAGATCTCTTCGCATATCGGACTTTCCCGACATGTCAATCGGTTGCCCTTCCCTAGCACATCGGACTTTCACATCGGGAGATCTCTTCGCATATCGGATTTTCTGATCCGATTGATAAAATTTGATTTTATTGATGATGATAACTATCAAACGAGCTAATCCTCAGTGTTGAATGCAGTCATTTACAAATGTCAAGGCCCTCTCACGACAAATCAGAGCCTTCTCCGAATCAGTTGGAATCTTCTTCGAGTAAAACATCAGCAAAGAAGATGAAGTAAAGTATGATAAGTACTTGAATTTGTACCCGGAAAGTTCAGTAGATTCAAACATCAAGGAGATCAAAGATACAAAAATTGGACATGTTAGTATGCAGGAGTTTATTGATCGAGTTGAGAAAGTTGCTGCCCACTTAACAAACCTGATCAAATCCGAGTTGCATAAATATGCTTCCTTCCCAGTTGTAGCTCATGATCTAGATTTTGTACTTGCAGTAGCGGATCACTTCAATCCAAATACAAGACAGCTTAGGGATGCTGATCAAAATGTGATCATGACTCTGGATAGTGTTTTCTTCAATAGTGTTTTCAAAGGTTCTTCAATCGAGGAAGTAGCCGACATTTCTCAAGAAAGTGCTCAGGAGTACTATGAGAAAAATGAGGTCAAATGCAAGAAAGTGATCAATACTATGTACCTCTCTGCTGCCAGAAATTCTACCACCTCGTGATGGCCTAAGTATTTTCACTGGAGTGACTTCAATGAGTACAACGATATGGTCACCATGTTGTCAAGAGTGAAGGGTTTAAAGGACTCTCATTACTTTCAAAGCTGGATGTGTTATTACATAAATATAATTAGGAAAGGGGCTACTAGGATTGATTGGGGTGAGCAGATCAGTGATGCACTCTGCGCACAGTTGAAAGAAGTCAAAGTGACATTGAAATTTTATATGACTTCTTACCTGGTTTATGCAGCCGCTTCCATGAGGCAATATCTAGGTTTGTCTACTAAAGGTGACAGGAGATTAGTGCCTGTCTGGGAATACTATGATCAACTCACAATCAAGAATCAAGGTAGCCACTTTAGAAAAGTTAATGATGCCTTCTTTGTTGTGTGGAAGTGCATATTTGATAAAAGCTTGCAAGAGAAAAGATTATCAGAGGTTGCATATAATAGGGTGTCTCATTTTGGATGCGTTTGTCTTCAGTTCCCAACATTCACTTACATCCGGATCGGATGTTTCTCAGATAAACCCTTCATTCTACCAAGGTATCCTTCTAATAAGATCATTCTCATGGAGTTGTGTCGGCAACTAATCTATGTGCATGAAAAGCAATCGCAAGCACGTAAGACCGGGTTGAAGTTCCCAAAATCTATTGGCAGGTACTCAGTTCTAACTAACCCCAAAGCCAAGAACATGTAGGAAGAAATGCAATGGAATACTATGAGAAGATTCAAGGCACGAAATAATTTTGATTTTCGTGGCATGAAGAACAAACTCAAGAGGAGTTACACCCATGTCTATAGGCTTGAGGATGTATGGGCGGACTGCAAAGATGAAGAAGATATAAGAAGGATGGATTTCAGTCGTCTTACCCTAGAACAGATTGAAAACTTGGATTTGGCAAAGATCCCAATGACCATGGAAAACACTGATGACATAATAGACCCAGTCTATTATGAAAAGAAGATTGCCGACTCTCCACTTCCATCGGTGCAATGGTCAAAAAAGGAAAGTAAGTCTATCACTCAAAGAATTTCTCCTATTTTGGCAAACACCAATGCATGGTTGTTAAAAAACAATCTTAGAACGAAACAATTTCCTGCTAGTTCTGGAGATGACGATAATAGTGATGGCCCAGTTGGTAAGACAACTACGGCTGAAACAAGAACCAAGGGCAAAGCAGATTCACAAGCATTATCCTCGGCCCTTGCAACACAATCCAAGGGGAAAGGACCCAAAATCAAGTTCACAATTAAAGGGTTCAAGAAAGCTGAATCATCTTCAGCAGCATAGGAGATAGCCACAAAGGAACCAGAACATCAGACTGCTAGAGATACTGAAAAAGAGAAGGAGACAGAAGAAGGTGAAATTCCTCAACAAGAGGAAGCACAGGTTGAAGAAACGTCACATTTTGGTGAAGTTAATGTTCCAGCCACTTCACAGGCACCAACTCATTCATAAGTGATTATCCATTCCATCGATTTTGATTTTGATCAAGAAGAAGAGGAATTCGATGATGAGGACCTGGGCATGGGCATGACTCAATCAGAGATTGCTCAACAATTTTTCGCACTATCCAACTTTTCCAGCTTGGATGATATTCCTTCAACCACCATTGAATCTTCAATGTTGGAGTTTCTTGAAGCTATGGAGCAAGCGTTCGCGGAACAGAAAATGATGACTTTACCTTCCACGGTGGTCATAACAGAGATTCCATCTCTGATAAGCACTGAAGTTATTTCTACTACGGTGGTTATAACAGAAATTACATCTCTGGTTACTACTCAAATTGTTTCCACTACACCTTCCACTCTCTCCTCTGTGGCCATAACTGAAGAAGGGTCAGCATCAGCAGCTGTTACTGCATCAGCTAGTATATCACTGGATACTTCAGCATTGATATCAATAACAACATCTACAACCGCTGCAAGTTCAAGCCAATATGCTCTTGAAATACCAAGTGAGACTCAGCAAGAATGTCATGTCCCCTCCTTGATCATTATGTAGAGCATAAATGAAACAATAATTATTATTAATTAATATATTAATTATCAACGAATGATTATTTGAAATTATTAAATATTATTATTTGATTAATATTCGTTGATAATAATATTCTGAAATATCCAAATAAAATAAATTAGCATTATATTATAAACATTAACATCATTAAGAATATTAAACAATAAATATTATCAAGTTTATTTATTATTTAATATTTACCTATTAATTAATATTTTTTTATTTGATGCTATTATTAATTAATTATTATTATCAATTAATAAATACTTATTAAAAAAAAAGTTCATTTGTTAACGAACTCATTAAATGTATGGGCCCAAGGATCCCACGTAACCTTGCTGTTAGAAGGTGGTGACCCTTCCTTGAGTCACCACTTCCCCCTATATTATACTAAAGCACACGTAATATTAAGGGGGAATCACGGGGAGAGTAATCGGGGAGTAAGTTAGAAACCTATGAAGGCAGCCATCTTGGTTAGAAATCCGTTCTGTGGCAGCAAGCTTATCATCAGATATTCCTTGAGTTCAACTTCACCATTCTACACCTATATTTGAAAGGAATATTATAGTGGTATCAAAGCCATCTTCCTGCCATCCTATGATCATTCAGTTGTCAGATGAGTGAAAGAGACATCAGACATTACAATAGAGAACAAAGAAGACAACAATTTTGTTGTGCGTTGCACACGCTCCCTGTCGCCGACAGGGTCCCCCTTCCTGTTTTTGAGCCTTTCGTCTTTGCCCTGTGGAGTTTCGCGCAGAGTGTCTCGCGTCTTTTCGAGCGAGTCCGCGACTGGTCCGTAAAGTGATGATGTCAAGGAAAAGAGCCGATGAATCCACCCGGCTAGTCTAGCCCTCGGGCGTGAATGCCAAGAGTTTGTTCGAAGTTTTGAAAATTGCCTTGGATAGGCGTAAGGTGGTAGAAATTGGTGAGGCCCGCCAAGCAAGAGCAGTGCGTCTAAAGGTCGCACGAGGACCAAAGTCGCTGTTTTTCGCACAAGAGCTACGAAGCAGGTTGCATATGGTTTATCCCCGCGAATGTTTGTAGGATTTGAATGAAGGATGATTTTCGCCTACTGGCGAAGGAGCGAATTTTCTGGCCAAAGTATCGGAGTTGCGAAACTTGCCCAAATGCCTTAGAATTCCGAAGCCTCCAAGATCCAAATTTGTAGAATCTGGCGAAAATTGGTCTGAAGTCCGAATTTTTACGTAAGTTTTCAAAATTGCCTTATGGGTCGAATTTCGGACCCAGAGGCCAAGAGGTTAAAATGTCGCAAGGTTTAAAAGTTGCTAAAATCGCCCAAGGGGCCGAATTTCGGACCCTGGGGCGAAAATTTCAAAATTCAATGTTTCCCATTTGGTCCGAAAATAATGTAAAATGCTTTTAAGTGTTGCAAAAGGCAGCTCTAGGTCCGAAAATCACTTAAATGTCCATTTTCGGACCCTGGGGGTGAAATTAAAAAATGTGAAAAGTTGCAAAGAGACCCTTTAGGTCCGAAAATCACTTGAATGTCCATTTTCAGGCCCTGGGGGCGAAATTAAAAAACGCGAAATTTTGCAAAATATGTTATAAGCTTCGAAACACCTAAAATGTCCATTTTCGGACCCTGGGGCGAAAATGTGAAAAGTCTCCAAAGTTGCGAAAAGCTCCTCTAGCTCCGAAATTCGCCTTAAGCCCTCAAATTCGGACCCTAGCTCC
This sequence comes from Cryptomeria japonica, assembly GCF_030272615.1. Lineage (NCBI taxonomy): Eukaryota > Viridiplantae > Streptophyta > Pinopsida > Cupressales > Cupressaceae > Cryptomeria > Cryptomeria japonica. Next base: position 49,993,588 of record NC_081410.1, read on the forward strand.
GAAATTTCAAAACATATCAAATTTGCAAAAGAGGTTATGAGGTCCGAAGTTAGTGCGAATTTGCCAAAGCGCGTTTAGGGTCCGAAGTTTTTACGAAATTGTTAAAAGTCCTAAAATATCTCCAAGGTTGCAAAACATCCGAAAAACTCCGAAATTTGCAAAGCGTGCTTAAGCTCCGAAGATGTTTGGAAAGGTTGCAAAATAGCGTTAAGGGTCCGAAGTTTTTACTTGCAAATAGTGTGAGTGCTTCGAAAATCTTCAGTTCGCCAAAAACCCAAGTGCTCCGAAATTCGCCAGAAGCCTGAAAATTGCAAAATGCTAAAGGCGATGCATGGTCCGAAGATCCCTCCAGTTTGCCAAAACGCAGAAACGCGAAATTTGCAAGAGACGTTATTGGGCCCGAAGTTTCCCCTTGAGATTGAATAAAAAGCCAAAATTAAATTTCGAAGGGCCTCCGCATTTGCCAAAGGTCCGAAGTTGAAAGGTGAAATCATTTGAAATTTTAAAAGTCCTCCACTTCTCCGAAATCGTTGCGCACAGGCCCAGATTTGGAAATTCAAAATTTGTAAAACCCTCTCCATGCTGCTGCATTTCATGTAAAGAAAGATCACGTCGGATTTGAAAGGGAGACAGAGCCAATTTCGCATAAATCGCATTCAAGGTAAAATGCTGCATTAACTTTTCCAGATCATTCAAATTTAGATTGCCAATTAGCCAAGCTAAAAAACCATTTAAAATGATAAATTCTCTTTCGTCCAACAACCGCGAAAAATTTAAATCAAGGAGATAACCATTGGAATTCGAAACTTTGCAGAATCGTCCATTTGTCTTCACGTGGCAAAGTCGGGCAATCTCTCGCCATCCACTCTCATCAGGTAGGTACGCTTTGTCTCGTATGATCATCTGAAATGCTCGTAAATCAAATAGACAAATGCGTGAAATTTGATCAAAATGCTTGAATTTTTGAAATCTGCATCTCTTTCGCTTGTAAAACGTTGTTCAAAACAGTCAAAATCTAGAATTCACTCCTAAGGTTTAACCAGAAATTGCATTTCCAAACTTAGGAGAAATTTTTTTTCATGTTTGTCTCTGTTGAAAATTAATCCAAAATCCAGAAAGCGTTGTATAAATTCGCAATCAAAAATCTTCATGAATGCTCTGGTTAAAATTGATCAAGCCCTTTTAGCTAGAAATGTCACTCCATGTCCAATCTAAATTCTAAATTAATCCTGGCATGCTGGAATATTTTCTATCTAACCCGCCTTACTTCTTTTGTATCACCTCGTAATCCATGTCCGACTGTGCAGGATAAATGCCTAAATCGGCAGTAGAATCATCAAAAATGCCCGCTGCAGCCGAGACATCGCGAGCATCCAAATCAGATATCCTAGCGCAAGGTAGAAAGGATGAAGTATCAATATCAGAGGGGAGGATTGAGGGAGTCAAAAGTGCAGAGTGCCTGGGACAATGTCGGTGATACCGACCTTGGCCATATTAACATTCAAGACTTCAGGAATCGGGTCTTCTCACCTAACACATATGGCAAGCCTAGGCAGATGGTGGAAATTGGCATTGCCCAAGTAGCAGGATTTCCTCCAGCAGTGCAGAACTATGAATTAGTGGTAGAGGCTGCCCGACATTATGAGCCAAATTCCAGATTAGTGCTCCTCGAAAATATGACTATCGCCAACTTCTCTCCTTAGGCCATTGGTGATGCATTCGACATTCCCTTTTCGAGCAATCCCACAGCTATGACCATAGATGAAGCACAAGGCGCATATGATATGAATCCGGCCCGATGCAAAGCACTGATCAATGAAGAATGGTACAAAGAGAAGAGGCTGTCGAGCACCATAATTGGGAAGAAGACCCCACGAAGTGATTTTCATAATGAGCATGGGGATATGATCACATTACTCAGTCGAGTCATGGGACTTTCTAAGTCCAACTACTTTGAAGAGTGGATGTTCTATTTTATAGAGCAGGCCTTCGCTGGGAAGTCTAAGTTTGACTAGGCCTAGATCATAAGCGACAACATCCACACTCAGCTGATTGAGCTGGAAACTAAGAAATACTTCACTATGACCTCTTATTTGGTCTACATGTTCGCTAAGAACCAGCCGCTACCAGGTTTGATATTGAAAGGAGAAATCGGAAATGGGCATGGTCAGGTGAAGGTCTATGATTGTTACCCGCAACTGCACTACCAAGATATAGCTCAAAGGGAAAAGAGCAGCCCAGCTTATGCAGTTGGCCAGTATGAGCGCGTCAATGACGCCTTCACAATGCACCTGGTTAGGCTAATGCAGGGAGGATTACACATAAGGCTCTCAGAGCAAGTTACTACTCTAGTACAGAGGTATGGAGCCTAGTTCATTCAGTTCTCAAGGTTCTCCTATATCCGAATAGCAGGCTTTGATGGTGCCCCTCTTCGACTTCCACGATACCCAACCGACAAAGTAGTTCTTATGGAGGTCGCAAGATAGTCACGCCCGACCGGCATCTTACTCCGAGAAAGCATGCAGGCTGGATTCACATTCCCCATGATCATAGGCAACCATGATGTCCACTTAAAGACCCCTATCCTGGCAGAGGAGTCCCTTGCAAAGCTGGCCTCTTATGGCCTACAAGACCATTTTCCAAGAAAATATTTCGATCATGATAATCTGGCGAAGAGAGCCTATGGTAGGTGGTACAGAGCAAAGGAATCAGTTGAAGACTATTGGAAGAATTGCTTTGATGACTACGAGGTCAAGAGGTGGGAATATTCTAGACTAAGTGTGCAACAAATCCGACTCTTTGAATACCGTCGGGTCCCAGATTAGCTCACAGATTCAGGGAATTGCCTCCAGGTCCGGGAATTTGAAGCAGTAAGGCATCTCTCGCCAGGTGTCGATTGGTCCCAGGACCCAATCACTGATTTTGAGGTAGTCATGGCAGCCCTAGCAAGGTACACAGATCAGTGGTTACATCAACAGATTGAAAGGCTAATCCATGAGGGAGTCCAGTTCACTTACCACTTAATGGGCAGCCTCGATTCCCAGTCTTCAGATGATGAAGGAATGTCTAGTGCACCCCGGGAAGAAACTGAGAAACCAGAGAAAAGAAAGAAGGCTAAGGCTTGCAGAGGGACTCAGACGTCCAAAAGAACAAGAAGGGAAAAGATTCCTATAAAGAGACCAGAGGTCACTTCATCTTCAAAGGACCCCAGTTCATCCGACGATGTAGTAGAATTGGATTGTATACTTGCTCCGCCTTCCCAGAGCGACATCAATGCATTTGAAGTCAATGATCCTCCTACGCCCGATATGCTAGACACTGAACTAAGAGCCCTCAAATCAACCGAACTGGGCAACCAAATAGAGGAAGGAGAGATTCCATCCACCCAGGGGGTCAAAGTGCATGAACCTACTCAACAGAGCCGCCACGAGTTGCTGCTCCACAATATAGCCAAAGATGATTCCACTGTCGAAGGAGAGCAAAGGATAGATGAGACTCATGAGCTCGAAAGAACTGAAGAACAACCATCACATGAAGGTGTCAGGTAGTTGTTCAGCGAAATAGGGGAGAATTCAACTGCAAGCAAAGAGCTTCACACCTCTTTCACTCCTCCGGTAGCAGAGCAGCTGCAAATCTGTGGTGAGTCGGCTGAGAACGTCAGAGAACAGAATGCAGACTTAACCTTATTATCAGCCCAAACAGTGCCTCAAGAATGGTTGATTGCTAGAGCCCAGCGTAAGGCCACCACCAAACCGCCTATTGATCTAGAGGATATCTTCTCGCACATGGACCAAGCAAAAGCTAAGGGGAAGAAAAAGCCCAAGGCATATTCCAGAGTGACCAAAGACGAGCAAAGGAACCACACTCTCCACATTGCCACCCCGCCCGTAGACAAGCCAACAGATCAGATTACACTGGCAGATTATAGCATCACAACTGTCCCCATCGGACAAGCCACTAAAGAGCAAGAAAAAGAAGAATTTAAGGATTCGGTGCAGAATATACTCAGGCAGCTCGAAGAGATAACAACTGAAAAGGACATGTATCGAGCTCGTGCTGAGCAAGCCGAGGGATACATCGATCAGCTCCTAAGGCCACTACGCAATGCCTCCAAATCCCATATTCCCCCGACGGCATTGGCGCAAAGGACCACAATAGAATTTGAAGGAGTACGGGACATCGCAAAGGCTGTTAGGGAATGGATACAAGACATCAAGAAAAGGGGAGAGCGAATCTTTAATGAAGTAAAAAGAAATTGCCCTCCATCGAAAGCTGACTCTAGTCAAGTTATTAGAGGTAAAGAGGGAATCCCTTCACATGCACGAAGTGGCTACCACTACCCTTCCCCTCATGAGAGCTCTTTTCTGGACACATGCACAGATTCCTACATTGTCCGCCATCCTAGATCCTCATAGCATTAGTGTTCTTAAGGAATGGTATTGGACTATCACCAAGAAGAACGACACCAAATAAATTATTGACAAAGAGAGTGACGCATGTGAAGTGATTCTGGGAAACATGCAAGAACTAGGTAAGACCATCCTCCGATCAATGGTTTCGGGATGGATAGACGACTTGTCCGATAATGCAATCCAACCGGACTGGGAGGAAAGATTGGAAACGGATAGGATTACCTATTCCACTAAGGACTTGAGTTTTGCTGGTCAGTTCCATTCAGACATATTATGATTTAAGCGTAATCGCTCTAGCTAGAAGGACGGTTTAAAGCACGTGGACCAATATCTCGAAGGCATGCAATACAAAATTCACCATCCTCCCATGCCTCCATTCAGTTTGCTCTTCCAGTTATGCATCAGGTTCCAGGAATACATTCGTGAGGAACGGGCAGCAGGCCGTGATTTATGGCGAGAATATTTGCATGGCGAAGATCAATTTCTAGAAAAGGAGTGTGAGGCTGAAATAGAGAAAGTGATTTCTCAAAAGTGCTTTTTTCCTCTCTAAATCTTAAAAGTGCACTTTTGCACCAAAAAGTGACATTTGACTTTTGGTCAACAAATGTAAAACTTTATTGATGCACCTTTTTGGATTATTTCAAATTGCTGTAATTATCCCTTTTTTGGGTAGTTATTGCCCATTTTGGAGTGGTTGTTGATATTTGTATCCCATTTATGGGTATGGGCAGCCATGCTTTATGGGTGAATCTGGGCCATTTGTTTAGATTAAATCTAGGCCATTCATCCTTTTTGAAGTCTATTTAAGGGACTGGTTTTCCCTTATTTTGGAGGAAGTTCTTGGATTGTTGCAAAAGCTCTGGCGAAATTTTACAGGAATTAATGTAAAGATTAAGACTGTTTTCAAATTTCCTTGTGAGTGCATGGTCTCCTTCTTCACTTAATTTAGAAATCTCTCAGTTATGTATATTTCCTTTACATAGCATTTTCAAGCAAGCATCTGATAGAATCCTTGCAGTCCACACCATTAGGGAACGACTGATTGCCTTTCTTTCTGCATGGTTAATCTGGACCTTTTGTGCTTAGTTCGGTTATCGAACGCATATTATGAATGTAAAAGTTCTAATGTTGTACTTGATAACATGAAAATCTTGTTTTTCCTTTGAAGATTGCACTGGATTTATGCAAACATTGTGCTTAAGTAGCTGGTAATGTTTAATCTAGTTTCTTGGAGGTGTCTGTCTGCTTGACTGAATTTGCTATCTTAGTTAGAATTTACATTTCATCTCTCTCTCTCTCTCTCTCTCTCTCTCTCTCTCTCTCTCTCTCTCTCTCTCTCTCTATCCTTCCCTCCTTTTTCCCTTTTTTACATAGAAAATCTGCAGTCCCACCTAAAACCGTATCAACTTAACCGAAATCATTTGATAGAAAGATTATAAAAGTTCCAGGGAACTTATCTATAAATTACCCATTCAACGTAAGTCCCCCTTGTGTTTCCAACAAAAACACATCAAACCACTGAGTAGTCCCGCAGTCAAGACCTGACAAAAGAAACCTTGAGGTTGTCCCCTTTGATCAAATATAAAAAAAAACAGCATTAGGGACTTCCTTATCTCAAGAGAGGATAGGATACTCAGCTGGTTATTCTATTCTGCGTTGGCCGTATGGAGTTTGCAGCAATGTGATTTGATACACGTCAACAAGTTTCAGATTCCACGAATCCCTGAAACAGAGACACTTTTTGAGGCTTTGAGAGAAAGAGACAACGGAAAACAATTCAAAACATGGCGGAAGAGGACAAAGATGCTAGAGCTGAAAGGAAGTTTGATACCATGCTTGATATGATGTTACACTTGTTGGCAAAAATGGACCAGCAAACTACTCAGAATTAGAATCAACAAAACAATGTTGGAGAAAATAGCGGTGTTAATTGAAATAATGGCAACAACGGCTTGGATGGTAATGGAAGAGATAGGATAGTTGGTCAGCATGTTGCGTCCACTAGAGGATCAACCTCTGGACCCCTCTTCCCTACTTTCACCCCAAGGGAAGAACAATCACAAGTTGCTGCAACTGTACCTTTCGAAGATGAAGCAAGGCAGACCTACTTGGAATATAATACCTTATCTCCTTGTCTGAGAGAACAATGGACCTTTGATCAGTTTATGAATCAAAGGAATAGAAGAAATGGTGGGAGAAATGAACATTAGGCTCCAACAAGAACAGATTATCAGCAAGCTCTTGGTAAGCTTACATTGGCCTATTTTGATTGAAGTAATAAGTGTACAAGTAGAGTATGGGTACAAAAGCTTGATAACTACCTATCATTGAGACCAATGCCTGAAGAGGACGCCATCAAATTTGCTACACTACATTTGGAGGGAGCTACTGATGAATGGTGGTATCATGGTTTGGTCACTCTTGGTCATAACCTCATTACCACTTATGATGAATTCACTGATAGGTTGATAGAGAGATTTTGATGTCAAAGATCCTAAAGTAAGTTTTTGGGAGTTGGCACAATTGAAGCAATATGGAACTCTTGAAACATATGATGCTGATTTTCAGAGGTTATCAATTATGGTACCCAATATTAGTGAAAGGAGATTGGTGGTTCTATTCACTGAAGGTTTGATGGAGCCATTGAAAGGCTAGTTAAAGGCTTTTGATCCACCAACACTGCAAGAGGCAATGAAAAAGGCTTGAAGCATGGAACCTGCAGCACCTTCAAGCAAGTTCTCATCAAAAGGATCTTCCTCCTATCATGACAACAAGAAATTTCCCAAGAAGGAAGATAAGATAAACCAAAAAAGGAAATCGACATTTCCATTGGATCGAGAGACACTTAATGATTTGAGGAAGAAGAAACTGTGCTTTTGTTGCAAAGGGCCATATGATGCAAATCATGATTGTCCAATGAGACCTAAGGGGAAGGCCAACCGAGCTATGTGGGCTCTTTATGAGGATTCAAAATCTGATCAGCAGACATATATTGAGGATTCCGAGTCAAAGAAGTTCGAGCATTAGGTAGAAGTGGAGATTGAAATGAAACTTAAGGAGGCCCGTCTCACTAGCATTCAATGCAAAGGTTCTTTTATGATGCGCGGGGTTCTTGCCGGACAAAATATCATCACCTTGCTTGATACTGGTGCTACACAATTTCATTGATGCCAGGTTGGTTGAAAGGTGTGGTATACGCACTCAAGACTTTGAAGGAATTCGAGTAAAGGTTGCTGATGGTTACACTCTCAAGTGTGATAAGATGATCTCAAATCTTCCCATGCGTTTGAATAACTTTGAGTTCAAGGCAGATTTTTATGTGGTAAATATGGGAGACACAAACATAGTTTTGGGAATGATATGGCTTCATGACATAGGTGAGTTTACCCTCAACCTTCATGACATGGAAGTGAGATTTCAGATGGATAGGAAGACCCATGTGTTAAAGGCCTTGAGAGACACTAGTTGTAGGACTATATCTTTCAGGAGGATGGATTGGCTCATGCGTCATGACATGGTTGAGTGGACAGCAGGATGTGTTTTGATGCCAACACGAGAGGAGCAGCAAAAACCTATTTATCATCCTGATATACAAGAGTTGAGAATTAATCATACCAAGGTATTCAGCAAGATTCCACCTGGTAGACCTCCAGACAGAGGGATAGAGCATATCATCGAGTTGTAGTGTTAATTTCAGTGATCAGAATGAACAAAACTCAGAATGAAACCAAAATGCACACACATAACACACAGATACCCTGGGAAAACCTCCCTCTTGGAGGAAAAACCCAACAACAAATGTAATGTCCCTTACTAGGTTTAGACATGTTTTGACCATAAATAATCTATTTCAATATACTTATGACTCAAACTAAATATATTAGGTGACATCTCCACCTTAACATGAATCCAAACAGTGATATTCCACTACTCAATCAATTATCTATTAACAAATAAATTGTCCATTTATCATAACTCTTAATGCAAGTGTCAAACCAATTGTAATGTCCCCTACATGGAAACATCTCCTTTCCCAACTTCTTAAACACTAGCAGTAGTAACAAAGATAAACATATTCTCCTTCCTTTTATTGTTTTATGAACTCTTACTGATCACAATCTAATATTATCATTTGTCTGATTAAGACACTATGTATATATATAAATGCATGTGTTTACAACTCTATTGATATTACATCATATATATATATATATATACTAACTTGATTATATACGCATAAATAAATAAATTATTTAAATAATATAATCAATTATTGATATGTTTGCTTAATGACCTGTAATATACCTTATTGATATTAGTTAATAATAATATATTTAATGGGTAGTAAAGGGTAGACAGATCTGACTCAAAACTGTAATGTCCCCTACTCAGATTTGGTCTAGTTTAACCATAATTAATCTATATTCAAGTACTAACTTGATTAAGAGTCAAGTCTATCTCACATGAATCAAATCTGTGTAGTACTTGCTAACTTCCATATTAAATAATTAATCTTATTCTGATTCATTTATAAATTATAAATCATTCATGTATTTATTAATTACTAGTTGTATGAATTATTATGTATTATTACAGAGTAATTTCTAAATGTATTATATTAATCATAATTATTAAATATATATCTATTATTACCAACATCTATATTTAGGATCCTTATATTATTCCTTATACTGAATTGAATATATATATATATATATATATATATATATATATATATAAAGAAATGAATTAAATTATATAATCAATTATTTATGTATCTACTAATTACTTATTATATAAGTTATTAATATACTGCTGCTTAAAACATTAATCATCACTATATTCAGTGGTTGTAAAGGCAGACAGATCTGACATGTGTCAGATCTGTCTGCCACTGTATGTGTAACTAAGTATGACTGTCATACATATTGCAGTCTATACTGATATTACTATTAAATTCTGCATACAGACATTATCAAGCTTTATATATTAGGCACACGCATTAAGCACATCCCCTATGCATAGCAGTATACCACAATATTTACTTTGTCCAGATAAGGCTGTATTCTGAATTGCAGATCTATTCACTCAATTCTGACTTGTCTTTTTCTTCCTTCCTTGTCCTCCCTCCTCCCTGTGATTGAAATCGCTCTTATATCTCAAAAGTCAAAAGGTTGGTATCGCTTGAGATTTGATGAGTCGTGTCTTTCCTTCATTGATACTTCCATAGCAATTATTGATTAAGCTTCTTTAACCGATGCCTTCATAGTCGGTATCGGTTAGATATGTTTGATTATAATTGTTGATGACTGGTCATTATTGCCTTCGTACAACGATACCAATTAGTTTATACTTTATAATTGATAGTTTAGCTGCTAGCATGTCTATCATAACCAATATTGTAATCGATATCTTTTAGTTGCAGAACATGATATCGTAATCATAGGAACCACAGCCAATATGATTAATGCTTGTTATTATTCCTAGATCATATCCCTCCAAATATCGACCCCTTATCATGTTTAATATCTTATTTTAGTCGCTAATTGTAGTTCTAAGTTTCCTCTTAATAAATTGGTTTATTTCAATCTATAAGTCTGTATAATATATTAGTGATCATAAATATATTAATAATGGATAATAATTATTCTTTCTTAATTAAATAATTATTATTAATAGTGTATTTATATTCTTGGAATTAATTTATTATTTTATTTAATTATTTTAAATATATAAATTGTGTGTACAATTAAGAATTAAGTTAATTATGTTTTATTTGAATATATTAATTTTTCGTTGTTAATTAATAAATGTTTTAATTATCGTATTTATTTAATCACAATAATCCAATGTCCAAAGAGGGGTTATGACAACAAAGTTCAGATCTTATTCCTTAATATTAGCAGATGATCAATTACAATTTTGCCCACCCAGGGCAAGAGCAAACAAGCTTATTTGATTCTATTCTGAACTTGAATTGATCTTCAATCACCAGTAGGGCAGGTTAGATGATGTAGCTAACTTTGTTCAGTAGATATGAGGTTTGTTGTGCCTTATATCAAGTTCGCTGCCCTCAGATTATGATTGCTGGTCACCAAATGCTGATCGTTGATCTTCTAGGAGTGTTCGCTGATGATCAAGACCAGTTCACTGATGTCTGAGACTAATTCGTTGACCTCGTTGATCTTCCAGATGATATTCGCTTGAGAGAATGAATTGCTTACTTGATATAACAAGGCATCACAATGCCTTGTATCTACATGATTACATTGCCTCATAGGCTAGGTTGGCTAAATACACTTTGCCGCCAAAAATACAAATAATGATTTATTTATTACATGTTACATAATTGTTTGCTCAATCGCCCAATTTGGGCCCTGCCCTATATCACATTAATTGATCGCACATGTAGGTTCATACATCAAATTTTAAGGCCAAAGGCCACACATTAAAATTTGTTTAAGCTAGGGATTCGACCTAGCTACTTTTTCAACATGGAGGAGGGTGCTAAGCCTATGATAGCCACTCCCTACAGACACCCCAAGTGGCTCAAGGATGAGATAGAAAAAACCATTAAGGAACTGCTAGCTATGGGGCACATTAGACCGAGTAAGTCACCATTTGCTTTATCTGTGGTCTTGGTCAAGAAAAAGGATGGAACCTTGCGGATATGTATTTACTATTGACTACAAATTACTAAATAAGAGGACTATCAAAAATTGGTATCCTATCCCTAGGATTGATGAACTGATAGATGAGTTACATGGTGCCCAATATTTCTCCAAGATTGATTTGAGGTCAGGTTATCATCAAATTTGTGTTAGGGAGTAGGATATTGAGAAGACAACTTTTCATTGTCATTGTGGGCATTTTGAGTTTGTAGTTATGCCATTCAAGCTAACCGCTGCACCTGCTACTTTTCAATCCACGATGAACAGTGTATTTCATTCACTGTTGAGGCGGTTTGTGCTCGTCTTCTTTGATGACATCTTGGTATACAACAAAACATGGAAGGAGCATATTGCACATCTTGATACAGTTCTGGGTATTCTTGGCAATTCGTCTTTGTATGCCAAGGAATCCAAGTGTGACTTGGGCATGACAAAGTTGTTGTACTTAGGTCACATCATCAACACAGAAGGGGTGCATATGGATCCTGCCAAGGTCAAGGCAATCATCGAGTGGCCTACACCTGAGAATCTTACACAGCTCAAAGGGGTTTTGGGCTTATTTGTTAATGGATATTTGTGACATGCAGCTCCACTCACTGATTTAACCAAGAAGGCAGCCTTCGTTTGGACTCCTGAGGCACAGGAATGCTTTGAGATGTTCAAATGACATGACTACTTGCCTAGTACTTGCATTATTGGATTTCACTAAACCTTCTTGAGCTATAGTGTGATGCTTCAAGTGAGGGGATTGGAGCAGTTCTTATGTAGGACAAACATCCGATTGCATTTGAGAGCAGGAAGCTGAGGGGTCCTGAGAGGAGCTACAACATATATGACAAAGAGATGTTGGCCTTTATGCATGCATTGACCAAATTCAAGTAGTATTTAGTGGGTGGTAAGTTCGTTCTTACAATGGACCATAATAGCTTTAGACATTTCCTAGGGCAGCGAGATCTTAATGATCGTCAATAGAAATGGGTAAGCAAGTTGCAATCTTATGACTTTGACATTTCCTTTGTCAAAGGAACATAAAATGTAGTTGTTGATGCCGTATCTCGCCATCCACATTTGAGCTCCATGGTTGAGGTTTCAAAGGATTGGAAGCATCTAATTGTGGCAGAATATGCCAAGGACTCTCCAGCTTCTGGCATCATTGAGGGGTCAGTTCAGGATGACAAATACTCAGTTGTGAATGATCTTATCATTTACAAAGGGAGGATATTTTTGACCCCAAGATCGGAGGTGAAGAACATGCTGTTGAGGTCCTTTCATGATACACCTATGGCAGGACACCCTGGATACTTTAAGACTTATGGACAGGTACGGGAGAGGTTCACTTGGAAGGGGTTGAAATTAGATGTTCTTCGCTATGTCAGAGAGTGTTCTGTTTGTCAGCAAAATAAACAGGAACACAAATACCCTGCAGGCTTACTTCAGCCACTCCCGATTCTTGATAGGAAGTGGGAATGCATATCTATGGATTTCATTACAAGATTGCTGAAAGCTTGGGGTAAGGATTGCATTTATGTGGTGATTGATCATTTGATTAAGTATGCGCACTTCTTTCCAATCACTACTACATATTCAGCGACCCAAGTAGCAGAGTTATTTTTCCGTGAGATATTCAGATTGCATGGGTTACCACAGAGCATTGTTAGTGACAGGGACAGTTGATTCATGAGTCATTTTTAGCAGAAGCTTTTCAGACTTTGTGGGACTGAGCTCACTCCGAGTACTAGCTACCACCCTCAAACCGATGGACAGATCGAGATAGTTAACAAATGGGTGGAGGGATATCTTAGGAACTACATTGTAGGGCAGTAGAGAGGTTGGGTTGAGTGGATATACCTTTGTGAGTATTGCTACACTACCACTTATCATCTCTCTATTCAGATGACACCATTTCATGGCTTTATATGGTTATGAGGTGCCTAGTTTTCTTGACTTGTTGTTGAGTGACAATAGAGTGCCTAGTGCTGGGAATATGTTGCAGGATAATCAAGATATCATGAGGGCTCTTCATGATAATATCCAAAAGACACAAAATCAGCAGAAGTAGTATGCAGATTAGAAGAGAGTTGAGCACTCATTTGAGGTAGGTGATATGGTATATTTGATGTTGCAACCTTATAGACAGTCTACTCTCAAGAAGAGTGGTGTAGAGTAGCTCAAGCCACAATACTATGGACCTTTCAGGATCATCCAACGTGTAGGTGAGGTGGCTTATGAGTTGGAATTGCCGGCAGAAAGCAGGGTGCATAATGCATTTCACGTATCTCGCCTCAAGAAGGCGTTAGGACATAATGTGATTCCTTCCATGACTTTACCACCCTTGGATGATGAGGGTAAGTTGATATTAGTACTTGAGGCTATCTTGGATATCAGGGAGAAACAGTTGAGGAGACGAGTTATCAGGGAATATTTGATCAAATGGAAGGACTTGCCGGTTGAGGATGCTACTTGGAAGAGCGAGGAGATTTTGCAGGATCCAGAGTTGAGATTTCTTGGGGTCAAGCAATATCAGGGAGGGCGGACTGTAATGGCCCCTTCTCACTAGTTCACAATCATTCTTGGAGTTGATGAGAGGTTCGCTGGGGCAATGCTCGTGGCTTCACATTTGATTTTTATATGAATTTTGGAGAGATAATGTACTCTCACGTATGATGTTAATTGCACTTTAATGATATTTTAATTTTATTTTAAAATGTAATTTAATATTATTTTATTAAAGGGGAATCTTCTAGAAGGTGGTCAATCCCTTGGAGAAAAAGAATAAATTGAGGGGTGGGCTCATTGTTCAATCATTGAATGTTTGACATCTTCTTTGTTTGATAGCTTCTGGAGCCAAGGGTTTTTGTAGTTCATAATCAATCTTAGAGAGTGATCACTCTCTAGGTGGTGAAAGATCCTTCGAAAGCTTGCAATTGAGAGTGGGACATTTCAGTCCTTCGCATTGGAGCTTATTGAGTTTTTGCAGCGACATTCATGGGAAGTGATATGGAGACATACTTCAGATTTATGATCTTTTGATGTCCTTTGTCTGTGCACTAAAGAAGAAGATAGGTGATTTATTTGGAGACATTTTGAAGGTGATTGAAGGCGATTTCTGAGGTTCTTCTCAGGTCTGCTATGGAGGTCAATCAAACCTATTGATCCCCGTATTTTCATTCATTATTCATTGCTGGTGGGTCAGAATTTTGTGGGTATTGGTGCATTCAATTCATGTTGCCAAGGCAATCATTTCCATTATACATTTGGGGCGGAAGACTGCTGATATTATTTTATTTTGCATCTGCAACATCAAGGGTAGGGCGGCCAGCTACAAGAGGGACTTTTCATCATAGAGCCATCCAAAATTTCAATAAAAATTTCTGCAATCATTGCTGAGGGTGTCTCATTCATTCGGCATTAGAAGATCAGGTTTTTGATCCTCCTTGGTCTATGTTTTGGTCAATTTTCAGAGTACATTGTGTTCAGACATTAGGGTCATCCATTAGGGTACCTTCATATATCATTATGTTTGAGAAATAAATGCTATTGTGCAATTTGCAAGCTTGAAATTGTAATCAGAATCTTATGACAGATGTATTAAATAATCAAATTGGCTTATTTTGGAGCATGTATGGCAAGTGTTTGATAAAATGTCTGTTTCAAATTTAATTTGCATTTGAGGTGTATTCTTCATGTTTGATTGATGTACATCTTCCTATATCAATTGCAATCACTATATATTAGATTTCAAAGTGTATGCAAAATATTTGACAATATTCCTTGAGTTCAACTTCACCATTTTACACCTATATTAGCAAAGGATATTACATACAACATGACACTGCTGCAATATACTCCACATCAGCTATAGGTAATGAAATAGAAGGCTGTTTTTTTTACTCAACCATGAAACAAGACAGCCACTTAGAAAGAAAGCACCACCATTTGTGCTTTGTCTATCATCAATTGAACCACCCCAATCTGCATCAGTATAAGTTGTAAGTGAAAAATTATTACCTTTAGGATACCATAAACCATAATCCATAGTACCCTCAAGATACTTGAAGATCCTCTTAACTGCTTGAACATGAGTATCCTTAGGAGTGGCTTAAAATCTAGCAATATAACCAACAACTTGCATAATGTCAAGTCTTGTAGTTGTAACATACAACAAACTTCCTACCATAATGTTTGATTAGCATCTGGAGGCTTGTCATCTTTACTAAGTTTGCATCCTATTACCATAGGAGTACTTACAGGATTACAATCCTCCATTTTAAACCTTTTAAACATCTCTTTAATATATTTTGTTTGAGAGATAAAAATACCTTTATCTGATTGATGAATTTGTAAGCCAAGGAAGAAGGACAACTCACCCAACATGGACATTTAAAATTCCTTCTTTGTATTTGTAGCGAATTCTTTACACATTTCTACACAATCACTACCAACAATCATATCATCAACATAAACTACTACAATCAACATGTGTTTACCTTCTTTAACATATAAGTTGTTGTCTATTACCCTTCTTCTAAATTGTTGTTGCTGTTAGATAATTGTCAAGTTTGTCATACCAAGCACGTGGGGGTTGTTTAAGGCCATAAAAAGCCTTTTTCAGCTTACATAGTTCTAATTTTTTGATAATATAAACCCTTCAAGCTGTTCTATGTACACTTCTTCATTCAACTTTGAGAAAAGTAGGTTTGATATCTATTTGAAAAATCTTAAAGCCTTTAAAAGAAAAAAAAGCTAAGAACATTCTAATTGCTTCTAAACAAGCAATAGAAACAAAGGTTTCATCAAAGTCAATACCTTCTACCTGAGCATAACTTTTGCAAACAAGCCTTGCCTTATTTTTTACCACTTGGCCATCTTCATTCAATTTATTTCTATAGACCCATTTTGTGCCTATCACATTCTTGTCTTTGGGCCTAGGAACAAGTTCCCATGTTCCACTTTTCTGAATTTGATCAAACTCCTCTTTCATGGATGTCATCCAGTGTTTGTCTTTAGCTACCTCTTCAAAATTCTTAGGTTCAATCATGGACAGCAAAAAGATGTCTTCTTCTTCATAATAATTAACATTTCTTCTTGTAGCTCTAGGTCTGTCCTTTTGCAAAATCTAATCAATAGGATGATTCTTTTGAACAAACTTAGAAGTCTTCAAAAATGTTCTAAATGTGGTCTTACCTTGTCCAATTTCAGTTTCATTCATAATGGTTGCATCTGTTGTCCCAAATTGAATATCAGAAGGTGCATTCTCAATAGGAGCCTCAAGTTGAACTCTTTCTGATGTATTTTTGGGACTTCCACTTGCTGTCCAAGCTTGTACATGTGAAGAAGATTGTTGGACAGCTCCTATTTAATCTCTGAGTGCTTTCATCACCATTTTCCAACTAATCGCATGTGTTAGTGTTCTCATGAACTTTTACATTAATATTCTCAAGAATTTTATGTAGTCTTTTGTTAAAGCATCTATAAGCTTTACTTTTAGAAGAGTAACCCAAAAAGATGTCTTTGTCAGCCCTAGGATCAAATTCACCAAGATTGTCTTCATCTTTCTTAATGTAACAAGGACTACCAAAATCTCTAAAGTAATTAACTGAAGCAGCTTTACCTTTCCACAATTTGTATGGTGTTTTGTTATGTTTTGCTCTAATCGGCCTTGTATTTTGAATATAAACAACATTATGAACTGCCTCTTTCCAAAAAGAATCACTCACCTTAGACTTATTCATCATGCTTCGAGCCATTTCTTGGATTGATCTGTTCTTTCTATCAACAACACCATTTTGTTGAGGTGTTCTAGCAGTCGAGCACTATCTTTTTATACCACTTTTTCACATAAATTTATAAACTCATTAGATGTAAACTCACTTCCATTATTTGAACGTAAACATTTAATTTTCAGACCTTTCTTATTTTCAACTAGAGCTTTAAAA
This sequence comes from Cryptomeria japonica, assembly GCF_030272615.1. Lineage (NCBI taxonomy): Eukaryota > Viridiplantae > Streptophyta > Pinopsida > Cupressales > Cupressaceae > Cryptomeria > Cryptomeria japonica. Next base: position 50,010,607 of record NC_081410.1, read on the forward strand.
GCCTTAAATTTTTCAAGTGCTTATGATTTCTCCTTTAAAAAGGTAACCCACGTCATACGTGAATAATCATCAATTAGAAGCATGAAATATTTCTCACCTTGCAAGCTTGTAGTTCTTGTAGGTCCACACAAATCAGTGTGTATCAGCTCAAGAGGTTTTGTGCTTGAATAATCCTTTGACTTGATGCTATTCCTTGTTTGTTTGCCAAGTTGACACTCTTTACACATAATATCTAAAGGTTTAGCAAGTTGTGGCATATCTCTAACAATTTCTTTTTTGTTTATCTAAATAAGATTATCAAAATTCATGTGTCCAAATCTTTTGTGCCATAGCCAAGCTTCATCTAGCTGACTTAAACAACACTATTCACTCTTAATGTCATCAAGAATATATAAATTGTTAGTTGCCCTACTAGCAACAGCAACGTGTTCACCATCTTTGCTGATTTCACAACAATTTGAATTAAAAACCAAGTTATGTCCTTGATCGCACAACTAACTTACACTTAACAAAATGTGTTTGAGACCTTCTATATATAAAACATTTTCAACTTTTGTCTCACCATCATGTAGAATAAGTGTGTCTTTACCTACTACCTTTGCAGATGAGTTGCCACCGAATCTAACTTTGCGTCCATTCATCTTCTTAAGAGTCAAAAATTTACTTTTATCTTCAATCATATGCTTGGAGCAGTCACTATCAACATACCAAATGTCCTTTTCATGTTGTGCAAGAAAGACTGTTTGCACAATTAAAGATTCTTCTAGGACTTGCTTCTCCTTTTTCCTCCAAACTTTGTTACTCTCCTTGCTTTGCCCTTTGTATCTACCTTTTTGGAGAAATCTGCCACACCACTTTTACAAACTCTTGCAGAGTTTCCAAAGTTATTACACTTGTAACATATAACATTGTATCTTCTCAAAGGAGCAAAATAATTCCTATTCATGAGTCTAAAATCTCTTCTAGCAATCACTTTACAATTGATTGCCTTGTGTCCAAAATAATTACAAGTATAACAATAACCATAAAAGAAAGAGTTGTTAAACCTGGTCACTAAGTCACAAGGTTCAAATTCGAATTTGAATTTGAATTCGACAGCCATGAAATTCAGATGAAATTCGACAAGGGAAAAATTCGAAAAAAAATTCAGATAAAATTCGCCTTCTATAATTTTGTTTATTTTTAAATATATGTATACTTCTAATAAATTATCAGAATAGCGACCCTTGTTGGAGAAAATCCGAGAGCGACCCAGCAGTTGCAAACACCCATGACCCAATAGATACAAAGCATATACAAAGAATACCCACGACCAGCTGAGTTGTGTTTAGAGGCGGATAGCAATGCTTTATAGAGGAAATTCGATTAAATTCGATTTTTTTAATAGAAGTTTGAAATTCGATTAAATTCGAACCTCATCCATGAAAATCTCCGTATCCTGTGACTTAGCCTGGTCATATGTCCTTGACTAAAGATGGGAGACCTTTTTGAAGGCGTCATTTTTTATTCTTGATGATGAATCCCTTGTATCATCAGCATTGGTCTTCTGCTATTCTTCTTTAGAAGATTTAGAACATTGACCTTTTTCAAGGTGAACTCCACTCTTATCAATAGATTGAATCTGTGAGCCTAAGATGTCATTTAAAGGTAGAGAACATTTTTGATTTATATTCTCATGATTCAGCAATGTTGAAAATTTATTTAACTTCTTGAGTGTAACTATTTCAGCTTCAAGTTTCTCACAATTTTCTTCTTTAACCTTGAGTTGACTTCTGATTTCTTCGTCTATTCTTTTTGCTTCTTCAATCTGAACCTTCATATCTACCATCATTTTTTCTGCATCCACTAAGGCTTGAGATTTCTTAGATTTTTCTTCACTCTCTTCTTGTAATAGCAACTTTAAGCTCTGATTTTTCTTTCTTAGCTACTTGATTTCATTTAGAGCGTTTAGCAGCTCTTGCTCAAGATCAATTTCTTTCTCTTCTTCATCAAAGTAGTCATCTTCTTATTGGTTTTCAATAATGGTTTCTTCTAGAACCATGAATAGAATCTCATTGTTTAAGGATTCCTCTTCACTCGCATCCAATGAACAACTTTCCTCCTTAGAGTAGAAACTCGTTTTGAAGTTATGAGTCTTCTTTTCCTTTCCCAAGTATTTCTTTTTACCAAACTTAGGCTTCTTCTCATAATTGTTGTCCTCATCCTTCTCATATGGACATTTGGTTGCAAAATGTCCTACCTTGCCACAATTAAAGCACTATAAAGGTAGCTTGCCTGTATATTTTTCAGATTCCCTTTTTAATCTTCTCACAAAGTTTGCCTCCTCACAATCAAATTCTCCATTAGAACTTTCGCTAGACACTCATTCCTTATCTTTACTTTTCTTCAAGACTTTGAAGGCAATCTCCTTTATAGATGAGGACTTAGAATTTGTTTTTGTCTCATAGGTAGTTAGAATACCATGGAGCTTGTCAACAATCATTTTGTCAAGATCAGCCATCTCCTCAATTGCTGAAACTTTGCATCAAATCTCAAGGGTAGAAACCTTAAAAAAAAATTGAGCTATATTACTTTCCTCAACCTTCTCTCCTAAACCCTTTAAAGAGTTTACAACTCCAACTCTCAAAATGTAGGCGGCAATGTTCTCTTCTTATGGCATTCTAAGACTTTCAAACTGGATTCAATGAGTTTGAAGTTTAGCCTTTTTAACCTTGTCATCCCCTTCATTTGACTTTTGAAGTTTTTCCCACATGTCCTTAGCAATATCACAATGCTTAACCTTCACAAATTCATTCTTTGAAAGACCACATAAAATAGCATTCATGGCCTTTGTATTGCTTTCAAAAGCTCTCTTCCCATCAACATCAGTTGGAGGAGTTGAAGGGATTGTATAACCAGTTACTATGCTCATCCAAACATCAAAACCAAGAGACATCAGATAAGTTTTCATTTGTACACTCCAGAATGCATAAATAGAGCCATCGAACAAAGGTGCTCTATTTGTACCAAGTCCTTCAAGGGCATTCATTGTGTACTTTCAGGATCAACCTCCAAGCTTTTAAGCTCTATTTGCGAAGGTATCTAACTCTGATACCAATTAAAAAGCACACAGGAAATATTGAGAGAGCGGGGGAGGGGGTGTGAAACAGTATTTTAACTTTTTGACAAAACAACCACACAGAAAGATGTAGAGAGTACACAAATACAAGAACCCAAAATTTCATGTGGAAAACCTTTTCGGGTAAAAAACCACGGCAGATCAAAATCTTTCTGTAGTCAAATGGGCACCAACCTAGTTCACATAAATGAGCACCAACTCAATGACAACACCAACCCTCTTTGAAGCACCAACTTCGTACAATAGAGGCACCAACCTCAAATTTAGAAAAGATTCAGAGTGAAGAAACTAATCACACTTAGAGCACATACATAATCATACTGAAAATAATGAAAATACACACAGTGAGAGCACTTTTCAGTAATTTTGTAGCAGTAATTTGATTCCAGTTGACACTGTTTATTTGCACCAGTTCCACATTTGCACTTTTGAACTCATATCAAAATCCTTAACAAGCAAACCAGTGAGAGCACTTTTCAGTAATTTTGTAGCAGTAATTTGATTCCAGTTGACACTGTTTATTTGCACCAGTTCCACATTTGCACTTTTGAACTCATATCAAAATCCTTAACAAGCAAACCAGTGTGAGCACTTTTCAGTAATTTTGTAGCAGTAATTTGATTCCAGTTGACACTGTTTATTTGCACCAGTTCCACATTTGCACTTTTGAACTCATATCAAAATCCTTAACAAGCAAACCAAGTACTTGAAACCTTAACCTCCAAATCCAGACTCCATTTCTGAGAGTGATAGATAGATCACACTATGCATTCAGGTCACTCTCATTTTGTAGTTCAACCATTTTAAATTTTTTTTTTAAAAACACCACTGTATGCAGTTGCAGCATTTTTTTTTAACTCTCTTCGATATCTTTTTTGCAGCCTCTTTTTGGAATCAATTGTCCCTCAAATTATTTTTTGCTATTAACACAATATGACCATTTTTTCAATGTCAAAAACATTCCATCACATCTCACATGCTCTCGACTTGCTTACAGGCATATTAATCAACAACCCATTCTTATCACTGTTCAGAAATTGTTTTTTTCTAACATCATTTTTTCACGATAAAAACTGTCTGCTCCATAAATAAGAAAAGGCGTTACTCTCTGATCCATAAATAAGAAAAGGCGTTACATCCTCCAAAGGCGTGAAACAGTATTTTAACTTTTTGACAAAACAACCACACAGAAAGATGTAGAGAGTACATAAATACAAGGACCCAAAATTTCATGTGGAAAACCCTTTCGGGTAAAAAACCACGGCAGATCAAAATCTTTCTGTAGTCAAATGGGCACCAACCTAGTTCACATAAGTGAGCACCAACTCATTGACAACACCAACCCTCCTTGAAGCACCAACTTCGTACAATAGAGGCACCGACCTCAAATTTAGAAAAGATTCAGAGTGAAGAAACTAATCACACTTAGAGCACATACATAATCATACTGAAAATAATGAAAATACACACAGTCAGAGCACTTTTCAGTAAGTTTGTAGCAGCAATTTGATTCCAGTTGACACTGTTTATTTGCACCAGTTCCACATTTGCACTTTTGAACTCATATCAAAATCCTTAACAAGCAAACCAAGTACATGAAACCTTAACCTCCAAATCCAGACTCCATTTCTGAGAGTGATAGATAGATCACACTATGCATTCAGGTCACTCTCATTTTGTAGTTCACCCATTTTTTATTTTTTTTAAAAACACCACTGTATGCAGTTGCAGCATTTTTTTTTTAACTCTCTTCGATATCTTTTTTGCAGCCTCTTTTTGGAATCAATCGTCCCTCAAATTATTTTTTGCTATTAACACAATATGACCATTTTTTCAATGTCAAAAACATTCCATCACATCTCACATGCTCTCAACTTGCTTACAAGCATATTAATCGACAACCCATTCTTATCACTGTTCAGAAATTGTTTTTTTCTAACATCATTTTTTCACGATAAAAACTGTTTGCTCCATAAATAAGAAAAGGCGTTACATCCTCCAAAACAGTCATTGAAGACATATAAAAAATGACACCAAACAGAACACGATATTCTTTGTGCTATAAATGCACACAGAAAAATCTGCAAGAACAGCTTTTTACCAGCCCACGCCAAAGCGAATCATCATCTCCATAACGTAAGTCTCAGACATGGCCCAATAAGATTCAACACTTGTGTCTTCAAAAATGATTTTCTTTTTCACTTCTAACCAAACCACTTTAACAGCGCATAGGAAAGAAAATGAAAAAACCAAACATGGGAATTGATTTTGCGTTTAATAACAGCTGCGTTATCTCCAAAGACTTCAACCGGTTTTTATTGAGAAAATCTAGTTGCCCACGATTTATGAGAATACTTCTCCAAAAACGTTAAACTTCGGCCATGAACATCTGCCATGACACCATACTCAATCAAAAATAAAAACCGTGAAATAATTCCCTGCAGTTGAAAGCATCTACCAAACCATATAACACACCCGACAGCTCTCATCAAAAACGTTCATACTCCAGGTGATTCACAACACAACCTGTGCCAACACTTTTCCAGCACAATCTCCACTCTTTTAAAACAACGTATATGTTAGCACTAATATGCCACGAACTGGAGAAGAAATGCCATGCAAAAACAAAACGGTCTAACAGGACCTTACACAGAACACTAAAACACGTGTCTTCAATGAAATGCCATGCGCTTCAGGAGGGAAAACACTTATGGTCAGCACAGGAATGACAGAAGTTTATTGCTTTTTGAAACTTTAATGTTTCCCCTTCAATTGAATTGGCTTATAATAAAGTAGTCACCAGATAAACAAAGCACAATTTTTGGATATTAATTTGCCAACATAAAGCTTATAACTTGCAACAAAGAATCTCAGCTTCTCAATCTCGCAAGTATGAGAATATTCTCGGATGCTTCCAATGCATCACGATTTAGAAAACTCAATATTAATCTTTGCACACCAAATTGCCAAACATTTGCCTGCTACGAGCATTCCTTATTATTATAAAAAAAACATATCACTAGCTTCGTCTGAAAATTCAAAGATGACATGGCATATGATTTTACACTTGGCACAACAATTTGATAAGTACACAGACAGCCAGCTGATGTAGACAAGCAGCCAGGTGAAGAAGACACACAAGCAGCTCAAGCTGACACTCAACCAGCTTAATTAAGCAACTAGGAGCAGGTTAACACATTTTTCATGTTAAAGACTCTATTTAGAAACTGTGACAAATCTTTTGACATCAATGACAAAATGTTCAACAGCTTTAGCAAAGAGAAGATCTCAAGGAATGAAGCCTCCATTACGCCCATCTAATCCTAGTGTTGTGGTAGAGGACTATCCATTTTTTACCATTCCTTAAAAACCACCTCTTACAAATAAGAGACCAAAGGAACCTTTGGAAATGGTATTTCAAAATGAGTCTCAAGAGATTGTCGATCAACAAATAGTAAGATGTATCTATGCAAATAAGTTTATATTCAATAATGTTCACTCACCATGTTGGCAAGAAATTGTGAGATAAATTAATGAGATTCTAAAAGAGTACAAGGGCTTGAGGTATTAGAAGGTGTGTGACACCTTATTAGAAAAGGTCACCTTTGTAAAAGATTCATTGAATGAAGCCCATAAGGGATTCATGGGCAAAGACAAGTGCACATTGCTTTTGATGGATGAAAGTATGCCAAAAATCAGTGTTTGAGCAATATGATTGCAACATCCCTTAAAATGACAATGTTATTTAGAGCCATGGATTGTGAGGGGGAGGTGAAGAATAGCCAATATATTACTAACATCCTTATCATAACCAATGAGGAAGTGGAGCCTGATAATGGTGTTCAAGTCATAATGAACAACACAAAAAAATGTAGAGTTAGTTTGCTGGTTGAGGGATTTTATTCACGTGTTGTCCACTCCATCAACCTTATGCTATAAAAGATTGACAACAAAATTGATTCGACAAAAAAATTGTATTCATAGGCCAAAGAGATCTGAATGTTCATCACCAACCACCATAGATTGTCAGGCATAGCTAGATCATTTTCAAAACTGGAGCTATTGAAGCTAAGTGAAGCAATATAAAATTTTATGTTTTACCTTAGTTAGAAATTTATTTCTTAAACTTAATTTGATAATGTTTTCTGCTTTGAAGTTCGTTTATTTTTTAATTTTTATTTTTGAATAGGTTGTTGATATTTGTTTCACCCCAACACAATTGTCTTGGGACAATTTGTGAAGTTTAGAGAGGCACATTATAGCATGGTCATTACCCAAACTTGGTTTATATGTAGGCAGCCAATACTAAGAGGGTTGTTAATATAAAATGAATGATCCTTGCTGATATGTAGTAGACTCAACAAGTTGTCAAGTACTCGTAGAAAAATTCTCACATCAAGTTTTCCAAGAGTTAACTTCTAGGGTTTTATGGAAATATTTTGACAAGTTTTCTAATGAGTATGTGGTGAGTCCAAGCTCTTAACTCTCACTAGTCAAAAACATAAATTAAACATCTTACTATTTGTTGATCAACAATCTCATTTGGGCTTGGTGGTAGGAACCCCACTCCTTGAGCTTAAAACAATGCGAGACACGCAATGAATTTCAAAGAATTGATTCAATAACAGAATGAGCAAGACGCTCATAAATAATACAAGGATATTTACAAGAATAGCAAGTTTCTAATAAGAAACTACTGAGAAGATCGAAGATGATCTGACTAAAAATAGAATATACACTATTGAGCATTAATACTAAAATTAACATTATTTTAATATTCTATTACCCTCCCTTAATGCTCAATCTATTAACTACACCTATAGACCCCCTGAATTTTACAAATTTATCAGGACCAAGGGGCTTGGTGAAGATGTCTGCTGGCTGCTCCGAGGTAGGAACATACAGCAACTGGATGGATCCGTCTTCAACCAGCTGTCGAATATAGTGACAATGCGTTTCCACATGCTTGGTTCTTTCATGGAAGACTGGATTCTTGGCGAGTTTGAGCACTCCCTGATTATCACAGAACAAGGGAGTAGGACCTGCCTGGGAGACATGCATATCCGCAAGCATTCGTCGAAGCCAAACCGCCTCACAAGATGCCTTAACTGCTCCCCGATACTCTGCTTCTGTCGAGGAGATAGCCACTGCCTGCTGCTTCTTACTAGTCCATGTGACAGCACCAGATCCCAAACTAAACACATACCCTGCTGTAGACTTACGGTCATCAACCGAACCTGCCCAGTCAGAATCTGTGTAACCACTGAGTATAGGATCAGAACTCCGAGTGTACAGAAGTCCATAATCAGGAGTGCCACTCACATAACGCAGCACACGCTTCGCTGCTATCCAATGATCAGCCTTGGGAGCTGTCATGAAGCGTGAAATGTAGCTCATTGCAAAACTGATGTCAGGTCTAGTGGCAGTAAGGTAAATGAGGCTGCCCACTAGTTGCCTGAACAGAGATTCATCCACAACTGGTGAGGATGATTGAGCTGAAAGTTTGAGCCCGGGTTCCATAGGAGTAGAGACAGGTTTGCAATCCTGCATTCGAACCTGTCCACAAGACTTCTGGCATACTTGGACTGAGAGAGAAAGATACTGTGCTCAGTCTGTCAGACTTCAACTCCTAAGCAGTAATGAAGAAGTCCCAAATCTGTCATATCAAAGGTGCGGCACAAATCCTGTTTGATCCCAGTGATCAAATGTGCTGAACTGTCAGTAATGATTAAGTCATCCACATAGACAACTACAAACAGAATATCATTACTAGAATGCTTGATATACAAGTTTGCATCAGATGGACTCCGCTGAAAACCATGATTTGTCAGATACTTATCAATTTTCATGTACCAAGCCCGAGGAGCTTGTTTCAGACCATAGAGTGCTTTGACTAGTCTACAAACCTTCTGTTCTTGACCAGCAACCTTGAATCCTGGGGGTTGCGTCATGTAGACTTCTTCCTGTAAGTCACCATTCAAAAAAGCACTCTTGATGTCCATCTGATGGACTTTCCAACTGAATTGGGCTGCCAAGGCAAGAACGAGCCGTATGGTACTCATTTTAGTTGTAGGAGCAAAAGTCTCCTCATAGTCAATGCCTTCTTTCTGTGAGAACCCACGAGCAACAAGGCGAGCCTTATACTTGTCTAAGGTTCCATCAGCTTTGTATTTTACTTTGTACACCCATTTGCAGCTAATGGGCTTCTTCCCTGAAGGAAGATCAGAAAGGGCCCAAGTGTGATTCTTCTGAAGACTTTGGAACTCAACTTCCATAGCTTGTTCCCACTCAGGTATACCTTTAGCCTCTGAGTATGTCTGAGGCTCAAAAACACTATGTATGTTAGCCATGAGAGCAAAATTGACTGTATGTTGTTGTTTGCTCTTATTACAGGAGGTTCTACCCTCAATGAGCTCAGTATCCCTGAGATCACCAAGGGTCTTGGCCCACCATTTAAGCCGGAGAGTAGAAGTGCGAACATCTGGAGAAGCTGGAGGAGGCTCAGGATCAGGAACAGGAGCAGCAAGAGGAGGATTATTCTCCGGAGGGAACTCAGGTAGTGCATCATCGAAAATAGATTCTGCATCATCCCTCCCATCAGGCGAACCTAATGGAATAAGAACACTGTGAGGCTGATCCTCAGAACTCTGCTCAGAAGAAGGGGATTGAAAGAATCCTCTGTCTTCATCAAATACAACATCACGACTGAAGATAAGACGTTCAGTGTCTATATCTATCAGTCTGTAGGCCTTATGGTGATCATTGTATCCTGTCATCATGAGTTTCTGACTTTTAGAATCCAACTTGGAGCGCTTAGCATCTGGAATCCAAACATAGGCAACAGAGCCAAAAACCTTTAGGTGGCTGATCTTAGGCATCCGACCAGACCAAACCTCTTCTGGAGTCTTCCCCTTAACAGCCTGAGTAGGAGAACGGTTAAGAAGGTAGACAGCAGTAAACACTGCTTCAGCCCAATACTTATTCGGAACACTCCTGTGTTGTAACATAGAGCGAGCCATCTCAACAACCGTACGATTGCGACGCTCGACAACACTGTTTTGCTGAGGAGTGTAGGGTGTAGTCAACTGGCGTTTGATGCCATGGGTATCACAGAAGTTGGAGAATGCAGAAGAACAAAATTCCCCCCCGTTATCTATCCTAAGAGTAATGATACTATGTCTAGACTCTTTTTCAACAAAGGACTTAAACTTCTGAAAGATACTAAATACATCTGATTTATGTTTAAGAATCGATGTTGTTCAATTAATCAAGGAGACAAAGCTCCTTTACATAGAGTTACAAAGACGATGTTTCTAAAAGAAACAATCGTTAAGTAGAGGCTAAATTAGAAACAACTTAAATGACCATTAATAGCACAAAGAGAAAGATATTATTCTAATACCCTCCCTTAATGGTCATCATTCTAACTACCAATAGAAATAACAGAGAAGGTTGCCCCCTTCTTCTCAGAACATGCTGCAACAAAAGACAAGAGCCTGCCACTAACTCTGCCACTTGAGAAGAGTCTACCACCAACCCTCCCAGAAACTGCAGAACTTCTGGAGATACCCAAAACAACACCAACCGTCCAACCTGATGTTGGAGAACTGTTCCTCCCTGTAACTAGAGACACACCAAGAACAGTTGTCACAATTTTGAGGAAAAAATCGGCAAACCCTCGAAACTATTGCAGATGAGCAAGATGCCCGAAAAATAGACTGCAAACAAGAGACTAGTGCAAATGTTCGCACAACAACTCCAGGTGCGACTAAAAACAGACTGCAGCAAAGTACAATTTTTGAGGAAAAAATCATAAACCCTCATGATTTTTTTTTTTACAGGGACAAAAAATATTTAAAAACCCACAGATAATTTTTAGGACAAAATTATTAAAACCCACAGATTTTTTCAAGGGAAAAAAATATTAAAACCCATCAGAATTTTTTTTAGGTAAAAAACTATTAAAAACCGAAACAAACATCGATGCCCATAAGCCATCTTCACATTTTTTGAGGCACAAAAAACGAGGTACTGAGAAGATGCTAAGTGCACAAAACCTGACTGCCTTCCAACATCAAGTTGGTCAATGACACCATCTTGCACGTTTCCCAATGCACGGAAAACGAAAAAACTGAGAAGAGGCGTTGGCACATAATTCAAAATATTCGAATCCCAATGCAGAAACAGAGGCAGATGCAGGTACAGACTTCAAAAAATGAAGTACGATGGGCACGAATTTCAAGAAAAAAATTCTGGCTGACCCAGAAAAATTTGAAGACAACCCAGAAATCCTTGCAAAAAACCCAGAACGAATCTGCTGTCGGAATCTGGATCCGCTGGCTCGAAAATCGAGGCACCCAGAAAATTTTGACGACGACCCAGTTGAGATCTCGAAAAACCCACCACGAATCTGTACTCAGAAATTTTTTTTGACTGAATCTAGAGGGTCAAAACCCTAGCCGAAAGTCAAAAAACGCAGGATTGACCAAGTTGCAGGTTGCAGAAAAAAATGGCAGGTCTGTACCGCGCCGAAAAATGCCGAAAACCCTCGCTAGACAGACTCGAACAGGAAGAATCCTGTTACACGGCATAAACACAGTCCAAAACGGACTTTTGAACACAATTTTTTCGAAAATCTGCAGCAAAACTAAGAGGCCCGAAAAATCTCGGAAAAGAATTCACAAATTCTTTATTCAGGCTCTGATACCATAAAACAATGCGAGACATGCAATGGATTTCAAAGAATTGATTCAATAACAGAATGAGCAAGACACTCATAAATAATACAAGGATATTTACAAGAATAGCAAGTTTCTAATAAGAAACTGCTGAGAAGATCGAAGACGATCTGACTAAAAATAGAATATACACTATTGAGCATTAATACTAAAATTAACATTATTTTAATATTCTATTAGAGCTTGCCCTGTATCACAAGGAATTGGGGGCATTGCCCCTAAATCCCACCAAAATTATTTGATAAATTTTGTAGGTGTATTTTGCATAAAATATATGTTTTTTTTCAAAAATTTAAAGTTGCCAAGTTTTCATCAAGACAAAAATTGTTGGTTAGTTGAGTTCAAGTTGAGTTTGAGTTTGCAAACTATGTAGTGGAATGTCGTTTTAGTTTCACCAAGCTTGTTTTGAGCATGATTGGTTATGATGACACAGTAAAGTTTTACTTGAAAGAGATATACAATGGTATTGGATCAATGATTGAGAAGATGAAAACCATCATGGATGAAAAAGAGCAAGATTTTTTGAGAAACTTTCTTCAAACCAAGTGCACAACATTTGTAAAGAGATGGAACATAATGACCACCCACTTCATCCTTTTGCCTTCTCATTGAATCCAAAATACTATAGTGTTCAAGTTTTTTTTTATGCCAACAAGGATTGTCCCATAGAAGGATTTTGATGTTGCCAAAAGGTACAAGGCAGTATTTCATTGATTCTTCCCTAATCTTGATTTATAGGATGTAGTCATGAGTGAGTTCATTGATTTTGTAGCTCTTTATGACAAGTTCAAAAAGGATGCTCACAATTGATGGTATTTTCATGGCCAACAATTGCAACACCTACAACTTATTGTGATCGAAGTTTTATCACAAATTTTATAATTTTTCTTTTGAAGTTTCATTTATAATTTTAAAAAATTGTTAGTCTATTTCTCTACTTTGTCTTAACAAGTTGCTAGTTCATTTGCATTTGTGAGGAATTGGAGTACATACTCCATCCACTCATAAAAGTACAACCAATTGCATTCTAAAAAGGCAAAGGACTTTACTATGTTCATTCCAACTTGTGCATCTTTCTGCACAAACATGGCTACAAGGAAGAGAACAAAAGGTTGTGTGAAATTAGCTAGAGCATATTGACTTGGATGCTTCCGATTCCCAACATGCTACATTTGAGGAGCTAGAATAGTGAGCATATTTAGTGTGAGTGGCAATGGCATTGTTTCTATCTAATGTCAATGATGATGGTTAAAAAAACCCATGTGGTGCTGAAAACTAATTGGTGAACTTGACCTTATTATTTGAATGTTGAACTTGAAGTTTGAACAATAAATATTTTATAATATTTTTCATTATGTTTTAAATGATATTTGGGTTTATAGTAATTTTGTTGATTATATGATGCTGTGTGGTATTCTAAACTCAATTCCTACTTTTAGACATATATATAATATATATACAAACAAACCCAGCCCCCATTTTTTTTTTTCGATCTACAAACTGAATTGACAAACCCAAACCTGACTGACAACTTTGTATTACTACCTTAAATAATCACTCTAGACTCAATTTTTAGCTCTACACAAGGATTTTCATTTTGTATTTCTTACTTTAGGTGCACGAGGTATAGAAGCAAAAGACACATAGTGGTCGCAATCCTTCTTTGAGTTATCCAAGGCTCCTAAGACATTATATGATGAACCTAATGCAACTAAAAAATAAAAACAATCATTAGTAATTACAAACATGTGGATTTTGTTTCTGTTTTTCTTACTTAAAGTCACACAAGGTGTAGAAGCAAATGATATGTAGAAGTTTTAATCCTTCCTTGAGTATTTAAGACTCCTAGACATTATTTGATTAGCTTATCAAAACTAAAAAATAAAAATATTCGCGAGTTGCTACAAACACATAGATTTTCCTTCTACTTTTCTTACTTTATATTGCACAAGGTGCAGAAGCAAACAATACGGACAAATTGCAACCCATTTAGCATTATTTAGGTTTTAGTACTTAAACAAATTTTATAAAAACAAACAAAAAAGCAGCTTCTTGAATTATTTTTGAAGTGGAAATTTAAAATGGGAAATGAATGATCAATGAGAATTGGAACATACCTCAAGCAGCTGGTGTTGGTCCCTCTTCGTCTTTCTCTTCTCCTTCTCTTCTCTGTTCTTATTGCAAAAGAGCATGGCCTAGGGTTTTTCAAGTTCATTTAGGTTGGGGGCCTATCCCTTTTAGTTTTAGATTTAAGTTTGTTTTTTCCATTTTAGTGTTTTCTTTATCATTTTCTAAAGACTTCTCCAAAATCCATGAGATTATGAAGGGACACCTAGACACCCCTATCCTTGGGATGGCAAGGCATCCTTGAACAACCCTCCAAAGGGATGCTCCCTGTTTGGGGCTCGAGCAGGGGATGTTAAGCTTTATGATGAGACTGCCTTTACAAGCTATAGATTCCATATTGGTAATCATGACTTTGAAACACTTTGTGGGATAGTAAAAAATTTAAGTTGCTCTGCAAGCATTTTCATGATGAAATTATAAGTGCTTTTAAAATCTATCAGAAATTCTACTACTTTTCTCTTTCCTTTTCCTTAACCTTCAAGCTGAGACATCCTGTAGCATGCATTGTTATCCTGGTAATGCTTGTATTTCTTTCTTGTGTTTAATTTACTTGTGCATGTTCTTCCTCATTTTTTTCTGCATGCCTGTGTGATCCTCCGAGCAGTTGTCATACTTATGGCACAATCCTGGAGCCATTTTTTCATTGAACTAAATCCTCTTCTTCAGACTATAATATTTAGTCTGCTTTACTGTATCCTATAGGTTTGTCCCTTGATGTTAATTGACTAAATTTCCAGATTAAAAACATATCCACAATTGTGTTTCAGACAAAATTCTATACTTGCAATTGTTTGTTTTACGTTTGTATCAATGCTGCAGATAGGATTGCAACACATAAAAATCAAAGAGACTGTAATTAGCCTGAAAATCTTAACTGTATCAGACTTGTTGAATGAAAAATGGGCCTTTACGTCAACATATTTAAAGGTTTTTGACAGAAGTCCCTGCTCCTATATAGCACATTTTGGCAGCTGAATCCTCTTTGAAGATGGTTTTATTCTTTGTAAAGTAAGGACAATTTCCAAGCTTAGGGATCTGAGGACGACTTAGCCAGGTCTATCATTGATTTAAATTTTACATGATTGAAGCACCCCCACATTTAACCTTTTGTTTATGACACGGACAGACTGGATTCAGCTAGAAGTGGTCTCGTTAATAATCTACTTACTTGGGGGTTCCACTTGGTTAAAATAATGCATTATCAATATAGAATGCAATTCTGATAATTGGTAAAAACTTGAGAAGCTTAATTTTATGCCCATTCTGATAATTGGTAAAAACAATGTTGATGAGAATCCTAATCACAATTTAGTCGTCTAATTATAGTCCTTACCTCTTCGCACCAATATCTTTTTTTAAATAACCTCTTGAAGCTGCAACTATTTATCCAGATGCTCGTTTGTAGCGAAATATATAGTGCAGTGCACAGATAAGTTGTACTGAAACAATAAATGTAACTTTTACTGTCTTTATGCAGCCAAGTTCAAAGTACCAGCTAGTCATTAAAAATTTAAAACTATTATAGTCAAGAGATAAGTTTACAAGCCATGCAGCTGAACCTTTTTTTGCTTTAAAAATACAAATAAATCGACTCCAATCTTTACCAAGACAATGTAACTTATTTCATTTGTTCTTCTCATGAAAGGTACAAAGATAAATAATTGTGGCCTCCATATTGGGCGTCCTTTGTATGTCAATGTTTAATTACAGAAGCATCCCTGGTACATTATATTAAGATTAATAGAGTAACATTGTAGCAGATGACTATGCATCATGATATTACTCTGATTAAAATTGAAATTGTCCAGAAGTTGTGCACCATATTTGCAACATGAAGGGTCATAGACAAGCTTATGCACGACCAGCTGAAGTTGTTTTTCTAGAATATGGTATTTTGGACATGATTAGTCCTTTGATTCAATTGTTACAAAACACACAATAAAATCATTTGTTTTTGGCTGTGCATTCTATTAACAAATCTGAACCAGCATTATTTTTAATTGGAGCAGACAATCTAAATTTAGAGAATGCTATGCACAATCAACGAGACAAGAAACAATGAGACTAAGTGACAAAATGATAATTTTAGTTTCTTTAAAATTTAAGCTCTTTAAATAATTGTTGAATCACAAGTCTCCTATCCCATATTCCAAAGTTGGGCATTGAATTAAAAGCCACCTGTGTAGAAAAACTGTGTCTGAAATGGCATTTCTCGATACTAGGTTATTATTGTAATAATGTATTTGAATGTTACCGAAGAGTCTGAAATGTTTTCACTTTTGCTGAAGAGCACTTCACCATGTAACACTATGTAGTAGACTGTAGACATAAGCTGATATTTTGGAGATCAGCAATGTTACCATCTTTGTCCTCATGAAAATAATTGTTCAGTGCAGGTGGAACACAGCGTCTTCCAAGATTGATAGGCAAGTCACAGGCAAAAGAGCTTATTTACACTGGTCGCAAGGTTGATGGGAAACAGGCATTGGCCATGGGTAAAGACTTAACTTCTCAGTGAGTTCAATTTGCCCATTGTTTATCTGTTAGTTTCATAGGATGGAAATGAAGTAGAGACAAATGGTGATTATTTTTCTCATTGATGAGCATGCATTTGTATGGAATTGCAGGACTTGTAGACCACTGTGTCACAGCAGGAGATGCATATTCAAAGGCTCTTGAGATTGCTCGAGATATCAATCAGAAGGTAATAGGCATGTTTATGTCAGTTGTTGAAAAGCATATTGTCAAATATTAAATTCCCATTAAAAGTTTTTACCGTAGGCAACACGCTTCCTTAGTGATAATATGCCCTCCATAATAGTGTGAATGCAATCCAGGGGCCCTTGGCTATAAAAATGGCTAAAGTTGCTATCGATCGAGGTAGTGAAGTTGACACCTGCTCGGGAATGTTTATTGAGGAAACTTGCTATGCTGAAGTATTAAATTCAAAAGATCGACTGGAAGGGTTGGCAGCATTTGCTGAGAAACGGAAACCAAACTACAGTGGTGATTAGATTTGTGTTTGGACCTGCATAAT
This sequence comes from Cryptomeria japonica, assembly GCF_030272615.1. Taxonomy (NCBI): domain Eukaryota; kingdom Viridiplantae; phylum Streptophyta; class Pinopsida; order Cupressales; family Cupressaceae; genus Cryptomeria; species Cryptomeria japonica. The sequence continues at coordinate 50,027,627 of NC_081410.1, forward strand.
TTGTATCAAATCAGAACTACTTGCATATGAGATGCAATTTTCTGAACCCTGTACAGAGTCTTATTATGACTAGTTGTCATATGTCCCTCCTTTCAAACAATGAGAAGGATTGGAATTCACTGTTATGTAAAGATTTATGCTAGCAATAAGCTTATAGCCTTTTGTATCTACAAATTTACAATGATTTAAGAATTTCTTAACAGGTTAACCTTGAACAGTGTTTCGTTTGTTCTCTGAAATTGCCATTACTATACTCTGTTCTTTATGCAGTTTTAAACTTACTTTAGACACGGGGCTAGCCATCATCCCCTCTTTCCTTCTCCTTCTTTCTCAAGTCCTCAAGCGACTCTACATATTCCATAAATAGACAGATAAATTTCAACTATGCATGCAACAGACATCAATCATACAAAACCATGATCATGGAATTCTCATATACCAAACAGAGCTTTTATTTGTAGAAGACATTTTAACATGTTTAATGCAACGTAGATTCTAAGAATACAATCTTGTCATGATAACATTTACCCGGGAATCAAGATAGAAATCTAACAGTGGTATTCCATGTATAGGAATTTACCAATTGTTTAAAGCAAAGCACAGATATGAACACACTGACAATCACACCAATTCAGTTTGTGAATTTGCAATGTTTACCCCTACCTTAACTAGATCCTGCACTCGACCATGGAGAGAGAGAGAGAGAGAGAGAGAGAGAGAGAGAGAGAGAGAGACGCGTTATTTGTATTGCACAGTGTATATCTTGCCCAATATGTTTAAAATTGCTCTTTATCTAGCAGATTAGAACCCAGTAGATTAAACAGTTATTTCTAACCATCAAAATAAAAGTTATATGCAATAGATCATTCCTAAGTTACGGATAGCAAGTTCCAAATTGAGCATATAGATTTTCCAAAATGATAATTACTTTCAACATTCTTTAGGGTAAATTTGTTTGTATGACTTAGCAAATAGTATCCTTGAGTTACAATCTAACGTCTCTTGATTTTGTTGTACAATTGTTCTATTGGAGTTGCTCTTCTCTTTGTTGCAATCACTCCAATTAAATTTGTGTGCACAAAAAAGTGGTTACAGAGGGAAAACATACAATTCCAAGTTGAATTTTAGCCTCAGACTTGAACGTGGCAAAGAAACAAAATTTTGATTCAACAGAATTGGTTTATGGAGGAGTGTCTGTTATATTTGCAGCCTTGGCAACCCAATTTTAATCCCCTACCCTTGGGAAGATCGTTGGGCACGCTGATTGATATTGATAATGAAATTATGAAAAGTGATTCATACTTGTATGCAAGGCTTAAGATAGCGGCTGTGAAAAAGATTCCTTCTAATCTCTCATTTTTGTTAGGGAGAAAGGTTTGGATGCAGCAAGTGGAAGTTGAAGCATTTCTTCTGATTTGTGGGAGATGTGGTTTTAAGAACCATCAAAGTGCAGATTGCAGAGTCTTTGTCAAACCTACAAAGAATGCCAAGAAGTGGGTTTCGAAGTCGAACAGGCAGTTAACAGTTACAAATGCAAACAAAGGCGATGAAGTTGATAAAATTCCAATTATGGCATCTAAACAGCCTTCCCCAAAGTGCACCAGAGCATGTTCGGGAGCAGTAAAAGAGGTCGATGTTAGATTGTCTCCCTCCAGACCGGATCCTATCAATCAGAAAGGTTTTTCTGATAACGAAATCAACTGTGACTTGGAATCAGAAGATGAGTTTCATCTGGACGACGAATTGGACAACATCGATCCTAGAAGCATTAGTCAATCAACAAACATTTTGCTGGGTAAGGCTAAAGGTGGCAAAGGTAGGAAAAGCAATCCCCAGAAGCAAGAAGACAAGGCCAATGAGAAAGGGATTATTAGTGTATTGGATTTCATGAAAAAAGCCAAGGGAGATGGATTCTCCCTTGGTGCGAAATGAAAATAACCACTTGGAATGTCAGGGGACTTTTGGCCCCTAACAAAAGTCGATTGGTCAAACGCGCGTTGGCTAGAATATCGAGCGAAGTTATTTTGTTACAGGAGACCAAGCTGAACATGGACAAAGCTTCAAGATTCCTTCTTTCATGCAAAAATTGGGATGGTTTTTTTAGAAGCCAATGGTTCTGCGAGTGGATTGGCAACTTTGTGGGACCTTGATAAAGTTTTAATCAAATTGATTCAGAAATTTGAAAACTAGATCTTTTGTTGGGTCAAATTTCTAACAAAAGATTTCGAGTTTCCATTGTTTAATGTGTATGGGCCGACCAAAACAGAGCACAAACTCAAAGTATGGACTGAAATTACAGAGAGAATCAAATCTACAGATTGGGAGAAAGTGATGGTGGCGGGGGATTTCAATGCATTACTTGATATCGATGATAAGAAGGGTGGATTAAGAATGTCCAATCGAATCATGCAAGACTTCAGGGACTTTGTCTCCAATAATCATCTTTTTGATGTAGTCCCAAAAAATGGATGTTTTACTTGGACCAACAGAAGAGCAAGATTGCAAGCATTTCGGAGAGGCTTGATAGATTTTTTGTAGGACCTTTTTGGGTCAAATCCTCTGTTATATTGGAATCAAGCATCTTGCCTTTTTCCCTCTCTGATCATTTTCTGGTTCAGATTTGTTCCAATGTCTCTCAAGCCAATGTCAAAGGAAATTTCAAGTTTTTAAGTATGTGGTGGAGGGATCCTAATTTTCAAATTTATCTAGAGAAGTGGTGGATGGAGAGCAATATCTTTGTCGGCACACCTAGCTTTTGTTTCTCCCAATGGATGAAGTTTATCGAAAATAAAATAAAACTTTGGAATGTGGCTTCTTTCAAAAACATATTTTCTGAAAAAATCAGAATAGAGGAGGAGCTTGACAGTTTGAATAGTTCGATTATTATTAATGGCATGTCGGAAGAAGACTTCCAAGTTTTTTTACGCATCGGTAAAGGCCAAACGTGGAAAAAACATAATTGATTCCATCAAGGATTCAAAGGGGATGCATACCTCAAAAAAAGAGGAGATTGAGGAAGTTGCAGTAGAATATTTTAAACAGATTCTAGGATTGGCGAACGGTTAGACACATGATGGTTTCTCAAACCTATTGGAGGTTATCAATAGAGAGGTAACTCTGGAGGACAACAAATATTTAATGAGCCCTTTCTCGATCAAAGAAATCAAGGACGCCACTTTTGCGCTTCATCCCCACAAGGCACTAGGATCGGATGGGGTGACCATGGAATTTTTTTCAGAAGTGTTGGTGTTTCATGGGAGAAGATATCTGGAAGGTTGTGGAAGAATTTCGCAAGAAAGGTAAGTTTGTCCAAGAAATCAACAACACCATAATAACTTTAATCCCCAAAAAGCAAACTTGCGAGTCTATGGCTGATTACAGACCAATCTCGTTGTGCAATTCCCTGTACAAAATCATATCCAAGTCTATGGTCTATAGATTGAAGATTATTCTAGATAAATTGATTTCTCTTGAACAACATGGCTTCACCCCAGGGAGGGAGACTGCAGATAGCATTATAACTGCAGCATAGACCATCCATTCTATGAGTAGAGTCACGAAACACGATATGATCGTGAAACTTGATGTTAGCAAAGCGTATGATCGGGTAATTTGGCCATTCTTGTTTTCTATTCTAGAGAAATTTGGTTTTGTGAGAGGTTGGATATATTGTATTAAACACTGTGTTTCTTCTATATGCTATTCGATCATTGTTAATGGCTCGGTGTGCAGATTTTTCCGCGCTACTAACGGGTTAAGACAAGGAGATCCTTTGTCACCCTTCCGGTTTGTTATGATGGCAGAAGCTCTTGGTAGAAATATAAAAAAGCTGGTAGCTTTGGGGAAATGGAGAGGCCTCTCAATTCATAAAGATCTAAATCCTATATCTCATTCCCAATTCGCTGATGACACTATTCTTTTTGGAGAAGCAACGGAGAGGGAAGCTATATATAATGAAAGTGGAAACAACAATATTGAAAGACTAAATAGATTCAACGACAAAACCCTAGCCTAACAACAACAAAGATCCACCATAACATATGAAGATTACCTAAGACAATGCAAATCAAATGAAATCACAAAGATTATACCATCACATGTCCAATAGGGTTTGGATCTCCATTCTTCCTATCTCCATTGATCTTGCTTGATATATTTGCTCTCAGATTTTATGTGTGCACAAGAGCTCAACAAAGAACGGAAATGTGGTTGCAAGTAGGATCGCATATGAAAGTTCAAAGGCGTAGTGTAGTCGAATGATCAGTCAAGATGCATAGATTGATTAGGGTTGATAATGAAGGAAGCATCTCCTTATATAGAAGACACTATAAGAAATGGAGGGATAAGATTGAGAGGTGTAAAAAGAGGTCGGTTATGATTAGAGGGTAGGTACAGAAAATAAGAAAATAATGAAAGAGGTAGGTAGTCTATGAATTAAGAGATGAATGACATGTGTCATAGGTGGAAAAGGTTAATGAATTAATTAAATAAATAAAGATTTATTTAATTAATTAATAGAAGTGGGATCAATTAAATAAATAAAAAGTATTTATTTAATTTAGGGAAAAGGATAATTTAAATAAATAAATGTATTTATTTAAATGAGAAATAAGGCTAGAAGAGGATAAATGAATTAATTAAATAAATAAAGATTTTTTTAATTAATAGAAGAATTAGGTTTAAAGTAATTAAATAAATAAAGATATTAATTTAATTTGACAAGACAATTTTAGGTGTCTACAGAAGCAAAGACAATTAAAACCATCTTGGAGGAATATGAGATTGGTTCAAGGCAAAGCATGAATATAACAAAATCTATGGTCTACTTTATCAACATTAGCAAGAGAACCCAATTGAAAATCATAAATATTTTGGGTTTTCAGATTGGTGAGTTCCCCATCAAATATCTTGGTGTGCAATTAACTACAAGGAGATCCCAGAATAAGATTTAGGAGGAGGTTTTCAATAAATGTCAATCCAAAGCGGCAATGTGGAAAAACAAATGGCTTACACAGGCTGGAAGGATCCAAATGATCAAGTCAGTTTTGTTGGTTGTACCTATTTATTATATGTCATGTTTCAGATTATCCTCAAAAGCAGCTAATGATCTAGATGGATTACTTTAAAAAAAATTGTGGGAAGGGTCTAAAGAAAACAAGAAAATCCCTTTGATTAATTGGAATACGGCTTGCCTAATTAAAGATTAGGGAGGGGTTGGTCTGAGGAAGATGAATTTGCATGATGTGGCACTTGGTGCCAAGTTGGCATGGAAAATGTATTCGCACCCTTAGAAAATTTGGTGCAAAATTCTAGCCAGAAAGTATCTTGACTCCACAGACCTAGAAAGAATTTTCACTTTGGCAAATTCAGATGGAGAATCCCATGACTGGCGTTTTATTTGGGAAAGTAGGAGAATTATTACAGAGCATTTGACTTTGAAAATTGGCAATGGTAAAAAGGCAAGGTTTTGGAGAGACTCGTGGAATGGAGATCCCCCCTCGGTTGAGGCTTTTGAGGACCAAGATTGGGTCAATCAGGTGGAAGCCTCAGTCGGCCATTTTGTTGCAAATTATATGCAAAATGTGCCTATTTCTACCGCTCTGATAATCTAGAAATAGGTGGGAGAATGGAATCAGGAAAACCGGGAGAAATTGGAGGAATTGCTTTGCAGTAGGAAAAAGATTCACTACAATTGTGAAGAGGACAGTTTGTTGTGGTGTGCGGCCAAATCAGGCAAGTACAAAGTGCAACTGGGATACGAATTACAAAGACACGGGGAGAAAGATATTGAGTGGCTTAGGGCATTGTGTTGGAATAAAAGTGTGCTACCCAAGGCGGGTGCTTTTTTGTGGATCATGTTGCACAGACGTATTCTTACAGGGGAAAGACTAAAGTTGATTGGTATTTTGGGACCCAGTGTATGCACTTTATGTAAGGAGGATGGTGAGGCGGTCAAGCATTTACTTTTTTGGTGCCCTAATGCAAAGCGGTGTTGGGATTGGCTCCTTGATTGTTTGCAGCGTCATTTGGTCAGGAATCAATCGTTAAAAGATTTCCTATGTTCTTGGCCAAATTCAACAAAGTCTTCCAAATGGGATATTCTCTAGGTTGTGAGTCTATCTATGTTGATTTGGCATCTTTGGAAGGAGAGAAACCATCGAATTTTTAATGAAGAGGCTTTGGAAGTTGACGTCCTCATTTCAAAAATCAAACATGCCATTGAAGAAGTGGTTAAAGTCAAATCCCTTGGTCGAACTTTTAAATCATATACAAAATGGGATATGGTGATGGAAAACATTTGGTCACTGTCAAAGTGCAGTGACTACAAATTCTCTAATTCGAAATCTTGTAGAAAAAATATTAAGTGGAATCCTCCTCCTCTTGGGTTTTTGAAGATGAACTTCGATGGGGCTTGCAGAGGGAATCTGGGTGAGTCTGGATATGGTGCAATTATCCGCGATGAGTCTGGCGATATGTTGGGGGCTAAATTTGGCCCGATGGGAGTATCAACTAACAACATTGCTAAAGTAACTGCTCTTGAGGCAAGCCTTGAATGGTGTGTAGAGAAGGGGGTTCACAAGGTTTTGATTGAAGGTGACTCGCAGGTTATACTCAATGGTATATCTAATCAACAATTCGCGGACTGGAAACTTAACTGTTGGATCCCGAGGATCCAACATCTTATAGGTCACATCTCTGACTGTTCTTTTACTCACTCATACCGAGAAGGTAATTCGGTAGCGGACTGCCTAGCCAACATGAGAATATGCAGTCCATGTCCCAAACAGTTGTCTGTGGTGGATGAGATTTTGGACGCTTTGTTGCAAATTTTGATCCGGGAGAAATCACCAATCCCTAGGACATGGATTGGGTAGACTTAAGTCCTTGGCTTTGCATGTTCGGGAGAATACCTAAGTTCAAGGGTCTCTTCATGTGGTGTGGGATGACAAGTACATATTACGACGCTCTCCTTTCTTTTCTTAGACAGCAGAGGCAGATTTGCTTGGATTTGTTTGGGCAAAAACCTCGAATTTGTTTCCCGACTGGCTATTTTAGGAAGTATGGAGGATAGCAGGGTTGTATCCCGATTAGTATTTTGCAAAGACTGGTTTAGTGTTTGACGAAGTCTCTTCTTAGTTGAATCAGAATCATGGTACATCACTTCGGGTTGAGTTGTATGTGGCGAGAGGAGACTTTGGCAGAGCAATGTGACCGCCTGTTTGATATTGACGTCGAAGGGCAGATGACAATTGTTGTGAGTGTTGTGGAGGTGCTCAATGAAGATAGGCATTGGTGCGAAAGATTCGTCTACGAGACCATTCTTTGCCTGTTAGTGGACACTCTTCCTTCCAAGGAGGCATGTATCGAGAAAATGGATGGGTTTGTCAGGGAAGTAGATGCCAATGCGGTAGGCAACGCAGTCATGGAACAACAAGAGGAGTGGGAGAGCATTTTGGGCCCTTTTTTCAACCCTGCATGCTTCCTCTCCGATGTGGAGGTTTCAGACACAGATGATGAGGCACAGGTTGCTGCGAGAGATTTGAGGACGAAGAAGGAATATATTTATGGGCAATGCTTGGGATGTATTTGTTGAAATGTGGCGATTGATCAGCAAAGTATTGTACACAGCACGTATCCTCGCCGAGGTTCGGAGCCAGGCAGGGGTTCGAGGGTGGCAGCCTTCGAGAAAAGCTGGGGTTCGGGGGCGGCAGCCCCCGAGAAATTTTTTTTTGCCGTTTTTCGTTAATGAAAACCAACATTGTAATAAAACCCTAAAAAGGCCGACTTTGTTTGTTACCCTAAAAACGCATGTTATAAGCGGTTGGGATGCTTAAGGCATTGTAAGGTTGATGTATTGTTTTTGCTGGATAATAAGAAAGATTGGACGGCTGTGTATGGTGGACGTAACCCATTCTGGGTGAACCACGTTAAATCTCTGTGTTATCTGTGTCCTATTTTATTTCTTTATCTTTTGTATTTAAATCTGCATATAATTGTTAGTTCATATTTGCTTCGGATCTGCTTGAAACCCTAACAATTGGTATCAGAGCGAGGTTTTTTGTAAATTGGCAGGACTTTCAGATTTGAGTGGGAGCAATGGAGGATTCCAAATTCAAGGTCGAAAAGTTTAATGGCCAGAATTATCAGTTATGGAAAATGCAGATGGAGGATTACCTGTATCAAAAGGATTTGTGGCGGCCATTGGAAGGAAAGGCAAAGAAACCGACCACAATGTCAGATGAAGAGTGAGACATTTTAGATAGAAAGGCACTGGGATCCATTCGATTATGCCTTGCGTCGTCTGTAGCATTCAATATAAGAGAAGCAAAAACGACTGTAGATTTGATGGCAACATTGGCTAAGTTGTATGAGAAACCCTCGGTTTCGAATAAGGTATTTCTTATGAAGCGTTTGTTTAATTTGAAAATGAGTGAGGGAGGATCTGTAGCGGAGCACTTAAATGAATTTAATACAATTACCAGTCAATTGTCTTCGGTAAAAATTACCTTTGCAGAAGAGGTTAGGGCTCTCTTGATTTTATGTTCTTTGCCAGAAAGCTGGAATAGCTTGGTTATGGTTGTAAGTAACTCTGTCTCTGGTAAAAATACTTTGGTATTTGATGATATTGTTGGTGTTATCCTAAGCGAGGAAATGTGAAGGAAAAGCACAGGTGAAACTTCAACATCATCGGGTAGTGTTTTGAATGTGGAGAACAGAGGAAGATCAAAGGAAAGAGGAAAAGGCCCTGGGAATGAGAAGTCACGAGGGAAGTCAAAGAAAGGACGCTCTCAATCTAGAGGAAAGAAAGATTGCTGGTACTGCGAAAAGCCTGGTCATCTAAAGAAAGACTGTTGGTCTCGGAAAAACAAAGAAGGAGACAAAAATGAAAATGACAGTAAGGAAGCTAATATTGCAAGTAATACTTTACAAGATGCTTTAATCTTATGTTTGGATAATGTTAATGATTCTTGGGTAATAGATTCTGGGGCTTCATTTCATGCTACACCCCATAGAAAATATTTTTTAGATTATGTTCAAGGTGATTTTGGACAGGTATATTTGGGTGATGATGAGCCCTGTCAAATTGTTAGAAAAGGAAAGATAAAGATCAAGTTGCAGAATGGTAATGACTGGTTTCTGCAGGAGGTAAGACATGTTCCTAATTTAAGAAGAAATTTAATATCTGCAGGGCAACTAGGTAGTGAAGGTTGCATAGTTACCTTCTCAAACAGTATGTGGAAGGTCACTAAAAGATCATTAGTAGTAGCTAAAGGTGCGAAGGTAGGCACATTATATCTGTGTACTGGTAACACTTACTCTACCTTAGCTGCTACAGATAAAGTTACTGCAGGGACAACAACAATAAATGTTGCAATAACAGATTCGATAATGTAGCACCATAGGCTTGGGCACATGAGTGAGAAAGGGATGAAAATCCTTCACTCCAAAAATCTATTGCCAGGACTAAAGAAGATTGATTTAGAGTTCTGTGAAAATTGTGTTTATGGTAAACAGAAAAGAGCCAGATTTCTCAAGGTTGGGAAAGAGAAGAAGAGTGAGAAGTTAGAGCTTGTACATTCAGATGTATGGGGACCGGCTCAAGTATCATCTCTTGGTGGCTCTTGTTATTATGTTATTTTTATTGATGACTCGACCAGAAAAACATGAGTATATTTCCTAAAACAAAAATCAGATGTTTTTGAAACTTTTAAGAAATGGAAAGCTTTGGTTGAGAATGAGACAGGAAAAAAGTTGAAGTGTCTCAGATCGGATAATGGAGGTGAGTATTGCAGCAAAGCATTTGAAGATTACTGTTCCTTAAATGGGATTTGAAAGCAGAAGACAGTTCCAAAAACTCCACAGGAAAATGGTGTGTCAGAGAGAATGAATAGGACTATCATGGAACATGCGAGGAGCATGAGATTGCATGCTAGATTGCCCTTACTTTTTTGGGCAGATGTTGTACATACTACTGTCTATTTGATAAATAGAGTACCTTCAACCCCTTTGGATGGTGGTATTCCAGAGGAGGCATGGACTGGTAAAAAGGTAAATTATTCTTTTCTAAAAAAATTTGGTTGTGAAGCTTTTGTCCATGTTGATAAAGAAAACAGAACCAAGCTTGATGTTAAATCTCATAAATGTACGTTCATTGGATATGGGATAGATGAATATGGCTATCGGTTATGGGATTTTGAAAATAAGAAAATAATTAGAAGTAGAGATGTTATATTCAATGAGAAGGTTATGTATAAAGAACAGATGCAGGAAAAGAAGCATGAACAGAAAAAACAAGAATATGTGGTGTTGGATGAGATTTCTGAAAATGAAATGCCACAGGTACCTGATGCTCAGCAACAACAGATTGTCCCACAAACTCCTGCAAGTGTTAGACGTTCTACGAGGATAAGTAGACCCCCTGAAAGATTTTCTCTTCTTTGTATTCTATTTTATTAATGGATTCTGGTGAACCAGAAGAATATGAAGAAGCAATGCAGGTAGATGCCAAACAACAGTGGGAACTAGGCATGAAAGAGGAGATGGACTCCTTGATGAAAAATAAGACTTAGGACTTAGTCCCTTTACTTGCAGAAAAAAGAGCCTTGCCTAACAAATGGGTTTATCGGCTGAAGGAGGAGGAAGGAGGTCAGAAAAGATATAAGGTCAGACTTGTGGTAAAAGGTTTTGTACAGAAAAAGGGTATAGATTATGATGAAATATTTTCTCCAGTTGTAAAAATGACTTCAATTAGAACTGTACTTAGTTTTGTGGTTGCAGATGATTTACATCTTGAACAATTAGATGTCAAAACAGCTTTTCTCCATGGAGATCTGGAGGAGGAAATTTACATGTTACAACCACAGGGATATGAGGTCAAAGGTAAGGAGAACTTGGTGTGCAGGTTGAAGAAAAGTTTGTATGGCCTAAAGCAAGCACCCCGACAATGGTATTTAAAATTTGATAGTTTCATGGTTGAACACGGTTATCATAGATGTCATTTTGATCATTGTGTATATTTTAAGAGATTTGATAATGGCAGTTATATTATCATGTTGTTTTATGTTGATGACATGCTTGTTGCTGGGTCTAACATGCAACATATAAATGATCTTAAACAGAAATTAGCCAGGTAATTTGCTATGAAGGATTTGGGTGCAGCTAAGCAAATTCTCGGTATGAGGATTACATGGGACAAGAAAAATAGAACCTTGAATTTGTCCCAAAGTGAGTATATAAAGAAGGTGTTGAAAAGATTTAACATGCAGGATGCAAAAGCAGTTAGTACACCTTTGGCTAGTCATTTCAAATTGACTAAGGAGATGTGCCCAAAGGCACAGGAAGAGGTTAATAAAATGTCTAACATCCTGTATTCATCAGCTCTTGGCAGTCTGATGTATGCAATGGTATGCACAAGGCCAGATATTGCACATGCAGTGGGAGTTGTGAGCAGGTTTATGAGTAATCCGGGTATGGAACATTAGAATGTTGTGAAATGGATTATTCGATATTTGAAAGGAACTACTACGAAGGCATTATGTTTCAAAGGATCTAATGTTGCTCTGAGTGGATTTGTTGACTCTGATCTGGTGGGTGATATTGATTCACGGAGGAGTACTACAGGGTATGTTTTTACTATAGGGGGAACTGCAGTCAGTTGGATTTCTAGGCTGCAAAATGTTGTTGCACTTTCAAACATTGAAGTTGAGTATGTTGCTGCTACAGAAGCCAGCAAGGAGATGATTTGGTTGCAATGTTTTCTGAAGGAATTGGGTCAAACACAAGAGGATAGCCCATTGTATACTGATAGCCAGAGTGCCATTCATCTTGCAAAGAACTCTGCTTTTCATTCAAGGACAAAGCACATTCAGCTCAAGTACCACTTCATCCGGACTATTTTGGAGGAGGGTCAGTTACAGCTTGAGAAGATTCACACAAGTGAGAATCCTGTCGATATGTTCACAAAGGCAGTTCCATAGGAGAAGCTGAATTCATCATCAGTTTCTGTTGGTCTTCTTGATTGATAATTGTGGAATTTATACCAGACAAGTCCTAGTGTTTTATCCAGCAGATGTTGCATGTACAGTGGTGTCGTGTAGTATCAGTCTCCAAGTGGGAGATTGTTGAAATGTGGCGACTGATCAGCAAAGTATTGTACACTCAGCACATATCCTCGTCAGGGTCCGGGGCCGGGCCGGGCCGGGCCCCGAGCAGGGGTTCGGGGGTGGCAGCCCCCGAGAAAAGTGGGGGTTCAGGGGCGGCAGCCCCCGAGAAAAAAAAATTTGCCGTTTTTCGTTGATGAAAACCGACATTGTAATAAAACCCTAAAAAGGTCGACTTTGTTTGTTGCCCTAAAAATGCATGTTATAAGTGGTTGGGATGCTTAAGGCATTGTAAGGTTGATGTACTGTTTTTGCTGGATAATAAGAAAGATTGGACGGCTATGTATGGTGGACGTAACCCATTATGGGTGAACCATGTTAAATCTCTGTGTTATCTGTGTCATGTTTTATTTCTTTATTTTTTGTATTTAAATCTGCATATAATTGTTAGTTCATATTTGCTTCGGATCTGCTTGAAACCCTAACAGTATTTCGAGCAGGGGTCTCCTTAGGTGAATTGGGTCCATTTCAAAGGATGATGTATGAGGATATGGGTTGGCTGTCTTATAGCAATATTGAAAAGGTGGCAACTTTGGGTGATCATATTGCAACAATTCTAAGGCTTGTGTAGTGGTATTGGCTGCGTCGGGATGTTGACTGTTTTTTGTTATTATAGTTTGGGCCATATCCTGTTGGGGGCCCAGTGCATATGTAATTCTGTTTATTATCAATATAGGGCGCTATCCCCATTATAGATAGCACTTATCTAAAAAAAACTAAAAATTAAAAAAAGTTTATTTCTTCAACATTAAAAATTTGATTCCCATCACAACATTGACAAGGTTTAATTTATACCAAATAAAGAAGTCGGTTTGATTAATTTTACAATACTAAAGAGGTTCCATTACTATTAAAATTTTCCAAGTTCAACATATCTTCCCTTATTAAACATATTATCATTGATGAAGATTTAATTTATTCCAATTAAAAATGTTATTTTGATTTACTTTATAGTACAAAGGCATCTATGGCATCTATTAAACAGTGCTCTACATATCTTCCCTGACCAAACATATTCTTACTACATGGAAGACAATGCATGCTATGAATGGGTCATATTGTCATAAAAGATGGATTTTTTCTTTATTGTTCAACAGATTGGCAAGGACATGGAATGGCTAAATGAACTATTTGTTAGCAGGATAACCAAAATAAACAACCCTTACTTTTAACAGCCGAGGGAATGTCAAAAATATAACGGGTTTTTCTTTCATGATTGTAATGTCCCCCTTTTGGGATTTCCCTAAAGCTTGCCCTTACTATTATCAAGTAATGAATGAATGGATGACTTAAATTTTAATAATGTCCATGAGACCAAGTGATCTAAGGGACTAAGAGACCCAATGTTAAGTCATTTTCAAGTTTTTTTTGATATCGACTCTTCTATTACGTATCTTGATTAAGAAACCTGTCATTTTGTGCTACCTTGTCTCAATAATCTCATTCAAATAGCTCACTTGCAAAATGTTCTCAAGTAGAGTACAAAGATCTTCATACACTACACAGTCTAGGATGAAGTGCCATTTAGTTTCAACCACCTCTTTGATGTAGAAAATGCAAGTTTGTTCTTCCCATTCTTCCTTAGGGACTGTCCATCTACTCATCTCACATCTATGATGATGAGACCTTGTCCTCAACTGAAAAACTAAATTTTTGCTTTTCCCTTAATTGTGAACTTTAAAAAAGATTTTTCATCATGTTTTCGGATGGGGTTGAACTCTTTAATATAGTGTGTTTTTTTCAACCAATCTTTTTTGTCCATGTGGTAGTCTTGAACTTTTCTAACACAATTTTTTATTTGTTTGTTGGTATAAGGACATTCTTTCAAAATAATGTCATTTTTGCTCATTCACTTCTTGTTTTGCTTTACCTTAGTCTTCTTCTTATAGTTGCAATCCTCCTCAACAACCATTTTGAGCTAGTCATGTTCATCCATGTTTTCAATTTTTTTTAAAGTTGCTTAGCGAACAAATTATCGTTGATGCTTCCATTGGAAATATTCTTTCTTTAGCCAAAAGGATCTCATATGGAATCATGAACTTGACTTTAAGACAACTAGTGATTAAATGTTTTTGGATTCTTTCTGGTTGTCTCCACTTGAGGTTTGACATGCTACTCCCCTAAACCTCACAACCATAGAGGACAACTGGCATGACCAACAAACCAAAAAGGGTTTTCTTGGTTTTCTAATTCCATAACTCCACTTTTCTGCACATTTTATGAAGTAGATAACAAGCTCTCCATCCTCAAATCCTTTTTGTTGGACATGTCACCTAGTTGAGCCTATTATGATAATCAATTCCTACGTACTTGTATTCTTCCACTAACTCTAACAAGCTTCCCTTAAAGATAAAGTTAGCATGTTGCTCCTTCCTTTTCAAAGAAAAAATCATGACTTTGGTCTTGTTGGTGTTCAATTGCATCTCGACCTCTTAGCAAAATATTTGTACAAAGCCATCAAATGTTCTTTCAAACCATGGACAAATTTTGCAATTAGAATAAGGTAATTCACAAACAAAAGTAACTTCAACGAAACTAGCTAGTTGAATACCTTCTCCCCTGGTTTGAAAGAGGACAACATGGGGGATAGAGGACACCCATGTTTGACTTTAATGTCGTTGCCAAAGCATTCAAATATATCATCTTTAGTTCTGATTTTGGCTCTAACTTACTCATAAGGTTCGTGGATTGTTGCTCTAAATTCATTCCAAGTCCCAAGTTCCTCCATTCTGGTCCAAAGTTTGTCACTAAGAATAGTATCAAAGGCTTTTTTGAAATCAATGAAGCAACAAAAGACTTCTCCTCATTGGGTGTCAAACATTTTCAATGAAGTGTCTAAGAGATGTAATGATCAATAAGAGAGTGTCTTGGCCTAAAGACAACCTACCCTTTGGCCCTGTTTCCCTCTTTTTTCCCAACTTGTTAATTCTACATTCTATTATGCTCCCAAAAAGTTTTTCCAAGAAGAGTGGTGATCATAATAGTATGATCTCCAACTTTGTAGATAAGGATAACAACAGTAGTTGTCCACTCAATCAAAAAGTTGTTGTGTGACGATAAAAAATCTCTTAATATGTGGAGCAAAGAGCTTAGCTCCCATTTAAAAAATTCTACATACAACCCATCAATGTCTCGAGCTTTACCACGTGCTCAATATATTCCATTGAGAGAGCTTGATTGATGTGTCAGTCATGGGAGGTTTACTTTTCTCTTGAGCCTAGTCATAGAGGAGCTTTGCATAATCTAACCAATGGGGATCTGTGATGTTTTTGATTAGTAAAGCAACGTGTACCAATTGGGATCTGTGATGTTATATTTGGTTGTTTTTCTCTTTTGTTGTAGCTCCATCTAGAAGCCTTTGGGATTATGTTTCCCCAAAAATATTAAATCTTTCCTGCTCAAAATCACATCACTTTGATTTTTAGATTTTATTAATTTTTCATATTTTATCTTACTTTCTTTGTTTGGATCCTTCTCTTTAAATGATCTTTTAGTAGCCTTACATTTTTCATCATACAAAGGGTTAGCTGAAAAAAGAATTTGTAGCCCTCTTTATAGGTCAAGATCTTTTACACACCTTTAGAGCCTTGTTGATTAAAGAGACCAACATATTGTTGCAAATCTAATCATTTTCTTCATTGTTTCCTTTGCCTCTTATGTTGTCTTTTGCCATCTAAAGTTGTTGCTCAGATGTAGCAACAAAGAGTTCTTGATTTTTCTAATTTACAAGAATTTTACCTTGCTTATGACCTTTCATGTGCATGTGTTGATCCTTCTCTTCTTGTAGGTTGTTTGTGCAAATGCCAAACTTACAAGAAGAGGAATATTATTGAATTTAAACTCAATAGGACATCTCCCAATATTGGACTCCAACACCCTAAAAATAGAAAATTGAGAATAGATTGTGCAGTCCACCACACATTTCTTGTTGTAGGTTTTATAAGCGAACCATCAAATCTCAACCAAGTTATCATGCTATCACAGATAACCAAACCATACAAGTTGTATATCCCAAGTAGCTTGCACCAAAGTGTGACATACTCCCATTCTCATCTTGTGAAGCCATTTCCTAGATCCGGTCCCCATTTTCCTCAAGTTGTGTTGTTATCCCCTCTTTCTTCATTGTCCAACTAGATAGATTGATGGTTTTGGGTCCTAGCATTGAAGTATCAATTAGAACTACTCCTAAGGTGTTGAAATAGAGGTGTCTTTTTTAATGTGTAGCATATGGGTCCTCACTATCTAGATTCCTCTTCTTGTAGAACTTTAAACTTTTTGGAGCAAAGTAACAAACAACTATCCTAATTGTTACCTCATTTTCAATTATTTTCAGCCAAATGAACAATTTATTTGGGTCCTCTTTAACTTTTACTATCCTATCCCACTTTTCTCTTATTAGAGCTTTGATTCCTCCTTGTCCTTTACCTATCTCAATCCCTTCATTTCAAATTGAGATTTTATTATATCTTTCAAAATTTGGAACCTTGCATCCATCATGTTCATATTTTTTTGTGAGAATAACAATATCATTCCCCTCTATATTATGGGTCCCAACCTCGATCCTCTAAAATTCCAACTTCCCATGTGTAGATATTCCCATGGGGCCCCAAATCTCTATTTATTGTGTGATAATCACTCATTAACTTGAACTTTCTCATTTTTAACCATGCCCACTTTCATACATCTCTTGTTGATTTAACTTACTCCCACTTTTTCCTTTGATCTTCTTGTTGGACAAAGGTAAGTCTTCATCTAAATATATGAGCGCCTCTAAGTAACCCCCTATTTTTAAGGATCGCCATCTTTGTCTTCCATGCATCTAAAGACAACTCTTACATGGCTATTTCTTCCTTCTAATTTCTTTCCAATCATATTTGCTTGTTGAATATGCCTTGCCCATTTCAACTAGTCCTTAAGAAAGTCTCTTGCTAGAATATCGATTCTCTCCTCACCAAAGTCATTTGGTCCTCTCATGATGATATTTACTTCTTTGCCATGTTTATCTTTTTCTTCTCTTATTTGTCTCTTGATTTTTTTCTCTATATTTTATTTTTATTCAATTGATGGTCCATTTACAAATTGAGCCCAAGATTTAGCTTCTATTTGTTCTCTTAGTTGCATGCTTGCCATTGTTGATTGAAACTCTTCCAATTGTATAGTGTCACATACTTCTATTGTCTTTGAGCTCTTTCTTATGCTACTTTCAATTGTTCTAGTTCTTATTTTATATTGATTATCTCCTCATATCCTTTTTCCATATTGTTTTGCCTTTTAAGGTTCCAACTAGCTTCTATACTTTCCTTTAGCTTGATATCTTCTTGTTGCCCCTTCCCTTCTATAAACCCACTCCTCTTTTTTATGCTCATGAGCTCATTTTAAAAGGTCTTAAATGACCACAATAGTGGAGCGATTGTGGATGAAGAATAGATAGGAACAATGAGAAGAACTCCAAGTCCTAGTTATATTTTATAAACTCAACCCCCTTGTATTGCTTTGCATTTACAAAGATCAACCTTTCATTTGTACCATCTACATTAGTTTGAATTACCTTGGCAAAAAGGAACTTTAACTCCAAGTTATATTCTTTGCATGAGTATTAGGATATGAATCTATAGGTCCCCCTAAAATTTGGAAAGTGTGGTTCTAAGGAATGTGCAAACCTCCCTCATAAGACTTCCTTAATAAGGAACTTGATATCTACATTTGAGAACCACTTGTTTCAAAATCATTTGATACAAATTTCCCTAATCCTAGAGTTTTTGGGTGCTTTTTTCCACCATTTTAAAAAAAAATCTACATTAGATTCCCAAGTCTCTATGTTAAGGTACCTTGAATACTACTTGGTGGTTAAACAAGGTTTGGAGGCCCAATTTATACATTGTTTACAAAGTTCCAGTTTGTTTTTATATAAAAGAATGCAAGAAAAAAAAAAGTTTGAACCAAGAATATAAAAAGGAGAAAGATGTGAGTCCAACTATTCCTATGGAACCTTTGAATGATTAGTTGGTCTGACACCATTGCCCTTCTATGCTTGACAATGGCTCTTAGGGATCTCTCAAACGACATGCTACCTCTCGTTATTCTACAATGTCTCTCATTGTTCTATGGAAAGGATGCGTTATTTATTGTAACTATCTATTCTTCATCCATGGTTGTTGCTCACCCTGCTCTTTGGACTAAGATGTTTCCCTATGATCTAATTCCTACTGTGTGTTGTGGTCCACAGATCAATGAGAATGTTTTTCATTCCAATAAATGTCTCCTAATCCACAAATTTAATTATTTTCGGCTCCCTCTACTTAACCTACATAAGTGGGTGTGTTGTCATCTTGGAATCTGTTCAAAAATGAAATTTTGAACTTTATCCTTGTGCTAAGGGGTTTTTATTGTTAGATTTAATTCTCATGTTGTCAGAGAGCTAATATATAATGGTAGGTTGTGGTTGTGGGGCAAGCATTCTCTTTCAGTCAAGCTATGATTTTCTCCTTTTAATCCTCTTATAAAACAATGCATACCATGCCAATTTGGGTTAGATTACCTGATCCTGCTCTCCATTTTCACTACCTATGCTCATTTTTTGGTGGACATTAAAACCTTGAAGGCGATTCCTCAATGTCATTTTGATGGTGAAGAATAATGTTTGGACTTAGGTTATTGACTATGAAGGCATTCCATTTTATTACAAGGAATGCTTTGCTTTTGGGAACCTTGCTTTTAATTGCCCTCATTGAAGTTGTAAGAATGCTACTTATGCTATATGGTGGTGTGACACCCTCTTTGAAAACTTGATAGTTGATGTTTCAAATGATTTGAATTATCTAAAACTAAATTAAGAATCTCCAGTGGTGGGACACGAGGAGTCTACTTCAAAGTCTTTTATGCCTCAGACTATTGATGAGATGGTGGACCCTTCACCATCCATGTTCCCTAATGATCTTGTTCTAGCAATTGTTCATCCTCTTTCAAAGGGTGGAGTTGAAGTCTCTTCAGGTTTGTGTTGCAATTTCCACTGGGAAGTCAACTTGCCCGACCAATGGTTCCTCTCATGTGATATCCCTAGTTAAGTTCTTGGAGTTGAATTATTCTCCTCTCTCCTTGTTCTACAAATGTGGATAATGAGGTTTCTTGAACGATTGTCCAAAGATGGAAGGAAGACCTTTTGAAACGTGTATCTCAATCCTCAACCAAGGTCAAGGGTGTAAGATGTGCAAGTTTTTATTTTTGTATTGTTTAGTGGTGTTGTGTTTGGTCATGTTTGTCTTGACCAGTGCAATTTTTTTTTTCTACTTTTGTAATATTTTTGTTGTAAAGGGTTTGGGACCCTAGTTTCCCTTTTATTTTTATTTGATCTCCTCAACACTTACTCTTTAATAGGGTTGGGACCCTTGTTTCCCATTTAATCTTTCAAAAACATCTTTACCTTGAAAGACATGTAAATACAATTGCAAAAAGTGATTGAAAGATTGCATTTTCAAGCATTTATTATTGCTAGGAAGCAAGCAAACACCATCTCCAATAAAAAATCAAGCACCAACTTGGGGGCCTCTACTTCAAAGGACATTTGTGTGATTTGAAGCATTTGGCTTGAGAGGAATACTGTAATTTTAGAGATCCGCCTTTTTCATAGTTTCAATACTTGAAAAAGGTGGAAGCTTTTCTTTGAACTTACTTGAGTGTTGTCATATGTAATTGTAGCAAGAACCTCCTTCCTAGAGAATGTGCTTTGTTGAATTTTTTGGTAAATTCGACTCTCTTTCCTTGTTGAAAGGGTAGTGGATAACAAGTTAGTTAGAGAGAAAGCTTGTTGTAGCAAACCACCATGTGATTTCTTCAAGTTGAGTTTTGATAGTGCTTTAAAAAAGACTCCTAGTGTTATAGATGCAAATGTTATATTAAGGGATGGCCAAGATAGATTTGTTAAAGTTTCTTTTTATCTCAATTTTTGAACTAACGATCAATTAGAAAGGTCTACTTTTGTGATTCATAAGGTGAAAGAGTTGGGGTGTAAGAAACTACTTATGTAAGGAAAATTTCTATGGTTATTAAGGGATTGTCAAAAATGGACAACCCAAACTAGAATGTTGAATTATACAAGAGAGGAAGCTTTATCTCTTTGTCAAGGTTTTGAAGATGTTTTTTCCCACAATATTATCATGATTGTAACAAAGCATCAAATTTGTGAGCTAACATAATCATTTGTCTAGTGATTGATCATGTGAATATCTAAGATGATTTGGGTGCTCTTTTGAATTTTGATTTTCCTTTGTGTGCATGTCATTGGATCTAGGGTTTGTGTTTTGTTTGGGCACCCACTCTTTTTTTTGTAATGTATTACATTAGCATCTATAAACAGATGTGTAACCTAGAATCTAGTTCAATAAATAGAATTGTTAAAACTATAAATGGAATGATTTTGAAATCAAATACCAAAATATAGTTATTTTTCAAGGGACATGTAAGAGTTCATAGTGTATTTCTTTGATTACTAAATAGTAAGGAAAGGGAGTTACAAATATATGGTCTTAATTTTGAAATTTGATGAGGATGGGAATAAGGCATAGAACCAAAGATTAAGGAATTGTTTATCCATATTTTTGAATTTATAATATGCAACTCATTATGGCATCTTGCCTAATTAT
Source organism: Cryptomeria japonica (assembly GCF_030272615.1). Classification (NCBI taxonomy): domain Eukaryota; kingdom Viridiplantae; phylum Streptophyta; class Pinopsida; order Cupressales; family Cupressaceae; genus Cryptomeria; species Cryptomeria japonica. The sequence continues at coordinate 50,048,427 of NC_081410.1, forward strand.
TTAAAATAAATTACCTAAGTAAATTTAAATAAACATTTACAATATCATATATCATATTTAGGATAAATATATCCAAAGTAGTAACATATTACACTAACATGTCCCCTAAATGCAATTGAGGTAAGAAATGGCACCCAACAATAAGGCTTGATGAGGTACCTATATACTATCTAAATTAACCCCAAAGTACAAAGAGCATGTACCTCCTAGAAGTAGAATAACTCCATCTCAACTGAAGTATTTGAAAGAGGACAAGGTAGCCTCCCCCTTCATGCCAAAGTGAATAACTAGTCATTAATCTTGAAACCCTATATCATGATTGAGATGAGGCAAATAACGATAGTTGAAGTGGTCAAACCATTGATGCCACAAGCACCCCCATGAGAGAGAGAGAGAGAGAGAGAGAGAGAGAGAGAGAGAGAGAGAGCCCAGGATGCACATATATGAATTTTGAAGATAATTCATTTGTGGCAAATGACATTTCTCCCCTTGGGAAGAAACAAATCCATTGGTGAATGTTGATGTAACTCCCACTCAAGGAACAAGGTCAAGTAGTAAAGCTCATTATTTATCATATCTCATAACTCTACAAAAGTATCCCCAAGTGAATATCAAAAGGTGCCACAACCAAAATAGTAGTCCCAAACTTAATTGAAACAAGTGACCACTCAAAACCATATGGAAACAAATGAAGTGTAGGTGCCAAAGAAGATGAAGAGAGTGTTAAAAGCACTAGCATTCAAAAGGAAAACAAGGTCCTCAAAATTGTCACCTATATCCAAATTAAGGGACTCTTCAAGCAAGCATCCCAATGAGGTAAATCTAGGAAAAAAAATATGATCTTACTACAAAGAATCATTGGAAGCTTTCAAAAAAAGTGACTTTAAACTCAATACTAGCAAAAGGAGGAGGATTTGGAATGTCATCCACTAAAGATGGGGTAACAATAAATATCAATTGAACATATTGATCATGCCATGAGGATGTGTCCACATTAGATGGGCCAACAAAAGTCTTAGTATCATCCACATGTACTTGTTGATCCAAAGAAGCATCACTATCAAATGAAGAACCAAAGTCTCAATACAATTGTTGAATGATAATCTAAGCAATAAAAGGGCACTCAATGCGCTCTAAGTGATGTAGAATATAGTTAGAAGTAGTAAGATGTATTGGTTCATATAAGATGTCATTGTTGTTAAACCATGCAATTTAATATTCATAGTCACTTGGCTCACAATCAAATCCAAAGAGAGGGCAATTGATCTTTGCTCAAGGCAATGATTCTTTATCCTTTGTTTTTAGGACAAATAGTTCTTCGAAGTTATCCAACATGAGGGGGTAGCATTTAATGCTAAATTCAATGAGGAAAGTTCATCAAAAGTGAAACTTCATCTGATTTTGTGGTTACAAAATGCTTATGCATAAGCCCCTGAAGACTAGTATATTAAATTGGCACTTAATTGAGTGTTCTAGCATTAACAACTTGTCAAATTGTTTAATTTTAACACTTATTAATAAAATAACCCTTAAACAAATAAAACAAGTTTAGTATTTTACTTAAGTGTTATTAGAATGTAAGATTCTAGGTTTAATCAAGTTTTACAAGGCCCAAAAGTTGCCAAAATGCTCAAATCACAATCTACTTCCAAAATAGGAACTTCTAAATTGCAACAATGGGTATTGCTAAAATAATCAACTTTAAAATAAGGCACTTAAAAAGGAGCTAATTTGTGAAAGTTACAAGTGATTGAAGCTCCAAAAGTGGTGGCAAAGCAACAAATTATCTAGAAAAAAATGATTTTCTAGAAAGTTGAAGTGTCAAATCATAAAACTAACTTCACCATTGCATAGAACATAAAATTCTACTCCAAATCAAAAAATTGCACCAAAAAAATACCTTTGTATGGCCAAGAACATGGCTCACAAAATTAAGGTGCAAATTGAAAATGCCAATAGTGAGGGGGTTAAAGCTGAAAAACATTATTCATAGCCCCAAAAAAAACTAGAAATATCACTTCAAAACATTGTTCGTGGTTAGAATCTCTATTCAATATCAAAAACAATATTCAAAAACATTTCTAAACATTGTTCATGGTTAGAATCTCTATTCAATGTCAAAAGCAATATTCAAAAACACTATTCACCACTAGAAAGACTATGCATCAACTCAAACATTATTCAACAATTATATGAAAATGATAGTTCTCAAACCTTTTCAATATAATGAAAAGGTTGGTTTGGCTTGCAAATGCTTTGTTTGTGAGTACTTCAACTTGTTATTATGTCATATAATCTTCAAATCTAGTGAGATGAAAGTCTTTTCTTCTTTTCTGAAACCTCTCAAACACATTAGAAGAGCTGAAATCACTAATAATGTAATCAAAAGAGCTACAACCACTAGAATAGAGAACACATGCAAAATTCCAAAAATTTAAAAGTTTTTTTCCTGTTTTTTTGTTTCTCTAGATCATTTAAAGCTACAAGAGAAAGGCATACTAAATTTTCAAAGAAATTTGCATGCAAATCTTATTAGCCCTTCTATCTCCCCTGCCTTTTGAATCTCTTAAATATAAAAATTATCAAAACTATCCTAATAATAATAGCTTTGATACTATGTTAGCATCTGTAAATAATAATAGCTTTGATACTATGTTAGCATCTGTAAACAAATGTGTAGCCTAGAATCTAGTGCAATGTATAGAATGAAAAACAGCAAAATAGAGTTAGTCTCCAAGAAAATTTCAAAAAGTTCACAACAAATTTGTTAAATTACTAAACAAAGAAGAATGAGAGCTACAAATATATAACCTTCTAGTTTTCAAATTGGTTGAATCCGTGTTTACCTTCATCCAGAAAAAAAGTTGGGATACAAAATACTTTACGCATCGACTGTGAGACTCGAGATAAAATTCATCTGCAAATATCTTTTAACTTCCCGTAAAACATCAGAATCCACAGACACGTTTTCTTTATCATTTAATTAGAATAATACAAATTTATTGAAGGCCACGAGTTTTACCCTAAATCAAGAAAGTGAAAACGAGCACTGAAGGTTAGGTGTAGCCATGCATGGAATGCTATTGGTCTGTCATTCGCTAGACTGTGAATGCTTGAAAAAATCACGATAAAATAACAGTCTTCATTACACGGAATATAGTTTACTATTTTGGTCGAAATCTTTCTCCACCATATCCCAAATCTTCAGTCTTACCATGCGGGTTGCTTTCAATTCTTCGTTTATAAATTTAGGGTAGATTTTGCGCATCTCTTCGTGCATCTTTGGTATCCCTTGGATTCAATATCTTTTGCTATCCTCTTGCTGTTGTTTCTTTTCCATTTTCAAGATGGAGAAATGACGGGCTGGGTATCATAACCTTTGTCTGCTTTCTCGTAATTTTAATTTGTGGTTTAAAAACTGTTACAGGCCACCTCTGAAACAGTGTGGGACACGCTTGGACCACCTTGCCACAATTCTTTAAGGCTTATCCATATTCAAGTATTGAGTTCTATCGAATTTCAAAAATTAACTTTTGTAATTTAGCCATTTTGAACAAATTGACAAATTGAATAAAACATCTTTAAAACTAGTTATATGGCCTTCACTAACAAGAGTACAAGAATCCACATGAAACAAATGCGCTGATAGAACAGGTAGCAAATTTACAGGTCACATTGATTTGTACACTTTTACTCTTCTTTTCTTACCCAGCTTAATAGGTCCCAAATACTTCTTGACGTATTTGAATTAGTTGTAGATAAATTTCATCTGTAATTTTTCTATTATTTTGTCTATTATTTCTTAAATTCAAACACATTTCTTATCTCAAATATTGAGAACTCTAAACGCATCCCGAGATCCCTTCAATCTGGAAGGTGAATTCGTATCAATCAATTCTAGGTGGAGCCAAGTAAGGTATCCTACCGGTCTACTAAGTCATGAAAGCAAGCGAAGATCACGAGTGATTGAGAAGAGTCTACTTAATGTGGGATGTATTTGCTAATTCTGAGAAGAATTTCACCTCTCTGCCCCAATTCGTAAACTTGTTTGTTGTGGGCTTCATCTAACTCTTAGCGAAAAACTTAAAATCAACAATGTCAATTTATACTAGTGTTTCGTCCAATGTTGATTACATTATTTATTTTCTAAATAGTACTCGATATCATTTCTATCTAATCCTACTAAAAGGCAATAATCTTTCCACTTCTACAAATCTATGCAAATGACTACATTTGCAGGCACTGATACAAAGTATAGACATCCATGGCAACCTCACTTGTACTGTCAACGCGACTCCCTTTGAATTCTAACCGGCTCTGTGTTAAGAGAGAATTTTTCCCATCGGCTTTCAAGTTTACCCCCCGTACACTTATTGAAATTACCAAGGCCCTAATTTGCAGACGCGTCTAACAGTACTAACAGTATGGATTGACTAACACGTGTGTTGGTCACGCGTTTTACATCGTCGATTTTGCAGGTTGCAATTGACTAACCTTAACATGTTGTACGATAGGTCTGTTTTGGAGCTAGAATAGCTGCGGCCTAATTTGCAAGGGATGCGTCTGTAGTCACATAAATCTGTCCTCTTAATTAAAATGAATATTTAGTATTTATTTGATTATTTAACTATCAATCAATAATTAATTAAATTAATATATTTAATTAATTCATTTTAACCCTCTTCTCTTATTAATTAAATAAATTATTCAATTTATTTGATTTAATTCACTTAACCAAATTCAATCCATTAATTAAATAAATAAATTATATTTGTTTAATTAAATCATCTCTCACATTTAAATAAATTAACATTTATTTAAATCATCTTTATCCTCCACCCACTTGTATTTTCCTACAAATGCAAGTTGCACAACTATTTTAAATAAATCGTTTATTTAAATCACCTTTATCCTCCACCTACTTGCATTTTCTTACAAATGCAAGTTGCACAACTATTTATTTAAAATCCTATTTATCCTCACCCACTTCAAACCTTTAATGGTTTCCCTTAAAGTCTTCAAGCATTTAATGTTTTATCTTCTTTTTTCTCATTTAAATAAATTAATATTTATTTGAATATTTACCCAAATGCAAATTACACCATTTAATTGAAATAAATGATTTTATTTTAATTGAAAATCCCAAAATTCCTCCCACTTGCATTTTCCTACAAAATCCACTTGCATGCCTAAACCCCTTCTAGATTCTTCTAAACCCTTCCTAATTAACCTAATCCATCCCCTAAATATTGTCACATTCCTAAGCAAATTGGAGTCACTTCTCAAAGACTCCAAAGTCTTTGAAAAGCAATTAATGCTTTGTGTGTTCAACAAATTAACCTCTAAAGTCTTCCAAACCACTTATGGCTCTTACATGACCATTAATGGTTAATTCCACTTGCACCCATGGTTAAGGACTTTGACCCCTAACTTAACCCTCATGTAACCCATGTGTCTCTTCTAAGCATTTATTTCTTTGACTAGGGTAACCATCATGTCCCCTCAAGCATTTAATGCTCCTTATCTCTCCTCTCAAGCCTCCTCATGATGACACTTGTCAACATGGGATTGGGTTGAAAGTCTCACATGGATTGAATATCTTTCAATCCTAACCCTTGTTAAGATTACTCAATCTTAACCCTTCATTTCCCCATTTCTTCTATAAATAGAACCCTTCTCCTCAAGCAAAAGAGAAGCATTAGAGTATTGTTGTTATACTGGTATTAGCATAGAGCTTTTTCATAGCATCACTATCTACACTTCCATATCATTTGCTTATCATATTCAACCATCTTGAATCTCCATATGGCATCCATGGCTAGTGCTAAAAGTTGAGAGCTACACTCATTTGGGACTTGGAGAGGGGAGAAACAAGGGAGAAGCATCGAAAGGCATCATGGAAGCATCTTAGGGAGGCTCTTCTCCATTCTTTTATTTTGTTAAACTTCTTTCATGCTTTTTGAAATCTCTTTTGATATGTTTGGAATGGTTTTTAGTTCTTTGTTTTGTTTTTATGGTTGAAACTAACTTATTAACATTGAACTTTGTTGTTGCCTTGTCCCCATTTCCATGACATCAGCGTCTATTCTGGTTCAGAGCAATACGAATTGTCTAACACGCGTGTTAGTTGCACGTTTTACACTGTCGATTTTATAATTAACAGCTGCGATTGACTAACCTGTCGCTAACACGATGTACAAAATGTCTGTTTTGGAGCTAGAATAGACACAGACCCTTTTGGCCTATTATTAGAAACTAATGTAGCCTATTAACTTTCAACTAGCACAATTAATAAGAAAGCAAATCCAGTTCATAGTTTTTATATTTTTCAGGCATCAGTCCCCATGAGCTTAAACTCAAAAATCACATTTTCCCATTGTTGAATGTCAATATATCAACATATCTTACATGGTCTAACCATGACCCCTTATCATTCTAAACTACCTAGTGTAAATTATCCTTGACATAATTTGACTATTGTGACAAGGTTACTAGGAGATGAGGGTATTTGTGTTAAAGATGATAGCTTCGGTCAGATAAATATGATCATGAATGAGACTTACATCATTGGAATAATTTATATATGTATACCAATATACATAATAATAATAATTGAGTTTATTATTATTATATATATTAATATACATACATTAATATTATTGTCATGAATAAATTAAATTCAATTAAATGATCCAATGGCTGATCATATATCAATCATCATCTTCCAAGTATAAATCTGTGATCGTGCATGATCTATACCCTGTCGATAGTGTGTATTGACTACCTTCTTCGATTTACCATAAATCGATAATGTGTATCGATTTACCATAATATTCGATAATGTATATTGATTAATGATTCTTCATTTTAACAATACCGATTGTGAATCGGTTGTGTTAAATGAATTGTTAACTATCGATTAGAATCGGTTTGTGTTAATGCATTATGAAACTACCGATTATGAAGCGGTATGATGTTTGTAATAATAAATGAACAGACATATCGGTGGAGAGACATGTCTCCACACGTGTGGAGACATGTCTATCCATCGATGTGCCTTCTCATATATATATATATATATATATATATATATATATATATATATATATATATATATATATATATATATATATATATATATATATATATATATATATATATATATATATATATATATATAAAATTCACAAACAGATCGATGAAGGCGTTACAACAATCAATAAGTGCATGCCTTTGAAGATCGATCTATTCTTCTCACTCAGCAATATAATCATACTTGGCGAATTAACTTATTGTGTGCACTTATTAATTCCCCCTTACACTTGCAACAACCTGCAAGATTCATAGGTTAGTAAGAACATCATTTGTGAAACATAGAATTAAAAGATACCTCTATTCTATCTACTAAGAAATCTAATATACATTAACATGGTATTAGAGCGAGGTCAAGGAAGATCCGATTAGATTTGAGATAAGTAGATTATCTATCGTATCATTTTGCTCTTAAGAAAAATCACATTCCTTTCTTTAGAATGGCAAGCGGAGTCAGATTCGAAGATCGTCTTCAAGGAGCATCAAACTTTGTATCATGGAAGTTTAGAATTATGCTTACCTTGAAGAAAAATGAACTGGATTCATTTATAAAGGGAAACATACCTGAACCAAATGATGATGTTGAGAAAATTCAATGGAACAAGAACAATGGAAAAGCCATGAAAGTGATCGTGGATGCAGTTAGAGACCATATAGTTCCAGTTATTTCAAAGTATGACATAGCATACCGCATGTTCAAATCACTTGAAGACATGTATGAAATAAACAATACCAGCAGAGCTCTCACATTGAAAAGACAACTCCATCATGTGAAGATGAATAAGGGAGAAACTGTCACATCATATTTTATGAGGATCATTGAATTAAGGGACCAACTTTCTACAATTGGTCATCTAATTGACGACAAGGAATTAACATTGATGGCTCTAAATGGACTCCCAACTTCATGGGGATCATTTATTCAAGGAATAAGTGCACATTAAAAGCTCCCCAAGTTTGATCGGTTGAAGACAGATTGCATTCAAGAAGAATCCAGATTGATGACCAGAGGGAATGACCAAAATATCACCAATGAAGATATTCATGTGTTGAACTCTCACTCTCACAAGAAAGGGAAAAAGAGGAACTTCAAGAGGAAGAAGGACAAGGGCACCAATAGAAAAGGCTCTTCCAAAAGGAGGAGGGACATATCCCAATTGCAGTGTTTCAGATGTGATAAGTATGGACATTATGCCCTGAAGTGTCCGGATAGGCCAAAACAACAAGCCTCCATTGTTGAAATTGAAAAAGCTAGCATGGAGAATGAACCTGAGAAGTTTGTCTTCTATTCAGCCTTATCAATCCAAGTCTCAACCAGCCTCAACACCTAGGTGATTGATAGTGGAGCCTCGCGTCGCATCACCGGATTCAGAGAACACCTAGACACTATGGTAGAGAATTCCGATGAGGAAGTAACCATTGAGGACGATTCTAACTACCTAGTCAAAGAGATTGGAACCTGCAACATAAATCTGAAATCAGACATATCTCTTTAGCTCACAGGAGTGTTATTTGTACCAGGGATAAAGAGAAATCTAGTATCCATTTGTGTACTTGAAGACAAAGGGTATATGATAACCTTAATGGAAGGCAAAGTTCTAGCATGGCCAAAGAACTCCATAATCAAGAAGGCTCATACTATATGAGTCAAACAAATATGCCTTTACAAACTATGCACTACTCCCTCTCAAGCCCTAATTCATGAGACTTCAAATTTAAACGAGATTTGGCACAAAAGATTAGGGCATCTCCATTTTCGTGCTCTACCCTCCATAGAGAAAATGGTGATTGGTTTGCCTAAGCTAAACCAAAATCATGAAGGAACATGCAAGGGTTGTGCCTTAGGAAAGAATACAAAAGGAACTTTCCACAATAGTAATAGCAAATCTAAAAATGTATTAGAACTAATTCATTCTGATTTATGTGGACCCATGTTTGTAACCTCTATAGGAGGATTCTTGTACTATGTAATATTTGTAGATGACTTCTCTAGGAAAACTTGGATATATTTTCTTAAATGTAAAGAGTTTAAAGAAATCCTTATGAGGTTCAAATAATTCAAAGCTCTTGTAGAAAACATATCCGGGAAGAAAATCAAAACATTAAGAACGAACAATGGGGGGGGGGAATATACTTCAGACATTTTTAAGGAGTTTTGTGTAAATGTTGGAATTAGAAGGGAGTTTACTATACCTTATAATCCCCAACAAAATGGGGTGTTGGAAAGAAAGAATAGGACTATAGTAGAAGCTGTTAGAGCTATGATATATGATCAAAACATAGAAACTTCATTTTGGGTTGAAGCCTATAGAACAGTTGTCTACATCCAAAATAGATGTCCTCGTTCACTTCTAGACAACAAAACACCCGAAGAAGCATTCACTGGCATCAAACCTGATATAAGTCATCTAAGAATCGTTGGTTGTCCAGTCTACTTACATATACCTAAAGAAAAGAGGTCTAAGTTAGAACCCTTGGGCAGAAAAGGAGTGTTTGTAGGCTATAGTGAAACATCTAAAGCCTATAGGATATACATACCTAGCCAAAGATTAATTGAACTTAGCAGAGATGCCATTTTTGAGGAAGACATTGCTTTCAGAAGATCCAAAAGCTCTCTTGAGATAGAAGATCAAGATCCTCCTAACAATATGGAAGAGGATCATACTCCTGAGATTCAAAGGGAGACTCCTGAAGAAATTGATAGTGAATATCAAATTGCTCCCTTAAATGAACTCAGTAATGAAAACCAAAAGAAACCTCTTTGGGCTAGGAAGATGATTCAAGAAGCCAAGAATTATACAGCACCAAAGGGAACCTTCAGGGAAAGCAAGAGACCTCATAGATTCTCTAGCTATGTTGCCTTGATGAGTGAGATCATAAATTCAGAACCATATTGTGTTAAAGAGGCTCTCAATCATCAAGTGTGGAAAGATGCTATGTCAGAAGAGTATCAGTCCATTATAAAAAATGATGTCTGGGACATCGTACCAAGACCTAAAAAAAAATATGTTGTATCATCAAAATGGCTTTTCAAGATCAAACATGCTGCAAATGGTAGCATTGAAAAACACAAAGCCCGGTTTGTTGCCAGAGGTTTCTCTCAGAAATAGGGAATTGATTATAAAGAGACTTTTGTCCATGTTGATCGTTACACTTCAATTAGAGCCGTAATTGCTATTGCAGCATCAAAGGGATGGAAGATCCATCAAATGGATGTGAAAATTGCATTCTTGAATGGTACGATTAAGGAGGAATTCTATCTAGAGCAACCTGAAGGATTTGTTATACATAAGGTTGAATCACATGTTTGCAGATTAAAGAAAGCTTTGTATGGACTCAAACAGACCCCTAGAGCCTGGTATGAAAGAATTGATCACTACCTCTTGGGGTTAGGGTTTTCCAAAAATGATCCAAACCTCTACTTTAAGGTAATTGATGGTGATATGTTAATTCTTATTTTATATGTTGATGACCTATTAATCACATGAGAAGATCACCTAATTACCCAGTGTAAAAAGGACTTAGCTTCATAATTGGATATGAAGGATTTGGGTATCCTACATTACTTCCTTGGATTAGAAGTTTGGCAGCAGGGAAATGGCATCACGTTGAATCAAGGAAAGTATACTATTGACATTCGGAAGAGGTTTGGAATGATGGAGTGCAGACCCATGTCTACACCTATATAAACAAATCCGCACAAATTGAAGGAAGTAGCAATAGACTCAGAATTTGCAGATCCCACTCTCTACAGACAGATAATTGGATCCTTGATGTATTTGGTCAACACTAGACCTGATATTTGTTATGCAGTGAATGCACTTAGCCAATTTATGTGTGAACCAAAGGAGATACATCTTGTTGCAACAACATTCTAAGATACCTTCAAGGATCAATTGGATATGGTCTTAGATACAAACATGTAGACCTAGATCGATATGGATACACTGACTCGGATTGGGCTGGAAGTGTGGTTGACGGAAAGGCACATCAGGATGTTGCTTCAGTTTAGGATCAGCAATGATCTCATGGATCAGTAGAAAACAATCCTTAGTTGCACAGAGCTCTACAGAAGCTGAGTACATTACAGCCTCCATGGGAGCAAGAGAAGCAGAAGCAATGTGGCTTAGAAAATTGCTTGTAGGATTGTTTAGTCAGTCCTTGAATCCTACTGTCATCCATTGTGACAACTAGAGTTGCATCAAACTTTCAGTGAATCCAATGTTTCATGATAGATCAAAACACATTGAGATTCTTTATCATTGTGTTAGAAACATGGTAGAAAGGAATGTGATCTAGTTGGAGTATATTAGTACAAGTGATCAAACAGCAGACATCCTCACCAAGTCACTCTCCAAGATAAAGGTTGAACACTTTCGGGATAAACTTGGTATGGTTGAAAATGTAAATTAAATTTGAGATTGAGCTTTGATCATTTTATTTGTACTAATATTTAAAGATTTTTAATGTGTAAACTCTTCTATTGTCATGTGTGTGACTCCATGACTTCATGGGCCCCTATGGACATTGTTGAAAGGTGACGATTTTCCAATAATGAACACTTGTATCTAATTGATGTTGTGAAGTGACAACTTTACAATGATCAATTTTACTGTCATGATGGATATCTGTGGACATATCATGATAGTTAATATCTCTTAGACATTATGGTAGATATCATGAGACTTGATGTCATTAAATAAACCATAATAACTCTGCAAGAGAACGTCATGTTGGATATTATGAGTCTTAATATCTGTGGATATGCCATGATCTGATATCCATTATGGTGGGCATCATGAGATGTGATGCCAAGTGCACATACCATAAAGAAGGATATTTATGAGATATGGTGAATATCACGTGACTTGATATTCTTGGTTATACCATATCTCTTGATATCTTGATAAGGTATCTCTCTTCCTCCACAATTAATGGATCTATTGTGTTATGCTCTTGGATAGATTTTATCCTCCCTAGCTAAGAGGGAATGTTAAAGATGATAGCTTCGGTCAAATAAACATGATCATGAATGAGACTTACATCATTGGAATAATTTATATATGTATACCAATATACATAATAATAATAATTGAGTTTATTATTATTATATATATTAATATACATACATTAATATTATTGTCATGAATAAATTAAATTCAATTAAATGATCTAATGGCTGATCATATATCGATCATCATCTTCCAAGTATAAATTTGTGATCATGAATGATCTATACCCTGTCAATAGTGTGTATCGACTACCTTCTTCGATTTACCATAAATCGATAATGTGTATTGATTTACCATAATCGATAATGTATATCAATTAATGATTCTTCATTTTAACATAACAATTGTGAATTGGTTGTGTTAAATGAATTGTTAACTATCAATTAGAATTGGTTTGGTAAATGAAATGGTTTGTGTTAATGCATTATGAAACTACCGATTATGAATCGGTATGATGTTTGTAATAATAAATGAACAGACATATCGGTGAAGAGACATGTCTCCACACCATAATCGATAATGTATATCAATTAATGATTCTTCATTTTAACATACCGATTGTGAATCGGTTGTGTTAAATGAATTGTTAACTATCCATTAGAATCAGTTTGGTAAATGAAATGGTTTGTGTTAATGCATTATGAAATTACCGATTATGAATCGATATACTGTTTGTAATAATAAATGAACAGACATATCAGTGGAGAGACATGTCTCCACGGAGACATGTCTATCCATCATGTGCCTTCTCATATATATATATATATATATATATATATATAATTCACAAACAGATCAACGAAGGCATTACAGCAATCAATAAGTACATGCCTTTGAAGATCGATCTATTCTTCTCACTCGGCAATATAATCATACTTGGCGAATTAACTTACTGTGTGCATTTATTAATTCCTCCTTACACTTGCAGCAACCTGCAAGATTCATAGGTTAGTAAGAGCATCATTTGTGAAACATAAAATTAAAGGATACCTCTATTCTATCTACTACGAAATCTAATATACATTAACAACTTGTACTTGGAGACATTAGAAACTGGTACTGGTATTGGTACGATTAATTTTCAAAAATAGGAGAGGGAGGTACTTGGAGATGCCATTTTAAAATATATATAATTTAATAATTTTCAAAAAATATCATTTGAAAACAAAAACAGTGGTAAAATTTAACATTAACTTTAAAATTGAAATTACAACTGCTTATACTGCTGGTACCATAGCTAGTCTTAATTGTTCAGCAGAAGTAAGGAAATATAGTTGTTCAGCACAATCAATATTGTCGGGTAAATAGTAAAGGCAATTTCTCTTTAGACCATTACAGTGACAGGAAATCAGTCATACAACTGTTCATGTCCCTCTCAAAGTCTACACTGTCAGTAGATCCGATCACTATAACTTTGCATGGATTTGTCTTCCTACGATGCAATTTCCTTATTAGTTATTTCCCTGCGACTTTGTTGCAGGCTTATTTTATTTATTTGCCTTCCTTTTTTGCCATTTACTGTGTTTTGCTCTAAGCTTTTTAGCAAGAAAAAGTCAATTTCTGGTCAGGACACTTCAGAGACAGCAGGAGACGGCAGCCAAAAGCACCCTATGTGTCAGGAAGTTTCTAGGGACGTCTCTGCAACTGGAGGCACATCTCCATCTCCGAGGCCCGTCTCACGTGGTAGGAGACGGTCTCCTAGTAACAATGATTTGCAATATAAACTGCATAAATTTTAGCATAATGAAAACTTAAATGAACAAAGAGCATTAATTGCAGACAAACACTGGCACTGACATGCATGGATCCATCAAATCAATAAAGGATCCCAATCGGGTCTATTTACCACACAACAAAAAATACGCATTCGAAAGGATATATATTATATAAGTTCTCAAATTGAACATCTGAGGCCTATAATAAAAATATTTTTTAGAAATTTTGGGCATCCGAAACCACCCATTAACCAACTCCCGGTGAGGGACCAGACTCTATTCTTGCAAAGTAGTTGACATTATTGTGAGGTGCAAGCCCATGACATCTGAACATATTCCACGTGGAAATAAGTGCTCCAACTTGCTGGAAGGTCACCACACCCCAACAGACTACTTAAAAAATGCCCTTAAAACATGCATACAATTTTACAAGATCCTGTAAATCATTTTGTCGTTTGAAATAGGTACAGTACTTATGTATAATTAAATAAACTGGACAAAAACTTGGATGTGTCGTTTCAATTTGAGACCCAATTTATCAAAAAGAGTGCCAAAATTACTTATAAAGCCTTCATCCATTATAGCACACCTAATTTCATGAGACTGCCATTCACAAATATAAAAGTATTATCTAGGAATCCTGAGAACTTGCTCAGGCTAGACACAAATTCAACCCTCAGAGGCCATGTAGTGCAAGCATAAGGGTAACCGGAGCATGCTGGGACCCATGCTGTCAAGCTGTGGTGAAACTTCTACCGCAAAATATGTTCTTGCCAATTAACCAAAAAATGGATTTCTGTGTAAAATACTGTGAGATTCAAGGTCCAGGCACTGCCTATATCCCAAAGTGATTGGTGTGTCAAAGCTGAAAATGACACTGCTATAAATACTTATATCAGCTTACAATAATACACCGCCTTCTGTACAAACGTAGACTTGCAGGGCTATAACACTGGGGACAAACAATACTTACAAAGTTACAAGTAATAGAGTTTGACCTTGTCAATTTTTTTCAAATGGATTTCATTTCTGTGTGAATCTTTGTATCCAGCATATATCATACCTAGTAATTTTTGGGCTCCAGTCAAAACATTCAAATTGTCATTTTTCCAGCTCCCGAACTCTATTTTAATGGTAATCCATTCTAGAGAAAGAAAACGGCAATGACAGGGGGATAATCAAATGCTTCACCTATCACAAAAATTGCCCTTGTAAACATAAAAACGCTTAAATTTAGATTGTATAATATTCAGAAAAAAAGAAAACCACAGGAAGAGCTGGAAATATGATCAATCATCAATCAGTTGAACTGCAGCTGAAATTCTCAAAGGCTCATCCTGGACAATATCTTTTGCCGTCAATTGCATTCCAACTGAGTTTCTTGAGTCACCTCGTAGACCAGTTCCAGTAACTCGCCACAATCCTGAAGCTGTCTTAAGGTGTAGCCTTGCCATGAACCGTACCTTCTTCCTAGTATCAGAATAAGGGTATGCATCAAAAACATTTTTCCTGCTCTGACAATACACTCCAAAATGCCAGCCATTATCCAATTCATAAGTGACAGCAATCGTCCACAAGGAACCAGCATAAAAGAGACTTTTATGCTTAGGATCCAAATTCCATTTTTTATCCTTCCAAATATATTCCACCCCAAATCTGAAAGGAGGAAAATCTTTTAGTCGCATTCCTATATCTGGCTTGGCTGCCCATGTGAAGCCACTTGTTGTCTTCCTTCTCTTTGATTCAACTGACTCGGGACTATCTAACTCTAAGCATGAGAAGCAAACCAGTGAACAGCTTTCAACCCGTGATCTCTTGGGTGATTCAGTAGTCACTGCATTCCTTGAACTTGAATCATCAGAATCTCGATCACTTGATTCTTCTTCTTCATCATAATCAACCTCATCTTCATCTTCATCCTCATCATCTTCATCATCATCCTCATCGTCGTCATCCTCATCATCATCCATTTCTAAGTCGTCGTCATCAGATGAAGTACCACGAGTGTGACTTTCACCCAACCTAACCAAGTGTTTGTTTAACAACGCATTTTGCCATATACTGTCATTTATAGCATCAGAAGGTAGATTTGCATCTTCAAGTTCCTTTTTCACTGAAAACAGCTCATCTACCTCCATGTGTGCATATATGATTCCATTCCCAGTAAACAAATCAATACACATATCAAAATCATCCTGTGATCCATAGGAAGGATCTGCAGCATTTTCTTCCCACAGCCGTTTCAGCTTTTGGAGGTCAGTTTCTGAGTCAACTTCCTTCTCTTGGGGTGACGAGATCTCATTTGAGCAAACAGGAGAACCTTTTCTTTTGGTTCCTCTACTAATCTTTGAATTAAGCTTATTACACCGCAAACTCCTACTCCTTATTGATTTGTGAGCTGATGTGAACTTTAACTTGTGTCTTTTTGAGGCTGCTGAATCTGTAGGAGTATTGGCCACCTTCACTCGAGCAATCTTCCAATCTATAAGAACCTGTTTTGCAAGTTTATGCCTTTCTAATTCATTTGGAACCCAAATCTCATCAGACTTAAGAAGCCGACAGAGAACCTGCATGAAGATGGCAAACATAAGACTGTTAATGTATATGAACAATAAGGATTAACACAAAGATATTCCCTGCAAATAAACATTTCTACGACTTCCTTGCATGCACACAAAAAAAGTAAAAAATAAAATGTCAAATACAAATCTTGCCCAAACGTACTTGTGTGCAGATACTACCAATCTCGTTTGGAAATGTCTCAAACACAAATTTTGTTTTTAACTTTGAATAGAAATAGCAAATATCTCCATGATGCTTTTAAGGAATGTAGGAGATGAAAATAAACTATTGATACATAATAGTAGCATCTTGTATGGGATCCATGTTTCAGAGAATGAGATATTTTATTGCATTTGTGCCATCATGAAGTTAAAAGATACATGCGGTACATAGAAATGCCAAGTGGATAAATGTAAAAATGTTCAAAAAGTATATCCTAGAATTCTTCAGTAATAGAACATAGTAAGAAGTTGGAAAAAAGCTGGAAAGAAAACAAATATGAGGAATTAAGGCTGCATAGGTGCTAAGGTATACATGGAGCTGAAGCATTTGGTGCAACCCCAAACATTTGGATAGAATGCAGCCATGTAGGAATTATAATAAATTAGCTGAGTCACACAGGGAATTCAAGAAGCATTCATCTTGTTGCAGAGGGATCGATCATGAAGGCAGATTGATGCCACCTTGTCTATGATATGTCACCCATATGTATCAAGTGAAGGTCTGAGCTGCAGGAACAAGTTTACTGGAATGTGATCACTTCTGGAGAAGAGAAGGAAGAGAAAGAAAGTGTATATGATGTTGCTCCTTTCAGCTGACTACCAGTGATCTTTGGAGTAGACGCTATGATCGATATTCATATAACAGATACAAACATTGTCAAATGCATTACTATCTATTAAGATAAAATTAAACTTAATTTCTTTGACCAGAAATAAATTTCCCATGTTTTCGAGGGCTACCGCCTACCGAATCAGGACAACCAAAAAAAGGTGTTCAAGAATATGACTCCGTGGTCACATCAAAAGGAATTGACTCTGCCACACAGCATGCACCTTGAAATAGGCATCTACAGGCTACAGAAAACAGGGGAAAGGGAAATTAAAATCAACAGGGAAAACATAAGTCAAATTGAATCAAAGAACCTACCTCTGCTTGCAAGTAGACTTGTGCAAAATATTAAGGTTTCATCTTAGGGTTCAAATTTTTATTTTTAAAAATGTTAAACTTCAGATAAGGCACAGTCAATATGATCATTGAATCCAGGCACATCTGGTGCAGCTCCGAGTTTGTTCACACTTTGGGAACAGGTGGGTAGGGTATCCTAGCCATATTGTGCCTATATTCATGCTGGGTATGCCGGTATATGTACTAGGGGAAGGGATGTGGCAATCCAGTATCTGGGATATGATATGCATGAAATAAATCTTAAATAGCAGGAATGTCCGATGTTAGTCCCAAAAAGTTGAGAACCACCAAAGAGATTAAAGGAACTTTACTTGAAGCTGTGTAAAATAAGTCTAATAGGATCTTGGATTCAATTGTATTAATTTTGCTTCTGTAAGAACTCTACTAAGGAAATCTGCTGCCAGAGAATTTGATATTCTTGCCAGTGATAGGCAGAGGAAAGGGGATCGTCATCCTATCACCCTGTAGGATCTAAAATGCATCCCCTCCCAACAAAACAGAAGACACTCCCATTCCACAAAAAAGAAATGGAGAAATTAGTATAAAACACGTCTTCTAGAAGAAAAGGTACAAAATAGAAGGCAAGGTGAATTTAAGAACAATCCAGAGAATTTTAAGGAACCAATTATGACCTCCATATGGAAGCACATGGCAGAGATCAAGAGATAATTAGATAAGACATGTATAGAATCTCCAAGACAGAGATGAAAGGGGTTGGGAATAAGGAAATCTTAAAATTCCAAGAAAGCCCTCGGCAATAACCCAAATAAAAGAGTACAAGACTACAACCAAGCTACAATTGGTATCATGGGATTCCAAGAGAGCTCAGTCTTCTAAACGAAAATTATTTCAAAGAATATAGGGTGCTCCATGCCCCACAAAAGAAGAGGTTTCTCACAAGAACAATTGCAGGAGAAACCAAAGCCGTTGATATCCTCTAAGCAAACATATTGAGTAAAGAGCTGATTTAGCAGCAGAGCATGTAATTATAGCTATGCATAGATGTAGAAGGAGTAGAATCAAAAGGTCAATCCAAAGGATTGGTTATTTTTGGGAACCCTAGAGAGGTTTGGCATCATTTTGTTGAGCCCACTACTAATTGGATTACATACTAGGCAAACGACACCATGCATTGTCTACATTTTTCTTATATACTTCTAATGCCCAAACTATGTCATACAAAAAAACCTATTGGGACCAACTTTAATGATGCAACACCCTCATCAACTCAAACAACTGGATTAACAAAAATGACTAACTCCTTGTTGGATTGCTCAGAAAAACATAGGAAAACACAACATTAGAAAAATTATATTTCCATAAATTTGCAGCTGACATTAAGTTATAAGACCTGTGACAAGAAGGTTTACTTGGTCAAATGGGCCTAATGGTGTTACCTCCATTCGAAAGTTACTTTGATAGATTCTTAGCATCAATTATTAACTAAGCACCAACTACATGCTGAAATAAAAAATGGTGAATGGAAACAGAACAAACAACTTTCACAAACTTGATCAATTAAAAAACTTGAAGTGGTATGAGTTTCTTTCAATCTGAATATAAATGGTTAGACCACCCAAACTTCAATAAACATGTCAAAAGGACATAGATATGCTCAAGTTATTTAGCAAAAGCGCTTAAAGATGCTATCAGATGGCCAATAAGCACATAAATAGAAAGCTCTGATGGTCACACATTACACGAGATTACAAATTCAAAAACAAATAAGTTTTCAACAATACTTTTAGATAGCGAACCTTTAACGCCTAGATGCAAGAAAGTTTATAGAAGTATCTAAATGGGTGCCTTAAGTGAGAAACTTTAAGTAGAGGAAGAAACAACTCAAAATCTTTAAGAGGCTTGTAGACGTGAGAGGTTCTAGAAGCAAAAGTCAAGAATGAGATTATTGAAAGAAAGGGATGGACACACCAACTTCTATCAAGCCAATAAGATGAGACAAACTGACTATATTAGAAGGCTTGAAATACATGATAGAACTATGATTGAAATCCCTATGGAAATCAAACAAGAAACGGTACAATCCCTTGAAGACATAATTTCTGAAAGCAACGTCAATTGAGAGTCTTCCAAAAATCTAATGTTGTAAAAAAATCCTTTCCCAAATCTAACTAACAAAATCGGCAAAAAATGTAAGACCAAGGTAAGGAACGTTGGGCGCTGGGCTGGGTCACGGGGATACCTCCTTTGGGTAACAAAAAAAAAAGATCTTATGAAAAAGATTTCCCTATTAGAACACTATCTTAAAAAAATGCTGAGAGATATCAATTTGGATCTATTTTAATTTTTGGTAATACAATTTTTTTCCCTGTAACTTTTAATTTTACTTTTCAAAATGCCACCATTCATTATTTTGGTAGTTCTATTTTTTTTAAATAGTTATGTGCTGTATATTATGTTTATTATTAAATATTAATATTTTGACATGCAAATGGCTGTCAAATGTAAGGTAAGAAGTTTTCTTAACACACACACCATTACACTCCACCCCTTGCTGCCATTGTAGAATGCCTCTCGGCATTAACAAGGGCATTAAAAAAGCCACATATGATATGAATGGGGAACCTTGCAGATGGCATGGAGTCATCTCAGCAGTCCAAAAAAACTAATGCAATCTTTGTAGCTTTAATTACTAAAAATAGTGAAGCAAGGAAACCAGAAGGCTTCTGTCTCATCTCTTCTTTGCACCATTTATACAGAATCATCTCCAAGGTTGTGACAACAAAGTAAAAATCCTTACACCTCACTTTAATCTCATAAAGTCAAGGAGGCTTTGCTAGAGGGTATCAAATCACATACATTAATGTTCTTGCACATTCAAAGATCCACTCAATGGAAACTAGCAAGAGAAAGGGAATGTTAATCAAGCTTGATATCTAAAAATCGTATGACAAAGTCCCTTGGGTCTTAAGCGATGAGCTTCTAAATTGATTTGGCTATTCTTGAATGCAAAAAGTGAGTTAAACAATGTTATATGACGCCCACCATTGCAATGCTTGTGAATAGATCCCTCAAAGGATTTTCCCCATCCTAAAGAAGATTGAGACAAGAGGATCCATTATCCCCATATCTTTATATCATTGTGGTAAGAGCCATAGGGCATCTAATAAAGGCGGAAAAACACAGGTGTGTGCTAAAAGAAATGCAAGCCTCATCTCCATTAAGTGAGAAAATAGGAGACTTATTCTAAATCTTCATGGATGCCTTGGGTCAGGCTATCAACAAAGGAATTCGTAGCATTTCTTCTTGGAGGCTAATCCTAACAAACAAAGTTTTCCCTCCAAGCAAATGGGTTTTGAAAAAGCCAGCTTACCTAACACCTCTCTTGGAGTTCCCTTCTTTAAAAAGAAAAGCCAAAAGCCAATTTTGGCATACTCTAATTGATGTTAAGCAAAATGGCTCTCATCAATTTCCATGGGGCAAGGCTTGCTTGCCCGCATCTTTAAGTGGATCAAGGATGTTGAATCTTTGTAAGTGAGATCGCATAAACCAAAATTGTGTCTCACTTGATAGTGACCTTTACACTTATCACACAAATTTGGCCCACAATGATAAGCTGTTTTGGAAAAGTCTTTTACAAAAACTTCAGAAACTTAATAATTAAACTTGTCAAATAGGATAAACTCAAATAGTAAATCATTGAGGATTTCATAGAGGAGATAAATGTTCAAATTCCTAGGAGACATTATATTAATAAATACACAAATGTTGAATGTTATAATGCATCTATGTCATTCAATGTGAGGTATATGGTTAAAAGTACAGATGTCGAATGTTTAAATTTGTAAACTACCACTTCCGATTTTAATTGCATGTTAAATTTACAAATGTTGAGTATTCATATGGTAAACTACCACATCCAATTCTAAGTGTGATGAGTACCTCAACAAACAAGGCCAAGTGCAATGCTAAGACAAATTGATTGAAGCGTTATATCTCAGTCATGGCATCTAAGTAGAATACCATTCCACAAGGAGAATTTATCAATAAAAATAAATATAACTTAAACTACACAAAACAAGAAACAAATGACTTGAAAGAACATATTTAAATTACAAAAAAGTTAAAAATCTAATAATTTAATTAAAAATAAAATAAAAATAATAAACAAATCTGAAGAGGCAGTTTTAGCAAAAAATATAGCCATTTCCTTGCACCATAAGAGAAAAGAAAAGGCCAGCAAGCAGCCCTCACAATTTCTACATGCTGCCGATAAAAATGCCACTCCAACAACATCTAATAAGTCACAAACATCTCAACCCCAAATCACCAATGATAAGCTCTCACACTAATATTGCAAATATTTCTAGATGGAAAATGCCCCGTTACCAAGACACCACTGGTGTTTTACACACAGTACTCATTCAAGATAGATGCATTGTCGCCCTGCTCTTTCCAGGACCCTGCCAAAAGGGGCAAAAAACATGAAATTTGGAATAAGAAAATCTTATGGGGAGGATAGTCTTACTCTTTGAAGGAAGAAGATTGTTATGCTTGAGAATATGTGGCATTGGAGGCCTTTTTATATGCAGTCACACAGGGATATGGTGGCAGCTTCTTCCATTGATGATTTTAATGTTGCTGCTCTGCTTGTTGCAGTTGCCACCACCATTTCTACAGCATTTGATGAGGTTTTATTTACTCCTTGACCGTTGGGGTTTGTAAACAAGACCTAATTGATTGTTGTCATATAGGAAAATTGAAACTAGGACTACTTGACTGAAAAGTTTTGGACGGATAGTATATTTTGTGTTAGGTTGTAGTGGAGTGCTTTTTTACTGGAAGACAGGTAACACAATGTGAGGTTCTTCAAAATGTGTTTTTTGTTTTTGGTAGAAGCTTATTTTGTTACACAATGCCCATTAATAGAAAAAGTCGTGGACTTCTCAATGTTGGGTTTACTGTACAGTAAAAGTTTGTTTTATGATGCTACTATTATTTTATAAAAATACTATAAGCGTATACAACTTTTTTTATTAATTTGTTGTAGATAAAAATGAGATTTTTAGATTTTATTAATTAGACAAAGAAACAGGCATAAACAATATTATCATTACATATGATAATTTTAATTTTTAGCTAATAGCATGATATCTTCCCCTGAATAGTTCAATCATAGTTTGCAGGCTTAAACAAGCCCAAAATTTACAACTCGGCAAAAAGCTTGGCAACTTAAAAAAACAACTTTTTTGCTAAATTAAATAGCAAAATGTATCAAATGAATCTAAAAATCCAGGGAGAAGTGTTTTAAATTAGATTTGATTCTTGAATACATATGAATTACAAATCACATCATCATGTGAAGCTAGAAACAAATAGCTAACAACTAACTAATAACTAATATGAATTTATAATGATTGTTTTTTTAAATCGTAATCATATACCGCATATCTAGGCAAGTAAAAAGAATCACAAGTTTTTACAATTTCCTCTTCCCAATTCTAGTAAAAAATCAGGCAGAAAAAGGTAAGATCCTCACACTCGATTATGAGTCCCTCATCCACTGACAATCCAATCTCCCCTTAGTATAAATCAGATCACAAATTTAGCAAATTGAATCAATTCAATGTTGGTATGTGAAGTCAGTTTTATTTCTTCCAACATTGATAAAGCAGTTTAACAGCTAGCTACACACATGAACCATATGTGTCAAGAACAGCTGAAGGCCTAAATGGCAAACAGTTGCAAGGGGCCTGTCTGTAGCCCCCTGCCACAACCAAAGACCTCACTAGAAAAAAAATTGCATATGTACAATGTGTTTAGGCTTAGGAAAAAATTTTAAAATTTAAATTTTAAAAAAAGTGGGGGAAAAAGATTCAACCTGAGAATTGCCTAAAAAATCTTCTCTATTTGCTATATGTTGTATGAGGTGTGGAAGAGTGAATGGAGGTTTGGTAGAGAAAAAAATGCATCTTTCCAAGTTTGCATCATTTTGAATCAAAATCGCATTTGATCTATGTCAAAATTGCGTCATGATCCAACATAGAGATTTTCACATGGAATTGCTGAGTTTCAACAAGTACTCGCAAAAAAAAACCAAGAAAACCAGGAGAGTTTACTTTGCGATCGCAGGGTGAAAAAACTTGCGACAACTCACCCAGTACTTGGCAATATTAAATCATAAATATTATATTTACTATTCAATGACAATGACTCCCTTCATTGGATCACTCTATGAATAAAGCATTAACAATTTCAATAGAGCGAAAGAGGTATTGACCGTAAAATAGAAGGTAATTCAACCCTATAAGCACTCTACTAGCCATAAACTGGAAGGCGAGGCATACTAGTAAGTATACCAAGAAAGGAAAGCACTTGACTGCTTAGCCTTCAACCGTGCTTCACGACCTTGACCTAAATATGCATCAGTTAAATGATATGCAACTGAAGCAGAAAGCATAGAATAGGAGTTTGAGTTTGAAGCATTAAATTGAAGTCTTAAACCCTCAAATGGGATTCCATTTGGGCATATTGCATGCATGCTCCATTATTATGCGGTTGCATGATGTTGGATGTTGCCTTTTAAGTTGCATTGGTGAAGAAACCATGCACTTGGGTGAAGGCACAGAGTTATAAGGATATGCATCCACGGGCTGCCTTCAAATGGCAATTAATAAATGCTTGGCCTTGTTTTGGAATGGGGATTGGCTTAGTTTGCTAATAGCAAAAATGGGCTGATAGGAAGAAGACATGACACTATTGCAGCATAATGAAAATACACTTTCCTAATTGGAGCTGTTCAAATCTAAAGGTCAGGTGTATCATACAACTTGGCATCTTTTTGCTAATTCTTCTTCTTTGTTTGTTAATTTTTAGGGCATCGGTGTGTATCTTTTCTACGGTGGAAAATGGTGAATATCTTGTATTAAAATGAATATGTACTGCCAGAGGATTGAGATTAGTTAGATTAGTTAGATACGAATAAGATTAACCATGAAATATAACTTGACTTGATGTGTTTGTTTGTATTTTGAGTTAGAGTGGTTACAGCTCAAATAAGCATCCATTGTTCCATGGCAAAAGTGATAGGTTGTCATGGGCCAATGGATCCATGTTGAACCCTAGTACTTCCATCTCCTTGACTGAGTAATTGGCATTCTAGCTGAAGGAGAAGAATCAAAGAGTATAATAACTAGATGCTTGTTTGAACATGAATCTGATTTGTATTATTGAGGCCTTAAAAGGAGCAAATTCTGTATCTTCTGTTATCTGCTGTAGCAGACCTGCAGTGTATACTTGGCAATGACCTTTTAACTAAATAGCGGATACTGTGACAATTATAATCATCGCTGGAGGGTGTTGGTGAAGAAAGTTACGCACAAAGTTTAATACTAATTTTCATTTGTATCTTGGCCACAGTTCACTCACAACAAACTCAGGACCCTGAACTGGAGTATTATGAAAATTCATTTTGGAAATTTCCTTATGATCCATGGATACTTGAATAATGCTGCTCAACGGACTTCTTGTCCTTGCTTCTTGTATATTTGATCTTGATTGTTGATTTGTTACTGACCTCAGGTGAATGCTTTTCTGCCATGATTCCAGAGGGAAGAGCCACAGAATAGTGGTTCTTGCATGAATGGCTGGCTTGAACCTCGACGACTGAACTTACCTAGTTTATGTGCTGGATATTACTATATATAGATGCCTTGACTATCTTAGAGCTCCTGGCTTTTGTGGTTGGATCCTATTTAGTATGAATCCTGTAGACTTCCAATCAAATATGTGGCCGATAAGTGTAGAAAACAGGAACGAACTTGGTCAGAAATATGATTGAAAGGATTATTTTAATACTTTGGCTAATGCATGTTAACAAGTCTTGCATGAGTAACTTTTTCTTAGTTTTATGTTGGCTGCCATATTGCCACCATCAAAACTATCACGCACTTCAACGATGTTTTTCCCCAACAAACTTGAGCATTTTAGCACAACTTTCACCTGACTTGAAGACTCAAATTTAAAATTAGAGATGAATCATATAGATGGATTTACAACAATTATAAAGTGGCAGTTACAGTCCTGGTTGTGTAAAATTCATGATGTTCAGTTGACTTGTCTAGTATTTACTAACTCCAAGTAAATAGCTGTACATCTGTTGTTATCTTTGTTTGTACCAAGACAATTGAAATTCTATTATTAACCATTGAGACATTTAATTGACTAATCTTTGCTAATGTATAATATAGGCGATGCAATATGCAATTGGAATCTATACTCCTTGTACCCTGTTTGGGAAAAGAGATCTAGAGTTTGAATTGAGTTGTACTAACCATAGTTGGAAAACTTAGACTGGGCAAAAACTCGCCAGGCACAAAAAGCTCCACTTGGCAAAAGCTCAGTAAGAACTCAAAACTTAAAAAATTGCTTAAATTTCTTAAAAAACACATTTTTTTGACAAAATTCAAAGATAAAATATATCCAATGAGTACAAAAGTGTTTTCTATTAGATTTGATTCATTTGAATACAAATTGAGTACAAAATTGCATCATCGTGTGAAATCCTGATACAATAGTTATCTAGCAACTATTATGAATTTATGATGATTGCCTTTGAAAATCATCATCATAATTCATAAATTGCATCAGGATTACATCCTTCCTATCATGGCCCCAACCTGACATTGGAGGAACATCAAGGCAGGAGAATGAAATTGTCTTACACCTGTAAGACTTAACCATTTCATTGCAATCGATTTATCTCTTTCGGTCGAGTATAGAGCAAACCCTATATCATAAGAATTGGTTAAGGGATCAATCCTCTTCCATAATTACGTGTGAACTCCTCTAAAGCACGAGTAAGAAATGGTCAGAATAATTAATAACAAACTGAAGAAGTGATTGGTCGTGCGATGGATTAAGGGACACATCTCCTCCCAAAGACCACCACTGTGAAGAGAAACATAACCTTTCACAACCAATGGAGGAATATAAAGCAACAACACCGCATGGAAGAGGAGAATTTAATAAGCATTCAATCTAAGAAGAGTGCTGACTCAGAAAACATACATTAACCAGCAGCATATATAGTAATCCAATATTGCGGTATGAAGTGTAATGCATAATAATGTGGTTGATTTATTATGGGTCCTTCATTTGATAGATGTACAATATTATATAGAACATATATATATATATATATATATGCATATATTGTTTTCTTACTATGATTCTGCCTCATAGAATAGAGATAAGGATTCCTTTAAACTTTCAACAAACTACAGTTCCATTATGGAGGGGAGAGTTAGGGTATATGAGGAGAGCAAGAGGCTTAAGGGTCCATTCAAGTTGGGTAACCCCGGGTGGGGCTGGGAGGCCGAATGGTGGCTGTCATTCCATGCTTCTGGGCTTGGTGGACAACCTCAAGGCACCTTGTGTGACCTCCCAGGTTGCTTCATAATGTGGATAGGTTGTTAGGGGAAAGCTTGAGGGAATTTCGCATGTACATTATGAATATTCTTGAGTTGATTAGAATCCTATTTTTAACATTGTTGAACTATATGTTTATCTTGTGAAAACTAACCTATTTGCAGGCTCTAAATCGAGATACTAAGTTGATATCTTACATTCCCGAGCATAATCCAAACCCTATTTGGGAATTCTAGAGCAAATTGAGTAAAGTCCCAATAGGGAACATTACAACCTTCCTCTTCCCACGTCTGGTGAAAACTTGGGGAGGTTCTAATCTTTGCACTTGGTTGTAGCTCCTCGCTCAACATTAAAGGATGTGTTTGTGGCTCTGATTCGACCAAACCAATGAACACCTCTAATTTGTTGTCTACCTTTCTTTTGCAAGGCTGAAGGTTGTATTATATTTTATAATAATAATAATAATGGCATTTGACTTTTTTGTACTCCTAGTATGATACTTCATCAATGATCAATAATATTATGATAGCGATAAAGAAAATTGTCTAAGCTGTCAATTATGGTTTCCACTCCCAAATCCCCTCATTGTAATCAAATTTCTTATATGAGAAGAGATCCAATAACTAATGGGGGTCTAGGAGTTGAAATCCCAATGGGGTCAAGGGGTAACACCCCTCGTTGAGGTTTTGGGGCAACGCTCCTCGTGGGAGTCGAGGGACAATGCCCCTAGCAGGGTCGAGGGGCAACACCCTTGGTATTCAACACAAAACTTCTTGTCGCGTACCATTTCACAATTTTATGATTTAACAAAGAAATTAGGTATTTGGCACATTTTTTATGAATAATATTTTCTCTCCAAGTGTTATGCAAGGAAGCTTGAGGGAGCGTCCATGCATTTATAGGGCAAAATCGTGACCTTTTTGACTATATTTCCGCTTTTTTTTGCCTTATTTTCGTGTTTTGCATTTTAATGTGTCTGGCAAGTTTCTTTGTCAAACTCGACAAGTTTCTAGCAAGTAATTGCCAAAAATCCAACAAGTACCCACCAGAAACTCAGCGAGTCTTTCTAGAAATAAATGGATCAAAAACTCATTTTGTATTGTACTTCCCGAGTCGGTGAGTATGCCATATGTGGACTGCCAAGAATCCCCACTGAAACACTCTTGTTAGCTAGACTGAGATAGCCATCATTACCATCACTAGGTTATGTCTAATTGATACAGTGTCGTTAGTTATTAACTATCAATGAGTTTTGAGTGACATGGTATAACTTGCTTGTAATCATAGCAGGCTCTTCGATTTCATTATGTTATAATTTGGTCCCCTTGGCCTTTCTGTCAAAGCCTATATGAGGGATTGCTTTAATGAAATTCTTAAATATTTAATTGACAGTCATTTCTGCTCTTCCTTATTCAACAAAAATGCAATATTCTGCTAGGAATGCATATATTAGAGTTCGGAGGTTGAAAAGCTTCAGCATTCACAACTTGAATCATTATTTTCCATTCAAGGTTCAAAGAACCAATGACAGGCAATGGAGAGAGAAAATAAAATGACAGATAAGGAAAATCTAAAGAAGGCAATATGCCTTGCTACTTCTGTCCCACCTTGGACAGCCCCAACAACTAGAAGGTGTAAAGATTAGAGACGCTAGGATACTATGAGAGTTTTGGAAATGCATAAGATTCTATATAAGAAGAGAACAAGACAGAAATTGAAGGCATTACAAGAGGCTATGAAGTGATACTTTCCCAACAGAGCTTTATGCTTCAGAGGTGGTAAAAAACAAAATAATCCTTTCAAGGACAAGCTAACCATTGTACAAGTACACCGTGCAAAACAATTAAAATAGCCAAACATGCTATGTCCCCTTAAGCAATAATCATAAATTAATCAAAAAAACTGACAATTAAAATACATCATTAATTGCTTAAAAAAGCAATAACATAACCTGATTGGATAGCTTTGTTAAGACATGAAGGAGCAATAAAATTCATAAGGAAATCAAATAATTCACACATATTTCAGAGAATATAGCAGCTAAACAAACTCAACATGTTGAAAGATGTCACAGCAGAGCATTTAAAGTGCTCCCCAAGACATGTTCCCAAAGCCTACACTAGTACACATCCATCTGGGGCATTCTGGGGGCAAGGATGAAACATTTCCCCATCTCCCTTTTTGATGAAATAGGAAAGTCTTGAATGTACCCTTTTATTTTTCTTGAATTCAGGTGCCCTGCCATCCTGAAGATGGGCGTGCCCCCCAAACCTGCACCTTTTAAACAGCATGTAAAATTGTAGGAGGTTTCCCATGAGCGTATTGTGACTAAGGTCAAGCCCTCTCAGGCAGACTAGTAAGTAAACTGAGGAATCTATGTAGCCTTCCAGATTTAGCAAAGCCAAACTGGTAACACCAGTCTACCAAAATTTGGCATATGTAGTTCCATTCCATTCACAAGACAACTGAGGAGACTCATTCTCAAAATAAACCCAATTGAACTAAAATGCATTAGCAAACAAATGATAAGAATCAACTATTTTGCATCCATTTTGCTATGCAAAAGCAAGAAAATAAATAAGCAGGCATCATTGTTTAGAAGCAATGAATTAAGAACACAAAAATTAACTTAAGTTGAGGATGACCTATTGAATACAAGGCAATCTTGTGATCTCATCTTATTGGTTTTGGTCAAAGACATATTCAAATGTTAGCTAAGAAACTCGGCCTTGATGGAGTTCTAGTCCACTTTAAACTACTGAAGCATAAGAGGATCAATAAATTTCAGCAAAATTTCATTAAAAAAAAAATACTTTACACATATTTCAGAAGATACAGCAGCCAAACAAACTCCAAACATGAGAAATGTCACAATGTAAAGAAGTTTACAACACTCCCCAAGGGCATGTCCCTGGAGCTTAGGCACCCATCTTGTACGTCAAAAATAAAATAAATTGGCCATGCAGGAACCAAAATGAAATTTCAGAAGATGGAACTAAAAAACAAACTAAATGCTGTAAATATTGTCAGAATAAGTAAACATTTTAATAACCTAACAACTAATTTTAAATAAAAGTCTAATACATCATTAAAAATATATAACCTACCCATGAAAAGATATCTCATTAAAAACCTAATTATGCAAAGAAATTCTAGTTTCAACCCATGGTAATTTAAAGAATTTTGATTCCAGCAGCTTGCCCTTCTAGCAAGTTTCAATCCTGGCCAATGTAAGTTCCCTAGCATTTAGACAGACAAATTGTGCTCCCCATTATAAATGTTCAGATATGAAGAGAATTCCAATAGGGGATCTCACTTGTAAAGATTCAAATAAAATTCAAGTAAAATCCTAACAGTTCATATGAATTAAGAAACTTCACCACAAAACAAACCTGCCAAGGTTAATTTTATCTCAAAAATATAAGATTTAAAAAAAATGAATATAAAAATCTAATAATTGAAATTCACATGATTTTGGAATATTCAACAAAAAACGAACTTAACCTTACAGGCAATGCCACAAACACAAAATTTTAACCAACAATTCACATAGTTTCCAAAAATTGAACACCTAGACAAAGTTAAAGACAAAAATTTAATCTTTAAAGTAATGAAGGTTCACATAAGGTACAAAAAATTGAAAATCAAACAAACTTAATTCTAGAGGACATGTCACAATTATAATCATGAATTTGTTGGTGTAATTATTTAATGTACCTTATCATATTAAGTTTATTTGGGTAATTTATTTTCATTACTTGGGTGGGACAAGATAGTCGATCGTTGAATCTAGCATACAACTTGTTTTTAAGACATTTTCAGACCAGATAGACCCTCCCATTGCATCTAGAAGGCCTGAAAACCCCCATTTTCATATAAAATTTGTCAATATTGGGCTCAAGCAAATTTGGGGCAAAATTTTTGTGGCTTCAAGGTTGTACAACTGTGGGCCATAATATATAGCTCTGTCTAAAAAAATCTCAAAAATAAATTAAAAATTCCCTAACCTAACTCTTATAGCCACTTGTAGCAAGGGCTAAACCACTTGCAGCAAGGGCTAAACCACTTGCAAATCGCTAGTGGTTTGCCTTCCATGCAACCCAAAAATCACCACCAAGACAATGCCCCCTATAATTTGCCCCCATGACCAAACCACCTTTTTATCCCTCCAACAATTTCTTGATGAATTTGACAATTTCCAAAATTTAAATCAACAGCTTTAAATAATAAAGAAGGTAGTTTTATGGCAAACTAAAGGCAATTTTTTGGAGGCATCTTGGAATATTCCTCTACTGATGTTAGCATGACATCATCTTCTTCCCTCCCAACTTGACCCCTCTCCAATGTAGTTTGATTTTTAGTGTTGAACCTCAGAGGCTCGATTCTTGCTCACTTTTACTTCTTTCAAACAATTTTATTTGAAATACAAAAAAAATTCAACAGCTTTATGGTGGGCAGATGATTACTGATTTTGGTGGTCTAGTTTTCCCACAAATTGCAAATTATCTCATCAGGTGATTCTAAGTAATTCTCATTTTGAGGAATTTCAAGATTTCATAGGTATCACTTTTGGGTACAATTTTTTGTGTACTTTTCATTGGTGCACTCTAATTTATCCCATTTTGTATCAAAATTACAGTTCATCTCTATGGCCTATTTTTGGCATTCAAAATAAACTAAGATCAACATCACATTGCTAGTTTGGCAAGTGGCAACCACACTAAATATAAAGTGCCATCATCATAATTTGCTACGAGGTCTCATAATTGTATCAATTTTGAGAGGTAATCTCATGATTTTTCATTTGCTTTTGTTGGTTTCATAGTTGAATAATCTTAAGGGAGATGATTATTTCTCTCACAGTCTCCCATCCATTTGAGTATTCTACATAAACCTTCTAAATCATGTAATATCAAATGCAGTTATTGTGGAAAGAAATTATCATGATAAAAATCAATGTTTTCTGAAACAATTTGATGTACTAAACAACTTCTTCAGCATAATCAAATTAGCTTATCAGATTCTTCTGTTCCAACATAAACAAATATATCAAATGTTCATACTCACACATTTTGGGCAGTCATATCATGTAGGGTTGAGCAGTGTAGTTAGATGGCATGCATTGAGATCTCATTTCCATTGCTTGTTGCTTCTACAAAAATCAATGTTGTTGCATCCATAACTTCCAATGATTCTTAATTTCTTTGTAACAAGATCATATTCATCATCTTCTAGATATAGCTACTTGGGATGACTAGTTGATAGACATTGCAGATTTGTTTTGTGAGTCCTGTCTTGCAAACTTGGAGAACACCATTGAGGACATTCACCTCCTCTTAAATAACAGCTCCTATGGAGTTGCATCGTCATCTTCTTTAGATGTCATGAGGGCATATTCAGCCCCTCTTGTTCTTCCTTTGCCTACATCTACTTTATGTCCACCCCTTGTACAAGAGTACCATATTCCCATCTGTCCAGTTGTCTTACACATGGTGAGCACGAGCACCATATATCCACCGTTACTATATTTGAACCTTGCATGGCACCTAATTCATCTTATCAACATTTGACACAATTTGGTAGTGGCTTGGAGATCCTAGTTATTTGAAGGATTCGTCTTCATCTTTCGATCTTGTTCTACATCTGTTTCTACAAGGTTATCATTTGTCACTTTTTTTAGTTTAGCCTGAACTACTTGAATTGATTGTGGCGTATCTTAGCACCGACGTGACAACACGTATGTAGCTTCTAGAGAAACCACATATTCTGAGTTTCCTTCCCTCCTTCCTTTTAGGATTAGAATGATATCCTACATACCTCTTTGGCATTGTTTCCTCCCAAGGGGAGTAACATTGTTCAACAATCATGGACCATCTTTTGCATCCAATGTAAAGCATCTACCACTAGTGCAACAGGCTACTTGAAATGGAAATGCACGGTCTCTCTTAACTCTCTCTTGGGGGAGTTTTGTCCTATGTGTTTTCTCCTCCTCATCTTTTGAGGGGCATCATCATTGTACATGGGTACCTAATTAAGACTAGGTGTCATGACTTATTTCATATTTCACATTTCCCTAAGTTGCACTAAAGGGGGTGTTGGTACAATTATTACTTAAATAGGATTGGTTAATTGAGTACATGTCATTTCCTTCTTTCATGGGATTATGTTTTTTGCCTTATCCTCTCAGATTTGGAAACTTTGTTAATACAATCCCTTGTTGTTTGGTTTTTTGCCTCTTCCTCATCCTCCTCGGATTTGGAATTTTGGACTCTTGAGGCTATAAATTGTAGCTCTTCTATTCCATAGAATTAGCAATTCTAATATAGGTCTCATATTTTTTGTATTCAAATTCCTATTTTGTGATTACCTATTAGAAATTTGATCTTGGGTAGAATTCTTGTTTATGTGAAATTCTAACAAGATTCTCATCTACTAATACCCATAATTTCAAAAAAATATACAGCAAAACAAACGTGTTCCTAAAAGAAACATCGCAATTAGAAAAACTATTGTAATAATAAGCATATTGTCAAAAAATTGAACAACATAAGAAAACTAGGTCTACAAAAAATGTCATTGTTGCATGAAAACGTCTAAACGTCTAAAGCAAGGCCTTCACCCTTGTTTTGTGACAATCAAGGGATGCTAAAGCTTGCCAAGAATCTTGTCTTCCACACGTGTACCAAACATGTGGAGCTTCATTGTCATTTCATATGGCAACTTGTAGAAGATGGATCGATGGTGTTGCAGTATTGTCCAACTGAAGACCAAACTATAGACATTCTTACCAAGTTCTTGAGTCTTGAAAAATTTGTAAATTTTTAGAGATAAACCTGGTGTAGTTAGTAGATTGACCATTGAGGGAGGATGTTAAAGTAATATTGTAAAATTTCGTTCGTAATGGTCAATTAAGTCTTTAGGATAGACTTCAAGAATATTCTTTTATTTTTTTAGATAAGATCTTATCTCCTACTTTCTTAGTTGTTCATATTATTGTTTATAGATAGATCTTTTGTATCTCATTTAAGGAGACTTTTGCTGCTTGTTAATTAATCGAATATCTTGGTAATCATACTATGTCT
Organism: Cryptomeria japonica; assembly: GCF_030272615.1. NCBI lineage: Eukaryota > Viridiplantae > Streptophyta > Pinopsida > Cupressales > Cupressaceae > Cryptomeria > Cryptomeria japonica. The sequence continues at coordinate 50,082,465 of NC_081410.1, forward strand.
TATATTCATAATAATAATACATATAAATTCAGAAAATTGAACCACAAAACAAACCTAATCCTATGAGAAGCATTACAATTACAAAATCAAATGATAATTATACCTAAACAAAATAACAACCTTACTTGATAGAATGGTGTCACAATTACAAAAACTACACTTATGATACACATGGTTCCAAAAAATTGAACAGCAAAATAACCATGAGTTCTACAAGAAATGACACAACTACAAAATCTCACCTAGTAATACGTGTAATTTCAGAAAAATAAGAAGCAAAACAAACGTGATCTTATGAGAAATATCACAATTATAATATATAACAAGTATGTTGTCACAAAAGTTTGCACCCTTGTTGAGCTATCAACTCAGCAACCTTGTGAAACATGGAAATAACCCCGAAGTGTGGGACTTTGCGCAAGGGAGTTAAATCTCCGAAGAAGGTCAGCTTCCTTCTCAATCCAAGTGCAGGTGTTGAACCAACTCAACACTCCAAATCCTACTTCTAAACCTACCCTAACAGCTTGTAGAGGAAAAAGGGAGAAAGGTATGCTAAAATGAAAGGATGCACCAAGATAAGAGATGTTTCTCTCCCCACCCAAAAATAACACAAAGAAACAATTGAAATACCCAGGAGATGCACAAACTTTAGTTGCATGAATGACCCCAACGCATGTATGGAGGTTAGAATTTGCTGAATGTCAAAGGGAAGAAGATTTCCCACAAGTCACACTCAAAAACAAGTTAACACAACATATATGTGAGAGAGAAGCCACAAAACATACACCTATGATGAAGGTAAGGAACATACACTGGATGCATAAGTTGAAGGAAGGCAAGAATGATAATTTCAATTCATTCTAAGGCCAATGGCCAAACTTACAGTTGCAGAAATGCAAGAAATATACAAGTCTTCAAGAGAAGTGAAAGAGCAAAAATAGCTCAAGACGGCAAGGAGAGAACCCTTTACAATGAGGCTTAACAACCTATATATAGAAAACCAGTCGCAGAGAAGAGGCCAATGGTCAAAGAAGGGAAGCCCTAACCCCAGTGTGCACAGTGAAATGTCAGTCAAGGAGGACAGAGAAGTGCGCAAGCCTAACATGATGTGCGTGCAAGCAACCTGGCCATACCTTGACAAGGCAATCCCAAGAAGAAAAGAACTTTTAGAAGGTGGATTATTTGACATTCCAAAGTCAGAGCATGCAAGCTTGACATGAAGGTCATCAAGTAAGCATAAAGGAGCATGGCCCTAAACTCCACTTGATGGCAATCTTGCAAAACATTAAATGTGCCCCTGTAGTTCCATAAAAGTGTACAAGTCACAAGAGTTGGTGGAGCATTGAGAGCTTTGAGTGTTGATCATGCCATCTGGAAGTGTCGCAAGTCAGAAACTTGGGTTTTCGGAGTTTGGAAGACTTGGGAAACTTGAGTTTCCGGGGTTCAAAGACTTGGGAAACTTGAGTTTCCGGGGTTTGGAAGACTTGGAAGACTTGGTTCCGACAAGACAAACACTTAAAACTTCATGACCATTGGCCTTGTCCTTGATCAACTAGCGCAGCACTGGTCCATGGAGTTTTTCTCTGATCAGTTCTCACTGATGGACCAAGGGTGTCATAAAATGACAACAAAGTACACAAAATTTCTAGAAACCTGATATAATTAAACTTCCAAAAAATTGGCCTAAAGCCACATATGAGAATTAGGAAACTCCTGAAAACTTACTGATTAAACTTTATCAAATACAATATATTCAAATGTTAACTCCCTGCGGCACATATTACATGTGTAATATGTGCAAATAATTTAATGTTGAAATGGAAATTCTCACTTCAAATGTTGGTTATGTGCCCAAATGTACAAATATTGAATGTTTAAACAGAGAAAGTACCACATCCACTTCTGGTTACATTCTTTAATATACAACTGTTGAATGCCTAAACAGAAATACTTAAAAATCCAATTCTGTGAATAGTGTACACCAACAGACAAGGCCAGGTACATATCTTGAGTGAGTTCGATAAAGAAATGCCCCTAGAAACCTAATAATTAAACTTTGTCAAATAAGATGAGCTTGAATGATAAGTCAATGCGGCTCAAATAGTTGAAACTTGTGTTCAAATACCCATGAGACGTGTTGCATACTAAAATTTACAAATGTTAATGTTTAATCAGACAATCTACCACACTCTGAATGGGTAAACTAGGCAAACTACAACAACCTAAACAGGAAAACTACCACATCTCCAATTCTGGGTGTAGCGTATCTCAACAGTCAAGGCGACCTTAAATCAGAAAACTACAGCATCTTACTCTGGATGTGTATACAAGTCTAGAGCGAATTTGACAGAAGAGATATACTCATACACCAACAGGTGAGACCAAATGCATGCATTTCTAGGTGTGGCATATACTCTTACCCCAAAAGGCAAGGCCAGATACAGGTCCTTAATAAAACTTGACAGGAGATTCTATATCCCAATGGACGAGGCAAGATGCGAAGCCTCCTACACCATGAAACCACATACAAGTCTTCAAGAAAATTTATGTGAAGTGATACCCAAACATGAATGGACAAGGACCGGTGAAAATTTATTGAAAAAACCATATAAGGTTCAGTTAGGGCATCTAAACCAAAGAACACCCAAGATAAAGTTGTTAAAATAGTAGAGAAAGTCAAGCTTTAATTTAAAAATTAAAAACCAAAAATTGACCCGAAAGGATATGTAACAAATTCAGAATTTCGCCAAAACCTGATTAACTGTCCTAACCTGAAGAGACAGCTTTGGCAAGACATGCAGCAGCTCTCTGGCAGCATGAGAGCAAAGAAAAGACCAGCAGGCAGCCCTCACAGTCTCCACATGCTTCCCGTAACAATGTCGCTCCGACAACGTCTGGTAAGTCAGAAACGTCTCAACCCTCAAATCACCAACAATAAAATGCACGCTCATATCACAAAGATTGTCCAGGCAGAGAAAACACCCCGCCGCCAACACAGCCACGACATTCTGCTCGTTCAAGACGGGTGTGACGCCATACAGATAAGCGAGCGCAATTTCGAGCCCCTGTGCAGTGACATTGGAATCGTCAATTTGAAGCTGTATCTTGGCCTTGCCGTGCTCTTTCCACGGCCCCGCTAAAAGGGACAAAAAATATGAGCTTTGGGATAAGACGATCTTATGCAAAGGGTAATCTTTGGAGAGGAAGGAAATTGTTATGTCTGAGAATATGTGAGATTGGAAGCCCTTTTTCCGTATGTGGTCGCACAGCGCTGTGGCGGCCGCGTCTTCTGACGATAGTACCGATGCTGCTGCTGCTCCGCCTGTAGTGGCGGCCGCCGTCATTTCTAATCCGGCTTCTTCTGGCATTTGGTGGTGTTCTGATTCAATTCACGCCCATGGCAATTCGATAACGGGAACAATTATTTTGGCCTGTTAAGGGTATTTGGCGGGTTTTTTATTTAATTCTGGTACATGGGCATTCGAAACAAGATCGATTGATTTCGGAGATTCTTGAGTTCGATTGTAGTGTTGAGCAATTCTTTCTCTTTTTGGCATGAAACTCAGAAAATTAAAAGAAGGGGAGGAGGTATTTATAGATGTGAAATTTAGGCAAGTATCTCACTCTCTCAAGGGAAGTAAATAGAAAGAATTCAAAAACGTTTAATCACAAGTAAGTTCAAAATTAAAATTACATTTTTATATGATATCATGTTAAGTGAAGTGGGAGTTGTCTTTATTGAAGCAATTGCTATGGTGTGTCCCATTAGCTATTTAAAAAGAACCAAGCAATTAGGAGGAGATAGATGCCCTGAGGTTGTTGTTAATGATGTATTGTGCAAAAAGAAGAAGTCATGGATGCAGTAAAATATTAAATAGTTGAAAAAATGGAACTTTTATTTGAGTGTGTGTCCCACGAACAACAAGGAGTTGAAGGTATTCGTTATGGATAAGTTCTACAAAAAAATATGGGGTATTGGGTTAGGTAGAAAAAAACAATACTATATCAACGAGTTCAACCCCACTTATGATCATCTCCAAAAAGTCTATATAGGGGCTAATATATCTTGGAGAGCTAAAATTCTCATTGCTCGGCTTAGAACCAACTCTCACCAACTTCGATGTGAGACCGGACGGTGGAAAAGACCAAAAGAAACTTGGGAAGAAAGAGTTTGCTTGTTTTGCAACATTGGGAGGGTGGAAACTGAATAACATTTTATGTTGGAGTGTGAAGCACTTAAAGACAACAAGGATAAGTTTGTCAATATCTTAGCTGATAACACATGGTATAATTTATTTAGCAAGGAAAATATAAAGAAGTTGGGCGCACTCATCATCGACTTGTATAGGCAGAGATCTGCCCTTCAAAAGTTGGTTCAAATTGGAGAGGTTGTCGCATAGGCTATTTTTTGCCTCGTGGACATTAAAATTGATTCTTTCTTTCTTTCTTTCTTTAAGAAAGTTCAGATTTTTGTTGTTTTTTTCAATATATATAGGGAAGAGCACTAGTAGCCGTCATAGCTAACTTTGCACCTGTAGATCTTAAACGGTACATTGGATTTCAAATTATTTTTTTGGTTGTCTTCGTATGCGATTTAACTACTTAAAGCTATTGATCTGGCTTTTGGGTAGTAACGATCCGATCTCTACAAATCGTTATGCGTAGAAAGGTCAAAAAGTGGTCATTTCGAATTGATGACCGATACTTCACCTCTTTTGCGCCAATACTCGCACATGAAAACACCAATACATTTTTATTATATGCTTAATAAATAATATATTTATCATATATTTATAACACAAAAAAAAACTTTTTAAAATACGTAATGAATATTAAAAAAGAATGTTTGAATATAAGAAAGTTTTTAATGGGTGATCGAATATTTCGTTGACCACCCATGACCGCCTTCGCACATACCACTCACAGCCCCATGTGGCACAAATTACTGCTACCTACATTGCCCTAAAAACTTAGGTAAAACAAGTTTTCAAGGCAGATTTTCGTCTGTTTTTTTCCTCCCCATCGTCGACGCTCCATCTCTGCAACGCCTCCCTTCGGCTACAGGTAACGGTCGTCGCTCTTCCTTCATGCATTATCAATGTCCAATGATGGTTTAGCTCCTTCGTAGCCGCATATGCTTTGTCCATTGATGATTTCTTTGTATGTGGGTTAGGGTTTCATTTCAATGGTTTGTTATAGTTTAATACTACCAGAATCCTCAAAGAGAATGGCAAAAAATGGTTGTCTCTTCGTTTTCTTCAGCAGCCCTTCATTATTTTTCATTTCCCTTAATGGGTGAGCTGTTAAATGGTGTCTCTCTGTTTATAACACCAAAATAATTACGGAGAATGTAAAAAAAAATGATTATTGTTTGTATTTATTCGAAACCCTTTCATTATTTATGATTTCATATTGTTTATGATGAAAAGTGGGTAATGGAACAATATTGAAAGACTAAATGAATTCAACCACGAAACCCTAGCCTAACAACAACAAAGATCCACCATAACATATGAAAATTACCTAAGACAGTGAAAATCAACAAAATCACAAAGATTATACCATCACATGTCCAATAGGGTTTGAATCTCCATTTTTCCTATCTCCATTGATCTTGCTTGATATATTTGCTCTTAGATTTAATGTGTGTACAAGAGCTCAACAAAGAATGGAAATGTGGTTGATAGCTTGATCACAAAAGGCTTGATTGCATATAAAAGTTCGAATGCTAGTCGAAGAGGATTGATAATGAAGGAAGTATCTCCTTATATAGAAGACTCTTATAAGAAATGGAGGGATAAGATTAAGAGGTGTAAAAGATAAATGGTCGGCTAGGATTAGAGGGTAGGTAAAAGAAATAAGAAAATAATGAGAAGGTAGGTAGTGTAGGAATTAAGAGGCGGATGACATGTGTTATGGGTAAAAAAAGGCTAATGAATTAATTAAATAAATAAAGATTTATTTAATTAATAGAATAAGTGAAATTAATTAAATAAATAAAAGTATTTATTTAATTTAAGAAAAAGACAATTTAAATAAATAAAAATATTTATTTAAATGAGGAAAGGCTTAGAAGAGCATTAATGAATTAATTAAATAAACAAATATTTGTTTAATTAATAGAAGACTTAGGATTAAATAATTAAATAAATACAAATATTTATTTAATTAGACAAGACAATTTTAGGTGTCTACATTTTGCCCCTCTTTGAAACAATGCAACTTGTCGCATTGTTTCAAAGAAGATAAGATAAACTGATACAAAGTTGCCCCAAGATGAGAATGATATGCCCCCTCGAGAGATTGAATGAAAATGTCTGAAAAGATCGCAAACAATCTCTCGATAAGAAAGAAAGGCTATAAATGACTGACAAGATAGGATAGAGTGACAGAGTCACGGGATAAAGAAGACTGACTCGGGAGACTAGGGCTAGGGTAGTTTATAAGATAGACTACGAGGGAAAACATCCTCATTGTTATCCACACATCTAAGAGATCATATTGCAAAGAGAGCAAAGAGCAGTCAACAGTCAGCAGCGATGGCATTGGTGCACAGATTCGATCGCGTTCGCCGATATCAGAGGCCAGCAGATGTAGGAGAGCCAGTGAGTACCATAAAACCTCCTTCTACCTTGTTGCATTAATTATTGTCATAAATGCATGTTAGGTAGTTCAATAAATGCATATTAGGTAGATTGCAAAAAAATGTCAAGCGGGGGAAAAACGGGAAGGCACGTCTATGTTGATGCCAAGCGCGTCTAGGTAGGCTAGGTACGTCTGCGTAGAATGTAAACGCATCTATGGTTCAAAAAGTGTCTATGTCAAATGCGAGCGTGTTTGTGAAGTCCAAGCGCGTCTATGCAAGGCAGGCACGTCTATGCAGAACAGAGGTACGTCTGTGTGTTTCAAGCACGTTTGTGAAATGCAGAAACATTTGTGAAGTATGTAAGTGTGTATGTATCATGAGGGCGTGTTTATATCTTCAAGGAAAAATCGACAGTTCTATGATAAACATACGTTGTCTATTGGATAAGTTGTTGAGAGGATACACTCAAATAGGTCCTCTAGGAAAGACTAAGATAGCAGATGGGGCTAGGATTGACAATTCTATGATAGAACATACGTTACCAATCAAGAAACTACTCAAGAGGATACACTCAAGAAGAGACCCTAGGATAGGATATAGCGAGGCACTTTGTGATGAACATGGAGTACCAAAGAAATTGACAGTTGTGTGATAGAACATACGTTGGCAATTGGATTAGGCTGAAATTGACAATTATGTGATAGAACATATGTTGTCAATTGGATAAGCTACTCAAGAGGATACACTCAAGTAGGTGCCCCAAAAGATAAAAGTAGCACTTTGTGATGAACAAGGAGTACCACTAGGATAGAGTGCCATATGATAGATATAAGCACTAGGATAAAAAAAGCAACACTTTGTGATGAACAAGGAGTACCACTAGGATATTGTGTCATATGATAGATATAAGCACTAGAATAAAGAGCAACACTTTGTGATGAACAGGGAGTACCACTAGGATTGACACGTTTGATTGGCTTGACTACAAGAAGACCTACCGATGCTGGAGTCACAAGAGAGATTCCCTTCGACTCAGGGGTTATGAGCAGAGCTGACATTCAAGGATAAAGCAACCATTGAGGCCATGGGCTTTTGATACATTATGTATGTGCTTGAGTTTCGGTTGAACATGAGATTGTTGACTGCATTAGCTGAGACATGGCACTTAGAGACATGCGCATTTCATTTGTCGATGAGTGAGATGATAGTCACCTTAGAGGATGTGTACAGGATACTGCAGATACCGATCGATGGGGAGTTGGTTCCTTACAATCGAGAGGGAGACAGGGACGCACTGAGACGAGTATTTTAGGATCCAGGACTAGAGATGAGGGCAGGACATGTGGCTTGGGATACCATGACAACTACAGATTGGTGCTACCGGCGGTGCTAGGAGGAGTTATCAGTGGGTTCCTTTGACCAAATAGGGCAACACGAGGGTTGGTTGTGGGATGGGGGAGGACTCTAGAGACCTTGGTGATTGAGCACACTAGGTTTGCATGGGGGTCGTGTCTGTTGGCACACTTGTATTGTGAGCTGCATCAATTTGTATATCACGGATCAACAAGATTGGGGTGTGGAGTGACATTACTACAGATATGGGCTTATGAGCATCTTTTGATTACACAACTGATACACTTTAGAGGCAGGGGACATGGGCGTAGTTATGTGCATTTGTATGATATGATTACTTCCCAGCCACAGATTGGGAGGCTAGATTATTAGCATCGAGTAATTGATGAGATAGACAATGTAGTATGGAGGCCTTATCGAGACTGTGAGGAGTGGGAGGATGATGCAGTGGAGTTGTCGTATGTATTCAAGAGTACGTATCTGGTTGGGAGGACACCATATGTTATTGAGCGATAGTTGATTGATAGAGTGTGCAGGCAATTTGGCAAGATACAACGGATGCCACATGGCTCAGGGATGTATGCGCAGACAATGAGAGATGAGGCTCATTTAGGTCTGTTATTGTCTTACGATCAGGTAGTGACACAGATGTAGGAGATGGTTCTGATGCCTTGGGATATTTGGGCAGATGTGGAGGATGTAGGGATGAATGCAGAGTACAGTGCATGTTGGGCAAAGCATCTGTTTCCACAGCTGATAGATCCAGGGGACTCGATAGAGGGTGATGGTGGAGATGGTGGAGATGATAGTGGAGATGGTGGAGGTAAAGGTCGACGACGGAGGCGAGGGTAGTGGCAGAGAGGAGGGTGGCTCAAAGGAGATATGGAGGAGAGGAGAGGCAGGTGCATGTAGTGAGGGGTAGAGGTGGATTGCCTTTACAGGTGCCAGCAACACAGGTTCCCAGATAGGTACAAGGACAGGGACAGCCACAGGAGCAGCCACAGGGACAGGGGGAGGAGGGAGGAGAGGAGGAGGATGAGCTACTATCCTTAAGGGAGATCTACCAGGGATAGGAAGATGAGATCCAGGATCTGGAGAGGGATGGGGCTACGCTCAGGATACATTTGAGGGACATTAAGCGGGAGAGGGATCAGGCTATTCAGCGCTACACAGATGTTGAGACAGCATTGAGGGCAGAAAGGCAAGCAGCAGAAAACACAAGGGCTGGATATGCCTATGTTTTGCAAGCAGAGGAGGAGATAACCTACTGGAGAGACCTGTACTATGGAGTGGTGCCACCAGATCAGCGAGCTAGGAGCTTCCGAAGACCATCGCGGATGATGATGACCACTAGAGAGAGAGACAGGAGACATGCATCTAGTGGTGGGGTCATGGGTGCTCCATCACCACCAGATAGAGGGGACATGAGAGATGATCCTGGGGCGGGTTCATCCAGGGCTCAGACTCTGTCGAGGCCAACTGGCTCCAAGGGAGGGAGTTCATCATAGCCTTAGAGGACTCCCTATGTATCAATTTTTATACCATTTTTGTATGATGATGTAAACACCTTCGGGTGATTGTAGCCATATGTATTTTGATATCATTGTATCATGACACTTGTGATTTTGATATATATATATATATATATGAGATGATTTATCCTTGCGGCAACTATATGCACGTGTACTTATGTGATGTGGCTTTAATGTGATGCATGTGTCTATATGATGCAATTTATGATATGGATGCAAATATGTATATGATGAAATGCAATGTTTTTGTTCTTTTATGTTTTAAATATGTCATGCATATGTGAATGTATGAAATACAGATGAATATGATAATGCAAATAACTATTTACATGATGAGAATGTAAAATGTGCTAACATGTGTTGTGTGCAGAATGTGATGTAATTGTGATATCTATACGTATGTATGAAACATGAATATGTGGTAATGCAGGTGCAAACTACATGAAATACAAATATTTTTGGCGTGTCATTATACTCAAGTCATGTGATAGTAGGTTACACGGACTCGGGAAGGACAATGGAGGTCAATCAAGAAAGGGGGATGGAAGATAGAAGATATGGAAGTGAAAGATTTTCGTGTGCTTTATCATCATTGAGATTTATTATGGCAAATAGGTTATGACAATCGAGGTATATGTTCGACCCAGAAAGACATTGTACCCATTTGCATGGAGATCAGACAATTGCAAACAAGGAATGCCCCAGTTGACACTAGACTCACAATGTCCTCATATCCTTGGACAAGTCATAATATTACTAAGAGACAATCCACAGACAACAAAGAAAGATAGGTGACGATATCCCATCCTCACCTTTCTAGTCAAAGACATCCTGGAGATAAAATCTGTAGTCAGAGACATCCTGGAAAAGCTAAAAGACATGTCACCAAAAGATAAAATCAAAATAAAACCAAGACTCAACACCAACATCTATTGTAGTCCTCAAGTTTAGTGTCTCTTGTCACTTGTATAAGTCTATTTGATTGTGGTCACAATGTTTTCATTCACAAAAGGATAGATAGCACTGAACCATAATGTTGTCTGAGTCTGTTGAAAAAGTTGATTTGTTGAAGCCCATTGCTGCTCGTGTCTCATCTAAAACTGACTGAATCCATTAAACTGATACTTTATTGTGGAGAAGATGAAACTTTATTGTTGATTTGTGATGCAAGTGTTGTTTTATTGTGGATTGTGCACAGATAGACTAAATAAAATTGGAAGAAACTGTACTCCTCGGAACATGTGATGCTCTCAGTTCCACACCCATCACTAGACTTAGGATTTGCCTTAGCCACATATAGGAGCTGATTTATTATGGATGGAAAGGGGTGAAAAGGAAGGTTTATTATGAATGGCTAACCAAAATTAGATAGATCAATAACAAGCCATGATAGTGTTGGACAAGTTTATTATGGATGGATAGGCTATGAGTGTGTGAAAAGTGAAAGGATGAGATTGAATCCTGAATGAGGGAGGAGCAATGTCTCTACGCATGGCGTCGGTGACCCTATTTTCACCATGGTACTTGCCCAGGGCGCCACCGAAGTGGTTTTCACCATTGGACGAATTTATTTCTCTTTACTTTTTTTTTTGTGTCACAAGGTGCTTGTTTGCCAGGTTTTCACCAAGTAATGATTTTTTATTTTTTTTTGTATATATATATATATATATATATATATATATATATATATACATATATATATATATATACATATATATACATATATATGTATATATATATACATATATATGTATATATATGTATATATATATATATATATGTATATATATATATATGTATATATATATATATATATATATATATATACATATATATATATTGTATTTTTTTATTTAGATATGCTGAAGAGCTATGTGTAAAACCTGCGAAGGTGCATGTTGTTGATTGGATTTTCTAAAGGTTCGCCATCTGGGGTCAAAAGCTAATATGCACCTGATCCATAGACTACTGTGATGACATAAGGACCCAACCAATTTGGTTCAAACTTGCCCTTCTTCTCTCTGTCTTGCTAATTTTTAGGATTCTCCTTGAGAACTAAGTCACCCACCTCAAATGTGTGAGGATTTATCTTATGATTGTAGTTGCATTGTTCCTTGATTGAATGATGTGTAGCTCGAGTGACTATCTTCCTTGATAAAGGAACTGAGATATAATTACTAATGTGTGGACTATGTTTGCCCATATGCACGTCACCTAAAGAAGTTTGGGCATTCCTGATAACAAGGTCCCTCGAGGAAGCTCCCTTTAAGATCCATGATGTATCGCCATAAGAGAATGGATGTGTGGAACAAGTGGATGAGTTATGAAGGCTTATGATTGCAAAAATAAGTGACAGTATCATGACATGGAGACTTAGGATCAACAAGTATTCTTTTTTACTTAAATTGTCGAACTTTTGCCCCCAGTTATTTTGATATTAGGGGAGATCAACTCTTGTTCTTTTTCTTTTGTAGGATTTTTATCCTTGACCTTGATTTTTGCAGAGTCCAGTAGCTTTTGATTTTGATTTGTACTAAAGGACTTTTTTTTATTTTTTACTTTTAGATTTTTCTTTTCAAAGCTTGATTTTTGATCCCCAATGAGTAAGGGCTTTTGTGATTCTTGTTGATCCAAGTCTAGGAAAGGATTGGAAATGGAAGGAGTAGATGAAATGTTAAGGCTACGTGAGTTCTCAAAAGGGTTGGTGATATATTCAATAGATTCTTTGTTGGAACCACTCTTAGGACTATTGATATCAAGAGTTGCTTGCACCACTAGAGGATATTTGCATTCAGACTTAGTAGCCACAACACTAGGTGTTCACACCCAATTCCTTGCAAATTGTTTATAGATTGTTCTTGTCAACTGAATACCTTCGAAGATAGTGGGAGTTGATCAACATGAAATATATACTCACCACATTCCACGTCTTTAATCTTGAACTTTTCATTGATCTCTACTTGTTTTAATGTAGAAGGTTTCAAGGATTCAGGATCAACATATGTTGATGAAGGAGCAACCTCTCGATTGACTAGGATTGTTATTTATGATTTAGGTCACAGATTGTTGCAATAAATGAATGGGTTTGGATTAGCTTTGATGGTCACTTCAACTCCATTGTGTGGAAACTTGATACATCGATGATATGTTGAGGGAACAACTCTCATTTCATGAATCCATGGGCGTCCCAAGAGTATGTTGTATGTGAGATATAGATCAAGGACTTGACAAACCACATCCTTCGTTATTGGCCCAACTCTAAGAGGTAAAGTGATTGTGCCCTTGGAAGAGCACTCTTCGTCATTGTATGCCTTAATGGTGATTGCATGTGTGGAATTCACAACCTTTTCAGAATATCCCAATTACTTAAGAGTATTCAATGTACATATATTGAGACCGGCTCCTCCATCTATTAGGACTCATTTTATTCGGTGTTTGTGTAGGAAGGCTTCAATGTGTAAAGGTGCATTATGTGGTTGGCTTATGAAGGTGTCGTCAGCTTTGGCGAATGTGGAACGGAAAGGTATCCCACCATGGCTTGAAACTGGTCCATGTTCAGATCAGTGGGTACAAAAGTTTCTCTTAGGACTTTGTCTAGTATGGCTTTATGCGAAGGAGAGATACGCAATAGCTCTAGGATTGAGATAAGCGCGGGTGTCTTCCCTAAAGGTTCTACTAGGTCGTACTCAGGTTTGGTCGATGAGGAAATGGTGGTTTTCGCTGGAGCACCTTTCAAAGTGACCTTACCTCGTCGAGTTATGACATTACATTCAGAGGTAGATTCAGAAGAAGGTCCAATGCCTTTTAGGACAACTTTGGCTCTTTGGGTAGAACTTTCAAGCGTTTTGTCCTTTATGATAATAGTAGAAACATAGTTGTCCATCGAAATGTGATTAACAGTTGAATCATAGTTATAGGATGCTTTGGTATAGTTGGCTTGCTCATCTGTGGCTTTGGCTTTACCCTTGTCATGTTTAGGGAATGGTTCCTTAAACATCTCATGTTCTTGATTGGATGTATGTCCTTCGATCTCAATATCACCTCTATAAATGAGATCGTGTATGATGTTCTTCAAACAATGACAATTTCGTGTTTTGTGTCCCTTGCTCTTGTGATATTCATAGTACTCATCGTCATTCCACCAATTTGGTTTGACCTTTGGCTCATATGGAGGATTGTTTGGAATTGTTATTATCTTGTTTGCCACTAGCTTCTTGAAGGCTAACTCAAGTGGTTCTCCCAATGGGGTGTATTTCCTTCATGGTTTTGAAGTTGCTTGAGTATTTAATTGGATGTTTGTAGAACTTGATCCAAAAAGAATGATTTTGGGTCTCACTGTGTTAGCATCAACAACACCATCATTTATTGTATTCTCGTTCTTGTTCCAAAATCATGACTTGTCTTTTCCTTTAAAGTCCTCTTTGTTTTCTTTGAATATCTTTGTTGGTCCCCACAACTGGAATGGCAACTAGGTAATAAAACACAATTCAGAGATTGGATATCCTTGAATAGCTAGCTTTCATGTAGCAAAGGCTCATTTGCTTATCAACCAGGGACGTAAACTTGAAATAGGCCGGCACTGTATGTGCACCAAGTTCATATTGCAACCATTCTATGCTGTGACTGAAAAGGAGATTCTTTGAAGAAAACATACAAAATCTTAATGAACTAAAAACTAATCCGAATTCACAACTGGAAATTACTTAAACAACTACTGCTAAATGATAATGTTATGGCAAGCGAACATGAACTACTCTGTTGTTGTGGCTGTAGGAACAGACACAGGAACTATTTCCAGTGGTTGCAGGAATAGACAATTGTCGAAACAACTACTACTATAAATGGAACTAACTAGAAAACATGAAGGGTTACTCACCAAGTGGCCCCCCTTGAGTGAGCATACCCGAAACTTTCAAATTACAATTGTTGAGCTTTCAAAATCACATTGATCTCTTTATTCCATTTTGACTATGAAAATACATAAAATATCAAAAGACTGAGTATTACAAATATTATGGTCGTTCTTCTCTATCTCGAGAGGAGAGAGAGAGAGACCTCTTTATTTAAATGGAAACTTATAATAGATTCCTAACTGATCAACCACATTCCTACGGAATAGGCGAACATGATTTATTTAAACAAAAGAATAAGAAGTCAACACAGGAAAACATAACAGCATATGTCCTGCAACTGAGAAAATATAGCATGACTAGCTTCCTAGATCTAAGCTCCACTAAGAAAAATTATCAATGTTTCATAAATCATTCTGCTGAAGAACCGGTCAAGTGGCTTTGATCTCCCTTATTATTGATTTCCTTTAACTGGGTCTGCATTGCGGCTATATGCTCGATACTTCTTTAAACCGCCACTTAGTCTTTTCTTTTCCTTCGCCGACCTTGCATCATGATGTTAACGGGCACAACAAAGATGTGTATATACTAATGCTAACATGATATAATTTAAACCATACTTAAGATTGATTTTATATATTTGCATAGATAGATCATTTAAAAACCATTATATGACAACCTTAAGTGTAAGTCAAATCAGTTTCAGAAACACTTAAAAGGTATCAACTAAGAGGGTATCTTGATCCAAATATCATCTAACCACAAGACCTAGGTAGGAGTATTATACCAAAAATCTATCAAAATAGAGCCATTATTTAGGCTCACCATCTCCCCCCAACCTAACTTCTTGTTGATCCTCCAGCAATAGGAAAATTCTGAATTAGAACATTAATTCTGAAATTGCCAAGAGTAACCTGCCCAGAACCACCTGTAGACAAACTCCAGTAGAATCCTTTCATTTTATCCAATCTCGTCCACCTAGTACATTATGTTGCTTCACTGTATGGTGGATCATTATCCCTGCATCCCATCAGTGGCCATAGGAGGATTGGAGGCTGAAAACTGAGAGGCAACCAATGTTTTCCCTTTGTTCTTCCCAAATGCATATATTTGGGTGCTCTTTGTAGTGCGACATGGTAGTTTTGAACAGAGTGTGGCTCAGGTTGCCTTAAGTCATCTGGCAGGCTATTCCATCGTTGGATCAAATGTCCTGTTGCTACTTGTCTTCCCTTCGAGCCATTTGTTTATATTTTCTGTACACCTCCTCTCTTAAGGGTAGAATATCTTTTGCAAAATCTGGTTCATATACGATCTTTTGCCAGTCAAAATAGAGTCTTATAGGCTCTCTTGATTCAGCCTTTAATGGCAGTGAAAGGTCAACCTCTTCCTTTCTATGAAACTGAAACTGTTCTCCTCTTTCTATTTCATTCTACATCCATGACATGAGAGCTCTCAATTGGATGTCTCTAATGTAGAGGAGATGGTTCCAATCGACATCATCTGGTACAACATAGTTATGTAAATAAAATTCATAGAGTAAGTTCTTAATGGTCGTAGGAGATGTCTGATAAACATTGTAGAATTCCTTAGGTGTATGCAATGAGGGACTTAGATCCCTGACAATTCTCATCATCTGGAAATTGATATGCTGCTCTTTTAAATACAGAGAGTAAACACGAGGAGGTGCTCGACATTGCATTAGTTGTGGTACCGTACTGGCTATCGTTTCCACCCTAGTTTTAAGCTGAGCAATTTCCTCGTCCTTTTGTTCAATAATTTTCTTTTGTCGGTCGATTATCATCTGCATTTTTACCTTTTCCAATTCCCACTCCTAATAAAGGGCAAGGGCCACTGCATCGCTGGTAAGGGAAGTAGGTGGTTTATGAATAGGTACCCTAGGTTTCATATTTTCAACTTTGCTCCCTACTTCAATAACCTGTTCTGCAGCGGATGTTAAGCTATTCAACCTTTCAAAACCTACTTCTACCTGCGGCTGCTCAATGTTTTGTAGTTCTTCCTCTTCATGCAGTTGCGGTTCTTGTTCTTCACATAGCTGCGGTTCTTGTTCCCTTTGGATTTCCCTTGGTGGAGAAGGAGGAGCATCATTGTGAGGTGGACTGTGTGGCTCTTGTTCTAGAGAATCAACCAGAATGGTAACATTTGGCTTTGCTGATTGATATTGATTTTTAAACTTTTTCTGGAGCCTACCATTGCTTCTCTGAGATTTCCCTTTATCGGCTACAGGACTACTTCCTATAGCTAACTCCTCAACCACCTCAGTGGTTATAGGAGAAGCTATTTTTATAACTTTCCCTTTCTTGGCCATAGGAGAGGGTATATTCTCACTTTCATTTTTCCCTTCCTTCTTTCCTATGTCAGCTTGTTTTTCTTTTCCTTTTTCCTTTCGAATAACAGCCCTAGTTTTTATTGGGCTTTGAGAAGGAACCCCTACTGTAGCTTTTTCTTGTAAGGGTTCCTTTGTTGTAGGAACATTTTGTTCTAATGACATTCTGGAGGATGAGGGTTCAATAGGGAAACCAGGTTTTTCAAGATTTTCTAATTTTTCCAGGTCTTGAGATGGAAGTGGTTCCTCTAAACCCGCATTTCCTATCCTAAACATTCTAACTTACACAAATTCATACCAAGACATTGGAGAGACATATCTTAAAGACCTTTCAACCAATAGCTTAATTAGGCAATGATGAGAAATAGAGTGAGGCCTACCTTTCTAGGTTTCAGTTGTGCTTATAGAAAGAAGGTTGTACAATATGTTTGGAACATTCATCCTTCTCCTGTGGCGTAGATGAATTAGAATCTTGAAATGATGGGAATGCAAACATGAGAACCTTCCTTCACAGGTTAAATACTTCAAGAAATATAATGTTGCAGCTCTCCATTCAGGCAAAAGAGATTCTCACCTAGTTCCCTGTCTATCTATTACTAAAGGTGGGTCTCCTTGCCGTGTAAACTCTGCTCTTGCACTTCGTGCGTTCTTAGATTTTGGGTATTTTTCTCCATCTGCTGGCAACCTAGTTACCTCTACAATCCATTCCTCTGTCACCATAACTCTCAAACCTTTTACCTAGGCTTCTCCATCTGAAAGTGTACAGGTAAATTCCCTTGCAATTTCTTCATTAAATTCAGTCAGGTTTAGAAAATAATCCAGGCACCCACTGTTGCAGAATATTGGCTCACAATCTTGGTCCTATAGAAGGACTTCATGAACTGTCGGCTCATGACGAACAGGCGGACCACCCATTGCAGCTATGACACTTTCCAAACTCTAATGGCGTAAATTTGTCTAATTACTGCAACTAAAATATGCTCCTACTTGGCCAGAACCCAGCTGCAATACTAAAACAACTCTAGGTAGACAGAAGGATAGAGTACATAATATCATCTCAAACTAAAACAAATTTGAAAAATTAAAACGCAATCTGGGATGACATACAAATTTCCTACTTAGAGGAATTATTAACGTACTTTCCAATGTACTTTCCCCCCAACCTAAGGTTAAAAAGGTGTCCACACATGCGGAGGAGGAGTGAAAAGGACACTATGCAAAATATCATAATGATAGTTGATATGGTTAAATTATATACATGTAACAAAAATAAATACACATAAGCGTACCTGACATCACGCGATAATATCTGCAACCGAGGACATTGAGCCGCCATGCATGGAAAATGAGGTGGAAATGGGTGAAGAGAGTGGAAAGATACGAGCGAATACAAAATGTATGTTTATCGTGGAGAAATGTATTTCCTTGGGAAATGGAAGTATTTATTATGAGCATGCTACAAAGTTCTGGGATGGAGAGGTAACGACAAAGTCGTCGCCAGTTGCTGCAGGAATCTCGGTATCATCGGACGTGGAAAACTGCTGCAAAAATTCTTCCTTGCTGAGAGGCTTGTGATACAGTCGCAGACGATGACCGTTGACTAATAGTTTAAATTTGACAAGATCAATTGTGGATAATCAGACGACACCATTAGAGAATGTTTCAACTATCTCATAGGGTCCTAACCATTGTGTTTGCAATTTTCCCAAGTTATCTTTTTATCTTGAATCATAGAGAAGGGCCTGATCACCTGACTTGAATGATTTATCTTTGATATAGCGATCATGCCACTTCATGTGCTGATTTTGAATGGATTTGGTGTGTTGCAGGGCTGATTTTCTTATCTCATCAAAGGCATTAAGCTGTAGGAGCCTTTCCTGTTGTGCTACAAAAAGACTCATATCCAAGGCAATGGTCGTTCTCAAGGTCTTATGCTCAAATTACATAGGCATCATTACTTTTTTTCATATACCATCTCAAAAGGTGTAAACCTCGTTGTGGTTTTCCAAGTGGTTCTATAATCTCATACTGCTTCAAATAACTTGCTAGACCAATCTTTGCGGTTAAGAGCTACTATTTTGATCAATATTGATTCAAGGTCCATGTTAGTGATTTATGCTTGTCCATTAGCCTAAGGATGATAGGGAGTGGATTTCCTATGCCTGACGTTGTATTCATTAACCAGGGTGGTGATTAAAGTGGAAGTGAATTGTGCCCCTTGATTTGTTATAATTTCTTTGGGAACCCCATACCTAGTGAAGATATCTTCATACAAAAATTTTGCTACCTTATTATCCCTAGCACGCTTGAATGCTTTGACCTCTAACAATTTTGTGACATGGTTGGTACAAACTAGAATGTATGACCAACCATTTGATGGAGGATCAATTGGCCCAACAAAGTCCAAGCCCTATTTGTCAAATGGTGTAACAACCACCTGTGGGTGTAAAGGCATTTCATCTAACCGAGTTGGTCTTCCCATTCTCTGACATCTGTCACATTTCTTGGTATATTTGACTGCATCTTTGTGCAAGGTTGGCCAATAATACCTTGTAGTCAATATCTTGAGAGCTATTCTTTTGGCAGCAAAGTGACCTCCACAAGGCTCATCATGATTGGTGTGAAGTATACCATATGTCTCATCTTCTCTAACACAACACCTCATAACTTGTTCAGGTCCTGTATAAAATAAGCAATCTGTTATCCATGAGAAGTTGAAACTATTTTCTACTAGCAATCTTTTTTCTTTTGGTGAGAAATGAGGAGGTATCTTGGTAGCTACTAAGTAGTTAGCTATGTCAGCATACCATAGACTGCTCAAAATAATTGAAAACAAATGCTCATCTGGAAAAGAGTCATCAATGGTTTTAGTATTATCTGGTGTTTGAATTCTAGATAGAAAATCTGCCACCACGTTTGCTTTACTTGGTTTATCTATGATAGTAATGTCAAATTCTTGCATTAACAACAACCATCTTGCCAACCTACCCGTAATGTTGCTTTTGTTCGTGAGGTATTGTACGGCTGCATGATCAGTATGTACAAAGATTTGATAACCAATTATATAGTACCTGAACTTATTGAGGGCATAGATGATAGCTAACATTTCATTTTCAGTGACATTATAGTTCAGCTCTGGTCCTTGCAAATTTTTACTAATATAATAAATTGCATTTTCTAAAACTCCTTGCTTCTGCCCCAAAATGGCTCCTATTGCAAAATCGGAGGCATCTGTGTGAATGTGAAAAGGAAGAGACCAATTCGGTCCTTTAAGCACAGGGGCCTGAGTTAAGTCTCTCTTTAGTTTAGAAAATGTCTCCTCACATGTAGTTGTCCATTCAAACTCAACATCTTTTGTTAATAGAGAATACAGAGGTCCTGCTATTTTACTAAAGTCCTTGATAAATCTCCTATAGTACCCTGCATGGCCTAAAAAGTTTCTTACATCCTTTTGTTTTGTAGGGTCAGGAAGAGCAAGTATTACCTCAATTTTGGCTGGATCTACTTGAATGCCTGATTGAGAAATACGATGTCCCAACACTATTCCTTCTTGCATCATCATAAAGCATTTTTCACTGTTCAGGGATAAATTATGATCCTTACACCACACGCAACACTTTGGCCAGATTTTGTAATGCCTCCTTAAAGGTGGCCCCATAAACAGTAAAATCATCCATGTAAATTTCCATACAATCATGGGATATATCTGAGAATATACTGAGGACAACCCTTTGAAAGGTTGCAGGAGCATTACATAAACCAAAAGGAAGAACTGAATAGACATAAGTACCCCAGGGGCATGTAAAGGTAGTCTTCTCCTGATCTTTCGGAGCTATTCTGATCTGATTATAACCACTGAACCCATCAAAAAATGAAAAATATTACTTTCCTGCTAGATAATCTAACACTTGATCTATGAATGGAAGTAGGAAGTGATCCTTTTTGGTAGTAGTGTTGAGCTCCCTATGGTCCACACAAACTCTCCATTTCCCTCCTTTCTTTGGAACTATAACCAGGTGAGACACCCATTGGCTGTCTGAAATTGGGTAAATGAATCCTACATTAAGAAACTTTTGTAGTTCTTCTTTAACTATTTCTCTTAGGGCAAGATTGATCCTTCTCTGAGGTTGGCTTACTGGTTTACAATCTTCTCTGATATAAATCCTATGGGTACATAATGTAGGGTTTAATCCCTTCATGTCATGATAGTCCCATGTGAAAGCTTGTTGTTGGGCTTTGAGTAGTTCTATTAATGCCAATCTCTGATCTACTGCTAATTGACTATTGACATTCAGATTTCTTCCTGAGGCAACCTCTACTTGAGTGACTAACTCAACATTTGATATTTTAGATAGATAAGAGGTTTGAACCTCTTGTGGTAATAATGTATTAAATATGTCTGTGGCTGCAAGATAATCTAAAGAACTTGCAGACAGAAGAAGAAAATGCAAAGGACTTGTTGGCATACCTGATGACTACTGGGCTGCTCCATAATGATTTCTTATGATGTTAAAGAGTACTGTATCATCCTCTTGAAGTGCTATGAATGGTTCCTTGGTTAACATCATTAGTTGTTGAACATAATCAATTTCCTTTGCTTCTCCTATATCTGGCCATATTACTTGCTCTTGATTAAGTTGTGGTTGTGTTGGAGAATAAAGTGCAAGAGTTTTAGTAGTAATACCATCTGAAATGGTCATGTCTCCTTATCTGCAACCTATGTATGCATCAGTTGTAGCAAGCCAAGGTACTCCCAAAATGATTGGATATCCTCCCAATGTTGCCTTAGGAGAGAGTATTATAAAATCAACTAGGTACTCCCAAGAATATAATGTGACAACAATATCTTCAACCATCCCATCAAGTCGGACAGTAGAGCTATCAGCAAGTTGCAGGACCGTTGGAGTTGATCTAAGACTAGTAATGCTGAGCTTCTGCATGACATCCTTAGTCATCACATTTATGATTGCTCCTAAGTCTATCAAGGCATTTTAAATTTGAGTTCCATTAATAACTATCTTCACAATAGGGCTACTTGGGTCAAAATATTCAGGGACAACAATTTTTCCCAACATTATATCAGCCAATTGTCCCACTACATGGACTGCTTTTGGGTCCTTTTTCTTTCTCCCAGGTTTCTTCAAACATGCTTCCTTAATAGCTTTTCCATATATGAGAATATCTTTAATAGCTTGAAATAGTGGAATCTTTACACACATATGTTTTAACTGAACAATAAGATCAAAAGCTATATCATCATGCTGCCTAGACACTTCTAACTACAATCTTTGAGGAAACAGGGGAGTTCTTACAGGTGTGTCCTGAGCAAGCTCCTCAAATGGTAATTTTGTTATGACTGGAGGAGATGGATTAGGTAGAGTTGTTCCTGACTGTAAGTGAATATCACTTATATTGAGAGTGTATGCAAGGTAGTTATTAGGATTAGTTGAAAAAACTTGTTGTTGCTGCTATGGTTTGTTATTTGGATTTGGCACATGATGTGTTGGTAGTTGGGTTGGCTTGGGTGAAGTAACATTAGGAGGTTGTTGGGATTGTTGTTGTGGTTGTAGGAAACCTGATGATTGGTTTGCCCATTGTTGTCCTCCCCTCCATTGTGGTGACTGTTGCTAGTTACCTAAAGGATGTGGCCAATTCCCTTGTGGTTGTTGTCATTGAGAGGAAGAGCTTTGATAATTAGGCCAAGTATTTTGAGGGTTATTCAAAGACTAGGGAGCATAATTTCCAAAATTTTGGGAGTATGGTGGTTGCCATTGATTATTTTGTGCATTGAAATTCATATAAGGATTAGAAAATGACAATGGATCTTGTGGCATACCTTGTCTTGAAGGCCAAGGCCTTCATTGTGCAACATAGAAGAGTTGTTCATCATCTCCATTGATAGGCTTGAATTCTAGGGAAATCTGTTGACTATCAATTTTAGCTAGCAGTTTACATTTACAGTCCTTCTTTTATTGACAGTGAGGACAAAATTTTGCGAGCATAGCTTCCACCTCCTCATGCTCTTTCTTGCTTGGAGTGTATCCAACTGAGTAGCCATATTATTAATAATATCCTCCTTAAAATCCTTTAACAAATGAGTTATTTCTATTCTTGAAACTGTTGAAGATGCTTTCACAATTAAAGAACCAGGCCTATAGTGTCTTCCCCTCTTAGCTGCAGCTCTGGAGTACTTATGACAGATCTGTCTAATTTCATCCCATTGAACTTGAGTAATATCTCCTCCTCCCATGAGGTCTAATGAATCAACACAATCTTCATTGATTCCCTTTAGAAAGATCAACTTCATGGATTCTTCACTCAAAGTTCTATGCTTAGATTTCCTGACACTGAACAAAAACCTCTTCAAATAATCTTCCAAGCTTTCATCTTCTTTTTGTGTCATCCTGAAGATATCATCACCATGTCGGTCCATTCCCCTGCAATAGTCTTTATACTTATCCAAGAAGTTTGTCCTCATCTCCTCCCAAGTAGTGATTACATCTCTTCCTAGACTCATAAACCATCTCAGGGCAACTTCTTTCAGAGTAGCAGGGAATAACTTGAGTTTATGGGCATCAATGGTGTAATCATAACTCCTACAAAGGATGTCAAATTCAAACAAAAAGGTATTTGGATCTTCTGTTACCAAGCCATGATTTTGGAAGAGAAGAAGCTGGTATATTCTTCAAATTTGCATTATCATGCAGGTCAGGAATGAGAAACTCAAAAGTTGGGTTTACAAGCGGAGGTGGAGGATTTGCTGCCATTGGTCCCTGATAAAGGACTAAAGGTAAAACATTTTTCTCAAGGGGTTCATTTACGAAGTCTAGGTATCCTTCTGATAAATTAAAAACACCTCTATTTCACACAAAGGCTTCTGCAAAAGGGTTTACTTCAGGTGCTTGATTTGATCTTATATCTTGAGTGGGATGCGAGGGAAGAAATATTCCTAAAGCATCTCTTCTCCTCATATGCATGCAAATTAATTCAAAGAGCTAACTAAAGACTTAAAACTAATGGTTACAACAGGTTCTCAGTTTGGCACCATCCCCGACAACGACGCCAAAAATGTTGGTCCTCACAACTGGAATAACAACTAGGTAATAAAACATAATTCAGAGATTGGATATCCTTGAATAACTAGCTTTCCTGTAGAAAAAGCTCATTTACTTATCAACCAGAGATGTAAAATTGAAATAGGCCAGCACTGTATGTGCACCAAGTTCATATTGCAACCATTCTATGCTACGACAGAAAAATAAATTCTTTGAAGAAAACATACAAAATCTTAATTAACTAACAACTAATCTGAATTCACAACTGGAAATTACTCAAACAACTACTACTAAATGATAATGTTCTGGCAAGCTAGCGAACAAGAACTACTCTGCCACTATGATTGTAGGAACAGACACAAGAACTGTTTCCAGTGGCTGCAGGAACATACAATTGCCAAAACAACTACTACTGTAAATGGAAACTAAATAGAAAACATGAAGGATTACTCACCAAGTGGGGCCCCTTGAGTGAGAATACTCGAAACTTTCAGATTACAATTGTTGAGCTTTCAAAATCACATTGATCTCTTTATTCTATTTTGACTGTGAAAATACATAAAATATCAAAAGACTAAGTATTACAAATATTATGGTCGTTCTTCTCTATCTCGAGAGGAGAGAGAGAGACCTCTTTATTTAAATGGAAACTTATAACAAATTCCTAACTGATCAACCACATTCCTAAACAAGATTTATTTAAACAGAAGAAGAAGAAGTCAGCACATGAAAACAAAACAACATCTGTCTTGTAGCTAAGAAAATAGCATGACTAGCTTCCTAGATCTAAGCTCCACTAAGAACAGTTATCAATGTTTCATAAATCATTCTGCTGAAGAACCGGTAAAGTGGCTTTGATCTCCCTTATTACTGCTTTCCTTTGATTGGGTTTGCATTGCAGCTATATACTTGGTACTGTAAAGCGGAAAAAATCAAACCCTAGTTGTTCTCCCCTCCCCAACTCCAAGGAGAGAGAAGGGAGGTCACTAGGGTTGATGGTTTTCACTTAGGAGAGACTTTACATTCAAAAGAGGGGTTGAAACCCACAAGATCCAATCCCACACAATGCAAGATTGGATTCTAAATGAGTTTCAAGGGTTAAGACATCAAGGATACCCTCTTTTGTAAAGAATATAGATAGAATGATTGAACTAGGAATGTATGTAGAAGCAAGAAAGATTCACTTGTAAACAGAGATAGGGATATGGGATGAAGCTGCGGACCTGGAATTAGCAGTAAAATGTTGAGACGGTGCTGTTCTGCAAGTTTGAGCGAAAGTTGACGGGACGATGGTGCCCAATGTGCACACGGTCCTCCAAAAAATCTGCGAAACGAAGGGGGACCTCTTCGTCTCTGCACAAGGATTCCAGATCTTCAATTACAGCCGCATACCTGCAACCTACACACAGAAAAGAGAGGACGATTGGGGGGTTAGGGATTAGGGGTTTGCCTTTAGGTCAAACCCCCGTTTTGGAATTAACCAAGAAATGAGAATACTGTAAATGTAAATGTTTGTAATGTAAACAAGTATTGATACCTTGTTGTAAGAATGTTTGTATTCTTACATGCGAAGGTGTAATGTATGTTATGTGTTATGTGTTGTAAGTGATCTCCTCTTCAATGGTTGAATCCTTGTCTTGAATGCAACACCTAGCCTTGAATGGAGACTTAGAATGCTCAATTGCTTGAGGGAATACTTGAAAGCTTGAATGTTTGAATGTTTGAATATCGCTTTCGCCTCTTGCTCTTGCTTATTTTCTTCCTCCCTTTCTAGGAGAGGAAAAGTAGTTTATATACTTGTCAATTAGGGCTGATAGACTGATTTTTCCGACCTTAGGCCGACCTAGAAACAATATTTTCCAATTTGCAAACTTCAAGACCCGATGCCCAAAAGGAGACCGGGCCCAAAATAGGGCCAAGGATCAGGGCGCTGGGCGCCATGGTCCCACCTCCCGGGACAGCAGGGTGCAAGGAGGGATCATGCCAAGGTGCAGAAAAATGCAGTTTTTGATGTCACGAGTAGGTTTCGGGGTCTCCATTCAAGTTCAACATTGCGCCGCCATCGTGAAAACCCAAATGCAGTCAAAATTGTAAGTGTCACAATTTTAGGACGCTACATTTAGCCCCCACTTTAGCGGGAGTATAAGCGTACGCTCATACTTCCGGTAAAGTACAAGGAAACAACATTGAGAGACTTTCACCACGTCAAGGAGGCAAGATACACCAATCTCCTAGTGGACTAAGGATCTTACGACTTCGATTGACAAAGTAAAAGGGAAGATCACGAGGGAGAACCATGACTATCAGTAGTAAGGTTCCCTCACTATGAGTCATGCAAGAAAGATATCAAAAATTTTCAAGGCAAAGCTAAATTTGTCAAGAAATTTTCAAGTATCTTGAAAAGATATGAACGAGATGTATGCCCCCCTACGTTAAAGCGATCACACATGCCTCATCGGGGGTGATTGCTTTAAGGTAGTGATACATATAAGAAATGAGAAAGGAGCACGTTATCACAAGGATTTAGCCCCCAAGTGTGAGATAAGCCCAAGGATAATAGACACAAAACACAAAGCACAAGGTGACTTCGCTTTCCTCGGGGTCAGTATGCTGTATGATAATTCATGTATATCATATGTATGTATGCATAATTGTTCTTCATTCCCCAATCAAGGAAGGTCACCTAGAAGAAGGGAACACATGTGTCTTTTGAGTCAACATGAGAGAGACCAAAAGAGATCTCAATGCTTTGCATCGTCCTCAAGTAGACAAAACTAAGGACAACAAATAGAAGAATGAGAATAACACATAGAAGAAGTAACAAAAGAGATCAAGAGAGGAGGAGAGAGTCTGCTATGCTAATGAAACTAGTCTAGCACGTCATCTACCCCCCGATCTTGCTGATCAATATTTCAGGAAGGTAGGAAACATGCTAGAGGAGGAACATCCAACACAGCAGATGGAGCTATCATAAGATCCAAACAAGGGCTATGTTCATGTTCCGAGCCACGTTGTTCTTGTCTAGGAGCTAGGATAAGTGCTTTAGAAAATTCGTTAGATAAATGGTTATCAACATCAACATATTCATATTCACTATCAGAATGAACAGAAGTAACATTTTCATCATGAATAACATTTTCATCTATATCATCATCAAAATTTATAAAAATAGGATCTTTAACTCGCACAGGATCAAGACCATCATGCATCTTATGTTTAGGAGATTTCGGCTCAATCTTCGGCTGAGGAGAAAATGGAATAATACTGGCTGAAGGTGTTTTTGGGGATTGCAAAGTTTGAGAAGCAGCTGCCTGAGCTCTAAGACGACGCTTTCGTCGGCGTTCACGTGCAGAACGATTTCGTTTAGTCTTAGTAGGAAGTTGAGAAGATTGAGGAGGAGGAATGTTCTCATCCTTTTCACTTGGGTGTTTAGGTTGTGGTCTCTTAGGTTGAATAATAGGAGAAGAGGAAGGTCTCTTCTCTCCATAAGAGGAAGGAGGAGGAATTGCTCCATATAAGGGAGGAATATTTGGTTTAGGAAGGAGACCAAGTCCATCATGACGAGGAGGTATAGGTGTACTTTTAGGAAGTTTATTAGTCATA
Organism: Cryptomeria japonica; assembly: GCF_030272615.1. Lineage (NCBI taxonomy): Eukaryota > Viridiplantae > Streptophyta > Pinopsida > Cupressales > Cupressaceae > Cryptomeria > Cryptomeria japonica. The sequence continues at coordinate 50,109,788 of NC_081410.1, forward strand.
GGCATAGTCACATTCATAGGGATGGGTTGGGAATCTTCTTGAGGAAAGACATTAGTTTTATCTTTCAAAGGAAGAACTTCCTTCTCAAGAATGATAGGAACATCAAATTTGGGTGTTCTAGGTTCACTTAGAGATAGGATCATATCTTTTTTCCACCTTTGATAAGATTTGAAAAGATGATCACTTCACGGAGGAAGAGATTGGAATTGTTCAGGCCAAAAGTAATCAATAGGAAAGCTAGAAGTTCTTTCAGCTGGTTTAAAGAGGCTATGATTGACAGTAACAACTTCACCATTACGGGGAAATTTCAAACACTTGTGAATAGGAGAAGCAATAGCTTTCATGGAAGATAGCCAAGGATAGCCTAGCTTCACACGAAATTGTTCAGATGATGGAATAATAGCAAAGCTCACATCAAGGGATTTGTTATGGACCTCAATAGGTAATGTAATAGAACCAATTGCAGGAGAAGAAAATGCATCAAATAATTTCACAACCACATTTGTTTCGTCATAGATCACTTGATTCAATTGCAAAGTAAAAAGAAGTTCTTCAGTAATGATATTAACCATACAAGAAGGATCAATAAGCACTCCACGGCAAGGTGTATTCTTGACTTTTGCAACTATATATAAAGGACCATCAGGTGCCCTGATAGTTTCACTGGAATCAAAGGTGATGGAAGGTTCTTTAGGGATTTTCTGCTGCTCTACAAAGTTAATCACATTCGGAGTCATAGACACAAGATCATCAGGTGAGACAGAGGAATCATTAGTATCAATCGCATTAGAGGTATGAGAAGGCAATGGATCAGTAAAAATATTAAGATTTTGGTTAGGAGGAGCTACAGATGTGTTGCCTTTATCATTCACACCAGAAACAGAGATAGTATTATTATCAATCAGATCTTGAATTTTAGCCTTTAAAGCAAAACATCTTTCAGTATCATGCCCAGGATGACGATGAAATTGACAAAAAGATTTGTTATCAAAATAGGGTGAATTAATATTTGCAGGATCTATTTGCCTTATAGGAGGAAGAGTAAGCACATTTTGTTCCAATAACTTATTCATAATACTATGCAATGATTCATTCAAAGGAGTAAACTTTCTTTCTTTCTTGAAAAACTTAGAAATAGGAGGCACACCTGATGCTGCATTCACATTGTTGTTGATGATGTTTTCATTGAATTTAATTGACTCTCTGTTCGGTTTAAACTTCCCAAATGGTTGTTGACTACTATCACCCTTATCACTCGGAGCCATAGGATTTGCTTGTTCCATTTGACTCACAGTCAGTTGATAATTGTGAAGAGTTGCGCACAACTGTTGGAAAGAAGTAAACTCAGAAAACAGAAGTTTTTCTCTAATATCTTTTTGTAAGTTAGAAATAAAGATTCTTTGAATATCATTGTTAGGTACTGGAAAAGAAATCTGAGCATACAAATGCTTATATCTACCAATGAAATCAGTCACTTTTTCTTTAACACCTTGTTTACAATGCATTAAATCAATCAAAGTAACTTTAGGACTTATATTGTTTTGAAATTGTTGAATAAAAGCATTTGCAGGTTGTTCGAAAGAAGTAATAGAATAGGAAGGCAACGAGCAATACCATTGTAGGGCTTTATCTCTTAATGTTCTAGTAAACAGTTTTGCAAGCAACCTTTGGTCATAAGCAAAATCAGTACATATTGTTTGAAAGGTCTTAACATGTGTTAGAGGGTCACCCTTACCATTATAAAGCTCCAAATGCGGAATTTCAACATGTTTAGGGGGAATAGCTTGAACAATGTCAAGAGAAAGTGGGCTCGCGACATCAAATGTGGGCACACTAAACTTAGATTGATTCATAGAGGCAATTTGTTGCTGTAAAGAAGAGACAGTTTGTGCAAGATTGTTAATGGTCGCTTCAGTTGAAGAGTTCATATTAGACGTGTTAGATTGTGATGGAGGTATTATGTTATTGAAAGAAGGTATTGATTGAGAGTAAGGTGGTGGGACACTATGATAGTTAGTCATAGGAGATGATTGGAAAGGAGGAACACTACAAGGAGGAATGGAATGGTTAAATGAATTGCCCCCTTGCGTCATGTTTATTTGTGAAATAGGGACACTCATTGAAGGATTGAATGAAGAAGTTGGATTGAATGAAGGAAGAGGGTTGATTGAAGAAGAAGGATTGCCCCCATGACTAGTGATCATAGGCGGAATGTCTTGTATTGAAGTAGTCATTATGTTTGATGTAAAAGTAGGTATACTAGCAATAGGAGTTATCAAAGGAATAGAATGATTAACTTGAGTAGGAGGTTGTGTATAACCTAAAGTTTCGGCACAACTCTTCATAGGCATCACATTCGAATCCACAATGTGTGCAATACCATGCAAAATATCAATTCCATTCTTATCACTTTGAACCATACGTTTTAGACCCTCAATTAATGAAAGAGCTTCACTATCGGGGTATTCTTGAGACATACATTGTCGAAAATCATCAAATTGGTTATCCAATTTTGAAAGTTGTTCTACAGAAACCTCATGGAGAGCTTCTTCATCATTAAGAGGATTAGAGGAATTACCCATGTCCTCATTAAATAGGCCATTCAAATTAGGTTCCATCTCCTCAGTAATTAAACCTTGGAAGGACTTAATTCTAAGGCTTCGTCTAATGGGAATAGTGTAAGTAGGGCTTATTATTGTAAAACTCATGCACTAAAGAGAGAGAGAAGATTTTTAATTTTAGAGGTAGCAAATTTCAATAAAATCAGCCAATCTCCTAGATTTAAGCTGTTAAATGCAATCAAGACAATCTCCCGAAATTTTGGAAAAAAATGTCCAGGACCGTGGCGAACGGAGTGCACACGGTCCTCGCAACTTTTTTCAAAATTTTTAGGGATGAAAGTTATGATGATTTTAAAGCTAATCTGAAAAAATTGAGTGATTTTACGATCTGTAGATAGGCCAAATTAAAGTTGCAATCTCAAAATTGAACCCTACCAAGATTGTTGAAAAATGTAAAATTTGAATTTTGAAAAAGACGGGGAAACTGAAATTTTGAATTTTATGATTTTAGAGGGAATACTAAAAGCAATGCAAGTTTTGAAATTTTTAAAAATTGACTCAATTTCATGCAAAATTCAATTTTGAAAGTGGAAATCAAGGTTGTTGCAATTAAACACTTAATTTCAAAAGTCACAAACTGCAAAAAATTTGAATAAAGCACTGAAATTTTGAATGAACACCAACACACTTTTCAGATTTAGGACTGTAAGAAACACAATTTTAACACAAATTTCAATTTCAACAATTTTTGAATGATTATAAGCCTTTATCCGAGCAATCACTAGACCAACTTTGACTTTAATTTTGAAAGTGTTAGAATTGATAAAATCAGCCAAAATTCTGGATTTTAGCAGAAAAATACAGTAAGATCTAGCTCCCGAAATTTTGGAAAAAATGTCGGGGACGATGGCGCTCGGGGTGCACACGGTCCTCACAACTTTTTTCCAAATTTTCAGGGATTAGAGATATTGTGATTTTATTGCGGAATCCAAAGTTACAGCCGATTTGGAGGTGTTTTGATCAGTGAAATTATTAGTCAAAGGTTGAATCAAGAAGGTTTTAAAAATTAGGGTTTTGACACTTAACCACTTAATTTTCAGAATTAGAGCACAAATATGAATTGACAATTTGCAATAGAAGGGTAGATCTGAAACAAGCATTAACAATTAAACGTTCCACAAGTTTAATTACTGAAAATAAAATTTTAGGGTTTTTATGCAATTAATCTCTAAAATTTGCAGAAGATCAAACATGGAAATGTAATTAAGGAAGCAAATTTTTCAGATCTAACCATGAATAATCAGAATTAGGATGTTCACGTCGGGTTCACCAAAATGTAAAGCGGAAAAAATCGAACCCTAGTTGTTCTCCCCTCCCCAACTCCAAGGAGAGAGAAGGGAGGTCACTAGGGTTGATGGTTTTCACTTAGGAGAGACTTTACATTCAAAAGAGGGGTTGAAACCCACAAGATCCAATCCCACACAATGCAGGATTGGATTCTAAATGAGTTTCAAGGGTTAAGACATCAAGGATACCCTCTTTTGTAAAGAATATAGATAGAATGATTGAACTAGGAATGTATGTAGAAGCAAGAAAGATTCGCTTGTAAACAGAGATAGGGATATGGGATGAAGCTGCGAACCTGGAATTAGCAGTAAAATGTCGAGACGGTGCTGTTCTGCAAGTTTGAGCGAAATTTGACAGGATGATGGCGCCCGGCGTGCACACGGTCCTCCGAAAAATCCGCGAAACGAAGGGGGACCTGTTCGTCTCTGCACAAGGATTCCAGATCTTCAATTACAGCCACGTACCTGCAACCTACACACAGAAAAGAGAGGACGATTGGGGGGTTAGGGATTAGGGGTTTGCCTTTAGGTCAAACCCCGGTTTTGGAATTAACCAAGAAATGAGAATGCTGTAAATGTAAATGTTTGTAATGTAAACAAGTACTGATACCTTGTTGTAAGAATGTTTGTATTCTTACATGCGAAGGTGTAATGTATGTTATGTGTTATGTGTTGTAAGTGATCTCCTCTTCAATGGTTGAATCCTTGTCTTGAATGCAACACCTAGCCTTGAATGGAGACTTAGAATGCTCAATTGCTTGAAGGAATACTTGAAAGCTTGAATGTTTGAATGTTTGAATATCGCTTTCGCCTCTTGCTCTTGCTTATTTTCTTCCTCCCTTTCTAGGAGAGGAAAAGTAGTTTATATACTTGTCAATTAGGGCTGATAGACTAATTTTTCCGACCTTAGGCCGACCTAGAAACAATATTTTCCAATTTGCAAACTTCAAGACCCGATGCCCAAAAGGAGACCGGGCCCAAAATAGGGCCAGGGACCAGGGCGCTGGGCGCCATGGTCTTGGGGGACCAAGGCACTGGGCGCCCTAGTCCTGAAGGACCAGGGCGCTGGGCGCCATGATCCCACCTCCCGGGACAACAGGGTGCAAGGAGGGATCATGCCAAGGTGCAGAAAAATGTAGTTTTTGATGTCACAAGCAGGTTTCGGGGTCTCCATTCAAGTTCAACATTGCGCCGCCATCGTGAAGACCCAAATGCAGTCGAAATTGCAAGTGTCACAATTTAAGGATGCTACAGGTACTTCTTTAAACCGCCACTTAGTCTTTCCTTTTCCTTCGCCGAACCTGCATCATGATGTTAACGGGCACAACAAACATGTATATATACTAATGCTAACATGATATAATTAAACCATACTTAAGATTGATTTTAGATATTTGCATAGATAGATCATTTAAAAACCATTATATGACAACCTTAAGTATAAGTCAAATTAGTTTCAGAAACACTTTAAAGGTATCAACTAAGAGGGTATCCTGATCCAAATATCATCTAACCACAAGACCTGGGCAAGAGTATTATACCAAAAATATATCAAAATAGAGCCATTATTTAGGCTCATCAATCTTAATGACTCCTTCCTCAATTAAGACCTTCTTGTTTGCTAAGCCTTTCTCGATGACATCCTTGAAGGTAGACAAACAAGCTTTCCTTAAGTCATAACCAATTTCTTTGTTGACATTCTGTGTAAACATCTCTACCATTTGTTTTTGTGGAATTTCACAAGAGCATCTGTTAGCTAAATTCCCCCATCTTTGTAGGAATGATGAAAATGACTCCCCATCTTTTTGTTTGGTGTTGCACAAAGTGGTAACTGATATGTCTATCTCTATGTTATATGAGAAATGTAGTATGAAAGCCTTTGCTAGATCACCCCATGACTTAATTCCAGGTGAAAGTTGGGAGAACCATTCCATAGCTTGTTCACCTAAGCTTTATGGGAACAATCTCATCAAGTACATTTCTTCTTCTGCTACCTCAATGGAAGTTGTGAAAAACTATCTTATATATACCTTAGGGTTCCCTTTTCCTTTGTATTTATCAAACTTTGGTGTTACGAAGTGTGTGGGAAATGGAGGCATTGGAACGCTTTTATCAAATGGATAGGGACATATATCTCTCATTGTGTAAGCTGGTTTTGGTGTATTGATGTCCTCCATCTTCTTTTGTAAGTCCTTTATCTGTTTTTCCAAAAAACAATTGGGTGGAGACTGACTTCTTGGACCATATCCCATGCCTGAGCCATCGTGTGGAGGAGGAGGATACTGCATATATGGATGGTATTGATCATAAACATGTTCATATGGAGGAGGTCTACAATGATACTGTGTATAGGGACCACCTGGTATAGAGTCATAATGAGGATGGAATATATGCTTTGTCCATGCATATCATATTCTACAGGCATGTCATGAGTTTTTTCTTATGTATTGCCCCCAAATTTGACACATAATTTTCTTGTGACCAAATTTTAAGCATGCCTTTGGATGTCCAATTGCTTTTGAGGTTGGTCCTTAGCATTGGTATGTGATTGAGTGTATTTATCTGCATAAGATTTTCCTAAAGGTCTGCGTAGATGGAGTTGTTCATGAGATGCTCTTTCATGGGTATCATAAGCTTGACCATGTAGTAGGTCTCCTTTGATCCATGTTGGGTTGACTTTCTTGCATAGGTCAATTTTCCATTATTTGAGACATGTCAAAATCATGAGGTATCTTAGCTCCACTTTGTGCCATCACTTGTAAGAAATATTGTCTATCTCTTCTCATGATTTCCTCAACCAATCTATTAAAATGGGGATCCATAATAGAGTCTTCCACATCTGCCGACTCTACTAAAATGTTGTCCACATTGTCATTGTGTGCATCATTATTGTTTGTATTATCCATGTTCTCAACATTGTGAATGTTCCTATAGATGTCCATGTCAGGTAATGTGGTTTGATCAGAATTGAAAAAAATATCGTTGTCATACTCATAGCCACTCATGTTTGCAGACTCTTGATCCTCTTTAGCTTCTCTCCTATATTTTTGGGAATGGGTTTCAACCATGAACTAGGGTTTGACCAAGATGTGTGAGACTAGATGAAGATGGAAAGAGTATGGAAGATCAAGAGTTGGATGGAATGTAAATGAATCTGAGGTGTAATTGCAATTTCCAAAGTGTAAGACCAAGTATGTATGTAGTAGAGTAGGTGTGACTTCCAAAGAGATGATAGATCTCTTGATGAGGTAAGTTGACCTTGACTCCAAGTAAGACCAAATGAGACCCAAAGGTGATAGACCTTGATGAGGGACCACCTAGAAAAATGTTTTAGTATGTAGTGTGTTGACAAAGCAAGATGAGGACAAGCAAGTGACCTTTTGACTCAAGTTTAGACAAATGTGAATGTAATGCAAGGTGTAAAGCAATGATGAACTTTATGAGACCCAAAAATAGGTTGAATGTTAGATGAAAACCTGGAGAAATAACCTAGGAAGCTCAAGAATGCTGAAATTGATTACTCTTGTTTGCTGGACTATAGATTTTTTCTAATACTAAACATAGACGTGCCTGTATAGTTCACAAACAAAATTACCCAACACATATGTGATTAAACACTGCAAAGATGCATTTCTGAGAATTTATGAATGTAGTTTTGCTTATGATTACACAAACGCGTTTCTATCCTACACAAACGTGGTTATAGGACACAAATGTGTTTCTATCAGACACAGATGCGTTTCTAAAACCTGAGTGCAATTTTGCCAATTTGTGAAGTTGTTTGTTGTGACCAGATCTAAATTTTTGACTGTTTTTCATGACAAAAGGACACAATGTTGATGAGGAATCAATGTTTGCAAGTGTCTGGACTCAAAAATGACTAAAAAAAAGTGTGTTGTTTGATGTAAAAATGTTTTGCATACACTTGAAAACACAAAAGACATAATGTTTTGACGTTTGATCTTGAATGTTTGAATGTTTAAAAGAAGACAAGCACAATTCCTATGGTTGGCCAGGACAATAGTTGTTGATCCCACATGGGGTTTCCCCTGAGGCTATGCTATTCAAAGCGGATACTTAGATGCTTGACCCCACTGGCTCCACCCTCGACATTCACTTCTTTGGGGCAGCCAAGCACCAGCCCCCATGAAAACTCCCTGTGGAGAACTTTGTACCTCTATTAAGAACCGTATGTGTGTGGGCCGCTCCAGAGGTCCGACCTCCTGCCCCAACAACTAGACGGATTTTGTCTTTCTAAAAAAAAGGTGCTAGTAAGGGCGTCCGCTCGTGTGGCTATACATGCAACACTTTAAGCTCTATAAATACAGAAGGCTCTCAGCCGGTAGAGGTTATGCCCTACTATTGATCAAATAAATTTGATCAAACGAGTTTATGGGGAGACATAGTGTCAGTATGAACTAATCAACACACGTTACCCATGGTTTTCACCATGGATACAATTATTTATAGTGGTTTGGAAGAGGTGGGTTTTCCTCGTCACCACTTGGGTCATTCCCTCCTTACTAGTAGTCCTAATGACCACACGGGGAGGCAGATCCTCTAAAGATAAACACAAAAAAGCCCATTGCCCAAGACACAAAAGACACTGGTTCATTTTACTGCACCAATTGAAGTGTTTGCTAATCTATGAAAACAAGGCACACAATGAAGATCAAAGGAAAACCCTTGTCAAAGTTCCACAACAAAGATTTTGTTAGTAGTTTTGCAATAATATATGTCTTTCAAGCACACAAGTTAGGTAAATTTTAGATCCAAAAGGCTGTGAAAAAGGGGTCTTCGACAATGTGATTTGCTTCAAGGACAAATTGCACCAACTTGTTAGCTATATCACAAGATATTAGCTTGAATAAACAAGATCTGAAATCAAAATGACAAAACGAAGCCCTAAAAACTGAAACAAAAACCAAAATTGCAAAAACCAAACACAGACACGACTTTGAACCTCACAGACGCGGTTCCAAAACATAGACGCGAATTTGCAACACAAACATGGCTAAAAGGTTCATAAATGCGATTCGGGAACATAGACGTGGCTCTACAATTTGAAAAAAAATGTTAAATACTGTCGGGGACGCATATGCGATTCCAGAGGTCACAGATGCAGCAGAAAAATAAAAACGCGGTTCCAGAAGATGCAAACGCGAAAATGTCGAAATGTTGTCAGAAATGTCAGATCTGCAACTTCAAAAACATAAAATCCGCAACTAAGATGTTAAATGCAAAAGGGACAAGAGTCCCACCGGACATGCCAAAATATTTATGGTGAAAAGTGGGTAATGGAACAATATTGAAAGACTAAATGAATTCAATCACGAAACCCTAGCCTAACAACAACAAAGATCCACATAGCATATGAAGATTACCTAAGAGAATGCAAATCAACAAAATCACAAAGATTATACCATCACATGTCCAATAGGGTTTGAATCTCCATTGTTCCTATCTCCATTGATCTTGCTTGATATATTTGCTCTCAGATTTTATGTGTGCACAAAAGCTCAACAAAGAACGGAAATGTGGTTGATAGCTTGATCGCAAAAGGCTTGATTGCATATGAAAGTTCGAATGCTAGTCGAGGAGGATTGGTAATGAAGGAAGTATCTCCTTATATAGAAGACACTTATAAGAAATGGAGGGATAAGATTAAGAGGTGTAACAGATAAATGGTCGACTAGGATTAGAGGTAGGTAAAAGAAAAAAGAAAATAATGAGAGGGTAGGTAGTGTAGGAATTAAGAGATGAATGACATGTGTCATGGGTAAAAAAAGGCTAATGAATTAATTAAATAAATAAAAATTTATTTAATTAATAGAAGAAGTGGGATTAAGGGATTAATTAAATAAATCTTTATTTATTTAATTTAAGAAAAAGACAATTTAAATAAATAAAAGTATTTATTTAAAGGAGAAAAGGCTTAGAAGATGATTAATGAATTAATTAATTAAATAAAGATTTATTTAATTAATAGAAGACTTGAGATTAAATAATTAAATAAATACAAATATTTATTTAATTAGATAGGACAAATTTACGTGTTTACACATATTATGGGTGCATTGTTAAATTGTGTCTCTCTGTTTATAATGTCAATATAATTACAGAGAGTGCAAAAAAAATTGATTATTGTTTATAATTATTTGAAACCCCTTCATTATTTATCATTTTTTTTTATGGGTGGGTTGTTTTTTATATTCACTATCGTGGAATCTGGTGGTGTCCCCGTCGAAGCGAGACTAATCCCCCAGTGTGTACGACCCGCTCACAAGGTAGCAACACATACAGAGTTAACACAGTCGGGGACTCGAACTCAAGACCATGGGGAGCATACCCATGCCTTAAGTTGCGATCCACGACCGGGCGAGCTAAGGCCGAAGCCCCTGGGTGGGTTGTTAAATGGCATATCTCTGTTTATAATGCCAAAATAATTATAGAGAATGCAAAAAAAATTGATTATTGTTCATAATTATTCGAAAGCCCTTCTTTATTTATCATTTTATTTTATAGGTGGGTTGTTAAATGGTTCTCTATTTATAATGCCAAAATAATTATAGAGAATGCAAAAAAAATGATTATTGTTCATATTTATTCGAAACCCCTTCATTATTTATCATTTTATTTTATGGGTGTGTTGTTCAATGGTGTCTCTTTATTTATAATGCCAAAATAATTACAGAGAGTGCAGAAAAATTGATTATTGTTGATAATTATTTGAAACCCCTTCATTATTTATCATTTTTTTTATGGGTGGGTTGTTAAATGGTGTCTCTCTGTTTATAATGCCAAAATAATTACAAAGAATGCCAAAAAAATTGATTATTGTTCATAATTATTCTCTGTTTCATTTCAATGCTCTGTTACAATTTAATAATTTTGAAATCCTTACAGTATAATAATGCCGAAATCCTCACAGAGAATGGTAAAAAAAAATGATTATCTATTTATTTTATTCAAAACCCCTTCATTATTTATCATTTCATTTTATGGGTGCGTTGTTAAATGGTGTCTCTCTATTTATAATGCCACAATAATTACAAAGAATGCAAAAAAAAATTATTATTGTTCATAATTATTCGAAACCCCTTCATTATTTATTATTTTATTTTATGGGTGTGTTGTTCAATAGCAATTCTTTGTTTATAATGCCAAAATAATTACAGAGAGTGCAAAAAAATTGATTATTGTTGATAATTATTCGAAACCCTTTCATTATTTATCATTTTTTTATGGGTGGGTTGTTAAATGGTGTCTCTATTTATAATGTCAAAATAATTATAGAGAATGCAAAAAAAAATGATTATTGTTCATAATTATTTGAACCCCTTCATTATTTATCATTACAATAATGTGTATGCTTGATACTGGCTATAAGGTTGTTGTCCTCATATATATATATATATATATATATATATATATATATATATATATATATATATATATATATATATATATATATATATATATATATATTTGTGTGTGTGCGTGTGCGTGTGTTATTGTCAACATATAACAACCTTCTCACATATACTTTATGGGCCACTTGGCACAAATTACCGCCAACTACATTGCCCTAAAAACTTTGGGAAATGAAGATTTTTTGAGGCATTTTCATTATTTGCTCTACCTTCAATTTGTTAATATATTCACTGTAAATAATATTATCAGACATACACTATATTACTTCCAATAAATTTCATATGAGAAATACAAAAACATCATTCAATTATTAGTCATTTGAGAAATGAATCTGCATCTTAATACAATATCAACAATATCTAGTTTTTAATCACATAATAGTTACATCTTTCACTCCTGCATCTTGTGCTTTTAGTTTCTCTCCTTGATATATAATGTCTCAAGTTTTGTACCTATATGGTTATTGTCCCCCCCCCCCCACACACACATATCCATTTTATTTTGTTCAAAGATGTTCAATGATGGATTTGTACTCATTGGTACCTGCAGAAATTGATTTGTTTTTTCATCATTTATCTCAATGGCATTGAGGGTTTCATTTCAATGATCTGTCTCCCTCTATATATATTTATACAGGCACACATAGTAGCATTTTTATTTTGTTGAAAGATGTTCAATGATGGAATTGTTCAGTATCTAATAGAATATCAGCAATATCTAGTTTTCAATCACATCACTATTACATATTTACTCTTGCATCTCATGCTTTTAGTTTGTCTCCTTGTTATATATAGTTTCAAGTTTTGTTCCTATATGGTTATTGCCCATATCTATGTATACACATACATATATATATACACACACATATACATATGTATGTGTATATATATATATACATGTATATGTATGTGTATATATATATACATGTATATATATGTGTGTGTATATATATATATATATATATATATATATATATATATATATATATATAGAAACACACACAATAACATAATATGCTCTATAATGATGGTTGTTTCGAGTTCTGTGGCTATATGGTTATTGTATATATAAATGTGTATATGTATATGGACAATAACCATATAGCCACATAACTTGCTCTAATCAACAACATAATCACTAAATTCCTTATTTAAAGGCACTCATTCAGATTGGTACACACTGAATAACTAAATTCCTTCTGTAGTCAATGTTAAATGTTATAAATCTTTCAATTTAAATTATACTATTTTCAATAAACCAACATTTCTTTCAATATAGTCACTGTAAATAATATTAACAGCCATATTGGATCTCCCATGATGGTTTATGCTCATTCGTAGCTGCATTATGCTTTGTATATTGATGATTTCTTTGTATGTGGTTTACAATGTCATTTCAATGCTTTCTTATAGTTTAATGTGCATATATGGTTATTGTCCACACACACACACACACACACACATATGATTATTGTCCACACACACACAATAGCTTTTTTTTTTTGTTCAAAGGTTTTCAATGATGGATTTGTACTCATTGGTACATGCAGAAATGAATTTGCTTTTTAATCATTATAGTGTGAACTTGACTCCACTTTATTTGCTTCATTATAGTGTGAACTTGAGGGTTTATAGTGTGAACTTGACTCCACTTTATTTGCTTCATTATAGTGTGAACTTGAGGGTTTATAGTGTGAACTTGACTCCACTTTATTTGCTTCATTATAGTGTGAACTTGAGGGTTTATAGTGTGAACTTGACTCCAAATTATTTGCTTTATTATAGTGTGAACTTGACTCCAAATTATTTGCTTCATTATAATGTGAACTTGAAGGTTTATAGTGTCGACTTTACTCTAAATTATTTGCTTCATTATTGTGTGAACTTGACTCATTATAGTGTTAACTTGATTCAAGTTTCTTTGCTTCATTATAGTGTGAACTTGAGGGCTTATAGTGTCAACTTGACTCCACATTATTTGTTTCATTATAGTGTGAATTTGACTCATTATATTGTGAACTTGACTCCACTTAATTTTGATCTTTATAGTGTGAACTTGACTCATATATATTTACATACATATTTATATATATGCATATGTACATATATATATACAACACCATTTTATTTTGTTCAAAGATGTGCAATGATGGATTTGTCCTCATTGGTACTTGCAGATATTGATTTGTTTTTTTCATCATTTATCTCAATGGCATTGAGGGTTTCATTTCGATGATCCTTCTTTGTATATATTTTAATATAGGCGCACACACACATATACATACATATATATAGTATGAACTTGACTCATTATAGTGTGAACAATTCAAAGCATAGAAGAAAACTGAACAATTCAAAGCAATGGAGGACTACATATTTAATATGACATGACCGACTGTTTTCCACAAAAATTCAAATTTGAAAATAGCTAGCTACCACAATCGAATGCATTGCACATTTGAATTATATTATAAAACATAATTTTCCATGTCACTTTCATTATAATCCAATTCATTGCATATTTATGGGTTATGCAAATTCCCTTTGCACATTCTTTATGCAACTATTTGTTTGCAATATGTATGTATGTTATACATATGCATGTATATGTGCAATTCTATGTACATGTGCATATGTATGTAGGTGGATATGTATATGTATGTACTTATGCATTTGAATATGTATGTATGAATGTGTAAGGATTGTATGCATGTTGTCAAATGTTAAAGAGGATCAAAAAGTTGTTCTACATTCAATAATGATGGATGATTTGTTGTGACAACGTTACGCTACCCCAGATTATTACTATTTTTTGTAGGCGTGCTAGAGCATCGAGGGAAGGACCATACTTGTGGAAGATCATCATATCAATGTAAATGTGTTTATTAACACACTTCAATTCTTTGGAGATTATTCCTTTAATGCTTACATTTTATATTAATTTGTGTAGATATCTTAGGTAGTTATGCATTTCTTATTAAATATGTTTCTTAACACACTTTAGTTTGTTTTGCATTTTATTGTGATTGTTATGGCAAGCAATTATAAACATGATGAGGAGTCACTATGTCAAGTACAACAAGTATTCCTCTCAGGTAAAGTCAATATGACTTTACTTTGATAATGATCTAGTAGGCAATGCAATTTGTGATTTATTTTTGTTTCAATTTGTGAATTGTTTATGTTTGAATTTTTGAATTGTTTATGTTTCAATTTGTTTCAATTCCTCACTTAGTTCATATGGCTGCAAGAAATGCACTTAGTTCACATTAGAAAATAATCTAGTAGAAAATGCATTTTGTGAATTGTTTATCTTTCAATCTTCTCTTTGTGGGACTTTACTTTGGCAATGATCTAGTAGACAATGCAATTTGTGATTTGTTTATGTTTGAATTTGTGAATTGTTTATGTTTCAATTTCTGAATTGTTTATGTTTAAATTTGTTTAAATTCCCCACTTAGTTCATATGACTACAAGAAACACTCTTAGTTCACATTAGAAAAAAATCTAGTAGAAAATGCATTTTGTGAATTGTTCATCTTTCAATCTTCTCTTTGTGGGACTTTACTTTGGCAATGATCTATTAGACAATGCAATTTTTGATTTGTTTATGTTTCAATCATCTCTTTTTGAGACTTTAATTTTTTTCAATTCCAACATTTATATGCCTATGTTGTTGTGTTTTATATATATATTATTGATCAAAAGGAAGTGCCCCATTAGTAAAAAAATATTAGACAAAGAATTGTTTAATAGTGCCTTAAAAGATATTTTGGTAGATACTGCCAACAAGGAAAACTTGGCAGCTAACAAGATATCTTGTAAGGCACTAGAAAATAGTTCTTTTGTTTGGTGCCTTTTTACAAATAAGACATTTTCTTTTATCATTTCTATGCAATGACTTAATAGACATATTAGACATTGCATTTTATATATGATCACTGCAATTTGAACACTTATAAGCATTCAAATTTCTCACTATCAAAAGAGGACATATCGGTGGCATTTGATAATATGGCCTCTTTGATAGTGAGCAATTTGAACACTTTGTGGCCTCTTTTGATAGTATGCCATTATGTAATCACATCAGAAAAAAAAAACATATGAGATTTATAACAATACCATCAATTCATTGGAATATTCATCTGAGATATCTGAAAACAATGAAGTTCTAAAAACATTACAAAATATGGCAGTATGTCATTCTATAATCACATCAAAGTTATATCGAAACTCAAAATCTGTTCTTCGGAGGGCTCACAAAATATAATTGATCATAGACTTCATCAATTCTCCATATGGGTATTAAATGGAGGAGGTGTCACAAATCCAACCCCAATAGACTGTGGCCTACTAGGGTCTGACCCAACATCGGTGTTTTCTTGGCTGGGAGGGGTTTGTAAGCAACTTTCTATTTGAGCAAGCAATGCATGGTTTACACCTGAAGTAAGTTGCATGGTGTCTGAGGATCTAGGTGCAGTCCCAACTTGCATAGTATTAATAATCACAAAGGTTGGGGACAAGAGGTTCATCATTTCCATGAGAACTAGGTGTTAGATGGGTAGATGTTTTGCGACTGTGGCGACATCTTTCATCCTCTTTGCATGCTTGGCTGCCTTTTCAGCTGCCTTCCTCACCTTCTCAAGCTTTACTTCTACATCTTTCTTTGCCTTCTCTTATCTTTGAATGAACTTCTCTTGGGAATCTTGCAATATTTTGGCCTGTTTTTCCACCCTCATAGCCTCCTTTTCTATTGCTTCTGCTTCATGTTGTGCCTTCCTTTATCTCATCTGTTATTTCTTTCGTTCTGCCAATTCCTCATCTCTTTTCCTTTCAGCCTCTTTATCTTTTTCCCTTTGAATGTACTCATCAGATGTCAAGATCTATGACTGGCTACTAAGACGTAGCACCCCATTCATACCTCCGCATGAAGATTGATTCATTATCTGCACTAGAAGTCTTAAGAATCTAGTGAATTGCCTTGGCACTTGTTGTCCATCCTCTTGTGTACATGGCACAAACTCAAGTTCGTCTTCACTTATGTGAATTTCATCTTCATAATCATCACCATCTTGTTGCTTCTGGTTGAGTGCATTGGTGAAGTAATGTATCAATCTGCTAGATCATTTTTTGGCAAACTTGGCATGGAAAGGGTTACATCATTGTGCAGTTGGTTGATTCTTGGGTCCAGTCTGGTATGACAACTTGTGTAGGAAAAGACATGCCTACTGATGTACTTTCCAAACCCTCATTTGGTTGGCTGATTTGTGGGAGCAGACCTGGTTCGACAGTTTGTGGTGTCAAACTTGTACCCTCAATCGTTGCTTGTGTTTCGCTATGGTGTTCTGCAAAATCTTGAATGCCTTCCTCATTAAAACTAGCCAACCGCAAGCAAGCTTTCACTATCATATACTATGGTTCTTCATCCCTTAAAGTGGCATCATGTTATGTTCCAACAGTTGGTTGTATATCAAGTGCAACCTCAAATGCCTCACTTGGCCTCATATCATTCTGTAATGTAGATCGGTTAAGTGGCCAAATCCCTATCCTACGGAAGCCACTAATTATATTAGCCGGTGTCAATTCTTGGGCAAAGGCCTTGCTCGCAAGAGTTGCCAACTCTTCCCTTCCAATTTCAATTTGTGGGTACTTTGACATCCATATACTCCTCTGTTGTTTGAAATAATTCTTGAAAGGTGAGAATACAGAAACATCAAGTGGTTGCAGTTTGTGGCTTGTATGAGCAAAAAGGGTTACCAAATCTATCCTTATCCACCTTGCTTCTTCAATTGTCTTGAAGGCTACATGGCTACCATGAACGTCGAAGATCATTAGGGCCCTACGTGAGGGTGAAACTCCACTAGGGACTGAACCTACAAAATGTCCCAACCAATTTAAGAACAACTCCTTTGTCAACCATGCATGTTCTTGGACTGCCATGCATGCTCTTGGCTCGTAGTTTGAAATGTAGTTTTAGATATGCCTCTTAGATTTGAACAAATAAAATCTAGGAATGTTGAAACCACATGCACTAACACATGCCAAAACAATAATCCACTCTCTACTCTTGGAAATTAGGTGCAGTACACACCTTTGGCCGAATTTGGCTATCACTCTCATTCCATAATTCTTCCCATCTTGCACACCTGTCTCATCACAATTCCAAATCCAACTGCTACCATATTGATTAAGGTTGTACATTACCTCCAAGTTGTGATAGAAAGAGGCAACAATTCAAGTTCGAAGTATAATAGCCCAATCGAAGTTCACTCCTTTTGTTGTTCTCATCGTTAGATCAAGGTGCCTTCATCTAAAGCGTGCCCACCATGACCTCCTTGACATCCCATTTTTTAATGGATTAAGCCTATTCTTGGTAATTTGGGCAACGGTTGATTGAAGTTGATAGATTTGGAGACCGTGACCAATTTCAACCATGTCTTTGCACCATTGGACAACTTCATCCTCCTCCTTTGCTGATAAAATGGTGCGTAGACCCCTCATAGTCATGGTTGTGTCTCCCATCAGCCATGTCCTCAAAGAGGAAATGGGGATACCATACTTGATTGTTGTTCCTCTAACATACATGTACTTGTCTTCTATGCATGTTATTGCTTCTTTCATGTTAGATATGCTCCATTTTGGTTTGGGAACCTTTGAGGCCACCTATACTTGTGGTGTTTCTGAAATAGGATTATAGGCTACAATAGAATGGTCATGTACAACAATAGTTTCCACATCAGTTTCATTGTTAGTTGAATGGTCATCTACAACAGGAGTCACTGGATCTTCATTTTGGACAAAACTATCTTCATCAAGGAAGTGCACCCCACGAGTGACTCTAACTATTCGACGTCTAACACATCTATTTTCCTTTGTACCTAGTGTCATTATGTTTAGTGAACCTGCAACAATAAGGTACCAATGATAAAATGCAACTATGTGTGCTTATATAAATATATATACAAAGACAAATCATTGGAATGAAATCCTCAATGCCATTGAGATAAATGATGAAAAACAAATCAATTTTTGTAGGTACTAATGAGTACAAATTTATCATTGAACATTTTGAACAAAATAAAATGGTATTGTGTCTCTATTTTGTTATGCCTGATAACATAGACAATAACCATATAGCCACAAAAATTGAAACAACCATGCAGGAGTTAAGTATGTAATTGTGATGCAATTGAAAATTGGATATTGCTGATATTCTATTAGATAGTGAACAATTACATCATTGAACATCTTTCAACAAAATAAAATGGTGCTATATATATAGATACACACACACACATAGGTACAAAACTTGAAACATTATATAAAAAGGAGAGAAACTAGAAGCATGAGATTCAGGAGTGAAAGATGTAACTATGATTTGATTAAAAAATGGATATTGCTGATATAGTATTAAGATGCAGATTCATTTCTCAAATGAATAATAATTGAATGATGGTGGTGTATTTCTCATATGAAATTTATTGGAAGTAATATAGTGTATGCCGGATAATATTATTTACAGTGAGTATATTAACAAATTGAAGGCAAAGCAAACAATGAAAATGCCTAAAAAAAATCTTCATTTCCCAAAGTTTTCAGGGCAATGTAGTTGGCGGTAATTCATGCCAAGTGGCCCATAACATGTATGTGAGAAGGTTGTTATATGTCGATAATAATTAACACACACACACACACATGTGGACAACAACCTTATAGACAATATATAGTCACTGTAAGTAATAGTATCAGGCATACACATTCTTGTAATGATAAATAATAAAGGGGTTTCGAATAATTATGAACAATAATCAATTTTTTTGCACTCTAAAATTATTTTGGCATTATAAACAGAGAGACACCATTTAATAGTGCACCCATAAAATGAAATGATAAATAATGAAGGGGTTTTCAATAAAACAAATAGATAATCATTTTTTTTTGCCATTCTCTGTGAGGATTTTGGCATCATTATACTGTAAGGATTTCAACATTATTAAACTATAATAGAGCGTTGAAATGAAACCTATATCGCAAAATGAAGCAAAGATAGTGGAGTCAAGTTCACACTATAATGAAGCAAAGAAATTGGAGTAAAGTTCACACTATTAATGGACAATAACCATATAGGCACATTAAACTTTAAGAGAGCATTGAAATGAAACTGTAAAACGTATACAAAGAAATCATCAATAGACAAAGCATAATGCAGCTATGAAGGAGCTAAACCATCATTGGACATCTAATATGGCTGTTAATATTGTAGACACCCAAAATTGTCCAAGCTAATTAAATAAATATTTTATTTATTTAATTATCTAAGCTTAATTCTTTTATTAATTAAATAAATCTTTATTTATTTAATTAATTCATTTATCCTCTTCTAGCCTTATTTCTCATTTAAATAAATACATTTATTTATTTAAATTATCCTTTTTCCTAAATTAAATAAATATCTTATTTATTTAATTATCCCACTTCCTCTATTAATTAAATAAATATTTATTTATTTAATTAATTCATTAACCTTTTCTACCCATGACACATGTCATTCATCTCTTAATTCATACACTACCTACCCCTTTCATTATTTTATTATTTCTTTTACCTACCCTTTAATCATAGCCGACCTACTTTTACACCTTTCAATCTTATCCCTCCATTTCATATTGTGTCTTCTATATAAGGAGATGCTTCCTTCATTATCAAACCCTAATGAAAGATCTTATACACTTGACTACACTACGATCCTACTAGCAACCACATTCTGTTCTTTGTTGAGCTCTTGTGCACGTAAAATCTGAGAGCAAATATATCAAGCAAGATCAATGGAGATAGGAAGAATGGAGATCCAAACCCTACTGGACATGTGATGGTATAATCTTTGTGATTTCATTTAATTTGCATTGTCTTAGGTAATCTTCATATGTTATGGTGGATCTTTGTTGTTATTAAGCTAGGGTTTTGTGGTTGAATTCATTTAGCCTTTCAATATCGTTATTATTGTTATCCATTTTCACCATATACATTTTGGCACGCCCGGTGGGACTCTTGTCCCTTTTGCATTTAACTTCCTTGTTGCAGATTTTGTAATGTGAAGTTGCAGATCTGACGTTTTCGGCAGCATTTTGATATTTCCGCGTCTACGTATTTTCGGATTGCATTTTTGATTTTCTGCCGCGTCTGTGACATCTAGATCCGCGTCTGTGTTTTGGCAATATTTTATTTTTGCAGGTTCAGGAAAACGCGTCTGCACCGATTTTAGTCGCGTCTGTGTCCAGAAGACACATCTGTGTTCTGTAGCCGCGTCTGTGTCTCACAGAACCGTGTCTGTGTTATCCAGTCGTGTCTGTGTTGAGGGTAACCGCGTCTGTGTTCACTAGTTTCAAAATTTTGGGTTTTCATTGATTCAGTTTTTCGGATTTTGCATTTAGGGTTTCAGATCTGGTTTATTTTGAGCTAACATTTTCAGATCTAGCTAACGAAATTGGTGCAGCTTGTCTTGAAAGCTAAATCGTTTGGTTGAAGGCCCCTATTTTCACAAAGTCTTTTGGGTTTAAAATTTACCTAACTTATGTGCTTACAGGAAGGGGTGATTATTTCAAACAATCCAAACTACTAACAACTCTTTGTTGCAGGTCCTTGGCAAGGGTTTTTGAATATTTATTGTGTGCGTTGTTTTCATAGACTAGCAAACACTTCAATTGGTGCACTAAAATTGAATCATTGTCTTTTGTGTCTTGAGCAATAAGCTCTTTTTGTTTAATCTTTAGAGGGCCTGTCTTCCCGTGCGGTCATTAGGACTACTAGTGAGAAGAGAATGACCCAAGTGGTAGCGAGGAAAACCCACCTCTTCCGAACCACTATAAACAAATGTATTCATGGTGAAAACTATGAATAACGTGTGCTGATTAGTTCATACCGACACTATGTCTCCCCATAAACCCGTTTGATCAAATTTATTTGATCAGTTGTAGGGCGTAACCCCTACCGGCTGGGAGCCTTTTGTATTTACAAAGCTGAAAGTGCCACATGTATGGCCACACGAGCGGATGCCCTTACTAGCACCATTTTGTTTTAGAAGCCCAAATCCTTCTAGTTGTTGGGGTAGGAGGTTAGACCTCTGGTAGCGGCCCACACACATACGGTTCTTAGTAGAGATACAAAGTTCACCATGGGGAGTTTTCGTGGGGACTGATGCTTGGCTGACCTGAGAAGTGAGTGCCAAGGGTGGAGCCAGTGAGCTCAAGCATCTAAGTATCCACTCTGAATAGCGTAGCCTCGAGGGTAAAACCCCATGTGGGATCAACAACTATTGTCTTGGCCAGCCATAAGAATTGTGCTTGACTTATTTTAAACATTAAAAACATTCAAGACCAAACAACAAAACATTGTGTCTTTTGTGTCTTCAAGTGTATGCAAAACATTTTTACATCAAACAACACACTTTTCTTGGAGTCATTTTGAGTCTAGACACTTGCAAACATTGAGTCTTCATCAACACTGTGTCCTCTTGTCACAAAAATCAGTCAAACAGTTAGATTTGGTTACAACAAAATGACTTCACAGATTGGAAAAAATTGCACAAATTTTACAGAAACGCGTCTGTGTCGGACATAATAGCGTATGTGTGGTATAACTGCGTCTGTGAAGGGCAGAATCGTGTCTGTGTTCCAATAGTCAACATTACACTTTGCAAAAAATCTCAGAAACACGTCTGTGTTAAACAGAGCCGCGTCTGCGTCAGGAAACCACGTCTGTGAAGTATACAGGCGCGTCTGTGTTCAGAATTGAAAAACTGTTACAGTCCAACAAACAAACACAGTCAGTTTCAGAATTCTTGAGATTCCTAGGTCATTTCTCTAGGGTTTCATTTAGCATTCAACCTGTCTTTGGGTCTCACAAAATCCATCATTGCTTCACATTTCGCTTTACATTCACACTTGTCTAAACTTGAGTCAAAAAGGTCACTTGCTTTTCCTCACTATACTTTGTCAACACACTACATACAACAATACTTTGCTAAGTGGTCCCTCATCAAGGTTTCTTACCTTTGGGTCTCATTTGGTCCTACTTAGAGTCAAGGTCAACTTACCTCATCAAGAGAAACTATCCTCTCTTTGGAAGTCACACCTACTCTACTACATACATACTTGGTCTTACACTTTGGACATTGCAAGTACACTTCAGATTCATTTACATTTCATCCAACTCTTGGTCTTCCATATTCTTTCCATTTTTCATCTAGTCTCACACATCTTGGTCAATACCTAGTTCATGGTTGAAACCCGTCTTCAAAAATCTAGGAGAGAAACTAAAGAGGCTCAAGAGTCCGCAAACATGAGTTCTTATGAGTATGACAATGAGATCTTTTTCAATTCTGATCATACTACATTACCTGACATGGATGCCTATAGAAACATTCCAAATGTTGAGAACATGGACACTATAAACAACAATGCTATACATAATGACAATGTGGACAACTTTTCCGTACATTCAGCAGATGTGGAAGAATCCATTATGAATCCCCATTTCAATCGATTGGTTGAGGAAATAATGAGGAGGGATAGACAATACTTTTTACAAATGATGGCACAAAGTGGAGCCAAGATACCTCATGATTTTGACATGTCTCAAATAATGGAAAATCAACCTTTGCAACAACCTCACTCCAACATGGATCAAAGGAGACCTAATAGTGGAGGAAATAGAGGACCATATATGGTACCTGAATCACCATCAACTTTGCTTCAAAAACCAGAGGTCCCACATACACATGGTCAAACATATGATACTCACCTTCGCAGAGCATTATGGAAGTCTTATGGAGAAAAATATGCTCAATCACATATCAATGCTAAGGATCAACCACCAAAGCAATGGGATATTCAAAGGCATGCTCAAAATTTGGACACAAGGAAACCCCGTGTCAAATTTGGGGGCAATACATTAGAACATGACATGCCTGTAGAGTATGGTATACATGCACAAAATAGATATGGTGTTCCTCAACATGAATCTATACCAAGTGGTCCATATACGCAACATCACTATAGACCTCCTCCATATGAACATGTGTATGATCAATATCATCCATATATGCAACATGCTCCTCCTCCAATGGGTACTTCAAGCATGGGGTATGGTCCAAGAAGTCGATCTCCACCTAAGAGCAATTTGGAACAACAAATCAGGGACTTACAAAAGAAAATGGAGGACATAAATACACCGAAGCCAACATACACAATGAGAGACATATGTCCTTATCCATTTGACAAGAGCATTCCAATGCCTCCTTTTCCTACACACTTTGTGATGCCTAAATTTGATAAGTATAGAGGAAAAGGGGATCCTAAGGCACACATAAGACAATTTTTCACAGCTTGCATTGAGGTAGCAGCAGAAGAGACATATTTGATGAGATTATTCCCACAAAGCTTAGGTGATCAAGCTATGGAATGGTTCTCCCAACTACCAATTGGAATTAAGTCATGGGGTGATCTAGTAGAGGCATTTATTCAACATTTCTCCTACAACATAGAGATAGACATATCAGTCACTACTTTGTGCAACACCAAGCAAAAAGAGGGAGAGTCTTTTGCATCATTCTTACAAAGATGGAGAAATCTAGCCAGCAGATGCTCTTGTGAAATTCTACAAAAACAAATGGTAGAAATGTTCACCCAAAATGTTAACAAAGACATTGGCTATGACCTAAGAAAAGCTTGTTTGTCCACCTTCAAGGACGTTATTGAAAAAGGCTTAGCGACAAAGAAGGTCCTAATTGAACAAGGAGTCGTTAAGATATTCAAGGAAAACAAAGATGACTTTAAAGGAAAAGATAAGCTAAGATTTTGGAATAAAAACAAGAACACAGTCAATGATGGTGTTGTTGATGCCAACACAGTGTGACCCAAAGTAATCTTTTCAGGATCAAGTTCTACAAACAATCAAGTGAATACTCAAACAACTTCCAAATCACGAAGGAAGTACACCCCATTGGGAGAACCACTTGAGTCAGTTTTCAAGAAGCTTGTGGCAAACAAGGTAATCACAGTTCCATATTTTCCTCCATATGAACCAAAGGTTAAACCAAATTGGTGGAATGATGATGAGTATTGTGAATTTCATAAGAGCAAAGGTCATAAGACAAGAAATTGTCATCGACTGAAGAACATCATACAAGATCTCATTGATAGAGGTGACATTGAGATTGAGGGACATTCGTCTAATCAAGAACATGAGATGTTTAAGGAACCATTCCCAAAACATGACAAGGGAAAAGCTAAAGCCACAGAGGATCAAACCAACTATACCAGAGCATCTTACAACTATGATTCAACCATCAATCACATCTCGATGGACAATTATGTCTCTACCATTATCATCAAGGACAAAGCGTCTGAGAATTCTACTTAGAGATCTAGGATTGTCCTAAAAGGTGTTGGATCTTCTACTGAACCTACCTCTGAATGTAATGTCACAACTCGTCGAGGTAAAATCACTTTGCAAGGTGCTCCAACTAAAAACACTGCTTCTTCATCAACCAAACCTGAGTATGACCTTGTAGAACAACTAGGGAAGACACCTGCACTTATCTCAATCCTTGAGCTCTTACGCATATCCCCCGCACATAAAGCCATTCTTGACAAAATCTTGAGAGACACCGCCGTTCCTACTAATCTGAACGTGGACCAGTTTCAAGCCATGGTGGGATACCTTTCCGTTCCACATTCCCTTACATTCACAGAAGCTGACAATGCCTCCGTGAGCTAGCCACATAATGCACCTTTACACATTGAAGCCTTCATACACAAACATCAAATAAAACGAGTCCCGATAGATGGAGGAGCTAGTCTGAACATTTGTACATTGAGCACTATTAAACAATTGGGATATTCTGATAAAGCTGTGAATTCTACAAACAAAATTACTATCAAAGCATATGATGATGAAGAGCATTCATCCAAGGGTACAGTCACCCTACCCCTCAAAGTTGGGCCAATTACAAAAGATGTAGTTTGTCAAGTACTTGATCTCGATCTCACATACAATATATTGCTAGGATGTCCTTGGATTCATGAAATGAGGGTAGTCCCATCTACATATCATCGATGTATCAAGTTCCCTCACAATGGAGTTGAAGTGACCGTCAAAGCTGACCCAAATCCATTCATATATTGCAACAATCTGCAACCTCGATCAGAAATAACAATCCCAGTCAATCGCGAAGCTGTTCCTTCATCAGCATATGTGGATCTTGAATCCTTAAAAGCTTCTACATCCAAACAAGCAGAGCTAAAAGAAAAGTTCAAGATTAAAGACATGGGATGTGGTGAGTATATATTTCATGTTGACCAACTCCCACTATCTCTTAAGACATTCAGTCGACAAGAACAATCTATAAATAATTTACAAGGAATTGGGTGTGAACCACCTAGTGTTGTGGCTACTGAGTCTGAATGCAAATCTCCTCCAGTGGTGCAAGCAACTCTTGATATCAATAGTCCTAAGAGTGGTTCCAGCGAAGAATCTATT
Source organism: Cryptomeria japonica (assembly GCF_030272615.1). Taxonomy (NCBI): domain Eukaryota; kingdom Viridiplantae; phylum Streptophyta; class Pinopsida; order Cupressales; family Cupressaceae; genus Cryptomeria; species Cryptomeria japonica. The sequence goes on from NC_081410.1 coordinate 50,135,666, forward strand.
GAGCATATCGCCAACCCTCTTGATAAATCACATAGCCTTACCATATCATCCACTCATTCCATTTCCACTCCACTTCCAGACTTGGATCAACAAGAATTACAAAAGCCCTTACTCATTGGGGATCAAAAATCAAGCTTTGAAAAGAAAAATCTAAAAGTCAATAATAAAGAAAAGTCCTTTAGTCCAAATCAAAATCAAAAGCTATTGGACTCTGCAAAAATCAAAGTCAAGGATAAAAATCCTATGAAAGAAAAGGAACAAGAGTTGATCTCCCCTAATATCAAAATAACTGGGGGCAAAAGTTCTACAATTTTACGTCAAAAAGCATACTTGTTGATCCTAAGTCTCCATCATGCTATCATGCTTTCACTTCTTTTTGCAATCATAAGCCTTCATAACTCATCCACTTGTTCCACACATCATTTCCCTTCTGGCGATACATCATGGACCTTTAATGGAGCTTCCTTGAAGGACTTTGTTATCAGGGATGCCCAAACTTCTTTAGGTGACACGCATATGGGCCTATGTAGTCCACACACTAGTAATTCTATCTCAGTTCCTTCATCGAGGAAGACATTCAATCAAGCTACACATCATTCAGTCAAGGAACAATGCAACTACAATCACAAGGTAAAGCCTCACACATTTGAGGTAGGTGACTTAGTTCTCAGAGAAAATCCTAAAAATCAACAAGACAAAGAGAAGAAGGGCAAGTTCGAACCAAACTGGCTTGGTCCCTACATTATTACAGCAGCATATGGATTTGGTGCATATCAGCTCTCAACTACAGAAGGTGAACCTTTGGAGGATCCTATCAACAGCATGCACCTTCGCCGGTTCTACACATAGCTCTTCAGAGTATCCTAATTCAAAAAATACAAAAAAATCAAAAATTTCAAAAATACAAAAAAATTAAAAAAACAAAAAAAATCGTTACTTGGTGAAAACCTGGCAAATAGGCGCCTTGTGACACAAAAAAACATTGAAAAATCGAAAAAAGTAAAGAGAAATAATTTCGTCCAATGGTGAAAACCACTTCGGTGGCACCCTGGACAAGTACCATGGTGAAAACTGGGTCACCAGCGCCATGTGTAGAGACATTGCTCCTTCCTCCTTCAGGATTCACTTTCATCCTTTCACTTTGCACACACTCATGACCAATTCGTTCATAATAAACTTACCTATTCCCATCATGGCTTGTTATTGATCTACCCAAGATTGGTTAGCCATTCATAATAAATCTCCCTTTTCATGCCTTTCCATCCACAATAAATCAGATCCTATATGTGGCTAAGGCAAAATCCTACATCTAGTGATGGGTGTGGAACTAAGAACATCACATGTTTTGAGGAGTACAGTTTCTTCCAGCTTCCTTCAATCTATCCGCGCAAAATCCGCAATAAAAGCAACATTTGCTTCACAGATCCACAATAAAGTTTCATCTTCTCCGCAATAAAGTATCAGTTTTATGGATTCAGTCAGTTTCAGATGAGACACAACAACAACAATGGGCTTCAACAAATCAAATCTTTCAACAGACTCAGACAATATATGGTTCAGTGCTATCTATCCATTTTGTGAAAGTAAACATTGTGACCACAATCAAATAAGACTTATACAAGTGACAAGAGACACTAAACTTGAGGACTACAATGGATGTTGGTGTCGAGTCTTGGTTTTCTTTTGATTTTATCTTTTGGTGACATGTCTTTTAGCTTTTCCAGGATGTCTCTGACTAGAGATTCTATCTCCAGGATGTCTCTGACTAGAGATTCTATCTCCAGGATGTCTTTGACTAGAAAGGCAAGGATGGGGTATCGTCACCTATTTGTATTTTCTGTCTGTGGATTGTCTCTTAGTAATGCTATGACTTGTCCAAGGATATGAGGACACTATGAGTCTAGTGTGAACTGAGGCATTCCTTGTTTGTGGCTGTCTTATCTCCATGCAAATAGGTACAATGACTTTCTGGGTCAAACATATGCCTCGATTGTCATAACCTACTTGCCATAATAAAGCTCAATGATGATAATTCACAAGAAGCTCTTTCACTTTCATATCTTCTGTCTTTCATCCCCCTTTCTTGATTGACTTCCATCGTCCTTCTCGAGTCTGCGTAACCTGCTATCACATGACTGAGTATAATGACACACTAAAAACATTTGCATTTCATGTAGTTACACCTGCATTATCACATATAAGCATTTCATACATACATATATATATATATATATATATATATATATATATATATATATATATATATATATATATATATATATATATATATATATATATATATATATATATATATATATATATATATATATATATATATATATATATATCACAATCACATCACATCCTGCACACAACACCTGTTAGCACAATTTACATTTGCATTATCATATTCATTTGCATTACATACATTTACAATTGCATTGGCATAACATTTTAAAACATAAAAGAACAAAAATATTGCATTACATCATATAAATATTTGCATCCATAAAACAAACATCACATAAGAACATCTCATCACATAGGTACACATGCATATAGCTGCCGCAAAGATGAATCATCTCATATATATATATATAAAGTGTCATGATACAATGATGTCAAAATCATATGGCTACAAAAGCACCCGCAGGTGTCTACAATACAAAAATGGTACAAAAACTGATACATAGGGAGCCCTCTATGGCTATGATGAACTCCCTCCCTCGGAGCCGCCTAGCCTCGATGGAATCTAAGCCCCTGAAGGACCCGCCCCAGGATCATCCCTCCTGTCTCCTCTATCTGGTGGTGGTGGAGGACCCATAACCACACCAATCGATGCCTGTCTCCTCCGACTCCCTCCTGTAGCTGTCGTTGTACGTGACGGTCTATGGAAGCTCCTCACCCGCTGATCTGCTGGCACTGCACCATAGTAGAGATCTCGCCAGTAGGCAATCTCCTCCCCTGCCTGTAGGACATAAGCATATCCTGCCCCTGTGTCCTCCGATGCCTGTCTCCCGGCCCTCAGTGCTGTCTCAGCCTTTGTATAGCGCTGAATAGCCTGATCCCGCTCCCGCTCAGTATCTCTGAGCCTCATCCTGAGCCAATCCCTCTCCCTCTCCAGCTCCTAGATCTCATCTGCCTGGCCCTGGTAGATCTCCCTCAGCTCTAGCAGCTCATCCTCCACCGGGTCAGCCCCCTCCACCTCTGCCTGTGGCTCCCCCTATACGGGTGCCTGCCCCTGTGCCTGTACCTGTACCTATATTGGTACCTGTCTCTATCCCTGTCCCTACACCTGTAACTGTCGGGGACCCTGTGCTGCTGGCACCTGTAGCGGCAATCCACCGTGACCCCTCACCACCCGAGCCTGTCTCTCCTCACCACCCTCCCTCCGAGGTGCAACCCTCCTCTCTCCAACTGCTCCCCTCCTCCTCCGTCGACCTCTGCCCCCATCACCTCCACCATCATCATCATCCCCACCCCCATCGCCCTCCAATGGCTCTCCCAGATTCGTCAAGCGTGGGAAGGGATGCTCACCGAGACATTTAGAGAGCCAGATGAACCAACAGAAGAAGAGGAATTTTATAACAAGTTCAGAGTTGGTCAAGAAACAACCCATGAGGAGTCTACACAGTCCTTGTCTCAAGGTTCTAGGTTGAAATCACATAGGATGAGAACACCTGTCCTAGAATGCGCTACTAGTGATGATAATTTGGATTTGCTCGCGATCGAGACTGATGAGAAGAGTGCCATCGATGACCTCGATAATTACCTTGACATACCCAAATATAACTGCATCTTCACTCTTAGCTCCGCTAACTTCAAAGACATTAACGACCTTCCCCTTGTTCACCACCAACTCATTGACTGGGATCATGAAGGACCTACACAGTTTGACACATTCCAAAATGATGAAGCTTTTATTAACTATCTGGGCGTATCCTCCCACTGCTCACAGCCTAGGTATGGTCTGCATATGACCATATCAATGTCATCTATCACCCGCCGCCAGTGCTCCAACCTGCCAATCTGTGGCTGTGATGTGATCATGTCATACAAATGGACAAAGCTGCATCCATGACCCCTGCCCCTGAAGTGTATCAGTTGGCTAACCGACAGATGCTCATAGGCCCATACCTGCAGCAATGTCACTCCGTAGCCCAATCCCACTGATCCATGGTAGACAAACTAATGAAGCTCATAGTACAAGTGTGCTAGCACACACGGTCCCCAAGCATATCTGGTGTGCTGCGTCACCAGTGTCTCCAGTGCTCCTCCCCAACCCACAACCAACCCCCATGTCGCCCTATCTGGACACAGGAATCCACTGATCGCTCCTCCTACCACTGCTGGTAATGCTAATCCTGTGGCTGTCATGGTATCCCATGCCACGTGTCCTGCCCTCATCTCCAGTCCTAGGTCCTAGAATACTCGCCTCAGGGCCTCCCTGTCTCCATCTCGATCGTATGGGATCAGCTCCCCATCGATTGGTATCCACAGAATCCTGTATACATCCTCTAAGGTGACTGTCATCTCACCCATCGGCAAATGGAACGTGCACGTCTCAAAGTGCCATCTCTCAGCTAATGCAGTCAGCAAACCCATGTTCGCCCGAAACTCAGGCACATACAAAACATGTCTCAGTCCCATCTCCTTGATCGCAGCTCGCTCCTCGGCTGTCAGCTCAGGTCGCAACCTCTGAGTCGATAGAAATCTTTCCCGTGACTCCAGCATCGGCAAATACTCCTGCAGTCAAGCAAATCACTCATGTCAGTCATAGTGGCATTCACTATTCATCACAAAATGCTACTTTTTATCTACATGCATATGGCATTCTATCCTAGTGACACTCACTGTTCATCACAAAGTGTTGCTTCTATCCTAGTGGTACTCCCTGTTCATCACAAAGTACTACGTGTGTGACACTCACTGTTCATCACAAAGTGTTACTCACATTTGTACTCACTATTCATCACAAAGTGCTGCTCATATTTTAGTACTCCCTTTTCATCACAAAGTACTCTATCTTGGTACTCACTGTTCATCACAAAGTGCCTTGATTTATCCTAGTCTTCCCTAGAGGACTTGCTTGAGTGTATCCTCTCAGCAGCTTATCCAATCGACAACGTATGTTCATCACAGAACTGCCGATTTGACCTAGAAGACCCAAGCTAAACACAAACGCGCTTACCTGACATAAACACGCTTTCAGACTGCATAGACGCGCCTGAAAAACACAGACGCGCCTGAAAAACACAGACGTGCCTGATCAACACAGACGTGCCTATGCTTTGCACAGACGCGCCTGGGCGACACAGACGTGCCTTCTTGGCACAGACGCGACTGACCAACACAAATGCGGTCGCCTTTGACACAGACGCGGGTTCCAATGCAGACGCGCCTGGCACAAACATAGCCGTGCCTCGTGAGCATAGACGTGCCTGGCACCAACACAGACGCACCTGGACGTTTTTGGACGCTTTTTGGACCCTAGTCTAAGCACATTTATTACCCTATCTAGCATGCATTAATGACAAAATTAAATGTGTCAAAGTACGAAGAGGTTTGGTGGTACTTACCGGCTCTCCTGTCTCTGCTGGCCTCTGAAATCGGCGAACGCGGTTGAATCTGTGAATGAAGGCCATCGCTGCTGACTGCTGCTGCTTTATTTTCACTCTGCAATATGCTCTCGTGGATGTGTAGATGACAATGAGGATGTATTTTCCCCCATGGTCTATCTTATAGCCTACCCTAGCCCTCGCCTTCGTTTCCCGAGTCAGTCTTCATTATCCTGTGACTTTGTCACTTTATCTGGTCAATCCATTCTAACCTTTCTTTCTTATCAAGAGATTGTTTGCAATATTTTCAGACATTTTCATCCAATCTCTCGAGGGGGCATATCATTCCCATCTTGGGGCAACTCTGTATCAGTTCATCTTATCTTCTTTGAAACAACGCGACAAGCCACATTGTCTCTAAGAGGGGCAAAATGTAGACACCCAAAATTGTCCAAGCTAATTAAATAAATATTTTATTTATTTAATTATCTAAGCTTAATTCTTCTATTAATTAAATAAATCTTTATTTATTTAATTAATTCATTTATCCTCTTCTAGCCTTATTTCTCATTTAAATAAATACATTTATTTATTTAAATTATCCTTTTCCTAAATTAAATAAATATCTTATTTATTTAATTATCCCACTTCTTCTATTAATTAAATAAATCTTTATTTATTTAATTAATTCATTAACCTTTTCTACCCATGACATATGTCATTCATCTCTTAATTCATACACTACCTACCCCTTTCATTATTTTATTATTTCTTTTACCTACCGTCTAATCATAGCCAACCTCCTTTTACACCTCTCAATCTTATCCCTCCATTTCATATTGTGTCTTCTATATAAGGAGATGCTTCCTTCATTATCAAACCCTAATGAAAGATCTTATACACTTGACTACACTACGATCCTACTAGCAACCACATTCTATTCTTTGTTGAGCTCTTGTGCACATAAAATCTGAGAGCAAATATATCAAGCAAGATCAATGGAGATAGGAAGAATGGAGATCCAAACCCTACTGGACATGTGAAGGTATAATCTTTGTGATTTCATTTGATTTGCATTGTCTTAGGTAATCTTCATATGTTATGGTGGATCTTTGTTGTTGTTAGGCTAGGGTTTTGTGGTTGAATTCATTTAGCCTTTCAATATTGTTATTATTGTTATCCATTTTCACCATATACAAATATTATTTACAGTGACTTTATTGAAAGAAATGTTGGTTTATTGAAAACAGTATAATTTAAATTGAAATATTTATAGCATTTAACATTGATTGTAGAGGGAATTTAGTTATTTTGTGTGTACCAACCTGGATGTGCGCCCTTGAATAAGGAATGTGCAGAGGGTATTTGTAGAGCTCAGGAATATGCAATGAATTGGATTGTAATGAAAGTGACACGGAAAATTATGACTTAAAATATAATTCGAATGTGCAATGCATTTGATTGTGGTAGCTAGCTATTTTCAAATTTGAATTTTTGTGGGAAACAGTTGGTCATGTCATATTAAATATGCAGTCCTCCATTGCTTCAAATTGTTCAGTTTTATTCTATGCTTTGAATGAAACTTGGTTTTTTTTATTTGATTTTATGCAAATTCTTGGTTACTAGGGAGCCTTATACAAGTTGTTGCAAATGCATGTACCAAATGCAAATCCATTTAATGCATGAAGTTGTGAAGTGATATTTGGAAGAATGTACACTTGAGTGTCTAAGAAGTCTAAAGTTGATTGTTTTTATGTCATGTAATGCACCAATAGCTGTGCATATGTAATTGTAATTGGAGTACATTTGTACTTTTTAGCCACTTGCATAAAATGGCAAATGTAAACATTAAGTTTTTTAAAAAATAAAAAATGTTTATTATTTGTGCAAGGTATTTTGTATTAGAATAGGAAATGTACCAGTAGTTGTTTATTTTTTTAACTTTTTTGTTGTCAACTACTAATTCATTTGTGAACATGTATTGGTGTTAAAATAAATATTTAGTGGTATTTTTATATTTATGCACTGACAATTTTTTTTTTTATGTTTTGGGGGGTCAACATGGCAATAAGGTGACGGTTATTGGAACTATGTTATCTATTGGTACTCTTCCCCTAGTAGAAGAGAAGCATGGTTTTAAATTTTAAGTGGGGAAAAAAATAATTGAAGATTTCTCTAGGGTTGAGCTTATATATTAATAGTGACAATGAGGATGAACTTGTTGTATGATGATGATAATAATAAGTTTGTTTTATGGTAATGATGATGATGATGATGATGATGATGATGATAATGAAATTGTTTTATTATTATAGTAATGATGATGAGTTTGTTTTATATTGTTGTTGATGATGATTTTTTTGTTTTGTGATGGTGATGATGATAAATTGGTTTTATAATGTGAATGATGATGAAAAATGCAAGATGATGGTAACAAATATTAACAATCTTTAGATTAAATTGATCTTTAGGATTTGTTGAAAAGAATGTTTCATAATTGTAATTTTGTACATATGTATTTTGTATAAATAAATGTGACATTTTCTAATATTATGAATAAGAATAAAGAAAAATTCAATAAGCATAAGTATTGATATAATGATATAAGATAGAGATGGATAATAGTATGAAAGCTTCTATTGAATAGCTTAAGGAGCTAGTTATTTAGAAAAAAAATATAGAGAAATAAGAAGTGCAATAAGAAGTATGCCATATTCAAATATAAACACATTGTTATTTTATGTCAATTGACTCCTTTGACTTTATCATCATATTGTTGTGTGGCAATAATTGCAAAGAAAGATTTGTTGTCTTTAAACTATACGGCAATAAAATATTTGTAAACATAAGAATTTTCATAATATGGAAGTGTAATGTCACAAATTATACTCCATTAATTACGAGTCCAATTTTACACTCCTCTAGCACTTGCTTTATTCTTCCACTCCCCTAAGCATTTTAGGACCACTTCTACTCTTGAATTTAATCCTCAACTCAAGAAAATGAATCACATCCCATTTTAAATTTCAAGACACCTTATTCCACATTTAGTTGTTGACAAATCAAAAACTAGGACATGATCCAACATCAGGGCCCTAATATCTCACATCCCACTTTTTTAGGACCTATTTTGGTGGGACTATGTCAATTCACTCATATTTCCTGACAAAAATTCCTAAAATTTTGGATATTTTTAGTGTTGGCCTTGACATTGCAGAATCTGGTCTTGATTTTTTAATATGACCATTTTACATCAACTTTTTATCAATTCTAAGCTTGTAACTCATATATAAGCAAGTTACTTTCCTTGTTTGTGATGTCAATTATTATGTTATCCTTATGATGTGAAATTACTGTTAAAAGTGAATCTACATGTCTGCAAATCTAAGATATAATCAATAACATCAAATATTCATCAAGTATTCATCATTTATTATTTATCATGATGGAAGCCTCAAGGAATGTTGGAGGATGAATGGGAATCACCAATTGATGACTAGCTTGTACCTCTAGACTAAGGATTTGGTAGAACTTCTTGTTATTCTTGTATTTTTAGTAGTAGCTTCATATTTGAGATTTATTCTTTATCCTTATTCATTGGTGTGTTTCATACATTCTTGAGTTGATATGTGCATCACCGTTGATTATCTTGTTTAGGATTCACTCTGACACACTCGAGTAGATCTCTTGTTTATGTTTATGTTTGTTACAATCTTAGACACACATAAGGTTCAAAGCACACACTTTTTATTTTAGATCCAACTTGGGAATCACCAAAGTAGGGGCTTAACCAAGGTAAGACCCTACATAGACACAACACCATTTCCTCCTCTTTTGTGCATTTGTAGGTTCAGATAAAGGTTTTAGACCCAATTTGCAAGTACAAGAAGATAGATCAAACTGAGATAGAGTTTCCCAGAGAAAAATCATAAGAAAATAATTGGACTAGGGTGCCTAGTGTCATAGTCATGCTAGTTTGACCTAATTTTTGGAGGGATTGCAGTTTAGATGCTCTTGATACTAGATTTAATACATGTTTGCACGAGGACACCCTTCTAGACTAGGGTTCCTAACACATCTATCTGATTATTTTTGTCACAGATTTCTTTCACAAGCACACCTCCATGTCTCAATTTCATTTATGAACTTTCTTGTAACTTTTTGTTTTATTATTAGTTTATGTGATCATTTATGTATACTTTAGAACCTAATTAGCTCATATCTAAATCAATCAAGCAAAATTTCATACAACAAAGGAATAGAGCTTAGGTTGCTCACTCTCTTTGGGTAAGAGTTAGTCAAGCATTATCCCACCTTGTGGCTTGTATTCCAATGTTTTATGAAACAGAGTTTGGTTGTAGTTACATTATTGGCTAGAGTTTTCCATCCCTTTTTTATCGTAAACATTTTGGTGAACCTGACTTGTTATGTTTCCTTTTGATTTAAAAAATAAATAAATTGTTTTAAATGCATTGTTATGTTTTTTATTGTGTGTGTTTACATTGCATTAGTACTTTGAATGTTTTGGTTCATTAGATTACATAATTTAATTGTATTAAATAGAGAGAGTTTTTTTATTCTCTTAGATTAGAAAACCAAAACTTTGAAAACAAGAACCAATCCCTATCTAGGAGAAAGCAAATTATCCAACCATGTTGGATCTCTTTTTACGAGACTTTCATGCCTTTGATAAGTCATTTAGTATGATACATTTGATATGTTAGATGGATCCCTTGATGATTACATCTCTGTTGAGTTATCCTCTACATCTCCTAAACCAACCCTTTGCCAAATATTGATCAACATGATAAAATGTGACTAGTTATAAGAATGAAACTGAGAAGCCTTAGATTGTTATGCATATTCATCTTGATGTCCCTCAACCTCAAAAAAATCCAATGGTTGTTGTTAAAGGTGGTGTGAATCCAACTAGACTTCCTAACTCCATCTTATACTTCACAAAAAAAATCACTCAAGGAGATAAGATGAATCAACAACATAGTTATTGTATAGTTTCTCATATATACAACACAAGAAATAATAAGCAACCCAATCCATTGCATTTTTTCAAATCTTCTTCTCTCTTCTTTCTTCCCAACCTATGCTTCCTCTAGAATCTCATATTACCCAACATATTGGAAGGGAGTATGATCTTGTTGAACAAATTCATGCTACTCTAGCCAAGATATCTCATTGGAAGTTGACTCAAACTTTGCCTACATACCATGGGATGCTCCAAGAAGTTTTGCAAAAGATAGCGTTTGTACCTTCAATGAGACCTAATCATGTAGCAACCTTATTAGAGTGTATGCATGCGACCAAGATGGATATTATGTTTCCTCAACATGAGTTACCCTCCTTGGAAGTCTTATCAATGGTAATGTAATAGGATACATACTCTAGTTGATAATGGATCAGGTCCATGTGGCATAAACTTGTTGCATCAAATCAAAGTGGATACTTATCTTATTCAACTTGATTCTCTCTCTATTTGTGGCTCTGATAATATTGGTAGATAGTCTGTAGGTATGATAGCATTATCTATTAAGGCAGATCTTGTCATTTAACCTACACCTATCCACGTCACCTCAGATACCCTCACATATAACCTTCTTCTTGGTACACCTTAGATTCATACTATGAAAGTTGTCCCTTCCACTCTTCATCATAACCTTGAGTTTATTTACAACAACAATATGCTTACCATAGAAGGTGATAAGAATTTACAAAGTTGTTTGCTGATGAAAGCAAAATCTTAATTTCCTTTAAATTCCTCAATTCCTTCCCCAATCCAAATGGACACACCATCTCCTAAATTAAAGATACTCCTTCACTTAAAGAGGTACTCTTAGAGGATGATTGGGGGTCATTAGAATTTACACCCTCTTACATAGGAGAGTATAAACTCCCTCCTTTAGAATCTAAGACTAAAGAGGAATATATGGTGGCATCCAAAAAGGATTCAACTTCATATAAGGAATCTAATAATAATTTCATAGTTGCTTCTACTTCAGCCAAGTCTTCCAATTCTTATTCTTATGATATTAAGATGTACGAGGCTTCACCATCTCTTTATCATCCTAGTTTTCATATCTTATCTAAAAGTGGATACAGAGGCAATAGCTGTGGTGCAAATGAATAAGGAATCAAAGTTCCTTTAGAATCCTACACATGTGAAGCTTCATGAAGAATCAATTATAATCCTTCAAAGCCCACCAAAGCATCCCATAGACAACATCCCAATGTGAATTTATTCTCTACTTTTAGATCTATTCCTCTAGTTAATCCCCACTTGATTGATGCCAGTTCTACTTCTAGCATACCTTTATTTGACATGTTTTCCATGGATGATTCCTTAGTTGAATGCTTGTGAGTTTATAATAACCTTTCTCAATATCTTCATAATCGTGGATTTTCATATTTTTTAAATGTTGAGGCATACTATAAGAAAAGAAATTGAATTACCAAATGATAACTTGAAAATGTGTCAAGAAATTTCTCACCTATTGGATGTTCTTGAACGTTATAATCTTCTTATAAGATATACTACAAATGTCATGATGGATCCAAATAACACCTATGGAAAAAGATTTTCTCTTACATGATTTTATTGAAATTTTTTCTTCAAACTATTTGGATATTCCTAATATTGATCCTCAAATTGTTACTCATCACATTATGTTGTTTTTGGATGCCAAGCCTATTAAATAAAATATTCAAAAAATTAACCCTATGGTTGTGTTACTAGTTAAGGTTGAGATTAAAAAGCTCCTAGAAGTTGGTTTTATTTGTCCTATTAATTATTCACCTTGGATCTCAAGCATAGTTCTCATTGCTAAACTAGACAATAAGATTAGATCATGCATTGAATTTAGAGATCTTAACAAGCCTCTTTGCAAGATGACTTTCCCTTCCAAACATTGACATTATAGTTTATTCAATTGTGGTTAGACCTTATTGTCCTCATGGATGGATTTTCTAGATAGAACCAAATCTTTTTAAATCCTTAGGGTCAATATAAAATAGCTTTTATAAAACCTTGGGGAATGTTTTGTTGGGTTGTCATGCCTTTTGGATTAAAGAATGTTGGTGCAACTTAATAATGTGCTATGACTATTATCTTTCATGGCTATATGCACAAAATCTTGGAGGATTACATCAATGATATCCTGGTGAAATCTATATGGCATCAAGATCATGTCAAAATCCTTCAACAAACCTTTGAATATATTTGTAAGTATAACATGTGATTGGATCCACAAAAATGTGTTTTTGGTGTTGATAGTGGAAAACTATATAGATTAATTGTTTCACATCATGGCATTGAAGTGGACACAAAGAAAATTTATGCTATAGTTAGCAAGCCACCTCCTAGAAACATTTCTCAGCTCGATATCTAGGAAAGATTCAGGCTATTTGTTGATTTGATCAACAACTTGTAGATCAGATCCTTCCTTATACCCAATTGCTTAAAATGATAGTGATTTTAAATGGAATGTGTATTTTCAAAAATCCTTTAATGATTTAAAATAATATATATCCAACCCTCCTATCTTACAACCTATTGTTCCTATTTTTCATTTCCTCTTTTATATTGCTACTTCATCTAATGCTCTCATAGCATTATTAACACGACATGATGAATATAGTAAAGAATGTCTTGTGTATTACATAAGTCACACTTTACTCAATTATGAAGTTCAATATATTACAATTGAGAAACAATGTCTTTCTCTTGTTTTGATTGTCTAAATTTTTTGACATTATCTTCTTAATGTTGAAATGCATGTTATCATTAAAATTGATCCATTGAAGTATCTTTTCTCTAAGATTGACTTTTCAAGACATTTAGCTAAATGGGTTATGTTGTTAACTAAATTTGACCTTAAGTTTGTTTCTCAAAAAGAGATTAAAGACCAAGCTTTAAACAACCACTTAGTTGATGCTCCTTCACATTTTACTCCTCTTAATCAAGATGCATTCCCTGATGGTCTTGTTCTCCCTTTGGATGTGGATAATACACATGGGTCTTGTTGTTTGATGGATTAATATGTTGAATTATCTCCAGTGTTGGTGTAATACTAGTACCTCCTCCAAGAAAGACAATTCCTCTATCCTAGTCTCAATTTCATGTGTACCAATAATATTGTTGAATATGAAGCCCTTATAGATAGTTTACATGTTGTAATGGTGAAAAATTAGAGTTTCCACAATTAGATATATGAAATCCACTAATTTTTAGACTTACAAACCATTATATTAAAGAGGGGCAAACCCGATAGGTCTACCCACAAATCAACAAGGACAAGGGCTGATATTTCTATTGGATTTACTAGATTTGAATTGATTACCCTCTTTTAAGTTGAAGTATGAAAATGCTGAAATTAGACTAAATATGTTGGAATTGAAGTAAAAACACATGAAAAGTGTGCTACAATCATCAAATCGAACCACAAACCTAGATCTGAGGAATGTAAGTGTATTTGGATCTATTCCCAAAAGGAGCTCCTAAAATGTTAGGACCAGTATGCCCGTCGCAGCGGTCCTCCGCACTTTTCACCATCCAAAGGGGAATTTGTTCATCACTGTAAATAAATCCAATTCTGAAGATCCTAGATCTGTACTTATTCCTGCGCACACTAGAGAAGGGAAATAGGTTGGGATTAGGGGTTTGTCTTAGGTCAAACCCCGGTTTTGGAATTAACCATGAAATATAAATGAAATGTAATTGAATTGCAGTAATGGAAATGTTCTCCTTTTGAGGGAGATGTTAAATAATGACTGAAATAATAATGATACCTTCTAATGGAGTTTAGTTTGTCTCCATAAGGAATTAAGGTTTCATGAAGTCTTCACAAACATAGAACATGAATGTCAACTCCAATGCTTAAAAATTGACCTTACTTTTGTTCCAATGCTTGAAAGAAGACTGATTGCTTGCTCACTTGAATTTGAATGCTTGATTGCTTGATAGATGTGTGATTTCTTTTCCAAATATATCAAAATGAGAGGGGTAGACCTTTTATACCCACTCATCCAAAAAACTTAATTTTCCAACACGAGCCAACACGGGAATTAGGTCCCAACCAAAATGATGTGACCATTAAGGGGCCCAAAAATGGGTCCTGATTGGGAGGACTAGGACACCAAGTTCTCCAATCCTTGAGGATTAGGGCACCAGTGCCCTAAACTAACCAATCAAGAACCAAGAAACAAAGGGTGGATGAAGTGCAAGGTGAAAATTATGAAGAATTTGCATGGTGTGAGCAGAATCAAGGCTCCAATAAGGCCTCAGACCTGAAAGCCAAGGTGAGGGCCAAAATAAGGACAAAATTTCAAGGGAGTACAATTTAGGATGCTATATTTAGTCCCCACATTAGAGGGAGTATAAGACTAAGCATACTCTCGGTAAATTACAAAGGTTTGCATTATAAAGCTTTTATCAAGGTGTTAAAGAGACGAGACACACCAAGCGCCCAATGTACTTTAGGTGTCTTACGATTTCAAAATCAAGATAAAAGGGACACCATAAAAAAGAGAGAGAAAGAGAACCATGATTACTACCCAACAAGGTTCACTTACCATGAGTCACGAAAAGAAAAATACCAAAATTATAAAGCAAAAGACTAAGTTTGCAAAGTAACTTGAGTATTGAGATATGTTGTAATATTCCCCTTGATTTTTTTCCAATTATTTTCAGATTTCAAGCAATACAAATGCCCATTAGGGTTAGAAATAAAATCCCAAAACTTGCGGAAAGCAACCCTTCCACCTTTTGATCACCGAGAGCCCAATCTGGGAGGGTGAGAGCATACAGTGTATAGGGGATCGTTAGATGCAAACTAAAAATTAATTTCAATATTTGGGTGGCAAGATAGCCCCTTCCACTTTCCAGTAGGATATGGAGAATATTGAAGATAATTTGGCAGTAAACCAGCTAAGGATGATACAAGAAATTGAAGAACAATCACTCTACCGCTTATCTGGCGGGAGGACTAAAATGAAATTATAATCAACTCAACCTCTTATGCAACAGGAGGTTAATATTAAAATATTCAAAATAGGTGGCAAAGACAACCTCTTCCACTTATGTAGTGGGACTACAAGCAATAAGCCAAAAGATAGCCGTTAGTACTACTAAATAATGTTATAATGCACATTATGGATTATCAAATCATAAGATATCGTTGTCCCAAAGAGAGGCGACATAGCCAACCTCTTCCACTTATGCAGTGGGACTAAAAAAGAACAACATGTTGTTAGTACTACTAACCAGCATTACAAAACATATAGAATGAATAATCAAGTGATGATAACAAGTCCAACAACTAGAACAACAATAGGAAATCACTCCCCAACCAACATAAGCTACTCACACCCAAAACTCTCCATATACACAACTATGCAATTCTAAAAATCACTAGCACGCAGACCAACAAGCTACAAACACCCCAAATTGCTCATAACTTGTCCAAATCAACTCCGAATCGGACAAAATCAAAAGCAAATGAAAGATAAGACAATGTCGATAAGACTAGAACCCCAAACCTGCAATATATACGCCAAAACCAAACAAAACTCAACTCGAGGCAACCAAGGAATGGTATGACCTAGTTGGGAAGTATGATTTACATTATAAAATTCAAATCAACAAATGAGGATCTACAAATTTGTAGATTCCATCACCTATGAAAGATAATTAATCAGAGCCAATACCCTGAATGACTTGGAGAACACACAGGTGTTGGCATATGCACACTCCAATGAGACATTGTATGTGATTGAAGGTTTTGTCATTGATGGCAACATTGCAATCCTATGGCACCGACACAGGAATTATACCGGTATTAGCAGATCACACTCTACATCGGCACTTAGGACACCGGCACCGACACAAAGAAAGGAAGTTTACCGGCACAGAGGCCGACAGGATTTTGTTATATTACACTTTGTTTATTATTGTAAAAAATTTGTAAGCCGACTTGGAAAATTGTAAAATGACTCATATATATAAAAGAGATCATTGTAGACATTTGTAATGAATGAGGAAGCGTTAAGGAAAAATATTAGGTAGACCTATTATGCGAAATATAGGCTAAGGGTTTATGTAAGAAGCAGAGCAACAACCGGTACTGGATCAGGCATTATAGATGCTATTGTAAAGCAGTACAAGATATTGGATTTGTATAATCCTCATTGTAAGTCAATGAGACTTCCCATTGAGCAGTGAGCTCTAGGCAGTTGGCTTTCCTGCATGTGCAAGCCCCTATTGTAAGTAATATTCTCTTATTGGCCAGTGAGTGAATATTGTGGGTCACAAATCCCACCGAGGTTTTTCCCACACTGGGTTTCCTCATTAAAACCTTGTGTTATGGTGTGCTTTTCATGTAGATGTTCTTGATTTTGTTTATTGCATTATTTCTTGCATACCAGTACACTGTTATAATATGTTCTGCATGTTTTAATTCAAGAAATTCTACTCACCAGTTAGATACTGATTCAACCCCCCCTCTCAGTATCTGTGGGATTCCTAACAATTGGTATCAAAGCTTGGTCCTCTATTTTCAGAAGCTTAACAACTTGAGGAAGATCTTGACATTGGTAAAGATGGAAAATCTGATGAAGCAACTTGAAGGAGCTCTTTCAGACTATGATGCAAAGAAATCAAAAAATATCAAACTAGAAGATGATTTAAGGGCAGCTCGGGATATCATTCAGGCACTTTAAGAGAATTTTACTGTTGCAAGAAATAAGAGAAGAGAACTTTGTGAAAAATTGCAAAATGAGAATGATGAAAAGGAATCACTTAATGGTATGAATACTTAACCGACATGCATTTAATGTGGTAGATGGCAAAAAGACACTATAAAATTGAGGTTTTGGCTCCATTCCATTTCACCGAGATTTCAAACCTACGAAGAGCACGAAGATTCTGAGCTAGGGCATTTCGAGCAAGAGGCAAGAACACTCCAAGCAATCATCCATCCTAAAGGCAGTAAAAGGTATTTTATCATGGCATCCACCTCTGCAATTGAATATATAGCAAACCCTACTATTGTCAAAGTGATAAAAAGACCTAGGCCCGTATTTCAGTTAGTTCTTGAGGTAGCAAAGAAAGATGATACCTTAGGTGCTTTTTCTCAAATTCCCAAGGGAGTTGTCTATGCTGAAGACCCCAGAATGTACATCCACTGCAACATTGAGGAACTAGGAGATGAAGAGATTAAAACCATGTTTAAAACTGTGATATGTGATAAAACCAGCAATGTAAAAGATGAACACAAGATCATTGAAACCCTAGGATTTACAGAGATCCTTAGCATTCCTGAATTCCCCAAGGATGCAATTAGGATAGTCTTAAGCAGGGTACATGGTGAATTTTTCTGGTTAGATGCAGTCCACAAAATCACTAAGGAAGCTGTGAAAGCTGTCACAGGGTTACCGACCACCGGTAAAAGGCCAGATAAAACCAAAAAGGTATCCAATGACCTAGTTACAAACCTAACTAGTGCAACATTCGACGAAAGGTCCCTAAGAGTTAATGATGTAACAAACATTAATGTGAGATTTATCAGCATGATATTAGGGTATAAAGCTACTCATGCAAATAGACTCAATTCAGTTTCAAGTTTATGCATTAAGAGTGCTTATGATATGGTCACAGATAATGCAAAGATTGATATATGTGAGTGGTTAAAGGATGAATTAATTGACAACCTTGGAAAGATTAAGAAGGACAAGAAAGGAACTTTCAGGTTTGGAAATCTGTTAGTATGTCTAATGCTACATATAACCAAACAAGTTCCCAGTATAGGCTACAAAGAACTTGGATATGATATACCGGTAGGTAAACAGTTAACAGAACTATTCAATAATATGGGAGAAGACAAGGAAAACAATATTCATGACTTCTTTCAAGCATTAAAGGCCAAAATGAAGAAAAGAATCAGGCTATCACAAAAGATTGTTGACAAATACAAAGATGAAATATGCTTTGTAATCAAGAAGGATGAAATCTAGATGGAAGCAATCATCCCTAGGACAGTTTGGGTAACCGAGATGGGCTATGAAATAGATGATCATATAATTGAAACATATGCTAAAGCACTTCTAGAAGCCCCCAGACAACCTAAGGAAGAAATATTTGGTAGTGCAGAAACTATTGAAAGCCAAATACAATCAAAGAAAAGAGTGAAAAAGGTTGAGGCAGTTGTAAGGAAAGGTTCCAGACAAGCAAAGGCCATCAAAGAAGATGTGTTGAAGAAAACCGGTATAACAGAGGATGAGTTAGCAGCTTCACAACTTGAAACTCACCTATCACCGATAGGTACTTCTTTAGGGAGTGACATGCCTGCAACTTTCAAAAGAGTTGTAAGGAAAAGAGATCCCTCATCGGCAACCACACGCTCACCCAGGAGGACAAGACAAAAACAACAAGCAGTGAGATCTCCGGTAAGAAAGGCTACACCAAAGAAGAAGAAACTAACACCCAAAAAGAAGAAGAGGACAAACAAAGACTTGGCCCCTCTTGATATACTGCTGAATGAAATTACAGAGGAAGGTAAATTGAAGAATATAGAGAAAATATATGACACTTTAACGGCTGATGAAAAAGAACAAGTTGAAAATAATGTTATATTGCATATGGATATGTATAAGAAATTTTTGATGGAAGTAGTAAATGAAATTCCAGATGAACTATTTAATAGACTGGAAGTAAGAAGACAAGCAGTAATAGAACTAGACAAGAAAATAAAGATTGAAAAGCTACTTGCTGTATATCCGGTAAATTCACCCAAAGAAATTGATGACCTAATTGCTCAAGCCAACCGGTCAGTATTTTCTACTACACACTGGCACATTGCTTTAATGGTTGGAAGAGTTAATGAGGTGACTGAGGAGAGAGAAAATGGTTGGGATATATTCCTAGTTGAAAAAGAAAAACAAGAAGAATACAGGAACCCCAAACCCATAAAAGTTTATCAGAAAGATAGAGACAAGGGTAAAGGTAAAGTTGGTGGACCACCTAGTATCAAGGTTAGAGACAACTTACCCCCACCTCCTTTGATTACTCCACCGGTAAAAACAACAGCTACAGAAGATCAACCGACAGCTAAGAGTATGGATGTAGAGGATGGTAATCCTAATCCTGAAGTCTTATATACTGTGGATGTTGATACTTAAAAGATCAACATAATGGTAGACAAAGATACAACTAATAAGACTGACATGGCTAGTGAGCCTCCGGTAGCAGAGCAAACTGAAAACACATAGGAGAAACTCATAGAAGACAAAGAGAAAAAGGTAGAGACTCAAATTGAGACAATGCAACAAATAGAGCAAAAGGCTCTGAAACAAGAACATAAGGAAACAGTGCCACCGACAACTGGAGAAATAGAAAAACCATTGCTTAAAGAAATGCAGACACAAACAGACCTACCAGAGGTCAATACAAGCTTGGTTACTTCCACTGGCGGTACTTAGAATGTTGGTTCATCATCAGGCTACAAATCAACTAATGTGACTGAAGTACTATTAGATTCAATCAAAAAGATAATAGACTGCAACTCACAAGCTTATAAGGCAATTGATGATACCATACCAATTTTGAAGGTAATTGATCCTAACTGTAATATAGACAATAAAGATTCTTTAGGACAACTTGATACACTGTGTAAATATATCACATAAAACATTGAGAAAATAAAGGAAGAGACATTGAAGGATAAAGTAGAAATTGAAAAGCAAAAATTCTTTGATGAGCATATAAAAGAAGTGTAATAAAAATTTTGACACACTTCTACCAGAATTGTATAATTTATTAAAAGAGTACAAAACTCTGTACAAAGACACCTGTAAGACAAACTTTTTGACTGTAGATATAGACAAAAAGATGAGCAAGGTACAGGATGAGATCAATAAACTTGCAGATAATTTTGTTAACTCACCTGATACACTATCAGTTTTTGAGGAGAAGATAACAAATTTTGAAGAAGATTTACTTAAATTGGAAAGAGAGAGAGAAAGAATAGTGAATAAGGCAAAACATTTGAGATTAAAACTAAGTCCAAGATTGGACTATCTAGCATCACCACAGAAGGAAGTATCTGAGGCACTAATAAAGGGATAGAAAACACCGGCAGAGCATTTGCAGCATCTCACCGGTACAGTGAAGAGAACAGAGACAACAATAAAGGATAGCAAGAAGTTTATGGATAGTATAAACTTAATTTTGGGAGGTCTTTTTCAAATTGTAACCACCCAGTTACAAGGTTGAAACTACAAACTCTACTGACATCTTGACAACCTTTGTCATTGATGCCAAAGGGGGAGTAGTGGGATGAGAAAATTCAATATCACAGGAATCATATGCTCAGGGGGAGCACACATATTTTTGGTAACATTTTATACAATTTTGAAATTTCTCATGAGTGTTGCCATCAATGCCAAAGGGGGAGATTGTTGGCATATGCACACTCCAATGAGACATTGTATGTGATTGAAGGTTTTGTCATTGATGGCAACCTTGCAATCCTATGGCACCGACACAGGCATTATACCAGCATCAGCAGATCACACTCTACACCGACACTTAGGACATTGACACCGGCACAAAGAAAGGAAGTTTACCGGCATAGAGGCCGACAGGATTTTGTTATATTACATTTTGTTTATTATTGTAAAAACTTTGTAAGCTGACTTGGCAAATTGTAAAATGACTCTTATATATAAAAGAGATCATTGTAGACATTTGTAATGAATGAGGAAGCGTTAAGGAAAAATATTAGGCAGACCTATCATGCAAAATATAGGCTAAGGGTTTATGTAAGAAGCAAAGCAGCAACCAGTATTGGATCAGGCATTATAGATGCTATTGTAAAGCAGTACAAGATATTGGATTTGTATAATCCTCATTGTAAGTCAGTGAGACTTCCCATTGAGCAGTGAGCTCTAGGCAGTTGGCCTTCTTGCATGTGCAGACCCCTATTGTAAGTAATAATCTCTTATTGGCTAGTAAGTGAATATTGTGGGTCACAAATTCCTCCGAGGTTTTTCCCACACCGGGTTTGCTCATTAAAACCTTGTGTTATGGTGTGCTTTTCATGTGGATGTTCTTGATTCTGTTTATTGCATTATTTATTGCATACCGGTACACTGTTATAATATGTTCTGCATGTTTTAATTCAAGAAATTCTACTCACCGGTTAGATACTGATTCACCCCCCCTCTCAATATCTATGGGATTCCTAACAACAAGGACCCACAAACAGATTTCTACTTCAACACGCACACCAACCAACAACATGAACACTCAGAAAACACTCCAAACATCTGAAACTGAAACACAAATCTACAACATTGTTCCTCAAATCTACTCCTCTAGATGAAGAGCAACCACAAACTTGATTAGTTGTTGTATTGCAAGAAAGAAACCAAGTGGTAGCTAGGAGGTATGCATTCCCTAAAGCTTCACTCTAAATTTCGGCAGCACTTCGTTATATTTTTCTTCATAGATGACAAATGAGGAGCATAACTCTCATATTTATAGATTTAGAGATTCAAATTCATATTCAAATGACACCCAAATTCCTATTGTCTCATTTGAATTTCATTCTAATCATGTCCATGACTTGGTGTCCCCCTCCTCTAGGCAAAAGTTCAAACTTTTTCCTAAGTATACAACTTGCAACATAAACATTATAAACATGAAGTGTTTTTTCATCCTCAACGCCATCTGACCAAGGAAAAATAATAAGATTTTAAGTAAGATTGTATTTTTCCCTTTCTTAAGTCTCCCAACATAATAATTAAATTTTAAACTTAGGATAAAGTATTAATATTTAATAAATCACTTTTTTTTTTCAAATCAAGACTGATTAATGCCAAATTGAATTCGAAATTGAAGTGTTGAAAACCGACAAAACTGACTGGGTCAGAGCTCTGCACTGAACTACTAAAAATAGTAGAAATGACACTTACTAAAAATAACAAGTCCTAAAAACAACTCCAAAAAGATTTCTCTTCGAACCTTGAAGCTGATCTCAGAAAACCTAGAAAGACTTAGAAATCCTATCAACTACCACCAACTTACTAAAAATAGTAAGTTCATAATTCTTCCCATAACTGAATGCATAGAACACCTTTGCGAACCTTTCGTAAAACCTAGAAGGAATCCAAAATTAGAATAATAGAATTCCAATTAGTCAGGCATCCAACAGCTCACACAACCTCCTCAAAAATTGGAAACCTTAATTTCTACTTCCAATTAGCCTACGTGTCTCTAGAATAGGCTAATGGCCCACTGAACTCCACCTCACTTAGAAGGGAACATTGCATATGAAAAAGATAGACATTGAGCAGAGTGTATGCCCCCACGTTAAAGTGATTGTGTATGCCATAATGGGATCAATTTCTTTAATGTAGTATATATGCATCTAGAAGACAAACACATTATCACAATGATATGCCCCCAAGACAACTACATCAAAGGATAATAATCACAAAGCACAACACACATAAGGGTTATACTTAACTCTGGGGTCAGTGTGCTATTATGATATATATTGTATATCATGAAGTATATTTGCATTGAAATATCCTCATCCCCCAAAGAAAGTAGAACCGCAATGGAAGAAGGGCACATTTGTCTTTTGAGTCAACATGGGAGAGACCAAAAGAGATCTCAATGATTTACATCATCCTCAAGTAGACAACACTAGGGACAACAATTAGAAGAATTGAGAAACAAATAGAGAAAGATTATGAGAGAGAGAGAGAGAGAGAGAGAGAGAGAGAGAGAGAGAGAGAGAGAGAGAGAGAGAGAGAGAGAGAGAGAGAGAGAGAGAGAGAGAGAGAGAGAGAGAGTCTTGAGTAAATCATCTACCTCCCAATCTTGCTCAACATTATTTTGGGATGGTGGACAAGATGCAACGAGAGCAACTTAAAGCATGTTAAATGGAGCTACCACAAGTTCCAAACAAGGACCATGCTCTAATGATGGATCACTTTGTCTGTTACTATGAGCTAGGATTAATGCTTTTGACAATTGTTTGGATAAATCATCATCAACATCAACATATTCATATTCATCACTTGAATCATTAACATCAACATTGTTAGCATGAACATCATTTTCATCCATATTTTCATCAAGATTAATAAAAATAGGATTTTTAATAGGAATATAACATGAACCATCATTTTTCTAAAGCATCTTTAATCTTCGAGATTTAGGTTGAACTTCCTACCCAAGGTTAGGCGAAGGCTAGACAAATGGGATCATATCAATTCTTGGAGTCTTCGGGGAGGAAATGGGTTGAGAAGTAAGTTCACGAGCCTTAACACAATGTCTCTGTTGATGTTCTCTCGCACAACGATTTCTTTTAGTTTTAGCCGAGGGTTGTGAAGGTTTAGGAACAATAGACATAGGCTTCTTATCTTCCTTTAAAGGAGGGATAGGAGAAGGTCTACTAGGTTGAAAAATAGGAGATGTCAGGCACTTTCCTTTGTAAGATGTAGGAGGCAAAACCGTAGCATATAAAGGAGGAATAGCAGGTGTAGGAAGGAGATCGGGTCCATCATGAGGAGGAATAGGTCTAGGGTCTCTAGGATTAATCAAGGATATGATCATATCATTCTTCCACTTTGATAAGATTGAAAAATAGCATCAATTCTAGGTTTAAGAGGTTCAAATTGTTTAAACCAAAAGTAACCAAGATTAACATCTCCATGCCTCACTGTGAGTTGGTACATGCTATGATTAATAGTTATGATTTTATCATTATGAAGGAATTTTAAACACTTATGAATGGTAGAAGGGATCACTTTATGGAAGAGAGACAAGGATGTCCCAACTTCACATGAAATTGATCCGATGTAGGAATGATAGAAAAAATCACATCTAAGCACTTAATCCCAATCTTAATGGGAAAAGTAATAGAACCAATATTGGGACAAGATAAATCATCAAAGATCTTAATCACCGCAACAAATTTATAATATGTTACTTAATGCAATTGTTAAGTATAAAGATATTTTTCAGTTATCACATTTACCATACATGTTGGATCAATGAGCACCCCTTGTGAGAGTACATCTTTGATCTTCATAATGATTATAGTGCGTCATCAGGTGCTTCAATATTAAAATTATTAGATTTCCATAATCCATAATGATAGATTCAATATTTTCACTAGGATCAAAGGTAATGCATAGGTCCTTAGGAGGTGCAGGTTTATCAATAAGGTTTGCCACATTATTAGACTCAAGGCCAATGTCATTAGGAGAAAATGCAAGATGTTCACACTCAACCACATTAGTAGAATGTGAAGGCAAAGGATTAGTAAAGATTTGGAGGTTTTGATTAGGAGGAGCTACAATTTTATTTCCCTTGTCGTTCACACCAGCTATAGATATGGTATTATTATCAATAAGGTCTTGAATTATAATCCTTAAGGAATAACACTTTTCAGTATCATGATTGGGTTGATGATGATATTGGAAAAAAACTTTAGAATCATGATAAGGTGGAAAATGTTTGGATGTGTCAATTGGCTTGATGTGAGGAATTTTCAACACATTTTTATTCAACAATTGTGTCATAATGCTATGCAAAGATTCAGAAAGAGGAGTAAATTCTTTTCTTAAATATTTGGATAAAGGAGTTACACCTGTTGTCACGACTACTACTTGGGTATTGTTTGTATCATTGAATTTGATGAATCCCTTGTTCGTTTTAAACTTCACAAAAGGTTGTTGAGCGCTTCCATGCTTATCAACTAGAGCCATTGAAGGAGATTGTTCAAATTGACTCACTTGAAGCTGATAGCTATGAAGCACTACACACAACTGCGTAAAGGAAGTAAACATAGAAAATAGAATCTGTAGACACCTAAAATTGTCCTGTTTAATTAAATAAATATTTTATTTAATTAATTATTTTAAGCCCAATTCTTCTATTAATTGAATAAATCTATTTATTTAATTAATTCATTTATCCTCTTCTAGCCTTATTTCTCATTTAAATAAATGCTTTTATTTATTTAAATTACTCCTTTCCTAAATTAAATAAATACTCTTATTTATTTAATTGATCCCACTTCTTCTATTAATTAAATAAATCTTTATTTACTTAATTAATTCATTAGCCTTTTCTACCCATGACACATGTCATTCATCTCTTAATTCCTACACTACCTACCCTCTCATTATTTTCTTATTTCTTCTACCTACCCTGTAATCCTAGCCGACCATTTATCTTTTACACCTCTCAATCTTATCCCTCCATTTCCTACAGTGTCTTCTATATAAGGAGATACTTCCTTCATTATCAACCCTAATCATTCTAATCAGCTAATCATTACAATCAGCTAATCATTCTAATCAAGTCTTCTAGCATTCAAACTTTCATATGCGATCAAAGCCTACTTGCAACCACAGTTTCGTTCTTTGTTGAGCTCTTGTGTACACATAAAACCTGAGAGCAAATATATCAAGCAAGATCAATGGAGATAGGAAGAATGGAAATTCAAACCCTATTGGACATGCGATGGTATAATTTTTGTGATTTCATTTGATTTACATTGTCTTAGGTAATCTTC
Source organism: Cryptomeria japonica (assembly GCF_030272615.1). Classification (NCBI taxonomy): domain Eukaryota; kingdom Viridiplantae; phylum Streptophyta; class Pinopsida; order Cupressales; family Cupressaceae; genus Cryptomeria; species Cryptomeria japonica. The sequence goes on from NC_081410.1 coordinate 50,161,824, forward strand.
ATATGTTATGGTGGATCTTTGTTGTTGTTAGGCTAGGGTTTCATGGTTACATCTATTTTAGTCTTTCAATATTGTTATTATCCATTTTCACCATATACAAAATCTTATCCCTAATGTACTTTTACAAATTATAAATACAAATTCTTTGAACATAATGATCAGGCATAAGAAAAGCATTTTGAGAATGCAAATGTTTATATCTACCAATACAATCAGTCACTTTTTCTTTAACGCCTTTCTTACAATGAATCAAATCATTCAGAAAAATATTAGGACCAAAAGTATTATGAAATTGTTGAATGAAAACATTAGCCAATTTTTGAAATGATGTAATAGAATAAGGAGGCAAATAACAATACCATTGCAAATCTTTATCCCTAGATGTTCCAATAAACAATTTAGCCAAAAGTCTTTGATCATGAGAAAAATCACTACACAAAGTTTGAAATGTTTTCGCATGAGTTAAGGGATCACCTTTTCCATTATAAAGCTCCAATTGAGGGACTTACACATGTTTAGGGGGACAAAATGAAAAATATCATTAGATAATAGGCTTCCTAAATCAAATGTGGGCACATTAAATTTTGACTGGTTCATGGAAGCTATTTGTTGTTGTAAGGATGAAATGGTTTGAGCTAGGCTATTAATGGTTGCTTCGATGGATGGGTTGAAATTAGACATGTTGGATTGGGATGGAGGAGTAATATTATTGTATGAAGGAGGAGGTTGAGAATAAGGAGGTGGAACATTATGATAGGTAGGTATGGGAGATGATTGGGTCACAAATGGAAGACTCATAGAAGGAGGTATTAAAGAGTTTTGATTAAAAATGTTGCCTCCTTGACTAACATATATAGTATTAAAATTTTGTGTGGAGGTAGCCATGATGGCAGATGTGAAAGTAGGCACACTAGTCATAGTAGTATAGGAATAGAATGATTAACTTGACTAGGTGCTTGAGTGTAACCAAGGACTTCAACACAAATTTTAATAGGCATGATATTAGTGTCAACAATATGAGCAAGACCACGCAAAAAATGAACAACAACTTTATGTAATATCCCCTGTCCAAATGATGACTGAAAATAAGGAATATTTACAAACAATTGACTTCCCAACCTGCTGTTATAAATTTATAGCTTGTTGATGTGTTGTTACAGATTAATACGGAGGTCAACATACACATGTTTCTCATGAAAGCACATCCACAAATGACCCCTTATCAATTCTGATATTTATCTTTTGATTCTCTTGCTGGGATATTTCATTAAACACTTGGCTAACTAAGGATAGCTTGTTGTCCTTAATTTTCAGTGTGGTATAAGGGACACTGCATATTAAATTCTAATGAAGTAAATTAACTCAAAAAGTGAAATGTGATGAACTAAAAAGTAGTGACAACAAACAATAACAATTGAGGCTTCTCAATCAAGGAAAATTATGAACTGCCATTTTGTCAAACAGATGATAAGCAACCTCGGAAATGATTATACATTATGCAGCCACAAAATCCTTCTTAAGCTTTATTCATTAGCCAACCTTATGTGTTATTACAAGATCATATATTGACTGATAACAATAATTGTGTCTCTGATTTTCTAGAAGACAATGACACTCATGACTCATACACAACAATTGAAAAAGATCAAGAAATAATGGTATCTAGTGAACCTATTATAGATTGCCTAGAAGATGTGATGATGAGACAAGTTGAATCCTCCTCCAAGATGAAAATTGTGACTCATCCTAGATCTTCCTATGACTAATAATGGAAGTCTGAATGTCAATGTGGATGGCAACAAATAGGCTTCTAACTTCCTCCAAGTCGATCGATCTCACCTCCCAGTGAAAGTGCTTTACCAATCATAATGTCTCAAGGCTCATGCCAAGTAATATCACCCAAATCGATGGGTTTCTACTAAGAAAAGGCCCGTCTGATCAAACCACTTATTTGGGGCTTATTTGACACCAAATTTCATTCCAAACTGCCTCAAAGGGATTGCCTCTCCTCATACTCCAAATTGCCAATGTTATTTGCCAATTTTGATGCAAGTGTGGAGTCTAAGTACCCAAATCATGAGACTAGTAGTTTGATATGGTTTGTCTTCAGATCTGATATGAGTACTAATTACCTCTTAAAACTCCTCCCAAGTGATCATAAGTGGATCACTTTGAGACCCCAATATTATAGTTGACCTCCTAAGGAATGTTCGATGCCTTAATGATGAGATCTGGTCCAAAATCGTGGAATAGGGGATGAAATTCGAACTCGTCTCAGACCTGGAGATTTTCATTAGCAAACTCTCAAAATTATTTCCATATGTTCCTTAATAAGATCGCCACACTCCTCTTATGCAAATCGATGCACCATAGGCCCTAAATCTGATAAACTGAAAATGACAATAATTCACTCCATCATGGCAACAACAATAACTTCAATGAGCCCAAACTGGAAGACTGAAAATGTCTCCAACTCTAATATAGATTTGTCTTCAAGAGAAGACTTCACAAATTAGGCACCAATATAGATTTCGTCATGAACCTACTCCAAATGAAGAACTGGGGTTTGGTCCAACCCTTCTATCCAATTTGCTGAAGGTTTTCATCCTCGGAGATTCAACTAATGCCACACATCAGTTCGTCAATTTCAAATTCTAATCTCTAATCTACCTGAACAATCATCATCCTCTTCTATTTATCCTTTTTCATAACCCATCATGAGATTCCTTCTAGAAGAGGGTAGGTACACTTTATTATTTTTTATTATTTAAGTGACTATAATTTAATTTTATACTTTAGTCACTATTTAATTAAATTAATTAAATATAAAGTCACTTTAAAATTTTTAATTTATTTTAATGACTTTATAAGAAATTAATTTAATTAATTTCTCCTTATTCCTCCACTTAGCCAAAAGGTTAAGTATTCATGAAAGGCTTGGAAAAATGGGGACATTACAATCCGCCCCTCCTGAAATTGGTTGACCCCCAAGCAATCTCCACTGCTCTACCAAAACATCCTGAAAAATAATACCACCTGGATCCCAAATGAAAAACTGTGAAATGTCCCTGTCAACATGCAACAGCTCCTATAACACCAATTGTATTTGCTGAATCAATTAAATCACCTTATCATGTGCCGCAAGAGTATAAGCCTCAACCTTGACAATAACCAGATCCCAAACCAATCTATCAATCATACCACAGGTGATGAAGATGAAATGACTCCTCAAATCATCATAAAGCTCCTATCCTAGAAAGCTGACCAACAAGGAAATGTGGAAATGAACTCCCACATGCCAATGAAATAACACAAATGGCAACCCAATATTGCTTAGATAATTCAGATCATCAACATGAATGATGTCATAGATGTCAACATACCATTGTAAATCAAAGGAATCCATCTCATACTCATTCCTCATCAAATAGGTATATCCCCACATACTTCTGTGCCATTGAATAGCTGATGTAGACCATGCCAAATCTGAAAGCACATAAAAAAACAAAACATGATAGCAACTAACCCATGTAGAATCAAGGAAGATTAAATCACCAATCAACAAATAGATAGTTGCCATATCATAAGAGATAGGTACACACTTCAAATTTGTAACGCAGGTGTCTTCCTTAACACCCCAAATTAATTCCCGTGTGGCTGAACTCATAAGGTCACTATACTCATGTTCTAAATGGTTGCAATACTCCTTGACCTTTTGTAAGTGTTGCCTAGTTTGGGTAGCTAGCAAATTCGCTTTCCTAGCTTTCGTTAACCACATATCACACATGCTTAGAGTCCTTGTTACATCTTCTATGCTATGATACAAAAAATCATACCTCTTACTATTTACATCAACAACACATGTCTCACGACTACCTTCCCAAACTTGGATGCCAACATTAGGGAACTCCATGATATTGTCTTCTCCATGATTATGAGCTGCATTACTTTGAGGATAAAGAGTTATAAAAATATTGTTATAGCAATCAACACTGTTGTCATGCATTTGTGTCATGCCTTCAACTTCTACAACACTTCTTCTACATGGTCAACACTTGTAGGCTCATCTTCACAAACTCTTGCATGTGTAAGGGTTGTAAACTCATGAATATCATGGAATATAATGTTATTGTCCTCAAAAAATTGATGATGATATCATGCCATTGCAAAGTGTGTCCTTCATCATGTGTAGTCAAATCACTAGTGGTTGCTCCACTAGGTAAAGGATCAACTTTCACATCAACCCAAGTCTGATATAAAAAATTAGAATGCTCATGATTTGAATTCATCCCTCCAAGCTTATCTTTAACACCCAATTCTTGAGTGCCTTCACTTGACAACACTATAGATCTATTAGTCTCATGTGTAGTAATTATTGTCTCATGCTAATGCGAAAGAACCTTATTGCTGTCATGAAAATCAGAACTATTGTGGCTGATATTCTCCATGCATTATTCATGTTTGACACTCATATCTTGTGTGCCAACATTCAAAGCTTCTTCCACAATATTTTCTGCACTACCCATGACATCTAAACCACAATCATGCTCTTCTTCATTTGCTGATAACAGACTGCTGATTGTATTCAAAAAATTAGAATTATATTCCCTTTCATCCCTTCTTTGAATTAGACCATCACCTGCACAATCTCTATCTATCTAAATCTCAAGATCACCAATGAAGAATTTTGAGTGGATCTCACTTGAAACAGTTTGTTCTTCATTCTCTTTCTTGCTTGTTTCATTTTCTTTAACCATCCTTTCATCCATACATTTGTGATTAAGCACCCACGGACCTCTACAAGAGAAGAATAGATCTTGTCTTCTCATTTCATTCCTTCTCATAGTATGCTCTTGTCTGAATGCTTTCCCATGATCACTTGTAGGTCGAGAAATCTCCTCCCTCTTCAATTTCCCAAACATTCTTAGAAATCCCTATTTTGTTTTCAGATCATTCATCAAAGCTTGCAAGTTCCTTATCAAATCAATAGTGGATTTGTCGAAATCCATCTTCTCTCTGTACCTCCTCAACAGGATGGTAGGAAACCGCTCTAATACCACTGTAATATCCCTTGTCCAAATGATGACTGAAAACAAGGAATATTTACAAACAAATGACTTCTCAACCTGTTGTTATAAATTTATAGCTTGTTGATGTGTTGTTTCAAATTAATACGAAGGTCAACATACACATGTTTCTCATGAAAGCACATCCATAAATGACCCCTTGTCAATTCTGATATTTATATTTTGATTCTTTTGCTGGGATATTTCGTTAAATACTTGGCTAACCAAGGGTAGCTTGCTGTCCTTAATTTTTAGTGTGGTATAAGTGACATTGCATATTAAATTCTAATGAAGTATATTAACTCAAAAAGTGAAATTTGATGAACCAAAAAGTAGTGACAACAAACAATAACAATTGGGGCTTCTCAATCAAGGAAAATTTTGAACTGTCATTTTGTCAAACAAATGATAAGCAACATGGGAAATGATTATACATTATGCAGCCAAAAATTCCTTCTTAAGCTTTATTTATTGGCTAATCTTATGTGTTATTACAAGATCATATATTGACTGATAACAATAATTGTGTCTCTGATTTTCTGAAGACAATGACACTTATGACTCATACACAACAACTGAAAAAGATCAAGAAATAATGGTATCTAGTGAACCTGTTATAGATTGCCTAGAAGATGTGATGATGAGACAAGCTGAATCCTCCTCCAAGATGCAAATCATGACTCATCCTAGATCAGCCTGTGACTGATAATGGAAGTTTGAATGTCGATGTGGATGGTAGAAAATAGGCTTCTAACTTCCTCCAAGTTGATCGGTCTCACCTCCCAATGAAAGCACTTTACCAATCATGATGTCTCAAGGCTCATGCCAAGTAATATCACCCAAATCAATGGGTTTCTGCTAAGAAAAGGTCCGTTTGATCAAACCATTGATTTGGGGCTTAGTTGACACCAAAGTTCATTCCAAACTGCCTCAAAGGGATCGCCTCTCCTCATACTCAGACCTACCATTAGCAACAACAGGGGTGGCATCTAGCTTGGCTCAAATCTTTCGCTCTCTTGGATGAATTCATTTATCAAGTTCCTAGGGCATCATTTCATTGTCATTTTCAGTTTTGTTTTATGAATCATGTGAATGGTCCTTGTTAGTTGCCAATTTTGATGTAAGTGTCTCAATACTATTCCAAACCAATCAAACTTCCTTATAATTATAGCGCCTTACTCCACAAAGATGCCACTAAGCCGAGACATGTAACAATTATCTTAAATTGAGGCTCTAGTGTCATGACCCAGGTCTAATCAGATTCATGAATGCAACCCCATACTATCAACAAATGCCCTAGAAAAAAAACCAAGAAGGTGATGCCTTAACCCCTGAATGACATCGATGTTCTTTAGGATAAGATTCGATGTCTAAATGTTGAGTTTGTGCAAAATAAAAGGGCATTACCAATCTGATACAAACTATTGCAAACCTCAAATGGGTGATGAAATCTGCTAAAAACTCCTCCAAACTCATCCACAAAGAATCGCCTTTTTGCCTCTAATGAATTATACCCCTTCAAATTGACCCTTCAATGATCAAATGAGGAATCATGAGAAAATCGTGATTGAGGGAGGTCTGAAGTAATTTGTCTCAGATCTGATCTAACACCTGCAAATGCTTCTATCAAAAATCATCCAACCCCTTCCAATATGCTGATACAAGTATGGGTCAAATTGAGCCCTTGGAACACAAAATCGTCGTGCACCCTGGCTGATACAATTCTGAAGATGTCTGAGATGAAAAACTCATAAAATAGAAAGATTTGTAATTACCAAAAATTACCTCCAATGATCTACCAGTTAATACTATCAAAATCAGCCTTGGCCAACAATGAAGCTCAAGTGAAAGGATTATTTTGTCCTTCCCAACCACCATTAACTCGTTGTGCATAATGTGGAAAACCGAGTATCTCCCACTCCAAGAAGAAGATAGGGTTTCATCCAGCCCTTCTATCCAATCTGTTGAAGGTTTGCTTCCTCAGAGATTCAACTAATGCCACACATCAATTCATTAATTTCAAATTCTAATCTCCAATCTGCCTGAACAATCATCATCCTCATCTATTTATCCTTTTTCATAACCCATCACCAGATTCCTTCTAGAAGAGGGCAGGTACACTTTATTATTTTTATTATTTAAGTGAATTTATAATTTAATTTTATACTTTAGTCACTATTTAATTAAATTAATTAAATATAAAATCACTTTTTAATTTTTAATTTATTTTAATGACTTTATTAGAAATTAATTTAATTAATTTTTCCTTATTCCTCCACCTTGCCAAAAGGCTAAGTATTCATGAAAGGCTTGGAAAAATGGGGACATTACACTTTATCATTTTGAACCATTCTTTGTAATCCTTCAGTCAATGAGATAGCCTCACTTTTTGGGCATTGTTGACTCATCCATTGTTGAAGATTTTCAAATTTATTGTCAATCTTCTCCAAGTGGTCAACAAAAACCCTAGTTAGTGATTCACCCTCATCATAAGAATTATGTAAAGAATGGGGATAAATAACATCAATTGTTGGAATAGAAGAACCACCCACATTCTCATGAAACAAGTTATCCAAATTAGGGTCCATGTCCTTATTAATTAAACCTTGGGAAGCCTTGATTGTATAACTTCTTCTCACGAGAATATTATAGGTAGGACTAATGGAAGTAAAACTCACGCACAAAGGAGGAAAATTTGAATTTGAAAATTATGATTAAGCAATACAAAATTTTGTGAAATGGTTGATTAACCAATTATTAAACAATTTGATTTGTGAAATTGAAAGAAAAATGCATCTAGATCATAGCATAGCACTCATAAAGATCAAATTTGAAAATTTATTTGAAAAATTATGCCATACAAGTGATAAATTTTAGAATTTTAAATTAGGTTTTTTTGTGAAATTAACCACAAGATTTATGTAATTCAATTTGAAAATGAGATCTAGGAGGGAAAATTTGAATTTTAAATTAAATGAATAATTAGATTTGAAATAATAAATCCAAATTAGACAATCCACAAGCTCAATTTAAAATAAAAATTAGGGTTTATTAACCACTAAATTTTTGAAATTCAATGAAAATTTAAACTTGTAAAACTTCAATTTGTAATGCATAAACATTCAAATCTGAGAACGTAATTTAGAAAATTAATTTGTGAGACGTCGGGTTCACCAAAATGTAATAGTGAAAAATTAGGGTTTTCACAATTAGATATATGAAAATCGCTAATTTTTAGACTTAGGTACCATTGCATTAAAGAGGGGTAAACCTGATAGATCTAGCCATGAATCAGCAAGGATAAGGGCTAAGAATTATATTGGATTTGAATTGATTACCCTCTTTTAAATTGAATTGTGAAAATGTGGAAATTAGACTAAATATACTGGAATTGAAGTAAAAACACATGAATAGTGAGTTACATCGTTAGATCGACCTAAAAACTTGGATATGAGGAATGTAAGAGTGTTCAGATCTATTCCTAAAAGGAGCTCCTGAAATGTCAGGACCGATATGCCCATCACATCGATCTTCTACAATTTTCGTCATCCAAAGGAGAATCTGTTCGTCAATGTAAATAAAGCCAATTCTGAAGATCACAACTCCATACCTATTGTTGTGAACACTAGAGAGGGGAAATATGTTGGGATTAGGGGTTTTCCATAGGTCAAAACTAGGTTTTGGAATTAACCATGACATAGAAATGAAATGTAATTGAATTGGAGTAATGGAAATGTTCTCCTTTTGAGGGAGATGCTGAATAATGATTGAAACACTAATGATATACCTTCAAAAGGAGTTTGGTTTGCCTCCACAAGGAATTGGGGTTTCATGAAGTCCTCATAAACATAGAACATTAATGTCAACTCCAATGCTTGAAACTTGACCGACCTTCTACTCCAGTGCTTGAAAGAATATTGATTTCTTGCACACTTGAATTTGTAAGGAAGTTAAGTGGCGTAACAACTTCCTACACTTATCTCGACAGGAGGGTAGTGCAAAACCTTTACAGATCATTACAACAGTTACAAAAACTTAACAAAAACTTAACAAAAACAAACATAATATCATATATACCGCACCATAGCAACATAATGATTTACGTGGGGAAAACCTTTTCGGGAGAAAAACCCCACACTCCAAAAGAAACTTAATATATTATTCAACAATCAATAACATATTACAATATACTTGTAGAGTAAGCTCTTCACAGGAGTACCACTAATTAGAGACTCAGAAGTAACTCAATAGCCATAAGAATTCGTCAAATGGTATTACAAAACCATGGGCTAAAACCACCCAATAAAGTAGAGTCGACCTTATCTCCATTCTAGATGCCCTATGATGTGTCAAAATGGTAATCTAGAATATTGAATGCTTCTTTGATGGCCATCTCTCCAAGGTAAGCCAACACATTGCCATCAGGTGCCACAACTTGTCTCTCTTGGATGTTGTAATGTTTGGCACATTTTGTTGGCATTATGTTGTCATTGATGTCAACTGGTATGGAATGGTCACAGGTGAGTAGGTAGTGGTGACTGGTATGGGTGAAGTAAGTAATTATTTCAACTGGTATGAAGGATGGAGTGTGTAAGCAGACATACAGGTATGTTATCGGCACATATGAAATGCATCATTGACCGGTAAAGCAAGACCACTGGTAAGGCAAAGCAAGCAAGTAAAAGAAGAACTGAAGGATGTGAACCGGTATACGTAGAGAAGTTTAATGCTACTGGTAAATGGACTGAGTAGTTGGACCAACATGTTTGATGGAAGGCCAAGTTGATCCACTGACAAAGACCACCGATAAAGAAGAGGTCAACAGGTATGAAGGACAACAAGTGAAGGTAGGGTATACCGGTAAGGTGAGTTGAATCGGTAGTCAATCTTGGTCAGTGAAGGATGCCAAACTAACATAGAAAACCAAGCATAGGTGGATGTTGATAAGGATGCCAGGTGGAAGCCAGATGGTGATCATGCAGAGGCCAATGAAGTATTCATTGATGTAACTGTTAACAAGCAGTTCGAATTTTATGAAGAACCCACAAATCATGGGAGGATAGTAGAATGTTGTGGCTCGAGGAAGACAAGGTGTCGAGTGATTGAACATACCTTGCAAGAAGATATGCTCTTTGTACCCATTTTTCAAAGGAAACAACCGAGCCATTAATGGCATTTGATAGAGAAACATAGAAAAGCATGTTGCAGACATCCAAATATAGAAAACGAACATTGGAATGTGATGGGTTGGTGGTGCTGATCAATGACATGCAGATCATCACTCCAAAAAAGAAGATCAAATCAAATCCAATGCGGATTGAGTTGGTGAAGGTAAAACCTAACATGACACCGTTTGAATGCAACTTTTAGCGGGAACCCTAAAATATAAATATGTCAGCTCGACACTGAAATTTGTTGATGCTTGATGTGAGGTGTGAGAGAGAAGAGAGCATGAGCAATAATAAATATTATCTGCCTTAGAGTTTATTCTTAGAAAGTTGCAGTGTGGGTCAAAAAGCTAAACCGGTGAGAGGGTCTAACCGGTAGAGACAGAGTAATTGACAAACTGTTGCAGTTCTAACAGTCAAGCGAACTGGTAAAGAGTGATTGATTAGGAAGGCATCCAAGAGTGAAACTGTGAAGTGTGAGGCTAAGAGAGAGAGAAGAGGGGATGAGAGTAACTGGTGATTGATCAGAGAGAGTAATATGATAACTGCCAGTGTTCGAACCAGTGAAGAAGGGGAGTTTGTTAACCGGCAAAAATCCATTGATCAAGTGTTGCAGAACTCATTTGCAACCAGGTGCTATCATTGTATCAAAATTATATTTCATTATTTAACACCGATTTGGAGCTTGGTGCAGGGGTTTGTGCTCCTTGGGTTGGTGCCCTAAATCATTGTAATCTATTGTTTCATTGTGAGGCCGGATTGGAGTAGTAGACTCCAACAACATTTCTCACTGAGGTTTTTCCCATACTTGATTTTCCTCATACATCTAGTGTTGTGGGTTATGCACTTGTGTGTTTGCCTTTTTTATATCCACTCTTATCTTATCGATTTGTTTGTTTAGTGTTTAGGTTGATAATCGGTATGCCAAACTTGGTTTAAAAATAAAATAACTTAGGAACCACTGATTCACCCCCCTCTCAGTGGTACATTGTGTTCAAAAATTGGTATCAGAGCCTAGGTTCCCGATTGATTAAATATTTCTCTAGATTGGGTAGATTATGCTCAAAGAACACAATGGCAAGAAATGAGTCCACCTCCTTAAAAGCCCCCATGTTTGATGGATCTAACTATGCCTTTTGGAGCAGAAGAATGGAGACCTATATTTCCTCACTTGGCTTTGATGTGTGTATGTCTGTCAAGAATGGATATATTGTCCCTAGTGTTCCTCCCACTGATCCAGATGCTAATAAAGAGTATGAGAACAATGCAAAGGCTAAACATGCTATCTTAAGTGGTTTGTCACATAATGAATTTGTCAAGGTCATGCATTATGCATCTGCTAAGGAGACTTGGGATAAATTGCAAAGATTATTTGAAGGAGATGCCAAAGTCAAAGAGGCCAAGCTACAATCACTAAGAAAAGTTTGCAGACTACCTTCGCAGAATAGATGAAATTGTGAACACCATCAAAGGACTTGGAGAAGAAATTGCTGATGAGATTATTGTCAAGAAGGTACTTAGATCTCTCACATCTAAGTATGATACTAAGGTTTCTGCCATAGAGGAATCCAAGGATCAGAAGACCTTCACAATGGATGAGCTATTTGGATCTCTAACAACCTATGAAATGAGAACAACCGGTGAAGCATCCTCAAGGAAAGAGGCAACATTCAACTCCACCAAAAAGGGAAAAGAAGAGGTTACTCATAAAGGATCAGGTGACGACTTGGATGCAGAGGTAGCAAACTTTGTCAAAAAGCTCAAGAGAGGATCCATCAAGTATAAAGGGAAGTTACCACTCAAATGTTTCAACTGTGGTAAAGTTGGACACTTTGATGCAAAATGTCCCTATAATGAAACTAGCGGAGATGAGAAAAGAAGTATTGGAAGATCCATCGGTAAAGACAAATAAAGGATTATCTACCGACAAAGAAGAAGAGGCTACCAGAAGCAGAACAACCTATATACTATTGAGGATGATTCCATGGATGAAGAAAGTGAATTAGAAGATGAATACCATGAGAATGAAAGAGAGTTAATCTCTTTATGGCACTAGATGAACCTGTTGGAGAAGATGAGGAAGAAGAAGACATTGAAGCTGAAGTGGATCTAGAAGGCGAGCTCATAAGTGCTCCCGAGGAGCTAAGTAAGACAAGAAGAGAAATCAAGAAGGTCAAACTCTTTGTAGTAGAAGAACAAGGTCTCTTGAAGCAATCCCTGGATGAGTCCAATCAAGTTATATACGATTTGAAACTCCAATTGGAAGAAGCCAAGAGGATATGTGAAGTTACATCCTTTGATCTGATGAAGAAGGAAAATAAGCATCAAGATATGGAAGGAGAAATAGTGAATCTCAGAAAGAGCTCAAAAAGAGTAAGGATGAACTGAAAGTGAGAAGCAAATATAAAGGTAGAACAGAAGCCTTGGACAAGATGTTGAGCAAACAGAAGCAATCTAAAGATACCGGTGGCTTAGGATTTGAAGAAGGACAAAGTTCAAACAACAAAGACACATATGATAAGGAGATACAGTTCACTTCTTCAAGTGAAGGTGAAGAGAAAAAAAATCACAGTAAGCAAGGATACCGACAAGAAGACTTATGTAGAAGCTATTAGAAATTGTCATACAAACCAGTATACACAATCAATGAACCAGAGGCCACATTCAATGCACCGAAATGCAGATCCTAGGAGAAATGCAAGAGTTGATCATGGAGGATTTATTAGAGTCGGTGGCATGAAAGGAAGACACCCGGTGAGGCAGACGTTTGTAGGACCAAGGAAACCTAACCGGTATGTTCCAAACTTTCATGGTTATTGTTACCGGTGTAACAAATTTGGACATAGGGTAGTCGATTGTAGATTAACCAATAAGCCCACTATGAAAGTAGAAATCCATTTAATGCACTCTGGGTTATGAATGTTGTCTGTTATCAGTGCAATGGATTTGGTCATAGAAGTTTTGAATGTAGGAAGAGTAAACTGATGTCCTACAATAGTTTTAAAAAGTCATCTTTCAATGTAGATGTGAAATGCTATAACTATCTAGAGTTAGGACATATAGCAAAGTTTTGTAAGAACAGGAAAATCAAGCAGAAGAGGACAAATCTTGATCAGGAACCAATAGCCAAACCAGAGCACAAAATTACAGCTGATAAGAAGAAGGAAACTCAACCGGTATGGGTTGAGAAAGAAAAAGACAAAGCAAAATCAAGTTTGATAGTGCATACTGTCCTACATGCTAAAAGGAAAAATTTATGGGTTGTAGACAGTGGCTGTTCCAACCACATGACCGGTGATAAAAAAAAATTAATCAAACTTGAAGACTAGAATGGTGACTCAGTAAGGTTTGGAGACAACTCATCGATCAAGATAAAGGGAAAAGGTACTCTAAACATTGATGGCAAACTGAAAGTACATGATGTGTATTATGTGGAAGGCCTGAAGCACAATTTGCTGAGTGTGAGTCAGATGTGTGACAAAGGTTATAAATTCACCTTTGATTCTACCGGCTGCCAAATAAAGGAGAGTATAGGTCAGATTGTAGCCAAAGGTAAGAGGATAGATGGTAATGTATACAATCAGAAAGAATGTTTTAAATCCCAATGCATCTTGGGACAAGCGGATGAAAGCTGGTTGTGGCACAAAAGATTAGGCCACATAAATTTTGATAATCTAGTTGTAGTAAGCAAAAATGGGTATGTAAGAAACATACCACCAATTATCAAATTGATGAGCATATTTTGTGATGAATGTGTGAAAGGAAAGAAGACTAAGGTGAGCTTCAAGACAAAAGAACACAACACTTCAAGACCACTTGAACTTGTTCATATAGATCAATGTGGTCCAACTAGGACAAGAGCTCTTTTCAGTGAAGGATATTTTATACTCTTCATTGATGACTATTCAAGAATGACTTGGGTCACTTTCCTACAAGATAAATCACAAGCATTTGACAGATTCAAGATCTTTCAGAAAATGGTAGAGAAGGAAAGTGGGTGCAAGCTGAAATGTCTAAGATTAGACTAGGGTGGAGAGTTCACATCAAATGAGTTTGAAGATTACCGTGAAAGACATGGAATTAGAAGGCAATACTCAGCTCCCAAGACACCACAACAAAATGGTGTGGTAGAAAGGGAGAATAGGACAATCAAGGAGATGGCTAGAACCATGTTAAATGAGGCAAGTTTGCCGGACATGTATTGGAAGGAAGTGGTTCATACTGCTGCATATACCTTGAATCGGGTTCAACTAAGAACAAACAACAAAATGACACCTTATGAGTTGTGGTATGACCGAAAACCATCAGTCAAGTACTTCAAGGTATTTGGAAGAAAGTGTTTTATCAAGAGAGATAAGGATGGTTTAGGTAGTTTTGATTCCAAGAGTGATGAAGGAATATTCCTTGGATACTCAACTAATAGTAATGCCTATAAATGCTACAACAAAAGACTAAGAAGAATCATTGAGAGTGTGCATGTAAGAGTTGATGAGGATATGCACAAAGGAAGACAAGCACAAGTAAACTGGTATGGCAATTCCAATGATGAAGGTGAAGAAGCTCAGTCAGATAATGAACTGGAAGAAGCGTCGAAAAGGGTTCCTAACCGGTATGTGCAGATAAACCACCTAGAAGAGCATATTTTAGGAAATAAGAATGACGGTGTGCAAACTAGGAGAAGACTTGTTCAGAATGATGAACAAGTCCATTTCTGCTTCATGACTGAAGTAGAACCTAAAACATTCAATGAGGCCAACAAAAGTCAGAAATAGATGGATGCCATGGAAGAAGAGTTGCAGTAGATTGAGAAGAACATGACTTGGGAATTAGTCCCTAGACTGGAAGACAAGAACATCATTGGCAACAAATGGGTCTACTGAAACAAGATGAATGAAGAAGGTAAAATTGTTAGGCATAAAGCTAGACTTGTGTGCAAGGGTTACTCTCAAGTAGAGGGCATTGATTTTGAAGAAACAATTGCACCGATAGCTAGATTAGAAGCAATTAGAATGTTTCTATCTTTTTGTACCTATAAGGGTTATAAGGTATATCAAATGAATGTAAAATTTGCCTTCCTAAATGGAAATTTGGAAGAAGAAGTGTACATGGAGCAACCAGAAGGGTTTCTGTTACATGATGATGAGACCTTTGTGTGCCGGTTGAAGAAAGCCTTGTATGGTTTAAAGAAGGCTCCTAAAGCATGGTATTCAAGGCTAGATCAGTATCTGAAGGATCAAGGATTCAAAAAGGGGAGCGTTGACAACAATTTATACATCAAGATAAATGGAAATCACATGATCATTTCGGTGGTGTATGTAGATGACATTATTTTTGGAGGCAACAAAGATACTCTTTGTAAAGAATTTGCTGATTAGATGCAGTCAGAATTTGAGATGTCAATGCTTGGGGAATTGACATACTTCCTTGGTTTCCAGACATCAAAGCTAGATAAAGGAATCTTTATCTCACAAACCAAGTATGCAAAGGATATGTTAAATAAGTTTCAAATGGAGGACTGCAAATCGGTGAGTACCCCCATGGTGACCGGAAGCAAATTAAGCAAGAATTATGAATCATTAGTGGTGGATCAGACATTGTATAGATCCATGTTAGGCAGCTTATTGTATCTTACTGCCTCCAGACCGGATATAGTGCAGGCAATGTGCATGGTGGCTAGATTTCAAGCAACACCTAAGCAGTCACATATGAATGCCGTAAGCAGCATTTTTAGGTATCTGCAAGGTGTAATACCCTAAAAATGGTCATCTAAACCATGGGCCCCTAATCTTGACAACATCACCGGGTCCTAACCAAAGGCAATTAAATAAATCTTGAGCACACAATTAATTCTTAAATCATCAATGTCACATGGAAAAATTAATCAACCAATATTAATTAAATATTTATTTAATTAATTAAATCATTCCAAGTAAATCATTTTAAACAATTCTCTTATTTATTTTAATTAAATATCTTTTGTCTATTTAATTAAACAAATCAATTTTCCATTAAATCATCAAAAAGAGGAATTAATTTAATTAAATAAATCAATTTGCCATCAAATCTTCAAAAAAGGAAACAAATCAAGAAAGAGGAATTGGAAATTATGAGCACAAATCTTCAAAAAAGGAATTAATTGACAAAAAAGAATTAAAAATTTGAGAAAAGAAATCAATTGGAGATAATATTGAAAAAAACAAATTAAAAATTGATAAATAATCTCAAAAAAAGCAATTAAAACAATTAAATCTCAAAATTGAATGAAATAGAGAATAAATCAGTTTTTTCTTGATTTTATCTTAATTTTAGTTCAATTTCCTTCAAAATTGAGAAAAGCATCCAATCACATCAATTCACTTGGATTGTGCTTCCTCTTGGAAAATCTTGACTGCTCATCATCATTTGATCTCAGCCTTTGGTTCGTACGAATCAGAATATGGACTCGTACGACACATTGTTTCTATTATCTTTTGTCGTTCTCTATTGATTTCTGACTCGTACGACATACTGCTTATGATATCATCTGTCGTTTTGTATTGATTTCTGACTCGTACGATAAATTTTTTTTGTCATTCTATTTTATGAGGATTGTTGTACGATTCTGTTTTCTGACAGATTAAAAACAAACTACTTTTCAAGGTTTTTGCTTGAATTAAATTTTGATTATGCTAACGCTGACCCTGAATTGTCTTTTGTCTACTTGAGATTTTCACAGCCTAACCAGTTTCTTGCAGGATGCTTGTCAAAGAATAAAAATAACATGACTACTGATACATTGTTTTTGCAGGTTGCCTAAAAGAGAAATCAATCAAACATCGTGTATTCTTTAATTTTTCTAGGCACCTAACTTGCTATCTGGGTAATGAACAAATCTGTCTTTTGTGCTTTTTTGGAAAATTCCGAGAGGTAGGAGAGTATGCTCTTATCTTTCTAAGACAATAAGAAATTTAGACCCTTGAGGCTTTTTCTTTGTTTGAGATTTGTACATCTTTAGCAAGCCTGCCCTCCCGAGGGGTTGAAAAACTCTTAAAGCCGTTATGGCTGGTGTGAGGGGAACAACCTAAGTGGGAACGGATAAATGCCAAGTACTCCAACCCACTATAAAATAAACGTGATTTGATGAAAATCAAGTCAATGACAGTGCTCGGGAATAGCTCCCCTCAGTACTTTCGGGTATATTGAACCTTGGTTTTCAAGGCTGGGAGACCTCTTAATTTAGTTTATACCTTGACGCGCCGAATAGAACCCTTACTAGATCCAATTAAAATTAGAAGCTACCCGATTCACCTACGAAAGGTTGATAATCTTTGTGCAAGAGAGATAGTAACTCTCCCAAGACACTTGCCATATCGTGCCCCCATTAGCGTTTGGAGTAAGCTAATACGGCGTTGAGAATCCATTGTGTGAGACTCAGTGGTCGTATTCTGATTAGCTATTGGGTGTGTACCTAAGTCAACAAGAAAAGGTTTTCTTCTCTAAGCAAACTTCCACAGGGTTTGCATGCTGTGATTGGAGTTACTATTCATATTGCGTGTTTTCTATGTTTTCATCCCTCAAACTAAAACTGGAATACTAAAACTGAAGAAAACAAATCAACAAACTCAGTGATCAAAACTCAATCCGTGTCACAAACTAGTCTATCCTGGTAAAAAATCAGTCCATCTCAGAATTGGTCATACTCTGTTGTCATACCCAGCCATTGAAAAACTCAGAATTTTTGTCTCTGTCCTGTTAACAGTCGTACGAGCCTGGTCATTTGTCATCCTGCACCATATTCTGTGTCGTACGAGTCTACTAAATTATTGTGCAAAGCTCAATTCTCTGTCGTACGAAACCCAACAATCTATCATTTTAAGCTAAATCCTATGTCGTACGAAACATAACTGCTCAGAATTATTTGTCGTTCGGGACCTACCCATTTGTTGTACGATACTAGACAACAACTTGTACGAAATAGAACTGTCGTCGTCCTGAACCTGTTATATTGTCATACGGTTTCAGAAATTCTATCGTACGGGTCTCTAATTTTGCCAGTCCAGAATAGTCAAACCTGTCCAAAACAGTCTACAACGAGCCTAAAACTGGTTATCATCCTCCTGAGCATAAACAACCTTGATAGTGTACCTCTGCTGTTGTGTTGCACGATTTTGTCAATCATCTTTAAGCTAGTTCAAACAAATATCTTATCAAACCTAAGTTAAGTTAGATAACATCTTACACAGGATAGATCATTCCTGAAACCAGACCAGATTTTAGTTACTTCT
Organism: Cryptomeria japonica; assembly: GCF_030272615.1. Lineage (NCBI taxonomy): Eukaryota > Viridiplantae > Streptophyta > Pinopsida > Cupressales > Cupressaceae > Cryptomeria > Cryptomeria japonica. The sequence continues at coordinate 50,180,322 of NC_081410.1, forward strand.
CTCAATCACTACGTTAAACGAACTACTAGCTACAATTTGATCTTGACTTCTGCAACACATCTAGCTCTTGGTCCTGTCGGTTACAAATGCCTGTTCAAACCAGAAATTCTCACAGCAAAAGGGACAAAGAAAAAGAAACACCCTTTGTGTCAAAAGACAATCCATTCTTTGTGGAAAACCCCTTTTACAATAAACTGTCCTCGTCACAAATGCCAGTTTACGACATACCAATCTTTGGTCAACCCCTATCTCCCACCATGTCTGGGGAAAGACAAGAAAGAGAAGCTAATAAATGAGACACTCACGACGAATTTAGCAATCATGCCATTGACAGTGATTCCTCATCAACTAAATCTGAGCTTCCTGAACCTCTTGAAGCTGAAGTACATAGATGTCAGAATGATACACAATTTTGAAAAATGATGAAGGTCATCATGGCTAGGGAAAAAGAGGACTATTTCCTAGAATTAGCAAGGGAAGGTGCCAAACTCCCTACTGGTTATAATGTGGAGGCCCTCGTCGCTAAAGAGGAAAAGACACCATGGGGAAAAATAAGCAAACAAGTGCAAGCATTAAAAACTGCGGTCACAAGAATAGAAGACAAAGATAAAACACCAAAACAATATTCTCTGGACACAATATGCCCATTCCCATTTGACAAAAACCTTTACATATCTCCATTTCCTTCACGAGTTGAGATCCCAAAATTTGACAAATATGATGGTACCTCAGATCCTCAAGATCATGTCAAAGAGTTTTGTGCCGCTTGTATGGAGTTCACGCACGATCAAACGTACCTCATGCGCCTTTTCCCAAGGAGTTTAGGGGTTCAAGCAATGGAATGGTTCACAAGCCTACCCAAAGGGATAAAAATGTTTGAAGAACTAATCCAACTATTTTTACAACAATACTCATACAACATTCGTCACCCAGTCACTATGATAGAGATGTGTAATACCAGACAAAAGACAGGAGAACCCTTTCTCCCCTTCCTCCAATGATGGATAAAGATGTTCTCTAGATATTCATGGACTATCCTAGATCTTGAGAAAATGGATATCTTTGTCAACAACTTAGTTCCTGAATTGAAGTACAATGTCCAGATGCAAGTACACCCTTCATTCAACAAAATGGTAGATAACGCCCTCAGAATGGAAGACGTACTTATCAAAAAGGGAGATATATCACTTTGGAAAGAAACATCGCAAGGTTCTAGCTCTAAAGAAAAGAGTAACTACTGGAAATATGGAAAAGATAGAAACAAGAACGTCGTTAATGATGGAGTGGTAGATACTGTCCAAGCAAAAATAAAATCCACAATATTTAACTTGGCCAGTGGCACGCAAGCACTCAAGGTAGCTGAAACTACAACAGAGAATCCCCCAAAGAAAACAAGAGAATGGTTTAAAGAAAAACCTTGGCTTTCAAAGCCTGAGCATGATTTTACTCCTCTAGATGAATCATATGAATCGACTTTTAAACTTTATTGGCAAATAATCTGATAACATTACCAGACAATTCTAGACCATATGACCCAGAAATTAGACCCAAATGGTGGAGAGAAAATAAATACTGTGACTACCATCGGAACAAGTGACATAACATGAACAACCGCATGAAACTCTGACATGAAATCCAATATCTCATTGACGTAGGCAAGATCATTGTTGGAAATCACGCGACTAATGCTGATTATAAGGCCTTTAAAGATCCCTTACCCACTTATGAACAAGGAGATTCCTCAAAATCCAAGGGAGGAGATAGAGTCAATTATACTTACACTAACAATGATAATGTGATCAACATGATCGAATCTATTCAACCTGAATATTGCAATGTGATCATAGTCCCAGATCACCAAAATCAAGGACAAACTGCTAATGCCATGACTCAACTTTCGATCAAACAACATCAAATCTACCAAATAGACAAATAGACACAATCATGGCCAAATCAAAACAACCAGCTTCATCACCTTCTCCTGGTTATAGTATTGTCGAACAATTGAAGAGAACCAATGCTCAAATCTCCATTTTGGAACTACTTAAGATTTCTTCTGCTCATAGGGAGGTCCTGGACAAGGCTCTACTTACCACCAGTGTCCCTAAATATTTAGACGTAGGTCAATTTCAATCTATGGTGGGTCACTTGACTTCACCTCATTATCTCAATTTCTCTGAAGAAGATGATAACTCACTGAGTCACCCACATAACCAACCATTACACATTGAATCCATGATCCATAAACACTAAGTTAAACGTGTTTTGATAGATGGAGGCGCTGGGTTGAATATTTGTACATACAATCTACTGACACAGCTAGGATTTTCTGCAAATGTTATTGATCCAACAAAGAAAATAACAATCAAGGCTTATGATGAAGAAGAAGAAAGAACCTCTAAGGGTCTGGTGTGATTATCGATCAGGGTAGGACCTGTAGAAAGAGATGTCATTTTTCAAGTCCTGGATTTTCATCTTTCATACAACATCTTACTAGGCAGGCCATGGATTCATGAAATGAAACCAATGCCATCTACGTATCAACAATTCCTGAAGTTTCCTTATAATGGAGTTGAAGTCAGTATTCCTATCGATACAAGTTACACCTGCAATGCATTAACGCAAAGTGCCGATGCTTTTGTTCCTCATAATAGAGCAGCCTCCACAACTGAAAGTTTGGAATCTTTGTTGAAAGATTTACAAAAGAAATTGAAAATTACAAACACTGGCATAGATGGCTACAAAATAGAGCCTATAGTTTCACTGATGTCTCTTCCTCCATCACCAAGACAGTCGGGAAAACCATCAGAGGCTATGAAGCCACAAACTTCAACTCTAAAAGTCATGTATGATTGTCTCTTTCTACAATCCTCTACTTCTCTTGCAAGTGAAATAGAAGAGGATGATGTTCTCAAATCGCTTTTCAAAGGAGACAATGCAAACAAAGAAATACGACATTGTGAGATTTCTCTGACACAATATGGTCCAGGCTATTAGATGCTTCACCGCATGGGATATTCAAGTACTGGTTGTCTAGGCAAACGTCAAAAAGGTATTGTTGAACCTATTCAATTAGAAACTAAGTCCGTCAATGATAAAACTGGACTGGATATGATCCAAGAAATCAATCATATCAGAAGTACACGTCCCACCATCAACGTAAGTGGAAGAAAAAGGTACTACCTTTAACAACACAAGAAATTAATACTCAACAAACTCAAGAAGAGTGTGACGATGAACAAAAAGAATTGCCCATCCAGAGAGAGGAAACAAATGGTAATCAAGTTCCAGTTATATCAGCTATAATACCACAGAAAGTAGAAGTCCTAGAGGATATGAGAGACGAAGTATACAAAATCAGAGAATTGTTTGCACCGCTGAACATTCCGGTCACATATACTGGTAGACAACAAGTAGATGATTTAGAAACTAATTCAAATGAGTATGAATGGGGTCCTGACCATCTCTTAGATACATCTACTACAGAAACCCCTGAAGAATCCAGTGATATCATAGATGATGCACAAGAGATGATATGCCTAAAAATGCAAAAAGAAATGGAAGAAATCAGACTAAAAAGACAAGAAGACTATGAACAACAGATGGAGGAAGAAAGGACACAAGCAATTTCTTCACCTACTAACTGTACCTCTAATGAGGTAGGACAAATCAGGTATGGAACTACAAAAGAAGAATTAGAAGCTACAGAAACAAAACCAGTCATCAGTCCAGAGGAAGCTGAATGGAAGAGACGACAGGGATTAACAGAACCGTCAAAGTCATGTCCACAAGTGTGTCAAATACAAGCAATCAATGAACCAAATCATGAAGGAACTTGCAACATCAAAGATGTGGGTGTTGATACTATATATACCTTTACTAAGCCACTTGAAGATGAGTCAAAAAATTCATCCTATGACTCTAATGACTCAGACATGAGCTCTATTAATAACAAAAACTATTCAACAATGTATTATGACTACTTTGTCATGAATGATGAGATACTGTCTACTGTCACACCACGGTATGTAGTCCAGTCTGAAGTAGGTGACAACGCTAGAAGTAGGTCAGTTGGGTTAGGTCCAATAAATACTAACATGCATTTCGATAATCGTGTCGTAACTCTTCTTGGTCTCAAGACACATACGCAAGGTAGTCTTCTGGAACTTGACTGGTCAGTCCGAAGCCATGATGATAGTACCATGAACTCCCTTGAGCCTGTTCCAACCTTATCCTTAATGCATCTGGAACTGATTGATTGTACTCTTTATAACCAACCCTTGAATGTACCTACTTTTGCCAATGACTATACATTAGCCTATTATCTCAATGCAGTTGAACCCATGTACTCTTCCACCAGCGAACAAAATGAAAACATGACTGAAGCGGATATCAAGTATCTTAGTCGAAAAAAATAAAAATAAAAATAAAAGATCTGATGGCGAAAACCACATTGTGGCGGTGTCAGAATCTAAAAAAGAGAAAATAAAGGATGTACCTAAAGGTGAAAACCTCTCTGAGGCGCTTGAAGGTGAGATACTTGATATATTGCCAAGTCACTTCCAGGAGAGATCTTCCATATTGATCGAGCCAACTCAGCCAGTGAACATTGGGAGTCAAGAGACACCACACATCATTCATTTAGCTCAATCACTATCAGCATAAGAGTTAAAAGATTTCAGCAACCTTTTTTTAGAAAATAAGATCAACTTTGCATGGACATACTTAGATATGCTAGGACTAGATCCTGATCTCATCATGCATCATCTCTCTATTACACCAGGAGTTAAACCAGTCAAGCAAAAAATCCGTAAGATGCATCCTCATGTGGCACTGCTAGTCAAAGATGAACTAGAAAAAATGTTGAAAGCTGGATTTATCAGAGCTATAAACTACGCAGAATGGATATCAAATATAGTACCTGTATTAGAGGCAGACAAATCCATTAGAGTTTGTACAGACTTCAGGGATCTCAACAAAGCATGACCGAAAGGTGATTTTCCATTGCCCAACATTGACATGATAGTAGATATGACTGCTAGATATGAGATGCATTCATTAATGGATGGATTCTCTGGTTACAATCAGATCAAGATAGCACCTGAAGATCAAGAAAAGACAACTTTCACATGTGCATGGGGAACCTTCTAATGGAATGTTATGCCGTTTGGTCTAAAGAACGTAGGAGAAACTTACCAAAGAGCAGTAACCATTATCTTCCATGACATAATGCATAAAAACATGGAAGATTATGTTGATGACACCCTGGTAAAAACAATGAAGAGATCTATACATGTTCAAGAACTAGGCCTCATATTGGATAGAATGGAAAGATTCAAGCTCCGGTTAAATCCTAAAAAGTGTGCATTTGGAGTAACATCAGGAAAACTGTTTGGTTACATAATTTCAAAAAAAGGAATTGAGGTCGATCCTGAAAAGGTCCAAGCTATAATGGAAATGCCTCCACCCAAGAAAATCAGTCAAATGAGAAGTTTATAGGGTCGTCTTCAATCAATAAGGGATTTTATATCTCAGCTAGCCGACAAAGCTCAACCCTTCACGAAGGTATTAAGGAAAGGAATTCAATACAACTAGGATAAAGATTGTGAACAACATTTACAACAAATCAAAGAATATCTTTCTAATCCACCCATATTAATGCCACCGATTCAAGGTAAGCCACTGATCCTGTACATGTCAGCTACAAATACTTCACTGGGGGCACTTCTGACACAACAGGATGACAATAAAAAGGAATGAGCTATCTATTACATCAGTAGAAAATTGGTGTCATATGAAATGAACTACACTATAATAGAGAAAGCATGCTTAGCATTGGTCTTTGCATCACAAAAATTAAGGCACTATATGTTGGCACACTCTATTAAGCTAGTAGCTAAGATTGATCCACTCAAATATCTTCTTAGTAAAGAAACTCTTACAGGAAGACTGGCCAAATGGGTCATGGTTCTTATGGAATTTGATATTGAATATGTGGAACGTAAAGCCATCAAAGGATAGGTTATTGTAGACCAACTTACTGATGCTCCACTTGAAGACAATCAACCTCTGTATATAGAATTCCCAGATGAATCAATCATGCACCTTACTGAACAATCATGGAAGATGTTCTTTGATGGGTCTTTCACTCAACATGGTTCTCGTGCCGGAATACTTTTTATTACTCCTCATAAATATTCAATTCCAAAAGCTTATAAGATTCTCTTCCCTTGCACAAACAACATTGCAGAATATGAAGCTTTGGTAAACGAGATCAAGTTGGCCATTGAGTGGAAGATAGTTGAATTACACATCTATGGAGATTCTCAACTCATTATCAACCAAATCAATGATCTATATCAGACAAGAGATGAAAAATTGATGCCTTATAAGAGAATGGTGGATGATCTCAAGAAATACTTTACCTTTGTATCATTTCAGCAGATCCTAGAACAACAAATAGAGCAGCAGATGCAATGGCCACTTTGGCTTCTATACCACAACTACAGGAATCTAATTTTTGCTTTGAATTCTTGGTGGAAGAGTTACATTACCCTGCCTATGATTCTCCCGAGTCCCAGGTAGTCTGTTCTATTATTGGACATGACTCATCTTGTTCTAGCCACATTTATTCTTACTTGCGTGACCAAGTTGTCCCTGCTAATCTTTCCCGAAATAAAAAAAGGAACCTAATCCGAAATGCGTCATGATATGTCATCATTGCTAACGACCTATTCAGATGAGGTTTAGATAATACTTTGCTTAGATGTCTAGAAACTGAGGAGTCTCAATGTGCATTATCTGAGGTTCATGAAGGTGTTTGTGGATCCCATTCGAACGGTCTAACTTTAGCACGAAAACTACTAAGGGCTGGTTACTACTGGCCAGACATGGAGAAAGAAGCTATAAAATTTGCTAAAATCTGTGAAAAGTGTCAGTTTCATGGGCACCTTATACACGCTCCAACAAGGGATCTCATACCCTTTGTGACACACTGGCCCTTTCAACAATGGGCGTTTGATCTAATTGGTCAAATATATCTTGCATCATCTAATGGACACAAATTTATTATCACTACCACTAAGTACTTCACTAAGTGGGTAGAAGCGGTTCCACTCATCAAGGCAACCGACAAACAAGTAGCTCTCTTTATTCTTAATTATATCATCTGCAGGTATTGTATACCTTCATCCATTATAACTGACAATGGAGGATAGTTCAAGAACAAAGATCTAGATGAACTCTATGAGAAATTCAAAATAAAGCAACACTGGTCATCAGTATATTACCCTCAAGATAATGGAGAAGCAGAGGCATCTAACAAAAACCTATTGACTATCTTGCACAAAATAGTGAACAAATCTAGGAAGGATTGGTATCTACAACTCAATCCTGCACTGTGGGCTTATAGAATAAGTATCAGAACACCTACTGGGGCTACACCTTTTTCTCTGGTGTATGGGTCTGAAGCAGTATTACCTATTGAGGTGGAAATGCCATCTCTAAGAGTTTCTTTGCAAGGTCTTGTTACTGATGAAGAATATAGAATATCTAGATTGCAAGAGCTCGAATTGCTGGATGAGCATCGACAAGTGGTATTTGATCATCTCAGAGTGTATCAAAAGTGAATGTCTAGAGGATATAACAAGAAGGTTCGACACTGAGAATTTCAGGTTGGTGATCTAGTTCTGAGAGAAAATCCTAAAAATCAACAATTTCGAGACAACAAAGGGAAGTTTGAACCCAACTGGCTGGGTCCCTATATCGTTACTGCAACTTTTGGCTCTGGTGCCTATCAACTCTCAACATCAGAAGGAGAACAGCTTCGTGAACCGATCAACACTATCCATCTGAAGAAATTCTTCTCTTAAATATTCTCTACTCCAGCAGCTTATGTAGTTAAAAAGTCCTGAAGAAATCCTAAAAATTAGAAAAAGTCCTGAAGAAATCCTAAAAATCATAAAAAATCCTGAAGAAATCATAAAAATCGAAAAAAGTCCTGAAGAAATTCAAAAAAAAAAAAAAAGAAAAAAAAGAAAAAAAAAAGGAAAAAAGACAGGAAAATGCCTTGGTGAAAACCTGGTAAATAGGCACCTTGGTAAAAAAAAAAAGGGAATCTCTACCAAGCAAGTGAAAACCTGGCAAACAGGCGCCTCTTGTACTCAAGCACTCCATCTATCAACATAACGTTGACATTCCCGCTTTCATGCATCTTTGCTTTCGCTTGTACATATTTCAGTAACTTTCATAACATCCTGGTTTGTTGGAACCCTCATGGCTTAAAACCGATCAATGTCCTAGTCTTAGGGTAATCAACCAAGCACATTGCATGTCCTAAGCAGTATCAACCAAGTCAACCTTACGTCAGTGAAACCTGGTCATCCACTCCGAGTCAGTTACCTATCTCCTGACTACTAAAGAGTTTTATCACTGAGTTAACAAGCAAAACAACAAAACGGAAAACAATCACTAAACAGTGTGAGCTATTCATAAAATTTTTCTTTGTGTGTTGTCTTTTATATTGGTTTTTGATTATTATCCCTCTGAGTAACTCGAGGAAGTCTATCTTGACTAAGAGGAGCAAAGATTGGGGGCATACTATCTTCTTTGTTTTCTTCTTGAAGGAATGGTCCCAATGATATGGAAACATCTAAATTAGCTGGGTGTCTTTGATAAGAGCCTTCACATCAAGGTGAAATCGCCTCACATACCTCAACTCCACTTATTTGAATGCTATAGGGAGGTTCCCATCATTTCTTTGTCTGTTTTGAGGGAATTTCTTTATTGTGCAATCTAGGTCCCTGTGAAATCTGTCCAAGGATATGAACGAAAAAAGGGTCATTGCGGACAAGATAATTAATATTGCACATGAAAAGCAAGGAACTCTAATCTGCCTGCTATAATTGTAAAACACTCAATGATGAAAATTAAGCTTTTCACAATCGAGTGACTAGGTTTAGGTTGCGTTTTGCATCTCATCTTGCATTTCATTCTGCATCTCGTGAATGTAGGGTGATTTCGATATGGTAACACTAATCTATGTATCTTTTGAATGAGAGTTGGAAGCTTCATCATTTCTTAGCTAAGTGGTCTCTTTTCATCATTTCTCCGATTGAGTGCTTGTGTATTGAGATGTTAGCTGCATACATGAGCATCTTCTATAGATTCATACATTCATTATCACTTATTTGCATTCATATTATTGCATGAAGAAAAATAAACATTTGCATTACTAGTTACTCATTCTCCTCATTTATTTGCATCATCATTTATTCGCATAAAAAGAAACAAAAATAAACACCAATATTCCATTTGCATTCATTCATCCCTACTGAAAAGATATGCATACATATAGAATAAAGCATATAGAACAACATCTCATAATCAATCAACACAAGTACGATGAAATCAAATCAAGAGCTCGTAAATCGATTGTCCTGAGTCCATTTTCGGGATCGAAATCGAAATCTGATGTCAATTCTCTCATCAAAATTTCATGATGTTGACCACTTAGCGCTTTCATCACAAATTCATTCTCTCTTATAATTGCGCTCAATTTCTCATGAATCAACGCTGAATCTCAATTTAATTTCTACAAATCAGCTTTGCGCTCAATTTCTTATCAATCAACGCAAAATTTTTAAAAATTCCTCTGAATCAATTTGTTCTCAAATCATTATCATCGCTCAAAATTGCCTATCATCATGTACCCTCACTATCTTTCGATTTCGCTCCCGAGGGGGCATACTCGTGACCTTCAAATGTCGAGAAAATTTTCAAATCTTCATCGAAAGTTGAGCAAAACATCTTTTTCAACTAGAGAAAATCAATCAAATCCTCATTGCTAGGGGCATGTCAACTTCATCGCTTCAAATCAAGTTGAGATCTCTCGATCATCTGAATCAAATCAATCTCTAGGGGCATATTAGTTTCATCGCTTCATATCAAGCTGATATTGTCTTTATCTGAATCAATCTCTTAACGTTAATCAGTTTCATCGCTTTTCATCAAGCTGATTATTCGTTTAAACTCAATCAAGGGTTTAAAGAGTATCTTTGATCACACTCAATCTAAGTAGGTGTTCAGTATTCGTTGCTTTGGATCAAGCTGGACAGTTTATCTTCACTCATCGTATCTTGATCAATCAAGTTCAAGATCGATTTTTATCATCACTCGTTGTGTCTAGATCAATCAAGTTCTAGATCAGTAAGATCCACTTCTTGATCAATCAAGTTCAAGTTCGGTATCTTTTGTTTTCTATCGTTCCTAAGTTCAGTCAAGTTCGGGAACGGTATCGCTTTAATTAGACTTCATTCAGCTTCATCGCTTCGAAACAAGCTAAACACCTCGCTTTTCATCTAGTTCGTGATCAATCAAGTTCAGAACTGGTATCTCCTAGACATCAAATTTTCTTTGAACCAACGTGCTGCTCGCACATTAATTCAAAGAGGGGCAAATGTAATACCCTAAAAATGGTCATCTAAACCATGGGCCCCTAATCTCAACAACATCACCAAGGTCCTAACCAAAGGCAATTAAATAAATTTTGAGCACACAATTAATTCTTAAATCATCAATGTCACATGGGAAAATTAATCAACCAATATTAATTAAATATTTATTTAATTAATGAAATCATTCCAAGTAAATCATTTTAAACAATTATCTTATTTATTTTAATTAAATATCTTTTGCATATTTAATTAAATAAATCAATTTTCCATTAAATCATCAAAAAGAGGAATTAATTAAATTAAATAAATCAATTTGCCACCAAATCTTCAAAAAAGGAAACAAATCAAGAAAGGAATTGGAAATTATGAGCACAAATCTTCAAAAAAGGAATTTATTGACAAAAAAGAATTAAAAATTTGAGAAAAGAAATCAATTGGAGATAATCTTGAAAAAAATTAATTAAAAATTGATAAATGATCTCAAAGAAAGCAATTAAAACAATTAAATCTCAAAATTGAATGAAATAGAGAATAAATCAGTTTTTTCTTGATTTTATCTTAATTTTAGTTCAATTTCCTTTAAAACTGAGAAAAGCATCCAATCACATCAATTCACCTGGATTGTGCTTCCTCTTGGAAAAATCTTGACCGCTCATCATCATTTGATCTCAGCCTTTGGTTTCTTTCTGAATTTTCTATAAATTTAGGCTCTCATCTCTCATTCAAAAATCTCGGAGAATGTATTGTTATTATGCTGTTTTTGCTCTAGGTTCATTGAGAATTTGCATTGAGATATTGCATATTAATTATTTCATATTGCTTAAATCATTTAGCTTAATATTGCTTAAATCATGATAGATTAATCTTGCATATCTTTTATTCATCTAGCTTAAATCTTGCATCCATCTAGCTTGAATTCATGCTCATATAGATTTAAAAATCCTTTGTTTAGATGTTGTCTAGTCATTGGATACCTTAGAAATCTGAGAGCAATCTAAACTCGCATCTACTAGAAGGCAATGGGTCGCTTTGTAATGGTTTATTATTCATTGATTATTGATTTACTAACCATGCATCTAATGACTTAATTGAAGTGTTGTGTATTCAGATACAGATACAGGTCCATATTTAGATACAGATACAGGTCCACTTTTCACCCAACACACAAGGGACACTCAATTATGGATTGTGGTACCCTAAACAAGGGGAATTCATCTTGGAAGCATATACTGATGCTGATTGGGCATGTTGCATTGATGACTGAAAGAGCACAAGTGGTGGTGCATTCTTCTTAGGTGACCGGTTGGTCTCATGGCATAGAAAGAAGCATGATTCAGTCTCCCTATCAACTGCTGAAGCATAATACATTGTTGCTGCTACATGCTACTCCCAGGTGCTTTGGATGAAGCAAACCCTCAAGGACATACAGGTGGACATATCTGATCCTATTCCCATCCCGTGTGATAATTCAAGTGCCATTAACATATCAAAGAATTCGGTAATGCATTCAAGGACAAAACATATGGCCATCAAGTATCATTTTCTAAGAGAGAAGGTTGAAGGACAAGAGGTAAAGATGGAATATGTTCCTATAGGAGAACAAGTGGCAGGCATATTCACCAAACCATTATCGGTAAGCACTTTTGAGTACTTAAGACACAAGTTGGGAGTTGTGTCACCTGCCTCATGCATTTAAGACTAGAAGGAGATCTATGGTTCAGGGGGAGTTCATTGTAAAATCTCCTATCTCTTGAAGCATATGCTGGACACGGGGGGAGATCAAGTGTTTATGATGCAGAATCAACGTGCATGACCTTATGGGTGTACTGACAACATCAATTGCAGAAGAAGGAAATTATTGTAGGAATACCCAAGAGAATTTCATGATTACGAGTATTTACTTTCCCACTTGGCAGTACTCATAGTACAATCACCTTTGATTCTTCTATGCTGTTGGTTCAGCGGATTGTGGCCAAAAGGGAAAATACACTGTATAACTGGTGGAGAATGGATTAGATAGAAGGATGCCCCGACCCTTTGTCATTGTTGTCAAAGGGGGATAATTGTCAAATGGGCTGGATGAAGGAACACAGTATGTTGACATCAATTCCAAAGGGGGAGATTGTTGGCATTATGTTGTCATTGATGTCAACCGGTATGGAATGGTCACAAGTGAGTAGGTAGTGGTGACTGGTATGGGTGAAGTAAGTAATGATGTTAACCGATATGAAGGATGGAGTGTGTACGAAGACATATAGGTATGTTATCGACATATATGAAATGCATCATTGACCTGTAAAGCAGGACCACTGGCAAGGCAAAGCAAACAAACAAAAGAAGAACTAAAGGATGTGAACCGATATACATAGAGAAGTTTAATGCTTCCGGTAAATGGACTGAGTAGTTGGACCAACATGTTTGATGGAAGGCCAAGTTGATCCACTGACAGAGAATAGGTCAAGAGGTATGAAGAACAACCGGTGAACGTAGGGTATACCAGTAAGGTGAGTTGAACCGGTAGTCAATCTTGGTCAGTGAAGGATGTAAAACCGACATAGAAAACCAAGCATAGGTGGATGTTGACAAGGATGACAGGTGGAAGCCAGATGGTCATCACACAGAGGTCAGTGAAGTATTCATCAACGTAACAGTCAGCAAGCAAGTCGAATTTTATGAAGAACCCGCAAATCATGGGAGGATGGTAGAATGTTGCGGCTCGAGGAAGACAAGGTGGCAAGTGATTGAATAGACTCTGCAAGAAGATCTTCTCTTTGTACCCATTTGTCAAAGGAAACAACCAAGCCATTAATGGCGTTTGACAGAGAAACACAAAAAAGCATGTTGTAGACATCCAAATATAGAAAACGCAAATTGGAATGCGAGGGGTTGGCGGTGTTGGTCGATGACATGCAGATCATCACTCTAGAAAACCAAATCACATCAAATCCAATATGAATTGAGTTGGTGAAGGTAAAACCTAACATGACGTCGTTTGAATGCAACTTTTGGTGGGAACCCTAAAAGATAAATATGTCAGCTCGAGACTGAAATCTGTTGATGCTTGATGCGAGGTGTGACAGAGAAGAGAGTCTGAGTAGAAAGAAATATTATTTGCCTTAGAGTTTATTCTCTGAAAGTTGCAGTGTGGGTTAGTAGGCTAAACTGGTAAAGACAAAGTAACCGACAAACTGTTGCAGTTCTAACAGTCAAGCGAACTAGTAAAGAGTGATTGATTAGGAAGGCATCCAAGAGTGACACTGTGAAGTGTGAGGCTAAGAGAGAGAGAAGAGGGGCAGGGAGTAACCGGTGATTGATCAAAGAGAGTAATCTAATAACCGACAGCGTGAGAACCAGTGAAGAAGGGGAGTTTGTTAACCGGCAAAAAATCCATTGATCAAGTGTTGTAGAACTCATTTGCAACCAGGTGCTATCACTGTATCAAAATTATATTTTATTATTTAACACCGAGTTGGAGCTTGGTGTAGGAGTTGGTGCTCCTTGGGTTGGTGCCCTAAATCAGTAGGGGTTTGTGCTCCTTGGGTTGGTTTCCTAAATCAGTGTAATCTGTTGTTTCATTGTGAGGTTGGATTTGAGCAATAAACACCAGTAGCATTTCTCACCGAGGTTTTTCCCATACTGGGTTTTCCTCGTAAAATCTGGTGTTGTGGGTTATGCATTTGTGTGTTTGCCTTTTTGATATCCACTTTTATCTTACAGGTTTGTTTGTTTAGTGTTTAGGTTGATAACCGATATTCCAGATTTGGTTTAAAAAGAGAAGAATTTAGGAACCACTGATTCACCCCCCTCTCAGTGGTACATTGTGTTCAACACATTCTACTATCAACTCATTGCACTGCATAGCTGGAGGAAGTCTAGATACTTGAACAATTCCATTTCTCATCATCTTGCGTGCTAATGGTGAAGGAAATAAATCATTGAGCCCATACATTCTTTTCTTGAAGTCATCGAGGTCCACTTGGCCAAGGTCGGTATTTCCAACCTTCTTCCACTTTGTCACAATCTTGGACTCCTGTTGTGGTCCTTTGTTATTGAACTTCATCTGTGTCTTTCTAGAAATCCCTCCTACCACTCGAAAAACATGAAAAAAAAATTGAAGTTACAAAAATAATAAGGGGGTTTGATGCTTTTTTGAAGGAATTTTGAAGGATAATTCTGATTTAACTTATGAAATTCTAAATTTAGATAATGAAATTTGGAAATTGTGAAATTAAGTCTTATTATAAAATTTTCTTGCTTCCAAATTTGCATAAAGAATAAAAAGCAATATGATCTTGGGTAAAATTCAAATAATTTGAAATGAACGTTCTTCTACAAGTCTGAAAGAAATCTTGAAGTTTGAAAGAAACTGAAATTTTGAAAATTTGTCTTCAATCCTTTGTAGACCTAAGAATTTTGATGAAATTCCTTAAATTGCTTTAAGGAATCACCTTCAACTTTATTTCCAAGCATAGAAATTGGCTTGAATTCTCCTAAGAATTGTCTAGCACCTGCAATTTACTTTGAAATTTGCCTTGAAGTGTGGAAGAGATTATTTCCTTAGGTTTAATTTTCAACCTTGAAAAACAATTTGTGAGTGAATGAAATGCCAATGCTCATGTTTATAGAGTTGAACTCTTTCTTTCTTTTCTTTTTTTTTTTTTTTTTTGTTTTATTTGAAACGAATCTGGTCTTGTTTTGAACACTAAATTGAACCTTCCATTTATTTTTTGCTTTCATGACCTCAATCGCGATCTGTTGCTTTCTTCTAGAAGTTTCTCCTCATGACGAACTTTATCTTGATTTTTCACATTCAACACTTAGCCAAAAATTTCCTCATACTCACCTTGGGCGAACTTGCTTTTAGTAGGAATTCCTATGCTAGGAAGGGTAGACTTCACTTGGGAACAAGAATTTTCTATTCCTTGGAGGGCGGACTTCACTTGGAAACATAAATTTTCCATGCCTTGGGCATACTTCACTTGGAATTAGGAATTTATTCCATGTCTAGGGCATACTTCACTTGGAAATAGGAATTTCCCATGTCCAGGGTAGACTTCACTTGGAATCAAGAATGTCTTGCATGTCTAGGTGGACTTTGCCTGGAAGTGAGAATTCTTGGTCGAAACTCCATAGTTAGCCATTTTTTTGTGACCTTCCATTAACATATCTGACAATGAACACTTCTTCTGACTCATGAACTACCCATGATCCCATAATTTTTTTTTTCTATTTTTAGAAAAAGTAGGTTCCCAAATTGGCCCCAAAATGCCAAAAATAAAACTTTTCAAAAATGCAAAAAGAAAAAACAGAAAAAATAATTTTCCTATAAAATAGGAAGTTGTTAGAATTGATCTCGAAAAATTGCATTTTTACTCCGACTTATTTGAGCACATCCAAAGCATCAGAACGTTCTGATCATTCTTTCTCCTTATTGATTTGATGACTCCTCCAAATATTGAAAAAAAATGACTCATTTGTGAGGGCGAGAGACCGGAGACAAAACCTAAGATGCCAAAATACTACCCTAAAGAGAAAAAACAAGGGGGTCCCATTTGCAATGGGGCAATGTGTGGTTACATCACAACACACATACATCATGAGATGACCATTTTGGCATGTCAACACTGTGTCAATTTGGGTTGATTAATATGAATAATTATGCCGAGAGGTGTATTACACTCACATAATGGATGCACAAATATGTGTTAATATAAACTAAAACCATTTATTCTGATGTGAATATGAATGTCATGTAATTAAATTAAATAACTAAAAATAAATTAAATAACTTAAACTTAATGTAGTCAATTAAATTAATAATTTAAATTAAATTAAATAACAAAAAATTAAAATGAAAACTATAACATAATAAAATTTAAGAATTATTTAAGAATTAAAAAATAAAATACAATAAATTAACTTAAATAAAATAAAATAAAGTAACTTACATTAAATTAAATAATTTAAAGAGTAAAATTTAAGCTGATTAAAATTTAAGAATTGTATAAAAATTAAAAAATCAAATAAAACAACTTAAATTAAATTAAATTAAATAGTTTTCTTTCTTTAGAAAAAGACTAAACGAAAGTTAAGTTTCTTTACACACATCACTTAAATTAATAAATTAAATTAAATAGTTTAAATTAATTAAAATTAAGTAACTTAAATTAAAGTAATTAATTAAAACATAGTAAAATTTAAGCTAATTAATGGGGATGACCCCACAACCCAGTAGTTAGTTGGGGGGGTCTTGGGTTCGAGTCTACTTGATAGGTTCTTAGTTGCAGGGAAAAGCTAAGAAACACTACTTTAGTTGTGAATCATAAAAAAATAAATTAAACTAATTAAAATTGAAAAATTGTATAAGAATTAAAAAATAAAATGAGTGGGATGGTGTTGTGCGTGAAGGGCAATTGCAGGTTTCGAGCTAGGGCATCAATGCCCTAGCTCGTGGGCGGTCTCTGCTTGTTGGTGCGTCGGGGGGAGGGCATTGGGTTTTCTTGCAGGGAGGGGAGGATCTGTCTACGAGGTGGCTGTTGTTGGTGGAGGTGCGGTGGCCTGTGGGTGGTGGGTCAGTGTTGCGCGCGACAGGGGCTCGGGTCTCCCTGTTGGTTCGTGGATAGCCTGTGGGGTTAGGGGGACTGTGGTCTGCTCTGCCCTTTGATGGGGCTCGGGAGGGGTGGGTGTTTGGTGACTTGCAGGGGTGTGTGAATTCCTTGTTCATCTCCCTTTGGGGTGTGAGTTTAGCGTGAGGTGCGATGTCTAGTATTGGAGGAGAGGCCTCGAAGGCATCTCCTGACATGGATTTCTGTGTTGTGGTGGGTTCAAAATTCCCATCCCAAAGTATCAAGACTTTTGATAATAATATTTTTGTCTCAGATTCGAGGTTTGGTAGTGCTGGTGGCTCTCGGATTACGAAGATTAATGGTTGTCTGGAGAGATGCAGTGAGAGGCCGAAATTGGTTATTCCTCTGGAGATGATAGCTAAAGATGTTGAATACTTTTCAAAACACTCGTTATATTGCAAGTTTTTTGGGGATGAGGGCTTCTCTGCAGTTTTTGGAGAACTGGGCTCAGAGGACTTGGGCACCAGAAGGGGAAATGGAGATTATGTTGCTGGTAAACAACTACTTCATGGCTACATTCAACTGCATGAAGGATCTCAATAGGGTTTTTGAAGGAGGCCCGTATTTTTATAACCAGGTGGGGTTATTCATCAAACCTTGGCATGCAGGGTTTAACCCTTCGGAGGAGCTCCCGAATAGGGTCCCGGTGTGAGTTCGTTTACCTCATTTTTTGATGGAATGTTGCTGGGAGGATATGTTGCAGATGCTCTCTTCGTTGCTTGGGAAGCCGATCAAATCTTCAATGCAAACCTTGGGGAGAAAGGCAATGACTTTCGCTCATATCTGTGTTGAATTGATCTTAGTAAGCCTTTGCCAAATGCTATAGATATGTGTGCGGGCTCTTATTATTGGGTCCAGCAGTTGGATTATGATACTTTATCATTTCGGTGCCATCTGTGTCACGAGTATGGTCATTTGCAGCGCAAGTGTCCTAAGTATAAACCGGTTATGCACCAACTTCAATAGCTATCCTGTAACCTGGATGGGGCTGATAAAGGAAAAGCTGCCATGTCTGATAAGGTAGTGGGTGCTGATGGTTTTGTCCCAGTTAACACAAAGAATAGAAATCGAGGACAAAAGAGGTCCTTGCAGGAGAGATAGGAGGAGGATACCTTTAACAAATTTGAAGCCTTGGATGACCTCAGCCAACAGGAGGTGAACCCAGGGTTAATTCCTTTGGATCAAGGTGCATCAGGGTTGGCCCCTGATAGTGTGAATTGGGACTCTACCCAGGTTCTGCAAGTAGTTGGGAGTCAACAAATGAAGATGGATCAGCTAGTAGTGGCTCAGTTGGGACCCAAATCTGGTGCTTAAGTGAAGTTGGCTGGGGGGGATTGTTCTCCTATAGCTCAAAAATTGGAACCTGCTGGGGTCAAAAGTAACAAGATCTCCTTACATTTGGGTCTTCATCAGAATGACATTAAAAAAGGAGTAACATAGAAGATTTTGAAGGTTGGCAGAAAGAAGGATTTGGATAAGATCAAATTGATGGGGGAGAATTTGGTTGAGTCAGGAGTGTAAGGACTCTGGATTCTCATTTTTCCAATCCCCAGAAATGATTGTGCTATCAAGGAATGTGAGGGGATTGAACAGTGGCCCTAGACAAAAGCTATTCGGGAGTTGATAAGGAGTCATTCTCCCGATGTCCTTTTCTTGCAGGAAACTAAAATTTATGTGGAAAGTATGTTGGGTTTGGTGCCGAATCTATGGGGGAGAGGTGAGTGTTAGTGTATTGGGGCAGTTGGCTCCTCTGGAGGGGTGGCCTATGTTTGGAACCCCTTAAGGATTCGTCCTATTTGGTGGGTTGCTTCCGGATCTTCTTTATCTGGGGTTGCCTCTAGTCTTGAGACTAGGGAATATATCCTATTTACTAACATTTATGCCCCCACTGATCTTCAGGGTAAGCAAAATTTATGGTCTCATATTTCTTTTATGTGAGAGTTGTTCCATTTTCATCTATGGATTATAGCAGGTGATTTCAATGCCATCTTAGAGTTGAGTGAGAAGAAGGGTGGTGTTACATGATTGGAACCTTCTTCTTTCCTT
Organism: Cryptomeria japonica; assembly: GCF_030272615.1. Taxonomy (NCBI): domain Eukaryota; kingdom Viridiplantae; phylum Streptophyta; class Pinopsida; order Cupressales; family Cupressaceae; genus Cryptomeria; species Cryptomeria japonica. The sequence continues at coordinate 50,199,448 of NC_081410.1, forward strand.
CTTCGGGATAGTATATCAACATTGCATCTTGTTGACATTAAGCCTTGTAATGGTTTGTTCACTTGGAACAACAGGAGGGTAGGGGAGTATTGGATTGCAGAGAGGTTGGATCGCTTTCTGGTTTCTATTTTTTGGGTTGGTGGGGGCTGGTCCACATGTTCTAAGATTTTAGACTAGAGAGGGTCGAACAACTGGCCCATAAAGTTGGTGTCTTCTTCTGCTTGGGTCGTTCACACTCCTTCATTCAAATTCTAGCTTATGTGGTTACATGATCCTTCTTTGCAGGATCATGTCACGGAGTGGTGGAGGAAAGGGAGGCCAGCCTTTGGCACTGCTATGGACACTTTTGCCAAGCAGCTGCAATTTGTTAAGTTTAAGCTTAAACAGTGGAATCGCCAGTGTTTCAGGAATATTTTTCATGCTAAGATAGCTACTCAACTAGAGTTGAATGGCATTACCAGAGAAATAAGAGACCATGGTTTGTCTGAAGCCTTGCTCAGGGAGGAAGACATGGCAGTCAAGGCTTTAGAGGAATGCGAGCTTAGGGAGGAAATCTACTGGAAACAGAGAGCTCGTATTGATTGGCTTCAAGCGGGGGACAAGAATACTACGTTCTTTTTCAATTCAGTGAAAGCAAGAAGACATGGCAATTCCATTCCTGTTCTGGTCAATGATAGAGGTGTGAAGTGTTTATCCTTGCAGGAGATTTATAGGGAGTCTTTATAGTATTTTTGGTCCCTCTTTAGTGAGGATACTCAGGGAGAATCAGAAGAGGAGAATCAAGTTCTTCCTTGTATTCCTTCTCTAGTTACTAGGGAGATGAATGAGTAGCTTATGGGTCCTATTTTGTTGGAAGAACTTGAGAGGATTTTTTTTCACATGAGGAAAGGAAAAGCTCCTGGACCAGATGGGTTTCCGGTTGAGTTCTATCAAGATTTTTGGGATATTATCAATTTGGACTTATTGGAGGTGATCCAAGAGTCCCAAAGGAATAAGCAGATGCTTTGGCCTTTGAATGCGACTTTCATTGCACTAATCCCCAAGTGTGATGGGGCTGACTGGTTAGGCCAGTTCTGCCCTATCTCTCTCTGTAATGTGATTTATAAGATCATCTCTAATTTGATAGTGGAAAGGTTGAAGAATTGGCTTGGGAATGTCATTTTTGAGGAGCATAATGGGTTCATGGAGGGTCGCCAAATCCTGGATGGTGTGGTCATTGCTACCGAGACCATTCATTCTATGGCAGCCTCCAAGGAAAAAAGCTATTTTTATTAAGCTAGATATGGATAAGACTTATGATAGAGTCCATTGGTCCTTTCTGTAGAAGATTCTTAGGGCTTTTGGCTTTGCTGATGAATGGATCCAATGGGTAATGAATTGTGTTTCGTCTACCTCCTTCTTTGTGCTAATTAATGGAGATCATACCAAGTTGTTTGGTGCATCTAGGGGTCTTCGCCAGGGGAACCCTCTCTCTCCGTACTTATTCATTCTTTTGGCTGAGGGTCTGGGTAGGTTGATTAAGCATAATGTGGGTCTGGGTATTATTCAAGGTTGGAGTTGGGGTAATGACTTGCATCCTCAATCCCATTTGTAGTTTGTTGATGACATGACCTTGATGGGATTAGCTCGGATCAAAGAAGCTACAAATCTACATAAAGTTTTGGATGTTTATTTTGCTGCTTTGGGCCAGTTGATCAATGAGGATAAATCTTCCATTCTCTTCTTCAACACACCTAGAACTATTCAGAGGAGGATTGCTCATATCTTGAGATTCTAGGTCGGTTCTCTTCCCTTGACTTACTTGAGTATTGCTATCTCTACTGGTAATCCTCCCAAGGATTCATGGCAGGGTATCTTGGACAAATTTTGCATGAAGGTTGGACATTGGACACATAGATGGTTATCCTTTGCTGGGTGGGTTCAACTGATTCAGTCGATGGTTCAGGCTCTTTCGATTTATTGGTGTATGCTCCAAGTGGCCCTTAAGTGGTTTATGAAGGGATTGGATTCTCTGGCAAAGCAATTCTTATGAGTAGGCAACCTGTCCTCTTACAAATGGCGTCTTGTCAATTGGGACTTGGTGTGTAGCCCGAAACAGTTGGGTGCGCTTGGCTTAAGACAGTCTACTTTATTTGGGAGGCTTTGGCAGCTAAATTGTACTGGAGGTGGTGTGCTGAACAGGATCGAGGTTGAGATAGGATTTTGGCCTACAAATATATGCAGAGGATCTTGAAGGAGGAAATCCCAAGATATCCGCTTGAGGGAAAAGGCTCAATGATTTGGAGTACTCTCAAGAAAGGGGCTGCTCTTATAAAGGAAGGACTTTTTGGATTTGTAAGAGGGGGGAAGAGATACTTTTCTGGTTCGACTCTTGGGATGGATACCCCCCCATCATTGATTAGTTTCCTAACCTTGGGAATCTTTTCCAGACATTCCTGGAGGCAGGGTGGTCTAGGGTGAGCGACTTTAAGGTCGTTTATAGGTGTGGGCGATTGGAGTTGGAGCGGTGGAAGGCTCCTAATGAATGGTCAGTTGTTGGTATGGATGAAGAGTGTGTTGAGCTGCATGACATTTTGGCGAGTAGGCACTGTAGTTTTCTTAAGGATAGGGATAGACTTGCTTGGTCCCCAAATCCTAAGGGCGTCTTTACTGTGGCCAGTGGGTACAAGGAGTTGTTGTCCCGTAGATTGGAGGGGAGGGAGGTGCACTGGTGGAAACGTGTGTGAAATAATTTTTCTTGGCTGAAGTGTAACTGTTTTGCTTGGACTTTGGCTTTGAATAGATTTCTAACATGGGAGAATATTTGCAAGCGGGGACCCCTTGGGCCTTCCATCTGTGTATTGTGTGGTAATGGGGAGGAGGATTCCTCACACTTGTTCTTCAGATGCCCTTTCTCGTTGCTAATTTGACATTACTGGTGGGGGGTGTGGAAGCATCCTTGTGTTCACACAGATTCTTTGGTGGAGTTTTGGAGTAGTTTAGGCATGCCTCCTATTTTGTCCTCTTTTCTCCAGACTGTCTGGCACATTGGGCCCATTTTCATACTTTGGCAGATCTGGTTAGAGAGGAATAGGAGGATATTTAGAGAGGTTAGATTGTTAGCTCAACAAGTGTGGAATAGAATCATTGGTATGATACGAGAGACGGTGGAAACCAAATGTGAGGTGAATTTTCCTCTGGATAGAGGAGAGGCTGATATTGTGAGTAGGTTGGGTTTGCAGGAGATGTCTCTCGTCTCAGCTTGTGTCAAGAGAGGTAGACGTGCTATGAAGAAGGTTCAAAGGGTGGGAAGGTGGATGCCCCCTCAGGATGAGTCCATCAAGATTAACACCGATGGCTCCTGTAGGGGTAATCCGGGCCCTGTTGGGATTGGTGGTGTTGGTAGGGATAGTATGGGGGAGGTGGTTTTCTTTTTCTCGATGCATAAAGGGTGGCTGTCTAATAAATTTATGGAGGATTAGCAATTTTCTATGCCTTGGAGCATGCCTTGGAGTTGAGGTGGCAGAAGGTTATCTACGAATTAGATTCGCAAATTATTGTTAACTTGTTGATTGAGCAGAAGGTGAGTGAGATTAATTAGCAGTTGGCAGGGATTGCTCACCAGATTCTACAAATTAGTACTATGATGAAGAAGGTGTCTTTCATCCACATTCCTCGTGAATGGAATAGAGTAGTTGATTGTTTGGCTAAGTGGGCCTCGGAACATGGTGATGATTGGAAAGTTGAAGTTTGGGAGCATCTCTCTCCGGATTATTGTCAGGACTTGCATAAGATCTTTGCTGAGGACATGGATAGTTATGAAGCTGGTTGATCTTTGGTTGGGCTTGTAGTTCCTTTCTCGGGCTTTGAGGCTTTGGTTCTCTTTTGTAATTCTTGATTCTGATTATCAATAAAGTTTTTACCCCTTTATTCAAAAAAATAAATAAATAAAATAACAACTTAAATTAAATTAAATTAAATAAAGTAACTCAAATAAAATAAAATAATTTAAACATAGTAAAATTTAAGTTGATTAAAATTTAAGAATTGTATGAGTTAAAAAATCAAATAAAAAAACTTAAATTAAATTAAACAACTAAAGCTAAATTAAATTAAATAGTTTTCTTTTTTCAGAAAAAGAAGAAACTAACGCTAAGTTTCTTTACATGCATCACTTAAATTAATAAATTAAATTAACTAATTTAAATTAATTGAAATTAAGTAACTTAAATTAAATTAAATAATTTAAATATAGCAAAATTTAAGCTAATTAAAATTTAAGAATTGTATAAAAAAAAAAAAAAGTGTGTCACATAATGGCGAGTACTTGTCATCATAATATTGTAATAAAATATTTGTTCTAATTTTTAATTATTATAATTTAGAATTGTAATAATTTTTTTTTTAATTTTTAATTATTATAATATTGAATCATTCTTATTTTAAAATTATATTAATGTAATATTGACTACAACTCCTACTTTAATTAAAAAATATAAATAATTATAATATAACACAAATTTAATAGTGAAAATATATATTTTTCTTAAGAGCATAATCATGATTTAATTTAAAAAATTATATATTATATTTATTTTATTCATTGAGCGTAGGGGATGAACAAGGATGAGCGCCATGCAGAAACGTATGTTGATTAGGATTTGTTGATTCATTACTTGCGGGTGAAGGAATGAGAGCAAGCCAAAGGAAAGAGGAAGGTAGGTTGGAGGAAGAACATGAAGCAAGATTCGAGATGAAAGACCAGTGGGTTAATAGGCCTTTGAAAGCAGTGAGAAAAAAATGAACAGAAAAACATAACACAACTTGCAGAGATAGATATTAAGCATGACTATGAAGAGATACTAAACTCTGTAGAATGACACACAATTTGTAGAGAGGGTGAATGCCTAAGGAAAAAAATGAGGCAAGATGGTTTGCAGGTAACTATTTAATAAGTCAAAAAAATTCATATGTTTAAATATATAAAAATTATGCCAATTAATGAAATATACAAGTTCATATTCATTGTAGGTATAAAGCCCCTTGGTCATTGAATCTAGATTGATCCAAATTATATGAAGACATAGAGATAGGAGACAAAATTTGAACCAGTAAGAAATGATGAGCGAGTGAATTCACATAATCGCCACATATTGCAATTATGGAGAGCAAATATAGATTGACAAGTTGTTCTTTCTAAGCATGTTGTAATCAAATATATTGAAAAGTATGCCACAAAAGTAGAAAAAATCTCAAAAACATATAGCCAGATATTGATATGTCTTCAAACATGCAAAACCCTGATGATTTAGCTACACGACCATATATAAGGCTTCTAACCGGGACAACCATAGAAAGAGACATTGGAGCTCAAGAAACATGTCACATGTTAGAACTTCCATTAGTAGAAAGAAATAGAAGATTTGTTAATATAAATGTTTCACATGAGGTGTTTAAACCTATAGCTGTACATATTGAAGAGAACAATGAAGAACATACAATATCTCTCATTGATGGATATGAAATAAGGCCTCCTTTTATGGAACATGTCTCATTGATTGATGTGACAAGATCATGAAATTATAATCCTAAACGAAAAAGAGACAACAAACGGGAGCCAAGACAAAGTGCATCTATCATCAGAGTTATCCCTAGGTTTCTATCCATTTCTCCACATGACTTATATAAATGCATTGACTTCTTTTTTCAGAGTTATTGTTATACAAACCATTTCATGACATAGGAAGAGATATCGACTGTCAAGATCATGACTCCATAATAGCAAAGTGGGAGTCATTCAACTACCACTTTGGTTGAAGAAAATGTTGAAAATACCAATGATTTTGAAATTGAAGACAATGAACTTGTTCAAAGAAATACCATAGAGCATGCATGCGAAATTATATCTACATTGCATCAAGGTCAAAATATACAAGTTTCTGAAATAGATGTTGGTTTGATAGACATGCAGATTGGTCTCATGAATATCAAGGTGAAGAGTACATGGTTCAAGCGATCAATTTCATAAGCAACATGAAATATTATGGATGTCTCATATATGATTATATATTGCAATGCATCAACTACATAACCCTCAATAGTAAACAAAGAAAGACAATCAACATATCTATAGCCTAGTACCATAGAAATCAAAATGGAGTCATTATTCATGATAATACAGGGAATAGCAGGAAGAGGATAGTCATATCTGATTGATGCCATTAGTCAAGCCCTTGAAAATGAGGCAATGCCATGTCATTCTCCCTTTCTATTGCACTTCTATTACTTTGCACCAACATGAGTTGCAACATTTAATATAGGAGCCTCTACAGTACATTGAAAATTGATAATCCCAATATGAGACTTTTCTTAGCTAAAAGGAACAAGACTTACAAGCTTTCAAGAAGATATCACATATCAAATACATTTTGATTGATGAAATGAGCTTCATTGGTCAAAACATGTTGGAAAATATAGATTCTCGGCTCCGACAAGCATTCCCACAAAATGCACACATAAGCTTTGCAGGTAGATCTTTCATTATGACCAATCAAGACAACTATTTTATATTATATTTATTTATATTAAATTTTTATAATTTTATTATATAATTTTAAAATATTTTTTCTCGATCTTCTTTCAAGTATATCTATGATTTTGATTGGAGATTTGAGCCAATTACCTCTAGTCAATGATAGACCAATATATGACAACAATAGACATACAACGTTATTGTGACAAGAATACAAAACTGTGGTTACATTCGATAAAATATTCAAACAAGATCGACAAAACAACCAACAACAAATGTTTCATCAACTTTTGACAAATCTAAGATATGCAAACCCACAAATTGATGACTAGAGATTACTTATGACAAGAACCCCTATTAACATAGATGCTATAACTAATGTCGAGTTTGACAATACTGTCCATTTATTCTCCACAAATGAAAATGCTCATAATCATAACAAAAAAAAGTTGTATACATTGAAATATCATGTTGCACGTAGTCTCACAACAAAAGTAGGAAGTGTACATCAAGCAGAAGATTTTTCAAATGATGAACTTGATCTAGAGATATTGATCAACAAGAATTTGAAAGGGTGATGTTGACTTCAAATTCTTGGATACAAGGAGGACTTGTAAATGGAGCTCTAAGATATGTTTGAAAGTTTATCTATAAACTAGGAAGTTCTCCACCCGAACCACTATCATATGTCACAGTTGAATTTAACAATTAGACAGGAATACCATTTGAAGATCATCATTCAAATATAATTCTAATAACACCAATACAAAGGGGTAGGACATTTCGGTTAGCATTGAGATTTGCATGGGTATTAACTATACATAAATCTCAGGGGTTGACTCTTATCAAAAACCACAATAGATATAGGACCAACATAAAGAATAGGATTGACATTTGTGGCAGTGTCTCGAGTAAAATCTCTAGAAAGCTTCAAAATAATGTGAGTATTCACATATGACCATTACAAAAAAATGAAAATCGATAGACAACTTGCAAAGCAAAAGGCCGATGAAAACAAATTAAAGTTTTTAGAAGATAATTGATGTAATATATATTTTTGCTATTAACTTTACATATTTTGGGCTGTTGTTTATAAGAACAACTTTGTTTTGTTGCTTATTAATATAAAAAACAATTGAAATTTTGTCTTAATATCCTTTTTTTTTGCTAAGTTTTACTTTTATTAATGACTTATATTGTGACAAATAGTTTGATCAAAGTCATTCTATTTTTTTTACTATTTATTCAAAATTATCCAAACAAAACACAATTAAATATTATTTATAGTTTTATGTATTTATTTATTAATACATAATTCAAATTTTGTTTGAAAATCTTCTTTTTTTTGTAATGTCTAAATTATTTAATACCTACACATAAAAAGTATAATATTAGTTTTCTCCATAACACCTTATACTTTATCTATGCATGCTTAAAATTCTTGAAGTCATAATTGTTTTAAAACAAAAAATAATATATTACTATAATTATCAAAATGTACAACCATTGATATAGTGATTTTGTTCATCTACGTTGTGCATTACATTCTATAATTCAAACTCACTATTAATAAAATATTTATTATTATTTAAAAATATATATTATTATGTATGAATATTAAATATTTTCATAATTTGATATCTATCGACGTACCTTAGATTTTTGAAAATATAAGTATACTAGTATTTAATTACTCCAATGAATGAATATATCATATATGTATGTTTTTAGTCACATTCCTGAGGTAAGCAACATATAAGACCGCGGGTAAAAGATACTTCAACACAAAGTAATACATGGTATGGACTACCGGTTAGGTTTATCTTGACGATCACGATTTAATTTTTTTTGGTAAAAATACAAGTCTCAATTTCTCTATTTCTTTTGAACGCTTTCTACAAAGCTTCCTTTAGCCTGCATGCGCACATTAGTAGAGCTTATCAATTAAAAATGCGATTTTTCCAAACACATCATCAAGATGTTAACATATATTGTTTGTGTAACCCTTTTTGAAACAGTTGTCCAAACACCTATTTGATAATTAGTTATATTATAAATATGACCAATTTTTATAATATACAAAATCTCTGGCATTTTACTATATACTAATGATTTCCTTAATTTAGAGTCTACTTAGTCTGAGTATGGATATTTTTCTGAAAGATTTTAGCCTCTACTTTAAATCAAAATAGAGGCAACTTTGGAAAGATAGAAATGCTGTTCTTTTTACTCACAATTTTTTGGATATTTATGTCTCGCTTTATGCTAAAACTTGCATTTGTAATAATGTATTAATGCAGATTCAAGTACAAGCAAATAAAGTGGCTCTTGAGGTGGGCCACTTACAAGAGCTCCTTCAGCATTGGGGCAATGCCCCTTGTGCGGCTACCAGCGTGCCACCGGATTCTGTTTCTGCCGACCACACTTCGCCCCGTGGCTGAAGTTCTTCTGCCCGACGCTCTTAGACCCTGCGGTTCCAGGCTCCTCGCCACTCCTCTGGTGGGAGAGACGACGCGTGGAGGCACCACTTGGCTTCTCCTCCGTGTCGTGGCTCTGCCTCGGGGTGGCCTTCTGCTTCCACCACCTCCAAGTTTCCTTGCCTGGCTCTGGCTATTTTGCCTCCCAGGCGGGAGGAAGGAGGAGAAAAAAAAGACCCAGAAGATGAATGGTCTGTGTCAGACCCGACTCCTGGCCCCGCTGATGTGTGGCGCAAGAAAGATGATCAAGATCCTCCCCCCTCGACAACTTGAGGAAGTTTTTTGATGAATAGCTTTGTTTTTTGACTCCGGCTTCTTGTTGTGTGACTCTCACGGGGTGATCTTGTATCCCTCGACCTTTTTTTGTGAATATGTACTTAATATTATTATCTAATAGAGAAGGCCTATTCATAAAAAAAATAAAAAATAGAGGCAACGCACCTTTATTACTTGAAGATGTTCTTTCACTTCCAATTGCACGATCATCTTGATTTAACTTTCCTTGATTGCCAACATGGGGTTTATTTAATGTTTATAATTTTTTTTTTTCCTGGTCCGTGTTCTACCATGATTCATAAAATATCCATTACAATTCCATGAGATGGATGCGCATTTAGTATCCACAATGTTTTGAAGGGTTCTGATGCTTTCAAATTCAATCATAATAACCTAGAATGTAAGCTAGAAGTTGCATAGAATTTCTCGAGATTGTCTACTTTTGAACTTGTCGAGTTGTTATGTACTGCATACACGACTGCCAATAATAGATAAAGTTGATGAATCTCATGGCGTAATGGATGCATTTTCATTTGAACTGCACTTTAAACACTAAGACATTTCTAATTATGAATAAAATTATATATGAACATTAATATATATAAATAAACAATTCTAGATAAATTTCGATCTTTGATCCAAAATCTCCCCTTCTATGTGGTAGAGTCTTCCTAAATTTTAGTTGTATTTTATGGCAAAAATGCTTAATATGCCATACAGCCATCCATTTTAAGCCCTGACAGAAGAACAAGAATTTGTCAAGGTAATCGGTTTTTAAGCCAATAAAACAGTCTTGTTAGCTTATAAATATTTATGCTGCCAAAAAAATAAAAATTAAGGGCTCCAAAAGTGGGACCACTTATGAGACTCTACAAGTTCTTTAATTCTACTCGACCCAAAAAATTTCAACTGGTTTCTTACAATAACAAAATTTACATTCAAATACATTTAGAGAAGCCAAATGAGTATGCCTTTTATGACTTTAACTCATTTTAAATTGTTATACAAATGATAACCACTCTTAACCTATTTGGTTTTTTTTACAGTTTTGAGTCCCCAATTATTGCACTAGCTAAAAGCCATAGCTAACATATCAAATTAATAGATGTGACAAAAACAGGTTAAGGGATCACATTTGCAATCCCGAAAAAACTGAACTTCTGGGAATCACTGCCTCTCTGTTCTTATCCAAACTCGGTTCCGATGAAACAATAATTAGCTCCAAAGATAAGAGGCCTCTCATTCTGCACATTACACTTGAGAAGTTACCGCAGAAAGCAAACATAGGTCTGAAAGGGGCTTCCAACAGCCAGATGTATGCCGGAATATGAAAGCTACTTTCCAGCATTTAAAACAGGCAAACACGTCCATCTTAAGAGAATATTCTGAAATTTAGTGCCTGCTTTAATCTGGCTGAGCTTTTGAATTAAAACGGTTCACTGTCTGCAGATGCCTCTTCAACAATACAAACTCATGGTGGATGCTTTTGAAACGAGCTTCCATCATTGACACTTCTTCCTCTAGATAGTAAACACGTCGTTCTAACCAAGCTGCCACTTCCACACTATTAGACTTTTGCAGACTTTGCCCTGTGTATTCAGGAGGTTTTTGGCTAACTGAAGAAACATATTGAGCAGTTGGATATCTAACCAGCATTATTATGATTGCAATCTGTTTTCCATAAAAAAAGGTCAAAGTAGTGAGCACTGGAGAGAAGAAAAGAGATACCGCTATGTTGCATAGACTATTCCTCAAACATCCATTTAATATTCCCAAAACTATCTAAAACTCAACTTCCAGTGGCACTTACATTTTTGACAAGCTTAAAAATTCTGAAACTAAACAGTATTGCATGAAAACTTTAACTTTAAAGCAAATATGTATTTTAGCATAGAGAGGCAAATCAAACAATATTTTTCAAGATTTCATAGAGTGAAACAAAAGCATAGTTTAAAACAAAAGAATTTCCAAACAATAAGGCATTGTCAACATTATTTAATACCAAAACAGCCATTATCAGATTTAAAAGACACATTTTATAAAGAACACTGCCTAAGCCAGTCATCTCCAAAATCTGGACAATAATTCTTAAAATAACAAATATAAACGAAAATTATGTTCTGTTCAGATAGATGAGATTGGGACACCAGTTGGTAATGGTCTTTAACTTAACAGTGCCCAACAAGTTTTCTGACCAACAAGGAGTGAACTTGCATCATGCAAGCTCTGATTTTTACAGTTTGTAGATAGTATCGTCTGTAAGCTGGATAAGACAGTTGTATTCATTTGATAATATAAATTTAAAACATATTTGTTATCGCTTATGATAGAATCTTGCATTTCATGGTTTTACTTTAATAACGAAGAACATCTAATGCTGAATAAAATATTATTATATTTGTTCTTCAGCATTTTACATTTATTAATCAGTAGCTGGTAAAAATTGATGCAGTATTAACACCATTCATCATCATATGCACAGATGACCAGGTATTTTTTGGTTGAAGAGCAAAAGCTAGGAATTTCTATTTACATACAAAAGTAGCATGCAAACTTGCAAAACAGAGGTGGATTCCGCTGTTCCTGCACTAGAGTGAACATAACTTGATTCCCTAAATCCAAAAGCCTACAAACAAAATTCCATCTGATACTTATGCTACATGTTCAGAAACATCATGTAGCTTACAGATCGATCTCTCTCTCTCTCTCTCTCTCTCTCTCTCTCTCTGGGTTCCCCTCCCTTAAAAGGGAGTTTTGATTTCTTAGACATTCTTAAACCTTTTAACATTGGTCATAAAGGCCTTAATCATACGACCATTGTGATCACAAAGGGTGCATCATATGCCAACTTTCCTTTCGTTTCTTTTGGCTAGAACCATTGAAATTGAGTTCATACAATAGGGGAGATGGAGATCTCTCTTTGGGTTCCCCTCCATAAAAAGGGAGTTTTGATTTCTTGGACAGTCTCAAACCTTTTAACATTGGTCATAAAGGCCTTAATCATACAACCATTGTGATCACAGAGTGCATCATATGCCAACTTTCCTTTCATTTCTTTTGATTAGAACCATCAAAATTGACTTCATAAAGTACTAGAGACGGAGATGTCTAGGTAGTCTAAGGGAGATAGTAAAGTTCAGGAGCCAATTGTTTACAGGAAGATGCATGGCTTGTGGAAGATCATAATGAAGCGTGTTAGAGATAATGAGAAGACTCCTATATTTGTAGACTATCGCATTGAATATGGGTTTGTAATTTAGCGAAGGATTTTTAATGGTTTGAGTTTGTTTTTGAAATTCTTATATTTCATTAGCCATCGATTGTAATTTAGCTAAGGATTCTTATATTTGAAATAGAGTGTAAGTTAATGAGGTCATCCATTGTTACTAACTTACTACTATGATATCAAATCAATGTAAACAGTCCCCATATTTGAGAACAGGGATGTTAAAATTTTTTCTTATCGCTTGCACATAACACACAGATACGGGCTAGTGCATCCATTTTTAAAAAGTTTGCTAGCTGCTGATTTTTCACTTTTCCATGGGGACATCCCCAAGGTCTAGGGGACATCCTGAATGTCTAGAATGTCTCAACAGGGACAAAAAATTCCCTTCCAGTCCTCTTCCATGGCAAATAAAAAGTAGAATGTCCTTGAGGCAATCCCGATTTAGGAAACTTGTAGAGTATGTCTTGCCATCCATACTCATAAACAGTTAACGAGATTTTTAAAGTACATACAAAAGAAATATTTAATATTTAAAATACAAAACCTGACACTAAAAGGGACCCACCAAGGCCCCCTAGCCTAATTCAACCGCTAGATCCTATGCCCATTTCATCTTGCATGTCACGAGGAAAGATCAAGAGAAAATGAAATGAAACAGGTAGAAGAAAGGAAGAGATTTATAGGTCAACGATCATCATTTCTTCAGGTATATTGACTCTTCACCATTTGTTTGCATACTTCAAAAACATGTTTTTAATTTTTGTTTGCTAATAAATTAGATAGCTCAGAGCTATGGGTATTCTGTCCTATTCCATTGTAATCTATGAAAATTTATTGGCAGTTGCTGCTTTTTAAAATAAAATGTCACTTTTAAACTTGCAATGAGTTTTCTTTTTTAAATTTATTTTTGCAATTGCTATGGACAATAAAGCTGCTGCTTTTTTTGTTTGTGGGCTGAAAAGTTTGCTATTTTCATCTTCTTCATCTAGTAAGTGCTTTGTTCCCACTTTCAATGTGCTAAGAGACTATTTTTTTTTGCTTTTTTATGGTATCTTATTGTTTTCATTTTCAGAGCTAAGATGAGGGACTTAAGCATGAGGATGAACACAAAATGGTTGTTGGAAGAGAGTTGAAAATATGCATACACACAATCAACTTGTCTTATTTTATCAACTTTAGGGGAATATCCATACATGCTATATGATTTGTTATGATCCTATTATTTTAGAAGTGTAACCTATATTCTAGCACTCACGCTTCTAATAAATTCTATTCTATGTTGGGTGTTATAACAACTCAACAACCTGACCTATGTGAATATCTTAACCTCCTAACCAAGCTTATAGCTATAGGTTTAATATATTAAATCTATTTACATTAATTAAGCAAACTAACTATAATGCAATTATTTCCATCACTCCCCTCTGCATATAGTCTTGAGACTTGGAGAGAATATAATTTCATATGTGATCTCTGATACCCTGCACAATTCATCGTACTTACAACCAATCAATTGATGAATTTGGACAAACTCAGAATTCATCAAGAAACAACCATGATGCATGAAGCAGGGAACACATTGCAATCCATGCATACACCAAAGTAACTAGGGTCGGACTCAACTATTTGCGCTATGCTTATCCTTAGGAGGAACTACGTCTAACCTATTTGTTGATGTGTTTTTATGCACAATCAAACACAGGATAAAATACAAAGGTATCTTATCCTCTCTTGAACAAAATCTCCCCAAATGCTAAACTATGTGATCAATTGGAAGATTCCAAGGTTCCTAATGTCGGGTCATGACTCGTGGATAAGCACAGTTGGTCATTGTGATTGTTGTTAATCCATAAGATGAGTTAGGTGCATTGCATCTAGACATGCTGATCTGGAACTCCTTGATTTGGTGAGTGGTGAGTAGGATGACACCTCAATTTGCTTGTACTTGTAGACTTGATTCATCATCATGAATGAGTATTGAATAATATCTCTTGATTCTCAACATTATCAAGCTTCAGCGGTGATGATGATGAAGGCGTGTTTCCAAATTATATCATGTTGTTCGCTGATCTTCTAACTTTGATTAACTCTTCTGAAACTATCCTCTTGAATGTCTCAATGCTGAAAGCCATGAAGGTGCAAGGTGTAGATGTTGACTTCCTCTTAGTTTTGAATCTTGATATTGCCTTGGAATGAACCCTTGATGTCACGACTGCTTCTTCACTCATTTGGAATTCTTTCTTTGTGATTCCCTTCACGTTGTTGATTCTTGTATAAGTGAATCCTTCTTGTGTAGTCACCTTCCTTGATACCCTCGTGCTTGCCAATGAAGTTTTCTCCTTGAAGTTGCATGGTGGAGTGGGTATTGCAATCCTCCTTCTCTTATTCTTTCAAGGTGTTGCTTTGCAATTTGCATCATCATCCTCTCACATCTGCAAAACAAAACAAATATGGTATCAAACACACATGATACATAATCTTTACACACCCTCTTAATTTGATATGATCTTTGATTTTTTATTTGGACGATTTTAACCCTGAATCGATGCACCTTATCCAAAGAAAAGGTGGATGACTGAAGTCGCCTTATATCTGCTCCAGTTCACTGCACCAATGATAAAATTCGCTGCCCTTATTAACAAATTCTCCTTCCTTGTTATTGAATTCGCTGCTCTACTTTTGTAGAGAAGAAATTTGCTTTGAAATGATGATTGAAATGAACATTTGAATGCCCTTTTATAGGCGTCTAAGGGAAAGGGTGTGTCTTTTCCTTGGTAGGCCAATTTCATAAAGTTTTGCACAAAGATCATAATTGTTTATAGAGCCGACTTGATAATGTTTAAACCTTTCCCATTTGAATTTAAAACCTTGGCGCCAAAACAAATACTTGTTCAATCATACCTTTCAATTAGCAAAAGAGGAAATTTGCTTCAATGTTTAGGCAAAGGAAGTGAACTTCGCTCCAATTGAGGAGCTAAGGAAGTCACTCCAAAAATTCGCTCCAAAGTGGGGGCAATGGAAGTGCATTCAAAAAAAGTTTGCTCCAAAATTAAAGCAATAAAAGTTCGCTCCATGACTAAGGCAATGGAAATTCGCTCCAAAGTGGGAGCAATGGAAGTACATTTTGCTTCAAAGCATGAGCAAAGGAAATCGCTTCAAGGCAAGAGCAAAGGAAGTTCGCTCCAAATTGGGAGCAATGGAAATCAAATTCGCTCCTAAGAAAGAGCAAAGGAAGTCAATTTCGCTCCGATTGAGGAACAATGGAAGTGTAGTTCACTCCAATCAAGGAGTAATAGAAGTGCACTAAATTTGCCACTTAGCTGGGTTTCATCAATTTGCCCTCTTTTCATCAACTTATGTCTTGGGGTTTTGCTCTCCATGTGTGTAGATGTGTCAGATTACCTTCAAGGAAAGCCTTAGAAGCAATTTCGCTCTCATGGAGGAGCAAAGGAAGTGCAATTCGCTCCTTTTGAGGAGCAATGGAAGTGCAGTTTGCTCCAATTGAGGAGCAAAGGAAGTGACTTAAAATCACCACCTCCATCTGTTCCTTATCAAAATCGTGATGAATTTGACCCCTTCAATGATCAAAACGAGGTTGTATTAGTTGAAGTTCATCAAATCACCCCTAAGTATGCAAAGGAAGACAAATTCGCTCCTAAGGAGCAAAGGAAGTCAATTTCGCTCCTAAGAAGGAGCAAAGGAAGTGACCTCATACTTAGTCAAATTCAAGGTTGCTGCTTGAGAATTGAGTTCATTGCCTCGTTGCCAATCGGACGTCTATAGCCTCGTTTTAGTTTTTGGGTTGATGGAAGCATAAGAATATTATTATATTTATGATTATCAATGTGTTGTTTTTTGAGAGTTTATCTTCTCGCTGACCGTATACTTTGAATGCCTTAGAATAACACTCCAAAGCTATAAAACTTGAATGCCTTGAGAGTTTTTCTAGATCTTGCTATTACTTGTTGGTTTACCATTCATATTTTGGAGAAGATTAACATTATGAACAAGTTGCACCCTTGAGGTAAAAAGTGCAGTATTTTATCATGTCCCCTTTTGTTCAAAATTGGATTTTCGCAAACATTTTAAAATATCCTTGCTAGAGATTTTTACTAATAACAAGTATAAACAAACAACCAAACTAAGAGATAATTCATCCCATGAAATTTTCACAAAATTACAGGTAGATCGATGAAGTATTGGTTAACTTGCAACAAGGGTGTTGCAAGGTGTGCGCCCTTGGTCTCCTTGTGCTGTGAAGCGCAATGCTCGGGTTTGTGACATGGCTTAACTACCTCCTGTGGATTCTATAAGTCTAGTGGTTGTATCGAGCATTAACAAGTCAATCTTTTGGTGCAACGGCAACCGCACTTGTAACAAGTGGTATCAGATCTTGGTCACAGGTTCAAACCCCTCGCTTTCGCTTGGGGGGGGATTGTTGCAAGGTGTGCACCCTTGGTCTCCTTGTGCTGTGCAACATAGCGCTCGGGTTTGTGACATGGCTTAACCGCCTCCTGTGGATTCTATAAGTCTAGTGGTTGTATCGGGCATTAACAAGTCAATCTTTTGGTGCAACGGCAACCGCACTTGTAACAAAGGGTTCTTAATTCCAAGACTATCAAACAAAGCTTCAACTAGAGACAGCATTAAATATCAAATATTGAACACAAGGTGTACCAAACATTGCATCAAGATCAAGTTACAATCTTTGACAAAGGCTAATATGAACCGGACGCTGAAAATGGCTTTCACTATTTGATCTGCTCTTGTTGATGATGGCTGGTCTGAATTAGCAGCAATGATAACCTTTGTATTGAGCGTTGTAGGTCTTTCTACCAGGCTGAGGCAGTGATACCAATCAAACTGTTTAAGTTGCTTCTAACTGCCAAAATGAACAGCTTCAGCTCTAGAGATAGAACCCTTGAATAGATTTATTGCTTCCAGAATGGATCAGACTGCTGTTGCAGAACTGTGGCTACGTCCGAAACTGCTGATAACAGGGGTTTCGTCCTGCTTGAATACCAAATTGTAGAGAACTCATAAATCGATGAAAGAAGTTAATAATGAATGAATTCTTTGGTGAATCGACCCCTTAATAATAACTCCATCCACTCCAAAAAGCCATCGATGCCTCTAGAATTCTCATCATGGGTGACTTAGGTACAATATCCAACATAATTAATAATTACCCCACCATGATATAATCACCTAGAAGAAATAACGTTGTAACTTAAAATGGCCCCCTTATTAGTCTTAATGAATAATTAAATAAGTTGCATTAAAACTTTAGCTTTTTGGCCTCATTTTAATTATTCACTCGTTCCCTTATTATTCATTGAATTTTCTAGCCTCAAGGAATGGGAAAGGCTAGATATTTCTTCTTTGCTTAGCCATCACTTGGAAGGGGACATTACACATTTACCCATTTTGTTCTCTTGTGGGTTAATTGGGCAAGCATAGGAAGATTAATTGATATAATATTTAATATTGTTCAACTATTTCCAATTTTAGGACAATTAAATATTAAATTAATTACTTGAAGGGTCATTTAAGGCATTGGATTTTGTACTATAATGGCAAGTTTGAAATATTTCTAATTAATGACTTTCCCACCAAGAGGAGAGTGGAAATTGAGATATTTCTAATCAATGATTTTCCCACCAAGAGCGAATTTGGCAAGCAAGAGTGGAGTTATATTTTGTAATATTTCTAATTAATGATTTTCCCACGAAATTGGCCAAGGACAAGATAAATAGAAAGCATATTTGGGGGGATTCATCTTTACGATATTTCTAAAATTTTCATCATGAACTTCATGTTCTGCAATATTCTTCAGTGGACAAAAACCCATTGGAGATAGGGGTCTAGAATGTCTGTTTTTATCAACATTTTTATTAGTTACAGTTTAGAATTTAGTCAAACTTTATAGTTAATTTCCATGAACATCAGTCATAGTATGGTTTGCACTTGCATTGAGACTTTATTTGAGCACCATTTATATGTGTTGATGATGACTCTAATATATATATATGCTTATAAATGTGTGCATGATGTGATGAGAATGGTTAGTTGCAATGATTTTTGATGTTGTGTGTGATAACTTGTTTTGCAGCATCCTTTCATGGCCAAAACTATCTGTTCCTGTAGCCACTCATTGTCTCAATTCCTGAAGCTATTGCAGAATGAATGTTGATTTGGTCAGCAACAATTCAAACAGATTAAATTGTCTAAGGGCAACACTTCCACGTGGATTCTTTCTGTTATGAATTCAATTGCCTGATTATGCACTAATAGGAAGTTTGTTGAATCTATGTAATGGATAATTATGTAGCTGAGAGGTTATTAAGAGTTGTAGTCCTAGTAGGACTCTTGCTTAGTTTATGCTCTTTTAATTGTTGTTAATAAATCTCTCCCTATATACTAGGATCGAGCTATAATTAGTTAGAGACTTAGTCACAAGCAAGATAGTATAAATAAGATAGTGCTCTAACCTATGTTCATGAAATGCGATGATTTTATTAAAAGAATTCATATGTACATTGTCATGTCCCCTTTTTAGCTCTGTCTAGCAGAGACATGTGAGTCAGCTTATTATGGGGTCTTGTAGGCTGACAGTGATGGATAGAGACTCAGTGTGGTTATACAGTGTTTGGGACTTGGTGTTCTGGCAATAGTTGATTAGTTTGGAGCAATTCCTTATTTTTAGGAGGTAGTTCCTACGTTTATGGAGGATATCCCTACTATTTAGGAGGTTATGATCATACCCAGGGTTGGGTCTCCTTGAGATTATTCCTTGGGTTCAGTTTCAGAGGATTTGGGTTTGTTTCCTAGTTTCTAGGAGCATCCCTAGATTTTTGGGATGAGATTGCCAGTGGATCCTTGATTTCCGACTTCAGTCACAGACAGGTGGCAGGTTGACCTTCTGGTTTGTGGTGTCATTTGAGCATTTTGCAGCTATTTGGGTTATATTTTTAATATTTCCTAAGTTAGCGTTTATTATTTAAATAAGGCTATGTTTATAGCCATTTTGGTATAATAAGGGGTTTTTGGCCTCATCTGGATGCGTATCCCTTGGTGTAATAGCTCGTTGGAAAGGTCTTGGACTTTTCTAAATATTTCTCTTTTGACTCAGATCCTTTCGGTGAACGGATTTCTTTATATTTGAAAAAGGGTCGTTTTTCTATGCACTTGGCAACTTAAAATGAGAAATATAACATTTTAACCCTAAACGCCACATTGAGTCACTTTTAGGGTTCGAGCTAAGTGGGAAGGTGTTATAAGGAAGTTGAGACCTAATTCTTGGTATCTTTTACACATTTTCATCTTTGATTTGGAGAATTTGCTCTGGAGAGCGATTCAACATCTGGGACGAAAACCCTAGGGTCTTGCCTGTCTGGGATGTAGCCCCCAGCACAGTGGTTATTGGTTCTAGCATTCAATTTCAGTGCCTTGGAGTTGGTATGACATCTTTCTGGAGGATTCAGTGGACAAAGTTAGGGTTCAACGTGGAGGTTGGGGTTTCCAGCTTGGCATCACCTAACAGCCGTACCGCTGTACCTTGCAGCCATTTCTCTTCCCACGTGTAGCTATGTAAGAGCGTTGGACATTTGCAGCAGCTTCATTCTTGATTGCAGTATTCACTCTTTATCCAGGTTGGAATCATTGTTATTGTGATCTTCCTGGAATAGTTTGGAATCACTATCTGGATAATTATTTGATTTAAATAATCAGAAATCTGCTTGGTACGATTCTGATTTGGCTGTGTATGAACATTTATTTCCAGTACTCTTTTCATGTACTTGTTCTTCAATTATTACTTGCTGAAAAACTATCAAAAACACAAAAATAAACAAACCTTCTGCAACTTCTGTCTATTCTCTAAAACCATTAAAGGAAACACAGGAAAATATAGTTTATTACTTTAAAAACTACAGCAGATCAGCAAGGGGATCCATCAGGGATCTTTCATACATATAGCATTCATGAAGACGATGTTTCTATTACGAAACAATCATAAACTGAAAAAAATTAGAAACTACCTACTATGTACAATAGTTTACATAATTGACCATTAAATAAATATAAAAGATATTATTCTAATACCCTCTCTTAATGGTCAATCTATCAACTACACCAAGTTGTCCCCTAGATTTTCCGGGCTCAGAGACTTGGTGAGGATATCTGTTGTCTGATCTGTTGTTGGAACATATAGCAACCGAACTGATCCGTCTTCAACCAACTTCTGAATGAAGTGACAATGAAGTTCAACACGCTTGGTTCTTTCGTGGAAGACCCGATTTTTGGCTAGTTTGAGCACCCCTTGATTGTCACAGTAAAGGGGAGTAGGGCCTGCTTGAGACATTTGCATGTTTGAAAGCATCTGTTGAAGCCAAACTGCCTTAATTGTTCCTCGATACTCAACTTCTGTCGAGGAAAGAGCCACCGCCTGCTGCTTCTTGCTAGTCCATGTGACTGCATCGGATCCCAAACTAAAAACAAACCCAAATGTTGATTTTCTGTCATCAACGAAACCTGCCCAATTTGAGTCTGTATAATCAGAGAGTCTAGGAACCTGACTTTTGCTGTACAAGAGTCCAAAATTAGAAGTGCCCTTCACATAACGCAGCACACGCTTCGTTGCTATCCAATGATCAACCTTTGGAGCTGTCGTGAAGCGTGAAATGTAGCTCACTACAAAACTGAGATTAGGCCTAGTAGCAGTAAGGTAGAAGAGACTGCCCACTAGTTGCCTGAATGCTGATTCATTCACCATAGGTGAATCAGATCTGGTTGTCACCTTTAGCCCTTTCTCAATAGGTGTGGATGCAGGTTTGCAATCTTGCATCGAAACTTGTTCAGCAAATTGCAAGCATAATTTGACTGAGATATGAAGATATTACCCTCAGTCGACCAAACTTCAACACCTAAGCAATAGTGTAGAAGTCACAAGTCTGTCGTGTCTGTATGATTTGATTGATCAAAAGTGTCGAACTACTAGTGATAATGAGATCATCAACATACACAACAAGAATAAGAATATCATCACTAGTGTTTTTGACATACAAATTCGAATTGGATGGACTCCTCTAAAAGCCATTATCTGTGAGATACTTGTCAATCTTGATGTACCAAGCCCGAGGAGCCTGTTTCAGGCCATAGAGTGCTTTCACTAGTCTGCACACTTGGTGTTCTTTTCTAGCAACCTTAAACCCTGGAGGTTGCGTCATGTAGACCTCTTCCTACAACTCACTGTTGAGGAATGCACTCTTAAAATCCATCTGATGGACTTTCCAACCAAACTGAGCTGCTAAGGCAAGGACAAGCCGAATGGTACTCATCTTGGTTGTAGGAGCAAAAGTCTCCTCATAGTCAATGTCTTCCTTCTGTGAGAAACCTCGAGCAATGAGACGAGCTTTGTACTTGTCAAGAGTTCCGTCAACTTTGTACTTAACTTTATACACCCATTTGCAGCTAATGGGATTCTTCCAAAAACCCCGGTGTTCAGCTTCCATAGCCTTTTCCCACTCAGGAATCCCTTTAGCCTCAGAATATGTTTGAGGTTCAAAAACACTATGAATGTTGGCCATGAGAGCATAGTTAACTATATTTTGCTGCTTGCTCTTATTTCTAGAAGATCTACCCTCAATGAGTTCATCGGGATGAAGATCACTAATGGTCTTAGCCCACCATTTAGGCCAGAGAGTAGAAGTGTCAACATCAGATGTAAGAGGAATAATTGGAACTGGAGGTGGAATAGGATTTGGAACATGTGGAAGATTAGCATCATCTTGAGGAAATTCAGGTAGTGCATCATCAAATTCAGAATCTGCATCATCCCTCCCATCAGGTGAACCAAATGGAAGACAAACACCTAAATAATAAGCCTTCAAAGGCTGATCCTAAGAATTCTGCTTAGACGAGGAAAGTTGAAAAGGTTCTCATTCTTCATCAAAGACAACATCACGACTGAAGATAAGACAATAAGTATCTACATCAATCAATTGGTAAGCCTTGTGGTTGTCATTGAACCCTGTAATCATAAGTTTTCGACTCTTGGAATCCAACTTGGAGCATTTGGCATCTAGAATGCATTCATATGCTAAAGAGCCAAAGACTTTTTGATGACTGATCTTGGGTTTGCGACCAATCCAAGCTTCCTTAGGAGTCTTACCCTTAACAACCTATGTGGGAGACCGATTCAGGACATAGACTGCAATGTAGATTGCTTCTGCCCAATATTTCTTAGGAACATTCTTGTGTTCCAACATTCTACAATGTCGGTCTGCTAAGGCATGTACAGTGTGGTTAATAGGTGTTTGATGCCATGTGTATCACAAAAGTTGGAGAAAGTAGTAGAACAAAGCACCCCCCCATTATTTGACCTAAGAGTGACTATGGGACAGCCAGACTCTTTCTACTAAGGCCTTAAACTTCTGAAATACAGTAAACAAATCTAATTTTTGTCTACGGAAGTACACCCACATTTTACGACTACAATCAGAAAAAAAAAGCAAGAAATACCTGGAACTAGTAATAGAAGGTGTATTCATTGGACCACATGCATCAGTGTGAACCAATTGCAATACCTTTGAGGCTCGCCATGAGTCACCATCCTCAAATGGTGTTCTGTGTTGCTTCCCAACCTGACAAGCTCCACAAACTCATTGATTCCGAGTCTGGATCTTAGGTAGGCCAAGTACAAGATCCTCCCGAACAAGCTGAGCAAAGTAATGAATGTTTAGGTGGCCATACCGTTGGTGCCAGAGATTGCTGATTGAGGATGATTTAGCTGCAAAGGCATGCTCAATAGAATCACCCGTATCTACAAGTCTGTATAGAGCATGATCCTCGATACCAACAACCAAAGTAGTGCAAGATGCACGATCAACAATCGAACACTTGTGT
Source organism: Cryptomeria japonica (assembly GCF_030272615.1). NCBI lineage: Eukaryota > Viridiplantae > Streptophyta > Pinopsida > Cupressales > Cupressaceae > Cryptomeria > Cryptomeria japonica. The sequence goes on from NC_081410.1 coordinate 50,222,846, forward strand.
GAATTGAAAACTGCATCAAGTTGAGGAGAGTGCCGCATAATTTGGCTCATTGAGAGAAGGTTCAGTTCCATGCCAGGAACATAGTATACATTGAGGAAAATGAGATTCCTCCCACTAGACTGCATCTGAACATTGCCCTTGTTGACAACAGTATACTCTTCACCTCCTCCAAAAATGACTGAATTGGTGAAAGGTGAGTAGTCTATGAACTAATCATGTCGATAAGAGAAGTGTCAAGAGGCACCGAAGTCTATGTACCGAGCAAAAGATTTCACATGATTTGCAGGACACTTTGCCATGAAAGCATAGAATGCAGATTCTTTCTGCTCGGAGTGCTCTACGACATTGGCCTTAGGTTGAGACCCTCCCTGCTTTCGCTGTTCGGAAGCTATCCGATTCCGACAATCCTTGATCAAGTGACCATATTTGTGACAATAGCTACACTACCCTTTCTTCTTCTTCAAGCTATTTTGAGTTGGATTGGGGCCTTTCTGCTGAGATAATCGAGCTTTGCTTTATCCTTGTGATAGGATTTGATTGCGAAGGCATGCTCGATGGAGGACGAAGTGGCACTGCTACCAAACTATTGTTTCCAATGGTCCTACTACAGAAGTTTGGTGCACAACTTTGAAAATTTCAAATCAACATTCGTTGAAGTAATCTTGAGAGTTTCTATGAAGTGTTCATAGGATTTAGGTAGACTTTTCAAGGTTATAACTATCATATCCCCTTCATGTTTCTGCCAATCGCTTCCAGCTGATCCCGAATGCCCTTAATCTTTGTCTGCTGCTCCTATAAGGACATACGCTCATCCATCATGATAAAAAATAGTTGGTTCTTCAGGAAGAAAGCACAACTTTTATTTGATGTCTCATGGAGATCCTTCAAAATGGTCCAGATCTCTGCAACTGTCTTGCTAGATGGGACTTGTGGCAGCTGATTATCAGTAACTGAAAGCTTGATAAGCATGACCACTTCCCGGTTGCGCTTGTCAAACTTATCCTGATCTTGTCCAGCTATGGTAGGACAAGTCTCTTTACCCAAAATGAGATCATCAAGATGGTGGTATTCAAAGATGGTCATCATCTGTTGCTTCCATGTGTTATAATTTTTGCCGTTGAATGACGCCATTGTGCACACTTCGCAAGACACAAATCGAGAATTTTTGAAAAGTTGAAGAACTGATTGTAGAAACAGAGGCAAAATCAAATAAAAACTTCAAAAAATACCAAGTATGATTGGCACAAATCCCAAGGCATGGATGTTTGCAAACCCCAAAAACTCTAATGACGACCCAAAAAACTTCACAAAAAACCCAGAAAGAATCTGTAGTTTAAAAAAATATTCCGACCAAAACTGGAGGATTTATGGCAAAACCCTAGTCGACGGAAGGAAAACCCTAGGTCGTATCAGAATGTAGACGCAATTGTTGCAAAAAATGGCAGAAAATAATTAATTTGCAACAAAAATTTAAAAACCCATGGCGGCACAAAAATCGTGTGCAGGAAGCAGAAAACAAATGACGTTAAAAAATTCACCAAACACACAAAGGTGGGCCTTTGCATCGAGTAGAAGGTGTTTCAAAACATGGGTCGTCTAGAGTAGACGCGGCCAAAAAAAATCCCGTCACTAAAATACGTCTTGTCGTCGTCACAAGAAGATGTAGAAGAATTTCCGTCGCGGGAAAAGAAATCTACCACAAACGTGAACAATCACGAACATAGGAAATGGTGTCGCGGAAAAACCACATTGGATGCAACACAGAGAAGTGGTGAGTCAAGCGGAAAATAATTTTGCCGGTAAAAAATGCGACGCTATTTAAAATTGTGCAGAGTTTGCATGAGGTCGTGGCAAACAACAAAAAATTCTGCTGAAGAAAAATCGTGGTTTTGAAAGTCACACGGGGCACAAAAAAATATACAAGTAACCCAGGACACGACGGAAAAAGAACGAACACCACTAGAAAAAGATCCCGCCAAAAACTTGCAAAAATTATTTTTCGAAAATCTGTGCTAAGAAAAACGATTTTCAAAAAGAAAAACGGAATTTTATATATGTGGCTCTGATACCATGTTCATGAAATGAAATGTTTTTATTAAAAGAATTCATATATACATATAGCATTTATGAAGATGATGTTTCTTTTAAGAAACAATTGTAAATTGAAGAAAAACTGAACCTACCATGTACAATAGTTTACATAATTGACCATTAAATAAATATAAAATATATTATTCTAATAACCTAAAAAGGTTAATGAGTTATTGCCCTTATGCTGATAGTTATTCTTTCTTCGACAAGAAAGTTATGACCAATAGATATGATGCATTTCTCAGTTGAAGTATAATCTTGTGAACCAGTTATCAGGTACATACCCAAGGGGGCCCACTTGAGGTACAGTACCGTTGTTAGTATAGTTTAGATTTGGTTTTGTTTCTTCCATTAGAGAAGTTTCTGAATTATGTTAGAATAGTTGTTAACTATTTATTTTCTTGCAGCAGCCATAGAAGTGTAGAACATAGTTGAAGTAGTAATTTGATTCTTGTTTATTGTTTACAGTTAGTTGTTGTTGTTGAAATGTCATTGATGTCTTGGAGCAGCATGATTATTTATAATCAGATTATAGGATACAAATTGATGACCATGTGTGAAAATCTGATGTTAATATAACGCCGTACAAGATAAGATATTAATATGTTAGATACTGAATTATTAATTCAATGCCACAAAATGCCACGACGTTATTAATAATCAACATATACAAAAGCCACGATTTGGTTAAATAAAAAGCCATTATTTGTTAAATAAACAAATCAATTAGTTTTCGAAAGGCATGAGTTGAGGAAGAGACCCAGTTCTTGGAAGAATCATGTCCAAAATAACAAGATAATAAAATACGATTAGTAAGTGACAAATATGATGTTAAAAAGTTGTGATTAGAGGTGGCAGTTATAATTTGTTTATTAAAGAAACAAAAGGACATGTCAGTTCAATGAGACATTCGTTAGCACTGAAAGGTATATATATATAATTTTGTAATGAAATGAAAGGAGTGTTGGAGATATATGGGCTGAAAGTATACCTACAGTTGGAGCAAATTATTTTGTGGTTGATATACCACGATCAGACTTTTTGTCTGAATTACATCAGATTAATGATAAGATAAAGGCTGCATAAAAAGAGGAAACACTTTTCTCTGATTTTTATCAGACTGAAGTAAAAGATAAAACTTTGATTTAGTGATTGATGAGAAGTATGTTATGAAGAATTTCTGAGTATATTGTCCCTATTTTGGACAGAATTAAGATAGGAAGGCAGATTTATGAGCAGACCTGTAGCCTACATGAAGGCAAAAATATGATCAGAACTGTAGCATACAAAGAGGCAGATTTATGATTGGAACTGTAGCATAGCTGAAGGCAAATTGGAGTGGAAACTATATCAGTTTGATAAAGAAATGAATGAGAGGTTGGTGCCTCTAGTGACTTGGTGCTTACAAAGTGAATGAAGGGTTGGTGCCTCTATCGATTGTAATCATCCTATATATACTTATATATATAATATTATGTTTAGAGGTTTTGTATCAACTGTGTATGTTTGTGTTATTTGGTTTTATATTGTTGAAATTGAATTCAGAAAAAAGGTGTATTATACTGATTCACCCTCCCCCCCTCTCAGTATAACTGTGGGACCAACAATTGGTATCAGAGCAGGCCTTTCAAACTAGTCTAACCAACTAAAGGAAGATCATGGCCAAATATAATGGACTCTCTTCAAGTAAAGCTCCATTGTTTGATGGAACTAATTATGCATTTTGGAGTTTGAGAATGGAAACCTTCATAAGCTCCTTAGGGTATGATGTTTGGCAAGCAGTGGTGAATGGATATAAAGCTCCAAATCCCCCACTAGATGCAGCAAGGAAGAAAGCATATGAGAACAATGCAAAAGCAAAAAATGCAATTTTGTGTGGGCTAAGTGAACCGAAACTTGTAAAAGTAATGCACCGTGAATCAGCAAAGGATGTTTTGGATAAGTTGAAAAACATTTATGAAGGAGACACTAAGGTGAAAAAGGTTAAACTCCAAAGCCATAGAAGAGAATTTGAAAGCTTCAAAATGATGGATGAGGAGAATATTGTAGCATTCTTTCTTCAATTAAGTTGATGAAATAGTCAATACAATACGACGTCTAGGAGAAGAAATAGATGATGAAGTGGTAATCCAGAAAATACTAAGATCACTCCTTGATAGATTTGATACTAAAGTATCAGCAATAGAAGAGAAGAAGGACTTGGATAAGCTAACCTTGGATGAGCTACATGGAACTCTTACAACCTATGAAATGAGAACTAGAAAAGGAGATTCATCAATAGGGGAATCAGCTTTCAAAGCAACAAGAAGATTGAAGAACAAAGAACCTTCATCAAACAAAAACTCCGATGAAGATACAGACCAAGAGGAAGCCTTTTTTGTTCAAAAGATGAGAAGAAAGAATAAAGGGAAATTACCCTTTAAATGCTTCAATTGTGCAAAGGTTGGACATTTCATTAAAAATTGCCCATAGCTAAAGGATAGTGACAGCACTGATGATGAAGGGTCTTACTCCAAAAAAGAGAATAAGTTCAATAAAAAGTATGGAAAGAATAAGAAAAGGAATTTTGACAATAAAAAGAGTCTCTATGCATATAGAGATAATAGCTCATTTGATGAGAGTGATTGGGATAACTACAAGGAGGAAATGCTATTTATGGCATTTGAAACCAAAGAGACTATTCCAAAAGATGGTGACAAAAGGGATCTCTCACATGAAGAGGGAGCTATCAAGCCCAATGCTGAAAGTGATAATAAAGACAGCTTTGAAGAAGAGCTCTACCGAGCCATAGACGAAATAGAGAAAGTAAGAAAGAAGGTACTGCTAATATTAGCAATCAGACTGAAAGTTAAAAAACAGAAAGCACATATGCAACACATAACACAGTGATACCTTGGGAAAACCTCCCTCTTGGAGGTGAAAAAACCCAGCAAGAAATCTCTCAGATCTGATTAAAATAAACACAGTAGTAGATTACAATCTTGATGTGATGAAGCTACTACTTCAAGGCTAGGGCATGGCTAGTGTTGTTGATTTCGTACATCCTCCAAGGTTCTAAACATATCACTTGCTGTCTTCATCTTGGAGATGATGGGAACAATGTGATCCTTCATGGAATCAACCAGTATCTTCTGAGCTTGAATGCCTTTCTTCCTCCATTGAATTTTTTCTTCTTCTGCCTCAGGCTTGGTGGATTTTCTATCCACAAAGTCTGCAAGATCACTTCCATGACGTGAAACCATCCAATCTATCTTCAACCTTGAGACTGTGCACCATCTTGAAGAAGTGATAAGAGTAGAATGAAGATAAATAATTACTATCAATCTGATTACACTTAATTCGAACCAAGCTCTGATACCATATTAATTTTAGCAATCAGATCAAAAGTAAAAAAACAGAAAGCATAATTGCAACACATAACACAGTGATACCCTGGGAAAACCTCCCTCTTGGAGGTGAAAAAACCCAGCAAGAAATGTCTCAGATCTGATTAGAATAATCACAGTAGCAGATTACAATCTTTACCCTCCTTTAGGGCACACATCAACTAGAGCAAAACTTATCTGAAGATAGAGGACTGAATGTATATGCAAGTCGCTGTTACAGTAAGCTAATCTGAGACTAAATTCAACAGTCCTAAGATACTTCACCCAGTCTGAGACAAGTTCAGCAGCCAAGGATTGTATTCGCTCAGCCTTGGAATGACCTCGCCAACAGTAACATAGGTTCGCTCCACCTTAGGCAAATTTGCTGATGCAAAGACAAGTATTCGCTGCCCTAGGAAAATTCTCAAGTGCAAAGATCAGTCGCATATGAGAGTGATAATTCGCTTGTGATTGATTGCTTGTGATCTTCAAATCACCTTTCAAATATAGGAGTTGACACATACAATAACCATTGGTCGGCCTTGTGTATTTTGGAGCCAAGATAGAATATAATTTCAAATGCTTTAGAAGTTATATGAATAGGTCTTAACCTATATCATTACTACAAGTTACATATAACAACCAGTTATACAAGTTACACACATCGCCCAAATCGGGCCTGACCCAAATAGGGTTATATGCCAAAATGCTAAGGTCAATAGGCCACTTAGCATTTTATGTATTAGGTTGGCCCTAGAAGGGATCCGACCTAGCTACAAAACAACACTCCCTCTTAGCTAGGGAGGATACCTTCTAAATAATTGAGTCACATAGTGACTACCACCATGGCTACTCCTAGAGGTGGGGCACATAAGTGCTCAGTGTCATCTTAAAATGAAGTTCACCATAGCTGCTCCTAGAGGGTGAACAAGCTCATCATGGAATTTCTTCCATGACATCCACCATACCTACTGGTAGAGGGTGGGTCCACCATGCCTACTCACAGAGGGTGGAAGAGGGCTTTCACCTCAAACTTCTCCCAGAGAAGAGTGCATTACCACCATGCCTACTCGTAGAGGGTGGAAGATACATCTCAATGTATCACTGATGCTGAGACTCCTTCTCAGCTAGAGCTTCATTCTTCACAACTCCAAGCTTATCTCGAAATACGCAAACTTCACTTGAGCAAGAGGCTTGGTGAGAACATCTATTGTTTGCTCATCAGTGTTGATGTACTTCAGTTGAACAACATTCCTTTGCACAATATCCCTGATATAGTGATACTGGATTTCCACAAGCTTTGTTTTGTCATGAAATACTGAATTGGCAGAAAGCTTCACACAACTCTGGTTATCTCTATGGATAACTGTAGGCTCCCAAGGTTGTCCAAACAATCCTACAAGGAGTTTTCGAAGCTACACTGCTTCTCTAGCTGCCACACATGCTGCAATGTATTCTACTTTTGCAGTACTCAATGCCACTGAAGATTGTTTCTTGCTACACTAGGAAACCATAGCGGATCCCAAGCTGAAGCAAACTCCAGAAGTGCTTTTACACTCAGTGACACTTCTTGCCCAATCAGAATCAGAATAACCTTCCAAGTTCAGTACTGTGTTGGAAGAGTACTTCAATCCATATCCAATTGTGCCACGCAAGTATCTCAAGATATGCTTGGCTGCAACTAGATGAATCTATCTAGGTTCACACATAAACTGATTGAGAGCACTCACTGCATAGCAAATGTTAGGTCTAGTGTTAACTACTTACATCAAGGATCCAATCAATTGCCAATACTCGATCCACAAGATCTACACTAGCTGCAGATTCACTCAACTTCTTCAAGTTAGATTCCATAGCAGTAGACATAGAATTACAATCTAACATTCAAAACCTCTTCAAAATATCAATGGTATATTTTCCTTGACTTAGAATAATCTCATTAGGTCTTTGCCATACTTCTAACCCTAGAAAGAAATGCATGAGACCTAGATCTTTCATTTCAAATTCTAAAGTTGGTTCTTTCTTACATCTAAGAATGAGATGATCTTCTCCAATCAGAAATAAATCATCAACATATAAAACCAGAATTAACATCTCACCATTGAATACTTTGAAGTAAATATTTGGATCAGCATCATTCTTACAGAAACCTAAGCTTACTAAGTACTTGTCAATTCTTTCATAGCAAGCATGGGGAGCTTACTTAAGGCCATATAATGTTTTATTCAATCTGCATACATGAGACTCTCTCTCATGGATCACGAGGCCTTCAGGTTGCTCTATGTAAACCTCTTCTTCAATAACTCCATTGAGAAAAGCTGTCTTTACATCCATCTGATGTAACTTCCATCCCTTAGTTGCGGTAATAGCAATGATAGTCCTGATAGAAGTATATCGAGCCACATGGGCAAATGTTTCCTCATAATCTATGCCTTCCTTTTGAGAGAAGCCACGAGCCACAAACCTAGCTTTGTATTTCTCAATACTTCCATCAGTAGCATGCTTAATTTTAAACAACCATTTGGAAGATACAACAGAGTCTAGGCACAATATCCCAAACATCATTCTTGATGATAGACTGATATTCTTCATCCATAGCATTCTTCCGTGCTTGTTGGTTCAGGGCCTCTTTGTTGACGTGTTTGAAATCGCATTACTACGACTCCATCCGGCCAACGCAGAATAGAATACTAAGAATCCTATCCTCTCTTGAAATAAGGAAATCCCTAGTGCTGTTTTTAATTGATCAATGGGGATTACCTCAATGTTTCGGTTGTCAGGTCTTGACTGCAGGATAGCTTAGCAGTTTGATGTGTTTTGCTGGAAACACAAAGGGGACTTAAGGTTAGACAGACGGCTTTGAGCGAGTTCCCTAAAGTTTAACAGTCCTATATCATTTGATTTCACTTGGATTGATATTATCTCAGTTTGACTGTATGGTTTCTTCTTGATAAAAAAAAGGGAAAAAGGAAAGGAGAAAAGAGATAGAGAATATCCAATTAATTTATCTAAGATAACGTATTCAGGAATACAGACAGAAACCTCAAAAAAACCAGATTTAACATTATCAGCAAGTAAAGCACAATGTTGTAAAATCTAGTGCAATCTTCAAAGGGAGCTGAATTTTCATGCTACTAAACATAAATGAAGAACTTGACATCCATTCACTTGATGTTTAACAACCGAACTAAGCACACAAATGGGTTCAAACTAACCATGCAGGAGGAGTGACAATCAACCAATCCTTAATGGTATGAACACCAAGGTTTCTATCAAATATTATCCTAAAAATACTATCTGAAAACAAAATACATAACAAGAATATTAAATGGTGAAAAAGGAGACCATGCACTCACAAAGAAATGAAACAACTTTAATTTCCATTAATTCTGCATGAATTTCGCCAGAGTTTCAACAACAATCTTAGACTTCTTACAAAAATAAGGGAAAACCAACCCCTTTAAATAGAGCTTCAAATTTAGATGAATGGCCAAGATCAAAACAAAACAAGTGGCCTAGATTCATCCATACAACATAGTACCCATGCCCATAAATAGGAGGCAAAATATCAACCACCAAAGGAGAAATAATAACTACCTAAAAAGGCAATTAATAACTACCAAAAAGCAGCTCAAAAAGTGCACATGCACGGAGCTCAAAATTTACAACTGACTTGGCAGTTAGAAATGAACTTTATGGCCAAAAAGTGTTTTTTTAAGATTTTAAAAGAATTCTGCACTTTATGAAAGCACTTTTTCCTTTCCTAGACTCCTTTGCGATAAATTCAACCTTGTCGCGTAGGTACTCTCCCCAGATATCCCAATCGGCTACACGCTCTACCCGAACGTAGTCTTGGAATCTTAGACATAACTTGAATAGTTCGGTTGTCGGCAGCATAGGACGATTAAACATTTTGTAATGAACAGCATGTAGGAGGCTATCTATATTCTCCCGCTCTTCCCCCCAGTATGATTTATGATTTTCAAAGCATGATATGTTCGCTTGCAGCCCACCAGCAAAATCTAGATCCTCCATGGAGTAGGTGACCCTGGGTTTAAGCCTGTCCTCCCACTGTGGTTGCACCTCATTATTTTTCCAACCAGGAACCATTGATTTGAGGATCCTTTCACCAAGATCCTTCACATTTGATAAAGCGTCATCGCACTTATCTTGCATTTTATCGATATTATCCTTCATGTCGTTCTTCATGCTGAGAGTCCAATACCATTCGTTGAAGGTATTGACATTATAAGGATTTAGGATAATATCAATAGTGGGGATTTGAGAGCAGGTCCAAAATAGAGCCCTAATGAGGGACAATGCCTTGGCAATCGCCTCATGAGTGTTATAGCATTCCTTCCTTAGCTTACACATTTTGTTAATAGTGGATTCCCTATGGAGGGCCATTTCGCACAGATCCTTGAAGATTTGCTCTCCTCTTTCCTTAATGCTTTGAATCCATTCTCTGACGGCCTTGGCGGTATCACGCACTCCGTCGAATTCAGCTATGGTTCTTTGTGCTAATGCTAATGGGGGAACATGGGATTCGGGGGCATGATGCAACGGTTTCAGCAGGTGATCAATGTACCCCTCGGCTTGCTCAGCACGAACTCGGTACATCTTTCTCTCAGCAGTTATCTCGTCGAGTTGCTTGAGCATATTTTGCACAGAGTCCTTGAACTCCTCCCTTTCTTGTTCTTTGGTGGCTCACCCTATCGGGACGGTTGTAATGCTATAATCGGCCAACGCAATTTGATCTGCTGGCTTATCGACAGGCAGGGTAGCGATATGGATGGTGCGGTTCCTCTGCTCATCCTTGGTGATCCGAGAGTAGGTCTTAGGATTTTTCTTCCCTTTGGACTTTGTTTCCCCTATGCGAGAGAAAATCTTGAGGTATCCTCCAAGTCGATAGGCGGCTTGGTGGCTGCCTTTCGCTGTGCACGAGCAACTAACCAATCTTGAGGTATGGTTTGCCCAGATGTTATGGCCAAATTTCCACTCTGTTCCTTAGAGGTTTCAACTGGTTCACTGCCTATCTGCAATTGATCTGTCATAGAAGGAACAGATGCAGTATCCAGCCCTTTACTTATAGCTGAGTTCTCCCCTACCTCACTGAACAACTGAAGGGTATCCCCTTGTGATGGTTGCTCTTCAGTTCTGTCGGGCTCGTGGGTCTCATCCCCCTTTCGTTCTCCTTCGACGGTGGTGTCATCTTTGCTGGTACTATGCAGTTGTAATTCATGTCGACTCCCTTGGGTGAGTTCATGTACATCAGCCTCTCGATTGGACGGAATTTCTCCTTCCTTAACTTGGTTTTCAGGTTCACTAGAATCAATGATCCTCACCTCTGTATTTAGCTTGTTTTGTGCCGGAGGATTATCAGCCTCGAATGCATCACCTCTGTATTTCATCTTTTCACCTTTGTGGGGGATGTCTGATTTAGAAGCCCGAGATGTTCCGGCTGCACCAGGCGTTTTTGAGGATTCTACCACAGATTTAGGCATTTATCCTGCACAATCGGACGCAGATAACATTAGCACATAAAAGGATCAATGGAAAACTGAAATTTGAAGAAAGTACGACGCTTCAACAAAAGAGCTTGATTAATTTGGACATGAAATGTTATTAAGCTCTTTGTTTAAAATTTGCTACTCGACTGCGGTTTAGGGCTTGAGTGTTCAAGGATTGCTAAATTTGCATTCAAAGTCTTTAAGTTCAGTTTTCAAAAATGAATGAGGTTCAAAATTTCGTAAGTCTGAAATTTGCATTCCCAGGTTAATTTTCTTGACAGACTCTGCTTTAACTGCTTTGTTTGATGCCTTTCAAAAGGAAAAAGATGCGGTCCACAAAATTTCATCATTTAATTAATTTTTTTATTATCTGCCTAAACACATCTAACCATTCTTGCATTTATTTTAAATGATTTCAAAGGAGACAAAGCGAGCTTACCTGGCAAACAAGGTGTCAATCCTGCAATTTCCCCAAACTTCGGGTTAAAAGGGCTTTGTACAAATTCGACCTGCAGGGTTGTTCTAAAAAACTTTGAAAATGCCCTTTACTTCAACTCACGCGATTCTCAAATTGCCCAATTTTCGGGCTGGGGAAACACATGTAAACCCTAAGACACCACCTAGGCTCAACTTCGCGGCTTCGATGCTTGGAGGGTCTGCAAATTTCAAATCGTAAAAACTCCTAATCTTTCTCTTGTGATTTCGTGATCTTTGGAGATTTTCGGGAAAAAGAAAGGTATTGCAAACTGCAGATTGATGATTCTCCTCCTTGCACGACTTCCTTTCACCTGAGAGAGACGTTTAAGAAAAGCCTTCCCCTCAGCGATTTGACCTAACTTTCGGGGTTATGAGCCCTCTTGCAAACATTAAAGCTCAACGCTTTGTCATTTTGGCGAAAACTAGCTTTGGGCGGGGGGGGGCGAAATCGAAAGGTTCACCGGATTACTTTGCAAACTTCGGCCTTTAACCTTCTTCTGCAAACTTTTCTCTTTTGGCGTTTTACCTTTATCCGCCGAACTTCAGGCGATATGGATATTATGCAAACCTTTAATTTTTTTTTTTGCGCTTTTACTTGTTTTCGCCGAACTTCGGGGTTATGGCATCTTTGCAAACCTTTTAAAGTTTCGCGTTTTGTCCTTTTGGTGTGAATTTCGGCTATATTGCTCCTTTTGCAAACTTTAATTTTCACTTATCGCCGAACTTCGGGGTTTTTGGTGAATTTGCAAAGTTTTGACATTTTTAAAGTTTTCCCCTTTATCGCCAAAGTTCGGGCTTTTATGGAGCTTTTTCAACTTTAAGTTTTCCAACATTTTTTCGGGGTACAAGGCCTTTTTGCGAACCTTTTCACTTTTGACATTTTACCTTAGTTTCCTGAAAAATCGGCGAATAAGGATATTTCGCAAACTTTTAATTTTTTCGTTTTACTTACTATCGCCGAACTTCAGGGCTTTTCGCTCTTTTGCAAAGTTTCGATATTTTAAAATTTTCCCCTTATCGCCGAAGTTCGGGCTTTTACACTCTTTCGCAAACTTTAACTTTTTAACGGTTTTAACTCCTATTCGCTGAAATTCGGGCCTTAAGGAGATTTTGCAAAGGTCTTCTAATTTTGCGTTTTACCTTGGTGCGCCGAAATTCGGCCTTTATCGCCCTTTTGCAAGCCTTTTTACATTTTAAAGTTTTCCTTTGGTTGCAGAATTTCAGCTCAAAACGAGCTTTTGCAACTTCCTTGACCTTTTACATTTTACCTTTATCTCCCAAAAATCGGCAAATATGGGGCTTTTGTAAACTTTTTAAAGACATTTGACATTTCATCCCTATCCGCCGAATTTCGAGCTTTAAGGTGATTTTGCGAACTCTTTTCACTTTGACGTTGCCCTCAGATTTGGCGAAAATCGGGTCAAAAGGATATTTCGCAAGGTTTTAGCCTGAACGTTTTACTTCAAAGTGAAAATCGACCTCCTGAGGGATTTTGCCAACTCTTATTCAACTTTCCTTTTCGGGCCACAAGGCCTTTTGCGAATTTTTCAAAACTTTAACTTTGCCCTTAGATTTGGCGAAAATCGGCCAAGAAGCGATATTTGAAAAGTTTTCAACTTAAGCATTAAACTCACCTTGCAGATTCCCAGGCTTACGCTATGACCAGATCTCCCTTGGACTGATTTTGGGCACTCAAAAAATTGATGCGAGACTCTCTGCGTAGAACTCCTAGAGGATGCGCCTTAAAAACCCAAACACGCCCTATCTTCAACGACTGCAAAGGCTACTGCTTTACCACTCCTTGGATCCCAACAAGAGGGATGATGGACAAAAATCAAAATTCGAAACTCAGCAAGACGGAGGCTAAAAACCAAAAGAGGGGGACCCTGTTGGCGGCAGGGAGTGTGTGCAACGCACAACACTTTTCAACATTGGAAGGTTTAGACTCAATGATGTTGCACATCAATGCAACATAGTTGGAGAACTTTTGAGGTGTCCTACTTTCTCTGAATGTGCCACTTGGAGCTGCAAACTTTTCTACCTCCTGTACAATGTTTCTTGCCCAAAGGGGTCTCTTCTTGCTCATAGTAATATCTCTAGGCCCATCAGTCAATAGGCTCAACTGGATCATCATGCTCTTCAGGTTCTGTAGACTCTCTTTGAATCTTAGTATCATGATCGATATCCAAGTTTTGAGGATTATCATGATCTTCATTGTCAATCTCCATACTTGAACCTTTAGACTTTTTGAATGCAATACCTTCTTCAGAAGTAACATCTCTACTAACCTCAATATACTTTTGACCTGGAATGTAGATTCTGAATGCTTTGGAGGTTTCGCTATAGCCCACAAGAATTCCTCTCTTTCCAGAAGGTTCCAACTTGGTTCTCTTCTCTTTGGGTACATGAGCATATATTGGACTCCCAAAGATCCTCAAGTGGCTCATGTCAGGTTTGATCCCTGAAAATGCTTCTTCTGGGTCATATCCTTCAATACACGGTGAGGGCATCTATTTTGAATGTATACTGCTGTTCTAGATGCTTCGGCCCAAATAAAAGTCTGCAGGTCCTGATCATGAATCATAGCTTTCGCGGCCTCAACTATAGATCTGTTTTTTCTTTCTGCAACCCCATTTTGTTGAGGGTTGTAGGGAACACAAAACTCCCTCTTGATTCTTGCCTCAATACGAAAATCATGAAAACTACCCGAGGTGTATTCACCTCCATTGACAGACCTTAAAACTTTAATTCTTTTCCTAGATAGATTTTCAGCTAAGGCCTTAAATTCTTTGAAGCTACCTAGGACTTCATCAAATTCTTTTGACTTAAGAAAGTAAATCCATGTTTTCCCCAAGTAGTCATCTATGAAGATTACATAATACAAGAATCCACTTGGAGAAGCAACATACATAGGTCCGCATAAATCAGAATGCACAAGAGCTAATTTCTCTTTAGACCTACTTTCACTTTGACGAAATCGACTCTTAGTGTTTTTACCCATAGCACAACCTTTACATGTATCATCATGAATATGACTAAGTTTAGGCATACCTTTAACCATCTTCTCTAGGGTAGGAAGGGCTCAAAATGAAGATGTCCAAGTCTTCTATGCCATAGCTCACTTGACTCAGGTGCTTCATGAATGAGAGCTTGAACTGGGCGAGCTGAAAGCTTATATAGGCTCTCATACCGATTCCCAATGACACGAGATAAGGTTGTTCTTGATTCTCGACACAAACAATATATCACTAAGGTGAAGAGAAGTTCCAGAATCTAAATTAAAGGAAGTAGTACCAAAACCTCTTACAGAATAGCATGCATCATTTCCAATGATCACGTGTAGGTTGGACTCCTCCACGAAGTCTGAAAGATGCTCCCGATAGCCGGTGATGTGTCTAGATGCTCCACTATCAATCAGCCATGTATGAATGTCTGTAGAAACATTGCTTGACAAGGCAGAGATGAAGAGGACATCTTCAACATCATTTTGATTTGAAACTTCATTTATGTTTGCTCCTTATTGCTTTGGTTGGGATAAGTAGTCCCTAGCATAGTGACCGGACTTGTCACACCTGAAACACTCGATGCGTGAAAGATCCTTCTTCTTCTTCTTCTTCTTTGAATTAGGAGTTGGACCAGACCTTTGGTCTCTATTTCTCTTGAAATTGTTCTTCTTCCAATAGCCTCCTTTCTTCTCGATGGACTGGGCAGCATTCCATGAGTGCTTTTGATAACTCCTCTTGCGGCCAGTCTTGATTCTTCTTGTATGCAATCTGCCCTCAACATCAAACATGTGAAGTTCTTCCCTTGCGCAAATTCCTTGAATGTACAATTCCGAAGATGCCGAAAGACCATTGAGGGCTAACATGGTCAAGTCTTTGTCATCAACAACATTTCCGATAGAAGAGAGTTGATCTCTCAAATCAGAAATCCTCATGAAGTATGCTATGACAGACTCTCCTTTCGCCATCTTGATGTGATGAAGCTACTGCTTCAAGGCTAGGGCACGACTAGTGTTGTTGATTTCGTACAACTCCTCCAAGGTTCTGAACATATTGCTTGCTGTCTTCATCTTGGAGATGATGGGACCAATGTGATCCTTCACGAAATCAACCAGTATCTTCTGAGATTGAATGTCTTTCTTCCTCCATTGAATCTTTTCTTCTTTTGCCTCAAGCTTGGTGGATTTTCTGTCCACAAAGTCTGCAAGATCACTTCCATGACGTGAAATTGGAAGCACCATCCAATCTATCTTCAACCCTAAGATTGTGCACCATCTTGAAGAAGTGATAAGAGCAGAATGAAGATAAATAATTACTGTCAATCTGATTACACTTAATTTGAAGCAAGCTCTGATACCATGTTAATTTTAGCAATCAGACTGAAAGTAAAAAAACAGAAAGCGCAATTGCAACACATAACACAACGATACCTTGGGAAAACCTCCCTCTTGGAGGTGAAAAAACCCAGCAAGAAATGTCTCAGATCTGATTAGAATAAACACAGTAGCAGATTACAATCTTTACCCTCCTTTAGGGCACACATCAACTACAACGAAACTTATCTAAAGATAGAGGACTGAATGTATATGCAAGTCGCTGTTACAATAAGCTAATTTGAGACTGAATTCGACAGTCCTAAGATACTTTGCCCAGTCTGAGACAAGTTCGGCAACCCAGGATTGTATTCGCTCAGCCTTAGAATGACCTAGCAGTAATATAGGTTCGCTCCACCTTAGGCAAATTTGCTGATGCAAAGACAAGTATTCGCTGCCCTAGGAAGATTCGCAAGTGCAAAGATCAGTTGCATATGAGAGTGATAATTCACTTGTGATTGATTGCTTGTGATCTTCAAATCACCTTTCATATATAGGAGATGACACATACAATAACACCCTTGGTCGGCCTTGTGTATTTTGGTGCCAAGAGAACATAATTTCAAATGCTTTAAAAGTTATATGAATATGTCTTGACCTATATCATTACTACAAGTTACATATAACAGCCAGTTATACAAGTTACACCCATCGCCCAAATAGGGCCTGACCCAAATAGGGTTATATGCCAAAATGCTAAGGCCGATAGGCCACTTAGCATTTTATGTACTAGGTCGGCCCTAGAAGGATCCTACCTAGCTACAAAACAATGGGTACAAAAATACAAGCACCTATTCCAAGAAGAATGTTCAAAAACTAAAACATTTGAAGAAACTGAAAAGCAGATCAACAACTTGAAATTTCAGATTGATGAGGCAAAGAAAGTGGAAGAAGAGATAAGGTCTCAATAGAAGGTAAAGGAAGAATCTTGTAGCAAACTTGAGGCTCAAATAGTCTCTTTAAAGGATGAATTGAATAAAACATCACTCAAACTGAAAACTAATCTCATGTATGAGAAAAGTTCGGAACTTTTGGATGATATTATTAACAGTCAAAGATCAACTTCTATGAAAACAGGACTAGGATTTGAAGAAAGATCAAAAGCCTATGTTGATGCAATCAAGGGTTTTTCCAAAGGAGAAAGCAGCAAAAAGGGAGAATCATCTAAAAAATCAGAAGAAGCAGAAAAATGTGTTGAAGTCTTGATAAAATCTGTGAAGAATGAAGAAGCTAAGAAGAGCCATCGAAATCCAAGCAACATCTCCAAGAAGAGACATAAGAAGGTAGTTCATCCAAGACATAATCACATAAATAAGAGCAAAAATTTTAAATAACTTTGTTGGATATTGTTTTACTTGTAAACATTTTGGTCACAACGCTGTAAATTGTAAATCCCACCTAATGAATGCTACTTGGAACAAAAATCGGAATATCACCAAGAGGGTTGATAGGAACTAGCATTCCTTTTATCCTTTATTATACAATGTTGAATGGTATAGATGTAACAATTATGGACACATAGCATGCTTTTGTAGAACCATCTTTACAAATACTCCAAAACATGATAATGTAAAGAAGACTTTTATTGCCCAAAAAGAAAACAATACAAAGGAGTGGAAGAAAAAGAAGGAAGCTAGAAAAGAGAGGTCACTACTAATACATGCCCAAGATGATAGGGAACAAAGGTATGTGGACAGCGGGTGCTCATGTCACATGACGGGTGACAAAAGCAAGTTCATCAAACTAAAAACCATAGATGGTGGAACTGTGCGTTTTAGAGATAATGCTACAGCAGCTATTGTAGGCAAAGGAACCGTAAGCCTTGATAATGGAAAGATTGAAATAGACTATGTTTTGCACGTCAAAGGTTTGAAACACAACCTTCTAAGTGTAAGTCAATTATGTGATCAATGTCATTCACTCCTATTTCATGCTCAAGGATGTCAAATAAAAAAGGAAGGGAAAATTGTCACTAAAATAGGTAGATCTGACAACTTGTACACTTTAAATGAAAGAAGGGGAAAGAAATCTCTTATGACAAAAGAAGATGAAGGTTGGCTATGGCACAGAAGGATGGGACACCTCAATTTTGACAATCTTGTCAAAATCAGCAAGTCACAAGCTGTCAAAGATATACCAATTATCTCAAACCCTTCAAACTCTAATTGCAATCATTGTCAACTTGGAAAGAAGACAAGGGTCTCTTACAAGTCCAAAGAGTTTTCAGCATCCAAGCCTTTAGAACTCATTCATACAGATTTATGTGGACCAACTTGCACAAAAGCATTTATGGTGAAAGGTACTTCATGTTACTAATAGATGACTATTCTAGATTTATTGAAAAATAATTGGATGATTTATTCATGAATATATAATGTATATATAGAGAATTACAAGACGGTGTTCTAAAAAGAACGAACCATTAAACTAGAGCTTCAACCTGAAGCTAAAAACTAAAAAGCTAACAATGTGTTCTAATAAAAGAAGCAATAGTTGGGCTTAAAACACTAAACGAACTAGAAAGCTAAACGACCATTAATAAAGAACTAAAGATAACTTACTAAAATATAATTAAATATTCTAATACCCTCCCTTTATGGTCATTCTATCTACTAACTACCCTATAGAAGACACTGCAGGTTTTTTGATCACAAATGCAAAGAACACTCTACTGCGACGGAGACCCTCCCAGAATCTGCAAAGTGTTAATGACCAAGATTACCAGAATTCATCCAACCTAATGTTGGGTAACCAAACTGAAACCTGAAACCACAATTTTGAGGAAAAATTGACAAACCCTCAAAAATTGAAGTTACAAATCATCATTTGTTTTGGGAAAAATGGTAAAAACCCTAACCTGGAAAAAAAACCTTGAAACATTTTTGAGGAAAAAATCAAACAAAACCCTAGACATCACACGGTAAAACACTAGACATCACGCAACAAAACACCAAACATCATGTGGCAAAACATTACTTCTTGATTTTTGAGGAAAAATCAAGCAAAGCCCTCCCATGATTTTTTGTCGAGAAAAATTAGATAACCCATAAATAAATTTTTTAAGGAAAAAAAATTATAAAAAACCCATACACAACTTTTGAGGAAAAATTATAAACCCCAATTTTTTTTTTTGTGGACAAAAATTATAAAACCTTGAAATAATTTTTTTAGGTGAAAAATTATAAAACCAGCCCATGACTTTTTTAGGAAAAAATTGATAATGCCCAAAAATAATTTTTAAGGAAAAAATTAGAAAACCCATTGTTCAAAAAACCCTAGCTGAAACACAAAGAATGCTGTCATGAAAAATACCCATGCAAGTAGAGGCTTGAAGTCATTGTGCAAGAGTAGAGACTGACTCACGAAGAAAAAAAATGGCCCAAAAACGAACAGAGAAAAAAAAAGAAAACCTTTTTCGCACAAAAAAATCGCGTCTACAGACCACAAAAAAACAATCATGAACTGAAATCTATGTCGTGTGGAGCAAAAGTTCATGGAAAAATCACTAAAAAGAAACCCTTAGACATTGATGTGAAAATACCCTCCCATGCAAAGAAAAAAAACAATAGCCAAATTTTGCCATGTGAAATCTAGGCATGGGGAGCTCACAAAAATACGGTCATGTGCAGAGAAAAATGCGTAGGAGAAAACCCGGACACTGCACAGATCCGTCACACAGGTTGCGAAAAATAAGGAAAAAATGACCCATAAAAGTCCACAAAAAACCCAACGATTCTTGAACAGACCAGGCTCTAACCCGCAAAACCCTTGAAATTTTCCTAGAAAAGACATGCTAATAAAAACCCTCTATTTTTAGGTATAGCCATTTTTTTTTCATAAACAGTAACCCTAGCAATTCAATTTAAAAAAAAAAAAACACCTTAAAAAAAATTCTGGAAATTATATCTAGGTAGCAAGAGGCTACGAACTTTTCATTAAAAAATTCGCCAAATTCTAAAAAGCCCCATCAACCCGCTCTGATACCATGAAAAATAATTGGATGATTTATTCATGAATATACAATGTATATATAGAGAATTACAAGACGATATTCTAAAAAGAACAAATCGTTAAACTAAAACTTCAACGTGACGCCAAAAAGCTAAAAATGCTTAAATTAGCTTAAAAGCTAACTATGTGTTCTAATAAAAGAAACAATAGTTGAACTTAAAACACTAAACAGACTAAAAAGCTAAATGATGATAACTGACTAAAATATAATTAAATATTCTAATATTTACTCGGGTCACTTTTCTAAAAGAAAAGTCAAAGGCACTAGAAAAATTTAAGATATTCAAAGCTCTTGTTGAAAATGAGATAGGACTAAGATTAAAGTCTTCAAGATCAGATAGAGGGGGTGAGATCACCTCAAAAGAATTTGAAGAATTTTGTGAGAAACATGGGATTAAGAGACAAGTCTTGGCAGCCAGAACACCACAACAAAATGGAGTTGTGGAAAGAAAAAACAGGTCTGTACAAGATATGTAAAGAACCATGTGTTGATGGTGTTTTTATGCACAATCGAATACAAAATAAGATATTGAATACTCTATCCTCTCTTGAACAAAGACTTCTCAAATGCTGAAGATTAGCAAAAAGATCACTTGAGATGACTCCAAGGTTCTTGATGTCAGATCTTGACGTGTTGGATAGCTTCAATGGTATGATGTCATTTGTTGTACCTACGAGGGGACTTACGTAGTTGTTCTATTCAATTTCAATGGAATGACGATCTTCAAATGATGTTGCAATATAGCTCTCTTGTACTTCTGTTGGTCTTTGATAAAAAAAATAGGAAAAGGGAGTAAGGTTTAGGGATGCTACTCTAAAACTAGGAATGCAAGACAATGGACAATTTCAAGTGAGCTCAACTAAGCTTTGCTTTGACATGCTATGAACACCTCCACAATGCTAGTGCAATCTTCTAGGGATAGCTTGGTGATTTTCAAATCACTATCACAAATTACAGACACCTTCAAGATGAAGCATATCCACGATGTAATAGCAATTGAAGTTTAGCTTTGGCTAAAATAGGTTCAATCGACTACGCAAGATACTTCACCATTGATGGAGTACTAGTAGTATGAACAACGAGCTTCAGTTTCAATCATATACATACATCTTTCACTCATCTAAAATACTTAAAGCAAATTTTACTCTAATTTGTTTTTATCTTTTCAAGTTTAACTTCTCTAATAAAAGGATGAAGAAACAAGCAAATGCTCCAAAACTCAATAAGTCACCAACACTTCAATGATTCTATTAATTTCTATGTAGTGCCCCTCCCTCTTTTGGCTTGTCAGACCTTGTGATTTGGGTTCTGTGTGGTTCGACCCTTATTTTGGTTTTGGATTGTGATGCTTGTCTATGCTTCCTGGATTTCTACGTGACTATGATATTTCATGTTATGTGGATGGTCAGAATAATGATGTTTTGAGCATGTGATGCTATATGCTGTATCTTCGCTTTACGTGTTAGATGATTATAGATGGATATTCTTGTAATGTTAGAATTTTATCTTGATACTCTTAGATGTATATCTGCCTTGATCTTACATTGCTTATTATTTCTAATGTTGTTATGTGGTTGTGATTGATAATTATATGTCAATGTCTTCGATGGAATCATATGATGTAGTTTATGATGTGATTATTAGATGCTATTCATATTCAATAGTACATTATTGGGCTAGATTATTTATGAGTTTCATTACATTTATCAATGCATATTGACTTGATGTACACTGCTTCTATGTTTGATGTGCTTGGGTGAAAGGGAAAAGCGTTGCACTGCTCTTTACGAGCAAGCTACGTTGCTTTCATTCCCTATTCACGGTATGATATCATGCGGTTTATATATGTACATGTTCGACAATTTGTTTATGCAGCTGTAGGTACCGAGTATCAACTCCACCTGAATCTTCAGGTCTGAGCGTGCTCTCCAACCCAATGGTAAAGTGGACAAAGGAGATATCAGTCAGACTCATGTCAGGTACCCTACTTCATTGTTCATCAGGTCTTGTCAGTCGTCACCCTCTATTAGCTCACTGCGTTTTGAGTTTGTCGTAATTTGTTACTCTTGCTTATAGTATAATAATTTTGTGGAGTGATTAGTATTTTATCTCTTTTGGTATTTGGGATATGGTTGTTTAATTAATTAATAAATTGTGATTGTGGTACTTAAAGTTTTAAAATATTTTAATTACTTAATTATTTCGAAAAGAGTATTTATAAGGGAATTAAAATAACAACTATTTATTTAAAGATTAGTTAATTAAAAATTCATTATAGTTGTCTCGTTTGATCTATTATAAACATTTAATTAAATATTCCTTTACTCATGTAATAATCTATAAAATAAAAATATTATTATCACTTATTGTTTAAAAAATTAAATCTAAAAGAAAATAATTGTTATTTATTTTAATTAATATATTGCATGTGCATGTGGGTGTTACAAAATAATTTAATTAATGGAATTAATTATTGGAGGAATCTTGCATGTTGGGAGTTACATTGGAAAAAGGGTATTTTTATTACGTTTGCTGGCCTTTTGAAGGGGGGAGTTTTGTCGTGAAATTTTGTTCTGCATTTTGGCTTTTCTTTGGTTTTCTAGTTTTTGGAGGTTTTGAGAGGAAGAAAGTTTTTGGGAAATCACTCTGTTCTTGAAAGAAAAATTTGAGGAAAATTAGTGTATTTCTTGTTCGGGTTTGTTGGGGTTATTGAAGGAATTTGATAGATTTTGTAGAAGTTTTCTGAAATAGTGAGTGCTGTCGTGGATCTCTTGGAAAATCTTGGCTTCATCTTCTGTGTTGCCTTCCAGATAAAGTAAAGAGGTAAGGTTTTGTCTCTTCTTCTTTTGCATGCTAATTTCTTTGAATGAATATCTTTATGATGTATTGCTAATTTGAGAAAAAATTAAGGATTAGTTTGTTTTCGAAGGATTGTGTCGGTTAGATCTTAGAATTTTGAGTTTCTATACCAAAAAATTGATATCTGAAAGAAATTATATCTGTGGCTCTGTTTTTGTTAAGTTTCATATTGTCCCTTAATGTTATTTCTATTGAAAAAAAAATTGGGAGGGAGGGAGGGGGGGGGGGGTTGAATCAATTCATAATGGGGAGTCTGTTATTCTTAAATTTGGAATTCAAATTATAAATGCTGATCTTACTTGTGATATTGTTCTGTTATTCATGTCTGATTTATTGAAGTTTTCATATATATATATATATATGTATATATATATATATGAATATCGCTTTATCGTTGTCTTTGGAATACCATTGATTTCGCAATATTAATCTGTTTGTGTTATGTTTCATTGTTCGGCCTGCGGTTTTCATTGTTACCACTGTGCGTGGTTCTTGGGGGCCCGAAGGGAAACCTACCCACGATGTGGGGTGGGCTCAACCCACAACGTGGGCTTCCCCTCGCTGTGGGAAGCCATCCCCACTACCGTGGAGTGGGGAATCCCCATGGCACCCCATGCCATTGCCTTTGTCATGGTGTATTCCCTGCATCGGCCGCCTTCCAAACATTAACGTTGTGCGATAGTTTTGTTTTTAATTTGCTCGATCAAAATATATATTTATCGAATTCGGTTTTGTATAGTGTATGATAAATATATGTGTGTGTGTTTATATACAAAAATATTTTCGTATATTTCTCTCTGATATTGGAATATAGCAGTTTTCAAAACTGTGTTTAAAATCCAGTTTTATTTAAGTCATAATATTTTTATTTTTTTTAAAAACTATGCCTGGTAAACTTTATAACGTGACCGGTGACGCTGGCACGACACGCCCTCCGGCTCCACGGGAACGCTTTTGACTCGGAGCTATGAACGGTTGAACGGTAGTGGGGAATCCCCATGGCACCCCGTGCCATTGCCTTTGTCATGGTGTATTCCCTGCATCGGCCGCCTTCCAAACATTAACTTTGTGCGATAGTTTTGTTTTTAATTTGCTCGATCAAAATATATATTTATCGAATTCGGTTTTGTATAGTGTATGATAAATATATGTGTGTGTGTGTTTATATACAAAAATATTTTCGTATATTTCTCTCTGATATTGGAATATAGCAGTTTTCAAAACTGTGTTTAAAATCCAGTTTTATTTAAGTCATAATATTTTTATTTTTTTTAAAAACTATGCCTAGTAAACTTTATAACGTGACCGGTGATGCTGGCACGACACGCCCTCCGGCTCCACGGGAATGCTTTTGACCCGGAGCTATGAACGGTTGAAGCTACAAACGGGGGACCTCATCCCCACACTTCACTTGTTCAAATCCGCAAGCACAATGGCCCAGCGAAGGCACAAGGCCTTGCGAGCATAATGGCCCAGCAGGGATTTGAACCTTGGTGGCTGCTTCACCAACGAAGTGTTTCAACCGCGACACTACATGTCCGAAGACTATTTAAGTCATAATATGATTGTATAAATAAATGTATATTTATTCTTGAGCTCTACTTTCTTCCTTATTGTTATTGATTCAATCATGATTGTGGATTGGTAGAAATGTATATAGTTATCGTAAAGAATTATTCATTGTAAAGTTAGTTTTAATGTGTAAATGTGAATCGAATGAACTCTAATGATTTGAATTTTGGAACATTGGAATCTTAATGAATTAATGAAGTTATAGATGTTATCTTGAACTCCTTAGTTTTATAGTAGAATTGTACTCATTACTTTTGGTTTTATGAGTCCATGGTATTGGTTTGTTTTGTCCATCATAGTTGGATACTCGGTTACAATGCTTTAATTGTATTTAGCTTCCAAAGGCTTGGTCAGTGTTAGAGTTCCTATGTGCATATTTCTCATTGTCCTTGAATGTTATGAGATTGGCGTCAAGCTAGACCTCCTTGTTAATCAAGCCTTCATTGTTGGTCATTGATGTACTGTTTCTCTTGATATTTTGAATTCAATGGATTTTTGCATGCTTCCTAGCCTATTGATGTTATTACTCCTTTTTGGGGATCTTTTCTAGCATGTGAAGTAAGCCATGCTATGGTTGGAATCCTGTCACCTTGTGTTTTGGATATCATGGCCTTGTGTTTATTTTGATTCCTAGGTGCATGTAAGTAGAAGTGGCTTCCATTGGGGGCTAGGTGTTAATGCATAATAGCTTCTGCAAGATAAGACATCTCTAACCATCACTCTATTTGATAGTTACAATTGATCTCCTTAAATCTGTTATAGTTTATTCATCTATTTTATGCTTTCCGATTTGAATATGATTATCGGGTTCTATTAGATGATTGACAAAATTAATGTCACTGATTATTATGTCATTAGCAATTGTTAACACTGTGCATATATGTTAAGCATTAATCTATATGCTATCGGGCTAATAAACCCGATAGCATATTAATGTCGATTCATTTATGAATCGACATTAATATGTTATCAGGGTATTAACCCGATAACATATAGTGTTATTGTTATGTTATAAACCCGCAATGCATTTATCAGGTAACATAAATTAAACTCGGTTTTGTTAATAACACCGATTCACTATCTGGTTGCTTATGAATAGTGTTTGTTAAATGCCAAGCTAAAACCGATTTCGGATGTGATTATATTGAAGAGGCACCAACCAATGAATGCCTTGGTCGGTCATGTCCAAAAGACATGACCGATCAAGTCATTCATTGATCGGTTCATTCTCATATATAGACCGATAAGTTTAATTGGAGAAGACGTAGAAAATATCAAATGATCTCTCTCCCACAGCCTGCAAATAAAATCAGACATTGTTAGACAGTAAATCTGCAAGTAATAATAACATTGCATCATTGAAAATATAACTTGTTCTTCAATTGAAAATTGAATAAACTTTACACCAGGACCCAAAGTGGTCGCCTGGGTAACTCAATGGAAGTTTTGTAATCAAGTGATAACCTAATTGATGAACTTGGGTGGGTAGTTAGTTCACATTAATTAAGATAATTCTTTGATGTCTCCTTGCCCGCAAACACTTGTATAGGTTTGGGGATAAGTGGAGAAGGGCCTAGAATGGCTTCCACCAATCTTGTCACCTCGAAAGGTTGGTGTGGTCCACTAGTGTATGTATGGGGGCCGGGGGTTGGGAGAGGTCACCAGGGTAACCTAGGATGGGGGCCGGGACCTAGTGAAAACCTACCAGGGTAACCCATGACATCCTAGTGATGACACTCTCCCCTTTGCTACCTAGTGGTAACTCGCATCTTTATCCTTCTGTGTATTGTTGAGCTTCCGAAAGTGGTTGGTTTTCTCATGCTTCTTGTCCTTTTGTGGTTGCTTTGGGCCTCTGGTGATTGGTTGTTATTTTGTGTTTTTGTGGTGTTCTCTTGTGAGTCTCTTATATGTTTAGATTAATTGTTTCTTTATTAGTATTGTTATGTTGATTCTCCTGTGAGTCATGTTGGTACCCTTGTATGTCTTGTTTCTGCCTAGTGGGTCTGGCTGGTACCTCCTAGCACAAGGGGTGGACCTTATGGTGCCACATGGTTGGGTGCAATGCTTTTCACACCCATTGGGTTTGGCTCCTTCACCTTCATGATCGTGATGGCTCGAGAGAAGTTTTGAAGACTGTTATTGATGTACCAAATACATGTATTCTTCCCTTCTTGGGACTCTTGGAGATTTGTATATTGAGGATCCATCATTATGTAATTGAAATTCTTATGTAAATTCTCACGTAATGCAAGGAGAATCTTGTATCCATGTAATGATCTATATTGTAATTTGTATAGCAGTTCCTTGTTAAATATTTGAGATGATGTTCACCTCGTGTTGCATCGTTATGGGGCCTTGAGGACACTTGTTAGTTGTTTAATTGTGCTTCATTATGTATCTTGTTTATTGGATCTCTTAGCATATGTGTATGTTATCTTATTAAAAAAAAAAATTATTCACATTTTCTGGTTCATGGTTGTTTTGTCCTTTGGGCCTCGTGGCGGGGCGTGACATTCTTCTACAACATCGAACAACAATTCTTCAAAACTCTTCTAATCCATCCTTTAAAAATGAAATGAGTTGAGCTTATATAGAGTTCTCAATTATAATGAATGGCCAAGCTTAAACTAGAATCAAGGGCCTAGATTTTGCCTCCTAAACCCTAATTAGGGTTTGTTACAACCAAAACACCTAATTATTGCAAAATATTAAATATCCACCAATGGGAATGTGACATCCATTTGACACAAAATATGAGGAAAAATCCCCCAATAGGAAAATTTGATGCCACATGGGATCATAACAAACTATCTTCTAGAATCTTGTTGCCCTTATCCTTTTCCCTTTTGGCAAATTCAACAAATTTGGACATCATTGATTCAATCTCAGTTATTGGAGCTGTAGGTAGATTCTTCAATTGTTCTTCCAAGTTACTAACTTCATCTATGCAATGTCCCCTTTTTAGCCTGTTGTTGTTTTTGGATAGTTTAGCCTATTCTTGGCCCTCGTAAGCTAAGGCAGTTGGTTAGAGGGACTTATTTATCAGAGCTGGAGGCTCATTCCCATCCAGAGTTTAGGTTTGGCATTCGTTGGACTCAATTCTGCACACATACTATTTATAGTAAGTCAGTGGATGATTGAGAGGGACCCTTACTATTTTTAGTAAGGCAAATGGATGCACAATGGATGCAGTGGTTGAATCCCTAGTTCAGACAGGATCGGGAAATAATGAGAATTTATGGAGTTATGTTAATTGAATTATTAATAAACTAATAATTTATTAATAATTAATCATTAAAGGCATATTATAAAATTATTAAAGTCACTTTATGTGCAATGGGGCCATGACCCTCAATTGACTTAAAGTGCAATTAATCATTTTTAATATTTGAGACTATTTATTGATGCATTTGATAAAGACAAAAGATAAATATAAAATATCATTTTAAATGATATCAATGTGCATCTAATAATTCAAGTCTTGGGCGCCCACTTATGAGGATATTAAATAAAGTTATTATGCAAACCCTAAAGTGGATTTGAAAGTGGATTTAAATGCTATTAAGGAGATTGAAGTTATAAAAGGACTCAAAGCAAATGCTTAATCATTCTTTAAGATTATAAACTCGTTCTTTTTGATATGAGAGCTGTGTGTAGAAATACACAAGGGTTTCAGTCATTTCCAACATTGGAGAACGAAAACTCTTCAGTGTCTTTGCAATTTTGAGGTTTTGTGAGATCAGCCGAATCATTGCTTGTGGAGGACTTCATCCTGAAGTTCTAATTGTGCTCAAAAGAGAAGGAATTTCATCTAGGGTTTGAAGATTATTGAAGCATAATTAGTTGCAGACCTGTAGTTCCATCTTTGGCAGCCATTATCACTCAGAGATCAAGCTTTATTTGCTGCTACAGTCAACAGGGATCACCCAGCCAAGGTCGTGGTCCTCATTTGTGACAAATCGCTTGGGGTAGAAAGCATGTAATGTCATCCCCTTGCAACATCTATGTAATAGCAGCAGATTTGATGCACATCGAATGGGAATTTACAGAGAATAAGCTCCCAGCAGCAGCACGTGTGAGTGCTGACAGCAGATCGCTTTCCATTTGATGCATGTTTCTCTTCCATGCTGGGTGCCTTGGGCAGCATAGACATCTTGCATAGTATTTTGAGTGTAGTCTTCACTATTGGAGCAGCAACGTCCACTACCAGGTTCTTTTAATTGCTGGTTATTCCCAATGTTTGCAAGAAATGATATTGTAATGTGGTAACTTGTAAAAATCAATAAAGTTTCATGTGTTGCTGCTGTCACATAATTTACAGCTTCTCACATTTAGATTTAAGTTGCAGACAATTAGTTACCTTCGGAATTTATTTTATGCGTTGTTCTTGAATTTCATATATTGGAAAAAATACCATAGAAAGTATATATTTGCAAACCAAAACCAAAACTACATGAGTTTGCACTTGGGTGGAGTTAGAACCTTGCAGGGATTTCTACAATCTAAGCTTGAGACGAAAGTTGTCTCCCAATCAGGCCTGAAATCTCTCCACTTGCTGGCAAGTACGGTGAATGAATGGATATCATCCAACTGCCTTTCAGAAGGTGATCCATTTGTCCCAAAGAAGATAGTCTTCACTCTTTGAGTTAGCTCTTCAGCAATAATATCAATCCCTTCATTCTTCTTCTTCTTAAGAATGATCTCAGCCACTTCCAAGATCTTGTCATGTATCAAATTTATGGCTTGATCCACTTGAGTGCATCCACCACCGATATCTTAAAAAATAACCTTCCTCATGCGGAGCAAATTACACCATTGATGGGAATTAAGTGATTGCCCATCTTTCAATATACCTTCTTTCACCAACATTTGCCTTGGTGTACTCTTCATTACTTGCAATATGGGTATGGTAAAGTCTCTAGTGTAGACAAAAGTATCATATGCTGTCATGAGCGCTTGTGTTCTTTTGAGAATACTCATAGCTCTATTGAATATCTCTACGAACTCCCTTATGTCACCCTTTTCAAAGTCTTGTTGATCCAAGTACCCATCAACTGTGTCGAGGCTTTCATCTTTTCAAAATCATCAACTGCGTCCGGAGGAGGCAATGGTAGTGGCATAGCCAAAGGATCATGATGTCTCAGTGGTTGCTTGAGTTGTTGGAGATGACTCCTTAATATACTGTTTTCTTTCTCCAACTTCTTATTCTTCTCTACTTCTAGTTTAAGCATGTCATGAACGGTCCTCAATGTGTCATTCATATCTTCCAATGCCTAATCAGTGGTGGGAGGACCTAGATCAATAGCGTCTAAGTCATATTCCTTGGCTGTAATCTCATCTTCGGGCTTGTCTACTCTTAGGGTGGCAATCTATATTATCCGGGATCCTTCACCATCTCTTGTTATTTTTGAGATCCTTACTCCCTTCTTCTTTTCAATCTCCCGAATTCTATCTAAGTAGCCGCTCAAATCAAAAGGATCTTCCTCTTCCTCCACTATCACTTCCTTTGCTAGTCTTTCCCTAAGCCATGCAGGAATAGCCGATCTCTATTCTCTCAATTGCACTTCACTCAATTGTTGATCCTCTCGGGGTGGCAATGTAACTTCTTGATCTTCATCTTCAATGCTCACATGTGCATCACTGCCTGTTCTATCATTGGCTGACTTAGGTGGGGTTGTCTTGTCTTGATTTGCTGGTGTTTTCCCTTGTTTGTCTTTTGTTGCCCACTAATTTGGATTGTAGATTCCATAGACTTATTCATGGCCTGATCAATGCTTTCTCTAGATGGGTGATCTTCCTGAACAACTCCTTGATTCATTTCCATTTCATGCACGAAAGAAGTACTGGTGGAAGGGTAGTGTCCTAAACTTGGCTTATGCTTCTTCTCTGAAGGCTCTTCTTTGTTGATCTCTTTTCTCTCGGATCCTTTGGAATGAGCTGATTGGTTAGTGCTTCCGCTTTGACTTTCACTTTTTGTCTCATCATCAAAAGACTCTACTTCTCCCATCAATTCAAATGCTAGTTGAGTGTCTTGATTCTTCAATACATGGGTTTGAGCATCTACCCATTGCTTTGTGTATGAAAGGATTGGCCTCATTAGTTCTTTTAAGTTGGTGATCTCTACCTCAATTCAATTGATTTTCACTTCATCTTTCTCTTGCTCATATACTGGTAAGACTCACCTTCCACTGTCTTGTGCTTGACCAAGAACATCAAAGACCTTACTTGCTCTAACAAATAGCAATTGGTAGCCTTGAACACATTATTTCCTTATATCTAGATCATCTTTAGCATTCATGAAATGATCCTCCAATTGCAACTTATGCTTATGCCTCCTTCCACTTGATCTCTTGATGTTGTCGTAGGGATCAAAGCTGTCTCTGGAAAAGTATGGAATGAGATGGAGGGACTTCAATTCTTCATCCACTTTCTCTCCACTTGCAAGGATGGGCACACCTCCAATGATTGTCCGACTAAGATTGGAAATGGAATCATTATCTTGTGTTTGTTCTTTTGCACCTTGTTGTAAGCAATCAACTACCTTACCAATTCAAGCAATACTATCATTTCGGTAGGATACCTTGGTAGCATATACTTCTCTATTAGTTATTTCGCTTGTGGAGATAGCCTTTGATGAATGCCACCCTGTAAAGTCCTAGTGATGTGCATAGTATAGGCATCATTCACTCTTTTGTAATGTGTCTTGCCAAGATACTGTAACTGTATGTATGACTCACATGCCCTCAATTCCCCGACTCTTGTACCGACTGGACCTCTATAGGTTAATCCAGCATATTCATAAGCTCTAGCAAGTGAATATATGACATATGAGCTCATTTAGAATGTGTTAGTTCACTCAAGCCTCTTGAGTTGTATATCAACGTAGTTGCTAATAATTTTCATCCAATTGATTCTCTCTTTTTGTTGATATAATTTAAGTAGAACATCCAATTCTCAAATGGAGAAGCATGAGTAGCTCTTGTAATTCGGTTGAGCAGTGTGATTAGATCACTGAATTCTTCGTTAAAGTCAATCCTGTGGAGCTTGGAGGGTATCGTGGATAAGCCAGGCCTGCTCTTCAATAGCTAGTATTTGTTGATTATGCCTAGACATTTGTCAAGATCGTCGTCATAGAATGTTCCTCCTTTGTCCTTTCTCTTGTAGATCATGTTGTTGAATTCAGGTATATGGAATGCTTCACTAATAGCTTCCTCGAAAAGGTAGGCAAGTTCTTAAACAAGGTCTGATTTTGTGTAGAAATCATCAAATGATCCTTATTTCAGACCTGTGAATCGCTTCAAAACAGATTGGGAACTTCAATTTGGTTGCCTTTTGTCAAAATTGTCTTTCTAGATGAGTGTGCCCTTGATACCAATTGCTGTATTTCGTCAAGTTGCTTATGTAAAGGTGATAGATTTGCTTCCAAAATTCGCTGTAGATCAGCTTGCTGATGTTTGAAGAAACAATGTCACTGCCCAAATCACAAAATTGCTGATTGGAATGAGTCAATTCACTATGGTTGATTGATCAAGTTTGATGTCTTGAATGTCCTTTGCCTCTGCTTCAGTCAGAATCGCCTTCAATCAGAAGTGAATTTGCTGTGATTTGCAATGACGATGTTGACAATATCTGATCACAATTAAAATCGCTATACCTGGAGACAAATTCGCTGTAGGAGATGATCAATTTGGGTTCTTCTAAGTACTTTGCTTTGCTTCTTGATCAAAATTCTCTCTGCTCAAGGGGTTAATTTTCTGTAGCATGTAAGAAATCTTAGGCTTCAATAGGAATCGTTCAAGTTTGATTAAATGAAATGATCATACGCATCTTTATAGCTACTTGAAGGGGTGGGGTAATTCAATACATGGCTGACATCATTTAAATGTTTGCAATAAAAACTCTAAGGCCAACTTGAATTGCTAAATTCAAATTTAAATAAAAAGTTTCACTTTCAAATCGTGGGGTCCATGCAAACATTTCCTTAAGTCGCTGCTCTTGGGGAGCAATGACAGGTGCTAATCCTTATGTCGCACTTCTTGGGGGGTAAAGGAAATAACTAAAACCTTAAGTCACACTTCTGGGGTAGCAAAGGAAATGCCTTGATTCCTTAAGTCGCACTTTCAAGGGGGCAAAGGAAGTGATAAAACCTTAAGTCGCACTTTTTACCCATCAAAGGAAATCACCTTATTTCTTAAGTCGCACATTTCACCTAGCAAAGGAAGTGACCTTATTTCTTAAGTCGCGCTTTTGACATAGCAAAGAAAGTAATGTGATCCTTATGTTGCACATCCAAGGGGTCAATGTGTAGTGGGCACCCTAGAATGCCCAAAAACTAACCCCACTGCTGATAGGAATTTAGTCAAACAGTTTGCAGCTAACTCCTTATTCCTCCGTTTAATGTTTCAATGTTTTTGTTTTTGTTTTTAAGTCTTTGCACAGGTATGAAACCACATAACATGAACTAAAAAGAATTTACAATAATAGGCAAGCTGGAAATTGAACTACTGCTGTTATAATATTGTTTCCAGAATTAACAAAATCAAATACATAGCAGGTTATTTTCAACTCACTAAATACTCCAGCATTTTGACATAATGTTCCAACCAAAGTTTCTAATTCTGCTGCTACAGTAACATGAATAGTGCTGCATGAATAGTGCCAGGTGAATAGTGCCGCGTGAATAGTGCCGCGTGAATAGTACCCACGTGAATAGTGCCGCGTGAATAGTACCCGCGTGAATAGTGTCACGTGAATAGTACCCGCGTGAATAGTGTCGCGGCCTGTAGCTGGAAATGCAACCAAATAATGCTACTGCTTGTAGCTGGAAAAAACACTCCAGGATCCCTTTAAACCCTTCGTTAGCCCTCGGGACCATGTAGAGCTAGGCTAACGCACATATACTTGGTCAATCTGCTAGAGTGGGGACATTACAGTCCACCCCCCTTGAAATTGCTTGTCCTCAAGCAATCTCAGTCCAGCCTGCTGTATCACCTGCTCATTCTCCCATGTAGCATCTTCCTCCGGCAGGTCTCTCCATCTGACCAAATACTCCTTCACTATCCTGTTTCTGAGTTTCCTCTCTCTGGTGTCCAGAATAGCCTCAGGTACTAACACGAGCCTCCCCTCCTCATCCAAAGGAGGTAAATCTGCAGAAGGTACTACACTCTGACCAATAGCTTTCTTAAGCCTAGACACATGAAATACATTGTGCACCCGACTGCCCTCTGGAAGCTCAAGCTCATAGGCGACTTCGCCCACTCTGCGAATCACCCTGTAGGGACCATAAAATCTAGGCTTCAACTTTTCAGCTCCGCTCTTCTTGAGTGATGACTGTCTATATGGTTGTAGCCTCAAGTAAACCATATCCCCTACCTCGAAACTGCGCTCTATTCGGTGCTGATCAGCGTACAATTTCTGTTGATTCTGGGCCTGCTGTATATTCTCCTTGAGCACTTTCAGGATGTCCTGACTATCCTGCAATAAGTTTTTGGCTTTGGGCACTCTGCTGTCCCCCAAAACTAAATCCATGAAGCTAGG
The DNA here is from genome assembly GCF_030272615.1 of Cryptomeria japonica. Classification (NCBI taxonomy): domain Eukaryota; kingdom Viridiplantae; phylum Streptophyta; class Pinopsida; order Cupressales; family Cupressaceae; genus Cryptomeria; species Cryptomeria japonica. The sequence goes on from NC_081410.1 coordinate 50,256,644, forward strand.
TGCATCATAACCATAGAGTGCCATGAAAGGAGTCATCCTGATGGACATATGATAAGTGGTGTTATAACAATACTCTCCCATATGCAACCATCTGACCCAAGCTTTTTGTTGTGCAGTTACATAGTTCCTCAAATATCCCTCCACCCATTTATTCACAATCTCTGTTTGCCCATCTGTCTGCGGATGATAACTAGTGCTAGGTGTAAGATCTGTACCACACAACCTAAACAACTCCTGCCAAAAAACACTCATAAACTTACTATCCCGATCACTGACAATGAATCTAGGCAACCCATGTAACCTGAATATCTCTCTAAAGAAAAGATCTGCCACCTGTGCTGCTGTGTAAATGGACGGAATAGCAAAGAAGTGAGCAAACTTCGTCAAGCGGTCCACCACCACATAGATGCAATCCCTTCCCTGCACTCGTGGTAACCCAGTGATGAAGTCCATCGAAATACTTTCCCATTTCCTATCAGGAATGGGCAAGGGCTGTAATAAACCTGCAGGAAATGTGTGCTCTCCCTTATTCTGTTGACAAACCGCACACTCCCTGACATACCTCTGAACATCATCCTTGAGCCCTCTCCATGAGAACCGCTCTCGGATCTGCCTGTAGGTCTTGAAGATCCTCGGATGCCCAGCTGTGGGTGCATCATGAAATGCCTTTAGTATCACCTCTCTCAAATGTGATGACGGAATCAAATAAACCCTGTCCTGAACTCTGATCAATCCATCTATCACCTCATAGCGATCATCCTGTATAGTACCTGAAATCAATCCAGAAGCCCAAGCATCTCCAACATACTCTACTATAATCTGATCTCTCCAATCTCCTGAAATCTCTGCCAGAGCACATAAGTGAGGTCTCCGAGATAAGGCATCAGCCACCACGTTTTTCTTACCTTTGACAAACTCTATGTCAAAGTCATAAGCCTGCAATTTAGTAACCCATTTCTGTTGCCGGTCATTAAGATCACGCTGGCTCATGAAATATTTTATGCTATTGTGATCAGTTTTGATCACAAACCGTCCGCCTACTAAGTATGATCGGAATTTGGCCAATGCATGCATTATGGCCAACATCTCCCTGTCATAGATAGAATAGCTCCTCTCAACACCTCGGAGCTTCCTACTCTCGAATGCAATGGGATGTTTCTCCTGCATCAATACTGCCCCTATCCCATCACCTGAAGCATCACACTGAAGTTCAAATGGCTTCGTGAAATCTGGTAGAGCTAAAACCGGACAAGATGACATCACTTGTTTGAAGTGGTCAAAACATCGCTGCGCTGCTTCTGTCCATACGAAGGCTCCCTTTTTAGTGAGGTCTGTCAAAGGTGCTGCAGTCTGTGAAAACCCCTTAACAAACCTCCTGTAAAACCCGCATAAACCAAAGAACCCCTTAAGTTGTGTGAGGTTCGTGGGAGTAGGCCAATCTACTATAGCTCTAATCTTTTCAGGGTCTACTCGAACTCCATCTGCACTAATAATATGCCCAAGGTATAGTAATTCTGTCATACCAAACTCACACTTAGACTCCTTGGCATATAAAGACTCTCTCTGTAGGATAGATAATACCTCCTCCAAATGCTGTGAATGTTCCTCCCAGGTCTTACTGAAGACCAAGATGTCATCAAAGAAGATCAAGACAAATCTCCTCAACTGCTCCCTGAATACCTGGTTCATACAACTCTGAAATGTAGCGGGTGCATTGGTTAGTCCAAATGGCATAACCATAAACTCAAAGTGGCCATAGTGACATCGGAAGGCTGTTTTCTCAATGTCCTCTACTCTCATCCTGATCTGATGGTATCCGGATCGCAAATCAATTTTGGTGAAGAAGCATGCCCCATGCAACTCATCAATCAACTCATCAATCCTAGGAATGGGATACCTGTTTTTAATTGTTTTCTTATTCAGTGCCCTGTAATCGATGCACATGCGCATTGTCCCATCCTTCTTCTTTACCAAAACTACAGCTGAAGCAAAGGGGCTTTTGCTAGGCCTGATGTGCCCCATTTCCAACAACTCCTTAATTGCCTTCTCTATCTCATCTTTATGTTTCTTAGGATGACGATAGGGAGTGATCATCACTAGTTTGGCTCCCTCCTCGAGCTCAATAACATGCTCTGCACCCCTGTCAGGAGGAACCCCGTGAGGAATATCACTGAATACCTTGGCATGCCTGTCAAGAATCTCCTGTATATCTGATGGATGACTCTTCACCCGAGGCTCCGGTGAAGTTGGCATAACTAAGCACTCTGTTGCCCACTCTATGTCATTATGTCGAAAAAGTCTCTCCATTCTCTTCAAAGAGACTACCCTGCAACTCCCATCTGAAAGTCCCCTGAGAACAACAGTCCTACCCTCATGCTGAAACCTCATTTCCAACTTCGCTAGGTTGAAAGTGAACTCAACCAGCAATGCCATCCATGTCATACCGAGGATGACGTCGTAATCTCCCATGTCCACAATGTAGAAATCATCCTCCAACTCATAGCCATCTCCAAATCTAATGTGAAGATTTGAAACCTTCTGAGTACATAATAGCTTTTGGCCATTAGCCACCATGACCCTAAAACCATCATGCTCCTCTGTCTGTAAACCTCTCCTGGCTACCAACTGTGTATCTATAAAGTTATGTGTAGCCCCAATGTCAATGAGAGATATCACTTTCTGCCCCTGGATAGTACCCCTGACCTTAAATGTGATTGCCTTTTGGGCCCCTGTCAAGCGTGCCAACGATCTATCATCCTTAGGAATGCTGCTCTCCTCTATCATGTTACCCTCATCTGAATCGGAGTGTTGATCCTCCCCCTCTGACTCTGACTCCTCTGCTGAAAAATACTCCATTTGATTTGCCTTAGCCTTGAGAGGGCATTTATGAGATAAGTCCCAAGGCTCTCTACACTGGAAGCACAGTTTCTTCTTTCGAAGTTCATTCAAGGTTTCACTGTCTAGTCCTTTTGATCCTTCTTTGGGTTTGTTATACTCTTTCTGAAATGGTTTTTTGTCTTTGTCCTTGCGGTAGGAAGAATCTGTTGAATGGTATTTTCCTTTGTATACCGAATGGGCTAAATCTCGTGCCTTTTTAGTTGCTTCTGCTAAGGTGAGTGGATCATGTCCCTTCACCCAACCACGTAATGGATCAGCAAGCCCATCACAAAATAACACCACCAATCTCCTAGGAGAGATATCAGTAACAAGTACAGACAAACGCTGAAACTCGGCGATGTAAGCATCCACTGACCCTGACTGTTTTAACTGTGCTAGCTCCTTGAAATGTAACTCGGGATCCCTAGTGTCAAATCTCTCAATCAATCTTTCTGTGAATTCCTCATAGGATGTAATCTGATTATGCCCCAGAGTCACCATGCCATGATGCCACCATTCATGCGCAACGCCCTCCAAATGCATAGCCGCATACTTGATAGCCTCATCCTCAGGCATAGGATTTAGCTGCAAGTATGTATCTACCTTCTGCACCCAAGCTCGTGCAGTCATCTTCCCTGAAGCATCATAATAAGGCAAGGAAAGTTTTCCAACTTTCTTCCTCAGCTCAAAATTCTGATTCCTCCCTCCTGCTCTAGGCATATGTCTCATCCTCAAGTCCATATAATCTCTGAGGGAAATATCTGCCTGAAACTCGGGCCCACTGGCCTCCCAGTCCCTCCTGAACTGACCCTGTAACTCAGTAATCTGCGGTTCGTTCACTGGTTGAACCGGATCCCTAGGTGGAAAGGTGGGTAGAAGAGGTCTCGAGCTCGCTGTTCGAGCTGGGTGTGCAATGTGTCTAAAGTTATCCGCCTCAATTCCATTGTTGCCATGTCCATTATTACCATTAATGTTATTCTCAGGGCCATTGTTGTTGCCTCGGCCTCCATTATTATCATTGCCCCTATTGTTATCGTTTCCCCCATTGTTATTGTTTCCATTGTTGGCCTCACCTGGATTAATATTAACGCCCATCTGTCTAGCCATAAGCTGCAACATCATGTCCATTCGCCTATTCTGCTCCTGCTGCATGCGCTGCCCTTACTCTAACGTACCCAGCAACTGTCTAAACATTACCTCCCCCTGATCTGGAACGATATTCCTCTCATCTCGGTCACCCATACTGCTGTCCTGATCGAAGAATATTTCCTCTATGTTTGTATGACTGGATTCTATGTCCACCTGCACGGATGAACTAGACTGCTCACTCTGACTCTCCGGATTTCTATTTTGTCTGGCCCTGGTATTGCGAAAATTATAATGCCCCTGTCGCATGCTCAATCATACATTCTGGACCTGTTTTATTTCTGCAATATGTTTTGGTGAAAGTTTCCCACAAGATGGCAGAATCTTCTGCTCTGATACCATTGTAGTGGGCACCCTAGAATGCCCAAAAACTAACCCCACCGCTGATAGGAATTTAGTCAAACAGTTTGCAGCTAACTCCTTATTCCTCCGTTTAATGTTTCAATGTTTTTTTTTTGTTTTTAAGTCTTTGCACAGGTATGAAACCACATAACATGAACTAAAAAGAATTTACAATAATAGGCAAGCTGGAAATTGAACTACTGCTGTTATAATATTATTTCCAGAATTAACAAAATCAAATACATAGCAGGTTATTTTCAACTCACTAAATACTCCAGCATTTTGACATAATGTTCCAACCAAAGTTTCTAATTCTGCTGCTACAGTAACATGAATAGTGCTGCATGAATAGTGCCAGGTGAATAGTGCCAGGTGAATAGTACCCACGTGAATAGTGCCGCGTGAATAGTACCCGCGTGAATAGTGTCGCGTGAATAGTACCCGCGTGAATAGTGTCGCGGCCTGTAGCTGGAAATGCAACCAAATAATGCTGCTGCTTGTAGCTGGAAAAAACACTCCAGGATCCCTTTAAACCCTTCGTTAGCCCTCGGGACCATGTAGAGCTAGGCTAACGCACATATACTTGGTCAATCTGCTAGAGTGGGGACATTACACAATGATTGAGCTTCAATCTTGATGTCGCACATCCAAGGGGTCAATGACTGAGCTTCAATCCTGATGTCGCATTTCCAAGGGATCAAAGGAAATGCTTTGATGCTTAAGTCGCACATTTAGACCCTGAAAGGGAATGCCTAGTCGCTGATTGGAATGATCAAAGAAAGTCTCTCAAATCCTAAGCACCAATGAGGGGTCCCCATTTGTGATGGGGCGATGTGTGAAATGGTCACAACACCATGCTCAATTAATCTAAGTTATCGGATTCATTTTGGAGAAAAGGATTGCATATAATTGAAAGCAATCTAACATAACAAACTCCTAAAACTGAAAGCAAATGAGGGATCCCCATTTGTGATGGGGCGATGTGTGAAATGGTCACAACACCATGCTCAATTAATCTAAGTTATCGGATTCATTTCTTAAGTCGCACATTTCACCTAGCAAAGGAAGTGACCTTATTTCTTAAGTCGCGCTTTTGACATAGCAAAGAAAGTAATGTGATCCTTATGTCGCACATCCAAGGGGTCAATGATTGAGCTTCAATCTTGATGTCGCACATCCAAGGGGTCAATGACTGAGCTTCAATCCTGATGTCGCACTTCCTTTGACGGGGCGATGTGTGAAATGGTCACAACACCATGCTCAATTAATCTAAGTTATCGGATTCATTTCTTAATTCGCACATTTCACCTAGCAAAGGAAGTGACCTTATTTCTTGAGTCGCGCTTTTGACATAGCAAAGAAAGATGTGATCCTTATGTCACACATCCAAGGGGTCAATGACTGAGCTTCAATCTTGATGTCGCACATCCAAGGGGTCAATGACTGAGCTTCAATCCTGATGTCGCACTTCCAAGGGATCAAAGGAAATGCTTTGATGCTTAAGTCGCACATTTAGACCCTCAAAGGGAATGCCTAGTCGCTGATTGGAATGATCAAAGAAAGTCTCTCGAATCCTAAACACGCATCTAGCCTAGTCAAGGAAATTGTCTCATCTCTCAAGTTGCTGATTGAAGAAGGCAAAAGAAGTGATCAATACATTAAGTTCAAAGATTTGATCATATCCTTGGAGAGGCTGATCTCTTTCCTAACCAAATATTGCTTTATCCTAGCAATGTTCTTGTCAAACAATGATGATCAAAGTATCGCTGTGCCAGGCTAGGGCGAGAAAGTATCTAAAATGCTTAAGACGCACTTTCAATGTGGCAATGACTAAGCTTCAATGCTTATGCTGCACTTTTGGGGGGAAAATGACTATGCCTGGAAGCTTATCCTCCGAAAGTATCCTTCCCTAGCCAAATCCATGCCTTACTTCAATCAAAACCAACAAAAGATGTGAATTATTGACCCTCAAAATGCCAACTGTGAGATCAACTCAAAATTTTCTCATTGTCAAAAGGATCGATCTAGCAATCTAACATAACAAACTCCTAAAACTGAACGCAAATGAGGGGTCCCCATTTGTGATGGGGCGATGTGTGAAATGGTCACAGCACCATGCTCAATTAATCTAAGTTATCGGATTCATTTTGGAGAAAAGAATTGCATAGAATTGCATACATCCTAAATAGAGCACAAATCAAGATCAATCATGATAAGACCACATATGAATTATGGAAAGGAAGGGCTGCTATAGTTAAGTAAGTATTTGGCAGCAAATGCTACATATGAAGGGATGAAGAGAACCTAGGGAAGTTTGACACGAGCGAATGGAGTGTTTCTTGGGTATTCATCAACAAGTAAAGCTTTCAGATGTTACAATAATAGACTCCATAAGGTGGTTGAAAGTAGGAATGTTCGTGTTGATGATAAGCTTAGCCATAAAGAGATTATTCAAGAAATGGACATTGAGGAGGTAGAAAGCTGCAAAGAAGAAGAATAGGAAGATGAAAATGAGAAGACTTCTACACCAATGAAGGCATCCAAAGCTCCCTCAAAAATTGTTCAAAGAAACCATCAAGAAGAGTTGGCTGTTGGTGATGTGAAGACAAAAATTCAGACAAGAAGAAGATTGGCAACCACGCCAAATCACATGGCCTTAATTACCATGATCGAACCTAAAGATTTCAAAGAAGCCAGCCAAGACACACATTGGGTAGAAGCCATGGAGGAAGAAATAAACCAACTAGAGAAGAATGAAACTTGGGAACTTGTCCCAAGAACCAAGGAGAAGAACATGATAGGCACCAAGTGGATCTTCAAAAACAAATTGAATGAAAATGGTCAAGTAATGAGAAACAAAGCAAGGTCGGTGTGTAAAGGATATGCACAAGTGGAAGGAGTAGATTTTGAAGAAACATTTGCGGCAGTTGCACAGCTAGAGGCTATTATGATGTTTTTAGCATATGCTTGCTACAAAATTTTCAAAGTGTACCAAATGGATGTCAAATTAGCCTTTCTGAATGGGCACCTAGAAGAAGAGGTTTATATTGAGCAGCCAGAGGGGCTCAATCTATCAGAGAACAGATTATGTATGTAAACTAAAGAAGGCTCTTTATGGGTTAAAAGAAGCCCTAAGAGCTTGGTACTCTAGATTGGACAAATATTTGCAAGATCAAGGTTTCGACCGAGGAGTAGTAGATAGTAAACTTCACTTAAAAATTGAGGATGAACATCAATTAATTGTAATAGTATATGTAGATGATATCATATTTGGAGGGAGCAAAAAGGAAATGTGTCAAGACTTTGCTAAAAGGATGCAACAAGAATTTGAAATGTCCTTGTTGGGTGAATTATCCTTTTTCTTAGGGCTACAAGTTTCTCAATTTCAAAATGGAATTTTTATTTCACAAACAAAATATGCTAAGGAAATGTTGAAAAAGTTTAGGTTGGAAGAATGCAATCCTGTTAGTACACCCATGGTTACAGGGTGTAAACTAAGTAACAATGATGACTCTCCTATAGAAAATCAAACTCTCTACCCATCAATGATAGGAAGTTTACTCTATCTAACAGCCTCAAGGCCAGATATTAAGCAAGCAGTTGGAATCGGGGCAAGATTTAAAGCAGCCCCCATGGAAAAACATGTTCAGGTAGTGAAAAGAATCTTCAAATACTTGAAAGGGACTTTGGACTATCGCTTGTGGCAATACCTTCTTTCTAGGCAATAGTCTTGTTTCATGGTTGAGTAAGAAACAAGCATCTATCTCCCTATCTGTAAGAACCCACCCTAGGTGGACTCTTGCGAACACAAATTTTCTGCCTTGTTTAATTACTTTGGGTTTACCAAATCCTTGCTTGTTTGATTTGATTTGTTGAGATGCCAGGCAATATTTATAAATGCAAATAACATTTACCAATTATAAAATATAGTAATGCATCAATAATGAAATAACAGTCTCAAATCTGATTACAATTTCCTCAGATACAATAAAGACTCAAATCAGATTAATATTCTTTTGCAAAACAAGACAAATGTACTCGGAAATCGATATCTATCATTGCAGGTCTGAAACTGTATCACGGCAAATTCTGGAAATGTAACCAGCAATCTGGAAAATGTTTCTCAGCAAACTTCATATCAGCATACTGGCAAATTCTAGGAATGTTCACAGCAATAGAAACCCTCTAGTAATGTCGATGAAACAACACCAACCAAGCACATCACTGTAGCATTTTACTGTAGCGCGGGTACTGCTCACGTGTCACTGTAGCAGCCAACACAGCTTGAAATCTGATCGCTAATGGCTGCAACTGATGAATCTTCAGGTCTGCACTTGATAGCCCTTCAATAATCTTCAAACCCAAAGTAAAAATTCTTCACCTTTAAGCCCAAATAGAAATCCTGGATGAAGCTCTCCCAAGTGCCAAATTCAATGGCTATTTTACCACCTCAAATAGCCGCAACACTGAAGAATGTATTGTTCTCCAATGGCTCGAAGAATGAAACCCTTGGCTTCCTCCTCTCATACAATTTCATCAAAACAAATGCTCAATAGAGAATGAAATCAATTTTGGCTTGAAGACTTATATACTTCTCATAAGTTCGATTTCCAAGGAAAAGCATTTAAATAACATTTAAAATGTTATTTCATTTCATACTTAGGAAATCTTTTAACATTTAATTAATATTGGACCCCCATGCTTAATTGAATAAATGGCCCCCTTTTAATGATGAACATGACCCTTTCTTTATGAAATAATAATAACTTATAATATAACATTAAATGGCCTCATAATAAAATTTATTAATAAAGTTATCACTTTATTAATAATCAAATAAACATAACTCCATGATTAATCAATATTTCTTCATTTTGTCTGCACCGGGGAGTTGACCATTTTATCCTCTGTCCAACCCACAGACTTACTAAAAATAGAAAGGGTCCCTCTCGATCGTCTCGACTTATTATAAGTATATGAAACTGAGCCCAAACGAAGTCCAGTTTGAGCCAAACGAAGACCAAACTGGAACATACTGAATTTTGGGGAAGACATGAACCTCCATTAACCAAGCCTCTGTCTCAAAAGACTTTCTATCAACAATTATTAGCCTACGAGGGTCAAAATGATAGGCTAATCATCCAAAATCCATGTCTGCAAAAAAGGGGACATTACACTATCTACTGTTGAAGCGGAGTACATAGCAGCAGCCTCATTATTGTGCTCAAGTACTTTGGATGCGTCAAACCTTAAAGGATCTCAAAGTGAATATGATCACCCAATATCTATATTGTGTGATAACACAAGTGCCATCAACATTTCCAAGAATCTAGTGATGCACACTCTAGGAAAAAACACATTCCCATCAAATATCGTTTCTAGAGAGAACAAGTTGCTAAACAACAAGTGAAGATGGAATATGTGCCTACCAAAGAACAAATAGCAGATATATTTACAAAACCTCTACCAAGAGAAACTTTTGAGTGTCTCGGGCAAAAATTGGGAGTACTACCCTATCTGTCCAAGGAGTAAGGGGGAGTTCTTTCATACCCTTTGGGATTGATGTCAAAGGAGGAGAAGACTAGTAAGGGGGAACATAGGAGCAAGCAGAAGCATTGAACCAAGGGGGAGTAGTGTATAATTAGGTTGATTAAGAGGTTAAGAAGGAGACGTTGCCATCAATGACAAAGGGGGAGATTGTTGAAATATTACCATTGATGTCTTGGAGCAGCATGATTATTTATAATCAGATTATAGGATGCAAACTGATGACTATGTGTGAAAATCTGATGTTAATATAAGATTGTACAAGATAAGATATTAATATATTTGATATTATATTATTAATTCAATGCCACAAAATGCCACAGTGTTATTAATAATCAAGATATACAAAATCCACGATTTGGTTAAACAAAATGCCACGATTTGATTAATCAACAGCCATGATTTGTTAAATAAACAAATCAATTAGTTTTGGAAAGGCACGAGTTGAGGAAGAGACCCGGTTCTTGGAAGAATCATGTCCAAAATAACAAGCTAATAAAATACGATTAGTAAGTGACAAATATGATGTTAAAAAGTTGTGATTAGAGGTGGCAGTTATAATTTGTTTATTAAAAAACAAAAGGACATGTCAGTTCAATGAGACATCCGTTAGAACTGAAAGGTATATATATAGAATTTTGTAATGAAATGAAAGGAGTGTTGAAGATATATGGGCTGAAAGTATACCTACAGTTGGAGCAAATTATTTTGTGGTTGATATATCACGATCAGACTTTTTGTCTGAATTACATCAGATTAATGATAAGATAAAGACTGCATAAAAAGAGGAAACACTTTTCTGTGATTTTTATTGGACTGAAGTAAAAGATAAAAATATGATTTAGCGATTGATGAGAAGTATGTTATGAAGAATTTCTGAGTATATTATCCCTATTTTGGACAGAATTAAGGAAGATAGGAAGGCAGATTTATGAGCAGATCTGTAGCCTACATGAAGGCAAATCTATGATCATAACTGTAGCATACAAAGAGGCAGATTGATGATCAGAACTGTGGAATAGTTGAAGGCAGATTGTAGTGGAAAATATATCAGTTTGATAAAGAATTGAATGAGAGGTTGGTGCCTCTAGTAAGTTGGTGCTCACAAAGTGATTGAGGGGTCGGTGCCTCTATCAATTGTAATCATCCTATATATACATATATATAATATTATATTTAGAACTTTTGTATCAGCTGTGTAGATTTGTGTTATTTGGTTTTATATTGTTGAAATTGAATTAAAAAAAAAGATGTGTTATACTGATTCATCCCCCCCACCTCTCAGTATAACTGCGGGACCCACAGTTGTAGTATAATGTTTAGCTTTCATTGCACATGTTCTTTCTTTGACATTTTCATTTGCGTTATAGTAATATTTAACACTTGTTTTCCAGCACTTTCCTTTACTACTGTTTTTGCAGTTAATGTAGGACAACAGCCCTAGATAGGATTGTAATGCACATACCGTGCTGTACCATTTCAATTTATACAACCCTTGGTTGATAAGTAAATGTAGTCTTTTAGGCCATTAAGGGTTATTCAGTATGGATGAACATCCCTGAGTTGTGAATTAATATTCCAATCTCAATTGGAATTAAAAGATTCTACAGCTTGTACATAGAAATCCCTAAGCTTCAAGTGGATGGTGGTCAAAACCCCATTGTTCACATAGAGCAACTTCATTCAAAGGTTGCATTGGAGCTTCGAAATTTCAGTAGTTTCAGCAGTTTTCCTTTGTTTGTGTTTAGGGCATCATTGGTGTTGTAGCAGTGATTATGGAAGTGTTTTTTTGGTTTGCTGTTGTGATTTCAGTATTTTCTAAGTGTTTCTGTAGCTCATTATTCCCAAACATCAGAGATTATTTACGAGTATTGTTGGTCAGTGCTGTGCAGTCTTGGCACCGTGGATTGTATTGCATAGTGACTTTCTAAACATATTTAGATTTTCTTTGTAGTTTGGTGTTGTGTGTGTTGCAGGGAATTGTTGCTGTTATTAATCTTGTATGAAATCATATACTATGTATTTTCTATTTGGAAATCAAACAATATCAGTTTGTGCTGTTTTCAGTGACACTAGAGGTATTCGGTTGTAATAGTTTTTGTGGGTTTTGCTTAAAATTTGGAGTTTGAAGACATTTGTGTTGCTGCTGTAATAGATCAGTTTCAGACTTGATTATAGGATGCACATAACAGAAAAATCATTTTCAGTGATATTCTATTAAGTTCCATTTTAAATTAGCCTTTTCTGTGTAAGAGTAGCTAGCTAGTTTGGGTGTTTTCAGTGAAATTTGGCATAATATTTCTGAATCCATTTTCCAGATCTGACATATTAAATTTTGGGTTGAGAACATTACATATTTAAATGCCATAACAGGTCATACCAGTTTGCACACTAAGAGGGTCATACAATACTAGCTGGATGGGATCTTTGCGAAGCCAAATTTTATATTCATGTGCTAGTATTAATTAATTTCTGCATATTTCTGTTGGAGATTATTCCCTTGTCCATACTACTATTTCCTTTGCCATGGCCGTCCAATCAGTGTTGAGTGTCATTTTTCTTTGGCTGGGCATTGGGTTTTTCAGCCATCATTACTGTTTAATATTGAATTATGTTCTAGTTGTGACTGTAACCAGCAATATGGTGTGAAGCTGTGCCATTTCTATTAATTATGCCTTTCAAACAACAAGTTTTTTTGTTCTAGTGGGTCATTGCTGAACCAGTCAGACCCAATCGCAGCCCCTTAACTCTTCCATACAGTCCTTTACAACAGTCATTATTAGTGTTGGTTCTGGAACAACATTAATTTAGAAGGCTTCTATGGCACTTAAATCAATCTAAGTTTCTATGGCACCTTAAATCAATCTAAGTTATACAGTTTCATTTTGGAGGGTGCAGAACAACAGCTATAATACTTCCCTTTTATTCCAACGATTTTTCCTTCAGTTTCAGTTTATAGTTAGCTTCAGACTATGTCCAACCTTCCATGGTATAATATTAATTTATATTTTTCAGTTGGAGGACACCTTATTCTGATTCTGTTGATTAGAAGAGTTAAACAATTTCATTCTATTGTCGCTGGCTGTTCTTGGATTAATTGTACAATCATTTGAAGTTCAATTATAATATTATTTTCTCAATGAAATCTATTATTGTAAATTGGACAATTTACAACCAATGTTTGAATTTTCGAAGATCTTGGATGGTTCACCACTGGATCCCTGCTCTTTATTGTAAAGATCCTTGTTAGTTAATCCACTGGATCCTTCTTTCATTTTCAATAAATTTTCCACCTTGCATGACATGTATTGAAATCGAGTGAATGAGTATGCCCTTCTGGAGTTGATATAATTCAACTTGCATTCAACTAGTTTGGCTTGACCAATTCTATGATTTTTTTTAATTGTAAATAGGATGGCTAGTCACCAATATTTTTCATATAATTCTTTGTCCTCATTCTAATGTCTATATGCTTTCATCTTGCCCACTTCAGAAACTTGGTTGTTAGAAAGAGTTATAATTTGAGTGATTGGAAAAATATTTATGTGGATTTGAGCTAACACCCTATAGTGGTGGTTATAGCATCAACTAATTGATTTTTATTTTAAGCTAGTAGGAAAGTCTTGTGGTATTAGATTCAATTGTCTTGATTTAGGTCGTAAAATTTACAAAATCCTGTTTATGAGAAAGAATTTTTACAAGTTTTATGCTCATACGCAAGGTAAAAAGACAGGGCAGAAGTTTATTTTATTTATTTCACTATTGCAAAATACCTAAGAGAAATTGTGCAAAGTATCAATAATTGTAAATCTTGTTTATAGCTTGGTGAATAAGGTTAATATTAATTTTCATGGAGCTTCTCGTTGTAATTTGAAGAGATGTTTTATCTCACAGATTGTTCCAATTTGAGTTGTTTGAAAAAGACAAAACAAAATGCTCACAGATTGTAGGAAAAAAAGGAAAGCTCACAGATTTTAGGGAAAAGAGGGGGCGGGGAGGGAGAGAGACAGAGAGAGACAGAGAGAGAGATTTATTTCCACTTTCAAGATGAAAAAGAGATACTAAGATATCAAAATGTCTCTTATGCTCAATTTCAAAACCAAATCGCTTTCAATACATTGAAAGGAAATGAACCAGAAAATTGAAATTGATATGATGGAAGACAAGTTTTGTGTGTTAAATACCTGTGTAACAGCAAATATGGCTATTAAAATCAGAGCCAAAATTAAGGTAAATTGTCCGCCAGGTTTCCAGTGCAATGTCAGATTAGTATAAACATTTGATAGCAGTGGTGACGATCTGTAGCTAAATGTTTTGGCCAGCAAAGTTTCCATACTTCTTTGTGCATTACTCAATTTAAAATTGGACTCTTGCAGTGACTCCGTTTCAAGATTTCCAAAATGATGTCTAGTCGTAGCATCTTCTGCTATATTACAAGCTTTTGCAATGGTATTATCACTTTGTCCTTGTTCTGGAATTGCTGGTTGTCCATTTCCTTCTTTAAAAACAATAGTAATCAGTAGCAAAAATAATAAACTTTGTACCTCTTTTATTTTATTGCAAGCATAATAAATAATTGAATTCAATACCATCTGCGCTAAGCACAACTTTTGGAGAGGGTGGACTATTTGGTGTGGATGTAAAAGGAGGCTCACAATTCACTGTTTTGATGCTGTCGCCTTTAACTTGATTCAGGAGAGAATGAGCCTACAATAAATCCAAGCACGCTGAATACAGAATTACAGTGGTTTTTCGCGATAATAAAATTAATTGAATTGAACATGGAAGTACTGTAAGACTTATAGACATTGATAATCATACCTCATGTATCCAAGAGGCATAAGCTTCCTTGCATTCTTCAGATGTACCTTGCTCAATTTTTCCTGTGTAGCCACAAAATACCACTCAATAATTAGCTATAGAAGCAATTTTACGTCATATATAACAATGTATCAAATGCAATAGGCAGTGCAATCTATCAAATTATAAAGATTGATCTTGGAAGCCTGTGTGATGAAGGACACATAAATGCCACAAATTCTTGATCCAGGTTTAAAATTGCTATTGCAATCTGGTCAATTATAGAACAGAAATTGTTCAAAATTTTATTTTTACATAACCATGAGAAATTGAAAATACATTACTTTTATTTAACAAGCTTCTAGAATAACCTATGTATATTTTTGTATCAACATTTCGGATCACACTTTGTGATCCATCAGTAGGATGAGAAAGAATGATACAAGTATTGCTGAAAAACTCACATAAGTTGTGTTTTGCGGCTTGCCTAATGAGGTAGCAGAAAACAAGATGAGAAAAAGAAGATTAAAATAACAAAGAATTCTAATAATGATAAGTGATGTAAATAGTAAAATCAGAGATACAAGATTTTCCCAAACTTGTAGAAACTTGGCAAGTCTTAATGTGGTTTATTTGATCCAAGGCTGCAGAACACTCCAAACTATCATCAAGACTCGGCCATGAAAGGGGAAGACATAATTTGCAAAGCGAAATCAAGTTGCCACACAAAAATGTGCATCCTAAATTTGCCCAAAGTCTTTAAATTTAAAATGATGCAATCAATATCATTGGCACATGCCAAATAGAACAAAATGCTCATTTTTGTTTAGTTCGAGTTTGAATGTGTGAGTATGATCTGTTACACGCCTAGCAGAGGGAAACATTGCTATTAAAAACTGAAAATGGCAAGCAGCTCAACAAATGCACATCCTAGGGCATCAAAGACATTTTTTGAAGATAAAAATGCTTGTATGCTGAGTTGCACAACCTAAAAAGGGCCAATTGGAAATCAAAAAAGGGTTTACATGCCTATATGTTCATTGTTGCATGCCAAATTTATTTAAACCTTGTGCAAGTCTATATTGGGCACATCTTAGTGAAGGCCAACAGGATTCTTAACAAAAAGTTTGAAAAATGTTCTATAGGTTTGCCTATGAAAAAGGCAGTCTAACTTTAAAAACAAAGCCTTATTATATCTTCTATTTTTAGGTAGTGATTATTTCAGTGTTTGAATTAGTTTTATATACCAATATCAAAGGAAAAAGGAAGTCTATATTTGGATTAAAAATACTAAGGATTTCAGAGGATAGGATACAACACAAGTAGACCTCTCTCTCATATGTTGACTTATTGAAAGATGTATAATAAAAGCTTTGAATCCTTATAAATCTTTATATTTTATAGTTTCTTCAATTTGTGTCTTTGTTGAGTCTTAGTCTTGTAACTGAGAATAAAATAAATGAATTTGGATACATTTGCAAGGACTCCTATGTTGGAATAGTTGTCACTGATGTCACAGTGAATGGATGACATTGATGGAATAACTGTCATTGATGTCAAAGGAATTTGTTAATGGAGATCGATGAACATGTTACTATGTTATGGAGATTGATGTATGTAGATTGATGAACATATTGAACCACTATACTTACTGAATTAGTATAGTTGATGAACATATTGTCCTAAATCTGATAAATATTTTACAGTCTGATCTTACATGTGTATTATGTCCCAGTCTGATCATACAATAACAGACAGACAGTCCCAGTAATGTATATATACTGATTTCAGTCCCAACCTAAATTTATATATACAGTGATTTCAGTCCCAGTGTATGCATGGCAACAAACAGACAGAAGTGATTGACTTCAAATGAGACATGTTTTAGAAGACAACAATCAATAAAAAGTCAAAACAATTATCGTATTATGAAGACCAGCAAGAGGTTATAATATAAGAAACAATGATAAAGACAAAGAGGTAACAACAACAAAAAATGGCGAGTACACTTTATGATGCAGAGCAGGGGTGGCTATGACTTCATTAATACCATATTTCGCAACTATGAAGGCTTTCAAACATCAAATGCAAGTTTCAAACCTTTAAATGGTGGATTACTCCTTTCTAGGCTCCCAATTCCTAGTAGTACATCAAAACGGGTATTTCAACCATATCTTCCCAGGCATATTTGATCTCCACAATCTAGTTACCTTTTGAGGTACCCTTTTATGCCCCTCTGTAACATATCCAAAATGCAGGTAGGGTTGTTTTGGACCAACACCCTCAACAATAGACTGGTAATTCAGCAATTAGGCCTAAAGGGAGCAGCAACTCGTGTATTTTGGCCATAGCTTTCAAACCATAACCGATCTAGAAAATATAAGACCACTTTTGGATACCCATTTGGGCTTTATACAACATAAGTCAAAATGAAATAGGGTTTCTTTGGAAAGTATGCCTAAAAAATGGACTGTCCTTCTGTCAATTAGGCCTAATCTTGAGAGTTAACACCCTAGGGCATCACCTATTCTTCACCAAAACTTATTCCCTGCCCCTTCTTACTTCACAAACACAAAACACAACCTAATTACTTCCATTACACTGGTTTTCAGGCCATTTCACCAGTGGAATGACTCAAAACTTAATTTTTTCTCTTTCAAACCCTCAAAACTGGGGTTTCAAGACTGTTTTCCTTAAAAATGCAATAAAATCCTTCAAACTTAATGAAAACGAGTCAAACCAATTGCAAATGAGATAAAGTTCACAGGTTCATCAATTCCAATGCATGAGAGATCATCTACAGGTCGTATAGGACCATACAACTGACGAGAACAGCAAAGTAATGTTCAGAAATGTAGGAATTTGAACTTCTTTATTGATTGTTTCTTCCTCAAACTTTATCAAAATCCATCAACCAACACTGTGGTCGATGATACAAGGCATTTTATAGGTTTTTCAACCTCCTCCAGTGGTTACCAACTAATTTTTGAATTACAAAGTAACAAACATCACTTTGTGTGTTTATGGCAACATTAGCAAGGAAAGTTGCTTGACAACAATAGCAACTTTTACATGATTGCACTTCCTAACCCCAAATGACTCCAACTAAACTCCTAACAATCAAAAATGGTCTAATAAGGCCTTATTACATGATCAAAACACAAACCCAAAGCAAATTTGACAAAATGGCCTCATGGAGGCATGAACTCAACTAGGTGCTGCTGCACCACTTTATTAAAGGACAACGATTAAAATTTGAGGAGCAGTAATTAAAGTCTTTGAATAATAAAGGACCAGTGATTGGTTAGTAATTTGCTGATTTGTCAAAGAAAAGACAAATTGTGAAAGACCAGCGATTGGTTAGTTTATTCAAAAAGGAAGACAGCAAACCACATAAGACAAGAAGAAAAAGACAAAGCAAATATAAGACAAATATGAAATGACAGCGATTCATTATTTGAAGACTAATAAGATAAAAGGCCGCAATCTCTCTTGTAAATAAAGATAAAATTAATATAAGAAATCTCACAGTAACTAAAGGTAGCGATTATTATAAAGGTGCGATTCTTATTTTATTACAAGGATTTATATTATATTTAATATGAACAAATCATTGTTCATTAAGAGATACGTTTCACCAAAGAATATGGTGAAAGGCTATTAAGTAGAAAATGTCTCTTTCCAAAGAGATGTCATTTGAAATAAGACGTGTCTCTTCAAGATAAATGAGACACGTATTAATAGAGTTTACAATGTAGAAAGTGAAATAGTTACTGACTGAACTAGTTCCTCGATCTGGAAATATCATAATTATATTTTCAAAAGAAGAATCACATTATGTGAGTAGTGTGTGAATAGTAAGGTTGTAGACAGTAGAATACTAATATTATAAATCAAAAGGGAAATTTTGTAATGTCCCCTTCTCAGTAAGGAACAATCAGTGGTCCAATGGCCTATTCCGGAGACCCGTAGGCTGATTGGAATGAAGAATTAGGATTTCTTATTTTTGTGGAGCTTTGTGTGATCCAATTAATTTTTTTCTGGTAAGGCTTCTACAATTCCGATTGTGGATTCCTTCTGGGTTTTCCTTGAGCTTCACGGTGATAAAACATGCATTCAGTTTTGAGAATAATTTTGAACTTACTATTTTTAGTAAGTTGGTGGCAGCTGTTAAGATTTTGAGGTTTTGCAGGGTGTTCTGAGATTTCTCACAGGGTTCGATGAGCATGTTTTTCGGAGATGTTTTCATGACTTCCTATTTTTAGTAAGTGGCAGTTCAGGCAGAGCTATTTTTAGCAGTGCAGTATAGAGCTCCAACCCAGTCTAGCTGATGGTTTTCAGCACTTTAGTCCACAAGTTCAATTTGGCACTATCAGTATTTGATTTTCAAGTGATTAATTAAATATTAATACTTTATGCTAAAGTTTGATATTTAATTATTAATTGGTCAACTTAGGCAAGAGGAAAAAGGCATATTTTATTCATAAGATTTTATTAATTCACCTAAGTCAGGCACCAAAGTAGAAAAGTGTTTTAAGTTATTTTTAGTGGACTATGTATAAGTTCGAACTTGTCTAGAAGAAAGGGTTTTTCATCTTGGGCGGCCATATGCTTGTCAAATGAAATGAAAATGCAACGCCATTTGGGTGAAATGTAATGTCATTTGATGTGGGGTGAATTTGGGAGTAGTTTAATTTGAATTTGGTTGAGCAAAGGTTATAAATAAGAGCCTTGGGCTCTCATTTGAGCATCTTTTTAAACATTCTATAACAAAGTGCTATCGAATTTGTGCCAAACTTTTGCTTCAAAGTTGAGTGCTTCCTAGCTTGTGCCAGTTTCGTGCTTGTAAGATAGCACCTAGCTGTGGGAGAGCCTATTTCTCATCCAAAGGAATAGAATGAGCTTCATTGTGAAGGATGTTGCTGTGATATTTTCAGTATTCTGAGTGAAGGCATGGTTTTGGTGTGTTGCCGGTTGTGTAGTGGCTGAAGCAGTGTTTTGATCATACCTCCTTGCCTGTTGATCATTTCATTATGGGTAAGGGTTCTGATTATTCCTACCACAAAGGCGACGATGTCCACCAATTTGCAGCTGCTCGTTCACTGATCTGAAACTTATATTGCAAAATGAACCTCATAGCTCGGCCGCCCCATTCATGGCTGCCTCGGGTTGCGTGCATCAGGTTTAAGTCATCTAAGTTGCAGGTTTGGGGTTCTAAATTGGTCGCTCATGTCATATTTTCCATTTGCTTCAGTTTTTGTGTCACTCTGAGTTGTTTTGGGTGAGTTATGGGCATTTCAGTGATTCTTGTAGTGGCTGGTCTGCGTGTTATTGATTTTCAGAATAGGAGTCAGTAGTGGTTTGTTATCTTTTAGAGTGTGGGGATTGAAAGTAACTTTCATTTGTGGACAACATTACTTATCTATTCTAAGATTCTGTCTCATTATTGTAAGGTTGAATAGTAGTACTATCAATCATTTCATGTTTGTAAAGCAAACCCCGCTGAAAAGTGGAAGAGGCTAGCTTGCCGCTTACATTTGATCTTTGTAATTCTGTCCTCCCGTTGAATAAGCAGTCGAGTGATATTTTGTTTGTAATGGTCCTCCCGTTGCATAAGTGGTTGAGTTGAGCTTTGTTGTAAGTGTCCAGTCCTCCCGCTGAAATATTGCAATAGAGTGATTTGTGCTTGAGTGTGTTTTGTTTACTTGGCTGGTTTACCGCCAAGTTTCCTTGTTTTACCTGCTGGAAAGTGGAAGGCGCTGGCTTGCCGGCCATTATTGTAATAAGCATTTTCAGAGGTTTGCATCTAACGATCCCCTGCCACCGTATGCTCTCACCCTCCCAACTTGGGCTCTCGGTGATCAAAAGATGTAGGGTTCCTTTCAGCTGGTTTAGTTTTCTTATTCTAACCCTAACAGGTGTTGGTGTGATTGTAATCTTGTTAAAAATTAAAAATAAAAATTGTCGGGGATGTTAGAAATTTGTGGGTGTATGCGTGCTGAGATTATAATAATTATATACACCTGTAAGTGAGAAGTGTATAATGCTGAAGGTATAAGGAAAATTTTGAAAAGGATCAAGTGCAGATTTGTTGAGAACACTGTGAGAAGATCAGTTGTAGACATGTGGACAGATCATGATTAGATTTGTATGACAGAATTGTTTGTGTGTGTGTGTCTTCAAAACAGATTTTGGGAGTGTTCAAAACAGATTTATAATCTGTATCATAGCAGATTGAGAAAATTATATCAAATTAATTAGGAAGTAAGATGTGTGTAAATAGACCAAAAAGCATATGCCTCTTTAACTTTGTCTTTAATTGTTGTGTATCAATCATAATTTATGCATCTTCATGCATCGCTTATCCATGTTGTACTATAACTGTTGTCTTTATCACTGCCTTCACTTTTATCTCTACTCATTAATAATCACTCACCAAGGATGAAGTCGACTGTTTTATAAAGTCGACCATGTAGATGATGGAGTTGCCATTTGCATTGGTTTTAAACTCAATGCCATAACAAGGTATAGTCTTTGTCTTTTATGAACTTTCCATTTCATAAACTCCCCATTCTTTATAAAATAATTTGCCTATGTTATCAACATGTTGCTGCTGATATTTATTATGGAAGTGTTTGTCATGGCCGTATGGGAGTAAAAAACTAATGAGTTTAAATCTTTAATTTAAACTTTAATATCTCTATTCATATCTCTATCACACAATTCTTTGGCATTAACTAAACCACTTATGATCTTGCTTATGTACCTTGACATTAATTATAACGACTCATTTCACCTTTGATGTTAATGATAAACATTTGTCTTTTTATGTTTGACATCAATGACAACATCGCTTTCTCACCTTTGACATTAATGACAATATTTCCAGCAATCTCCCCCTTTGTCATTGATGGCAACATAATCCATATCATCCCTTCTAACTGTCCCCCTTTCTATATCTCTCCCCCTTTGACAACAATGGCAAAGGGATGTTTATCAAACATTCACTGAATTGATCATGAGAAACATCTGATTGTACAGCAACATCAATTGTGACAGGACCAAACTTCTCCCCCTGTTGGAGATTCTCTAATGCTCCCCCATGCTCTGCTACTCCTCTTGTATGGGAATTAGTTATTTGCTCTCAAATGATAACCCCTTGTTCTTCAAAATCTTCAATCTCTTCATGTGCATGGGTGAAGAGTATGAAGTTATTTATTATTTAGGATCTTGGATATGCATTTACCAATCTATTACTTTCCCTTGTTGCTGAACTATTGCACAAGTGAATTCCCCTTTTTTATGCTTTTAGGTTTCATTTGAAGATACTTTTTGTGATTCTTCCTCTTAACATCAATGCTATCATTCTTATTATCCCTATAACTCTCCCTTGCTGTAACTTTCTTTCTTTGGCACTAATGATGAGGGAATGTTCATCACACTCTTCATTCATGTCTTTTATTGAATCTTTACATCAATAGGAAGAGTCAGATTTTCGTCCAACCCTTGTTGATCAACTGAAGGTTCCCATCCTCAGCCTCTCATCATTGATCATATCAAATTCACAAGCATGCCTTGCTACAACCTCAGGAACCTCGTTATAAGGATCGACAAGAAACATCTAGATTAGGCTGACTTTAATTGCTGGAGAAATTTATTTAATGAAGTGACTTATTTTATTATTTTCACTTTATTCCATATTTAAAATCTATTAAAGTAATCCCTTTTGAAACATTATTAATTTTTGGGCAGCTTAATTAATTAATTTAATTAAGTCAATAAAAATTTGGGGACATTACAAATTTGGACATACAAAGTTAAAAAATTGTCGATTTAAAAAACGGGATTAATATGCCTCCAATGAAATAAAAAATTTCGAGAACTTGTGTAACATGTAGGATGAAGTGCTATTATTAAACAAATA
Source organism: Cryptomeria japonica (assembly GCF_030272615.1). Taxonomy (NCBI): domain Eukaryota; kingdom Viridiplantae; phylum Streptophyta; class Pinopsida; order Cupressales; family Cupressaceae; genus Cryptomeria; species Cryptomeria japonica. Next base: position 50,279,280 of record NC_081410.1, read on the forward strand.
AAAAAATGGGGTCTTGATGGCCTCTATAACGACAGCCATGGAAGGAGAACAAAATTACTCAAAAACCGTTTCGTAGATGGAGGGGGAGAGAGTTGGACTCTGCAAGCACTCAGGAAAATGGGGTGGCTTCAGGAGCAAACAAAAATCCAATCAGAGATAGATGGTTTCGTGATTCCCAAAATCAATCATGGACAAACCCTAACCGGAGGTTTGGTGATTTACAAAATGGAGGGGGGCAAAAGGTCCGAAGGGAGATCTTCAAAAATTCGACATGGGCTCAAAAGGAATTGAAAAATATGAATCCGGATAAGCTTTAGAAACGATTATGGAAATGGAAAAAGAAACCACTGGGGGGTGGAAGCTTGAGCTAGAATTGATTCATAGGAGCTAAGCAAAAAGCAGATCAATTTTCGGTTAGGAAAATCGATAGCAAGCTGTTTGTCCTACCTCCAAACTTATTGACAACTACGACAGAACGATTACAGAATAGGGCATTGTTTTTCAAATGGTGCAAGATAGGCGGCTCGCATGAGGAAATCATGGATTGGTGGAAATTGTCCTTTCCAGGCAAGTTGAGTATTTGCCCCCTACAAAAAGATTTTTCTTGATAGAATGTATAGATTTAAACCTAAAGATGGAGCTTCTTTATGGCATTCCAATTTTTTACAAAGGTTCAAGTTTCTATAGATTAAATTGGAACCCTAGCTTTGACCCCTCTAAAAACATTTTTAGCAAAAAACAAATATGGATTAGTCTAGTTGGACTCCCAACGGAGTTTTGGAACAAAGAATATCTAGTTAGGATCGGTGATGCTTTGGGAGCATTTCTAGGAGTAGAAGAGGTCTTTTTTAAATGGAAAGTCGGGAGACATAGCAAACCTATATTTAGAGATAGACTCAGACATGGAGATTTACAAAGAGATATAAATATTGTTTGAATTTGGCAAATGGAAGCAAAAAATTGAGGTGATGAATAATAGAACTCTTAGGAAATACCTGCTGAGGGAAATCATGAAAGTAGGAAGTTCTACTAATATTCTTGGCGAAGAGAATTCCACAATCTTGGAAGAAGCTCAGAGGATTAGTATGGAAAGAACAATTAAGGGTAAAGGAATTGGATTATCAGAAGGAGGAAAAACACAATTGCTAGTTAAGTTGATTGAGGATAATCATAGGGGTTAGGGAGAGCGAGTTTGTCATCCAAACTAATCAAGAGGTGTTAGATCAATTGATTTGAGGAGCTAGTCCAGAGGTAGTAAAGGACAAAGGTAAAGAGGACACTGGTTTAGATGGAACTCTGGAGGCTCCAATTCAAAGCATGAATTAGGATTTGGAGAGGAATAAAGAGCCTCTGACAGAGCTTGATCAAACTATCATAAGTGTGACGAGTTTAGAGAAACTCAATGAATTAAAGAAGGATAGTAAGGCTCTAAACGAAGAAATCACTTTGCAAATGTCTCTCCTCAATAGGAATGGGAGGGAGGGGTTTAACAAAGAAGGGAATTTGGTCTCTTTAAAGGACCAACAGGATGTGCTAGTTGGGAGACACAAGTCAAGAGAGACATTAGAAGATATCCAAACAGAGGTGGTAGATATAGAGCAAGAAGGTGAGAATTCAAAGTTAGAAGCGGTTTGTGAATTTTTAGGCTTATCTCCATCAGGAAATATTAATTTAGGGAAGCTAAGAGAAGCAAATGACAAAATGGTCAAGAGTGTATTGGAAAATGAAAGGATTGAGGAAATCGAATAGGATCTTCCTCTAGGTGGAGAGAACCCTTTTTTGATGGAGGAGGTGGAGGGCGAGGAGGACTGCTTAGGATTATGTCAATGTTGCCCTCAGAGGGACACATGAGACTATGGTAAAGTATCAAGGAAACGAAGAGGAAGAAAGTCCCTAGCTGAACTTAGGATGAAAGATGGATTTGTTGTTGACCAAACTAGGATAGCTACAATGTTAAATGCAAGGAAGGGGAAGAACCTTCCCAAGGAATCATGAAGCTACTAACTTGGAACGCTAGGGGCCTTAATGCCCCTAACAAGAGGTCCTTAATAACTTGGAACGCTAGGGGCCTTAATGCCCCTAACAAGAGGTCCTTAATAACTTGGAATGCTAGGGGTTAACCCTCTTAGGGTCTCAAGAGTACCGAATTTCATTTTAATGTGCAAAGGATTAATTATGGAAAAACTGACTTGGGACATAGCAGATGGTTCCAAGGCTTTGTTTTGGAATGACTTTTGGGGTGGTTACTCCTCAATCAACTCCTCTATGGATACAGTTCAGTTAAGAGTAGTATTGGAGAGGAGTTGGGGTATTCATGTTAAGGATTATGTGAGTTTTAATGAAGGAAAAGCCTTAGGGTGGGGATGGAAATCTTTTCAAGACATCCTATTACCAAGGGAAGACATCCGACAACTAAATGACATCCTTCAGGGCAAATCCCTGGCTTTTAGGGATTCAAGTGACAGATTAGTGTGGGTTGGGGCTAAATCAAGAACCTATAATGCTAAAGACGGATATAGGGATCTCATTAGGAAGCAGAATTGGGTGCAATCAGATCTACCTTTACTGTTATGTTGGAGTGAATGGTGTTTGCCAAAAGAAGGATATTTGCTTGGGCAATGTTAAAAGGTAAGATTCTCACAATAGTGTGGTTTAAGAAGATTGGCTTTAATCGCCCATCCAAATGTGTTTTATGTGATCAGGAGGAAGAAACGATTAATCATCTCTTTTTGCATTGCCCTTACTCCCTAAACTGCTAGCAATGCTTGTGTGCAAAATTGGGATGGTCCGCAACATTGCCTTTGGACATATTGAACCTTTTCCAGAGTTGGTCGTTGCTCAATAGGACAGGGTTGTATGGTGTATTGTGGATAGTCCGTCCCTCAATCTTGGTCTGGGAAATCTGGAAAGAAAGAAACAAAAGGATCTTCAAAGGGGATAAAATGCATGGAGATTGCATTCTTAACAAAATAGAAACAACAATAGTCGATGTGGTTAAGAGTAGAAATGAAAAGCTCTCTCATAAGAACTCCAAATTCACACACTGGGATGGCATCACCAGAGGTAGATGGGAAGGGCTCAAAGTCCCACACTTCTTTGGCAAGCGGTGGGGGGGGGTGGTGGAGAGTAATCAAGCAAGGATGGACTACATTTGGTTACCTCACCGAGAGGGTTGGCATAAATTGAATTTTGACAGTTTCGGCTAGAGGAAATCCTCGTATATGTGGGGCAGGTTGTGTCATTCATCAATGAGATGGAGTCGATATTGCTAAGTGTGGCAAGACCATTGGATCCACCAGGGCAACCTCCTCCCGAGCCCTCTATGCATCCACCACGGCAACCTCACGTCCCGCCGAGACATCCTCCGAGTTCCTCAAAGCGTACCAGTCATGCCTGGAGGTGACCACAATCCGCTGGCACAAATGCTAGGAGACACCTCAAATCCGCCATCACACTCCCCAAAGGCTAAAAACTGAACTGAATAACTCCCTGGTGTCATACAACTGTGCGGACCTGCAATGCCTTCCCTCAAACTCTGTTTGTTCCCAACCTCCAAATCCGTCTCCCTCTACGGCTTATGGCATTCCCGCCAATGCTTAGCTGCAGGCTTCCTTCTCACAGTACGGACAAGCACAACACTTCCCATGGTATTCTGTAGCTCCAAAATAAACTGGGGGTCTGGGGGCAACGCCCCCAGCGGGGTCGAGGGGCAGCGCCCCCGCGGGGTCGAGGGGCAGCGCCCCTCGCGGGGTCCTGGGGCAGCGCCCCAGGTGCGCTCCCTGTCGCAGTACAGGACACCAATTTACAACCTTCAGAACCCCATGAAAGTCCATGGCGCACTGCATTTCTGTGATATTTTATGATGTCAAAAACCCTTCTTCTACACTCCAATATTTTTAGTGTCCAGGCTCCAGATGTCATCGAATCATTTTTCAATCCGTCGTCGTTTTTTTTTTTTTTATTTTTAGGCACTGTAATGTCCCGCCATACTTCCCTACTTCGTGCGGTGTAACTGGTTCTTTCTGCATTTGTGCGGTGATTGTCTTCCCTTCGGCTTCTTTTCTTCCTTCGGCATGTGCGGCTTTCCCTTCGGTAGCTTTTTATCTCCTTTGGCATGTGCGGCTTTCCCTTCGGTAGCTTTTTATCTCCTTCGACGGTTTTCCCTTCGGTAGGCGGCTTTATGCCCACGCGGCCCTTCGCGGCTTCCACCGCACGATGGGCTCCACCTTCGGTGGTGCCACCGCACGGTGGCTTCCACCTTCGGTGGTGTCCACCGCACGGTGGGTTCCACCATCGGTGGCTTCCACCGCACGGTGGGTTCCACCTTCGGTGGTGTCCACCGTTGGTGGTGCCACCGTACGGTGGTCTCTTTTCCTTCGTTTTTCTTTCTTTCTTTCTTTTTTTTCTTTTTTTTTTTTTTATATTATTAATTTTTTTGACCGTACGGTCGCCTGTCATATGACCGTACGGTTTTTTTTTTTTTTTTTTCCCTCCTCTCCTAATTTAGATGTCTTAGAAAGTCGTCTGTTCGGGTCCCCTATCTCTGGGATTGCCCTTCATCCTTCTCGGTTTTCCTCGCTCGACAGTCTCCTGTTTTGGTCCTATACCTGGCGAGTCGCCTGCCCGGCCTCTCGAGTCTCCTTCCATCCTCTCGGGTCCCCCTCCGGACTCTCGAGTGTCTGTCTGGCCTCTCGGGTCCCCTACGCGCTTCGCGTGGTAAGGTTTCAATTTGTACCCGTTGGTGGCCAATCTATTTTCACTGGTCATTGAAAGACCTGGAACCACAAATTCTACAGGGACCACGACCTCCTTCCCGTACATAAGAAGAAGAAGGATAATAAAGATTTTGAAGGCTGCGGCCTTCCACACAGGGTTCCAATCGGTGCCGACACTCTTCGGATTATTTACGTCGCCAGGGTTTGGGGCGTCTCCCTTCCAATATTCTTTGTATTCCGGCAGGTACACCTCTGTTGGTTGCTCTGGTTCCTCTACTTCGAGCCTGTAGCTTTGGAACATTTCGTAATCTTCCATCTGCCAATGGAAGAGCCCGTTAAGTGAGCATCTCTCATCTTCAGAGCATCCCTCCAATTCTAGCACCCCTTCACTGTTCGGCTCCATCGCGTTCTTGCCCTTACTTTCATCGGAACCCCCTTCCCCTTTATTAGAGTCCTCCGAGTCGGAAGAGGCGAGCTCTTCGCCGACATTTTGGGTGTGTAGGTCAATGGTATATTTTCGCCCTCCCTTCTCCATGGAAAGTGTATTTTTCTTCCAGTTGTGGTTTACCCTTGCGTTGATCAACCACACTCTCCCCAGGATGGCGTCATAGCCTTTCTTCTTCGAGGGAATGACCACGAAATCTAACAAGAATGGTTGCGTACCAATTGTCACTTGCTGGGCCATCAACAGGCCGAGTGGCTTAATGCCGTGTTGGTCCGCTCCCACCAGGTTGAATGTGGGTGGCCACAGGGTGGGCTTCCCCAGCCGCTTCCATGTTTCTTCTGGTAGTACATTCACCCCAGATCCACCGTCCACAATGGTGTCCTTCAGAATAGTCCCACGGATACCCATTTCTACCACAGCTGGGTGTCTACCACTGCTCAAGGCTAGTAACATCGGGTCAGTCGAAGGGCTGACGGAAACCTCCACCTGTGGTGTACTCTTCGTAGCGGTGGCGGGAACCCCTACCTGTGGTGCACTCGACGATGCGGTGCTTTGCACATTGGTGAGGATGGCAGTCCTCAATTGTGGCATATAGTCTAGAAGGTCTTTTACCTTTATCGGCACCTCCATCTGCAATATTTGCCCAATGATGTTATTTTCCACTTCCGTACGGAATGATGTACTCGCCACCTCGTTGTCCCGTCGTTCGGTTGTCATCTCATGTTCAATATTGGCCTTTGCCTCCCGTAATCTCTCCTTCTCCGTACGGGGGTCGGGATAAGTGGCTTTTTTCGTCTGGGCGCGGGTGATCGCCAGTACTTCTTTCTCACCAGTCTTCTCAGCCTTCTCAATGTTGAGGAGATTCACCCCTGCCTGCGGGCAATTTGCATCCTCATGGTCGCCTGGCCCACACCAACGGCAGAGGTGCTGAGGGGTGGCTTCCTTCGTGCAATCACGGGCGAAGTGCCCCCACTGATTACAGGCCCTACATTGGATAATTGGCCGGCCCTTGGCGTCATACTGGAGACGGCTTCCGTTATTGGTATTGTTGCTATTCCTTCCACCGCCGCGTCTGTTGTCCCGGTATCCTCCAGATGATGCATTATTGTTTGCCTCCGATGTGGATGGCTGCTCCTGCGCAAAGAGCACTTGCTGGTTACGTGCCTTCAGATTGTATGGACATTCCTTCGTAGAATGACCCATAATCTGGCAGATGTCGCAAAATGCCTTCTTGGGACAGGCACCTTTCGTGTGGCCGCTCTCCTTACACTCCGTGCACCATAGTTCATCGTCCTTACTTGTAGTCCCCTTCATTGTCTTAAATTCTTTTAACATCCTTTCCATATCTTTTTGAAGGGCTGTGACTTTCTTCCTCGACTTCTCGTCACTACTACTCTCTTCTTCCGATGTGTCATCATCTTCAGATGATGATGAAGGTCTATTCTTCTTCTTTTTGGCCGTCTTATTTTCACTTTCCAGGTCCATGGCCCGGTTGTATGCGTCGTCGTAGGATGTTGGAGGCACAATTTTCATCTTCCGTCGTAGCTTAGGGTTCAAACCCTCGACAAACCACCTCTTCTTCAAGCCATCAGCCGGTTGGCTTTCCATTTTCCCGACTAACTCTTTTAGTCGGCGCCCGTACGCCCGTACAGTCTCCTTCTTTCCTTGCTTTGTTCCGTAGATTTCGGAAACTATCTCGTTATCATCCCGGAGAAGCCGGAATTCCTTCTCGAATGCCTTCTTCAATTCATCCCACGTAGTTACACTGGTTTTATCCAAGTCTGCGTACCAGTCAATAGCCACTCCTCTCAGTGTGGCGGGGAACTGCTTCATCCATTCATCCTGGTCAGTCACCCCGTTGGCTGTCCAGATGGTTTCGCATGTACGGCAATGCCGTGCGGGATCATCTTTGCTATCCCCGTTGAATTTGGGTAACTTCTGTTTGGTCGCCATTGATGGAAATCGTCTACTTGGAGGTGGTTGTGGCTGTGTCTGCCCTCCGGTGCTGCTCCCTCCGATGCCGCTGATGCCTCCTGTGGTGGTGACCAAAGGTACGGTGTTCTGCCTTGTACCTACCGTGCGGTTAACTTCCCCTTCGTCGTCACCCGTGCCAGGCTCCCTTCGGTGATCCTCCCTTTGTGGCACTTCGTCGTCACCCGTGCCCGGCTCCCTTCGGTGATCCTCCCTTTGTGGCGTGAGAGATAAGTTTTTGAACCGATCTCGAGTCTCTTCAACTAGTTCTCTCCGTAACCTAGTTTCCTCCAGAAACTCTTCAAGGCTTCTCGCTCTACCGTAGTCTGGCGACGCGTAGAAATTCCCCTCGGCTTCTGCACCTTCCGTGACACCTCCTTGGTTCCCTTCGGGCAACCCTTCGGCAGGTCGTCCTTCGGCAAGTTGCCTCAGCCTCCGTCTACGTTCTACACGTTGTTCCAGAATCAAAGCCTTCTGCGCAGCCTCCCACTCGTCGGTTTCTAATTTCTTATTTCTGTCTTTATTCAGTAAATTGGGCATTAATTGTGGTACAATTTCATGTTTCTCAACACATAAATCAAAACACAACACGTCTTTATTAATTCATTCTTTTGTATACAATCAACATAATTCTTCTGCTTCTAACAGTGTTCTTTATTTCTCTCCTTTCACAATTTAAGGATTATTTGTCCTTTGTCGGTCTTCCCTACGTCCGTCATCCTGGCGCTCATGAAATTCTCGTAAAATTTGCTGTCGTCGGTTCTCCGGGTTTACTTCACCAACGGGTAGGCCCATTGTGTCTGTGCGCCATCCGTGTCTTCCATTCCTGAGTTCGTCTAGGCAACGGCGCCAAATGTTTACCTCACTGGGTAAACAGGAAGAATACAGAAATTGAACAGCAATGTACAATGCAAATATAAAAGTACCAGAATAAGCTTTCCATTAATGTCAAAGGATGTTCATATTATATCCGTCGTTAACAATACATGTCTTCAAACACCCGGAGGTGATACAATATATGACTACCGAAGGGGTGCGACACAACCGTCGCGACTCCAACTACCTACCCGTCGGCTAACTAACTATTGATAATTAACATTAATAACTATACACTTTTTCCCGATAACAATAATGTTGCTGAATTTCAAGCATAACTGATAGGACTCTTGAAATGTAAGGATTTAGGCATACAAAGGTTGGAAATAGAGGGAGATTCAGCTATAGCGATCAAAGCTTTGAGAAGGGAATCGACCTTGAATTGGAAATTGAATGCTTTACTTGGAAGAACAATGGACATTTTTAGATCCTTTGAAGCAATAACGCTCAATCATATTTACAAGGAGGGGAATGGATTGGCGGACGAGTTAGCCAATAAAGGTGCAGATGGAGAGTAGATAAAGGAGCTTTGAATATAGCAAGGTGGTATGTTTGGATTGCCAAGGTTAATCTCAAGGAAGCCTAGTCAATTTTCAAGGTTGAAATTCTATCTAATATTAAGTGTGGGTCACCAATACCACCTTTATAAGTGTCATTTGATATCTTCTGTGACAATTTTTAAAAGGGAGTAATCAAATCTGAAGATTATGAATAATAGGGCAGTAAGTTGAATTTCAAATCCACTTCCCAGACTATGGGAAACATCTAAGTAGATAGATGGGATCCAACGTCCAATAAGGCAGCTTATGTAGAGTTCAAACTCACTTGCCACATAAGTCGTCTCTCTTCCTTTATGAGGTATTTAGATCGATGTGACGGGTTATCATATCTTTTTGATATTTGGGAATTATTCATTTGGTTATTTCCTTTCCCCATGGCAAAGCTCTGGCGTCTCGAACTCACCAACGGATGAATTCGTATAGTCGCACGTATTTGGTTTCAAGTAAAGATTATTGCAGATTTGATATGATGGGAGCTGAATTTAGCATTTACTCTTCATGATGGAAACTTACCCAAGAAGATGAATGAAGGAGATATTAAATAGGTAGATGGTTGGCTTTTGGTTCATTCCGAGTTTCTTCATTTTGCATCTATTAGAGGTTTGGACAAGGATGGACTCCAACATTTGTCTTGCAGCCAGCAAAAGGCAAATGGCCTTCTTCGGAGCCATTACAGATAAAAAGTTTGCGAGAAATCACAAATTTTTCGCATGAACTGTTTCTTCATGCTCTCCGGAAAATACTTGGGGTCAAGTTCTTGTTTGTGGGCCACAGGTTTCGGCCTTCTTCCTTGCCATGGTGCTAAATATGGAGGATTCAAAGGCTGCAACACAGGTTTTATGTATCTGGGTGTTCAACAAGATTTCCTTTGAGATTTGGATAGTGTTATCTAGGAAATTGATCAAAATCTTACCATATCTCATGCTTCCAACTATAGAACAACTAGGAGAAATGGGATTTTGGTCACTCGGATGGACCCATTTTATACATTTGGAATCAGGCCTTGTGGGAGGATAGGAAGCCTGCTATCAGAATGAGTCTAGAATTCTTGAAACAATTGATGGGTTTTGTAGAGGACGGCTCTTTGGTGTTGACGGTTGGCAACGAGGTGGATGTTAGAGCTCCATGGGTCAAGAATTACAAAACATCAATGGGTTTGTGGGATGAGGATGATGAAGAGTCTTCAAGCAGCAACAACTCGAATGAGGAGCTGATGGAGGCCACTGTGGATGTATCCTTTGTTTTGGGTTGTTAACTGGTTTCTCTGTTCAATGAGTTTGCGCTCTTACAACTCTTTTGTTTGCAATCTTCTAATATGTTTTTCTCCTCTTAGTCTGTTTATGTAAAGACAGTATATCGAGCATGTTAGAAGTCTATTTTCCTCCTCGTCTGTGGAAGGTGTTATCTATGGTCAGAATGGTTCTCTGATAGTCTAGTTATAGCTCTTCTCTTTCTATTCTCTTCGGTCTAGTTCTAGTTTATGGCTTGAAACATTTTGGCTTCTGGCAGTTATATGTAATCTCTTTTCATAATATTAATAAAATCTCAACTACGGCCTATTATTGAGCAAAAAAAAACATGTAGGATGAAGTGGTGATAGAGGTGGGACCGAGAATGTCATTCAAATAATAAGGAACAAAGTAGCTCTATATGTAGCAGTTGATAGACTTCTACAAACAAGGCACCCAACATTGCTTTAGAGCCCTTGCATTACCCATTGCCTTGATCTACTCCTTGAACGCAGGTGAAAAATGTTGTTGAAGATGGAATATCACAAAGTATATCTACAACCACACATGGGTTCTTAATATTATGAGAGTGCGCATTGATGACAAGGGTTTTGTGGGATTACAGGTGACATGCTTGGCCACTAATTTCCTCATCTTGCAAAGTATATTAGTTATAACGCCCAATCTTAGGTGCATGTTTGTGAGTGAAAGATGATTATAGAGTTTTTATTGTAGGAATGCTGTAATAGAGAAGGTTGTGAAAACAATATTTTATGATAGATTTGTCGAAGTCATGGAGGAGATCACTAATATAAGTTTTCAATCTCCAATTTCTTTTTTTTTAATTTTCTAACATTAAATTTTTCTAATTTTGTAAACTCATAATATTTGGTGGTTAAAACCATTGGTTACAATTCTACCATTAGTGGATGGGGATCAAAACCCCATGGGGTATTTATATGAGACCACGAATAAAGCCAAAGAGGGAAATCAACATTTGTATGTGTCAAATAAGATCAAAAATGAACTCCAAGTTTTTTTTCCTCCCCTTCTTTTGAATGAGATGCAAAGGTTATGCTTAGATTCAACACATGTAAGTTGTTAATGAGAACCTTTGTGTTAGTTTTAGCAATCAGATTAGCAGTAATTAACAGAAAATAAGAATGCAAAGTAAAGTAAACACATAACACGATGATACCTGGGGAAAACCTCCCTCTTGGAGGAAAAACCCAGCAACTAAGATCTCAGATCTGATTATATTAGGAGCCGAAAATAACCAGTTACAAGTTCTCCCAGCTAGGGCAGAATAGGAGCAGACTTATCTGAGACTTAAGTTCTGATCTGAACTTAATTAATTTCCAGAATGATAAAGAGCAGACCCTAGTTCATGTTCACAGTCTGTAGGGGCAGATTTAAGCAAATATCTTCCACTCAAACATGTTCGCCCAGCATGAGGAGAGATTCACTAGACTTGAGGGTGATTTGCTTGCCTAGAAACCTAACATGTCAAATGAAATCAGGTTTGCCATGCATGATAATGACTTCGCTGTCCTCTAGGAAGAATTCACCATCTTCTAGGGTGAAATCATTGACTTCTGAAGTGCAGATCAGAATTCGCATATGGCAGAAGATGATCGCATGAATGAATGTCTTTGTGACCTCAAGTCACTCCCCTTTTATATATCTTCAAACACTTGAAGATCTAGGTCGGCCTTGGAGAGATTGGCGCCAAGTTACATAATTTAAATTGCAAATTACATAGGTCTTGCCCCAAGTTACAAGTTACACATTCAATAGGTCCTGGCCTATTGAATTACAAGTTACATTAACCCATACGCCCAGTTTGTTAATGCATGGTAGCTTATGCAAGATAAGATCTTCCTAACCTTCCTTGTTCTGTTATTTATCTACATGCTTCATGTCTGACTTATATTAAATGCTATAAGTTATCAGGTTAAATTAGCCAATACATACTTGCTATCGGATGCATAAACATTGGCACCGATTCACATCTGTTATCGGGCTTAATTATATCGAGCATATTTGTTATCGGGTTTAATGAATACACCGCTTCATTTGGCATTAACATTGGTTAACAAATGCACCGGTTGGATTATATTCATCGTGCACTTTGAATCATCGGTGTTTGTATGAACCGATTCATTAAATTGATCAGTCATTATATTATGATATTACAATATGCTATTGGGGGTTTTTGAACCGATAATCAGCATTGTGTTAATGGTATAATTGTAAAGGCACCGATCAATGGGTGCATTGATCGGTCATGCCTAAAGGCATGACCGGTCAATACACCAATTGACCGGTTACCTAAATAATATATATGCCAATTGAATTCATTTGGAGAAGACATAGAAAATATTAAATGATCTCTCTCCTTCAGACCTGCAAATAAAAATCAGATTTATTAGACATTAACATAATTCCTCATATCCATATATAGCATTCATAGTTCATAACTTGTTCTTTAATTAAAATTGAAATAACTTTACACAGTTAGGGCCACACGTTACATGAAGTCCTTTACATGTTACAATTATAGGAATTTACTTTACCCACTCAAATAGGGCCCAATACAAAGGCAAATTGCTAAGGCCGAAGGCCCATTAGTAATTCGGTTGACTAGGTCAGCCCACCCAAGGGATCTGACCTAGCTATACATCAAAATTTTGAGACTTCATACTTGATGGGATATAGATTTATAATAGAGTAAAGGGGGCATTATTTTCTTCAAATATTTGTATTTAAAAAAGAGCTACTCTGCAACTAGGTAAAAAAATATTTATGTTTAAATTTAATTTACTATTTATTTTAACTTTTAAGCTTACTAAAATTCTTACAAAGTTCTAAACGTTATATTTGAAGATTTGTGGTGTGAGGATTATGGTGCTACAACACCTAATCTTCAAAATCTTTGCCATCCACATTTTATCCTAGTGTTACAATGTTTTTCGTTGTGAGCACAACTGGAGTGTTTTTGAGGCCATTCACATAAAAAAGCACAATAGGTTAACTCAAAAGAGCTTGAATGACTTTGTTTATGTGGGCTACAACCTTCAATTGCAAGAAAAGGAGGTAAAAGGACAAGATACTCATCACACACTTGACCTTGATAACAACAATCCATATTCAGATTGGATTGTTGAGCCCAAGATGTTGATGTGGAGCCATTGTTAACCAATGTCGATTTAGCTAATTTGGAGAGGAAGTTTAGGAAGATCTTATCACAGCTTGATCCTATCACTATATATGAGGCATCTATTGAGGCTCCTATTGAAGATGAGGTTGGCATTTAATATAAGTCAAGCTGTGTATGCGAGGAACCTATCTCTAATGGATCACCAACCTTAGGTGAGGTTGGTGATCCATTAGAGATAGGTTCCTCGCATACACAGCTTGATCCTATCACTATATATGAGGCATCTATTGAGGCTCCTATTGAAGATATTACAGCTATTGAATATACTTCCACAACACCCTTAGAGTGGCAACAGATTTTTTGAGGTTTAGTCATAGAAGAAATTTATGATTTATAATCTTAATTGATATTCAAACTTGAAGTTCATATGTATTTAGAAGTTAAACTCATTTTTTGGTCTATGATATGTATTAAACTCTAATTTTGATTCATACATGGTGGAAATCAATAAAATGTTCTACAAATTAAGTAATGTGTGTGTTTTTTAAGAAAAAAATTAAAAAATTATATATTTAAAAACATTTGATAAATTTACCAAGTTTTTAAAATTTTTGGGTTACCACTAGATTCATATCATTAGTCACTGACAACTTTCACTCCTATTGTTTTCATCTCCTTCTCATCCTTGCTCGAATTTTGCTCCCTTTCTTGTTCAAACACTTCTTCTCCTCATCTTCTCCCATACTCTCATTCTTCCATATGTTGGAGCTATATCATTCATCTTTATGCATGACCTCCTCGTCTTGGCATCTATCTTTTAGGATTTTTCTCTGTTTGTTCTTGTTTGTTTACCTGTCCACTTTCCCCCTTTTACCTTTTATTTTGTTACTCTTCCCAACTCACCTGATCATTTTGGCCTTTGTCGCCTTGCATTTACTTTATGAAGTATCATTATTTTAACATTTTATTATGGTTTAATTTGTTATTGTTTTATTTTTTATATCACTATGTACATCACTAATCATTATTTTACTTATTGATTACAGTAACCTTCTCTTCCTCTTCTTGGTTTCCATTACTTTGTTTGGCAGCACACTAATTATGTTAGTTTTCCAGCAATCCTTTTACCATCATCTCAATTTAATGATGGATCATGGAATATGATCCAAAATGTTGATACTAAAATATAATGTACGATTAATAACTTAATTCTAAAAGCTTGCTAAATAAATCTATGTATTGAAAATCTTGTGTTCATCCGTGCATTACTTCACTCCAGATATATAATTACCATTATGGTCTGTTTGCAATTTATCTACAACTTTCTTTACTTATAAATGATGTGCGAAATATTTTCAGGCCACTCATTAAACAAGTTCCTTGCCATCATTTTTGACTGTTGTGCTCTGACATACTAGTAAGAAAAAAATTACCTTTCCAAAACGTTTTCTTTGAAAATGCAACATTAACATAGATCCTTAGTATGCACTGAGTATTGTTTTCATCAGACGTCCATTCCACATCCCATAGGCCCTGAATGTTGGCATTACATCAAATATGTAAAGGCTTTAACACAATAATAAATATTACCAAAAAGTTTGCAAGAAAGATTGGTATCCCATATCATGTTATGTAAATTACTCAATCGCATGATCATGATATAAACTCTGAAATACAACTAAAGTTACACACAGGACTCATATTTACATTTTCAAACATGGTATCTAAGCATTGAAAGAAGAAGAATAACCTGTATATCTATTTATTTTTCAACATTTTATTAGTCTCCCAAGTCACAAATCATGATGTATCAGTGTTAGGATATGTATGTTGATGATCAACTTGTTAGGAACTGTTATATATTAAGGTTTTTTGTCTAAGTTATTGAATAGTCTCAAGTTACAATGTCAGAACGCAATTAATTTAGTAGGAATTTTCTTGTAATTAAGGAATCCAAAAGCTGATGTGAGAGTTCAGCCAAAAGTCATTCACATCTGAGTGTTGTTGAAATTCTTATGAGTCACAATGGAATTTACTTGTATAGGGTGGTGGAAATAAGATGTATACTTCATGGTATCACTTTTAATAAAATTTTACTTAATGGTAATATCGTGGGTTATATTTCCTTGCATTTGTTGCTGCTCAATTCATATGTTATAGTATCAAATACATGTAATCCTAGCCTTTCTCCCCCTCTGAATCAATATGGGGAAGAATACGGATATGTCCTCCACTGTGGTTTGTGAAGGATTATGAGTAAAGAAAGAACAAAGTTTTATCTTGCAAAAGAGTTGTTTTCTCATCAACAATTGCCTACTTAATAGGAGGATTATTATTTTATGTCGTTTCAGATTTCAAGAGAACAAAGCATCAGGCATAAGGGCACATCTGCCTTTTTTGAAGCCTTACTTGAATGTTCTTTGCTGATTAAGAGTGTTAACAGTACTCTTGCTGACAACTGGATACTTGCATGTATAGTCATTTCTATTTCTGTCAAACATGTACATTGAAGTACCAATGCATTGATAAGTCTGGAAACTTAAATGGTGTAAAATACACATGAAAATTCTTTTAATAGGTATGTTGATAGTTTGCATTGAGATATCTGTGCATTGGAGATTAATTATGGTTTAGGTGTTATAATGTGAAAGATAGGCACATTAGTTGGCCTGCATGATCAAAGCCAATCTTACATTATACATAGTCTGTTGAAGTCTTGCACCAGTCACATAGGCCTGCATTGAATCTCATATAAAAGATATTTTGGTGCCTTAGGCTTTTCAAAATAATTTTTGGCCCTTTTATTATTGGTTGTAAAAGTTCTAAAAGAGATTTGATCTCTTTGATCAAATGGTTAGGTTTTTGATAGACCTTGGAATCGCCATATGATAAGCGGTGATTTTTCAGGAGAGGATAGAATACCTTTGGGTATCTTATTCTAATGTTTGGTAGATGATAAAACAGACACCAACAATTACCTCTAGGATTTTACGCTTAATTCCATAGCTAACTTCTAAAATGACAACAAGAAATGCAAAACAGTGAAATTATATTGGATATAATAAAAAGGATATGCTCTGAGAATGTAGAGAGTAAACATAATTTATATTATGGCTTCAATGACTTCCATTGTCCATACCTCAACACGAAAATAATCTCCATAAGGTATATCATTCATCTGCTGTGATGTTTCGACCACCAAATGACTGATTCAAACAGCTATTGTTAGTACCTTCCAAAGATTTGTAATACAGTAAAAAGGTAGTCATATATTTAGACGTTGATAGATTATTTATTTAGTTTGCCAAGGCACCCTATAAAGAGAAGCAATCACAAAGCATTTTCCAGACTTCAAATTATGGCAGCTACATACCCATACAACTCTGTATAAAATTCCAATAAAAACCGCATTATGAGCCATCAGACCATCTAATGCTCATTGACACTTGCATAAGAACACAGCAGTTGATAAAAGTAATATAAAGTAAATAGATCCATCCAAAACGAGTACCTAGGAAATCCTACAAATCCTTTTGGAACTGATAGAAGCATACATATTGTGGCCTAAAACGTTCAGTAATTAAAAATTATCTTTATTTATTTTTGACCTTGAAACCATTGACTAATTTAGTTTAAACGAAATCAGTAAAATTAGGGATAACTATTAACTAATAAATAATTATAACTAATTACATTCTTCTCTTGTAGCTATATTTAAGCAATGGTATAATATCTCTATTCTTGAAATGCCTTAATGTAACTGTTCCTGACTTACTATCCAAAGAAACAAGGACATGATATACTTGATAGATCAATTTGATAGAATGGATATAGACCCAATTGAGTAATGAGTTATGCAATGGTTAAAATTTTATAATGACGGCCACAAAATCCACAGCTAAGGAATCTGTTTCAAACATTATCAATATCCTCACACCATAGGTATAAATGTACGACTACATGCACTTCACCATGACACTATTAGCTCAAAGTATTAAGGCTGCTCTCTCCTTTGCTAGATGGGATAGTATGACTACATGCATTTCACCATGACACTATTAGCTCAAAGTTATAAGGCTTATGTCTCCTTAGCTAGATGGGATTTTCCTAGTATCCAAGTTCTTCCTAATCCTCATGCCATATGACTTCGATACAAAAGCATCAAAGACTAAGAAATCTATCGAAGATATGCACACCAGAAAACGTCTTTTAAAAACTGTGGTAAACATGCTAGCAAGGTGTAAGAATAATCAATAAGTAGGCTTAGTTGCCAAAAATGCTTGGCAACATAACCGATACAATCAAAAAGTGTCCATACCAATATTATGTCATGAGCAAGGATAGTGATTAATGGACTTGTGTGACCACTATGAACCCAATAGGATTTAAAATTGAGACCTGTTCACAGACTTTTTTGTCATGTTCGGACCTTAAATACCTTTTGTTTTATATTTGAATCAGCTATGTATTAAATCCGCCATTTATCCTTTATACAATGAATAAAAAATAATAATATTTAATTATGTATATTGTTGGTGAAAGGTTATCCTAATCTCTTTAACGAATACCTTAACAAAATAATCAACGAGTGCCTTGACCCCCAAGGGACATAACCCTTTTGGGAAGTGCAATTAAGAGGAGAGACGCCTCTCTTTACAGACACGTCTCCTCACAACAAAGTGGGACAGCGTATGAGGAGAATAAGAAGGGCCATCGTGTGCCAAGGATGGGATATAGAGAAGAAAAGGAGAATTCACACAGGGCCAGCAAACACCATTGACAGAAACACAATACTCCAGCACACCAGTCACAGTAACATCTTTCTGAATGTTTATTAGATTCATATCTGCATACTGTTATGATTCACAAACACAGCTTTACAATCATATAAATTTTAATAAATTCAGTAATCTACAGATAATTGGCCCTAACAACAAAAGCAGATTAATATACTGGATTTACAATTTAATGATAACTTACACAAGCAAGTCAATGTTATCTCAGTAATTTCTCATAATAAATACAAGATGAATGTTGTAATATGAAAGACTATGAATGAATCATGAATGCTCAACCATTAGGAACCATACTGATTGTATTTAAATCAGAATTATAGTGCTTACTTGTGAGGGAGGGAATGGAGGTGTAATGGAGAGGTTAGGAGAGACTCGTAAGTTGGCTGTCCTAGAGGCTAGAACGACCCTAGAGGCGTCTAGGACCTTGAGAGCACTTACCTTGAGGATTCTAGCAACCTGGCTACAGCCTCAACCCAAACTCACAAGGTAAGTAAGCCACGAAGAAGGTTGATACGTGAGGGGATCAGTTAGAGTCACCAAGTGGACCAAGAAGGTTGGAGGAAACAACCTCTCTTGAGCTTGGGTAGAGAGGCTCTAAAGCAGTCCTCATAGTATCCTCCTTCCAAACACCATGTTTATATTAAATTGGAATTCATATCATAATATTAAAACTCATGTTTATTAATCAAAGGAATGTATCTATTTGCATATGGTTTTATTGTTATATGCGGGATGAGGAAACTATATTTCATCCTATGTTTCTAAGTTGATCAGGTATCATCTCTAACCCTAACTTCATAATTTTCTGATTTTTAGTACAGAATATAGAAGGCGGCATTACACTTTTTGTGTTTTTAAACATAATATATTTGCAATGTTCCGATTGCCTCTTTAAGTAGTATGCAGCCCTGTTTGTGCTTTGATTTTTTTTGTTTTGAAATGTGTTTTGATTATTTTTGCAATGTTTCCAAATAACAAATATAGTGCAGTAAAATAGGAATTATTGCAGCACTTCAAATACAATACAAACGGATAATACTCAGAAATTACACAGCTGAAAATTCCAGATTTTATTCTTGATCTGATTTTTCAATATTTCTCAAATATAATAAGCACCTAGATCATAAAATGACATAGCATATCTAAATCCCACATACCCACAAAATGCAGCCAGGAAATAACTGGAGCTGCCTCACAAATGCATTCCTGAGGTGCCAAAATGCTCCAAAAATGGATGGCTAGGTCTGGAAATGTCAAACATAAGCAAATAACTCCAATAAATGCAGATTCAACTCTTACAAACCCCAACAACTGCTCTAGAAACTTCCCAAAGCCCTTCAAGAAGTGGTACAGCTGGTTGGGGATGGTACGGCTAGCTAGGGAGAAGATATAACCAGCAAATAGAAATAAACACTCTTCAATATTCTCCAAATCTGCTCTCTTTAGATCTGATAGACAATAAGCTCTGAAAGTCTGATATATAATCTCCAATATGCCCAAATGTGACCTCTAAATGAAATCACCAAGTATTCTCTAGATTGTATCTCTCAAAAACGTAGAGAATGTTGCATGCAAGGGTTTTTGTCCTCACTAACCAAAAATGAAGAAGCAATCTCCTCCAAACAAAAGCAATATCAAAAATCAAACTCAACATCCCCTCAAATATATCTATAGATTCAAACAAATCCCTAAACATATCTGATACCTAACAAAGAGCTCTACTTCTTGTACATCAGACTCCCAACCTCATGCCAAACTTTTCATGGTTGTTCTCTTTAAAGATGGTGCTGCCATAGGCCAAAGCTCTAACACAATATGTAAATTCAAAATTAGGGATGAGAAGACCATTTTCCCATGATATTTTTAAGGCATAAATAAACAAAGATCAGATTGATCTTGAGGTTTGCAATGGGAAGATACACTCCTTATACAGATCAAGATAGAGATTTCCTTTACTTCATTGAGACTGTCTTGATCACATTGTCTAACTGTCGAAGGTCAGGCATAGCCAAATAGCTGGTCTTAATAAAGAGGATGATGATTCTTTTCCATCACTCACCACAAGAAAAGACATGAACTTTATCTTCGAAGAGCTCAAAATGGACAAACAAAGGATTGTGATACTGTATGGTGTATAAATGCAACATGGAAGGCTACACCAAGCAGAACTGTACCAAGATAATATCTAAATACTTGAAATATATAAATCCATAAGATATGATTGAAATATTCATATTAAGTTTGCATTTAAGAATTAGGACTTGGGCATTACAACCACAACAGAAATCTCAGAATGTAATTTGACTAATTTCCATTTGAAAGACAATAATTTATGGAAATCATAATTTTAAATTCTGAAAGAAAAGTCTAAAATTAGTGAAAAGAGTCCTCACACTCTCTTCAAAAATCAACACGGAAGTCTGGCCCTTGAACAAATCCTATCAAGTAATAAAAACTAGAAAGGTAATAAGCAATTAAAAATACTTTTTAAGAGCCCACTTCATATCATTACTACACAAATTCAAATAGCGATTACATCTTGTTTGATAAATAGGAGCTCCAGGTTACCTGTTTTTGTACACCCGGAACCGTTGCACTTCTTGACAATGTGTGAACCTTGAACCTTAAAAAAGAAAAAAGAAAATTAATGAAATATTGTAACTGAATTAGGTACACCAAAAAACACTACTGTACAACAGCTAATATGTCCTTACCAAAGTAAAATTTAATAGGATGTCGAAATGAGGCATCACGAACATGCCCAAAATGTTTATCCTCATTCCATGGAGTACATTGAAAATCTGGGACCACCAAATATTATGAAGTTTAGAAAATTTCTAGCATAATGACTTCAAATCATATATGAATATATTGCATTTCTCTGACAGTTATAAATTCTCTTCACCTCCTATATATCACCATATTTGATTATTTAGGAAATAAATGTAATTTTGTTCACCTTCATCTCCACACTTTCTATGAAAATTTTGAGCAAAACTGGTAGCATCGTTTGAAAAGAACAGCTGGAAAAACTCCTTCACATCAATCTGTAAATTACCATAGAATTCTTATGATTATCAAGATTGACTTGATATGACACTTTAAAATTAAATTTTAATGCTTAATGCTTAGAGATGCAAGTCGGAAAAGAATACCGGAAATTTTGATTCACCAACCATCTTGAATTGTTCAGGTACTGTATCACATAAATATTGAAAGTGAGATTATGCAGATTAATTAATTAAAATGACTGAATGTCCTTGAAAAGAAAGTTGATCCAGTAACGCTTGAAAATATTAAACTCTTTCACATGTGTGATGTCAAAGAGTGCTAGCATAGATAATACATAAATGGGTTCAAGTGTTTACAGAACAATGACAATGCAATGCAATGCAGACAGACCTTTTGGAGCATACATGTCTTCTACTTGCCATATAGAAGTGCACACATCTGGTGATACTTTTTCAGCAGTGGAATCTTCTAATTTATTTGTTACTGAATTTTCTGAAATCTTTTCATTGACTACATTGCAGACTCCATCTTCAGTGACAATTTCATTACTGGACTCCTCTATTTCTGGGGGTGTCTCCTCAAGATCTCTGCAAATCGATTCACAAAGGAACTAAAATCTAGTATAACAAAAAACAAGGAGAGGAGCAAACAAACTGCAGACAAACCTTCAGTCTCAAATAAATAGTTTTCTTGATTGTAACAAAATTCAATCAAGCCTGATCTCTACCTTCCCACAAAGTCCATATTCGGGTAAGTTATCAAAAGTGGGGTTTCACTTTCCTCCAGTTGAGCACACAATGTCCCATCTGGACCATTAGGTATTATTGGAGTATCCTGGAACATAATGAAAAACTCATTGAATTTGTTTGAAATTTTGAATACAAACAGCAAAGAAAAGGAACAATATTAAATACCAATAATTTATTAATCCAGTATTTAACCCTCTCAACAACAGAAGCCACAAATGTAACACAGTAAAGCCCATCTTCATAAACTATCTATGGAAAGCAAAGTCACATGTTAGTTCGATGGAAATGATGACAACCTGAGAGTTCAAAAATGACTTTGCATGTTCACTATGTTGCATCCATCCATCCACAATTAGTCGATAAGCCTCATCTCGAGATAAAAATGAGCCAAAAAAATGCTGCAAAACAGAGGAAAAAAATGAACACAATAAAGTGAGCCATTAAAAACATTAGTAAATCACTGAATTTGCAGCAGTCACTACAAAGAGTTACCTTTTTCCCCCATGCTACAATCTCTATGGCATTTGGAAAGATTCCTGCTGTTCTTGCCTTCTCTACAGAAGTAATGTCTCGAAGTGGAATTATTTTCTGCAACACAATACCATCTCAGAAAACAAATGATATTTTGCTCATCATTATAGATAGCATTCACCTTCAGATTATACAACACAGAATGTTATAAAGGACCAGGATCTCATAACAATATAAGTAATCCCAATTAATACTGTTTTTTGTGTGATAACATCATTTCCACTGAAAGAAGATTCAATATCTAATTTATTCATGGAGTGATAGCATAATAAAGTTGGAAATTCAAATACATACATACATTTAGAATTCAAGATATAAGTTGCACAACATTATCCTTAAGCAAATTAGCAGAGCATATAATAAAGTATATCCAATCAAAATGAACAATTTGCATAAGTTTTAAATAGATGCAAATAATGCAAAGGGACAACAAACTACATCTCCAAGGCAAATGTATTTGTACCATATTACTAGGTACACTTATTTAGCCTCAGGTTCCCTCTACCAGTTTGCCATTGGGCACACCTAGGATATAGCCCAGTCACTTGGGTTCTCTGTGGGTCCTTCTACGAAAGACCATAGGGAAACTGAGTTACCAAGAGGTACCCTAGGTGAACCTGGGCCAAACCCAGGCTAACACCAGGGGATCTAAGGGTTGTCTGAAAAAAACAAAAACTTAACTTTTTAAAACATTCTTATAAACAAAAAAATTTCTACATACATAATTTCGCCCTTAAGAGATTAAATTGTAAAATTGGCATGCATCATGAAGGTTTGTGTCATTTCAAAGGCCTTAATTTGGACCTATGTATATAATTTCGACAGGGGTACTGCCCCTGAACCCCACTAGGGGCGTTGTCCCCAAACCCCCACAGGGGTGTTGCCCCTCAACCCCATGGGGGCATTGCACGCAAACCCCCATGAGAGGCATTGCCCACAAACCCCCATGCAGGGTGCTGCCCCTCAACCCCATTGAGGTCTCTACTCCCAAACCCCTTCTAGTTATTAGGATCTCTTGTCACATAAGAAACTTGATTGCTGTGTTGGTGTGTCAAGGAATTGGGATCTAACTCTTGAATGTGTTGACTTAGACATTGTAGTTGCAAAACTTGCTAGAAAATATATTTAGATGAGGCAGCTTGTACAACACATGGCTAGTGGAAGTGGCATTGTAACTCATTGTGGTTCACATGAAACTGAACCAAATGTTAAGACATTGGTACTTTTGAGTCTTTGACAAAGATCAATATGAAGATTACTAAATAATGATTGTAATTTTCATTGTATTGACATTTGACAAATTATTGAATTATGAATTTATGAATATTTTCATTTTTGCAAATTATGAGGTAAAAACATATTTTTTTATTGACAATTATGAGTATCTTTGTTTTATCTTATATAATTTTAAATTGTTCAATAAGTGTATTTTATATATGTATATAAAATATATATACATACATAAATGCATACATACATGCGTACATACCTACATACATACATACATGCGTACGTACGTACATATACATACATACATAACGTACCTACATACATACATACATACATACCTACGTACATACGCACATACATACGTACATACATACATACATTCTCGTAACTATACCGAACGAAAACAATTGTCCTACGGTTGTACCGGCTTCCGATACATATACCTGATTCAGCTAATTCAACAAGCTACAAGAAAGAATTTACAAAATTATGGAAATTGATTAACCTAAATTACCAATTATTTACCTTCTAAGGCATCTGATAGAGGGAAGGATGAAAGAGTGTTGAAACAAAGTACTAAGTCGAGGAAAACTACCAACATAGAAAGAAAAATAAGTGAATTCAATTTATTGAAGCCTGTCCATAGGCAGTTCAAACACATGATGTCTTTATTCAGAAAGCCATGTAAACCAATTCAAGTTGTCAAAAGATCACAAAGAAATTTCCTGCAGGACAGGATAGAAAGAAAGAGAGAAATTCCAGTTTACATTAGAAAAAGATATACCAACCAAAGCAGTAAAAACAAATGAAGGTAATTTAATTGGTTGTGGATGCAAAGATGATATGTAAGTCATATGAAGAAAAAGATAGATTCTAGAGCTAGGAGGTTAGTGGGAACTATTTGATCAACTGAGAAATTGAAATACCATTTAGTTTAGAGGGTCTTCCATATGTTTCTCAAACATGGTTCATGGATACTCCATCAGAAGTGTAAAATGGATTTCTTAACAAAGCCTTATTGTTCACAAGTTCTATGCTTATTTTAACAATTTTAAAAACTTCAATTGCATTTTTCAATTCATGCTCAAAAACATGACACCATACACATGCAAACACTTATACATGCACAAAACCATAGTGTAAACAACAATATGATTATGTGAGGTAAATTATATTACAATAAAAGAGCACATAAAGAAAAAAGATATTCATTAAATAAACAAGAAAGGAAAGACTTCTTATAAAGGATTGCAATCAAAAGACATAACCCACATCAAATAACTAATTAAACATTACTATTTCATAGATACTTTTAAACCCTCATTTAATGGTCATCAATCTACTAACTACACCAAGCTTATCTTGAAGTTTCACAAATTTCTCAAAACAGTAGAAATATCTACAATTTGGTCCTCTACTAGACAATACTAAAACAGAATAGATCAATGTTCTACAAGTTGCTTGACGAAGTTGCATGTATTTAAACATGCTTGGTACACTTGTCAAAAACTAGATTCTTAGGGAGTTTGAGAACCCCTCGATTGTGTCAAACTAGGAGTGTAGGTTCAATCTGTAGCATGTTCATGTCTGAAAGCATCTTCCTAAGTTGAATTGCTTCTAGATATTCTACCTCAGTCAAGGAAAGAACTATTGCATGTTGCTTCTTGCCGGTCCAGGCGATTGCACCCATGCCAAGGCTGAAAACATATCTAGAAATGGATTTTCTATTATGCAAAAAACCTACCCATTCTAAATATGTAATCCCACACAAGCTAGGACCTTAACTTGTACAATACAAAATGCCAAAGTCAAGGTCCCTATTCACGTATCTAAACACCCTCTTTATTGCAATCTAATGTTCTATCTTCAGTGCTATCATGAACCTAGAAGTAGAACTCACAACATAGCTCAAATCAGGTCTAGTGGTTACAAGGTATATTAAGTTCCCTACTAGTTGCTTGTTGGCTAACTCATTAACTAACTTGGAGTTAGTCTTAGCTGAAAGCTTTAGGCCTTTCTCCATAAGTTTAGATAAGGTTTTGCAGTCTATTGAGCAAACTTGTGCCATATTTGGTTTATGAGTCTTAAATGTTGCTACCTATTTGCCAAACTTTGAACCAAGGCAATAATGTAAGAGACCTAGATCAATAATGTCAAAAGCTTTTACTCATATTAGATTTTATCTACTCAATAGCATGTGGCTCACTACTTGTAAAAATGATGTCATTGTAGTCAACATACAATGTCTATTATTGTGTTTTCTAGGCAAATGAGGTGAATCGACTAGGATCGCAAGTTGAGTCTATGCGAGTAGTTGACCGATTCTTGGCCAAAAACTCACACGAGTCCTAGGCTTGGACTTGCAGCTTGCTGCTAGTCACGCCCAACCAGGTTTTTGGCAAAAAACTTCATTTTTTTTTTCATTTTGAGCTCTTTTTCATCTATTCAACTCAGCCAAACAGCAACCTAGCAAGGAAACAAGTGGAGAAGACAGGTTTTGGGATTGAAAGTAGATTGTGTCATCAAACAAATAAATTATTATTTCCTTTAAAAACTTGAAAAATTAGGGGAAATGCAATCAAATTTTATTCCGTTTCCTCTCACCTTTATTTCCTAACACTTTTAGCTTGTTTAGGATTCTATTTATTTTAAATGAATGCTTACCATTTTTCTTGTTGCTGATTGTTTGCAAAACCCTACTGATTTTTTTTCCATGTTAAAATAGCAATGGCAACTTCAAGTTCAACACAAATGAATGGTAAAAAAGATCTTAAATGGAAGTATGGGATACCCAAAGCTATCAAGGGCCAAGTCACTTGTATTGAATGCAACCATTCTATGACAAGTGGAATTAATAGATTAAGATACCACATTGCTAAAACAACTAGACAAAATGTGAAGATATGCCATACGCCAACCGAATAGATTGCTAGAGAGATGGATGCACTAGTTGCTAAGTACAGGATGAAGAAAAGGAAAAGCAAAAGACAAAGGAAGCAATTGTTTGATGAGTAAAAATTATCTAGTTCTACGCCTACAGATTCCTTTGTTTTCCCGACTCCAAGATTTTGTCACCACATTCATCTATTGGTGAGAATCTTGACGGTTCTTTTTCTACTTCTAGCAAAACTCCTTCATCATCACTAAATTTCCTTGTTCCACACAATGTTCCAAGAGCACAACCCTCACAGTTTATGCTACAGCTCGGAATAAAGAAAAACACCATGGGATTAGGATGGCAATAGCAAACTTTGTTACTATAATAATTTACCCTTCAATGTGGCGAACAGCCCACATTGGGAAGGGTTGGTGAATGCATTGACAATTGTGGGTAAGGGGTTTAAGACTCCCAACAACTAGAGAATTGAGTGGTCCATTGCTAGAGTAAGTCATAAAAAACACAACAGTTTGTGGTTGATCTGAAGAAAGTATGGTAGAAAAAAGGCTACATCATCTTTTCAAATCGATGGACAAAAGGACAGAATAGGACTTGTTACCTAATCACACATCACCACATTCCAAATGGGGACCCCCTACATTTTTGTCCACTTTGTCTTTTGGTTGTGATTTTTTGGGTAGTCTGGCAGCAATTTCTTTAATCTCCTCAAGTCTGCAAGCGTTTTGATGAATTTTGACTAAGTTTGAAAGCAAGTATTGTCTATTTTAGGGTTTCTATCTTATAGACTTAGAAAAGAAGTCAATAACCTTGGGCATAGTGACATTTTGGCTAATCGTAAAAAAGAGAATCCTTCAAAGGGCCTACCAGTGAAATTGTAGGTTTTCTGAGAACTTACTATTTTTAGTAAGTCTATTTTAGTAAGTTTCATTGTGGCCCAGATTGGCCTAATTTTGAGTTTGGATAACTAATTTTCTTAGTAAGATTCATTGTGTCCCCATTTGCCCTAATTTTGTGTTTGGAAGAACATACTATTTTTAGTAAGTCTATTTTTGAAGGTTTATCCTTGGCAACAAGCGAAGCACTGACTGCAGAAAGATCATGAGCATCCAGTTCTAAATTTGGAAAAGCAAATGAGCAAGCAGGTGATCAAATGTTAACCAAGTCTGGAAATCCTCCTTGGGAGCACTAAGCACGATGAAATCTATTCTTGGGCGCAAATCCCAAGACGAGGAGGAATTATCCTTAATTCCAAAAATCCTTCTCTGCCACTCCAATGTGCCAAGAAGACCTCCTTGGGTGCAAACCCCAAGGAGGATTTTTCCAAATATCCAAAAATCCTTCTCTACCACTCCAATGTGCCAAGAAGACCTCCTTGGGCACAAATTCCAAGGAGAGGAGGAATTTTCCAAAAATCCAAAAAGCCTTCTCTACCACTCC
The DNA here is from genome assembly GCF_030272615.1 of Cryptomeria japonica. Lineage (NCBI taxonomy): Eukaryota > Viridiplantae > Streptophyta > Pinopsida > Cupressales > Cupressaceae > Cryptomeria > Cryptomeria japonica. Next base: position 50,306,890 of record NC_081410.1, read on the forward strand.
AATATGATAGGAGGAATTTTCCAAAAATTTAAAAATCCTTCTCTGCCACTCTAATGTGCCAAGAAGACCTCTTCAGCGCAAATTCCAAGGAGAAGAGGAATTTTCTAAAAATCCAAAAATCCTTATCTGCCACTCCAATGCGCCAAGAAGACCTCCTTGGGTGCAAATTCCTAGGAGAGGAAGAATTTTCCAAAAATTCAAAAATCCTTCCTTGCCACTCCGATGTGCTAGAGATCTCTACCTGGGCGCAAATCCCAAGGCAGGGAGGAAGTTTCTAGAAATCCAAAAATCCTTCATATCATCCAGAATGCACCCAAGCATGCCAAGAATCTCGGAAATCATGAAAAATGGTTAAGTGTTGGGAATTTCCTCCTTTGTACCCCAAATGTGCCCCCAAGCTTTGTTCATGTTGTATTTTTCATACATCTCTTTAAAAAAATTAACAATGAAATCCATAAATGTTGCTGAATTGATGGTAGAACTAAGGATGTTAATCTTTCGGAACTCTCCTAGCCTAGATAGCACCTGGTTTTCCTTTTTTCATTTGTTTTGTGATTTTGGAAGCATGCTAGGACTTTTTGCTGTTGTTTTCTTTTCTTCATAGAGCCTTTGTGTCATGGAAATTTCTGTAAATTGATAAATTTTAGGTGTTGGAATTATTTTAGGGCCTAATATGCACAAGGTTGGTTTCATTTTACTTCCTTGTGTATTGGGTTTTCTCAAGATTCTTCAGTTTTACCCTCCTTGTATTTCTTTCTACACCACTTGTTTGCAGAATTTTTTTGTGAAGCTATTATTTATCCCAAATTGCTAAATACACTGAACAGATTTATTATGTGTTGGAATTATCCATGTATTGTATTCACAAGGTTGCCTTCATGTTTTTCTGTTTCTTTTTGGTTTTGGATATTGGAAACATGGCAGGGTTTTGTCCATTTTTCTCAGGAAAATTAATCATCTAGAGATTCAAATTTGCAGCAATTTCATGAGTGGCTGGCAAACAAAGCTTGTTCAAAGCTGAAAAGTCCCACACATTCTGCTAATCCCGAAGACTTGGCCCAGCAACTTGAAGCCAAGCTATCTGCTGCTGAGCAAAAGAGGTATTATTTTCTTGTTAGTTTTTGGCTTACTTGATGCTATTACTAGGGTTCAACATTTTCAAATGATAGATACATGAAAACTCTTAAAAAATTTGGTTGGTATTGCTCTCTTTTTATTCTTGTGTTTTGGTTTGCTTCTATCAATGCTAGGACTGAAAATTTTAAATAATTGATAAATGGATACCTGCTGTATTTAATATTTGTAGACACCTAAAATGATTTCATTTGGGAACCCTTACATAATGGAGGGAGAAATTTGGTGATTACTTACCATCTTAAACCGAATTGTTTTTTCAAATTTGTGTGGAACAAAGAAATATTGACACATAATTTTGCACAAAACTAGTCTTAGAAATATGGATAAATTTGTTTTTTTTTCTTATTGTTATCAAGGTAAAAAAGTTGGGAATTCGAGATAAAAATGATTAGTGATTTTTTTTTAAATCTCTAAAAAGTAGCTGACATAGCTGTTTTATTGCACTTTATATTTTATATAATATTATAGTAGGTTTTATGCATGGCAAAAGTCAGGATTTAATATTATCAGTTTAAAGAATATTAAGTTTTTTAAGTCTCAGATAAAATGACAAGCTTAAGATGGTTGTTCCTGTTAATATTAATTAGGGAATGGTGGAATCCAATTGCCTTAGGCAACATTGGAATCCGCCCAAAAGGGTTGGGCCCTTTCCTCAAACGTGTAGGGCAGAGCCCTATCCTCACGGCAACCTTAAACTTCGCCTCACAAACCTAAAACACTCAACGTGTTGCTAATAGGGCCGACCCTACTCACAAGGCATTTAAGAAAACAAATATAATTAATTAAAGTTAATTATAAAGGAAGCCGACCTATCCAAAAGGGTTTCTCTCCTCATATAAGTAAAGGCAAGAACTCATCATTATTAACTCAATTCGATCTGCTTCTTCATTCATGCGAAACCTACATGCCTGCCTAATGCGAACTTCGCCTCACAAACCTAAAACACTCAACATGTTGCTAATAGGGCCGACCCTATTCACAAGGCATTTAAGAAAACAAATATAATTAATTAAAGTTAATTATAAAGGAAGCCGACCTATCCAAAAGGGTTTCTCTCCTCATATAAGTAAAGGCGAGAACTCATTATTATTAACTCAATTCGATCTGCTTCTTCATTCATGCGAAACCTACATGCCTGCCTAATGCGAACTTCAAGGAGACACATGATATCTGCACTTACAGCAATCTGCCATTAGAAGGTGCGAAATACATGACATCTGCACTTACAGCAATCTGCCATTAGAAGGTGCGAAATACATGACATCTGCACTTACAGCAATCTGCCATTAGGAGGTGCGAAATACATGACATCTGCAGCAATATACATCTGCCATTAGAAGGAGGTGCGAAATCCATCATAAGGAGTCAGCAAATTCCTTGAAGGTCTGCAATCTAGGTTAAGGGAACAGCAGCATCCATCTCTCACATGACAGCAAGTGAATGTTGAAGACAGCCACCTCGATCTGCCATACCTCCTGTGACAGCAACATCTGAACCTACAAACACATGAGATAAGTGTTGTAATGTTTGCCTAACTATAATCCATAATCAGATCTGAGGATCTTTTCTGGCTGGGTTTTTCCTCCTAGGAGGTTTTCCCAGGGTAACTGTGTCTTGTCTCTATTTCATTATCTTTCTTTGCTATGTTTAAATCTGAAACTATAAATCTCTAATCTAATTAATCTAATCAGTAAACAAATTCTGATTTTCTGAATTTTAGTTAATCTGAAAGTGTTAAAATTAACATGGTATTAGAGCTATAGGCTAGATCAACTTTCAGATTTTAGAATTGAGTACTCCTTTATTTTCAGATTGTTGTCGCATTCTCAGGTCAGGTCAATGGGGCTGAAAGTTGAAGATAGGCTTGATGGGAATCTCAATTTTACTGCATGGAAGGTTCGAATCAAGTTGGCTCTAGAGGAAGAAGATCTTCTCCAATTCATAGAAGCGAAAGAGCTAACTGAACCTACAGATGCAGCTGAGCTAAATCAATTCAAAAAGGATGCTGTCAAGGCCAAGAAGATTCTCATTGATTCAATCAAAGACCACCTAGTCACCTCTATTGGCTCATTTACTACTGAAAGGGAAATGTTCAACCATCTACAAGGCACATATGAAGTTAACAATCTCAGTACGGCAATTATTTTACGACAACAACTACTTAATATCAAAATGGCAAAAGAAGATTCTGTTATTTCCTACTTTATGAGAATTTTAGAACTAAAGAATCAGCTAGGTTTAATTGGTCATAACATGGAAGACAAAGACCTTGTCATGATTGCCCTAAATGGTCTACCTCACTCATGGGAGTCATTTATCCAAACCATAAGTGGCAGAACTGAGTTACCTATCCTTGATCACCTTAAGAATGATTGCATCCAAGAAGAGTCTCGTCTCATCACAAGAGGGCAATCCAAAAGTACCCATGTAGATGATCAACACATGCTTGTAGCCCAATGCAAGAAAGGGGGAAATTGGAAGAAGCCCTATCCAAAAAGAAATAAGGAATTCAGACCATTTAGTTCCCAGCACCCCTGGAAGAAACCAAGAGACACCTCGCATGTCCGATGTTTTAGATGTGACAAATTTGGTCACTATGCTAAAGAATGTCAAAATAACCCTACCCAAAGAGAAGCCAACCTAAATGAAGTCTCAGAACAAAATGATGACTTCTTATTCATCTCCGCTCTGTCTAGCAGTAATCCTACAGATAGTAATACATGGCTGATTGACAGTGGTGCTTGCAGACACATCACAGGCTACTGTGATCATCTTTCAGACTTAGTATAAAAGGATACCAGCCTTCACGTGGTAATCGGTGATGACGCTCGTTATTTGGTAAGAGGTTCTGGCTCTACTTCTTTAAATTTAGACTCTGGTATTAATCTGCACCTTAGTGATATCTTGTTTGTTCCTGGAATTAAAAGAAACCTAATTTCCATTTCTGCTCTAGAAGATAAAGGTTATCAAATTGCATTTTCTGAGGGAAAAGTTCTTGCTTGGCCTAAGAAATCTAGTGTTAAATCTGCTCATATAATCAGTCATAGATATGATAGTCTTTATAAGCTCTCGACTAACCCTATTCAAGCCCTCATTAATGAGGCTCCTAAATCATGTGAGCTATGGCATAGAAGACTTAGACACTTGCATTATCAATCTCTTCCGTCTCTTAAAAGGTTAGTCAAAGGTTTGCCCAAACTCAGTCAAATTCATGATAAAACTTGCAAAGGTTGTGTTATAGGTAAAAATGTTAAAAGTCTTTTTTATAAAAGTGAAAATAGAGCTAGAGACAGACTAGAACTTGTTCACTCTGATTTATCTGGTCCTATGTCTACAGCATCTCCTAGTGGATTTCTTTATTACGTAATCTTCATAGATGATTTCTCTAGGAAAACTTGGATCTACTTCTTGAAATCTAAAGAATCTGATGAAATCTTAAGTAAATTTAAAGAGTTTAAGGCATTAATTGAAAACTCCTCTGGTAAAAGAATTAAATGTCTAAGATCTGACAATGGAGGTGAGTACACCTCCGGTAGCTTTCATGACTTTTGTGTTGAGTCAGGAATTAAGAGGGAGTTTTGTGTTCCATACAATCCTCAACAAAATGGAGTTGCTGAAAGGAAGAATAGGACTATTGTTGAGGCTGCAAAGCTTACGATTCACGATCAAGATTTAAAGACCTTCCTATGGGCTGAGGCTTCTAGAACAGCAGTGTATATCCAGAATAGATGTCCTCACCGTGTTCTAAAGAACATAACCCCTGAAGAAGCCTTCACAGGATCCAAACCAAACATCAGTCACCTCAAAAAAATTTGGAAGTCCCGTTTATGTTCATGTGCCCAAGGAAAAGCAATCCAAGTTGGAACCCTCCGGAAAGAAAGGCATGCTAGTCGGCTACAATGAATCCTCCAAGGCATTCAGGATATACATCCTGGGTCAAAGGTATGTTGAGGTAAGTAGGGATGTTACATTTGAAGAAGATATTGCTCTTAAGAAATCAAAAGGTTCTTGTGTTATTGATGAAGCTAATGACAATCAAGATATGAATGTTGATACTAACCCTGAGATTCAGAGGGAGCTGGTTGAACCTCCACCTCAAGATGAACATCATGATCCACCAGAGCACATGAATCCCACTGATATTCCTAGTGACATTGTCGTTACCAAAAAGAGGCCTCGTTGGGTAAGAAACATCATTCAAGAAGCCGAAAGATTTGCTGCCCCCAGCGGCACCTTCCGTGAAACTAAGAGACCACAAGTATTCTCCAACTACGTTGCATTGATGTGCAATCTCATTGAAACTGAACCTTGCAATGTTGAAGAAGCCTTGAATCATCATGCCTGGAAGCTTGCTATGGATGAAGAATATCAGTCAATCATCAAGAATGATGTTTGGGATATTGTGCCCAGACCCAAAGGTAAATCTGTTGTTTCCTCTAAATGGTTATTTAAAATCAGTGAACTACGGGGACGCGTCCCCCCCCTTTTTGGGCGCGTCCCCCCGTCAGAAACGTCTCGGGGACGGGGGGGCGGGGACGCGACGTCCCCCGCCGTCCCGCCACCGCCACCCAAACGCCACCGGGACGCGGAGACGTCCCCGCGTCCCCGCGTCTCCCAGGGAGACGTGGAGACGTCTCCTTGGGAGACGTTTGGGCGTCTCCCTGTCCTTCAAGAGACGTGCAGACGTCTCTCCAAGGACGGGGAGACGCCCAGACGTCTCCTATCGCCCCCACTTATATGCAATGTTTAAAATTAAAATTTTAAAAAAAAGTGAGTTTTTAAGTTTTTTGAGGGTTAAGGGGTAACTCTAATTGGACGTGGGCCAATAGAAAAATAACACCCGACGCCCCTTGACCCCAACTTGGGGGCGCTGCCCCCAAACCCCCGTTGAAAAATATAGGGGGAAACCGCGCCGATAGAAGTAGGGAAAATCTAACCTCCAAGTTTGATTAGGCTCCATATAACAACACAACTTAGAAATCTTGGTATTTAGATTTAGTATTTCAAATTTCCTATAGTCTCATTTCAAATGTAATTCTTACACTGTAATACTGTCATACATCTTTTCAAAACTAGTTTTTCAAGTACTATATGTATATGTACAAGTATATGAGCACCACCACCCCGCCACCCCCCCCGCCGCCGTCCCCCCGCCGTCCCCAAATTTAGGCCCTTGGTCCCCCCGTCCCGGAAACGCGTCCCCCCCGTCCCCCCGTCCCCCCTTCCCCAACGCCCGTGGAACACTGTTTAAAATTAAACATAATGCTGATGGTAGTATTGAAAAATATAAGGCTAGATTTGTTGCTCGTGGTTTTTCTCAAAAGGAAGGCATAGACTATGAAGAAACTTTTGCTCCTGTTGCTAGATATACTTCTATTAGAACAATAATAGCTATTGCTGCTGCTAGAGGCTGGAAACTACATCAGATGGATGTTAAGACTGCCTTCCTTAATGGTGTCATTGAGGAAGAGGTCTATATTAAACAACCTGAGGGTTATGAGATTCTAGATAGATTAACTCATGTGTGCAGGTTGAAGAAAGCTCTGTATGGCCTTAAACAAGCTCCTCGTGCTTGGTATGAAAGAATTGATAAATACTTGTTAAGTCTAGGTTTTCATAAAAATGATGCTGACTCTAACATATACTTTAAGTTAGCCAATGATGAAATGCTAATTCTAGTTCTATATGTGGATGACTTATTTCTTACTAGTAAAGATGAACTTATTGTTACATGCAAGGAAGAACTAGCTTCAAAATTTGAAATGAAAGACTTAGGTCTAATGCATTATTTTCTAGGTCTAGAAGTATGGCAAAGATCTAACAAAAATTTTCTAAGTCAAGGAAAGTATACTATTGACATTTTGTTAGAATGATGGATTGTAAACCTATGTCTACTGCTATGGAATCTAACTTAAAGAAGTTAAGTGTTTCTGTAGCTAACTCTAATTTTGCAAATCCATCAAAGTACCGGCAGTTGATTGGATCACTGATGTATCTAGTTAACACTAGACCAGACATATGTTTTGTTGTGAATGCTCTCAGCCAATTTATGAGCATGTCGAAACATGTTCATCTTGTTGCAACCAAGCACATCCTAAGGTACTTGCGAGGCACAGTTGGTTTTGGGCTGAAGTATCCACTTAACACTTCAATAACCTTGGAAGGTTATTCAGATGCAGACTGGGCTGGAAGCGTCAAAGACAGGAATAGTACCTCCGGTATTTGCTTTAGCTTGGGATCCGCAGTGATCTCATGGGCTTGCAGAAAACAATCCTCAGTGGCATTGAGTACTGCTGAAGCTGAGTATATTGCAGCAAGTGTAGCTTCTAGAGAAGTTGTGTGGCTTCGTAAGCTTCTTGCTAGGTTGTTTGGTCAGCCTTGGGATCCTACAATTATTCACTGTGATAATCAGAGTTGTATCAAAATGTCTATCAATCCAATGTTTCATGACAGGTCAAAACATGTGGAAACCCATTATCATTTCATTCGGGATATGGTGCAAAGAGGTGCTATTCAGCTGAAGTACGTTAGCACTGATGAGCAGGTTGCAGATATCCTCACCAAGCCTCTATCCAAAGTGAAGTTTGTGTACTTCAGGGACAGACTTGGTATTGTGGAAAATGAAACCCTAATTGAGAGGGAGTCTCAATCTCAGTGATACATTGTGTTGTATCAAACCACCCTCTGCAGGCAATGTAAGGTGGTATTGTAATCTTCTCAAGGAGAAGTGTAAATATTAACCATCCTCTGTGGGCAATGTAAGATGGTATTGTAATCTCCTCATGGAAAAGTATAATTATTAACCATCCTCTGCGGGCAATGTAAGATGGTATTGTAATCTACTCAAGGAGAAGTGTAATTGTTGACCATCCTCTGCGGGCAATGTAAGATGGTATTGTAATCTTCTCAGGGAGAAGTGTAATTGTTGACCATCCTCTGCGAGCAATGTAAGATGGTAGAAAAGATCCTCTCCACCCTCTGTGGGCAATGTAAGGTGGATCCAGTCTATGCTTGTGTGCAAGCTAGAAGATTATATTATGTAATTCCATTCTTTGCTTGTGTGCAAGATGGAAGATTATAGTTATGTTTCTCCTCCCTAATTAAGAGGGACTGTTGATATTAATTAGGGAATGGCGGATTCCAATTGCCTTAGGCAACATTGGAATCCGCCCAAAAGGGCTGGGCCCTTTCCTCAAACATGTAGGGCAGAGCCCTATCCTCACGGCAACCTTAAACTTCGCCTCACAAACCTAAAACACTCAACGTGTTGCTAATAGGGCCGACCCTATTCACAAGGCATTTAAGAAAACAAATATAATTAATTAAAGTTAATTATAAAGGAAGCTGACCTATCCAAAAGGGTTTCTCTCCTCATATAAGTAAAGGCAAGAACTCATTATTATTAACTCAATTCGATCTGCTTCTTCATTCATGCGAAACCTACATGCCTGCCTAATGCAAACTTCAAGTAGACACATGATATCTGCACTTACAGCAATCTGCCATTAGAAGGTGCAAAATACATGACATCTGCACTTACAGCAATCTGCCATTAGGAGGTGCGAAATACATGACATCTGTAGCAATATACATCTGCCATTAAAAGGAGGTGCGGAATCCATCATAAGGAGTCAGCGAATTCCTTGAAGGTCTGCAATCTAGGTTAAGGGAACAGCAGCATCCATCTCTCACATGACAGCAAGTGAATGTTGAAGGCAGCCACCTCGATCTGCCATACCTCCTATGATAGCAACATCTGAACCTACAAACACATGAGATAAGTGTTGTAATGTTTGCATAACTATAATCCATAATCAGATCTGAGGATCTTTTCTGGCTGGCTTTTTCCTCCTAGGAGGTTTTCCCAAGGTAACTGTGTCTTGTCTCTATTTCATTATCTTTCTTTGCTATGTTTAAATTTGAAACTATAAATCTCTAATCTAATTAATCTAATCAGTAAACAAATTCTGATTTTCTGAATTTTAGTTAATCTGAAAGTGTTAAAATTAACAGTTCCACAAGCATGCATGCTGATCCCAAAAATCTCCTGCATATTATTAAATTATTAATATTGTCTTAAAAGCTGAATATGTATTATGGTGGAACAAAAAATTATTGGCTATTGCCATTTAGTAGCTTGTGCATAGTTTCTAATTTTTATTTAGACATGTATTGAACACAATTAATAATTGGATGGATGCATGAGAAATTTAAATCAGGTCACCCATTTTTAAAGAGAACTAGCAAATAATATTAGCATATATTTTTAATGTGTTTTATCTTAACAAATTGCTTGCCATTGTTATAACTAATATCAGTGTTTTAATTTTTCTTAACAAAATTGATTGATGGAGATTAACTAATTAGTGAGTTTGTGGTCAAATTCAGACAATTCCATGACAAAATCCACTGCAAAGTGCAAGTTTGATAAGTCGTATCTGAGATTTTATTTTATGGATGGTGCAATTTATCTTAATTCCATTGAACTAAATAAGCATAATATTAATGATGTCCCCTTCCATCCTGCTGATGTTCCTTTGATGACTGTTTGTATCATTACCTCTATAGATAAACAGATGTGAAACTTGGTGCTAAACTTTACCGATTAAGGGTTATTTATCATGAATATGTAAGGGAAAAAATATGGTTGAGTAAGAGCAGTAGAAAATATCCTATACAAGGTTTAATGGTATGTTTTGCTAACAAACTTGCTTGACAAGATCAACCATGAAGTAGTATCCTTCAGGTAAAAGTAAAACTTAGTCAATTCCTTGACAAAATACACTGCAAAGTGCAAGCTAGACCAGAGCCATTATATCTGAGATTGTGATGCAATTTTCCTTATTCCAGTAAACTAAGTATGCTGCCAGCATCATCGATAAAGTGGAGAGATTATGATCTCCTTTCCATGCTGTAGATCTCCCTTTAAATTTTGCAGTATGGTTACTTTTTGTATCTTTGCTTTAGGTGAATGGATGTGAAACTCAATTTTAAAATCGATCAATATTGAATGTTGTGTACCATTAATATTTAAAAGGCAAAAAACTCTACAATGTGGGTGAAAAAATGAGTAGCAGAAAATATTCCTGCTTGGTTTTAAGGAGTATTTTCTAAAAAGCTGCTTGACAGAATCAACTACAAAGTAGTCGACTCTAGGTAAAACTCAAGACAATTCCTTGACAAGATCCATCAGAAATGGCAAGTTAACTCGGAGCAATACAATTGGTACAATTTTATTCGTATTCCTTTAAATAGAAGAAGTATTGTGTGAGGTTCATCCGAAAATTGGAGAGATTGATCTGTGCTTTTCATTTGCACCCAGCTGACTTCTCTGCTTTGATTTTTGTGATTTATCTTTACCTCCGTAGGTGAATAGATGTCAAATGGATTTTGAAATGTAGCTCATTTCATTATCCTTTCCGAAAAGCGTAAAGAGAAAAAAACTGAGGTTGATGTTCTGGTCTTTTCATCTTGTTTGAAAAGGCATTCAATCTGTTTCATAACTGTAGTATTTTTTCGTTTATGTTGACAGGCTGGGCCTGCTGTCACAGGCACAGATGTGTTTGGCCAAGTTAGATGAGCTTCGACAAGCTGTGAAAACAGAAGTGCAACTGCGTGCTGAGAGGGAGCATGAGGAACTGGAATCAAAAGTTGAATCCCATGTGTAGCGGGCAGAAACAAACAGGATGGCTATTCTTGAAGCAGAGAAGCAACGGAGGGCTGTTGCCCAGGAGAGGATGGCAAATTCCCATTTGCAGTGGATGGTGCAGGAAGACAAAGATAAAGAGTGCAAGGAAACACTTCATGCAACCATCTGTCAGAGAGTGGCAGCTGCAGAGGAGAAAGGTTTGGGTATTTTAGAAGCTGAAGAGACTCGTGCGCATTTATCAGTTATGCAAACAAGAAGGGTAGCCAATTCTGTCTCTCTTCAGAGAGAGATGGAAATGAGGAAGCAAAAGGAGAAGCTGGAAAACCGTTTGCAAAGGGTATGCATATTGAACCTTAGTTTGTCATCGCTTTTCTTATTTTTACATTCTGGGAGCTCATTGTTCTCTTGCCTTTACTCAGGCAAAGCATAAGAGAGCTGAACTTCTGAGACAGAGAGGAAGATTTGGAGGTGCCAGTCATATCAATCACCATAAAATGGTCAAGCACGGGGAATGCCTGTCAAGAAAGCTAGCAAGGTCAGTGTCTAACTTGTGAGGGAATATAGAGGTTGAATAAAGAGTTTGCTGCATGTGAAATCGGCCATTCTACTGTTAATTCACTTCCTTTTGATAAGTTTGCAGCTCGGATACAGTCATTTTCCACATTGCAGTCAGTTACAGCACTTTTAGCTCGTATTGAGAGATGGTTCATGGTGTCACAACATAGTGATTCCAACATTGCAAACATAGACCATCTGCTTAACCGAATTTCTCTGAGAAATAAGAGGACGCGGCTAATCTGGCTCCAAAATGGCTGACTAACCTTCATGTTATACACACAGCCGAAAAGTGAACGACGCAGCTAGTTCTGCCGAGCAAGGCCAAGATCTGTAATTTTCGACTTACCCTCGTGTTATGCAGAATTTGTGGCATTTTGGAGCCAGATTAGCTACAGCCGAAATAAGAGAACGCCCTCGAATGGTAATACAGCTGCAAAGAAGACTGCTTCTTAAGGATCTGTTAAAGCAACAAATAGAAGTCAAAAGGAAAAAACTGATGAAAAGGAGCCTTTGAGGTATCCTCCACGTGTCTTTCTTTGTGCATACATGATTTTGGGGCATCCTGAGGCAGTCTTTAGTGACAGAGGAGAGCGTGAAATTGCGCTTGCAGAAGCAACTACTAGGCTTGTTCCAGAATTCGAATCCTTAATCCATATTATACTGGATGGGCCCTCATGCAGTCCTCATTCAACATCACCCTCTTTAAACAAAGAAGCTCGCAGTTGGGATTCCAAAAGACCTCAAACATCAAATTCGCAGCAGCCATTTGAAGGTCAGCTTGCAGCGTTTGATGCTGCATAGTGCTCTTACCTTTATCAATTTGTGGTATGGAAAGTCAAGGATGCTCAATCACTTGAGGAAGATCTGATTAGAGTGGCTTGCCAGCTTGAACTTTCAATGTTACAGAAGTGTAAGATAACATCAAGAGGAGAAGAGGGTGATGTCAGCCATGACATTAAGGCCATTCGCAGACAGGTCAAGATTACTTATTCTCTTGCATTTGTTTAATGCCACTTGAAGAAAAATTGGAATTTATTTTCTAGGAAGTATGCATTTTAATTTTTATCATGAGACCAGTAAGTGCTATTAAATAAAATACTAGTGGTAATTCCAGAATGTGTACATACTGTAGTTATATATTGATACTGGTTAGACCTCTTTGATACCATTTACATGGAAAGATAAAGGAATTTGGAATCTCTTTGTTCTTGCCTTGCATTACAATTGTATTTCAATATGTATGCTTAGAAGCAACTAACAGCAATTGACACCATAATACCTTAGAGATCTAAAAAATTTGACATGCTCAACTTCCATAGATGCGGTCCTGTGTGGATGCTACTGCATAGTGCTGCTTGATATAATCATATATGCATTGTATAGAGCATCAATGGATCCTTTTATTTGGGATACAATATTTGCCAATATAGAGTACTAACTATGATATAAGATTCTCTTATCTGCCCAGTTTCAGATCAAATTCTCAACACATTGTGTTTATAAAAAATGTCTTGGAAAGTGTGAAAAACGGCTAGTATTGGAAATTTCCTCCTCTGGACTCCAAAGGCACCCAAGTCTTGGAAATGGCAAAAATGGCCAAGTGTGGAAAAAAATCTTCCTATCCCTCAAAATGCACCCATGTTTGAATGGAATCTTGGAAATGGTGAAAATGGTGAAAATCCCCCTTCCTGCTCTATATACACCCAAGCACTTTCAGGGCGTGGAAATGACACCAAGTAAGAAAATCCTCCTATAAACCCCAAACGCACCCAAGTCTCCAGGAGAGAAAGAAATGGTCAAAATCTTCTAAGGAATAGAAAAATCCTTCCTACTATCTCATGTGCACCCAAGCTAAGAAGAATCTTCCACCAAAAACGGATTTGGCACCAAACATTCGAAAAATATATCCCCTTATGCACCCAAGAAAGAAGGTGATGTGGAAGACGAGCTTGAAATGTCCAAAATGGGATATTCTCCATTAATGGGGCGTAACCTAATGGAAATTTCTATTTATGAAGTCAAGTATGACGAGCAAGGTCCACCAGAACGACAAGTCATCTCCCCCTCACAAAGGAAACACGAAATGTGTTTGGGAAAGAATTAATGAAGTTGCTAAATTGTCCCAGTGCCAACTTGGCAACTTGGTGGGCGAATTTCTTATTTAAACAAGGCATGCAAGTTCATTCTTCACAACGCATTTTGGAGAATTTAAGCAAGATCAAGACATGAAAAGAGAACTCTTACCTTGGTGGATTTTAAAACTTCCATAAGCATGAATCTAATGTTAGTTATTTTATTTTGCAAGAAATTAAATGGCAAAGTCAAGCAAGGTGGCGAGCACTTCCAGGCAAACGCAGATCAAAAAATGAACAAAAAGGATAACTCCTTGAGTCAAAGATCATTTCAAAGGGGAGAGAAGTCAGTGACACCAACTTAGGAGCATTCAAGTTGGAATAAAGATAAGAACATTTGGTGACAATGGACATCTGCCATCAGCTGTAGCCAAGAAGATAGCCAGAAGTGGAATTGTGGCGGCAATTGGTTTCCTCCTGCCATCCAATGCCCAAAGCTCATCATCAAATGTGCGAAACACTACAGCTCTGAGAGGAGCAATTGCGGCCTGATGGCAAACTCCTTCCAAAACTCACAATTGAGGCAATTACTAAAGCTTTTGGAATCCCCATGTGTCAATCCATGGTGTTCAAGACAAAGGAAAGGGCAGCCATGCTCTATGATTCCAGAATAGATGGATGTGTTGGAATCGTCAACAAAAAATGGATGCAAAAGCCAAAGCCTCACCATTCCAAAATGCCCAAGCAGCTCACCAGCATGGACTTCAAGCAAGAGTATAGTGACCTCATGTTGAAGATGAGCCAGATTATGGGATGTCCACAAGCATTCATTTTTTAGCCATGCATCTTTTACTTCATTAAGGAAGCTATGGATGCCGTAAAGATGGTGGATTGGGCAAGGATAATTAGTAATAACCTGGACGAACAACTGAAGAAGTTGATGCATTCCCAGTCCTTCTACATGAGCTCCTACATTGTTTACATGCTAGCAAGAATGGCCAAGTTCAGTGATTGTCAAGCGAAGGACCTATGAGCTGCGGTCCAGGACAGTTGAAAGTCCACAAGTGTTATCCTCAATTGCGCTTGTACAGCACTACTTATTTCAAGAAAATAAATGACGCCTTCACCATGCACATTGTCCAATCCTTATAGGGAGGTGTTCACATGAAGCTATCGCAAGACGTGAGGAAATTGGTAAAGAAGTACGGAGCTTGGTTCATCTAGTTTATGAGATTCACCTACATCCGGGTCCATGGATTCTCTTACTATCCCTATAGGCTCCCAAGATACCCAACAAATAAGATGGTACTTCTTGAGGTAAGAAGACACCTAACTACCTATGATAAGATTCAGAAAAAGAAGAAGAAAGGTGGACTCGAGTTCATGATCGTCATGGGAGGTTATGATGAATTGTGTCCATCGTTAGCAGCAGCGAAGTTAGCAGAAGAACTGCAATTCTACCACCTCATAGCCCACACTGCAAGATTATATTTTGATCCGTACAACAAGATAAGAATGGTGGTTGGCGTAAGGCACAGGCATAAGATACAGCTGGAAGATTATTGGGCTAACGCCAAGGATGATTATGAGGTCAAGAAAAGAATGTTTTCCAAGTTGCCTCTTAGGATGATAAGGATATGCAAAACCATCCAAGTGCTAGGTCAGGTAGAAGAGGATGTGAACAATGTTCACCATGATTATGAGAAGGAAAAGGATAAGTCAATTCAAGTGCCTAATTAGTCAAAGCCAGAAATTGTTGATCTAGATATCCTAAGCTGACCAGTTACAAAATTTACAGGACTTTGGGTTGAGCTTCACATCAACAAGCTAAAAGCAAAGAACACCCACCTGACTTATAATTTGATGGGAGACTTGGAATCACAAGATGAAGCCACTGAGGGGTCATCAGGAGCTCAAGCCAAAGAAGAGGCAATTCCTGACAGAAGGGAAAAACGTGGAAAAGAGGAAAGCATTGCCCAGGATTCAAAGCCAAAGAAAAGGTAGGAATTCCAAAGAGAAGAGCCACAACAAAAGAAACAAAGATTAGAAGAGATGCAATCGCTTGGTAACTCATCAAGTGTGCAAGAAATTGGCATCTTCGCAAAGGAAGTAGCAAGATTCAACACAAGAAACCAGGCACAGGAAGAGGGCCAAGACACTTCACAAGCACTAGATATACTTAGTGTCAATGCTTCTCGAAGGCTTGTTCAGCAAAGAAATGAGGAACAAGAACTTCCTCTGAATATAGAACAGCATATCTAGGATTGCTTTGGAGCTCCTTGAGGAAGTAACATAGGAACAAGAGCAGCTAGAAGCACATGATGAGCAATCAGCCGCTCTACATTGGCTGAAAGAAAGAATGAGGGAGGAGCTAGAGGAGGAAATTGGTCCTACACTTGAAATTGAAGAATTTCTAAGCCAGATAAACAAGCCAGTGGAAAAGAAGGCGGCAAATAAATTCTCTAAGGTAACCAGAAATGAATCAGTGTCTAGGACTCTACATGTTGCAGTGCCAAGGGTTGACAAGGCCAAAAGTGATATCACTCCAGAAGAGTATGATGTAACACCAGTTGATTTGGGGCGTGCTACTAGGGCACAAGTGATAGAGGATTTTGATGATTCCTCTCAAGCACCGAAGGAACGGATGAAGGAGATGGAAGAGAAATATAAGAAATTGAAAAATGAGAACAAATCTCTATGTGCTTATGTGCAACGCTTAATGCATCCATTCAAGCAGGAAGACTAGACTTTTGTTCCTCCCACAGCGCTTCCAAAGGAATCAGTTGATAAACTTGAAGTTATAAGAAAAATCGCCCAAGGAACTAAGAAATGGGTGGAGGACATTTTCACTGTAGCAGGTAAGTTCGTTGAGGACTTGGCCCAAATATGCTAGAGTCCTGGTTGTCCTTGGTAGACTGGAGAATGAGGACTAGCCATGGGAGGACACATACATCTATCAGAACATGACTATCACACACCTAAAAGTATTGATGAAAGATGGTGAAGTCATCAAAGAAAATGAAGTGTATAACTTCCCTCGGTGTTACTATGTAGTAAATGTCAAGTTCTTCGAAAGATCAAATGAGGAGTTAGCTCAATTGAGGACAGTAGTCAAGAAAATTTAGGAAGAAATCCTCAATACCATCAAGACATTGTTTACAAAGAGACTAACTGACGAGGAGCTAACAGTGGAAGATTTTAAAAGCAAGCTACATGAATTCTTCTTCATGGAATCCTTCTCAAGGGATCATCTAGAGAATGTTGCCTTATTTTCAAGCATCATTAGCAAGACTTGGGAGACAATGTTAGGATGGGAGAAGATTTTCTCCAAGTGTGAAAAGGACAGCCATTTTAGAGTAAGTTTGAAACTACGCCAAGTATCTTCGTAGGTGAGCTCAAGTCCATCATGACTTCATAGTGGACACCCTATTTTGGGTGATGATTTATTTAATGCATGATGGAGTTGTGGGCTACTTAATGCATAGTGGGCACCTTATTTGGAGTGATGGGTTATTTAATGCATAGTGGGTTTGATGCCTTATTGTTAGGCCAACTACTTGGTGCTGCGTAGGTTATTTATGGTCAAACCCTAATTAGTGTTTTGCATGGATAGATCATAGCCCTTGATTTCAATGTAATCTTGGTTGTCCATTTTTATTCTTGGGACCTATAAGAGGGGTTCACCCCTTCATTTGTAAAAGAGAGAGAATTTGTATGAGATTGTTGCTATAAGCTATCAGGATAATAAGAAGTAACTCATTGGTTTTGGTGATTACTTTTGTAATTTTGAAAGTTTGCACGGTTTCTCTTCCTCAAGTAGTTTAGATTTGTTTTCAAGCAATGGATGAGATAGATGATATTATTTCATGGTGAGATCATTTGCTCATACCTTTTGCAAATAGATGATTTCTATTTGCAGCGTAAGGTTGGATTGCGCCCCTTTTATGTGTATGTTTAACTTCGATCACGACTGAACATTGTTCGTCTCGATGGTGTTCATTGGTGATATGAAAATCTTTTGCACAACCCTTGAATATTGCACCTCCCTTTGCATAGTTGTCTAGAGTTGGCGAAACAAAGTGTGGTTGATTTCACCTGAGCCTTTGTTGTCTTTTGAGTTCTTTAGATTTAGATTAGAACTTCTCAAAACTCTTCACTCATTTACTTTCCATCACAAAATTGCATACATCAAGCCAAACAAGCTCATATCCATCACAAAGTCGCATGTTCACAGTAGGAACCTTGGAATCGCTTGTCTGATCTTCCGCAATCTTATCATACACGAGATTTTGCTCAAGAGAGGATAGAGTGTCCAGTGGAAACTTTATTCTATGTTGGTGTGGTCATAAAACACCCATCAATAGGTCTCTCCTTAACGTTTTAGTGGCTTCTAATAGCACATTGGTGTTATTGAAGTCTATAGATGCCTCACATGTAGTCACATTGGGCAAGGTGATCTAGGAGGTTGGGGTGGAAATGTTGTCGAAATTATCGCGGGCAATGCAACAACATATGTAGCCACAAGGAGACTTATTACGGAGAGGCATCCTACTATTTCATGCACTCCTTGTATTTCATATTGCTTGGATTTGTTGTTAGAGGACATTGGGAAAATCGGATGGGTCAAAAGTGTGGTGGAAGATTCTAAACAAGTTATCAAATTTATCTATAACCATACTTGGGTCCTATCATAGAAAAAATACAAATGGCAAAGAGCTTGTGTGACCAAGAGTGACACAATTTGCTAGCCATTTCCTCACTTTGCAAAGCTCCTCATCTCAAGCAAATGTCTCTATTTGACACTTGGTTGGAATCTCCATTTTTTATGACTTGTTCATTAAAAATGGAGAGGAGTTAATCAAGGTAAGTAACAAATACAACAATATTAAGGATTGATTTTGTAATAATTTAAAATTTGTTTTTGAGTTTTTTAGGTGATAGAAACTTTGGTCAGGGTTTTTTGTATGCTGGATGGAAATGACATGCCAATGGGTCTCCTTTATGAAGCCATGGATGAGGCCAAAGAGGCCATTTTGCATTACTATTGTAGAAAAAAAATATGAAATCATTTGGCACATCAATGGTTGTAGATGGACAAACCAACTCCACCAACCAATGCATGCCTTGACCTACTACTTGAACCTGAGATTTTACTTCTATGATACATTTAAGGATGATGAGTAGGTCATGGCAAGAGCTATTACATGCATTGGTAAGATGGAGCCAAATCGTGAGATGAGAGACAAAATTCTTGATAAATTGGAGGTGAGATTTACTATATCTTATTTATGAATTTGGAAATGTTGAGTCTCTAGAAACATCCATTTTACATACATAATAAATATTTTCTATATTTCATCTATCTATTCAACTTCTACAAGGGTGCAAAGGGGAGACTATTTTCTTTAGCTCAATATTATAACAACCAGGAAAAAATTTTAGTTCAATACTACAAGTAGAAATTAGAAACTTGATTCTTACATTTTTAACTTTATTCTTAAAAAATTTAAATGCTTTTTTGTAGATTTACGGTGGGAGAATCATGGTGCTGCCATGCCAAATTTTCAAAGGCTAGCCATTTGTATTTTGTCCCAGCCATGTAGTACTTCTAGTTGTGAAGACAATTGAAGCTTATTTAAGAGCATTCACATGAAAAAGAGAAACAGGTTGACCCTAGAGTGCCTCAATGCTCGTCTTCATTCAGTACAACCGTCGCCTTAGAACTAGAAAGGTTGAGGGCATTTCACATGATTCCATCAACTTGGATGAGGTTGATCCTTAAGATGAATGGATTGTCAATGAACAAGATAATATCATCCTTATTGATAAAAATCTGGCAGAATTAGAGAGAGGAGCAGCAGAAGCAGCAAAACTGGAAGCAATGGATGAAAACGAAGACACTTTAGAAGAAATAATCCAATATCTTTTTTAAACTATAGAATCTTCTAGTTCAAGACCTGAAAAATTATGTTAACATTAGAAGGGGAAAGTGGAAGATGTAGATTGTATTTGGTTTTTTATTTCATTTTGACATATCATCATACGTAAACAATGATAAATTTATATTGCTGTTATACAATTCAAACTATGAAATTTTAAATTTTGAGAGTTGAGGATCATATGATGTGTAATATTTAAGTTATGACAAATTGATACTCAAATTAGGCTTTTATCATTTATGTTGTCTGAGGGAACTAATTTCTTTTTTTTTGTCGAGTCCGTGCCGAATTTTTTGTGAGTCTTGAGCTTGAGTCAAAATTTTGGGATGCCGAGCTAAAGTACAAGTCCAAATCCTAAAACTATGGTGAAAACTATCATTTGTAGATCATCTTCAACAATATTTTCCATTAATTATCAACATCAATTTCGTTGGCAAATATACACCTCCCATAAAATGCAACTGCTCCTCCACCTAAAGAACATGTTCCAGCAAAATACACATAATCTCATGACATAATTGTACAGTTTTCATAATGATGCAATCCTCCTGTCCAAAGCTGCCATGTCAGGATTATTTTCTTGTAAAGCATATCCTGGCATACAACCTCCTACAGCAACCTGCATAACCATCATTGAAAGATTCATCTAGAGAATAGCCTGCACAGAAAATAACACTCGTTGCTTCAAAGCCTGAACCAAACTCTGTAGCAGGGGATTTGGAAATGCAATAGCAATCTACTAATAGTATTCCGTTTCTCACATAGTTACCAAAAGACACAGGGATTCAGGTATCCATATGGGAATGGTACTCCAATCACATTAGGGTATGAGAGTAAATGAATAAGCAGACAGCTATATTATATACAAATGCAGTCACCAGAATTGTGGGTACAGGGACAGGGACACAATCCTAATTCTTATAATGGAGTCTCTTGGTAACTATGGTTACTCATGGACATCTCAAAAGAAACATGTGTACAAGACAATAAATCATAGAACAAAGATCACATACACTTATTATAATCCTTGGAAAACAAATGACATGAATATAAACTTCAATTGGAAGAAGAAATGAAAATGATAACAGGGTATATCTATGGAAAATACAGGAAAAAAGAAAAGCTCACTGGAGATTATCTTGTAATTCAAAAATATTAACAAATAATCAGGATTGAATATGAGAAAATTCTGAAACATTTTTCTAGGTATTAAACAAAATAAACTTATTTGACGATTCAACAGCGGTACAAATTAAATCTCTAAATTCTAAATCTAAAAATTCCTTTCATTCTAGTCCTTTAAGCCATGCCTTTATTCACTTCCCAAAAAAGGATAAATATAGCATTACATTTTTAGAGTGTACCTTTTTCTCATATCCAAATATATTGGAATAGAAACAAACATATCGCACAAATAAATACATGTGACCCTGCAAAAATACAAATAAAGAGTAAATTTGTGTGTTTTAAGTTCACTGACTATCTTGGTTGTACACTCGCTAAACTACATTATCTCTTAATCATTTGGTTTAAAACACCTAACATTCCAGGAATAAAATACATTAATAGTAGATCTAACAAACATTGAACAATGGAAAAAAGTTTCTTTCAGTAGAGGGACCAAACCCATTTGATTATTAATTTTATAATTAAAAGCAAATGCACCTGAAGAAGTATATTTTTTTGAACTGCGCAGTTGAAATCCCTCACCAAAACCTGTATTCATGGCCAAACTTCACCAATTAGTGAACATTATACTTATTTAAACTATATAGTGAATAAGCTAACAGAGTAACAATATCATTTTTGGAATCGTTTATGTTCCACAAACAGTCATCAGAGAAATCTTAGCAGCAAAAACTGTCATATACAAAGAGCTCTCTTCTAATGTTCCTTTTGGGTCCTCGGTGAACTGCCAGTTAATTATTGCTGAGTGTGGAGAGTTGATTGAATGAAGCCAACGTACCTAAAAACTGGAATCATCAAACTACTACCGGGTCTTTAATTATTGCTAAATGCATGAGTCTTTAATACATCCGGGTGTTTCTTGCATACTTGGTTCAACGCTACCCTACACAATGAACATGTTATTTCAGAATGGGCAACATTGTGAACCCTGCACCAGTTGGGTAGAAGTAGGTCTTCAATGAAAATTCTGTGTTCAAGTGTTGTGTTCGTTCTGCACATTTGCAGAAAAAGTCTGAAGCTGCTAAACAGCTCATTTTGCTCTGGTGATGATGTCACATCATCATGATCCTCTACAATTCTTTCCAGATTTAGAACTGGATTCGAACATTGAACCAACAAAACTTCATTTGTTGAACTTATATCAGTTCTGTAGGTTCCCATATCAGACTCCAAAAATAGAGTCTCATTGGTCTGATTATACTCAGTAATGATCAGCTTAAGCCTGGGTTCAAACTCAATTCGGATTTGGTTTACTACCCCTCTCCATGGCAGCCACATGTGGGTAAAGCTTGAATGTGGCCAGCCGTTAAGGACGCGGGTCTAGTCTCGGCTGAGCAACATACCATGCCACTAGAATGTCCACTACATGGATATCAACGTACATCTGGATGCACGGATCTATTGCCAGCTGCATATGGATATTATTTAACTCACCCACCACATTTACCTCAGATTTGTCCAATTGTGTCACTTTCCAGTTAGTCTTGGTGGGGGTTAGGCCTAAAGCAGTGCACACAAATAAGGGCATAATATTAGCTAAAGCTCCTGAATCTATGAGACAATTGTGTAGATTTTTGCCAAAGATCCTAAGTGTCAGTAAGAAAGGTGGGGGTTCCAACTTTTTCGTGAACAGATTGATAGTGGGTTCTATTGGGACTGTATCAATGTTCATTACTGAATTATCTTGAGCTCTTCCCCATGAACGAACTTCAAAACCAGTTCCCATGGACTGATCAACTAAGGATTCCGCCTATACAACTAATTCACTGTTGCACCTCTAGGATTTGTTGGTCCTCTCTCTCTTACTTCATTGTTGATTTTTGTAGGTTGCTCTGGTGGAGCTCTTTGTCCCAGGTTCTCATCGCCTCCCTTCGTCTGAGTTGGTGATCCCTCCCTAAGGCTGCCCGAGACCATATCTCTGACCTCAGAAAGCCTCATTAGTTCAGCGAGGGACAAACTGGTTTTGACCTTCTTGAATTCATCTGCCACCAATTGGCCTAACCTAGTAACTTTTGCATTACTGGAAAGCTGCTCTACTTGAGAGGGTTTAGCATTTGGACTCTGGTTTGTGGCAGTTAGTTGGTTTGGGAAAAGAGGTGCCTTAGAAGAAGTTTGCGCTTTTTGCGGTTGACCTTGGCTTGCGTACTCTTGTGGCGCCCTGGGATAACCTGGGTTATTATTCGCGTTCTGGTCTTGGGGAACTTGAATATCCTTTGGAAGTGTGGAAGTGGTGTATGGGCCACTGTTGTTGTTCTGATTGTTATTGTTATAATACCCCCGGTTGTCGTGCTCATACTGCTGGAAAGCGTTCACATCTGCGGGCTGATTTGGATCTGCCACTTCATTTTCATCCTGATTAGGAAAGAAGAAGGGTGGAATGTAGGTTTCCAAGACCAGGGTTGTATCATACCTAGGTGACGGAATTATCTCATATCCAGTAGGAGACGTTGATTGGGATGTTGTGTTTTCAACCTCCCGTTGAAATATGTTAGCCACCACTTGAAATTCATCACACTGCAGCTCTGAGTGTTGGTTGGTGTTATGTAGCCTACACCAATTTGGATAGAGCTGCCTCTGCTAGAAATACCTTGTCTGTCGGCTTGTTTTCAGGTGTTGGTGGGTTACCTAATAGAGTAGGAACTCCACCATTGTTAGGACGGGTATTCCATGTTCTAGCTGGCCTTTGATAACCTTGATTTTGATATTGATTTTGGTGTTGGCCTTGGTGCTGGTTCCTCTAGTTATTCTGCAATTGATTATTCTGGTTTCGCAAATAAGTGACCTCAGAGAAAAGCTTCTTCATTTGGTCAGTTAACTCTTGCATCTCATCCTTTTCCTCCTGTGTTCTAGAAGATACTGCAGTATTTTATAGAAACACGGGTTGATTGGGGGGGATTTGAGATATAGGTGGTCCAGGATGGAGCACCAGCTGATTTGCGGGGGCTGATATGTCAATTGCGGGATTGGATTCATGATAGGTGTTTAGTGGGCTAAGGCTTGACTGATCTCTTGAATCTGATTGGGCATCGCGGGCGGTCCCAATTGCAGCAATGGTCCCGCAATATTCTGGGCTAAACCCTTACTGATCTCCATGGCCTTAGTATACGCCTCCATTAATGTAGTTGGTGCAAGTTAGGATTGTCGGATAAACATCGTTGTCAGATAATCCAGAGTTGAATAATAAATCTCCCTTGCCGAAGCATCACTCACCACATACGGATCTTGCAACCGGGTGAAGGCCTTGGGAAATTTGTTATTGAAAGAACTAATTGGCTCGTGGCCTTGTCTCTTCACTTCTACGAACTGTTTGTACAACTCGGTTGGAGTTGTGGGAATACCATATTTTCCTATAAAAGTTGTCTTTATCTTTTCCCAAGAATCAATAGACGATATTGGCAAGTGGATAAACCAGTAAAATTCGTCTTCTCCTAAAGAGTAAGGGAAGAGACTACATGCAACATCTGCATACTCGATCCGTCTGTTACGCAACGCATCCTCAAATATTTTGATATGCTCTTTTGTTGTCCTGTTTAGATCATTTACATGAAAGATTAAACAAAACCTATCCGGACTTTTGGGCATATCATGGTAATTTGTGAAAACTATTCAGGATGGGTTGTCCGCCAACCAGGTCGCACCATTTGGAGCAGGTTGATTTTGTGCCATCTGTGGCTGAATCAGTGGAATAGAAGGGGCAACCGGAGTAGTAGCAACTAGGACTGTGTAAACAGTGCCCTCTGGGCAACAAATTGCTGGTTTGACGAACTGGGCTCACTGGGGTCTGCAACCGTGCGGTAATTTTTACGCCTATAGAACTGAAATCCTGGAATCTTTCTCGTTCTAGGCTGGACTTCAGGACTTTGTCCGCAACGAGGAGTGTGTGCAAAGCACAACACTCCTCCTCCAATACTCCCAAGCCTAACAGCCAAAGCCCCTCACAAGGAGACGAAAGCAAGCCTTCTCCCACTTTCAAATCTGAGATTAATAAATATATCCCTACGATTTCTACAAAAGTCTTCTCCATTTTATTTACCACTCCCACAAATTGATTGAAAAGTTGTTTTTCCCTCCAAAAAGGACAATGGCTGCTATATGAGCATGAAGAACCCTCCGAAGGTACTATTTTCTATGAATAAAAAGGGCCAGAAAATGTGCCTTATTAAAGAGAATGCTTGATTAGGAGATTTCCAGGTATATATAATTGGCGCAGAGGTTGAGTCTTCTCAAAAAGAATGCTTTAATTTGCAGATGTGAGCTGTATATACTGGCCCACAAAACATGAAAGTTTGGATACATAAAAACTAGAAACATTCCAGGCCAATACATATAATGATGATGATTAAGCGATATATTATTTGTTTCTTTGTCCTCAAGCAAGAAAAGGGTTAGGTTTTCCACAAGAAACTCCTGATTTTTGAAAAGTTGGCATGTTCATGAAGCCAATGTCTATAGAATTCAATCATATGGAGGATCTTCCAAGCATTGTTCCCATTTGTATAAGGCTTCATTCAAGAATTTACACTGCACAATATAGGAAATGCAATATGTGAACATATTATTGCTTATTAGTTCACTGCACAATCTAAAGTGCTCAATTAGACTAGGATATGTTCAACATTGATCAAGAGAAACCACTGCCCAATGGGATTCTACTAGATGTGGAAGAGAGAGTGGGAACAGTCCATTGACTACAACAATATTCCTTATAATGATGCATCTACAATGATCATGGACAACTTGATAGAATGTGCCCTACCCTTTCACCACATGAACTATATGAGAAAGAGCAAGTGAAGGAAAAGCAACCCAAGGAGAACAAGTTGTGGAATCCAACCGAAAACTTCTGCAAAGACCTTCCCTACAAAATTCAGCTCAGATATAGAGTAGAACATCAGTAAACAAGCCATAGAAGATAACAAATTCCAACATGCACACACATGGAAAATAAAGCTACCAATCAAATGACATAAAAGATCAATCTTTCTACCCTTTTTATTGGCCCTAAATCAGTTCTCAATTAATATCAAAGGTACCTAGTGTTGGCATAACTGATGGTGTTGGCACAACCGGTTCATCAGTTAGTATTGTCATTGATGACAAACACTTATCAATGAATAAGGCCAAGCTCATAGGCAAGGAGGTGTGGTAAACCTCAATGGTTTACTCATGGCTGCAAACAGTATGGAGGATTTAGTGCTTCCCTAATATGCATTATTGACACACTTAAGCAATGTGTTGGTCGAAGACTAATCGGTTGAAGGATAAACAGAGTACCTGACCGGTTAGTCAAGCATCCGATAGGTGTTGAGATTAGTTTCTTAAACTGGCAATTGAAATGATGATGCGGTCACGGGAGGTGACTCAGATTGCAGTTTAGTAGTCTTATGTACAACCGGAACACTCTGGACAGACAGGTGATTAGTCTGCTTGATGATCAGTGACTGGTGGCAAAAGATGAAGAGTTACACCGGTGAACTGGTGATACAGGTTGAAGGATGCTATCCACCAAGAATCTCGGAGCAGTGACAGGTAAGTTGGACGCGATGACCAAAGCTGAGTCAGTCAGGGTGAGATATCATCAAGCAAACTGCTAGTGAAGTCTACAGCAGTTAACAACCAGTTAAGGCAAGCTTTGTGCGGATTTTCCAGTTCGCATTAAAAAGTCATAACACGACCCAGAAGTTGCTAAAATTATGAGTTGTGGTGGCAGATAAGGATGAATTGCTGGCAAGAATGATGGAGAGCACGTAGAGAAAGTGCGAGAAGATTTGAATTTCAAATTTACCAATTTTTAGGTTTGAACTCATTTAGAAAACAGCAGTTATGTGTTGGCAAAACATGGTATAAAGGTTTTTGGCGAAAACCAAAACGTTTGATCATAAAATTGCTAAGTGCAATCTAGAAGAGAGGCAATCCAGCAAGGTGAGAAGAGTGCAGAATTACTAAAAGTGAATAGCAGAGTAGTTAAGAGAGTGTGCAGAGATTGGATAGTGTGAAGAGTAGAGAAAGAATGCAAAGTGCAGAGCAAGTGTAACCGATGGTCAAAACAAAGAGCTTAAATTGGATCTGATTAAGCTAAGAGTAGCTATTATAGTAGATCATTCTCTCTGTTGTTTTCTAATAACTACACCAATAAAATCCCTTAACCGGGTGGACTTTAACAGGTCCCTTTGTAAAATCCCTTAACCGGGTGACATCTTAATTGATGATCCTAAGTCCTTTAACAAGGCTACCTCTAACAGGGTAAAGGTTCTAACAAGCCTTGAAGGAAATCCCTTAACCGGGTGGCACCTGACAGCGTCTTTGTAATCTCCTAATAGGGATAGCTCCTCACCGGGCGTACTCCAGAAGAGTGCAGATTTTGTGAGTTTCTACTCACACCGTGGTTTTCTCCCATTTGGGTTTCCACATGATAAACCTTGGTGTTCATGTGTGATTGATTTTTTTTATGTGTGCATGTTTCTTATTAATGCTACTTATACTAAAAAGTGTTAAGTTTGAGTAGAAACTTTGATTAAGGTTAAATCTAGTAGAACCAGTATAGTGTTGATTCACCCCTCCCCTCTCAGCACCGGTTAGGACCAACACCTAGCATGTCCAAAAAGTCCCTAGCCTACCTCTACTGCCCTGAGAACAAATGGAACAATTACACCAAAAAACCTAATGTAATATACCCCTTAGCTTTTTTTAAAAATTTAACACAACATTAGCACCCATTAAGGTTAGGATAATCAAAAACTTGCATTGAAAGGAAATCTAAAAGTAAAGCAATCACTCAACCACTTGTCAGCGGGAGGACTGAATTAAGCAAATGACAATCACTCAACCACTTTTCAGCGAGAGGACTAGATATAACAAAACTATCACTCAACCACTTATTCAACGAGAGGACAGGAGTACAATATGAAATTGAGATAGGCGGTGAAGCCAGCCACTTCAACTTATGAAGCGAGAGGACAAGAGTAAAATATGAAATAGAAATAGGCGGGAAGGCCAGCCTCTTCCACTTATGAAGTGGGCAATACAAGAAAGTAAACTGCAAAATGAAATGGACGGTTTCAGTACTACTAAATACAGCCTTACAATGAGCAACTCTGCAAGATACTGTCAGTACAATAAAGCTCCAATCTCCAATAGGTAAAGAAGGTATTCCAAGAAGCTACAAAACATGAAACTAAAAACCACAATCCAAAATGAACAGTTTACCAAATCCGATATAGCCTATCAGCATCACCAAAAATCAAACCAGCAACATTGTGAAGTCCATATCTCCATCAAAACACCTCTGAATGGCTCCAAGTCAGTGGTGAATGGGAGTTAGGAACGGGGCGACCAAGTACCAAACAACTAACTATGCCAAACAGCCCTTAATATTTTATGCACGCTTCCCAATGTCACTATGTAATATTCCCACTTATTTTTTTTCGGTTTTCAAGAACAACAAATAGTACAATGCACCCGTTAAAGTTAGGAAATATAATCCCAATGCTACTGAAAAGTAACCCTTTCACTTTTTGATCACCAAGCGCCCAATGTGGGAAGGTGAGAGCATACGGTGACAAGGGGTTCGTTAGCTCACTAATCTGCTGGAAATTACAATGCAAATACAATACCGGGCAACAAGCCAACCCCTTCCACTTTTCAGCGGGATGAAGCACAAGAACTTGGCGGTAAACCAGCCAAGGCAACAAGAGCATAACAAGACCAAATCACTCTACCGCTTATGCAACGGGAGGACTTTTACATAAAACCATCACTCAACCGCATATCTCAGCGGGAGGACAATATCACTCAACCACTTGCTCAGTGGGAAGACAAAACGACAAAACTGAATTACAAAACATACAGGCGGCTAAGCCATCCTCTTCCACTTGTTCAGCGGGAAATTGCGGCATAGAATGAATTGGTCACTACTACTGAAGCAATTCTTACAACGATAGAGATGTGAAAGAAGATAGAATGAAGTACATATCTCAAGAATTCACTAACACACTCTAACCAAAAACACTACTTGCTGTTCTGAAATCAAACACAAGGAAAACGCAAAACCAGCCATCTCGAAACCCACTAAAACGCTTGTAACTCTCTCAAAATCCAATCGAATCATGCCAAACCAGAAGCTAATGAAACGTATGACATAAGAAAACAAAACAATACCTTGAAACTGCAACTGGGGAGAATCAACAACAATGCATGCAATCCAAGGCAATTCTGGAAATGGCGTTTTGGCTGAATAGTTCGATCTACAACTGTAAATTGGAGAGTTCTCCAATTGCCACACCGATATAGGAGAATTATTGTCTCCCCGATGCGCTTCCAACAAGCCCTCACCCAGAATGATGCACTCAACACACACGTAGCCACGAGCAAAATACACTTCCAGCAAGCACACACCAGCAACACCAAAAAAACCAGCAGCACACAACTCTTCACCAACACACCCAAAAAGTCATCAAATAGCTCACAACTATGAACCACAGCTAGGAGTGATATCTCACACTCGAAACCGAAAGGAAGGATCTAGGAGGTATTCACCCTCGAAGAAGTCTGGAGTCATTCCGACAGCATAACGATATATTTTCTCTGGATGATCCAATGAGGAGCCAAACACCTGTTTATATAGCTTTTCCATTCTGAAATTCAAATGAAACTGCATCCAAATTTGCCTCATTCAAATTGCGTTTCATTTCAAGTGGTTGTCCCAAAGTGGCGCCCACTTTCCTAAGTCCAAAAATCGCGCCTAGGAAGAAGACCACAATTTTGGCATGATATAACTTTGGAGTATATCGAAAATAAAGTCTCATATATTCATTAAATAATTCGCCTAGGCAAGACTTAGGAAAAATATCAATTTCTACACAATTCCTCATAACATCAATTAGTAATTAAATAATTAAATAATAACCTTAGGATAAGGAATAATATTTAATTAAATTGCTTATAACTCCAATACTGATTATCAACAGAATCCGGATGAAGCTGAGCAATGAGGATCATTGAATTGTGCTGGAACAGGACCAAATCCAAGACTGCCAAAAATAGAATCCCCCAAACTACTACTTACTAAAAATAGTAAGTCATGAAATAATGCTCCCAAAATCGTTATCTTCGCAACCAGAGAAAGAGCTTGGCGAGCTTAGCAACTCTATACCATCCCGACGGCCAAACCCTAACTTACTAAAAATAGTAAGTTCACATTCCACCCCTGACAAGTCTGGTCGGAACTCCAAGGAACATGGGAACCCTTAATTCACCTTTCCACATAGCCTACGGGTCTCCGGAATAGGCCAATGGACCACTGAATGCAACATCACAAGGAAGGGGATATTACAATCCGCCCTTCCCAAAATTGCTTGTCCTCAAGCAATCGCAAGCCAGGATGCTGTAAAACCTCCTCATTCTCCCATGTAGCATCCTCCACCGGTAAGTCCTTCCACTTCACCAAATACTCTCAGATGGTCCTCCTCCTCAACAATCGTTCCCTCACATCAAGGATGGCCTCAGGAACTAGCACCAATTCTCCCTCTTCATCCAAAGGAGGCAAGTCAGAAGAGACTATCACACTGTGCCCAAGCGCCTTTTTGAGGCGTGACACGTGGAAGACATTATGTACTCGGCTACTCGCTAGTAGCTCCAACTCGTAAGCCACAACTCCCACTCTCCTGATGACCCTGAATAGTCCATAGAAACGTGGCTTGAGTTTTTTTGCTCCACTCTTCTTGAGAGTAGACTGTCTGAAGGGCTGAAGTCTTAGGTAGACCATATCATCAACCTCAAATGAGCGCTCAATACACTGTTGATCAGCATACAACTTCTGCCAATTCCGAGCAATCTGGAGGTTGTCCTTCAATGCCTTCAGAATATCCTGACACTGCTGAACCATATCCCTAGCCTGAGGTGCTCTACTATCTCCAAACACCAAATCAGCAAAATTAGGGGCCTCATAACCGTAAGGTGCCATGAAAGGTGACATCCTAATGGACATGTGATAAGTGGAATTGTAGCAGTATTCACCAAGATGTAGCCATCTTACCCAGGCCTTCTGCTGCTCTGAAACGTAGTTCCTCAAATAACCCTCCAACCACTTATTTACTATTTATGTTTGTCCATGTGTCTGGGGATGATAACTCGTGCTTGGGATGAGCACAGTACTGTTGTGACGTTTTCACACATCGCCCCATTGCAAATGGAGACCCCCTGCTTTTTAGGCCCTTCCGGTCTTTTGGCGTTGTTTTTGGGGTCTTTTCGCAGCAGTCTTGTCAATCTCTCTGCTTTGCAAGTGTTTGGGGGTCATATTGATTAAATCTGCTTTTTGTTTAAGCGAATTCATCTAAGTCTAGGACTCGTTTTGTGAATTTTAGGGTTTTTGCCTTCTATCCTAGATTTTAGGGGTTTCTGTTAGGGTTTCGGAAAAACTAAACATACAACTAGAATTAGGACCCTTCAAGGAACCTCCCAGTAAAATTTGAGCCAACAGAGCAACTTTCTATTTTTAGAAAGTTCCTATTTTTTTAGGGATTTTACTGAGTCTCGGATTGGTCTAGTTTTGCCAAAAATTAAACTTACTATTTTTAGTAAGTTTCTATTTTTAGTAAGTGCTAATCTGACCTATTTTGCCCAAACCTTGACATTTTGAAACACTTACTATTTGGGAAAATCTATTTTTGGCAGGATCTTCACAAGAAAACACTGAAAGTTGAATATCTCTGAAGACAGTGAAGACTGAACGTTCCTGAAGACCATTTCTAAATCCGGAAAAGTCAGAAGGCAAACAATTTGGGTCAAAAAATGGTTAAGTTTGGAACTCCTATTCCAGAAGAGGAAAGCATGCAAAATCATCCAAGTCCAGAAATTCACATCAATCCACCAATGTCATCCTGATCTGAAAATGGCCTGAAATTTGACTAAGTCTAGAAATTTGGAAGATCTTCCAAAATCCAAAATTTGCATTATGATTCCTATGGACCTGAAACCACTCTCAAACATCCTGACAATATATATGAAACATAACTTAAAGTATTCTTATACTTAAATGTTATATTTCATATATATATCCTGACGAAGAGCCTGAAATGATGGAAAAATCCATGAATCCATGAACATGGTGAAAATGCGCCCAAGACTGGGCTGGGGCGCTAATTTCAAAAATGCATTCACAAGTGGAAAAATCCACTAGTCCATGGACAAGGCCAAAATGCACCCAAGACTGGGCTGGGGCGCTAAAACCAAGAATGCATTCACAGGAGGAAAATTCCATGTATCCAGGGGCAGGGCTAAAATGCGACCAAGACTGGGTTGGGGCGCTGAATTCAAGAAGGCATTCACAGGGGGAAAATCCATGAATCCTTGGCATGGTGAAAATTTCACCCAAGCTAAAAATTGAAATTTTGCCTAAGGCACGGAATCCAAGGAGTCAAGGAGGAATTAAAAAAAAATTCCGCTCGGGCAAATTTTTGAATTTGCTATTTTTAGACACCAAATCCTGACCAAATGTGGAAAATTTTATAGATTCAGAATCGGGGTGAAATTCTTCATCCAATGAACCTGGCTCCTAAATTTTAGGAGGATCCCTAAAAAATAGGGATGTTGAAAAAGAGACATGGACAATTCACAAAGTAATGGAAATTCCTTCCTTCAAGACATAATTCCAGGAAAGGTGAAAAATTGACTAAGTGTTGGAAATTCCTTCCTTCATGACAGAGTTCCTGAAAAACGTGAAAATTTGGCTAAGTGTTGGAAATTCCTTCCTTCACGACGGAATTCTTGGAAATGTGAAAAATTTAGCTGAGTGTTGGAAATTCCTTCCTTCAGGATAGAATTCCAGGAAATATGAAAATTTGGCTAAGCATTGGAAATTCCTTCCTTCGGGACAAAATTCCAAGCAAGGAAGAAATACACCCAAGGATGAATTGAACATAAAATTTCTAAGACAAGGAAGGAATCAGGGATGAACTGAACAAGAAATTTCCCCTCCACGGAAAAATTTGAAAAATCCATGCTCGAGCATCAAATCACATCCAAATTTCAAAAGTTTTACAGATTTGGATTCGTAGGAGAATTTTCTCTCCTGGACCGTGGAACCCTAATTTGGAAATTTTCCTAAAAAATAGGAAATGTGCAAAATTGATGAAAAACCTTCTTCAAGCAAGAAAAGTTGAGGAGACTTCAAGAAAATTCTTCCTGAATCGAATTTTCCCTCTCCAACAATTCCTGATGTGCAGGAGCAGATATACGACGGCAGAGTCCATTTGCATGGCGAGGATCTATTGAACGCGTGGCAGTATGGTGGCGCATTCATTGCCGGAATATTTGACCAAATGGCAACCTGGTCATTGCATGTTGAATTTATGGCAGATTCCTTTTGCATGCAGCCGCCGCATGTGGAAATGATGGAGCATTTATGACATAATGGGGTGATTTTTGCATGTATGAATATTCAATGCATGTTGGGCGAATTTGAAGGAGGTGGTGCATTTAATGCACAGTGGATGCTATTTTGGGTACTTTTGAATTAATTGTATATGGGCATGATGGGTTATTAATTGGAGATTCCCACCTTGTTGCATCATGTGTGGAGAATCTTTTAGGGAAAACCCTAATTAGGGTTTGCATGTAATCATGGCCCGAGGCCTTTATAAGGGGTGACCCCCCTCATTTGTAAAAGGGAGGGAGCTTTGTATGAAATTGTTGCGATAAGTTTTTGAGAAAATAATAGTGAAACATTGTTCTCTGATGGTGTCCACTTGAGTTATTTTTTTCAAAACTTGCATGGTTTCACCTTCCTCACTTAGATTAGAAGTAGTAAAGTGCTTTGATTTCAATGGAGAATGTAATGGTGTTTGATGAATTTCCATGGCTCATACTTTTTGTATCTTGCTGATTGTAAGTTGCAGTGTAAAGTTAGCCTGAGCTACTAAACTTGTGCTAAGTTCGGTTGTGGACAGTCGTTTGGATTGCGTCGTTTTGGGTATTCAAATGCACTTTCTCGATTTGAAAATCCTTCAATATCCTCAGAAGATTGCACCGGTTCTTGCGGAGTTGTAGTTGAACTTGGCAAAGCAGTGATTGGTTTATTTGAAATTTGTCCACCAAAGCACTATTCATTGTTATCACTGCCCTTAGGAGTAGATTTAGATCCTTTTGAACCCTTTCCCTTTTCTTTCAGTTCATTTTAGTTTGTTCGAAGTAGCAGCATCGCAGAATTGTCATATCCAATGATGGAGTTCTAGCCACAACAAAGAAGTGAAAGAATGATGCAAACATAAGGCCCCTTGGATTACCAGCAAACACATCAGCCAACTGAGTCACATCCGTAGCATAAAGGAACCTTGGAGTCGATTGTTTGAACTTCTCACAATCTTGGCATGCAATCGTACTTTGATCAAGAGAGAGTGAAGTGACCGTTAGGCAACTTTATTCTGTGTTAGACGTTGTCATAAAAAACACGTCAACAAGTACCACATAATCTGAAAATCTCTTGTCAGAAGGAGCATAGGAACTTGCTGTCCCTATCACTCACAATATTTTTAGGCAGCCCATGTAGCCTAAACACCTCACGAAAGAACAAATCAGCAACCTAAGCTGCTGTAAATGAGCTAGTGATGGCCAAAAAAAGGGCAAATTTTGTCAATCTATCCACCACCACGTAGATACAATCCTTCCCACTGGCCTTTGGCAACCCAATGATGAAATCCATAGAGACACTTTCCCATTTTTGACTAGGGATTGGCAATGGTTGCAATAAACCAACGGGTGCTGTGTGTTCATCTTGTTCTTCTGACAAGTATGGCATTCCCTAATGTACTTCAAGACATCTCTCTTCAACCCTTTCCAAGAGAATCTCTCTCGGATTTGCTTGAAAGTCTTGAAAAAACCTTGGTGGCCAGCAAGAGGAATGTCGTGAAAAGTCTGCAATACCTTCTTCTTCAACTTCGATTCGGGTAGAAGAAGGATCCTTCCCTTATACAAAATCAATCCATCCACCAAACTGTACTTTTCACCATGAAAAGTGCCTTCCACAATGCTGGTTGCAAACTGATTTTTGGCATAATCAACAAGCAATAGGTCCATCCAATCAGCAGTAAGCTCACATATAGAGCTTAGATGGGGTCTCCGTGAAAGGGCATCGGCCACTATGTTGTTCTTCCCCTTCACATACTCAATGTCGAAGTCATAAGCCTGAAGCTTACTAACCCACTTTTGCTGCCTTTCATTCAAATCTTTCTGGTGCATGAAATGCTTGACTGTTATGATCAGTCTTAACAACGAACCTACTTCCCACCAGATACTACCTGAATTTCGCAAGGGCATGCATTATGGCAAGCATCTCCTTGTCATAGATTGAATATAGCCTTTCAGACCCTCTCAACTTTCTACTTTCATAGACAATAGGATGCTTGTCTTGCATAAGAACTGCACCAAAGCCTTCTCCTAACACATCACATTGCAGTTCAAAAGGCTTGGTGAAATCTGGTAAGGCCAAAACCAGGCAAGAGCTCATGATTTCCTTAAACTGATCAAACACTGTTTGTGCCTTTGTAGACCACTCAAAGGCTCCTTTCTTAATGAGATCTGTGAGGGGGGCAGCCAACTGAGAATAACCCTTCACAAACCTTCTGTAAAAACCGCATAAACCCAAGAATCCTTTCAAATGAGTTATGTTCTTAGGTGGTGGCCAATCAAGGATAGCTCTAATCTTCTTGGGATCCACCTTCACACCCTTTGCACTGATGATATGCCCCAAGTAGAGCAACTCCCTCATTCCAAACTCACACTTAGATTCTTTGGCAAACAATGATTCAGACTCCAGAATGCTAAGAATTTCATCTAAGTGTTGTAAGTGCTCCTTCCAAGACTTGTTGAAGATGAGAATGTCATTGAAGAATATGAGCACAAACTTCCTCAATTGCTTTTGAAAGATCTTGTTCATGTAGGACTGAAATGTGGCTGGAGCATTAGTCAAACCAAAAGGCATAACTAGAAATTCGAAATGCCCAAAGTGGCATCTGAAAGAAGTCTTCTCAACATCAGAAGCCCTCATTCGGATTTGATGGTAGCCCGATCTGAGATCTATCTTGGAGAAGTACACGGCACCATGCAGCTCATCAATGAGCTCATCAATCCGGGAAATGGGGTACCAATTCTTGATGGTTTTATGATTTAAGGGTCGGTAATCCACACACATACACATGGTCCCATCCTTCTTCTTCACCAATACAACAGCCGAAGCAAAGGGCTCTTGCTTGACCTAATGCAACCCATGTCTAGAGGCTCCTTAATGGCTTTCTCAATATCGTCCTTCTACTTCTTTGGGTAACGGTAAGGAGTAATCATGATAGGCTTAGTACCCTCTTCCAACTCAATGATGTGTTCATTACCACGCTCAGGCGGCCTACCCGGAGGTGGAGTCTCAAACACCTTGCTCCTCTTTGAAATCAAAGCCTGAATGTCTTCAAGATAGCTTCTCCTTTCTTCAGATGAGTGGGATGGCATGACCATACACTCAAGAGATCTTCTAAGTGGCGGATTTCCAGGGACCTTGCTCTTGTCTATGATTAGAGTTTGAATATCAGTAGTGTAGCTACCCTTGTCTTCTAATGGGATTGATGGCATTATCACACATTCTGCTGCCCACTCTACTTGGTTATGGCGGATCAGCCTCTCCATCCTCTTCAAGGATACAATCCGAGGACCCCCATTAGACATCCCTCGCAAAACCACCTTTTTCCCTTTAGTCATGAACTTTAACTCCATGGTTTGCAAGTTAAGAGTGATCTCACCAAGAGATCGCAGCCACTGAATGCCAAGGACCCCATCATCAGTCCCTCCAATATTGACAACATAGAAGTCATCCTTGACTTCATAATTACCAAGCTTCATTGACATGTTCGACACCATCCATTTACAACAAATTGTTGATCCATCAGCCACCATGACCTTGAAGTCTTCAACATCATTAGTGCTAAGACCTCTCTTGGCAACAATCCTAGCATCAATGAAGTTGTGAGTTGCTTCGTTATCAATTAAAGCAACAAGTCGGTCCTCTCCCAATGCTCCTCGAGCTCTGAATGATTCATTCTTGTGGGAGCTAAAGAGTTGGGCAACTATACCCTTATCATCTTGATCACTTTTAGGCCCTTCTGGAGCCTCTTCATAATCACTTTCCTCCGAATCAAGCTGCTGTTCTGAGTTTTCAGAATCTGATCCATCAGCTGAATATGCTTCCATTTGTCGAGCATTACCCTTTCCATGGCATCTATGACCCGGAACCCAAGGTTCCTTGCATGAATAACACAAATTCTTCCTCCGAAGTTCTTGACGGAGCTCATCATCCATCCGGGGAGGGAACTTCTTAGGCTGATTAAAAAATTTCTTCTTGTCTTTACGGAATGGGAAAGGCTTTGACTGAAATTTAGACTTAGGGGCAGCCAACTCCACGCTTCTAGCCTTCTTGATTGCATCAGCCAAGGTGGACGGGTCAAAGGCTTTAACCCAACCTCTCAATGGTTCTTCAAGTCCTTCAGTGAATAGGACCACCAGTCTTTTCTCCGAGATACTACTAACCATAACTGAAAGACTCTGAAATTCAATTATGAAGGTGTCCACAGAACCCTGTTGTTTGAGTTGTGCTAGCTCTCTAAATTTCACCTCCGGATCCTTGGTATCAAATCTTTCTATCAACTTGTTAGTGAATTCAACATAGGTATGGATCAAATTGTGACCAAGGGTGATCAACCCATGGTACCACCATTCGTGAGCAGCTCCATCTAGGTGCAAGGTAGCGAACTTGATGGCCTCTTCTTCAGGCATAGGTCTCAAAGACAAGTAGTTGTCCAACTTTTGCACCCAAGCTCTAGCCATGCTCACAATGCTTCCATCGAAGTAGGCTAGAGTGACCTTCCCAAGGGCCTATTGAAAATCTCTGGGAGTGGAGTAAGGATTATCAAATCTCCCTTCCCTTCTCTTCTTTTGATTCATGTATTGGTCAAGAGACGTAGCATTTCAAATCTCTTGGGGAAATGCTGCATACTCCACAAAGTTGGCCCGAATCTCCTCAGCTACAAGAACTTCCACTTCTGCAGGCGGTGTTTCCCTTGGAAGGAAAATGGGTTGCAATGGCCTAGTCGCCGATCCAACGGGCATTCCATTACCATGACTTCCATTGTTGCTGCCATTTTCATTACCACCGGAGTTGTTGGAAGTACTGCCATTATTACCACTCATATTCTGATTTAGATCTTGATTATGCCCTCCTCTAGCACTCTACCTAAAGGTGGCTATCATTTGGGACATCATGTCCATCATAGTGTCAAAAATTTTCTCTATTTTCTCTACAGGCATAGCTGTTTCATTCTGTCCAAATAGTCTTTCCCCCATTGAATCTGTTGAGTCCACTGAATCAACTTCCTTATCTTTGTTTCTCAAGACTTCTGAAAAAGTCTCTTCAAAAGGCACTGCAAGAATCTGATACTGCTGACGTCTCTGTTCTCTGTTGTAGTAGCAGACGTCTCTATCACTCATGGAGAACTCTGTTTACCCTGACTTCACGGGCTGGCAGGAAAAACCGGCTTTGATACCACTGTAATATTCCAACTTATTTTTTTTCAGTTTTCAAAGACAACAAATAGTACAATGCACTCGTTAAAGTTAGGAAATATAATCCCAATGCTACTGAAAAGTAACCCTTTCACTTTCTGATCACCAAGTGCCCAATGTGGGAAGCTGAGAGCATACAGTGATAAGGGGTTTGTTAGCTCACTAATCTGATGGAAATTACAATGCAAATAAAATAACGGCCGGCAAGCCAGCCCCTTCCACTTTTCAGCGGGATGAAGAACAAAAATTTGGCGGTAAAACAGCCAAGGCAACAAGAGCATAACAAGACCAAATCACTCTACCGCTTATGCAACGGGAGGACTTTTACATAAAACGATCACTCAACCGCATAACTCAGCGGGAGGACAATATCACTCAACCACTTGCTCAGTGGGAGGATAAAAAACTGAATTACAAAACATACAAGCGGCTAAGCCATCCTCTTCCACTTGTTCAACGAGAAAATGTAGCAAGAATGAATTGGTCACTACTACTGAAGCAATTCTTACAACGATAGAGATGTGAAAGAAGATAGAATGAAGTACATATCTCAAGAATTCACTAGCACACTCTAACCAAAAACACTACTTGCTGTTCTGAAATCAGATACAAGGAGAACACAAGAACCAACCATCCTGAAACCCACTAAAACGCTTGTAACTCTCTCAAAACCTAATAGAATCATGCCAAACCAGAAGCGTATGAAGCGTATGACATAAGCAAACAAAACAATACCTTGAAACTGCAACTGGAGAGCATCAACAGCAATGCACGCAACCCAAGGCAATTTTGGAAATGACGTTTTGGCTGAATAGTTCAATCTGCAACTGTAAATTGGAAAGTTCTCCAATTGCCACACCAATGTAGGAGAATTATTGTCTCCCCGATGCGCTTCCAACAAGCCCTCACCCAGAATGATGCACTCAACACACACGTAGCCACGAGCAAAATACACTTCCAGCCGGCACACACTAGCAACACCAAAAAAACCAGCAGCACACAACTCTTCACCAACACACCCAATAAGTCACCAAATAGCTCACAACTACGAACCACAGCTAGGAGTGATATCTCACACTCGAAACCGAAAGGAAGGATCTAGGAGGTATTCACCCTCGAAGAAGTCTGGAGTCATTCCGACAGCATAACAATATATTTTCTCTGGATGATCCAATGAGGAGCCAAACACCTATTTATATAGCTTTTCCATTCTGAAATTCAAATGAAACTACCTCCAAATTCGCCTCATTCAAATTGTGTTTCATTTCAAGTGGTGGACCCAAAGTGGCGCCCACTTTCCCAAGTCCAAAAATCGTGCCTAGGAAGAAGACCACAATTTTGGCATGATATAACTTTGGAGTATATCGAAAATAAAGTCTCATATATTCATTAAATAATTCGTCTAGGCAAGACTTAGGAAAAATATCAATTTCTGCACAATTCCTCATAACATCAATCAGTGATAAAATAATTAAATAATAACCTTAGGATAAGGAATAATATTTAATTAAATTGCTTATAACTCCAGTACTGATTATCAACAGAATCCGGATGAAGCTTTGCAATGAGGATCACTGAATTGTGCTGGAACAGGACCAAATCCAAGACTGCCAAAAATAGAATGCCCCAAACTGCTACTTACTAAAAATAGTAAGTCATGAAATAATGCTCCAAAAATTGTTATCTTCGCAAGAGAAAGAGCTTGGCGAGCTTAGCAACTCTGTACCATCCCGATGGCCAAACCCTAACTTACTAAAAAAAGTAAGTTCACATTCCACCCCTGACAAGTCTGGTCGTAACTCCAAGGAACATGGGAACCCTTAATTCACCTTTCCACATAGCCTACGGGTCTCCGGAATAGGCCAATGGACCACTGAATGCAAAATCACAAGGAAGGGGATATTACACTGCAGCTTGGTACAATCTGCCTGGAGAGGGGTGATCTGCTTTAAAAATTAGGTTCACAAAAATATATGAAACTCAATAAGAAGGGGCACCTAGCACATAGGAATCCAACGAGCCATTACCCAGAACAATCAAAAAATCAGGCAGTGAGATATGAATGATTAACTGCTACAGCCATGAACCCAACTAGCAGCTTGAAAAACACTTCGAAACTCAGAAAACTGAAAATGCATCAATGAAATCCATCTCCAAATAGCTCAATCTATCCCTCTAAATGAGAAATAGTCTTTCCAATCAGCTACGTGCTATCTCTCAAGCACGAAACTGACACAAGGCTAGGAAGCTCTCAACTTCTAAGTACAAGTCTAGCACAAATTCAGCAACACTTCCTTATAAAATATTTGTGGATGCCAAAACAAGAGCCCAGCACTCTTATTTATAACCTTGGAGCCTCCAAATTCAAATTCACATTAAATCCAAATGGACACCAAACCTAAATGCACATTCATTTCACATTATTTTGAAATTACATTTCACTTCACCTTTCTTCCCAAATAGACCTTCACTAGGTAGCGAATATACTTTATAAAAATGTCAATAAACTATAATGTGGCATCCAAGGTGAATAAGTGAAATATATTACAAAATTAACTTATTTCTCCCTAAGGTGTCCCTTGAAGTCATAACCAGAAATACATAAGCCACACACCTAGGCCAAAGGGGCATTAAAATATATTAAAAATACTTTTTTCCCATGTGCTGAACAACTACCATAGTGAACTGAAGACCAAAAGTACTAAAAACTGCACTGCTAGAAATAGCCTCTGAACTGGACCACTGAAACCTACCGGAAATAGCACTACCAAAAATAACACTTACTAAAAATAGTGTGTCCCAATGCATTTTAACCACATTCTGAGTTGTCATCGCAACTTACTAAAAATAGTAAGTCCAAAAAAGTCTTCAGATCCAATTGCATGTCACACCATTGCGTAGCTATTTGAAACCAAAAAAAAAAACCATAAAAATAAGCTGTCCTCGCCCCCACTTACTAAAAATAGTAAGTATACCAAACTCCACTGATTGCTATGCATGTACCATCATTGTGAATCTTTCTAAAAACCCAGAAGGAATCTAGAATCAAAACTGTAAAACTCCAACATGTAAGCCACCAAAATTGCTAAAACATCCTCCTAGAAAATAGGAAACCCTAATTACTGCTCCTGACTAGCCTATGGGTCTTCGAGATAGGCTAACGGCCAACTGAACTGATCACTACTGAGAAGGGGACATTATAGCTAAAATGCAGAGACTGTTGATAAGGAATAGTGCATGCTTTCTGCAACTCAAATCCAATGACTAGATATAAACCATATAAGGAAAACCAAAAGTTATCAGGTAGCAAGTTTTTAGAATAATCAAAAAGAGAAATTGTCCACAAAAAATAGTATAGATCTATTAGATAATTGTTAAGATTTTAAGGACCTTGTTGACGTGGCTAAAGTCGAATAACCAACTCCTTTCAATCAACGCAAAATAGAATGTTGTTGAGTATCCTATCCTCTCTTGAAATAAGGAAATCCTTAATGTTGTTTTAAATGATCAAAGGGGACAACCTCAAAGTTCCGAATGTCAAGTCATGACTGCAAGATAGCTCAACGGTTTGATGTTTTTGTTGGTAACACAAGGAACCTTACGTTTACAATAAGCTGGTTTGCATCCAACGATGTTGCGATTCTCAGACTGGGAAATAAAATCAAAAGGGAAGGGTTTAGGGATCCTAAGTGCAACGATAAGAACGACTAGTGTTGCGGGTAGACAAATTTCCACAAAACGATTCTTGTTTTGCCAGAGACACCCTCACAACTCGATAAGAACAGTGCAATCTCCAAGGGGATGAAAGATTTTCAGACCGGAGTTACTCTTCTAGGCACCCAACTTTGGCGCAACCTAAAATGAATACATACGATTGAACTAAGCACAAGTAAGGTTCAGACTAACCATGCACAATGACCTACAATCAGCAAGCCCCCAATGCTATGAATCTGAAATGCATCAAATACCCCCACATTTTGCCATTGAAATCATTGAACTCTACTTCTAACTAGCTCAAAGGAAACCATGCAAACAGAATAAAACCAAAATTAAAAAACACCAAATCAATATTCATATATTGATTTTAGCTGCTATTACAACAATTTCTGCAACAATTTCTGCAACAATTCTACTCTATTTTTAGTCTGCAAACTGCAAGTCACTCCTAAATTCTAACTAACTGCTAAAACCTAGCTCTCTACCATCTAACTATCTAACTAGAATCTAACCCTTTACAAGAGAAAGGCCTTTGCCTTTTATAGATTTTACAATTTGAACCAAAGGCCAGGATTGACTACATCCAAGGGCCCTGATCTGCCTTCTAGAACTTGGCAGCTTTAACCCATGCCTAGTTACTCTTCACTTGTCCTCCCAGTCATATTCTCAACTACCCACAATTGTTTGGCATCAATTCAGGTCAATTTGGTAGTTGGAAATAACTGACCTGTGTCCCCTCATTTAAATACATTAGATGGGGCCCATAGGCAATCCTTTTACAATAAAGCAATTCAGTTTTTAAACTGATTTTCTGGAATTAATTACAGCTGTGCATTTCTCAAAATGCATTCTAAGTGCTCTTTTGTCTTCAATCTTGTTGGGGCTCCAACTTGTCGTCTAGTGGTGGCGTGTTTCCCCGTGCTTCGTTTTATGCTCTGCGGTGCATTCTTCAATGGCAGCGCTCTGGGATCGTCATTTTGATCTTGTTCCACATCTTCGCCTCTCGACGTCGATCGCAATCATGTCCTCAATTTGTGATTTAGGTTGTCACTTTAGCCTTTTCCAATCTTCGTCGATCTACAAACATTTGATTTCATCCTGAATCAATCACTTCACAAAATTAAATAAATGATTTCAACAAATATTAAATTAACTTTTAAATGTCCCTTGTTGAAGAGAACTTGGCTTTGTGAGTGAAAATGCGAACTTTGCATCTCAATTTAAAATGCCCTGGCAGAACTCAGCCTTTGAAGGCACTTTGAAAACTCAGCTTCTTTTCACGAAATGCAAGTCAAACTTTATTTTATTTTAACGCCCCCTAGCCTGATGAAATTCGCGATTTAGAAGAAAATGGGCAATTCTCATTTCCCCCCTTGCAAAGCAAGGCAAAATGCCGAACTTTAACTTGTTAATTAATTCCATCTTTCACCTTTAAAGAAACTCGACATTTTTACGAAAATGTACGAACTTTATTTTGACCTTGTTCTTTCCTCTCAAACACCAAATTTTAACTTTATAGACGCCCCTTGCAACATGAAAATTCGGGATTTTTGAATGGAATGTGTGACTTTTCTTTCTTGCTTTTAAACGCCCCGAAAATAGATGAAATTTGAGCTCAACCATGTAAATGTGAGACTTTCATTTCTACCCTTTCACTTTATGTTATAATTTCAAACTTTATATTGCGCTTAAGGGAGAAATTCGGTCATTTCAGGTAAAACGTGAGATATCGAAAAGGGCCCAAACTTGGGTTTGTTAGGTAAAATAAATAAATAAACCCTTCGGATTTTAGAACCCCCCACCCCACATTTCATTTTGCAAAATCGTGATTTGGCTTTGAATCCCCGATATTCACTTATTGAGAATCCCTTACTATGCGTGAACTCTTGGGAAACCCTTATGCTCATCACAACTCAAGCAAAGACTGGTAATGCGCGATTTTTGGCTTGCATATCGCCCTTCACCTAATGATTTTCGGGCCTTCTGAGCATTTCGCGCGATTTATGTTCCTTGTGAAACCACTAATCATGTCGAGTTTTCTTTTCAAGAGATTTCAAGCTTTTCAAAAGAATTGCCCAATTTCTAAACTTGGTTTCCTTTTGCAATATTGATAAATATGCCAAATTTCTTACTCCCGCCCTTGGTTGCCTAAATAAAACCGGGGACTTCTCTAAGTTTTGTGCGATTTTTGCTTTTGTCTCTTTCACTCAGTGAGAAAATCGGGTTTTTTGGGCAAAATG
This sequence comes from Cryptomeria japonica, assembly GCF_030272615.1. Classification (NCBI taxonomy): domain Eukaryota; kingdom Viridiplantae; phylum Streptophyta; class Pinopsida; order Cupressales; family Cupressaceae; genus Cryptomeria; species Cryptomeria japonica. Next base: position 50,350,985 of record NC_081410.1, read on the forward strand.
TGTGATTTTCTTCAAACGCCCCTTCACTTTGCCCTAAAATTCGGGCATTTTGACTTAGATGCACGACCTTGTTTTGTTTCACTTGTCAAATTTTAAACGCCTTTTCATAGTTCGGGTATGTTTCTTAAGATGTGCAATTTTGGCTTAAATCGAGTTTTTGACAAAATGGATGAGTATGTCGAATTTGGTCTAACTTCCTCTCTATCAGGTAGATTGAAAAAATGGGGATCCCCTATCCAAGACGGGGTGGGGTGTGCATAATGCACAACAGACCGTCAATCCCAGATTTGGGATGCTAAAGGCACTGGAAAAATTGAAGGGCAAATGCTTTTGCTTTCATGGAATATCAGAGGTCTCAGCATGCCCATAATAGATTTAATTTAGATACATGATAATTTTGTTTATTTTGGTAGACTTTCATATGGATTTGCCTAATAATGGAATTTGAAATCTGTCTTATAATATCATATAGACTCATGAGGACATCACAGAATCACAGATTAATGTTTAAATTCGGATGTTGAAATTTTCTTCTACTTCTTAATTTAAAGACTTTTGAACTTAATTTGTTTTTAATGATGATTTGCATGAATACATAAAGCTAACAGTAATTTTCTGTTACAAATGAGGAGTATTGGCATCCGTGATGCATTTATAGTGCCCTAAATTTGTATGACTTCTATATTAGCTACATGTATATCCATAATAGATCATCATCATTTGATTATCATCATTTTAAAAATTTGGAAATTCCTAAGTGACAATGTCAAGGTTAATAGCAGAAAAGTTGCTCATATTTTTTTTCAATGTGAACAAGTTATGCTTACAAGGTCAACGAAAGAAGCCTAATAAGATACCTATTTTTCGAGAAAGAAAAAGTCATCTAAATTTCAAAATCCAGAAACCTCTTCTAGATTGAAGAGTCCTTTGATAATGAGGAAGGACCAGCTTGAGAAAATTGAGAGCATTAATTTAACTAACAAACAACATTGAGCTTTGTAAAAATGAACATGGTTGTAGGAATGATTCAACTGCAGCCCATGATTCAACTGCAAGTAACCAATAAAGGCTAGAAGGTATAACAATGAACCATCAAATTTAAGGAATAACCTGTCAGCCCCATGCAGCACCAGTTGAAAGAAAATGTCTCTAAATTGCAGAAATTGAAACACCAATAAGAAATAGATGGCAAACTAGCTTATGAATGCCCATGAAAAAAATGATAAATCAGTGCAATACAATTCCAGCAAAACAAACAGGCACAACCTTTGCAAATCAGAATGTACACTAAATGTTTGTTAAAATGCCTCATTGTTAAACATTGGAGAAATGGTTCAAAATTTTGGTAAAAGAGTTTGTCCAGGTTATTACCTTCAGGACTTAATCAACATCTACACAACACTTAAATGGAAAAGTTCACTCAAGAAACAGATACAGTTCCTAGAAAGTAACTGTGATTACATTTAAATGGTTTGGGGATCCTAGACAGCATGGCCGAAGTGCTTCTTCAAGAAAAAAACTAAGTTCAACTGAATGTTAGACAGTGTCATGTCCTATGTTAAACAGTCTTAATTCGCTAATAGTGAGATTTTGTTACACAATGTTTATATTCCATAAGTTTGACAGTTGAATCTAACATCATTCCCTTGTTTCTCTCAACCAATGTGTACTATAACTCTTTATCTACAAGAGGAAGGTTTGAAACACATACCTCCTCTGGTGGAAGATGGAATAATTGCCGATACTCTTCACTTCTAGATGCAGGCTGTGAAGAAGCAAAAGTTTCAATTAAATTCCACAATGTGAACATATAACAAAAACAGAAACATAATGGAAACTAGCTGAACATACATTAAATAAATTCATTCTCCAAAAGCATCCAAGCACATCTATAATGCAGAGCATCCTTCAGTACCAGTTTTGCAATGCATAAAATGCTAATTACTTCATTTTAGTGGGGGTAGGGGCTGATGACCATTAAATCACTAATACAATGGATAAGAGTTCAGGTTGGTGAAGCAAAGAAGACACAGGCATCAAACCCAAATCATCAATCGGTTCGTCTTTCTCCATTTCAATGTCACACTGCCCAAAGGAAGGGAGATAACAACCAACCTTCTTTCTTTACCAGCTAGAAACTGGCCAGAACACGATACATATGACACCCTCCTTCACTCAGCTCCCTTTGAACAGAAATAAAAACTAATGGCAAAATAATTTTATGTTTGGACAAATACAACAGAAATTGTAGCTAAGGCATAAGCAGTAATTATGGTCAGATGTATCCTTTCTACTAGTGATGATGATTGTATCTAGGCTACTTTTTTTAAGATAAATATTTACAAAGTTGACAGCTTAGGGACATGCTTAAAGTAAATTCTGATGGACTGAAGCAAAAAATCAAACATCTATTCGTATCATAATAATTTAATGAGGGCCCAAGGGATATTACCTTAAGTGTGCATTTTCTTTCTGGGAACCAGAAAAACACTGTCACCCAATTATAAATTAAATATGGAACCGCAGATGACACTAACTTGGCAACAAATCTATTACCAATAATGTTTAATATTCTGGTTCATAATAGCCCTTTGTAACTGATAAAGACAAATCTGTCATGTTCATGAAGAGTCTTAAGTAGAAATTGTATTTTCAGAGAATGAATAAAATTGTTACATAGAAATTTGTAACAGTTGTCCAGAATTAGAAAGAAACTTAAAAAAATAGCCCTACCGATCAAGTATGAAATTAGCAAGGAAGTCAGAGTTGGGAAATTGTGGTCTTCAAATTTATAGGTGAGCCTTGTAACTAGAAAGTGATATTCCCACATGGAACAAACTCCAAGTGGATAGTATCAAACCTTCTAAATCTTTACACAGTGTTTAATAAAGGAAAAATTACATCAATTTGCTTTCTTATCCTTTAAAGTTATAAATGCAGTACTTTTTGTAATTGAACCAATTAAGAAGATCAATCATCAAGAAGCAAACATGACCAAGGCCAATTGTAATTAAAAAAGAACACTTGAAGGACAAATTTTTGAAACACTGAACGGACATATATACATCAGAAGAAAGAAATCACATTAATGTTGACAACTAACCAATAAAAGGTCAATGGACTCAGAGATACAAACGGAAATAACCAACAAGAGGCTCCCAAAAACTAAAAAGCCAAAAGTTAAAAACTTAAAAGACAACTGAAATCAAAACAAAAGCTGATAGACAAATGCCGTTTTGATGAACAAAAAGGAGGGGGAAACCATAGTCCTATTAGAAAGGAAAGAACATGTGAAACCACCAAGATGACTGAAAACTTAAAAACTCAATAAAAACTCCAAATAGCCAAGAGAAAGACTAATTCTCAAAGAAAAAAAGCCTAGTTCATCAAAATGCCAGAATAGGCGAACTGGGTTTAATCTGGACAACTAGAAGAAAAAGCAAAACACTCACCAATAACTGTGCAGGCACCAATAAATGATCAGATGGTGTCCCATGTACAATTCCATAGGCTAAGAGGCATTGGCTGGATGACTCTGAGAAGGCAAAAAGAGCATCACGCATACTACTAAAGGTAGGAAAGAAACTGGTGACACAGGCCTGAATATGAAAACCCCAATTGGGGGGGGAGACACAACAAGAGCATGGCACCTCAAGTGATACCTTGGGTGAGAGAGGTGAGATGCCTTGGTCCAAGTGCATGCAGAGGTAGTGCAAGCAGAAAGTATGTCATCTCACCAATCTATCATCAACAATGTGAAACTCTAAGGAATTCCAAGTGTGTCTATTGTCTCCAATACCAAGCAATGGGCTGAAAAAATTAGATAATCAGTGGAACTAAAGGTCCCATGTGAAGCCCAACACCTTAATGATGACAACCTCCCTCAAGAAAAGAGCCAAGCACCACTAATCTGATTAGCGGAAAAAAGTGGATAGTGAGCCGCAAAAGTCTTTGTACAAGCAATGGTATCTCCCTAGTATCTCATTGTATATAGGGCATCTGAAAATAAAGTGCTCCTCAAGGTAGCAGAAGAAAATAGACAGTGAGTCCCATATGTTCTAAGAAACCATTGGACAAGAGTTTGCTTTTTCTTTTATCTGAAAAATTCTATGAAAACACCACAGCAGTTGTCAAAAAAAATGTTCCATGTAACACAAAATAATCAAAAAAGATACCAATTTGGTTAGGTGTGTTGTTAATGGTTGGCAAAGATTTCAAACCCAAATTGGGTATGGAAACCCTCCTTATGAAGTATGTACATGTGAGTCTATTGAGCTTTTACCATTTGCAATAAGGATGATTCCTCCTATGATTAGGTGTAATATTGGGTAATCAAGGTTGCTTGTTGCCAACTACTCATATTATGCGTGAATTCAATTATTGTAATTTTGCTTAATCTTGAAAATTAAGAGAAATCAATTCTGTATTTCTGTACTGGCCATTAATCCGCCTTAAGCAGAACCTCAAGAATGGAAAAAAATAGAATATATGCTAATCGCTTGGTCATGTTATTAAAAGCCTTTCAAGGCTCATTTTTCTCTTTGGTGAGAGCAAATTGTTAAATGTTAATAAATAAATTAAATATTAAATAATAAATAAATTAAATTTATAAAAAAAATGTTAATTATTAATAAGTTTTATAAACTTGCCTCTATAGGCCGACCTGTTACCTTTTTATTTATTTTTACTTGATTTGCCTTGAGAGGAGGACAGGATGTTTTGTGGCAGTTTCTATTTGTATCTGTTTTTACTTGTAATGGCCGACTTAGCTAGGCGGATATATATAGAGGTGTTTTGGGCTCATTCAACAGCAAAGAAGTTCTATTCCAGCCTGCATTAAACAAATGCATGTGCTCTTCGATAAAAACCCAAAGTACTTACTGGTCAAGTGGGATGTGAACCCTACTTGGCTAATCTTTGTCATTTTACCAGTCTTCATTGTGCAATACCAATCTCCACGGCAATCACAGTTTGTGGTGATATCAGCAGAGGGTTATGGACAGACATACCCTTGCTGCACGTCCCTGACAGCAGCAAGCATATAAGGGTCAAGACATACTCAGGTGCGAGACTCACTCAGATGCAAACCAGAGTGCCTACACCAGGATCGGAATAATACGGGAGCCTACAGGGAAGCATTATAAGTAGCTGATCCTGCTTCAACTGGAGAAGAATTGCATTACCTCTCATTACAGGTCCAGAAGTTCGGTTAGCACTATAGTTAAAAATAGAATGGAAAAAAAGAAAAATACCTAAGTGGTTTGGATTGCATGAGAGATAATACATAGGAATTTTAATTTTCATTGACAACATTAAAATTCAAAAGTCGGGTATCCGAGCTAGCTACAATTTTCAACAGCAATACCTATCTTGATCAAGAATGAATGGTAAAATTCATGAAAATCAATTTGACTTAACTTTTCAATATGTTTTGGAATCTTTATATACAAAATGATTTCTAAAGCTAATCTTAAAATCGAACCCTAAAACCAATATTTATTTACAGTTGGTTGTTTGCAGCTAGGTAGTTTTTAAAATTGCCTATTGATCAACTGAAACAATAAAATTAAATTAAACCAGATCCAATATTAACAAGATAAATTTTGATGGCATAGATATAATTAACAGCTTGTAAATCTTTGGTGGAGAACACAGATCAAACAATTTATGAAAATCAGCAAATCAAAATCTCTATTAAGAAACTAACTGATAAAGATATCAATAAAAATAAATTATTGTCTACAATCTATTCAAGCTTCTAGTTTTATAGTCTCAAATAAAAAAAAGAAAATGTTTATAAAAATTATATATAAGATATAAACATTAACAAATCAAAATACACCAGTCTTATAATATATTTTATAACTCTTACTTATAAAATACACTATGAATCTGATCAGTTCTATCAACCCATCGACAGCGCCTAAACATTTATAGGTATGCTAAGAAGAAAATACACACAAAATCAACTGTCAGTATATGGTGGAAAGACACATACAAATTATACTGTAGTGCTCTGTTCGAAACATTCTTCCAAATATGCATATTGTTCTCCTGACAATCCCACCGTCCACTTGTTCATTGCTGATTCTCAACAATCCATTCAGTAAAATCCTCCTCCAAATCATCCTCACCGTTGGGGTGGTAACAAGCAGAATGTGATTTATTGAGCTCAAGGCTATTTGGGCAGCCCATTGCCCATTTTTCGTTTTTATAGCAACTTGGTGTCATTCTAAAAATAGCCTGCTTCTCCAAGAACAATGGAGAGCTCCCCAAAGAATGGATATGCATTCTGAAAGCATCAGGAGGCTTATCAAGATCACCTGAACTGACTACCAAGAACAAAATTATGGCTTGATGAATCATGTGCTCTCCAAGAAAGTTGGAATTCTCCCTTGCCCACCAATTTGCCTTCGAGAAATCTTGAAAAAAGGATAATTGTTCTCAAACTGATTATGCTTGAGAAGGGGACATTGCATACTCAGCAAGTAACTCACTGCTCATTTTTTAGCAATACTCACCAAAATCCACTAAAAACCAGCAAAATCTTGTGAGGCTGACTCAAAGACTAATTTGGCCACAAAAATAGATCAGTTTGGCCCAACAAACACTCATTTTCATAAATTTTTTAAATATTTTTTGAGCATTTGTTTGCAAGCATTTGGGAGTGAGGACTGATCAAGTTTAGTGAGCATATCAGCTGCATTTCACAAGCATGTGACACATTTCCAAAAAAAATTGTGCCTTCGTTCTAAATTTCAAGTGCTAGGGTTTAGTTATCTCGTATATGTTGGAACATTGTCAATACCCCTAGGAAACTTTGCCTATAATCATATCTTTGTTGTTGTATTGTTAATGCTTGCTAAATTTCTCGTGTCAACTTGCAAAATGGTTTTGTCTTAGTCCTGTTTTTCAACTAACAAGTCTTGAAGATCGACCAATATTAAGCTTTCCAAGTTGAAAATGTTTCTTGATTGATGAATGATAGTAGCTCTAGAAATGTAATGAGGAGGTGAAGATCACTAAGTGGAGTCTAGGATCACCAGAGTTGGCAAAGGGAACTATTTCAGCTTTGAAATAAGCCCCTTAATATTTTTTGAATTTTTTCACAATTCACAATCAACACCAACACCCGTTAGGGTCAGACAATGAAAAATCAACACTGCTGAAAGTAACCCTTTCACTTTTTGATCACCGAGAGCCCAATATGGGAGGGTGAGAGCATACGGTGTCAAGGGGATCGTTAGCTCAATAAACCGCTGGAAATGAAATCTCAAATACGATACTGGCCAGCGAGCCAGTCCCTTCCGCTTATACAGCGAGTGTAAGAACTTCTACAGCTGTATGGCGGTGAAACCAGCCAATTAGAAGATTACAAAACTGAAAGAACAGCAATCACTTGACCACTTATTCAATGGGAGGACTGAAAATGAAATTACAATCAACTCAACTGCTTGTTCAACAAGAGGATAGCGTTACAACAAATAAGAAGGCAGTAAGCTAGCCTCTTCCACTTATGCAATGGGACTAAGAGCAACAATCCAAATAGATAGTTGTTAGTACTACTAATCAGCTTTACAATGCAAACATGGATTATCAAAATTACTAGAAAACACTGTCCAAAGCTAGGCGGCGAAGCCAGCCTCTTCCACTTATACAGTGGGACTAGAGAAATCAGTAGAATTGTTGTTAGTACTACTAACCAGCATTACAAAATGATTCATAATAGTTATTTGAATGCTAATAACCAAACCAACAGCTGCAACTTATTACCAAGACCCTTCTCACCACGCCAATGAACTCACACACCTAAAAACTATTGATTTATAACTAGGTTGGATCCCTTGCTTGGGCCGACCTAGTTCACTTAATTGCTAAGTGGCCTTTGGCCTTAGTGTTGACGTGTTTTTTATGACTACGTCGAACACAGAATAAAGTTGCCTAACGGTCACTTCACTCTCTCTTGATCAAAGTGCGATTGCATGCTAAGATTGCAAGAAGTTCAAACAATCGACTCCAAGGTTCCTTTATGCTACGGGCGTGACTCAGTTGGCTGATGTGATTGTTGGTAATCCAAGGGGCCTTACGTTTGCAACATTCTTTCACTTCTTTGTTGTGGCTGGAACTCCATCACTGGATATGGCAATTTTGCGATGCTGCTGCTTCGAACGGACTAAAACGAACTGAAAGTAAAAGGGAAAGGGTTTAGAAGGATCTAAATCTACTCCTAAGGGCAGTGATAACAATGAATAATGCTTTGGTGGACAAATTCCAAATAAACCAAGCTCTACTTCGCCAAGATCAACTACAACTCCGCAAGAACCGGTAAAATCTTCTGGGGATGTTAGAGGATTTTCAAATCGAGAAAGTACATTTGAATACCCAAAAACGACACAATCCAAACGACTATCCACAATCGAACTTAGCACAAATTTTGGGGGGTCAGACTAACTTTACACTGCAACTTACAATCAGCAAGATGCACAAAGTATGAACCATGGAAATTCATCAGACACCATTACATTCTCCATTGAAATCAAAGCACTTTACTGTTTCTAATCTAAGTGAGGAAGGTGAAACCATGCAAGCTTTGAAAAAATAATTTAAGTGGACACCATCAGAGAACAATGTTTCACTGTTATTATCTCAAAACTTATTGCAACAATTTCATACAAGTCTCCCCCCTGTTACAAATGAGCAAGGTCACCCCTTTATATAGGCCTCAAGCCATGATTACATGCAAACCCTAATTAGGGTTTTCCCTAAAAGATTCTCCACTCAAGATGCAACAAGTTGGGAATCAGCAATAAATACCCCATAAAGCCCATATACAATTAATTACAATCCGTCCAAAAATCACACCCATGAAGCATTAATTAACCATTACACTCAAAAAGTGCTCACTATGCAATGAATGTACCCTCATGCAAAAATCGCCCATGATGTCATAAATGCACCATCACCTCCGCATGCGACGGCTACATGCAAAAGGAATCTGCCATAATGCCTCAAATGTGATGACTACATGCAAAAGATGCTCCATTAATTCTTCATGCATTGACTCGGCTGCCACTTGGCGAGAAAACCCTGGAGAGAGAAAACATCAGGAGAGAAGAATTTGATCCATGAAGAATTTTCTTGAAGTTTCGCGAACTTTCCTTGCTCAAGAGGAGATTTTTTATGATTTTCCACCGTCTCCTATTTTTTAGGAACTTTCCAAAAATAGGGTTCTAGGAGAGAGAAAATTATCCCATGAATCCAAAACTGAAAGAATTTTGAAATTTGGATGTGATTTTATGCCCAAGAATGGATTTTTCAAAAAAATTCTCGAGGGGAAATTTATGCATTTCCATTCCTCCTTGACCCTCGAAATTCTCTTTTGCCTTGGAAATTTCCATCCCGGACTTTCAAACTTAGGCGTGGAATGTGGAATTCAGCTTGGTGAAGGAATTTCATTATTTCCATGCCTTAGAAAATTTTTAACTTCCTAACTGGGCCTGGAATTTTGACTTTGATAGAGGAATTGGTGGGTGCGCTAATTTGCTTGGGTCATGGATTTTCATTGTTCTTTCATTTTCCTTCATCTCTCTTGTTTGGTGCCTTGATCATGGCTTGGGCGCTATTTCACCTGAGGAAGGAATTCACAACTTTTCCTTCCCTCCTTGACCTCTTTACTTCAGCTCCCTACCTAAGTGTTGGGCGGAATTTTGCACCGGAGGAGGAATTTTGTCAATTTGTGAATCCTCCATGAGACATCCATTTTGGCGCCTGTCCTTGGCCTAGGGCAGAATTTTGCTATGGAGGAGGAATTCATCAATTTGTGAATCCTCCATGAGACCTCTGTTTTGGCACCCTGCTGAGTGCTTGGGCGAATTTTGGCCATGAAGGAGGAATTTGATGTTTTCTACCAATTCAGAACATGTATATATATATGAAATATAACATTTAAATATAAGTTATACTTTAAGTTATATTTCATATATATTGTCAAGATGTTTGAGAGTGGTTTCAGGACCCTAGGAATCATAATGCAAATTCTGGATTTTGGAAGATCTTTCAAATTTTCAGACAGTCAAATTTCAGGCCATTTTCGGATCAGGATGACATTGGTGGATTGATGTGAATTTCCAGACTTGGATGATTTTGCATGCTTTCCTCTTCTGGAATAGGAGTTCCAAACTTAACCATTTTTTTCATCCAACTTGTCTGCCTTCTGACTCTTCCGGATTTAGAAATGGTCTTCAGGAGCGTTCAGTCTTCAGCGTCTTCGAAGATATTCAGCTTTCAGTGTTTTCCTGTGAAGATCCTGCCAAAAAATAGATTTTCCCAAATAGTAAGTGTTTCAAAATGTCAAGGTTTGGGCAAAATAGGTCAAAAAAGCACTTACTAAAAATAGTAAGTTTGATTTTTGGCAAAATTAGACCAATCCGAGAGGCAGTGAGACTTACTAAAAATAGTAAGTGCTCAGAATTCACTCAAATTTTTACTAGGAGATTCCTTGAAGGGTCCCAATTCCAGTTCTAAGTTCAGTTTTTCCAAAAGCCTAAAAGAAACCCCTAAAATCTAGGACTGAAGACAGAAACCCTAAAATTAACAGAACAAGTCCTAGACTTAACCAAATTTGCTTAAACGAAAAGCAGACTTAATCAATATGACCCCCAAACACTTTCAAAGCAGAGAGAGTGACGAGATTGCTGCGAAAATACCCCAAAAACGCAAGCCAAAAGACCGGGAGGGCCTAAAAAGTAGGGGGTCCCCATTTGCAATGAGGCGATGTGTGAAAACATCACAACACTTAGCAATTCGGCTTTATATTTATTTGGCCCTATTTGGCCGTACAACTTATGTGTCATGTAAGTGTTATGGGGCATGACCTATTTAATATATAAATTGTAAATGCAATTTGGTGCCAAGGCCGACCTAGGTGGCAAAGGAGTTTGAGGCATATAAATAAGAAGTGACTTGAAGTCACAAATAGGACCTACACATCAATCAATATATCTCTTTGCTACATGATCAACGAATATCTCCTTGAAGTGACGAACTTGTCTACATGATCAGCAAATGTCTTCTTGAGGTAGGCGAGCCTGTCTACAAGTGATGCGAATGAATTCTGGGTGAGCAAATTCCCCTTGGGTTTTAGCTGAAGCGAATTACACTTCTTTCTTGAGGCAAATTACACCTTATGCTTGCCGAATCTGATGTCACCTACCAAGGAACTTCACTCAAGGTCTGCACATAATATTCTGAAGGATTCGGTCATATTCAGATCTGATCAGGACATCAGATAAGTGTGCTTATTTGATATTCAGATTCGTGCCCTAGATGGGCTAAGTTGTAACCAATTTTCTACCCTTGTTAATATTAAGATCTGAGATATTGTAGCTGGGGTTTTCACCTCCAAGAGGGAGGTTTTCCCAGGGTATAAGCGTGTTATGTGTGTGCCTTATTTTTAGTTTGGTTTTTTGTTCTATACTGCTAATTTGATTGCTAAAAACTAAAATGGTATCAGAGCCAAGTTCGTACTAACTGTGATCAGATTATCGGGAAGTCTTCATCGTCGGTCTATCATTCCATTCTTCAGTCAGCATGGCATCATACATTAGAGCTAAAGATAGATTGGATGGTGCATCCAATTTCACTGCATGGAAATTCAGAATCATGATGGCATTGAATGATCTCTCTGAGTTCATCATCAAAGAGTCTTTTGAGCCCTCAGCTGAAGGAGAAAAGGAAGCTTGGAGAAAGAAAGACTTTCAAGCTCAAAGGATAATAGTGGATTATGTCAAGGATCATATCGTGCCTCTCATCGCCAAGCTAAAGACAGCAAAAGAAATGTTCAGCACCTTGGAGAAGATGTATGAGATCAACAACACCAGTCGCATCCTATCGTTGAAGCAGCAGCTTCACCACATCAAGATGGCAAAAGAAGAATGTGAAGCTGCATGTTATCGGGAAAAAGTGTATAGTTAGTAATGTTAATTATCAATAGTTAGTTAGCCGACGGGTAGGTAGTTGGAGTCGCGACGGTTGGGTCGCACCCCTTCGGCAGTCATATATTGTACCACCTTCGGGTGTTGAGACAGGTAATGTTAGCCGTGTCAGATGTAATGTATTGTTAACGACGGATATAATATGAACATCCTTTGACATTAATGGAAAGCTTAATCTGTTACTTCTTTTATATTTGCATTGTACATTGCTGTTCAGTTTCTGTATTCTTCCTGTTTACCCAGTGAGGTAAACATTTGGCGCCGTTGCCGACACGAACTCAGGAACGGAAGACACGGATGGTGCACAGACACAATGGGCCTACCCGTTGGTGAGGTGAATCCCGAGGTCGACGATGCCCAAACAGAACTCTATATAGGAGAAGACACTGCGACGAGAGAATTTTCGATTCTACTCCAAGTAGCCATTCAGACCCACGTGCGACGAGAGGCGGCGGAGGCAGGAGTCCCACCAAGTGTCGTGTGGACAGCGTTGGAAGTGAGTCCGGAGGTAAATCGGTTGATGAACCATCTCCCTCGACTGCTAGCACAAGCATCGTTGGCACAACAAGCTCGCCTGGAGGAGATTGCCCGGGAGGAGCGACGCCAAGAAATTTTGCAACAGTACGAGGAACGGGAAGCAGAACGAGATGGCGCCAGGGGCATTTGAACCGTGACCAATACGGGACGGAATAAAGAACACTTACTGTAATAATTATGTCATATTGTTGGCATAAACTTGTCTTCCACATTATGAATGAATAAAAGTGTTCTACTTTTTATGTCATTAAAGCGGTCTAGGAATTAATGCCCAATACACTGAATAAAGACAAAAATAAGCAACAATATATAGATGAACGTGCAGTAGCCCAACGTGCCTTGATCCTTGAACAGCAAGCGGAAAGGCGACAGAGGTATAAGCGAAGAGAGGAGGAACGCTCCGAAGGGGACGGTGAGGCCAGAGGCCACCCACGGAGTCGGGAGGAGTTACTTGCGGAAACCCGCCGCAGGATAGAGTGTACCCAAACTCAATTGAGGGAGTTGAGGGACTTGCCACACACACCAGAGGCTAGCAAAACTCCAAGGAGTGGGGAGGAGGCAGTAGAGGGAGAAGACACCGGGGCTGCCAGGAGTGTCGGAGGGACACCGGGGCACGGCGGTCAAGCACCCCTTATAGGATCTGACCCATCAGGAGTAGGACAACAGCCACCACCAGTAGTAAAAAGGCAAGGTATGGCACAAAAACAAAAACTTCCAAAGTTCCATGGGGATGGGAAAGAAGACCCTGTCCGCCACTGTCGCACGTGTGAAACAATTTGGGGAGCGAATGGTGTTACCAACGAGGACGATTGGGTAACACAGTTTCCCGCAACACTGAGGGGCGTAGCCATCGACTGGTTTTCGGATACGGACAAGGCCAAAATTGGCACATGGGCAGACCTAAAGAAGGAATTTCAAGCAGAGTTTCGTCTCCTAAGAGACGATAATGAGATCGTAGCCGAAATCTACGGCACGAAACAGAGGAAGGACGAGACTGTCCGAACCTACAGCCGGCGGCTCAAAGAGCTGCTAGGAAAGATGGAGAACCAGCCGGCAGACGGATTGAAAAAACGGTGGTTCGTGGAAGGCCTAAAGAAATCCCTTAGACGAAAAATGAAGATAGTACCCCCTTCTTCATATTCGGACGCCTATAACAGGGCAATGGATTTAGAAAGTGAACAGAAGACGTCCAAGAAGAAGAAAAATAAATCCTCGACGGACGATGATTCCTCTTCGGACAAAAGTGATAGTAGTGATGACGACTCTAATCGGAAGGTACGGGCTCTCCAAAAAGATATGGAGCGAATGATGAGAGAGATAAAGGCAACAAAAGGAAGCACAAGCAAGGGCGACGAAGGGGAGTTATGGTGCACGGACTGCCGTACCGACGGACACACCAAGGGGTCTTGTCCGAAAAAAGCATTTTGTGATATTTGTCAGATTGTCGGACACCTTACCAAGGAGTGTCCGTACAATATGAGGACTCGTAGCCAACAGGTTCTCTTTGCAGAACCATCTGCGTCAGCCGGCACGTCCCAGCCTGCGAGCAACAACGCCTCGTCTGGCGGCTACCGAAACAACAGGCGAGGAAGAGGCAATAATAACAATACGAATAATAGAAGCCGAATCCAATACGACGCTAAAGGGCGGCCGATGATACAATGCCGAGCTTGCAATCACTGGGGGCATTTCGCTAGAGACTGTACGGTGGAGGAAGCACCACAAAAACTTTGCAAGTGGTGCGGTCCCGGGGACCATGATGATGGCAATTGTCCCAAATCTGGCGTGAACCTATTGAATGTAGAAACGGAGGATGCACTCGCCATAACAAGGTCCAAGACGAAAGCAGCCACTTATCCAGACCCCCGTACGGAAAAACAAAAGGCACTGGAGGCACGAGCGGAATTGGAGAAGGAGATGTTGAGGAGCAAGGGTGCACAAAAGCTGGCGGGTACTTCTCGCTCTGAAGGAGAAACAAACATTATAAACCAACTGTTACAGGTCGAGATACCTGTCAAAATGAAGGACCTCCTGGAAAGTATGCCGCACTTGCGAGCGACGTTGTTGCAATCCGCAATAGTAACCCCAGTAGGCCAACCAATACATGGCAAGGACAACCTTGGCGAGACAGCAGCAGACCCATTAACCCTGACGATCAACAGTGGTAGACACCCAGCAGTGGTGGAAATGGGTATATTAGGCACCATCCTGACCGACACAATTGTCGACGGCGGGTCGGGAGTAAATGTCTTGCCAGAGGAAACATGGAAAAAATTGGGTAAACCTACTCTCTGGCCGTCCACCTTTACTTTATTGGGAGCAGACCAACACGGCATCAAGCCGCTGGGCACACTCATGGCGCAACAGGTGACGATCGGAACACAGCCATTCGTCCTGAATTTTGTGGTCATCCCATTGAAGAAGAAGGGGTACGACGCCATCCTCGGCAGAGGCTGGTTGGTGGCGGCCAAAGCAAATCACAATTGGAAGAAAAACACCTTGTCCATGGAAAAGGCTGGCCGAAGGTATACCATTGACCTCAAAACTCAACAGGTCAGTGAAGAGTTGGCGTCGGAGTCAGAGTCCGACAGAGACGATACGGACGAAGGGAAGGAGGGCAGGGAACCAAATGATGAAGGCATCTTAGGAATTCAAGCCTGTTCTGAGGATGAGACGGATTCTTTGAGAGGGCTCTTCCATTGGCAAATGGAAGACTATGAATTATTGTATGGGTGCAATATGTTGGGGATTGAAGGACCTGACATGAACGAGTTTCCGCCAGAGTACGGACAATACAAGGAAGGGGATGTCCCTGTGGATGACGCACCAGCGCACAAGTTTGACAAAAGTAAGCCCATAAGGTATGAAGAATCCGCACTTCAAGTTACAAATCTTGGAGAAACTTCAGAACAGAAAAATATTCTAGTCGGCGACGACTGGAATCCCGTCTTAAAGACGGCGGCGTTCAAAATTTTTACAGAATACAAAGACGTGTTCGCTTGGACATATAAGGACCTCAAGGGGGTACCACAAGAACTCTGTGTACATCGGATCCCTTTGGTTCCCGGAGCCGTGCCCGTACGGAAGAGGCCATACAGAATGAACAAAAATTATGCGGCCAGGGTAAATAATGAAATTGACCGCATGCTGGAAGCAGGGATTATCTTCAAGGTCCAGACGAGTGAATGGGTATCACCCATTGTGATATCTTTGAAAAAGGAGGCCGATCAGATAAGAATCTGTGTAGACTTCAGGTGTTTGAATGCTGTCACAATTAAAGATCCGTTTCCCATACCATTCACAGACACCATTCTCGAGGAAGTCACGGGTCATGAAATTTATTCGTTTATGGATGGATTCTCCGGATACAATCAAATTTCCATTGCAAAGGAGGACAAATTGAAGACCACCTTTGTCGTAGAAGATGGCGTCTATGCATACAACCGGATGCCATTCGGGTTGTGCAATGCGCCAGCTACCTTTCAACGGATAATCCTCCATATCTTCGATAAAATGTCCGTAGGAAACTTCAAAGCATTCTTGGATGATTGGTCCATTTACAGCACGGAGGAGGCACATCTGGCCGCACTTGGCGAATGCATGGAGAGATGCCGACAAGCCCACCTCGCCCTAAACCCTAAGAAATGCAGATTCATGGTGCCTCAGGGCAAATTACTAGGGCACATCGTCTGTAAGGCTGGACTGAAGACAGACCCTGACAAAATACGAGTCATTGTAGAGATGGAGGCGCCGCCCGACGATGTCACCGGCGTCAAGTCATTTCTTGGACACATCGGGTATTATAGGCGGTTTATTAAGAACTTTGCCCAAGTATCATACCCACTTGATAAGCTGACACGAAGGGGGGAGCCGTACGTCTGGGGGACGGCCCAGGAAGAGGCTTTTCAAGAGTTAAAATCACGATTGGTGGGTGCGCCAATCTTGACATACCCAGACTGGGACAAAGAGTTCCATGTACATGTCGACGCATCCAACTTCGCCATAGGGGCCACCCTGGCACAGGTCGGCAGCCACGGGCTAGACCACCCAGTATATTTTGCAAGTCGACTCTTGTCAAACGCGGAGAGGAACTACAGCACGACGGAGAGAGAAGCCCTCAGCATGGTATACTCCGTCCAAAAATTCCGACATTATTTATTGGCGACACCATTCACATTTTATGTGGATCACCAGGCGTTGATGTATTTGGTGAACAAGCCAATCATCCAGGGGCGGATTAGTCGATGGCTGTTGCTGTTACAAGAATTTACATTCAACATCATTGTCAGACCTGGCAGGAGCCACGTCATAGCTGACCAGCTATCACGGATCAAGTCGGGAGAGCCGGCCGAAGGCATTAGCGAGGATTTTCCGGACACCCATCTTTTCCGCATTGCCATCCTTCCTCATTGGTACACGAGTGTGGGGGAATATCTGTCAACATCAACATTTCCGAAGGAAATGCCACCAGGTGAAAGACGGAAACTTGTATTAAGAAGCCGAACATTCCAACTTATAAATGGTCTTCTCTACAAAATGGGACCTGACCAGATCCTACGACGATGCATCTTGGAAGAGGAAATCCCAGGAGTATTGAGAGAAGCCCATGAAGGGGCTGCTGGAGGGCACATGGGACCGGATACGACAGCAAGGAAGATCCTACTAGCTGGCTTGTGGTGGCCGACACTGCATAATGACGCCAGAGAATGGGTGACAAGTTGTGATACATGTCAGCGTGCTGGGCGACCATTAAAAAGAGATTTCATGCCACTTAACCCGGCGCATGCTCAAGAATTGTTCGAAAGATGGGGGTTAGACTTCGTTGGTCCATTAAAACCGAGTCGCGCCCGACGATGTAGATACATTGTCGTGGCGACAGAATATTTGACCAAATGGGTCGAAGCCAGGGCGTTGGCAGACAACTCCGCCGTCAGCACGGCGAAATTCATTTATGAACAGATTATCACCCGGTACGGAATACCGATTCAACTGACAAGTGATAGAGGGGGGCACTTTGTAAATCATATTGTTCGACTACTGACAACCGAGTTCAAAATTTTTCATTCTCTATCGAGTCCGTACTATCCCAGGGCAAACGGTCAGGCCGAGGCAACCAACAAAATCATCGTGTCGGTAATTTATAAGTCCTGTGGGGTGGAAAAGGAAGACTGGGAAGAGCGTCTGCCTTCGGTACTTTGGGCGTACCGCACAACTTACAAAGTAACCACCGGGCAGACACCTTTCCAATTGATGTACGGCCAGGAAGCTGTAGTGCCGATCGAATTCATGGTGCCAAGTCTCAGAATCGCCATTGACAACAAACTAGGCGACATGGAAAGCCTTCGAGAGAGACTATACGCCTTAAATAAGTTGGATGAAAGACGAACGATGGCACAATGGGTGACAGACGTGGCCCAGCAACGCAGGAAATACTGGCATGACCAACACATTCGGCGGGCGAGGTTCACGCCGGGCCAATTAGTCCTAAAGTATAACGGAAGGAACGAGATTAAGCCCGGCAAGTTTAAGGTGAAGTGGCTAGGCCCTTACAGGATCCAAGAGGTCGCAGCCAATGGATCCGTCAAGCTCTCAACCCTCGACGGACAGGAAATCCCAGAGGGCGTCAATGGGTCGAAACTGAAAGTGTATCACCAGAGGGTGGAAGCGCGCAGGAGCAGCCCGACAGGAGGCGCACAGTCGCAGTCAGGCAATAAATGAAAATGGAAAAAAAATTTTGAAAAAAATTAGAAAATTCGAAAAAAAAATTTGAAAAAAATATACAAAGGAAAAATTGAAAAAATTTTGAAAAAATATATAAAGGAAAAATTGAAAAAATTTTGAAAAAAAAAATATATATAAAAGAAAAATTGAAAAAAATTGATTGAAAAAAAATTTTTGAAAAAAAAAAGGTTAGAAAAAGGGAGAAAAAGCACCACCGCACGGTGGCCACGTAGTGGTACCACCGTGCGGTGGCACCACCCACGGTGGACACCACCGTGCGGTGGCACCACCCACGGTGGACACCACCGTGCGGTGGCACCACCGACGGTGGAAGCCACCGTGCGGTGGCAGCCGGGGTTATAAAAGCCGCACAAAGAAAAAAAAAAAGAACACAACACGCGCATAAAGTTGCCGAAGACAAAACGGAGAGAAGGGGAAAGAAGATAAAACACCGCACGAAGCAAAGGATAAAACACCGCACGAAGCCACCGAGGGTTAGGATAAAACACCGCACGAAGCACAGGCTCCGCACGAGACAAAAACACCGCACGAAGCACAGGCTCCGCACGAGACAAAGTCACCGCACAGCCGCGCCTACACCGCACAGCCGCGCCTTCACCGCACAGCCACGCCTACCGAAGGGAGATAAAACGGAGAGAAAGAAGCTACCGTGCGGTAGAAGGAAGAAGGGGGATTCTGGGCGAACAGCGTGAAAAAAAAAACGCACCGCACAGTCTTCGCTCTTGGGTGCCTGGAGGCAGTTAGCCGTTTTTTTTTACTACGGCTAAAATCAAGAATCAGTTACAGGAAGCTAATGGAGTCTGCGGGAAAAAGAAACTGGAAAAAACAACTGCAGGATAGCAGCCATAGGAAGCCAGATGCACGTATTCTCCCTTCAGGTGTTCGAATAGCAGGTGGCACAATGGAAGCCAGGCAGAAGAAAAAGACACCACAGCAGTCCACCGCACGAGGGAAGAACACCTCCACTTCACAGAATATCACTTTTGAGGGATTGAATGGGGTGGAATGTCGGAAATGGTGGCAAGACACGCCGGATGATAATTTGGTGAAAACAAGTCTTCGCCGAGCAGGGGTAGAATGGGCTATACGGATGCCTGTGTTCGCCATTCGCGAGTACGAGGGAGCATTGCGGTATATGGTTGACACCTTTGATAGCCGCTCACGGACGAGCACATTTGAGTATTTGGGGAAGGATATCACCATATCCTTCAAACCTGCAGATTTCACCAGAGTATTTGGCATCCCTGGCATACATGGCAAGAAAGTGGACTTGAAACCGAAGAAGATGACACGGGAAGAAAAAGAACATTGGATTAAGCGAGTGTCCCGAGACTTGACCCCCGCAGAGTTGGCGAGCATCGTAGATGCCACGAAGGGTCGTGGGATGCGCAGGTCCTTTGTCGCAGAGGGTCACTGGCGATGCATTATGGACGTCATCAAAAGCAGGTTGACAGGGTCGGGTAGGGCATCAGACATCGCTCTACCACAGATAGTATTGATGAACGGGTTGATGAACGGAGTCGTCTATGATTGGGCTACCTTGTTATCAGAGCGGATGTGCGCATTCTTGCTGATGGAGCAGCGCACCTTTTACATGCCCCACTATGCCATTGGACTGTTCTTGGAGGCTACGCGGGAAGCAGTGCCAGAGGCTGAGTTGGAGGTACGGCCACAGGGACCCTTGGCGGAGGGTGAGCCTCCTATCATGCATTGGCGACATCTGGATATTGGACACTCTTCCGCGAAGCGGAAACGGGTATTAGAGACCACCGCAGCAGAACCAGATAGTGGGCGAGAAACCTCTAGCAGTGCAGAGGATTCCGAGGATTCAGAGGATGAGGACAACAGTAGTAGTCGGGCCACAGACGAGGGGAGGATGGAGCCCGCCGGAGAGCGAGTGTTGTTTGCACCACCCACACTCCCACTTGGCACACTTGTGGGGTCGTCCGCGGGCAGTACTTCGATTCCGGCATTTGGACAGAGCCGCACGCCCGTTACACTCAGGCCCGTGCAGCCGGCCGCAGCACCTTCCACCATACCAGCCGAGGCATGTACCGACAGCACGGCAGAGTTGTGTGGTCCATCGCAGGGAGGCGTGGCAGAGGAGATAGTTGAGACGGAGCCTCAGGTGCGACTGGATGTCGTAGGATCCGATGCAGTGGTGACGGTTGCGGCCTCCTTGTTGGAGGAGCCCGTCGCGGGACATGTTTCCGAGGGGGAGAGAGGGTCAGAGGTGTTGAGTGCAGTTCCATCGGTGGCGGCTATGGGGAGTTGGCTGACCCGGAGATTCCAGATGACAGTGACGCCACCCGTAGGAGAAGCTGTACTCTCACCTCGGCAAGAGCCTCCCACTGAGGTGGTGGATCTAGAGGATTCCTCGGCGGAGACGCAGGCACCAGCAGAGGGACAGGTCCTTGGAGAAGGTGTTCTGGGCCAGCAGGATGCAGTTGGTGTGGTTGAGGAGACTTTTGAGTTACCACGTGGGCTTCCTGTACCTACATCGGGGCTAGAGGGAGAGGACATTGAGGTTTATCTGGCAGATATGGTGACGAGGGGTCGGCGAGTGGTGGCCGCGGCCCAGACACGGTCTCTACAGCAGGTTGTGGAGGAATTAGAGCAGGTCCTCCAGTTTATGCGAGAGGGCTGTCCCGCAGCTTTTACCTCATGTTTTGAGGCACGAGGGTGGCCAGTTACCCAGACGGAGGCGATGTTGGAGGCTTGGCGTGTGCCTCAGCCCGTCGTGGAGAGTAGGGTGACGACTCTCGTCCGGGAGATTGAGCAGGTTTATAGGGAGGCCTACTATACCTTACGCCAGACACAGCATGAGTCCGCGGTTCGCGAGGCTGCTCGAGTGGAGTTGGAGTGGGACATGGCCAGGCAACAAGCCTCGTGGGCAGCCGAGAGATCAGAGTTGGTCGCACAGCTTGAGGCAGCCCGCGCAGAGAAGGTTGCGGTGGACGCCCGTCTTTCAGAGGAACAGAGTGCGCGGAGTCTAGTCCAGCAGGAGTTAGATGGTGTTCAGGCCCAGTTGGTTCGCATGACAGAGTCCGCCGATACCAAGGAGAGGGAGCTACTGGAGGCTGCGCTTATGGTGAAGACTGCCTTAGAGAAGGTGTTGGTCGCAGAGCGGGATGTGGCAGCGCGCACCCAGCAGGTCTATGCGCTCCGCGCCCGCCTGGCGGCCCAGACACCTGCATCTCACCCTTCGACTTCAGGGACGCTTCCTCAGCCCCCTCCTTGACTTCCACTTGGTTGTATATTTATATTACATTGTCTCCATTTTGTTGTTAGTCGTCGGAGACGACTTCTTTTTTGGGGGGGGATGATGTTATCGGGAAAAAGTGTATAGTTAGTAATGTTAATTATCAATAGTTAGTTAGCCGACGGGTAGGTAGTTGGAGTCGCGACGGTTGGGTCGCACCCCTTCGGCAGTCATATATTGTACCACCTTCGGGTGTTGAGACAGGTAATGTTAGCCGTGTCAGATGTAATGTATTGTTAACGACGGATATAATATGAACATCCTTTGACATTAATGGAAAGCTTAATCTGTTACTTCTTTTATATTTGCATTGTACATTGCTGTTCAGTTTCTGTATTCTTCCTGTTTACCCAGTGAGGTAAACACTGCATACTTCAAGAGGATTTCTGATCTAAAGGATCAGCTCTCTTCCGTTGGGAAAGTTGTTGAAAATAGCGATCTATCCATGATGGCTCTCAATGGTCTTCCATCATCTTGGGAAGCATTCATTCAAGGAATCAGCGCAAGGATTGAGGTTCCACAGTTTGATCGCTTGAGGACAGATTGTTTACAAGAAGAGTCACGGCTAATTGCAAGAGGACTTGGGCGTGATCATTATGATGTGGAAAATCAAGTTCTTGCTTCGCATATGGAGAAAGGTAAAGGAAGAAAGTGGGATAGAGACAGAGGCTCTGATTCTGCTCCTAAAGCAAAAAGGAAGGACTTATCTCACATCCAGTGCTTTAATTGTAATAATTTTGGTCATTTTGCTCGGGATTGCAAAATCGGGACTTCTCTTGCTTCCTCTACAGAAGTTGTCATAGGAACTCCTCAGAAGGAACAGAAGTCAAATGAAGACTTCCTTTTCTAAGAGGAAGCAAATGTCGGAAGGAGCTTCAGAGGAAGCTCATCAGCTTCAAAGGGAGCTTGTTGTATTCAGCTTCAGAAGGAGCTTGTTTGTTGTTTCAGCTTTAGAGGTAGCCATATCCTTGGTTAAGGCAATCTTCCGGGAGAAGATTGAGGTGAAAGCCCTCGGTTAAGGCTATCTTTCGGGAGAAGGTTGAGGTGAAAGCCCTCAGTTAAGGCAATCTTCTGGGAAAAGGTTGAGGTGAAAACCCTCATTCCACCCTTTGCAAGTAGGCATGGTGGTGTTGTATTCTTCTATGGGAGAAGTCTGAGGTTAGAGCCCTTTCCACCCTCTGCGAGTAGGTATGGTGGGTATCATGGATGAAATTCCATGATGAGTTTGTCCACCCTCTGGGAGTAGCTACGGTGAATGTATCATGTGTTTCATCCATGGGAGTAGCCATGGTGGTAGTCACTATGTGACTTGGTCACTCAAAAGGTATCCTCCCTAGCTAAGAGGGAGTGTTGATTTATAGCTAGGTCAGATCCCTTGCTTGGGCCAACCTAGTTCACTTAATTGCTAAGAGCCCTTTGGCCTTAGCAATTCGGCTTTATATTTATCTGGCCCTATTTGGCCGTACAACTTATGTGTCATGTAAGTGTTATGGGGCATGACCTATTTAATATATAAATTGTAAATGCAATTTGGCGCCAAGGCCGACCTAGGTGGCAAAGGAGTTTGAGGCATATAAATAAGAAGCGACTTGAAGTCACAAATAGAACCTACACATCAATCAATATATCTCTTTGCTAATTGATCAACGAATATCTCCTTGAAGTGGCAAACTTGTCTACATGATCAGCAAATGTCTTCTTGAGGTAGGCGAGCCTATCTACAAGTGAAGCGAATGAATTCTGGGTGAGCGAATTCCCCTTGGGTTTTAGCTGAAGCGAATTACACTTCTTTCTTGAGGCAAATGACAACTTATGCTTGCTGAATCTGATGTCACCTACCAGCGAACTTCACTCAAGGTCTGCACATAATATTCTGAAGGATTCGGTCATATTCAGATCTGATCAGGACATCAGATAATTGTGCTTATTTGATATTCAGATTTGTGCCCTAGCTGGGCTAAGTTGTAACCAATTTTCTACCCTTGTTAATATTAAGATCTGAGATATTGTAGCTGGGTTTTTCACCTCCAAGAGGGAGGTTTTCCCAGGGTATAAGCATGTTATGTGTGTGCTTTATTTTTAGTTTGGTTTTCTGTTCTATACTGCTAATCTGATTGCTAAAAACTAACAAAAACCAACTTCAATCTCGAAAATCTAAATCTGATATGAATGAACAGTAGGCTGGAAATGCAGACCAGCAACATAAAACCCCCACGAAACACTTCTATCTCACTCCAAACACACCCCAAGAGACCCAAGACATACAATGACTAAGGCAGCACTGAGAAATTGACACTAACAATTCTTAATCAGCATAACACACAATCCAACACCTCCCAACAAAGGGCGTCTACAGCAGAAAAGTTAGACTTGCAACCAAAAATCCAATACTCCAAGATAGTCAATGAAAAATTACAGGATGAATCGCCCATGGCATAGCAATTGAACAAGCAAACACAAGGAGCTACGAACGAAAACAACACTTTAGCTACACTCGAAAACAGCAACCTGGAAACACACTACAGCACTACCAAAAATCAGAAATCCATAAAACTTCATCTTCATTGAGCCCCAATCTGCTCCTCTAGATGAGAAACAGTCACAGATTCAGCTAAGCACGAAACTGAAAACACTAGGAGGTAAGCATCCCTCAAAGCAAGAGTCTGACAGTATTTCGACAAAACTTCGTTATCAAAGCAAGAATGGATCCCAAAATGAGAGCCCTATAACTTTTTGCTAGCCAAATTCAAATTCAAATGCTCTCCAAATGCGCCCAAACCAAATGTCATTCCATTTCACCCACATTTGGTGTTGCATTTCATTTCATTTCCTTGCACAAGTATGCCCAACTCACATTCACCCTTAGTCACCCTTTTTGATAACTGTAAGTTTCATAAAATAAAGTGTAAAGTGGGTGCCCAACTATGACTTCCAAATAAAAATATAACTAAGGCAATATAATTAGAAAATATAATCACTAACACCATGTTGACCCCCTTGAAGTCATAAACAAGTTTCGCCTAGGCCAAAATAAAGTATTAAAAAATACTTCCTCTTCCAAATACTGAATGCTGCCAAAATGACCTGAGGCCAAAGTGTTGAACTACATTGCCGAAAATAGACACTGAACTGAGCTACCGAACCCCTGCTAAAAATAGCACTGCCAAAAACAGTACTTACTATAAATAGCATACTGCTAAAAATAGTAAGTGCTTCCGAGGTGATTTTTACCACATTCTGAGCAGCTGCCGAACTTACTAAAAATGGTAAGTCTCGAAAAGGTCTTCAAATAGGTTTCCATGTTATACCATCGCAGAGCTCTCAGAAAACCAAAAAAAACCCAGAGAACACAGCTGCTTCTACCTCCACTTACTAAAAATAGTAAGGCAATCAAACTCCATTACTTGCTATGCATGTACCCTCATTGCGAAGCTTTCTGAAAACCCAGAAGGAATCCAGAACCCGAACTGACAATCTCCAACATGCAAGCCTTTGAAAATGCAGAAACATCCTCCCAGAGGTAGGAAACCCTAATTTTTGCTTCCGACCAGCCTACGGGTCTCCAAAATAGGCTAACGGTCGGCTAAGTTGATTGTTGTTGAGAAGGGGACATTACAAGCTTGTTCTTCAAGCAACATTATCAACACAAGGCACAAAATGGCAAGGATAAATGAACACAACATGAGTGATGTCATCTGATTCCATGCTTATATAAAATGGCAAAATTGCTAAAGAAATCAGGCTTAACAAAGAACGATTTTTTAGTATCAAGGATGTGGCACATCTTCAACTGACACCAACCAGCAAGAAGTCCACTACAAAATTGATGAAAATAGTCGAAGCTCTACCAAAGAATTGAAGGCCAAGTAAAATGACAATTGGTCACACTTTTTCAGCAGTCAAACCAATCCAACATTGCAAAAGAGTGGCTAAGTGGTGAAAGTGCGCCAAAGAAGAAATGCATTTAACTTAACTATTGCACTTTATGGATGGTTAAGCCAATTAAAAAAGGTGATCAAAGTGGCAAATGGTGGGTAAAGTCACAATAAGACGACAAGAATGAGTTAAGTAAATTCACATCTTTTAGCTCACAATGCCAAGGAAATATGACGTTTCAAGTAGCTAACCTCAAGGGAAAACACCCCAAGTATGAAGTCAAGATAAATCAAAGACCAAGTCATGGCTTTTTCATTGGTAACACCATTCTAAACTAGTGATTCAACCGCAACCAGCATGATAGGTAAGAAGACTAAGTGAAACCATAGTTTTTCAACAGCATTACCAATTACAATATTTGACCAAAGGTGACAATGAGACAAGGAAACTACACTCAATTATAAATACAAGGAAAACAATAAGATGACAGGGTTTGTAGAGGGCAATTGCAATTGAAAGTTCTGACATGACAGGCAGACCTTTAAGTAAAAAATGCCTAGGTAAAAACAAAACATATCAAAGTTATGTCACACTTTTTGGGTGTCATTGTCACCTCAAAATTGTACCCAGGTCTATGTTTTCATGCCGAAATCTATCACTTTAAAACCCAAACACCAAGCTCAGTATATTAAAGCAAAAATTATTCAAAAGGAGGTGCCATTTATCCTAGTTAGTGCATGTGGCATGGAGAAAGCAGACTTAAAGCGAAAAGGGGACTGTGGTGCAGGAGCACCTCATCAAACTCTTCAAGATGACAAACCAGACTCTGAGGAGGGAGGATAAGGCATTAAATATGTCTTTAGAATGTTTTATATAGGTTTTCAATCATGCATTATGTGTTTGTAATAATGAACCCCATCTTGTGAGCCAAACTCCTATTTTGGCATTTCTATGAGCCAATTAGGACTTTTGGACAATAGGGGATCAAATGTGTTGGTTTTTGTGGTTTAAGATGTTTTAGGAGGGGTTGAACTTGACTCAAGGCATTAGGAGGCGAAAGATGACATTTTGACAACTTTTGCAAAAGTTGTCTAAAGTTGTCATGAGCAACTTTTATGCACTTTTTGCATTTTGTTAATTTGAAACTCCTCCAACGGCTCTAACCTCTTGATTTTCGATTGAGAGCAGATGTGGAATAGTTTATACACCTCATGGATATAATTCCCAATGAGGTGATTGTACGAAGAAGAGTTTTGATGCCAACAAACTAATAGAATTTTGAGTTTTTCCTACAATTCTAGAGTTTTGGTCCGTGGTACGGTTCTGTACGGATTGGGATCCATTCCCAATGATGTGAATTGGTTGGAGAGGAGAGTTAACTATTTTGGTTTTGATTTGAAGTCTTGATTGTGTGTGTTGCTCCTGATATTCAAGTTTTACTGTAGGTACCCAGAAAACCAGGGTTTACCTTCGGTTTTTCCTCCTCCATGGCCATATCTTGCACTTTACCAATCTGAGACTCATGGGATTTGGTGAAAGGCAAGTATGGTCAATGTATTCTAGGATTACAAGAGTGTTTTGCAGGAGGAGCAAGGGAGAGAAGTGTTTGGAGCGACCCTAGGTAGACATCTCTATGTGGCTACCTAGACCTTGAACAAACAAAAGTACCTTGTGTGTAAATGGCGATGATTCCAGGCGTGTAACCCTGGAATCCCTATTGATTTATGTTTCCCAACATGCCCATGGGATGGTAACTGGCCGGTTCATTCATCTGAGCATAGTTGCTTCACAAAAGAGACCTAATTAGCCCTTTTAGGACAGTCAACATCCTACCAGCTAAGGTCTTTATTTTCCAAACCCTGACCCTTCCTTTTATGGACTTGTATAATTTCCAAAAGGGTGTTTGAATCCATAATTTGTTTGCCAAGGTGTTTGGGAAAATTTGAACTTAAGGTCTCTTTACCCGCTAAATAGGGCTACAAGCAACTAGGCCTAATTGGGTGAGTTTCTTAAGGAATGGGTATGTATCCTTGCAACCGGTGCTTTGTCTGACCTTATGGAGTCTTGTATGACCCAAAACCGGTATGCAAATGATTTGTAACCCTTGGAGGTATCATGGAGTGTGTTGTAGCAAGATGCCCTTGATTGAGTAGGCAAGAGTCTTGGAGACGGTGAGAAGATTGAACTAAAGTTGTAGAGCCTTACCTTGATAGGATCCCATTCTTGTTTTAGGGGGTCAGTGTCATACATTTTGAGGTGTTTGGCAGGTTACAAGGAGGGCTTTGCATCAGACTTTGTTGGGCAATTTTAGTCTTATGTTTCCTCTTTGTGGTAGATAGAGAAAGATCGCTTTAAAGAAACTTTAACGACGTCGTTTTATTATTATTTTATTTTAAAGCTTCTCCTAGATAACTTATAAATAACTGCCTTGAGCATAAATTTTAATGAGAATTTATGTAAGACTTAACCTACAAAAATTTTCATCCAAGCTAAGAAGTTAGATCAATGTGTTGTAGTTGTGAGAGTTTGACAAATTAGAAATAAAGAAGATCCGTGTTTAACCTTGCATAACATTTGTCTTCTATCTTTGAAGTAGATGTGTATGCTTTTGGGTTATTGTTCATTTTCATGCTTCATTCATCTTGTTATTCATATTGTTTTCTTTGTTCAATCAATCCTACTATTGGTGTAAATCCATTGAGCTATGTTTTAAATTTTAATTAATGGATGGCATTTATGTTTAATTTGTGTTATAGCTTAGTTATATATATAAATATAAGTACTCACGATAAGATAAAGTATCTTCAACCTTGTGCTTTATCAAAAGAAATAGGTCTAGCTTTCTTTCTAGCATAATATTACATGCAAAATCCCCAAATAAAAACAATTTATTGCATGCATATGTAGTAATCGAGTTGATTTGTTTTAGATTTTAAGGGTAGATTAGAGTCTTAGACCAAGGAGATTCCCCAACAAATTTGAAGAGAGAATTTGTTCAAACACTATTCCAACTTAAGTTGTCCTTAAAGGGGCAAATTAAAACACTAACAATTTTTGGCATCCACCCTAGGGAAAAAATTGTTGAAAGTCTTCCATCTTAGAATAAATGACCATCCAAACTCCTATTTTACATCCTAGTCTAAATTAAATTGAACAAGAGGACATCCTAGATAATCTAAGACACTTCCCATTCAATCAAATGACATCCTGCCCATTGGGAGCAACAATTTCAATAATAGACAAGAAGAAAGAAAACCATAACTTGCAGAATTAAAGAATCTTGACTTATAAATTTACACAAGGTCTTGAAGAAAAGAAGATCCATCTAAGTCTACTTTTCCAGCTTTTGAACAATAAGCCTCAACCAAAAGGATCACTTCCATCTATCCTTGAACACATGTAGATATCTATTTTGTCTTGATCATACGATGAGTGATCAAAGCAACAACAACAATGGGGTTCCACTGTTTCCTTTAATTTGGGGTACAAATATTAGCCATTGTGTGTTTCACGCTTGTCATGATTTTCCTCAAGGATCCAAGAAGGGATTCCCCCAATTCCATGGTGACAATACTCAATATTTGGATGAAAAAGGTCTTAGCATTTATCACAGCTTGCGACATATTGAGTGTCTCTCACAAAGATGTTGTAGTGTGGTTTTTTATCAAATGGTAAAGAGAGGGACACCTAAATGGTTTCACCATCATGCTTCAGGTTGCATCACTAGTTGGGCCCTTATGACCAGCAAATTCTCATCTCCCTTTGAGATGACCAAAGGCATTCACTTCTTGTTTGCATGGTTGTCCAATTTGAAGAAGGACTACAATGAACCTATACAAGATTTCATTGGCTAACTTAATCACCTTGTGGTAAGGACTGATGCGGCACTCAATCCTTCAACCAAAATTCCCCCAAGTTGTTTTATCAATGCACTACCTCTAAAGATTACCACTTTAATCAAGATATGTGACATAGATCAACTTGAAGAGATTCAAACACAAGGAGTTAAGCTAGAAGATGGTATGATTACCATTGGATAACTTTAAAAAGATTCAATTTGACCCCTCAATCAAAACTCAGCTGACCCCTTACTATAAAAAGTGGTGAATCATGTGGCTCTGATGAAACTTCAATACCCACAAAATGCTCCAATGTGGCCATATCAAGGAGCACCTTGCAGGACATTCGGCCCTGCAATTACAATGAACAGGCCGAGATTACTTCCTACCCCACAAAGGCTTGCATTGGAGGCTCCTCCTAGCAAGAGTGTGAACAATTATTTTTTTGGACAAAAGGCCGAAGCCTTTAATATATATATATAAAGGATAATTACAATAATAGATTGTCAAAATGAGGGGAAAGATAACACCCTCAATCACTGAAAAGACATCCCTGAACCATAATTCCACTGAGGAATTCAACTATCACATACCACATCAAAAAGAGACCCACGCTATCAAGAGCTACCTTCAGAATACAAAACAGAACCATACTGAAAAAAAGAATCCCACAATGACAGACTACAATCCATTCAAACTTTCTTCTAAAGAAGCTAAATCAGCCAGAGTACGAAATGAAGATACATAGCCATGAGGATCAACTTCTGTGTGATTAATGAGCTCCCAAATTGCATCAAATTTCAATAATGCAGTTGAAAACAAGGGTTCAGCAATAAGAGATCTATAAGAATACATCCATGAATGGAAAGGAGCAGGAATTTGAAACTTGAAACCATTTATAGTTGAGATGAGCACTGATCGTGGGATTGATTCTTCAAACACATCGTCTATGTTGATGAAGCCTCCAATCCACTACATACCATGAGAAATATTATAACTCTCCAAAGCTACTGTCAACTCATCCCAATTGTACAAGGCAGGATGAACAAAAGACCCTATGAGCAGCTTGGTGATGTCGCCAGACCAGGTAAGACCCATGACCACTGTCCCGAACCATGATGCAGCATCTGATGGAAGAAGAAACAGGTTGACCTGCAGCCAGTTTTCACCCAAAACAGAGGATATAGCTCTGTGAATACTGAAACAGGGTACTGTGAAAGCCGATGGCAGGGAAAAGAGGGGTATTTCCCATTGGGCACACACCCAAAAATTTTCCTCTCAGCAAACTCTGAACGCCATGACAAACAAAAACAAATCTGAAACCCACTTCAAGGAGACTATCTTTATGAGTTGCATATTTATCGACCTTAAACACATGCAAAATCTCTTGAATAATATGCAATCCTAAGCAAATCAAGAACAAGTGAAGTAGCACGAGCGAACTTCTGATAGGACACACATGGCAAGAGAACTGAAATCGCCATCTGGCTCTGCTCCAAAGTGAAATTGCAGATTAAGGACAAAATAAAACTTTATGATGCATATGATAGCAGTATCACATGAAGGGGAAGTACTGAGGATGATCTCAGTATGATTATCTATCACATTCGCAAGCCAGCTGTTAAGACAATCCCATCATGGAATGATTAAGATGATGTCACCAACACAGCATGAACACGTCCATGTAGGAGCAAATAAAAACATGCCCCGCTAAACTCCAGATTTTGGAAAACTGCAAAAACAAACACAAGTTTAGGATAAAACATTAGTTTTATTTTTGTCTTTAGTATTCAGGTCATCCTTTACTCTATTCATGAGATCTTCATTCTGAAGAAGTTCATTTTCAGATACAATTATTTCTCCCTCCTGTATGAAACATCCTTGGTTTGCAAGGTAATCTGCTACTTGAAGAGATTCAATAGATTGTGATGATAGTGAATGTCCCAAGACACATATATTGTTGTACCTGATTTCAATGTTTGAAGTCAACAATCAAGGTTTTTCTGGAAACCATTTTTTTTCTCCAAAAGAGCCCAATGGTGAATCTTCAATAGGTTTCATTCAAGATGAATCTTCCCATGATGAGCAGGATTGTTATAGGTGCTGATACATAATGTAGACGCACATTAATGACTGAATCATTCAGCGGTTCCCCCAAGTGCACCTTTTAGGTGGTTTTCAGTGGTTTCGACACAGAAAATATGCACCTAAGTTAATACAAAGAGACAGCCTAAGGTGAGGCACACTTGTTTCTTGGCTTCGCCATTCACTTTCTCTGTTTGGTGCATGTTTCCTTAGGTTTTACCATGATAACTCTCCGTGCTATACTCAATTGGTCAACATGCTGAATCAAGTGCCTAAGTCTGAGTTGCAAAAAACAATCTAAGGAAGAATGGCACCTTCCTGTCCTTAGTCAGCCTGAAAGCAAGAAAAGAAAAGAGTTCAAAAGTTGAATAGTGCCTATATATGAAGGAAAAATCCTTTTGAAATTCAGGAGAAAATTTCACCTACTGTTCATATCAGAAGAATGAAGTATTTTTCTGATTTTTCCAGAGTTTTAGAAGAAATTTTCAGTGCCATTTGTGAAGGTTTTTGTAGCACCTGTTATTTACAGACACGTCAGTTGAGGTGATCAAGATGTATACCCTAGGACAAGTTCAGAGGATGTCACTTTTCAGACTTTGAGTTATCATCGAAAAAGATTAAATCAAATTGTTGCTGAAGTATTCTTCCAACTACAAAGGATTGGCATATCATCAAATATAGGCCTTCATAAAGATCATTGAACAGATTGACGTGTTTCCAAAGTTGAGGGTTTCTAGTATATCAAGAAGGCATCAGATTTTTTGCACTGGTTAGGCTGGTAAAATGG
This sequence comes from Cryptomeria japonica, assembly GCF_030272615.1. NCBI lineage: Eukaryota > Viridiplantae > Streptophyta > Pinopsida > Cupressales > Cupressaceae > Cryptomeria > Cryptomeria japonica. Next base: position 50,383,106 of record NC_081410.1, read on the forward strand.
CAATGGATTCCTAGTGTTTAAGCTTTTAGTGCTAGGTGGAAAATCTGCAAAGTTTTTAGAACAATTTATTTATAGAAACTACTATTTTTAGAAGGTTTGCTTTTTCATGGAATCATAAGAGGGGCTTGAATATTCAACTTTCTATTTTTCAAAAATTTGTTCTATCAAGAAGGTTGCCCTTTCAAAGACAGTTACTTTTTCAGAAAGGTGCTTTTTCAGGAAGGTTGTTTTACCAAAGACAATTGCTTCTTCATATACCAGAGAAAAAATGTGTTCCAAAATCCTAATGGTCATTCATGAGAAAATTTCCATTTTTAACAATAACTGCATAGGGCAGTTGTCAACTCTTGCGGAGGCTATTTCCAAGCAACATTTATAAGCCTATCTTAGGCTCTTTTGCTTTTTATTAATTGATTTAGGACTAGCCTTACTTTAAAGTAGCTTTATTTCCACTTTTTCTGCAGATGAGAATAGGTTTGCTTTGAAACAATATAATTTGGGATATTTTATTATTATTTTCAAATCCTTAAAAGTTATTTATTGGAAGCCTATAAATAAGTGCTTCGAGCACATATCTCTTAATGTTAGTGGATGCTAGGCTTATGTTGCAAAAATTGTTGTTTAGTTGAAGTGATTATGAAACCCATGTTTGTAATTTCATGAATTAAATTGAAAGAAGATTACATTTAGTCAACCTTTGCATTGAAAACATAGGCATTTAGTGATTTCTATTAATGCAAAACCCCATTGAAATCTTGTGTGGTGTGCATACTTGAAGATTTTGCCTATAATTTTAGGTTTTGTCAGATCTGAGGGAGCTTCCACTTACAATTTATTGAAATTAAATCAAAATAAAAGTTTTTACAATCAGCAAGAAGTTGCAGGCAACATTAAATCCAAAAACTTGCTTCTTCAAACCAAACATTTGTCTTCAAAAACTTATGGCAACAACAATTACAAATCTAAGCAAGATACCTTCAAATCAGCATTACACAACCAAACTAATGCACTTCTTTTTACTGGAATCTTTCAACTTGGGCATTAGAGTTCTTTCTCCTCCATTCTTCCTTGATAATATTCAAAATCAAGTATCTCCAACTACCTATCATTCTCCTCTCCTCAGCATTAGATCATGCATCCTGAATCTTCTTTTTCCTTACTTATTTTCCTCTCAATTTGGGCGTTTGGAATCACCAAGAAACCCTCCTTTGCAATTTGGCACCCAACAAATTGTAACTCCTCTACAAGAATTCAATTTTATAACTCATTCTCCTAAAACCACTAGGTGTGGGGGTTAATACATTGTCAAATTAAAGGCGTTGAAATTCTATGTATGGAGTCCAAATTAGCAACAAAAATGCCCAATTCCATACTCAATTTGCTCTCCCTCACATTTGAAGTCATAACTTTAATTTGATGTGCAATTAAATCCATTGTCTTCAAAATACTGGTGCCAAAAATTTACCATAGTGAAACATTTTAATTTTCTGTGTACTAGATGTGTTCATTGAGTGCTTGCGAACCTTGCTTGCAAAGGACAAAGAAAAAACAAATAAAACAAGATTAAATGAAACAACAATTTTTATTTTTTTTGTGAGATGCAAGACCACCAATGAACTCGGATGGTCTTGCATCACTTTTCTCCTAAATGAGTCAATTGGGTTACTAGTGCTTATGTCTCTATTTTCATCAATGGCAGTCCGACATGTTCATTTCAACACTTTGATGGTATAAGATGGAGAGATCCTTTTTTCCCCATCTCTTTATCATTTTGGCTAGAGCTCTCAGTATACTCAGTCTCAAGAATTATTTAGATGGCAAGATTGTTGGTTTAAAGCCTCCCCTCTTTTTAGACCAAACATGCAATTTGTGAATGGCACTATTCTTTTCAATGTTGCAACAGTGACAAAAGCAAGGACTTGGGAACAGATCTTCAATTGCTATAGCTCTGCTTCAAGTAAATTTATCAATGATACAAAGTCAAAAATCTTCTTCTTTCATGTTAGCCCTCGCTTCAAAGTCTTCAGGTTTCAAGTGGCCACCCCCTATGCAAATACTTGGATATACCTCTCTTCACAAATCTTCATGGATTAAAACTTTGAGATGAAGTGGTACAAAAAATCCAAGATTGCTTTGCAGCTTAAAGTGGGAGTTGGCTCAATTTAGCAAGGCATTGGATCAAAATTAGAGCATCCTACTAGCAAGGAAAGAGGATTCTGGTTACTTAAGTGGGAAGAAGTTTGTAGTTTAAAATCTCAAGGTGGAGTGGATGTAAAGGACCAAAATTTACATGATCAAGCTTTGGATGTGAAGTTAGCCTAGAAATTTATTGGTGATCCCAATTCTTGCTGGTGCTCTTTTCAAGATGAAGTATCTAGGTGAGCAAGATATTCTCATTTTTTTTGGTGAAGATGTCCCTCCTAAAGGTTCATCTATTTGGAATTTCTTGATCTATTCACAAGATATCATTGGCTCCTAGCTTTCTTGGGATTCAGGGGACGACCAGTCTACAAACTTAAACTGTTATTCTTGGCTTCAAAACCTCCCCTTATGCAAAAACCTAAAGTTGGTTGAAGCTAGGGAAGCATTATGTTGTTTTTGGGGTCATAAAGCGTGCAATTATTAGTCTGAGTCTTGAATTGATGATTGTCTCTTCCATATGTGGAAAAGTTTTGAAGAACTTTCCTTCCGCACAAACCAAAAAGAGGCCATGCTTGCTTCCCTTCTTTGCAAATTCATTGCCTTTGCAAAGGGGATTCTATTCGCTAGATTGGTGGTCCCATTAGTAAGTACTCGGTTCAGTAAGGATATTCCCCTTCTACACAACAAACACTATTTTCCAATGAAGGATTGATTGGTGATAGGGTTCAGTTGGGTAGTCCCAACCTCAATCAAACAACCCCTTTGTAACTCGCCTAAAGGTTCACAATCTTTCCACCCCTTATAGAAGATCTCGTTGATGTGGTCTCTTTGGGGTTTTGGTTAGAAAGAAATAATTGCATCTTGGGACCTTCTGTCCTTGGGAATGATGCTGGTATAAGATTTGAGTATCCATAAGAGTTTATTTCTCTCCAATATTAAAGGCAACTAAAGGATCTGTAAATTGTCTTGGTCCTACAAAATTGGAACATGGAGATCTCAATACATGTTAAAGGGTTACGAGGCAATCAATCAAACGGAACTTAGAACTTCTCAAGCATTGGAAGTTGTGAGGTTCAAGCCACTAAGGATCAAAAATAAGTGCTTCTAGATCCTTTCTGTTAGCTCCCATTCCAAAATATATGTGCCATACGCCTAGATCTCAAACTCTTATAACACCAATAGAGTGTAAAGCAACCGAAATAAGACCTTAGTGATCTTCTAATCTAATTAATTTAGTTTTCATGCATCTTTTATGAAGTTTAGCTGTCGATACTTCTTGCTTCTCTTTTTTCTACACGTATCCCAACAATTTTTGTTGTGAAGTTTAGACTAAAATATTTATATTCTCATAGGGCTTCAAAAAACTCACATTTCAACTGAAAGTTGAACTGTTATTTTTCTTTTAAGGCAGCAAATGAGTATTTTAGTTTTTATTGTTGACCTATATCCCTGACTCTTTACAAAATAGTGCCAAATCCTTTAAGCAGACTCTCCAATTCGGGGTTGTCTTTGCAATTTAAATGATACCATCTGCATACAAGAAGAGCTTCAACAGATAGCCGGCCAAGAGGTATTCTCCACCCCCATCATTGTCTATCCAGTCTTCCAACATGTCAATACATAAACAGTGTGGACCACAAAAGGCAGCCCTGTTTGACACTAGTACCACTCTAAAGGCACTCATTTTGACCTTGACTTGTTCATAGAATCTTTGAACTGTTGCCCCAAAATAAACGGCAACTCCTAGTTCCTCCATTCCAATTTGTAACATGTTCATAGGCTTTCTTCAAATAAATGAAACAACCAAGACTTCTTTTTATTCCAAATCTTTTAAATCAAGTGTCTAACCATGACAGTAATCCATTGTTGACTGTGTTTTTTCTAAAACCGTCTTGATCCTTAGCTCCCTTTCCTTTTTCCTTGGCCCAACTGCTAATCCTACACTCTGCCAGCTTTCTGAAAAGTTTAGCAAAGAAAGGATACGTATACATTATGATAGTTTACAGGTTTAACGAATTGTTGAGTCCCAATCCTTAAACAAAGGTATGACTACACTAGCTGTCCACGTTGCTAGAAAGCAATTTTGATTGACCCCATTAAAGATTTATTTAATGTGTAATAGTAAGAGTTATGCTCCCCATGGAAGATGTAAAGCAAAACAAACAAATAAAAAGTATCCTTGCCCCCATACTTGGGGCCCATAAACCAAACTGGTATGGTGACTATGTTGAAACCTTAAAAATAATCTTTTTCATAACCGTGTCCTTCAGCCCAACAGTAAAGCTGCTTGGTTTTACAATCACTTGTGCAGATTCTATTCTTCTGTGCAACTAGTAGTTGACTCCTTAGTGGACTACAGCTTAGTAGGTTCATAATTGTAACCAGTTAAAGACATTACCAAAACCAAAAAACAGAATAAAATTATCTTTTACATTTCAGCTTACGATCATAGTGAATCAAATGGGATGAGCTGGTATGGTAAAGCACTCAAGCTTTCAAAGGGGAGACTTGTGTTCAAATCCTACAAGTCGTGTTACATGTTAATATGTGAAAAAGTTGAATGTTTAAATAGGGTAAACTACCACATCCACTGTGGGTATGACGTACCCCAACAAACGAGGCCTGGTGCAAGTATTCGGTCAGGATGTTGAGTATTTACATTGAATAAAATATTATATATAATTGTCATTCTAATGTGCACGAAGTGATGAGTGTTCAAGTTGAGAAACTACCACATCCAATCGAGAGTGTGGCATACTTCAATATACAAAGCTCAATGCAAGTCTTAAGCAAATTTGAACCAAGAATAATTCTTGGTTGTGAAATCTTAAAGGAAGGACTCTCCACAAAAAGAATTTACCAAAACATTTGTTAAGAACACTTGACCATCATAGTAGGCATGGTGGGCATGCTAATTGCAAGCTCTACTACATCTGGATTACAATCTATGCAATTCTACTACATCCGAATTACAATCTATGCAATTATGTGTACCACAATACATGGCAAAACCTGCACTAAAATACTTTGTAATTGGGAAACTAGATAAAGATTTAAATGAGACCGAAAATAAATTCGAAAAATAAAGCAAAATAATTCTAGTTTTTTGTAATTAGAAAGGGAAAAAGAAGGAATTCAAATTCAACTGAAAAAAATCGAGTGCCTTGGGAATTTATGGTAATTGTAAATAAATTCGAAAAATAAATTAAAATAATTTTAATTTTTGAAATTAGAAAGGGTGAAATAAGGAATTTAAATTCACCTGAAAATAATCGATTGCCTTAGGAGTTTGCGGCAATTGTAATGGCAGAGAAAGATCGGCCCCCTCACAAATTTCGCCCATAGCATTTTCATTCTCTCTGGTCCCCAGTTCCATGGAAGGAAATTCTTCAGCTGAAGAGGAATTTGGGTTGTTATTGAGGGGGGATAATTTGGGGCTGGGCAGTGGATCCATGGTCTCCATATGGCCTGCGCCCTTCCTCTGTTATATTGTCTCAGCAATTCTATGTGGCTTTACTGTTTTTTTGTCAGAAAATATGATCGGCAGTAATTTTGCAATGACTGCAGTTTCGATCGTTTGAATTGTTTTGCCGTTGATCATGGTGTCGACACTAGCGAGGATTTACTTACTCCTTTATAATGGCTTTCCATTTCGAGCTCGGCCACAGTAGCATCTGATCTTGTTTCTATTTAAATTTAGAAATGTAGTTAATGCGAGTCTTACCTACTAGTCTTATATATAGGTTTTTCGCCTACTTTTCTCTCAATCTTCTTCTGGAGAGGCGGCAGCCGAGGCGTGGGAAATTGGGAATCATGTATGATAAGTTGGGGGAAATATATATATTAATAGGCAACGGTTAGTTTTCTAATTTGCAGAATCAATTGTGTAAATTTTTTTTCATCAATGTCAGAAATAGTTGAATAATATCTTATGTATTGTGGAAACTTAATGTATATGAGTTAAATCTTTAATTATTATATGATATTAGTATATCTATGTTTTTAAAAATCTATGTAAAATACATAGAGAGATCAAATTTGAAGGTATATAATATTTATAAATAATAATTAAAATAAATTATGGTAATGAATTAAACGCAAAAAATTTAACAATCAAAATGATTATAGACATTTCATTTGTCAAACAATATACACATAATAATCAAATTTGAAAAAATAAATCAAAATAACTCTTATCATAAGGAAATAGAACTATAATGTAAGTAAAAGAAACAAAACTTTCCAACCACCATAACTGCATAGATGACAACCACTATGGCTAGAAGAAGATGAATAATAGAAAAAACTCATAGAATTCAATTTTCTAAGATTCTATTCATAACATTGCTAATGCCTCCTTTTTCTAAGAAAATAAATACATAGTTATGTTATCACATATCCAAAATCTCTTCAACTTTGGAAAGAGCATAGCTACAATAAGAGCCCGACTACGAAAACCTTAGCAAATACACCCTAACCAACCCGAACATCAAAATCTTGTTCCCTAATTTTGTTTGATAAAGCGAAGGATATCCACCACTGCATCCCCTATGCAAGGGATATTGCCAGTTGACCCCTCTGATAGCCACCAATCATCAGATTCCAGGAGCCTCCTGAAATTGTTGAGGTTGTCACTCAAGACACCAGGCCTCTCTCGCGAACCGGGCCTTTCTTTTCTACTCTGCTCCGCGAGCTGCCTCACCATCAACCTCCTACTCCTCGTCGTGGTCCGAGTCTGTCATCTTTGTCATGCCCTCGTCCAGCTCCTCTCCCTCATCAGCCTCCTCCTCTTCCTCTCCTTCTGCATCCATCTCCTCGACGTCATCACCATCAAACTCCTCCTGACCACTGCCCGACGAATCCTCTGTGTCAGATGCGGAAGAAATGCTCTCGGCAAGCTCAAAATACAACTTCAGGATGCTCTCCCTAACCCGTTCTCGTAGTTCAAAAATAGCATCCACCACAGCATGGATATTCACAGGGTTAACAAATCCTTGCATCAAACTGACACCTTCCACCCGAGACTCCAGGATATCCACTATGGGAGTGATTACCACTCCATATACAAGTCCATCACACCAATGACGCTCTAAGCTCAAAGAACAGTCCACCAAGGTGATAATTGCCACACAGATTTCTTCTTCCAGCACAAACAGGTTGAGACATTGTCGCTCCAAGGATTTTCCACAGTTAACACAACTCAGACCCACAAAAGGCAGCATTTTGGCTATACAAACATGATGTCCATCTCTCTCTTGTCCCTCCTTAAATAGAATGCAGACTACTAGAACCTTCTGAACTCTCATTCCAAGAAATCTTATGGGATTTGTGCACTGCACACTAACCTGCTATCTCATATTGCGTTATGCCAGATGTGCGACTAACCTGTACCTATCGCCACCACTTTCTGTAGACTGGGACTCACGAGGAACTGAATCACAGTTTTGTTTTCCCTTTTATCATACAACTATGCCACCTATGGTTCGGTTCGCGAGAGGCATTAGCATCAGACAATGTCTAGCCAATCCCCGTACGATTCAAATCTGGGATCTCAATCAGAATGGCTTCCAATACTATTGTGTCTGCATCCTCTTTGTCGAAAATGATTGTACCAAGATCCTTATCAATCCCACTATTGGCCAAAAGATCTGCCACCTTATTACCTTCCCTAAATGTATGTTTGTATTCAAAAGAGTTAATGGATCCCATAAGCTTTTTAATATAAGGTATCCACTTACCTAGTTTCCAATTTAGAAAGCTAGATCTAGTGATACTGTTAATGATAATTTGTGAGTCTCCTTCAATGATGACTTTGTCATATCCTTTTTGAACACATAATTCCAATCCTGTCGCCAATGCCCTAATCTCTGCTTCATTATTTGTGGCTAGGCCCAAACTCCCAAACAAGCCTCCCATCAATTGTCTCGAGGAATCTCTAATGACCACACCGATACCTGAAATCCCAGGATTCCCTCTACTTGCTCCATCAAAATTCAGCTTCACCCAATCACATTGTGGAGGAACCCATCTAACTAACTTCCTATTGGTTTTGGGAACTGGAGTGCACCCCAACCCCCAGTCCTTGAGTGATCAATTATGTTCCATATCCCTGTCCCAACTGCAATACTTGAGTGATTTAACTTTGGGGGGCTTGCCATTAATCACTTCTTCAATTGCCACCTTGATTTTGAAAATCACCTCCTCCAACGAAAGACAAGTTTCTCTAAAAATCCTCTTGTTCCTCTGCTTCCAGATGTGCCAAACTACCAATGCAGGGGTAATCAACCACAATCCACACCACTTCGAATGACTTACTTTAGGCCACACCAAAAGGAAATCTTTAAGAAGCTCATTTTTTACCGAAAAGAACTACAATTTATCCACGAGCCAATCCCAGCATGCATCCGCAAAGGGACATTGAAAGAGTAAATGATTGGCTATCTCTTCACTCCCTTTGCACATAACACACCAACTCGGTCCTGAAATCCCAATATGCTTCAATCTATCACCAGTCAGAATTTTGCCATGAAGTGAAATCCACAAAAAAGCTCCATCTTTAGGGAGACCAATGTTGTTCCAACAAAGATAATAAGGCCACTTGCTTTCCCTCACTTTGTGACGTTGGATCTCGTACCCCAATTTCACACTATACTTACCTGATTTGGATGCACACCAAAATATGGTGTCCTCCTATTCCAACTGCAAGATGCATTTGTTTTTAGAAGATCCGCCAACGTCAAACATAGCCTTCTATCTCCAATATCAATATATTTCCACCCCACCATTACTCGATCTGTCAACAACATAATCTTTAACAAATAGGCTGACTTTGCTTTCGACCTCTTTGATCCATTCTTGTTCTGCAAAAAAATCACCAAGCACCTACTCACCTTCCCATGAGTCACGCCAAAACATAGTCATCTGCCCATTGCCAATGCACCAAGATATATGATCGGTGATGATGTTCCTACAGTCCCACAAGAAATTCCAAGTCGATGAACCTCTAGCAGCATCAGCTATGGTAAGGATCCTATTCGGGTTCTTCATATCCAAATATTTCCTCCTAAAGAGTCTACACCGCAACTTGTTCGGTTGTTCATACATTTTCCAAGTCAATTTCGCCCCCAATGCAAGGTTCTGAAGATCCATCTTCCTCAACCCTGCTCCACCTTCATCCTTTAGAAGGCACATGGTGTCCCAGTTGATTGGGGAATCTTCCTCTGATATTTATCACCTTCCCACACAAATTTCTTGAGCAACCCATCCAACTTCCTCCCAGCCACATGCGACATCTTGAAACAAGACATACTGTAGACAGGAATAGTCGAGAGGATAGCTCTGATCATAGTCAAACATCCCGCTTGTGAGAGCCATCTGTTTTTCCACTTTTCAGAATTCGACTGGCATGAATGGATCACATCTTCCCAGGTATGGCTCTGCCTGCAACTAGAGTTGATTCGAACCCCTAAGTATTTGATGGGGAACCCCCCAATCTTAAACTCCAAGAAGTTTGCAATTTTGGTTTGAAGGGGTTTGTTGGTGTTGAAGAAGAAGACCTGCGATTTGTCCCTGTTCATTGCTTGTCCTGAAGCTTGAGTGTAAATTTCCAAGGCATTCTTGATTTCCATCGTTTCTTTCATGGTTGCTTCGCCAAACAAAATTGTGTCATTTGCGAATTGCGAATGCGCGATGGCCTCGAAATTTTCATGCACCCTGATGCCTTTGCAAAAACCTTCACTATTTCTCCTTTTAATGAAATTTCCCAACACCTCTGCCATTAGGACAAACAGCAAAGGGGAAAGAGGATCCCCTTGGCGCAACCCATTTGTGGCCTCAAAGAACCCACAAACCGCTCCATTTACAATCATGGAAAAACTCACCGAAGAAATACAAAATTTAATGCAATCAATCCAATCTTTAGGGAAACCAAATTTATTAAGAACACAGACAAGAAAATCCCAAACCACCCTGTCGTAAGCTTTTGCAATGTCAAGTTTAATGGTCATACCTTTTTGTTTGCCTTTCTACATGGAATGTAGCACCTCTACTACCAAAATGATATTGTCCGCTAACTCTCTGTCAGGTGTGAAGCCATTTTGGTTTTCAGAAATTAAATTAGGAATGATTTTCTTGAGCCTATTGGCCAAAGATTTCGATATGATTTTGTATATTGTGTTGCACAACGAAATGGGCTGAAAATTCGCCATGGTTACACAATCTTCTTTCTTAGGAATCAACACAATCATGGTATGGTTCAATTCTCTAACAAATTTATGTTTTTTTCTGAAGTCTTCAACAATCAACCAAATGTCCCTTCCCATGAACTCCCAGCAATTTTGAAACAAATCTGCAGTCATCCCATTCAGACCAGGGACTTTATTTGGGTGTAGTCCAAACGTCACAGCCTTAACTTCTTCCATGGAGTAGGGAGCTACCAGCAATTCAACATCCGAACTGGAAAGCAGATTATTGTTAATATTCACGTCGACAAGGTGCTCAAAATCAACACCCCCCAGTTCAGCATTCCCTAGAATGCTTTGAAAATGATTAAGGGCAGTATGATGAATCTCCTCGTCTAACATCTTCCAATGATCATTTTCATCCTTAACGGCATTAATCTTATTATGGATTCTTCTGGCTTTTGAAGATGCATGAAAAAAATTGGTGTTACGGTCACCCTCTGAAATCCATAGCTCCCGAGACTTATCCCTCCAAAAAACTTCTTCTCTTTTCAAAACTTCATTGTACTCCTCCTTCAAATTGTTTTCAAGCAGAAAATCCTCCTTATTCATACCGACCAACATCACTTTTTGGTGTAATGCTTCAAGTTCTTCCTCTAATCTCAATTTTTCTGAAAAAATGTTTTTGAAGGTTGATTTATTCCAGGCCTTAATCTTATTTTTAAAGACTGAAGTATTTTAACAAATCTGAAACTAGGGGTGCCCACGAAGGTGTCTCCTTCCATCCACCACTCCTTGAGTTTTTCTTTAAAACCAGGGTCACACCACTACATACTTGAGGAATTCGAAGTAGCCCCTTTGTTTGTGAGTCTCCTTCCCAATTGATAACGAAATCGGTAAATGATTAGAGCCACACTGGGGAATAATGCAGTTTACCAATAGCATGTCCCCTGACAACCACCATTCTCCAGCAAAAAAACTATCCAGTCTTTTCGATATTTTAGAGAAATTCAGCCTTCTATTCGTCCAGGTAAATTTACCGCTTTTCAGGATAATATCGATAAGTTTATTGTGTTCAATGAAATCTTTGAAATCCACCATTACTTTTGAGCATTTTCTAAGACCTCCTTCTTTTTTCATCCACATCCAGCAGAGCATTGAAGTCCCCTGCTATGATAGCTTTATTGTTCTCAACAAGAGTTGCTTGCATTGTAATTTCTCTCCAGACCTTCAATTTGTCTTCAATCTTCGTTATTTTTTAAAAAAATTATATTTGTATGAATTTTTTTTTTTTTTTAAAACATTGAGTTTACAATGAGTTTTTGTTGCACAATTAAAATTTAATAGAAATTTTACTTTTATGTTTTTAAAATAAAAGAATATTATTTTTATCAAATTAATAACAAAAATAATGTCTATTTTGTTTTACTTTTGCTTTTTGTTATTTAAAAACATTGTCTTCATAAAATGTAATAGAAATTCTATTTTTTCATTTTTAAAATTAAAAGCATTGCTTTTATAAAATTAATAAAAAAAAATAGAATCTGTTTTGTTTTAGCATAACTATATTTTATAAATAAAAGTCATGTAGAGGACACCAAGAGATGTCATTTTTCTTTAATAGCATTACTAAATATAAATAAATGATAAGATTCATTTTTTTAAACAATTAAAATAGATATAAAAACCATATTGCATGCATCAATTGATGAGACATTGAAGCCTTATTTACAAGATTGATGTAATAAAACCTAAAACTTAGCAATAGAATCTAAAAAAACATTGTTTTCAAATGAATAATTAATCAATCTTAATCTATTAATCATTGTTCTAATTGTATTATATATATGATTATGATAGAATTCATGATTCAATCATTATCAGTACAAAACTAAATATTCTATCATTTCATTTGTAACATAGTTGTAATTTTTATTTAATATTACTTAATTGATTCTAATAATGACTCTTAAAATTCCAACATGAGAGTACGTTTTGGAAAGTCAAATACTCTAAATGTTAGAGTAAATAAACTTGATGATGATGGCTTTAAGACTTAGTGTTATAGTTCAACTTAATGTTTAATTAGGTTTAAGGTTACTGTTTAATTTGAGTTAAGGTTTTATAAGTGTAAGAGTGTGATTTAGGTTTGGTTTTAGAGTTAGGATTCAATTTGGTTTAGTAATAGGGTTTAATTTTGTTGGTGTTAGGGTTAAGGTTTAATTTGGTTTCATATTTATGGTTAACTAGATTATATTAGTTTAAAAATATGTAATGAGGACATATTAGTTAGAAATGAGATCACTTGATAAGGCACTAATTAGGGTTGTCATTTAACTAAAAAAACATAAAAATAGGGTTAGTATAAGGCTCAATTCAAGGTTTAGGGTTAAGGTTTAATTTGGTTGAGTTTAAAGGTTAGGGTTCAGTCTGATTTAACGTGTAATTTGATTTAGGGTTAAGGTTAGGGTTCACTTTGGTTCAATATTTAATTTGGTTTTTAGGGTAATTATTCCTATATCTTCAATAGGATTCTCCATGACCTATAAAGATATGGGTTTAATTTGATTTAGAATTTTGGGCTCAATTTGGTATAGGTTAAGTTTGAATTTCATTTCATATAGAATTTGGCTTGAGGCTCCATTTGATTTAGTGTTAGGGTTCAATTTGGTTTAGTATTAGGGTTAGGGTTCAATTTGGTTTAGGATTAAAGTTCAAAGTGGTTTTGTGTTAGAATTCAATTCAATCTTATTAGGATTAGAGTTAGGGTTGAGGTTAAATTTGATTTATTCTTTAGTTGAGTTTAGGTTTATGGTTATGGTTCAATTTGGTTTAGTGTTAGGTTTATGGTAGATTTTGCTTCATGGTTAGGGTTAAAGTTTAGTTAATTTAATAAAGATTAGGGTTAGAGTTCAATTGAGGGTTAGGGTTACAATTAAACTTGTTTTAGGGTTAGGGTTCAATTTGGTTTAGTGTTAAAGTATTGATTGAGTTTAAGATTTGGAATATAGTGTGATTTGAAACATTAATTCAAAACATTATCACCCAATTAAATTAGAAAGAATTATATAATAATTACATGATAGTTTATGAATTAATATTTATATATTTTTTATGATACTTTTTTTTTAATGATAGACTATATTATGTATATGTGAAGATCAAGAAATTTCACCATCCTTCATCATTTGTCAAGCCTTACTATTGAATTATTTTTATTGTTCATGGAAAGATATAGATATATTTGCCCACTTTCTTTGTTAATCATATTGGTTCACTTTAGAGAACTCGTAAAAGATTATATATAATAGGAAGAAAGAAATATTTTATAGATTTATTCAAAATAAGAATTTACTTACTACATTTATAATCTTAATTTATTTTCAATAATTAAATTACAAAAACATAAAAAGAACGATTTTATACCTTATTGATATTTATAAATATGAAAAATTAATTTTGGCATAATATTAATTTATTTAAGAACTTAAATTTTAGAAATATTATGGAATTGAAAATATAGAAACATCTTTATTCTTATTAATTACTTTTTTATTTGTCTTTGGACATGTAGTGTCGTGGTTAAAAAAATTTGTTCGTGAAGCGACCACCAAGGTTCAAACCCCTGTTGGGCCATTGTGCTTGCAGGCCTTGTGTCTTCGTTGGGCCATTGTGCTCGCGGGTTTGAACAAGTGAAGTGGGGTTTGAACAAGTGAAGTGTGGGGATGAGGTCCCTCGGTTGTGGCCTCACTAGTTCATAGCTCCGGGTCAAAAGCGTTTCACGTGGAATCGGAGGGCATGTCATGCCAACGTCGTTGGTCACGTTAAAAAGTTTACGAGGCATTATTTTTTAAAAAAAATAAAAAATTACTTTTTTATTTAATCATAGAGTTCAATTTAGTTTATGCTTGAGGTTTATTTTTAAGTCGATAGACTTTTAGTGGGGCCTTTTGCCTACCGAAGTGTAAGACATTCCGATGATTTGGGTTTCCGGTGGTCAACTTCATTTTCCCAGCGATCATGACATGTTCGGGGCAACGACACGTGGGCAAGTCCATTTTGGCTTAGATTGTAGCGTGTGTATTGCATGAATCCTTGATATTTATCGATCGGTAAATGAAAGGGAATGGTAACCGGTTAACCTTAATTTGTCATTTCCTTGTGTTTTGTTTTTCCGTCCTCATTTTTCCGTGAATTGCTTTTGCTCTGCAATTTATCGACTTGTTAGGGTTTACCGTGATCTGTCATTTTCTTGTGTTTGTTTTGGGGCCATCATTTTCCTGTGAATTCTTGTTGCTCTACAAGGTAATCATCTGTTCTCATTTTCGTTTCATTACGGTTTAAATTTTCTCCTCTTTTGTTTCGCAGTGCTAATTTTCCCGTTCATTCTTTTTCCTCTACAGGTTGGGAGTGCTTTTAGTTTTTAGGGTTTCGTGGTGGTTGAGGTGCAATAGTTTAACAACCATTAATTTGTAGGTTTGTGGTTGATTAGGGTTTCGTTCTTCACAAATTTTGTCCTCTTTTGTTTCCCGATCCTAATTTTCCTATTAATTCTTTTTTGCTCTACAGGTTGGGAGTGGTTTTATTTATTAGGGTTTCGTCATGGTTGAGGTACAATATTTTAACACCTGTTAATATGCAAGCTTCCAGTTGATTAGGATTTCATTTTTTGCCTGGAACTCATTTTCGTGAATACATTAGCGCACTTGAAGGTGAAATTTTTTAACTGCTTAACCCTAAATATTTTTTCCTCTATAAGTGCTTTTACCATTTCTATTTTGTTTAACCTAACAGGTCGGATCATTTTTGGGGGGTTTTCCCTTTGTTTATTAGGGTTTCGGGGTGGTTTACGATGCAGGTTCTAAACCACCAGATCTATCTAAATATGTTGTTATCTCTTCCAACATTACACTGGCCCACCATGGGATGTTGCAAAACCAAAACATGTTCCCATTGCACCAATTACTAGAGGAAACCGCACACAGATTCCATTAATGATGGCATGGGGTATTACTATTCACAAATCACAAGGTCTCACACTAGACTTTGTTACAATAGACATTGGCAAAACAAAGAAACAAGGTCTTACATTTACAGCACTGTCTCGAGTAAAATCAGTTGAACACATCCGGATTCACACGCCTTTCACTTACCAGAGGTATTAAAATTGCAAGGTGGTCCATCAACCATTTTAAGAAAGAATGAAGAAGCTCGTTTGTTGAATCTTTCTTAGATCACAAAAGCAAATTACTTACAAAAAAAAAACACAGGTACTGCAACCACAACGTCTATGCCATTTTGCATACCATATATCTTCTTCCATTCATTGCCACACATTATAACTCTTGTGTCTTGCAGGGTCAACAAGAAATGTAAATGCTTGCATCGCAGCAAGAACTTGCCTTTCTCACACATTCATAAAAATACAGGTCCGCAAATCCCATCCACTAACTCTTCATACTATTTTCCTTACTTCAATTTACCCTCCTTCTAATGGTTACTCCCTACAATTTTAGTATCTCATTTTCCACTAAAACTTCTCTCCAGTTCTTCTACTTGCAGGCCATCAAAGAAGACATAATTTTAAACCACACATGCTACAAGGGTATTCCAATCTCTTTGACCTTTGTGTTCAATGATGTTAACTTCTGTTTGTACCGTCCATCTTGTTTGCAGATTTCACAACCACCACAAACTTTACCAAAAAAATCATCCACCATACTTTCAACAATTGTAAGTATCTTCCTTTCCCATTCTTTTCAATCTCCAAGTTTTATCGCTTTCAATTATTTAATGCACTTATAATTTTCTAATAGAATGTTATTTCTCACAGGTACGCAATGCCAACTAAAAATCAGTCTACAAAACCAAGCAAAGACATACAAAACAATACAACATCAACAACTATTGTAAGTACCTTCCTTTCCTATTCTCTTCAATTTGCAAGTTTTATCACTTTCAATTATTTAATGCACTTAGAATTTCCTAATAGAATGTTATTTCTCACAGGTACGCAATGGCAACTTAAAATCACTCTACAAAACCAAGCAAAGACATACATAACAATACAACATTAACAACTACTCAATATTTTGATTCAATTTTACGACCAACATTTTACATAACATCAATTTTGTACTTCACAAATATATACATCAAATGGTTGTATAACATGTTGGCAACGCCAGCATGGGGGTTGGAGGGTGGCTAACGTAGATTTTCTGGGACCAACACATTAAATTGGTTGGGTTTTATATAGTCTAAAATAGAAAACATTTGTAATAACTACTTTATTTTTGTCTTTGATATTGTACATCATGCTACATTCAGGAGCATGGGGGATGGAGGGTGGTTAACTTCATATTTTAGGAACAACTATAAACATTGGTTGGGTTATGTACAATTACATATTTACATATATATAAATATTACTCTTTTATATTCCTTTCATTCCTTGCAATTGTTTCTTCAATTGCTTTGTTTCTTTATAATGCTTCTACAAACTCACCGCACTTTTCTATCCCTTTCATTCCTTGCATATTTTCCTTTATTTGCTTCTTTCTCTATAATGCCTTTACAATCACACCTATTGGCCTCCTGTTGCAGACACTCCCCCTGCGACTGCTAGTATTTTAGTGTTAGGGGTAGAGGTCATTTTTGTTTAGGCTTAAGATCTAGTTTGGTTTATAATCTTAATTTATTTTTAAGTAATTAAGTTACAGATATATTATGGAATTGAGAATTAAAGGTAAAAACAACAAATTGATATTTAAAAAATAACAATTTTGTTACTATATTGATATTTATAAATATGAAAAGATACTTTGACATAATTATAATTCATTTAAGTAATTAAATGTTAGAAACATCGTACAATTGAAAATATAAAAAAACATCTTTAATCTCATTCATTACTTTTTTATAGAATTTTATAGATTTTTTGAAAATAATAATTTTAATAAATAAATATAAAAAGATAATTTTGATATAATATTGTCCAAGGGGTTGAGCTTAACTGGTTAAAACACTGGGTTCTCACTGTGGAGACCCGAGTTCAATTCCCAATAGGGACATCTAAAGTGGAATTCTAAGTTGTGACTCTTGGCCTTCCATAGGATGGGGAAGGTCATGGGTCAATCTAATCAAACATAATAATAATAATAATAATAATTCAATATATATATATATATATATATATATATATCGCGGCTACGGCCTATTACCTATCAAAAAAATAAAAAATTTTGATATAATATTAATATATTTTAAATCTTATGATTATAGAAACATCATGGAAATGAGAATTGAATGTAAAGGAAACAAATAGATATTTTAAAAATAATAATTTTTATAGTAGATTGATATTTATAAATATGAAAAAATAATTTTAACAATAATCTTAATTTTTTAAATTAATTAAATTTTAGAAACATCATAGAATTGAAAATTGAAAATTAAAAATCGAAAACTCTTAATTTTTTTTTGGCATTGGTATGAGGATAATAGCTTTCCAATTAAAACAATTTCATTTAAAAAAAATCAATAATTTTTTTTAATAGGAGCATTAATATTCTATTGAATCAATATTTCAACATAAATTTACCAAAAAAAATTGTATGTATTTTATGTTTTACTTGTGTAAAAAGATGTATTCTTTGTTATCTAGATGCTAATATGTTTGTTGATTGAAGATGAAAGTGGTCATTATCAATTACATTTACAAAATCAACATTATCATCAATTATATATATACTAAATCAAGATTATTACCAATTACATCTACAAAATTAAAATTTCCATCTAAGTTGATTGCTTTGAATTGTCAAGTTGCGGACTAGGGTTATTCTGGTTGTAGGCCCTCGATATGGCTGACTAGCAATGCAGGGTGCCCCAAGTTGGGCAAGTGTGGTGTGTAAGGGGAGTTGGGGATGGATTGGTATGCCCTTACAGGCATCACATAAAGCGCAGAGTGGTGGAGCATTAGCAGTTTCTAGCAGCGGACCTGGAGGAATATATGGAAGAAACTATGGTTCACAGTACCAACAATGCAGGGGGCGTTATGGTTTATATGATAGGAGTTTTGCTAGGGGTGGCTTTGGTTGCCATAGAAAGCATAGAAGCAAGATTTCTTATTAGAAGGCAGGAGTTTGGGGTGTATGGAAGTAGTGTGGCTGTGAAACGAGAAGATGCCTTTTATAGGGGTTTTTCGCCTTCTGAGACGGTGTTACCGAGTCCTCATGACAGGGCAGTAGCTTCAACAACTAGGCAAGTTACTGTGAACTTGACAGAGGAACTGGAGAAGGAAGTTGAGCATAATGAAACAGTGTTCGCTAGTTTAGGGTTGATTGGGAGGTTTAGCGGTATATGGCCAAGCCTTGGGGAATTACATAAATGGATTTGTGATCATTAGGAACCTTTGGTTGATGATTGTGTGCAGATTTATCCTCATGTTATAGGGTTTTTTGTGGTGGTTTTTCAAATGCAAGCAGATAAGAACAAGGTTCTTGGGGGTGAACAGTGGTGCTAGCAAGACAACCAACCGATGATGTTGAAACCTTGGCATCCGACTTTCAACCCATTGATAGAGTCTTTTGATCACTCACCCCTTTGGGTTAGACTTCTGAACCTCCCGATGCAGTTTTGGTTTGATTCCTATTTTGAGGTTATGGGGAATTTCATTGGAAAGTTTATTTTGATCGATGAAGGTTCTTTGAATTTTTTGCACACTACTTTTGTGCGAATCTTGGTCGAGGTGGATGTGTCCCTGGATCTTCCTTCAAAGATTTCTATTTCTACCTCAAAAGGTTGTTGTGTTTAGCTTGTGGACTATGAGGGGATCCCATTTAGGTGTCGCAGATGCTTTAACATTAGACATAATGTGGATTCATATGATAGGGCCAAAATAGAGAGATCAGCCTCCTAGTAGAAAGAGGCTTCTCCTATTTTGTATACAGTGGGAAAGATTGAGGAAAATCAGGAAGCTTTGGTGGGGTTGGAGGGCAATGGTAAGATAGCCTTTAGTACTCAGGATTTGGAGACTAACTCGACTTCAAAGCATGATAAATGTTAGAGTAGAGATGTTAAGGAGCAAAGGTAATCTAACTCAAAAGTTTGTTTAAATTAGGGTGTTTGTATGACTTATCCCTGATTGGAAGTTGGCTCTTCTAGAGATGGCACGGATTAGGTGGATGGGCGGCAATGTGAGCAGATTTGTCGTGACCTTAGGCATCTGGACCTAGTGGAAAAGACTAATTTGAATATTTTGAAGATGGCAAAGGAGGATGGTTGGGTTGAAGTTAAGCAGAAGAAGGATAAGAGGAGGAGCAATAGTACTTGTGTACCTCCTCTTGGTGGAGGTGATGACTGTGGGGAGGTGGCTCCCTTATTATAGCCCCAATGGTTTGGACCAAGATAAAAACCGACTTATGAATAAAAAAATCATGTATTGCCGATTAAAAAAAAAATCCATTTAATTTTCTCAATCTTTCCATAATCATGTGTATAACAATACTTAATTAAAATTTAGAGTTTTGTCTAAGAAGGTGATCTTTTCTATACCTATACATGACAAAACTTTGAATAAAGATTGTGATTGAATAATTCAATCAATAAAACTCATCCTTGTCCATATTACATTGTGAACGTACAACCATAATTCAAAGCATAATATATAAGACAAATTAAAATCAAATGAAATTTGCCTCTTTCCACAAGAACCTTTGCCTCTAAGTTATTCTATAATACATATGACTAAATGCAACATAGAGGAATCAATTGTGTTTTACACAATTAAATTAAAATATGTTTTGATTACCTTCTTTTATCAAAAATCATCACATGCAAATTAAATTACAATAGTCTTTGAAATTGTAATTTTGAAAGATAATAAAAATCTAAGGATAGAGGAAGATTTTTCAGCCTTCAACGCCCCCGAAAATCAAATCCTAGGTGACGCAGCCATGGAAGAGTAAAAAGATAGTTCTGGCTCTCTGTTTTTTGCTGCTTAGAATATGTTCTAGTTTCAATGTATAAGGAAATCCACTGGCAGCCGATTTAGCTCATAATTTTTTACTGTTTTTTGATAATTTTGTTATGTTGATATACTATATCAAATTCTGCACATCATAAACACGTATATTTTGATGAATCCTTTTTTTTAAGATTGGGTGATTTGTCCCCATATAGCGTAGATTTAGTTTTTTGTAATTGAGCCAGGATTCAGAGTTTTCTTCCTAGTTCTTTCTCTGATGAGCTCTCGAACTAGATCTTCTTATTATTAATATATCAAGTGCTCGTCACTTTTTGCTTAAAAATAAATAAAAAATCTAAGGATAGAAATTGTCTTCTCAATATTCTTATCACACTTTTCAAAAGGTGAATCCAACTCATTTTCATCAAACTTGTAACTTGTAATTATAATTAAAAAGATATTAGCAGTATTCTTATAAATACATTGTTGATAGTCAAGCTCTATTGGGCCTCTCAAATGTTATCTCCCTTTGTCTCATCCCCACCCGTAATGCTCAAAAATAAAAGAAAATAATAAACAAAACAAACAAATGATACTCTTCCTATGTTGTTAAATTATGCTCATAAATCAACTTTACCAATCAATCTGCCAATTATTTTAAAATGAAACTTCATAGAACAATGGTCACCCTGTGTTCTTTCTAAGACAATAAACCCTCATGCTATGTTTTAAAAGAAACAAGTTTAGCAATGATTAAATACAAACTTATCTTTTAAATATGGAAAAATTAGAAACTTAGATATTACCCATTCTTTTTTTTCGTGACATAGATAAGAAAGTGTGGTGCTAATGTATAGTTATGCCTCGATGTAAAATTAATAATATAAAATAATATAATAATTTAATTTCCCACTATTTTTCTCAAATAATATAATATTATAATTCATAATATTAATATATATCATTTTATAATATTATTATAAACATTATTAAATTATTTTGAAAAAAACTAGGAATAAATTGTTTTTCATTTTTAAAATATTGAAAAAAAATTTATCATAAATATTTTTTAAATATGAATTTAGAAACTTACTTTAATTAAGTTGACTTTTAGGAAGGATATCCTTATCATGACAATTTATTATTTAATATTTTTAAAAAAATATATTTTTTGAAAGCATATATTTATCCATGTAATTCTTATGCTTTTTTAATATAACATAACTAATAATAATAATAAAATTGTGGCAATCCTGGACCGTCAAGCGCTCGTTGTGTTGCAAAGGATAGCAATGGTATAGTGATGGGCAAATGTAAACAGTGGCTTGAAGCAGGATCCAACAATGAAGCGAAAGTAAAAGCGACTCTTTTGGCGGTTCAATTTGTTGGGAGGTTAGGTATAGAACTTACATCTGGAAGGGAACTCCCAGATTATCACACATGCTATTATCAAAGGCGAAGAGAGAGAGAGAGAGAGAGAGAGAGAGAGAGAGAGAGAGAGAGAGAGAGAGAGAGAGAGAGAGAACGAAAAATAAATCTACTAGCATCTTTTCAAAATTTCAAAGTGTCCCTGTTTTTAGGGAGGGTAATCAGGATGTTGATTCTTGTGCTAACCAAGCTTTTGATTTACAAGTAGATGATCTCAACTTAGATATTTATCTCCCCAATGGTAATGTTTCAGATTGATTTGAAGATAGATATGGGTGGGTCAACTTTTAGCAGTAAACAAGGTCATTTACTGGTTGTCGGAATAAATTCGATGACATATTTCTAAGGGTGTGCAGAGTGATGGGGATCCTCTCCAAATCCTTTGTTTCTATTATGGAAAATAATTGTTTTGTTTTGAATGGACAAGGTGGCAACATTTCTTCATTAAACTGTACCAATTGCAAGTTGTATAAAGGTACAGTTATTAACAATTTGTACTACGTGCCTTTTCAATGACTAAGTGCATTAAAGACATCTTAGTGGTTTCTTTGATTTAGGTGCCTTTGGTGTATGAAGCAAGCCAAAAGACTTTGAGTCAAGTTGTAGAAGCAGAAAGGATGTATCATTCATCATTTTCCTATTGTTGATATCAAGATACACTTCAATGAATCACATCCATCATTGGAGAGTGGAGCCAAACTTCTTCCTGCAAGCGGTGAGACCCATGGTTTCATTTTTGGGATCAAATCTTCAATGAAAGACTAAGAAAAGTTTTTTAATTTGACAATAAGGATTTCCTCAACTAGGTAAAGATTGTTTCTGGGGAGGAATACCTGAGGGCTCACTTCAAATACCGCACCAATGTCGATGTTGCTTCCATGTTTGTTGCATGGTGCTTTGAGCTAGAAAACAAAGAAAAGGCGAGGTGGATAGTTAGCAATTAAGTCAGAGAAGAATGGTGTGGAGAACTTAAAAGTTTCATGGGGATGACATGTGATGAGAACGAATTCGTTTGTCTTGACGGTCCTTGGCTTCATGTTGGTGAATTTTCTGCACACATATCTCATATGGAGTGTAAACTATAATAAAGAGGTTTGTTAGACCTCTACACAAATCACCTGATGCATGGTATTAAGGAGTATTTGAGGGCTCGTGAATGACTGGAGGTTTGAAGGGAGCTGGATAAGTAGAGTCCCTATGAAATAAGGTCTTCAGGATTGGCAATGGGTTCCTCATTGAGACTGAAGTGAGATCGTTCGTGCAGCTTGAAGAAGAAGAAGGTACAGAGAACATTATGGACAAGGTTCCCGCCAAAGCACATTGATTATGCAGATTATCTTGAGGTGGTGGTGGAAGGACTACGAGCAATAAAGCCAAGGAAATAATTATTGCGGCTTAGTAGTCTATTGGGTTTATGTTTTGTTATAAAATTTAGAGATGTTGTTCTCGATATTTTGTAATACTATGTAAATGATTACCAGTAGCTTAAGGAGGTTGTCCAGGTAGTGGGCGATGGAGTCAATCTAAGTAAAGGGGTTTGATCTTTCTACTAATAAAAATATTATAAAAAAAAATTGCTTCAAAAACAGAAAAACTTTGTGTTTAAAACTTATAAAATTTGATAATAATGATATGTTTTTTTCCTTTGGAAACAAAAAAAATTGTATTTAAAATTTATATAATTTAATAATAATAAAGAAAATTAAATGTTTCTTTGAAAGCAAAAAAGTTTTGCATTAAAACATTATAAAATTTAATAATAATAAAAAATATTTTTCTTATTAATTGACAAATTTGTTAACATCCAAATGCAACGTCAAATCAATTGATTTTTATTTTTAATAATCGAATAATAATAAAGAAAATTGATTTTTTTTTCTTTGAAAGCAAAAAAGTTTTGCATTTAAAAATTATAAAATAATAATTAAAAAAAATATTATTAATTGACAAATTTGTTGATGTCCAAATGCACGTCAAATTAAATGACTTTTTTTTTTATCTACGGAGGTTTTTACATTCATCTATGCTTATAATACATGTCTCGATGTAATAAATAAAATTCATGTAGAGGACACCGATAGATATCAATTTTTTTTTTAAAATAGCATTCATAAATATAAAAAAATGACAAGATTTTCTATTTAAAACAATTAAAACATATATAAGGACCATATTGAATTGATTAATTGATCAGACATTGAAGCCTTATTTACAAGATAGATATGCATGCAAGAAATGTAATGAAACCTACAACTTAACAATAGAATCTAATAAAATATTGCTTTCAAATTAATAATTAATCAATCTTAATCAACTAATCACTATGCTCTATGCTCTTTCTTTATCACTATTCTAATTGTATTATATATTTGATAATGATAATTAATCAATCTCAATTCATGATTCAATCATATCAAATACAAAACTAAATATTCTACCATTTCATTTGTAACATAGTTGTAATTTTTATTGAATATTACTTAATTGACGCTAATAATGACTCTAAAAATTCATCCAACATGAGAGTAGGTTTTGGAAATTCAAATATTTTAAATGTTAGAGCAAATAAACTTGATGATGATGGCTTTAAGATTAAGCGTTATAGCTCAATTTAATGTTTAATTAGGTTTAAGGTTAGTGTTTAATTCGAGTTAAGGTTTTATAAGTGTAAGAGTGTGATTTAGGCTTGGTTTTAGAGTTAGGCTTCAATTTGGTTTAGTATTAGGGTTTAGTTTTGTTGGTGTTAAGGTTAAGGTTTACATTGTTTTCATATTCATGATTAATTAGATTATATTAATTTAAAAATACGTAATGAGGACATATTAATTAGAAATGAGATCACTTGATAAGACACTAATTAGGGTTGCCATTTAATTAAAAAATCATTAAAATAGGGTTAGGATAAGGCTCGATTCAAGGTTTAGGGTTAAAGTTCAATTTAGTTGAGTGTTTTTTTTGTTTTGTTTTTTTGAATAAAAGGGGTAAAAACTTTATTTGAAAATCAGATACAAGAATTACATAGAGACCCAGAGCCCCAAAGCTCCAGGAAAGAACCACCAACCCATCCCCAGATCATCCAACTTCATGCCCAACCATATCCTCAGTACAAATCTTCTGCAAGTCTTGACAATAATCTCCGGAGAGATGCTCCCAACCTTCAACTTTCCGATCACTACCATGCTTTGAGGCCCACTTGGCCAAACAATCAGCAGCTTTATTCCATTCCCAGCGGATGTGGATGAAAGAGACTCGTTCCATTAAAGAACTAATTTGGAGAATCTGCTGAACAATCCCTGCCAATTGCCACTGAATCCCGCTCACCTTCTGCTCCATCAACAAGTTAACAACAATCTGTGAGTCCGATTCACAAATCACCTTCGTACGACCCAGTTCCCAACCCCGTTCAAGGGCATAGAGAATCGCTAATCCCTCCATAGAGTTATTAGACTGCCACCCTTTATGCACCGAAAAGAGGAAAACAACCTCCCCATGCTATTCCTGCCAACACCACCAACTCCAGCAAGGCCTGGGTTACCCCTAGACGAGCCATCAGTATTAATCTTGATAAACTCATCCTGAGGGGGTATCCATCTTCCCATCCTTTGCACCTTCCTTATGGCCCGTCTACCTTGCCTGACACAAGTTGAGGCCAGAGACAACTCCTGCAGACCAAGCCTACTCACAATATCAGTCTCATCCCTACCCAAAGGAAAATTGACCTCACATTTCGCTTCCACCGTCTCCCAGATCATTGCAATGATTATATTCCAAACTTGTTGAACTAACAATCTGACCTCATGAAAGATTCTCCTGTTCCTCTCGAGCCATATCTACCACAGAATGAAGATGGGCCCAACATACCAAACAGTCTGAAGGAAGGAGGACAGGATAGGAGGTCTGCCCAAATTGCTCCAGAACTCCACCAGAGAATCCGCATGGATACAAGGATGCTTCCACACCCCCCACCAATAATGCCAAATCAACTGAGAGAAGGGACATCTGAAGAATAGGTATGATGAATCTTCCTCCCCATTACCGCACAACATACAGATAGAGGGCCCCATAAATCCCCGCTTGCGGATATTGTCCCAAGTTAGACATCAATTCAAAGCCAAAGTCCAAGCGAAGCAGTTACACTTCGGCCAAGACACATTACTCCACACCTGTTTCCACCAGTTCACCTCTCTTCCCTTAAGTCTTCAGTACAAAAATTCCCGGTATCCACCAACCACCGTAAACATGCCCTTAGGATTGGGAGACCAAGCCAGCCCATCCCTACCCTTGAGGGAGCTACAGTGTCTACTTGCCAAAATGCCCTACAACTCCGCACACTCTTCCTCCATCCCACCAACCGGCCACTCATCAGGAAACTTCCACCTCTCCAACTCCAGATGTCCACACCTATAAGCAGCCTTGAAGTCACTCACCCTTGACCATCTAGCCTCCAAAAATATCTGGCACAGATTCCTAAGGTTAGGGAACTGATCAAGAATGGGAGGGTAGCCATCCCAAGAATCATTCCAGAAAAGGACCTCTTCCCCCCTCCTGCAAGTCCAAAAGAGCCCTGCCTTAATGAGAGAAGCCCCCCTCTTGAGAGTATACCAAATTGAAGAGCCCTTTCCCTCAAGCGAATATCTAGGGATTTCCTCCAGCGAAACCCTCTGCATATATTTGTTGGCCAAAATCCTGGCCCATCCCCGATCCTACTCTACACACCACCTCCAATATAATTTAGCCGCCAACGCCTCACCAAAAGGAATAGACTGCCTTAAACCAAGCCCCTCGAACTACTTCGGGCTACAAACCAAGTCCCAATTGACAAGACTCCATTTTGAAGAGGAAAGATTGTATGCCCATAAGAATTGTCTAGCTAGAGAGTCCAAACCCTTCAAGAACCACTTAGGAGACACATGAAGCATACACCGATAGATCGACAGAGACTGAACCACCGACTAAATCAATTGAACCCTCCCAGCAAAGGATAGCCATCTATGAGTCCAATGTTCAACTTTCGAGCGGAATTTATCTAAAATACCCTGCCAAGACGTCCTAGGAGGGTTACTAGGAGAGATAGGGATACCCAAATAAATCAACGGCAAGGAGCCAACCTGGAATCTCAAGATAAGAGCAATCCTCTGTTGAATAGCTTCTGGAGTGTTGAAGAAGAGGATAGAGGATTTATCCTCATTGATCATCTGGCCTGACGTCGCAAGATAAACATCTAAGAGCCTATGCAGATTATTAGCTTCTCTAATCCGAGCCATCCCCATAAGAGTCATCTCATCCACAAACTGCAGATGAGACTGCGGCTGCAAGTCATTACCCCATCTCCAGCCCTGAATCATCCCCAGACCCACATTATGCTTAATCAGCCTCCCCCAACCCTCAACCAAAAGAATGAAAAGATAAGGGGAGAGGGGGTCCCCCTGACGGAGACCCCTAGAAGCACCAAATAGCTCAGTATGATTGCCATTGATGAGCACAGAGAAGGAAGTAATCGTAACACAACTCATAACCCACTGAATCCACTCATCAACAAAACCAAACTCCTTGAGGATCTTCTGGAGGAAGGACCACCAAACTCTGTCGTATGCCTTAGCCATGTCCAACTTGATAAACATAGCTTTTTCCCTGGAAGTTGCCATAGAGTGAATGGTCTCCATGGCAATGACCACCCCATCCAAGATTTGGCGCCCTTCCACAAACCCACTCTGCTCCTCAGAGATAACAATCCCCAGGCACTTCTTCAATCTATCCGCTATCAACTTAGAGATCCTCTTATAAATCACATTGCAAAGAGAGATGGGTCAGAACTGGCCTAGCCGATCAGCCCCCTCACACTTGGGGATAAGAGCAATGAAAGTCGCATTCAACGCCTAAAGCATCTGCTTATTCTTGTGGGACTCCTACACCACCTCCAGTAAATCCAGCTTGACAACATCCCAGAATTCTTGAAAGAATTCTATTGGTAACCCATCCAGACCAGGAGCTTTTCCTTTCCTCATGTGGAAGACAATCCTCTCAAGCTCTTCCAAAAAAATAGGAAACAAAAGCTGCTCATTCATCTCCCCCATGACCAGAGAGGAAATACAGGCGAGAACTTGGTTCTCCTCTCCTATTTCCCCCTGCGAGTCCTCCCTGAAAAGGGTCCGGAAATACTGAGACGCCTCCCTAGATATCGCCTGCAAGGATAAGCACTGTTCGCCTTTGTCATCAACCAGAACCAGGATGGCATTTCCATACCTTCTAGCTTTCAGTGAGTTAAAGAAGAAAGCAGTGTTCCTCTCCCCCTCCTTCAGCCAATCAATACGAGTCCTCTGCTTCCAGTAAATTTCTTCCCTAAGCTCCCATTCCTCAACCACTTTGACAGCCCTATCTTCCTCCTTGAGCAAGTCCTCAGACAAACCTTGCTCTCTGATTTCGCTGGTGATCCCATTCAGCACAAGTAGAGCAGCTTTTTTGGCATAAAAAATGTTCCCAAATCCCTATCGATTCCACTGTTTGAGCTTAAACTTAACAAATTGCAGCTGCTTGGCAAAGGAGTACATGGCAGTGCCAAAGGCAGGCCTCCCTTTCCTCCACCACTCCGCTACCAGAGCATGCAAATGAGGATCCCGAAGCCACATCAGTTGGAATTTAAAAGGAGGTGAGCGAGCAACTCGAGCCGAAGAAGAAACCAACTTGATGGGCCAGTGATCCAATCCTCTCTAGTCAAGAATCTACGAACTGGTGGACCACCCCCCGCTAATCCAAAAATTAGAAACTAGGAAGCGATCCAACCTCTCAGCAATCCAATACTCTCCCACCCTCCTATTGTTCCAGGTGAACAAGCCATTACCAGGTTTAATGTCAACAAGATGTAGCAAGGAAATATTATCCTGAAAAAGGAAAGAAGAGGGTTCCAACCACATCACCCCCCCCTTCTTCTCACTCAGCTCAAGGATGGCATTGAAGTCTCCTACCATAATCCACGGATGTAAAGGGGCTAACCTACGCATATAGGAAATGTGAGACCATAATATTTGCTTCCCCTAAAGATCAGTAGGGGTATAGATATTGGAAAACAAAATGAATTCTCTAGTCTCGAGACTAGAGATAACATCGGATAACGAAGACCGAGAGGCCACCCACCAAACCGAGCGAAGCTTTAAGGGGTTCCAAAGATAGGCCACCCCTCCAGAGGACCCAGCTGACCCAACACACTGACACTCTCCTCGAGCCCACAACTTCGGCACCAGACCCATCATACTCTCCACAATAAGTTTAGTTTCTTGCAGAAATAAGACATCAGGTGAATGATTCCTAATCAATTCTCAAACAACTTTTTGTCTCGGGTTGTTGTTCAAGCCCCTTACATTCCATGAAAGCACAATCATTTTGGAGGATTGGAAAAGAGAGAATCCAAAGTCTTTACCAACCCTGACTCAACCAAATTCTCCCCCATCAATTTGATCTTGTCCAGATCCTTCTTTCTGCCAACCTTTGAGCTCTTCTCTGACACACTTTTCTTAATGTCTTTCTGATGCAAACCCAGATGAATGGGGGTCTTATTGCTTTTGGCCCCAGCCGATTCCAGTTTCAAAGCACTCAGAGATCCCTCCCCCTCAACCAAATTCACCTCCACCCCAATAGTGAGTCCCAACTGAGCCCCTACTGGATGATCCATCTCCATTTATTAGCTTCCCACCACAATCATGGCTTGGATGGGGTCCTCAAGTGCTCTTTCCGGAGCCCCCCCTAACACACCTTGATTCAGTGGGGTTAACCCCATATTAACTTCCTGATGGCAAAGGTCATCCAAGGTCTCAAATCTGTTAAAAGTGTCCTCCTCCTTTCTCTCCTGAAAGGGCCTCTTTTGTCCACAGTTCCTGTTCTTAGTCTTAACTAGTACAAAACCATCAGATCCCCCAACCTCAACTGACATAGCAGCTTTCCCTTTTTGAGCCCTATCATGTCTCAGTTCCAACTGTTGAGGTTGGCGCACCACCGGTTTATATCTAGGACACTTACGTTGAAGATGACCATACTCATGACACAACCGGCAATGAAAAGGTAAAGTCTCATAATCTAACTGTTGAACCCACGAATAAGAGCCTGCACACATATCTATGGCATCTGGCAAAGGTTTACTAAGATCAATTTCAACACAAATACGTGCAAAGGTCATTACCTTTCTTCCCAGGGTTTGCGTAGAGGATCCCACTGGCTTCCCAAGCAGAGCGGCCAGCATCTGAAGCACATCTTCCCGACAACATTCCACAGGAAAACATGGCAAACAAACCCACACAGGAACCCTATTCGGAAGTTCCTCTGAGGGGTTAAACCCTGCATGTCAGGGTTTGATGAACAACCCCACCTGGTTGTAAAAATATGGACCACCTTCAAACACCCTATTGCGATCCTCCATGCAGTTAAAGGTAACCATGAAGTAGTTATTTGCCAGGAGCATAATCTCCATTTCCCCCTCCAGAGCCCATGTCCTTAGTGCCCAATTTTCCAAGAACTGTAAAGAAACCCTCATTCCCAAAAACTTGCAATATAGCGAGTGTTTTGAGAAATATTCGACGTCTTCCGCTATCATCTCGAGAGGAATAACCAGTTTTGGCCTCTCGCTTCATCTCTCCAAGCACCCATTAATCTTCGAAATACGGGAACTACCGGCACTATCAGACCCCAACTCTGAAGAAAAGAGGTTATTATTGAAAGTCTTCATGCCCTATGATGGGGGTTTTGGGGCCACCGCGGCACGAAAATCCATGACTGGCTGAGCCTTCGAGGCCTCCCCACTAATACTCACCATAAAGCTTGAGGCGGACGATACTCTAAACCCCAAAGGGGCCCGAAAGATTAAAAAGCCCCAAAAATCCACCCCTCCCTCACTCTCCTAGGATGGATGTCCACCCGTGGCCCCCAACCCCGCTGGAATCCACTGTCTGTGTGGAAAAGCGGTCGAGCCGCTCAGCTCGAGCCCCCCCGCAACCCACTGCTCCTCTTCCCTTCCCCCGCTGTTGCTCCCCGCATTGCCTTGACTCCCCCGCTCTGTGTAGACCCTTTCGCGCTCCCTGTAGCCTCTGTAACTCCCCCGATCACGAGCTAGGGTGATGCCCTAGCTCAGCCCTCAACACTGAATGCCCCCGCGACATCCTCCGTCCCCGTGAGAGATCATAACGATGATGTCACATCTCAATTTAGTTGAGTGTTAAGGTTAGGGTTTAATCTAGTTTAATGTGTAATTTGATTTAGGGTTAATATTAGGGTTCAATTTGGTTCAATGTTTAATTTGGTTGTCAAGGGTGATTATTTTTATATCTTCAATAGGATTATCAATGACCTAAAGATTTGGGTTTAATTTTATTTAGGGTTTGGGCTCAATTTTGTATAGATTATGTTTGAATTTGATTTTGAATGGAATTTAGCTTAGGGTTCCATTTGGTTTACAATTAGGGTTAGGGTTCAATTTGGTATAGGATTAAGGTTCAAAGTGGTTTTCTGCTGGGGTTCAATTTGATCTAATTAGGATTAGGGTTAAGGTTAGGGTTAAATTTGATTTATTATCTAGTTAGGTTTAGGGTAGGGTTCAACTTGGTTTACTGTTAGATTTATGGTAGATTTCGGTTCATGGTTAGGGTTAGAGTTTAATTAGATTTAATATTTAATTAAGATTAGAGTTAGAGTTCAATTGAGGGTTATGGTTACAATTAAATTTGTTTTATGGTTAGGGTTCGATTTGGTTTAGTTTTAAGTTAAGTATCGATTTAGTTTAGGATTTCAGTTCAGTTTAGTTTAAGGTAATATTTCAAGGGACCTCTTGGTCTATTTTTCTTTCTTTTTTTATAAATTCTAGTGTGATTTGAAACATTAATTTTAAAAAATATCATCTAATTTAATTTGAAAGATTTTTTTAATGATTACATGATAGTTTGTGAATTAATATTTCTATAATTTTCATGATCCATTTTTTTAATGATAGTCTATATTATGTATATGCAAAGATTAAGAAACTTCACGATCCTTCATCACATGTCAAGCCTTAGTATTGAACTATTATTGTTTTGGGCAAGATAGAGACATGTTTGCCCACTTTCTTCATTATTTATAGATATAGATAGGTTAGGTTTTGATATTGATATTTATAAAAATGAAAAAAAAACTTTTGACATAATCTTAATTTATTGAAGTACTTAAATTTAAAAAATGTCATGGAATTGAAAGTATAGAAACATCTTTGTTTTTTTTAAGATAAGTGCTATCATTTATGGGGATAACTCCCTATATTGCTTGAAATTATGGAAATTACATATGATTGTAGACAATAAAGACCCACTTGTCTATACACATCTATCCCTCTATGCACATATACCCAATATTACATAAAAGAACCAAAAAGTTATCAGCGCATATTTATCCATATATACCCCACAACTATTCCAACACAACCCAAAGATTACACCTGCCCCCCGATGGCTTGATAGATTACAATAGCAAATTCACCAATACCAATTGCATTGCGGATGGAGTTCTCTGGAAGCCACCAGTCATCCGACTCGGTTACCCTTCGAAATGGTTCCAAGTTTCCATTAAATATCACACACCTAAAAATCTCCCACGCCTCTTCCTCGAAAGCCTTCAATCTCACTCACTCTTCCTTCCATACTTCTCTGCGGGCCATCTCACGAATGACATCACTGTCCACAAATTCCTTCTCATCTGCATACTCCTCACTATCTTCCCCTTCCTCATTGCCAACTTCATCACCCTCACCATCATCCTCCGGGTCCGAGGGTAAGTAGTTCTCAAATTGGAAGTATATCTTCAAAATGCTCACTTTGACTTCTTCCTCCATACTCAGAATGGCATCAACAACCATGTCTGTGATAAATGATTTTATGAATCTTGCTAACAGTTCAACCACACGCTCCTTCGATTCAATGATATCCACCGATGGCAGGAGAACTGCTTCCAACACCATAGCATCACACCACTGTTTGTCATAATTTAGAGTGATGCCCACGAGCCCCCTCACAGAGTCGTATAAATACTCATCAGTGCAAAACAAGTTTCTCAACTGCACATTCAATGCATTCTTACAGTTTACACAACTGACCCTTCCAAAGTAAGCCATTGCCAAAAAAATTCTCTGCAACACTCCCGAAACAACCCTCGCACTTTCCTGTTTTGCCTTTGCCCACCGAATTCGCCATATAAAGTTCTGATCTGTGATGCCAATCAAGCGCATTTTGTCCATACCCTATTAGAATCTTTCATTCTGCAACCATATCATTTTCGATGAGTAGCAATTTCTAAGCATCATGATGAACTGCTCGAGTGCCATGTGTTCCTATTGCCAAAGAGTCAATTTCCTGTTTGCAGCCTCCAATTCGTACTTCGCCAATGTTTATCATTTTGCCACTATAATACCCTAGCAGCCGATAAGGACCAAAAGGTCGTAGCCATGCTATCCGATCTCCTCTCGAGGATATCTTATGCAGTCCTTCAAGCATTGTCCTTTGATATCCTCCATTGCAGAAGTCTGGCAAAAGTAAACAGGAGCATCATATTCTCCCACCCCAAGGTTTGCTAGGTAATCAGCCACTTGATTCCCTTCTCTGTAGACATGCCCAATCTCATAGCTCCAAATTCTCCTCAGATGTTATTTTATCATAGGGACCCATTTATTCAACTTCCAATTATGAAAACTTGGTCGACTGATCCCTTTTATAATAATTTGTGAGTCGCCCTCAATCATGATTCTAGAAATTCCCTGCCTAACACAAAGACGTAAACCTGCCTCTAATGCACGTATCTCGGCTTCGTTGTTTATGGAAACTCCAATGCCACCAAACAACCCATGAAGGATTTTACCCTATTCATCTCAGATTATGGCTCCGATACCTGAAACCCCCAGATTCCCCTTGCTGGCACCATCAAAATTTAATTTTGCCCAACTCCTCAAAGGAATTGCCCATCTGATGGTACTTCTATCATGGCACTCTGTTGGGGTCGCCTTTATTTGTGGCTCTTTGAGGAACCAATTTTTCTCCATTTGTGCATCCCAATTAGTATATATCTTGGCCCTTCCTATTGTTCTCTTCCCATTCATTACTTCTTCTATTGTTGTTTTGATCTTTTCCGCCAACATGCCCTATGATAATGATGTCTCCTTGAAAATCCTCCTGTTCCTTTCTTTCCAAATGTGCCATGTAATTAAGGAAGGTCCTATTAACCATATATCACCCCATTTTGTCTTCTGATTGTCTAGCCATGATAGAATGAATTCGAATAATTTTTCATTTTTTACCACCACCCAATTGATACTTTCAAGGAAACATTTCCAACAAAATTCTGCCACTGGACACCAAAAAAGCAGATGATTTGCTAACTCTTCCTCCTCACATCACATCACACAACGACTAGGGCCTGAGATGCCTATACTTTTGAGTCTGTCTCCAGTTAGAATTCTGTTATGCAGTGCAATCCATAAGAAAGTCCCGGGTTTTGGGAGCACTTTACGATTCCAGCACAATTTATGTGGCCAACTATTGATGGATCCTCTTTGTCTTTGAATTTCATACCCTAGTTTGACGCTGAACCTTCTGGATTTTGCTGCACACCACATTATGATATCTTCTTCCATAGTCTCCAGAATTTTACTATCTTTAATTGCTTTCCATAGTTGTTCACATAATGAGAGACTCCCCATGTCTACTTTCCTCCATATTCTTATTCCATTCTGATCAACCCGTCTTTCCATGTAATCACACACATGTCGTCCTATACAATTCTCCACCATGTCCACCCATCCCTTGTCTTCAAAAGCATCTGCTAATGCAGGAAACCCATCCCATGAGTCCCTCCAAAACAGCGCGGAGCAGCCATTCCCAATTTGCCATGAGATATGATCTGTGATTATGTGTCTATTATCCCAAATAAAATTCCAGGTTGTCGACCCCCTCTCCGAATTTGCCATTGTGAGGATTCTACTGGTATTGTTTGAATCCAGATACTTCTTCTGGAATAGTCTGCACCACAACTTCTGAGGTTCCTTACACATTTTCCAAGCTAGCTTCACCCCAAGGGCACAATTCTGCACTTCCATTTTTCTAAGACCAGCACCCCCCTCTTCCTTGACAAGGCACAAAGTGTCCCAATTGATCAGTGGAATTTTCCTATTGTCTTTTGCTCCAACCCACACAAATTTCTTTAGTAAGTTATTCAGATTTTTGCCAGCCGCAGACGACATTTTGAAACATGGCATGCTATATGTGGGTATTGCGAATAGAACTGACTTAATCATAATGATTCGGCCAGCTTGAGTCAGCCACCTATTTTTCTATTTTTCTGCTTTGGCTTGACAAGATTGGGTTACATCTTCCCAAATTTGTGTTTGCTTGCTCCCTTTGTTAATCTGCACCCCCAAGTACTTGATTGGAAGCTCTGTTATGTTTATGTCCAGAAGTTGTGCTATTTTGCCCTGCATTTGTTTATTGGTATTAAAAAAGAACAATTGTGATTTCCCTCTATTCATAACTTGTCCCAAAGCCAGAGTATATTCCTCCAATGTGTTCCTAATGCCCAAAGCTTCCCGTACCGTAGCCTCACCGAAAATGATAGTGTCATCTGTAAACTGTGAGTGTGTGATTGCCTCAAACTGATCATGAATTTTAATTCCTTTCCAAATGCCTTCGTGGTGCCTCCTTTTGATTAATCTCCCCAATACCTCAGCCATGAGCACAAACAGTGAAGGAGACAATGGATCTCCTTTTCGTAGACCATTCGTGGCATCAAAGAACCCACTTACATTCCCATTAATTAGTATTGAGAACTTAACAGTACTAATGCAGAATTTTATGCATTTAATCCATTTATCAGGGACCCCAAATTTGATAAGAACTTGGCACAAAAAGCTCCAGATTACTTTATCATAAGCTTTAGCTACATCAAGTTTAACTATCATACCTCTTAGTCTTCCTTTATGCATTGAATGAATGACTTCCGACACCAATATTATGTTGTCCGCGATTTCTCTATTTAGGGTAAACCCATTCTGGTTTTCTGAAATCAGCTTAGGGAGTACTTTCTTCAATCTTTCAACCATAGCCTTAGAGATTATCTTGTAAATAGTATTGCACAAAGATATTGGCCTATAATCAGACATGGAAATGCAATCTACCTTTTTGGGAATGAGGCAAATAATGGTATGATTCATTTCCTTAACAAACTTGTGTTTTTTCCGAAATTCTTCCACCACCACCCATATATCTTTTCCCATGAATTCCCAACCTTTTTGAAAAAGCTCCGTCGTGCATCCGTCTGGTCCTGGTGCTTTGTGTGGGTGTAGTACGAAAGTGGCCAATTTGATTTCCTCCAAAGAGTAGGGAGCCACAAGCATGTCTCTGTCAAAGCTGGAAATTAAGGGATATATGACTTCTTCTATGATTGATTGTGTGCCCATGTTTCCTTCCTCCACACTACCCAACATGCCTTCAAAGTATTCAGTGGCAATTCTTTCCATATCTGTATCCGAGGTTTGTAGTGTCCGATTCTTATCCTTGATTGAGCAAATTATGTTATTAATTCTCCTTGCTTTTGACGATGCATGGAAAAAATTTGTATTGAGAGCCCCCTCAGAAATCCATAGCTCCCTAGACTTATCCTTCCAATAAATTTCTTCCCTCTTTAAAATTTCTATTTACTGCTTTTTTAGGCCCTTCTCCATTTCATACTCTTCATTTGTCATGCCAAATTGCATAACATTTTTGCCAATTTCTTCCAATTTTTCCTCAATTCTACCTTTCTTCGCAAAAATGTTTTTAAATGTGTTCTTATTCCACTCCTTAATCTGATTTTTTAAATGTTGTAATCTCTTGATAAACTTAAAACTGGGGGAGCCAGAGTGTATGTTACCTTCCAGCCACCAAATTTTTAAGTTTTTCAGGAATGTTTCATCTCTCCACCACATGCTTTGGAACTTAAAATAATTCTTCTTTTGACTACGCACCTCTTGTGCAATAGATAGGGATAAAGGTAAATGGTCTGATCCAATTTGAGGCACAATCTCAGTTTCCAAGGAATAGTCTCCATTGATCCACCACTCCCCAACCAAAAACCAATCCAACCTTTTTGATATATTAGCAAAGTTCAGTCTCCTGTTTGTCCAAGTGAATCTACCATTTTTTGGATGAATATCCACCAATTTACAATTCGCTATAAAATCCCGAAAATCTTCCATCACTTTGGTGGGCTTCCGGAGGCCACCCATCTTTTCATCAATGTCTAAAATGGCATTGAAATCCCCCACTGCAATGACCTTACTTCCATTCATTTGGCTTGTTTGATTAAAAACCTCATTCCAGACTCTTAACTTTTCCTTCGTTTTGCAGGGGCCGTATATATTAAACAATGGAAATGATATTTTGGACTACTTGCAGGTAATAATACACGCCATCCAGTGATCACAAGAAGCAATGGGATGTACTTCCACTTTGGCAGCATTCCACAAGATTCCCAAGCCCCCAGCCAAGCCCCTTGCATCCTGAAATAAACCTTCCCATTTATAGCAATATTTAATGAATTCACACACCTTATCCTTGTTCAATTTAGTCTCCTGTAGTATAAAAATATCTTAGTCTAACCAGGTCATGGTTCTCTTTGACCAGGTGTTTTTTGTCAGGGGCTGAGAGACCCCTGACATTCCATGATGTCATCTTCATCTTCCCCCAAAGGAGGCCTTGCCTCCCTTGTTTGAATTCAAGAATTTCATCATGCTAACTATGCCCTTTTCTTTTGACCTCTGCTCCCTAACTGTTTTGTGACTCTTCCTTCCTCTTGTGGCTTTTTCTCTTCCGAGTATGATATTTGCAGATTGACTGATGTGCCTTGGTTCTATGATGTTCAGGTCATCATCATCACTCCCTTGTTCAGCAGTGTCCGATTCTGAGAACTGCAACTCTTCCTCCACCGTCGGTACCTCATTTGGACACACCATAGAAACATTGCCTAGGATTTGTTCATCGCCGAATGGGGTATTTTTGGTGGGAGTATTCGAACAATCATTCTGTTCCTCCTTGCCATTACTTCTTCTAGGACCTTCCAAAAGAAGAATTTCCAGCCCTTGTGTTTTTTCTTTCGCCCTCCAAACTTGCTCTATTTTTTTCCCAGAGCGCTTAAAAGCCTTCCTTACGAACCTTACGAACATCCTGCAATTGACAATGTTATGTAGTTTGCTTCCACACCGAGAACAAACCTCAATTTCCTTTTCAATTTCAATCTGTTGCTTCCAATTCCCGTCTGCAGTGTGGAGCATAATTTCAGAAGGAATTGTTCTTATGGCTGCAACTTTGAGTCTAGCGTATGTATACAGATCTCCTTCCACAATTTCTTCATCAATTTCTAACAGCGTACCAAGGGATCTTGCAATCATCTCTAGGCAGCCCTCACTCCAATATTCAATTGGCAAATTATATAAACGAATCCACATTGGTTTGTCATATGTTGCCATCTCAGTAGGGTCAAAATTCGGAACCCACGGTTGAATGTACAGGGGATGTTCTTTTCGGAACCAATTTTTGAGTGTAATGGTGTGGTTTCTATCTTCTTCGCAGGAAAAAACCGCCACAAAGAAACCCTTTGGTAGAAATTTCACCCTCACGTGACTCCCCCAATTTTCCAAAACCCATGTTTGAATATCTTTTCTTGGCAATTTAGGCCCTAAAAACTTTGCTATGATGGCATGTCTGTCGAAAATCTCCTTCTCATCCTCAATACAATCCGAAAGATCGATTTCCTGAATGTCATCCACAGAGCCCCTTCCTACTTTTGTGTGACGGTTCGTCTCCCGGTCAATGCTTCCATCACTTCCCTCCGACCAGGTCCGTTTGATACCAAATTCATCCCAGTCTACCTCCACAGTACGCCATTTGACAGGCCTTCTTAGTCTCGCAGCCTTCGCTTTGTTGTTCTTCCTGTCGAAGGCGTCCTCCTATAAATCACTCGGCTTGTCGCAGGCTTCCTCCTCCATTTTTTTAAGCATTTTAACAGCCAATTATATTTAATGGAAATTAAATTAACTATCATCAATATATCTATATTGGGACTTGTCCTCCTTGTTTAATATTTTTAAGTATAGAAACATCTTTATTCTTAATAATTACTTTTTTTATTTATTCATAGAATTCAATTTAGTATATGGTTAACGTTTAATTTATTTTAGTGTTATGGGTAGATGTCGATTTGATTTACGTTTAAAATTTAATTTGGTTTATAATATTAATTTATTTTAAGTAATTAAATTATTGAAATATTATTCAATTGAAATTGAATAATAAGGTAACAAATAGAAACTTTAAAGAAATGACAATTTTATTACTATATTGATAATTATAAATATGAAAAGATACTTTACATAATTTTGATTTATTTGAGTAATTAAATTTTAGAAACATCATAAAATTGAAAATATAAAAAATATCTTCATGAGAACATCAGAGTCCTGATTGCATCAATGATCACATGAGCCCTCTCAATCTGTTCAAGAGGGAACAAATATCCATTCATAGACATCATATACTCATAGATTTCCAGATTATCCCTCCCCAAACCATTTCTCAGAACCAAAATGGTGTCATACATCAACCCATTTTTTAGAACATCTTCAACTTTAAAAGAATATGCCACTAGGCCTATAAAGGCAATTGAAACTAATTCCCCCAACGTGTTCAGAGCTTGTTCCTTAAACTGTTCTGCCACCAAACGATTTATGGCCTTCTCTGTAGATTCATGTGTCCCAGTGGTCCTTGTGATTTGAAAGGAAATTTGTCACCGAATTTGCCTCCCGGAAGATGTGCTTAATAAAGTACTCTGCAAAATCTTTCAAAATATCATGGATTGCCTCTGTCTACATCTTGGACTTCTAGCTCGAGGCTTGACCTGAGATGATAGCTCAAACCACATTTAGAGAGTCCCCTTATATTTTTAAATTATTTATTCCTTTTTGTTTACACATCACCAATCCTTTCATCGAAGCTGCAAATTTTGCATCATGATTTGTACCATTTGGTAGTTTGACCGATCCTGCCCAGATAAGCCTCCCTATTTCATTTTTGACAATGAACCCAGCTCCCCAGGGTTTTGGGTTCCCCTGTGTTGTCCTGTCGAAATTTAAATTTGGACAGCCTTCGGGAGGCAGCATCCATTCCACATTCGAATGCACCCAATTATTTTTATTGTTGTCCACCTTAGGTGGAATTAGATGTGGCCAATCTTTGTGTATACGATCATCCCACACCATATACTAGCGATGTGTTTTACCTTGGACTATCGTATTAAGGTGTTCACATATAGAAATTTCTATTTTATTGAGGATGGTCTCCATACTCAACTCCATATTATTAAAAATGTGTTGGTTCCTCTCTTTCCACACATTCCAAATAATGGAAGTTGGAATAGCATACCATATCCTCCCCAAATCGCACTTTGTTCAAAAGCAGCCAACTCACAAAAAATTCCTTAAGGGATGTTGGCAGGGGTGTTTGATAATTCAATTTATTT
This sequence comes from Cryptomeria japonica, assembly GCF_030272615.1. Classification (NCBI taxonomy): domain Eukaryota; kingdom Viridiplantae; phylum Streptophyta; class Pinopsida; order Cupressales; family Cupressaceae; genus Cryptomeria; species Cryptomeria japonica. The sequence goes on from NC_081410.1 coordinate 50,423,372, forward strand.
ACAAAAAAAAATCCAACATTCTTGTGTTAATTTACACTACACAGATAAATGATCTATTGTTTCTTCATTGCATTTACACATAGGACACCTGAAAGGGCCCGCAAACCCCAGTTTCATCAATCTTTCTCCCATGAGAATCTTCCCTTGGACTGCAAGCCATGCAATGGCTCCTGCCTTTGGAAGAATGATAGAATTCTAGCATAAGATAGGGTTCCACTCACTTCGTTATTTGTCCCCCATATAACACTGTATCTAATTTTGAGGAGTAGTTTCCTGATTTTGGTACGCACTAGAATATGTCATCTTCCCCTTTATCAATATTATCTGTCTAGATGCTAATTCTTTATCCAATGTGACTTTGGTCTCCCCATCTAACCTTCCAAAGTCTTTCCATTTGCAAGAAACAAGACCAAATTCATTAGTAGTAATAATGTAATTATTTATCTTATGTCCCCATTGTGGAGTTAAAATCTCATGACCCCTTTCGATCCTTTGTAATTCTGACCCCTTTCGATCCTTTGTAATTCAATCAAATGTTTGTAACCATTCCATTAGTCTAGCCAAAAATTGCCAGTCTCTCCTTTTTTATCCTCCAAGATAAATGTTTCGTGATGACATTCTTGCATTTCATCATGTAAGTCCAAATAGAAGGAACCATGAGGGAGATTTGCTATTGTAAAAATTATTTCTCGTGTATCCTCATCTAAATATTTTTCTTTGCGAAAATAATAATTTTATTACTACCTTCATATAAATATAATTAGGATAATCTTAATTTATTTTGAATAATTAAATTATAGAAACATCGTAGAATTAACAATTGAATGTAAAGGAAACAAATAGATATTTTAAAAATAATAATTTTTATGCTATATATTGATATTTATAAATATGGAAAAATACTTTTGACATAATCTTAATTTCTTAATTGGATTTTAGAAACATCACAGAATTCAGAATTGAAAACCCTTATTTTTTTTAGCATTGGTATGAGGATAATAGCTTTCCAATCAAAACAATTTGACCCTTTTAAAAAGAATCAATGAAATTTTTTAACAAGAGCATTAATATTCTATTGAATCGATATTTTAGCATAAATTTATCAAAAAAAATTGTATGTTTTTTGTGTTTTACTTGTGCAAAAAGTTGTATTCCTTATTGTATAAATGTTGTTATGTTTGTTGATTTAAGATGAAAGTGATAATTATCAATTATGTTTACAAAATCAACATTATTATTTGTTCTATCTACAAAATCAAGATAATTACCAATTACATCTACAAAATCAGAATTTCCATCCAAGTTTCTCAATCTTTCCATATTCATGTGTATAACAAGACCTAATTAAAAGTTAGAGTTTTTAATAAGGTGGTCTTTTATGCAACTATACATAGACAAAGACTTGATTAAAGATTGTGATTAAATAATTCAATTAATAAAATATTTCCTTGCTTAAATTGCATTGCAAACCTGTAACCAAAATTCAAAGGATAATGTATAAGAGAAATTAAAATAAAATAAAACGTACATCTTTCCTAAGGAACCTCTATCTGTAAGATATATTATAATACAAAGATAAGACATGTTTCAACTTCAGTTTATCAAAGATCGTCACATGCAAATGAAATTGCAGTAGTCTTCAAAAATGTAATTTTGAAAGATAATAAAAGACCTAAGGATAGAAATTGTCTTCTCAATATTCCTATCACTTTTTAAAATGTGAATCCAACTCATTTTCATGAAACTTGTAACCTATAATTGTATACGGTGAAAATGGAATGTTAAACTATTGTAAAGCTAGCAAAGATCCAACCATGTGAAACCCTAGTTCTATAATTAAGATCCACCATACACCAATAAAGAGCCAAAAACATGCAAAATATAAAAAATGTGAAAGATTATTCTAGTCACATCCTTAGTAGGGTTTGATCTCCATTGTTCACTATCTCCATTGATCGTGCTTGATATAGTTGCTCTCATATTTTTGTATTGTGCACAAGAGATCAACAAAGAATGGATTGTGGTTATGTAGATGCTTGATCGCTTAAAATATTGATTTCTCTTGTTCGAGATATGGTTGCATTAGCTAGATTATTAGGGTTGATAGGGATGAAAGGAAACTCTTATATAGAAGACACCTTAGAAAATGGAGGGATAGGATTAAAAGGTGAAAGGATAAATGGTCAGCTAGGATTAAAGGGTAGGTATAAAAAATAATAATATATGAAGGGAGTCGTTAGGATAAAATCAAGAGATAAATGGCATGTACCATGAAGGGAAAATGCTAATGAATTAATTAAATAAATAAAGATCTATTTAATTTATAGAAGAAGTAGGACCAATTAAATAAATAAAATATTTATCTAATTCAGGGAAAGAATAACTTAAATAAATAAAAATGTATTTAAACAAGGAAAGGGTAGAAAAGGATAAATGAATTAATTAAATAAATAAAAATCTATTTAATTAATAGAAGGCTTAGGATAAAATAATTAATTAAATTAAATATTTATTTAATCAAGCTAGGACAATTTTAGGTGTCTACATTTTGCCCCTCTAAGGCAATGCAGCATGTCACATTGGCTCAAAGAAGACAAGATTAATTAATACAAAATTTTCCCCAAGTAAGGAAGACATCATGCCCCCTCAAGAGATTAGGTGAAATTATTTTGAAAAACCGTAGGCAATCTCTCGAAAATAAAGAAAGGCTAGAAGGGATAAGGCAACAAGGTCAAACGAATGAACATTAGACTCAAAAAGGATCAACGAGCAAAAAAATGATAGTGGGAGGCGAGCACAGCCAATCAGGGTTCCATAGCCTATATATAACAACCATAGGGAGAAACATCCTCATTTTTATCCACAACACTTGAGAGATCATAGAGAAGAGCATCCAAGGAGCTTACGAGAGCAGTAAGTAGTCAAGGAGCAATGTCAATCAGACTACACCGCTTTGATCAAGTTTGACGATTCAAGTGGCTTGTAGACATGGGCGAGTTTGTATGTACCTCAAACATGCATGTACATTTCACATTTATTGTACATTTATTAGGCTGGAATTTTGGTTAGAACGTAGACGTGGATGTGAATTTCACGGTCTTGAACGCATATGTGAAGTGATTACATGTATAGGTCTAGGGAGTCTGCGTATAGGTTTACAATCATGTATGTGTCACAAATTTCTACATATAGGTCTACTGTAGGGTATGTGTTTGCAAAGTCATGTATGGGTCTAGTAGTGTCACGTATGTCTCCAAAACCTCGCATGGGTAGGATAAAACTATATATGTGCAATATAAATGTGTATAGGTAATACCTTATCACATATGTGCTCATATAGGCTAGAATCAACAGTTATGTGATAGACATACGTAGTCGATTGGATAAACTGCCAGAGTGATATACTCGGATAGATTCCCCATATGAGATGCGATAAGATTGGGGCAAGAATCAACAACAATGTGATAAATATGTATAGCCAATTGGATAAATTATCGAAGTGATAAACGATGATAGGTGCCCCTAGCGAGATGCAGAATGCTAAGCAATTCTAGGATAAGTTGTTGGATTGATCAAATCTAGCAAGTGCTCTAGTAGGATAAGATAGGATTGAGTGTAATGTGATAAACATATACACTAACAAAAAAATAACTCCATATGATAAACATATGCACTATAGGGATAGATACTGACGAGCAGCATGATGGAATTATATGGCACTGAGAGGGGGGTGAATCAGTGCAAGCAAAAATAATATGAATCTAATCACCAACTTAAACAGCATAAAGCTTAGCAAACATAAGAGGAATATCACCACATAAGTTAATGTCCAATAAAATAAATTCCACATAACACAGGAGACTTATACGTGGAAACCCAAAAGGGAAAAACCAAGGTGGGATTTAGTACCCACGAGATTCACTATCTGCAGAATAGAAATCTTGATCGGTTAAGGTCCTACAAATATGCCCTGTTAGGAGCATACCCGGTTAAGAGTCACTCGGTTAAGGTATTTAGATGATGAGCCCTGTTAGGAGCTATGACCTATTAGGATCAACCTCACAACAGTATTAAGACTATGATATAGAGCTACCCTATTAAGGGATTTACAAATTAAGATTTGTTAGGACCTACCCGGTTAAGGGATTTTACTGCTGCAAACTATTAGGAGAACAATAGTCAAAATATCTTCTTGTAGCACCTCTATGTCTGATAAGATCCACTTCAGATCCTTAAAACTTCAACAACACATCAATACAGATCTCCACTAATCACTGCATAGTCAAATTCGCATACATCATTTCTAATCTCACACTCTTACATACATATACCGACTTGATACCTCATCACACTTTAGTTGGCTATAACCTTGGAACAATTTCCTAGGTTCAATGAATCTAGACATTCTTACATTACACGCTTTACTTGTGTCGGCCACCGAAATAAAAAAATAAGACAAAACCTGTGCTAGTTTATCAATCTAAGTGACTATATCACTACCGGTTGAGTGTTCATCAGAATGCCTGCTCTGTACATCAAATCTCGCTTACCCGGTTGAATCTGTCAATGCGGTTGTGAACAAAACAACAAATACCTATCTCCAACACTGCTTTGAAACTGCATCATCCAACTCTTCAAGAATTGTCTGTACCGGTTGTTGGAATGCAACTTTTTTCATCGTTTACTGGTTGAAGTCCTAATTACCGGTTCTCTAATAAACTATCTTTTGTACAGGTTATACCTTACCGGTTGGCTTCTGAGAATTAGATGACTACAAAAATATTGTTGGCATCAATGATAACACAAAACCTAGTCATCAAACATGAATCTCAATCGCTTCATCACATTCACCAATCAATCATTTACTGGTTGCATATCAACAACAATTTTTACCAGTTCAACCAAATGGCAACATTCTTCCCCTTTGGCATTGATGGCAACACTTAGGAAAAAAAATGTCAACTAAGTGTGCAGGACAAAAATTGACTTCATGAGATATACTCCCCCTTAACAATTGCATGCTATTACAAACAAGTATAAGACTCATACTATTACATACTATTACTCCCCTTTATTTTTACATATAATTACATACAAAATTTTGACTTGATGACTTGATTGACTCTTCAACTATTACTCCCCCTTTGACAACAATGTCAAATAAAGAAGTAAATGCATGAAAGATAAATACATGCTACATCAAAATTTGTAGCAAAATGGTATTAACATATATAGATATAAGAGTTTAAATGTCTTTGCAATGCAATCTTAGAAAAATCATCACTAAAATGAGACTTCAATTATTTAAGATCATTATGCCATGTCTCCAAAATAGTGTCGGTTATCTCCACGTGTGTCTTCATCTGTCCAACAAGCTCCTCCATGGCGTTAATTATGCTCATCTCTGGTGTTGCAAGGATAGCTTCAGATTCTTTATAGGCTCTCTGCAAGATTTCCATCTTTGGTATTAGTTGTATGTAATTCCTGCTGTGATTTGATCCTTTTCACTTGTTCACTCTCATAAGCTTTCAGCTTATGCTAAAGTTCTACAACCAATCTTCCAAAATTGCTAACAGAGTGCTTAAGGGGCTTGGATGACTCACTAAGAACTTCAAGTTCTTGCTCAGCTTCCTTCTTCTTCTTCTTCAAATAAGCACAAAAATATGAAAATTTAGAAACAGATGAGAGGATTTTACCTCCGGTTTCAAGTGCTTCTTTTAAATAGTCCTTGTTGACAGTAATAGCAACTTTCCCTTTATCAATATCTTTCACTAAGTGCTATTCTCTCTTCTTCTTGTAATATTTTTCAACACTCACATAGGCTACATCCTCAAGAGATTTCATTTGTTCTCCAACATTAGAAACAAGTTGACCAAGCTTGTCAATAGGAGTAACAAAAATATCTGTATCAGTCTCCAGTAGGAGACTTGACAAAATCTCAATTGCATTTCTTATTATTTCAACCTCCTTCTGATGTTCTTTCATCCTCTTCTTTTTGGCTCAAGATTGCATGGCAGATGCAATCTCCATTAACTCAATTGAGCTCAATTTATCCATGTCAAGTGGTCCTTGAATTCTTATATCATCATCATCATCTTCATCTGCAATTTTCTTTTCAGTCTTCTTTGACTTCTTCTCCTTAGTTTTCTCTTTGTCTTCAATTTTGTCCTTTTCCTCTTCCTTTTCTTTTTCTTTTGTCTTCTCTTCTTGCCTTTCGTCAGGCTTATCTTATGTTACTTCCTCTTTCTTTTCATTTTCCTTTTCCTTTTCTTTTTCTTCTATCTTCTTCTCTACATCTTTAGGCTTTGCTTCCTCTTTCTTTTCATCTTCATTATCCTTATCAGTTACTTGTACCGGTGGGGGTTGTGTATCAACAGTTTGAGTTACTACCGATGGCTCCTCATCCTTCTTTTCTTCTTCATCTTCATTTTCTTCCTATCCTTGTTCCTATTGATGTTGTCCAGACATTTGAACATCAACATTGTTAGTAGCATTAGCATCATCATTATTATCGGCATCATCATCATCAGGGATAATCATAGGTTCAATTTGTTTGTTCATTGGTTGATCATCTAACTGATCATATCCCATCGCAATTTCATTCGGCTCAAAGTCACTTATTTTCACACCTTCAGGAAGATCTTCAGCCTTAGGCCTTTCCGGTTCATCTTCCTCATCTTATTCCTACTCATTTGGGATCAAGCCCAGTACTCTTTTCAAAATTTGTTCAATCTCCTTATGGACTAATTGTGTTTTCTTGTCAGCCTCTTCTTAGATATAATAGAAGATTTCACCTTGGCTAAAATCTCATCTAATTCTTCTTTTGTTGCCTCAGGCTGCAAGTATTTCAGAACAAATTCAATATATTCCATGTCTTATTTCATGGAAGCTTGCCATCTTGCATCAATCTTATTATACAAAGAATTAGGGATTTGCCCTTGTAACTCAATTAGGGATTTTTTGTATTTATTCATGCTATATACAACAACATCTTCTATTTCTCTTTATTCACTTTCATTAAACATATCATACAGTTTCTTTATACCTATCAATACACCATATTCCTTAATGTTTATTATTAAGTTCTCAAGGGGTGAGAGTTTAGTTACCGGTTCCTTTGAAGATTTCACAGTTTCCTTAGGCCTTTTGCCACTAGCCCTTAGGGCTTGCTTCTCTACCTTGGATTCAATCTCTTCATCATCAGTATCTACCGATGCTGGTTTTTGAGCTTGTTGCTTCTTTCTTTTACCAGACTTTACCAGTGCAGTAGGTGGATCAACAATCTTTCCTTTTCTTCGGAATTGAATCTTTGAAGGTTTCTCCTTCTTTGTTTCTACCGATTTCTCTTTTTTAATAGTTGTTGGTTTATCTTTCTTTGTAACTTTCTCCTTTCTAGCTCTTGTTTTCGTATCGGTGGAGGTACCATTTGGAGCACCTGATGTTCCAGCCTATTGAGCAGCATGGTTTGCACTTGCTTCAACAATTTGCTCCTTTGTGAATCTTGATTTCTCAGCAAAAGCTTCAACTTCCTTTCTAATATTTTTAGTAATTACCAGTTTGTGAAGTTCAGAGTGCACTTGAAGGGATTTCGCCTCGTAAGTGTCAAATCTCTTTGTAGTTGTATCGTATCTACCAATTGAGCAAGCAAATGATCAACATATGCAATCAAAAGATCCTTGTCTACCTCATATCCCATGGGCATTACCCATGTAGTTTGGGGTTCTACTACCTCCATCATGCAAGTGTTTGTATCAATCATAAAATAAATAGTGTTCTCATACCAGTTGACAACTTTTGTTGGTATCCTCTCCCTTGCATGCATTTTCTTCTGAAAATCCTTGAAATATCCCTATGTAATCTTGCCAAAATCATTTCCAAGCATCCTAATGTTGTTCTTCATTTGCATCAATGCTAGTCTGCTAGAGTGTCATCTATCCATTGGATATCACCAATACCGAGAAAATAATTCTAAAAGTAAAAGAAAAAAATAAGAATCTATTACCCAAATTTAAACCTTAACCTCTTATCCTTCTTGATGGATTCCATGTTCAGCATAAGTTGACTCCTCAATGCCTCTGACAAGTCATAGTCAACATCCTCCTTGATCATCACGTAGGCAGTGTGAATAGCAGCAGCAGGGTTGTTGTTCATCCTACTAGAGTAGTAGATCCGGTAACCAATAACCATTGAAGCATATTTTACTACCGGATCATTGATATTTTTCATTCATTGCTCTGCCATCCCACTTAGATCTTGTTAAATTTTCTACATCATTCTTTGGAACAGATCTTAAAACTGGAACCTCACCAATGGCACAAAATCCGGTGACTGCATGAATGGCTTCCTTAGAGATTTTATGTGGTCAGTCAAGCCACATAAAATGGTCATGAATTCGGCTAAGCACATATCTAACAAGTTCATCATCAAAATCATCAATGAAATTTAGGACATGGTGAAACCCTTTCTTAGTAACCTTCTTGAACTATTCCTTCAAAATACCATTTTTATCACACAATGCTTTATATTGATAAAAAATAACAACCATACCAAGATCCTCTAATTTGCAATGATATAAATATCTAGCATATTCAACATGTAAAACACCATAAGGGACTCCGGATAGAGCTCCGACAGGATCAGTTGCTTCAGACGTAAAGAGATGCCTCTTAAATTCAGGTCAAGGTCTATTGGTAACATCTACCAAATGTGGGGTGCTCATTTTTAACGATTCAAAAGGATAAATAAGTTTTCTGAAAAAATACCTTTTACTGCTTCTGCACTAGGGTTCCAAACCCTGACAAAGCTTTCTCACTGATTTTCGATCACAAATCACACCAAATCTCCTACCAAACTGTTCAAATGTTGCATACACAAGCTATGTTCTACTCTATTCACTCTTTGTGTGCTTAATAGTATGAAATGTGATAAATAACATTCAAAAAGTTCCTTTTATTTGCCCATTATCTATCGCATTAAATGCTATTACCGGTAAAACCCTAAAACATTACTTAACACACTAATACATACTATCGGTTGCTAAAGATGTATCATTTCTACCGGTTATAATCCAAAAACACTTCATAACATCAAAAACTATCAGAATATACAGATCAAACTTACCATACATCATCAAGGGGTTCTTCTAAAGATCTGACAATAAGCTCTCCCCAAGTTGTATAAACAACTTAGTTTACCAGTGAAGGGTTCTCCACACTAGGTGAAGAATGGGACTGGTCCGATGAATCCTCATCAGATTTCTTCCTCTAGATTTTATTCATTTCAGCTCTGGTTTCCTCAACACTGATTTTCTTCTTTCCTTTCTGGTCAACAAGTTGATTTACCGATTGATTCTTCTTTGCTCTACAAAACTTAGCAATGTGTCTCGGTTAATGATAATGATAACAAGCCATACTAGATGCTCTCCAAGGTCCTGCATTGCCTCTACCTGTCCTTCTTCTACAATTCATAGCCATGTGACCAAAATTATTACAGATTGTGCAAATCTTATTCATTCTATTCTCCATCTCATAAGGGCTAGACCGGTTAGCATAGGGTCTCTGCCAATTTGTATTCCTCTGGTCATAGAAATTTCTTCTCCAATCACCACTAGATCTTTGATTCATGTGAGGTGTTGGATTATTTTCTCCATATCTACATTCAATAGATCTATGCCCATACATGTTGCATGCGTACTAATATCCATTAAATTTTCTAGGTACATAACCTTTATATGTATTGGGTCTATAACCATTATCAACAATAGGCCTATTTCTACAAACATTAGCAGTATGTCCAGGTTTACGACAATAGAAACATACAGGTTTCTAAGGTTTCTTACCGGTGGATTTTTGAATCTTAGGTGCAGGTTTACCTTCTTCCATTTTGTCCTTTGTATCGAAAGACTCACCTTTCTCAATAGTAGTAGAACCTAATCCAATTGTATCACCTTTCATCCTCTAAGATTGGATATGTTCATCAAGCATGGCAAAATTTTTATTGAGCTTAGCAAGTTTTTCATTAGCATCGGCAAGCTCTTTTGTAAGGTCTTCATTCTGCTTCATAAGAGTCTCTCCAAGAGACATTGCCATATCAAGATAAGCCTTTATTTCTTCATTTTCTTCTTTCTCCTTATGCCAGTGAGCATACATAGTACCAACTTCCTAATTCAACTTAAAGATCTCTTGTTCTTTCTCTTTGATCTTGTCTTTTGTTGTCCTTCTTGCTTCAAGTTCTTGAGTCATTCTAGTGGTTTGGGCTTCTAGCTCTCTCCTCAAGTGAGCTTTCTCATCATTTAGTTTCTCCACTTCATCAACCAATGCATCTATGTTTGCCTCATCAGAAGAACTGCTTTCAGAAACTTCCAACAGTTATTTAGCTAGCTCTTTTCTCTTAGCAAGTGAAGCTTTATACTTGCCTGTCAATGTTTCTAGGGCTTCCTCAGTTTCTACAAGTCTTTTGGACATCTCTCCATATCTCATTCATTCTCCCATGACTGCCTTAGGGATCCTTCCCAAGTGGTTAAGCCTCAAGGAAGTGTGGCTCCGATACCAATTGATGAACTTATAAGGCACTGAGAGGGGGGGTGAATCATTGCAAGAAAAAACAATATGAATCTGATCACCAACTTAAACAACTTAAAGCTTAACAAACATAAGAGGAATGTCACCATATAAGTTAACACCCAATAAAATAAATTCCACACAACACAAGAGATTTATATGTGAAAACCCAAAAGGGAAAAACCATGGTGGGAGTTAGTACCCACAAGATTCACAATCTGCAGAATAGAAATCTTGACCGGTTAAGGTCTCACAAATATGCCCTATTAGGAGCAGACCCGGTTAAGAGTCACCTGGTTGAGGGATTTAGATGATGAGCCTGGTTAGGAGCTATGCCCTGTTAGGATCAACCTTTCAAGAGGATTTAAGACTCTGATATAGAGATACACTATTAGTGGATTTACAAATTAAGGTATGTTAGGACCTACCCGATTAAGGGATTTTACTGTTGCAAATTGTTAGGAAAACAACAATCAAAATATCTTCATGTAACACCTGTATGTCTAATAAGATCCGCTTCAAATCCTTAAAACTTCAACAACACATCAATACACAGCTTCACTAATTACAATATATTCAAATTCGTATACATCATTTCTGATTTCACTCTTACATACATATACCGACTTGATACCTCATCAAACTTTAGTTGGCTACAACCTTGGAACAAGTTCCTAGGTTCAATGAATCTAGACATTCTTACATTACATGATTTACTTATGTTGACCACGGACATAATAAATAAAAAATAAGATAAAACCTATGTCAGTTTATCGATCTAAGTGAGTATATCACTACAGGTTGAGTGTTCATCATAATGCCTACTTTGTACATCAAATCTTGCTTACCCGGTTGAATCTGTCAATGCGGTTGTGAACAAAACACCAAATACCTGTCTCCAATACTTCTTTAAAACCGCATCATCCAACTCTTCAAGAATCCCCTGTACCGGTTGTCGGAATGCAACTTTTTTCACTATTTACCGGTTAAATTCCTAATTACCGGTTCTCTGATAAACTGTCTTTTGTATCGGTTATACCTTATCGGTTGGATTCTAAGACTTAGATGACTATAAAATCATTGTTGCCATCAATGACAGCACAAAACCTAGTCATAAAATATGAATCTTAATCTCTTTATCACATTCACCAATCAATCATTTATCGGTTGCATATCAACAACAATCTTTACCGGTTCAATCAAATGCCAACACAACACCATGTGATAAACATAAATATTGTATGGCTAGGATAAGATAAAATAACTAGCACCATGTGATAAACATAGGTATTACTAGTACTGATGTGATTGGTTCACTATGATTGCAGGAGTATCTAGCTCAGTTGGAGTCATGGAGAGCTTTTTTTATGACACAAAGGCTACGACCAGACCTAACAGAGGATGACCATATAGCTATAGAAGTGATGGGTTTGAGATAGATTATGTTCATGCCTAAGATCCATGCGAACACAAGATTATTTACTGCTCTTGCAGAGAGATGGCACTCTGAGAATTTATTTTCATTTGCCAACTGGTGAGATGTCAATCACTCTATAGGATATTTATAGGATATTGAGGACGATTATCAAAGGAGAGATAGTCATCTATGATCATGATGGGGATGTGGATTCTCTACATTGAGTGTTCAGATATTCAAATCTAGAGATCGGGGGAGGACACTTGGGTTGGGAGGATGTGTCAACCAATGGGAATGTACGGGCAGAATTTGTGGGAGGGATCATCAACAGGTTCCTATGTCTAGACATGATGATTCATGGGTTGGCTACTGGACGAGATAGGGATTTGGAGAGGCTTATGACATAAACTACTAGGTTTGCATGGGACCGTATGTACTAGCACACTTATATCATGAGTTACATCAGTTTGTGTACCTCAGCGGATGTGGCCACAGATGTAGGGTTACTTTGTTACAAGTTTGAGGTTACAAGCATATCGCAGTGACTAGGTTGGTTCACTTCAGATTCAGGGGTCAGGGACAGGCATATGTTCATACATTTTCTATGATCACTTCTCAACAATGGCTAGGGAAGTTGGAGTACTAGCGGAGGTTTATAAATGGCATTAACACTATGATATGGTGACCATACTTAGACTATGAGATGTGGCTAGAGGATGGTATAGAACTACTATTTTTCTTTAGAACCATATACTTGATTGGGCGGACACCATATATTTTTGACAAACAGGTTATTGATAAGATATCTAGGTGGTTTGGTAAGACCCAACAAATGCCACAAGGATCTGGGAGCTTGCACGCATAGTTTGAGAGAAGGGATGGTAGGGCCCATTTTTATCACATGATGTTGTAGTTACAGAGTTATAGGGGCTTGTGTCAATGCCATGGGACCTTATCATAGATGTGGTGGATGCAGGTATGACACCTAAGTATTAGATTTATTTTAGAGCATATCCATTTCCATGTCTTATAGGACCGAGAGAGCCAGTACCAAGTTTGGATGATGAGGATGAGGATGGTGGGGGTAGATAGAGGAGTCATGGGAGAGGAGGAGATAGGAGGGTAGTCTAATGGAGGGGGGGAGGAGGGGATGATGGAGGCCTAGGAGGAGATGGAAGCCAAAGAGGGGATGGAGGCCGACGAGGGGATGGAGGCCGATGATAGGATGATAAAGGTCGAGGAGGAGATGGATAGGATAGGGCAAGAAGACCACCCAAGACAAAGAGGGGATGCAAACCGATGAGGGGATGATGGAGGTCGACGAGAAGATGGAGAGGATAGGGCAAACAGACCACCCAAGCCACTTAGAGGGAGAGGGGGACAACCGACATAGGATTCCTTATAGGGATAGGGATAGATATAGGATACCCCATGACAAGGGATGAGAGATGATGGGATGGCAGAGGCTGTAGGTAGAGGAGATGAGGAGGAGGAAGAGTTGATTTCCCTTAGGGAGTTTTAAACACAAATGGACCACTGAGAGGGGGGGTGAATCAATGGTAATTAAAACATTAATAATAGAAGTCAAGAAACTATTAGTAGAGACATTTAACCCATTTGCACACCCACACACACACAAAGAAAGCACATAACATAAGTTATACAAGGAAAACCCACGGTGAGGAAAAACCTCGGTGAGAAATGTTGCTAGAATCTACTTCTCTAATCCATCCTCACAAGTAAAAGTTTGATTACACATTTATGGGAACCAATCCCCTATCTGAGCACCAACTCAAATGATTACACTTTTATGGACACTACCCCAAAGGAGTGCACCAACCCTTGAAGTTTATGGGCACGAACCCAAAGGAGGGTCAACCCCCTATCTAAGCACCAACTCAGACGATTACATTGAAAGCAAATTACAATTACAAGTTTAGTACCTTGTTACAAATGAAGTTTTGTAACTCACAATTGTTCTACACTTTAGATTGTGTGACTCTTCGCTGCTCACAATCTTTTTCTTCTGCTCTCTATCCTCTTCTTATCTCTACACATAGCTTCTCTAATATTTGCTTAGTTTAGTCCTCTTTCTCTACCCCACTCTATGTGATTAACCTTTTGTGTTATTGGCATTGACTCTCCACTCTCTAGTCTTTGATCTCTACTCTTCACTTCTATTATCTTCTCTATCTGCTCTTTGCTCTAGCTTCCAACAGCCTCTTATCTCCTGTTCACCATTTGATCATTCCGCATGTAGTTTATTCTATGATGTTATGCTTACATTGGCATCATGTTATGCACACCTGTGACCCTTTACTTTTATCATATGTTTAGTAATCTTAGTTTTTGCAGAGATCCTTCACCTACACATCATTGCACACCCTGACTCCTTTGAGAACTACCCATCTCTTCTCACTTTTCTTCTTGGTCAACTACATATCTCAAGAGCTTTCCCTCCAAAACGAAAATAAAAAACAAAATGTTCTTGAGCCACTAGAAGATCCACCTTGTCTCTTCATTCCAGTCTAGTAGTCATCCATATTAAATGCTACCTTCCTTATTTTCTCAGCTATCTTTGTAGTCTAGTTTTTCTTTAACACACAATCTCCATTCTAGAAATGATCGATTAACTGCAACACTATTCAACATTAACTCCATTTCTTGTTTTATGTTCTGACTGAAAAATAATCTCCTTTCATGCATGTGCTCTTAGATTCATAGACCAGTCAAATATTTTGTCCAAAGAGCATTCACATGCTACTCAACCACATGGTGGATGGTGGGACCCATCAACATATCCCTCTACTTACAAAAAAGTCCATGTGTAGAAGAAATCTACGTTGGATTCACGAGCTACGTGCTGGTGTGTTTTGCAGATTGACTAACATGTGTATTATGTGCCTTCGTCAAAACATCCTTCCTGCAGGCTAGTGGGATTGCACCCAATCTTGCATTTTAATTATCATTCAGGATCATTTTCCCCAAGTCCTTGTTGCAGGCTGGTGGGGCTATCAATTATTTATGGTGGAGACTACGCCATAGAGGTTTTTGTCTTAAGTCCTCCTTGCTACTGGATGGCGGGCCAACAAACTCATTACAGTGAAAACTACCCTGCAAAGACTTTTATCTTAAGTCTTCCTTACTGAATGATGGTGAGGAAACTAACCCGTCACAGTGGAAACTACCCCGCAGAGACTTTTGTTTTAAGTCTTCCTTGTTGTGGTATGGCGGGCAACTAACCCGTCATGTTATTTACATCCCTTGTCATAGTTTTCACAGCTATCTTTGGTGAACACAAAGAGTTGACCATGAAATAGCAATAGCGATAACACAACGTGTTATGATATTCTTGTAACAGTGTGCAAATGACAATCCCTGTAACTGCATGTGACTAATATAGTGTGTTAGTATAACTGCAACTACACTTTTTCTGAATCAAACTTGTTTGTCCAATGTCTTCACCAAACTATGACCTATGACTTCTTTGTCCAAATGCAACACCAAACAAACTTCCAATTGTATTCTCTATCTTCTCTGTGGTATATGATTAAATGCCTTTGCATCTCTGACCAATGGGTGTGAAGTTGTCACTTTGCATATTCTTTGTCAAGCCACACTTGCTCTATGTGGCACTTATCATCTCTATGTATTTGTCAATCGTATCTTCTCAACTATTGACATCAATGACAATCTAATGCCAACACGGAGCTCACATAGGGATAGGCTGATGAGATAGAGGACCTAGAGAGGGAGATGGATAGGCTGAGGAGGCAACTACGGGAGGCCAAAGATGAGAGAGATAGGGCCATTGAGAAGTATATAACCATAAAGGAGACCATAAGAGCAGCTATGGCTACACAGTAGACTAACTCTGGATCAATATATGCCTACTACATCAAGGTTGGGGACAAGATTGGGTACTACAGGATCCTATATGAAGTGACAATTCAACCTCACCTTAGAGAAGGGAGCTACAGATAGCGTCTCAGACCACTACTCACAAAGACAAACAGAGGCCTTCTTGTGGTAGATTCATTGGACCACCACTAGCAGCAGGGGAAATAGGAGGGAAACGATGGGATGATCCAGGGGCTAGGCCTTTGAGAGCTTATATTTCATCGAGGACTACCAGCTTTGAGGGAGGGAGTTCATCATTTCTCTCTTGGTTCCATTACTGTATCAATTTTGTATGATGATGTAGACACCTTCATATGACTTTGTAGTTATATGATTTTTGGACATCATTGTATCATGACACAATATTTTTTTATATATATGCAAGATGATATATTTTGGTTGTGATGATATGCATGTGATTCATTTATTATGCATGCTTCTATATGCTCTATGACATCTATTATGATGATGTATTTTATTCTATATGATATTCTTATGTGATCTATGATGCAAAGGTGATGTTGATGATCCTATGATGTGATACGATACTTATGAGATGTATTTATTTTTTATTTTTAAAAATGTTTATGCTATGGATGAAGATGATGTAATGTTATATTTATGATAATGCAAATGTTCTATGCTATGATGATATATGATGGATGCAATATGATAGTGATGTTTATATGATGTGCTAACAAGTATTGTGTGCAGGATGTGATGTTATGTACACAGATATGATATAATGTATGAAATTAATCTATTGATATGAAGGATGGATGCAAACATGATTTCTATGTATATGATATACATGATGTGAACTAACATGTGATGATGGAAGTGGACACTACATGAAATGCAAATGTTTTTGGTGTGTCATTATACTTAGTCATGTAATTCCAGACTACAAGGACTCGGCGAATGACGATGGAGTACACAGGGGAAAAGGGGATGGAAGGTAGAAGATATGGAGGTAAATGAGCTTCTTATACTATTATCATTATTGAGCTTTATTAAGGCAAATGTATTGTGACCTTCTAGATATAGGTTCAACCTAGATAGTCATTATATCATTTGCATGGAGACCAGATAGTCACAAACAAGGAATGCCTGAGTTCACACTAGACCCACAATGTCCTCATATCCTTGCATGAGCCATGGTATTACTAAGAGACAATTCACGAATAACAAATAGATTAACATACCCCATCCTTGTCTTTCTAGTCAAAGACATCCTGGAGATTAAATATCTAGTCGAAGACATCCTAGAAAAGCTAAAAGACATGTCACCAGAAAAGATCAAATCAAAAGAAAATCCAAGACTTCACACCAACATAAACTGAAATCGTCAAGTTACAAGTATCTTTCCACATATGTTAACATGTTTGATCTGGTCACAATGTTGTCATCCCGATAAAGGACAGATAATGCTGAAAAACTCTGTTGTAGTCAAAGTCTATCAAAAGATTGTTTTGTTGAAAGCTAACTGTTGCTTGTGTCTCATCTGAAATTGGCCTATTCCATGAAACTGATACATTATTTTGAAGAAGAGCAAAAAATTTATTGCAGGTCAGCGATGCAAGTGATCTTTTATTGCGGATTGTGCATGAAAAGAAGGAAGGGATGAAAAGAGAATGCTCCTCGAAACATGTGATTCCAAGGTTCCACATCCAACACTAGGTTTAAGATATTCCCCCGATAATAGATGGGACTTGATTTAGTATGGGTGAAAGGAAAAGGGTGGAAAGGGTTTATTATGGATGGTGAACCAATCCTAGGTAGATAAATAATAAGCCATGATGGGGATGGACAAGTTCATTATGGAGTGATAGGTAGTGAGTGTGTTTAAAGTGGAGGGGGGAAACTAATTCTCGAAGGAGGGAGCAACAAAAGTCTCTACACATGGTTTCCATAACCCAGTTTTCACCACAGTTGCCCAGGGCACCACCAAAGTGGTTTTCACCATTACTCTAATTTATTTCTCTTTATTTTTTTCAATTTTCTTTTCTTTTTGTCACAAGGTGCTTGTTTGCTAGGTTTTCACCAAAGTGACGATTTTTTTATTTTTTTTTGTAATTTTGATTTTTTTTTTTGTATTTGTGATATTTTTTGCCTTTTTTATTAGGATGTTTGGAAAAGCTATGTATAAAACTTGTGAAGGTGCATGTTGTTGATAGGATCATCCAATGGTTCTCCTTCTACAGTTGATAATTGATATGCACCTAATACATAGACTGATGTGATGACATAAGGCCCAAGCCAATTTGGTTCAAACTTGCCCCTTTTCTTTCTGTCCTGCTAATTTTTAGGGATTTCTCTTAGGACCAAGTCACCCACCTCAAATGTGTGAGGCTTTAGCCTTTGATTGTAGGTGTCACTCATGTGTTGTTGATATGCTTTTAGGTGATTGAACGTAGTTTGCCGACACTCATCTAACAATTCCAAGTCTTGCAAGTGGGAGACCCTATAGTCTTCATCACCAATAAGATTGTGTAAGGAGACCTGTTCCTTGACCGAATGATGTGTAGCTGGACATTGATTGTCTTTCTCAATGAAGGAGATAAGGTATAATTACTGATGTGTGAGCTACATTGGCCCATATGCATGTCACCTAAAGAAGTTTGAGCATCCCTAATAACAAAGCCCCTCAAGGAAGTTTCATTAAAGGTCCATTAATGTGATATACCACCAAGGGAGATGGATTTATGGAATGAATGTTTGTGAGGTGAAGTCTTATATATGTGGGAAGAAGTGAAATTAGGATGACTTGATTGAGACATAGGTTAAATGAGTATGCATTTTGACTTACAACTTTTGAAATTTATGCCCCAAATTAATTTGGTATTAGGGGAGATCAACTCTTGTTATTTTTTTCTCATAGGATTTTTATCCTTGACTTTGATTTTTGTAGATTCCAATAGCTTTTGATTTTGATTTGGACTAAAGGACTTCTCTTTATTTTTTCCTTTTAGATTTTTCTTTTCAAAGCTTTATTTTTTATCCCCAATTAGTAAGGGCTTTTGTGATTCTTGTTGATCGAAGTTTAGGAGAGAAATGGAAATAGAATGAGTAGATGAAATGGTAAGGATATACGATTTGAAAAGGGTTGGTGATATATTAAGTGGGTTATTTGTCAAAACCACTCTTAGGACTATTGATATCAAGAGTTGCTTGCACCACTATAGGAGATTTGCATTTAGACTTAGTAGCCACAACACTGGGTGGTTTATACCCAATTCCTTGGCATTACAAATTATTTGTAGGTTGTGAGAGATATAGCATTCCTTGCTCAAGTATACCAATATGTGTTCATTGATAGCGCGTAATTTGTAACTTGGTCTTGTGTTCACCATACTCGTACTTGATATCTTTCTCTGTGACATTATTGTCCATAGTACCCTAAACTTGTCGATCGATTGTCTTAGGAGATAGTGGGAGTTGATCAATATGAAATATACTAACCGCATCCCATGTCTTTAACCTTGAATTTTTATTTAAGCTCTGCATTCTTTGAAGTAGAAGCTTTAAATGATTCTAGATCAACATATTCTAAAGATGGAGGAGTCTCTCGATTGATTAGGACTATTGTTTTAGACCTTGGTCAAATATTGTTGCAATATATGCATGGATTTGGATAACCTTTGATTGTCACTTCGACACTATTATTTGCTCATTTCATGTATCCATAGACATACCAAAAGTATTTTGTATGTGAGATCAAGATCAAGGAATTGGTAAACAACATCCTTTGTTACTGCCCCAATGCTTAAAGATGGGGTAGTTGTTCCTTTTGAGGAGTGTTCTTCATCATCATGTGCTTTTATGATGATATTGTTTCTAGAATCCATAACTTGTTCAAAGTATCCCAATTGTAAGATAGTTTTCAATGCACAAATACTGAGACCTGCTCCTCCATCCATCAAGACTCATTTTCTGCATTTTTTATGGAGGAAAGCTTCAATGTGAATTGGTGCATTGTGTGATTGACATGGAGATGCATCTCTGCTTTTGTGAATGTGAGGCAATCTGGAGTGGAAAGGTATCCCACCAAGGCTTGAAACCGGTCATGTTCAAATCAGTAGGAACAAATGTCTCTCTCTAAATTTTGTCTAGAATGGTCTTATGTGAGGGTGAAATGCACAAAATATCAAGGATGGAGATAAGGGAAGGTGTCTTTCCTAATTGGTCTACAAGGTCATACTCATTCTTGGTAGATAATGAAGTTGTTGTCTTGGATGGAACACCTTGTAAGGTAACTTTACCCCTTCGAGTAGTAACATTGCATTTAGGGATTTTGTGATCATATGACGAAGATGATGGTCCAATGCCTTGCAAAATAAATTTACCCCTTTGAGTAGTACCTGTGTGTGAAAAGTGGACCTGTACTAGTAAGCACAACACTTCAATCAAGCCATTACATGCATGGTTAATCAGATATAATTAATGAATAATAAACCATAACAAATCGACCTATTGCCTTCTAAAAGATGCGAGTATAAGATTGCTCTCAGATTATTTAACAATACCAGTGACTAGACAACATCAAGACGAAGGATTTTATCTATATGAACATGATGAATGCTAGATGGATGCAATATTGATCTAACAAGATTTAAGCAATATTAAGATAAATGATTTAATTAATATGAAATAATTAATATGCAATATATCAATAAGTCTAGAGCAAAAATAGTATAATAACAATATATTCTCCAGCCTCTCTTTGAATGAGAGATGAGCCTGAATTTATAGAAAATTCAGAAAGAAACCAACGGTTGAGATCAAATGATGATGAGCGGACAAGATTTTCCAAGAGGAAGCACAATCCAGGTGAATTGATGTGATTGGATGCTTTTCTCAGTTTTAAAGGAAATCGAACTAAAATTAAGATTAAATCAAGAAAAAACTAATTTAAAGGAAATTGAACTAAAATTAAGATTAAATCAGGAAAAAACTGATTTATTATCTATTTCATTCAATTTTAATATTTAATTGTTTTAATTGCTTTCTTTGAGATTATCTATCAATTTTTAATTTGTTTTTTCAAGATTATCTCCAATTGATTTCTTTTCTCAAATTTTAATTCTTTTTTTGTCAATTAATTCCTTTTTTGATTTATTTCAATTTTTGAAGATTTGTGCTCAATTGATTTATTTAATTGAATTAATTCCTCTTTCTTGATTTGTTTCCTTTTATGAAGATTTATGGCAATTTGATTTATTTAATTAAATTAATTCCTCTTCTTGATTTGTTTCGTTTTTTGAAGATTTATGGCAATTTGATTTATTTAATTAAATATGCTAGGATATTTAATTAAAATAAATAAGATAATTGTTTAAAATGATTTACTTGGAATGATTAATTAATTAAATAAATATTTAATTAATTTTGAGTGATTGATTTGCCATGTGACATTTGATGATTTTAGGAATTAATTGTGTGCTCAAGATTTATTTAATTGCCTTTGGTTAGGACCTTGGTGATGTTGTTGAGATTAGGGGCCCATGGTTTAGATGACCATTTTTAGGGTATTGCAGTACCTTTGTGGGTTTTAACCTTGATAATTACGATAGACACATGGTTGTCCATTTTTGAAATATGGTCGATGGTGTAATCATAGGATATATTGGTGTAGTGTCCTAAAATTGTGACACTTGCAATTTCGACTGCATTTGGGTCTTCACGATGGCGGCGCAACGTTGAACCTGAATGGAGACCCTGAAACTTGTTTACGACACCAAAAACTGCATTTTTCTGCACCCTGGCCTGATCCCTCCTTGCACCCTGTTGTCCCGGGAGGTGGGACCATGGCGCCCAGCGCCCTGGTCCCCCAGGACCATGGCGCCCAGTGCCCTGGTCCCTGGCCCTATTTTGGGCCCGGTCTCTTGTGGGCATCGGGTCTTTAAGTTTGCAAATTGGAAAATAATGTTTCCTAGTCGGCCTAAGGTCGAGAAAATCAATCTATCAGCCCTAATTGACAAGTATATAAACTACTTTCCTCTCCTGGAAAAGGAGGAAGACATATGTGTGCAAAAGGCGGAAGCGATATTCGAACATTCAAACATTCAAGCATTCAAGCATTCCTTCAAGCAATTGAGCATTCTAAGTCTCCATTCAAGGCTAAGTGTTGCATTCAAGACAAGGATTCAACCATTGAAGAGGAGATCACATACAACATACAACATACTACATACATTACACCTTCGCATGTAAGAATACAAACATTCTTACAACAAGGTATCAGTACTTGTTTACATTACAAACATTTACATTTACAGCATTCTCATTTCTTGGTTAATTCCAAAACCGAGGTTTGACCTAAAGGCAAACCCCTCATCCCTAACCCCCCAATCGTCCTCTCTTTTCTGTGTGTAGGTTGCAGGTACGCGGCTGTAATTGAAGATCTGGAATCCTTGTGCAGAGACGAACAGATCCCCCTTCGTTTCGCGGATTTTTCAGAGGACCGTGTGCACGCCGGGCGCCATTGTCCCGTCAACTTTCGCTCAAATTTGCAGGACAGCACCATCTCGACATTTTACTGCTAATTCCAGGTCCGCAGCTTCATCCCATATCCCTATCTCTGTTTATAAGTGAATCTTTCTTGCTTCTACATGCATTCCTAGTTCAATATTTCTATCTACATTCTTTACAAAAGAGGGTATCCTTGATGTCTTAACCCTTGAAACTCATTTAGAATCCAATCTTGCATTGCGTGGGATTGGATCTTGTGGGTTTCAACCCCTCTTTTGATTGTAAAGTCTCTCCTAAGTGAAAACCATCAACCCTAGTGACTCTCCCTTCTCTCTCCTTGGAGTTGGGGAGGGGAGAACAACTAGGGTTTGATTTTTCCGCTTTACAATTGGTATAATTGGCATTGTTGTATGTCTTAGGGGCTTTTCCCTTATCATGTTTTGGGAATCATTCCTTAAACATCACATGATATTCATTAAAAGTGTGACCATCAACTTCTATTATGCCATTGTCAATAATATCTTGGATGAGATTCTTCAGTTTATAACAATTACTAGTCTTATAGCCTTTGCTCTTGTAATACTCACAAAACTCATTGTCATTCCACCATGATGGCTTTACCTTAGGTTTGAATGGTTGATTATATGGTAATGTAATAAGATTGTTTGCAACCAAATTATTTAACGTGATTTCAATTGGTTCTCCTAATGGAGTATACTTTCTTGGTGGCTTTGATGTCCTTTGAGTATTCACTTGTTTATTGGATGAACTTGCACCAGGGAAAGTTAACTTTGGTTTAACCACATTAGTATCCACTACCCCATCATTGATGGTATTATTGTTTTTCTTCCAAAAATAAGGTTTATCTTTCCTATTAGAGTCATCTTTGTTGTCCTTAAATATTTCGATGGTACCTTGCTCAATAAGGTCTTTTTCCACTACTAGACCTTTTTCAATGAGTTCCTCAAAGGTAGACAAACAAGATTTCCTTAGTTCATATCCAATATCCTTGTTGACATTTTGAGTAAAGTTTTCAACTATTTGTTTCTGTAGAATTTGACAAGAGAAACAACTATCCAATCTTCTCCAATGCTATCAGAATGATGCAAAGGATTCCCAATTTTTGGTTTTATATTGCAATATGTCCATTTCAATCTTGTATGAGAAGTGTTGTATAAAGGCTTCTACTAATTCATCCCATGGCTTGATCCCAGACAGAAGTTGTGCAAACCACTCCATGGCTTGTCCACCTAAAATTTGTGGAAATAATCTCATCAAGTAGGATTCCTCTCTTGCTACCTCTATGCAAGTCGTGAAAAACTCTCTAACGTGTGCCTCGTTATCTCCCTTTCCTTTGTACTTGTTAAACTTAGGTGTCACAAAATTTGGAGGAAAAAGAGGCATTGGTGTGCTTTTGTAAAAAGAATAAGGACATATGTCATTGACTTTGGTGTGATTTGCTGGTGTTTACATACTTGTCATTTGTTGTTGCAAATCCTTAATATGTTGTTGTAAGTCATTGCTAGGTAGTGCTTTCTCTCTTTGAGGTATTACCATGTCTGACCTAGGATTATATTGATTGTAGATATGCTCATATGGAGGAGGAACATAGTCATTGTAAGAGGGTAAAAGTACCGATATGTGTCGCACCTAGAGCTAATTTGTTCGATTCGGCTGGACCAATGTGGCAGTCACGTGGCGCCAGCATGGCAAAGGCATTTCGGTCGAAAACCTTCCGACTAGAACCCCTTTGTTATATAACCTGCAAAAAAAGGCTTTTCACCTCATTTTGCACTAACCGTCTTAGAGTTTAGCGGCCGAGGAGAAGAAGGGGGCAAATAAATTAGTGTTAATATATTAATGTTTTAGTTTTTTTTTCATAATTTTGTATAGTTTATTATTTTTTTAGTTTTTTAATACTTAATTTTAATTTTTTTTTATGCTTAATAATATATTAGTTTTAAATTATTTAATGGTTAATTTTTTTTTTAATAGTTAAAATCTTTTAATGCTTAATTATTTATAAATGTTGTACACGTATACAATTAGATGTTAAAATGTTATCCTACAACCTCTTAGCACATACTAGGACCTCTTAAGACATCATGAAACCCCTTAGTAGATCCTAGGAGCTATTAAGACATGAAAAACCCCTTAATACATCCTAAAACATCTTTTAACCCCTTTCAACATCCTAGCATGTATAACATAAGACCCCATATGACACTATAAGACCCCTTTTGTCTGTAACAACCCCCTATGACCTTTAATGACTCCTTAAGACCCCTTATGACACCTAATGACCCCTACTAACCCCATAGGATCATCTAGTGTTGTAAGGGGTCATATGGTGTCGTTAGGGTTCATATGTGGTCCTGAGGGCCACACATGTGTTCATATGGTGTCGTTAGGGTTCATATATGGTCCTAAGAGCCACACATGTGTTCATATGGTTTCGTTAGGGTTCATATGTGGTCCTAAGGGGCCACACATGTGTTTTAACATGTGTGGCCCCTTAGGACCACATATGACCCCCAACGACACCTTATGACCCCTTACGATACCATATGATCCCATAGGATCATATAGTGTCCCGAGGGGTCATATGGGGTTCTAAGGGGCCACACATGTGACCCCTTAGGGCCCCATATAACCCCTTTTGACATTCTAGTAGGTGCAACATAACTTTTAGGACACCATATATAAGGGGTCGTATGGTATCCTAAGAGGTCACACATGTGTTATGACACCTTTTAAAGTAATAGTAGGTACAACATACCTCTTAGGACACCAAATGACCCCATAGGGTCATATAATATCGTACGGGGTCATATAGGGTCACACATGTGTGACCCCTTAGGAGCTCATATGACCCTTTTAAAGTCCTAGTAGGTACAACATACCCCTTAGGACATCATATGACCCCATAAGTGTCCTAAGGGGTCACATGGGATCCTAAGGGGCCACACATGTGTTCTAACAAATGTGTGGCCCATTAGGACCCCATATGACCCCTTAGGACACCATACATATGGTGTCCTAAGGGTCATATGGGGTCCTAAGGGGCCACACATATGACCCCTTTTAAAATCCTAGTAGGTACTACATACCCCTTAGGACACCATATGTCCCCATAGGGTCATATAGTGTCCTAAGGGGTCATATGGGGTACTAAGGGGTTACACATATTTTCTAACACATGTGTGACCCCTTATGACCCCATATGACCTCTTTTAAAGTTATAGTAGGTACAACATACCTCTTAGGACACCATATGACCCCATACATTCATATAGTGTCATAAGGAGTCATATGGGGTCTGAAGGGGCCACACATGTGTGACCCCTTAGGAACCCATATGACCTTCTAACACATGTGAGACCCCTTAGGACCCCATATGACCTCTTAGGATACCATAGGGTCATATGGTATCCTAAGGGGTCATATGGGGTCCTAAGGGGCCACTCCTGTGTCCTAAGGGGCCACACATGTGAACCCTTAGGACCCCATATGACCACTTTTAAAGTCCCAGTATGTACAAAATACATCTTAGAAGACCATATGACCCCATAGGGTCGTATAATGTAATGACCCCTAACAACACCATAAGACCCCTTAGGATTGTAATGACCCCTTATGACCCCTAACAACACCATAAGACCCCTTAGGACTTTAATGGCCCCTTATGACCTCTAATAACCCCTTAAGACAACTTATGACTCCTGATGACCCCCACTAACCCCATTTGACCCCATACGATCATATAGTGTCATAAGGGGTCATATTATGTTGTTAGGGGTCATATGTGGTCCTTAGGGGCCACACATATGTGACCCCTTAGGATGACATATGACCCCTTGTAACATCCTATTTTTTATAACATACCCCTTGTGACCCAATAGCATGCACAACGTACACACTAGGATGCTATAAGGGGTGATATGAGGTCCCAAGTAGTCACACATCTCAGGTGACCCCTTAGCACCACATATGACCCCTTATAGCATCCTAGTGTGTATAATTTACCCCTCAAGACCCAATTGGACCCCATAGGACCCAATAGTGTCCAAGGGGGTCACACATGTGTTAGAACACGTGCATGAACCCTTAGAAGCTCATATGACCCCTTATAGCATCCTAGTGTGTATAGTGTACCCCTTAGGACCCAATAGTTTCCTAAGGGGTCGTATGTGCTCCTAAAGGGTCACACATGTGTTCTAACACATGCATGACCCCTTAGGAGCACATATGACCCGTTGTAGCATTATAGTTTATATAACATACCCCTTATGACCCAATAGCATGCACAACGTACACACTAGGATGTTATAAGGGGTCATATGTGGTGCTAAGGGGTCATGCATGTGTTCTAACATATGAGTGACACCTTAGGACCACATATGACCCCTTATAACATACTAATATGTATAATGTACCCTTAAGATCCAATTTGAGCTCATGGAACCCAATAGTGTCCTAAGGGGTCATATAGGGTCCCAAGGGGTCACACATGTGTTCTAACACATGCGTGACCCTTAGGACCACATATGACCCCTTATAACATCCTAATTTATATAACATACCCCTCATGACCCAATAGAAAGCAATGTACATATTAGGATGCTATAAGGGGTCATATGTGGTCCTAAGTGGTCACACATGTGTTCTAACACATGCGTGAACCCTAAGGAGCACATATGACTTGTTGTAGCATCATAGTTTATATAACATACCCCTTATGACCCAATAACATGCACAACCTACACAGTGGGATGCTATAAGGGGTCATATGTGGTCCTAAGTGGTCACGCATGTGTTCTAACACATGCGTGACCCCTTAGCACCACAAATGACCCCTTATAGAATCCTAGTGTGTATAATGTACCCCTTAGGACCCAATTTGTCCGCGGGGTCATATGTGGTCCTAAGGGGTAGCACATGTGTTAGAACACGTGCGACCCCTTAGGAGTACATATGACCCCTTATAGCCTATGTGTGTAATGTACCCCTTAGGACCCAAATTGACCCCATAGGACCCAATAGTATGCATAATCTACACACTAGGATGCTATAAGGGGTCATATGTGGTGCTAAGGGGTCATGCATGTGTTCTAACACATGTGTGACATGCGTGACCCCTTAAGACCACATATGACCCCTTATAGCATCCTAGTGTGTATAATGTACCCCTTAAGAACCAATTTGACCCCATAGGACCCAATAGTGTCCTAAGGGGTCATATGTGGTCCTAAGGGATCACTTATGCTTATATTTATTTTTATGATTAAATATCTTTTTATATCTTTAAATGTTCCTTTGAACTTAAAATAATGAAACTGTATGTTTATGTGTAAATTTCTTTTTTATATTTATTTATATATGTTTAAAATGATTAAAATGTATGTAAATTAGACATATATTTTTTGAAAAATACCCAAATACAACTTTATTTAAAAAAAATGATTTTATTAAAAAACCACTTTTTATTAATTCGCACTGAGTTGAAATTGATTTTTTAAAATGAAAAATTATGTTTTATTTATATGAACTTCAAGCGACTGGTCGTGCAAATGACCGGGCACATCGACCTTCAAGGTTTTGGCCAAAAGGGTTCCCGTCGGAACCGTCTAAGTGGCATCCTAAGTGGTAGCCACATCACCAAATTTGGTCATTTTCTGAAACTTCTGACTTCTGCAACAAAATTTAATAGGTAAATTCAATTTATTAAAAAAATAAAAAATACCCTTTTGTCGAGATCAAAGTCAAGAATCTACTCGTATAATTTTTATAATTTTTTGATTCAATTTAATATATATATACTACAAGTAGGTATTCTAATGTTTGGTAAGAGGCTGATTTGAAAAACAAAAAAAATGTTTCAATAACCTAAAAAAAATTCAAAAAAATATTGTTCACTAGAGAAGAGAGTCTTCTCCAAAAGGGTATTTTTGGTTTTTTGATTATTATAAATTTAATAGACAAATTGTGGTGGGAGAAAAAAACTATCAAATTCTGGTATATTCGACTTCCAAATGCTATAACAAAGAAAATATACATCAAAAATAAAAATAAAAAATTGATACATTGTATATGGATGTCATCTATAAGGGATATCAAAATCGTTAAAAAAAAGTTGATTTACATTTTCTTTTTTGGTGGGAACTAAACCCCCTGATTTTCAGCAATAAAAAAAATTGACTTTAAAGCTTAAAAAAACATATTAATTATTGACAAAAAAAATTGACTTTAAAGCTTAAAAAAACATATCAATTATTGACAAAAAAATTCAAAAAATAGTAGACTTAAACTTCATCAATTTTTATACATTTTATCAGTTTACATCATCTTCAAATTCAAAATACAAATGCCACTTTTATGGCAACGAAATTGAACACTTATTGTTGTGTTAGCCTTTTCCTTTTTAAAAGTGTGACATAGGTTTGTACTTTTACAAAAAAACCACTTGGTATGGTATTATGATGAGGTGAATTAGGTCCAGGGTAATTGTACGTATCATGACCATGGGAAAGTTGGTATTGTAAGTATGATCTTGATTGTTACCCCCATATCTATTACAGGTGATGAGTCTAAACAATGGCTCTACTTTTATAAATTTTTGATACAATACCCCTACTTAGGCCTTATAATTATATGAGATTTGGATTATAATGTTTTCTTAAGATGATACCTTTAAAGTGTTTTTGAAATTGGCTTAACCTATACCTAAGGGTGTCATATAGTGGTTTTAAATGATCTGTTTATGCAAATATCTAAAGTTAATTATAAATATGGTTTATGATATATCATGTTAGCATTAGTATATACACATGTTGTTGTGTGTGTTAACATCTTGATGCAGGGCCAGCAAAGGTGAGGAAAAGATAGATGGCGGTTCAAAAGATCATCAAGTGTGTAACCGCAATGCAAACCCAGTCAAGGAAATGCAGTTATGATTAGGATTACTGGACTGGTTCTTCAACAGATTGATTAATGAAAACATTTATAACTGCCCTTAGTGGATCTTAGACCTAGGAGGTGGCCATGCTATATTTTCTCAGCTGCAGGACAGATGTTTTTCCACTGTCCTATGCTGACTTCTTCTTCTTCTTTTGTTAAATAAATTTTGTTCACTTATTCCGTAGGAATGTGGGCAGTTAGTTAGAAGTTTGTTATAAGCTTTTCTATAAATAAAAGGGATCTCTCTCCTCTTGGGGATAACAGAGAAAAATATAGTATTTTGTAATAAACAGTTTTTTGGTGTTATGTATTTTCCAGTAAAGATGAAATAAAAAGAGATCAAGTAATTTTGGATGATTAGATAAGTGTAATCCAAAGTTCTAGAAATACTCACTCAAGGGGGCCCACTTGGTGAGTAATCCTTGGTATGTTTTAAACTAGTTTTCATACTTCTGTTATAGTTGTTTTCTGCAGTTGTCTGTTCCTGCAGCCATAGGAAATAGTTCCCGTGTCTATTCCTGCAGCCACAGCAGCAGAGTAGTTCCTGCTGCTCACCAGAACTTTATCTTTTAACAGTAATTGTTTAAGGCAATTTCTAGTTGTAGGATTAAATATTAGTTTCTTAGAGATTGTGTGTGTTTAATTTAAGAAGAATTCATTTCCTGTAGTTATATAAAATGGTTGCAATATGAACTTGGTGCACATACAGTGCTGACCCATTTCAAGTTTACGTCCCTGGTTGATAACTAAATGAGCCTTTGCCACAGGAAAAGTTAGCTAATTAAGGATATTTAATCTCTGAATTGTGTTTTATCACTTAGTTACCATTCCAGTTGTGAGGACCAACATTTTTGGTGTCGTTGTTGGGGATGGTGCTAAGCTAAGAATCTGTTGCAAACCATTAGCTTTAAGTTTTTTTAATTACCTTTATAAATTTCTTTCATTCATCTAGATGCATAGAAGGAGAAGGGATGCATTAGGAAGATTTCTTCCCTCACATTCTACTCAATATATAAGATCAAATCAAGCACCTGAAATAAACCCTTTTGCAGAAACCTATGTGCTACCTGGTAGTGATTTTAATTTGTCAGAAGGAGATCTAGACTTCCTGCACGAACCCCCTGAAGAAAACATTTTACCTTTAGTCGTTTATCAGGGACCAATGACAACAAATCCTCCACCTCCACCTGTAAATCCAACATTTGAGTTTCCCATTCCTGACTTGCATGATAATGAAAATTTTAAATAATATACCAATCTTTTCTCTTCCAAAATTTCATGGGTTGGTAATAGAGGATCCAGACACCTTTTTGTTTGAATTTGATATTTTGTGCAGAAGTTATGATTATACTTTCGATGCTCATAAACTCAAGTTATTCCCTGCTACTTTGAAAGAAGCTACTTTAAGATGGTTTATGAGTTTAGGAAGAAATGTAATCACTACCTGGGATGTAATGAAGACAAACTTCTTGGATAAATATAAAGACTATTGCAGAGGAATGAACCGACATGGTTATGATATCTTCAGAATGACACAAAAAGAAGATGAAAGCCTAGAAGACTATTTGGAAAGGTTTTTATTTAGTGTCAGCAAATCTAAACATAGTAACTTAAGTGAAGACTCTATGAAGTTGATATTTATGAGGGGCATCAATGATGATTGTGTTGACTCCTTAGATCTAATGGGAGGAGACATTACTCAAGTCCAATGGGATGACATCAGACAAATCTGTCAAAAATACTCATGAGCTGCAACAAAAAGGGGAAGACACTATAGGCTTGGTTCTTCAATTGCTAAATCATCTTCAACAGTCTCAAGAATGGAAATAAATCATCTGCTGAAGGATTTTAAAGAAGATATAATTAATAATATGGCTACTCAATTGGATACACTGTAGGCAAAGAAGAAGCATGAGGAGGCAGAGGCTATGCTTGTTGAATTTTATCCTCACTGTCGGCAAAAGAAAAAGGACTGTAGATGCAAAATGTTAGCTAAAATTGACAACCAGCAGAGTTCCCCGGATTTCAAGCCTGTTTATGGAGATGATGAACAACTTTTTTATGTTGCACAACGAAGGCCTTGGCCTCCAAGACAAGGTATGCCACATGACCCATTGTCATTTTCTAATCCTTATATGAACTTCAATGCACAAAACAATCAGTAGCAACCACCATATTCCCAAAAATTTAGAAATTATACTCCTCAGTCTTGGAATAACTCTCTGAATCCTTGGCCCAATTATCAGAATTCCTCATTTCAATGGAAGCAGCCACAAGGGAATTTGTCTCCCCCTCAAGGTAATTGGTAGCAATCACCACAATGGAGGGGAGGACAATAATGGGTAAACCAATCACTAGGTTTCTTGCAGCCACAACAACAGTCCCAACATCCAGCTTTAATGCCACCAACTTCTAATTCTGCTCCACCCAAGCCAACCCAATTGCCAACTCAGCCTGTTCCAAATCCAAATAATAAACCACAATAGCAACAACAAGTTTTTTCAACTGATCCTAAGAACTATCCTGCATATTCTCTCAATATAAGTGATATTCATTTGAGAATAGGGACAACGTTGCCTACTCCATCTCCTCCAATCATAACAGAGTTACCAACAGAGGAAACCTGCTCAGGAAAGCATGCCTGGTAAAGCGAGAAATCTTGAGCAAGTTTAGCGGTTAGCAACCCCAAATATCGCTATAAGAACTCCCCCATTTCCTCAAAGGTTACAATTAGAAGTATCTAAGCAGCAAGATGATATAGCCTTTGATCTTATTGATCAGCTAAAACATATATGTGTTGAAATTCCACTATTCCAAGCTATTAAGGATATTCCCATATATGGAAAAGCTATTAAAGAAGCCTGTTTGAAGAAACCTAGGAGGAAGAAAAAAGATCCAACAACAGTGCATGTAGTAGGACAGTTGGCTGATATTATGTTTCGAAAAATAACAGTCCCTAAATATTCTGTTCTAGGTAGCCCTATTGTCAAGATAGTTATTAATGGAACTCGAATAAAAAATGCCTTGGTAGACCTGGGAGCAGCAATAAATGTGATGAATAAGGATGTCCTGCAACAACTCAACATTACTGTTTATGGTGAAAATGGATAACAAATAACAATATTGAAAGGCTAAATGAATTCAACCACCAAACCCTAGCCTAACAATGAACAAAGATCCACCATAACATATGAAGATTACCTAAGACAATGCAAATAACTCAAAATCACAAAGATTATACCATCACATGTCTAATAGGGTTTTGATCTCCATTCTTCCTATCTCCATTGATCTTGCTTGATATATTTGCTCTTAGATTTTTATATGCACAAGAGCTCAACAAAGAACGGAATGTGGTTGCAAGTAGGATCGTAGTGTAGCCAAGTACTCCAAAATCAGTCATTAGGATGTGTCATTAGGATATGTCATTAGCCATTAGGGTTTGACAATGAAGAAAGCATCTCCTTAAATAGAAGACACAATGAGAAATGGAGGGTTAAGATTGAGAGGTGTAAAAAGAGAGGTCGGCTAGGATTAGAGGGTAGGTATAAGAAATAGTAAAATAATGAAAGAGGTAGGTAGTGTATGAATTAAGAGATGAATGACATGTGTCATGTGTGGAAAAGGATAATGAATTAATTAAATAAATAAAGATTTATTTAATTAATAGAAGAAGTAGGACAATTAAATAAATAAAATATTTATTTAATTTAGGAAAGGGATAATTTAAATAAATAAATGTATTTATTTAAATGAGAAATAAGGCTAGAAGAGGATAAATGAATTAATTAAATAAATAAAAATTTATTTAATTAATAGAAGAATTAGGCTTAGATAATTAAATAAATAAAATATTTATTTAATCAGACATGACAATTTTGGGTGTCTACAATTACTAATCTTAGATCAACTCCATCAGTCCTATAGCTTGTTGATAGCTCAATTGTTCGGCCCGAAGGAATGGTTGAAGATATTGTTGTCACATTAGATTCTTGGGAATATCCTGCTGATTTTATAATCCTTTCTCCCAAGGCAACATTAGGAGGATATCCAATTATTTTGGGAAGACCTTGGCTGGCAACAGTTGATGCATATATAGGTTGGAGGTCTGGAGATATGATAATTTTAGATGGTATTACTACTAAAACACTTGCGCTCTATTCTCCAGCACAACCTCAACTTGACCAAAACCGAGTAGTGTGGCCAGATATAGGAGAAGAAGCGGAGGAAATTAACTTTGTTCAACAACTAATGATGTTATCAAGGGATCCATCCATATCCCTTCAAGAGGATGATACAATAATTTCTAACATAATAAGGAATCGTTATGGAACAACCCCACAGTCAGTGGGTATATCAGTAAGTCCTCTGTATACCCTTCTTCCATCAGAGGGCTTATTAAATTCTCCTGCAGCCACCGATATGTTTCACACATTGTTACCACAGGAGATTGAAACCTCTTGTCTGTCTGAAATATCTAATGCAAAATCAATAATTCCAATAGAAGTTGCTACAGGGAGAAATCTGAATATCAATGGTCAATTGCCAGCAGATCAAAGATTGTCATTAATAGAACTACTTAAAGCCCAACAACAAGCTTTTGCATGGGATTATCAAGACATGAAAGGATTAAACCCTACATTGTGTACCCATATAATTTATATCAAAGAAGATTGTAAACCAATTAGACAGCCTCAAAGAAGGATTAATCCTGCTTTAAGGGAAATAGTTAAAGAGGAACTGCAAAACTTGCTTCATGCAGGATTCATCTACCCTATTTCAGATAGTAATGGGTTTCTCCTCTAGTGATAGTTCCCAAGAAAGGAGGAAAATGGAGAGTTTGTGTGGACTATAGGGAACTTAATACTGCTACTAAAAAGGATCATTTCCCATTACCATTTATAGATCAAGTGTTAGACTCTCTAACGAGTAAGCAATACTTTTTATTTTCAGATGGATTTAGTGGTTATAACCAGATCAAAATAGCTCCAAAAGACCAAGAGAAGACCACCTTTACCTGCCCTTGGGGCTCATATGCCTATTCAATCCTTCCTTTTGGTTTATGTAATGCTCCTGCAACCTTTCAAAGGGGCAGTTCTCAGTATATTTTCAGACATATGCCATGATTGTATGGAAATTTACATGGATGACTTTACTACATATGGAACTACATTTAAGGAGGCATTACAAAATCTGACAAAAGTATTGCAGCGATGTGAAGATCATAATCTATCCCTCAATAGTGAAAAATGTTTTATGATGATGTAGGAAGGAATAGTGTTTGGGCATCGAATCTCTCAAACAGGTATTCAAGTAGATCCAGCTAAAATTGAGGTGATACTTAATCTTCCTGCCCCTGTTAAACAAAAGGATGTGAGAAGTTTTCTAGGCCATGCAGGGTGTTATAGGAGATTTATCAAAAGCTTTAGTCAAATAGCGAGGCCATTGTATTCTTTATTAACAAAGGATGTTGAGTTTGAATGGACAGTTCAATGTGAAGATGCATTTTCTAAACTAAAAGAAGCCTTAACTCAAGCACATGTACTTAAAGGACCTAATTGGCTAGTTCCTCTTCACATTCATACCGATGCATCTGATTTTGCAATAGGAGTAGTTTGGGGGCAGAAGCAAGGGATTTTGGAAAATGCAATTTATCACACTAGTAAAAATTTGCAAGGACCAGAACTGAATTATACTATTAGAGAAAAAGAGATGTCAGCTATCATCTATGCCCTTAATAAATTTGGGCACTATAATAGGATATAAAATATTTGTGCATACTGATCATGCAACCATCAGGTACCTCGTGAACAAAAGCTCCATTATAGGTAGATTAGCAAGATGGTTGTTACTAATGCAAGAATTTGATATTACTATTATTGATAAACCTGGAAAAGCAAATGTGGTGGCAGATTTTCTATCAAGGATTCCAACATCAGACAATAATGACATCATTGATGATGCATTTCCAGATGAGCATCTATTTTCCATTATTTCCAATAGCCCATGGTATGCTGACATAACCAACAAGACACCACCACATTTCTCACCTAAAGAAAAGAGACCGCTTGTAGAAAAAAGTTTTAACTTCTCTTGGATTTCAGATTGCTTATTTTACACAGGTCCAGATCAGGTTATGAGGTGTTGTGTAAGGGAAGATGAGACATATGGCATACTTCATGCTTGTCATGATGAACCTTGTGGAGGTCATTTTGCAGCCAAGAGAACAACGTTTAAGATATTAACTACAGGGTACTATTGGCCAACCTTGCACAAGGATGCAACTCAATACACCAGGAAATGTGACAGGTGCCAAAGAATGGGTAGACCAACTCGGTCTGATGAAATGCCTCTATACCCTCAGGTGGTCGTTAAGCCATTTGACAAAAGGGGATTAGACTTTGTTGGACCAATTGATCCACCATCCAATAGTCGCTCCTATATCCTTGTTTGTAGTGATTATGTTACTAAATGGGTAGAGGTCAAAGCCTTCAAGCATGCCCGAGATAATAAAGCGGTCGAGTTCTTATACGAAGAAATTTTCACTCTGTATGGAGTTCCTAGATAAATAGTAATAGATCAAGGGGCACAATTTACTTCTACTCTAATCACAACCCTAGTTCATGAATACAATGTTAGGCACAGGAAATCCACTCCTTATCATCCACAGGCCAATGGACAAGCAGAGGTTACTAACAGGGAGCTTGAATCAATATTAACCAAAACAGTAGCCCTTAACAGAAAAGATTGGTGTAGCAAACTCATTGAGGTTGTATGGGCTTATAGAACCACCTAGAAAACTACCACAGGGTTTACACCATTTCAAATGGTGTATGGAACAAAAGCAATGATGCCTATTGAGTTTGAACATAAAACTTTGAGAAGGGCTATTTCCTTAGATATGACACTTTCTGCAGCACAAGAAGAAAGGATCGTGTAGCTTAATGCTCTGGATGAAATACAAAAATATGCCCTGCAACATACTGAATCTGTTCAGAATCAGAGCATGAAATGGCATGATCGCTATGTCAAGGATAAATCATTCAAGGAAGGTGATTGGGATCTTCTCTACGATTCCAAGTACAAAGATAACTTAGGCAAATTGCAGACCAAATGGTTAGGCCCTTATGAGATAGTTGAGACATTTCCCAATGGTGCTATTAGATTATCTACCATAGATCCTGTTCGGTTTAAATTGTTAGTTAACGGTCATCGGCTACGCCTATACCGTAAACCTTTGAGCAAAGATGATTTCCTACTGTAGTTTTCCACTACTTTGCATGTTGAGATTCCTACAGCCAGTGATGACGTCTTAGCCGTCACCACTCCATTTTAATATCCATCTCACATGATCATAATAAATGCTTCCGCATCTCGAAGAAGCACTTTTTTACCTAATAAATATCTCCTTTTGTACTCATTCATTTCTTTCCTTTCACTTCACCCATTATCACATCAATTTCCATGCATGGCGACATCATATCTTCAAGATGCAGTCATTCTCACTTGATATCAGGTACACTCGTGTGTTATTATTTTTGCTTCATACGTATAATTAAACCATATTACTTTTCATTATGATATTTTGCATATGGTCATTTAAGTTAATCCTCCTCCACATGTGTGGACACCTGTCAAGCCTTAGGTTGGGGGGGGGGAAGTACACTGATAATTATTATGCCAGATAATTGTGATGTCCTCTCGAATCGCGTTGTATTTTTTAAAAATTCCTAGTTTGACGTAATATCTTTTGTTCTGTTTTGTCTATTTGTTTGGAGTTATTTTTTAAGAATGTAGCTAGATTCTGACCAAGGAAAGGCACATTGAGTTCATTACAGTGTGAAACTTAGAGCAGTGTTTGAACAAATTTATGCCATTATAAAATTGAAAGTATTATCACTGCGATGGGTGGTCCGCCTGTTCGACATGAGTCGACAGTCCATGAAGTTCTCCTTCAGGACCAGGATTGTGAACTAGTATTCAAGAATAGTGGATGGTTAGATTATTTCTTAAAGTTGACATAATTTAATGAGGAAATTGCGAGGGAATTTACTCACACACTATCAAATGGGGAAGCTCAAGTAAAAGGTTTAAGAGTAGTGGCTACAAAGGAAAGGATAGCAGAGGTAACTGGGCTACCAACAAATGGGGAGAAGTACCCAGAATCCAAGGATGGACGAAGTGCAAGGGTAGAGTTTACACATCCAAAAGACCCCCCATTAGTAGTAGATAGGTAAAAAGCTAGGCGAGAGTCCCTTTCGCCTGAATGGAGAGCAATGGCATTGTATGTCTTAAAATATTTAACCTGTGAAGGAAGGTTTTCATGTCTGCATTCTCATCACTTCAAGCTCCTAAGTCATCTGCACCATGGAAGAAGGATGAACGTTCCAAGCTTATTTTACAACCTTTTTCTATAAGTGCAACAAAGACCCAGAAAGGTAGGCCTCACTCTGTTTCTCACCGTTGTCTAAATAAGCTTTTAGTTGAAAAATCCTTGAGAGATGTTTCTCTAATGCTTTGGAATGAATTTATTGAAACCAAAATGTTTAGGGTAGAGCACGTAGTTATAGAGGAACCACTTCCGTCACAGGAACAAGAAAACCTTATAGAACCTGGTTCCCCTCTTGAACTCTCATCCTCTTTAAAATCCTCAGAACAAAATCTTCCTACAACAGAGCAACCCTTACAAAAAGAAGCTGAAACAGGGGTTCCTCCTCAAGGTTTAAGAAAAACTAGGGTTGTTGCATGGAAGGAAAAGGGCAAAGAAAAACAAGTTGATATAGAGAAAGAGGACACAGACAGTAAAAACGAGAATGTACCCCTTCCCGCGGCCAAGAAGAGAAGAATTGTAAAACCAGTTCCTGCAGAAACTGTTAATATAGTTGAGGAGGTTGCTACAGGAAGTAGTCCTGCAACTGGAAAAGGGAAATTTTGAAGAAGCAGTGGTAGGCTTCATAAGAAGTATAAAAACCAAGACCAATCAACCGAGCCAAAAATTACCATCTTGATCAACTCCCTAGAA
Organism: Cryptomeria japonica; assembly: GCF_030272615.1. Lineage (NCBI taxonomy): Eukaryota > Viridiplantae > Streptophyta > Pinopsida > Cupressales > Cupressaceae > Cryptomeria > Cryptomeria japonica. The sequence goes on from NC_081410.1 coordinate 50,461,698, forward strand.
CGAGATCAATACAGTCCGCTTCAACATGATATTCCTCTTTCTCCATCTAATGAACCTCAAATGGAACATGAAGAGGAGGAAGAACTGCAAAATAAGGGGGAAGAGCAGGAACTGCAACTTCAGAAAGAAGAGGAGCTTCCAAATATAGAGCAGCCACAGGAAGGAGTAGATTTTGAGAGACTAAATAGTTTGGCATCTGTTGTAGAGTAGGTTATTGAATCAAGGAATAAAACAAAAATGAAGAAACCCAGGGCGCTTGCTCATAGACCACCTACCTCTCTTACTAGTCATGCGGTGGGACTTTCTCTTTATGAGGATTGGGAATTGGAGAAAGTAAAAATGCAGATGATAATCGACTGGCAGAAGAAGGTTGTTGATTAGAAGGACGAGGAAATAGCCCAGCTTAAAGCTAAGGTGGAAACAATAGCCACCATGGTTCCACAACTGATGTAATGTCGAGCTCCTCCTCGTGTCTAATCTCTATATTTAAAAGAACAACACATCAGTTTCCAAATGATGAGGATTGTTAGGGATTTGAGTCCTTCATTGCAAACACCAGAAGAATTTTATAGTGATTTTCAGACATCTCCTACGACAATAAAAAACTTACTCTATGAATTGTATGTCCATAACTATGTTGTCCCTCAAGATGTTAATTGGAACCCTCTCCTTTACATTAGAGATATTCACTTGAGGGCTCTTATGTCATGGATGCAGAATGAAATATCAAGGGGAGAGCAATTTCATGTGCATCACAGGGAAGAAATTGAGCTTTCATTACCCTTAAGGGCTGAATCAAGAGAACCCAGGCGATTTTATTTTGATTGGCAAAAGATTGTTTATGAACCAGACTATGCAAAGGAAATCCTACCCCTTAAGGAAGCAGTTTATAAAGAATATGAACAAATGACTCCAAGGGAAGGACATGAAGAAAAAGAACATATAGTCCAACGCTGGGATAGCCTAACAGATGAATTAAAGCAATCTGAGCCACACTCTGTGAAAAATTACTATGCAGCATTAAACAGAGCACTCAAGTACATACACTTGGGAAGGACAAAGGGATGACATTGGCTTCCTCTCGATTTTTAGCCTCTAATCCTCCTATAGCTATTGATGGGTTGTAGAGACATTGACCCACCATACAGTGAAGAAGCAAAACGTACCAGGTGGAAGAGATTGGAGAAAATGAAAGGATTCTACTGGAGCTTAAAGAATGGCGGTTCTGGGCAGGTTACCTTAGGCAATTTCTGAATTAATGGCAGAATCCGAAATTTTCCTATTGCTGGAGGATCAACAAGAAGTTAAGTTAGGGCGAGATGATGAGTCTAAACAATGGCTCTACTTTTATAAATTTTTGATATAATACCCCTACTTAGGCCTTATAATTAGATGACATTTGGATTATAATGTTTTCCTAAGATGATACTTTTAAAGTGTTTTTGAAACTATCTTAACATATACCTAAGGGTGTCATATAGTGGTTTTAAATGATCTTTCTATGCAAATATCTAAAGTTAATTATAAATATGGTTTATGATATATCATGTTAGCATTAGTATATACACATGTTGTTGTGCATGTTAACATCTTGATAACCCACCACCATATGAGTAAAAAATGAATAGAGCTTTGGATCAAAAGAATGATCATCACAAATTTTAACTAATTGGCAGTCGATACCTTGGCATTGTGAATTGAAGTGGCCCAAGTAATCTTCACGATACTCCACTGCTTTGGGGTCTCGAACAATAATAACTTTCTCCCATAAACTAAACTTGTAAACAATTGGCAATCTCTTAGGTAAGTCGTTTCAAAAGGAATAAGTTCATGTTTGACAAAAATGGCTATCTGATTTGCAAATATTTCAATCAACTCTAGATCTCTGTACTCTAGGAGTAAACTTGGAAAATAAATCCAAAAGGGAGTGAACTTACAAATGTCATAGTCAGGCTTAAAGTTGGGAATCCATATCAGAGTAAAGAGTCTAGACCCATTGCAAAACCACCCCTTAAACCTATAGATTAAATCTCTATTCTCTTTCGAGTCAAATACAACAATGAAGAACTGAGAATCATTATCCATAAAAAATATTTCCTTAACCCCTCTCCACACCTTCTTTTCCTATGAAGACAACTCAGATGGGTGAGGAGAGAAATTCAAGAACTTACCAATAAGTTCTCTACCCCAAAAAAAATATGAGGCAAAATAAGATTCTCTAGAAATACAACCCTAAATGATCCCCCATCTCAATCTTTGCCATATTTAGGAGGAGAATCTTTACTTTGCAAGGAGCTCTTAGATACCAAATTATTCCTCCTTTAGATTTTCTGGGTATGAGTCAAAAATTGATTTGTGATCTCATCACACGCAGCTTTTGATCAAATATTATGCTTAGCCCAATGACGCTTCTTAGTATTATTTGGATTGAAGGGTGCTCTCATAGAGGAGGGTGATAGATGCTTCCTAACTTGAAGTGGGATATTGTTTAGCTCTGATAGAAACCTAGGGTTCTACAACAAAATAGTGTTCAACCATGATATGAAAGATAGAAGATCACAAGGTTGGCCTACTTCATTCTTAGAGCATGGAGCATGGAGGTCGGTTCCAAAGAGAGATGGTTGGAGATTTATTGGGTGATTTTGGGTTCTTGGAAGGATTTCAGTCGGCTTGGAAGAGTTCCCCAATCTTCATTTCATCCAGATCAATATCGCAGACTACCATTCAAAAGAAGAATATCAAATTAATATGGATATTTCTCTTAAAACGGAGGAAGTAATGTTAGAAGGAGCTCTTATGGTCAAAGACCCTATCATGGGAAATCTCAATGTAATTTCTAAACAATATACCAATCTTTCCACTCTGGGCCTCTATGATTCCTGCTAATCCTCTCTTTCCAAAGAAGGCTTCAACTATAGATCACTAGGAAATCTTTAAAAGAGGAAATAATGTTTTACGGTTCTCATATGGATTGAAGAATAAACCCCCAACAAAGGTAGTGTCGAATGCTTATTTTCCTCCTCATTACTAACAACTTTAGAAGAGTTGGTGATTCCATCCTTTATCCTTTTCCAAACAACATTCCACTTTCTCTTAATCCTCCATATTTCCCTCCAAACAAACTAGGTAATGGATAAATCTCTACAGGGTTGAGATTTGGTAAGAACTTCCCAAAATAAAAATATGTATGGAATCTCAAAATCATATGGTATGGGCTTTAAAGCATTCAAGTTCCTCATATGAGCTATTTATTGAAGTAGGAGTGGGAGAAACAAATTCTCCACTGATCAAAAGAAACACAAAAGAAGGAGGGAATGAGGAGGACAATAGTTCTTATGGGAAAGATCAGAGGGAATCTTCTATCCAGATAGGGGTAAGGAACAAGAGGCTGGGAATGGGGGAAAGAGTAAAGATTTGAGCATTACATTTTTAGAATCATCCCTCTTGTCTTAGATTCAAGACTTTCGCCAGTGAGCTCTAATTTGTAAGTTTTGAAAAACTTCAATTGACAAAAAAAATCAATTTCAATGGGGTTACAAACAACTAGTGTGGAGTATTTGAAGTGTTTTTAATAGATCAAGGAAATGGCTTTTGATTGAAGATTGCATTGATGAACTATTGTGTTGTCATTGATGTCAATTGTAACTGGTAATGATGTTGTATTGCAACTGGTAGTTGAGCAAGTGAAGGAAACTGATATTACTTTAGAATCAGTGAGATCAACTGATAACCCTACCTGTTGATATGCCAAACCACAACCGATGGAGCTTGGTGAATAGGTTGTGTTGATTTATGATCAAATTGTGATTGATGATGATTATGCTACATATGCATGTTGTATGTGATGAGTTTCAAGTGGTTTTTGGCTTGTATAGATAACAATTTTATCTTGGGAATGAGCAAGTACATTGCATGAAGAGGAAACCGCACGATGAGCTATAGGAATCGATGAGCGGTGATCAAGGAGCGGTTGAGGTTGTCTTGAACAATGCACTGATGATTTCTATGTAATCTAACGGTCATACTTGAACCGATTTGTTTGTAATCTCTACGAGATCTTAGGTTTGTGATGTGTTACCAACCTATTGTTTTGCTTATAAGGTCGATGAGTTGTTTTGTAGTAGTGTTGGCAATTTTGGTTAAGTATTAGTGTGATTGATTGCCAAACCAGCAGGAGTATCTGCAGTATGTGTGAAGGCAGATAGGAGCCTGAAAAGGATCTAATCAAGCAGAGTAGTGCTATTTACTAGATCAAAAAAACCTCGTTGTTCTCTAACAATTACAATAGTTAAATCCCTTAACCGGGTGGTTCCTAACAAGACATTTTGTAAAGCTTTAACAGGCTTGGCTCCTAACAGGGTGAACTTCAGAAGAATTCAAAATACTTGTGGGTATTCATCCCCATTGTGGTTTTTTCCCATTTGGGTTTCCACATCAAAAATCATTGTGTCAAGTGGTGAATGGTTTTTGTCATTATGTTTTGATATGGTTAATTTGCTTAACTGTTAAATCCACTTAGATATGTTAAGGTGACCAATAGTAATCTAAAAAGTGCTTTACTATTGTTAGTAAAGTATTTTGATGTTTTGGTTAAATGGTTTGGGAGTTTCAAAGCTGTTATACTATTATTTTGTTATGCCAGTCAACCGGTTAACTTGATACTGTAGTTGCAGTTTATTACTGAGTGTTTGAACCAGTTTGTTCAGTGATTAATTTGTGAGTTGGATTTCGAGTTTGGTGAAATTTTAGTCAGTTTTCTATCTACTGATTCACCCCCCCCTCTCAGTAGTTTTTTGGATCCTTATTGATTCGTCATATCATCAGTTTTTGGTGTCATTGTTTGAATCAAAAGAATATAGAGATTTTTTTAAGAGCTGAATCTTGGTTTTATAATTGCCCCGGGCTTTATATACAAATCTGGTATCTAAACTTCAACCCTATTTCAACTTTTTTTAGCTTTTACTAAATTCATCCCTATTTCAGCTTTTAGAAGCTATTGGTAATAAAGTAGGCATTTTCATTAAAAACGATATGGTATTTTTTGACAATCTAAATCTTTCAGTTAGACTATGTTTGCTAATGGATGCAACCAGAGATTTTCCCTCCTCTCTGCAGATAAATTCAAAAAATGGTGGATGGTTTCAAAACCTATTCTATGAAGAGCATTCTTTAACTCGTGGTATTTCATTTACCTAATCATCTTTCCTCTTTATGTCTATACAAGAATTGCTCTAGCAATATTATTTTATTAGATCCACAACTAGTTTCCAACTTCTTCCCATCTCCCTATCAATCTATAGAGGATAGGTTTGAGGAAAGTTAAGGAAGGCAATAACAATTGTGCTTCTCTTCTGAAATAATCAAGATAGACATGGCTTCTAATGCACTATTATAAAATAGGTTTGTTATAATTTCACTAGGTTGTTGTTGCTTCCCTTCATAGCACAGTCTGAACATCAGATTACTAGAGTGGTGTTGCTATACATGGATTGTGTGTTGGGCATAAGATTAAGTTTTTATAGAATTTCTTTTTTATTACTTTTTGGCTTTCTTTTAATTGGAGGGAAGCTGATTAAACAACCTCTTTGTGTAGTTTTATTTATCTTGATCCATTCTACATAATATATAATTGTAATATGCCCCCTTGGTAACCTTTTGTTTTCCCCTTTTCATTCGCTGTAATTTTGTCAAACAATTTGCCTTCCTCACTATAATGAGAAACCCTATAGTTCTATTTTTTTGTGATTTGTGAGTGGGGTTTATAGTTCATGAAATGCTTACGTTTGAAAGATTAAAAACATGAAACAATAATGGTTGATTGCAACTCTGAATCTAAATTAAAATCATAAACTTCTAGAAACATCACACCATAAAATTTATGGGAAACAACATAAGAATTCACTTACAAAATTTATTTCTGTCTATTTGTTGATTTCTTAGTCCATATAACAACACAATGTGTTAGAACACTTGCATAATTATTTCATACTTATATTGTTGGTTTCTTAGTTCATACAACAACAAAAATGTGTTGAAATACCTAGCCACAACCACAATATTTCAACATAGGTATGAATGGTATTAATAATGTCACGATAACAATCAATGTAACAAATTATTGTAGCAGTGGTCCCGTAGCACGTCAATGTAGCAAACTCTTAGATCTTTTCTAATCCCTTTAATTTTTTATTCCCACTATTGCCCTTAGATCTACTCTAATTATCTCCACCAAATCTGCCCTTCTATTTTTGAAAATCTAAGACTTTGTAAACCCAATGTGTTTCCTGAATGAAAATAAAATTGATTATCCTGATTGTATCTTGCAACATCGAGAAGAATGTTATTCATGAGGGATTTCGTCCTCATAAACCCTTGAAGATGAACTCTCTAACAATTTCACAAATTTCTTATTCAATCTAACCTATTGGAAAAGAACTCTTAAGAGTCTTTTATAACATTCTCAGGAGAGCCCACACACATCCCTAGCCAATGTGGGATAAATAAAAATGTTTTTTTTTTTTAAATATCCAAGTCTCAAAGTATTCAGGGGTACTTTTAATTTGTAAATAACTTCACTTTTAACTTAAGTCCCCATACCATTAAAGTTAAATATTTAATTTAACTTTATGACTTAACATTATTGATAAATAAATAAATAATTACGAACGATTATTAAAATCTCTAGTCGAAATCCACAACTAATAGAAACAAGATATTATTTATGAGTTCACTAACAATCCAGACTTGAACCAGCTAACTTACTATAAAAAGTAAGTACCATCAAAAAAACACCTCAAAATCGTGTGCAACTGAAATTGCCTAGGCGAAATATCCTTGAGATCCCTTAAATGTCTTGGTTAGCCTATGGGACCATGGAGAGATAGGATAACAATAACATCATATAACATAAGCTAGAAAGGGGACATTACAATCCACCCTTCCTAAAATTTCTTGTCCTCAAACAATTTCATCTCTAGTTGTTGCTAGATTTTCTCATTTTCTCATGTGGCATCCTCGACTAGAAGATTCTCCCATTTTACAAAATATTCCTTGATTTTCCTCCTTAGAAGCGTCCTCTCCCTGTTATCATTGATCGCCTCTAGTACCAATATGAATTTCCCTTTTTCATCAAGGGTGGTAACTCTATCGATGTAACCACGTTATGACCTAGAGCCTTCCTGTATAGGTATGCTAAGGGATGAAATACCCCAGCTAGATAGGTATGCTCATTCATGTTCTGTTGGCAATCTACACAATCTCTAACATTCTTTGGGGACTTCATTCTTAAGTCTTTTTCATGTGAACCTCTCCCAGATCTACCTGTATGTCTCAAAGAAACTCGAATGACTAGTCAATGGCACATCATGAAATGTTTTCAGAATTGACATATTAATGTGTGAAGAAGGCACTAAGTAGATCCTACCCTTATATTAAATTAGATCATCTATCATTGTGAACCTATCATCGTGAGTGGTTCCCTTTATCATGCTCGATATCCACAAATCCCTAGCATATTTCACTATAATTAATTATTTCCAATCAACCGATATCTCAACCAAAGACCATAAGTGTGGCCTCTTGGAAAGTGCATCAACTACCACATTTTTCTTCCCTTTGACATATTCAATGTCAAAATCATATGCTTGCAACTTAGTAAATGAATTTCATTGTTTTTTATTGAGATCCCTTTGATTCATAAAATATTTTATGTTGTTATGATCTGTTTTAATTATGAATTTACCTCTACTAGGTATGATATGAACTTGGCTAATGCATTCATGATGGCCAACATCTCTCTCTCATAAATAGAGTATCTTTTATCTACCCCTCTCAATTTCCTGCTTTAAAATGCAATGGAGTGCTTCTCTTGCATCGAGATTGCATCAATCCCTTCTCCAAATGCATCACATTGCAACTCAAACGACTTGTTGAAGTCAGGAAGTGCTAAAGTTGTACAAGAAGACATCACCTATTTGCATTGTTTGAAACACCTCTAAGCTATTTTGGACCATTAAAAAGCCCCTTTATTCATTAGATTTGTGAGTGGAGTTTTTGTCTATGAAAAATCAGGTTCACAAATCTCTTGTAAAAATTACACAAACCAAAGAACCCTTTGAGATGAGTGAGATTAGTAAGAGTCGACCAATCAATGATAGCTCTAATATTTTCGAGATCCACTCTTACACCATTTGCACTAGTGATGTGGCCAAGATATCGAAGCTTTGTCATGCCAATTTTATATTTTGACTCCTTAGCATATAAAGAAACACTTTTCAGAATGTTTAAGACCTCCTCCAAATGTTGTAGATGCTCTCCGTAAGTGCTACTAGAGATCAAGATATCATAAAATAAGATCAACACAATTTTTCTCAACTGTCTCCTTAATACATGATTCATGCAACTCTAGAATGTGGCAAGAGCATTAGTCAACCCAGAGGGCATAACTAAGAAGTCAAAGCGGTCGTAGTGACATCTAAAAGTTGTTCTTCAATATCATATGATCTCATTCTAATCTGATGGTATTCGAACCTCAAGTCTATTTTCGAGAAATGGCATGCCCCATGTAGCTCATCTATTAATTCATCTATTTGTTGTATGGGGTATCTATTTTATTTTTTTTATTATTAAGGTCCCAATAATCAATGCATAATCTCATTGTTCCATCTTTTTTCTTAACCAAGACCACTACTAAAGCAAAAAGACTCTCACTTGCCCTAATGTGTCTAATTTCCAACAACTCTTTAATAACCTTTTTAAATCTCATCCTTATGTTTCTTAGGATGGCAATAAGGGGTAATGATCATTGTCTTGGCCCCTTCTTCCAACTCTATCAAAATTCTCTTTTCTCATCTCATGAGGAACTTCATGAGGTATGTTATCAAATACCTTGGTGTGACTGGATATCACCTTCTGTATATTTGGACGGTAACTCTTAACCTATGATGCAAAAATCTTGCACACAATCAAATCCAGAAACTGCACTCTTATATATGATGGATTGTGGAAATCTCTTAGAACTGGACTCTTCACCTACTACCCATAAACTAAAGGCATAATGAGACACTTTGATACCAATTCTACTTGATCATGCCTAATCAACCATTCCATCCTCTTGAGTGATACTACTCTAATTCCCTCGTCTGAAAGTCCTCTAAGAACCACGTTCCTTCCTTGGTGTTTGAAATTCAACTCCAATCTTTCCAAATTGAAAGTGAATTCTACTAATGATGCCATCCATGTCATGCCAAGATCTCTATTTCTCGAGCTAGTTTCTCTTCAAGTGGTGGAGAAATAGGTATGACACTTGTTTGTTCCTGATAAGTTTGATGCACGTTTTCAGACATGTAAATGGACTGAAATGATTGATTGTTTGGTTGCAATGACATGGTCCCACAAAAGTTGGATGTTTGATAAGGGTAATCTTGTCTCCTAGAAGTTTGAGAGCTTGTTTCAATCATTGCACTATATGACATTGTGTTATAATTTTTGAAGTTTAGGTATGAAATGCAATGCAACTAAGGGATAAAAGTGCAACCCTATATTTTTTGGGTTTTGAGAATTTTGAGAATGGACAAATGCAACCTATGTTTTTTAATTTTTTGACAAATTGGATTAAGAAATGACAAGATGAAATCCTAAAGAATGACAATGCAACTTTGGACTTGGACTAGGGAACACCCTAATTTTGAAAATGCAAAATGGAGATAATGATTTCACCCTATGTCTTATGAGGATGAAGACTATAAAAGGACTAAAATTGGGATTATGAAGACTATGAAAGGACTTATGCAAAGATTATGATGAATATGCAAGGACTTATGTGAGGATTATGACAATTGTGCAAGGACATATGCAAAGATTATGACGACTATGTGAGGACTATGATGACTATGTGAAGATTATGATGACTATGCAAGGAGTTATGCAAAGATTATGATGAGTATGCAAGGAGTTATGCAAATAGTATGATGACTATGTAAGGACTTATGTGAGGACTATGATGAATATACAAAGATTATGATGACTATTCAAGGAGTTATGCAAAGATTATGATGAATATGCAAGGAGTTATGTGAAGATTTATGCAAAGGCTATGCAAGGAATGATATAATGAGGATGATAATGAGAACTATGTAGGGACTAATGCAAAGCCTAAGGACGTAAATGAGTACTATAATAAGGATGATAATGTGGACTATGCAAAGACTTATGCAAATTCCAAGGATGCGAATGAGGAATTAATGAGGGTGATAACAAGGACAATGCAAGGACTAATGTAAGGACTTATGTGTGGATTATAACAAGGGTAATAATGAGGACAATGCAAGGACTAAGGACTCTAAGAACACCTATGGTCCTAAGTATGCAAAATTTTGGACTTTGTTGGACTGTCTGATTTTTCAAGATAGACTTTATTTCAAGTAACTCTGTTTGTAGGACAAGTCTGTTGTTTTTCAAATCTGAGAACAATGTTTGAAGATAGGTATAGTTGACTGAACTGTGTTCTGACAAACTCTGATAATTCAGAGATACGCAAGGTAGGGCCTGAAACAACCCAAATATTGACTCAATACTGGTCTGATACAATGATAAATATAAAAGCACATAAGACAATCTTTAGCTGGATATTGGAAACCATTCAAATGAGGCCCTTACAATAAAATACCAAAACAAAACGAATAGATAGAGAGTCTGGCAGCACTGGCTCCACTCCATGATACACACTTCTAGGGCATCCGGTCTCTCTTACCTCGAAGATCCGAAGATCTTATCATCGAGGGATTTATGTATCATAATACAAGGTACATGAAGGGTATCTACGGGGTACGATCCACACTCTCAAAATCAATGAATGTGGGATTTGGGCTACTAAGTTGGTTCTTATTGTAATTTTTGAGGGATCCCGATTCAATGATGGATCTCAGAGAAAGCCACTTAAGGCTTTAGTTAAGATTATTGGTGCAAGGAAGGCCCCCACACATGTCGAATTCACTCAACACTCTAGCTTTCTGACCAATATATTTATATAGCGGCTGAAAAAATCCGCTCGAGAGTATGCTAGGAGAGATGATATCCCAATGCATTCCAATTCGAAGTACCTTTGTGAGGTGATGAAATCCCCAGTCAAAGATACCCCTCACTACTAAAATTAAAAAGTGGGTGTTGTTATCACCTTCTCCCTTTCTCCCAAGACCCCGAAGGCGTGTGGAAAGGTAGTGTAGCGTCCTAAAATTGCGACACTTGCAATTTCGACTGCATTTCGGTCTTCACGATGGCGACGCAACACGCAACCTGAATGGAGACCCTGAAACTTGCTCACGACACTGAAAATTGCATTTTTCAAGTACCCTGGCCTAAACCTCCTTGCACCCTGCTGTCCCGGGAGGTGGGACCAGAGTGCCCAGCGCCCTGGTCCCTGGGTCCTATTTTGGGCCCGGTCTCCTAAGGGGTCTCGGGTCTTTTTGTTTGCAATTTGGAAATTAACTTTCCTGGTCGGCCTAAGGTCGGGAAAATCAGTCTATCAGCCCTAAATGACAAGTATATAAACTACATTTTTCTCTCTCATTTGGACATAACAGATACATGATGAAAAAGGCGTGGAAACTATACTCAAGCATTCAAGCATTCAAGCATTCCTTCTAAGTCTCCATTCAAGGCTAAGTGTTGCATTCAAGACAAGGATTCAACCATTGAAGAGGAGATCACATACTACATGCTACATACAACATACTACTACAACATACAACATACAACATCTAAACCTTCGCACATAAGGATACAAACATCCTTAGAACAAGGTATTAGTACTTGATTTACAGTCATTTACATTTATAGCTCTTGCTCATTTCTTGGTTAATTCCAAAACCGGGGTTTGACCTAAAGGCAAACCCCTAATCCCTAACCCCCCAATCGTCTTCGCTTTTCTGTGTGTAGGTTGCAGGTACGCGGCTGAGATTGAAGATCTGGAATCCTTGTGCAGAGACGAACAGATCCCCCTTCGTTTCACGGATTTTTCGGAGGACCGTGGCGCCGGGCGCCATCGTCCCGACAACTTTTGCTCAAATTTGCAGGACAGCGCCGTATCGACATTTTACTACTAATTCCAGGTCCGCAACTTCATACTGTATTCCTATCTCAGTTTATAAGCGAATCTTTGTCACTTTCTATGCATGCTTAGCTTAATTCTCCTATCAACATTCTTTACAAAAGAGGGTAGCCTTGCTGTCTTAACCCTTGAAACACATTTAGCATCCAATCTTGCATTGCGTGGGATTGGATCTTGTGGGTTTCAACCCCTCTTTTGAATGTAAAGTCTCTCCCCTAAGTGAAAAACCATCGAATCCTAGCGAACCTCCCTTCTCTCTCCTCGGAGTCGGAAGAGGGGAGAGCAACTAGGGTTCGATTGCGATTTTCCGCTTTACATTTTGGTGAACCCGACGTGAACATCCTTTCTGATTTTTCATGCTTAGATCTAAAAAAAAATTGATTACATTTCCATGTTTGATCTTTTGCAAATTTTAGAGGTTGATTGCATAAAAACCCTAAATTTTCTTTTTAGTAATTAAGCTTGTGAAATGTCTAAATGTTAATGCTTGTTTCAGATCTGCCCTTCTATTACAAATTTTCAATTCATATTTGTGCTTTAATTCTGAAAATTAAGTGGTTAAGTGTCAAAACCCTAATTTTTGAAACCCTCTTGATTCAACCTTTGTCCGACAATTTCACTGATCAAAACATCTCCAAATCAGTTGTAACTTTGGATTCCGCAATAAAATCACAATATCTTTCATCCCTGAAAATTTGGAAAAAAGTTGCGAGGACCGTGGCGCCGAGCACCATCGTCCCCGACATTTTTCCCGAAATTTCGGGAGCGAGATCTTACTGTATTTTCTTGCTAAAATCCAGAATTTTGGCTGATTTTATCAATTTTAACACCTTCAAAATAACAGTCAAAGTTGGTCTTGTGATTGCTTGGATTAAGGCTTCTAAACATTTAAAAATCATTGAAATTGAAATTTTGTGTCAAAATTGTGTTCTTACTGTCCTAAATCTGAAAAGTGTGTTATCATTCATTAAAATTTTTAGTGCCTTATTCAAATTCTTGCATTTTGTGACTTTTGAAATTAAGTGCTTAATTACAACAACTTTGATTTCTGCTTTCAAAATTGAATTTTGCGTGAAATTGAGTCAATTTTCAAAATTCAAAATTTGCATTGCTCTTGACATTCCCTCTAAAATCATAAAATTCAAAATTTCAAGTTTCCCTCTCTTTTTCAAAATTCAAATTTTGCATTTTTCGACAATCTTGGTAGGGTTCAATTTCGAGATTACAACTTTAATTTGGCCTATCTACAGATCGTAAAATCACTCAATTTTTTCAGATTAGCTCTAAAATCATCATACCTTTCATCCCTGCAAATTTCGAAAAAAGTTGCAAGGACCGTGTTGCACTCCGGGCGCCACGGTCCCGGGCATTTTTTCCGAAATTTCGGGAGACTGTTGTGATTGCATTTAACAGCTTAAATCCAGAAGATTGGCTGATTTTACTGAAAATTGCTACCTCTAAATTCAAAATCTTCTCTCTCTTTCTAGTGCATGAGTTTTACAACAATAAGCCCTACTTACGCTATTCCCGTTAGACGAAGCTGTAGAATTAAGTCTTTCCAAGGTTTAACTACTGAGGAGATGGAACCTAATTTGAATAGCCTTTTTAACGAGGACATGGGTAATTCCTCTAATCCTCCTAATGATGAAGAAGCTCTCCATGAGGTTTCTGTAGAACAACTTTCGAAATTGGATAACCAATTTGACGATTTTTGACAATGGATGTCTCAAGAATACCCTGATAGTCAAGCTCTTCCTTTAATTGAGGGTCTAAAACGTATGCTTCAAAGTGATAAGAATGGAATTGATATTTTGCGTGGTATTGCACACATTGTGGATTCGAATGTGATGCCTATGAAAAGTTGTGCTGAAAATTTAGGTTATACACAACCTCCTACTCAAGTCAATCATTCTATTCCTTTGACAACTCCTATTGCTAGTATACCTACCTTTACATCAAACATCATGGCTACTTCTATACAAGACATTCCTACCGTGATTACTAGTCATGGGGGCAACCCTTCTTCTTCAATTAACCCTATTCCTTCATTCAATCCGATTTCTTCATTCGTCCCTTCAATGAGTGTTCCTATTACATCTCCACAAATGAACATGACGCAAGGGGGCAATTCATTTAACCATTCCATTCCTCCTTGTAGTATTCCTCCTGTCCAATCATCTCCTATGACTAATTATCATAGAGTCCCACCACCTTACTCTTTACCTTCTTTCAATAACATAACACCTCTATCTCAATCTAACACATCTAATATGAACTCTTCGACTGAAGCGACCATTAACAATCTTGCACAAACTGTCTCTTCTTTACAGCAACAAATTGCCTCTATGAATCAATCTAATTTTAGTGTGCCCACATTTGATGTTGCGAGCCCACTTTCTCTTGACATTGTTCGAGCTATCCCTCCTAAACATGTTGAAATCCCGCATTTGGAACTTTATAATGGTAAAGGAGATCCTCTAACACATGTTAAGACTTTTCAAACAATATGTACCGATTTTGCTTATGACCAAAGGTTGCTTGCAAAACTGTTTACTAGAACATTAAGAGAGAAAGCCCTACAATGGTATTGCTCATTGCCTTCTTATTCTATTACTTCTTTCGAACAACTTGCAAATGCTTTCATTCAACAATTTCAAAACAATATAAGTCCTAAGGTTACTTTGATTGATTTAATGCATTGTAAACAAGGTGTTAAAGAAAAAGTGACTGATTTCATTGGTCGATATAAGCATTTGTATGCTCAAATTTGTTTTCCAGTACCTGACAATGATATTCAAAGAATCTTTATTTCTAATTTACAAAAAGATATTCAAGACAAACTTCTGTTTTCTGGTTTACTTCTTTCCAACAGTTGTGTGCAACTCTTCACAATTATCAACTGACTGTGAGTCAAATGGAACAATCACATCCTATGGCTCCGAGTGATAAGGGTGATAGCGGTCAACAACCATTTGGGAAGTTTAAACCGAACAGAGATTCCATCAAATTCAATGAAAACATCATCAACAACAATGTGAATGCAGCATTAGGTGTGCCTCCTATTTCTAAATTTTTCAAGAAAGAAAGAAAGTATACTCCTTTGAATGAATCATTGCATAGTATTATGAATAAGTTATTGGAACAAAATGTGCTTACTCTTCCTCCTATAAGACAAATTGATCCTGCAAAGATTACTTCACCTTATTTTGATAACAAATCTTTTTGTCAATTTCATCGTCAGCCTGGGCATGATACTGAAAAATGTTTTTCTTTAAAGGGTAAAATTCAAGATTTGATTGATAACAATACTATCTCTGTTTCTGGAGTGAATGATAAAGGCAACACATCTGTAGCTCCTCCTAACCAAAATCTTCAGATTTTTACTGATCCATTGCCTTCTCATACCTCTAATGCAATTGAGGCTAATGATTCCTCTCTCTCATCTGATGGTCTTGTGTCTATGACTTCGAATGTGATTAACTTTGTAGAGCAGCAAGAAATCCCTAAAGAACCTTCCATCACGTTTGATTCCAGTGAAACCATTAGGGCACCTGATGGTCCTTTATACATAGTTGCAAAAGTTAAGAATACACCTTGCCGTGGAGTGCTTATTGATCCTTCGTGCATGATTAATGTTATTACTGAAGAATTCCTTTTTGTTTGCAATTGAATCAAGTGATGTATGACAAAACAGATGTGATTGTGAAACTATTTGATGCATTTTCTTCTCCCGCAATTGGTTCTATTACATTGCCTATTGAGGTCCATAACAAATCTCTTGATGTGAACTTTGCTATTATTCCATCTTCCGAACAATTTCGTGTGAAGCTTGGCTATCCTTGGCTATCTTCCATGAAAGCTATTGCTTCTCCTATTCATAAGTGTCTGAAATTTCCCCATAATGGTGAAGTTGTTACTGTCAATCATAATCTCTTTAAACCAGCTGAAAGAACTTCTAGCGTTCCTCTTGATTACTTTTGGCCTAAACAATTCCAATCTCTTCCTCCGCGAAGTGATCATCTTTTCAAATCTTATCAAAAGTGGAAAACAGATATGATCCTATCTCTAAGTGAACCTAGAGCACCTAAACTTGATATTCCTATCATTCTTGAGAAGGAAGTTCTTCCTTTGAAAGATAAAACTAATGTCTTTCCTCAAGAAGATTCTCAACCCATCCCTATGGATGTGACTATGTCTATACCTAATAAACTTCCTAAGAGTAGACCTATACCTCCTCGTCATGATGGACTTGGTCTTCTCCCTAAACCAAAAATTCCTCCTTTATATGGAGCAGTTCCTCCTCCTTCTTTTTATAGAGAGAAGAGACCTTCTTCTTCTCCTATTATCCAGCCTAAGAGACCACAACCTAAACACCCAAGTGCTAAGGATGAGAACATTCCTCCTCCTCAGTCTTCTCCACTTCCTACTAAGACTAGACGAAATCGTTCTGCACGTGAACGCCGACGAAAGCATCGTCTTAGAGCTCAAACAGCTGCTTCTCAAACTTTACAATCTCCAAAAACACCTTCAACAAGCATTATTCCATTTTCCCCTCAGCCGGAAATTGAGCTGAAATCTCCTAAACATAAGATGCATGATGGTCTTGATCCGGTGCGAGTTAAAGATCCTATTTTTATAAATCTTGATGATGATATAGATGAAAATGTTATTCATGATGAAAATGTTACTCCTCTTGCTTCTGATAGTGAATATGAACTTGTTGATGTCGATAACCATTTCTCTAATGAATTTTCTAAAGCACTTATCCTAGCTCCTAGACAAGAACAACGTGGCTCGAAACATGAACATAGCCCTTGTTTGGATCTTGTGATAGCTCCATCTGCTGTGTTGGATGTTCCTCCTCTAGCGTGTTCCCTGCCTTCCCGAAACATTGATCAGCAAGATCGGGGGGTAGATGACATGCTAGACTAGTTACATTAGCATAGCAGATTCTCTCCTCCTCTCTTGTGTTACTTCTTCTATATGTTATTCTCATTCTTCTATTTGTTGTCCTTAGTGTTGTCTACTTGAGGACGATGCAAAGTATTGAGATCTCTCGATCTCTCTCATGTTGACTCAAAAGACACATGTGTTCCCTTCTTCTAGGTGACCTTCCTTGATTGGGGAATGAAGAACAATTATGCATACATACATATGATATATATACATGAATTATCATACAGCATACTGACCCCGAGGAAAGCGAAGTCACCTCGTGCTTTGTGTTTTGTGTCTATTATCCTTGGGCTTATCTCACACTTGGGGGCTAAATCCTGGCGATAACGTGCTCCTTTTTCATTTCTTATATGTATCACTACGTTAAAACAATCACCCCCGGTGAGGCGTGTGCGATCGCTTTAACGTAGGGGGGCATACATCCCGTTCATATCTTTTCAAGATACTTGAGAATTTCTTGACAAATTTAGCTTTGCCTTGAAAATTTTTGATATCTTTCTTGCATGACTCATAGTGAGGGAGTCTTACTACTGACAGTCATGGTTCTTCCTCGTGATCTTCCCTTTTACTTTGTCAATCAAAGTCGTAAGATCCTTAGTCCACTGGGGGCTTGGTGTATCTTGCCTCCTTGACGTGGTGAAAGTCTTTCAATGTTGTTTCCTTGTACTTTACCGGAAGTATGAGCATACATACTCCTGCTAAAGTGGGGGCTAAATGTAGCGTCCTAAAATTGCGACACTTGCAATTTCGACTGCATTTCGGTCTTCACGATGGCGACGCAACACGCAACCTGAATGGAGACCCTGAAACTTGCTCACGACACTGAAAACTGCATTTTTCAAGCACCCTGGCCTGAACCTCCTTGCACCCTGCTGTCTCGGGAGGTGGGACCAGAGTGCCTAGCGCCCTGGTCCTTCAGGACCAGGGTGCCCAGCGCCCTGGTCCCTAGGTCCTATTTTGGGCCCGGTCTCCTAAGGGGTCTCGGGTCTTTTTGTTTGCAATTTGGAAATTAACTTTCCTGGTCGGCCTAAGGTCGGGAAAATCAGTCTATCAGCCCTAAATGACAAGTATATAAACTACATTTTTCTCTCTCATTTGGACATAACAGATACATGATGAAAAAGGCGTGGAAACTATACTCAAGCATTCAAGCATTCAAGCATTCCTTCTAAGTCTCCATTCAAGGCTAAGTGTTGCATTCAAGACAAGGATTCAACCATTGAAGAGGAGATCACATACTACATGCTACATACAACATACTACTACAACATACAACATACAACATCTAAACCTTCGCACATAAGGATACAAACATCCTTAGAACAAGGTATTAGTACTTGTTTTACAGTCATTTACATTTACAACTCTTGCTCATTTCTTGGTTAATTCCAAAACCGGGGTTTGACCTAAAGGCAAACCCCTAATCCCTAACCCCCCAATCGTCTTCGCTTTTCTATGTGTAGGTTGCAGGTACGCGGCTGAGATTGAAGATCTGGAATCCTTGTGCAGAGACGAACAAATCCCCCTTCGTTTCGCGGATTTTTCGGAGGACCGTGGCGCCGGGCGCCATCGTCCCGACAACTTTTGCTCAAATTTGCAGGACAGTGCCGTATCGACATTTTACTGCTAATTCCAGGTCCGCAGCTTCATACTGTATTCCTATCTCAATTTATAAGCGAATCTTTATCACTTTCTATGCATGCTTAGCTTAATTCTCCTATCAACATTCTTTACAAAAGAGGGTAGCCTTGCTGTCTTAACCCTTGAAACACATTTAGCATCCAATCTTGCATTGCGTGGGATTGGATCTTGTGGGTTTCAACCCCTCTTTTGAATGTAAAGTCTCTCCCCTAAGTGAAAAACCATCGAATCCTAGCGAACCTCCTTTCTCTCTCCTCGGAGTCGGAAGAGGGGAGAGCAACTAGGGTTCGATTGCGATTTTCTGCTTTACAGGTAGTTGATACAATAGTAGGTCCACCCCAAACACAATAAAAAATTCTTTTCCTTTAAAAAAAATGAAGTGTGAGATATTCTATTGATAAGCCTGATTCACGTTCATTTTAAAGACTCAAACTTAGGTGTGAGATACGCATGTGCATGTCAATTTAAGAACACAAAATTGAAGTGTGAAAGCATGCATGTCAATTTTAACTAGATTTATTTTTGGAACCAAATTGAAGTGTGAAAGCATGCATGTCCATTTTAACCATATTTGTTTTAAGAACCAAATTGAAGTGTGAAAGCATGCATGCTCATTTTAACCAGATTTGTTTTAAGCACCAAATTGAAGTGTGAAAGTATGCATGTTTATTTTAACTATATTTGTTTTAAGCACCGAATTGAAGTGTGAAAGCATGCATGTTAGTGATTTATAAAATTTTATCTAATGATCTGACCTTCTCTATGATTTTGCCACATGTTGCAAATAGGGAATCGGTAACCAAAGAAAACACACAGAAAATAGAAAACCAAACTTTTTTTAATTGAATGCGTTATTATACCTGTACGAATGTGTGATCCTGTGTGGGTGATTGCATGATATTTGTGTGATTGCATAATTTTGAGAGGGCGAATGCGTGAAACTAACAGAGTGAATGCATAATTTTGAGAGGGCGAATGCGTGAAACTAACAGAGCGAATGCATGACAGATAAACAGACAATTAATGAACCATATCAAAAGCATAAACTTTACCAGAAACCTACAAAACTATGAATGTGTGATGATGTGTGGGTGAATGCGTAATGATGTGTGGGTGAATGCATAATGATATCTGTGTGAATGTGTAATGATGTCTAGGTAAATACATAACACTTAGCGCGAATGTGTAAAAATATGAGGGTGATTGCATGACAGATAATGAAAAATCCCACAAAAATAGAAACTCAAACCATAAACTAAAATTATGAATGCGTATTGGTATCTACACGAATTTGTAATTTTGTCTTTGTGATTGCGTGATTTTATATGCACGATTGCATGATGATGAGATCCACCTTTGAAATCCGTATAAAAACCTGCAAGAAATCTGTAAATTCTATACGACCTGCAAAAATCACACAAAAAACAGAGAAGGTTAATTAGTTGTTGATTCACGTCAAGTTCACCAAAATGTCATATGTAAAATTCATCATTAATTCAACTATAAATAATGCAAACAAACAATAGGAATGTAAAATAATTAAATTAAAACTCCCTATTCCATGATTGCATGTAGCTTCCATTATTCTTCTTCTCTTCGTGGTATGATGGCTCTCAGATATCGTGTTGGCAACCTGCAAATGACACAAAGATTCAAAGTTCGTGATTGTTGAGAGTGGAAATTGAATGCTCAATTTATAGATTATTGGGGAGGATTGATTGAGAGGTGGAACAAATTGATTGCAAGTGGAACTCAGGTGAGCTCACATGTTGATTGATAGTTGAACTGTTGATCTCGGGGTGGAACATAATAGATTGAATAGATAAAATGAGTTAGATGATTGAGAAAAAAGTTGATTGAAAGATGGAAAAGGGTGATTGGAGGATAATTAATTGATGACAAAGAAAGCTTTATTTGGAAAAAGCTAACTAGAAAATAGAAAAAGAATGATTGGAGAGAATTAAAGAAATTGATGTAATCAATCAATTAAATGAAATAATCAATTAAAATATATGGAATAGTTAACTAATTGAAAGCTTTTTGAATGCTTTTTAGAAAAAAACAAAGTGAACGATAGAAATAGGAATTGAAAAGATAATTGAATTAATTAATTAATTGAAAAGATGAATTAATTTAGCATGTGCTTGCACTTTGACTTTGATTTTCAATTTAATCTTAGCATGAGATTTAATTCAAATATTGAATTTATTTTAAATTCAATTTGTTATTTGAATATATTTAGAACTTGGCTTTGATTTTCAATTTGATTTTTGAAATCATGCACATGTATTTGAAATTAGAAGAATATGAAATTAAATGAAACTAGAAGAATTAATGAATTTGAATTTGAATTTGGGGAATTAATTAGAATTAGAAGAATAAATTAGTTAATTAAATAATTTAAAGAAACTATTTAATTATTTAGAAATTGAATTTAATTAAATAATAAAGATTACAAAGTAAAGGATTAAAATCACAATTAATTAAATAATAAATATTTAATTAGTATTTAGAAAAGTGTTGAATGATTAATTGAATAGAGATAGAAATAGAAAATGAATTTATTTAAATAATAAAAATTATTTAAATTGAAGGATTAATCAAAATTAATTAAATAAAAAATATTTAATTAACATTAGAAAATGGTTAAATGATGATAGAATTAAAATTGAAATAATTAGTAAGATGAAAAGAAGAAATATGAAACTTAGAAGAATAAGATTAATTAGCTTAATTAAATAATTAATGAATTATTTAATCAACTAGACGAATAATTAGTACATGATCAACGAGACATTTTTAGGTGTCTACATTTTCCCCTCTTTGAGATAATGTCAAAATGATGTTGTTTCAAAGAAAACAAAAAATTTATGCCCCAGTATGCGTTGGCGACGCTTAGGGTGTAATGCCCCCTCGAGAGATTGTTTATGCATTAAAGTTATGAATGATCTCTCTTGAAAAAAGAAGAATGTTAGATAGAAGAATAGAAGAATGGCCAGTTGATTAGAGATAGAGATAGGTAATGTGAAGATGATATTGAGATAGAATATGAGAGAATGAACCTTAGAATGAATTAGAATAATGTTAGATGATAGAAAATGATCTAGAAAGAGATGACGAGAAAAGAATCAACAAACTAGCAATAAGCAAATGAGATGAAATGAGAATGATTGATTCACGAACCCGTGTCATTATTTATTGCGCAATATAATATCATCACTGAGGCTTATTATGTAACAATGGAGCTTTGCACATCAGGGTATAAGGAACCATTGAAGAAACAAGCACATAGCAGATGTAGCGTCCTAAAATTGTGACACTTGCAATTTCGACTGCATTTGGGTCTTCACAATGGCGGCACAACGTTGAACCTGAATGGAGACCCCGAAACCTGCTTATGACACCAAAAACTGCATTTTTCAGCACCCTAGCCTGATCCTCCTTGCACCCTGTTGTCTCGGGAGGTGGGACCATGGCGCCCAGTGCCCTGGTCCTTCTGGACTAGGGCGCCCAGCGCCCTGGTCCCCCAGGACCATGGCACCCAGCGCCCTGGTCCCCCAGGACCATGGCACCCAGCGCCCTGGTCCCCCAGGACCATGGCACCCAGCGCCCTGGTCCCTGGCCCTATTTTGGGCCCGGTCTCTTGTGGGCATCGGGTCTTTAAGTTTGCAAATTGGAAAATAATGTTTCCTGGTCGGCCTAAGGTCGGGAAAAATCAGTCTATCAGCCCTAATTGACAAATATATAAACTACATTTCCTCTCCCATTTGAGGAGGTCAAAAAGAGGAAAACATATGTGCAAATGACGCGGAAGCGATATTCAAACATTCAAGCATTCAAGCATACAAGCATTCCTTCAAGCAATTGAGCATTCTAAGTCTCCATTCAAGGCTAGGTGTTGCATTCAAGACAAGGATTCAACCATTGAAGAGGAGATCACATACAACATACAACATACTACATACATTACACCTTCGCATGTAGGAATACAAACATTCTTACAACAAGGTATCAGTACTTGTTTACATTACAAACATTTACATTTACAGCATTCTCATTTCTTGGTTAATTCCAAAACCGGGGTTTGACCTAAAGGAAAACCCCTCATCCCTAACCCCCCAATCGTCCTCTCTTTTTCTGTGTGTAGGTTGCAGGTACGCGACTGTAATTGAAGATCTGGAATCCTTGTGTAGAGACGAACAGATCCCCCTTCGTTTCGCGGATTTTTCGGAGGACCGTGTGCACGCTGGGCGCCATCGTCCCGTCAACTTTCGCTCAAATTTGCAGAACAGCACCATCTTGACATTTTACTGCTAATTCCAGGTCCGCAGCTTAATCCCATATCCCTATCTCTGTTTATAAGCGAATCTTTCCTACTTTACATGCATTCCTAGTTCAATCTTTCTATCTACATTCTTTACAAAAGAGGGTATCCTTGATGTCTTAACCCTTGAAACTCATATAGAATCCAATCTTGCATTGCGTGGGATTGGATCTTATGGGTTTCAACCCCTCTTTTGAATGTAAAGTCTCTCCTAAGTGAAAACCATCAACCCTAGTGACTCCCCCTTCTCTCTCCTTGGAGTTGGGGAGGGGAGAACGACTAGGGTTCAATTTTTCCGCTTTACATTTTGGTGAACCCGACGTGAACATCCTCATTCTAATTATTCATGGTTAGATCTGAAAATTTTGCTTTCCTAATTACAATTCCATGTTTGATCTTTTGCAAATTTTAGAGGCTAATTGTATAAAAACCCTAAAATTTTCTTTTTAAGTAATTAAACTTGTGGAATGTTTAATTGTCAATGCTTGTTTCAGATCTACCCTTCTATTGCAAATTGTCAATTCATATTTGTGCTTTAATTCTGAAAATTAAGTGGTTAAATGTCAAAACCCTAATTTTTAAAACCTTCTTGATTCAACCTTTGACTGATAATTTCACTGATCAAAACACTTCCAAATCAGCTGTAACTTTGGATTCCGCAATAAAATCACAATATCTTTCATCCCTGAAAATTTGGAAAAAAGTTGCGAGGACCGTGTGCACCCCGAGCGCCATCGTCCTCGACATTTTTTCCGAAATTTTGGGAGCTAGATCTTACTGTATTTTTCTGCTAAAATCCAGAATTTTGGCTGATTTTATCAATTTTAACACCTTCAAAATTAAAGTCGAAGTTGGTCTAGCGATTGCTTGGATTGAGGCTTCTAATCATTCAAAAATTGTTGAAATTAAAATTCATATCAAAATTGTGTTTCTTACAGTCCTAAATCTGAAAAGTGTGTTAGCATTCATTCGAAATTTCAGTGCTTTATTCAAATTTTTGCAGTTTGTGACTTTTGAAATTAAGTGTTTAATTGCAACAACCTTGATTTCCATTTTCAAAATTTGAATTTCGCATGAAATTGAGTCAACTTTTAAATTTCAAATCCTGCATTGCTTTCAATATTCCTTCTAAAATCACAAAATTCAAAATTTCAGTTTCCCCCTCTTTTTCAAAATTCAAATTTTACATTTTTCAACAATCTTGGTAGGGTTCAATTTTGAGATTGCAACTTTAATTTGGCCTATCTACAGATCGTAAAATCACTCAATTTTTTCAGATTAGCTTTAAAATCATCATAACTTTCATCCCTGAAAATTTTGAAAAAAGTTGCGAGGACCGTGTGCACTCCGTTCGCCACGGTCCCTGACATTTTTTCCGAAATTTCGGGAGATTGTCCTGATTGCATTTAACAGCTTAAATCTAGGAGATTGGCTGATTTTATTGAAATTTGCTACCTCTAAAATTCAAAATCTTCTGTCTTTCTTTAGTGCATGAGTTTTACAACAATAAGCCCTACTTACACTATTCCCGTTAGACGAAGCCTTAGAATTAAGTCTTTCCAAGGTGTAATTACCGAGGGGATGGAACCTAATTTGAATGGCCTTTTTAACGAGGACATGGGTAACTCCTCTAATCCTCTTAATGATGAAGAAGCTCTCCATGAGGTTTTTGTAGAACAACTTTCAAAATTGGATAACCAATTTGATGATTTTCGACAATGGATGTCTCAAGAATACCCCGATAGTCAAGCTCTTTCATTAATTGAGGGTCTAAAACGTATGGTTCAAAGTGATAAGAATGGAATTGATATTTTGCGTGGTATTGCACACATTGTGGATTCGAATGTGATGCCTATGAAAAGTTGTGCCGAAACCTTAGGTTATACACAACCTCCTACTCAAGTTAATCATTCTATTCCTTTGACAAATTTTGCTAGTATACCAACTTTTACATCAAACATAATGACTACTTCAATACAAGACATTCCTCCTATGATCACTAGTCATGGGGGCAATCCTTCTTCTTCAATCAACCCTCTTCCTTCATTCAATCCAACTTCTTCATTCATTCCTTCAATGAGTGTTCCTATTATATCTCCACAAATGAACATGACGCAAGGGGGCAATTCATTTAACCATTTCATTCCTCCTTGTAGTGTTCCTCCTTTCCAATCATCTCCTATGACTAACTATCATAGTGTCCCACCACCTTACTCTCAATCAATACCTTCTTTCAATAACATAACACCTCCATCACAATCTAACATATATAATATGAACTCTTCGACTGAAGCGACCATTAACAATCTTGCACAAACTGTCTCTTCTTTACAGCAACAAATTGCCTCTATGAATCAATCTAAGACTAGTGTGCCCACATTTGATGTTGCGAGCCCACTTTCTCTTGACATTGTTCGAGCTATTCCCCCTAAACATGTTGAAATTCTGCATTTGGAGCTTTATAATGGTAAGGGTGATCCTCTAACACATGTTAAGACCTTTCAAACAATATGTACTGATTTTGCTTATGACCAAAGGTTGCTTGCAAAGCTGTTTACTAGAACATTAAGAGATAAAGCCCTACAATGGTATTGCTCATTGCCTTCTTATTCTATTACTTCTTTCGAACAACTGGCAAATGCTTTTATTCAACAATTTCAAAACAATATAAGTCCTAAAGTTACTTTGATTGATTTAATGCATTGTAAACAAGGTTTTAAAGAAAAAGTGACTGATTTCATTGGTAGATATAAGCATTTGTATGCTCAAATTTCTTTTCCAGTACCCGACAATGATATTCAAAGAATCTTTATTTCTAATTTACAAAAAGATATTAGAGAAAAACTTTTGTTTTCTGAGTTTACTTCTTTCCAATAGTTGTGCGCAACTCTTCACAATTATCAACTGACTGTGAGTCAAATGGAACAAGCAAATCCTATGGCTCCGAGTGATAAGGGTGATAGTAGTCAACAACCATTTGGGAAGTTTAAACTAAACAGAGAGTCCATTAAATTCAATGAAAACATCATCAACAACAATGTGAATGCGGCATCAGGTGTGCCTCCTATTTCTAAGTTTTTCAAGAAAGAAAGAAAGTTCACTCCTTTGAATGAATCATTGCATAGTATTATGAATAAGTTATTGGAACAAAATGTGCTTACTCTTCCTCCTATAAGGCAAATAGATCCTGCAAAGATTAACTCACCTTATTTTGATAACAAATCTTTTTGTTAATTTCATCGTCATCCTGGGCATGATATTGAAAAATGTTTTGCTTTAAAGGGTAAAATTCAAGATTTGATTGATAATAATACTATCTCTGTTTCTGGTGTGAATGATAAAGGCAACACATCTGTAGCTCCTCCTAACCAAAATCTTCAGATTTTTACTGATCCATTACCTTCTCATACCTCTAATGCGATTGATACTACTGATTCCTCTGTCTCACCTGATGATCTTGTGTCTATGACTCCGAATGTGATTAACTTTGTGGAACAACAGAAAATCCCTAAAGAACCTTCCATCACCTTTGATTCTAGTGAAACTATCAGGGCACCTGATGGTCCTTTATATATAGTTGCAAAAGTCAAGAATACACCTTGTCGTGGAGTGCTTATTGATCCTTCTTGTATGGTTAATATCATTACTGAAGAATTTCTTTTTACTTTGCAATTGAATCAAGTGATCTATGATGAAACAAATGTGGTTGTGGAACTATTTGACGCATTTTCTTCTCCTACAATTGGTTCTATTACATTACCTATTGAGGTCCATAACAAATACCTTGATGTGTACTTTGTTATTATTCCATCATCCGAACAATTTCGTGTGAAGCTAGGCTATCCTTGGCTATCTTCCATGAAAGCTATTGCTTCTCCTATTCACAAGTGTTTGAAATTTCCCCATAATGGTGAAGTTGTTACTGTCAATCATAGTCTCTTTAAACCAGCTGAAAGAACTTCTAGTGTTCGTATTGATTACTTTTGGCCTAAACAATTCCAATCTCCTCCTCCGCGAAGTGATCATCTTTTCAAATCTTATCAAAAGTGGAAGAAAGATATGATCCTATCTCTAAGTGAACCTAGAACACCCAAACTTGACATTCCTATCATTCTTAAGAAGGAAGTTCTTCCTTTGAAAGATAAAACTAATGTCTTTCCTCAAGAAGATTCCCAATCCATCCCTATGAATGTGACTATGCCTATGACTAATAAACTTCCTAAAAGTAGACCTATACCTCCTCGTCATGATGGATTTGGTCTCCTTCCTAAACCAAATATTCCTCCCTTATATGGAGCAGTCCCTCCTCCTTCCTCTTATGGAGAGAAGAGACCTTCCTCTTCTCCTATTATTCAACCTAAGAGACCACAACCTAAACACCCAAGTGATAAGGATGAGAGCATTCTCCTCCTCAATCTTCTCAACTTCCTACTAAGACTAGACGAAATCGTTCTGCACGTGAACGCCGATGAAAGAGTCGTCTTAGAGCTCAGGCAACTGCTTCTCAAACTTTGCAATCCCCCAAAACACCTTCAACTAATATTATTCCATTTTCTCCTCAGCTGACGATTGAGCCAAAATCTCCTGAACATAAGATGCATGATGGTCTTGATCCTGTGCGAGTTAAAGATCCTATTTTTATAAATCTTGATGATGATATAGATGAAAATGTTATTCATGATGAAATTGTTACTCCTGTTCATTCTGATAGTGAATATGAATATGTTGATGTTGATAACCATCTATCAAACGAATTTTCTAAAGCACTTATCCTAGCTCCTAGACAAGAACACCGTGGCTTGGGATATGAACATAGCCCTTGTTTGGATCTGGTGATAGCTCCATCTGCTGTGTTGGATGTTCCTCCTCTAGCGTGTTTCCTACCTTCCCGAAATACTGATCAGCAAGATCGGGGGGTAGATGACGTGCTAGACTAGTTCATTAGCATAGTAGACTCTCTCCTCCTCTCTTGATCTCTTTTGTTACTTCTTCTATGTGTTATTCTCATTCTTCTATTTGTTGTCCTTAGTGTTGTCTACTTGAGGACGATGCAAAGCATTGAGATCTCTTTTGGTCTCTCTCATGTTGACTCAAAAGACACATGTGTTCCCTTCTTCTAGGTGACTTTCCTTGATTGGGGAATGAAGAAGAATTATGCATACATACTGATGCTCTGCAAAAAGGATTAGAAAATCTGTTTGATGGCAACACACACAAGAGCACAAGAAACAAACGTTAGTGTTAGGAACAAAAGATTATCCTAAACAGGCATATCAAGAGAGATATTAAGCATGAAATAGAAAGCATATAAACATAGAATAAAATAGCTAATCAAGATGCTCATAGTTGCTCCTCCCTTGTTCCTCTCCTCTCCAAGTCCCAAATGAGTGTAGCTCTCAGCTTTTAGCACTAGCCATGGATGCCATATGGAGATTCAAGATAGTTGAATATGATAAGCAAATGCTATGCAAGTGTAGATAGTGATGCTATGAGAAAGCTCTATGTTAATGCCAGTATAACAACAATACTCTAATGCTTCCTTCTTTTTGCTTGAGGAGAAGGGTTCTATTTATAGAAGAAATGGGGAAATGAAGGGTTAAGATTGAATGGTTTAATCAAGGGCCAAGTTTGAAAGTTGGGGATCTATGTGCACAATTGGCCCCAATAAAATGGTGACAAGTGTCAACATAGGATTGGGTTGAGAGAAGAGGTTGGAGGCATTAAAGGCCTGAGAAGACCTCATGGTTATCTAGAGGCTAAGGGTCAAGTCCAAATTAAGATTACCCACTGGATTAAGAGTTAATCCAAGGATAAACCTTTGTGCAAATGTTTAAGAGATAATCATGGTCAAAGCATTAATGGCCTGATGAGACCTTTGGGTTGGGTAGAGGTTGAGTCAAAACAAATGTTTTAACCATGTGGGAGGCTTTGAGGTAACCATTAATGGTTATTGGAGACTTTGGGGATTAAGTGGTTGAAGGTTGAAAGCCTTCAATGGTTATCAAAGACTTTGAGCCATTTAGTGGTTGAAGGTTGAAAGCCTTTAATGGTTATCAAAGACTTTGAGGGTTTGAGAAGTGACTTCCCTTTTGCTTAGGAATGTGACAAAGTTTAGAGAAGGGGTTAGGTTATTTAGAAGTGATTAGAAAATTCTAGAAGGGGTTTAGGCATGCAAGTGAATTTTGTAGGAAAATGCAAGTGGGAGAAATTTTGGTATTTTCAATTAAAATAAAATCATTTATTTCAATTAAATGGTGTAATTTGCATTTGGATAAATATTCAAATAAATATTAATTTATTTAAATGAGAAAAATGAAGATAAAGCATTAAAATGCTTGAAGACTTTGAGGGAAACCATTAAAGGCTTGAAGACTTTAAGGAAAACCATTAAAGTCTTAAGAAGACTTTAAGGGAAGCCATTAAGTTTGAAGACTTTAAACCCATCAAGTTTGAAGACTTTAAGGGAAACCATTAAAGGCTTAAGAAGACTATAGAAGGAAGCCATCAAGTTTGAAGACTTTAAGGGAAACCATTAAAGGTTTCAAGTGGGTGAGGATAAATAGGATTTTAAATAAATAATTTTATTTAAAATAGTTGTGCAACTTGCTTTTGTAGGAAAATACAAGTGGGTGGAGGATAAAGGTGATTTAAATAAATAATTTATTTAAAATAATTGTGCAATTTGCTTTTGTAGGAAAATACAAGTGGGTGGAGGATAAAGGTGATTTAAATAAATAATTTATTTAAAATAACTGTGCAACTTGCATTTGTAGGAAAATGCAAGTGGGTAGAGGATAAAGGTGATTTAAATAAATGTTAATTTATTTAAATGTGAGAGGTGGGATTTTGGGGGATTTAAATAAATATTAATTTATTTAAATGTGAGAGAATATTTAATTAAATAAATATGATTTATTTATTTAATTAATGGTCTGAATTTGGTTAAGTGAATTAAATCAAATAAATTGAATAATTTATTTAATTAATAGGAGAAGAGGGTTAAGATGAATTAATTAAATAATTGATGGTTAAATAATCAAATAAATACTAAGTATTCATTTAATTAAGTGGACAGGTTTATGTGACTACACATACATATGATATACATGAATTATCATACAGCATACTGACCCCGAGGAAAGCGAAGTCACCTTGTGCTTTGTGTTTTGTGTCTATTATCCTTGGGCTTATCTCACACTTGGGGGCTAAATCCTTGCGATAACGTGCTCCTTTCTCATTTCTTATATGTATCACTACCTTAAAGCAATCACCCCCGATGAGGCATGTGCGATCGCTTTAACGTAGGGGAGCATACATCCCGTTCATATCTTTCAAGATACTTGAAAATTTCTTGACAAATTTAGCTTTGCCTTGAAAATTTTTGATATCTTTCTTGCATGACTCATAGTGAGGAAACCTTACTACTGACAGTCATGGTTCTCCCTCGTGATCTTCCCTTTTACTTTGTCAATCGAAGTCGTAAGATCCTTAGTCCACTGGGGGCTTGGTGTATCTTGCCTCCTTGACGTGGTGAAAGTTTTTCAATGTTGTTTCCCTGTACTTTACCGGAAGTATGAGCGTACGCTTATACTCCCGCTAAAGTGGGTGCTAAATGTAGCATCCTAAAATTGCGACACTTGCAATTTCGACTGCATTTGGGTCATCATGATGGCGACGCAATGTTGAACCTGAATGGAGACCTCGAAACCTGCTTATGACACCAAAAACTGCATTTTTCAGCACCCTGGCCTGATCCTCCTTGCACCTTGCTGTCCCGGGAGGTGGGACCATGGCGCCCAGTGCCCTGGTCCTCTGGACTAGGGCGCCTAGCGCCCTGGTCCCCCAGGACCATGGTGCCCAGCGCCCTGGTCCCTGGCCCTTTTGGGCCCGGTCTCTTGTGGGCATCGGGTCTTTAAGTTTGCAAATTGGAAAATAATGTTTCCTGGTCGGCCTAAGGTCGGGAAAAATCAGTCTATCAGCCCTAATTGACAAATATATAAACTAAATTTCCTCTCCCATTTGAGGAGGTCGAAAAGAGGAAAACATATGTGCAAAAGACGCGGAAGCGATATTCAAACATTCAAGCATTCAAGCATACAAGCATTCCTTCAAACAATTGAGCATTCTAAGTCTCCATTCAAGGCTAGGTGTTGCATTCAAGACAAGGATTCAACCATTGAAGAGGAGATCACATACAACATACAACATACTACATACATTACACCTTCGCATGTAGGAATACAAACATTCTTACAACAAGGTATCAGTACTTGTTTAAATTACAAACATTTACATTTACAACATTCTCATTTCTTGGTTAATTCCAAAACCGGGGTTTGACCTAAAGGCAAACCCCTCATCCCTAACCCCCCAATCGTCCTCTCTTTTTCTGTGTGTAGGTTGCAGGTACGCGGCTGTAATTGAAGATCTGGAATCCTTGTGCAGAGACGAACAGATCCCCCTTCGTTTCGCGGATTTTTCGGAGGACCGTGTGCACGCCGGGCGCCATCGTCCCGTCAACTTTCGCTCAAATTTGCAGAACAGCATCGTCTCGACATTTTACTGCTAATTCCAGGTCCGCAGCTTAATCCCATATCCCTATCTCTGTTTATAAGCGAATCTTTCCTACTTTACATGCATTCCTAGTTCAATCTTTCTATCTACATTCTTTACAAAAGAGGGTATCCTTGATGTCTTAACCCTTGAAACTCATATAGAATCCAATCTTGCATTACGTGGGATTGGATCTTGTGGGTTTCAACCCCTCTTTTGAATGTAAAGTCTCTCCTAAGTGAAAACCATCAACCCTAGTGACTCCCCCTTCTCTCTCCTTGGAGTTGGGGAGGGGAGAATGACTAGGGTTCGATTTTTCCGCTTTACAGCAGACAAGGAGTGAACCCTCCATTCTGAGAATAATGCCAGGGGTCGAGGTATGTGGGATAGTCACAAGCATAATTATCCTTAACTTTTGCATAGGATATTTGCCGAATGAACATACCAACACAGACACCCACTAGAACAATTTCCCTAGAACTTCATTGGTTCATACCACAAACAACAAACAAAGAAAAGAATAATGTCCATCATGGCTCCTATAGTCACTTGTGGACATGCTTGAGTAGCATAGGAACACAATCTGTCGCTAAATGATAAAAGATAAAGATTGACCTGGACAAAATTCAGCAGCTATATTGACCTTGTGCCTTCGTTCTCAGTTGTTTGATGTGATAGTTGATAATGTCTGATCTTAGAAAGTTGCGGACCCCGTTTAAGATTGACCTGCCTAATTTTGAGTGTATCCTCTTCTGTTTAAGACAAGATAATGATCACTTGATATGGATATGATACAATTGATAAGATAGTTTGATCAGCTGATTGCAGATGTTTGACTAGATAGTTGTATCCTTTGTTAATTTTGTGCGAAGCATTTGCTGGATATCTTCTAGGGTATTTGTTTCTTGCTAGACATTTTATTGCAAGTTTTTCGATTAATTTTTTATTGTTTTCAATTCTTAGTTATTTTCCAAGAGCTTTTTTGGATGTTTTTGGATTATGTAGATTGATATTTGAATATTTTTGGTTCATTTTTTCAGGACTTTATCTGAATGTTTTTTGTTTGATTTTCTCAGGAATGTATTTGGATGTTTTTGGTATTTTGTAGGACTTTATATGGTTTTTTAGCTATGCCCCCAGTATGTAGACCTGTATAACATGATGATCTTCAAAATGCATGTGGAGACAATGAATTTTTGACATGACCTATGTTAATGCAATATGCATGATGAAGATGCATTTCCTATTCGAACAAAGATGACTGTGTTTGTTTACCATTTTATAATACACCAATTGAATTGGAGGTACAAAACATTTCATAGATAAGTGATCAATTGATCCTTAAGGTCATTTGGAACATCCAAATTAACACACTTAGTGACTAGGATTTACAAATGGAGACACGAAAAACTTCCCTATTGGTTCTTGAAACTTTGATCTTCTTTATCCCATGTGTGTGCAGATGAGTTAATTCTCACTCTTGTGGTCACTAAAGATCCTTAGCATCTTATGTGATTAGCTACGTGGAATATTCTAACTTCAAAAGCGTCTCGAATAGAGCCTTGCTGCCAACAAGATTTTAGAGCTCCAACGAGGTTATAGACTGTAATTTCTCAAATATTTCTCCATTGTCAGCAGGCTTTCATAGCCCTGATGGAGTTACTCACATGTTCCCATAGTCAATATTTTTGTCGCACTTGTATGCGTGATATTTCAGTTATATATCATTGCTCTTTTGCCTCGAGGTGAATATTTGGCATAACACTTGTTCTTTTTTATTTTATTTCCTTGACTTGTAAGTAATGAAACCTACTTGGGTGTGACAATTATAGTGGCACTGAAGTAGAATTTTAGATTTTTCACCAGTCATATGATTAACTAGGTGTCTAGAATGAATTAGAGATTTTTTTAATGTGTTTGAGATATAGCAATTGATAGATTTTGGGTTAACAAGTCTTAAATAGTGAAATCACTACCCAACCATAAGTAAATAATCGTCACAGGGTAATGTTGAAAATGAATGACCTTAGGACCTCAAATACTTCATGGCTGACTATCTAAGAAAGGAGATGACCCTAGTTTCTCTTCAATGGAAATAGATGATAAACTTGGACAATTGCCTTGTTTTCTTGATGCTACTAAATGCTAATGCAGATTTTTTGTGAATGCAATGTATTTGAAAAATAAACTATATGTGATGCAATGCTTTGAATAAAATGTGATGCAATACGGAAAGTAAAACCTAAACTAACCCAACCCTTAGATATAATATCGTTTAAGGTGCATGTTGTTCATAAGGTCAGGAAGTTTTGTGTAGGTAGTTCATTGGTCTTTGTTTGAAGAGTTGGATAAAGATGTCTTTTCCAATAGGATATAAGGACTCAGCTAAGTGTACATGTTTAGCATTTCCAATGTTGATTTCCTTAATTTTTGGATTTTGTGGATCATCAAAAGGAAATCCAGCTCTAGAACCCATGAATTTAGCTATAGCCTTATCATTTTCAAAGCAATCCAACTGTGGTAGATCCTCTTGCCCCCAATTTATCAAGTGTGAGTATATGAGGTAAATAGATTTTCATTTCGAAGTTGTGACATGAGCAAGTGCTATGCCTATTTTTATTGATGCACTTGAAGAGTATGATGAAGCCAACTAGGTGTTGATCTTATTAGCTGGTGTTATGCTTGTGCATCAAGAAGATGATGAAACAATTCGGGTGTTGATTTCATTAGCTGGTGCCATGCTTGTTTCTGTCACCACATTGGCATGTGATGATGGCTCACATACAATCATTGACAAGTTGCTCTGTGTAGTATGATCAGGATTGGTGATTTCATTGATAAGGAGTTCATGAAAAACTTGTGTAGAGGGATTGGGATCACGAGGATAAATGGTAAGTTCATTTGAGAGGGAATATTGTGAGGAACATGGAGGATTATGACATTGAGATGAAGGGATGGAGGGATCTTGATCAGGATTTGGTGAAATAATGGAATCTTGTTTACGACTTGAAGGTGAAGGAATACTTTGATCTTGACTTGGAAAGGGATTATTAGGAAGGATGGAAGGGATGTCTTGATCTTGCTTAGGAGGTGGATGTTGGATGGGACTTGAAGGGAAAATTTGTTCTTGAGATGGAAGGGTATCATTATGAATGAAATAGAAAAGAGTGAGGGGATCATCATAAGATTCTTGGTCAGTGGGATCTTGATAAAAAAATTGGGTAGGATGGAAGGGTTTGTTCTTGATCTTTATTTGTTCCAGGACTCATTTCTTCTGATTTAGGATCATCCTCTTGAAATGAGGAAGGAGTTTGGATATGCATTGGAGATTATTTGAAGGTTTCAACGCATTGGCTTGATGAGAAAGGATTTTTCATGGGACTGTTTGTGATAGGAGTATATGATGTGATTGGGTCTTGAATTTCTGAAGCATGGAAAGGACTGGCATCATGACTTAAATTAGATTGGATTTGTATTATGGATAGCCCTTGGAAGGTTGCATTATTGGATAAAGATGGTGTGGATTGCTCTTGTGTTACTTCAGGGTTTGAGGAAATGGTGGAAGATATGGAGACTACTTGCGGTGCAAAGTCTTGATGGGAAGAGCCATTGCTAGACATGGGCAGATAACCTTGTTGCATGATAGGTGACACATTGACCATGTTCAATTGATGTGAAAAGGGTGACATATTTGTAAATATACTTGCATGCATTTGGGACACCCTTGGTGGTGTATTTGAAGCCATAGGAGGATATTCATAGACATATGATGTGACTAAAGGCAAAATTGATTGTGTAATTGTGTGTGACTTTGGTAGTGGTTGACTATTTGTGGTGTTGAGAGTTGTGTTGTTTGTAGTATTGGTTGTTGGACTTGCATTGCTGGATGTGTTTGCTGTTGATATTGATTTCTCATGTTTATTTGTGTGAGAATAGTTGGTATGTCTGATTTCATAATAAGAGCTTGCACATCAACTAGCTCTAGGTTTGTAATGGGGTCTCCAAATTTTTGAAATAATTTGAACATTTGGGATCTACTCTCTTCACCTTTTTTAATATTTTGTTCCCAGATCTCTATTTCTCGAGCTAGTTTCTCTTCAAGTGGTGGAGAAATAGGTATGACACTTGTTTGTTCTTGATAAGTTTGATGCATGTTTTCGGACATGTCAATAGATTGAGATGACTGATTGTTTGGTTGCAATGACATGGTCCCACAAAAGTTGGAAGTTTGATAAGGGTAATTTTGTCTCCTAAAAGTTTGAGAGCTTGTTTCAACCATTGCACTATATGCCATTGTGTTATGATTTTTGAAGTTTAGGGATGAAATGCAATGCAACTAAGGGATGAAAGTGCAACCCTATATTTTTTAGATTTTGAGAATTTTGAAAATGGACAAATGCAACCGAGGATGACAAATACAACCTATGTTTTTTAATTTTTTGACAAATTGGATTAAGGAATGACAAGATGAAATCCTAAAGAATGACAATGCAGCTTTGGACTTGGACTAGGGAACACCTAATCTTGAAGATAATGCAAAATGGAGATAATAATTTGATCCTATGTCTTATGAGGATGAAGACTATGAAAGGACTAAAATTGGGATTATAACGACTATGCAAGGACTTATGCAAAGATTATGATGACTATGCAAGTACTTATGTGAGGATTGTGACGATTGTGCAAGGACTTATGCAAAGATTATGACGATTGTGTGAAGACTATGATGACTATGCAAAGATTATGATGACTATGCAAGCAGTTATGCGAAGATTATGATGAATATGCAAGGAGTTATGCAAAGATTATGACAACTATGTAAAGACTTATGTGAGGACTGTGATGACTATACAAAGATTATGATGACTATGCAGGGAGTTATGCGAAGATTATGATGAATATGCAAGGAGTTATGTGAAGATTTATGCAAAGACTATGCAAGGACTTATGCAAGGACTGATATAAATGAGGATGATAATGAGAACTATCAATCAACATTAATTCAAATAGAAATAAAGGGAAATCACGAACCCTATCTAATGAAATAATTATAAATAAACCAATGAAATAATGCAAACAAGCAATAGGAATGTAAAATAATTCAATTAAAACTCCCTTTCCATGATCACATGTAGCTTCCATTGTTCTTCTTCTCTTTGTGGTATGATGGCTCTCAGATATCGCGCTGGCAACTTGCAAATGACAAAAAGATTAAAAGTTCGTGATTGTTGAAAATGGAGATTGAATGCCCAATTTATAGATTATTGGAGAGGATTGATTGAGAGGTGGAACAAATTGATTGAGAAGTAGAACTCAGGCAAGCTCACATGCTGATTGATAGTTGAACTGCTGATTTGGGGGTGGAACAATATAGATTGAATAGATAAAATGAGTTAACTAATTGAGAAAAAAACTAATTGAAAGATGAAAAATGGTGATTGGAGGATAATTAATTGATGACAAAGAAAGCTTTATTTAGAAAAAACTATCTAGAAGATAGAAAAAGAATGATTGGAGAGAATTAAACAAATTGATGTAATCAATCAATTAATTGAAATAATCAATTAAAATAGATGGAATAGTTAACTGATTGAAAGCTTTTTTATTTTTTTTTGGAAAAAAGCAAAGTGAAAGATAGAAATAGGAATTGAAAAGATAATTAAATTAATTAATTAATTGAAAATAATTAATTTAGCATGTGCTTGCACTTTGACTTTGATTTTCAATTTAATCTTTGCATGAGATTTAATTCAAATATTGAATTTATTTTAAATTCAATTTGTTATTTGAATATATTTAGAACTTGACTTTGATTTTCAATTTGATTTTTGAAATCATGCACATGTATTTGAAATTAGAAGAATTAGAAGAATACAAAATTAAATGAAATTAGAAGAATTAATGAATTTGAATTTGAATTTGGGGAATTAATTAGAATTAGAAGAATAAATTAGTTAATTAAATAATTTAAAGAAACTATTTAATTATTTAGAAATTAAATTTAATTAAATAATAAAGATTATTCAAATTAAAGGATTAAAATCACAATTAATTAAATAATAAATCTTTAATTAGTATTTAGAAAATGGTTGAATGATTAATTGAATAGAGATATGATAGTTCTGATACTTAATATAAGTACAGATCCAATAGCCAACAAGATGAGAGGGGGGGGGGGTGTGAATCATACAAACTTAGTCATCCATAAAAACATCAGATTCAACCTCGGTAACATATATATATCAGTCATATAACCAAAACTGTCAAACATGCAAACTTAAAAGCATATGAACAATATAAACCTCATAACACCAGATTTAACGTGGAAACCCAAATAGGGAAAAACCACTGTGGGATTTCGGACCCACTAAGAAATATACTCTTCTAGAGTATGCTCAGTTAAAAGCAAATCCTGTTAAAGATTACAAACACATTGCTAGATGTGACCTGGTTAAGGGATTTCCCTCAGATCTGTTAGGATCTTCATTTTGTTAGAAGTGACCTTATCAAAGGATTTCAAACACTCAATCGAAATGTCACCTTGCTAGAGGATTTACATATAAGACTGTTAAGTCCACTCAGTTAATTGATTTTATGTCACTTTCACAAAATAACAGTAATAAAAATCTATCTGCAACTTCACATTTAAATGCTAAAGGATATTCTTATTTGTTCAATACAATCTAGACATAGAACTAATCTTGTCTATCTGTTGGGCTTCTATACTCTATTATTCTAATAGTTCTTCAAGCTTTTGTGCTCGGTAATCACTATGTAGCATCCTTGTGCATACACTTGCCCGCATACATTGTTTATCAATGGTTTCCTATTTATAAACAATTAGGTAACCGCTTATTCTCCTTGATCACATTTCCCATGATCAATCATAGCCATCAGATCTTCAATCTTGTCTAGGTTCAATGCATCTTTCGATCTGAAAAACTTTTTACCTTGCCTTGGAACTTGCATAATAGCCTTGGAACTTGTGCCAGGGTATTGCAGTTCAATATGAGCTATAGATCTTCATGCCGACTTTCCATTGCCTTAGATTCGTTAACAAACTTCTTCCACGGCTTACCAATCATTGATCCGCTCCAGCTCATTAGCTTCTTTCATTAAATACCGCATGCAAACATTTAATGCTTTCTGTTATAGCTCGGTTACAACTTGGTAACAACTCGGTGAATACTAAACTTCACTCGGTAGACATTCCGCCTTCATTAATCGATAGCGATAACCTTAGGGTTTACCGACTAGGTTCCTTAGGGTTTACCGACTAGGTTCTTTGGTTGATAACATAGTATGGTATTAACCTTTACATTTTACAACATATGTATGATGTTAAAACAATCTAAAACATCATGATCTCATCATTGTCCGACTCGGTAGTAGTTGCCCATTGAATACCTTATTCATCCCTTTATTCATCATATTCTTTCCTGTGTCTTTTACCGACTTCTTCATATCATACTTCTCAAGATATGGTAACATCATACTGAATTAGAAAATCAATTTCTTGACATCAATGACAAAAAAATAATATCAAGATAGTAAAACATCTTTAATCAGTTATATCCATAATCATCAACAACCTTCTCAATATCCTTATTGAAATGCCAACAATCTTTCATTGTCTGTTATAATGCAATATTGCCAACAAGATAGAAATTGAAAATGAATTTATTTAAACAATAAATATTATTTAAATTTAAGGATTAATCAAAATTAATTAAATAATAAATATTTAATTAACATTAGAAAATGGTTAAATGATTAAATGATGATATAATTAAAATTGAAATAATTAGTAAGATGAAAAGAAGAAATATGAAACTTAGAAGAATAAGATTAATTAGCTTAATTAAATAATTAATAAACTATTTAATTAATTAGACGAATAATTAGTACATGATCAATGCGACATTTTTAGGTGTCTACACTTACCACCATTATTTCCTTTGGTGTTTCCACCACCCAAGTTATTCACATCAATACCCAATTGATGAGCTAACATCCCTGTCAGTAGGTCCAAATGATGATTTTGTTGTTGTGCTCTTTGTTTTGCTAGTTGTTGTCTCTGGACCAGTGTGTCCAATAATTGTATAAACCTCTCCTCACCTAGATCCCTTCTCTCACTAATATTGTCACTATTTTGTTCTCCTGTAACTCTTTGTTCTTTTAGACCTGTATTTAATACCGCTCTATTTCTTCACATGTTGGAATGATGGGAAAAAGGTTGCTAGTCAAGTCTAGACATATCACTATTTTCTCATATTGTACCCTCCAGGATGGTAGGATACACTGCTTTGATACCACTATAATATGCCCCCTTGCTAGCCCTTTTTTTTTCTTTTTTTCTTTTCATTCACTACATAATTTTGTCAAACAATTTGCCTTCTTCACTGTAATAAACAACCCTGTAATTCTGATTTTTTGTGTTTTGTGTTTGAAGGTTTATAGTTTATGAAATGCTTGTTTCTAAAGGATTAAAAACATGAAACAACAATGGCTGATTGCAACTCTGAAACTAAATTAAAATCATTAACTTCTAGAAACATCATACCATAAACTTTACAGGAAACGCCATATTAATTCACTTATAGAATTTATTTCAATCTATTTGTTGATTTCTCAGTCCACACAATAGCAAAATGTGTTAGAACACTCATAAAATTATTTCAGACTTAGATTGTTGGTTTTTTAGTTCATACAACAACAAATAATGTGTTGAAATCCCTAATGGAAACCACAATATTCCAGCATAGGTACGACTGGTATTAATACCATCATAATAACAATGAATGTAGCAAGTTATTGTAGCAAGTTACTTTAGCACAACACTATAGAAAACTCTTAATATGTTCTTTCCCTTTAATTTTTTGTTGCCACTATTACCCTCAAATCTTCTCTATCTATCTCCTCCAAATCCGTCCTTCTCTATTTGAAAATCTAAGACTTTGTAAGCCCAATGTGTTTCCTAAATGAAAACACCATTAATTCTCCTGAATGCATCTTACAATAGTGAGAAGAATGTCATTCATGAGGGATTTTGTCCTCACAAACCCTTGAAGATGAACTCTACAACAATTTCACAAATTTCTTATTCAATCCAAGTATTTAAAATGAAGGGGTACTTTTAATTTTTAAACAACTTCCCTTTTAACTTAAGTCCCCATACCAATAAAGTTTTTTTGTATTAAGTATCATAGAATCACAAAGCTCATTTTTACAAATACTAGCTCCTTTCGAGCACCAAACTAGAAACAACAATTGGAAGACCAAGTGTCACAACTTCGAAATCCACTTCAAACAATGAGACAAATACAACCAATGGAAGACCAAGAGTCACAACTTAGAATTCTACACAAAGGTATCCCTCATGGGAGTTGAACCTGGCTCTCCACATTGAGAACTCAATGCTTTAACCAACTAAGCTCAACCCCTTGGACTATACCAATAAAGTTAAATATCTAATTTAACTTTATTGATATATAAATAAATAACCGCCAACGATTATTAAAATCTCTAGTCGAAATCCACAACTAACATCAACATGATATTATTTGTGAGTTCACTGACATCCAGACCTAACCCAACTGATTTGCTATAAATAGTAAGTACCCCCAAAAAACACATCAAAACACCTCAAAATAGCTTGCAACTAAAACTACCTGGGCCATTTATATCCTCAAGATCCCTTAAATGTATTGGTTATCCTACAAGACCATAGAGAGATAGGCTAACGACAACATCATATAACACAAGCTAGAAAGGGGATATTACAATAATATTTGCCTTTCAAATCTTAGTGAAGTTTTAATTCTTAACTTATCTGGTGTTTGGTTGGTGGGGAGGTCTTATTTAACTTGGTGCATATGAGGTGGACAATACACATAAAGGCAACTGCTTTTAATCAAAAGGGGGATATGAAATGAACCATATAAATAAATCATTTAGATTTATTTACAAGTAGATGAATTTAGGGGAATTAATTAAATCTTTGTGAATTTAATTAATTGGGAAGGGTTATTAATTAAATAACTGGGTATTTAATCAATTATCTCCTCGCCATTTTTAGGTGTATACACTATTGATTGAAGGTATTAATGCATTTGTACCTATTTGTAGCTTAATTATTGAAAAAGTAAACAACTCTTATTTACATATTCTCTCGCAGGTTTGAACTTGTGCTTTCATGTATGTGTGGGTTGAACTTGTAATGTAAAATGCTTTTTTTTTTTTTTTTTTTTTCCCTTTTCACATGTACAAATTATAGTGGTTGAATATAAATTTCTCGTATATTAAGAGTTGTACAAGAAGTCAAGTATATGTAGTTTGAACTATTAACTCTAGATTACATCTACTTACTCATTAATCACTGCATTTTAATTAGAGATTATTGGGTAGTTGTTACATTAAATCTCTCTTAAATAAACTCATTCTATTAGATAACTACACTCTAAATCTAATCCTGACCCTCTACCTTATTTATATAAGAGCATAAAGAGTTAGTGGTCGAGGTATCATCGTGGAAGAGAGATAGAATAATTTTTGTAAAATTTCAAGCTAGATCCTTTTAATAAAAAGTTGTAGTCATGGTACTCATATTCTAGGTCTATGTTATGTTATATTGTTTAACCTTTATTGATTTATTATTTTTCTATATGCATGTTCGGGTGAATTTCTTATAGTAACTACATTGGTTATGGGGAATGACAAACTTAAATAGTTCCAAGTTATGTATGAGGATTTAATTTCTATGTGTAGAAGTGAACCTAAAGTGCAACCATGAACTGCACCTATAGAAATGCTATGAAAAAAGATTAACTAGAAAAAGGTTTACCTCGGATTGATATACTTGTGTTTAGAAAAATGGTTTCAAGAGTATCTAGTATTTTGTCGTACAAGGATACACTACTTCTTAGACACACCCTTAGGTAGGTATATTAAATGATGATGATCAAAGATAAAGGACAATTAAGCCACTCGATACGCTCCTAGAATGTTCATGCAATACTTTTATCTTTTGTAATTAATTTTTATATACATGTTAGATTCCAGGTTCCTCTCAGGGAATTCAAATGAATTAAGGTTAGTCCTTAAATTCATGTCCTTAGTTCTTTGTGTACCTCCATCCTATCTAGATGCCACTTCAATTACTTACTCCCTTGAAGGTCCTACATGGAGAAATCAACCTTATATTTCAAGTGGCTCATAACAAATGAGAACATATGGGGTATATGGGTATATTTTAATAATTTCAAATACAAAAGTTTGAGATTCAAATTTACGATTATAGAAGCAACCTAGGTTAATTTTGCACATGCAAATTTAAACCAAAGTAGTGAGTGATTAACTACATGCATAGTTGAACTGGATCTCAAAATAAGTGATGATAGAAACAAGCTAAACTTACATTGTTTACCAACTTCAACATACAGAGACATCAATTTAGATGCTAATTTATCAGAAAAGATAATCAAATTACCATGAATCCAAAACATAAGAAAATTGCATACACAATTCTCCCCATTTGAAAAAACAAAACAAAAAAAACATATTTTTGAATGAATTGAGTTTAAAATGTAGTCCCCTTCTACCTATCCTTTTTATAATTACTCATGTTTTTTTTTTTAGATATACATAATTTCAATTAAGTGTAAAGACAATTTCAATTAAAATACATATGAAGAGAAAGGTTCATTTTAATCTTTATTTTTTAAATTCCATGGGAAGAATAACACGTGCCCGTTCCTGAGGACAGCATCGGCACTAAAATTTGTAGAAACCACTCGGAAAATTAAAAAAGCAAACAGCACCATGGAATTACCTTATAAATAATTTGGGTTTATTGCGCCCGCGAAAACTTTGAACACAGCCTGTGTTCATTTTTAGCTTCATCCTCCTCCAATTCTGCGGCCATAACTAGTTATGGTATGAATCTTGCTCTATTCCTTTACAGTTTTCTTTGGCAGGATTTTTCATACGTATTTAATCGTTTGTGTTTGCTGTTTTCATTTCAATTTGAAGCACGCAAATAGTAAACCACATCAGGTTTTAATAAGCTATGGCAAATTTGCTGTCCTCGTGTTAATTTTTTCTGGTTTACAAAATTTTGTTAAAATGTGAAGGATTGTTATAGAATTTGTTTGCCTTTGAGGGAATTTTCGGTTTCTGCATTTTGAATTAGCAATACGCGACTTAATTTCTCATTCGATGAAATAGCTTTAGCGAGTTTCAGATTTAAATTGTTTTGCTGTGTTGTCCTGGTTGAATAAATTTTATTTATACGATGTAATTTGAGTATATTTGAGGTTTTCATTTTTATAACAGATTAATATTTTCTCGTTGGTGGACTTCAGCGCCGCGTGCTTTTCATGTTAAAATATGTGCAGGCACTCGTAGAATTTATTGTTCAAAACAAATTTTATTGTGAGTTTACTATGAAATCTGACAGAGCTTCAAATAAAGTTCAAACTGTATGTACAGTTATAATTTTAAATGCAGGTAATGTGAAAAATCATATCAGCTGTTTTTACTTCATAAAGTCTAATTTCCTAGGGTGACTCAAATTGTTCATTGAATGATCCTTAGCATATGCTCCAGATTTTGGTACATGTATAATTTTTAAAAAATGGAAATAAGTATCATCATCACAAAAGGAATCAAAAAAATGATTACATTGACGCTATTATGATTCGGCTAAATAGGCCGAATCTCCAAGCTAAGGTCCGAGGGAGAGGGAGAGAAGAGCGAGATGGAGAGAGCTCATGTTTTCTTTATAATAATTTTATTTGGCTGCTGTTTTGGCTACACCTTATAGATCTTTCTTCAAGGAATTAATTAGCTAAACAGCAGACTGTTACAATTTCTAGATCTTTCTCCAGGGAATTATTAGTAATAAAGCATCCGCTCGTGCTTCGATCACAGAGTTAGCAATTAGAAGGCGGGCAAAATGGGAGGAGGGAGAAGCAGAGAGGGGAGCGGGCAGGGCGCGGAAGGAGATAGCTCATGTTTTTCGATAGTAATTTTACTTTCCTGTTGTTTTGGTTACAACTTCAAGATCTTTCATTAGGGAATTATTATTATATATATTTTTTGGAATTAATTTTCTATATATTTATGATCATC
The DNA here is from genome assembly GCF_030272615.1 of Cryptomeria japonica. NCBI lineage: Eukaryota > Viridiplantae > Streptophyta > Pinopsida > Cupressales > Cupressaceae > Cryptomeria > Cryptomeria japonica. The sequence goes on from NC_081410.1 coordinate 50,506,409, forward strand.
TAAGCTCAACTTGAATTGGGACGCAAACCGTGATTTCATTAAGGGGCCAGTCAATATCCTTGAACCATTGTACTCTGAATTTGAACTAATTGAAGTAGATTGCTAATGACAAAAAGGATATTGCTTGTGAAGCTGTAAATCTGATGAAATGGACATGGAAACAGAGGAACTTGCAAATGATATTAACTTGTTTCAAGGTGGAAATTGAATAGAAAACAATTATAGGAAGTGTACAACTTGCTCACTTAACATTGTGAATTCTGTGTACACGAGCCCTGCAACCAGGCACGCAAATTTTAAATATTTTAATATATTTACCAGCATTATGGCACTATTGATGATAATTTGGTTCTTCAAAATCCATGCAGAGATGTATTTGGGGCTGGTCAAGTGCTTAATAGATAAAAGCATTTCTGTTATCTCAAATATGAGAGATGTTTGATTAGTTTGTCGCTTATAGATATTGGAATAAAAGTGTTTGCATGTTGTCACTACTTTGGATTACAATTTGAGAGGGATGGAAGCTGAAGGTTCGCGGTAGTTATTTATTTAAGAGGACAATCCTAGTTTGTAATATTCAATATATCAGGTCAAACTGCAATAAAGCAAGCATTTCATTGATGAGGTCTATTTCAGGCGTAGCATTGGCTTGGATTTAATTGCCAATGGGATTGGTGGTTGATGATTTAGCAAACAATATTAATTTTTCGGAGACTGAAATTTTATTATGGTTCCTAAACCCTTATAACGTAATCAAGTACAAGCAGAGAAAGGTGGCCTCCAAGTTTAACCCCCTACAACCTTTGGCATAGTTGGGTGATTTCTTGCATGCCATGAACTAGGTGCCTCTAGACGAATGAGACTAGATGAATGAGACAATCCTCTAGGTATCATACTTTCGAAGGAGGCATAGTCCTTCTCTGCTCCTTGCTTTGTGTCGTGGGTGGATGTCTCCACAATGCCACATTGCCCTAGTAAGGATTCCCCTGACACACTATATTATTGGAAATGGTGCTGCAGGGAGCTCCGTGCTGGGCAAAAAGATGACATGACAAGCTTTTTCTCTAGTTGGGAGCCATTTTCAAGGCAATTTGCCACCTACAGGTTAGGCAAGGACCTAGATAATGATCTTGTTGTTAGTGTATTTGTTGTTTATGCAGAAACAACTTTTGTCTTTGGACTTAGTGTTATTCTTTCATTTTGTTTTATGACTAGTACAAGTGATAACATTTAGACTCAATCAATTATTATAATGTAAAGTAAGGTCAAGTATTTTAGACTCAATGTATTTAGTCTGCACGATACACATGGTTTTGTGCTTTGTGACAAGCCTTGGTTTGTGGACATTAATTTATTGCCACGCCACCCTTTTGTCACAAATATTGACAATTAAATTTTTGAACTAATGAAAGACTATTTATAGTTATAAATAGAATAAATCTAAACTTAAATTTATTCACAAAGTTCTTGCTTCATTTCACACGTGTCCTTTATACCTTATCCCTATCTTGATTAATGTCATGCTTGAGATGGAAACACAAAATCTTCACCATATTCTTACTCAATAAAATGACTTAGTATTAAAAGTTAAAATATTAAAATGTTGATGCTATCTTGCATAGATTTTCATGGCGTAGAAGGGTGTAAATGACATTTAAATTAAGGAAATAGTGCATTTGTAATTCTCCCACAATTTTATTTGTTTGTGGATTGAAAGGAATTGGTTCAACAAGTTCACTTTCATTAGCAAGAATTGGGTTCAAGTTAAAGGGGCATGTTGGGTCTCAGCTTGAGTTGTGTGGAGGTGTTATTGTTGAATTTGGCTTTATCCTTGTTCCTTTTACTTGCAATGAGCATATTGTCATTTTAAGCGGTCTAGGGCTATAGGCAAGTGGATACTAATTGGCAACAGGATAGGTGAAGATTAAGGGAAGAGAAGACCATATAAATTATAAAACCTAGCCAGCAAAGTCATATGCACAAGAAGAAATGATCGGAAAAAGCATTAGAACACTTTGTGGGAACTCGATGTGGAGAGGTTGGGATTGGAAGTTAGGTCAAGACATTGAAATGGTAGTTTGGAAGTCCATTGAAAGTCCACAAGAAGGATTATTGGGAATGTGGGAAAACATTTGGAATTGGTGAAGCGAAGTGGAGGTAGAATTAGAAGAACTATAAAGATTTGGAAGTGTAACAAGATTCTAAAAAAAGGGAGCTGGATGAAATGTGAGAAACAATTGGGGAAATGGAGATCTAGATGCTTAGTGGTGTAGGGGAAATGAAAGAATTCCATTAGAGACTTGCAAGTTTGCAAAGGAAATAGCAAAGGGATCAAGAACTGCATGAATCAAAGGTGAAGTAAGACCAAAGGTTGGGAGGAAGAGGGAATGGGAAGAAGTCTAGATGAACCTTGCAAGTCCGTTAAGTGCATGAAACTTGATCGGAAGTTGGTATTAGGAGAATTTGGGATGTGGAAGAGGATAGGAGAGTGGGACATGGAAAGGAAATGGAAGAAGATTAGATGAATTCTACCTCTGTAAAAGGAAAAAGGTTAAAGGAGCTAGATCACGGGAGAGTTTATGGATGGGAAAAAAGACAGAGGTTGATAAATTGGGACAAAAAGTTAAAAGTCAAACATTTGTTGAAAACCCACAAACAAAAGAAACAAAGGAAAATGAAGGGAGAAAGGGACTCCATAGATAATATCAGTAAAATAATATGAACTTTTTACCTTTCAAAACTTAATGAATCACAATGGCAATAGCTCAAAACTTAATGAACCACAAATGCAAGATCTAGCAAGTAGAAACACAAGATGAACACACGATTTACATGGAAACCCTTTCAGGAGAAAACCACAACAAAATATTGCTTTCGCATTATAATTTTCTTGCAATCTTTGTAGGCACCAACCCACAAGAGACACCAATCCTCTAGATGATTTGTAGACACCAACCCACTGGAGACACCAATTGCAACAATGAGCACCAACTCAGCAAGAGACACCTATCTCTTGAAAACGAGGCACTAACCTCCAAAAGGAGGAAGTGACAAGTGTTTGTTCTTCTTCTTGAATCAGATCTAATCCTCCTCCACAAATCTGCTCAAAAATGCTTCTTGAAATCTGCTTACGATCTTCAATATTTTCTGTTCATAGTTCTGCAATAATTTGCCCTTAAATTCTGTTCTTAGGTCTGCAAATTATTCACCTTCAACATCTGCTTTTAGGTCTGCAATAATTTACCATCAAATTCTACTCTTAGGTCTGCATTAATTCACCTTCAATTCTGATCTTACATTCACCTTAGATCTGCTTCTAAGGTCTGTTCTAGATCTGCTATGGATAGGAATAATAATTAATGTATGCTTGATGATTCGAACCCCAAATGATCTCCTTTTTACATATGCAAATGCACCCCTTAATCCAATGGATGCGACCCCTCATATAGGTCAGCCAAGATTAGCATTCTATTTATTTTTATTTCCCTTCACCAAGGTGGACACTCATCATGAGGTCGGCCCAAGCAAAATATTTTTTATTTTAATTTTAAATACATTTTAACTCCCACGAATGGGTTGGCTCCAAGAGGGTGGTTGGCCATAATAATAATAATAAAAAAAATCATTTTGCAATTTTGAAACACTTTGGGAAGGGTGTCAAGAGTCTAAGGGTCGGCCCTTAGCAGCAAATTAATTTAATTTATTTATTTTTCTTCTGATTTTCTTGCACCTTAGTAGGGCAAACATATGGTGGCAACCAATGTATGCATTTAATAAACTCCCCTCCATAGCGGCCTTTGACATCAATGACAACATTTTTCTACAGGTTGGACAACTAGAAACTTGGAAGTCCATTGAAACTTTGCAACTCTACAAAACTGATGAAAATGACCAAAAGCTTCCCAGATTTAGAATTTTCTTGGATTTTTGCAAGGTCCAACTTGATAGAAACATGGGGGTTGATGAGGAACAACATTTAGGAAATTTGAAGATTTCTTAGATCAGTTGTAGATGATGAGAAAAATGAAGCCAAATGCATGAAGGGGGCTTGGACAAAAGCACTTTTTGCATTGTTATATTGCCGACTATTTCTTTGGCATTGTTTATTTGCTGCTTGATTCAAATATGTTTTTTTTTTTTGGTGCTATTTTTTTGGTTTGAGAATTTCTGTTAGCAATATTTATAAGCTCATTTCTTTTGGACACAAGAAATTCTCATTTTTTTTCCAACAATGAAAGAATATATTCACTTTGAGTTTGGGGATAGTGAAAAGATTCTTTGTTAGAATAGAACATTGCTACCTATGGATTGGCCCTTAGATAATATTCAATTTATGCTCATGCATATCCCTGAATTTTGTTCCTTTGGGCTTCCTGAGCTTTCTGTACCACAGACCTTGTAATTTCAGGGACAGCCAAACTATTTACGAAACTTGATTGGGATCTACAATTCCATAATTCAAAAGAGGTACAGATCTGGAGATCTGCAATTAAAAAATTAACTGATTTCAACATTTGACCCTGATGCCTGGCAATATTTAAGGGATTTATCAATGAATGGTTGAAGACAGTTATCAGGAATTGATCAGGTTCTGGAGTTCTACTGCAGAGTAAAGTGTTCAATGACTTTCAAGAACAAGTCTCTTTATAAGTGCATGGATAGCAAACTTTTACTAATGATCCCTTTAATTCAGCTATATCAGAGATCAAATAGAGAGAGGCATCATCATAGTAAAGCAATTGATTATTTCAATTATGGGGGCAGCTTTATCATGGTGTCAGATAGCCTTCTACTGCTGCTTCACCCAAGTTGTTGAGACATGGACCAGCTAGGACTCGAACCTAGGACCTTCCATACGCTGCTGGAGTGCTCTACCACTGAGCTACTGGCCCCTCTTGGACCAGTCCATCATTGGTCCGGGTGTGGCTTATTTCCAACACCAACACCCCCCCTTAAGCCACACCTCTCGTGTGCTTGGGGCTCCTAGCCTGGACCTGGCTCTGATACCATGTTGAGACATGGACCAGCTAGGACTCGAACCTAGGACCTTCCATACGCTGCTGGAGTGCTCTACCACTGAGCTACTGGCCCCTCTTGGACCAGTCCATCATTGGTCCGGGTGTGGCTTATTTCCAACACCAACACAAGTAACAAGACAATCCGAGTTTCCTTTCATTTTTCTGAGTCTTAGCAATTAAATACGCTTAGTTTAAGAACTATGCTGGCAATAACATGTCTGCACTGACCTCTAGTCCACAACGAACTACAAATGGGACAGCTCATCAGCAAATATTGTCTCTGTCCTCTGCTGGAACTTTCAGTCCTTTTATAAAGTTAATTTTTAAATGGTATTATATATATGCACACACACACACACACAGACACACACATATATATATATACTCTTTCGTTTGTGAAAAATATACTCTCAATTGGGAATAGTACGAGGATTATGTAAGTAGTTCAAGACAGTAACCATGTTATTGTGGCACAAACAGAAAATCATTTTATTGTCGCTAACAAAATTTCCTTCCTTTCCTTAGGGTTATGCCCTTGTGCTGCATGCTGGAACTATCTCTGTGTATAATTAACGAACTTGGTCTTCAATAATTAATAATCTCCAAAATGGTTTCCATTTGCAATTATAAGATAGGCAAGGTGATGCCAACAATGATAATGCATGTAGTATTTTTTGGTAATCATTTTAAGATTCCGTGAGATATGCATGGAAAATTTTGGTTTTAGATTGGTAGTTCAAAAAAAGATGTTGAAATTACAAATAAATAGTATATACTTGACAACATTTCTAATTTTTACCTAATTCTCCAATGTCACTGATTTTGATTCTGTATTTTGAATTCATATTTTCTTTCCATCTTTACTTGCTTTACTTGCAAACAAATTGTGATAGAGATTATTGTCATCCAAATTAATTGTTGGGGAGGGAAAAAGGTAACATGGGCCTCTTGCGATAATGAAACATTTGATTTATGCGATACTGGTAAGTTTTACACTTGTTAAATCATTTGGCTGAAAGATAACATTGTATTGTTATTGCTATGTAGTCAAAAAAAAGGGGACTTTCTTTGGAGGAGAAACGAGAACAAATGCTTAAGATTTTCTACGAGTCTCAAGATTTTTTCCTGGTGCGATCTCTTTCAAAATCATTCCACATGTACTAATTTTTATTGCTTTTAAATGGAACTTTAGATTCCTTTTGGTAAATAATTTTTTTTCTTGGTTATTTATATAATTTTCTTTGTATTGATCCTTACATTTTCGCATGACAGTTTAGAATGTATTTATTGAATTTGTGTAGGAATTAATTTTTCTGTCATGGTTGTAAACAAATATATAAGAATTAAAGCTATTTGGAAGCTTTTCAAACAACTTCATCCTTCTTACAAGATATTTTTTTCAAAGCATCGAGTTTCACTATCTTAAACACACAAAAAAAGAAATTACAAACAAGCATAAGTACGCATAGCGACCATAGAATGGTAAAATGAATGTAATACTGTTCGATTGATATAAACAATGCAAATATATGGAGCTACATGATTATCCATGTGAGCTGCGTGTTGCTAAACAAATTTTGAATCTAATATCTTTATGCTGCATCTTGTACAATCGCAATGGATGGAAGCTACTACTTACCAACTGCCAAAATTAAAAGTTATTTGCTTTATTTGTTGCTATGGTGTTAAATAGATTAACATATTGACACATATATAACATTACCACGTCTTTACTAATGCTAGATGTTTGATAAAATCAAAACGTCAACACTTAAAACTAGACTAACATTTCCCATCCCTTTATGCTTGAGAATCTTGCCTAAGCATTAGATTTTGCATTTTCTTGCTTATAGGCAATAGTGCTAGTGGCATATATTGATCTGCTAAGTAGAGAGCACATGTTTAATAATGGAATTCTTATACATTTTGTAATGTACTTATGGACCTATTTTACTACTGATGGAGTGATATTTATGGTGATCTTTACGATTGTGGTCAACTAACATAACTATTGTTTCCTACACGTAATAGTTGTGTTAATACATATAGGGTTTTCCATACGATTGTCTATTTCCTAATATACAAACAGTTCTAGAAGAGAAGAGCTTGAGTATGTTGGACACCATGTGCATCATGTATTGGATTAACTAAGACATACCTATGTTGTATCCTTATAAAAAATTTCATTTTGAAGTCCTCCTTGTATGTTTCGTCAAGTCTATCTGTCAATTCAAGGCATAAAGACATCGAGGTTGTGCTTTTTTCCCTTGTCTTGAGTTAAATTCATCTTTTTAGGGTTTGCTGGCAATTTGTCAAAGACGATGACTGAAAATGAAGCCCAGGTGTCATGGTCCATGATGTGAATTTGTTTATTGTTGTCAATAAGATTTGCACCCTGCTAAACTTAGAGTTCAGCAATCTACTTTAACATGGAAACACTCCTGGGCCTGTGGGTTGCCCAAAACTTGGAGTGAATCTCTAGAGAAAGCTGGTTCTTCTTGGAACTATCACCTAAACTACTTGCTTGCTGGGAAAAGGGAAGAGAAATTGCATAAAATGAAACCTACAACTAGTGGTGATGCACCAAATTAGTTCTCAGACCTATACATTCTGTTTTAACACACAATTTGTTTCAAAAACAAGATTTCTCTCACACAACTCAAGCTCCACATTTTTATACATCATTGTTTCATAGTAAGGTTAATATTTCAGACTTCATAGAAGGAAAAGAGAGAATTTTTGTTATTTTAAACCCTAGGTGCGTTAATCAGATTTATCTAATTGATTATGCCCTAGGTTGTATTCAGATTTGCAGTATTTTAGTAAACCAACATAAATCAGAAATAGAACAGAAGACAAACAAGCATACCTTGGGAAAACCTCCAAGGAGGAAAAACCCAGCATGAAAGACCCACAGGTCAGATTATATATTCTCCTCTAAAATATAAGTACAATACTTAGCTCGAATCTGATCTTCACATATCAGATCTGTCCTTGTATGCTTCAATGACTTGCATCAAAATCTACTATGTCCCTTTGGACAATTTCGCACCAAGCTGAATAAGTTCGCACTCTTCCTTAAGTTCGCACAGCAGAGCTAAATCGCCTTTTGATATGATTAAACTTGATTGAAATGACTTGCAAATTGTCATTTACTTATATGCATCTTTATTCTTTGTAAGTCGGCCTCCTTGTAAGTCGTCGGCCTCCTTGTAAGTCGACCTCCTTATTATTTTTGGCACTAATGTTATTTTGGTGTGTATTTAGCATGGCATGGTGAATAAGGATGGGGTCACGTTATTTTAGGGTAGGACCCGGTCCTAAAAGGGGGTTTGGATGTTGCCTTAAGGCAATCCGAACCCCTATACCCCTAGTTACCATCAACAATTTTTACAACTAAGAAATGATGAAAGCCAGAACACAAATTATAATCTGTATAAAACATGCTATTTCTACATGAAGGTACTGTAGGAAGAAAGACATATTAAAGGATTGAAATATGAATCACTAGAAAAAAATTATTCATCCATGTTGCACACAAAATATGGATTAGAGAAGGTAAACACTTGCTTTATTGATCAAAAAGGTGCTTACAAGTTACAACAATTGTACATATTTGAATATGAGTTACAATACACAATAGGCATGAAAGAACCTATTTCAGGTTACAATACAAGCCTAGAGCAGAAAGAACTAACTTGAAAATGAAGCCTAAGGTTGAGCATTATAGCTGCAACAATTTGCTACAACAAAAGAACATGTAATGTCCCTACTTTGAAATATAATTTAATAAATAATAATAAAATTAAAATACTAAAGAATAAATATAAAAATTAAATTAAAATATAAAAGAATATAGTTAAATATAAATAAAATTTGATTAAAGTTAATGAATGGTCAAAAGACATGAAATGATAAGTTGTGACTCCCTCAAACATGAGATATGAAAGGGACAAGAGAAGTGCAGATCTGATTTTGGAGGTTGTGACCCTTTCGAAGGGCAGAAAGATGAAGAGTTGCACTCTTTCAAAGGGTGCTAATGGTGAAAGGGTGTGTCTCTTGCCAAAGGACATACATGATGAAGAGGTGTGACCTCTCCCTCCACTGAGAGAAATAAAGGGAAGGAATCAAAAGCGTCCAATGACATCACCATGGATCAGATCAGATCAGATCAGAACTGTTATTAAGTTACAGGCCGTAACATTCTCGTTCTTGGTGGTATGCATGGGGATGTGTTTAATAAGTATGCTTAATATATGAAGCATGATAGTGTTCTTATGCAGAATTAATAGTAATATTAGTATGGACTACAATGTGTATGGCAGTCATACTTATAGTCTAAATCATAAAATATAAGAAATTAGTATACTTATAGTCTAAATCATGTTAATACTGTCCGTATTTAAGAAGATGGGAATGAAATGTTCCAAAGAGGGGCAGTCTAAATCCAAGCAATAGGTTAAGTCCCAAGATAGGGTGGGGATCAACGACCCATAAGCCTTGACGGTATAGACCCAAGAGAGGTAAGGGCTTGGATTTGTAAACTTTGAGGGAACCTATTGCAGTTGGTCTCTAAGCGCTTTGGTAACATACATATCCTCCTCCTTCCTTAAAGCTGAATTGGTAACAAAGGTTGGTACATTGAATTAAGAATTAGGGATTAGGGATGATAGAATTAATTATCTAGTATGATAAATTGACAATTTATTCATTAATGATTGATAAATAATTTGAACTATGACAGCTTTGAAAAGGGAACATTACAAATGGTATTAGAGCTATGATCCTGCCATCCTGCAGGGTAAAGATGAATCAATGAATCGGTCTAGTCAATAAAAAGAAATCTAACAATGTGGGTATTCACGTGTATGCTCCGTGTTTGCATATATCCATGTGTATGCTTTGTGTTTTCCATGTGTATGTTCTGTGTTTTTGATTCATATTGGCAGATGACTTAGTTTGAAAAAATTAAAATTGACATTGCTTGAGGACAAGCAAATTTGGGAAGGTAATGAAAATTAAATTAAAATATAAAAGAATATAATTAAAATTTGATTAAAGTTAATGAATGGTCAAAATGCATGAAATGATAATGTAAGAACCTACCAAGGGCTCTCAACTCAGACAACGGAGGTTTAGTTGAACCTGTTGCGTTTTATGTTTTGTACTTTGCAATTTCTAACAACAAGGGCTAGTTTTGAACAAATAGTATGCAAAAAGCAATATTGGAAAGAGCTGGAAATTAATTGAACTTCAGAAAATAGGATTATCAAACCCTTATTACATCCAATTTGCATAAACACCTTCAATAAAGAAATCAGACAAGACCAGGAAGTTTTATTGTCAAATACCTCAAATTTATGAAACCCCTTATTTGTCCTTGCTGCCGTACAGCAGTAAATAATGAGAGCAAAATTATTTATCAGTCCAAACTACCCGGAATGGTGAGTTTAGCAGCTCAAACTGAAGCTACCAACTAGGCGTCTCTTTTAGGATTTATTTCAGATTTTTTGGACTCCTCCTTCAACAAAATCGTACCCTTTCAAGGAAGAAAGGTACGGCAGATCTGCAGGCCGTACATGCACAAAAACCCCAGCTGTAAACACACTTATTTTTGCCTCTACTCCGACTCTGTGGCTGCAATCAATCCTTTGCATAAAATGATATAAACCCTGTCTAATCTGCCCAATTTAGTTAACAATGCTGCCTTCAATAGATTTAATATAATCACATCTCCTTCAACAAGCTCATTGTTATTTACACCTTCAACGCATGCCAATGCTTCCTCACGAGATGGGATATAAATGCATAATATTTTCTTTTTTGATTTGGACAGGTTGCGTGACAATTGAACTTTCTCAGTACCGTATTTCTTGAGTTCCTCTTTTGCACAAATACTGTCTTACTTTAATGGCTTAATTGTTGTTCCCATTGTTGCCATGTGTTTGCTTGGGTGACCATGTTTGTAGTTGACTATACATGAATTGGATTTGTGTATTTAAAGATATATTTCATAGTCATTGAGTGATGCCTTCTATGATGTCGGTCACCATGTTTCCTCTAATATATCATTGCTGGAACTTTACACGGAAGAAGCGATTTAATTATTTGATGAAATAATTCTTTGCTAGCCGTGAATTGATCTTCCTTGCATGACTTCTACTATCGTAATTGTTTTTGTATCAAGAGGTCTTATAAGGAGCATTTTTATTATTGTTAAGCACAAGTAATCATAGGCATACATGGAGTAGATATGCTGGGAACGCATCAAGTATGAACCAAACACGGAGCATACACATGAAAACGTGAAGCACACACATAGATTCCTTCTCATTGACTAGAATGATTCATTGATTCATCTTTACCCTATAGGATGGCAGGATCAAAGCTTTGATACCAATTGTAATGTACCGCTGTAGGTGGCTGTTAATTCCCAAGGAAATATTATGCATTACTACTCATTTCTTTACCTTTAAATTAATTACCTAAACTAGTGACTATGTTTGCTCATAGTACATCTGATACTTGCCACCTTCAGGCCCAGCCTTGGATGGAGATTTACTTGTCTAGGGCGCGATGACACCACCTCCATAATGAAGCCCAGATTTTAGGAACTTCAGTCCATTCACCCTTGGGGCTCTAGGGATGGATTTACTCCGCCTCTCCCTAAAAACACCATGCTTCTCCTTAGGGAAAAGGAATTAGAAATGGTTAAGAGCTTGGTACTGTAAATATGTCAATATCTTGGTGTACTATGAACATCAATTTATACATAAAGGAATTTTGACATATCTGATTTATATTTCTGTTTGTCCTATTATTATTATATGTCAGTTATGAAATGTAAATCAGACAAACATATATACTTATTAAAATATGATAATAAGAGAGTATTATTGCACAAATTAGCACAGCGTACCAGTCTGCTGTCCCAGACAAGAATGTAATACTTATTGCAATCGAATACAGATCCAGATCCAATTCAGGCAATGGTAATATTACTCTCTATTTCCTCTTTTTCTCCTCTTCTCCTCAAATGAACCTTCTTCCCTTTATCTCTCTCAATGAGAGGGAGAGGCCACACCTTTTCATCATAAAGGACCTTTTGCAAGAGACAAAACCTTTCACCATTAGCACCCTTTGAAAGAGTACAACTCTTCATTATTTCTGCCCTTTGAAAGGGACACAATCTTTTACAATCAGTTCGGCACTTCTTATTTAAATCAGATTTGCACTTCTGATTCCCAATTATTCCCCCTTCAAGTGAGTTCTCTTCTCCCTTTTATACCTCATATTTAGGGGAGTCACATCTTATCATTTCATGCCTTTTGACCATTCATTTACTTTAATCAAATTTTTATTATATTTAATTATATTCTTTTATATTTTAATTTATTTATTTATTTTTGTATTTTAATTTTATTATAATTTATTATTAAATTATATATCAAAGTGGGGACATTACATTGATTGTGGTCCCATTGGCTGAGTCACAAATTGATATAGGCAGTGACTCAAAGTTAGAAGGCTAATTTTGATATTGATAGCTTGGATGAGGTGTGACTGTAGGAGGTCTAGTTGTATATTTTTATATCTTTTAACTCATTATTATGCCTATTGTTGGATATTTAGTAGCTTTTGGGTCATTTGTTGTTATATATTTCAAATTTGTAATGAAAAAAATGAATTTATGATTGCTGCTATTTTAGAATCAATGAGCATTGAAAATTGAATCTCAAATTTGATGCATAATGTGAATGTCTAAACTTGAAACTTGATTTTATGTATAGATAAACCTATAAAGTATAAAATTTTAAATATATATAATTTTTGTACTACCATTTATTGCCATCCCTGTCCTAGGAGTGCCTTGGAACATAGCTATTATATGCATTTCAAATCAACCATACGGTAAATAATGAGGACTTTCCTTATAAATTGCCATACAAATAAGGAAATTCTTTCCATTCATTGCACATTATCTATCTATTTAATTTGCAAGTAACTTGCAAAGTAAACATGTTGTGTCTATATATTTAACTTTATAAAAGATAATCCTACTACAAGGGAAAGGATTATCAGTAATTACTAGGGATCTAGCTTTTCGAATGGTGTCAAAATATCCCTATTGTCTTCTTTTCAACCTGTTTTTCTTGCCTGGAAGGGAAGCTTATATAGGATTTTTATTTGATTGTCTTGTATTTCCGTTGTCTTCTGCTAACTCAATTGCCTATTAAGTATAAATTGCACTTAAGGGTTGATCACACATTTGGTTTAGTAGCTAATGAATGGGGACATCTCTTTTAACAAATTCTTTAAATTTTTTACCTGATCCCAACTCTACTAGTGCCTTGAGCATGGGAGGAACTCTTAATATTTGAACTTAGGTGGAATACATGATGTGCTGTCAACCTCAGCATTGAACACTGTTTACCGCTACAACTGGTAAATTAAATACAGGAAATAATAATGTACATGACAATGCATACCAGACACGGCAGTAAAATATATCTTTATTCGCACATTCAATTACTATAGAGAAGAGACCAAAGATGGTCGGCCAAGGATTACAATAGATCCGACAATACCACCCCCCTTCCTTGACAGTACACGACATATTTAAAGGACCCGATAGTTGCCGAGAGGTACACAACCGTCAACCAACCGACACATAACTACCTGAGACTGACAACCCACTCAATACAATTAATGAATACCTTGACGGATAACAAATATTATCAAACATAACAATAGGCAATTTATGCCGACAACATCATCCCCCCCAAAAGAAAAAGTTGTCTTCTAGATGACAAGCAAACATCAAGTAATATTCGGGAAGACTAACGACAAACAACGACTTTGACATGACAACCCCAACTTGTAGTGTACCTGCCAAATCAAATGGGGGTTCCAACAGGGTCAAGGGGCAGCTCCCCTTGCGGGGTCGAGGGGTAGCGCCCCTCGCAGGGTCCCGGGGCAGCGCCTAGGGCGCGCCAACACCAAATTACAACCTTCAAACCCACACGGAACTCCATGGCGTGCATCAATTTTCTATTTTTTTAAGACGTTAAGAACGAGGCCAATGAAGTCAAAATTCTGATCAAGGTGCATTCTCCCGTATGGGTATTGTGTTTTCTGACTTGTTCTCCTTCTATATGGGCTTTTCCTCCTTGCGTACAGACTTGTTCTTTCGTACAGGCTTGTGCTTCTCTCTTGGTTGTACGATGCATAGGTGTGTGGCTTGAGACTCCCTTCATCCAACTCAAAGCAGATGCGTTCGAGTTTTTTATATACTGCTTCCTTGACCGTATGGTATTCCTCCTGTAGTTTGTATGGATTTCTCTTGGTTACCTACGGCCTCCGCCTTTGGTTGCCGTACCTGTAGTGTGGTCGAACGACCTCTCCCTGATTGCTTCCTTGTATACTGTATGATGCCTCCTGTACGATGTCCGTACGACTTCCATGTATGTTGTACGATGCCTCCTGTGCGATATCCGCCGTACGGGTTGAATGAATGGATTACGCCATACGGAATGGGTGGATGAGCTACGCCGTACGGGTTGATTGAATGAGGGACGCTGTACATGTGAGCTTTGCCGTACGGAATTGTGCTCTGTTGTACGTCTTACAGACTCCTCGCCTTGCTCTATGCCTGTGTGCCAACCGTACACTGTACGGTATTTCTGCTTCTTCACTGGCACCGTACGGATTCAACTTCTCCTATGGCTGGATGGGAATGTTCCTTCCCTCTCTTGATTTTGTCTTGCTGTCACGTCTGCTTCCCTGACTCTCCCTTGATCGTACGGATCTCTAGCACTCGACTTCTCTAGTTTGTACGATGTAGCTGGGGGTCTTAGCTTCGTGTGGTAACCTCATCACGTCGACGCAACTTGGACTCTCAAGAGCCAACTTCCTCTTGTCTTCTCTGAACTGTACGACGTACGGTATGGACTTAGTCAATTGTTCGGCAACTTTACTCTCCGCATACAATGACAATTCTTCAAAAACTTTACTCTTGGCGTACAGTGACAATCCTTCGGCAACTTCACTCTTGGTTCTTGTGGACCATACGCTCCATGTACTCTCGGCTCTTATGGGTTGTATGGTCAACTTGCTCTCGGCTGATTTGAACCATACGGCTGAATTACTTTCGGTTGATGTGAACTGTTTAGCGTATAGTATTAACTTCTTCGGGGCTCTCCACCAGGCTCTACAACATCCAATTTCAGATCCTCGCCTTGTGAATCTTCTTCGTACACCTTAGATATTTCCCCATTCCCACTCGGCGGCCTCTGTTCATATGGTACAGGTTCACTTGGCAACTGTTCATACAGCCCAGACACACCAACGCCGGATGTGCACAGATGAATAGCGTACGACGGACTTTGTACTTCCTCAATTTGGCCAACTTGTAGCATGTTACAGTCGGTGTGGAAGACTTCATAATCCTCCATCTTCCAGTGAAATAATCCATTAAGAGAACTCGTCTCATCCTCAGAGCAATCTTCTAGTTTGAGCACCTCTTCATCGTTGGGTTTCATGCCTTTCCTTCCTCCGTCCATACTTAACTCTCCACCCTCAGACTTAGAGTCCGAGGGTGCTAGTTGTTCACTCACCGCCTGATTCCTCAAGTCAATGACGTGCTTCCTCCCATCACTCTCGATTGAGAGTGTGTTTCGCTTCCAATTATGATTTGTCATGGGAGTAACCAACCATCCCCTCCCGAGGAGTGCATCGTACACCTTCTTCTGTAACTGGATGACTACAAAGTCCAAGAAATTTTTTTGTGTCCCAATCATTTCTTTTTGTGCCATCAATGTTCCCAACGATTGAATGTCGTGTTGGTCGGCACCTACCAAGTGGAAGCTTGGCGGCCAAAGATTCGGCTTCCTGTAATGTCCCCTTCTCGTTGATGACCTCCCAGTGGTCCATTAGCCTATTCCTGAGACCCGTAGGCTAGGTGGAATGAAGAATGAGGATCCAACATTGATGAAGCGAGAACTTACTATTTTTAGTAAGTCAGGGAATGGCTATTTTGGTGATACTGTCCTACTGAGCTCTCCATGCTCTGTCACTGGGCGCGAAGATCATGCTTTTCGGAGCATTAGTTCATGACTTACTATTTTTAGTAAGTGGCAATATGGCATTATTCTATTTCTGGCAGTGGACAGGGTCCTGATCCTACAGCAGTTCAGTGGTCTTCCTGGCTTAGTTTCATCCTGGTTTTGACAGTAATCAGTACGGGAGTCATATGTGACACAATTAAATATTATTTCCTTATCCTAAGGTTTAATATTTAATTAATTTGATCAATTACTATTGATTTATTGAATTTGGGAATAATGCCTAATACCTCCTAAGTGCTAGGTGAAATTTATGTCTAAGAAGGGGGCGTCAAAATTATTAAGGGAGATATTATTTTATTTTCATCTCTAATGTTTGCCAAGTGAAAAATCATGGTCCTTGCTTTTTGGCGTGAGGATTGACTTGTGGGATGGCGCCACTCTTGGGGTCCACATGAGATGGAATGAAATGCATATGGAGAAAGATGAGTTTGAAGCAATTTGTATTTGAATTTGGGGGTGTGAAGTTATAAATAAGAGCCTTGGGCTCCCATTTTGGTTATCTTGAAAATTTCCAATGTTATGCTGCCGGTTGGGCGACAGAACTTTTGAGGCTTCGGAGTGCGTCTCCCTAGTGCTTCTCGGTTTCGTACTTGAAACATAGTACCTAGCTGTGTGCTGTAATCTACTATATTCTCAGAGCATGTCTTAGTCATTTTTGGTGTTGGAATGAACTTGCTGGTTTGCCTGTGGCTGAAGTGCATTTTCGATCACACCTCTCTGCTGAAGCGACTGACCGTTATGGGTATTGGCTCTTTCATCCTTTCCGGTACTGGCGATATACACTGTAAGTTTGTGGCATCTTTAGCTAAGCTTTGAATTTTCTAGACAAAATCAAAATTCCTAAGCTAGGTGTGGGTTTCTGAATTGCATTGGGATACGTGCAAAATTAATAAGGGAGTTATGGTATCATGTCTTTGGTTGGTTGTCATCGCAGTTAGTCTAGTGTGGGTTTGGGACTGATTTTGGGTGATTTGGATGTGTATTGAGAGAGTTGTGAGCTTTTTAGAGTTTTCTTAGGCTGTTGGTTTTGCAATTCCAGCCTGCAGATTTGATATTAGCAGAAATTCATGTTCTTATTGGGATAATCAGCATTACTCTCTTCTCATATCATCTATTTTTGTAAGGTTAAGTAGTAGTACTACTAACCAGTTCTGTTTTGTAATTCTCATCCCGCTGAAAAGTGGAAGAGGTTGGCTTGCCGCCTATTATCAAGCAAATTGTAATTTCAGTCCTCCCATTGCATAAGTGGTTGAGTGATATCTAAGTGTAATGGTCCTACCGCTGCATAAGCAGTCGAGTTGAGATTGTTATGTAATTGCAGTCTTCCCGCTGAAATATTGTGGTTGAGTGATTCATATTTTTGTGTATCTCACTTGGCTGGTTCATTGCCAAGTTTTC
Organism: Cryptomeria japonica; assembly: GCF_030272615.1. Classification (NCBI taxonomy): domain Eukaryota; kingdom Viridiplantae; phylum Streptophyta; class Pinopsida; order Cupressales; family Cupressaceae; genus Cryptomeria; species Cryptomeria japonica. The sequence continues at coordinate 50,523,951 of NC_081410.1, forward strand.
TTGCTTTCTTGCTGGATAAGCGGAAGGGGCTGGCTTGCCGCCCAAGCATTGCATTGTTTTCAGTTAATTAAGCTAATGATCCCCTCAACACCGTATGCTCTCACCTTCCCACATTGGGCACTTGGTGATCAGAAAGTGGAAGGGTTACTTTCCCAGCATGTTTCAGTTTATGATTTCTAACCTTAATGGGTTATCTTCTTGTTGATGACTATTGTCAGCCTTAAAAAAATAAATAAAAAATAACTAGGATACTACACTTCCGCAAACATTTCCACGTGTCTTCTGGTAGTACGTTTACTCCCGAGCCTCCATCGACAATGGTGTTTGTCAACTTCCTCCCCATTATTTCCATCTTGACAACTGCCGACTTCCTCCCGATGCTCGCCGTCAACAACATTGGATCACTAGACTCATCCCCTTCGGGTGATGGTTTTCTTGTCAGTTCCTCCTCGTGTGGCTTACATTGTTTCTGGGTAACTATGTCGTCCCTAACTATATTGGCAATTGCCATTCTCAGTTGCAGCATAGTTTGAAGAAGGTCTGCCACCTTGATGGGTACGGTTGTTTGTAGCACCCGCCGGACTATTTTCTTCTCTGACTCCCGCAATGACATACTTGCAGTTCCATTGGAAGTTACTCGTTCCTTCGCCAACCAGAGTTTGACTACATCGCCTTCTTTGTTTGTGCTCTTATGATTGCTAAAACTACGGCCTCTTGTTCCTCCACGTCCAGCATATTAATACCTTTCTGATTCGGGGAGTTGGTGTCTTCATGGTCACTTGGTCCACACCATTTGCACAATAATTGTATGTTGTCTTTCTTGTTATGGCAGTCTCTCGCAAAGTGTCCCCATTTACTACATTGTCGGCATTGTATGATAGGACGTCCTCTGGAGTCGTGCTGTATTTGGTTTCGCTCTCGTTGTTTTCCATAACCACTTGGCAATACATTTTGTGATTTCGATGGGCTGGACTCTTCCTGTGTAAAGAGTACTTGTGTACTTCTCATCTTCAAATTGTATGGACACTCCTTGATTAAATGCTCCAACACTTGGCAAATTTCACAAAACATATTTCTAGGACAATTACCTTTCGTGTGCCCCTCCCTTTTGCACTCAATACACCATAGTTCATTACCTTCATTGCTGGTTCCTTTCTCAACCTTCAATTCTTTCATCATTCTCAACATATCCCGTCGAAGGGCTCGTACAGTTTTGGATTCTTCGTCACTGCTACCTTCGGTGCTCTCATCATGGTCGGTCTTTGTCTTCTCTCGGGAGGAGGTTTTATTTTCACTCTCGATGTCCATCGCTCGATTGTACGCATCAGCGTATGAGGATGGAGGCACTACTTTCATCTTCTTGCGCAGTGAGGGTATCGATCCCTCTGTTAACCACCTCTTCTTCAACCCGTCGGCTGGCTGATTTTCTATCTTGTTCAACAGTTCTTTGAGCCTACGGTTGTAAGTGCGTACACTCTCATTTTTCCCTTGCTTAGTATTATAGATTTCGGCCACGATCTCATTATCATCCCTCAAGAGTTTGAATTGCTCCTGGAATGCCCTCTTTAGATCACTCCATCTCGTCTTGTGTTGGGCGTTGAGGTCTGTGTACCAGTCAATGGCGATCCCCTGAAGGGTGGCGGGAAATGCCTTCAACCAGTAGTCCCTGTCATCTTGGCCATTTGCCTCCCAAATGGTTATGCATGTTTTGTAATGCCGTACCGGGTCCTCCGACCCGTCTCCTATGAACTTCGGCAGTTTTTGCTTCTCCTGGGTGTTCACCATTATTTTCAGTCGGAAGGTATGTGTGTATTCGCCTTGTGTGCTGGACTTGGGTGGACTGTTTTGACCGCTACATTCTGGTGCTTTCCTTGCACTCTCGGCCACGCAGGCGTCCTCTACACGTCCACCTTCAGCGTCCCCAACACTTCGAGTACTTCCAGGTGTGTCGGACCTGAGTGAACTGTTCCGACCGCTACGTTCCGATGCTTTTCTTGCACTCTCAGACACGCACGCGTCCTCTACACGTCCACCTCCAGTGTCCCAACACTCCGAGTACTTCTAGGCTTCGACTCGTCTTTGTGCTCCCTCCTGCCGAGTGTTGGCAGATCACCTAATCGCCTAGTCTTGACCACCTTGTGGCCTCTTCTCACCTTTCATGGGATCTACAGACATGAATCACTCAACGCTGACTCGATTTCTTTCAAGGCAACGACGCCAAAATGTTTACCGCTACAACTGGTAAATTATTTAGAGGAAATAATTATGTACATGACAATGCATTCCAGACACAACAGTAAAATATATCTTTATTCGCACATTTAATTATTACAGAGAAGAGACCAAAGATGGTCGGCCAAGGATTACAATAGATCCGACAATACCATCCCCCTTGCTTGACAGTATGCGACATATTTAAAGGACCCGACGGTTGCCGAGAGGTACACAATCGTCAACCAACCGACACATAACTACCCGAGACTGACAACCCACTCAATACAATTAATTAATACCTTGTCGGATAACAAATATTATCAAACATAACAATAGGCAATTTATGCCGACAACAAACACCTATTGGATTTGTTGGACTTTATAAGCATTAAAGCATATATTGGTCATTGGATAAAGGGCAACAATTTGTGATGGGTTAGTTTTTATGCAGAATAGGTGGTTTTCTAGTTGGACTTGGATATTTGTCATTTGGAAATATTTAATATTATATGCTTTAGAAGTAGTTTAACAAGAGATCATTTAGTGGGAATCTTGTAGACAATCTGGAGAAAAGTGCATTTTTTTGAACTTTGAAGTTTGTTTAGAGTTTTACCTACCCTGGTACGGTCAAAATGCCTGATGATGCAGGAGTGGATTTTTTTGGGCTATCTCAGATGCAATGCATATTAACAGTCTTGTTGGTAATAGAAATCTTCTTTTTCAGCTCGTAAGGTAATTAAATGAATTTGTATCAGTATTCAAGTTTGTATCTATGTCATAGGTCCTTGTTATGCATGGTAGTAAAATGATCTTATAGCAGTATTCCTGTTAGAATCTATGACATGGATCATTGTTCTTTTTTCTATATGGTTCTAGAAGAGTAGACTATGATGGGTCTGCAATATGTAACATTAATAGTTTATTTGTCATTTGCATGTAAAAGTAATTTATATATTGATTCCTTTTGACTCCTTTTACATGTTTAGTCTTGTTCTTCACTACTATACAGTTAAGGGCGTGCAATGGCATTTGCATTTTAGAGAAAATTTGGTGATCTGCCAATGCATTGATCTGACAGCTTTCTCAAATTTTTAGCTAAAGGAGCTTGAAAAGTTGGGGCCACGCAAAGGAGTCATCAGCCAGACAGTAAAGGATGTTGTCCAAAGCCTAGTGGATGATGATCTGGTCTCTAGGGACAAGATTGGCATATCTGTGAGTTATTTTTTTAATGAAATTGCTTATATTTGGTTCTTTTTGTCGGTCATGGTTGGGTCCAATGATGTTTATCTTTGTTTAGTCTATATTTTGTGCTTTTTTTGCTCTTTTTTGGATAAGCTAGGCAACTAATCTAAGTTCCATGCTGTTTTGCTTTGTTATTCAATGACAATCAGCGTTTATTTCACATCAATCCTTGTTAAGTGAACACATGCAAATTTTGAGATGCACAAGAGACTAATGTCTTATAGTATAATAATGAGTAGAATGAACAGCACATCAATGTTTTCATTCTAGCAATATCTTTCCTGATACTTGCCTCTTGTTTTTGAAATGGGCTTTTATCAATTTATCCTCATAAACTAACTGCTGATTTTTATTGTCCTTTCTTATGCAGAACCCCTATATTTCTAACAGCTTTTGCTTAGTCCAACATAAATAAGTTATAAGTCAATGCTAGGCTTACATTAACATGAATAAAATGACTGCCGATTTTATTCTAACTTAAAGTCAATTAGTATAGCTGTGGAGGTAGATGCCTTTCTACATGGTGTCTTACGAGAAAAATGGTTGATCTCTAGCCTAGTTGAAATTTGCTGAAGGATAGCTGCCACATTGCTCTAAGCTGATGTATTGTGTTGACGATCCAGTCAAAAGAAGCTCCAAAAGCAAAGAGAAAACTAGTGGCGGAAGCCCTCCTTTATAACCTGTAATCAGAAGAGAAGTAGGTAGCCATCTGTGCCATGGAAATGCTGATCCATCATTCTGAATGCAAGAATACGATCATAAGGGAACCTTGTCATGCAAAAAGTGGGGACAATGCGCCACTGTCATATCTATATCTATGTATAAAACTACAAACCAAATGGTGCTTGACACCCTCAATGGCTGTAATAGGCTAAAAGAATGAGATGATCAGTTCAGTATTCTTGGAAGGCTCATTTATCTGCTAAGAATTAGATGATTCGGTCTTTCTAGAATCAAAAGGAGGGGCCTCTCCTTGGTTAATGTTCTCTGGTATTATGTAATATCCCAGTTATTTTTTTATGTTTTTTAGGCCAACAATAGTCATCCACAAACAGATAACCCGTTAAGGTTAGAAAGCATAAACTGAAACATGCTGGAAAAGCAACCCTTCCACTTTCTGATCACCAAGTGTCCAATGTGGGAAGGTGAGAGCATACGGTATTGAGGGGATCATTAGCTTCAAATAACTGGAAACAATACATTGCTTGGGTGGCAAGCCAACCCCTTCCGCTTATCCAACGGGAATGCAAGAAACTTGGCGGTGAATCAGCCAAGACAGACACACAAAGGCACGAATCACTCAACCGCAATATTTCAGCTGGAGGACTGAAATTACATAACAATCTCAACTCAACCGCTTATGCAGCGGGAGGACCATTACACTCAGACATCACTCGACCACTTATGCAGTGGGAGGACTGAATTACAATTTACTTGAAAATAGGCGGCAAGCCAGCCTCTTCCACTTTTCAGCGGGGTGAGAATTACAAATCAGAATTTGTTAGTAGTACTACTACTTAACCTTACAATAATAAAGATGATGTGAGACGAGAGTAATGCTGAATATCCAAATAAGAACATGAAATTTCTGCTAACATCAAATCTATAGGCTGGAATGGCAAAACTAGCAGCCTAAGGAATCGCTAAAATGCTCACAACTTTCTCAATACTTATCCAAAACACTCAAAATCAGTCCCAAACCCACACTAGGCTAGCTACGATGAAATCCAACCAAAGACAAGCTATCATAACTCCCTTATTAATTTGGCACACATCCCAATGCACTTCAAAAACCCACCCCTAGCTAAGGAATTTCGATTTTATCTAATAAATTCAATGCTCAACCAAAGGTGCCACAAACTTACAGTGTAAATCACCAGTAATAGGAAGGATGAATGAGCCAATACCCATAACAGTCAATCACTCTAGCAGAGAAGTATGATCAAAACGTACTTCAGCCACAGGCAAACCAGCAAATTCCAAAATCGCTCCAAACACCAAAATGGACTAAGATACACACTGAGATTATGGTAGATTACAGCACACAACTAGGTACTATATTTCAAGTACGAAACCAGGAAGCACTAGGGAGCCACACTTTGAAGCCTCAAAGTTTTGACGCCAATCTAACAACATAACAATGCAAATTTTCAAGATGCCCAGAATGGGAGCCCAAGGCTCTTATTTATAACCTCAACATCACCAAATTCAAATGCAAGTGCTTCAAATTCAACTTTCCCATTTGCATTTCATTACTTCTCATGTGGACCCCAAGGATGGCGCCATTCCTCAAGTCAAACCTCACGCCAAACAGCAAGGACCTTGATTTTTTCTTAGCAAACACTTGAGATTAAATAAAATAATATCTCCATTGACAATTTGACGTCCCCTTCTAGACATAAAATTCGCCTAGCACTTAAGAGATATTATGCACTATTTCCAAAGTCAATAAATCAGGAGTAACTAATCAAATTAATTAAATATTAAACCTTAGGATAAGGAAATAATATTTAATTATGTCACTCATAACTCCAATACTGATTATTGTCAAAACCATGATGAAGTTAGCCAGGAAGACCACTGAATCGCTGTAGGATCAGGACCCTGTCCACTGCCAAAAATAGAAATATGCCATACTGCCACTTACTAAAAGTAGTAAGTCATGAACTACTGCTCCGAAAAGCTTGATCTTCGCGCCCAGTGACAGAGCATGGAGAGCTCAGTAGGACAGTATCACCAAAATGGCCAACCCCTGACTTACTAAAAATAGTAAGTTCTCGCCTCATCAATGCTTGACCCTCATTCTTCATTCCACCTAGCCTATGGGTCTCAGGAATAGGCTAATGGACCACTAGAAGGACATCAACGAGAAGGGGACATTACAATCCGCCCTCCCCAAAATTGCTTGTCCTCAAGCAATAGTAAGGCTGGATGCAGTAAAATCTCCTCATTTTCCCACGTAGCATCCTCTGCTGGTAGATATTTCCATTTGATCAAGTATTCCCTGACCACTCTTCTCCTCAAAGATCGTTCCCTGAAATCAAGGATAGCTTCAGGGACCAAAACCAACTCTCCCTCATCAAGCGGATCGTTCCCTGAAATCAAGGATAGCTTAAGGGACCAAAACCAACTCTCCCTCCTCATCAAGCGGAGGTAACTCAGTTGAAGCAACAACATTATGTCCCAGGGGCTTCTTAAGGCGAGACACATGAAATGCATTATGGATCCTGCTGCTTGTTGGCAATTCCAACTCATACGCCACTTCTCCAATCCTCTTGCTGACTCTGAAAGGCCCATAGAATCGTGGCTTCAATTTCTCAACCCCACTATTCTTGAGAGTGGACTGTTTGTAGGGCTGGAGCCTCAAATAAACCATGTCGCCCACCTCAAAGGTGCGCTCAATTCGCTGCTGATCAACATACAACTTCTGTTGATTCTGTACATGCTGGAGATTGTCCTTCAGAATCCTCAGAATATCTTGACTTTGTTGCATCATATCCCTTGCCTGAGGGGTCTTGCTATCACCAAATACCAAGTCCGCGAAGCTAGGAGCTTCATAACCATATAGAGCCATGAATGGTGACATCCAGATGGACATGTGATAGGAGGAGTTGTAGCAATACTCTCCTAGGTGAAACCATCTCACCCTTGTATTCTGCTGCTCCAAGACATAGTTTCTAAGATAACCTTCCAACCACTTATTCACTATCTCGGTCTGCCCATTAGTTTGGGGGTGATAGCTGGTGCTTGGAGTGAGCACAGTACCACATAATCTGAAAATCTCCTGCCAGAAAGCACTTAGGAACTTGCTGTCCCTATCACTCACAATGTTCTTCGGTAACCCATGTAATTTGAATACATTCCGAAAGAACACTTCAGCAACTTGAGTTGCTATAAAAGAACTGGTGATGGCAAAGAAATGAGCAAACTTTGTGAGTTTGTCCACCACATAGATACTATCCTTCCCTTGAGCCCGAGGTAACCCAGTGATGAAATCCATGGAAATACTTTCCCATTTTTGACCGAGAATAGGCAAGGGTTGTAACAAACCAGCTGACAGAGTGTGCTCATCTTTGTTTCTTTGACATGTATGACACTCCTTAATGTACTTCAAAACATAATTTTTAAGTCCCTTCCAAGAAAATCTCTCCGGGATTTGCTTGTATGTTTTGAAATAACCTTGGTGACCAGCGAGGGGGATGTCATGGAAAGTCTTCAAAATCTTCTCTTTTAACCTAGATTCAGCCACTATGAAGATTCTTCCCTTGTACAGTATCAATCCCTCAACCAATTTGTACCTTTCATCATGAAAAGTACCTTCTATAAGGCTGGTTGCAAACTGATTTTTGGCATAATCAGCAAGCAACAACTCTCTCCAATCAGCAGTAAGCTCGCATAGTGAGCTTAAATGGGGTCTTCTGGATAAGGCATTTGCCACAACATTGTTTTTTCCCTTAACATACTCAATATCGAAATCGTAAGCCTGCAGCTTACTCACCCACTTCTGCTGTCTTTCATTCAAATCTTTTTGATGCATGAAGTGTTTAAGACTATTGTGATCAGTCTTAACAATGAATTTACTCCCCACCATATACTACTTGAACTTTGCAAGGGCATGCATTATGGCAAGCATTTCCTTGTCATAAATTAAATACAGCCTTTTAGGACCTCTCAATTTCTTGCTCTCGAAGACTATAGGATGCTTATCCTGCATGAGGACTGCACCAACACCTTCTCCAGATGCATCACACTATCGGAATCTAAATCCTTCCCTCTGTTCCTCAGTACTTTTGAGAATGTGTCCTTCCGGCACTATCGGAATCTAAAATTGCTGTCTCTTCTGTTCTCGGTTGTAGTATCTGACGTTTCTGTCACTCATGGAGACTTCTGAACCCACTGAAACTCACAGGCTAGCAGGAAAACCAACTCTGATACCACTGTAATATCCCAGTTTTTTTTTTTTTGTTTTTTAGGCCAACAATAGTCATCCACAAACAGATAACCTGTTAAGGTTAGAAAGCATAAACTGAAACATGCTTGAAAAGCAACCCTTCCACTTTCTGATCACCAAGTGCCCAATGTGGGAAGGTGAGTGTGATGACCCCTACTGTATCACCTAATGTACATTTATTAAACACACGAATAATAATAATAGCATATATTATGGGGTCCAGTAGAAATATATAATATAAAGGAGCAATTTTTTTTTTTTTGATCGGTAATTGGCTGAAGCCTGAATAGCTTTTGACTGGAGCTATGAACCAGTGGGGACATAGTAGGGGGCCCCATCCCCATTACATATCTTTAAATTATTATTATTATTATGTTTGATTAGATTGACCCCAAGACCTTCCCCATCCTATGGAAGGCCAAGAGTCACAGCTTAGAATTCCATTTCAGATGTCCCTATTGGGAATTGAGCTTGGGTCTCCACAGTGAGAACCCAGTGTTTTAACCAGTTAAGCTCAACCCCTTGGACATATAAAGGAGCAATTATTAAAATAATGTTAATAGATTAAATAATGTTAATATATTGCAAAAAGAAATAAATCAGTAATATATTAAATAAGGTTATTATAAATAATTGATTAAACCATGTTAATGTATTTAATATATTTAAATGAAGAAATGAATTGTTAAGTGAATAAAGTAAATGCAATTAATATGATTAAGGGACTGCGAATACATCCCGGTTACACCCCCCCGCGGGAAGTGGTGGGATTGTAGTCGTAGCCTGGGTTGTGACCATCGTCACACCACTTCTCGCAGAAGGGACCCGTGGAGGGACGCAACCCTTCCCCTCCATAGGGTATAAGGAAGGTGACCAGAGCAAGGGAGTGGGAAGGAGGTGACGAAGAGGTGAGGTCTGCAAACTGCAACTGCGGACTGCGAACTGCAAACGACAACTGCAGATTGCAAACTGCTACTGCTGGCTGCGGATTGCGAACTACGAACAGGTAAGCGTTATTTACTGTATATATATGTGTGTGGATGTGTGTGCCACACACACACACACACATATTACTAAATAGTCTGTCATACATAAATATATACCAATTCTTTTAACAAAACTATAGTAGGATAGGGATATTATCTCATGTGTATGTAGCAATGAATATGGGTATGTATGCAAAATATTTATATGTATGTAGGATCATGTAAATGTGGGCTTAATTTATGAGTTGAAAAATGATAATGAATTGTAGGATGTTATATGAATAATGTGGCTATATTATGGAGGCTATTGGGAGGAAATTCCCTTAGCCTAATTCAGGGATTATGATAATCCTTGGTAGGCAGTAAATACTGAGTATGGATATGCATATATGTTATGGCTTGGGTGTCAAAAGCTCACCCAAGAAGAGACGGATCTGGCCGGTCCTCTCTGGTAGACTTGGATGATAAGATGCATCATCCAAGGCAAGGAATTGATCATATATGATGGTCTTCCTTGGTAGGCTTGGATGTAAGATGTTACATCCAAGACAGGAATCGAAATATCCCCTCGATTTCCTGGTATGGCTTGGAACCAAGATGGGTTCCAAGAAGGCGAGCATTTCAACCGCCTAAGGACATGTCCCAGTACTACACTCGTATCATTTTTATTAAATAAGAATTGAGATTAGTTTTAATTAAGTAATTGAAATTTAATTGCAAATTCGATTAATTATATATATATTTGTTGCATTGTAACAATTTGTTTTGCAGGACAATGATCTCTAACTAGTAGGGACATTACAGTGAGAGCATACGGTGTTGAGGGGATCGTTAGCTTCAAATAACTGGAAACGATACAATGCTTGGGCGGCAAGCCAGCCCCTTCCGCTTATCCAACGGGAATGCAAGAAACTTGGTGGTGAACCAACCAAGAGAGACACACAAAGGCACGAATCACTCAACCGCAATATTTCAGCTGGAGGACTGAAATTACATAACAATCTCAACTGAACCGCTTATGCAGCGGGAGGGCAATTACACTCAGACATCACTCGACCACTTATGCAGTGGGAGGACTGAATTACAATTTACTTGAAAATAGGCGGCAAGCCAGCCTCTTCCACTTTTCAGCGGGGTGAGAATTACAAATTAGAATTGATTAGTAGTACTACTACTTAACCTTACAAAATAAAGATGATGTGAGAAGAGAGTAATGCTGAATATCCAAATAAGAACATGAAATTTCTGCTAACATCAAATCTGCAGGCTGGAATGGCAAAACCAGTAGCCTAAGGAATCACTAAAATGCTCACAACTCTCTCAATACTTATCCAAAACACCCAAAATCAGTCCCAAACCCACACTAGGATAGCTACGATGAAATCCAACCAAAGACAAGCTATCATAACTCCCTTATTAATTTGGCACGCATCCCAATGCACTTCAAAAACCCACCCCTAGCTAAGGAATTTCGATTTTATCTAATAAATTCAATGCTCAACCAAAGGTGCCACAAACTTACAGTGTAAATCGCCAGTAATAGGAAGGATGAATGAGCCAATACCAATAACGGTCAGTCACTCTAGCAGAGAGGTATGATCAAAATGTACTTCAGCCACAGGCAAACCAGCAAATTCCAAAATCGCTCCAAACACCAAAAATGACTAAGATACACACTGAGATTATGGTAGATTACAGCACACAACTAGGTACTATATTTCAAGTATGAAACCGGGAAGCACTAGGGAGCCGCACTTCGAAGCTTCAAAGTTCTGACGCCAATCCGGTAGCATAACAATGCAAATTTTCAAGATGCCCAGAATGGGAGCCCAAGGCTCATATTTATAACCTCAACATCACCAAATTCAAATGCAAATGCTTCAAATTCAACTTTCCCATTTGCATTTCATTACTTCTCACGTGGACCCTAAGGATGGCGCCATTCCTCAAGTCAAACCTCACGCCAAACAGCAAGGACCACGATTTTTGCTTGGCAAACACTTGAGATGTATTAAAATTATATCTCCATTGACAATTTGACGGCCCCTTCTAGACATAAAATTCGCCTGGCACTTAGGAGATATTATGCACTATTTCCAAAGTCAATAAATCAGTAGTAACTAATCAAATTAATTAAATATTAAACCTTAGGATAAGGAAATAATATTTAATTATGTCACTTATGACTCCAATACTGATTATTGTCAAAACCAGGATGAAGTTGAGCCAGGAAGACTACTGGATTGCTGCAGGATCAGGACCCTGTCCACTACCAAAAATAGAAATATGCCATACTGCCACTTACTAAAAATAGTAAGTCATGAACTACTGCTCCGAAAAGCATGATCTTCGCGCCCAGTGACAGAGCATGGAGAGCTCAGTAGGATAGTATCACCAAAATGGCCAACCCGCGACTTACTAAAAATAGTAAGTTCTCGCCTCATCAATGCTTGACCCTCGTTCTTCATTCCACCTAGCCTACGGGTCTCAGGAATAGGCTAATGGACCACTGGAAGGATATGAACGAGAAGGGGACATTACATATTATTTATAAATAACTCAATGATGTAATAGTCCCCACTAGTTTCGCCTTTCCTTTCGTTTTGTTTTTCACATATAGCCTTAAATGTTCAATCATGTTCCTATGATATTGAAGCACTTGCGTAGCCTGCTGGATCGTGGTATGTTTTTGTGGGACTTGTTCTTGGTGTATTTTGTCCTTAAGTGAAGTTTATGAATGCTTTTGTTTTCTTTCCTAGTTTGATATTGGTTTTTTGATCTTGGGATTCATTCATGGCCTGCCACATATTGTTGTGACTCTGCAATTTGTGATTTAGATTATACTTTAAATCATAATAAGCTTGCAGCCAGTCATCATTCTCCACTATTTCTCGTGTCTCTGTCTAAATTAGATTTCTTCCAACCTTTCGACTTTCTCATCATTGTGTTTTTCACTGTTAAAATTCATTTATTTTTAATCCTCTCATTAGGCTTTTCTTGAATTTTATGGAATTTACCAAGGTTACCAGGAGACGGGGGTACTTGGAGACTCCAAAGATTGGTAGCGGTACTGGTATGACGAATTTTCAAAAATAGGAGACACGGGTACCTGGAGACGCCAATTTTTTTAATAAATAATATTCAATAATTTCCAAAACATATCATGACAAAGAACTTTGAAAAGAAGAATAGTGGTAAAGTTCTACATTAAAATTAAAATTAAAATTGCTTGTATTGTTGATACCATAGAAACAACAACCGCGAAAAAGACGCGATTATACCCGATTAATTGGGGATTGGCAAAATTGCCGATTTATTCCAAATCGTGGAAAAAATAGTTGACTTTTTCAACACAATTTTCAACGATTTATTCGATTAAAATCGCAGATAAATCGCGCGATTAATCAGATTAAAATCACGAACCCACGGAAAACCCTGAACTCGCAAAAAAAGGTGCGAAATAAACGAAAAAAATGCTTTATAAGTGCGCGACGTGGTAGGGTTTCATGCCATATCGCTTGAGATTTCAAGGGTTGCAAGATTTCACGGGTGTTTGCGTTGGTGTCTACGAGATTTCACGGGTCTCTGTGTGGGTGTCTGCGGGATTTCACGGGTGGGTGACTGCGGGATTTCATGGCAGTGGCTTTCCTTGTTTCCTTCTCATTCTTCCTTCAGGTATTTTCCATATCTTTTGTAATTTTAAAATTTTATTTTTATATTATGTTTTAAGAGTCATTAAGCATAAATATTTAAATACTGTAAATATTTAACGACTGTAAATATTTATATACTGTGTTATGCGAGTATCTTTTATTTTTTATTTGTTCATTGCATGATCTTTATGATACATATCAACTAGATCATCTGACTGTTATAAATTTACAATCAGATAATCTAGTGGATATGTATGATGAAAATTACAGTCATATAGTAATTTACTGTTAAAATTACAGTCAGATATTACTGTTAAAACTTTATGTTTATATTTATATTTACTGTTAATAAATACAAATTTTAATATTTATTTTTAACAGTAAATATTTATAGTCATATTAAATATTTATGCTTATTTACTGTCTGTAAATAAACATAAATATTTAATGAATGTAAATATTTATTGTTAATAATAAATATTTACTTTTAACAATAAATATTAGTAATTGCTAAAATGTAAATATTAACAGTCATAATATTTACAATCATATTAAATAAGCGTAAAATGACAGTCATATTAAATAATTACAATCATAATTAATATTTTTAGATTTTTAGTAATGACTGTAAATATTATCAATAAAATTAGTAATATTTAATATTTACATTTTACTGTTAATATTTACAGTCATATTAAATAATTAATATGACTGTAATTATTAGTAATTGCGAAAATGTAAATATTTACAGTCATATTAATTATTTACAGTCATAATATTTACAGCCATATTAAATATTATGAAAATAAATATTATATATGTAGATATTACTAATAATAATGTTTGTAAATATTATCAGTAAAATGTAAATAAGCATAATTACAATTATTAGTAATTTTAGATTTTTTTTTAATTAAACAGTTAAATATTTACTAATTTTTGTCTTGTATTTACTGTTAAATATGTAATCTGATTGTGTGCTACTGTTAATTATTAGTAAAATTTGTATTTCATTTTCATTTATAGTAACATTAAATTCATTTTTTGTTCAATATTCTTAGCTTTTAATATATGAAAATGTCATTTTCATTTAATATATACAGCCTATCATAGATTCATAATGTCGTTTTCTTTGAAGTTATTAACATTTAATATACAAAAAAATGAAAATTTTAATATAAATGTTCAGTTTTCATGATGAATGTCTAGCGTTAATATACACAAACCCAACCCTAGATCCCTCAAATTTTAAAAACTAAGTGTAATGCTTTTGCAGAACTGATTCTTGATCACAATGCCATGCCAAAAAGACTTTGCATGGACACATTGCACAACAATTCCTGGTAGCATGAAGGTCAAGTGCAATTGGTGTCAAAATGAGATCAGTGGTGGAATTTATCGTTTCAAATGCCATTTGTCAAAAGAACGAGGAAATAACACCGAGATATGCAAAAAATGCCTTGCAGATGTCTTGTATCAGGCAAAGCAATCTCTTGATGGGATTGCTAAGAATAAGTCAAAAAATGCAAGAATTGGGGTTGACCTAGGTTCTACTTCTACAAATCCTAGGATGCACGATTTGGGTGAGGATGGTGAAGATGGGAGTTTTAGGGAATTTGGGTCGACACATAATTCTATAGCATGTGGACCAAACACAGGTGGAGGAAACACTAATGCTTTCTTCCAACCTCGTACCACACCAGGATCACAAACCACTTTGGAGAGACTATAGGATGGAGGAAAACTGTCACTGAACAAGCAAAGAAGGCAATTGCTAATTATTGGTACTCCTCTCACACGACATTCCATGCTTCCAAAAATCCATATTGGCAACCCATGGTAGATGCTATTGCAACTGTCGGTCTTGGGTTTCAAGCCCCATCTTGTGAATCATTGAGGGTTGGTATGCTGAAAGATGCAGTAGAGGATGTTCAAGATGTTGTTAAACAACATCGATTGCAGTGGGCTAGAACTGTTTGCAGCATCATGTCAGATGGTTGGACAGATAGAAGGAACCGAACTCTCATTAATTTCCTTGTCTCTTGTGAGATTGGCACTGTTTCTTTTTGAAATCTGTGGATGCATCTAATATGATGAAATCCACAAATGCATTGTTTGAGATCTAAGTTACCGGTTCGGTTTCGGTTTCGGGTTCGGATTCAGGTTCAGATTCGCGGATTCGGCAAAAAAAAAAAATCTTGGGTACGGGTACGGGTTCGTCCGTACATATATATATATATATATATTTTAATTTTATATATATACCCATATATTATATATATGTTCAATATATACAATCCATACAAAAATAAAATATACAATGTGACTTTCCATACATAAATGATAAATCATATATCACAAATCCATAATTATTAATTGCCAATGCCAATAAATATTCATATATCGCAAATGTAATCAGTAAACTAATAACTAAAGTCTAATATCATATTCATAATTTGCAAAAAAGATAATATTCAAGTTTCAAGTCTTTTTTAAAAAGTCAGAAAGGGGCGAATTAGAGTTTTATTATTAAAAAACTATTTTAAAAAGTCTTTTTTTATTGTTTTTTTGACCCGTGGCCTTGTTTTTTGGAAACCACGGGCTTGGGTTCACGCGGGTCCTCTTGGGTTCGATCTAGGTTCCACCCGGGTCCTTCCTAGGTGGCTGGGTTCCCTGTGGGTCTGCGACGCAGGATCCACAGGGAACCCGACCACCTGGGAAGGACTCGGGAGGAACCCAAGGAGAACTCGGGGAGAACCAGGACCGGGCAAGAACTAGAACCCGAACCCATGCCAAAAGGGGAAGAACCGGTAACTTAGTTTGAGATGTATGACGTGGTAGTTACGGATTGAGGGCCACAAAATGTGGTTCAATTTATCACAGACAATGCTGCTGCTTGTGTTGCTGCAGGGAGACTTCTGACAAATAAATATCCTTCCATGTTTTTTACACCATGTGCAACACATTGCCTTGATCTAACCCTAGAGGACATTGGAAAAATTGAATGGGTTAAGGCGGCATTTCAGAAAGCTCACAAGGTTACCAAATTTGTTTATAATCACACAAGGGTTTTGGCTATAATGCGCTCTTTCACAGGAGGCAAGGAGCTAGTTCGACCAAGAGTGACAAGATTTGCAACATATTTCCTTGCCTTACAAACATTATGTGAACAAAAAGGTAATTTGAGGCAAATGTTTGTTTCAGTTGAGTGGATGGAGTCTGGTTTCACAACTCAAGCAAATGGCATAGTAGTGGCAGAGTATATGTATTCTACCACATTTTGGGAATCTATTGAACAGATTGTAGAATTTTCAGAGCCTTTAGTAAAAGTCTTGAGACTAGTGGATGGGGATAAACCCCCCATGGGATATGTGTATGAGGTCATGGATAGGGCCAAAGAGGTGATAAGGAGTAAGCTGGAAACTAACAGGGATATGTATATGCTGTTGTGGGACATAATTGATAGGAGATGGGATGGACAAATGCACACTCCTCTCCATGCTGCGGGATACTTTCTCAATCCTTTGTTATTCTATAAGACTGACTTCTTGGAAATTGATGCTGAGATCAAACAAGGCTTCTTCAAGTGCATGGAAAAAATGTTTCCTGACTTCGAAAAATTTGATGCGGCTACGATAGAGCTGGAAATGTACAAGCATGCTAAGGGCTTTCTCTCTTCTAGGGCTGCTATACAAAGCAGAAAGACAATTCAACCAGGTAGACTCTATAAACTTTTGACAATCTCTTCATTTTGCGAACATTAAGTTTGTTAAGATTATAAGATATTCTTAGTCTTACAATATCATCTTCATATAATGTGTTTTTCAGCTGCATGGTGGGCTTCTTTTGGAGATGAAATACCAAATTTAAGGTGGATGGCGGTGCGTATTTTGAGCCAACCATGTAGCTCATCAGCTTGTGAGCGTAATTGGAGTGTGTTTGAACACATACATTCCAAGAAACGCAATCGCCTATCACAACAACGACTAAATGACTTGGTATTTGTTCATCACAACCTCCGCTTGAAGATAAGGAAAGCTCAAGGTGAGAATATTAATATATAGTTGCAGTTTTTTGAATTGTATTGACTATTCATTGGTTTTTCATTTGTAAAGGAAACACTAATTTCTACATGGGCAAAATCAGGAACTATTGAGGAATGCTATATCCAGAGTGCGAGTTGATTACTGCTGATGATGTTGATGATGAATATGTTGTTGCTGATCGTCTGCTTGTGTCTGAAGATTTTGATATCATGAGGCAAGCCAACTTTCGTTCTGAATGGGTTGAAGGAATTAGGACACGCTCTTACCCAGGAGCTTCATCATTAGGGTCTCCTGCCCTCTAGCATGTCATTGCCTACATTTGAGATTTTGGAATTTTGTACTTAGTTACAGGTTGACTTTGTTCAAAGTCACAAACTATATTGTAATTGACATTTTGACATCAATCACCATCTAGATATTATTTATGGTGTAGTATAATTTGTGCAACGTAATCAGTGATATGAATATAAACAACGAAAATCTATTTCGTGCAATTCATGTGTTCAAGTGTCTATTTTATTAGCCTACAATATCTCTATGCTATGGAAATACCCTAAAATATATAAAAAAAGTAGTTTTTGATTGTTTTTCTGCAATTTTTAACGTTTTTTTGTATATCCGATTTTTTCTCGATTTTTTGAAAAAATCTTATACTTTAGTTTTGCCGATTAATTCCCCAAACGATTATTGTTTCCTTGGTTGATACCATAGCCAGTCTAAATTGTTTAGTGAAAGTAAGGTAATATAGATGTTGAGCACACTCAATATTGTCGGCTAAATAGTAAAGGCAATTTCTTTTTAGACTATTAAAATGATAAGAAATCAGTCCTCTCATAAAGTCTACGCTGTCAATAGATCTAATCATTATAACTTTGAATGGATTTTTGTCTTCCTGTGAAATAGTTTCCTTATCAGTCATTTCCCTTGGACTTTGCTTTGTTGCAAGCTTATCTTATTTGTTTGCTTTATTTTTTTTGGCTTTTTACTACATTTTGCCCTAAGTTTTCTAGGAGGAGTCGTGAATTTTTAGCCGGAAGACTTTGGAGATGGTAAGAGATGACAACCAAAAGTACCTTATGCATCAAGAAGTTTCTGAAGGAGTATCTGGTATCGGAGATGTGTCTCCGGTACTGGTATGGGTCTCTTGGGGTAGGAGACGGGTCTCCTGGTAAGGCAGGAATTTACATTTTGGCCTACCAGTCATAAATTGCAATTGTAGTTATTACTTCCGAAGCTCCCTCTAGCAACTTAGGCAATTTGTTTATGTGATTTGACCCTTGGGAGTCTACTTGGCCAAATGTAATGTCCCTTTCCTGGATTACCTTGTAATTTTCCCTAAATTCAGAAAATCCAAATGAAACAAGGAACATAACTTAGTTAGAGAGATAATCCTTACCTAAGAATAGACTGAGATGAGTCTGTCTTGGAAAACTGCAACCGAGTTAGATAATAATGTAGACATAATACTGATACATATAATATATGCATCTCTAGGGTTAAATGAGAAACACACTTATTGCACATAAATCTAAATGATCTCATATGCTCAACCATAATGACGATGGAGATAGGATGGTCATGATGAGGTGCCCTAAATATCTCCGGCCATAGGCCCAATAGCGGAAATCCTATCCCTCTTGGCCTCATGTGGTCCTTAACCATGCTCATGAAGAGGTGTACTGTAATGTCCCTGCTAGTTAGGGATCACTATCCTGCAAAAATAAATTGTTAGAATACAACAGACATATAAATATATATATATATATAATCTAAATTTCTATTGAATTTTAAAATACTTAATTACATAATCATCATTTAATCTAAAAAAGGATACGAATGCCATACAAAGTATGTCCTTAGGTGGCCGTGAAGCTCGCCTTCTTGGAACCCATCTTGGTTCCAAGCCCTCCAGGAAGTCGAAGGTGAATTCGACTCCTGTCTTGAATGTAATTTCTTACATCCAAGCCCTCCAGGAAATTGAAGGTTATTTTGATTCCTGTCTTGGGTGCAACCTCTTGCACCCAAGCCCTCCAAGGAAGAGCATGAGTCATTCCTTGCCTTGAGTGATGCATCCCATCACCCAAGTCCTCGGAGTGGACCGGCCAGATCCATCTCCTCTTGGTTGAACTTAATCAACCAAGCCCTAAATATGCATATCAATAATCAGTATATATACTGCCCTAGGGATTTCATAATCCCTTCCTTAGACTAAAGGAGTTTCCTCCCTATAGCCTCCAACATGGGTTTACATTTGTATTTATAATGCACTTTGAAGATTTAGTAGTATTTAATTTCCTAATCTACATT
The DNA here is from genome assembly GCF_030272615.1 of Cryptomeria japonica. Classification (NCBI taxonomy): domain Eukaryota; kingdom Viridiplantae; phylum Streptophyta; class Pinopsida; order Cupressales; family Cupressaceae; genus Cryptomeria; species Cryptomeria japonica. The sequence goes on from NC_081410.1 coordinate 50,543,350, forward strand.
TTATGTTAACATGTATTCCTGATGTATACTTTAACATATATTCATATTAAATGTACCCTATCATTGTTAACATATGCATTACACCTTCCTTGATAACACCTATATTCCTTAATCATTCCTTATGAACAGATTATTATAATAATTAATTGTATTCCTTAATATACACATGTTTAATGCCTTAATATAATCTTACTACTGTTCATTGAAATGTACTTTAATTAATATTAACATATTAATTATCATCCTTAATTAATGCGCAATGAAACATATATTAATTAACATCTATTAATTATCATACCTAATTAATATTTAATGAAATATACAATGGTGACTATTCCCATATATTAATTCATACTAATATATTAATTTATAATATATTTACTTTACCTCTTACCTGCTGATCCCGAGGTCTGCTCCTGGCTGCTCTCCCGTATTCCTTTTTTTTCCTTTCCCCTTTCCTTGCGGTGGCTGCTTCCCTTTATATCCTTGTGAAGGGATGTGAACCCCCACGATCCCCTTCCACACCAAGGGGTGCGGTGGCAATCACAGCCCATGCTGCGATTACCATCGCACCTCTTGGTGCGGGGGAATCAGAGGGTGGCTTCTTTTAAATATAATGATATTAAACCTGCTTCAATATTTAAAGTAATGTTTTGGTTTATTTGCTTTAATAACATTAACGTAATACTTTTTGTTTTATTTGTTATATATTAAAATAACACTTCTTTCATTATGTAAAATATGATATTTTAATTAATTCTTTCCTTATTATATAAATGTATTTCCTCTTTAATATAATACTTATTATATTAAATGCATTTAAATCTATTTAATATAATACTTATTTTAAATATATTTCCTCTTTTTAATAGAATACTTATTTTATTGTATTAGTCATGTATTTACAATAATTTTATTTATTCGATCCCTATCCTTAATATTATTTACATAACTTTATATCAGGGGCTGATGCGGGTTGTACCTAGTGGAGCTTGTACACTGTTCCCCTCCATCATGCTATTCTTCTCTCCCCTTATGATTGAGGATCCCCTTTCATCTCTATCTCACTAATTAACCCCTTAGGGTTTGGAGGGAAGATTGCAATAGGGTGCCCTTGACTCAATCCTAGGCCCAAGGTTAGAACCTTATCTTCCTTGGTCTCATGTGGTCCTTAACCTATAGTCCTTAACCATCATCATGAGGTGGCCTCGTGGTCCTTAACCATTTTTACCAGGCACCATACCTAGTGAGGAATCTTTCACCATTCACCCTATTGTGCCCCTTATCCCTCTAGCACAATTGAAAACATCAATAACATATAAATTATGCATCACAATACACCAACATCATGCAGCATTATCTTTATTATCAATATACATAGAGCATGTTTGCAAAGATATGAAGTGCATGGATATTAAATTATTCCGACAAAGTAGTTTATAAATGCATAAACATTGTAAGTGCATAAATATTACAAGTGCATGGATATATAAGTGCATATTATTATATTGTTTTTATCTATTCATACCAAATTGCAATGGTTAATGTCCTTCGTGCTGGATGTCTGAGATCTGATGTTTCTTCCTTTTTTCCCCTCTTCTTCAATGCTGGTTCCATCTTATTATACTTTTCCATCAATTTGTAGGGTGGCATCCCTCCTATAAGGTCGTGACTGATGGGAGGGGTCATATCTTATTTGTTGTTCATCGAACTTCTTCAACATTTTATCATTCCTTCTAATCTGAGTTTGTTAATGCTTAATACTCCATCGGTTGGTGTTTAATTTTTTATTGTTTAATGTCGATCATTCTGTTGGTTAAGGGAGAATCGCAATTCATAGAAAAGAGAGACGGTGCTCCATCAAGCAATCGTTCCTTCCTATGATCAGTATATAGTAATAGATGTCTATGATCTGCTCCTGGTGTTAATTCAATATGCTGTAAGAAATTGTGAAGTCTCACTATTGCGAGACAATTGCTTATTGAATTTTGCTGAATCAGGTTGGTGTCATGCAAATAAACTCATGCAACATGGCCATCCTTGTTTCTCTTTGCATGCACTTTGTGCTGTATTGTTATGGGTTTCGATTGCTTGGAAATATGTTTGCTTCCTCCCAAATTGCTTGTCACTTACTTTCCTGTACCTGAAAAAGAACTTTAATGTCCATCTGTAAAATTGCACAAGTTGTCTTATGGTTTTGAGCCCCACAAGTAATGGCGGGCTTCAGAGAATTTTGCTTGGGCACCAAAGTAGTACAACAAATGTCAGATAGCATGAGTTGTAAAAGTTGTATCTTTTGTCAATATGCTGCAATCCTTCTTTTATCTTCTGCACTCCTGCTACCAGAGATTATTTCATCCTTCATATCACCAAAACTCATAGATATTGCACTCTCTATGGACTTAGTGGGATAACATATTATAGCTTAATCCTGACGAGAGGGTATTGACTTTGTATCATAAGATTTTCAAACCATATTGTTATGATAGAGCTTCTGGAATTGTGAATTTTGTTTGAACAGATTGTTGATATCTGCCTCTCCTTTGTAATTGTGAATTGTTACTGCAGAGTGCAAAGTGTCTTTTTCAAGGTCAATTCTATTTAACACAAAATACAAGGCTTCTGATTTAAATCAATAACTTACATTGACTATTTAACACAAAACACAAGCTTTTGATCTAAATCAATAACTTACTTTGACAATTTAATACAAAAGACAAGGCTTTTGATCTAAATCAATAACTTACTTTGACTATTTAACACAAAACACAAGGCTTTTGATCTAAATCAATAACTTACTTTGTCACTTTCCATGTAGAATGTGTAGAGATAGAAGGCATGTGTCAAGTTTCTTGTATTTTGGTTCTTAATTGCCAATTCGAGTAAATTATTACTAAGAATTTTAGTTTTAATCTTATGATGCTTCCTCTTGGTTAAATGATAATCATCCTCTCTGCAATAGTATGAAGAAACTAGACTTCTCTTAAGCCGTATACCTAATCCTTATGATAATGAGTTTGGTCTAAAAAATCCCAGTAGTTTAAAGAAATGTTCTTTTTCAATTGAACTCTTTCCAACTATTCTTGCTGTTAGAGGATTATGTTGGTGGATTAAATATTCTAGAGCCACTTGATCTTGTGAAAGATCAAATAAACTAGGGTATGGATAATGCCTGGTTTTTTCGGCAATGGTCTTGGGTACCAAAATTGCTGCTCACATTCCTAGAGGAATGAATCCACTTCAAGCTAAGGAATTTTCATTTTGAAGAGGGATTGATCAGCTCATCAAGAAAACGCGAGTGATTAAAGGCCAATTGTTGAGAGTGGATGATCTCTCCTTCACTTTAGGCTCAACTAGACCTAGGAGGGTGTTCCTAGAGGTATCTGTAAGCTGTATACTTAATCCTTGTGAAAATGAGGTTGGTCTAAAAAATCCCAATAGTGTGATAAAATGTTCTTTTTTGATTGAACTCTTTCCAACTCTTCTTTCTATTGGAGGATTATGTTGGTGGATTAAATATTCTAGAGCTACTTGATTTTGGGAAAGATCAAATAAACTTGGCTGTAGGTAATGTCTGATTTTTTCATTACTGGTGTTGCTACCAAAAGTGCTGCTCACATTCCTAGAGGAATCAATCCGCTTGAAGCTAGGGAATTGTCATTTTGAAGAGGGATTTGAAAACCAAATCAAGAAATACTGAGAGGGTGGGGCAGAGGGCGGGAGGGGGGGGGGATGAATCAGTATTTCAAGAACTTTTAGCAAATTTAGCCAAATGAAAAAGCAGAACAAGTAGTCACAAAGATGACACAGTTTTTATCTTGTTGAAAACCCTCTCGGGTGAAAAACCACAGCACAAAATAACTATTATAATAAAAAATGGGCACCAACCTTAAATACAATGGAGAGCACCAACTCTCTGTTCAACTGAAGCACCAACTCCAGACTGTGTTCAAAAACAAATTTTGATGAGACTTTTCTATTATACTTTGAATAGATCTATCAATGATATACTGCAGTATAAAATATCCTTCAGCTCCTGAGATGAAAGATTGCACACAATTTATATTAAGCTCCTTCAGGGACAATCAATTTATTAACTCCCAATACTGTGAAACACTGGTTTTGAACAATCAACAGACAGGTATAACTGTAGAACTCAGTTTTCAATTACCAATCCCTTCAAAAACGATTTCTGAACTTCAAAGATAGACCTCTAGTCGTATCGAGACCAGTTTTGTAGTTAAAGATGAATTCATCTTGAGCTCCAAAAATGTATATGCTTAAATCAGAAAAACATTTTGGCCATTTCATTGACATCTACATCTTTTCCGAACTGTTGCTTGTGTACACACATTTCCAACTGTTCTCTGAACTTCTTCACAATATAAGAGGATCAAAGCAGCATACGAAGCACTCTACTTCAAGGCAGTCCAATCTTGCGGTAACTTATGAAGCACAGAAGATTCCCATATATTTTTGAAAATAACGACTTCAAAAATACGTTGGCGTCTCTTCTCGATCTTCTTTTGCCATCTACCGCTTTTTAAAAAAACTTCCAAATTTTTAAAACATAACATATCGAATCATTGTATGTGACACATAATTTTTTTTTAACACCACATCCATCTTTCTCAAATTTTTTCATAATTTCGAATTCCCTTTACAAAGCTTTTTCCAATGCATGAATAGATTAATCATAAAACAAACAAACACCTCTATTCCTGACAAAACAACTTTTTCAGACACTGCGTACAAAGCAGAGGTAAAGAAACTGTATCTTCTTTTTGTGCACTGAAAATGATTCTATTTTCTGCTGAGTCCGTTTCATTACCACAACGCATAAAGAATTGAAAAATGCCTGAATATAAAGATTGTTTTAATATTTATCAACTGCTGTGATATGACAAAAACTTAATGGTTTAGTTATATCCAATCCATATCGAAATGGACATTCGCAGAGCATGTAGATACTCATGGCAACAAGAATAAATTTTTATTTTCTATCAATTCACTAATGCAAGGTAAAAAAACCGGTTTTTGTGAAGTCCGTTTCAAAAAATTTCCAACACACGTCACCACAAAACACAGAACCAAACAGCATCTATTCAACTCGAAATTTCTAACAGCTGGAACGAATCAAGCATACTTTGTACAAGCATATTTTGTACTTCCTTTCTTAATTGCTTAATTTCTTGTTCGTCATCTTTTTTTTTCTTTTTTTCTTGGCCATTTTTTTCGATAAACAAGTCGACAAATGCAATATATATATTTACCGAAATCAATTCGGTCTGTTTCAGAATCTCTATACGTGTAATTCCTCCATAACTAGAATTTATGGAACTTTTTATATGTTGTACATAATTTTCAATACAATTATATATTCTCTCATCTTCTTGAAGATCTTCGGAATAATCCCTTTCTTCAAACCAAAGGGAACAATGGTTTTGCGTAAAACCAAGTCTAAAACCAAGTGGATTAATTTTGTTTCCCATACATATTTTTTTAAGTACTTTTTTGCAAGTAGTAGTAGTATATTTGCGACATAAATGGATTATGCTTCCATCTATTTGGATATTTTGTTTCTATTTTTTTACCATAATTGAATTAGAGTTAGTTACATCCTCCAATGTAATACTTATATGACAAGTGGGTTTCTGTATTGGTTAACCGCGTCCCCGAGCTCTAGGTCGAAATCTTTTGAAAATAGGACCTTCATTCACTTCAGCCATAAGGACAAATAAAAAGCCCTTATCTATACCCATATTGTGATATGCATTTGCGGCTGCAGAACGAAGTACTTTTAATATGGGATAACATGCTCTATGAGGCATCCAATTCAGTATCGAAAGTGCCTCCATATAGGTACAACCACGAAGTTGATGAGCTACTCTACGTGCTTTATTAGAAGACATACGTACATGTTTAGCTACAGCTCGTATTTTTCTAGTCGAAGCCCTATTTATAAATTTCATCTTCATCCTCCACAATGAATTAATGTATACTATTTACAACGATACTTTTTTCTCGTTTCTCTCTTTTATTTTATTTTATTTTTTTTTCGTTTTTCGATTTTTTATCCTTTTTCGCATGTCCCTGGAAAATGGAAGTAGGTACAAATTCTCCTAATTTGTGGTTTATCATACCATTTGATATAAAAATGGGTAAATGTGACTTTCCATTATGAACAGCAATGGTATGACTGATCATTGCGGGTACAATGGCAGATCTCCGAGACCAGGTTACTATTATCTTCTTCTCTTTATTCATATTTAGATTATCTATTTTACTCAACAAATCATTAGATACAAAAGTATTTTTTCTTAGTGAACGTGCCATGGTTAATTACCTTTCTTTTTATTGATAGAAAAAAAAATGGATTTACAACTATTCTTACTTACGTCGACGAAGGATTGAAACATCACTATATTTATTTCTTTTCCGACTCTTTTTTCCAAGTGCGCTATAGCCCCAAGGGGTCAGGGGTTTTTTTCTGCCAATTGGAGCTCTTCCTTCACCACCCCCATGAGGATGATCCATAGCATTCATAACTACTCCTCTTACTTCAGGACGTTTACCCAGCCAACGTTTTGACCCAGCTTTACTTAAAGTTCTATTTTTCCATTTAACGTTGCCTACTTGTCCAATTGTTGCTAAGCAGTTCTCAGATATTAAACGAACCTCCCCAGATGGTAATCTTAATGTGGTCAATCGACCTTCTTTTGCGATCAATTCTGCCACAGCACCCGCTGCTCTAGCTAATTGTCCGCCTTTTCCGACTTGTACTTCGACATTATGTATAGTCGTGCCTAAAGGTATATTGGTTGAAGTAGACCTTTAATTTGTAAAAATCCCTTCCCAAACTGTACAAGCCTCTCTCAGGGCATACAGCTTTCTGGATGTGAATAAATATTTATATACTCAATATATATATATATATATATATATAATATATATATATATATGTATAATATATATATATATATACACATATATCTATAAAATAGATAAATTTCAAATGAAGGGGATACTTTAAATTCCTTATGTCCTTATTCTGTACATCCTAGGTTTTTTTATTCCATCATCTGGCTTATGTTCTTTTTTCATGTAGCATTCAGAATGAATGACTTTATCAAATTACGTTAATGCTTTCGCATCTCTCGGATAACGTAGGAGGCATTTGAAATAGAAATTTTCTTTTTGACAAATAAAAATATTTTCACTGTTCAGCTTCGAATCTGCCTTTGACCATCAAATCAAATGTGAGTTACTTGTCTTTCTCTTCATAACAAGGGTTCCTTTACCTTAGTTGTTTCTGCTTCAGACAATTAAGTCTTCTCCAAATTATCATATCTCTGGAGTCAATAATTCCAGAAACTATTGAACTCAATCACCCGCTGCTCTTTATCCTCAGTTTCCCTTTGGGGTTGATCCCATCAAACTATCTTAGTTGGATCAGTGATAGATTTTAAGGTTTTGCTGTAAACCCAATCGGTTATTTCCGATCACGTAAATTAATAATTCAAATAGGATGATGGAATTCTACCTTAATGTCCCTCAATGTTTGTTTCATCCTAACTCAAATTGATGATGTGGCAAGTTAATTTGAAGGAGCAGCTGACCGATGATAAGAAAGCATACAAGTAGCTTAAACAAATACTCAACCGGCTGAAGTAGGCATACACAGAGCCAAGCAAGCACCTCGAGCAGGAAGACAGTCAGGCAGCTCAAACGAATTTCATTACGAATTCTGAAGCTCCATAGCAGACCTTTGACATCAATGACAAAACAATCGATAGGATTGATCTGCTCATCAACAAAGTGTGAGTGATTAAAGGCCAATTGTTGAGAGTGGATAATTTCTATTTCACTTTTCGGCTCAGCTAGACCTAGGACGATGTTCCTAGAGGTATTCTTAACAAGATTGGACATAACCAAAAGTAAACAAATTAAGAATTCCGGTAGTAGTATCAATGTATGCCTAGCCCCAAAAGTTGTCACTAGACCAAGGGTTAACCTATGCAGATAAAGCCTCTATTAAGCTGATGAAGACATTCATTGCATCAAGACGATAGTTTGCAAGACATTACTTTCTAAGGTGAGGATTTTTATGGCTCTTTGAAGTTTTTTTCCTTGAATAATTCTCCGAGTCATGAATTGCTTACAAACTAACATTTCTTCTCCTAAACTATAAGTGAAAGATATTTTCGTTTTGGATGTATGGAGGGTCTAGGATTTTAGGACCCATGCCCATCCAATGGGCTATAGAGTCATAGTTTACCAAGAAGAGCAACAGATTGAAATGACAATAGAGATATGACATCAAACAATTGAACATGCTTAATATTCCCGTCCAAACTCCAAAATTCCATTTCCAATAAGGAAGAGACCATTTAAAAGAATATTTGGAACAATTTAAAGTGTTGCAGAACTTATCAAATTCTTATTACAATCATACCAATAAATGTGGCAAGAGGAAACCTCGAGCGAGAATGCTATTACAATTTGTCACTTACAAGTTCCCCTATAGTCTACAATTGGCCAAGGACACATTTAGTTATAGACATTTGCTACAAATGAACCACCTCTTTGAGATTTACAAAATATGTTGCTCAATAAGCACCTTGTGTTGCTGGGATTGAAACTGTAGACTTTGCTCAATGCTTGTAGTTGTGTGGAAAATAGAGAAACAATTGACTATTGTTTTGGCAAATGCATTGATATTTGTAGCATATTGTTCAATCTTTGAATTGCTTGAGGAATTTAACTAGAATTGGATTTCATTAATGTGGCTTGTGAAACATGTCAAAATCCCATGAAATCTATAGAAATGGCAGCTTGTAATCGGCATGAAGATCACCTACATCTAGAATCCCAACCATTGCATTCATGGCAACATAGTAGTTTTAGCAATTCTTATCCATTGTCAATTTCGCATAAATATTTGCACCTCTAGAGATAACCATGGGATTTTGGGTGGAAAAAGTCTTATAATAATTGTTGAGTCAAATAGGGCCATTAATGGTGTCCCAGGAGGTTCGAAGGAGTAGTTGGGAAGAATATGGGAAATTGTAGGGTTTCGTTGCAGAACAAGATTGAGTGATAGAAGTCTAGGAGTCGATTAGAGTTTTTTAAAAGGGTTTAGATGGGTAAACAAATTGTTAATGTAGAAATGTGGGAAAAAGATGCAGAGGACATGAGGGTTGGACATTGGAATGAAAGTTTGAATGTGCAAAGGAAACCGACAAGAAAAGCAGGAGGACAAGCCAAGGGAATTAGAGGTTTGGGTGTTTGGAGATTGGTAAGAATTCCACAAGGGAAATTTGAAATTGGTGTAGATCAATTGGCAAAAGTGAACATAGGAAGTGAATAAAGTTGTAGAGAGAAAGATCTTGATCCACTATGAATGTCCACCAGGGGGAAGAGATGAGAGATTGTGGGAAAGGAAGGGAGATCTAGATGTCTATCGGGATTCTACAAAAGGAAATAAACGGGGAAAATGGAGAGAACAAAGGGCACAATGAACCTTGTGGGGTTTTTGTTGACGTGGCGAAAGTCGTGTTGCTACAACTCTCTCCGATCAACGCAGAATAGAATGCTAAGTATCCTATCCTCTCTTGAGATAAGGAAATCCCTAATGCTGTTTTAGTTGATCAATGGGGACGACCTCAAGGTTTCGATTGTTAGGTCTTGACTGCAAGATAGCTCAACAGTTTGATGTGTTTTGCTGGAAACACAAAGGGGACTTACGGTTAGATAGAATTGGTTTCGCACAAGTTCCCTAAGATCTTACAGGTTGATTTCATCAGATTTATCTTTGGTATGATGCTGTTCGGACTTCAACTTTGATAAAAAAGGGGAAAAAGGAAGGGGAAAGAAAGAGAAAAATGCCTAATTAATCTACCTAAAAATAACACCTTCAAGCTGATAGACAGAAATCTTGCAATAATCAAATTTTATTTCGCCAGCAATTTGCACAACTACATAAAATTGATGCAATCTCTAAAGGGGAAACAAATTTTCAAGTTTTTAAGGCTGAATTTAAGACATTCATACATTCCATGTTCAATAACCGAACTAAGCATACTAGTGAGTTCAGACTAACCATGCAGAGGAACTGACAATCAACCAATCCTTAATGGTATGAACTAAGATTTCTATTAGATATCAACTTGCATATATTATTTTGTAAAGCAAAATGCATACATAAATTCAAAGAGTGAAGAAATAGACCATGCACTCACATGAAACAGTAACAACTTAATCTTCATTAAGTCTGAATATATTTCTGCAGAGCTTTTGCAACAAACCACAATTTCTTGCTAAAAAGAAGGAAGGGACTATCCCTTATATAGATTTAAAAAATGGATGAATGGCCAGGATCTGATTCTACAAGTGGGCCAGATTCATCCTATGAAACATGGCTGCCCATACCCATAAATGGAACACAAAATATTACCACCAACCATAAAGTAACTAATAACTACCAACCACCAAACATAAAGCTACTCCAAAAAGTGCACTTGCACGGAGCTCAAAAATTTACATAGACTTTGGTAGTTGGAAAGAAACTTTATGCTGAAAAATGTGCATTTAGAATAAATATTTTCAAAGAAGCACTTTCTCTTTCCCCAAGGTAGACTCCTCCAAAAATTCAACTTCATCTCGCAAATAGTCTTTCTAGATATCCTGATCTGCTACACGCTCTACCCGAACGTAGTCCTGAAATCTCATGCACAATTGGAACAGTACCTTGCTGGGTGGCATAGGAGGATGGCTTATTTTGTACTGCATACCCTCTTGGTGGCGATCCACATGTTTCAACTCATCACTCCAGACTGACCGACGAGTTTCTAAACCCAATATGTCCGCATGCAGCTCACTAGCAAATTCCAGGTTTTCTATTGAGTACGTGATTTTATCAATTCTCAGTCTATCCTCCCACCGTGGTCGTACCTCATTATCCTTCATGCTACTCTTCCAACCAGGGACCATCGATCTGAGGATCTTTTCACCAAGATCCTTCATGTTTGACAAAATTTCCTCGCACTCAACTTGCTCTTTATTTATGGTGTCCTTCATATCATTTTTCATGTTGGCAGTCTGGTACCACTCTTTGAAAGTGCTGATGTCGTAGGGATCTAGGATAGTATCCAATGTGGGAATTTTAGTTTGCGTCCAGAAAAGAGCCCTCATGAGGGGCAAAACCATACCAACCATCTCATGGACTTTGAAACATTCCTTCTTTACTTCAAACATCTTGACGCGAATGGTCTCTCGGTCGTGGGCCATTTTCCGCACAACTTTGGTGATTTGCTCTCCCTTTTCTTTAATGCACCGAATCCATTCCCCGACGACCTTGGCAGTGTCACGCACTCCTTCAAATTTAGCTGTAGTCTTTTGTGCTAGTGCCAATGGGGAACATGGGATTCAACGGTATGCTATAGTGGTCTCAACAGGTGATCTATGTACCCCTCAGCTTGCTCAACACGAGCCCGGTACATCTCTCTTAGTAGTCATTTCGTCCAACTATCTAAGCATATTCTGCACGGAATCTTTGAATTCTTCCCTTTTCTACTCCTTGGTTGCTCACCCTATTGGGATGGTCGTGACGTTGTAATCAGCCAATGCAATCTGATCTGCTGGCTTGTCTGCAGGTGGGGTAGCAATATGAATTGTGCGATTCCTTTGCTCATCTTTAGTGATCCTGGAGTAAGTCTTCGGCTTTTTCCTGCCTTTGGATTTTATTTCTCCTATTCGAGAGAAGATATCCTCCAGGTTAATTGGTGGCTTGACAACTGCTTTCTGTTGTGCGCGAGCCATTAACCAGTCTTGAGGGATGGTTTGTCTAGATGTAATATCTAGATTCCCACTCTATTCTTTGGACGCCTTAGCTGACTCACTGCTTATCCGTAACTGATCGGATATAGGAGGAATGGGTGCAATATCTAATTCTTTACTCACGACTGAGTTCTCCCCCACCTCACTGAGTAATTGCTGGTTATCCTCTAGTAATGGCTGCTCTTCAGTTCTGCTGGGCTGTTGGGTTCTATCTTCTTCCGTTTGTCCCTCAATGGTGGTGTCTTCTTTGTTGCCGCCTTCCTGCTGTAACTCATGCCTGCTCTCTTGTGTGAGCTCTTGTTTACCAATCCCTTGATCAGGTGCAATCTCTCCCTCCTCGACCTGATTTCCAGGTCCATCCAAACCAATGATCCTCACCTCTGCTTCTTGCTCATTTTGTATTTGAGGATTATTTGCCTCCGATGCAACAAGATCATTATGTGAACGTGGAGTGGGCATGTAATCAAGTTCAACCACATCATCCTCCGTACTGGGGTCCTTGGATGAGGAAGTAACCTCTGGCCTCCTGATTGGGATCTTTTCTCTTCTTGTCCTTTTTGACTTCTGAGTCCCTCTATTGGCTCTTGCTTCTTTCTCTTCTTTTCAGGTTTCTCAATCTCTTCATTTGGTGCGCTTGAGGTTCTTTCGTCCTTTGAAGATTGGGAATCGAGACTACCCATCAAATTGTATGTGAATTGGGTTCCTTCATGGGTTAGCCTCTCTATTTGTTGGGATAACCAGTTATTTGTGGACCTTCTTGGACCTTCCATGACCGCTTCAAAATCTGTGATAGGGTCTTGAGTCCAATCAATGGCTAGCGGGAGGTCCTTGACTGCTTCAAATTCCCGGACTTGCAAGCAATTTCCATAGTCTGTTACTTGATTTGGGACCTGGCGGTACCCATAAAGCCGCATTTGTTGAACACTCAACCTTGAATATTCCCGTCGACGGACCTCAAAGTCATCTGAACAATTGCTCCAATAGACCTCTATCGATGCCTTGGCCCTGTAATGTTTGCCGTAGGCCTTCTTTCCCAATCCATCATGGTCAAAGCATTTCCTAGGGAAATGCTCCTGTAAGCAATAGGATGCTAACTTGGTAAATGATTCTTCAGATTGCACCAAATTCTTGAAGTGTACATCAAGATTATCTAGAATCATGGGGAAGGTGAACCCTGATTGCTTTTTGTCCCTGAGCATGCTGCTTGCTGGGTGTGCTTGCTTGGCTACCTCCATGAGGACTAATCTGTCTGATGGATAATGTGGAAGCCGATACGGTGTTCCCCCAAAGCCTGCTGTTCTGATGTAGGTGAATCTGGGGAATTGGATGAACCATGCACTGTATTTTCGAATCAGGGTGGTAGCCTACTTTGACAGCCTTATATGCAATCCTCCTTGCATTAATCTAACTAGGCGCATCGTAAAAGTGTCATTAACACGCTCGTACTGACCAATTGCATATGCGATGTTATTCTTTTCTCTTTGGACAATGCCATAGTAATGCAACTGAGGGTAGTGTTGACGTGTCTAAAATCGCTGAACTTGCGACTTCATCCGGCCAACGCAGAATAGAATGTACTCGTTGAGTATCCTATCCTCTTTTGAGATAAGGAAATCCCTAATGCTGGTTTTGTTGATCAAAGGGGACGACCTCAAGGTTTTGATTGTCAGGTCTTGACTGCGGGATTACTCAGTGGTTTGATGTGTTTTGCTGGAAACACAAAGGGGACTTACGGTGATATGGGTAATTGCTGGATGAATTCCCTAAAATTCTAACAGTCTGGTTATCGATTGGTTTCAGTTGGATGATACTATTTCAGCAGGACTGTGGGTTCTTCTTTGTAAATAAAGGGGAAAAAGAGGGATAGGGAAAGAGAGGTACAAAAAGTTTAAATTATTTTACTAAGATAGCATATTCAAAAAAAGCAGACAGACAACTCCAAATAACTAGATTAAACACTATCAGCCATTTAAGCACAATACGTGTATGAATCCAGTGCGATCTTCAAGGAAAATAGAGTTTTCATGCTATTAAACACAACTTCGGAACTTTAACATTCATTCAATGAGTATTCAATAATCGAATTAAGCATATGAAAGGGTTCAGATTAACCATGCAGAAGGAGTGACAATCAGTCAGTCCCTAATGGTATGAACAACGAGGATTCTATCAGATGTTTATCTAGAAAATGCTATAGGAATAAAAGAAACATAACAAAATAATTCAAATTGGTGAAGAAGGAGACCATGCACTCACAATGAAATTGGAATAGTCTTAACTTTGCATTAAATCCTGTAAATTTCGCCAGAGCTTCAGCAACAATCCATGAACTTCTTACAAAATGAGGGAAAACCAGTCCCCTTTAAATAGGCTTCCAAAAATAGATGAATGGCCAAGATCTAATCTAAACAAGTGGCCAAGATTCATCCTTACAAAAGGTACCCATACCCATAAATGGAGAGTAAATATCAGCAACTACCCCAAAGGGAGCAATAACTACCTAGAAAGGTAATTAAAACTTATCCAAAATAATTCAAAAAGGGCACATACACAAAGTTTTTAAAGATTACAGTTGACTTGGAAGTCAAATATGACCCTTTGGCCAAAAAGTGCATTTTTCAAATTTTAAAAGAAAAAACGCATTTTAGGAAAGCACTTTTTCTTTTCCAGTTTCATATCCGTTTACCAAGAATTCATCTTCGCCATGCAAATATTTTTTCCAAAGGTCCCGACCTGCTGCACGTTCTTCGCGAACATACTCTTGGAACCTGATGCATAATTGGAACAACAAACAGAACTGAGGCATAGGGGGATGATGAATTTTATACTGCATGCTCTCCAGATAATGATCTATGTGTTTCAAACCATGCCGCCAGCTAGACCGATTAGCCTCAAAGCTCAAAATATCAGAATGTAATTTACTAGCAAAATCTAGGTCCTCTGTAGAGTAGGCGATCTTATCTATTTTTAATCTATCCTCCCAGTCTGGATGGATTATGGGATCAGACATACTATTTTGCCAACCCAAAACCATAGATCGGAGGATTATTCCACCAAGGTCCCTTGTGTTCTTTAGAATTTCCTCGCATGTCTCTTGCTCTTTGTTAATGGTGGCCTTGGTGTCATTCTTCATGCTGATGGTCCAGTACCATTCTTTGAAAATGTTGATGTCGTGGGGGTCCAAGATGGTGGAGAGTGTAGGAATCTGCGGATGGGTCCAGAAAAGAGCCGTCATGAGGGGAGAGTTGTAGTAACGACTACATGAATTATAAAGCATTCCCGCTTCATCTTGAACAGTTTGACCAAAATGGTCTCTCAATGGTGGGCCATTTCTTTTACCTCTTCAATAATTTGTTCTCCTCTTTCCTTAAGGCCTTGCATCCATTCCTTGACGACCTTGGCAGTATCTCGTACTCCTTCAAATTTTGTTGTGGTCCTCTGTGCCAATGCTGTCGGGGGAATGTGGGATTCGGAGCATTATGCAATGGTCTCAGGAGTTGATCAATGTACCCCTCGGCTTGTTCAGCACGAGCTCGATACATGTTCTTTTCAGCTATTATTTCTTCGAGTTGTCTGAGTACGTTTTGTACGGAATCCTTGAATTCCTCCCTTTCCCGCTCCTTAGTGGCTTGTCCGATGGGGACAGTCGTGATGCTATAATCAGCCAGTGTAATCTGATCTACTGGCTTGTCGACAGGCGGGGTGGCGATATGAAGGGTACGGTTCCTTTGCTCATCTTTGGTCATCCTGGAATACGCCTTGGGCTTTTTCTTCCCCTTGGCCTTGGCTTGGTCTATGCGTGAGAAGATGTCCTCCAAATCGATGGGCGACTTGGTGGCGGCCTTGCGCTGAGCTCGAGCAATTAACCATTCTTGAGGTACAGTCTGGGTTGATGCTATGGTTAAATTGGCACTTTGTTCTTTAATGTTTTCAGCCGGCTCATCGCATATTTGTAGCTGCTCGGTTACAGGAGGAGTGGAGGAAGTGTCAAGTTCCTTGCTCGCAGCTGAATTCTCTCCCACTTCACTGAACAACTGCCTAGTATTTTCATGTGATGGTTGTTCTTCAGTTTTTTCAGGCTCGCGAGTCTCATCTGTCCTTTGCTCTCCTTCAACAGTGGAGTCATCCTTGGTAGTATTATGGAGCAGCAATTCATGTCGGCTCTGCTGGGTGGGTTCATGCAATTCAATCCCCCGAGTGGATGGAATCTCTCCTTCCTCCACTTGATTATCAGGTTCGGCTGATTCAATGGCTCTTAGCTCGACATCTAGCATGTCGAGTGCAGGAGGATCATCAGCTCCAAATGCTTCAATATCACTCTGGGAAGGCGGAGCAACTATATAATCTAGTTCAACTACATCATCAGATGAATTGGGGTCTTTTGATGATGAAGTGACCTCTGGTCTCCTTATAGGAATCTTTTCTCTTCTTGTTCTTTTGGATGTCCGAGTTCCTCTGGTGGCCTTAGCCTTCTTCCTTTTTTCAGGTTTTTCGACCTCTTCCTTTGGTGCACTGGATGTTCCCTCATCTTCGGAGGACTGGGAATCAAAGTTACCCATCAAGTGGTAGGTGAATTGGACTCCCTCATGAATCAGTCGCTCAATTTGTTGGTGCAACCATTGGTCAGTATATCTTCCTGGGGCTGCCATAACCGCCTCAAAATCAGTGATTGGATCTTGCGACCAATCGATGCCTGGCAAAAGATGTCTTATCGCCTCAAATTCTCGGACTTGTAGGCAATTTCCTGAATCTGTTAGTTTGTCTGGGACCTGACGGTATTCATAGTCGCATTTGCTGCACACTCAGCCTTGAATATTCGTGCCTTCGGACCTCATAGTCATCAGAGCAGTTCTTCCAATAATCTTCAACTGATTCTTTTGCTCTGTATCGCCTGCCATAGGCTCTCTTTGCCAAATTGTCGTGATCAAAGCATTTCCTTGGAAAATGCTCTTGTAGGCCATAGGAGGCTAGTTCTGCAAAGGATTCCTCTGCCTGGGCTGGGTTCTTTAGATGGACATCAAGGTTACCTATAATCATAGGGAAGGCAAATCCAGGCTGCTTCCTGTCTCTGAGTAAACTGTTCGCCGGACGTGACTGCTTTGTGACTTCCAGGAGAACTATCTTGTCGGTTAGGTATCGCGGAAGTTGGAAAGGAACACCCTCAAAGCTAGGTATTCGAATGTAGGAGAACCTTGGGAACTGGATGAACCAGGCTCCATACCTCTGTACTAGAATAGTAGCTTACTCTGAGAGCCTTATGTGTAGTCCTCCCTGCATCAACCTGACCAGGCGCATTGTGAAGGCGTCATTGACGCGCTCATATTGATCAACTGCATAGGCAGGGTTGTTCTTTTCCCTTTGAGCTATGTCCTGATAGTGTAGTTGTGGATAACAATCGTATTCACCTGATCAGGCCCAATCGAATTTCACCTTTCATGATTAAACCCGACAGTGGCTGGTTTCTGGCGAACATGTAGACTAGATAGGATGTCATAGTGAAGTACTTCTTTGCCTCAAGTTCGATCAATTGGGTGTGGATGTTGTCACTTATGATCTGGGCCCAATCGAACTTAGATTTCCTAGTGAAGACCTGCTCTGTGAAGTAGAACATCCATTCCTCAAAGTAGTTGGATTGGGGGAGTCCCATAATCCTGCTGAGCAATGTGACCATGTCTCCATGCTCGTTGTGAAAGTCGCTTCTACGGGTCTTTTTCCCAATCCTGACCCTTGGAGGTCTTCTCTCCTTGTACCACTCTTCATTTATCAGTGTTCTACATTTGGCAGGGTTTATATCATATGCCTCTTGCGCTTCATCCATAGTTGTTGCTATGGGGTTGTTCGGGAAGGGAATGTCAAATGCGTCGCCAATGGCTTCAGGAGTGAAGTTAGCGAGGACCATATTCTCGAGGAGCACCAATCTAGAGTTTGATTGGTAATGCCAGGCAACCTCTACTACTAGTTCATAGTTTTGCACTATCGGGGGAAATCCTGCTGCTTGGGCAATGCCACTTTCCATCATCCGCCTAGGCCTGCCATAGGCATTAGGGGAGAAAACTCGGTTTCTGAAATCTTGAATATCAATATGGCCCAGGTTAGTATCACCTACATTTTTCCAGACACTTTGAACTTTTGATTCCCTCAGTCCCCCTCTTTGATACTGATACATCATCTATACGACTCTGCGAGGGATATATGACTTGGACACTTGTGATGTCTGGGCTGCAGCAGGTGTCTTTGATGGTTCTACCGCTGATTTAGGCATTTATCTTGCACAGCCGAACGTGGATTACGAGGCGATATAAAGGAAATAAAGCCGGTTAGTTAAGAGGGATACACCAACATGCAAGGATTGACTTGAAAACCGAATTTAAAGAACAACATGATATTTTAACTAAAAAGCTTGATTGATTTAAACATGGATATTTATGAAGCTTTTCGATTACGAATTTATACTTAAGCATTTTAGGATCAATTTTCAAAATGGACGATGCTTTAAAATTTTCCAAAGTCTGAAAATGCGTTTCTGGCTGATTCCTAGGAACAAACTCGGATTTCAATTGCGCTGCCTGACGTCTTATAAACGGAAAAAGATGCGGTTTTAAGACTTAATCAATTCAATTCATTTTGCACATACGTCTATCCGATTTTGCATATATTTCGAATGATTTCAAGAGAGGCGAAGCACACTTACCTGGCGACAATGAATGGCGTGAATTTGCACAACCTGCCCTACAAGAATGAATTGTTTTGGATTCGAAAAAAAAAATGATGCTTCTTATGCCTTACGTTTTGAAAAGATAAGTTCACAACTTGCAAATTTGGAATGGGAGAGTTCTGCAATTTTGAATTTCAACGGTTAACTCCCTATTCTAGATTTTCACGCCTAAAATTTGGAGAGAGAAGTGCAGTTTTAGAAATTTAGAATTAGCGATTCTTTTTACCTCAATGATTTTGCCTTCTGTGTTTTCTTCTATGGCATTGAACTTGGGCGTTTTGAAAACTTCGACTTTGAAGTGCTTTGCAAACTTTTAACTTTTATCTTTCATGCCCTTCCTGGCGATTTTTGAAGAATGGGGAGGGTTTCCAAAATACTTTGCTGCGCGATCTACCTGGGTGATTTTAACCTTGGTAACTTAGTTTTAAATGCGATTTTACCTTCGTGATTTCGGAGAATGGGGGGGGAATGGCGTTTTGAAAACTTCAAACTTTGCGATTCCGCCTTATGGTGTGAAACTTTGGCGATTCAACGCCTCTTGCAGATTGCATAAACTTCGCGTGATCTCTGGAGGGTCTCTCAAATGCGATTTTTCTATATGGCGCAATTTCGGGATTATGATATGGTTTGCAAACTTATTGTTTTCGCACCTTATACTTCTCCCTCCATTTGCGATTTTCAGGATTTATAGATGCTTTGAAAACTTTCGGAGTTTTACCTTATAGTGCCATTTTCGAGGTTTTGACCCACTTCGCCAATTTTCGGCATTTTAGTGCACTTTGAAAACTTCGCACTTTTCATCTATCCTTAATAACGCGATTTTTGGCACTTATGAGGTTTTTGCAAACTTCAGACTTTTACCTTATAGCGCCATTTTCGGAGTTTTGACCCATTTCGCCAATTTCGACATTTTAGTGCACTTTGCAAGTTCTTTCTTTTACTTTTTGCATTTTACTTCCACAATGCAAACTTGGGGGATTTGGAGTGTTTTGCCGATTTCGGCATTTTGGGGCACTTTGCCAACTTTTGAACTTTTTACATTTGCCCTCCAAATCGCGATTTTCGACGTTTTTCAAACTTTACTTTTCGCACTATCCCCTTAGAATGCGAATTTCGGGGTTTTCAGGCATATTACAAACTTTTAATTTTTTGCGTTTGCACCTAAAAGTGCGATTTCGGCGATTGGAAGCACTTTTCAAACTTCTTATTTTTCACCACTTATCAAGGATCTATCAAGGATCTAACCAAGCATACTGTGTTAGTATCTAGATCACTCACTTGTTGATTACTCACATCTTCGACAAGTCTGAAACCCTTAACCGGGTAGGCCCAACAAAGCCTTTGTAAATCCTCTAACAAGGTGGTTCACAACTGTGGATCTGAAATCCTTTAACAAGGTAGTCTTTAACAAGACTTATCTCCTAACAAAGATCTAGATTCCTAACAGGATCTGTTCTGGTGAAGAACATTGTATGACCTTAACCGGTTTGGTTTCTATTCTGCAGATAGTTACTTGTGAGTTTTTGCTCACCGTGGTTTTTCCCATTTGGGTTTCCACGTCAAATATCTTGTGTTATGGTGATTGTGGTTTTTTGGGTGAATGCTTTATTTGCTATTTG
Organism: Cryptomeria japonica; assembly: GCF_030272615.1. NCBI lineage: Eukaryota > Viridiplantae > Streptophyta > Pinopsida > Cupressales > Cupressaceae > Cryptomeria > Cryptomeria japonica. The sequence goes on from NC_081410.1 coordinate 50,563,522, forward strand.
GTTTGCATTTATCTTAACCGGTTTATTAGTGAATTTGTTATACCGGTTATCTGCTAAACTGTTTAAGAGTTTGAGTTTAGTAGTTTTTGGAATACTAATTCAACCCCCCCTCTTAGTACTCATCAATATTATCATCATCTCATGGACTGATTACGGGCACGCTCAAAAGGACGCGAAACACTGCACGGAATTCAACAGGGCGAAGGCAAAAAGACCAAAAAAGAGGAAAGGGGACCCTGTCGGCCACAAGGAGTGTGTGCAACGCACAACACTTCTTGAATTCAAAATTCCACAATTCTCATCATTCTTCAGTTTCTTCACTCAACTTGCCTTTGAACTTGATGAAATCCAAACCCTTTTAAAGGCTAAGAGACCAAAATTATTGCCAAACGTTAACTAAGAAAAGAAAAACATCTAAGCGGAATCCAGCAAAAAATTTGGGGTCCTTATTTGCAATGGGGCGTGTGTGTTTACAACACAACTATATCTAGATTCTAGACTTTTAGTATTTACTATTTTGTTTTTTAAGTTTGAAGTTTGAACATTGTTGAGTCTTGATAAATTGATTGTAATTTTGATGAATCATGATTATTAAATCAGAAATTTTGAAAATTCTCATTCCGATGTCTATATTTATAATTTATTATTACTAGTTCGATGCAATCACTGCAATGTGTTTAAGTTTAAGCTAAACTTTACATATTCCTTGGGCTTATACAGTATAACAGTTATTATGTTATACATCCTTGTCTTTTTAAAACTATTTTTTTATGTACTATGTCAGCAGCGCTCCCCTGCTGCCGTGCCCCCGTTGTTCCCAAACTTAGGCCCCAAGTATCCCTGGCCCTGAGATGCGTCCCCCTGTCCGCCTGTCTCTGCGTCATGAAACTTGGTGAAACACTTCTCTAAACAGACAATAGAGAAGGTAAAAGGAAACATAAGAAAGACAAAAGCTGCAAAAGCAGTATTCTTTGTGAGAGATATTACTTTTGGTTTAGAAAAAGAGCAATGTCAGTTGATAAAAAACTATTGTTCAGAGGGAAGGATGTCTAGGTGGGAAGAAGTCTCCTGCAACAAAGCATTGGGGTGATGGCAATTTGATGGAGCAGTGAGAGAATATGTAGGTAAGTCAGATGGATATGGACTCTGTAAGAACCACTACTGAATTCTTAAAACAATTTTTTGCAAATTCTCCACTTTTCAATTCACAGAGATTTCATAAAACACTTTGTCTTCTTGTCAAGATTTGTGATGATCTTAGTATGATTGTTTCCAAAAGGTTTGTTTGTAGTCTGGTTGCACAAAACACATATGATTGCGTTCATAAAGAAAGAAATTATGGAGACATTGTATCAAACAGTTTGCTGTCATATCAAAAACCGATTAGAATACCCTGCTCACTATTGTAATTTATTTCCAAAGAAATAAAATTTGATAAATACATTGAAGAGCATCAGTAATCCATATCAGATATATCAAACAATTTGCAGAGTTGAGTGTAATGAAATATGAGTATACTGAGTCTTCTTGCTGGTACCATCAGTTATTTCAGAACCTCAAGCATTATAAATAGACTTAATATAGACCAAGTATCTTTTTTAAAAGGGGTAAATGCTTTTTGATCTAGAGTTATGAACCGATTAGGTCATGTTGTGACCTTTTCACACATCGCCCCATTGCAAACGGGGACCCCCCTCTTTCTTGCTTTCCGGTTTTGTTAGTCTAGGGTTTTCGCAATCAAGTGACAATTTTGAGCTTCAATGTCCGAGTCTTGTCCTTGGATATGGTTACGTTTCCAGGTCTTCAAGATGCAGGTAATGTTAAATCTTTGAATTTTGAAGTCAATAGTATCAAAGTGTTGAAAAGATGTTAAAATGTCTAAATGATCGTAAATGCGAGTTTATTTTTTTAAGTGTTGAAGTTGCAACTTTCCTTAAAATGTGAGTGAAAAATGATGAAAATGCTGCAAATTGATGTGGATTTTGTGCAGAAGTGTTAAAAGTCCCAATAGGAGTCATTTTTCCACTCCTAGGAGGTGAAATAAATAAAAAATGCACAAAGTCCCGATGGACTTCTATTTTCCACTCTTCAAATTTTAAGAAAATGTTAAAAGTCCCGATGGAAATAGAATTTTCACTGCATAAATGGATGAAATTGGGTAAGTTTAGACTTTTAAAGTGTGAAAATCAACTCAGTCTTGATGGAAAGTTTTTTTCCACCAAGCAGTTAAGTCATAAACCACACCGTCCCAATGGGAGGCGTTTTTCCACTAAGCAATAAAGATGAAAATTGATTAAGTCCCGATGGAGGTTGTTTTTCCACTCCATTTTGAGCATGAAGGTACAAATTTAATGTCAAGGACTATGAAAGTCTTGATGGAGGTCGAATTTCCACTCCAGGACTAAGTTTGCAAGTGACATTGTGGGAAGTCTTGATGACTAGAGAATTTCCACTCAAGACAAAACAAAGGACAAAGTGAGTCTTGATGGAGGTTGTTTTTCCATCAGGTTGACAAGAGTGAAAATGCATAAGGAAACTGAGTCCTAATGACCCACGCTTTTCTACTTGATGGTAAAATGACCAAGGTAAAGTGAAATTTATGTGTCTTGATGAGGTTCGATTTTCCACTTGAGGGAAAAATGATTAAATAATGCAAATATAACATCAACATTGTGTCCTGATGGAGGTCGATTCTCCATTTGGGACATTTGCAAGGATTTGATTAAGTTTATGAGTCTTGATGGACATCGATTTTCTACTAGGGGGTATTTGACTAAGTTTTGTGAAGATTTCTTAAGAGAAGTAAGTCCTGATGCAAGGTGAATTTCCACTTGGAGAGGATGTGTAAAGGAAAGCAAATTAATGATGAAAATCAAGTGTCTAGATGGCCATCAATTTTCCCCTTCCATGATCAAATGGATTTTAAAAGGCGAAATGAACATGATTTTAATGACAAATCAGTCCAGATGTGGTACGATTTTCCACTTGATTGGCATGTGTTTTTTTTATCCCACATTTGCTATGTAGCGAAAGTTAGAGGTGAAAAGTTGAATAAAGAACCCAGGCCAGCGATCATTATTATATCATTAAGTGGCTGATTGAGCTCCAAGTTAGCTGGAAGAAGGAGGATTGAAGATTGCCTAGCTGGGAGAGTGCAATTTTGTGCCCAAGGCATTGAGTGTGCCACCATTGGAAGCGTTTGTGACATCATAGAGGGTGCCATTATTGGCTGAAGATGCCATTATCAGACCCGAGACAACTTTGCTAGCAGCCACCTCATGCACAAAACGTTATTCCCAGCCATTGTTTACGCCAAAAACGTGTCATTTCAGCCAAGCAAGGGAAGATCGCTTCAGACATATGGATTGTGCCATGAATAAGATGATTTCTAGCCATTGAAACATGATTTTCAGAGACATTTTGAAATATCCCAGACCAATTTTTTTCAATTTTTCAAGTACAAAGAGTAATGCAACACACATCCGTTAGGGTTAGCACTTAAACCAAAACGATGCGGAAAACAACTCTAACCAAGAATGTACACTAGGATCCCGGGTTGGGCAAGGTGTGAGCATATGGTCAGAGGGTCTTAAAGCATTCTGAAAGTAACTCTAACCAAGAATGTGCCCAAGATGGACTAACATATGGTCAGAGGATCTTGGTGCATGCTGAAAGCAACTCTAACCAAGAATGTGCCCAAGATGGACTAACATATGGTCAGAGGATCTTTACAATTACAACTGCTGAAAGGAAAACTCGACACCAAGCATGTGCTTTCAAACCCAGGGTGGGAATGGAGCTACCATATGGCGGAGATGCTAAGAACTTAGAAATGGAATTAAATGTAAATAACAAGCGTGAAATGAAAATGAGAAGAAATGTTGCCAGTACTACTGTTCAGCTTACAATATGATAGTAAATGCTTGCCAAGATCATAGGATTAAGACTATACAATGCTGTAACAATATAGAAGGCTCTCCCGGGCTTAACAAAAATGATAAGTCCAAGAAATTCTACTCAAGGATCAATCTTAATATTCTGATTTATGACAGACCTGCACGTGAAATGCTTAATCAGCAACACATGGAATCACTAAAATGCTCATTACTCTCTCAATACTAGTCCGAATGACCCAAAACCAAAAGCAATGGCTTCCTATGAAGGAGGCGACCCAACCAATACCAAGAAATCAGACATTAACCCAACAGATTATTTATCACGAACCCTAGGGCAATTCCCAGCAGTGATGCCAGGCAAGAATGGCGATTCTTCTCTATAAAATAAAACACTTCATATTAGAATCTGCAAATTTGCACAAAGGAGCGCCCAACCAAAACAAGAGGAAATATGCAATACCCAGAATGAATATGTTTTTATTTTGAAATATATGAGTGAAACTACAAATCTGCTCTGCTAACAGCGATTCCCGAAAATGGAATGAAATGCAAATAATAGAACTTCAAGCACAACTCAAGCTACAATGCAATCCCCACTACAAACTCTCACAACTACACTAAATCACCACTAGTTGCTATCTTTCAAGCAAGAAGCAATGCCAAGGCTAGGAGGCATTCATTCCTCGAAGCAACCCTAATACAATTCCGGCAGAGTAACAGTACAATAGACACAAGATACCAAATGAAGGGAAGAGGCCTCCATTTATAAGCTTAACAAGGGATCTCTAGAGGCTTCTAGAAAGTGCGCCCTAATTTCACATTTGAATTTTCCTCCAAGAGATGACGCCACTTTTAAAAGCTTAATTAACCTTTATTTTAATTCACTTCTCTTCATAAAGTTGGCACCCCTTTTCATAAGCAAGATTTTAGACCTTAGGAAATATTAAATCCCTTCCATGATGCAACCCTTGAAGATCACCTTTTAAAACAACTTGAAGTGATGAAGCTAGGCCAAGGGGTCAACTTTAAAATATAACATTAAAACATAACATTATTTAAATGAAATGAACTTATCTCTCCAAAAACATCCCAAGGCCAAAAGTGACGAAGCCAACTGAACCAACTGAAGAAGAGAACCAACTGTGTCGAAATAATCAGGACCACTACTAGAAATAGAATTTACTAAAAATAGTAAATTCCAAAAAGTGCTTGGAACGCAAAGCCGGACATACCACTGCGAAGCCCTTTGAAAACCCAGAAAGAATCCGCGATCCGAACTCTAATTCACGAGCAACAACAAACTCCAAAACTGGAAACCCTAATTTTACCCATTGAGTAGCCTACGGGTCTCCGAAATAGGCCATCGGTCAATTGAAACATTACACCTGAGAAGGGGACATTACAGCATTTCCAGACCCATACACTCAGAAATCAGACCTGAGACAGCGAATTTGATTCAATTTTCATTCATTTTCTGAGTTTTGAAGGGCTTATTCAGACTTAAGTATCAAAATCAGACCTATCCTAAGTTCTAAAATCAGGTTTCTTGAGGGTAAATTTTCCAGATTTTGATCAAATCACTTGTATTTTCCAGAATTATGTTACATAATGTTGAATTTCGGATTTTAGAAAGCTCCTAATCTGAAAATCATTTGAAACCAGAAGTTAAGTCAATTCTGGAAAATTATATTGATAAAGTTATTAACTTCTAGCATTTTATAGGTACCATGTCAAAGGCGGGGATAGCTGCAAGGAAGATTCAGTTGAAGAATGTGCTTGGAGGATACTATCCGGAGCCGCAGATATCTTCTATGTGGAAGAAAGTTGGAGACACTAATGTGGAGTACCTAGATAGGAAAAGAATGAAGCGGAGGATATATGGAACAAAGAACCAACTACCCTCTCCCTTGGTGGTCAATATCATGAAGAGTGGAATCTACCACGCAGTTGGCTTCCCACCATCAATACAATGCAACGAGATTATGGCTGAGTGTGCAAGGTATTACGATCCACAGTCAAGAACAATTCGAACACCTAAGAGATTGGTGCTTGCATACCTAGCCAAGGAGTTAATAAGGAAGGTGTTTGGAATTCCTAGCCACCAAGACATGCAAGTAAGAACCAAGGAGGATGCCCAAGCTATGTTCGAAAAAAGATCAAAGGCATGTATGACACTCATCAATAACGAGTGGGTCCTTGAGACAAGGCGTCACTATTCCAACCTACCTAAGTGACTCCTATGTTTAGATTTCAAAGAGGAGTATAGGGACCTAATATTTTTACTCAACAAGATTATGGGAGCACCTCAAGGAGCTTTATTTGAAACGTGGATGTTCTACTTCATTGACGAGATGTTGAATGGAAGAGTGATAATCAATTGGGCTAAGATTATAAGTGACAACCTAGACATCCAGTTGAGGAGTTTGGAGAGAACAAAGTCTTTCTACATGACTTCCTACCTAGTCTACATGCTAGCAAGGCATATCATATACAAAGGACTATTGTGCAGGGGTGAAGTTGGATAGGCTTGGACAATATAAAGTGTATGAGTGTTATCCAGAACTCCACCTACATGAGAAAGAACACTATAGAGGGTGAATGATACCTTCACTATGTATATCATGTGGTTGCTGCAAGGTGAATTACATAAGAGGTTGTCGAAGGAGGTAATGCCCTTAGTAGAGAAGTACGGATCATGGTATATTCAGTTTCCTACCTTCACATACCTAAGGATTCAAGGATTCACTTCCGAACCATACAAGCTTCCTAGGCATCCAACTAACAAGATGGTGTTGCTTGAGGTAGTGAGGCAACTATTAGAGTTTGATTTGATTGCATTCAAAAAGAGAAGTATAGGCAAGGTATTACTTTTCCTAACATGCTTGGGAAGATGATGGAAATATGCCCCATCGTAGTAGCAACAAAAACAGGTAATGAAGAGCTAGAATTTTTCCATCTTGGAATTTACAAGGCAAGGAATTGTTTTGATCCATTTCAGAGAATTTTAATAGCTAAAGGAGAAAAGTTCACACACAAGATTGACATCGAGGACTATTAGTCCAATCTTACAGATGAATTCGGAGTTAGGAGAAAGATGTGGTCTTTAATTTTAGTGGACTTCATGAGAAAGTGTAACTTCTTCTCGATTCCTGATCAAGTGAAACATGATGGGAATCATATTCATCCTCAATATGTGAAGGAGAAGGACAAGCTAGTTCCATCACCTAATTGGTCACAACTCGAGATGGTAGATTTGAATATTTAAATGAGAGAAGTGAATGATTGCTCTAGGGAATGAGTGGACAAATAGATAAACGAACTAAGAAGGCAAAATACCACCTTGATTTATGAAATAATGAAGAGTGAGGAGTCCTCTCTAAATGATGATTAAAGAATGAAAAGCAATGTAAGAGCAAACAATGATGAGGAGAGTCAGGCTCCTAAAAGAAGATAAGGTCTGCTTGGAGGAACGCAAGCGAAAGTTAAGGAGATTGTTAGTAAAAAATCTAGACACAAGAAGCACAAGTCTAGCACCCCTCAATCTACCATGAGCTCTTCATCCATTAAGGAAAACAATATGCTAGGAGAAAACAATGATTCCAAGCAAGGTTTTCATACGAAGATCCTACTGGAGAATGACCAAGATGAACGTGGATTAGCACAATTTGCGCCACATGAAGATGAAGAGAAGCAATCGGGATCTCCTACCATTTAGCTTGAGGTCCATTTTGGTGACGATGTGGTGGATTTAAGTAAGAAGAGAGCAGAGGATGATGTTATTTCAGCCTTGAGACGACTTGAGGCAAAGAAGCTCTCTAATATTACTAGAGATGATTTGGGAGCACGTATTGTGCATGTGGCTGTCCCAACTGTTGATAAGCCTAGAGATGTAATCACTCCCATGGATTATCAGGTTACCACAATTGATATTGGGTCATTCACAAAGCAACAAGAGTTTCAAGAGCTGAATGATTCCGCCAAGGCAATTGAGGCATGATTGAATAGAGTTGAAGAGAAGAAAGAAATGCTAGAAATGTAGAACATGAGACACAAGAAATACATTGAAGGGTTGAACCCCCTAAGGTGTGAGGATCCTGCATTTGTTTCACCTATTTCTATTGCTCATGGATCACCTAATGATAATGAGGCAATGAGGAATACATACCAAGAGGTTGGAAAATGGATAGAAGATATTTCGAAGCAGGCAGATGATTTCCTAGTCCAGTTCGTCCAAGCCTATGATAAAACAACACTGCTCATAAGCAGGATACAATACTTGGAAGGAGTATGGGAAAAGTTCCAGCCAGTGCAAGACAAGACTATTCGTCGCCTCAAGGTGTTGAAGCGTATTCCTACATCTGCATTGATCTTAGAGGGAGTTATTTAGGAGGGAAATGTGTATGATTTCCATGGGTGGTATTGTTCTTTGGGCATGAAGAAGTCAGTGTTTGATCATGCAAAAGATGAATGCGTGGAGATGGAAGGATTGATCCAAGAGATACAATTGAAGATCCTCACATCAATTGAAAAATTTTCATGACAAGATGTCCACACCTGTAGCACTTTGAATGTGGAAGGATTGAAGGAAAAGATGAGGTTTGTTTACTTCAAAGAGTTGGAGTCCATTAGGAAGAATCAACTGAACGATTTGGTTTCCCTCATGATTCACATCAGCAACTTGCAAAAGCTTACACCAGATTGGGAAAACATTTTTGATGCTTGCTCAGATGCTGTGGATGTGATTGAATTGTAACTTGATGGTTTGCCAAGTGTTGCAATGGAGGAGCTTAATTTAGTTATGTCCAGATTCGTTGAATATGCAGCTAGAGAGAGGAATGTAGGAAGGAATCTTCTAGAAGACAAACTGCTTGATGATTAGGCGACATCCCATTGGACCTCATTCCTCAAGTTTTGTGATATGGATAAGATTCCACTTGTTGATGTAAACCCTAATTAGGGCTGTGTTGGCATGATCTTGACCCTTGATTCTAAATGAATCATGGCCCTTCATTTCATTTTGAGGTTCTGTATGAAGTTATAAACCCCTTCTCCTCTCATTTGTAAGAGATAAATTTTGAGAATTGTCACTTAGATGCTGCCAAAATTGAACTTGGTGATTTTTATGAGATCTTGAAGCATTGTGTGGTTCTCTAACCTCCAAATTTACTTTAGAATTCGCTTTAAATATTTTAGTCGAATGAAAGAAATTGTTGAATGAATCTTTCTGAAATTCGTCATATCCATACCACTAGCTATTTGCTGATTGTGAATTTGCCTTGTGTGCTCAATTGGAATTTGATCTAAGCTTAACTTCAATTTTACTTGCACATTGATATTGATCGAATGGATGGTGTTAGTGTTGTGAGTATGAATCTGAATATCTATTGATGACTTTAGAAGATTCACTAAGCTTGTGCTAAGTTGTTCATTGTATGACAAGACTAAGCCTAGTTGAATTTCATTGAGTCATTCACCATCTCTTGCATTATAGGTTTAATATAGGATTAGAATAGAGCCTTCTAAACCCTTTCCTTTTAAATTTTATTTTAAAATCTTTGTTAGAGATAGATCAAGTGCTCACGTTGTAAAATCATAAGTCGTTTGAAAATCGTGGCAAACCTACTTCCATTCATGAGAGCCTAAGCTTGAGAATTAGAACATTTGTGTAAGTTTCTTTGTGTAAACATCAAGTTACATCGACCATTGAGTTACCCATACGTCAAGAACTGACATTAGGAACCTTGGAGTCGTCTTAGTTGATCATATATTTAGCATCTGAGGTGATTTTGATCAAGAGAGGGTAAAATACATTTGAATTTTATTTTGTGTTAGAGGTGTTGAAAAAACACATCAAGAAGTCACGAACGGGGGATGTCATCACCTATAGAAACAGTCAACAACAACACTCCAACGTGGATCAAACTTTGATGGCAAGAACAACAACACCACAAGCCATCACAACATGCCAATACTGGCATACAGACCAAGTATTGTTCCATACATAACAAATGATATTTCCAAAGGATGGTGCCTCCTACTACACCCCTTGCACCTCACAATACCAACGAATTCCCAAATCTAAGATTTGCATCCTTCCTAGATGGTTTAAAGCTTTGGCCTTTTGCAATTCAAGTTTGTTGTCTTATATGCTTTGTGAATTGGTGATTTACCTTGCTGTGTTGGCTAAGAATCTCCTCCTACAACTACATTGGAGTCTATGGCCCTTTCCTTTCATGGAACCTTCCTTTCCCATAGATGGCTCCTTGGTGAGCATGAGGATAGGCAACTAGGACCATATTTGACCAATATATATCACTGTCGCCCCATTCCACGTCCTTAACAGATCCACGACTTCATAGAAAATAGATCTTGATAGCTGATGTCTGTTGTTGTTGGAAATAAGCCACACCCGAGCTGACGATGGACTGGTCCAAGAGGGGCCAGTAGCTCAGTGGTAGAGCACTCCAACAATGTATGGAAAGTCCTAGGTTCGAGTCCTAGCTGGTCCATGTCTCAACATGGTATCAGAGCCAGGTCTAGGCTAGGAGCCCCAAGCACACAAGAGGTGTGGCTTAAGGGGGGGTGTTGTTGTTGGAAATAAGCCACACTCGGACCAACGATGCACTGGTCCAAGAGGGGCCAGTAGCTTCGTGGTAGAGCACTCCAACAACGTATGGAAGGTCCTAGGTTTGAGTCCTAGCTGGTCCATGTCTCAACATGGTATCAGTGCCAGGTCCAGGATAGGAGCCCCAAGCGCACAAGAGGTGTGGCTTAAGGGGGGGTGTTGTTGGAAATAAGCCATACCCGGACCAACGATGGACTGGTCCAAGAGGGCCCAGTAGCTCAGTGGTAGAGCACTCCAGCAACGTATGGAAGGTCCTAGGTTCGAGTCCTAGCTTGTCCATGTCTCAACAATGGCCAAGGTAAATGTATCAAATAAAACCATCATAAAGTGCACCGATTCCTGTTCCAATGCTTGCAACACTTTCTAAAACTTGTACCAGATTTTTGTTGGTGTGGCTGGGTTATTCTTAGCCGATATAAATCAAATATATATTATTTTCATTCCATCTCCTCACAGCACACACAGCTTAAATAATAATCTCTGCAAATTTATTTCTTGCCTGCAAGATTTCAAATAAATTAGATTACTAACCAATTTGGCAAACCTGGAGAGAAATCGATTCAGCTCTGTTTATTACTTCTTCAAACATTCAGCCCATAGGTGATCCTTGAATGGAATCATATATAGCGAAACAAGGGTTTAAGCCCCTGCTTGCAATCTTCAGCACACCATTGGTCTTTGGCTTTAGCCTTTTGGGTTTTCGTTCATCGGGATAATCGTTGGGGTTTTCGTTCCTTTGGTGAGAACTCTGGCCACTGGCACAAATCTCCATAGAGAAAATAAACAATATTCAGAATGCCGAATGAATCCTCCTCATCCTCCCTCTATACTCTTCACAAGAACTTCCCAAAAGGATATAATTTAAAGTAACTTTTTAAATAATAAGCTTCCAGAAAATAATTATAAAATCACTTTTTAATATATTACTTTCTTTTTCCTCCTGAAGTGACTTTATAAAGCAATATCAATTAAACTATTCAAGTTATATAATTAGTTAAATATAAGTTGTCTGAGATTACTTATCTGGACAAATTCAATTATTTTCTATCTGAATGCCTGATTTGAAAATGGGGACATTGCAGACTCTGCCTGTATGGAAGATGGGGATGATGACAGACCAAATTTTTAAGTTTTTATTTTTTCATTTGGGAGTGGCATGAGGGGGTGATAACATCATGCTACATGTAATTTAGGAAATGAGCAGAGTACTAACAATCAAATCATAATCTAAGTAATACTAAGTGCTAGTAGCCTGACATTTAATATTAGGAACCACCAATAAGTGGGTATAATAGCCACTGTAGAAAAAAAATGATAAACATTTATGCTTTCATCAGAAATAAACAATGCTATACTTCGAAATTCATATATTTTTTTTTTTTTTGTCGTCTGCAGACGCTTATTCTATCTCTGTCATTTTTTAATTTGGTTTGTTTTTGCTTTGGCAGGTGTTTTTCTGGAGCCTTCCAAGCTGTGCTGGCAATCTGGTAAAAAAAACTTCAAAGGAATTGAGATTCATTTGGTTTCAAACAATTTGATACATTCGAAATTGATATCTTCTTAAAAATGCAACAGCTGAGACAAGCACGTTCTAAACTGGAAGCTGATTTGGAAAGTGCTAAGAAAAGACGGGCTGAATTGGATTTGCAAAGAGAATCTTTACAGAAGGGCAGGGAAGATTCTGTATGTACATTTTAATTCCACATGATCACATTAATCAGTTGTGAAAAGAGAAGACAATTTTAGAAAACATTCTAAATTGCTATTTTCATTTCAACATACTTTTCCCAGGTTGAGAGAGAGGTTGCTTTGAATGACCTCAAAAAGATTGAAAAAGAGTACAGAAAACTTAAGGTAATTCTTGCAGTGAGAAAGTTTGATTTGTTTGGTTCAAAGTGCATTTGAAAGGTTGTTTCTGGAAGCAAGCCACTGTACTGATTGGAATGATGTGGTTTCTGATAATAAATCTTCAGGAAGAATTGGAATGCTATGCGGATAATGATCCAACTACTGTTGAAGCAATGAGTAAGCAGATGCATCTTGTTGTTTAGTATCTATGCTAAATAGAATTTTCTTATCTCAATATAGTCCGGTTGTGATCCATAGTTTCTCTATTTAATTGTAGAAATTAACAAATCACACAATTATGTTACTGTGCTACTTGAAAATTTGAAATGACAGTTAATTAGAGGACTGAAATTCTGCTTAGAATTGGAGATAAGAACTAGAAACAAAGAAAGTTCTGAAATGCAACACAGTTTTTATCCTGGAAAACCCAAAGATGAGGAAAAGCTAGCTGGTACCAGCAATTATTTGTGCACGTGATTATTTTTACTCAAAACAAACAAGTACGGAGATACGAGATACAATTTCTAGTTGTTCTTCTTATCTGTCAAGTCTTCCACTTTTCTTTTCAGCTGAATTCTTCTTCTCTGAGTCACTATAACACTCAAACATACATCCAATCCTTTAATTTTCCCTCTTCATGTCTTTAAAAAGGTGCTAACCATGCAAAACAAAAGGTCTCCTTGCCTTGATATATGAAGAGACACTGCAGGACATTTCATCTTCCTTAGGAAATGAAGAAACAAAGTTGGATGTTTCGTATTGTCTTGGAAATGAAGAGACAAAATGGGGTGTTTCATGATAATCCATAGCAGAAAAAATCGTTTGGGGAAAATATCGGCAAACCAACAGTTATGGTTATAAAAAAAATATTAGGAAAAAATTGAGAAAAATCAGATTTAGAAAAAAAACATAAAAAATTGTAGAAAAAAGACAACTACTACTTTTTTTTCTTTAAATTTAAAGTGCATTTCCATAGCACAAAGATATACATAGAAAAAAAATAGAGAGTTTAACCCATGAATTATAACATCGGTTTTTGTTGTTTATATTCATATCACTGATTACATTGCGTTGCACAAAGCATACTTAATTGTGCATAAATAATAACTAGATGGTTACAGTTGATAAAATTTCAATTACAATATAGTTTGTACAAAGCCAACCTATAAACTAAGTACAACGTTCCAAAAAATCAAAGGTAGCAAAACTCTTGCTTTTACCATCATAGCTATGCTAGAGGGCTACAGGTCCTGATGATGAAACTCCTAGTCTAGAGCCTCTCCTAAGTTGCTCAACCTCATGACCATCCAAGTTGGCCTCCAGGATCTCAAAATCCTTAGGCTCAAGAAAGTCATTAAAAAGTAGTTTTCCTTTGCTGAGAAGAGATCATAAATTAGAAAATGGGAATCCATTGGTTCTTATTTGTAATTTAATCATACTTGCAATTTATAAAATAGTGTGAAAGAGAACTATATTAAGAGTGCGAAAGGGAAACTATATGACAAAGGAAGCAATTGCAAATTTCAACTTAATAGGTTTTGAATTAAATAGCTCATGATGGTGTAATAGAAAAAAATCGTTTGAAATAGAATCTTATATCTCAAAAGACCATAAATGATATTGAAATGTTCTCATTTATAACTATTTTAGCAGATTTGTAAAACACAAAGGGAGTGTATAATATTTTTCCATTAGGTAATAAGGACATGCTAGTACAAAAGAAGAGAGCAACTATTTGAGCCATAATTTTAGCTATGACTATTCAAGTAAATTTCCTTGATTTTGTGTTAAGTGGATGATGTAGTTAAAAACATTGATGGACTTTGAGTTGAGAATTTGAGAGATTATAGGTACAAGTTTCAATAAAAAATCAAAGCATGAGGAACATTACCTTTCAATGGGACAGTTGCCATTGAAATCTATTTGGATTGTTAAAGAGAAAATATATTAGGCTTGCTTCAGGAGGGATTAAGATAAAACCACAAGACTAGGACATGACTTCTCTCAAGATATATATTAGTTTGCTTGATGCCTATTTAACATGCATGGAATGCTATGCTATATGTCTGAAGCATTCATGTATTGCTAATGTAGTCGCAAGCCTTTTCAACGTCCTTGTATATGAGGAGGCTTAGTGGAATGTTGTTCCCTAACAATTGCAGGACATGCATTTAAGCATTGAGTTTCACCAATTAACAAAGCATTAAGCCTATAGAATATGTAGGAAACATAAATATAACCAAAACAGTGCTTCACAAGGTTACTAGGAGATGGGGGTACTTGGAGACTTTGGAGATGTGTACTGGTACCGATACGACAAAATTTCAAAAATAGGAGATGAGGGTGCTTGGAGATGACAATTTTTTTAATATAATTTGATAATTTTCAGAAAATATCATAACATAGATCTTTGAAAACAAGAACAGTGGTAAAGTTTAACAAATTAACATTAGCTTTCAAGTTTAAATACACAAATGTCAAATGTCAAATGTCAAAGGCTTGGGTTTTACTTTTAACTTTTAAATTTTTTAATACATCATATTAATATACTTAGTTTCACGTTTTTATTGTTATGTATAAAAACTTTTAATTTTTACTATAGATATATGTAGTTTATACTTAGTTTCAACTTTTAGATTTTATTGTTTTTAATAGTTTAATAATTTTTATCATATACATACTAATAGTTTAGAAATTAGAAAATTAAAAAAGAGAAAAAATTAAATAAAATAAAGAAAACCTCCAGCTATCACTTATCGATAATGGATTCAAAATTTAGAAGCAATTAAAAAATCCAAAAAACGAAAACAAATAATTTGAAAAACCCAAAAACTTTTCCATCTTATGTGTTTGAAAACAATGGAGAAAACCCGGAATCCCTAGCAGGTATCTGCATTAGATGCATTTCCAGTAGTGTCATATTTGAACGTGTGTTTTAACCTGAAAACCCTAGCAGCGCTGTGTTTGGTCATGCGTTTTCTCTTTTTGTCAGGTTGTGTTTGGTCTCATCAATATTTTAAGCATTGTGGGGTTTATTTTACTTGCGTTTTGACCTTTTTCTTGCTAGAGACGTCAAACTTTGAGTGGCAGACTTCAAGAAATGGCGAGAAACTTCTGGCCGACGAATCCTACAAACTCACTTGTCTCTTGAGACGGTTCGGGTACAATAGACGCGTCCCGGACTCGAGGATGGATCCCAGGGGTTTGGAGACGTGTCTCTCCTGATAACATTGGTCCTTCATTTTGATATAAAATATTGCTACAATTCATTTTTTTATCACTACAAGCTGATTTTTATCTTTCTAATGGGGACCGTTCTCCTTCCACTTCCACAATGTCCATATACTGTTATGTATATACTTATGCATCCCACTTGATTATACAATTATCACTACCCTACTCGCTTGTCATTGAAACTTGATGGCCACTATCAAATTGAAGCTCCAAATTATCACACTTGTTACTAAAAAGGAAATTTGTCCCAACCTAACCTTGATAATCTAAACAATCATCTTGATATTATTGTTGACAATTGAAATGTTTAAATTCTTTTGAATAGTCAAGATCAAAAATTCCAGACAAACACACTTCTTTAGGTTGATATCAAGCCAATAGGGTTTTGTTTCAATATAGTTTGGCTTTCTATATTTATTTTTGGCAAGTACTCTTATAAGGTTCAAATATGTTAAAATAAATCAGATAGAAGCCTTATTATTTATGATATTGTCTACTATTTCTGACTAAATTGTGTCTTTGGATTTATATACATGGAAATCATCATTAGGAGTCTAAGGCAAAGGATAGTAATGTGGAATACTGAGAAAAAAAAACTCATATTATAACCATTCTATGTTAATTTTCACAACATTAAATACTCTACTACTGGGTAGTGCTGGTAAAGCTCGGGTCCTGGTACGGGTATGCCACATGCATGTGCACAATTTGAATACAGCTCTAGGTATGCATAGAATACTTCCTGGGTGCCCCGATTCGCTATGGGTCCTTCTGTGAAGGACTTGAAGCGAACCTAGGCATCTAGGAAGTACCTAATGCCATACCCAAGCGTAGTTTGATACATTGTAACCTCAATTTATCTCCACCATTTTGGGCATGCCATTTCCTTTATCCATCCATTCCCAGCTCTGTCATAACTTTGTAACAACATTTCATATCAGAATGTTGCAGCAAGCAAGCAATTAAATATCATTTCAGTTGCATTTGTGAGTTGTACTTGTGAACATGAGGTTAGTAAACTTTACATAAGCATTAATGAGATTGATTTCAGTTGATTTACACTATGCATATGTAGCAGCTGTTTGTTTAGTTTTGTGAAATCACTTTCCTTGTATTGTTAATAATTTTGGTATTTTGTCAAATGTTTGCAAAATGAAATTCAACTAGGTTTTACACTTGACAAAACTAGTGGGAGTCGCAATCCAATTGTTTGTGGTTCAAATGAAATTGAACCAAATTTTGATGTTGACCTTGATTCTTCTGATGAAGAAGAATATGAATATTAAATATTGTTTGTAATTTGAATTTTCAATGTGTAATGACATTTTGAGACTTGAGTATATTCATTTTTGCAAATTATGAATGTGAAGTATTTGAATCTTCTATTCTTTGGCAATTATGAGTATCACTATTCTTATAATTTATATTGTTGAATACATATATTTCTGTTTCCGTACCCAAGGGAAAAATTGGAGTACAACCATATCAGGTTTTGGTTCCTATACACTTGTACCCGAATTGCCAACTTAGAGCAAACATAGAAGCATACCAAAGAATTTGTCTCTATCTTAATGTCCCAAGGGATGTGGCGGTGGTCGCAGCCCAGGCTGCAATTACTGTCGCACCACTTCGTGTGGGGGGTAATCGTGGGGCCTCCCTTTGTATTTTGCATGGTTCATAGCTTAGTCTATAGTGTTGTATTAATATTTTAATTTAATAATACTTTTTCTTTATTATTTTATATATTAAATACATTAACATTTTAATCATTTATTTAATAATATTTTACTTTATTATTTTATATATTAAATACATTAACATTTTAATCGTTTATTTATATTAACCTTATATAATTAACAATATTTAATGATTTATTTCCTCTTTAGAATATTAACATTATTTAATAAATTTACATCATGTGATACCGTAGGGGTTATCACAATCCCTCCGTCTCAATTTTGCTTGTCCTCAAGCATATTTAGATCTTCCTCTTTTTTTTTGTGGGGGTGGTGGTGAGGAGTGGTAATGACAGGTTTTGCTCCTTCTAATTTCAATGGAGTGTTCAAATCCCCCTTTTGGGGGTAAGCCCGGGGGTTGTCTTCGAAGACTTTTTTTTTGTGTCTCCTAAGGATGGGTTGTATATCACTATGAACGATTTGACCTTCAGTCGGAGATTTATCCAAGACCATACATTGGGCGACCTACTCTCCTTGGTCATGCCTAAGGATTTTCTCCATTTTATTACATGATACTATCTTTGGAGAGCCATCGGGAATTCCTTTAATGTTATCTCTCTCCCTTCATGTTGGAAGCATATCTCCTGGTTTGAACTATCCATGGTGAACCGTCCCAATGAGTTTATCCACGGCATCCCCAAAATGATGTCATTCTCTAGGTTCACCACAAAGAAGTTCCTCTTAATTGTATGCCCCCCAGGGTGACTTCCAATTGAGGTATAATTTTAGTGCACCTGTCTAAGACTCCGTTGCCCATGATCACTTCAAACCCTCCAAATTCTTGAGTTTTTAACCTTCTCTTTGCTGCTAAGTGTTTGCTAATGAAGTCATGTGAGGCTCCTGTGTCTACCAAAGCGATTACTTTCTGTCCTTTGATAATCCCTTTGAGTTTGAAGCATCTATTCCCACTTCCTTGAGTGATGACTGCCAAGGTGCCTGGTTTGCTGCTTTCAAACCTGGCCCTTTTATAAGGTCTTTCCTCATCCTGTATTTCTTCTGTGTTATTTAACTATCCTCTTTTACATTCATGGTCTTTCCCCCATGGGGTCTTGCATTTGAAACATAACCCTTTCTCCATGAGTTCCTCTCTCTCCTTACATTGGTGATTCAAGCTCCAAGGTTTCTTGCAAAAGCGTGTTGATGTGTTTTTTATGCACATTCAAACACAGAATAAAATACCGAAGTATCTTATCCTCTCTTGAACAAAGTTCCCGACTGCTGAAGATCTCGCTGAAGGATCAGTTGGAGTAACTCCAAGGTTCTGTTATGTAGGATCTCTACGTGTGGATAAGCTCTCTGTGGTATGATGTGATTTTGTTGGAATCACAAGGGGACTTACACTTGACGACCTAAACGTCTGATTTGCTGGAATCACAGGTCCTATTAACTAACTGGAAGACAAACAAATGACAAAAGATGCAGGGTTCAGGACGTCTACTCTACTACCTAGAATGCGAGAAGATGGATGAACAACTAGGTGGAGTCCTACTGGGCTGGGTCTCACCATCAAGTTGAACAATTCAACACCAACTCAGTGCGATCTTCTGGGGGATGCTTCAAATATATTCAAATCGAACACCATCAGATACCAATCATCATTCAAGTTAACACATGAGCAATAGACGTGTAACGACTTGAGATTAAGCTCATTTTATGCCAGTTGACCACGCAGGGCGCACTTACAATCAGTAAGAGGCTAGTGGTATGGATTAGACAGATTCCACACAGGTGCATTCAACGACTTCTTTCATTCAATTTAATTATCTATCATCTAAAATGAATATTCAACAAGAGACCATGCATATTGCAATGAAACGACATATTTCACCATATCTTCAATGAAAAAAAAAGCCTTTACAATTAAGGCAACAATGTCTTGTCTTGTCTTCCTAGTCTACTCTAATTGCTATTCTATCTGCTATTCTACTACATATTCACCGACTATCAACTATTTTCTCCCTATTGTCTATTAGCTAACCATTCCTCTTTACAAATGACGAGCCAGGGCTTATATAGTGCCCTCAATACAATTCAATGGCTCAGATCAACTTGAGATCAATGGCCGAGATTTTACAATGAAAACCCTAATTAGGGTTTGTTACAACAACTCAATTCTAGCAAATGAAATAATTGCATTATTTGGACACATGTCTTCTCTGGAATATTCGACCAATGGATAACCGGGGTAGTGTTGTGACCATTTCGCACATCGCCCCATTTAAATGGGGACCCCCTCTTTTTGCTCGTTTTTGCTCGCCTTTCGCTTTGCTTTTTAGGGTTTTGGTTTAGTTTGTTAGTTGTCTGGACCAGGGTCAAGCCTTAGGGTTTCCGTTACTGCGTTTTCAGGCCAGAGTCCAGTCAATCTTGGGAGCTTTTTGAGCTTCCTCCCGTAGAATGCAATTTTGAATAAAGTGAATTCGCCAGAGGCTAAGTGAGTTGGTCTAGTTTCAGTCGGAATTTTGAATGCAGAGTCCAAATTTGTCTAAGTGTGAATGATGAGATTTTGGATTTTTGTCCGATTGAGTAATTTTGACCAAATTTTGAAAATTTTGATAATTGATCCCGGGCATGGGAAATGACTTGTTTTTGCCTTGTGAAGTGATTAAACTCCCAAAATCTTGATATTTTGGCCTGTAGGAGCAAAATCGCTCCTGTCCCTCAGTGAAGGACCGGAGCTTGTTTCTCAAGATTTTACTGTCTCTGCAGGATCAAGACAAATTTTTGACTGGAAATGATAAAGGGAGGCATGATCTTTCCGTTGAATATAATTTGAAGAATTTCACAAGCATGGAAATGTGCCAGGAGCAAAAATCGCTCCTGTCCCTCAGTGGAGGACCGGAGCTCAAAATCAAACATTGCCTTGTCCTTGCAGGATTTGAACAATTTGACGATTTGAGAAGATCAAAGGAAATATGTTTCATCAGTTGAATATAGGTTGGAAGTGCAAACATGAGGAAAACATGACTTTGAAGCTAAATCGCTCCTGTCCCTCAGCCAGGGACCAGGGCGAAATTCAGTGGTAGCTCTCGTCCCTCTCCCAGGGACCAGAGCGAATTTCCTCATGAGGCATGTTTTGGGCAAAGATCAAGCAAGTTTTGAGTTTGAGGCAAACAAAGAAGGCGTAACGAACCTGTTGAAGACAAATTGAAGAGTGCAAGACACCAAAGTGAACTCCATATTGGCCTAGGCGCTCCTGTCCCTCAGTAAGGGACCAGAGTGATTTTTGCCTTAGGTCAATTTCTCACCAAGTTAGAATGAACTCCAAGGCAAAGATGAATGAAAGGGGGTACTACAAGACCATTGAAGATAATTTTGGAAGTTAGCAAAGTGTGATGGAGCCTATAAGTGAAAATTCGCTCCTGTCCCTCAGCCAGGGACCAGGGCGAAATGGTAGCTATCTTGCCTTCCACCCAAATTCAAGTCATTCCAAGTCAAAGTATAAGGTGGTAAGGACATTTTGAGGTGTCTCGACGAAGAACGAAGTATCAAAGACCGCCAAAGATGAAGGAATTGCACTATATGCTTAAGTTCGCTCCTGTCCCTCAGGCAGGGACCAGAGCGAAATCTTCATGAAGGCTTAAGTTTTGAATTTTGATCACGTTTCAAGTGTTCAATAAGGATCAAAGGACCTCGTTTTACATTGTGAAGGCAATTGCAAGTTGATGAGAACAAAGGTGAGCCCAGAATACTAAAGTTCGCTCCTGTCCTTCAGGCAAGGACCAGGGCGATTTTCATTAAAACACTCATTTTCCTTCGAAGATCATGTCAAAGCAAGATTGTATTAGGTCGAAGATATCATTTGGAAGGCAATGAACATGAAGCAAAGGTTGAAAGACGGCAAATTTAGACTAGAGCACCAGGTTCGCTCCTGTCCCTCACCAAGGGACCAGGGCGAAAATCCTTCAAACTTCAAATATGCCTCGTAAAAGCTAAGTGAAGCAAGCATGGAGTGAAAGACTAACGTTGTTTCTTCCTCATGATGAAAATTGGTGATCGAAGAAGCTAAGGTCAAGGAGAAAACATAAGGTTCGCTCCTGTCCCTCACCAATGGACCAGGGCGATATCAGCCTTAGGAGGCACTCATCCACAAAATCAAGTCGATCAAGCTTGAGGTTCCTAGCGAAAATGCCAGTTTCAACGTGGAGATGGTGATTTTGAACGTCGAAGGCGAGAATCCAGGTTAAAATGACAATTCGCTCCTGTCCCTCTCCCAGGGACCAGAGCGATATGGTTCGTATTTCTCAACTTCAAATTTTGGCGCTAAAACATTTTTTGGATTTTATTAAATGCTAAAAATCGATAAATTTAAAAAATTCAATTAAATAGCATTTAAAAATAGCGCATGACATTTATTAATTAATTTTTTGCCTATTAAAAAAATCGAATTAATAAAAAACGAAGGCATTAATTAATTAATTATTAATTCAAGTAAAAAATCAAATTAAGCGCTTGGATTTAAATTCTTACAAAGTCGGCCATTGGTTTTTTATTAAAATTGTTTTTAATTATCTTTTAATTACCAAGTCGGCCTAAGGTAATGCATGAGGTAAGCGCCTATAAAGGGGGGGTGTTTATTTCATTTTCAAATCATTATTCAAACATCCTTCACATGCGATTTGGAGAGGTGCGAATTGTGTTCAAAGTGGAGCGAATTTCCATTCCAAGCAAGGAGCGAATTTCCATTCCAAGTGGTGCAAGTTTGAGTTAAGGTGGCGAAGTGCAAAGTGGACGTTCATTTGAAGAGAGATCACGTGGAAAAGCTTCAAACATTGATTTTTGCCTAGGCGATTCTCTTTATTTTGCATTTTTAGAGTTAGCTCTCAAATAAGGTATGGCGATGTGATTCCTTATTTTGAATTTTGATCGTCATTGCCTTAAATTTTGAATTTTGAAATTTTGAATTTCAGTGGCTCAATCGTTTTTTAGGAAATGATAACTCAAGGACTTATCATGAAGTTTCCTAAAATTAATCTAATCTATGTTATACATTGCAAAATCTAGTTTCTTATTATGAAATGTTGTGTAGGTATGGCGACCCCGAAGGCAGGAGCATCCACCAGTCGTCCAGCTCTCATGAAGGAAGATCAAAAGACCGAAGAAGTGGAGACCAAGATCGTGTCTAAGTGGAGCAACATTGGAGATACCAACTTGGGTAACTTCAGTATGAAGAAGTTTCGAGAGGTCCCCTATATTGGCAAGCCATCACCTGTCGCCAGGAGGATAATTGAAAGTGGCATCATTAAGGCGGCTGGCTTCCCTCCAGCAGTGCAGTGCCATGAGTTGATGATCGAGTGTGCTCGTCATTATGATCCTCAATCCAGAACGATCGTGTCCAAGGAAGGAAACACTTTGGCGTATCTTTCAGAGGAAGCTATAAGTGAGGCTTTCCATCTTCCAGAGCACAGGGATATGGTCTACAAGAGCATAGAAGGAGCCAGGTCCATGTACGAACATGATCCAGATGCTTGCCTAAGCATCATCAACAAGAACTGGTTGCTTAAAAGTCGTCCTCGCCTGAGCAAGATACCGAACACACCGCATAGGATTGATTTCCAGGAGGAGTATAGAGATTTGATTACAATGCTCAACCGAGTCACAGGAGCCCCTCAGGCCTTCTATTTTGAGAAGTGGATGTTCTACTTCATCCAGGTGATAGTTCAAGGAAAAGGAACAATACATTGGGCCAGGATGATTAGCCATTGCTTGGACGTACAGTTGAGGAGACTCAAGGCTACCAACTCCTTCCACATGAGTTCATACGTCATATATGCCTTAATCAGGAGCTTTGAGTACGCAGGACTACCTTACAGAGGAGTGATTGGAAGAGGACCCGGCGAGGTCAGGGTTTGTGATTCCTATGTCCATTTGCATCATCCGCCAGGAAGTAACTACAAGTTAGTTAATGATACCTTCACGATGAACATCACCAGGATGTTGCAAGGTGGGATTCGCAATAGGCTATCACAGGATGCACAGGAACTAGTAAAGAGGTACGGTGCTTGGTTTATCCAATTTCCGAAATTTACTTATATCAGAGTTCATGGATGTCCTTCACCTCCATACATGTTGCCGAGATATCCGACAAACAGAATAGTGTTACTTGAGGTAACAAGACAGTTGGCAGCTTATGCGAAGGCATTCAGACACAGACATGGAAATGGAGTTCCTGTACCTATCATCTTAGGCAATTCAGTTGAGGTATGTCCTAATGCTTTAGCCATGGATGACGCAGAGAAGGAGTTAGCTTTGTATCCTTTTTCATTCTTTGCTTTGAGAGAAAGCTTTGATCCACATGGATATATAGAGGAGACAGTCGGTAGGAAGTTTAAGCATGAATTTCAGATAGAAGATTTTATGATGAATCTCCTAGACGATCTTGAAGTGAAAAGAAAGATGCATTCTAGATTGCCTTTGGATTTCATCAGGAAATGCAAGATTTACAGAGTGGCCGACCAAGCTCAGGACAGTGGCAGACATCTCCAGTCATCCTATGACCGAGAAAGCAAATCAGTAAGGTTAGATTGGAATGAGCCCGAGGTCATGGATCTAGATGCTTTGATGGCTCCAGTCTTGTCTTGTACTCGCAGATGGGTTGATGTGCAGCATCAGAAGTTGAGAGAGCAAGGCATAGCTATGACTTTCACTTTGGAAGAGAAACCAGCCGAAGGTGGAGCTAGTGTAAGCGAAGGTAATCCTAATCCCAGAAATGCAAGTGAAGGCAACCTTCGAAGTGCAAGTGAAGGCGATCTCCATCCAAGAGGCTCGAAGAGAAAAGAGAGACCTGAGAAGAAAGAATCTTCCAAGAAGAAGCAAGGGGCCAACCGAGATCGCTCATCCAGCACATCTTCTCGACAAGAGAAGAGGACACTTGAAGTAGAAGAGTTTATGGAGTCAATGGTACAGAATGATAAAGAAGGACAGGCACCTCGAGGGTCACCAAGTGGATCTCTCCAAGATTATGAGTTACATGAAGACAAGAACAATGACGAGGTAACATCTCCTCCTAGAGAAGAAGAAGCATTGCATAAGGAGATACAGGTTAAAGAGACAAGATCGGCTATCCCAGATTGGTTGAAGGAAAGATTAACGAAGGTGATTGTGATCGAGGACGAAGACAATGTGATTGATTTAGAGAGCCTTGTTGGACATTTCCAGGAAGTGACAGAGAAGAAGAAGGCTACCAAGATGTCCAAGATGATTAGGGATGAGACTGGGTCCAGAAAGTTACAGATAGCTACACCGGCAGTGGACAAGTATGAAGGTGAGATCCTAGCAGAAGAATATGATGTAGAGACATTTGAGCTTGGTCCACTCACAGCCGAGCAGACACTAGATGATGCCACCGATTCGTTTGAGGCGTTGAAAGATAAGCTTAGGGAAGAAATGGAGAAAAATAGAAAGCTTGAGAGAGAAGTTGGTGCATGGAGAACATATTTCAGCCATCTCAATCAGCCTTTGGGACGTCAGGATCCAGCAAGATCACCCGTGCAGGCACTTCCCCTTCAATCAATTGGTGAGGCAGAGAGATTCAGGAGTATGGTCCAGCGTATGAGTACTTGGATGGACAAATCTCATACAGTTGCCATGGAATTTGCAACAAGGATGATGAAGACCATTCATAGGGCTATCCAGGTTCTTGAGATCATCCACAACTTGATGATAACAGTAGCCGCTTTTGCTCATACCAAAGATGTTATCATCCCTGTCTTGCGGGTAATCAGACAAACATCAAGGAAGGTCTTAGCGCAGGAAAAGATCATGGATGGAGGACCTCACAGTTTACTTCAGTGGTCAACCTTACTCCAGATGAAGGAAGTTCTCTTCGAGGACATCAGTACTAGATGTAGCCATGTTGAGGAGCTGATCAACCCAATCCAGGACAAAGTATTTGAGGTACTGCGTACTATTCTTGACAGGAGGATCGAAGTTGAGACAGCTGTGGATTTGCATGAATTGGAGGATAGAATCAAGGTCATCTTTTGCAAGGACGCTAATATCACAGATGAGCAACAGGACCAGATGTTTGCTACCATGCTCTTGATTGAAAAGACTAAGGAACTTGAACCTGGATGGGACACTGCTCTTCTCGAGGCATTTGATCAGGTCATCCACTTGGAAGAAAGAATGAAGAATCTTCCCGAGATTCCAATTGCTGAGATCGAAGGAATCGTATCAAGATTCATTGCATATGCTAAAAAGGAGCATTGGAAAGGGAATAAGATTCTAGATGAAAGGTTGTTATAAGTGACATGGCATCTTAATTGTCATTGGTCTATGTCTCCTAGGTTTTTGTGCCAAATTTAATATTTGGCTATGCATTTAATATTGTTCAGTAAAAAGGAGGCTATTTGTAACAAACCCTAATTAGGGTTTAGGTGTCATGATCTTGACCGTTGATCTGCTTTTTGATCTGGACCGTTCATTGTAATTGAGGATGCTATTTATACCCTCATTTCATTTCATTTTGTAACTAGAAATTAGAGAGAGTTAGAAATTATTGATGTATTAGAGAGATTAGAGTTTAGAAGCAATTTACTTTTGTAGCAAGATTGAGCTTTGAGAAAGGAATTCAAGCAATTGTTGTACATGATGGCTTTGAGATCAATGAAATATTGAAGTTGTGGTGTTTTGTTGCAATTCTTTTGGTTATCTTCATGGTTGTTCATTTTCCTTGAATCATTCTCAATCGAAGTAGTGTGTTAATTCGAAGGACAAAGTGTGAGACTTGATCTTTGGTAGGATTCGTTTTCCAAACCACTAGCTTCTTGCTGATTGTAGGAACGCCTTGCGTGGTCGACTGGAGATATTTGAATCGCTTAAATCTTCAATCGTTATTGTATCTTGGATATGTACCTTCGTGGTAGTGTTCTTGATCTTTGATGTATTGAAAAATCATTTGTTACCTTAGAAGATCGCATCAATTTCAATTGAGTTGTTAATTTATGGCAATATTGAAGTTGGTTGAATCTCACCAAGTCTAGTCCACATCAAGTCATTCTTAGGGTTAGACTAGATTAGACCTCTTGCAAACCCTATCCTTTTGATATTTTTTGAAAAGCTTGTTTAGTTTAGCAAAATCTTCGGCAACGTAAGGCCCCTTGATGACACAGCAATCACAACGACCACTGGTGCTTATCCACACGTAGAGACCCTACTAAAAAGAGCATTGGAGTCATCCTAACTGATCCTTCTTGCGAAATCTTCAGCAGTTAGCGACTTTATTCAAGAGAGGATAAGATGCCTTTGGGTATTTTATTCTGTGTATGATTGTGTACAAAATACACGTCAACAGGTAGGTACATCAAAGTTAGTGCCATCTTTGATGAGTCAGGTACATTGAATCTGGATACGCTGAGGTGGACCAATCCGACTGGAGGAATGATGACTGGGATGCCACCTTGTCTGACACTTGCAACTTGGTAGATATTCAATTTGATGATGCTGAGAAGCTAACTTTAGTTAACTCTTCTGAAACTGTCTGCTTCTCCAATGGATCCTTGCTCTGACCTCCTTGTCTTTGATGTGCAGGATGGATGGTGTACCTTTCCTTGGAATGCAGGACTAGAAGATGTCGTCCCTGATGATGCTAGATTGGAGAAGGTCGTCCTTGTTGATGCTGGACTAGAGAAGGTCATCCTTGATCTGGCCTGGTCTTCTTTCATTTGCAAGACAAACCATAAGATGATTAAGGACACATAATATATTTATTCTAACATAGCATTTTATACCTTAAATCATCAACAAGAAGACATCAAAATGAAGTTTGTTCAAGATTCTTTCTAGGGACAGGCCCTATAAGAATTTCGCCCTGGACCCTCTGGAAGGGTCAGGAGAGAAATTTGCATTCCTGGCTCAAATTGTTCTCACTTTGCAGCCGTACTTGCTTAGATACATGCCCAAGGACGCCCTCATTCTCAACCAACACCAATCTTGATGCAAATTTGGGGCAAAAGAGAGGTTTTTAAGAATTTCGCTCTAGACCCTTTGGAAGGGTCAGGAGCGAAATTCACTTTCTAGGAAAAAATCTATCATGTTTCCTCTCCAAAATACCTTCCAAGGCGAGCACACACTAGTTTTCCTTCCTCCAGAGCCCAGGGATCCACACCTTGACCTCTATCATGAGCAATTTGAGTTAAATTGGGAATTTTGCTCTGGACCCTCTGGAAGGGTCAGGAGCGAAATTCCTGTTTTAGGCTTATTCCTCCATCTTCTTCACTTTCAATTTATCTTGCAAGGCTTAAATAACCTCCAATCTTTTCATGCCTTAGGAATCAAAATCCTATCTTGACACAAAGGGGAAATAGTGATTTTGATGAATTTCGCTCTGGACCCTTTGGAAGGGTCAGAGCGAAATTCACTTTTTGCTTGCCTATTCACACCCAATTTGACTTTCTTCACTTCATTTCATCTGGATTCCCTCACATGGAATCCACTTCCCAACTTGGCAACATTGGTTTGATCTCCACAAGGCCTAAAAAGTCAAATTCGCTCAAAAAACTAGCCAAGGACAGGACCTATCCAGAATTTCGCTCTGGACCCTTTGGAAGGGTCAGGAGCGAAATTCCAATTTTAGCTCAAAATTTGCATCTTTGGTGATCAAACATCTTTCCAAGGCATTCCAAATAGCTTTTCTCACCCTAGTCTAGGCCTGACTTAGCACAAAATTTGGAGGATAAGATGGTTTTTAGGATTTTCGCTCTAGACCCTTTGGAAGGGTCAGGAACGAAAATCTTATTTTAGGCTTATTTCCTCATCTTTTCAACTCCAATCCACCTCCAAGATCAAGGACACATCGCCTCACTCCTATCTAGGCCATAAAAACCAAAAACTTGACTTGATTTGTAAGGAAAAAAGGGTGATCCTAGGAATTTCGCTCTGGACCCTTTGGAAGGGTCAGGAGCGAAATTATCATTTTGGCTTCAAAATTTGCATTCTTGGTGACTAAAATCCACTCTAAGGCAATCCAAATGACTTCTCTCACCCTTGTCCAGGTTTGACTTTGCTCAAATTTTGGAAGAAAAGATTGTTTTTAAGATTTTCGCTTTGGACCCTTTGGAAGGGTCAGGAGCAAAAATCACTTTTTAGGCTCAATTCCTTCACATTTGATAATCATTGAGAAGTCAAAGTTATTTCTAAGGACATCTCCCATCAAAACTCACCTTAGTCAGCACTAGGCTTGGCACAAAATTGGGAAAAAAGGTGGTTTTGAGAAAATTCGCTCTGGACCCTTTGGAAGGGTCAGGAGCGAAATTCTCATTTTGAGCTCATTTCTTCATATTTGGTGACTCTTGACAATTCAAGGACATGCTTAAGGACACCTCTAATCTTGACTCACACTAGACTTGGCATAAATTTGAGGGAAAAGATAGGTTTTGCACAATTTTGCCCTGGGCCCTTTGGAAGGGTCAGGAGCGAATTTCATGATTTGCTTGTTTATCCTCACTCAATTCCATTCTTTTCACTTTGTTTACTTGGACTCTTATCCTTGGATCCCTCTCCCATGCTTGCAACATTTCGCTTGACCTCAAAGTGACTAGAAAAGAGAATTTCGCTAGAAATCATGGCCAGGGACAGGACCTACAATGAATTTCGCCCTGGACCCTTTGGAAGGGTCAGGAGCGAAATTCTTCCTCTAGCCCAAAATCATCATTTGTTGAGACAACAATCAATTCAAGGGCAATCTCAAGGGCATCCCTCACCTTAGTCTAGGCATGGCTTGGCACAAATTTTGGAGAAAATGATGGGTTTTAGGATTTTCGCTTTGGACCCTTTGGAAGGGTCAGGAGCGAAAATCTTGTTTTAGGCTCACTCTTCCATCATTTCAACTTGAATCCACCTTAAAAGGCAAGAAAACAATTCTCCTCTCACATCCAAGTTATAGAAACCCAAGTTTGAGTTGATTTTGCTAAGAAAATAAGGGTTTTTAGGAATTTTGCTCTGGACCCTTTGGAAGGGTCAGGAGCGAAATTCACTTTTTTAGACCAAAATCATCATTCTTTCAAACCCAATCTTCATTGCAAGGTAAAATCTCATCTCTCTTCGCTCTAGGAACAAGGTTTTAAGCTCAAGCAAGGTAAAAAATATAGGCTTGTAAGGAATTTCGCTCTGGACCCTTTGGAAGGGTCAGGAGCGAAATTTCTTTCCTTGGCTAAAACACTCATTCCTCAACTCTTTCAAAGGTTTCAATATGCCCATTCTCTCTTTCAACATACCTTGGACATCAAAATTTGGCCAAATAAGGAAAGAAATGAGGTCTAGGAGGATTTTTCGCTCTGGACCCTTTGGAAGGGTCAGGAGCGAAAATCTCATTCTTGACTTGATCCTTCATCTTTTCAACTCCAATCTTCTCTGGAAGGTAACAAAACATCATTCTTCACCCAAGAAACAAGGTTTGTGGTCTAAGCAAGGTCAAAAAATAGGCTTGCAAGGAATTTCGCTCTGGACCCTTTGGAAGGGTCAGGAGCGAAATTCACCTTCTTGGCTAGAATCCTTCATTTTTTCAAATCTTTCAAACATTTCCAACGTCCAAACATGTCCACTCTTCCCTTTAAGATTCCTTACAAATCAAAATTTTGTCAAATAAGGCAAGAAATGATTCTTAGGTTGATTTTCGCTCTGGACCCTTTGGAAGGGTCAGGAGCGAAATTCACCTTCTTGGCTAGAATCCTTCATTTTTTCAAATCTTTCAAACATTTCCAACGTCCAAACATGTCCACTCTTCCCTTTAAGATGCCTTACAAATCACCATTTGGGCTTGATTGTTCATTTTTCAAACTTCAATTTTCTCCTGGAGGCAAATATAGATCGTTTTCCATCTAAGGAGCAAGGTTTCAAGCTAAAACAAGGGAGCAAATGAAGTTTATAGGGAATTTCGCTCTGGACCCTTTGGAAGGGTCAGGAGCGAAATTCTCCTTTTGAGCTAAAATCTTGATTCTTCAAAACTTCTAACTCCCTCTCAAGGCAAAAACATACCCATTCAACCTCCATCAAGCCAACTCCTAGCCAAAATAAGGAAAAAAACAAGGGTTATAAGGATTTTCGCTCTGGACCCTTTGGAAGGGTCAGGAGCGAAAATCATGTTTTGACCTTGATTCTTGATTTTTCAAACTCTAATCTTCCTTGGGAGGCAAACATAGATACTTCCTCATGCATCTCCATCTTGATCCTGACTTTGGCTAAGGGAGAAATTAGTGTTTTCAAGAATTTCGCTCTGGACCCTTTGGAAGGGTCAGGAGCGAAATTTGACATTTTGGACTCTCCGTCAGGATCATTTTATGGAATATAACATTTAAGTATAAGTGACATTTCCTTATATCTTTCTTCTTTCTTATACTTAAATGTTATATTCCATATATACTGTCAGGACGTTTGAGAGTGGTTTCGGATCTCCAGAAGTTATATTGCAAAATCTAGTTTTTGGAGGATTCTTCAGTTTTCCAGACTTAGTCAAATTTCAGGATCAGGACATTCCAGACTTAGCCAAATTTCAGGATCAGGGCATTCCAGACTTAGCCAAATTTCAGGGCATTTGAAGATCAGGATGACATTCCAGACTTCATCACTCACCAACTTGACCTAGCTCGGACCTTCAAGAATGACACTCACTCACCAAGCAAGACACAATGAGCAACAAGAGCAAAACCAGGCCCTAAGGAAGACTCTCAAAGAAACCCTAATTCTGGGGCCCCAAAGACTCACCCCGGCTCAAGCAGAGCCTGCCATCCTAGTGATCCCCCTGGTGACACTCGAAAAGCAAAGGCTAAAAGACAAAACCCTAAAAGACCTAGAAAACACACCCCAGAAGGCAAAAAGCAGGGGTCCCCATTTGCAATGGGGCGATGCGTGAATACGTCACAACAAAGCGGCAGGGCCTCTCCTGGTGGTCGTCCCTCATTCCTATGCAGTGTTTTGGTTGAGGTGTTCTTGGGAGCACTAAATTCGACCATCCTAGTTTTCTTAATGGCCTCTACTAAATTCTGAGGTTCCAAGGGTTTTACAATTTTTTTAATAGAGTCTTTCAAGCCTTCTAAAAACATGTAAGTAAGCCTTCTTTGGGATGGATCGGGGACCATCACTGATAGGTTTTGGAATTGGTCTATATAGTCTTCAATGGTTCCTGATTGCTTAAGGTGTGTTAACTCTTGGAAGTACCATCCGGAGTTTTTCTGGTCAAACCGGCTGATGAGCTTTTGGGTAAACTCATTATAGGTGGAGATATTTTTGTGTCCTAGGGTAATGAGACCGTTATGCCACCAATTATGGGATGCTTCGGTTAAATGGAGTATGGCAAATTTTATAGCATCTCCTTTAGTCATGGGGCTGTATGAAAGGTATGTATCTAGTATTTGGATCCAAGCTTGGGCGATATCCTTCCCTGACCCGTCAAAGCATGGTAGGGACATTTTGTTGACTTTAGCTTTGAGGTCTTTACCCATAGGCTTCCTCCTTCTACCTTCATTAGTCTTGGACTCACAGAAGTCCCCGAAGGAAACCACCCTCTGAACTTCTGGCTCTAATCTAGCATAAATTTGGGCGATTTCTTCCACCCCAAGTGTGGCTTGTTCCTCTTCTTCTCCCACATGTTCTTCTCCAGGAAGAAATTCGGGAATTGTTTGTCTAGAACTTTGAGGAGATCGTTCGTTATCGGTGTGATTAGAATGTGTCTCTCTTCTAGGGTTTGGAATATCTCTATTGTTGCTGTTTGTACTTTGGAGGATAAGTTGGCTCATTCTTTCGAATTTCTCATTGGTTTGTTCTATGAAAGTCTGAAGTTGTTTGGCTAATTGATCGGCCATTGCTTTTGCACCTTTCTTTCTCCGATATGTGATCATAAACTAAGAATCCTTCCTACAGGTTGGTCGGATTATGCTCTGATACCACTGTAATGTCCCTACTAGTTAGAGATAATTTTCCTGCAAAACAGATTGTTAGAACACAACAAAATATATAGATAACTAATCTAATTTGCAAATAAAGTTCAATTACTTAATTAACACTAATCTCAATTCTTAAAAAGGATACGAGTGCAGCACTAGGACCTGTCCTTAGGCGGCTGTGAAGCTCGTCCTCTTGGAACCCATCTTGGTTCCAAGCCATACCAGGAAATCGAAGGTTAATTCGATTCCTATCTTGGATGTAATTTCTTACACCCAAGCCATCCAGGAAATCGAAGGTTAATTCGATCCCTGTCTTGGACTTAATTTCTTACACCCAAGCCATACCAAGGAAGGCCATCATATATGATCAATTCCTTGCCTTGGATGATGCATCTCATCATCCAAGTCTACTAGAGAGGACCGACCAGATCCGTCTCTTCTTGGATGAACTTTGTCAACCAAGCCATAACATATATGCATATAGATATTCAGTATATACTGCCTACCAGGGATTATCATAATCCCTCCATTAGGCTAAGGGAATTTCCTCCCTATAGCCTCCATCATATAATCACATTTATATTACATTTTACAATTCATTACTATTTTCATTCCATAATTTATGTCTACATTTACATATTCTTTTCTCTTTTTAATGATCCTAAATATACATACATATTCTACATGGGTACCTATCTTTATTGCTACATTCATATAAGTAAACATTAATAATATATGTATTCATAAATATCAGTGTTCCACGGGGACGCGCCCCCCCCCTTTTTTGGGCGCGCCCCCTCGTCAGAAACGTCTTGGGGATGGGGGGACGGGGACGCGACGTCCCCTGCCGTCCTGCCACCACCACCCAAGCGCCGCCGGGATGCAGAGACGTCTCCCGCATCTCCGCATCTCCCAGGGAGACGTCTGGGCATCTCCCAGAGAGACATGGAGACGCCTCCACGTCTCCTTGGGAGACGTTTGGGCATCTCCCCGTCCTTTGAGAGACGTGCATACGTCTCTCCAGGGACTTTGAGACGCCCAGATGTCTCCTTTCACCCCCACTTATATGCAATGTTTAAAATTAAAATTAAAAAAAAAAGTGACTTTAAGTTTTTTGAGGGTTAAGGGGTAACTCTAATTGGACGTTGAAAAATATAGAGGGAAACTGCGCCGATAGAAGTAGGGAAAATCTAACCTCCGAGTCTGATTAGGCTCCATATAACAACACAACTTAGAAATCTTGGTATTTAGATTTAGTATTTCAAATTTCCTAGTCTCATTTGAAATGTAATTCTTATACTGTAATACTGTCATACATCTTTCAAAACTAGTTTTTCAAGTACTATATGTATATGTATAACTATATCAGCACCACCACCCCGCCACCCCCTCGCTGCCGTCCCCTTGCCGTCCCCAAACTTGGGCTCGTCCCCCCATCCCGGAGACGCGTCCCCCCGTCCCCAACGCCCGTGGAACACTGATAAATATGCATTAATATATATGTCTGTGTGTGGTACACACATCCACACACATATATACCTTATGACCCTTAACCCCTCTTACCTGTACGCAAATCGCCGCTTGTTGCAAACTGCAATTATCGTTTGCAGATGGGAGCCCGCTGTTTTGCCCGAAGTCCTTTTCTTCTACCATGCGCTGATCTTTCCCCTATTCCGTGCATTGATGTTCCTCCCTTATACCTTGTGAAGGGTTGCATCCCTCCACGGGTCCCTTCCGCATGAAGGGATGCGATAGTGGTCGCAGCCCAGGTTGCGATTACCGTCGCACCACTTCGTGCGGTGGGTAATCGTGGGGCCTCCCTTTGTATTTTGCATAGTTCGTAGCTTAGTCTATAGTGTTGTATTAATATTTTAATTTAATAATACTTTTTCTTTATTATTTTATATATTAAATACATTAACATTTTAATCATTTATTTAATAATATTTTACTTTATTATTTTATATATTAAATACATCAACATTTTAATCGTTTATTTATATTAATCTTATTTAATTAACAATATTTAATGATTTATTTCCTCTTTAGAATATTAACATTATTTAATAAATTTACATCATGTAATACTATAGGGGTTATCACAATTAATGGCAATTTTGCATGGGTAGTGTTGATGTGTTTTTTATGCACCTTGAACACAAAATACAATACTAAGTATTCTAACCTCTCTTTAACAAAGACCTCTCAAATGCTAAGCTTCGTGATCAAATGAGATGACTCCAAGGTTTATACTGTCAGGTCTTGACTTTACACTATGGATGACTCAACGATATATGATGTGATATTGTTGGAATCACAAAGGGGACTTACGTTATGAACTACAACTGGAACATGAACATCAGATGTATCAATCATGTGATGCTTCTCCTAAATTAACCCAACTCAAATGAAAAAAAGGACAAAAGGCGAAAGGGTTTAGAGAATCTATGCTAATTCCTAATTCCTAAGGACAATGACAATAATGAATGTTGCTTTGATAGACAAATCCTTCATGAAACTACTTTCTACTTAACTAGAGATAGCTCACAACGCCATAGAAAGAGTGTGATCTCCTAAGATAGTGAAAGATCTTCATATTGTAAACTCACAACGCCATAGAAAGAGTGTGATCTTCTAAGATAGTGAAAGATCTTCATATTGTAAACAATCCATTCGAATACCCAATAATGGCGCAATTCAATTGAAGTATTCACAATTGAACTTAGCCACAATAATAATTAGGTTCAGGCTAATTGTTGATGTTGCTAAAGTCGCGTTACCAACTCTCTTCGGTCAACACAAAATAGAATTTAGTGGCAATCCCGTTCTCTCTTGCGTAAGGAAGTTCTAGTGCTACTAAAATGATCACAGGAAGGTGACCTCAAGGTTCATATTCGTCAGTTCTTGACTGTGGGATAGTTCAATGGTTCATGTGTCTTGCTGGTAGACACGAGGGGACTTACGTTAATAGATAGAATAAGCTCCAACATTTTACACGGTGTCCCTAAGACTCTACAAGTCTTTCTTTCATCAGATTATCAATACACATGATGTTGTTTAACGGGATGCAACTTCAGATTTCTAAAAAAAAAGGAAAAAGGAGAGGGTAAGGAAGAGATACTAACTACTCTAACTAAAATAGCACATACGGGCAAATAGATGAGGATCTTAAAATTACCATATTCTACTTCGCCAGTTGAACACAACTTAGTAGAATTTGTTGCAATCTTCAAAAGAAAGAAAGATTTTCAAACGTTTAAACACTAATGCTGAATCCAAAATATACATTCATAAAAGTGTTTAACTGCCGAACTAAATACATGAATATGTTCAGATTAACCATGCAGGGGGACTGACAATCAGTCAATCCTTAATGCTGTGAACTTAAAATCCCTATCAAATATTTTCCCAAATACGCTACTTGTAAACAAAATGCGTTACAAAAATTTAAATGAGGAAGAAAGAACCATGTACTCACATGAAACATGTACAACTTGAGATTCCATTAAACCTGTAAATATTTTGTAGAGTTTTTGCAACAATTTTGGATTTCTTACTAAAAATAAGGGAAAACCAATCCCTTTAAATAGAGTTCCAAAATGGGATGAATGGCCAGGATTAAAACAAGTGGCCTAGATTCATCCGTAAGACATGACTGCCCATGCTTAATTAATAAGGGACATACCTTTCAACTAACTAACCAACTAAAAATCATAAAGTTGTCCCCTCCAAAAGTGCATTGCACAGAGCTGAAAAACTGAAACTGTACTTTGATAGTTGGGAATAAATAACCAACTTTTGGAAATACACTTTATTATCCCAAAGTAGATATTTTTCCCTTTTACAATAAAAATTTCTCTTCACTTTTCAGGTACCCCTTCCATATGTCTCGACCTGCAGCTCGCTCTGCCCGAATATATTCCTAGAACCTTAGGCAGATGGAACATACTTCTTGAAGAGGAGGAATAGGTGGATTATTCATTCGGAAGTCAACGTCCTCATAGTGACTATCCACCCTTCCAATCTGCTCAAACTAGTCCAATTTAGTGGTCTTGAAATCCCTTATGGCTGCATGCAGCTTGCTGGCGAACTCTATATCATCTTTAGAATATGGAGTTCCACTATTTTTTAGCTGGCCTTTCCAGCGTATTTTTATTTCGCTGCACTCCATCTCTGGTTGCCAATCACTAATCAAAGTTCGTAGGACCTTCTTGCTGAATGTCCCGACATCGAGCAAGGTCATTTCATATTCCTTCCATCCTTTGTTGATGTAGTCTATGATGTCACTTTTCATACCTAAAATTGGATACTAGTTTCTAAAGGTATCAACATCAAGAGGCCCAAGGATCTGCTGTACTGTGGAAATCTGGGAATGGGTCCACCATAACACCCTGATGATGGGGAGAGGCGCTTCAACTGCCTTCTGAAATTCTTCCACTTGGTCCCTAATGATCAACTGTCTCTGGCAGTCTTGCTTCATGTCCAATCTCATGGAAGTCGCCTCCTCTAGTACCTGATATCCCATTTGTGTTATATCCTCAATCCATTCCCTGGCTGCTTTGGTGGTGTCTCAGACACTCTCAAATTCTGCAGTGGTTTTCTATGCTAATGCCAAAGGGGGAACATAGGTCTCGGTAGCATGCCGCAACAGCTTGAGCAGATGATATATATAGTTCTCGGCTTGCTTAGCACGTGCCTTATACATTTCTTGTTCAACAGTCATTCTTTCCAACTCGCCCAATATGGTCTGCACAGAGTCCTTGAACTCTTCTACTTCTTGTCCTTTTGCTGCCTTTCCCAATGGGATCGACATAACACTATAATCGGCCAGTGCAACTTCCTTGGCTGATTTGCCTTTGTGCGGAGCAGCAATATGTATTGTTCGGTTTTTCTGAGCACCTTTGGTAATCTTGGAATATGTTGGTTTCTTTTTTACTGTAGTCTAAGGCTCTCCTATTCGAGAGAAGAGGTTTTCTAGGCTTATTGGTGGCCTCACAGTGGCTTTCCTCTGGGCTCAGGCCTGTAACCATTTGTGAGGGATATTCTGTCTTGAAGTGACCTCTAACTCTTTGCCTTGCTCCACTGATGTCTCAGCAGATTCACCATCTACCCGTGGCTGATTAGTCATGAAAAAAGGCTGATTTGGCACTGTATCTTGTTCTTTGCCTACAACCGAGTTTTCACCTACCTCACATAGCAATTGCTAAGTGACCTCAAGTACTTGTTGTCAAGGAGCTCTACATTTTTGTTCTCTTCCTCATTTTCTTTTGTGACATCATTATTCCCTTTATCACTCACCTCCTCTTGCTCTTCATTCTTTTCAGTAGATGCCCCATCATCTTCATTATTTGCCTTCTCCAATTTCTTTTGTTCGACATCTTACCTGCTATCCTCATCATCAGGTTGTATCCCTCTTTCCTCAGTCTAATTCTCAAGCCCATCCAGATCAATGATCTGTATCTCTGCCTCTTACATTCTAGGCTCCTGCGAATCAATTGCTTCAGCAATAGTTGCTCTGTTTCAGGTACATCTTCTGCTGCATGGGTATCTTCGGGTGAGGTGGCAGCAGATGGCCTTTTTACCGGTTGTTTCTCTCTGGTATGGGTCTCAGGGGATTGGCTCTTATTCTTCCTGGACCTCTTTGATGTTTGTGCTCCTTTACTAGCTTTCGCTTTCTTTCTTTTCTTTTCAAGCCTCTTCTCAGTCTCTTCTTCCTTGTAGCACTCGATGCCTCTTCCTCTTTTGATGAGTGAGACTCAAAGCCTCCCATCAGGTTGAAGGTGAATTGGGTCCCATCATGGGTTAACTTCTGAATCTCCTGATATACCTAGGCATCTGTAAATCTCCTAGGGCCTTCCATTATGGCTTAAAAATCAGTGACCAAATCCTGAAACCAGTCAATTGAAGGTAGGTAGTCTTTTACTGCTTCGTAGTCTTGGAATTGTAGACAATCCCCATAGCCGACTAGCTGATCTGGGACTTGGGCATGCTTGAAAGTCTTGATTTGATGCACATTAAGCCTTGAGTATTCTCGCCGGCGAACTTCAAAGTCATTTGTGCAGTTGGCCCAATAATTCTCTATATTCATTTTGTATCTATAATGCTTGCCATAAGCCTTCCTTCCTAAACCAGTAGGGTCAAAGTTCTTCCTGAAGGGGTGCTCTTGTAAGTAATAGGATGCCAGCTCCTCGTCCAATTGCTCAGCCTATGTGGGAGTCTTAAAATATATATCATTGTCCGCTATGACCATTAGGAACGTGACTCCTGACATCTTCTCCCTAAGGACTTGCCCAGCTGCATGTGCCTACCTAGCGACCTCTAAGAGAATTATCCTATCTGTAGGGTACCATGGGAGTTTGTAAGGAGAGTACTCGAAACCTGAGATCCTTAATGTGCTCATATTGGCCCACTGCATAGGCTATGTTGTTCTTCTCCCTCTGCTTTATGTTGTAGTAGTGTAGTTGAGGGTAACAGTCATACACTTTCACTTGATTTGGCTCGTTTCCAATTTCATCGAGGCAAATCAATCCTGACTGTCTAGGGTGTCTTGCAAACATGTATACCAAGTAGGAAGACATTGTGAAGTATTTCTTCTCTGCAGAGCTGTTGTGTGTTGCACACACTCCCTGTCGCCGACAGGGTCCCCCTCTTTTGGTTTTCGGCCTTCGTCCTGCTAAGTTTCGAATTTTGATTTTTGTCCACTGTCCCTCTTGTTGGGATCCAGGAATTGGTGAAGCAGTAACCTTTGCAGTTGTTGAAGAAAGGGCGTGTTTGGATTTTGAGTCACATGGCCTGGGAGTTCTGCATGGAGAGTCTCACATTTTTGAATGCCCAAAATCAGTCCAAGGGAGATCTGGTTATAGCGTAAGCTTGGGAATTTGCTAGATGAAGTAAACGCCTAAGTTTCAAAGCTTTTGAAAATATCCTTTTGACCCGATTTTCGCCGTGAAGTAAAACGCTTAAGTTGAAAACTTTTCAAATATCGCTTCTTGGCTGTTTTTTGTGAAATCTGAGGGCAAAGTTAAAAGTTTTGAAAAGCTTGCAAAAAGGCCATATAGCCCAAAATTGCTTGGGTGGTAAAAGCGTCCAAGTTAAAACCTTTTCAAAAGTTGTCACTAGGCCGAAAATCGCCTAAACATTGGAAAACGCAAACTTTATAAAGTTTTAAAAGGGGCCTTTTAGCCTGTTTTTTGCCACCCAAGTTAAAAGTGTCTAAGTTAAAAAGAACAAAGCTTGCAAAAGTGCTAGGTTGGCCGATTTTCGGGGGCCAGGAGCAAAACATTAAAAGAACAAAGTTCGCAAAAGGAGCTTATAGGCCGAAGTTCGCGAAGTCAAGTGAAAACGTTTAAGTTTAAAACCTTGCAAAATGGCCCTCCAGGCCGAAGTTTGCAAAATAACCCAGTGAACCTTTCCAAAATCGTCCCCAACTTGAATTTCGCAAGAAGTGTGAAAGTTATTAAAGTGTTATAACAGTGAACCTTTCCAAAATCGCCCCCAACTCGATTTTCGCCAGAAAGTTGAAGCATTAAACTTTAGCGTTTACAAGAGGACTCTTCACCTCGAAATTAGGAGAATCGCGCAATACATGAGGCAGGGCGTCACTAAATTGAGTTTGCAAACACTGCACTCAGGCTGAAATTGGAAGAAAGGACCATTTTTGCGAAATAGGGTTAAAGGCCGAAATCGAAAATATCAAATGCGTTAAGGGAGAAGGGAGTGTTTGAAACCATCCGCGCAAAGCTTGCGCATTCCCCCCTGAGGTCGTGAAATCCTGATAGGCCCAAAAATCAAAGGGCTCGCGAAGTAAAGCCTAGGCGTTGTCTTAGGGGTTTAGATGTGTTTCCTCCAGCCCAAAAATTGGGCAATTTGGGAATCATGTGAGTTGAAGGAAAGGCATTTTCAAAGTTTTTAGAACGACCTTGCAGGCCAAGTTTGCACAAAGCCCTTCTATCCCGAAGTTTGGGGAGATCGCAGGACTGACACCTTGTTTGCCAGGTAAGCTCGCTTTATCTCCTTTGAAATCATTTAAAATAAATGTAAGAGTGGTCAATGTATTTAAGCAGATAATAAAAAATTAATCAAATGGTGAAATTCTGTAGACCGCACTTTTTCCTTTTGGAAGGCATCAAACAAAGCATTTAAAGAAGAGTCTGTCAAGAAAATTAACCTAGGAATGCAAATTTCAGACTTAGGAAATTTTGAATCTCATTTTTGAAAACTGAACTTAAGACTTTGAGTGCAAATTTAGCAATCATTGAACACCCAAGCCCTGAACTGCAACCAAGTAGCAAATTTTAAACGAAGAGCTTAATAACATTTCATTTCCAAATTAATCAGGCTCTTTTGCTGAGGCATCGTACTTTCTTCAAATTTCAGTTTTCCCGTTATTCCTAACATGCTAACATCATCCTCTATTTTGACTAACTTGTTTGTTTCCTTCATCTCGTCTCGTAATCCGCATCCAGTTGTGCAGGATAAATGCCTAAATCCGCGGTAGAATCCGTAAAGACGCCTGGTGTAGTTGGAACATCTCGGGTTTCTAAATCAGACATTCCCCGCAAAGGCAAGAAGATGAAATACCAGTACCAGAGAGGAGGACTGAGGGAGTCAAAAGTCCAGAGCATATGGGAAAACATAGGCGATACTGACTTGGGCCACATAGACATTCAGGACTTCAGAGACCGGGTATATTCTCCTAATGCCTATGGCAAGCCTAGGCGGATGATGGAAATTGGTATCGCCCAGGCAGCAGGATTTCTCCCATCAGTGCAAAATTATGAGCGAGTAGTTGAGGCTGCCCGACATTATCAGCCAGAGACCCGATTAGTAGTTCTAGAAAATATGGTGCTAGCTGACTTCACACCTGAGGCCATTGATGATACATTTGACATCCCATTCCCGGATAACCCCATTGCGACAACCATAGATGAAGCACAAGTTGCATATGACATGAACCCTGCTAAATGCAAGACATTGATAAACGAAGAATGGTATAAGGAGAGAAGGCGTCTGAGTATTAGAATCGGGAAAAAGACCCCCAGAAGTGACTTTCACAATGAGCATGGTGATATGGTCACCTTGCTCAGCCGGGTTATGGGACTCCCTCAATCTAACTTTTTTGAAGAGTGGATGTTCTACTTTACGGAGCAGGTCTTTATCGGGAAATCCAAGTTCGACTGGGCTCAGATCATCAGTGATAATATTCATACACAGCTGGTCGAACCTGAAGAAAAGAAGTACTTCACCATGACCTCTTACCTAGTTTATATGTTCACCCGACACCAGCCACTGACAGGATTAATCAAGAAGGGTGAAATCGGGAACGGGCCCAATCAGGTAAAGGTGTACGACTGCTATCCTCAGCTACATTACTATGACATAGCTCAGAGGGAAAAGATCAACCCTACTTATGCAATTGGTCAATATGAGCGTGTCAATGACGCCTTCACAATGCGCCTTGTTAGGTTGATGCAGGGGGGATTGCACATAAGGCTCTCAGAGCAGGCTACCATTTTGGTACAAAAGTACGGCGCTTGGTTTATTCAATTCCCTAGGTTCTCCTATATCCGGATAGCCGGCTTTGAGGGAGCTCCGTTCCGACTTCCACGCTATCCAACAAACAAAGTAATTCTTATGGAAGTTGCAAGGCAAGCACATCCAGTGGGCAGCTTACTCAGAGATAAGAAACAGTCCAGATTCACCTTCCCTATGATTTTGGGTAACCTCGATGTGCATTTCAAAAATTCAGTGCAAGCCAATGAGTCACTTGCCGAGTTAGCATCTTATGGCCTACAGGAACATTTCCCAAGGAAATGTTTTGATCATGACAATTTGGCAAAAAGAGCCTATGGCAGGTGCTATAGAGCAAAGGAATCAATTGAGGACTATTGGAAGAATTGTTCTGATGACTATGAGGTCCGATGGTGTGAATAT
Organism: Cryptomeria japonica; assembly: GCF_030272615.1. NCBI lineage: Eukaryota > Viridiplantae > Streptophyta > Pinopsida > Cupressales > Cupressaceae > Cryptomeria > Cryptomeria japonica. The sequence goes on from NC_081410.1 coordinate 50,605,670, forward strand.
TCAAGGTTAAGTGTGCGGCAGATGTGACTTTATGAATACTGTCGGGTCCCGGATCAAGTGACAGACTCTGACAATTGCTTGCAGGTTCAGGAGTTTGAGGCAGTAAGGTACCTCTTACCGGGCATTGATTGGTCTTAGGATCCGATTACTGATTTTGAGGCAGTTATGGCAGCTTCGGGAAGGTACACCGATCATTGGTTACACCAGGAAATTGAGAGATTGACCCATGAAGGAATTCAATTCACATACCATATGATGGGCAGTCTCGATTCCCAGTCTTCGGAAGATGAGGGAACCTGAAGTGCACCAAAGGAAGAGGTTGAGAAACCCGAAAAGAGGAAGAAAGCCAAAGCTAATAGAGGGACTCGGGCATCAAAAAGGAATAGAAGGGAAAATATTCCTATTAGAAGGCCAGAAGTCACTTCATCATCCAAGGACCCCAGTTCTGAGGATGATATAGTTGAACTTGATTATATAACTGGTCCGCCCTCCCAGAGCGATGTTGATGCATTCGAGGCTAATAATCCTTCGACACAAGATGAGCTAGGTACAAAGGTAAAGATCATTGATTCTAGTGAACCTGGAAATCAAGCCGAGGAAGGAGAAATTCCGCCTAATCAAGAGGCTGATATGCATGAACTCACCCAGGGGAGTCGACATGAATTACAACTGCATAGTACAGGCAAAGATGACACCATCGTTGAAGGAGAACGAAAGGGGGATGAGACCCACGAGCCCGACAAAACTGAAGAGCAACCATCACAAGGGGATACCCGACAGTTGTTCATTGAGGTAGGGGAGAACTCAGCTATAAGTAAAGGGCTGGATATTGCATCTGTTCCTTCTATGACAGATCAATTGCAGATAGGCAGTGAACCAGCTGAAACCTCTAAGGAACATAGTGGAAATTTGGCCATAACATCCGGGCAGACCATACCTCAAGACTGGTTAGTTGCTCGTGCACAACGGAAGGCAGCCACCAAGCCACCTATCGACTTGGAGGATATTTTCTCTTGCATAGGGGAAACAAAGTCCAAAGGGAAGAAAAAGCCTAAGACCTACTCCCGGATCACCAAGGATGAGCAGAGGAACCACAACATCCATATTGCTACCCCGCTCGTCGATAAGCCAACAGATCAAATTGCATTGGCCGATTATAGCATTACAACCGTCCTGATAGGGCGAGCCACCAAAGAACAAGAAAGGGAGGAGTTCAAGGACTCCGTGCAAAATATGCTCAGGCAACTCGACGAGATAACTGCTGAGAGAAACATGTATTGAGTTTGTGCGGAGTGGGCCGAGGGGTACATTGATCACCGCTGAAACCGTTGCATCATGCCCCCGAATCCCATGTTCCCTCATTAGCATTAGCACAAAGAACCATAGCTGAATTCGACGGAGTGCGTGATACCGCCAAGGCCATCAGAGAATGGATTCAAAGCATTAAGGAAAGAGGAGAGCAAATCTTCAAGGATCTGCGCAAAATGGCCCTCCATAGGGAATCCACTATTATCAAAATGTGTAAGCTAAGGAAGAAATGCTATAACACTCATGAGGCGACTGCCAAGGCATCGAGGGCTCTATTTTGGACCTGCTCTCAAATCCCCACTATTGATATTATCCTAAATCCTTATAATGTCAATACCTTCAAGGAATGGTATTGGACTCCCAGCATGAAGAACGACATGAAGGATAATATCGATAAAATGCAAGATAAGTGCGATGACGCTTTATCAAATATGAAGGATCTTGGTGAAAGGATCCTCAAATCAATGGTTCCTGGTTGGAAAAATAGTATGGAAGATAATGAGGTGCAACCACAATGGGAGGACAGGCTTAAACCCAGGGTCACCTACTCCATGGAGGATCTAGATTTTGTTGGTGGGCTGCAAGCGGACATATCATGCTTTGAAAATCATAAATCATACTGGGGGGAAGAGCTGGAGAATATAGATAGCCTCCTACAAGGTGTTCATTACAAAATGTTTAATCCTCCTATGTCGCCGACAATCGAACTATTCAAGTTATGTCTAAGATTTCAAGACTACGTTCTGGTAGAGCGTGCAACTGATTGGGATATCTGGGGAGAGTACCTGCGCGACGAGGTCAAATTTATCACAAAGGAGTCTACTGCAGGAAAGGAAAATGTGCTTTCATAAAGTGCAGAATTCTTTTAAAATCTTAAAAAACACTTTTTGGCCATAAAGTTCATTTCTAACTGCCAAAACAGCTGTAGATCTTGAGCTCCGTGCATGTGCACTTTTTGAGCTGCTTTTTGGTAGTTATTAATTACCTTTTTTAGGTAGTTATTATTTCTCCTTTGGTGGTTGCTGATATTTTGCCTCCTATTTATGGGCATGGGTACTACGTTGTATTGATGAATTTGGGCCACTTGTTTTGTTTTAATCTTGGCCATTCATTTAAATTTTGAAGCTCTATTTAAAGGGGCTGGTTTTCCCTTATTTTTGGGTAAGAAGTCTAAGATTGTTGCTGAAACTCTGGCGAAATTCATGCAGAACTAATTGAAATTAAAGTTGTCTTATTTCTTTGTGAGTGCATGGTCTCCTTCTTCACCATTTAATATTCTTGTTATGCATTTTGCTTTCAGAAAGTATTTTTGGGATAATATTTGATAGAAACCTTGGTGTTCATACCATTAAGGATTGGCTGATTGCCATTTCCCCCTGCATGGTTAGTCTGAACCCATTTATGTGTTTAGTTCAGTTGTTAAACATCAAATGAATGGATGCCAAGTTCTGCATTTATGTTTAGTAGCATGAAAATTCAGCTCCCTTTGAAGATTGCACTAGATTTTACTACATTGTGCTTTATTAGCTGATAACGTTAAATCTGGTTTTTTGAGGTTTCTGTTTATCTTCCTGAATATGTTATCTTAGATGAATTAATTAGAATATTCTCTATCTCTTTTTGCTTCCCCTTTTTCCCTTTTTTTTTTAATCAAAAGGAACCATACTGTCAAGCTGAGATAGTATCAATCCAAGCAAAATCAGATGATATAGGACTGTTGAACTTTAGGGAACTTGCTCGAAGCCGTCCGTCTAACCTTAAGTCCCCTTTGTGTTTCCAACAAAACACATCAAACCTCTAAGCTATCTTGCAGTCAAGACTTGACAACCGAAACATTGAGGTAGTCCCCATTGATCAAATTAGTACAACATTAGGGATTTCCTTATCTCAAGAGAGGATAGGATTCTTAGCATTTCTATTCTGCGTTGGCTGGATGGAGTCGTGTCAATGCGATTTTAGACACGTCAACATGAGCTAGGCTAGTTGGGTATGGATGTTATCACTAATGATTTGGGCCCAGTCAAACTTGACCTTCCCTAGCAATACTTGTTCTGTAAAATAAAACCTCCATTCCTCGAATAGGTTGGAGTGAGGGAGTCCCATGACTTGGCTGAGTAAGGTGACCTTGTCTCCGTACTCCTCAATGAACTCGCTCTGGTAGACCTTTTTGAGGATCCTGCTGCTATGGGGTCTTCTCTCCTTAAACCGGTCTTCATTTACTTTTCCCTTGCACTTATTGGGATTGGCATCATATGTTGCCTAAGCTTCTTCCATCGTTACTACAATCGCATCCTCAAGGAGTGGGATGTCAAAGGCCTTTCCAATAGCTTCTGGGTTGAAATCAGCCATTACTGTTTCGTTCGCTAGTACCACCCTGCTGTCTGGCTGATAGTGCTTGGAGGCCTCTACAACAAGCTCATAATTTTGAATAGGTTGTGGGAAACATGCTGCTTGTGCTATTCCACTTTCTACCATCCTCTTGACTTTCCCGTAGGCATTAGGAGCATACACCCTGTCTCTGAAATGCTGGATATCCACATATCTAAAATCGGTGTCGCCTACATTCTCCCAGTTACTTTGGACTTTTGATTTCCATATTACCCCTTGATATCAATACTTCATTTTTTCTAACTTGAACTTTTGATTCCCATATCACCCCCTGATATCAATATTTTTTTTTTCTAACTTGTGGGGGTTGTCAACCTTGGGTGCTTGGGACGTCCTTGGTGTGTTAGATCTCTGGAAGGATCCTGCCACCTTGGGAGGCATTTACCCTCCACATCGGGATGCGAATTACGATGCAAAATAAAAAACATAAGAGTGGTTAGTGCTGGCCAACAACAACGTTGGTAGCAAAATCATGGGATAATCAACATAAGAATAATAAAAACAGCATGACGACGAAAAATTGAAAAGTCGTTATAATTTGCTGTTTGATTCGTTTAAATCTTGTTGCACGGCTGGAAATTGTGATTTTACGTGGTTTAGTTTAAAACTGTGCTGATTTGGATGTACTTGCAGTTTGGGCTTTTCCTTAAGGCATTCTAAGTTTTAAATTTGTTTATCAATCATAGGGGGGATTTTTCGGCATTTGCTGGTTTGTTAAGAACAAAATTTCATTTTTTAATTTGATGCACCTTTCAGTCTTAAATTTGCTTTGCCAAATAGCAAAGAATTTTTAGGCATTTGAGGGGGTATTTGGAAATGCTTTGAAGTTTCAGCTTCAGCTAAAATCCTCGAAATTTTCCCAAGTTTAAATTTTGAAAGTGCAATTTGAATTTTGGCAGTGCCCACTTAGCCTAGGGTTTGATTTTGGATGAGATTTAAAATGCACCAACCATAGGCTTTGATCATTTGACTTAAGCTAAAACATGACAAAAAAAAGAAACACTTGTTAAAATCTGGAAATAGAAGCATACCTGAAAAATTATTGAATTGCTAGGCTTACTGCAGATGCTTCAACTGGGGCGATTTGAGAGGCACAAAGAAAACCTTTTAGACTATACTTAGCTTCAAAGCCTATCCGCACTTAAAATCCTCTGTCTCGGGTTTTTTATCGGTTGAAGGGAAGACTAGCTTATTCAAAACGCTGGAATCTTTATTGCTCTCATGTTGTCGTGATCATGGTGTGGGTGTTTTCTTTCTAGTTCTTATGCATTTATCTACACACAAAGCCCTAACACCGAGCTAGGTGCTTCTCGCGGTGAATAGAGGAGAATTGTAGGAGTTTGGTTCTCAAAAGACATGAAGTCTACTATTTTGCTTCAATCATTTCACTGGTACCCTACTAGCAAGCCTGGGATTTGGAGAATGTTACAAAACAGACAAATCTTACCCACGCGACCCTTCTTCTTTCACGATTCGGGGAATTATCGGCGAATGAGGGCGAAATTGCGAAAATTATACGATCTATTGGTTCTTTTCCTTTAAAAACACATGTATCCACCCTTTATCCCTTCTTCATTTGCACGCTTCAATGGCAAAACTTTGGTGATTTACACTTTATTGAGCCTCAAAGGAGAATGCTTGCCAATGATAGACAAAATGCGAAATTGCCATGCCTTGTATCATTTTAGTCAACCTTCCGTTTTGAAGGGGAAATTTCGGTGATGAGAGGCGAAATGTTAAACTCCCCTTTCATTAATTCTTCTTTTTGCGATTAGGGGAAAAAAGTTCGGAAAAAGGGTGAACTTTTCCTTAGACTCGAAATGCCCCAAGCTATTTTAAAATGCTGACTTAAGGGAAAAACTTCGGTTTTGAGAGGTGAATGTGCTATTTTTCTTTCACTTTAGATGCATTCCCCCTTTATCTTCTAAATTTGCTATTTCGCCTTTTGTATGGGAAAAGTTCGACAATATTAGATAAAAAGTAAATAGAAGTCTTCATGTTTTAAACGTTCTATTTCAACCCAAAGTCGCGCATTAAGGAAAAAACCCAGTATCGCTAGGCAAACACAAAAGGTCGCTTGAAGTTTTAAAACTTCTCGTCCCCTTTTTACTCCTTTGACTTCTAGGGGAAAAATTCGGCCTTGGGAGGCGAAAATGCAAAAAGAAAAACGATTTTCATTGATTCCCCTATTTTGCTCTAATTTGGTTTTAGTGTGTAAGGGGAAATTTCGGAATTATTAGGCAAAAATGCCAAACGCCTTAAAGTGTTTCTCCTTACCTTTTCCAATATGTCGATTGGCTCCTTTTAAGGGGAAACATCGACATGTGCAAGCTAAAATGCAAAAAGTATTTAAATGCCCACGTAACATTTTCCCTCCCTTAGTCTTCTTAATTGATTTGTCGTTTTGTCGCTTAAGGGGAAACTTTGGCTTTGTCAGGCAAAAGTGCAAACTTTTACCTTCTTCGTTTGTTCACTCGAATTCCCCTAATTTTCCCCTTTCTTTCGTTTTGCACTTCGCCTAATAAGAAAAAAAGTTAGGCATTTTAGGATGAAAGTGCAAGCAAAGGCACTTTTGCTCCTCAGATACAAGTCCACCAAGTTCCTCTCAATCCTCACTTTGTCATGTCAACCAAATTGATTCTCCTCATCACGCATCAAACTCTACAAACTAGACCAAAAACCCCTATAGGACCTCAAAGAGGCGAAGAACGACAAAGGGGGTCCCTGTCGATGACGGGGAGTGTGTGCAAGGCACGACACTAACTGTGCAAAACAACTTGCAATCAACAAATTGTAAATGGTATGAACCGAAGGATTCATCAAATATCACCACATCTCCATCATAATCAATGAACTTTATCTAAATTTGAGAAGTAACAAGAAACCATGCAAAATGTAGAAACAACACAAAGATCCATCACAACTTCAATGAAAATCTTGTATTAAATTCAATAAGTCTTGGCAACAATTTCTTCTTTCCTTCTCTTACACTACTTCTACTTCTACTTCTAACTACCTCCAACTGCTAACTATTAACCTTTACAAATGAGAAGATCGAGCTTTATATAGAGGTCTCATTATATTGAATGGTGCAGATTGATTCTCAAATCAACGACCGAGATTATACAATGAAACCTTAATTAGGGTTTGTTACAACAATCTCTCTTAGCTAATGAGATAATTACAATATGATGGGCACATGTCCTTTGAATTCCAACCAATGAAAGGTGAGGTTAGGTACATAAAATAATAATTGATAAAGTGGCATGTGTCACTTGCTCCTTCCCCTAGCTTGCTCTGTAGGTCATCACAAAGTGTTTGTGATTGAGGCATATCTCTTGATACTTGTAATGTCCCCACTTTGAAATAGAATTTAATAATAAATAATAATAAAATTAAAATATTAAAAATTAAATTATAATATAAAGAATATAATTAAATATAATTAATTAAAAATATAATTAAGTTATTGAATGGTTAAAAGACATGGAAGGAAAAGTTGTGACTCCCTCAACAATAAGATATAAAAGGGAGAAGAGAACCTCATTTGGGAGGGGGATAGCTTGGAAATCAGAAGTGCAGATCTCATTTAAATAAGAAGTGCAGGTCTGATTGTGAAAGGTTGTGTCCCTTTCAAAGGGCAGAAATAATGAAGAGTTGCACACTTTCAAATGGTGTTAATGGTGAAAGGGTGTGTCTCTTGCCTAAGGGCATACATGATGAAGAGGTATGACCTCTCCCTCACAGTGAGAGATATAAAGAAAAAGGAATCAAAGCATCCAGTAACATCTTTGTCCTTGGTGGTATGCATGGGGATGAGCTGAGTATGTATGTTTAATATATGAAACCTGATAATGTTCTTATGCAGAATTAATTTTAATATTAATATGGACTGCAATATGTATGACAGTCATACTTAAATTCATATATATTCATGATACATAAGAAATTAGTATACTTATAGTCTAAATCATGTTATTACTGTCAGTATTTAAGAAGATGGGAATGAGATGTTCCAAAGAGGGGCATTCTAAATCCAAGCAATAGGTTAAGTCCCAAGATAGGGTGGGGATCAGCAACCCATAAGCCTTGAGGGTATAGACCTGTTGACGTGTATTTTGTACACTATCAAACACAGAATAAAATACCTAAAGGTACCTTATCCTCTCTTGAGTAAAGCCTTTGATTGCTGAAGATATTGCGGAAAAGGATCAATCAGGATGACTTCAAGGTTCTTGTATGTAGGGTCTCTACGTGTGGATAAGCTCTCTGTGGTATGATGTGATTTGCTGGAATCACAAGGGGACTTACATTTGATGATTGAATGTCTGATCTGCTTTGAATATTTGCTGGAACACAAGATTTTACTAGCTTTGACTTGAAAAAAGGAAAAAAGATGAGGGCGAGGAAAGGATCCAATCCTAACACTAAGAATGTAAGAACAATGAATGATCTTTGATGAAATTCTAACTAAGTCTTGTTTTGACATCACAGGAACATCTCCACAAGGTTAGTGCGATCTTCGAAGGAAAGCTTTATGATGTTCAAATCATCACTGCAAGCATAGACACCATCAGGTTGATGCATATCAATGGAGAAGCGATAATTGAAGTTAAGCTTAAGCTGAATGATTCCAGTTGACTACGCAAGGCAAGTCTGCAATCAACAAACTGCTAGTAGTATGGATATACGAATTTCACCATCAATCAAGCACATTTCTTCCACTCATCTAATAACATGAAATCAAACATGAGAAGTATAAAGACCATGCAAATTGTCGAATCGACCCATAAATTTCACCATTTCTTCAATGAAGTTACAAGTCTTTTACAACAACATCTTGGCAACAATCTTTGCCTTCTCTCTCTACTCTACTCTAATTGCTATTTTATCAACTAGCTAATCACCTTCTAACTACTCTCTATCTGTCTTCTAACTGCTTCCAACTATATTCTAACTATTATCTAACTGTTGCCTTTACAAAATGAAATGCCAGGGCTTATATAGTGCCCTCAATACAATTCGATGGCTTAGATCAATTCGAGATCAATGGCCAAGATTCAACAATGAAAACCCTAATTAGGGTTTGTTACAACCATTACATAACATTTAATGCTTGACCAATGATAAAATTGTATTGCTTGGACACATGTCCTCTCTAGAAAATTCCACCAATGGATAGCTGGGGTAGGTACATCGAAGTTTGTGCCACCTTCCATGAGTTAGGTACATTGAATCTGGAAATGTTGAGGTGGACCACACTGACTGGAGAAGTGATGACTAGGATGCCACCTCGTCTGACACTTATAACTTGGTAAATATTCAACTTGATGTTGTTGAGAAGCTAGCTTTAATTAATTCATCTGGAACTATCTGCTTCTTCAACGAACCCTTGTTCTAACTTCTTGTGTCCTTGATGTGCAAGATGATTGATGTACCTCGCCTTGGAATATTGGATTGGAGAAGTCGCCCTTGATGACGTTAGTCCAAAGAAGGCCGTCCTTGTTGATGCTAGGCTGGAGGAGGTCGCCCTTGTCCTTGCTTGATCATCCTTGGAGGAGACCGTCTTTGATCTGGCTTGATTTTACAACTCCGGGATCTCCATTTGATGCCTACACAAAATATTAAAGTTAGTCTTTTGAGCATCAAACCTCAAAGCATGAAATTTAAGACCTTTCAACGGTAAAACTTAAGATATTAACTTGAAAAAAGTCATGATAAATCAAGAACTACACATTTTCAAATTAATAATGAATGGAATTTGGATCTTCAAGACTTAGACTTTACAAAATTGCAATGGGATCATAATAAGTCTTGAATAAGAACTTCAAAAAATGATTCTTCATACCTTTCCTTTGAGTATTTAAGTACAAAACCTTGAAAAATGAAGGAAGAGGACTGGATTTTGTTGGGCAAGATTTATAGTCCTTCCTTGGATGAAGTACGCCTCCTCTAGTTTGAAAAAGAATAAACTCCACTAGCCTCTTCAAAAATCTGGAAATTCGCCTTCAAATGTCTTCACAAGCATCAACTCCACTACCTTAAGTCTTCAACACTTAAGGAAAATTCGCTCCAAATAGGCCAGCTTTCGCACTTCTTCTTTGCTCTCCAAATCGCACTTTGAAATAATGAGTGAATGATTTGGATAATGAAAAAAACACACCCCAAATATATAGAGTGCTCACCATTTCATTTCCCATAGGCCGACTTGACAAAATAAGCCAAAAAATAAAATATAAAAAACACTAAGAAGAAGGCCAACTTGATAAATAAAGATAAAACAATGCCTTGTGCGCTCAACTTTTAATTTTTTATTTCACAAAAATTAATTTTAAATGCCTTTATAATAGAAATTCGATTTTTTGAGGCCCAAAATTAATTTATTAAATGCCAATTTAATTAATTTTTTCAAACATTTCGAAGTTGATGATTTTGGCATTTTATGCGATTTGGAGGATATTAACGCCCAAGTAGAAAATAGTGAATGCCAATAACTTCGCTTTGGTCCCTTGGAGAGGGACAGGAGCACCTTTTCACTTTTGTCCTCAATCCTTCGTTTTTTAATTGCCAATCCACGTTGTGGGGCTAGCAATGATCCCTTTCGTCCCTTCAGTGCATGTTCAACTCGTTTTTTGCAAGGCAAAATTGATGTTCTAGAGATTTTCGCTCTGGTCCTTCAGTGAGGGACAGGAGCGCTTTTGAAAAAGTGGGACGGTCCTTCAGTGAGGGACGGGAGCACTTTTTCATTTTTAAGCCAATTCGTCCTTTGCTAGTCTTCCAAATTATCTTCAATGGATGAATCTTGCCCTCTTTCATTCATTTCAATCACGCAACTTGCCTTGCCTTTGCAAGAAATTTGTATTTTTAGAAAAGTGGGATGGTCCTTCAGTGAGGGACGGGAGCACTTTTGACATCTTGGCGTACCCTTTTGTTCTTTAAATCTCTCAATTGCGTCCAAGGCATAAAACATCCTTCGTCCTTCCCATCCAAGTCAAGTTTTGCCATAAAATATCAAACAAATAGGAGAAACTTGAAAAAGTGGCACGGTCCTTCAGTGAGGGACGGGAGCACTTTTTGTCATTTGGGTTGATTTACTCCTTTGTAGATTACTTAAATTATATTCAATGGACAAAACATGCCCTCCTTGATCTCTTCCAATCATAAAATTGTCCTGATCCTGCAAGAACAGTGCAAATTTGAAAATCAAGCTCCGGTATTTCAGTGAGGGACAGGAGCGAATTTTGTCTTCTAGGCCAAAATGCCTCACTTTTCACCATGAAATGTCTTGGCTAAGGAAGATATCATCTTGTTACATGCCATGAATAAGAGTTCAAGTCTAAGAAAGGTCTAAAAATGTGTATATAAAGAAAATCGCTCTGGTCCCTTGGTGAGGGACAGGAGCGCTTTTACCTTTGTAGATAAAAACTCCATCATTTCATTGTCTTTGATCAAGTCTGGATGCTCTATCATGCTCATTTCGTCCTTCACCATGCCTTTGATGTTTCAATTTGACCAAACAAGGCCAGGAATGACTCAAATAAGCCTTTTCGCCCTGGACCCTTGGTGAGGGACAGGAGCGCTTTGCCTTGGTCCCTTGGAGAGGGACAGGAGCGAAATTCGCTCTGGATCCTCAGTGAAGGACAGGAGCGAAATTTGACTTTTTGAACTCTCTATCAGGATAATTTTTATGGAATATAACATTTAAGTATAAGAAAGAAGTTTCTTATACTTTAAGTTATATTCCATATATACTTTCAGGATGTTTGAGAGTGGTTTCAGACCTCCAGGAGTTATATTGCAAAATCTAGTTTTTTGAGGTTTTTCAGTTTCCAGACTTAGTCAAATTTCAGGATCAGGACATTCCAGACTTAGTCAAATTTCAGGATCAGGACATCACTCAAGCCGGACTTGCTATCCTATTGATCTCCCCGACAGCACTCAAAATGCAAAGGCCAGCTAACAAAACCCTAAAAGACCTAGAAAACAAACCCTAAAAAGCAAAAAAAAACACGGGTCCCCATTTGCAATGGGGCGATGTGTGAAAACGTCACAACAAGACCCAAGATAGGTAAGGGCTTGGATCTGTAAACTTTGAGGGAACCTATTGTATTTGGTCTCTAAGCACTTTGGTAACATGCATAGACCCTTCTCCCTTAAAACTGAAGTAGTGGCAGGGTTTGATATCTATATTAAAAACTATGAATAATGAAATTAATCATCTAGTGAGGAAAATAAATAAGAACTTGTTAATAACTAATTGAAGAATATCAATCAATTTTAGTATATTGAAATAGATCAAGTAGGAGACATTACAATACTCAACATTACTTAGCCTTTTTGACTCATTCTGATGGTGATTAGGTTAGATCATATACCCAAATTGCATCATCTTAGTGATCAAGTCTAGCTTTGATTAACTCTTTTGAAACTATCACTTTCCTTGATCACATTTACATTTTCATCTCCATCTCCATACTTGGCAATTTTCCTTCTACTGATGCTTTTCATCCGAAATTTTCTCATCCCACTCTTCATTGAGATTCCTCCATTGTTGTACTAGCAATGATTCATGGATTTCTGGAGGAAATTCAAGATTGTAAAATAACTTCCTTTGCAACTTTGAAATGGCAAAGTTTATCCATTGACTTCCTCCCTTGAATGATTTGACTCTTGATATCATTGTGTAGTCTTTTTGAGAGTCGTTGCCTTGGTGAAGTCCTTTTGCACTTGGTTCCTCATCTTGCATATGTTGAATTTCTCCATTCTTGTGCTTGCTGATGAAGCAGTATTCTTCTTGATTTGTCTTGGAATGAACCCTTGATGTCACAGCTGCTTCTTCATTCCTTCTTTGTGATTCTCTTCACATTGTAGTATCTTGATATCTTTGTAAAATGTTATCCTCTCCATGTGGCGGAAATCCTTCCATCCAGTGCCTTGCATGATCTGATTGAAACTTGAAGTCAAAATCTTGTTTTGAAAATGAATAAGGACTAAAAAATGCCTCCAAGTCACCAATTCAAGAATTACTTAAGTTCTGATTTCAGCTTACAAATCTTGAATTTAAATCCTAAAATCAGAATTTCACACTTTGAATTCTAATTCTAAGAATGGAATCACGAATTTTACAATATTTGAATATGAAATTCCTCACAAAAGTAAGTCAAAATCTGATATTACATACTTGACAAGATCCGATTTGAAATCTGAATGTTGAATGTATGCCTTAGAACTCGATTGATCTTGTTGATTAACAAACGATTTAGGGTTTGATCTTCAATCAGCCTTTTCTTCTTCCCTCCACCATCTCAATATTTGCCTTCAAATTCGCTCCGTAATGCTTGAAAAAACTGATTATATTTCAAATTAAAAAAAAAATTAAACTTGCTGGTTAATTGCGAATTTAGGAATGCTTCCTTGGTGCAAACTTGTTTGAGAAATTAATGGTGCACTTCTCCTCTTCTTTATAGGGATTGCAAGAAAAGTCGCACCTTTTCCTCTCTTAACAGCCGACTTTGTACTTAAAACTTTTTTTGTTTGCAATTAAAATTCGATTGACCTCCTTGTCAAGTTAGCTTCTTTCTCCTTCATGCGATTTTGAATTAAAACAATCATTAATTAATGTGAAGCGTTCAAGTTTACTCATGTTTTACTTGCCATTCAAGAGTGGAAATTCGACTATGACAAGGAAGGAGTGGAAAATCGCAAGACACAAGGAAGATTTTGTTTTCTCAAGATCAATCTTTTAATCATCCTTCAGTTGCCAAGATGAGGAGTGGAAAAACGCACAAGAGAAGGAAAATTTGGAAAATTGCCATGTAGAAGGAAGATTTGCTCTTGAAAATCCATCAAAATTGGAGTGGAAATTCGCAAGGTAGGAGTGGAAAATTGCACACGACAAGGAAGATTTCCTTCTCTCATATTTCACTCAATGCTTGATTTAGAAGGAAGAATGGAAATTCAAACTTCACAAGGAAGATTCTACTTTAATTGCCTTGAAATTTCACTCTCTTTCATCGTTCAAATTAGACCAAGGGTGGAAAACTGACATGCACAAGGAAGGGCGAAAAATTGACCCCTACAAGGAAGAGTGGAAAATTGCCCCCTACAAGGAAGAGTGGAATTATGCCACATAGAAGGAAGGTTTTGATTTCCTTGTTTTTCATCGTTCTTCGTTCCATGTTACTTGCATTGCTCATCAATTTGCTTGAGAGTGGGAAATCAACCCCTAGAAGGAAGAGTGGAAAATTGCAACATAGAAGGAAGATTTTGATTTCCTTGTTTTTTCATCCTTCTTTGTTTCATTTTACTAGCAACTTTTCACCTAGAGTGAAAATCAATCTTTAGAAGGAAGATTTCACCTTCACTTCCTTGATAATTTGCTAAAATTTCAAGGTGTGGAAAAACGACTAGCACAAGGAATATAACTCTTCTTCATTCTTCATCCAACACTTGACCTCCAAGAGTGGAGATTTGATGGGTACAAGGAAATTTTGATTTTCACCATATTTTGCCTTGTAAATTTTCCCTTAGAGTGGAAAATCAATCACTACAAGGAAATTTCCAATTTCTCTTTCACTTAACATTCAATCTCCAGGAGTGGAAAATTGACCCTTAGAAGGAAATTTCCATTTTTCACTCACCTTGACCTCCTTTCTAATAACTTGGCAACATGACAACATTTGACAATTTTTACAGTTTGTGGCAATTTGTCCTCAAAATCAATCCTAACACTCCATGGATTTTGAACTCAAACTGTGATCCACCCAAATGACAAGACACATCCCTCTCATAAACAAAGGCTGATGACTAAGAAACTATTGCCAAGCAAAGCAAACTAAACAAAATGACAACCTAAAAAGCAAAAAGTGGTGGGGTCCCCATTTGCAGTTGGGCGATTCATGAAAACGCCACAACGGGAAGGGTATTGTAATAGGTGGGTGGATAGTAAATGCATTTGTTGTGTGATTTTTTTCACTATTTTTTTGCAATTTAAACCTTTCAAAATCGTTGAACATCATTGAAAATTGTGGCTGATTAAATCATGATTTTTGGGGAAAAAATCATTTAAGCTGCGGACTTTTTTGAGGATTTATGCTTCTATGGTTTCATCTTCTCTTGGATTTTATGGATCAGTGCGTGCAATTTTCAAAAGTTGCCTAAACTCACTCATTCCAATCTCTATCAAACTTCTTATTCCTTTTTTAAGGAATGAAGTATGTTTTTGACAAGGAACAAAGATTACCATTTAAGCTGTCAATGGCCAGCATTAACAGGTTTGTGAACCATAGCTATAATTCTTATTTGCTTTATTTTTCGAAGAGCTTAGCCTGCTATCTTTAGCTACACTCATGTATGAAGCAACTGCTTTGCCAAGGTGAACAAAAATACATTTGAAAGTGTGAAGTTTTCACCATGGCAGTTTTCAAAGTTACAGGAGAGATCAAAGCCCTTGAAGGAAGAGATAACTGAAAATGAATCTTTAGATTATTCTGATTATTTTATCCATAGGATAAATTGATTGATTTGTAATGAGATTGTGCCCTGAGGGGTAAATTTTATGAACAGTCAATATAAGTTAAGGTGAAAAATGGGGGCTAGTTCACCAAGGAAGCGTGTTGGCTGAGATAAGATCTGAAAAGTCACTTTTAACTAAAACCTTATATTGCTAACAGGGCATATTTAAGATGTTTTTATTTCTAGCTAGTGTGTGTTATCTTTGATTATGTCCCATTACTCACAATGGTTGGCACTATGCGTATTTTATCCATAATTTTTATTGCATTATGGAAAAAAGAGCTGTTTCTTTCTAATAAATTCCTACAATTTTTGAGCTGTTGCAGCTCAAAATTTGAGTTTTTTCGAAAGTCATAACCATAACCATGTCTTTTTTACTACATTAATTAATGGGTTGAGAACATGATGATTTGGAGAAATATGAACATAGAGAAGATGATTGTTTTTGTAGATTTTAGTTATTGTTATTGTTACCGATAGATGCATCTTCGGACTTGTTGATGTGTTTTTTATGCAGCTCGGACATAGAATAAAATTCCAAGGTATTCTATCCTCTCTTGAACAAAGAAACCTCACATGCTAAATAATATGATGAAGTGAGACAACTCCAAGGTTTACAATGCGAACTATGCGACTTAATTGCTGTGGATAGACTCAGCGAAATTGATGTCATTTTGGTGGAATCACAAGGGGACTTATGTTTTGCTTGAACTCTACTGGAACTAGCTTAACTTTGGAAAATAAAAGGCAAAAGGAAAAGTTAAGAGATCTATTTTAATCCTAATAACAATGATAACGATGGATGAAACTAAGATACACAAATTCTTTCAAATCAAGCCTTGCTTTGTTATGATGACAACAAGTAAACAAGATTGATGCAATCTTCTAAGGAAATGGAAGGTTTTCACATTGTGAATACATCACTCAAATACCCAATGCTGGCACAACTTGAACAAGTATCCACAATCAAACTTAGCACAATAATTAGACTTGGCTAACTTTACACCATAGCTTACAATCAACAAACCACAAAAAGTATAAACTGAGGAATTCATCACAATATCTTCATAAGCATCACAATGATCGGTAAAATATGATGGTCCTCTCAACATGAAGTTGATGGTAGCATACCTGCAATTGACCAAGGGGAATGCTCAACCCATGAGATCAATGATGCTAAAGATAGGTGGAATGGACAATGGTCCCATTAGTAATCTATCAGAAATGCTCAACTTAGAAAGCTAGTTTATAGCTGAGAGAATTTAGTTGGGAGGTCTAGGTAACTTGCATGTACCAATAGTAAATGTCCTCCCTTACAAATTGATTGAGCACCTCTTTCCCTTGAAATAGATGATGAGGGCTATGTGAGAATTACCATTCATTGCATGCAAAGAAGGCTTTAGATATGATTCATGCAAATGCATGTGGGCTGTCTTGGATATCATCAACCACCCTTGGTATGAGGTACTTTTTATTGCTGGTTGATGATTTCTTCAAATAAACGTGGTTAAAATTTTTGAACAAGTTCGATTGCTTTGGAATTATTGTCAAGTTCAAAACTTTGGTTGAAAATTAAATCAAATCAAGACATTGGGATTTGATAATGGGCCAAATTCACTTTGAAGCAATTATACAACAATTGTTAGAAGGAATGTATTTAGAGATGATTGACATCCTCAATACCACCCCTAGTAGGATGGGGTTGTAGGGAGGAGAAACAAAACTATTGGATATATTGGTGCACAATGTCTTGATGAAGTGCCAAACTTGAAAGTTGATTGGATTGGTTTCAGGTGAAAAGCCCATTGCATGCATATTGGCGTACAAGATTAATTTTAGTGTTGGCAATACTTTAGACAACCACAATGCTTGTCTTGTTGCAAAGACTATTTGCAATAGGAGGGAAAGAGTACGAATAGACTTTTGTTCCTACCATAAAGATGGTCACTTTTTAGTTGCTTCTCTCCATAATAACCCACTTTGGCTGGCTTTTAAATTCTATATATGGGCTTATGCAGGCTCCACGAGCCTAGTACATTAAGATTGATCAACATCTTTGAGATTATTGATTTATTAACATGAGAAGGCTGTGTAGAATGGTAGCAATCTGTACAAAGAGATGCCTGGATATGAAACTCTCCCACTCCTCTTTTGGGTTAAAAAACTCAATATACATAGCCCAATGCATTAAGAAATGAAGAGACACAAACGAGAAGATGAAGTAATTTACCTTCAACTCAAAGAAAGCATCGGGTATTAGTAGATATGAGAGTACTCACCACCAGTTGACATCTTTTGGCATTCGTAAATTCTGGTCTAGTGAAACAGACAAGCCAAAGCAAATGGGTAAATGTATAAATCCTCTAAATAATTAGGGATTTCCAGAGCTGGTGCTTGAGAAAGGACAAATGGAATTGGTTTGTTGATAAGATGAATAAGATTTGTTTATGATTTTCATTTATCTGCTACTAGGGTGTTGGCCGGTACAGTTAATGGCTGCATGTTGGTGGATAAGGACAAACTAGATTTGAGGATAAGGACAGACATATTTGGTGGATGATACTAGAGTTTGGACTATACTTTGTATTTGTGATTTTTAGGTTTTCTAAAGTGGTTTTTTGGGGCTCAAACTTACCATAGTTTTGCACCTTTCATAATGCTCCACACATTCTACGCTTTCCAATGGATTTTGAATGGTGCTTTTTACAATATATATTCATTTTCATTTTTCTTTTATAGTTTGGTTTCATTTATTTGTTAGTGGCCATCGGCAATACAAGAAAGTAATGCAAGTAGCCAAGGACTAGTTCCAAAATTTATGCACACATAGAAACTGTATTTAAGACTTGCTGATTTCATCATAATTGGTATGGAAGGTGTTCTATTACAATGAATTTTATGAGAACTAAATAATGCGAGTTCTTTTTCTTCAGAATAATTTTTCTATTTATGTATGAATGGAAAATTGGCTAATTAAATGGAATCGGTTGATATATTGGTGATCCAGATCCCAAGAGCAATTTTAGAGGCACCTTACTAAATTGCAGGATTCAATGCATTATTGCAGAAACATTTAAGAACAACAATTGGAAAGCAGAAACAAACAGTCGTTCAGACATCAAAGAAAGATAAAGTCAAATCAGAACTCTATGAATCTGAAATATGCATAACAATCTCAAAGAAAACTTGAAAGATAAATGAGTAAATGTCAAGCCGAAATACATATCGGTGTATACATCAACACAAAAGATTTAGAAAATAAATCAATGTTGTGGAAGATAAAACAGTTTTTCTGGTAGTTAGCAATATATCATGTGGAAATTGTTGTCAGCAGCATGTGGTTGCATTAATGGGGTGCTGCTCTGCACCCGTTGAGGGAATTTTTCCCTCAAACTTCTGTGGTGTAATGCAAAAGATGCAAGGGATGCTGTGGTAGGGTCCCATGAGGAAGGGGACAAGAGAACATCTAGGAACTGCTTCTCCAATGTGGCAGTGGTACAAAAAGGCAATGATGCATTCTCTGGCTGAACCCAGAGCTGATTTTTCAGCACCAAGCTCTGTGTGACTGGTGCTGTTCTAATATATGATGTTGGATCATCCATAGATCAATTAGCTAGGTGCTTTCAACAAACAGAGATACATATGACTAGAATATCACAAATAGAAGGAAACTATGGAAGTATTGACCACTTTCAAATGTGTCCCTTTCTGTTATATGAATGAACATTCTTGCATATTGATACAAAATAGTTAAAAGGCCTGGATTCAAATGGTAATTATGTTCAATCATTTGAACTATGATCATAATGCACTGTTGAAAGTGTTGTTTATCTACAACTTTGAGAATTTTGTAGATAAGTTATCTATTGTTCTCAACATAAATATTCAATGTGCATATTTATTGTGTGATAAAACGTAAGCAATCTTTAAACAAGTCAGGTGTTCTTTTTTATTTGAATTTGCATTATGTCTGTAGTGCTCTGATAAAAATTTCCTGTAAAACTGACTGACTTTTATTTTTTTATTAGGAAATGCAATTGAAGTTGCGCATGAGGCAGCAAACAGATGGACAGGTTTTCATCTCGTCTTGGTTTTGTCCTATAAACCTAGTGAAACTTGATTTTTTTTTGAAATGTGTGGGTGCATTCTTTTTAATCATATTGTTTTGGGACTGTTGATTCTATAATATACTAAACATCTAAAATATGAATTTTTGTAGACAATATTTTTGCCTTGCAACATTGGTGTTCTACCAATTTTCCTGAAGCTAAAGAACAACTAGAACATTTGTACAGGGAGGTACGATGCCCTAGTTGAGCAATCTTTGTCTGACCTGTCTTTTGAACATCCAATTAGTTTATATCCAGAGATTTTCCTTTCATTAAGCATCAAACATATTGTTTATTAATAAGATTTATGTCAAAACATATTCAGAATTATTTTGAGAGCTAAGTTGCTCTAGTCTCATTCCATTAACTATCTAAAATGCATGGCAGGTGGGGATTACCGAGTCCTTTGATTATTTGGAGTGATATTCATGAATTTCTTAATAAATATGTTAGGAATGTCTTGCAAAGACAATTATGTACTATTATCACAGTGTGTTATCTTGGCACAGGTGATATTTAGTGGGAATTTTTTGTTTTCCCAAAGAAACAATTCAACACTTGCCAAACTGTTGTTTGGATTTAATTCTTTGATCATTTTCTTGGTATTTTTCCAAGAATGGACCCTTCACTACATTGTTAAGTGTTTCAGGCAATCCCAAAGAGTGGAATACATATCTGTTAATTCATATAAGACAGAAATTACACCATTTCTGTTAAGGAAGAAGTGATATTAATAGAGAGGCGAAATTATACAAACATAGTTTGGCAACTTGTGACCTCGCAAAACTTGGCAGACCCAATTTTGACTGACTTGGGGACTCGATTTATTTATTTTTTATTTTTTATATTTTATTTTTTTAATATCATTAACTCAGCAAAAATCAGTAAAATTTGGCAAGAACTAGCTAAGATTGGCAAAAAAGTGTTAAAAACTTGGCAAAACTTTGCTGGGCAGGTTAATAGGAGGTTTACTCTTTTCGTTTTGATTTGTGAGTTTAACAATTACTTGGTGAGTTTTTTATGTCATGTCTATACAATGGATAAAGATATATGAAGCATTCCATTGTCCTGCTAGACTGATTTCCAACAGACTTATCTTCAGCATTGTAATAATTGCCGGAATATTTTCATTGAACACACATACAAAGTGCCATGTGAATGCTAAATGCATAGATAACATATTATGAATATAAACAAATCAAATTATATCATATTTGCTACTTCAATCATACTAAATATCGTATGCTCAAAACCAAAGTAACATTGAAACCCATTTTATTGATAAATAGATAGATCTTTTAACATCTGAGGCTAAAAATAGCCTATGGGACAGCCAGCCTTGTCATTTTGATCTCTGCATTTTAGTTCTTTTCTTATTCAGGGAGATGATAAGCATTCCCATCTTTTCAATGGTCTCCCTGCTGAATAAACCATGTCAGAAACAATTGTCATTAGATTGACATCCTTGTCTCTGTTCTTGAAGGCATCACACTACATAAAAAAGTTTTTTTTCTGATTCCACTGCCCTGGTATTGCAAAAACACACACCCTTTCTTCTCATGCTTCTTTAGGTCTTTCCCCACGTTGGAGTTGATGAAAGTTGGTTCTTAATTGAGCAATAAGAATCTTGGTTCTCCATGGAATATTGGCTGATAAGTTTTTGGTTGTTGGTCATGTGGGGTTAAACTCTTCAAGTTAATACTTGTTTTTTCTCCCTAGCACTTTACCCATGTATGCTTGTGGAACTTATTTAAAACAAAATCTTCTCTTTGTTATTTGTAGGACAAGCATTCAAATAAATATTCCTTTTTCTCATCTATTTGTGATTTTGTTTCATCCATGTACTTTTGTGTTTCCTCATGGTGTCATTGAAAACAATTTTACTCCACCTACTAGCTTCCATTTGTTTAATTCATTTTAAATAACTTATTAGGCACACCACCACAATCACTTTGATAGTCATAGCCCCCACCTCACTTAGCATAATCTCATGTGAAACTTAACTTTTTATATTGAACTTGCTTATGATCAAGTACTTTGAATTCTCTCAATGTATTTACACTTAGAGTTTGATATACCACTAGCCCATAATTCACAATCATAGAGCATCACTAGAAGCACTAAAAGGCCCAATAAAATCTGAATGGTTATCCAATCCCATAACATTGCCTCTCTTCATCTATTTTGGAGAGCATATAAAACTTTCCAACCTCCCAAAGTTCTCCCTTTTCTTTAGACTTCCCAACTAAGCTGCTTGTTGAAGTCAATTCCAAGGTATATATGTATTCAATTACTATTTCAAGAGTGTTTCCTTTGAAGTAGAACTTTTGCTGGCTCTATTCTTTATTGTTGGAGAAAGTCATGATTTTGGTCTTGTTGATATTAACTTGCATCCTAGTACTCTACAAAAATGTTCAAGGCCATATAAATGCTCTTGCAATTAGTGGGGTGATTTAACAATCAAAATAAGGTTATCTGCATATAAAATAAGCTTGATCACAAACTTTCCCAAACATACACTATCTCCCCCTTGCTAATTTAGCCATTATTGAAGCTTGTCAATATATAAACCAAATAGAGTAGGGGATAAGGGACACCCTTGTTTGGTCCTAATGTCACTCCTAAAACTTCTTGAAGTTCTTGTCAAAGTTCTGATATTGACTTTAACTTCTTCATAAAGCCTATGAACATTCACTCTTAAATGCACAGGGATTCCAAGATCTTCTATTCTACAACATTATTTATCCTTGGGGATTGGGTTAAAAGCCTTTTTGAAGTCAATAAAACAATAGGTTGCATAATCACTTCTCAAACTTTTTCAATGACGTTTCTCAAAGTGATTCCATTATCAACCATAGAGTTCTTATGCTAAAACTTGCTTGATCTTTTCCTCATTTTTATTTTTCTTTTGCCCATTTGGTGATTTTGTTTTCAACCATATTGCCAAAATTTTTTGCAAACAAGGGGTTGATCATTACAGTCCTATAATTGGATGGGTTGATAATATTAACACTCATAAAAATAAGTATCGCTAGGTTGGTTGTCCAATTTCTTGGGAACCCTTGTAGAATGATTTCGAAAATTTTCATAATGTGTGGCATGAGAGTTCTCATCCCCCACCTTAGAAACTTCACTAGAAGTTCGACCGAGTCTTGTTGTTTTTCCATCCCCCAATTTTTAATGCCAATCTCAATCTCATGTAAAGTGAAAAGCTTTGTAGTGGTGTTGACCAAGGGGGGGTGATCCACTTTTTGATTCTTGCCCATGGTGATTCAAACCATTGACTAGCTGATATGTTATTTCTAATTTTCTTTTTTCTTGTTTGATGCTCCTTTAAAAGAAGCTTTAGGCTATTCTTCCCAAGGTAGATCAACTTTTCAGCTTGTGATCATGACTTCAACTTTTTTTCTTTCTTAAAATTTGCTTCTACAACTTATTGTTTGTCTTTTGTTAGTTTGGCTCTTTCAAACTTCTTGCAATTTTGAATTCCTCATCAAACCAAGCATTAACTAGAAAGCAATTAGTTTGTGATTCTTTATTTTTTTTCTCTTTTGTATTTTCCATGAGCTCCTTGAATTATATTTGTTAATTCATAATTATTGAGGCCTTGCGAATGATTTTTTTCCTTCTTAATTAACCTCTCTAAGGTTTCCTTGAAGGTGAAACAATTTTTTTGTGTCAAAAGAATTCTACCCTTTGGAGGAGGTTGATGGAGACATTATACTACCAAGCCGCATCTTCTCATGCCAAGATAACCTTAAATAAATTGCTATGGAATGATTTTGAATCCTAAACATGCTCACTAATCTTAACATCCTCTATCCTTTAAGCCATTCTATGCAAGTAAATTGCATAATCAATGATGCTTGCTCCATTTTATGTATTGCATGTAAAAATTCTAGACTTCTTCCATCTATTTTGACCATTACAACTAATTAAGTCAAAGGTGCCACTCAAAGAAAGCAATTACTTGCAGCAAAGAATGCTAGTTTGTTCATTTGCACTTCTGGCATTGAAATCTTCCACTAAGAGGACTTCTTGTTAAGAATACATTCCAATATCCTTTTTTAAATCCACAAATGGGTCTTTATTTAGCCCATTGTTTTTGTAATTTTTTGAGACTTGTGGAGGAAAACACATTACTTTGAACCAAATATGTTACTGTGTCTTGTCTTTCCCATTGAATGATATGCCCTTCTTTTTCTTTCACTAATACCATTATACCACTATAACCTTCACCATTCTTCCCTTCCTTATTCCAAGCCACCAACTTCATGTAACCTTCGAATGCACGTGTCTTACAACTTTCATGCTCATGAGTTTATGTGAGACAAATTATATCTCTACCTTCTAGAATACGTTCTAACCCAAGTCTCTCCTCCACAAATACCCTTTACAATTCCAATAAACTAAAGCTAAGTAAACTGGGGAAAGCCTTGCTATTCATTTCGACACAAGACTCAAAGTTGAGCTTCATCCTTATTTGTCCAAAATAACCCTATTGCTTTCCTTCCGCTATCGAGTAAGAAGTATTTTCTTTGTTGTCGACTTGTTGCCTTACCATACTATGGGACCTAAAATTGGCAATAGTAGCTTTTCCATTGTACAACTATGCTCATTTGCCTTCATCTTTTGTTGCTCTTAATTTTGCCACTTATTCCCTTCCCTCCAATTGTTGTTTAGCATGAGTCCTTCAAGGGATTCTTTTTGCTTAAAAGATGTTGCTTGTTATGCAAGCTTGCTATTATCACTTTTATAGGCCTAACTGTCTTTTCACAAATCTTTCCCACTCTCCTTGCTTGGCAGGTTTTCCCTTGCCAAAGCATCTTGTCTTTTAGGAAATCACTTACAAGATTTAAAATGCTTTCATTATCTTCCATAATCTCCTACTCTAATAGTGACACCTGTTTCTCTAACTTTCCTTTCCTTTAAATCTCTTGCTTGCATTTTTTTAACTTGTGTGTTTGCTTCCCCTTCTATGTTAGAGGGATTGTGATTGACTTGTGTCATGTTCTACCCTTTTTTTTGACAAACTTCCTCCACCATTTCATTTTAAAAATATTTCTTGACAATTTTTTTGCTGGATTGCTTAGCTACTTTAGAGTTTGCTCCACTATCACTTACTTTTGTTGAACCTTTCATGATTTTCTAATTTGATTACATATTTTGCCAGTCAGGCTTCGTTGTTGAGATAGCTTCTTGCAATAGTTGCACTTTCTTTAAAACTTTATTATCTTCCACTAAAGATTGATTTGCTACTATGAGCTTGTGGGTTTTATGATTTCTTTCCCGGTCCTTGACTTCCAAAGCCATCGACCTTGCCTTGGTATTTAGGAGCTCTTATACATAGAGACATGAAGACTAGGTAAGGGGTGTAGAAATGAGGTTGTAGGTGGTTGAATCTTCTCTACTTTTGTTGTCCTTAGTCATTTTACTAACAATAATTTAAACTTATGACTTAAAACAAATTCTTTTCCTTTTGGGATTGTTTTCTTCTTACCTATTCCCATTTAAAGAGGGCAAGTCTATGCTGTAATATACCTTGCAACTAGTTTTCTTTTACCTAAGTCAATTTCCATTTGTTTTTGATCATCTAATTTTTACTTGACCTTAAGTGTTTTGTTTCAACATAGACATCCATTTCCTTTTCACTTTTCATGTTTGTTGTTGTTTTGTTTTCCATTGCCAAGAAAGAAAAAAGGAAAGAGACAAAACAAAATCTATTAAGAAAATGAAGAACCCACCTAGACCCACTTCAATCGACAACTAGTCACCTCTTCAAGAACCAATTTTCAAAAAACCCACTATTTCCTACGTCTTGAGCATTGGGTTTCACAACATCAATCATTGTTGAGGAACTCCTAGTCTCCATTATCGATTATCTCTTATTTCTTGGCTGTACTATTTTATACACAATATGGCATCTCCACTAAATTGACCATAAAACCCTAGCAATATTGTCATCTATCTCCTTTGAAAGAATCTTGAAATCCTTGCAATGTCGTTGGTTATTGATTATTGATCAATAAATGTACTATTTATCTTGTGCATGAAACATAAAACACCATAAACAAAATAAATATACTTGCTTTTAGAAGTAGAATCACTTCCAGTTTTAGCATATTTCCTAAGATGTTTGACATTTGAAATAAATAAAACTCTTGGCAAGAAGTGGATTACTGAAATGTTAAGAGCAACTGAAGAATTTCCTCAACTCATGCATAGAGATAGTACTAAAATTGAAAAATGTATTTTGATTCAACAAACACGTTTGAAAACACATTTTTGTATCATGCTAAATAGTAATTTGTACTTAAAGTTTATTGTCCAAATATATCTAAATCTATTTTAAAATTGAGGATCAAGTTTTGGCTCACTTTAAATCGAAGAAAAATTCCAAGCTAGAGATGTCAATGGCCTAACAAAGGCTTATGCTGAATGTAGAAGCTATCGATTGCATCTTTATGATCATGAACCATAGCCCTAGGTAAGGTAGTAAAAAAATGTCTCTCAAGTGTTATAACACTCTAAAGGAGGCTAACCAATCAAGAGATACATATGCAATATTATATATCATCTTGTATAAGGATCCTAAGTCATATTCTAGAGAAAGAATAGCAAAAGAATAATGAAAGCTAGCCAATTGTTAGGAAGTTATCTAATTTACTATATATATTCAATACATTGCATACATTACTGCTCCTTTTTTATTCTATACTTCTTAGGATCTTAAAAAAAATTCAAAAAGTGATTTGGGAGTAAGGATATCTTGGGATCTGTATGCCAATTAGGTTAGCTAGAGCATTGGGAGCGATGTACACATAGTTGTTGTAGGCATGATTAGCCTTAGAAGATAGAACTTTGAATTTACTATGTCAAACCAATCAAATTTTTGAAGTGGGGTTGAATGAGTGATTGTTCTAGTTAATTAACTTTTATTTTAAATCTACATGAAGTGAAGTTATCATGTCATGATATGTAAATATGTGATCAAAGGCTAATGCAATCCAAGGACTGACACAACATGATGATGATTTCAATTTTTTTTGAGTGAAACAATTTGTATTGCTATTTGTTAACTTGATTAGAGTACAACGAGAAAAAGAACTAAACAACACACCTATGACTTGAGGAAACCATAACATGACATTTGAGAATTGAGATGACGTCCCATAGAAACTCATAAATAAATATTTAACAAGTTTGAGAGGTAAGCTGTGTAACTCAACTAAATTGGTGGTTCATTGCAAAAGTGAAGTCCTATTCTTAAATAATAACTATCGAACGTATTTAAACAATATGTAGGAAGAAGGGGAAGTGAGGTTGTTACAAAAGGTATAGCGATTTGTCTTATGTTATTTGTGCACTAGGTTTTTTTGGTTTTTTGTCATATTAACATGAAATAGGTGTCTTGGTATTAGTTGGAACTTAGGGAGCCAAACATGAAGCAAGAATAAAAACTATTTTGTGCAACAAAGCCAATTGGTAGGTAATGATGATTGAAGCCACTAGTGTTTGGCATAGAATTTTGTTGATTTTTGTTGATTTTTGTTGACACACCATTATTAGATAGAAAATCCTCCTAGAGCAGTATTTTAGCTATTTTAAATCTATTTGTATGTGTCTTGTATCTTTAGGTCAAGTTGACGACATGGTCTTAGTAGAAGACTCTTATATTGTTAGTACACATTGAAAGCTTAACTTTGGTTGAGAACTTGTAAATCATAATCCCTACTTAAGTCTTTGGCCCCATTTAACTCTTATTTGAGAAACCCAACCCAAAGGTATAATCTTGTTTGAGTAATTTGTACCATAAACCAAAGTTGAGGGTACTACCCTAATCACCATCTTTTAAGTCATAAAACTTAATAAGAGACAACCTCAATTTGAGTAGCATATGTTACACTTCCAATACAAGGGGTCAATTATGGTGAGGCATCTTATTTTTTGTCGGAACATTGATTAAGAATGTATGCATAAATGCGTGTGCAAGACCTAAAGGAGGAAACATTTATGATAATGGTATGGGAAGAAAATTCCTCACTTCCCTATCTTAAGCAACCTTGGCAAATTTCAAACATTTAGGTTGGTAAATGTTAAACACACCATAGGACTAAGAGCGGGGGTGGCGGGGAGGGGGGGGGGGGGGGTTGGGGTTGAATCAATTCGAATCTTAAAACAACTTACTTATAAACCTTTAAACATCAAATCACAATTAACATCTCTGCATGTATGAAACATGAAACCATAAAGCAAAACACATACAAGAACACTAGATTTATGTATAAAACACAAGAAGGGGAAAACCACGATGAGAATCACACTCACAATATGAGTAACTAATTAAAATTTTTTAGGCTCAAGGACAAGGAGCTCACAACACTTGATAGGACTTGCAAGACTAAGGGGCACAATCGTAGGGCAAGGGACAAGGGACTTGCACTACTATGATGCACAATCTTAGGGCAAGATACAAATGATTGCACAAGTTGCCAAAAGACTCATCGTCTTCCGACAGGTACATGGTAATAATAAATTGTAATGAACAAGATCTTCTAATCATGAAACTACCCTTGAACCATTGTTTCAAGTGAACAATATCATGACAAACTTATCACACATCACTTGCAGTCTCAAAACGTTGTCATATTGAAGACATGATCCTCAAAGCTCATCATAGAGTGAAAGTCACACTTCTACTTCTTCACTTGTGCTTGCATATCATTCACATCTAATTCACAATAATCCACACACCAATTCACACATCCACACTTCCATTTATACAAGGTTATATACATTGAAACCCTCAACTAGGTTGGCCATAGGTAGAGTAAACATGAATTACATAAAGTTGGCCACTCGGACCAAAATAACATAATGCGGTCCACTCCAGGAGATAAAAAGGACCAAAGAACATCACAACAAATCTTCCTAAGTCAATACTAACAAAACACACATGCTAACACTCCCTCCAAAGTGAACATCAAACATAACGTGTAGAAAAACAATGAAGCATACTAACTAGTCGGCCCAAAAACATTATCCCACGTAAAATCTCAATGCAGATCTACACATGCCATTTTGAGACTTGTATCAATATTCTAAATTAACTTCCAATGTATATTCGAACCAAAAAGGTATGATACAAATAAGATAAACCAATTGAGTTTGCTAGAGGCCAACAAAATTGACAAAATAGAAACACAAACCAACATAACTACATTTGTCGACCAAACCAACACAAGAAATTTGAATTGAAACACTTTATGAACCATATGAACATGTCCACCAAGACACAACACTTGAATAAACACAAGAGTGTAGTGTAGAGTATTGTTCAGACCAGCCCTAAGAAACAATGTTACTATTAGCAAACCACCACAAAGCAACTTCATCATTTGAACAACTGAGGACCTGGAAAGATGATAGTGCAACATCTACAGAATGCAAATATTATATCTAGAACCACAATCCATCATCGTCAAGAATCGGAGGAATGTTGAGCATTCTTTCATAAAGACATTAAGTACTCTTTCCTGCATATTGTAAGTTCCACTACTATAGCCTTCCGAAAACACCTCATAGTAAATATCACCACTAGACAACATAACAACATCTGAACACTCATTTACGGATCATCTACTATATCTGTACAACTGAACAACTGCAACTTCCTCTTCACTAACACACATAGTGACATCAATGACAACACCAGATTAGTTGACATGAATGACAACAAAAGACAAGTTTGACATCAATGACAACACAACTCAGGTTTCCAACAATCTCCCATTTTATTATTCAGGGCAACACTTGTACCACCAACCAACAATAGACTCTTTCCAACTCTCTCTCTCTCTCTCTTACTATATCTCTTCCCCCCTTTGACATCAAGGACAAAGGACAACAAATCTTTCCCCAATGGTAAAGCTCTGATAAGTACAATACTCCCTTTGACAAAGATATCCATCTTTTGCAATCACAATCTTCTCTGCTCCCCTTAATAGCAGCCAATAGATCAATCCAAGAGTCAAAAGATAAGCTTTGATTCTCCCCTTGGAAAGATGCACCATTGCTATGCATCTAGTTTGAAGGAGGGGCAACAACCCTTAACATGGGCAGGAGATACTCAAAGGTATCCTTCGACAGTGCCTTGGTAAAGATGTCTGCAACCTGATACTTTGTAGGCACATATTCCAATCTGGCATCCTTCTTTGCAACCTTTTCTTTTGAAAAATAATCCTAGATGAGAATGTGCTTAGTCCTTGAAAGAATTATCAGATTCTTTGAAATGTTAATTATACTTGTATTGTCACACATGATATGAATTGCGTCATCATACATCACCTTGGTATCTCTGAGAGTTTGCTTCATCCACATGCCTTGAGTGTAGCAAGATGCAGCTGCAATATATTCTGCCTCTGCAATAGATAATGATATTGAATCCTGGATTTTGCTCGACCAAGATACCAATTTGTCTCCCAAGAAAAATGCAGCACCATTCATACTTCTTTTGTCATGAACACATCCAACCCAATCAACATCTGTGTATGCCTTCAAAGTAAAATCATCATTATTCTTGTACCACAAACCAACATTCGAAGTCGTTCTCAAATATATGAATATCGTTCTCACTGCTTGATCATGAGGTTGCTTTGGATTAGCTTGATATCTAGTAACCGAATAAACATCATGCATAATATTTGGTCTTGAAGTAGTCAAATACAACAATCCTCCAATCATACAACTAAATTGTTTATGATCACCTTACAAAGATCCATCATCCTTACTTAACTTGTGCATAGGAGTTCAAACTATTTTACAATCCTCCATACCAAACTTCTTCAACATCTTCAAAATACCTTTTTTTGATTGTGTCACTTGAAGACCAAGAAAAAATGATAATTCACCAATCATAGACATCTTAAATTCTTTTTGCATCTCTTTTGCAAATCTCTAACAAATACTATCATTTCTTCCAAAAATTATATTATCAACATACATAATAGCTATTATCAGTTTATCACTTTAAACTTTGAAATAAAGATTACTATTTGTTGTACCTTTCTTGAAGTTTTTCTGCAACAAATGCTTATCCAACCTTGTATACCAAGCTTTGGGAGCTTGCTTGAGTCCATAGAGTGCCTTCTTGACTCTGTAACCTATATCTAGATCTTTTGACAACTGAAATCCATCTGGTTGTTTAATATACAACTCTTCTTCAAGTTTTCCATTCAACATGATAACTTGGCATCCATTTGATATACCTTAAGGTTCTTATATGTAACAAATGCAAGAAACATTCTTATAGTTTCCATCCTAGCTATCAGAGCAAAAGTCTCCTCAAAGTCTGTACCTTCAACTTGTGAAGTGTTTTTACAAACTAGTATTCCTTGTTCCTTGTGACTTGTCCATCCTCATTTAGCTTATTCCAGAACACCCACTTTGTTCCTATCACATTCTCGTCCACTGGTCTAGGTACCAATTCCCATGTCTGGTTCTTTTCTATTTGATTTAATGCCTCTTGCATTACTTTCATCCAACCTTTATCCTTGTGAGCTTTTGCGATTTTTTTGGCTCTAGTTGAGATAGAAAACATAAATTTGCTGGTTCACTAGTTTTAGCAAGTCTTCTTCTTGTCTGAACTCCTTTGTCTTTATCTCTGATGATTTGATCTTCTGAATGGGTCTTCTGCACATTCTTTGCAGGTGCCTTAGGTGCTTGTTTAGGTTCCTTCTCTTCTGCATTTGTCTCTTATTTGTCTTTTACTACTTCCTTCTCTTCCGCAACAACTGGAGCATCCTCTATTTGAACCTTTGATTGAGTTGTACCATGTGAAGGAACACAATGGACCACCGAGAGGGGGGAGAATCAGTGGTGATCAATAAAGACTTTGACTCCTAAGAGATCTAAGCTTTAATAACAATAATCATAAAGCAATGAGCAGAGGTATCAAACACATGAGCACACACACATAAGAGGCAACCCATAACACAAGTGCATGCGAGGAAAACCCACGGTGGGGAAAAACCACGGTGAGAAATGTTGTTGGAGTCTACTGCTTCAATCCAGCCTCATAATGAAATCACTGGTTACAACTTTTATCGGCACCAACCCAAAGGAGCACCAACCCTGAAGTTTACGGGAACCAACCCAAAGGATCACCAACCCATAGCTTCAACGCACCAACCGCTACAGTTAATGAGCTTCTACTCAAAGGAGCACCTACCCCTGCTTTGAGCACCCACTCTGAGATTACAATGAATGTAATTACAAATACAAATTATGCACCTTGTTACAAATGAGTTTTGTAACCCTCTATGATTCACAATGAAACATGCTCTGCTGTGACAACACTTTGATCATCTTTTCCTTTGTTCTTATTGTCTTCTCTCTGCTTCATTCTGCTCTTTCTCTGAACTCTGTTTTCAATCTCTACTCTCTGCCTCCTATCCTCTTTCCTCTCTACAACCAACTCTGTGCTCTTCTTATTTGCTACTTTCTATCTCTTTGTCTCTGCTGCTTTCTATGTCTTTGTCTCTTCTGCTCTCTATCTCTTTGTTGTGCTTCTGCAACTACACACCTATCAGCTTGACTGCTATCACACTCATTACATAACTCTACTCTATTATGAACTGCTCTCCTCTATGTTCTGTACAGACATCAACATTTGCACAAGGTCGGTCTAATCTTAACTCATCACACATAAGACAAGATCTGTTCGCCTCGTTATCTTGCATATGATCTACACAAGTTCTTATGCAACATACAGATCGTCTATTCAGTCGGTTTGCATTCTCCCAGTTGGAAATTCAAGTTCCAAGACTTGCCAATCTATATCCTTAACAGATCTTGAACTTGAGCCATTGATCTGATGGATTCAACTAGGAAGCCTTGATCTCAATTGTAATTGTGGCTGTTCCACGTGCCACATCATCATACCCCTTAGCCAGAACATTAGACCACTTTGTCAATTTTGCCACTTGTCCTCACAACTCTGTCAACTCAGCCGCCTCGTCTACTCTTGTTGAATGACATGAAATTGCCGCTACCTTCGGCCAACTCTGTATCAACAAGATTTCATCCCAAATAGAATTTAAAAATTAATTCATTCTTGTCCTTAGAGATCTGGCATGAATCAGATTTGATCTCCCTTCTTGGATCGAACACCTTCATTGAATGACTCTATACTGAGTTGCCAATGATCTCCACTGTATTAGATTGGATTACCTGCGCTGAACACGTCTCCTCTGTTCACACACTGTTCGTTGTACCTGGTTTGCTATTTTTAGACAAATGTAATTCCCTGCATGTTGATCATCTTGAGCCGCACACCTTTCTGCTACTGGATTGCCATTAATGAATTCTCCACCCTTTGTTGACCTACCTAGAGAAGATCGACAACTACCATACTAAAATCCACCATCATCGACTTCTGCATATCAGATTTGATTGACCAACTACCTTATTCAACATCCTAGCATATTTGCTTGATCACTTGGGGTACACGTGTCTTCACATTTGTCATCTAGGTCACTTGGTCAAGATATGTCAAATTCCAAGTGGACAATCGGGCTTCTCAGATCAGTGGAACTTCATGGTGTGACTAACCTTTGTATTATGCAAACATGTTGCTCGTATTGGGTTGACTCATTCTGATATAATTCCTCAAGGCTCTATCAGTATAGGTTTAACTGTCAGGTTGACATTTCACATCTATTCCGCTTTCCCAACTTATCTGAATGACCTTGTGATGTCTTTGTTCCCCTTCGTCGGCATGAGTTACTCCAATGAGAACCTCACCTTTGATTTCCTTGTCACCATAAGCTACCTTGAAGCACAATCTCCATGTTGATAGACCTTATCGGCATAAGTTACCCCGAAACAAAAGACTCCAAGCGAAACAACCACATATCAAAATTACCATAACTATCGGCATAGGGAAAACATGTTAGAACGACTGAACCAGTCATTTCGATGACATATTGTCAACTCACCTTTATCGGCATAGGTATTCTAAAATGCATACCCATCGAAACAACCAACGGTATTAGATTAACATTTTGACACTAACTCGTATTCTGATGACCCAACATGAACAAGCATCATCATAGCTATTCTGAAATCGCATACCCACAATCCTTCAACATATTGACGTAGGTTATTCCGATAAACTTACCAAAGGGTCTTCTCTACATTTTCCTTTGTCAGAATAACTTGGTCTATCGACATAGTGGGAATTTATCATTTTGCCTTCAATAGCTACTTCGATACACATCCTCGATCTCCTGGTCGGCATAGCTATTTTGATACATTGATGTCAGAGTAGTTTGTTCTATCAGTATTACATAATATTGTTATTTCGCCTTTATCAGCTATTCCAATGTGTGGCTTTGCTTTGGTATTCAACATTGCTATCCCGATTCGACAAAACACAACAAAAACTCCACACGACTCGACGTCGACCTGACTTACGTCGATAGCAATTTTCTCCACACAACTCGTTATCAGCCTAGTTATTCCGATCAAACCATCAGAGCAGATATCACCTTCACAACACTTGATCGACTAAGTTATCCCGATATGATCACTTGAGTAGCTTCGAGACATCCAACAAGAAATTCATAGACACATCATATGACATTGTGGGAGTCTGCAACAACACTATCTTCCTCAACAATCTGATCCATCAACCTGATCACTGTGATCTTTTCAAGTTTCTCCAACTTATGACATCAATCACAGTGATCTCAACAACTCTTCTTCTTAATCTGCAACTTGCAAGTTGACTTGCTTGATTGACATCAATGGCATCAATGACACTCTTCTGCAACTTCATCAACCCTGCACCCACACAAGTTGATATCAATGACAACTTCAATGGCAACACCACGATTCCATTCTTCACTCATTTGATATTCATACTTTCCACAATCTTCTTCAGGCTCTTGTTGTAACATCGATAAGTCTTTCTCTCTGTAGAGTACCTCAAGAATATTCTTTCATTTGATCTTGCATTAAATTTTCTCAGGTCTTCCTCATTTCTTTTTATGTACCACTTGCTTCCAAATACCCTGAAATACTTGATAGGAGGTGATCTTCCATGCCATAGCTCCTAAGGTGTCTTTGTATGATTCACTCTTATTTGTACCCTGTTAACAATATATATATATATATATATATATATATATATATATATATATATATATATATATATATATATATATATATATATATATATATATATATATATATATAGCAGCATGCATAGCTTTTTTCCAATATACATTAGGCAGGTTAGCATCTTTCAACATAGTTGTAGACATCTCTACAACAATCCTATTATGTTTTTCAACAACTCCATTCTATTGAGGATTCCTATGTGCAGATGATTGCCTTCGAATACCATGTTCTTCACAAAATCTTTGATTTAAACTCTCCTCCTCTGTTAGACCTCAAACACTTGATTTTAGCATCTGTTTAATTCTCAACCATAGACTTGAATACCTTACATCTTTCTAAATATTTCTGACTTATCTTTTAAGAAAGTAACCCATGTCATTCTAGAATAATCGTCAATAAGAAACATAAAATATCTTTCACCATTGAGTCCTCTTGTTCTTGTAGGTCCACATAGATCAATATGAAACAAATCCAAAGGACTTGTTGTTGAATATTCCTTGTTCTTGAATCTATTTCTTGTTTGCTTTCCCATCTGATGTTGCTTGCGCATTGTATTAGCAGGTTTGATAATCTTTGGTAAATATCTCACAACATGAGTTGAACTAATCTTCACCATGTTGTCAAAGTTAACATGTCCCAACCTTTTGTGCCATAACCAATATTTACTACTCTGTGCCAACAAACAACTACTTCCTCTGTTTTCCTTCATATAATAAACTTTCCCATTTGTTCTTATGCCTTTTGCAACTAATCTTTTGGAACCCCCTTTTCTGATCTCACATCCCAAGCCATGAAATATGAGATTGTAGCCTTTACTGCACATCTAACTTATACTCAAAAGATTATGTCTCAACCTTTTAACATCATAAACATCATCTATCTTATGCTTACCATTAATAGTTATGGTTCCTTTACCACAAATAGGTGCTGCTTCCTCACCAACAAACTTTATAGATCCACCATCATGATTTTCAATATCTATGAACATCTCTCTGGACCGCCTGTCATATGATTTGAGAATCTAGATTCAATTATCTAAGCTTTAGATTCCACTTTTGTAAGCAATGCAATCTTCACTGTCATTGAACTTTCATTGTTATTATCATTATGCAGAGGACCAAACCTTTCACTATCCTCTTCTTCAATGGCTAAAAATAATGGTTCTTCATTTGAGTCATAACCATATTCATCTTCAGAGGAGCAGGTTTTCATTGAACAATAACTCCTTTTAGACTTATTTATGTCATTTACTCTTTTATTTATGTCATCTCTCCTATAGTTATCTTTTCTCTTGTTACCATTATCTGATCTCATTGTTATCCCTCCTAAAAGTACATCTAGAAGCATAATGACCAATTCTTCCACAATTAAAACATTTAAAGGGCAACTTACCTTTGTATTTCCCAGATCCTCTCTTTAATATTCTCACAAAGTTTGCTTCCACTTTATCATGTCATTAAGATTGCTTGATTCAGGTTCATTTTCAATCTTCTTGGTAACTTTGAATGCTGCTTCCTTCTTCTCATTACATTGCTCACTAAGCTTTGAAATCTCAAAGACAATGAGCGATCCATAGAGCTAATCCAAAGTATATTTATTCATATCACAACTTTTTGCAATGACATACTTCTTATGCTTATAATAGTTAGGCAGTGTTCTCATCACTTTTGTCACCACTTCACTTTCTTCCATTTTTCCACTATACCTCTAATTGCATTGACTATCTTATTGATTCGGTGTAGGTAACCTTCAATGTTCTCATCTTTAGACATCCTCAGTGCCTCAAATCTGTACTTTAGATTATGCATGTCTTGTTTGGTCTTCTCATCTCCTTCATAAATGCTACTGAATTTTTTCCATATTTGCTTTGCACTTGTGCACTCATTGATCTTAAGAAACTGTCACTCAAGCTGCTAACAAGTACATTGTTTACCTTAGAATTATTTTCATGATTCTTGATCTGATCTTGAGTAGTATAAATAGTTTTGATAATGTCCCATATTTCAAGCGGAAAAGAATTCAAATGATATTGCATCTACGAATTTTAAGAAGAGTAATTAGTGCCATCAAACCTTGGTGCCTTGAAATAGATGTCTTGTGCCGTTTTGGATCTTCCTCAAGTGATTAAGTTTATTTGAGAGGAAATTTCCTCTAATACCAATTGTTGAACGCACCACAAGACTGAGAGGGCTGGATGAATCAAAGCTGACCTTAAAACAAATTACTTATAATCCTTTAAACATCAAATCACAATCAACTTATGTCTACAAATATGAAACATGAAACCATAAAGAAAAACACACATAAGAACACCAGATTTACTTGGAAAACCCAAGAATGGAAAAACCACGGTGAGAATTACACTCACAATATGAATAAATGATTACAAAGTTTTAGGCTCAAGGTCATGAAGCTCATTGTACCTGATAGGAGTTGCAAGACTAAAGTGCACAACCTTAGGTCAAGGTACGAGGGACTTGTATTATGTAACACCCCACCAAGTAACCTTAGAGGACGAGAGAAAATTACACAAGAAATGCATGGAAATATTTTGTTTTAAAGTAATAACGTGTCATCATGCATAACAATACAATTATAATGCTCACGTCAAGGTACATTAATCTTGTCGAAAATCGATAAGGTACAAGCAAAATACTACACTCAAAACTTCCAAACGAACAAGGGGAAATGTTCCCCAAAAATTTGGACAAGGTCTAAGAGGTTTTTAGGATCACACAGGACCATTCCCGAAGATACCAAGTTTGATTCCTCAAACAAGAAAAACCAAAAGGTCCTATGTGTCACGAATGGGCTTTGGTGAAATCCTAGATGCAAACAGACGCCTTTGACACGATCCAAACTCACTCAAGACCCCTTAGAGGTTTCCCTAACATCGCTACCTTCGCAACACATCCAAAATTGGGTCAACTGACATCTCCAGCCCTCACAAACAACCTCAAACTGACTAGCAAGAGAGGGCTCCCAATGGCCAACAAAGTGTCCCCATTGGACACTAGCATGGTGTGCTGGTGTCCTATTCTTGTGTAGGTGTCCTGGTGATCCAGGAGCATCCCCAGTTCACAACAATCTTGCATCAACCAAAAACACATTTTCTTTTTTGTTTGCGGTTTCAGTTTTCCTTTATGTGTGTCCCAGTTTTGGCTCACCAGATCCTATGGACTTGGATTCTACTTGAAGACTTGAACATCTTTCTTGCTTCCAAACTGCATCTCATTTGGATGACTTACTGGTAAGATATCACTACTAGTTTCCATGACAGTTTCTTGTTACCAGTTGCTTGAGACCTATCCTGGTGCTCTACCGGAACCCATTCCGAAGCTTGCGGAGCCTTGAGCGTTGATCTCGATGTTTCTTGGTGTATGACCAACCTTCTTGGTTTCATCCTTAGGATTTTCCGGAGGAATCTCTTGGCAGAGGCCGACCTTGTTCATTTTGCAT
This sequence comes from Cryptomeria japonica, assembly GCF_030272615.1. Taxonomy (NCBI): domain Eukaryota; kingdom Viridiplantae; phylum Streptophyta; class Pinopsida; order Cupressales; family Cupressaceae; genus Cryptomeria; species Cryptomeria japonica. The sequence goes on from NC_081410.1 coordinate 50,643,631, forward strand.
GTTAGGTCTTGTTTTTTGGGTTTTGATTCCTTTTTGGGCCGACTGGATCCTTTGGATCGATATATATATTTGTAACCGTGCTTTAGAATGCGATCAATGACAATCAATCAGAATATCGGATAGTTAGATTGTGCCTAGGAGATAGATCTTTCGATTCAAGGTCCTGGTGAGACCTATTCTACTAGGCCTGTGTGCCAGTATGTGGTAAACCGGTTATTACCGATTGGATGTAATCAAATTTCATACAATAAAGCTATCTGTTCTGCATTGCCTCCATCACATCTGTGTGCTTCCATTGTGTCTACTCTTGCTGACCGGTCCATATAGATCGCTTTGAGGTCCCTCCTCACTGGTGACTGCTTCAAGTTGTATTAGAGAGAAGTTTCGTTCTCGAGTTTGCGTGTCCTGAAATTTTGTTGTAGGGTGGCAGATTACAGATCCGACCTGCAATTGTAGAGGACTAGCGTGAATCGATGGCGCGAAGAGGAACTAGGAATGGTGGGAATCCAAACCCTGCTGTGATGGAGATTTTGCGACGAATAGCAACCCGGTTTGAAGCTGTTTAAACAACCCAAAGAAGAGGCTGACATATTGAAGATGTAAGCGAAGATGAAGGAGAAGAAGCCTTGACAGAACAAGTGAACCTATCAACAGTTGATCCAAATGAAGAATGGTTTTTAAGGGTTTTGAGTAGGGCGAACACTAAACCTCATTTTACCCCACCGAAATATGATGGGAAGTTATATTTAGATGAATTGATGGATTGATCTGAGAGATGAAGAAGTATTTTGATTTTGAAAACACTGCAGAAGAGAGGAAGGTGAAATATGCTTGTACTCGGTTGAAAGGTCATGCATCTCTTTGGTGGGAGCATTTGCAAGTTGATAGACAAAGAAGAGGTAAAGAAAAGTTTAAGACATGGGTTAGGATGATTGCTAAGTTGAAATAAAAGTTTGTTCCGACGAATTATCAAGTGGATTTTTTTCGAAAGTTGCAAAATATGAGACAAAAGGAATCTAGTGTGAAGGAGTACACCAAAGCATTTTAAAAATTGAACATCACATCCAAACATGTTGATGATGAAGTTGAACAAATTGCAAGATATTTGAACGGATTGTGGATGTCTATACAAGATGAACTTAGTATGATTAAATTGGAGAGTGTTGAAGAGGCTTACTAGTATGCCCTGAAGGTTGAAGAGAAATTTAATAAAAGACATGAGTAGAGACAAAGAGGTAGAGGTGGAAGGTTTACTAGAGGAAGATTGCAAGGAGGAAGAGGAACCAATATAGATTAGAACAATGACAAGGAAGTGAGAAAAGAGGGTAATTCATACCAGAAGGATGATAGAAATTTTTACCGGAGGAGAGAACTGAATGGTTACCAGAATGAGAACTTTGGAAGACAAGACAAGAGGACATTTAGAGGAAATTTCTTTAAGTGTGGAGGAGAAGGGTACCGTGCATTTGAAGAAAACCCTACTAGATCATACAATAAACCGGAAGATGGAGAACTGTTGATGATATGGAGAGCTTTGTGTCATATTGGAGGAGATGAAGGACCCTTGTAGAGGAAGTGATGAAGAGGCCTTCTTACACCTAAGGATAGGTTCAAAAGGTTCAATTTGATCCCTTCCAAATGGTAACAAGGATCCCACAAGAAGGACTCCGCACCTTAAGGTTTGAACTACTCACACTCCTCTAGACTGACACCTACTCAAGATAAGTAAATAGCCTCAACATTCCCAACATGCCTCACCATGATTCCTTCTCTTAGGGGCCTTTGGTTTGGTCCACTCATGACATCTATCAACTATTCCAAACATTGGTTTTAGACTTTAAGTATCAATACCCTATACCTCCTTTAGAAACCTACCCGCTAGGTTAGTAGCCCTATTTGGCAGGTATTTTTCACTTAACTCCAAAATATTGCACACAACCTGACAAAAAACTTACCATTCCAGATACCCTTTATGGAGTTACACTCTTCTCCAAAAGGGATTGGCTAGGTCTGCAACCTAAGGGTCTGAACCCTTTAGAAGCCTAGAGGCCTAATTAGAGCAATTAGGCCTAATTTACAAAGCAACACCCATTTCTAGATTTCCAACTGCAAAACCAACTTCATGAGAATGTGGGGGATGGTAAATAACTTCTAATTCCAGGGTTGCACGCTTGGAATCCACCGCTACAAGATTTTGGGGTGACTGTCCTAATTTTGTCTAAGGTAGTCACATAGAGATGCCTACCTAGTTTTGCATTATACTCTCCACAACCGAGTCTTCCCTGCAAGAACCCATGAAAACCTTAATGTACACCAATCCTGCACTCCGCCAAAGGAAATAACTTCTAGAGGAAGAAGGTGCAAGATATGGCCATTTTTAGGTAAAACCCTAGCGAAACCCTAGCTTTCCGGGTAGCAGTCAGAAGATTGAAGGGTTCTCATTACTCCTAGAAGATGAAGACCTCAAACCACTGTCAAAACAAAGGTGATTCAACTCTCTATCTGTTCCATGAATGGTTTTGTTAGAACCAATCCGTACAATGACGCACAACCACTGCAAACTCATAATTTCTGGGAAATAACACAGTTTTTCAGTATTTTATTGCTTTCCAAATTCAATCCACAATAACTCTCTCCTTGGGAATCATTTCCACAAGGCTTATATCCTTCCCCAACGGTTGCCAACTGAATTTTGTAGAGGTTGGAGCCGTTGAGAGGCTTACAACAACCAAAAGTGGAACAGTTGCACTTTTGCTTGCAAAAGTTGCATTTTCAAAAGTTGCACTTTTTGACAAAGTTGTTAACTCACACCAATTTGGGATCCAGACAACTTGGATCAACCAAGCATCACCTACACACCCTAAAATCCTATCAAACATGAAAACAAACATCAATCTACCCCTTATACACCAAATTGTCCAAATTGGCTTATCAAATTGCCTAATTTGTGACAATGGTTTACATGGTGGGGTCCTTATTGAATACATGAAAAGTTCAGAAACAAAAGACATTCACAATAATCCTAAGATCCTAATCTTCATCAGCAGATCCATGATTGGCTTGTTGAGGAGGTGCTCTTGCACCAGGAAGAACCTGTTCAAGACCAGATGTAAGGTATTCGATAAGTACTGTAAAGTTTTTATTGATAGTGGTAGTTCAAATAATCTTGTTTTAGAAGAGATGGTGAATAAGTTGAAATTGGAAAGATTGAAACACCCTAAGCCTTATCAGATAGCATTGATTCAAGATGAACATAAGTTGTTAGTAAGTGAATATTGTTTGGTAAAATTGAAAATTGGGAATTATCATGATGAAGTTTTGTGTGATATTATGCCTATGGATATTTATCATCTTTTGTTGGGAAGACCTTGGCAGTTTGATAGACATGCAATACATGATGGGAGGAAGAATACTTACACTATTGTGGCCAATGGGATGAAGCAAACCTTGTTACCTTAGGAGGAACCTTTGAAGAGTGAAGTCTGTACAAATGCCATAATCTGTTTAGTAGATGGAAGGAAATTCATGGATGGACTGAGCCATGAGAATGTGTGTTTTGCCTTAATTGCTAAGAAGACTGAGAGACTAAAACCAGAAGGAGAACACCCGACAAAGATAAGAGATTTGCTGGCAGAATATAAGGACATCATTTCAGATAATGTACTTGATGGATTGCCACATGTTAGAAATATTAGTCATTGCATGGACCTAGTTCTCGAAGCTAGTTTTCCTAACAAAGCTGCACACCGGTTGACACCGACAGAAAATGAAGAACTAAATAGACAAGTGCAGGAGCTGTTGAAAAAAGGTTTGATCAGGGAAAGTTCGAGCCCTTGTGCAATACCAACAATATTAGCACCTAAGAAGAATGGCGAATGGAGGATGTGTACCGATTCAAGAGCAATAAACAAGATCACAGTGAAATACTGGTTTCCTTTTCCTAGGATGGATGACATAATGGACTGTTTGAGTGGAGCAAAATACTTTACAAAGATAGAATTGAAGAGTGGATATCATCAGATCAGGATCAGAGAAGGTGACGAGTGGAAGATAACATTTAAGACAAACAAAGGACTATATGAATTGCTGGTGATGCCTTTTGGATTGACTAATGCACCGAGCACTTTCATGAGGCTGATGAACGAGGTATTGAAGAAATTCATGGGTAAGTTTGTTATTATGTATTTGAATGACATTCCGATTTTCAGCAGAACAAAAGAGGAGCATTTGTTGCAGTTAAGACAAGTTTTGCAGAGGTTGAGAGAAGAAAAATTACTGATCAATATCAAGAAGTGTACTTTCATGAAGGATGAGTTAGTATATTTAGGATTTGTGATATCTGAGGATGGTTTGAAGATGGACCTTGAGAAATTGAAAGCCATTGTTGAGTGGCCTACATTGGAAAGCATTGGAGAGGTAAGATCATTTCATGGATTAACTAGTTTTTACCAGTCTGAAATTTCAGTTGAATTTGTAATCCTATGATTGAGACCATGAGAGGAGATCAGAAGGAATTCAAGTGGACCACCAGAGCAAACAAAAGTTTTGAATTGTTGAAGCAGAAAGTGATTGAGCAACCTATGTTGGATTTATCGGATTTCAATAAAGTATTTCAAGTGGAATAGCAATAAGAGTAGTTTTGAGTTAAGAAGGGAGAGAAGTAGCATATTTCAGTGAGAAATTGAATGATGCCCGAAAGAGATATTCAGTGTATGATTAGGAATTTTATGCCATAGTTCAATCCTTGAAGAAATGGAGACACTACTTGTTGCCTAAGGAGTTTGTGTTAAATACAGATCATCAAGCTTTGCAGTATTTGAAGAGTCAGAGTAAGTTGAATCAGAGATGATGGGTAGAATTATTGCAAAGTTACACCTTTGTGTTGAAGCATAGAAGTGGGAAATCTAACAAATTTGCTGATGCATTGAGTAGGAGAAGGAATTTGCTGACAAAGATGATAATGAAAGTACGAGGTTTTGAAGATTTGAAGACCTTGTATGATGAAGACCCGGATTTTACAAAACCTTGGAAAGCATGTAGAGAACCGGTTATGGTAGATAGAAGCAAATGGTTGGATTATCTCATTCAGGATGTGATGTTATTCAGGGGAGTTCAGTTGTGCATACCTAAGAGTTCCATGAGAGAGAACCTGATAAAAGAGAAGCATAGTGGAGGTTTAGTTGGACACTTTGGCATTGACAAAACAATTGCATTGGTGAGTGAACAATACTTTTGGCCGTAGATTCATAAGGATGTTAAGAGATATGTGTAGAGTTGTAGAGTTTGTCAAGTTACAAAAGGTAATAGTTAGAATGTGGGATTGTATAAACCTTTGACAGTACCGATAAGACCTTGGGAGGATATAAGCATGGATTTTGTACTTGGATTGCCTAAGACACCAAGAGGGAATGATTCTATATTTGTGGTAGTGGATAGATTTTGAAAGACAGCTCATTTCATACCTTGTAAGAAGACATCATATGTATTACATGTAGCAGACCTATTTTTCAAGGAAGTGGTGAGATTGCATGGATTACCTGAGAGCATAGTTTCAGATAGAGATACTAATCTGATGCAGGAGTATCTCCGGTTCACAACAATCTTGCATCAACTAGAAAAACGTTTTATTTTCTGTTTGCAGTTTTAGTTTTCCTTTTTGTGTGTCCCGGTTTTGGCTCATCGGATCCTGTGGAGTTGGATTCTACTTGAAGACTTGATCATCTTTGTTGCTTCCAAACCGCATCTCATTTGGATCACTTACTGACAAGATATCGCTACCGGTTTGGATGACAATTTCTTATTACTGGTTGTTCCTTTGTTATCGGTTGCCTGAGACCTATTCTGGTGATATAATGAAACCCATTCCAAAGTTTGCGGAGCCTTGAGCATTGATCTCAATGTTTCTTGGTGCATGGTCGATCTTCTTCGTTTCATCCTTTGGATTTTCCAGATGAATCTCTTGGCGGAGGCTGACCTTGTTCATTTTGCACATTAGGTCTTATTATTCGGGTTTTGATCCCTTTTTGGGCCGATTGGATCCTTTGGATCAATATATAAATATATTTTTAACTGTGCTTTAGAATGCGATCAATGAGAATCAATCAAAATATCAGATAGATAGACTGTCCCTAGCAGATAGATCTTTCGATTCAAGGTCCCGGTGAGAATTATTTTACCAGGCCTGTGTGCTGGCATGTTGTAAACCAGTTTTTACCAGTTGGATGTAATCAAATTTCATGCAATAAATCTATCTGTTTTTCATTGCCTCCATCATATCTGTGTGTTTCCATTGTGTCTACTCTTGTTGACTGGTCTGGATAGATCTCTTTGAGGTCCCTCCTCACCGGTGTTTGCTTCACCTGGACCCGTGTTGGTGCCCAATTTCTGTGCTGGAGTCCTTTGGACTGGTGATTCGCGCTGCCGTTCCTGAGATGCTTGTTCGTCCAAAACCAATGAGATTCTTAGACAGATTGTTCAAAGCCCTGAACACACTAAACCCTCTAGTGAAGTTGGAATGACCATCTGATCCTTGAATTGAGAGAATTGAGAAAAAAGGTGAGAAAATGAGTCAAGTCTTGAGACACTGGGTCATCAGATGACTCCTACAAGGCAAAGTAGAGTCTAGGTGGACTCACTTCACCACCACTCAACTCAATTCACCCTCAACCAGCTCAAAGGGATACTTAGGTGTCCAACACAACTAATCCTGAATTGGACGTCATGAAATACACACCGGGTGGTTTTGGTTAAGCCTAGGTTGGCTCCCGAGAGCTCAATCCAACAAAGGCTTGGTGAACATCTCATGACCACACTAGGAGATGACTAATTCAAGCTCTGATACAATAAGAGATACATGTACATTCATTTTAAGCTCCAAACCAAGTGTTCCTATGATAACATCATATTAACTTATGAAATGAAAAACATACTAGATAATGCTTGTTGGCCGGTTCCAACACCAAACCATGTAAAGATACATCAAATCATTACCATATATTACAATTACATACATCTCCTCTTGGAGTGTCCAATATAGAAATCATACATAATTACAATTATTATATCCATATACATAGCTTACAATTGCAAGAAATGAGAGCGAGAGAAGAACAAATATTGAGGAAGGAGAAGGAACTCTTCAACCACACATGATCCAAGTCCTTTGGTCCCCAACAGTGGTTGGCAACACCACCTGACCATGTGGAACCCATAGGTTCAAACCCCATCGTGCTCGTGGAGATAGTCACATGGCCCAAACAGTCATACACTCAAGCAAGGGAGGAAAATAGGCTCACACAATAGCAAACATGGAGTAACACTCAACATGAACATAACAATAAATGAACAAAAGAGATGCATAATCCTGAATGCAATCTATATGCAAAATAAGTATGAAAACACTCAAGGAGTAATCAATACCAAAACAATAAGTTAAACCAATCTCGAAATCCAATCACTAAAGGGGTCACGATGCCAAATAGCCATCAATATGGATACCTCTAAAGTCCATCTATAAGCACAATCACATGGAAGACAAATCTTCTTTCGGGTGCTACTCATAACTACAATGCTAGATGCATAGGAAACAAGAGCGAGGAGTGTCACCATGTAGCTTGAAAGGATGGCTCACACAGAATCGAGTAGTCCTCTCATAAGGACGACTAGGCCTTCCCAACTCATCCTTAGTCTATACAAGCACTCAAGTCTATCAGAGGGGCATCCACTTTATCTTGTTTCATTTTATTAATGTGTATTAGTTTTCACTTGATTACAAATTGTCCAATGAGTTACCCTATTGGTCCCTTTGTACCCTAACCCTCATTGGACACCACTCTTATCATTGGTCCTTTTACCTACCCTAGGCTCAAATAAATCAAAACATAATACCCATAACAAAATGCCAATATGCAAGACCATATATTACCACAATTGAGCCCAACAATTCCAAAATCTATCAAATACCACTATGCATGGACATTTCAACATGCATCCAAAACATACTCGATTGGTCCTAAATGCCAAGAGAACAGATTCGAATCGATCCAACAATTAAATTTGTATATATAATACTATTGTTCCACATAATAATTTAACTTTTAAATCATCAATTTCACATTTTTAATAAAAGTTCAAAATTACCAAAAATCTGTCATGGAGGCTATCCACCATTGATGGACCTCCAAAAAGCTTAAATTTTCAAACACCCCCAATCAAAATTTTGTAAAAACCCATTGGTCCATAGGTGAACAACAATCCAAAAAGGCAATAAATTCAACAATCTGGGTATCCTAGAAAAATTGGGCAACATTTCCTCTTATAAAACATAGTTTTCTATATTTAAAAAAATAACTAATTTAATTCTTTGTAAAATGATAAAAGATCAATGGGAGAAAGTTTCTATATTCAATTGCTAACTATTTGCAACAAGAAGCAATCATTTTCATAAAGATTCAAGGGAGAAATCAAGGAAAACTCACTTTCAAGTTGAAGAACTTCAAAATCAAACATGGGGCCAAAGACTCTGAAAGAGCTCACGAAAACTAGGCAACTCCAAGCATTTCCCATATCCAATCTTTTGAACTCCTACCCACAAAACCTTTCTTCACCAATCCTCCAAACTCAACAATCCAAAATTGGCCATGAGAGGGTTTTTGAAAAGAATTCAAAAATAATGAGTTTGCCAAAATTCAGCACTTTACCATATAAAAACCCAACCGGTCTTAAGAAATTAAAAAGATAAAATAAATAAAGAAATAAGTAAAACTTCAATTTTCATATTGATAAACTCATCCCAATGAAAGACATAATAAAATAGATATAATTAAGCCCCATAAAAATATTTAAAAAGCACTAAATAGCCATAAGATAATTAAAAGCCAAATCAACATTAAATAATCTAAAATTTAAATTTAAACTCTCTAGAAGTTCAAATTTGAGCCCAACAATCACCCATATGCCCAATTGAGCAAATGGCAATTGAAACAAATACTCACAAGGCATATACCACAATGAAATATTAAATTAGCTCGACAATATTAAAATATCATTAATATGCACTATAATTGATGACAATCCACATATGACCCACTATGCACAAACAATCTTCAGTAGTCATTCACAATTATGCATTGGGGAACCAGACAATACCTGATTGGTAACCAAAGATATGAATAAATAAAATTAAGGAATATCATCCAAACTAGGAACAATGGCTATGGTTGGGAAACATTAATAGCCAATGTGCTATCTCCTATTATCACCATTGGGGATATGAGCATGCTCATATTTGTGGAACTGCGTGGAGTTGATGCTCTGTACCAGCACCAACAAAAAATCATAACACCTAGGCATACGTATACATATACATATAACATAATATAACTGAAAACATCATTAACATTCCCCGATTGAGGTCACATATAACATGGTTAGTAATATGATATTTCATCACATCAATATAACATCATCATATGAATATACTACTAGGCATTTAATTTCTTAAATGATGTATAGTAGCATAAAATATGATTTATTATTTTTAAATCAACCAACCAGATTAACATCACTTGTCACATTCCAATTATTAATCAAATGAGTATTAATATTAAAACATCATAATTGTGGTAATAACTCCCAACAAATCTAGTATCCAAACAGATATGCAATAAGCAATAACACCATGGTCCTCACAACCGGGCATAAGAAGCAAGGACACATGCCAATGCAAAAGCATAATCATGATCCAAAACATCACTAGTCCAACACGAATACAAAACATATATCCAATTACAATACAACATAAGCTAGGCACTCAAGGCCTCACACTGAAAACAAATGCAACATCCAGAATAATATAATAACACCTTAGAATGGTTTGTTAGAACTATTTTTCCTTTCCCCCTAGGGTCAGGGTTTTGTGTGTGTTTTGGTTGGATGTATTTCAAAATCCTCTTGGTAGGCTCTATTTTTTTATTTGTGCGGTGACTTATTCATCTGATTAGTGTTTCACAAAATTTCTATTCAAGGGTTTCATGTTGTTAAGTAACTGGCACCGCATCTAAGGTCTATTTGTAATCAACCGATGTTTTTGATTAAAGCATCAAGCGCAAATGCATTTTATTTTCCCCTAAGGCTTTCATTTTTTATGTCCCTGTGTGTTGGCCCGCTAACGATAACCTAGTGACTTGACTTTTATTTATCATGTGCTTCAAGTCGTGACACATTAGATGTGTATTAGTCTGTTGTTGAACTTATCCTCATGTTCCATTGACCCAATGAGATGATATGTATGTCCAGGATAGCTTCCAAGTCAGTAGTACATGGTTCTTTGTAACATCGTTAACATTCTTCAAAAATATCAATGATGCTACGATGTTTGCAGGGTGTCAGTGAAGGAAAGGAGCATTGTGCTATTGGTGGGGTGTGTTCCAAATCCCAATGAGCTGAAGATGCAGATGTGGAAGAACACGTAGCCACTAGTGAATTGTTGTTAGAGACCTCGTGCAATTGGTGAGATATTTCTTGTGCCTGGGTGATCGAGTGAAAGGAGTTATAGTGGGTTAGACACATGGCAACCATGTTGGTGGACAAGTTAGACAAAATGAGATATCGGCTTATTGTTGGGATTCTTTCAATATCCCAACGACTCAGTGAAGAACTTAGCAACAACAACAATGCCAAATCAGCAACTTGTGAAGATAGAAGAATGACATTGAGGGATTGTTGAAATTTATGAAAAGTTCCAACAATGTGCTGATAAAAGGGAAAGCTAATGGTCAGAGCTTAGCTGTAGGTATGATATCTCAGGTGGAGAGACACATTGATATGAGGACATGAGAAATCAAATGTTCATGCCATTGTTGAGATCCCAAAGGCATCTTGATGACTAACATAAGGGGAGAAGAGGCTGAAGGATAGTAAACGATGCATACACATCAGTAAGAGGTGTCAAGAGTATATTGGACATTGAGAGCTCACGGAAATGTTTTATGAGCTTCATCGACTTGCTGATAGTAAAGCACAAAGGGTGTTTTATGGCTAACTCATATAGAAATAAATGGTGGCGGCTGTTGATTAGTCATCAGTGAAATTGTTTTCATCAGTGGGAGGCCCAAAGCATTTCAATGAAATTACAATGCCAAGGTGGGATGAAGTTGGCATCGGTCAAAAGGATTCAAATTTTCACGACAACCATTGATTTGGTTAGATCGATGGTGGAGATTCAAAATTGCTCATCTACCCATTTCAAGGAATAAAAACTCACATGAATGGCATTAATGGTTCATTGATGGTGGATAAATGTGAAAATTCATTCAGCTTTCTTCATTTTCAAAGCAAAGGATAATTGAAAGTGATAGGCAGTGAATTAGAGCTCCCAAATATTTGACTGCAAAGACAAAATATATTTTTAGTTTGGGAGTTTTAAGCAACAAGTGTGCTTCTCTTGTTCTTCTGTGTTTTTCTGTAGTTCCATTGGTGTAGAAGTTGAAAAGTGGCAAGACCTAGTTAGGGTATATTGGTAGATTATTTTGGATTCCCAGTAGATTTTAAAGTCATGTCAAATTCCTCTAACATATCTGCATTTGAGAGCCCAAAACTTAAGTGATAGAAGAAAGATTGAAATTTATCTGATGACCTTATTGTTCAATTACCTGGATCCTCTCAGAGACCTAAAACTCAGTGATTCACAAAAACACTACAAAGAGAGTTGCATGCCAATTAGGGGCCACAACATTTTTAGGTACTTTTACATGAAATCAGAAAAGATGGAGCTTCAGTTCAATCCTTGGAGACTAGGGCTAGCTCGGTTAGTGGTTCCCAATATCTTTGTGATGTGGAATTGATTAGGGAAATTGCAAGGAACTATGATAGTAAAATTAGATGCTTTAGGTCAACCAATGAAATTTTGCTACCAATTAACATAGATAAAATATGTGAGGAATTTGATATGGGAGATTGCGTAGGGTATGATTTGAAAATTGATTTTGGTGGCCTAAGGACAAAATACAAGAATGCAAAAGGGATGTATAGAAGGAAATGGTTGCCACTACATAGACCTAGGATTGGTAGAGATTTAAAAATAATTAAGGATACAAAACTGGCCCCCTATAGTATTGAGTTGTTTCACAAGTACTTTCAGATGACCTTTTATGCCCAATGTTAGGCGCTTGGCTTTGATGGAAATTTGCATATGCCTAAACAACTAATAGTATTGGCTTGTGACATTCAAAGTACTACAGATAACAAACCTTTTTATTATCCTCAGTTTGTTGTAGAGGGGATTCAAAGTACTACAGATAACAAACCTTTTGATTATCCTCAGTTTGTTGTAGAGGGGATCCATAGTGCCTTAATTAATAGTCAAAGGGATAGTTTAGTGATTACATTAAGGTGGTACTCCCTTTTAATGCATATGTTGTTATTTGAAGGACAAAAGTATGATGCTTGGAATAATGACTTGCATGTAAGGGTATTTGATGACAAAGGATCTAGGAAACCGATGCAATTGTGGACTTCTATAAGTGAATGTGGGTATTGGATACACATAAAAATGGCTATGAACGATTAAATAAATATTTTATATTTATTTAATATTATTCTTCTATTAAATAGTTAATTTGAAAAGATTAATTAATTTAATTCATTTTCGTGTCTTTCTATTAATTAATTTAATTGAAATATTTTTAATTAATTCATCTATCCTATTCCTCTAATTAATTAAATATCTAATATTTAATTATTCTTCTAATCTAATTAATTAAATATCTAATATTTAATTAGCTCCTTCAATCGACTAAATATTAAATATCTAATATTTAATGGTTATTCTCCTATCCTATAGTCTCAAATATTAAATAATTTCTTAAAATTATTTAATCCCTCTTTTTCCAACTCACCTTCCATCTCCACTTCATCTTGCCTTTGCCAACTCATCCATCATGTGGCTAAGGAAATTAATATTTCTTAAATATTACTTCATCATTTATCTTCAACTTCCAAACTTAATGAAATATTGTGTACGTACACATATTTCATAACCTCCTTCTATATTCTCTCCAACATCCCTACATCTTAGGAAGGACTTGAGTCCACTTGTCCTCTCATGCCTAAATTTTCTCCAACCATCCCTAGATTCCCTTAGTTAGCAACCCAGTCAAGGTGAGATGAGTGACACTTGTCTTCTCCTTCCCCCTTTCTCTCAACCTTCACCTTTGCTCACAACCATCCAAATTTGCAGATCTGATCATGACCGTTGATCCGAGCCATATCATCTTATCCTCTCAAGGTCTATAAAATCAAGAGTTTGAGTTGAGAGAGAGTTAGTCTTCAAGTGAGTTTTCAAGCTAATCATTTGTGAAAACATGCATCTGTGAGTTTTAATCTTGAAGCAAAGAGCATAATCATTTAGCATAATCATTTTAGCATAATCATTTAGCATTGCATATCATAGTATTAGTTAACTATCAGTTATCGGTCCATTCTTCATATGCCATCTTGGAAGCTATCAGTGCTTGTCTGAGAGCACACCATCTGCAACCAGGAATAATGGAGTTAGGACACAATGAGACATAAACCATGAAGGTAATAATAGTATTTTTATTTCATATGTATTTCATGTAGTTTCATTGGTTGAGTTTGGATTTCCTATAGCATTTCCATTGGTATTTTGTGAAACTAACATGTTGTAGGTAGTATTCTGATGATGAAATTCAAGTCGGCACATTTTGACGCCCATCGTGGGGCCACGAGACCTCGCATATACTTTTAATATTCTTGAAAAAATAAATTTAACGCAGTTGTAATGTAGATTCATGTATGTGTGAATTCTGACAACGCTTTTGTTTGATAGGTTAGCGCATATGTCCTTCAGGTTAGTGCATCTGTCATGTAGGTTAGCATTTTTGTCCGAGAATCCATGCATTTAATCTTTAGGTTAGCGCTTTTGTCCTTTAGGTTCGCGTTTTTGTCCTATAGGTTAGTGCATTTGTCAGTTTGGTTAACACTTCTGTTAGAAAATTCTCGCTTCTTAGTCCATAGAGCAACGCTTTTGTAGTGTAGGTTAGTGCTCTTTCTCTGAAGATTAGCGCATTTGTTAAGACAACGCTTTTATTTGTAACTGACAGAATTTCCTCGCAGGTCCGAATGTCCAAGAGCTTAAATTTTTCAAACTACTGACATGCATGTGCAGGATTGTGTTTAAAACAAATTTTATGCATTTCCTCACCTAGTTAATTAAGAGCTCTATTTTGGAAAGTAACACAATCATGTCTTGCTCATTTAGTTTAACTAAGAGGATAAATTGACAACATGCAACTTGCATTTTGAGTGACTTCTTTAAAATAGTTGCAGATAGACTTTAAAAGGTTAAAATAAACATGTGTTTTCCATGCTTGATGAAGTAGTAGGTAAGTATGCTTTCACAATCATATGGTGATCAGAAACCATACCTACTTTATATTATGTATAACCTTTAGAGGGTCTGCCTTCTCGAGCTACCTTGAGGGGGCCAGTGAGAGGGGAACGACCCAAAGTGGAAACAGGCTAATACCGAGGCGTTCCAATCTACTCTAAATAAATCGTGTTTGTGATGAAAGTCTCAAACAACATGTGCTGATAAGTTCATATCGACACTATGTTCCCCATAAACCCTATGGAGCGTAACCTCTATAGGCTGAGAACCTTCTGTATTTATAGAGCTGAAAGTGCCGCATGTATGGCCACATGACCAGAAGCCTTTACTAAAAACCACTTGCACTAGTTGCCAAAATTTTTCTAGTTGTTGGCTCAGGAGGTTGGACCTCTGAAGCGACTCACACACATACGGTTCTTAGTAGAGATATAAAGTTTTCCATGGGGAGTTTCCATAGAAACTGCTGCTTGGCTGCCTCAGAGAAGTAAGTGCCGAGGGTGGAGCTAGTGGGGTCAATCATCTAAATTTCTGCTTTGAACAGCGTAGCCTTGGGGGAAACCCCATGTGAGACAACAATTATTGCCTCAGCTTGCCTTAAGATTTGTACTTGCTTGTGCATTTTGTTTCTTAAAACATTGTGTCTTCTATGTCTGTAACATGTTCCAAATGGTAAAAAATTGAAGAAAATCATTATCTAAGAGTGAGCAAAAATCCAATCAATTATTGGAAAAATTGATGAAAAGGGTAGTACAAAGGCTTTCCAACATTTGAATACCAGATCAAACTAAAGTGTCAAAACATCAGTATCAAAACACTTCTTGAGTAGATTTGTCTCTAAACCATCACACATTTTCAAACTAGTTCAACAATTGGGTCACTAATCCAACAGGCTATTCCCGAAAGGTTTCTATAAGCATAAACATTCAACAATCTATTGATTCAAACATCTTAAGTGAAAAAGATCAACATCATTGTCAAGTCTCTCATCACGAAGCTTGATCAATTTATCCTATATTCATAATCTTGGATATATCTTTCCTATTTTGAACCTAGGTTATATCGAAGTCAGAATTGCACCGACATTGGAATCAAACGAACTTGTAAACTGTCAAATGCTTATATGACTTTTCAGTATCGCCTTAAGAAAAGAAAACCCAGTTACAAAGCTACTTAGAAAAGAATAAGATTCTTGTATATCAATCACAAGATCTTATTAAAACATAGGACATTCCTACACCATTTTCGTCACTACTTACGTGGCTGCAGTACAGAGTTTGACGAAGAAATTTTGCAAAGACGTGATTTTCAACAAAGAGATGCCTTATCACAACGAACAAACAATAGCGGTAAAATCAACAAAGCATATCTTCCTAAACCAATAATCACCTATTGACTTTGTCCTTTGGAAATTTCATTTTTTTGAAATAATCACATGCCAGTTTGGACTAGAGCTCAATACGAACAACTTAGAAAACAACAAAAACAAATGGAGGAAGAAGATAGTCCTATATTCCAAACTTTTGGGTATACCGCTGTTGACGAAGAAGCAGTCAATAGCACCATTAGAGACCTTGAGCAAGATTTCAAATTTGATAGGCTAATGGAAAAATTGTTGGCAAAACAAAAAGAGAAACATCTCTTGATGTTGGCAAAATCTGGATTTAAATTGCCACAAGATTTTAATATAGAAAGCTTAAAACAAGATGTGGAGGCAAGTAACACCCAAAACACAGATGATCCAAACAATGAAGATCTAAACAAAGAAGGTCATGAAGAGACGAGAAAAGAACGTGATGATACAAGAAAAGAGTGTAGTGATAAGAGAACTTATGAAGAAATAAAGAGAAATTATATGGATAATCCGTTGTTAAACCTTACTCAACAAATCCAAACTCTACAACAACATATGCAAGATATGCAAAATGGAACAAGCTCCAAGAAGTATTCATTGGAAGATATATTCCCATATCCTTTCGATAAAAAATTGAATATGGTACCATTTCCACAACATTGTGAGATCCCTAAGTATGACAAATACGATGGAAAATCCGATCCTCAGGATCACATTAGGGAGTTTTGTACTATGAGTATGGAATTTGCCCACAATGAAACTTACCTGATGCGTCTTTTTCCTAGTAGTTTAAATGGACAATCAATGGAGTGGTTTTCAAGATTACCATCCGGAATAAAATCTTTTGAAGAACTCGTGAATAGATTTATTTCACAATACTCCTACAATGAAAGGAATGAGATAACAATGCTGAATTTATGCAATGTTAAACAAAAGAATGGTGAATCTTTTATGATCTTCTTACAATGATGGAAACGCATGTTTAATAGGTATCCAAGAGATGTGCTTGATCAAGAAAAAATGGACATATTTATCGATAATCTTATTAGTGAAATGCGTTATCGACTAAGAATGCAATGTCCTCCCTCCTTTGCCAAGATGATTGAGAATGATTTGAAAATAGAGAACGTGATGGTAAAGAAAGGAGAGCTAAAACTTTACAATAATTCTTACAACAACAACAATGTCATGCCCAAACTTTTGGGCACGGACGGGATAATTTTTTTTTTTAAAATCACAACTTAATAACATTAAATGCTGTTAATACGAGACACACTATCCAGTTTTGTCTTAACTATGTTTGAGTTAACTTAAACCACTAACTCAAGTAAACGAAAATAATTTAAAATTAAATGCGGAATACTAAAAAGATTATTTATTACCTCATCGTTCTTTAATCAACAAATTAATTTAACCAAAAATCTCTAAATTAATTCACAAAGATAATGTTGCTCCCCAATAACCATTAATTACTTTTAGGAACTAATTAAATTAGTCCTAGCACTTAGATTCACTAATGTCTATATTTATATTTTAACATTTAATTAAAATGTGTCTAGACTAAATCGACTAGAGGGGTAATTAAATACATAATGAATATTTTCCTATAAGTTTAATCTCAAAGACCTATACCTAGGAGGGTTAAAATTATTCCCCATAGTCAAAATATCTTACCCAATTTGTGATAAAATTTTTAATAGTTTAAACTTCATAATTATTTTAAATTTAAACATTTTTAAAATTTTGCCCATATGTTTATTAAAAACATATATAATTTATGACCACATAATAAAATACTTAACATACAATTATCCTTTCATATTTTAAACTCTCTCTCTCTCTCTCTCTATATATATATATATATATATGTTTTTGCTTTGTTATAATTTATCCATGCAAAAACCCTAATCAAATATATATATATATATATATATATATATATATATATATATATAATGCCCTACATTCTAAAAACCTCTTCTTTCTTTATACTACCCTAGCCCTACCCGGCTAGGGTTTTATTCTTTTCTTGTTTTATTTTGCAGGGTGGAGGTTTCCATGGAAAGCGACGGCCATGAGAGAGTGGCGGCTATGGCAGAGGATTTGGTGATAGGTGGCAGCCGTGGGTTCTCCCCGACCGCCACTGTGTGTGCACATAGTGGTGACAGTGCCCACTATGTGACCACACAGTGGGTTCGGCCCCCCCTCCCCCCCGCTCCCCTCCCCCCCCCTTTTTTTTAAGTTTTAAATTTTGTTTAGTTAATATATATATTTTTGTTTGTTTTATATATATATAAACAGAGAATAGTTTATTTAATTCTTAGATTTTTTTTTTTTGCAAGTAATTAAAATTGACAGAAGTAAATAAGTTTAAACAACTACTTTATAAATCTATTATTAAGATAAACCTTTAGAGATGGCTAAAATAGTTTTTTTTTTAATTTTATTTTCTGCAAATAAATAAAACGACAGATTTAAATAAACTAAATTTGCACTTCCATATAGAGATCTAAATGTTTTATTTTCAGTCTACTACATGCATGCTAATCTAGTTCATTTCTTTTCTAATATTTTTTTTAAATGCATAAAGGGATTAAATAAATTTCTTGCTTTTCGAAATATCATAAACACAACAACTGTTATTTTCAGATCTATAGAAACTAAACCCAGAATACTCATTTCTTTTCTGCAAAGTAGCATAATAAAATATTACATTTCTTTAAAACATATTTAAAAGACACTATTGTCAACTTTACAATGGATCTCTCATTTCTAATAAATGAGGTCTTTTAAAAATAATAGATACATTTCTTTTCGAAAATAGATACAACATAGTTTCCTTTTACATTGCTGCAACTTAAAATGTAAATATTCCATTTTCCAAGTCTTTTTCTGCAACCACATAACTACAACAAACTTCCACTTGTCCTATTCTTTTATTCCAACAACCTGCAAATAAATCATAGACTATGACCATGGAGTGCTCACCTCCCAGCCTAGGCTAACTAGTAGCCACCCCCGAGCTTGGAGAACCAAGCTCTAGACATGTAACACACATGCAAACACAACAAACAAGGGAAAACAATCACAAACATATTCCCAACCAAGGCTACACTGCACCACACAATGTGATGTCTTTACACAGGTGGTAGTGGACCAAATACCCTGAGGAGACTACAAGTCTGGTAAAACACAAAGCCACCTCATGGCAAACAAAGATATATCATAAGTATAATAATCCCCGCAACCTTATGCCCCCCCAAGGCATTCATGCCTTATTTCCCTCCTTATGGCCCCCAATGCATAAACAAGCCATGCAGGAAGGGTCACATAAATATCCCTTGAGATCACTCTCATAACGAGAGCCTCTCACTCGAGGGTTGTCAAACTTCTACCACCCACAAGACCATCCTCTCTCCCAAGAGTAGGAGGCCTTGGTTACTCCCAAAACATAGAATGCATACAAGAAAACAAAGACATAACACGTGTTAATTTTCACAACTAAAATGCAAGAGAACAACTTTTTCCACACAAACAATCTTTCCAAAATAACATGCAACATGAAAGAAAACAAAACAAAGAGAAGTTTAACCAACCTTCAATTGCCCAAAGGTATGCTAGATCTAGTTGAGGATGAGCAGCCCAATTCCACAATCCTTGTTTCTCTATCCTTAGCCAAATTCCTATGCCAAATCTTTTTTTTTTTAAATTGCATTGTCTCCAAAAATGGAGAGTGGGTGATTACCCGCAAAATCTCACATTCTTGTTTAAGAAAACCTCAGTGAGAGTTCTCACAGGTTTCTAAAATTGAAAAAGGAAAAGTCAGAAAAAAGATCAAAAGGGATCTCTCATCAAAAAGGAAAGTTAACTAACCTAGATGATGCCTTCTAAATTCAATTTTCGCACATCTTAGAAAATCCACTTTTTAGGGTGACTAAACAGCCACATGGGAGTTGTCACATGCCTAAAATTACTCCTAACCCTTAGGTATACCTTATGGGCTTTAGAAAACACCTTTAAACTACCCCTAGGAGTCCATTTAATCCCTTTTAAACCCATCTAAAGTTAATTTTCGGGTCAAACCTAAGTTGACCACCCCAAAGATTCTTTACCCATGGAAAATATAAAACCACATTAAATTATTTGAAAAAGCTATGGTTAAAACAACTCCCTTCAAGAGACAATTCAAAAATCAAGACATAAATCAACACATGTTTCAAGTGACACAATAAAAATACTTTTACA
Organism: Cryptomeria japonica; assembly: GCF_030272615.1. Classification (NCBI taxonomy): domain Eukaryota; kingdom Viridiplantae; phylum Streptophyta; class Pinopsida; order Cupressales; family Cupressaceae; genus Cryptomeria; species Cryptomeria japonica. Next base: position 50,663,637 of record NC_081410.1, read on the forward strand.
AACTTACACATGAAATTTTGTCTCTTGTTGGATTTACACAATTTAATAAATTCAATTTAACACACATGCCACACACTTTCACAAATAAAATACGATACAAATGGGGTGTTGTCTCTCCAAATAGACAAACCCTAATTTTACGAATGTACATAGGTCTAGGTTTGGTTCTCCATAATATTTCCATGGTCACATGGATAATTTTCCTGCGCATCTCAATTACACATTAGTACTTCCAAATAACCTCATATAACATTTAAACACATGAATAAGAATACATGTCAAACACTCTGCATACAATTGATATTAAGCAAAATCAATATATCTGGTATCAAAATAAATCCACATAAACAATTATCATAATCCTCATAATTTTGATCCATACATAAACATGCATCCTATTCTAGATTCATATAGGGTTCTATATCATAAAGCATATAAATGAAGCATCAACATACATCAATGATATCCAAATCATGAAAACATATAAGTTCCAAATCCATAATGTATAAAAATAAAGCAACCATAATAGTCTCAACATGAAAAATACTGAAATGCTAGGATGAGTCAGGGTAGGGCCTCACAAACAACAACAATAACAAAGCCAAGTTCTGGTCAAAGAATAGGAATGTCAACAATGGAGGAAATGACGATAATAGTGCTACAAAACAACAACAACCAATTTTTAATCTATCAAGTCAAATCCCAAGCAATAACAATCAAGAAAACAATAAGACCAAGTCCTTCTTCAATCCTCAGAGAAAATTCACAAACATTGGAGAACCATTGGAATCAGCTTTAAAAACTCTTCTTGCCAATAAACTGATTGTGTTATTAGAAGCAAGAAGTTATGAATCACCAGTCAAGCCTAATTGGTGGAATGACAATCATTTTTGTAATCATCATCGGAATAAAGGACACCAAACAAATGATTGTCAAAGATTGAAACACCTTATCCAAGATCTAATCGATAATGGAACTATCACAGTGGATAGCCACAAGATAAATGAATCACACCTAGCTTTCAAAACTCTACTTCCGAATTATGACAAAGGTGAACTATCCCAATTAAAAGATGACAAAGGAAAAGCCAAAGTGAACTACACTTATACATATGATGATGTGATAAATGTTATCATTGTTAAAGATAATCCACCTTCAAAGCCAATCAATGTTATTACGAGAAGAAAAGCAAAGGTTACCTTTCCAAGCATAACAAAAGACCCAACATCCACTTCACAACAATACAATTTAGTAGAGCAATTACAAAGAATACCCGCTCAAATATCAATTCTGGATCTTCTCAAAGTTTCATCTATGCATAAGGAAATTTTGGAAAAAGCTTTAGTGGAAACAACAGTGTCAAAAGACTTGGATATAGATCAGTTTGAAAACATGGTGGGACACCTTATAGCCCCTCATTGCTTATCATTTTTTGAAAATGACGACGCATCCTTACAACATCCTCACAATGCTCCTTTACATGTTGAAGTCACCATTAATAAAACACGTGTCAAACACATACTCATAGATGCTAGAGCCGGCTTAAACATTTGTGCATTGAGTTTGATAAAATCTTTGGGATATTCAGAAAATGCAGTGAATCCAAAGAAGAAAATAACCATTAAGGCTTATGATGAAGCAGAACATTCTTCTAAAGGAACTGTGGTGTTACCAATCAAAATAGGACCCGTGGAAAGGAATACATTGTGTCAGGTTTTAGATTTGAATCTCTCTTACAAAATTCTTATGGGAAGGCCATGGATTCACAATATGCAAGCAGTTCCTTCTACGTATCATCAATGTGTAAAATTTCCTCATGAAGGACAAGAGATCACTATAATTGCAGATTCTAGTCAATATTGCAATAGTTTGAAGCCAACACAAGATACAAGAGTTCCACATAATAGAGAATTAGTATATCCTACCAAAGAAATTCAAGAAAAGTTATTGGAAACCTTTGAGAAAAAACTCAAATTAAATGATGAAGGAATGGGAAAATACTCTTTGCAAAATTTTTCACTTTCCCCTAAGTCATATGGAATGCCTATAAATATCCAATCAAAGACCTCAGAGAAATCAAAAGATATGTTTAACGAAACATTTGTTAGAGATGGAACTCTTGATGAAGAAATCGAAGACAAATACATTCTTGGTTGGTTGCACAAGGATGAAAATGAAACAATAGCAACAGTTGCAGAAGTTAATATTTCCATAAAACAATATGGCAAAAGTTATGAAATCATGCAAAAAATGGGATATGAAGGAAAATGACGAATTGGTAAATGACATCAAGGTATTTTAGAACCAATTTGTCCTCACTCACAATCTAAAGAAGATAAGTCAGAACTGGGATATCTAAAGTCAAATCAAAAGCACCATAATTATCAACAATCAAAGTGGACAAAGAAATTAGTCTCTAAAGAAGAAAAATGGCAAGAAAAGCTACATCAAGCAGCATAAATAGTAACCAATGAACAAAAGAAACAAGAAGACCATGAAAAGCAAGAAGAAGAGATTACCATCAAAGGAAAAGAAGAATCTTGTCAAAAAGTTCAAGAAATACAAGAAAATGCAGAATTTGAACAAGATATTCCTGAAGCAGTGAAAATAGAGATGGCAGAAATCAGGGAACTTTTTACACCATGTAACATTCCTGTATGGTATAGTGGGGTAGTCCTAGACCATGATTCAGAGACAGATTCAAACGAGTATGAATGGGGTCCAGATGTCTTATCTAGTACATCAAGTAAAGAAAACAATGAAGAACAAACAACTATTACAGAGGAAGAGTCTATTACAAAACAAAAGATGGAGTTAGAAAGAAGACGAGAAGAACTCAGAATTCAGAGAAAAGAGGCATATACAAAACAACAAAGGAAAGGGAATGACAAAGACAAAGAAGTAACGCCACAAGAAGTACAAACATAGATAGATCAAGCATCTGGAAATATCATATTTTTATCAAATAAGGAACAAGATATATCAAGATGTGGCTGAACCATAGAAGAATTAAGAAATAGTCAAGTAGGATTGACTATTAGTCAAGAAGAAGTTGAGTTTGAAAGGAGACAAAATCTAGCAAAAGATTCTCTTTATCATGTACACAAGTATGTCAACTTCAAAATGCAAATGAAGTCATTGAAAATAATCAAGAAGGAATTTGTAGTATTAAAGACGCGTGTGTTGATATAATCCATTCATTTAAGGGACAAACGTTAGCTGAAGAACCATTTGAGTGTGAGCTACAAAATACTAATATTGACTTTGTTAGAACTAATTGGAAGACACTCAGGAGAGAAAATTCTCAAAATCATTTGATCTATGAGATTACCTGCTCTATGACAAATTATGATCATTATGTCATGAACTTTAAAACACCTAACGATGACAATGATTATGACTTACCCCTTCTTCATCTTGAACTAATTGATTGGGATAATTTAGAAAACCCTGAATTAGATGTCTTTGTAAAGCGGAAAATCGCGATCGAACCCTAGTTGCTCTCCCCTCTTCCAACTCCAAGGAGAGAGAAGGGAGGTTGCTAGGGTTGATGGTTTTCACTTGGGAGACTTTACATTCAAAAGAGGGGTTGAAACCCACAAGATCCAATCCCACGCAATGCAAGATTAGATGCTAAATGAGTTTCAAGGGTTATGACAGCAAGGCTACCCTCTTTTGTAAAGAATGTGCATAGAAGAATTAAGCTAGGAATGCATAGAAAGTGAGAAAGATTCGCTTATAAACTGAGATAGGAATACAGTATGAAGCTGCGGACCTGAAATTAGCAGTAAAATGTCGATACGGCGCTGTCCTGCAAATTTGAGCGAAAGTTGCCGGGACGATGGCGCCCAAGCGCCATGGTCCTCTGAAAAATCCGCGAAATGAAGGGGGATCTGTTCGTCTCTGCACAAAGATTCCAGATCTTCAATTTCAATCGCGTACCTGCAACCTACACACAGAAAAGCGAAGACGATTGGGGGGTTAGGGATTAGGGGTTTGCCTTTAGGTCAAACCCCGATTTTGGAATTAACCAAGAAATGAGCAATGCTGTAAATGTAAATGTCTGTAATGTAAAACAAGTACTAATACCTTGTTGTAAGGATGTTTGTATCCTTATGTGTGAAGGTATAGATGTTGTATGTTGTATGTTGTAGTAGTATGTTGTAAGTGATTTCCACTTCAATGGTTGAATCCTTGTCTTGAATGCAACACTTAGCCTTGAATGGAGACTTGAAATGATCAATTGCTTGAAGGAATGCTTGAATGCTTGAATGCTTGAGTATAGTTTCCACGCTTGTACACATATGACCTTCTTCCCCAAATGGGAGAGGAAAATGTAGTTTATATACTTGCCAATTAGGGTTAAAATACTGATTTTTCCGACCTTAGGCCGACCAGGAAATATTATTTCCAATTTGCAAACAAAAAGACCCGAAGTCCCATAGGAGACCGGGCCCAAAATAGGGCCAGGGACCAGGGCGCTGGGCGCCCTGGTCCTGAAGGACCAAGGCGCTGGGCGCTCTGGTCCCACCTCCCGGGATAGCAGGGTGCAAAGGAGGTTCAGGCCAGGGTGCTTGAAAATGTAGTTTTTGGTGTCGTGGACAAGTTTTGGGGTCTCCATTCAGGTTCCGTGTTGCGTCACCATCGTGAAGACCGAAATGCAGTCGAAATTGCAAGTGTCGCAATTTTAGGACGCTACATTTAGCCCCCACTTTAGCGGGAGTATGTATGCTCATACTTCCAGTAAAGTACAAGGAAACAATATTGAAAGACTTTCACCACGTCAAGGAGGCAAGACACACCAAGCCCCCAGTGGACTAAGGATCTTACGACTTCGATTGACAAAGTAAAAGGGAAGATCACGAGGGAGAACCATGACTGTCAGTGGTAAGGTTCCCTCACTATGAGTCATGTAAGAGAAATACCGAAAATTTTCAAGGCAAAGCTGAGTTCTCCAAGAAATTTTCATGTATCCTGAAGGGATAGACAGGGTGTATGCCCCCCTACGTTAAAGCGATCACACACGCCTCAACGGGGGTGATTGTTTTAACGTAGTGATACACATAAGAAATGAGAAAGGAAAGGAGCACGTTATCACAAAGATTTAGCCCCCAAGTGTGAGATAAACCCAAGGATAATAGACAAAAAACACAAAGCACGAGGTGACTTCGCTTTCCTCGGGGTCAGTATGCTGTATGATAATTCATGTATATCATATGTATGTATGCATAATTTTTCTTCATTCCCCAATCAAGGAAGGTCACCTAGAAGAAGGGAACACATGTGTCTTTTGAGTCAACATGAGAGAGACCAAAAGAGATCTCAATGCTTTGCATCCTCCTCAAGTAGACAACACTAAGGACAACAAATAGAAGAATGAGAATAACGTATAGAATAAGTAACACAAGAGAGGAGGAGAGAATCTACTATGCTAATGTAACTAGTCTAGCACGTCATCTACCCCCCGATCTTGCTGATCAATGTTTCGGGAAGGTAGGGAACACGCTAGAGGAGGAACATCCAACACAGCAGATGGAGCTATCACAAGATCCAAACAAGGGCTATGTTCATGTTCCAAGCCACGCTGTTCTTGTCTAGGAGCTAGGATAAGTGCTTTAGAAAATTCATTAGATAAATGGTTATCAATATCAACAAGTTCATATTCACTATCAGAAGCAAGAGAAGTAACATTTTCATCATGAATAAAATTTTCATCTATAGCATCATCAAGATTTATAAAAATAGGGTCTTTAATTCGCACAGGATCAAGACCATCATGCATCTTATGTTTAGGAGATTTTGGAGAAAATGGAATAATGCTTGTTGAAGGTGTTTTTGGAGATTGTAAAGTTTGAGAAGCAGTTGCTTGAGCCCTAAGACGACGCTTTCGTCGGTGTTCATGTGCAGAACGATTTCGTCTAGTCTTAGTAGGAAGTGGAGAAGATTGAGGAGGAGGAATGTTCTCATCCTTATCACTTGGGTATTTAGGTTGTGGTCTCTTAGGCTAGATAATAGGAGAAGAAGAAGGTCTCTTCTCTCTATAAAAAGAAGGAGGAGGAACTGCTCCATACAAAGGAGGAATATTTGGTTTAGGAAGGAGACCAAGTCCATCATGACGAGGAGGTATAGGTCTACTTTTAGGAAGTTTATTAGGCATAGACATAGTCACATCCATGGGAACGGGTTGGGAATCTTCTTGAGGAAAGACATTAGTTTTATCTTTCAAAGGAAGAACTTCCTTCTCAAGAATGATAGGAATATCAATTTTGGGTGTTGTAGGTTCACTTAAAGATAGGATCATATCTGTTTTCCACTTTTGATAAGATTTGAAAAGATGATCACTTCGTGGAGGAAGAGATTGGAATTGTTTAGGCAACAAATAATCAATAGGAACGCTAGAAGTTCTTTCAGCTAGTTTAAAGAGACTATAATTGATAGTAACAACTTCACCATTATGGGGAAATTTCAAACACTTGTGAATAGGAGAAGCAATAGCTTTCATGGAAGATAGCCAAGGATAGCCAAGCTTCACACGAAATTGTTCGGAAGATGGAATAATAGCAAAGTTCACATCAAGGGATTTGTTATGGACCTCAATAGGCAATGTAATAGAACCAATTGCAGGAGAAGAAAATGCATCAAATAGTTTCACAATCACATCTGTTTTGTCATATATCACTTGATTCAATTGCAAAGTAAAAAGAAATTCTTCAGTAATAACATTAACCATGCACGAAGGATCAATAAGCACTCCACGGTAAGGTGTATTCTTGACTTTTGCAACTATGTATAAAGGACCATCAGGTGCCCTAATGGTTTCACTGGAATCAAATGTGATGGAAGGTTCTTTAGGGTTTTCTTGCTGCTCTACAAAGTTAATCACATTCGGAGTCATAGACACAAGACCATCAGATGAAAGAGAGGAATCATTAGTCTCAATCGCATTAGAGGTATGAGAAGGTAATGGATCAGTGAAAATCTGAAGATTTTGATTAGGAGGAGCTATAGATGTATTGCCTTTATCATTCAATCCAGAAATAGAAATAGTATTATTATCAATCAAATCTTGAATTTTACCTTTTAAAGAAAAACATTTTTCAGTATCATGCCCAGGCTGACGATGAAATTGACAAAAAGCTTTGTAATCAAAATAAGGTGAAGTAATCTTTGCAGGATCAATTTGCCTTATAGGAGGAAGAGTAAGCACATTTTGTTCCAATAACTTATTCATAATACTATGCAATGATTCATTCAAAGGAGTATACTTTCTTTCTTTCTTGAAAAATTTAGAAATAGGAGGCACACCTGATGCTGCATTCACATTGTTGTTGATGATGTTTTCATTGAATTTGATGGAATCTCTATTCGGTTTAAACTTCCCAAATGGTTGTTGACTGCTATCACCCTTATCACTCGGAGCCATAGGATGTGATTGTTCCATTTGACTCACAGTCAGTTGATAATTGTGAAGAGTTGCACACAAATGTTGGAAAGAAGTAAACTCAGAAAACAGAAGTTTGTCTCGAATATCTTTTTGTAAATTAGAAATAAAGATTCTTTGAATATCATTGTCAGGCATTGGAAAAGAAATTTGAGTATACAAATGCTTATATCTACCAATGAAATCAGTCACTTTCTCTTTAACACCTTGTTTACAATGCATTAAATCAATCAAAGTAACTTTAGGACTTATATTGTTTTGAAATTGTTGAATGAAAGCATTTGCAAGTTGTTCGAAAGAAGTAATAGAATAAGAAGGCAACGAGCAATACCATTGTAGGGCTTTGTCTCTTAATGTTCTAGTAAACAATTTTGCAAGCAACCTTTGGTCATAAGCAAAATCGGTACATATTGTTTGAAAAGTCTTAACATGTGTTAGAGGATCACCTTTACCATTATAAAGCTCCAAATGCGGGATTTCAACATGTTTAGGAGGGATAGCTCGAACAATGTCAAGAGAAAGTGGGCTCGCAACATCAAATGTAGGCACACTAAACTTAGATTGATTCATAGAGGCAATTTGTTGCTGTAAAGAAGAGACAGTTTGTGCAAGATTGTTAATGGTTGCTTTAGTCGAAGAGTTCATATTAGATGTGTTAGATTGAGATGGAGGTGTTATGTTATTGAAAGAAGGTAAAGAGTAAGGTGGTGGGACTCTATGATAATTAGTCATAGGAGATGATTGGACAGGAGGAACACTACAAGGAGGAATGGAATGATTGAATGAATTGCCTCCTTGCGTCATGTTCATTTGTGGAGATATAATAGGGACACTCATTGAAGGAGTGAATGAAGAAATCAGATTGAATGAAGGAAGAGGGTTAATTGAAGAGGAAGGATTGCCCCCATGACTGGTGATCACAGGAGGAATGTCTTGTGTAGAAGTAGCCATTATGTTTGATGTAAAGGTAGGTATGCTAGCAATAGAAGTCATCAAAGGAATAGAATGATTGACTTGAGTAGGAGGTTGTGTATAACCCAAAATTTCAGCACAACTCTTCATAGGCATCACATTCGAATCCACAATGTGTGCAATACCACGCAAAATATCAATTCCATTCTTATCACTTTGAAGCATACGTTTTAGATCCTCAATTAAAGGAAGAGCTTGACTATCGGGGTATTCTTGAGACATCCATTGTCGAAAATCGTCAAATTGGTTATCCAATTTCGAAAGTTGTTCTTCAGAAACCTCATGGAGAGCTTCTTCATCATTAGGAGGATTAGAGGAATTACCCATGTCCTCGTTAAAAAGGCTATTCAAATTAGGTTCCATCTCCTCAGTAGTTAAACCTCGGAAAGACTTAATTCTACGGCTTCGTCTAACGGGAATAGTGTAAGTAGGGCTTATTGTTGTAAAACTCATGCACTAGAGAGAGAGAGAAAGTTTTGAATTTAGAGGTAGCAATTTTCAGTAAAATCAGCCAATCTTCTGGATTTAAGCTGTTAAATATAATCAGGACAATCTCCCGAAATTTCAGAAAAAATGTCAGGGACCGTGGCGCTTCGGAGTGCAGACGGTCCCGACAACTTTTTTTGAAATTTGCAGGGATGAAAGTTATGATGATTTTAGAGCTAATCTGAAAAAATTGAGTGATTTTACGATCTGTAGATAGGCCAAATTAAAGTTGCAATCTCAAAATTGAACCCTACCAAGATTGTCGAAAAATGCAAAATTTGAATTTTGAAAAAGAGAGGGAAACTGAAATTTTGAATGTTATGATTTTAGAGGGAATGTCAAGAGCAATGCAAATTTTGAAATTTAAAAATTGACTCAATTTCACGCAAAATTCAATTTTGAAAGCGGAAATTAAAGTTGTTGTAATTAAGCACTTAATTTCAAAAGTCACAAATTGTAAGAATTTGAATAAAGCACTGAAATTTCGAATGAATGCAAACACACTTTTCAGATTTAGGACAGTAAGAACACAATTTTGACACAAAATTTCAATTTCAATGATTTTTGAATGATTAGAAGCGTTAATCCAAGCAATCCCTAGACCAACTTTGACTTTAATTTTGAAAGTGTTATAATTGATAAAATTAGCCAAAATTCTAGATTTTAGCAGGAAAATACAGTAAGATCTAGCTCCCGAAATTTCGGAAAAAATGTCGGGGATGATGGCGCTCGGAGTGCACACGGTCCTCGTAACTTTTTTCCAAATTTTCAGGGATGAAAGATATTGTGATTTTATTGCGGAATCCAAAGTTACAGCTGATTTGGAGATGTTTTGATCAGTGAAATTGTCGGACAAAGGTTGAATCAAGAGGGTTTCAAAAATTAGGGTTTTGACACTTAACCACTTAATTTTCAAAATTAAAGCACAAATATGAATTGATAATTTGTAATAGAAGGGCAGATCTAAAACAAGCATTAACATTTAGACATTTCGCAAGTTCAATTACTAAAAAGAAAATTTAGGGTTTTCATGCAATCAACCTCTAAAATTTGCAAAAGATCAAACATGGAAATGTAATCAAGGAATCCAATTTTCAGATCTAACCATGAATAATCAGAAAGGATGTTCACGTCGGGTTCACCAAAATGTAAAGCGGAAAATCGCGATCGAACCCTAGTTGCTTTCCCCTCTTCCAACTCCAAGGAGAGAGAAGGGAGGTTGCTAGGGTTGATGGTTTTCACTTGGGAGACTTTACATTCAAAAGAGGGGTTGAAAACCACAAGATCCAATCCCACGCAATGCAAGATTGGATGCTAAATGAGTTTCAAGGGTTATGACAGCAAGGCTACCCTCTTTTGTAAAGAATGTGCATAGAAGAATTAAGCTAGGAATGCATAGAAAGTGAGAAAGATTCGCTTATAAACTGAGATAGGAATACAGTATGAAGCTGCGGACCTAGAATTAGTAGTAAAATGTCGATACGGCGCTGTCCTGCAAATTTGAGCGAAAGTTGCCGGGACGATGGCGCCCGAGCGCCACGGTCCTCCGAAAAATCCGCGAAACGAAGGGGGATCTGTTCGTCTCTGCACAAAGATTCCAGATCTTCAATTTCAGCCGCGTACCTACAACCTACACACAGAAAAGCGAAGACGATTGGGGGGTTAGGGGTTTGCCTTTAGGTCAAACCCCGGTTTTGGAATTAACCAAGAAATGAGCAATGCTGTAAATGTAAATGTCTGTAATGTAAAACAAGTACTAATACCTTGTTGTAAGGATGCTTGTATCCTTATGTGCGAAGGTATAGATGTTGTATGTTGTATGTTGTAGTAGTATGTTGTAAGTGATCTCCTCTTCAATGGTTGAATCCTTGTCTTGAATGCAACACTTAGCCTTGAATGGAGACTTGAAATGATCAATTGCTTGAAGGAATGCTTGAATGCTTGAATGCTTGAGTATAGTTTCCACGCTTGTACACATATGACCTTCTTCCCCAAATGGGAGAGGAAAATGTAGTTTATATACTTGCCAATTAGGGTTAAAAGACTGATTTTTCCGACCTTAGGCCGACCGGGAAATATTATTTCCAATTTGCAAACAAAAAGATCCGAAGTCCCATAGGAGACTAGGCCCAAAATAGGGCTAGGGAACAGGGCGCTGGGCGCCCTGGTCCTGAAGGACCAGGGCACTGGGCGCTCTGGTCCCACCTCCCGGGACAACAGGGTGCAAAGGAGGTTCAGACCAAGGTGCTTGAAAATGCAGTTTTTGGTGTCGTGGACAAGTTTTGGGGTCTCCATTCAGGTTCCGTGTTGCGTCGCCATCGTGAAGACTGAAATGCAGTCAAAATTGCAAGTGTCACAATTTTAGGACGCTACAGTCTTTTCCAATGATCATGACTTAGTTGTGTACCTTAATGCCGTCGAACCCATAACACCTAAGATATCTTCCATTGCAGAACCAAGTAATGTTTCTCGTAGTCAGGAGAACGCCAAACTTTCTAGTCGCAAAATTGAAATAAAACAAGGAAATAGACCTACTATTGAAAACCATTTCATGGCAACACTAGATCAATCAAAAGGAAAAATAAAGGACGTATCTGATGGTGAAAACCTCTTTGAGGCGCCAGAAGGTGGAAAGTTTGACATTCTTCCTGCATATTTTCAAGAGAGATTTGCTATACTAATAGAACCAATAGAAGCAGTAAACATTGGTACATCAAAGGATACTAAGATACTTCATTATGCTACCTCATTATCAGATGAAGAGAGGAAAGAATACATGGAATTCTTTAAACAAAGACAAATAAATTTTCCTTGGTCCTATGCAGGCATGCCAGGACTTAATCCATATCTTATCATGCATCATCTTAATATGGATTTAAAAGCAAAATCAGTTAAGCAAAAGCTAAGAAAGATGCATGCACAGATTGCTCTTCTTGTAAAAACCGAGTTGAAGAATCTATTAGATGTGGGTTTTATAAGACCTATTGTTTATGCAGAATGGGTTTCAAGTATTGTACTAGTGTCAAAGCTAGATAAAAGCATAAAAGTCTGTACATATTTCAGAGATCTAAATAAAGCATGTCCCAAAGATGATTTCTAGCTACCAAACATTGATATAATTGTGGACTTATCAACAGGACATGAGATGTTTTCATTAATGGATGGCTTTTCGGGATATAATCAAATAAGAATTGCACCTGAAGATCAAGAAAAGACAACATTCACTTGTGCATGGGGAACATATTGCTGGAATGTTATGCCATTTGGGCTTAAGAATGCAGGAATGACTTATCAAAGGGCTATGATGACAATTTTCCATAACATGTTGCATACATTTATGGAAGATTATATAGATGATATACTTGCAAAATCTCATACAAGACATGAACATTTGAACATATTAAGCAAGATTTTTGATAGGCTGGAAAGATATCAGTTGAGATTAAATCCAAATAAATGTGCATTTGGAGTAACCTCTGGAAAAATTCGTGGGTACATTATATTAGCTTGTGGAATTGAAGTAGATCCTGAAAAAGGTCAGAGCCATCATGGAAATGGAGTCACCTAGGAACATAAGTCAAGTCAAATCTTTACAAGGAAGATTGCAATCAATCAAGAGATTTGTCTTTCAGTTAGAAGATAGATGTCATCCATTCACCCATCTTCTACATAAGAATATTCCATTCAAATGGGATCAGAGACGTGAAGAAGCTTTTTTGCAAATAAAAGAATATCTTATGAATCCTCTAGTATTGGTATCACCAACCAAAGGGAAACCATTTTTGCTCTATATCTCAGCGAAAAATGTATCATTAGGAGCTCTCCTAGCTCAACATGATGAAGAAGGAAAAGAAAGAGTAGTGTATTATATTAGTAGAACACTTGTTGGCTATGAATTGAATTATTCCTCAATAGAGAAGACATGTCTAGTAGTTGTGTTTGCAACTCAGAAGCTGCGACATTATATGTTGATTCATTCTGTGAAACTAATAGCAAAGATAGATCCACTAAAGCATTTGTTGAGCAAGTCAACCTTGATAGGAAGACTAGCCAAATGGGTTATGATACTGAGTAAATTTGATATAGAGTATGTTGACTGAAAACCTATCAAGGGACATTTCATTGTTGATCAATTGGCTGAAGCTCCTTTACAAAATAACATACCATTGCACATTGAATTTCCTGATGCATATATTCTGACAGTAAGTACAAAATTTTGGGAATTGTACTTTGATGGTTCTTATACACAATATGGATTAGGCGTAGGAATATTTTTCATCACACCTTAGGGACACACAATTCTGAAATCATATAGACTGTGGTTTCCATGCACAAACAATACTACAGAATATGAAGCATTGGCTATTGGGCTCAAAATGGCCATTGAATGGAATGTCAGAGAATTACATGTCTATGGTGATTCACAACTTATCATCAACCAAATAAATGATGATTATCAAGCTAAGGATGATAATCTCATGCCATACAAACAGCTAGTAGAGGAGTTTAAAGAACACTTTAAAGAAATATCATTCACCTAGATTCTAAGAAATGAGAATAAAGCAACAGATGCAATGGCTACAATAGCATCTCTCTTGCAAAATAAGGAGAATCAACATCATTACAAATTTCTCGTGGAAGATATCTTAACCGCTACCATTCAATCCCAACATATCTACCGAATTTTCCATATATCAGGAACTAGTCAATCCCTATATGGTCAAACTTATCAGTACTTAAAAGAGAATATCCTTCCTCTTGACCTATCTTGCAATCAGAAAAGGAATTTTATCCATCAGTCCTCTCGCTATACTATTATTGCAGATATCCTATATAGGCAAGGTCTAGATGGTACTTTGTTGAGATGGCTTGAACAAGAAGAATTTGAGAAATTTCTTAATGAAATTCATGCAGGTATTTGTGGCACACACTCAAGTGGCTTAACATTGGCTAAGAAACTTCTTCGTATGGGTTACTATTGGCCTACTATGGAGAGAGATTCATTCACATATTCTAGGAAATATAAACAATGTCAGATCCATGGGAATCTCATTCATGCACCAACACAAGAATTATATCCTATGACAGGATCATGGCCATTTTCTCAATGGGGCCTTGATTTGGTAGGAAAAATAAATCCCTCATCTTCTAATGGACCTAAGTTCATTCTGACTGCTACTGAATATTTCACTAAATGGATTGAAGTAGTGCCTCTAACAATAGTGACATGAAAACAAATATCATCATTCATTTTGAATTATATAATCTGTCGCTATGGAGTTCCTATGACCATTATCACTGATACTGGAAGACCATTTAAGAATCAAGATGTGAAAGAGCAATGCGAACAATTTCATATCCAACATAGGTTTTCTACTCCATATTATCCACATGGAAATGGTCAAGATGAGGTATCAAACAAAACTATCTTGAAAATTTTAAAGAAAACAGTCAATGAAGCTGGAAAAGATTGGCACATTCAGCTAAATCTTGCTCTGTGGGCATAGCGAACTAGCATCCGCACTCCAATGGGGGAAACTCCATATTGTTTGGTCTATGGATCAGAAGCCATATTACCTATAGAAGTAGAGATGCCTTCTCTATGAGTATCCTTGAAAGGTCTTATACCAGAAGAAGAGCAACAAGTCTCTCGATTCCAAGAACTTGAACTGATTCAGGAACGTTGCCAAAATGCAAAAGATCATTTGAAAGTATATCAACAAAGAATGTAAAGAAGTTATAACCATAGAGTCAAGCCACACATTTTTCAGATTGGAGATATAGTTCTAAGGGAGAATCCAAGAAATCAACAAGACTGAGAAAATAAGGGAAAATTTGAACCAAATTGGCTAGGACCTTTTGTCATAGTAGCAACATATGGATCCAGAGCATACAAGTTATCTACCCCTGAAGGTGATTGGTTTGATGAACCTATCAATTCTATTCATCTCAAGAAATTCTATGCTTGAGATATAAAGTCCTGAAAAAAAAATCAATAAAAAACATATAAAGTCCTGAAGAAATCAGTAAAAATCAGAAAAGCAGAAAATCCCTAAAAAGCATAAACAGTTAAAAAAAATTAAAAAAAAGAGAGAAAAATGCAATAAATTTGGATGGTGAAAACCTGGTAAACATGCATTATCTAAAAAGTGAGTTCCTCCATCTATGAGATCTCTTTGCACACCTATTCACTCCATCCTATCACATCTATCGCTTCCATCTATCTTAGCTTATTCGTTTAATCTTTTGCATCCATTGCTCTGAACCATTACTAGAAAATATGCAGCTTACCAACAATTATCAATCTTTGACACACTTGTCGTAGTCACTATCTTAGATTTTATCAGAATCAATCAATCTGCATTTGTATCCTGCCATGGTTTGGATCTTGTTCAATTCATACATCCATAATAAAGTTTTGTTTCTGCTGGGGGCAAAATCCTAATTCCTTTTGCTAAGGTGATCTTTTAAATCTTTGAAAATCCAAAACATTCAGAAAACTTAGAAAAACCAAAAACACCTAGGGTTTTGAAACAGATGATGAGCAACAAAGCAATGAAGATCAAGGCATTTCATGACAACTGAATCATGAAACTCAGAAAATGAAGAATTAACCAACAAGTAATAAAAGATTATCAAGGATCATTCATTAAGATAATTATATCAGTTAATGACCATGAGAACATGTGAATGACATACAAGATTCAATGTTTATATCTTGATTTTATTGATAATCATGTACTCTATGTGACTCAAGGATGTCCATGACTAGAGAATCTATGACAAGGCATGATTATTTTTCTTTGATTACTGTTTGTGGTTTATCTCTTATTAAGGTATGTACTTGTCTCAGGATATGATCGACAAAAGATCAAGGAGGACGTTCCAAGTCATGCATGAAAGGAGATAATCCTTGTTTGTTCTGCAAGCAATACTCAGGTCAACTTGATTCATTATATGAAGTTGCTTGTATTAACTTGCTATATCAAAATCCATGTAAGAAATACTCAGGTCATCTTGGATCATTATGTCAAGTTGCTTGTATTTTCTTACAACATTTTAAAGCTCAATGATGAAATCAAGCACTGTTACAAGATAACATAGGAAGAATGGCATTATCATTTTTAGTTTGATCATTTCATTAGCTCATTATTCATCTGCATTATAAGAATTCATTGTCAGTTGCATTATAAGCATTTCATTTCATTCACAAATCAATGAACATGAACAACGATTGAGTATACTTGGACAAACAAAAACAATTTGCATTTGATCATTTTAGGTGCATTAATTTTTAGAATCATTTTAATCATCATCCATTTCATTTAGTTGCATTTCAAAAATTGCATTAGTTTGCATTCAATTAAGGGAATTTCATTAATCATGTAGTGTATCATCATTATTATTTGCATTATCATTAAAGTTCTTTAAAGATCATTTAGTTACATCTTTGCACTTAGATTCATAATCATTATAAGCATTACATATAAAAATCAACCATTGCATTTGTATTTTCACTTCATTTTCAATTGTATCTATGTGCATCAAAAACAAATCAATCATTGAAAATGCATTCCCATATAGATCATTGCATTTGCATCATTTACGTTAGTAATCATTTTCAATTGCATCAAAAATTAAAAAAACAAATCAATCAATCATTTATTTGCATTTTCATATAGATCATAATCATAAGGAAAAGAAAGAAAAAGATCATAACATCATCCATCTAATCACTGCATCCATATAACATGTATATGGATCATCCTCATATAGAATAACATGCATAATAAAAGATCAACATCATATAAAGACCATGTTTGCATATAGATCATCATAAAAACAATAAAAGTCCAAGTATACAATGATATCAGATAAAAAATATACAAGTGCCTCATCAATACAAAGTCAAGTCAAGGCTGTCCTATACCACTACCACCTGACTCTGTCCATCTCTATGGCTATGGATGAGAAGATCCTCCAGATGTCTATCTCCCATGAGCGCCACTCCTCTGAGTTGGTCCCATGACTCCACCACTGTTAGTATCCATCAACACGGTGGTATGATAGCTACCTTCTCTTTGGCTCTCTGTGACTACATCCTCATATAGTCATTGCCAATGGGAAGTCTCCTTCCCGACCCTAACTAGTGCCCGATCCAACCTGCTGGATATGATCAAGAAGGCCCTGAGTATCCTGCTGTCTATTAACAACTGTGTCTCTCTCTGTCATAAGTGTCTGTATCTATGCTCTAGGATGATCTATCTATGCTCTGAGACTATGAATGGTCTCCTGCTCTCGCATATCGTGCTCTGGCACATCCTACTGTGGCACATGAACCCCAATCCCCTCATCTCCACCTCCCTATCCACCTACTGGAATCTCAGTCCGAGTAGCTCTCAGAACCCGTTGTCTAATAAGTGGAACATGATCCTCTGGATCCTCATCCTCTCCACCATGAGCTTCAATAACCCTAGGGTTTGGCTGAATCTGACCAAAATCAATGCCTCTCCCGCAACCCCCATCCAGTCCAATCATCCTGCCTCCTCTTGTCAATAACAATCCTCTCAGTAATATCATCCCTACCCTGCCAATATCCCTCCCAACCAGTCCACTATCTCTCCCACCCATAGGACGTGGTCTCCCAATCCTACCAATTGCTCCAAACAGTCCTCCACGGACTCTCAATCGACCTCTCCTCCGTCCTGGTCTCCTACTGCCATCAACATTTCTAACACATGCGCTACCAAAATGAGTACATGCGCTAACATTTGCAAATGCGCTAAACCTAAATGCAAATGCGCTAAACCTAAATGCAAAAGCACTAACCAAATACTGAAAATCGCAAAAAAAAATAAAATCAAAAAACGCGCCAAAAAACATGAAAAATTGTATGACAAGTTGAAAACAAAGCTTGGGATAACATACATACCGGAAACCCATACTTAGGAGTTTGCTGATATCGTCGAACACATTCAAATCGATGGTTCTCCATAGGAATCACCATTTCGCTACCTCACCAAGATAATATTCTTCAAGCTGACAAGGATGAAAATGAAATTAAAATTAACCTTGGTTAATTTTATATTTACTATTTGAAAGGGTAATTAATGCTTTTCAATGTGGCAATTTAATTTGTTTTTTACAAATGAATTTAATTGACAGAACTTTTCAATTATCATGAAATTAATCGTTCAAACCAAATTTTTCAACAATTTCACAATCAATCTCCCAAGGGGGCACACAATCAGGATCTTCAATCTCCATCAGGCACACTATCGAGACTTGAGTTAATATTTGAAACAATGTTGTCTTGACATCATTTCAAACAGGGGCAAAATGTATACACATAAAATGGCTATGAGTGATTAAATAAATATTTTATATTTATTTAATATTATTCTTCTATTAAATAGTTAATTTGAAAAGATTAATTTATTTAATTCATTTTCGTGTCTTTCTATTAATTAATTTAATTGAAATATTTTATTAATTAATTCATCTATCCTATTCCTCTAATTAATTAAATATCTAATATTTAATTATTCTTCTAATCTAATTAATTAAATATCTAATATTTAATTATCTCCTTCAATCAATTAAACACCTAATATTTAATGGTTATTCTCCTATCCTATAGTCTCAAATATTAAATAATTTCTGAAAATTATTTAATCCCTCTTTTTCCAACTCACCTTCCATCTCCACTTCATCTTCCCTTTGCCAACTCATCTATCATGTGGCTAAGGAAATTAATATTTCTTAAATATTAATTCATCATTTATCTTCAACCTCCAAACTTAATGAAAGATTGTGTACGTGCACATATTTCATAACCTCCTATATTCTCTCCAACATCCCTACATCTTAGGAAGGACTTGAGTCCACTTGTCCTCTCATGCCTAAATTTTCTCCAACCATCCCTAGATTCCCTCAGTCAACAACCCAGTCAAGGTGAGATGAGTGACACTTGTCTTCTCCTTCCCCCTTTCTCTCAACCTTCACCTTTGCTCACAAACATCCAAATCTGCGACCGTTGATCTGAGCCACATCATCTTATCCTCTCAAGGTCTATAAAATCAAGAGTTCAAGTTGAGTTTTCAAGCTAATAATTTGTGAAAACATGCATCCGTGAGTTTTAATCTTGAAGCAAATAGCATAATCATTTAGCATTGCATATCATAGTATTAGTTAATTCTTAGTTATCAGTCCATTCTTCATATGCCATCTTGGAAGCTATTAGTGCTTGTCTGAGAGAACACCATCTGCAACCAGGAAAAGTGGAGTTAGGACACAATGATACATAAACCATGAAGGTAATAATAGTATTTTTATTTCATATGTATTTCATGTAGTTTCATTGGTTGAGTTTGAATTTCCTGTAGCATTTCCATTGGTATTTTGTGAAACTAACATGTTGCAGGTAGTATTCTGATGATGAAATTCAAGTCGATAAAGGTATCAATATTCCCAATACTTATATTTTGAAGAACATTTTGTTCATAAGCTATATAGCATATTTGGTTATAATCCCCCAAGATTGTCACGTAAAATAATAATTTTTTTGAGGCCCAAGTGGAGAGAACAAGAAATTAAAGCCAATGTTGATCTTAATTGGGCTAATTGGTACATAATGGAGAGAAATACCTACATTAGGGTATATGGGTTTGGAGGTCATCCACACATGTTGATTATGATTGTGTCAGATAGATTAGCAATTTTGGATTTATATGGCAGATGTATGAGGCATCAATGCCACTTAGGAAGTGTTGTCACAAAAAGTTTGCACCCTTGGTGATCAGGCTTGATCACCAACCTTGTGAAACATGGAAACAACCTCTAAGTGTGGTACCTTGCACTGTTGTGAGGTTGAATCTTTGAAGAAGGATGACTTCCTTTCCAATATGATGCAAGCGTTGGACCAACCCAATACTGATAAAACTAACCTATGTTTTGACAGGGAAAAGAGAGAGAGAAGAGGGTTGCATGAAAGAAGGGAAATGATGCTTCCACTTAGATTGGAAGTTGATCTACCCCACTTGTAACTGCACAAGACATTGACAAAACCGCCCAAAGATACACTAGTTCCTATCTAAGTCTAGCTTTCAGAGACTGAGTTAAGGTTGGAATTCTTAACAATGGTATAGGAACAAACAATGGTCTCAGATGCCACTCCAAGAGGGATCAACATTGTTACAAATGTTAAGAAAGAAAAAAAAAATGCATTCACACAACTAGGTAAAGAAAATACACATTTTGCAAAAAATGAAACTAGGTAGCGCAAACAAATTTTATTAGAGGCAAGGTGATTTTATAGTTGCAGAAATCATGGATTACTGCTAGAGAAAAAAGGAGATCTTGAGAAAATGTTACAAAATTGCCTTTATAGTTCAGGCATAACTCAAATGGGTTACAATTGAGAAAACCCTAACCTTGGCTGGGTTAGGCTACAAAAATCCGAGAGGGGAGAAAAAGATCAGATCAAAGATCTGATAGCATGCTGCATTAGGCCTCCCTGCATCCTCTCCCTCTGGAAGAGTGAAAATAACCCTCAGTGAAGAAAAATTTGTCAACAAGCATGGCCGAGGACACTTGCAGGGACAAAGTCTCTGAACTGTATTGAAGAGGGCATGGTGGCATCTGAAATAATGGCTTGAAAATTTGTTGGTTGGAGTGAGATTAAGTCTAAAAATGGGCGTCGACTATGATTAATAATGATGAACAACAAATACCCTAACTGGTACTGAGAGGGGGGTGAATTAGTACATAGAAAAACTTCTCTGCAACTTATCAAGTTAAAATAATGCCGACCGATTGTCTTCATCACTGAACTTAACCATGGCAATACTGGTTAAACACAGTAAAACTTCATACAACTTAAACCAATAAAACTGAATACTTCAAATATCATTCAACACTTGATAACTACTTCACCAAAACACATATGCATGTGTTGTATCAGTAATACCATAACCATTAGCTCTGCATGCATAAGCACCTAAACAAAGAATACTGAATCATCGCATGAAAAATGCACAACTCATAACACATATTTTTCACGTGGAAACCCAAATGGGAAAAACCACGGTGGGGATGAATACCCACAAGCTTGTTTTTGAACTCTTTTGAAGCTCGCTCTGTTAGGAGCCTAGTCCAGTTAAAGACTTTACAATGAGGTTCTGCTAGGAACCGATCCTTTTAAAGATCACCCGGTTAAGGGATAGCTATATACCTTGTTAAAGGTTACCTTGCTAGAGGATTTGAAGAACTCAATGAAACCTGGTTAGAGGTTTTACAATAAGCCTATTAAAACTACCCGACAAAGGGATTTTCCTACTGTTGAAATGGTTAGAAGACAACAGGTAAAGTTCTGATATGATAACAACACTACATGCTAAGGCATATCCTTTTTAGTTCCTCTACTCTGCAATCACACTCTGCAGTTTTCATTCACTAGTCTGGCAAGTATCTCATCACTCGGATACACACACAACTTTTTGCCAACACTTAAAATAACAAACATCATCGACCTTATAGACAACAATTAGGTTGGTAACTTAAACCCTAAACCCAAAGCATTTTAGATTTACAATTACAAGCGGTCCAATCCTGACCGTCCAAACACATTACATAGAATGAAACAATCTGAAACAGATCACAAGTCATTCTACATCATCCATTCTCCACCGCACATAGAAATCAGTAACCCATCACGCTCTCTTCACATACCTCTAAGAAAAATGTTCATTCCCAAGGTAGACATTTAATGCAATCGATCTTCACATGCAAGATCCTCAAGGAAATCCTTCACGTGCACAAAATTGATGTGGCATCTCGATCTCATCCTTACCTCTTAGCTAACTCATCACAGAATGTCACTAGTTGCATCGCACAAGATGTATTGCCAAACCAGAAACCCTAGAGATGAGACTACTAACCGATAGTCACACTTAGTGAAACCCTGACACCAGTTCACCACATCTCTTCATACTGGTTCTCCAACTTCTTCCATTCTTCATACCGGTTCACTTGCACTTATTGACATCAATGACAACATACATTATCATCATATCATCATACCGGTTCATCATATGCCAACAAACTGAGCACAAAAGACGTCCTCAACCATTGGGTCGACAACCACCTCTGACAAAGCATTCAAACCTCAATGACCACTGATAAATTGAATATCAGTCGTCGATATAGGAGATCCACGTGAAGATGGATGCACAATATCTCTCTCTGAGAGCATCTATCAGGCCAAAACTAAGATTAAAACATGGCCATCAAATCGGGCCTTTATGAAGATTTGACAGCCATAATTGGTCAATGTGGCACCCCGAGTCCACATTTCATTGGTTGTATTTGACCATCGAGTTGCACTGAGCTCTTATCCCGTAGGGCCTCTATGGGCCTAACCTTACCTTGTAGGATAAGCATTGGTTCGAATCTGTCTTGTTTCTTATCTTGTGACACTTTTGCACTCTCCTATCTACCTCATGGGATAAGAATTCAATGCCTTTGCCTTCTTTTTTCTTATCCTGCTGGTCATTTGCATCCTTGAATTTACCCCACGGGATAAGAAAAATGCTTTGTCACTTCTATTTTCTCCTTATCCCATGGGATCTCTCTGCCATTGAATGGTAGCTGTGGGATAAGAGATCCCTTTGTTACCCTATATTTGAAACTCCACCATAGATCTTCCTCCATGCTGGTGAATTGAACAGTCCAAAATAGTCAATTTGACTTTGACCTCTGCGTTGGCACAAGATTTCTCCTTCGGTGACTAAGAACATTATGCATCCATCTACCATACAACTCATCCCCATAGCCCCACCTTCAGCTCTATCCCCCCAATGTGGACACGTGGCATCATCCCGCGATGTCGCAATGGTTAACACCCTCGCATTTCCAATCACGGGATGGTGGGGACTGTCCGATTAGAGCGATCTTTAACCCTTCTGCCCAGGCAACCACTTAGCCTAGGCTGCTAACGTTCGAGCACCTTTTGATCGACCTTTAAAAGATCTTTGTCCATCTCTAGCACGTACGAGATAAGGAATATCTGTGCCCTTTCTTTGATGTGCTTATCCCACATGGTAGCGACACAAAAGAGGGAACTTAAGTGAATCTTTTAAGGACGTGGAACTTACCATGGGTAACATGGTCATGCAGGGGGCCTTGCAACACCTAGGACAATTCCTTATCCCATGGGACCTGCTGGTGTCTTTTGTTGACCCTTACTTTCTTATCTCGCGGGAATGCGCAGGATAAGAAATCTTACTATTTCTTTGATGTCTTATCTCACAGGACCTTATCCCGCGAGACTATGTTTTCACTGCTCCCTGCAAGGTTGGCACAAAAATTTCTAGTATGTCTGGCGACTCGAAGGGGATGGAAAGCCTTCTTGGCACATTGATCAGTAGCCTTTGGGTATCTATTGGGCGCAGAGTCAAAACCTGAAAGAACATAAATCTCTACCCCTGCAAAATGTCAAAATTTTCTGCAACATTGAAAGAGTAGACTGTGCTCGAGCACTTCTTGGAAAGTAGAAGAACATAAATTATAGATATATGCAAAACTGAATTCGCCTCAAGCACATGCTTTAAGATGAATCCCATTCACTGCAATGGGAAGGTCTTCACCACTTAGTCTAGCCAAATTGAAAGCATTAGCCTTTTTGCAGCCTATGCTCACATAGGGACCACTCCATATTGCATCAAATTTTGAATATCTCCCAGACTTTTCTCTATCAACATCCCAATTTAGGACAAGGTTTCCAACCTTGAAATTCCTGAAAGTGGAATTCTTGTCAAAGTATCTCTTTACCTGCCCCTGATGGACATTTAAAGTCTTCTTAGCTTTCTCCTTTACCTCTTCAAACTCTGTAAGTTTAACATACCTCATTGATAAGGCATCATTTTCTAGGAGTTCCAACTGATGTGCCAGGTCTAGGGATGTCAACTCAAGGGATAGGGGAAGCTTATCTTCCCTCCCATATACTAGAATGAAAGGTGAGTTGTCCAAATCTCTCTTGGGAGTAATTCTATCAGCCCATAGGGATGTTCCCAATTTGAGGTACCATGACCTCTGATTATCTTCAAGAGTACTCTTGATGATTCTAATGATATTTTTGTTGGAGGATTTAGCTAAGCCACTGCCCTAGGGATAATAATTTGATGATGATTTCAGAAACACATCATGTTGGATTGCCCATAGAATGATCTAAGATCCCACAAAGGCCTTGACATTGTCTGATATGATGGTGGAAGGCGCTCGAAATTTGGTTGTAATCCCCTTAAGGAATGGAACCACTGAATTCTTGGTTGCATATTTCAAAGTAATAGGCTCTGTCCACCTTGTGAAATAGCCTGTGGCAGGCAAAATCCACTTGTGGCTTGCACTGGATATTGGATTGATAGGGCAAATTAAATCAAGCCCCCATTGTGCAAAGAGCTGATTAGTTGAAATGGGATGAAGAGGAAAGGCAACTAACCCTTACCTGCCTGCAAAAAGTGCACATTCTTTGCACTACCTAACCCATTTGTGAGCATCATTGAATAGAGAAGGCCAATAATAACCTTCTCTCATGATCTTCATGGCTATAGTTTTCACTGACAAATGGACACCAAAGCGTCCATTGTGTTATTCCTCTAAAAGCCCGCTGGTCTGGTTTCCATGGATACACCTCAATAAGACACCATCCAGGCTTCTTTTGAATAATATACCATCCACCAAGCCATAGGGGATGGACTGCAATCTGAGATGCCTTCTTTTAGTTCTATCAAAGTGAGAAGGCTAGCTAGCATCCCTTAAGAAGGCAGACATAACTTCCAACCAACGGGTTTGTACATCTCTCTAGTTAACCTGTTCTTCTTCCTATAGCAAGAGGGAGGTCTCTGACTCTTTCCCAAAAGATGAATTGAACTTGTGATATTTTGCCAAGATCAAGAGCTCAATGAAAAGTACAAAATAGAGAGACAAAATATAGGACAAGAATAAACTGTATTCTCATCAATAGATAAAATATGGTTGTTACATACAATGTAGATGATCCTGCTTATATAGGCAAGATTATATGGATATGTGAGCACACAAACATGACATGTGGCTCAATAAGAAATAAGGGTAGGTAGGAAATAGGTGTGGTAGGTAGGAGAAACAATAAAATATTCCACATGAGGTGGATCACCCATCGAAGGCGGAATTATCACTCCACAATAAGTGGATATGATAGAGTAGTAACAAGAACACACCATAAAAGGTGGAAATTCCCCTACACACACTATTCCAATGTGGCACAAACACCCAAGTGTCTCATACCCAAACTACAATGAAATGCATTATCCTAAGTAAACTTAAGTAAGGTTTAATAATATCCAACATGAATAATTAATTACACCAACACCTCCCCTTAAGTGCAACTTAGGGGAATGCACTTAAGTCTACAATGCAACTAAGCAATGGAAGATGGGTCCTGACTATGAGGCCATATTAGGTACCCATGTACAAATGCAAATGCATGCAAACCAATGCAATGAAATCTCTCACAAAGCGAGGAAAGAGAGAAAAACTCAATGGGAAAAAACCCTCCCAGAAAAGAGAGATGAAAACTATACAAGAGAACTCTCATAGAAGTGTGTGAGGAAGAAAACCCCATGTGAGGAAAATGTCTCCCCCATAGGAGAGAAGAATAGAAGCTAGGTAGCCCCCCTCAATGTAGAATCTGCACCAATGATAGAAGATCGAGAATGAATAAAGAAACTTCTCTATGAACGTCGAACAACATTCCTCCCCTTAGGAAGAAACAAAACCAAAGGTGTATCCATGAAGTCTCCCCAATCATGAAGGGAAGATGTAGGAAAAAAACTCATGATAAAAAAAATCTCTGAAAGCTGCTCAAGTGCCCCCATGTCGATGCTGAAAGATACCCCCTCCAAAGGTGGTGAATTGCTCCACACTGCTGAAAAAGGCACTCCAAGATCTAGTGGAGAAGAAAGTAGAACAAGTCCCAAAGACTCACATGTCTCCTCTAAGGATAAAGAGACCTCCTCTAATGGCTGTGCATAAGAATCCACAATCATGTCATCCTCAAAAGAATGATCATGTAGAGAATAAACAAGAGGGTCAGAGTGTGCTGTTGCAACAATTGAAGAAGGATCATCTTCATCAAAGAGAAGATGAATATCATCAATGGTGTCTCCCAAGTCTGCAATATAGGATTCCACAAACAAACCTGCAATGTCTGTCAAGTAATCATCCCATGAAACTGAAGCTGGAAGACAAGATATATCCTATTGCACTGAATCATAAGAAGGCAAAACTGTCGCACTATCTGCATCATCAGGTGTAATAGGTGATGTGATATCAATAGGAGGAGATGAAATACAAGGTTCAAGAATGGGGTCACATGTGAGAATCCCCAAGTTCAAGTACCCAAAGTTCTCCTCAAAATCCGAATCATTCAAGAAGTGTGATCATCATGTGAAGAATCATCATATGCAAAATCATCCTAATCAACAAAATCTAAAAATGAATATAACCGAGATGCATGATCAACCACCCTAGTCACAATGATAGCTCTAGTCTCCAAGTCTCTAATGAAAACTGACTCAGGTGTGAACTCCACATTTCTCTTAGTTGCCCCATGTGTGATTTGATAGATAGAAAGGATATTATTTGTCAAATGGGGTACACACAATACATCATTGAAGGAGTTATCCCCAATGGAAATAGTTCCTTTCCCAATCACATCCATAAATGTATGATTGCCCACCAAAATCTGTGGCATGGTGCAAGGCTCAAATGTAGAAAACATAAACTGTGAAGATGCCATATGATGAGAAGCCCCTGAATCTAGAAGCCATCTCCCTGAATCATGACATGTAGTAGCACAAAGAGCTTTTCCTTTTCTTGTCCAAAAAGAGTGAGTCTTCCCACTTGTAGAAGCCATGAATGTTTGCCATTTCCCTTTTGAATGTGAGGAAGTGGAAGTCGATGAATCCTCCTTCTTGTAGGCATTAGGCAAATCAATGTTGTGCTTTTTGAGGGTGTGTGTGAGCTCATCAATTTTCTTAGGATGGCAACAATGCTCCTCATGACCAACCTTTTTACAATAGGCACAAGTAGGTCTCTTCCTCTTTGGTGAATTGTCCCTCTTGGAAGAGGATGAATCTCCTTGTTGTGGAGAAGGTGGTGCTTTATCCTTAGGCTCTTATTGCCATTTCTTCTTGTTTGAGTTGTCCTTTCCTTGATTTCCTTTGTTCCCTTGATTTGCCACTAATTCTTGAGACTTAGAAGCCTTAAGAATGCCCATGGTTATCAACTTAGTTTGTTCCATCATCAATTTTTTGATGAAAGCATCAAATGTAGGCATTGTGTAGCTTGAACCCATTGTCATCCTATGGGTTTGGAAACTAGAAACAAGTGTTGCATATTCTTATGGAAGTTTGCCCATCAAATTGATGATTAATTGAGTATCCTTCTTATCAATGCCACAATCCTTGAGTTGTGCCCTCAACTCTTTTGCCTTAGTGACATAATCTTCTATAGTATCAATGTTCTTGGGATCTAAGATGGTGAGATCACTATCAATTTTATATCCCCTAATCTCATCAACTTGACCATACAAGTCTTGAAACTTTTGCCAAGCATCCTTGATTAGAGTACATTTCTCAATATGAAAAATGAGATCCTTTGATATGTACTTTCTTAAGGTACCAATTACCATGATATTCTTAGTGATCCAATTCAAGTGAGCCATAGGATCAACCTTAGGATCAATAGGAGCAACAATAGTTCCATCAATATAACGAGTTAGTCCTTTTTCCATAAGTTTACTCCATGCATCAATTTTCCAAGTAGCATAATTATGAGGACTTAAGATAGGAAACTTAGGAGAACCCATAGCAACAAAAAGGAAATAACACAAGAGCACAAAAGCACAAGAGACACCCCCCAAAATTCACTCAATCATTGTACCCCCTAAAAAAAAATAATGATTTTGGCACTTTATATATAGTGCACGTACAATAGGCCACTTGCAAACAATGGCAAGGTGGAATTCTGATTTTGGTTTACAACTGCCCCAATAGGCTGAGAACTACAATGCAAAAGACCAGAAAGATAAATCTATGCAATACAAGTGCCAAATTGGCCAAAAAAGACCATATGCTGAAAGTACAATTTCTAGTCAAAATCACTGTAAACTGATAGCAGATTATGAAAGTAGATGAAAAATTATGCACTTTCAAAAATGTCACCTAAAAAGGAGTTCGTATGATCCCAAACAGAGTCCTGGAAGTTGCAGTAACGGGGATTGGACAGGTATAGTCACCAAAAACTGAGTAATCTAAAAAATTTGTCCACCAAAATCAGAAAATAATGCCACCACGAAAAAGTACACGAAAAAATTAGCCCATTTCAAAAAAAATTGCACCAAAAAAAGAGCAAAAATGAGCAAGATATGGCCTTCCAAAGTTGAACTGCAAAACTAAAAAGCTCAACGGGAGGGGGTCGATAGAAAAATGATGACGTCAACGAACCACTGTGTTAAATTTGACAGCCGTCACCAAAACTTTGCCTCCCTTCCTGATTGGATGTCCATATGGTATAGACTTACACGTGGCACAATCAGAAAATGACACTTGTTGTACGATAGGTGAAGTGGCGTACGATACTGCATGGATGCTGACTGGACAATGACGTGTCTGTGACTGTGCGCTGATGTGGATGTATGTCACTATTGATGTGGCCGTCCTATGTGGTAAATTGTATAGTCGTGGCTGGCAAACTAGCACTTAGCTCGCTTGGACTAGATAGTGTCATGTGGTGCTTGCTGGGCGCTTCGATGGCATTGCTCGATAGTCAGTGCGAACAAGTGAAAGCCGCATGATAGGTGGGGTCCATGGTAAGGAGTTGCCGTGTGGCCAGTCGCGTGGGGCCGTGTAGAATAGGGAGCTAGAGATCAACGTCGGTGGCGAAGGTCTGTTGGTTGTTGAGAGGTCACTGGACAGTCGGAGGCTGGGAGCAGCCGACGGGAGTACGAAGCGGCGATGGAGCATAGGTTTTCAGGCGGGGTTGTCAGAAGGGGTGATTGGACCGGTCGAAGTTGCAGATGTCGATGGTAGTTTCGCCAGTGGTGGCTAGCCAGAAGGAGCTCGAGTAAAATATGGAGGTCGGCATGAAGGACCAACAGTGGCAGCCGAGGAGTAGCGCCAGTATAGGCTGGGCGGTGGTCCCACAAACCCTGCAGAAAACTGCAGTACGGACTGCTACGGGGGTGGGGGTGAATAATCCCCCCTTGAAATAATATATATTTTTTGATTTTTTGTTTTAAAAGAACTTTTACAACAAAAAACTGTGAAAATATATAATAAAATTTAAAAACTTTTTCACTGAAAAATGAAATTTATTTTTTGAATTTTTTTCAAAAATCCATACCGTACAGCCTAATAGGCTGATTTTTTTTCCAAGCCCCAAATTTCACTTTCACTCAATATAGGCAAATTTATAGTAAAAATTCATGGAAACAACCACCCGGATGTGATGGTGAGGTCGGATCTGGTCTAGGATGCCTCCAAAAGATGCTTCTCTTCAGATCTACCTCTTGACGCCACAATAATGCCTCTCAAAGATGAATCAAAGACCCTCTAATGGCTCTAATACCATGTGAGATTTTGCCAAGATCAAGAGCTCAATGAAAAGTACAAAATAGAGAGACAAAATATAGGACAAGAATAAACTGTATTCTCGTCAATAGATAAAACATGGTTGTTACATACAATGTTGATGAGCCTGCTTATATAGGCAAGACTATATGGATATGTGAGCACACAAACATGACATGTGGCTCAATAAGAAACAAGGGTAGGTAGGAAATAGGTGTGGTAGGTAGGAGAAACAATAAAATATTCCACATGAGGTGGATCATGCACCTAAGGTGGAATTATCACTCCACAATAAGTGGATATGATAGAGTAGTAACAAGATCACACCATAAAAGGGCGGAAATTATCCTACACACACTATCCCAATGTGGCACAAACACCCACGTGTCTCATACCCAAACTACTATGAAATGCATTATCCTAAGTAAACTTAAGTAAGGTGTAATAATATCCAACATGAATAATTAATTATACCAACATAATTGATCACATAGTCCTCTTTCCCTTACTAACCTAGTAATTTTTATGTCAAGCTTGTACTCCATGACCTTATTGATCCACCCAACTCTCTTCTCACCTATATCCTTGTTGAGAAGGGAATCTATAGCGCTAGCATGTGGGACTAGGAGCTGAATCCTGTTGTTTGAAAGCACGTTCTTGAAATTTTTTTAGTGCTCTCACAACTGTGATGAATTGCTTCTCCACATAGCTATACCCAAGTTCATAGTCCTTTAGGCCTTCAGTAAAAAAGGATTTGCGATGCTCCAAATCATCTTGATTTAATTGTGTTAGGACAACATATATACTTGCATCTCCTCCCAATGTATAAAGGATGGAATCCTTCTCATAGTTTGGATTTACTAGGGTAGGAGCTTGAGTAATGGCTTGTTTGATCTGATCAAAGCCCTCCCTCCCCTCCTTAGTCCATTTGAAGGGTAAATCCTTCCTTATCATGGCTATGAGAGACTTAACCAAAGCTGTAAGGTTTGGGATAAACCTTCTAACAAAGTTTATTCTTTCAAGGAAGCTTTGAAGTCCTTTCTTGTGATGTGGAAGTGGAAGAGATACAATTGCTTCCATTCTCTCTAGGTCTATGGCTAGACCATCTTTGGATACAATGTGTCCAAGTAGTTTGCCCTGATCAGTGGAAAATACACACTTGGTGAGATTCAAGGACACACCATATTCCCTACACTTTTTGAATACTTTCTCAAGGTGATAAAAGTGATTTGCTGCACGCTTGGAGTATACAGTAATATCATCAAGACATACTAGTACAAATTCTGCTAATACTCCCTTAAAAGCCATATCCATGGCCCTTTGAAAAGTTGAAATTGCATTTGTTAGTCCAAAAGGTATCTTACAATAGACATAAGTGCCCCATTTAGTAGTGAATATAGTCTTGTATCGGTCAGATTCTTGGACTAAGATTTGGTTATAACCTAAAAATCTTTCTGAGCCACTAACCTTGGCTAAAATTTGTTCTATTTCTATGACCATAGGTAGTTTGTTTTTATTATTATTTTAGTGCCTTGGTCATTTCTATGACCACAGGTCATCTTTTAACAACTCAACTAAAGAGATCAAATCATGAGAGGTAACCAATTCAGTTATATTTGCTTTTTCCTCTCATAGGTGATAAACAATTTTGTCTTATATACAACACAAATATGCCTTGGACATATTCCATGTAATTAAGCCAAATTTTGACACATGTGCAATTGGATTTGAAACTTGTTTTTCTTTGTTGTTCCTATAAAAGGGAAATCAAGATCATTTGCAAAGGGTTATGCAGGTTCTATTGCAATTGGGCAGGTAGATAAGCTTTTGAGTTTTACAGTAATAGAGAAAATACATTGTCTTTTGTTCAATGGATGGTGTAATCACATTTTGAATACTCAATGAAAAATTGCTTTGCAGATTATTTCCTATTTCGTTTTCCTCTTATTGTATGAATTTGTCAATTCAAGATAGGTGAATTTGTCTTTGTGATATTTTCATGAATGTGTGATGCATTCATGGGTTTCCTTCAAGGAAGGGATAAAATACTATTGGTGTGGTGCAACAATTTGAGGAAGATGGTAATGATTTGAAAAGTGATGCAGATGAATGATTGTGTAATGCATAAGAATTTAGATCTATAGATGTGGTTTGTCTTTATTCATTGAATGGTCGGTTCTATTTATTGAATCTATTATCCTAGGAATTAGGTACCGATCCTTGGCAATTTTAGTCTTAGTAACTATTTAAATATAGATCAATGTCTCATTTATTTTCTGTTTGTAGAAGTAGAGTTAGATGTAGGAAAGTCAGTCTTAGATTTGCATCAATGACGTAGAATCTAGAATTGAGCCAATCCTAGGATCTAGTCAAGTTTATGGAGAGTTAATTGCTGAATTGTAATATTTGTCCCAAAGTTTTGAAAATATCTAAATATTACAAGTTACACCCGCATAGGTCTTGCAGATCGTGAAGAGAGGGAGTAATTACTCATTCCTTGAGTAATTCTCCCAATTTGGCCTCTGATCTTAGGTATCTGTTATACATTGAAACCCTTAACTAGGTTGGCTAGAGACAAAGTAAATATGAATTACACAAAGTCATCTAGCTAGACCAAAATCACACAATGTGGTCCACTCCAACCGATAAAGAGGACCAATTAACATCACAACACATATTACTAAGTCAATACCAATGAACTACACATGCTAACACTCCCTTTAAATTCAACATCATATGTAATGTGTATAAAAACAATGAAGCACACTAACTAGTCAATCCAAAAACATTACCTGATGTAAAATACTCAGTGAGGATCTATATATGCCATGGTGAGACCTATATCAATATTTTAAATCAACTTCCAACGCATATCTGGACCAGGAATTTATGATCCAAATAAGATAAACCAACTTAGTCTGCAAGAGGCCAACACAATTGACAAAATAGAAATACAGACTAACATACCTACACTTGTCGATCAAACCAATACAAGAATTATGAAATGGAATAGTGCATGAACCATATGAGCATGTTGACCAAGATGCAACACTTGAATCAACACAAGAAAGCAATGAAAAGCATTCTCTGGACCAACCTTGATAGACAACCTCACTGTCAACAAATCACCACAAACAACTATATCATTTGAGCAACTAAGGACCTAACAACATGACAATGTAATGCCCATGTAACATAGACATTATATCCAGAATTGTAAGCCATCATCAACAAGAACTGGAGGAATGCAAAGCATTCTTCCATAAAGAAATTGTTGGTGTTGGAAATAAGCCACACCCAGACCAACGATGGACTGGTCCAAGAGGGGCCAGTAGCTCAGTGGTAGAGAACTCCAACAACTAATGGAAGGTCCTAGGTTTGAGTCCTAGCTGGTCCATGTCTCAACATGGTATCAGAGCCAGGTCCAGGCTAGGAGCCCCAAGCACACGAGAGGTGTGGCTTAAGGGGGTATTGGTGTTAGAAATAAGCCACACCCGGACCGATGATGGACTGGTCCAAGAGGGGCCAGTAGCTCAGTGGTAGAGCACTCCAACAACAAATGGAAGGTCCTAGGTTTGAGTCCTAGCTGGTCCATGTCTCAACATAGTGATACTTGTTTTCAATTATTAATTTTTGAATACAAGAGTAGTCCAAGCCAATAGCAGAGTAGATCGAATAATAGAAGAATTGTTAGCATACTAAGACAAGTAGGTCTTTACATAGGAAATGTTCTTGGGGGAGATGATAACAAGATATCATTTACGGTTGGGAAGGCAATAGATTTGAGTCGTTGCATGTGGTTGAACAAGTACCCAGTTAACATTTCTATTTTCTTACATCTCTGATCTGAAAATTAACTTGGTATCAGAGCCAAGTCTAGGCTAGGAGCCCCAAGCACATGAGAGGTGTGGCTTAAGGTAATTTCCGCTATTGTAGCCTTCCTGAAACACCTCATACTTACTCAATATCACCACCAGACAACATAACAACATTTGAACACTCATTTCTGAAGCATTTTAATGTCCCTTGAAAAATAAAATATCAAATATGAAATAAACTCTTATATGTTTCTTTATTTAAATTTGAGAGTTATTAGGAACATACAAACTAGTTAACTGTAGATTCATCGATTCTCACTTGAACTTCAAAGAACTTAAATTCCTAATATGAAATGAAAATGTGCAAATTATTAGAAAGGAATTTCATCAAATTTAATATCATAATCTGCTACAAACATTTTATTTCATTTGCTTCAATCTTATTATAGAGAGTAAATTAGTTCCAAAACACATTGCTAGCTTAACCGCTTTTCAAGGAAACTTAACAAACTTCTCCATAAAGCCTTGTTTGAGATATATTTGAAAAATACCACTAAATTACAATAAACACATAGCCTCTAAGCTACCATGAACTTATGAAATGCATACATAATCAACAGTGAAGAAAACCTTAACAAATTAGTGCAATGATAACCTCTAAAATGAGGTTATTCAGTGGTAATTCTTGACTCCTATCTCAGATCACTTGGTAATCATCTGACTCCCATCCTTAGATCACCTAGAAACCTTCAAGCTCCCATTTTATAGTCTCCTTCTCCACTAGTTTATCAACCATTGAAGAAAAGAGCAAAAGCTTTGATAAAATTTGCAACAGGAATAACGAGAAATGAAGCTAAAATCATGTATAAATTAAAGCACTTTCAAAATCCATGTCTGGGCACCAAAATCACACTACCAATGGAAGTGGAATTTCTTTCTATTCTCCAACCTTCTACAACTTCCAAAGAAACTTTCCATTTTTCAAAACCTCTACAACTTCCAAGACTGCCAACAAACCATTAGTTACCAAAAAGACGAATCAAGTGAAGCTTCTGAAATGCCCATTCCCATATGAGGGAAATACTTAAATTTAAATATATTTGGTATTTGGATAATATTGAAATCTTAAACAAATTACCAAATTTGTTATTTGATGCAAAGGCCTACCCAAAATACTAATGACAAGCCCAAACAAGGTTAGGCTAGTGACCCCTCAACTACACACAAGGGTCCTGCAAGGAAGGACTTTGTGCCTTGGATGAAACTACACACTCATTCACTATGCTTAGGCATACTCAAGATGAGTAAAAGTTCTCAATTCCTCAAACATGCTTTACCGGTGACCTCTACTCCTTGAGATTTTGAAGTTGGCCAACACATGTCATCTAAAGACTCTTTCAAACACTTATTTTGGTTTAGGGCACCAATTCCTTATACTCCCTTTGTAAACCTACCCCCTCAGCTTGTAGCCCTATTTGACGATAGAATGGACGTTAATTGAAAGATGTTCCACACACCCATACAAACAATTTAGTATTTCAGACACCCTTTTGGAAGTTGTATTGATCCCCAAAACGGTTTGATTAGATTTGTAAATAAGAGGTATGTTCCCTTTAGAGGTGAAGAGACCTAATAGGGGCAATTAGCCCTATTTTCCAAAGCAACTACCTTTACCGGTACACCAAATGGAAAATAAAATCTATGGGCATGAGGGGGGTAGTTAGAAACCTCTAATTCCAGGGTTGCATGCTTGGAATCCACCAGTACGACAACTTATGATGACTGTCCTAAAACTTGTCCTAGGTAGTCACATAGAGATGCCTACCTAATCTTGCTCTTTTCTCCACAAAATTTTTTTTCCCTTGCCACACACCATGAAAACACTAAATTACAGAGGCTTATCTTGCATCCCTCCAAAGGAAGAGTCTTCTAATGGACTGGAGTGCAAGATAAGGCCATTTTTGTTCAAAACCCTCTCCAAACCCTCAATTTCCAGGTTACGGTCAAAAGAATGGAGGGTTCTCTCAACTCCGGAATAGTCAAGACCTCAGACCTCCACCAAAAGAAATATATTTCATCTCCCTATCTACTCCATGGATGGTGGGATCCAGATCATTCCGTACAGGCACGTGCAACTCCTGCAAACTCAGAATTTCTGGGAAAACTGTAGTATTCTGTGTATTATTGATTCTCAAACTCCAATTCCAACATAAACAACCTTGGGAAACATTCCCACAAGGCTTATACAAATCTCCAATAGTTTCCCACTGAATTTGGAGTAGGTTGGAGCCATTGAAAGGCTTCTCCCAACTGATTTACAAAAAGTTGCACTTTTGCACTCAAAAGTTGCATTTTTGCAATTTTGCACAAAAAGTTGTCATACTCTCTAAGGCTGGGATCCACATACATGGGCCAACCAAACACATAAAACATGTCTAAAACTTATCAAACACAAATCTAGACCATGTATTACCCCTTTTTACCAGATTGTCCCAATTGGCTTCTCAATTTGCCTAATTGGTGACATGGGCTTACATGGTGGGGTTTATTGCATACATGAAACACAAGACACACTAAGACACCCTAATGATCCTAGTCTTCATCCTTAGGGTCATGAATAGCTTGTTGATGAGGTGCTCCTACACCATTATTATTTCTCAAATTGTCAATTGATCTTGATTTGTTATGTTGGGGTTGCTCACTTACTATTTTTAGTAAATTTCTCTCTGAAAATTTTAAAAAAGGGACATGACAACCATCTACTACATTTGCATAGCTGAACAATTGCAACTTCCTCTTCACTAACACACAATGACATCAATGACAACACCAGATAGGTTGACATCAATGGCAACAAAAGACAAGTTTGACATCAATGACAACACAACTTATGTTTCTAAGAGGAAGAATTATTCACACAAACAATGCAAATTAACAAGCATATAGTGCAATCTATGCCAACTTAGATGCAATTATTGGCACAAAAATAATTTTTTTGAGAACCATTGTATATTAATTGAGATTATATCATCCCTTATCAACCAAAAGGCCTATATGAAAGGAAAAGTACGTTTCATATCAAGCATAATTGTGGTTTATAATTATGTACACTTGAGGCTAAAAATGTTTCTTTTGTATACTTTTTGGAACATTAACCCTTGAAGAGGTACAATCACATTTAAAGAACATTAAAGTCAAAATATAAAGAATTTGTGGATGCATTGATTAAACTAAAAGTAGAAGATAATGTTGCAATTACATACTAAATAATGTTAACAATAAAATAATTTACACAATTTAAAAATATCAAGAAATAACAACATATCTGGATTATAATGTCGTAGAAATTGCACAGTAAGCTATTAGGCTAATTTAATTATTTGGAAAAATATATAAGTAATTTAGAGCACTCAATTGATATGTTGAAGGATGGTGGTTTGTTGATACTTCTCATTCTAAATACTATTTGGTACTTGAAGGTCCTCTCTTGTATGGTCAAGTGGCTTATGTGCATTTATAAAATAGAGTAGACTATTTTGTGTGAACCTATTTGGGTAGTGGCATTTAAGTGGGTTAAAATGGATTAGACAAAAAGAAATTCATGTCATGTTTATGCTTCATTAGTCCCATTGAAATGATAAAATTGATAGGCACCTTAAAAGAACTGACTTTTGGGGAGGCTTCCTAACACAAACTTAATCACCCTAGATACATATGCATAGTAGATTGAGATGCTCAACTAATTTTAGGAGATTGAAGGTGTTTATACCCCTCTCATATTACTTGATAGCATAACTAACTTCAATTGACTTCAACCCTTTTCTCAGCGAGGAGTTAACCACTTTCTATTCTCTGAATGTAATGAGTGGGAATAAATACAAAAAGACGATTCCATTTTTTTTAGCTTCTCAAGTAGCATATAGATTGAAAGATAGAGGATAAGGTTTAGTTTGGCCGCACATGTAGTCTTGTAACATTTGAATGAGTCCTATATTTTATACTTTCTTTATATCTTGAAATTTCTCTATGTGAGATGTGAGATCAATTATTTTAGGGCTCCAAAAAATCTCTACATTAAAGAGCAACATAGTGGATTAAATATATTAAGGTAAAAGTGTATTTTCGAATGATAGGGTTATAAATTCTCAAATGAATCTTGTAGAAATTACTAGAAATGAAATTAAACCATTGTTCTACTTGCTTGAACAAATTGAAACACATAGAGAAATGAATATTGTGCAAAAATAAACAATAAGTAGATACATTTAATTTAATTAATTACAAAACACATATTTCAACTTAGGAAATCTTGAAGGAAAAAAATATGATTTGGTAGTGTGGATTGAGTGGGGTATATTACCTTACTAGTTCACCTTGTTGGTCTTATCTACACATTTTTAAGAGTTAAGTTTACTTAAGTGTCTAGGAATCTTTCTAGAAGTCTTAGTTGTGATGCGAGGTAATTTTATCTTTATTTGTTTGATGCCATAAGATTAAGAAACTTGTCACAATCTTATCTAATCCTATCTCTTACCTTTCTTATATAAGAGAGGTCTAATGTACGTTATGTAGTGTGTGCAGGATTGATCCATTATGGATCTTATTCATTATTGCATACATAATCCTGCAATCTATTCTCTTACTCTACTCTTTTGTGGAAGGTTATTTTTGTGTTGTAGGTGATCCTGGGGTACGCATGATGCAGAGGCATCATGGGCCCATCCATTCTCATTAAGAAATTTTACATTTCCCCTTGTTTGGTAACAAAACACTATTCCACCTTAGGACCTATATCCAACATCCATCAACAGTCACAACTCACTCACATCAACCAAGAAACACATCTTCTGATCATGACTCACTCTGATCTGCAACTTCTTGTTTGAACACTCACTCATTTGACTAAACATAAACTTATTACCATGACAACAATTACAACCTTGACTTGTCAACACCCTTCACCATAGAAATTAGACTCCACTCCTTAAGATGACAACAATGGATCGTCTTCACTCAACCAAATCATTTCCATACTCCAAGACACTCACAATGGCCTATTAACAACATCAAACCTCTATCAACACATTGGACAACCAAATGATTGGGACTGTCCCACAAACTCTTCCTATAACCTCAACACGTCTTGGATTTAGACTCTCACCTTGAACAACTATTTCCTCTCGGATCTCTGACCTCTACTAAACATGAAAGGAATCTTAACACAATGTATCCAATCCCTCTTTAAACCCCCTTTGAACTTGGGTTAACATACTCACAAATAATCTGATCTTTAGACTGTCAAACAAGAAATTTACCGGTCTTTCTTCATAGACCCGTACTCAGTTATCTATAAAATTTTAACTCGATAGTATTTCTCCAATATCTCCAGTGAGATCCTTGAAACCTTGGTTTCCAACAACATATAAAAAATGGAGAAAAATCCAATGGTTCAATTGTGAGATATGCCCCTCAAATCGATACTGTATTTTCTGAGGGTGAACTTTCAGTCATTTCCTCCATATTTCAACATGCACCTAAATGCATGGATCCCTACAAGGCTTAGATAACATTCATACAACTGTACATATGCATTTCCAAGAATTGATTCATGTTAGTTCAAAAAGTAATGAAAAAGAATGCATATTTTCCATCCCGGGCAACCCTTAATGAGGGTTTGGAGCAGTTTTAGAAAAATTCAGAGATAATCTTCAAATCATAATGGAATGAAATGAAATAAAACCCAAAAAGGAACTTAATTCATGCCTTCATCATTCTCAATGACCATTTAGAGATAAAACAAAGATTTCATAAAGTAAAAACACATAATTCAGACTGCAACGTATGACAGAGCCATGAAATTTGTAGAGATCAACAAGTTTTTATTGATTGTTTTTGTTTTTTTCACACATACAATGACCACACCCTCTTATTTTGACTTTTATCACATATTTAAACTATCCTATAATAGTTTCCAACCATAAAACTACCTACAACCATCCATAGAACCAATTTTGGTTGGTTTACACATGATTATCCACTTATGCACTTAATAACGTTTGATCTTCCTTTTGTACTAGAAACCTAATATACATTCTTATTACATGAATATGGTCTTTTAAGACCTTATGAAAACCAAGACACAAAGTAAACTCCTATTCTACCCCTTTTTGAGTCCTTCATAGCCTATTAGACCTAGTTTTCTCAACATAGCAATTTTGATTACAAATGAACAATATGACTCCAAATGGCCTTATTAGCCATGATTACAATATAAGATGGTCATATGGACCATATAGACTCAAGCAATTCATGTATCCTCCATTAGGGCTTTATGGTGACCCTTGTGTCCTAGGTGCTCCTGCACCATACTCCCCCTCTTGAAAAATCCTCACGTCCCATGCCAAAACATCAACTCCAACCTTCTGAAAAACTACAAGAAACTGATAAAAACAAGAATACAAAAACCAATTAGTCCACAAACAAACTCCAACCAACATGGTACTTGGTGGATATGAAGAATCTTCAGTAGGTGCTTTCCCTTTCACCTTCTTCTTTACTTCCTCGACCTCTATTTGTTGTATCTGCTCCTTGTTACCTGCAGCATCAGATTTATCCTTCACCATGTCCCGTGCAAATGGATATAAAACTGAACCAACCATTATACCTTCACATATCATTTCCAACCCTTTCTAGCCGTGACTTTGCTACCAACTCTTCATCCTCAAGAAATGTCTTCTTCCCAAACATGACTATTTTTTTCTTACCTTTGACACCATCATTCATTGGCCATAAAGTGTACTTAACACCATCCTTTTCAATTGTATAAGTGTTCTTCCTACCTTCATAACTAGTATGGTTGTCATATTTCCAAGGTCTACCAAGTAAAATATGGCTACATTCTATGGGTAAAATGTCACATAGAACACTCTCCTTATATGGACCAATTTGAAAATCAACCCTTTCTTGTTCCTTATCCAATAGACTAACATCATTATTGATCGAAGAAACACTATAAGTATTCTTATGAGGCAATCTTTCCAAATGTCACTTTTCAACCATTTCAGTAGAAACCATGTTATTCGTGGAACCAAAATCAACAAAAAGAGTACAAACTTTACCTTGACATTGACACCTTGTTCTAAAGAGTCTCTTCTCTGAATGGGTTCAAATTCCTGTGCGGTCTTCAAGATATGTTGATTGATCATAAAACACTCACCACCAATGCAATCAATCACCTTTGGACTACCACTATCAACTTCCTCCCCTGGAGAAAATGCAACCCTCTTGTCAACCTTAGATGACGATGATGATGTCTTTTCATGACATTAAAAGAAGGATGACCATATTCATTACAATTATAACATCTTCCTGAAAATTGATTAGAACCTCTACCAAATCTGCCTCTATTGTTACCAAATCTACCTCTAAAATTAGAAAATTATTGTTCTTTACCTTTGCTTGCATCACCTTGATCCTCATGAGTTTTTTTTTGTGAAGTAAATGCACCTCTACCTTTGTGATTGCTGCTCCCTCTTTATCAAGTTTTTTTTGCCTCTTTCTCTTTTTCCTTTCCCCCTCTACTTGCAAATGTCCTCTTAACGCTTCCATCTTTTCTATTCTTCCCCTCAACCAGCAACAACCTGCAAGGACCTAATCCATTGCTTTGATACCAATATGATGCAGAGGCATCATGGGCCCATCCATTCTCATTTTTCCATTTCCCCTTGTTTGGTAACAAAACATTATTCCACCTTAGGACCTATCTCCAAGATCCATCAACACTCACAAATCACTCACATCAACCAAGTAACACATCTTCTGTTCACAACTCACTTTGATCTGCAACTTTTTGTTTGAACACTCACTCATTTGACTGAACATAAACTTATTCCCATGACAACAATCACAATGTTGACTTGTCAACACCCTTCACCATAACAATTATACTCCACTCATTAAGATGACAACAATGGCTCATCTTCACTCAACAAAATTGTTTCCATACTCCAAAATACTCACAATGGCCTATTAACAACATCAAACCTCTATCAACACATTGGACAACCAAATGATTGTGAA
The DNA here is from genome assembly GCF_030272615.1 of Cryptomeria japonica. Lineage (NCBI taxonomy): Eukaryota > Viridiplantae > Streptophyta > Pinopsida > Cupressales > Cupressaceae > Cryptomeria > Cryptomeria japonica. The sequence continues at coordinate 50,705,102 of NC_081410.1, forward strand.
TGTCCCACAAACTCTTCCTATAACCTCAAGAACTCTTGCATTTAGACTCTCACCTTGAAAAATTCTTTCTTCTTAGATCTCTGACTTCTACTAAATATAAAAAGAGTCTAAACACAATGTATTTAATCCCTCTTGAAACCCCTTTTGAACTTGGGTTAACATACTCACAAATAATTTGATCTTTAGACTGCCAAAGAAGAACTTTACCGGTCTTTCTTCATAGACTTGTACTCAGTTGTCTATAAGTTTTTAACTCGATATTATTTCTCCAATCACTATAGTGAGATCCTCAAAACCTTGGTTTCCAATAACATATACAAAATGGATAAAAATCCAACGGTTCAATTGTGAGATATGCCCCACGAACCGATACTGTATTTTTTGATTGTGACCGAACTTTCAGTCATTTCCTCCATGTTTCCACATGCACCTATATGCATAGATCCATGCAAGGCTTAGAGAGAATTCATAAAACTATAAATATTCCATTCCAAGCATTGACTTAGATTACTTCAAAAAGTAATAACAAAGAATGCATATTTTCCCTCCTGGGTAACCCTTAATGAGGGTTTGGAGCAGTTTTAGAAAAATTTAGAGACGATCTTCAAATCATAATGGAATTAAATGAAATAAAACCCAAAAGGAACTTAATTCATGCCTTCATCATTCTTAATGACCATTCAAAGATAAAACAAATATTTCATAAAGTAAAAACACAAAATTTAGACTGCAACGTATGACAGAGCCATGAAATTTGCAGAGATCAACAAGTTTTTATTGATTGTTTTTCCTTTCTTCACACATACAACGACCACACCCTCTTATTTTGAATTTTCTCACATATTTAATCTCTCCTATAATAGTTCCCAACAACACAACTACCTACAACCATCCATAGAACCAATTTTGGTTTGTTTACACATGATTATCCACTTATGCACTTAATAACGTTTGATCTTCTTTTTGTACTAGGAACCTAATAAAAATTCTTATTACATGAATATGGTATTTTAAGACCTTAAAAAATTCTTATTACATGAATATGGTATTTTAAGACCTTATGAAAACCAAGACACAAAATAAACTCCCATTCTACCCCTTTTTGAGTCCTTCATAGCCTATTAGGCCTAGTTTGCTCAACATAGCAATTTTGATTACAAATGAACAATATGACTCCAAATGGCCTTATTAGCGATGATTACAATATAAGATGGTCATGTGGACTGTACAGACTCAATTAATTCATGTATCCTCCATTAGGGCCTTATGGTGACCCTTGTGTCCTAGGTGCTCCTGCACCATAATCCCCCTTTGAAAAATCCTCATGTCCCATGAGGAAACATGAACTCCAACCTTCTGAAAACTTGCAAGAAATTGATAAAAACCAGAATAAAAAACTAATTAGTCGACAAATGAACTCCAACCACCATATTACTTGGTGGATACCAAAAATTTTCAATAGGTGTTTTCCCTTGCACCTTCTTCTCCACTTCCTTAGCCTCTGTTTGTTGTACCTACTCCTTCTTACCTGCAGCATCAGATTTATCCTTCACCATGTCCTGCACAAATGAACATAAAACTGAACCAACCATTATACCTTCACACAAATTATCATTTCCAACCCTTTCTAGCCACGGATTTGCTACCAACTCTTCATTCTCAAGCAATGTCTTCTTCCCAAACATGACTATTTTGTTATTACCCTTGACACCACCATTCATTGGCCATAAAGTATACTTAACCCCATCCTTTTCAATAGTATAAGTGTTCCCCCTACCATCATAACTAGTATGGTTGTTATATCTCCAAAGTCTACCAAGTAAAATATGGCTACATTCCATGGGTAAAATGTCACATAGAACACTCTCCTTATATTGACAAATCTGAAAATCAACTCTTGCTTGTTCCTTAACCAATAGACTAACATCATCATTGACCCAAGAAACTCTATAAGGATTCTTATGAGGCAATCTTTTCAAATGTAAGTTTTCAATCATTTCAGTAGAAACCATGTTATCCATGGAACCATAATCAACAAAAAGAGTACAAACTTTACCTTGACATTGACACCTTGTTCTAAGAGGCTCCTTCTCAAAACGTGTTTAGATTCTTGTGAGGTATTCAAGATATGTTGCTTGATCATCAAACACTCACCAACTTCACCAATGCAATCAATTGCCTTTGGACTACCACTATCAACTTTGTCCTCTTCAAAAAATGCAACCCTCTTGTCAACCTTAGATGATGATGAAGTTGTCTTTTCAGGACACTTAAAAGAAGGATGACCATATTCATTACAATTATAACATCTTCCTGAAAATTGATTAGAACCTCTACCAAATCTGCCTCTATTGTTACCAAATCCACCTCTAAAATTAGAAAATGATTGTTCTTTACCTTTGCTTGCATCACCTTGATCCTCATGGGTTTTTTTTTTTTGTGAAGGAAATGCACCTCTACCTCTGTTATTTCTGCTGCCTCTTTATCAAGTTTCTTTTCTCTTTTCTTTTTCCTTTCCTCCTCTTCTTGCAAATGTCTTCTTAACACTTCCATATTTTCTATTCTTCTCCTCAACCAGCAACAACCTACAAGGACCTAATCCCTTGCTCTGATACCAATATGATGCAGAGGCATCATCACCCATCCACTTTCATTTTTCCATTTCCCTTTGTTTGGTAACAAAACACTATTCCACCTTAGGACCTATATCCAAGATCCATCAACACTCACAACTCACTCACATCAACCAAGTAACACATATTCTGATCATGACTCACTCTTATCTGTAACTTCTTGTTTGAACACTCGCTCATTTGATTGAATATAAACTTATTCCCATGACAACAATCACAACCTTGACTTGTCAACACCCTTCAGCATAGCAATTAGACTCCACTCCTTAAGATGGCAACAATGACTCATCTTCACTCAACCAAATCATTCCAATACTCCAAGACACTCACAATGGCCTATTAACAACATCAAACCTCTATCAACACGTTGGACAACCAAATGATTGTGACTATCCCACAAACTCTTCCTATAATGTCAACAAGTCTTGGGTTTAGACTCTCACCTTGAACAACTCTTTCCTCTCAGATCTCTGACCTTTACTAAAAATGAAAAGACTCTTAACACAATATATTTAATCCCTCTTGAAACCCCCTTTTAACATGGGTTAACATACTCACAAATAATTTGATCTTTAGATTGTCAAAGAAGAACTTTACCAATCTTTCTTCATAGACCCGTACTCACTTGTCTCTAAATTTTTAACCCAATAATATTTATCCAATCACTCCACTAAGATCCTCAAAACCTAGGTTTCCAACAACATATAAAAAATGAAGAAAATCCAACAGTTCATTTCTGAGATATGTGCCTCAAGCCGATACTGTATTTTCTGATCGAGACTGAACTTTCAGTCATTTCCTCCATGTTTCCATGTGCACCTGTATGCACGAATCCCTGCAAGGCTTAGAGAGAATTCATACAACTATAAATATGCCATTCCAAGCATTGATTCATGTTAGTTCAAAAAGTAATGACAAAGAATGCATATTTTCCCTCCCAGGTAACCCTTAATGAGGGTTTGGAGCAGTTTAAAAAAATTTAGAGATGATCTTCAAATAATAATGAAATGAAATGAAATAAAACCCAAAAGGAACTTAATTCATGCCTTCATCATTCTCAATGACCATTTAGAGATAAAACAAAGATTTCATAAAGTAAAAAGATGGAATTCAGACTGCAACGTATGACAGAGCCATGGAATTTGCAGAGACCAACAAGTTTTTATTGATTGTTTTTGTTTTTTCACACATGCAATGACCACACCCTCTTATTTTGACTTTTCTCACATATTTAAAATGTCCTATAATAGTTCGCAACTGTACAACTACCTACAAGCATCCATAGAACCAATTTTGGTTGGTTTACACATGATTATCCACTTATGCACTTAATAACGTTTGATCTTCCTTTTGTATTAGGAACATAATAAAAATTCTTATTACATGAATTTGGTCTTTTAAGACCTTATGAAAACCAAGACACAAAGTGAACTCCTATTCTACCCCTTTTTGAGTCCTTCATAGCCTATTAGACCTAGTTTGCTCAACATAGCAATTTTGATTACAAATGAACAATATGACTCCAAATGGCCTTATTAGCCATGATTACAATATAAGATGGTCATGTGGACCATATAGACTCAATTCCTTCATGTATCCTCCATTAGGGCCTTATGGTGACCTTTGTGTCCTAGGTGCTCCTACACCAATGTGAGTTCACTATTGGCTCCTACATGGTTTCAAAGTTTCAACTCTACAAACCTCTTCTTAGATTTGAGGGTGATTTGGGCATTGTTTTTTGTTAGGTGCATTTTGAGGCAATAAAGACTTCACCTTTGAGCTTTGAAGGCACAAAAAAATCTATTTTCATATATAAAACTTGATATTTGGGTAACGAAATAATTTTGGACATTTTTGGAGGGTTTGGTAGATTTGGTAGAAAAGACATTTGTACAGTTTGTGCAGTAATACAAATTTGTAAGTTTTGTATGCAACCAATGTAGTAGTGTAAGCATTAACAAAGAATATTCATCAAACATTTTGTCTACAAATTTTGTATACTACTATAAGTCATTTGGTGTTAGTAGTGATCAAATTCTGTATGGTTGTAGTTTTTTATTATTAAAAAATATTTTTTAAAGTTTTGCGTTTGGTTAGTAGGTGATTTTTACACCCATAGTTTGTAGCTAATTTGGGATTAAACTTGATGCTCTGCAAAAAGGATTAGAAAATCTGTTTGATAGCAACACACACAAGAGCACAAGAAACAAACGTTAGTGTTAGCAACAAAAGATTATCCTAAACAGGCATATCAAGAGAGATATTAAGCATGAAATAGAAAGCATATAAACATAAAATGAAATAGCTAATCAAGATGCTCATAGTTGCTCCTCCCTTGTTCCTCTCCTCTCCAAGTCCCAAACGAGTGTAGCTCTCAGCTTTTAGCACTAGCCATGGATGCCATATGGAGATTCAAGATGGTTGAATATGATAAGAAAATACTATGCAAGAGTAGATAGTGATGCTATGAAAAAGCTCTATGCTAATGCCAGTATAACAACAATACTCTAAAATGCTTCTCCTTTTGCTTGAGGAGAAGGGTTCTATTTATAGAAGAAATAGGGAAATGAAGGGTTAAGATTGAGCAATCTTAACAAGGGTTAGGATTGAAAGTTGGGGATCCATGTGCACAATTGGCACCAATAAAATGGTGACAAGTTTCAACATAGGATTGGGTTGAGAGAAGAGGTTGGAGGCATTAAAGGCCTGAGAAGACCTCATGGTTATCTAGAAGGCAAGGGTCAAGTCTAAATTAAGATTACCCATTGGATTAAGAGTTAATCCAAGGATAAACCTTTGTGCAAATGTTTAAGAGATAATCATGGTCAAAGCATTAATGGCCTGATGAGACCTTTGGGTTGGGTAGAGGTTGAGTCAAAACAAATGTTTTAACCATGTGGGAGGGTTGAATTAACCATTAATGGTTATTGGAGACTTTGGGGATTAAGTGGTTGAAGGTTGGAAGCTTTCAAAGGTTATCCAAGACTTTGAGCCATTTAGTGGTTGAAGGTTGGAAGCTTTCAAAGGTTATCCAAGACTTTGAGGGTTAATTTGTTGAACACACAAAGCATTAATTGCTTTTCAAAGACTTTGGAGTCTTTGAGAAGTGACTCCAATTTGCTTAGGAATGTGACAATATTTAAGGGATGAATTTAGGCTAATTAGGAAGGGTTTAGAAGAATCTAGAAGGGGTTTAGGCATACAAGTGGATTTTGTAGGAAAATGCAAGTGGGAGAAATTTTGGTATTTTCAATTAAAATAAAATCATTTATTTCAATTAAATGGTGTAAGTTGAATTTGGATAAATATTTAAATAAATATTAATTTATTTAAATGAGAAAAAGAAGATAAAGCATTTAAAATGCTTGAAGACTTTGAGGGAAACCATTAAAGGCTTGAAGACTTTAAGGAAAACCATTAAAGTCTTAAGAAGACTATAGAAGGAAGCCATCAAGTTTGAAGACTTTAAAGCCATCAAGTTTGACTACTTTAAGGGAAACCATTAAAGGTTTCAAGTGGGTGAGGATAAATAGGATTTTAAATAAATAATTTATTTAAAATAGTTGTGCAACTTGTATTTGTAGGAAAATGCAAGTGGGTGGAGGATAAAGGTGATTTTAAATAAATGATTTATTTATTTAAATGTGAGAGGTGGGATTTTGGGGGTTTTAAATAAATATTAATTTATTTAAATGTGAGAGAAGATTTAATTAAATAAATATGATTTATTTATTTAATTAATGGTCTGAATTTGGTTAAGTGAATTAAATCAAATAAATTGAATAATTTATTTAATTAATAGGAGAATAGGGTTAAGATGAATTAATTAAATATTAATTTAATTAATTATTAATTGATGGTTAAATAATCAAATAAATACTAAGTATTCATTTAATTAAGTGGACAGATTTATGTGACTACATTTGCCCCTCTTTGAGACGGTGCGGTTTATCGCGTCGTTTCAAAGAAAGAAAAATAGGTGTGAAGAAATGCCCCATAAAATGTAAATTTAATGGGTGGTATGCCCCCGCGAGAGATGGGCCAAATTTTGTTTTGAAAAATCGGGCGATCTCTCGAAAAAGAATGCAAAGTGGAGGGGAGGTAGAATAGAAGAAATTAGAACTAATGATGAAAGAATGGGAGAAAATGGAGTGAATATGAAGAAACAACAAGCCAGTGGGTACCCTGAGGTCATGCAAGAGATACATAGCAGATGTAGTGTGGGGTTTGGATTGATGCTATACAATTGATCAAAATTGGTTGGACAATCTGGTGCAATCGGTTGAATTGCCCCGGTCAAGTCAAAGCGTGACAGTTGATGTCAGTTGGTCGCTTGGACATGATAAAGTCTGAGTAAGTGAATCAAAGTGACCTGATGGTGACTTAGACAATTGATGTAATTGTCCGATGAAGTCAAGGTATATGAAGCAAAATACTCGTTGAGACGTAGACAATTGATGTAATTGTCCGTTGGATTGTGTTTGATTGGTTGATCAATTGATAGTATGTGCGTGTGATGGATAGTTGTGGGGAATCATGGCAGCCCCATTGAGACTAGGTCATTATGATAAATGCCTGATGTAGTCTAGGATTACCATAATCGATTACCTGTTGAGACCCGAAGATACTTGATCAGAGTATCTGTTGATAGTCTAGGTGTGTGTGAGTCGATGTATCTGTGTAGACAGAGTAACTGGCTTGACTTATTGGATGACTTAGGATAGGAAACACAATCCCTCCTATTTAGAGATGGATGGTGATGAACGTGGCTTGATTAGGTTGATTGGGACACGATGAAGGATATGTGATGTTGATTATTGAGATGGGGAGGGTGAGGGGGGGGGGGTTCGATGTTAGATAGAAGAAATGGAGAACCTAGGACTCATTCCTATGGAAGAAGAGGAAAATAGAGTATGCATTATTATGACTATGTATGCATGATATGCAGCTATTATGAATGTATGGATGGGTGGAATGCAACGAAATGCAATATATACAGATGAGATGAAATGACGATCCATAGTGCTTTATTTTTCATCATTGAGCTTTAAAATGTTGTAAGAAAATACAAGCAACTTGACATAAAGATTCAAGATGACCAGAGTATTTCTTACATGGATTTGATATAGCAAGTTAATACAAGCAACTTGATATAATGGATCAAGTTGACCTGAGTATTGCTTGCGGAACAGACAAGGATTATCTCCTTTCATGCATGACTTGGATCGTCCTCCTTGATCTTAGACTGATCATATCCTGAGACAAGTGCATACCGTAATAAGAGATAAAACCTTTATCCAGTTTGGATGAGGTAGGAGGAACCAAAGAAAAAGCATTGTACCTGCAAACAAACAGTATATACATAAAGAATAAAGAATAAGGATCCTTGGTAATGGTTCATGCTCATATGGTCGAGGTATACGCTGTAGTCAGCAAGCCGTAATGATCTATGACTGCATTTTGCATAAGATCATGTAGCTTGGTGAACTTCCCACGTAGACACCATTAGTACATGCCCCAGTACTTCATCGGAAATAATGCGCAAATGATACAAAACAATGCTGAAAGATCCTAATATAAATTACTAGACCAGAAATCAACCAAGTATTTGATAGTGTAAATAGAATTTTCTTGTCAAAGAAAATGTCATCTTGTCTTTGTTTTTGTAAGGAAGGATGCATCCTTGTTTAAAGACAGTTTCTGATTGTTGATGTTGATTGTGTTGGTCGAGTGATAAGTGGTCATTTGTGTGAGTATTTTGTATCTGATCGGATGAATATGTACAAGGTGTTGTCATGTTTTTTTTGGGTGATTTTCGATGGTTTTTTGATGTTTTTGGATTTTGTGTAATAGTTTTTGAATGTTTGTGGATTTTGTGAGTCATTTTTTAATGTTTTTGTATTTTGCGAGACATTTTTGAATGTTTTTGCCAATGAATCACCAGTAATGTAGAATCCACTTCCATCATCTAGATTGTAAGGGCATTGCCCCCAAGTTGGAGATGATTTATGAAAAAGCGGGATGCCAGATGCATGAAGTACTTTCTTGGATTACAGATCAAATAACAAGCCATGGTTAGATGGATGGATGTGTGTATGTATGAATGTGATCGCAATGAGCCTGAAAGATACTGGAGCCATTGCCTTTACGAGTGGTGCCTGTTTACCAGGTTTTCGCCATCGTACTTACCCAAGGTGCCACTGGAGTGGTTGTTCACCGTTTGGATGCATGATTTTTCTTTACTTTTTTGAATGTTTTTGTATTTTCTTTGGGACATTTTTCTGAATGTTTTTGATATTTTCTGATATGTATACCTTAGGTATAAAACCGTTTGAGGTGCATGCTATTGATTGGATCTGCGAGCGGTTCTCCGTCTGATGTAGCCAACTGATATGCCCCGGACCCGAATACAGCAGTGACAACATATGGGCCCAGCCAATTTGATTCAAACTTGCCTTGATGTTCTCTGTTTGGTTGGTTGCGAGGATTCTCTCGAAGAACAAGATCACCTACCTCAAATGTACGAGGTCTAACTCGGTGATTGTAGCTTCTACTCATGCGCTGCTGATAGGCTTTGAGATGGTTGTATGCAGCTTGTCGCTTCTCATCAAGTGGCTCTAAGTCCTGAAGGCATGAGACTCTGTATGCTTCATCATCAATGAGATTATGCAAGGAAACTCGTAATGATGGTATCTCAACCTCAATAGGTAAGATAGCTTCGGCACCATAGACCAATGAATAAGGAGTTGCACCTGTAGGGGTCCGAATGCTAGTTCGATATGCCCATAGCGCTGGATTCAATTGAACATGCCAATCACGGCCGGCATCATTGACTGTCTTCTTTAGGATCCTCAATATGTTTTTATTGGATGCTTCGGCCTGACCATTGCCTTGTGGGTAATAGGGAGTGGAAAAGCGGTGTTGGATATGAAATTTCTCACAAAGCTCACGAACATCCTGATTTTTGAAAGGAAGACCGTTATCTGTGACAATGGACATGGGCACACCATACCGGCAGATGATGTAATTGAGGATGAATGAGGCGATCTGCTTGCCGGTGACTTGGGTAAGTGGAACAGCTTCGATCCACTTGGTGAAATATTCGGTGGCGGTAATAATGAATTTATGGCCATTGGATGAAGATGGATGGATTTTACCCACAAGATCAAGACCCCATTGACAAAAAGGCCATGGTGTTGTGATTGGTTGCAGTTCTTGAGCTGGTGCATGTATTAGGTCGCCATGAACTTGACATTTTTTGCACTTCCTAACAAAGTAGTAGGAATCCTTTTCCATAGATGGCCAATAGTATCCAGCTCGCATGATCTTCTTGGCTAGTGATGGACCACTTGAGTGAGTCCCGCAAATTCCTTCATGTACCTCTTCCAAAGCCTTTGTTATCTCACCTTGTTCTAGACATCGAAGGAGAGTACCATCAAGACTGCGTCGGTATAGGGTTTCGGCAATAATGGTATATCGAGCAGTTTGGCGAATGAAGGTTTTACGTTGGTTATTTGATTGGTTGGGAGGAAGGGTATGATCGCGAAGATAGGTGTAGAACTCACCGTACCATGGGGATTCAGAACCAACAAGGCAACATATCATTTCAGATTTGGGGATATCATAAGCGGGGATCCAAAGTTGTTCTACCAAGAACTCGTAGCGTGTTGAATTCTGTGGAAGATCTAGTAGAGATGCGATGGTAGCCATGGCGTCAGTAGCTCGATTCTGATCTCTTGGTATCTGCTCAAAAGTGATAGTAGTAAATGATGTCTTTAGAGTGTCCACCATTTGCTTATATGGCATGAGTTTATCATCTTTGGTCTGATATTCATCTGTTGCTTGTCGAATGACTAGTTGGGAATCGCCATATACTTGCAATTCTTTTAATTTCCATTGTATGGCTAATCTGAGTCCTGTGATCAAGGCCTCATACTCTGCTATGTTGTTTGTGCATGGAAATGTGAGCCTGTAAGACTTCGGGATGCTATCACCTTGAGGTGTGATAAACAGAATGCCTGCCCCCGAGCCGTGCCTAGTGTATGACTCATCAAAATATAGTTTCCATGGTTGTGCTGTTGTGATCATGAATATCTCTTCATCTGGAAAATTGGAAATGAGGGGATGATCGCCTATGAGTGGTGCATCCGCCAACTGATCTGCAATGACCTGCCCTTTGATAGCTTTACGGTCCACATACTCGATGTCAAATTCACTTAGAATCATTACCCATTTGGCCAAGCGACCCGTCAATGCTGCTTTGCTAAGTAAGTACTTGAGTGGATCAATCTTTGCAATAAGTTGCACCTTGTGTGTTAATAGATAGTGCCGCAATTTAGTGGCTGCCAAGATTACTGCTAGGCAAGCTCGCTCAATAGGTGTGTAATTGAGTTCATAGCCAACCAGTGTGCGAGAGATGTAGTATACAGCACACTCTTTTCCTTCTGCATTATGTTGTGCCAGTAGTACACCCAATGCTGTACTTGTTGCCGAGATATAGAGTAATAATGGTCTTCTTGGATCTGGTGGCATCAGCAATGGTGGATTCATGAGATAGTCTTTAAGCGTCTGAAATGCTTGTTGGCATTTGTCATCCCACTGAAAGCGTATGTTCTTGTGTAGCAGATGTGTAAATGGGTGACACTTATCAGCCAATTGTGCAATGAATCTTCGGATGGATTGAAGCCGTCCTTGTAGTGTCCTTAGCTGACTGATATTCTTTGGTGGTGGCATGTCCATGATTGCTTTAACCTTTGTTGGATCGACCTCAATACCTTTGCTTGAGACAATGTATCCTAGAAGCTTCCCGGAGGTCACTCCGAAGACACATTTCTTTGGGTTGAGTCGAACATGGTACTGTTCCAGTCTATCAAAGATTTTATCTAAGATGTGAAGATGTCCTTCTCTAGTAAGTGATTTTGCTAGTAAATCATCCACATAATCTTCCATTATAGTATGCATCATGTCATGGAAGATGGTGGTCATTGCTCTTTGATAGGTCGCTCCTGCATTCTTTAGACCAAAAGGCATTACATTCCAGCAGTATGTGCCCCATGGACATGTGAAGGCTGTCTTATGTTGGTCCTCTGGTGCGATCTTTATTTGATTGTATCCCGAAAAGCCATCCATGAGTGAAAGCATGGCATGTCCTGCTGTCAAATCTACTATGATGTCGATATTTGGTAGAGGGAAGTCATCCTTAGGACATGCCTTATTCAGATCTCTGAAGTCTGTACAAATGCGGATGCCCCCTTTTGGTTTGCCAACTGGTACAATGTTGGAGATCCATTCTGCATAATCAATTGGTCTAATGAAACCAACATCCAGGAGTTTCTTGAGTTCTATTTTGACTAGCACGGCAATCTGAGGATGCATCTTACGAAGCTTCTGCTTGACAGGTTTGGCTCCTTTTGCTACTGTGAGATGATGCATGACTAAATCAGGATCAAGCCCAGGCATGTCTGCATATGACCATGCAAAGTTGATCTGACGCTGTTGGAAGAACTCTATAAATTGAGGTTGTTCCTCTGGAGTGAGAAGAGATGCCAGATGTATGATATGAGGGTTTTCAGGAGTCCCCACATTGTATTCTTTAGTCTCCTCAATGAGAATCGTCGATCGTTCCTGTTGTGTACTAGCAGGGAGAATGTCAAACCCTTCATCCTCAAGTGCCTCAGAGAGGTTTTCACCATTGGATACGCTCTTTCTTTTTACTTTTGTTGGATCAAACAGTGCCACAGTGTGGTTTTCACTGGAAGATCCATGTTTTAATGTTATATTTTTGCAGCTGAAGGGTTTGGCATCCGCCCCGAAGTATGCTGCGCTATTAAGTTCAATGGCGAATCCAGCTTTGTGATCCCCGCTTGGTAGATTATCCCTTAATTCCAAAAAGTCAATGATAGCCTCATCGTTTTGGAAGAGGTCAAGACATGGGGGATTTGGTTGGTTCCATTCGATGAGTTCAGGGTGGATAATGGGCATTACTTCATCGATTAAGTTAAGTGCGGGAGATGTATCAGTGAGGGTTAAGACAGTGTGGTGAAGGTCGTTGATGGTACTCTCCCTGTCAGAATCCGGCGTAGGATGAGACGTAGGGTCTGTGGAAGATGTTTCCAGCTCAGGTACCCAAGTGGTCTTTATCTGTGCTTCTCCGTAAACAGGAATGTCTTTGCGTGGCAGAGGTGGTGACATGTCTTCCTCATCTGAAGTGTTAAGCTGTACAGAATCAAATTCCCACTCATGTGAGTCGGTCTCTGAATCACTTTCCAGCATCCGATTGCTATACCATACTGGGATGTCTTTGGAGTTAAACACGGCAGGTGTGATTGGTTTATGTATCTTTGTAGTGATCGGTGCTGCAGGAACCGTGATGGGGTTTAAAGGATTTGTTACTGGAAGTATTGGTAATGGTGACTCAGTGGTTTCTGCTGGAACTACTGGTGCCATAGATGTTGCTGCGGGTTCTGATACAGTTGCTGTTGCTATTGGTGTTATTGATGGGATTACTGGTTCGTTTGGTGGGATGATTGGTATTGTAGATGGTTGTGGTGGGTTTGTGAGCCTCGATGGGGCAGTGGGGATAGTGTTTGATGGTGCTTTGATTATGAAAGGTGTCCTCTTTACAGTAGGTGGGCAAAATGGTTTGCTGGGTTTTCCTTTGAATTTGAGTTTAGGAAGGATCTCTTTTTCAAAGCCAAGGCCTGTATTACCTTTGGGCTTGAATTCTGGTAGTAGAGGTTCGTGTCGTCCTTGTTTGCAGTATCCCAAAGCACTCTGACCATCATATCCCATTCTTTGCATAATGAGGAGGCCTTTGCCATATTGTTCCGTAGGAAGTGTAACTTGCGGTTTGTCAGTGGTGATGGGATCTTTATAGATCCAGTCCGCTAGGTCCTCATCTTGTGTTTCTTCCTCTTGACTCTTTCCAAGGATGAAAGGCGTTAAGGCACATGCTGGCGTGATTAGTGGTTGCTGGAGCAACTGCTGTGGTTTACCATGTGTTCTAGGAGAAGTGGGCATTTGTCCCACACAAAAGAGCTGACTCAAGTTGTATTCTCCAGGACCTTCCTCTGCGACTTTCATCTTAAGCTTTTCTTGCTTGGGTATAGGAGTGTTTGAACTGGCAAGAGAGGCGGGATTTACATATGATGTGGAGGAAATGGCTTCCCTATTATTAGGAACAGTAATCTCTGGTTGATGGCTGATATTATGGCAAAAAGCAAAAGGATTTGCATCACCCAGGATTGTGATCTCTGCACCATTATGTGGGAACTTGATACATTGATGGTAGGTAGATGGAACGGCTTGCATGGCATGTATCCAAGGTCTCCCTAATAATAGATTATATGGTAGAGGAAGGTCCAGAACCTGACAAATGATGTGCTTTACCACGGGGCCTACTCGGATTGGTAGTACCACAGCTCCATTGGATGAACGCTCTGCATCATCATAGGCCTTGATGGTGATCTTCTTGCGAGGATCCACTGATTCTATTGCATATCCCAATGCTGTGACCAACTGTAGTGTGCAAATGTTTAGGCCTGCTCCATTATCGATCAAGACTTGCTTGATCCTGTGTTGGTTGACGAAGCCTTCAATGTGGAGTGAGGCGTTATGAGGTTGCTGGAAGGAAGAGTTATCACTTTCGGAAAAAGTGAGACAAGGTGATGACTTTAGACTTCCAACCATGGCTTGAAATTGGTCCGTGTTCAGGTTTGCAGGGACTGACGCCTCTTGGAGTGCTTGATCCAAGATTGTTTTATGAGAGGGTGACAGACGCAAAAGCTCCAAGATGGATATAAGCGCAGGGGTTTTGTCTAATTGTTCCACAAGATTGTACTGCTTTGGGATGGAGGTGGTGCCTTGTGGAGCTGCCTTGATGGTAACTTTGCCACGACGCGTAACAACATTGCAATTTGAGGTGGGATTTTTGAAGGTGATAGTTGCAATTTGTTCACTGGCATCATACAGGTGATTGACAGTGTAGTTATACGCAGCTTGCGTATAATCAGTGGTATCAGGACCTCGTCTGGAAGTGGAAGGACCCCTTTGATCTTGTGATGGAAGTGGATTCTTGAACATCTGATGATCATTATTGGTTGTTTTTGGGTCATGCCCTTCAATTTCAATTTCTCCTCGGTCAATAAGATCCTGAATGAGATCTTTCAATCGGTGACAATTACTTGTTTTGTGTCCTCTTCCTTGATGGAATTCACAATGTTCAGTATCTCTCCACCATGCCGGTTTGACCTGAGGCTCATAATTTGATAACTTAGGTAGAGTGATCAAATTCTGAGAAATGAGTTGTCGCATCACTGTTTCAATGGGTTCCCCTAAGGGAGTGTATGTGCGTTTTTGTTTTTGTGGACGAGGTCTTGGTTCATCCTGAGATGTGATGCGACCTTGATTAGGAAGAACATTTGTGTTATTTTGAGGTGGAGGATTTTGTCCTGCAAACCGAACCACAGGTTGTGCATTTTGGACAGTCCGAGCATCCACAACTCCATCGTTAACGATATTCTTATTCTTGTTCCAGAAGTTTGGTTTATCGCTATTGAAGCGCGGGCGAGGACCATCTTTGGGTTCATTAAAGATTTTGATGAGTCCTTTTTTGATGAGTGCCCTTTCACATTTTATACCTTTGGTGATCATATCGTTAAAAGAATCTGTGTCTTTGACATCTAGGTGAAATTCCATTTCTTCGTTTAAGTTGGAAATGAAAATTTCCACTAGTTCTCGTTCAGGTAACTGAAGAGAACGTCTGCTAGACATTTGGCGCCATCGTTGCAGGAATACTGAGAATAATTCACCTGGTTTTTGTTTGGTGTTACATAGATCAGCCATGGTGATGTCGCGTTCAATATTATAAGAGTAATGAGATAGGAACTTCTGGATGAGTTCCTCAAATGTTCTTATGCCACCTGGTAGTCGGGAAAACCATGATGTGGTTGTTCCTCCCAAGATTTGGGGAAAAAGGCGCATTAGGTATGTGTCCTCATAAGCGACTTCGAGACAAGCGGAATGAAATTCTCGGACATGATCACGGGGATCTCCCTTTCCTCTATATTTTTCGAATTTTGGTGTTTCGAACCCGCGTGGAAAGGGTGGCATATAAAGATTCCTATCAAACGGATAGGGACAGATGTCGTTAAGTGAGAATTGATTGGTCTTAACACCACTATGAAGTTGTTGGGCGAGATTCTCAACTTGTTGCCGCAACATCTCCATTTCATTAGGAGGAGGAGGTGGTGGGTTACCTCGAGGGATGTTATATCTGATGTGATTTCTACCTCTTTCCTCCTCATGGCGACTTTGTCTTTCTGATGCTTGTCTTAATTGGGCAAGATCAAAGTCTGAGGGGAGTTTGGCTCCTTCTTGAGCGAGTCTTAAAAAGTGAGCATCCGCATTGCTCCTTAGTATTTCATCAAATAATCTGTTAAAATGAGGATTATGCTGAACCCTTTCGATTGTTGAAGGAGTGGGTGTACCTGGGTTTTCATCATTCCCATTTCCTCCAAGTGCTTCTTGAAATTCATTGAGGTTGTCCTCTTCTTCCTCAATTTCTATTTCTCGTTGCCTTGATCGTGATCGGGTTTGAGCCATTTTGTTTGCAAGTTTGTTTTTGAAGTTGATTGAAGATGATGATGAGTGGTGATGAAATGAAAGATTGATTGGTTGGTGATTTGTGTTGTATGGGGATCTCTAGCACTTTAAGGTAGATGTAACCGAAATTCCTTCTTTGAATTGCTTGTTTGTTTTGATGATTTTGGGATGTGATAAGGTGTAGAGAAATCTGAGATGTGTTACAGATTTTGACTACCTAGTAATGAGAGGATTCACTCATGAACTAGTTTTAACCTGCGTAGATGTGTCTCTTAGGATGAGCTTATCCTAAAAAGTGATGTGATGTGTTTGATTTCAAGCAATATCTAAAAGAGAACTTGGGACAAGAACCTCTTAATGTTTTGAGAGTTGGGATGGATTGATGATGAAGTGATGATGTATGAGTGAGATGATGGATGTTTTTGTTTTTCAACTTCAATAAAAACTTTGGGTTATAAATGGGACAAACTCTATCTCTTCCCTTTCGGGCGTTGGTGGCACTTCTCGAGCTGTGTTGTAGGTGATACAGATGTTTGGGAAGAAGTTGGGATTAATCTTTCCTCCTTGATTTTTGTGATAACTCAGAGCTCTATATTGCATAAAAGCTCTGTGGTTCAATGATTCTGAATCAAACTCGTTTGTTTTACCTTGAAGGTATAGACGCATGCGATGTAGAAAGACTCTATGGGAGACAAAGATTTGTCGATTGATATAGAAGAATTTCCTCCTTTTGATTAAAGCCTTTGAGCTTAGAGGTCTCCTTTTCAAGGTGATACTCTGATGACACTTCTTCTTTCGCAAGATGTGAAGAATGGTCATAAATTTTTGACTCTTTGTTTGTTTGCACTTTGTTTTTGGTATTTTTGGTTGTGTTGACAGATGTTGGATGAATACTTTGTTTTTGGGATTGATTTTCTGATTTTTCTTTGACAAGAAAACAAAGCAAGCACACAAACACAAGAATGTTGCCTCAAAAGGCACAAATGAGTATGGGTCTAGATCAACCCAATCCTTGGACTTGTTTTTGACCCTTCCTTTAGATTTATTTTAAGGTGTAATTCCAAAGCCTGAAGTCGGCTCAATTTGCACTAGGTCTGTAAAACGAACACACTTCAAACACTCTTTATCCCTAAGGTCAAATGGCCAGTTGTGATAAATTTAGCCCACATCTTGATATTTCTTCGACTTTGGTACTACATACCTTATCAATCCCGCCGTGGCAGGTAAGGATGTGATATACTAAGTCTTGCACGAGCATAACAAATAGATGATCCCTATGATGGGGGAGTCACCACTTTTATCAAGCCACAAGTGACCTTTCAAAAAGCTATGTTTCTACTCAAGGAAATATGTATGGTGAGTATCTTGGGAGCAAAACCATCTATGCTCTTGCACTAAATTATACCTCAAATATCCTCAATCAATAGAACGGGTGGGCTACTACTTAAAGGTGTTTAGTCATGTTCGATGTTTTTGGACATAAGTTCATTCTGCAGTGACTCACTTAAGAGCCTTGTAACTGGTGGTGGGGCCCATTTGTCCTTTCGGCCAGTTACACTGTAGGAACAGCTATACCCAAGGCTACAGCTTTCGCTCACACCTGATTTCTATAGCGGCTCGAAGGATTTACCGCTCAAGGTCGTTCCCAAGAGTGATGTGTCTCTTGGCAGGCCTCTCTTAAAAAGATAAAATTTTGAGTGTTACTAACACTTTTCTCTTGCACCTAGGACCACGAAAGCCAAGGGAGAGGATAGTGTGTGTTAGAAGTAGGACCACTCGACCAACTCTTTGCACAAGTGTGCCAAGCACGAAAAACACTTGTTCTTTTTAATCTGTCATTGCAATGTGATCTAACTATTTGGAGATGTTGCTCCAACAATCATGGTGTTCTTTTTAATTTTCAAAGGCAATTGTTTGAGTAAACTAGAATTTGAAATCCTGGTCAACTTAATGAAAAACACGTTTGCATGAAGTAAAATTGCTTTGAAAATGAGACAAGTTGATTGTGAATTTTATTTGCACCAAAAATGGAAGTGTGGATTGTGAGTTTTATCTTGATGCAAGAAATAAAATTTGCCTTGTTGATTTTAAGCACCAAAACGAAGTTTGTTTCCTAACTTGCAAAAAAATAAAGTTGTTTTTGTATAAGTTTGTGGTTCTTTTTACCTTTGAACAATGAAATTCTTTTTAAGAGCCCCAAACAAATGTGTGATTCTTTTTTAAAAGCCCAAACTTGAAATGTGAAGTTAATTTTAAACCGAAATAAAAAGTGAATTCATTTTTAAAACCAACTTCAAAAACAAGTTAGTAAAAAATATAAATCTACTCTTTAATCTAATTTAAATCTGCACAAAAGAGAAAAATAGTTAGTAAAATCCGCCTATTTGGTGGGCTTCTACAAGCCTAAATTTTTTATTTTTTTTTTTTGGTTTTTTATTTTTTTTGGTTACAAAGTGATTTGTACAACGTTTTGTTACAATAGCGCTAGTCTGCGTTTGAACAGAGGCACTATTTAACACAAACGTATTAAAAGAAAGGGAAAGACAGAGAAGGGAAAAGCACTGAAACAGGGGGAATAGCGCCAAAATAATGCCAAACGCACCAAAACAGTGTCAAAATCGCAACCTATGTGACATTTTCAACATTCAAACATGTTATTGGTTAAAAAAAAAAATAAAAATAAAAATTGATCTTTTTGGTGTTTGGATTCACGTCAGGTTCACCAAATGATGCTCTGCAAAAAGGATTAGAAAATCTGTTTGATAGCAACACACACAAGAGCACAAGAAACAAACGTTAGTGTTAGCAACAAAAGATTATCCTAAACAGGCATATCAAGAGAGATATTAAGCATGAAATAGAAAGCATATAAACATAAAATGAAATAGCTAATCAAGATGCTCATAGTTGCTCCTCCCTTGTTCCTCTCCTCTCCAAGTCCCAAACGAGTGTAGCTCTCAGCTTTTAGCACTAGCCATGGATGCCATATGGAGATTCAAGATGGTTGAATATGATAAGAAAATACTATGCAAGAGTAGATAGTGATGCTATGAAAAAGCTCTATGCTAATGCCAGTATAACAACAATACTCTAAAATGCTTCTCCTTTTGCTTGAGGAGAAGGGTTCTATTTATAGAAGAAATAGGGAAATGAAGGGTTAAGATTGAGCAATCTTAACAAGGGTTAGGATTGAAAGTTGGGGATCCATGTGCACAATTGGCACCAATAAAATGGTGACAAGTTTCAACATAGGATTGGGTTGAGAGAAGAGGTTGGAGGCATTAAAGGCCTGAGAAGACCTCATGGTTATCTAGAAGGCAAGGGTCAAGTCTAAATTAAGATTACCCATTGGATTAAGAGTTAATCCAAGGATAAACCTTTGTGCAAATGTTTAAGAGATAATCATGGTCAAAGCATTAATGGCCTGATGAGACCTTTGGGTTGGGTAGAGGTTGAGTCAAAACAAATGTTTTAACCATGTGGGAGGGTTGAATTAACCATTAATGGTTATTGGAGACTTTGGGGATTAAGTGGTTGAAGGTTGGAAGCTTTCAAAGGTTATCCAAGACTTTGAGCCATTTAGTGGTTGAAGGTTGGAAGCTTTCAAAGGTTATCCAAGACTTTGAGGGTTAATTTGTTGAACACACAAAGCATTAATTGCTTTTCAAAGACTTTGGAGTCTTTGAGAAGTGACTCCAATTTGCTTAGGAATGTGACAATATTTAAGGGATGAATTTAGGCTAATTAGGAAGGGTTTAGAAGAATCTAGAAGGGGTTTAGGCATACAAGTGGATTTTGTAGGAAAATGCAAGTGGGAGAAATTTTGGTATTTTCAATTAAAATAAAATCATTTATTTCAATTAAATGGTGTAAGTTGAATTTGGATAAATATTTAAATAAATATTAATTTATTTAAATGAGAAAAAGAAGATAAAGCATTTAAAATGCTTGAAGACTTTGAGGGAAACCATTAAAGGCTTGAAGACTTTAAGGAAAACCATTAAAGTCTTAAGAAGACTATAGAAGGAAGCCATCAAGTTTGAAGACTTTAAAGCCATCAAGTTTGACTACTTTAAGGGAAACCATTAAAGGTTTCAAGTGGGTGAGGATAAATAGGATTTTAAATAAATAATTTATTTAAAATAGTTGTGCAACTTGTATTTGTAGGAAAATGCAAGTGGGTGGAGGATAAAGGTGATTTTAAATAAATGATTTATTTATTTAAATGTGAGAGGTGGGATTTTGGGGGTTTTAAATAAATATTAATTTATTTAAATGTGAGAGAAGATTTAATTAAATAAATATGATTTATTTATTTAATTAATGGTCTGAATTTGGTTAAGTGAATTAAATCAAATAAATTGAATAATTTATTTAATTAATAGGAGAATAGGGTTAAGATGAATTAATTAAATATTAATTTAATTAATTATTAATTGATGGTTAAATAATCAAATAAATACTAAGTATTCATTTAATTAAGTGGACAGATTTATGTGACTACAAAACTCACTATCACAATCATCACATCTGAAAAGGCAAAATGTTGTAATACTTCTATATAAGGGTTTGTAGTCTAATTTGGTTGATTATCAACTTGATTTCACTAAGAAGTATGAGATATTTTCTCACAGGAACAAATGCGACTAGGCTATTAGATTGATTGCATTGCTTGTTTTTAATAGTTAGTTGATTCACATTAAGTAGTGCACTACACTAAAGGCAATATTGGATGAATACACATATTTGTTTGGTATAGTTAGTATATTCCATGCTTTGCAAATAGAGGGAGAATTCCAGTCTCTTTCGCTTGATACATTTCCTATTGTTTAGGATTATTCGGTTAAGTGCAAATCTTTTAGATCTCAATTGATTGGTTGTGGGAATTTTTTTTTTGATAAGCAATGCATATTCTTGATTTTGTTTAAGTTAAAAGGACCATTTGCAATATTTTCATCTATTATTTATTCCACTATGGATTCCTTAGGTGAATCATTTAGCATGTTGTCTTTTGAGACATTCAGACTCTTCAACTCAAGAGCAAGCTAAACTTATCCAATTAGATGCACTTTGTAAAAGTCACCCAAAGGGAAAGGGAAGAATAAATACAAAACTAATATAAAATACCGAAGAAGGAAAAACCAACATATGCATATTGCAAAAAATAGTGGCACGAGGAACATAATTGTTATAAGAAATGTAGTTTTAGAAATTGCACTTGATGTCGATTTCACACTTATGCATTGCAGCCATGACATTTATTAGAAAACCTATGATTTTAACTTCACAAACCTGACTTCATAGGTGGTAGTGATGAAGTATCAACAACCTCTAGTTTGAAAATCAATAGAATTGTATTAGACAACAGTGCGTTGTGCAAGCGATCAAATGATTTTTGAAATTAAAATGAAATTTTTTTGGTACTTCATCCTCAACACATGTCTTAGTGACCAAATGTGAGGGATGTCTCCTCCCATCCATTCAACCAAAGAAAGCCCTCTCTTTCTCTCATTTTCAGTTCTTGCTCACTTTTCACACTCTTTCTCTCTCACAACATTGAAGATTTGTCAAAATTATACTCTCAGATCTTAGCATTAACAACAATTCAACTTTCCTTGTTCAATGTCATGTCTATAAAATCAACTCAAGAGAGGAGCCACATTTTGTTGGTATTTCTCTCTTGCACATTTTCATTAATATACCTTTCTACATACATCTTTGTTTATCGTGATAGTGGCTCTCCTCCACAATAGGGATTGTTTCTATCACATGTTTTTTTTATTTCATGTCTTTCATTTGGATTGTCTACTTTTCATTTTGTCCAATTGACCATGGAATTCAAAAGACCAAAACAAATGTTTGACTTAGGAAAACCCCTAAACAACCTCCAACATTTTTCCTATCTTCTTGTGTGCATATTCAAAGGCTATACAAAATAGACTATGGCTATTTGGGAACTCACCAACTATTTTTGAGCTAGACACTCTAGTGGGCATATTGCCATCCATGGCTAAGAGCCAATCTATTTAGTGGTAACTTCCCCTATCTCTATGCTTTAGTTTTCGATAGATTAATTTTTTTTATTTCTATGTATTAAAGGAACACAAACAATTCACTGAGGGGGGAGAGGTGGTAAATAAATGGATATCAAAATCTAACTTTCTAAACAACCAGACACAATTAACTGAAATCAAGATTATCAATACAGAGAGATGTTAAACACATATGCACAAGAAAAACACACACATCACATCAAATGTATGAGGCAAACCCAATGTGGGAAAAACCTTGTTGAGAAAAGATGCTAGAGTCTACTGCTCTAATCTAGCCACACAATGAAAGTATTTGATTATAAATTTATGGGCACCAACCCAAAGGAACACCTATCCTTGATTTTATTGGCATCGACCCAAAGGAGATACAACCCCTAATCTGACCACCCATTTAGATGAAATGCAATAATGATAAATTTTTGGTTACAACTAAAGTACCTTGTTACAAATGATATTTTATAACTCTCTGTATTGGCTTCAGATGTTGTCACTTTGTGGCTTCACAGACTCACTAATTGCATTTTTCTCTGCTTCTAATCATGGTGTACTAAACTGTATTTTTGCCTTCTATTGTTCTAGTAGAGTTCTCTATGTTCTTGTACATACACTACTGTTCTCTCAGTTGCATTAAATGTATATATTCATCCCCTATCACAACTCTCCTTTATCACTTTTTGATTTGATACAATTCTATTATATTTTTGGTTGAGCTATTGAAAATAATTGAATGAATAATATAAAAGAATAAATAATGGACCCACATACATACTTGGAGAATATAATTCAAAAGGCATTATTTATTTTTTATTTTTTTATTCCCAATTATGGCACATGTTGTAGGAGGAATTAGAAGCTTCTAGAGGAATCTTCAATACCTTGCATGTAACTCCCCCACTAGGATATTAATCAATTTTGCATGGGTCAAATATTGGAAAAGAATCTCATTCTTAATTAATTTCTCTAGATAGTGGAATTAAGGGATTTTTCCTATATATTGTATGCAAGTTTTCAAAAGAGGGAGTTGGTTATTCTTGGAAGAAAGTTTTTCTCAAATAGTTGTTCTAGTAGGCATATTTTCATTTTGGAGAATAGTTAAGGTTGTTTTGAAGGAATTTTTCCAAGCTTGCAAGGAAGGATCAAGGGAGGTTAGTTGAAGAGTTCAAAGGGGATTCTATATCAAGTTGCAAGTATCCAGGTTCTTTTTTTATTTATTTGAATCATGCATCTTTTCTTGTTTCAATTTCTTGTTGAGAATTAGATTTCTTGTTTCAATTTCTTGCTGCAAATTAGATTAATGAAATCTTGTTTCAATTTCTTGTTGCAAATTAGATTAATGAAATCTTGTTTCAATTTCTTGCTAAGAATTAGATTTTTTGTTTCAATTTCTTGCTACAAATTAGATTAATAAAATCTTGTTCAAATCCTTGTTGTGAAGTAGATTAGATAAATAAAATCTTGTTCAAATTCTTGCTGTGAATTAGATTAAAGGAATAAAATCTTGTTCCAAACTCAAAATCTTTTATCTCTGTAAATAATTTCTTTCTCTATGCATATAATCATTGTATTAAGAAATCTCGCTATGTGATATAATATTTCAAGTAAGAATTCTTCTCAGATTATTTGTATAAAATCCCTATGGAAATATTATCTTGTTATTTATTTATTTTTAGAAATCTCTCTCTGTGAATATCAATTTCTTGGAAATCTCATCAAAATTTTTATTATCTCAACATAAGACAGCTTTGTTGAATATGATCACTGTGAAATCAAATTTAAGCATTTACCTATCTCTATGATAATTTAGTTATCTATATATTGCTGAAACAAAATAATTTATCTATTTTATTTTATCCCTGTGATTAAATTCTTATTCTCATTTTTACATTAACATTTCTCTTATACATATATCTTTTCATATATTTCTCTCTTATACTACTAAATAAACTGGAATGAAAAAAAAAACCATATATATATATATATATAAATATATATTATTATTAAAATTTATACAAAACAAAATATATACGAAATAGTACGAAGGAATTTGTAGATTAAATTTCGTCCTTTGCATGGAATAATGGGCCAATGTAGGGGGGAAAAGTTATGACAACCGCCGGGAGTGGTACCCTCCACTACCTTGCAGTCACTGTTATGGCAGTGGCCGCAGGGGAGTGGAGGGGACCACGGCGGTCCCCTCATCACTGCAGGCCTGCACCCACAGGTCCGCAGTGGTGATGGGACCCGTGGCCTCCACTCCCACTTGGCTATAAAAGCCACTACATAAATTTAATTCTTGGCAATTGGATTTTGTTAAATTCTTTTTAATTTAAATCTTAGTTTGATAAAATTGAACTTAGGTAAATTTATAATTAAATTATCTTTAGTAAATTTATAATTAATTTATCTTTGGTAAATTTATAATTGTAAATTAAATTATGTCAAATTTTATAATTAGAATCTTTCAATCTATTTAAGATTTATTGGGTCACTTAGTTGACATTTTAGATTAAAAAAAACAATTAAATTCATATCATTATGATTGATCCAAAATTTGTCTAATGTCTAAACTGATTGCTATTTTTGAACTAGTGACTCTATAATTGATTATTCTCGTGATAGAAATAAAACATTGCTTAACCTTGCATGTAAATTACACTATCCTTGCATCATGCGAATTACTTATACATTATTTGCATTTATTTATGAGCGAGTTAAATTTTCATCATCTTCATACAAGTTACATGTTTAATTATCAATATGGGAGTTTCATAATTGTCATTATTGTGCAAGTTATATTTCAAGTTTGAAATATTAAATAGTTTAGTTGAAGTGGTACATGAATTCCATAGAAGTAGTTATTTCAATTAATTAAACTTTGCAATATCTAATTATGCACATTCATTTCATAATTGTTTCAAGCATGATGTTTTTCATAGCTTCTTAGTTAGAAAACTAAACAAAGGAAGTCGGAAAACCAAAACCTAGCAGTGTTTGATATTTACGGTGCCTCTGGGTCACGCTTACGGGTAATGTCATCGTGTTGAACTACTGCACTTAACGCCTAATAAAGCTGCATCAACGATGTCTGTGGCATCATCCCTATAAATCGTCGGGGAGTAATAAGGGACACTTGGAAGTTAAAATCCAAGGGGCGGGTAATCCCCCTTGGATCGATAATCTAATGAGATAATCCTAATATGATTTTTCATCCGCTGAGTTAAACCATAGTAAATCCCTTTAAGGTTGATTGAGTGATATGTTTTATGGAATTGATTTAATCTCGAAGAGTTGTTGACGATTGACAATTGGGTCAAGGGTGACACTTATGATAGGTATTAGGATCTAGTTGTTTTAGGCCACAAGCAAAGGCCAACTTGAGCCTTTGGTTAAGTGCTACCACTGTGGGTAGCAACCACAAAGAAACTATCTAGGACATTGACCCTAGAAAGGGTTGCGTACCCACTAAACAGTTTATATCAAACCATAGATTAGAAAACAGAACTACATACTTTACGCCTTGATCCCGTGCCGAAACGGGTATGTAGGCAATCTAGGGACGGAGTTGTCCCTAGTACTTAGGCATTCGTGGATGGGGTCTAGGTTTGGTAAGAAGAAGGATTAAGTAGAATCCTAATTTGAAAGATAATTTTAATAAAAAGGAAATAGTAATTCAATGCATACTCGGAAGGAATCCCGTATGGATTCGCTTGACTTCCCAAGGCTTTAAGCCAAATTCCGAGGTGAAATTCAAGCTTGTATTATGTTAGTTTGATTTCTCCTAAGGACGGTGACCTCGGTGCACTCCTATTAGAAGAGTGTAGTACTTAGTGAGTGACTCAGGACCCAAATGGTCCCGATGAGTCTAAGTCTCTGGCCAGAGCACCTCCTATCCCAATTGGATAGATGCCTACCCCGTATGGGTAGATGCCTATCCCATATTGGATAGATGAAACCTCTTGCTCCATATGGACAGATGCCTAACCCGTATGGTTAGATGCTCATCTCGAATGGATGAATACCTAATCCTAATGGATGGATGCCTAGAGTATGTGATTGAATCAAACACAAATGATTAAAGTAAACAAAAAAAAATGGTCAAATTTTGTTGGGTTGAGTAAAGTGGGTTATGACATCCCCATTTTTGTTGTCACTCTTAGGTGAGTTCAAAATTTTCCCACCTTTTGCATCAAGATGCAAATCTTTTCGAGCCACTCATAGATTTGATTTTGCATATATCTTCCAAACTCGTAGCCACTAACATTAAATGCACCATTTTCTTCATTTGAGATTGGTCTGTGTAAGTAAATTCAATTAGATGCAGTTACCTTATTTATAATGGATACCTATGTGCATGCTTTGTTATAATTTCACTTATTGAGTGGGAACATCATTCCAGACTTAGGGTTTGACAAAAAAAACTTTGCTGAGAGTATAGCTCTTTCTTAGCTGATCGAACATATGATTGAAAAAAAAAAATTTCTTTGACATTGATCTATCACTTCGATGAAAACTTCATCAACATTTATACTCAAAGGTCCATGGGTATAACAACTATATGAGACTATTGAAGGGACTTCAAATAGATCTCCTTGATATCTCCAGGTCTCCCCGATAAGCATCCAAGCATAACTCTCCCTCGACTAATTAGTTAGACATATAGAATGTCTTATCGACATACTTGGACACCTCATATATTGAATGCAATTTATGTGGTCGGTGTGACATTCAAGGAATGTCTTTGACTCGCCAATGTCTTTTTGATGAGATTCTACAAGACTCCCACATGTACACTACCTTGGGTGATCAGTGAGATATTGGATATGTCTCATCAATATTTAATGGTACTTCGATGAGGTCTTCACTTTTATAATTGAACAAACTTCTCGAGACTCACTTTGATATCCCCAAGTCTCCTTGATGAGGAAGCACTTCACTACTTCTGATCAATCGATGAGACCTATGAACTATCTCATTCACATCACCTACTCACACTGCATCAGACACTCAATGAGACACATAAGATGTCTCATCGAGTATTGTGGACCTTCTTGCCTATCGACCATGGCGGTTCCATGCACCACTTCATCTACCACATTGTCAATCCTTATCGACACTTTTCTTGTACTGGGTGATCCATGAAATCAGACACATTACCTTGTCTAATCGATGAGACATACTCATGTCACCTCGATGCTCACTCCATATTGTTGATCAAAGAGACATTCACATGTCACCTCGATGGGCTTCCACAACACTTCATCAAAGAGAGATTGCCATATCGGTAAGACCCGAATCAACTCTCTTCGATGGCATGGTGTCTCATCGATGCCACTAACTTAGGACACATTCCAAGTTAGGCAACAAAAACATGTGAGCTATTTATCACTTAAACTACACTCACTGTTCTATGTAGAAACTTGATACCACCACCATATTGCAAATGTTGGATAAATGGTCAAAACCATTCCACACATAGGTCTGTCCATTTAAGTGCTTGATTTGTCTTTTCGACGAGCCTGAATGCCTTCATCCTCTTTATTCTCTGTTTGAATAGTTTCTTCTCTGTTTGACTCTCTTCCTTGCATCATCTTTGTCAAATTGCTTCACATTGACATGAATGATCTTCTCATCCATGCACCATGTTGACATTAATGACAATCCAATGCCAACAATCCCTCCCTTTGGCATTGATGTCAACGACATTCATCTTCTCCCCCTTTGACAACAATGGAAAAGGATAAAAAATATAGACTTATGAGCTCCCTTTCCCCCCTTGTGGAACATAGAATATGATATGTATATGTACCAATAAATGTGCACCTAGGTTGGAACATACAACCACTGAGAATTTGACATGTTTTCTTCAAATATGATATATTCTTTATTTCTTTGTCCACCAAATTAACTATTGTCCTTAAGGAGAAACCATCTACCCCTGAGTACTACAAATTGAAAAACTCCAACTCCCTTGGAGCACAACCCAATTCGGGGATGTATGTTGAAAACAATTAACTTCCCCTAAACCAAAAGCCTCTATATGCATTTAAGTACTGAAAGAGGGATGAACAACTCCCAACCTCAGTCTCAAGTATTCAAAAGTGTCCTTAGGAAGTGGCTTTGTGAAAATATCTACTACTTGTTCACTAGTACTCACATATTCAAGCTTCACTTCCTTTTTAGCCACTTTTTCCCTAAAGAAATGATACTTAATGGCTATATGTTTGGTTCTTGAGTGCATGATAGGGTTCTTTGAGATATTAATTGCGCTAGAGTTGTCACGCATAATGGAAATGGGTTTTGCGTATTCTAGTTCAATATCCTTGAGTGTTTGTTTCATCCATAGACCCTATGTGCAACATGAAGCAACTGCTATGTACTTGGCCTCATCAGTAGATAAATATATGGATTCTTGCTTCTTAATTTTCCATGAAACTAATTTGCCACCAAGGAAGAAGGCTCCACCACTGGTGCTCTTCCTATCATCAACACAACCTGCCTAATCTGCATCTGTGAAGGCTTGCAAAGTAAAGTTATCACTTTTAGGATACCAAAAAGCATAGTCCAAAGTGCCTTGCAAATATCTGAATATTCTTCTAACTACATTGACATGATATTGCTTTGGAGTAGATTTAAATCTAGCTACCATGCACACAACTTGCATAATGTCTGGCCTAGAGGCAGTTAGATACAGTAAGCTCCCAATCATTGATCTATACATGGTCTAATCAACATCAGGTGACTCATCAATTTTTTCTCAACTTGCATCCAGTCACCATGGGGGTACTAACAGGCTTACAATCATCCATTTGCAACCTTTTTACATATTTGGTTTGATAAATAAATATACCTTTGTTTAGCTAAGATTTTTTTAGACCAAAAAAATAGGGTAGCTCTCCTAACATAGACATTTCAAATTTTGATTGCATTTGATCAGCAATGTCCTTGCACAAGTAGTCTTTATTTCCAATGAAGATAATATCATCTACATAAACAAACCTATTTTGATCATAAGATTATCTTCAACTTTAATGTATAAGTTTCTATTAACACATCCATTCTTGAAGCCTTACTGATGTAGATACTTTTGTAGTTTGGAGTACCATACTCTAGGAGCTTGTTTTAAACCATATAATGTTTTTCTCAATCTACATACAAGGTCTCCTTTCTTAGATGATTGAAACCCTTTGAGATTTTTAATATATACTTTTTCCTCAAGGTTTCCATTTAGGAACACATATTTTACATCTATTTGGTATACTTTATATCCCTTGTAATCTAAACAAACTAAGAGCAACCTAATGGCTTCAAGTATGACAACAAGGGAAAATCTTTCTTCAAGTTATATGCTCTCTACTTGTGAGTATCCTTTGCACACAAGTGTAGCTTTGTTTCTAATCACCTTGCCATCTTCATTTACTTTATTCCTGTAGACACACTTTGTGCCAATAACATTTTTATTAGCTAGCCTTGCTACTAAATCCCAAGTTTTATTCTTCTCTATCTGCTGTAATTCTTCTTTCATTGCCTTTACCCAATCTTTACTCTTGCTGGCTTCATTGAAGTTCTTTGGTTCCATTTCAGTCAAGGGATAAATTTTGGTTGTTCATTGTCCCTTGCATATTTTCTCCTTGTTTGGACACCCTCATCCTTATTGCCTATGATATGATCTTCAGGATGATTCTTCTGCAAATACTTATTTGGGGGCTTTTTAATGACTTCTTTATTTTCAAATTGTTCTTCATCTCCATAACATGGTTCCTTAATCTGATTTTCAATATTTATCTTTGATTTTTGCAAGTCTTCATCAATCCTTACATTTACACTTTCAACAACTTTCTTGAGATAGTTGTTGAAACATTTGTATGTCTTTCAATGAGTTGAGTAGCCCAAGAATATGCCTTTATCACACCTTGCATCATAACTTTATAGCCCATTCTCATTTCTTCTAATAAAACACCTTCTTCCAAAAAATTTGAAGTACGTGACAAAGGGTTTCTTACCAAATCACAACTCATATAGTGTCATCTTTCTATTTACTCTTAATTGAGCCCTATTAAGAGTGTAAACAACTGTATGGACAACCTCCTTCCAATAGAAATTAGAAATATTTGATTCATTCAGCCACGTCCTTACCATTTCTTTGACTATCCTATTCTTTCTCTCCACTACACCATTTTGTTGAGGCGTTCTAGCACCAGAGTATTGTCTTTTGACCCCATGTTGTTCACAATATTCTTCAAACTCATTTGAGGTGAATTATCCTCCATGGTCTAATCTCAAGCATTTTACCTTGAATGCACTCTCTTTACCAACCATTTTTCTAAAAATATTGAACCTATCAAATGCTTATGACTTGTCTTGTAAGAAAGTTACCCAAGTCATCCTTGAGTAATCATCTAATAACAACATCAAGTACTTTTCACCATTTAGAGTTTTGGTCCTAGTAGGGCCACATAAGTCTATGTGAACTAGTTCCAATGACCTTGTGTATGAGTATTCCTTCATCTTGAAGCTTACCTTAGTTTGCTTGCCTTTTTGACACTCATCACAAATAGTGTTTGCTAGTTTAGTAATTTTAGGCAAGTTCCTCACATATCATTTTGAACTTACTTTGAGAAGATTGTCAAAATTTATGTGGCCTAACCTTCTATGCCATAACCAGGTTTCATCCACCTTCCCTATCATGCATTGTGACCAATGGCACTCTTTTAGATTGTACAGATTTCCATCAGTCTTTTTACTATTAGCCACAAGTCTTCCATTCTTTTTTTTTTGATTTCACATAAAATCAAATGTGAACTTGTAGCCACTGTCACACATTTGAATAACGCTAAATAGGTTATGTTTCAGCCCTTCCACATAGTATACATTGTGGGTAAGTAGTTTTCCATCTATGCTTAAATATAATTTGCCTTTTATCTTGATGGAGGAGTTATCACCAAACCTTACTGACCCACCATTCCAATCTTCAAGTTTTGTAAACTTATTTTTGTCTCATATCATGTGATTGGAGTAGCCACTATCAATCACCCAAATAATTTTATTTTTGGTATGAAGTGTTGTTTGAACTAGCAAGTTTGACTCAACTTTCTCTTTGCCTTTTATTTTCCAAACTTGCTTAGTCTCTTTCTTCCATTCTGCTGCAACTTTTGGTCTTGATTTGTCTATAGAAGATGCATCCGACCTCTTCTTCTATTTAATAGGTTTAGCTCTATAGTATTTTGTAATGTGCCCAAAATTATGACATGTATAACACATCATGTTTGCATCAAATTGAGTGGAGTATCTTCTGCTTGGCTGATTATATTTCCTTCTACAATCTACACTTCTATGACTAGACTTATCACAATTGTAACATGTTATATCCATGTTCCTAAAAAAAGCAAAAGGATTCTTGCTTATGAAGTTTACAGTTGGTTTATTGAAAAATTTATAGTTTAAAAACTTATGACCATAAACATTACATTTAAGCAGTACCCAAAGAATTTAGGAACATACTAATAGTAGGAGTGTGATCTAATAAATGTTTGTCTTCTTGCAACAACAAATCCTTTTCTAGAGTCACTAACTATTGTGAAGTTGTCATCTCTTTATTTAATCTTCTTGTTCAGAGCAACAATATTCTCTTTTACAGTACTAGCATTCTGTTTCTTGTTGTCAATGAAAGTGTTCAGATCAAACTTCCTTTCAAAAATCTCATTTGCCTTAGAGCTCTCTCCATGTTCATAGCCTAGGCCATGATTATCTTTATTCTTCTTTTTCTTGCTAAGCATGTCATTTAAGGTATTTGTGTTGCTTTCACATTTCAACCTCATCTTAAGGTCTTCCTTGAATTTCTCTAGCTCTTTTCTAATAGTTACTACTTCTTGGTCCAGATTTTGACATTATTTTTCTTTTAATTCCAAATATGATTTTATTACTTCACTCATCCTCTTGGTATCTTCCAACTTAGTTCTTAAAGTGATAATTGTCTGATCAGATTCTTCAAGGTTTTTGCTCAATTGATTTTGTTCTTTTATGGCTGATTTTTTTTATTTTGCATGTTCTTTCTTTAATCTATCAATTACTTCAAGAGTACATATTAGCTCTCCTTCAAGGTCAACTTTAGCATTATCTTCCGCTTCCTCATCACTATCATGTGACTTTAGATTTTCATTTCTCATTTAAGACCTCTTGAGCAATAATTAGATTAATCTCTTTTTCATCCTCACTATTGTCTTCAACCGACTCACTTTCATCATATGAGACATCACTGTCTATGGTGAAAAGAATTCTCTTCTTTTGAAAAATTAATCTCTTAGGTTTATAATTTTTTTTACCTTTATCCTTGACACTTTCCTCATCATTATTTTTCTTCTTCTCATAAGGACACTTAGCGGAAAAATGTCCTATCTTTCCACAATTGAAACACTTAAATGGTAGCTTATCTTTATATTTTCTAGACCCTTTCTTCAATTTGCTTCAGTATTGTCACGGTCTTCTTCATCAACACTTGTTGCTACTTCCTTCCCTTTCTTATCTATGTTGAAGGCAACTTCTCTCTTGGATGTTTCAACACTTATAATTCTCATCTCATAAGCTAACAATAAACAAAACATTTCATCCATAGAAAAGCTTTTCAAGTCTTTAGCCTCTTCTATTGTAGGGAATTTTGTGTCATATTTTGCTTTCAATTAACTCAACACTTTCTTAATTATAACATCATCTGCAACATCCTCACCAAGCCCTCTTATAACATTGACTATTTCATCCATTCTTAGTAGATAGTCAACAATTTTTTCTTCTTCTCTCATCTTTAGTCCTTGAAATCGAGCTCTAAGATTTTGCTGCTTAGCTTCCTTCACTTTCACATCATCTTCATAAATTATTTGCAATTTATCCCATGTTTCTTCTACAAACTTGCAATGCATAACTTTGACAAACTCTGTATTAGTCAACCCACTCTGAATGGCGTGCTTGGATTTGGCATTGTACTCATATTCCATTTTAGTATCAGGATTAGTTGGAGGAGTTTGAGGAATGGTATAATCATTTTTGATAGCCATCCAAAAATCATAACCTAAGGAAGATAAATAGGTTTCCATTCTTTTTCTCCAAAAAGCATACTTAGTGCCATCAAACATTGGTGCTTTTATAAAAGAGGATTCTTGTTTAGCCATTTGTGCCCACAAACCAGAATCTTCCCAAGATGGAGAAAGCTATCAAATAAGAAACCTAGTGCTCTGCTGCCAATTGAAGGAACACAAACAATCAACTGAGAGGGGGGGGTGAATCAGTGGATGTAAAAATCTGACTTTCTAAACAACCAAACACAATTAACTGAAATCAATAATATTAATGTAGAGAGATGTTAAACACATATGCACAAGACAAGCACACACATGAAATGAAATGTATGAGGAAAACCTAATATGGGAAAAACCTCAGTGAGAAAAGCTGCTAGAGTGTCCTGGTCTAATCTAGCCTCACAATGAAAGTATTTGATTACAAATTTATGGGTACCAAACCAAAGGAACACCTATCCCTGATTTTATGAGCACCAACACAAAGGAGCTACAACCTTTAATTTGAGAACCCACTCAGATGAAATGCAATAATGATGAATTTTTGGTTACAACTAGAGTACCTTGTTACAAATTATATTTTGTAACTCTCTGTATTATTCTGTGCTTGGGAATACTCCTCTAATCTCTGCCTCTAATGCCTCAAACAAGCTCTCAACTTCTCTGCACTTGTCTTCAAATGTTGTCACTCTGTGGCTTCACACACTCACTAATTGTATTTTTCTTAGCTTCTGATCATGGTGTGTACTAAATTGCATTTATGCCTTCTATTGTTCTACTAGAGTTCTCTTTGTTCTTGCACATACACTCTCGTTCTCTTAGTTGTATTCAATGCATATATTCACCCTCATTTTTTGTTGCCACTCTTACCCTAGTTCAAAATTTTCCTACCTTTTGCATTGAGATGCAAATATTTTTGAGCTACTCATAGATTTAATTTTCCATACAACTTCCAAACTGGTAGCCGCCAACATTAAATGCACCATTTTCTTCATTTGAGATTGGTCTATGTATGCAAATTCAATCAGATGCAGAGTTATCTTATTTAGAATGGATACCTGTATGTATTCTTTGTTATAATTTTACTTGTTGAGCGAGGAAATCATTCCAGACTTAGGGATTGACCAAAAAGACCTTCTCACTGAGAGAAGACCTCTTTCTTAGCTGATCAAACAAATGAATGCAAAAATATCTCTTTGAACATTGATCTATTACTTTGATGAAAAATTCATTATCATTCATGCTCAAAGGTGCACGGGTCCAACTAGGTCAACAACTATATGAGACTATGGAAGGGACTTCAAATAGATCTCCTTGGTATCTCCAAGTCTCCCCAATAAGCATCTAAGCTTCACTTTGCCTCGATTGATTAATTTGACATACAAAATGTCTTATTGACATACCTTGACACCTCGCCTATCGAATTGACTTTATGCAGTCTGTGTGACATTCAACCAATCTCTTAAACTCAACAATGTCTTTTTGATGAGATTCTACAAGACTCCTGCATGCACGCTACCTTGGGTGATCAGTGAGACATCAGATGTATCTCATTGATATATAATGTCACTTTGATGAGATCTTCACTTCTATAATCAAATAGACTTCTCCAGACTCACTTCAATATCCCCAAATCTCCTCAATGAGGAAGGACTTCACCACTTCATTGACCGATCGGTGAGACCTATGAACTATCTTATCGACATCACCTACTCGACACTCTTCCTGTACTAGGTCATCCACACCATTGAATACACCACCTTGTCTGATTGGTGAGACATACTCATGTCACCTCGATGCCCACTCTATACTCTTGATTGAAGAGATGTTCGCATGCGACCTCAATGGGCTGCCACAACTGGCGTAGCCTTGATGCAAAGGATCCTCAAAGATAACAATCCAGATCATGTAACAAGATTAACACAATAGAAGCAAAAAAATAGAACATAAAAAATGGAAAATCAGATATCGACATCATCATTTATTCATCATAGAACATCCGGTAATATCTGGGTTACATATAAGCTGAGATGCTTGGTTCAGACTATATCCCAAAATACAATTCATTCGGACTTGCAAGAAGTGTCTGAATTACAATTTATGAATCTAGATCATCATACTACTTTTATATATCTCAAAGGGTCATGTAAAACAATATATATACCATCTGGAACACATTTGGGTCAGCCACAAAAGATTACATTTACCAAGGAAGGAAAATGAAACATGTAAAATAGGTTGGCCCCAAAATGTGAAGATCTCATCCGCTAAGAACAAACATGAAGTGCCACCACAAAGGAGGGTCGACCAAGAAACTAATAACATCATGTGTGGTTCCAAATTGTTTCGTAATGCAATAAATTGCTCCACATGAGAAGAAATCTCCAACATAGACGGTAAGCCCAAAACTGCTCCGAAACCAAGAAACAAACACTTTGGAAGGAATAACTTGTCGGAAAAGAATCCAAATGAACTGTAAATCTAGAATGATGAACAAGAATAATCCTAGAAACTGAAAAATCTGATCTACAATGAAAAAAGAAACAACTACCAAAAAATATTAAAGTAACATAGAAATTGCAATAAGAACAAAACTAAAAGCAAATATTTTTTGGTTGATGCAAGATTGTTCATAGACCGGGGACGCTCCTGCATCAGACACCCTAGGTAGAAAAAGATGTTCCATGAGAGACAACTCATGAACATCAAAAAGGATGTGGGATATAGATCCCATGCTCATTTCTGATTCAAATGTCTTCTTTGTCTGCAAACTTCTTCCTAACCTCTTCTGAAACCTGAACTAGATTCTCTAGCTTCTATTTCTCTTTATCTCCCTTTACTTCCTTCATACCTGCACACTGTCTCTAACTGTTTCTGTCTTTCTTCTTCAACTTTTTTTTATTTCTAACACAATATTTCATCTAGTCTGCCACCATCACCTTAACCTTTCTGCTATTTGGTACCACCTTGCTATTAGACCTATCCACTAGATCCTTCTGAAAACTCGTGCCACCATCTGGTGTATTCTCTGCAACCTGCTTCTTAGCACTACAATTCTTCACTACCTTCTCTTTCTCCCTTAAAGAAGCCAAAGCAAACTTCTTCCCATCCTTCTCAATAGTGATCAGGTTTCTTCTACAATCATAAATAGTTCCTCTATCAAATTGCCAAGGTCTACCCAACAAAACATGACAAGCACTCATAGGCAAAACGTCACACAAGACTTCATCCTTGAAAGGTCCAATATTAAGATTCACCAAGCACTACTCTCTCACTTCCACCTTCTGCTCATCTTGCAACCAAATCACCTGGTAAGGGCTAGGATTCTCAAGCCTCTTCAAACCAAGCTTCACTACCATCTCCTCTAATACCAAATTATTAGTACTTCTAGTATCCACAATAACTTTACATCACTTACCACCTTATTTGCAAAAGTTTGAAATATATTCTTCATTTGAGTAGGTCTGGTATCTTCACTATTATGCTCCATCAAGACTCTTATGAATAAAAGGGACTCTCCCTACTCCGGTTCTAACACATTCTCTCTGGTAACTCTAGCTTCCTAGTCCTCATTTGCCATGCAATTCCTTGCCATTACTTGCTCACACTCAAAAGATCTATGTTTGGTTTTTCCACACTTAAAAAATTTACTTAAAAATTCTCTACTGCTACTGCCACTACCTTTTCTTTATGTCTTCTAATCCGGTTCTTTATTCAATTGAGATTTTGGTTCCTCTTCAACATTCTGCTTCTCTATACTGCCATTCACCTGCCCCTTATATCTCTCCTTTTCTTTAGGGTTATTCTGCTGTCTCCTTTTCATTTTATCTTCAGCCTTAAAAGCATATTGATAAGCCTCCTCAACTATAGAAATCTTCAACATAGTCATCTCATCCTAGATGTTAAATTGGATTCCATTTATATATCTAGCCACCTTATCCCTATCCATCTCTTTATGTCCAGATCTAATCATCACCTTGTAGAATTATTCGGTGTACTCCTTCACACTCGTGTCCTTCTACTTCAAGTTCTACAACCTTTTGAATAACTCCAAATTATATCCTCCTAGAATGAATTTTACCTTCAATCTCATGACCATCTGCCTCCATCGGGTAATTTTCATCTCACCATTCTCCACTCTATCTCTCTGCAACTCTTTCAACCATAAAGCAACATGCCCTTTCAACTTAGTTTGTGCTAACCAAACTCTCTATGGGTCCTTAACATCTTGAAACTCGAAGTAGTCCTCTAAATATCCGATCCAGTCTATCAGGTCTTTCGGATTTAACAAGCCCAAAAAGTTTGAAACCTCAAATTTATGAACTTTTCTTACTTGCACCACCTCTCTAAGAAATCTTTCTTCACCCTCATTTTTAAATCCTTCCGCTTCTTCGGCCTCAAGCTCTTCTCCGACCTCTTCATATTCATCCTTTGATTTTAGATTCCTCTGCAATCTAGCCATTGTGTTTCGGATCTCACTGCTCATCTCATTCTTGAAATCCTCCATCATCTTCTCTAGCCTCCTAGGGTTCCTCCTTCTTGGTGGCATCTCCTCCTTTGCTTTGGTGCATCTGCCTCAGCTCAACGATTTGACTACGAGGTTTCAATTTCCACTCCATTGGCGATCTATTGAACACATTCGCAGCCTGCCTCAATTCAACAATCTGTTCACCCAAATAAATGCCTCAAGGTTTGCAACGAACTCTGATACCATTTGACGCAACCATGACTCGAAGGATCCTCAAAGTGAATAATCCAAATCATGCAAAAAGAGTAACACAACATAAGCAACAACATAGACAATAGAAAATAGAAAATCAGATATCTGCATCATCATATATTCATCATAGAACATCCGGTAATATCCGGGTTACATACATACTAACATGCCCAGTTTAGACTACATCCCAGAATACAATTCATCCGAAGCTCCAAGAAGTGTCTGAATTACAATTTATGAATCTAGATCATTATACTACTTTTCTATATCTCAAAGGATCATGTACAACAATATATACCATCTGAAACACATTCAAGTTGGCCATAGAAGATTACATTTACCAAGGAAAATGAAACGTGTAATATAGGTCGACCCCAAAATGTGAATATCTCATCTGCCAAGAACAAACATGCAGTGCGGACCACAAAAGAGGGTTGAACAAGGCAATAAGAAAATCGTGTGTGGTTCCAAATTATTCTGCAATCCAAGGAGTCACTCTGCACAAGAAGAAATCTCCAACATAGACAATAAACCCAAAACTTCTCCAGAACCAAGAAACAGACACTCCAGAAGGAATAACTTGTCAAAAAAGAATTGAAATGAACTAGAAATTTGGAATGATGAACAAGAACAAACCTGGAAGCCGAAAATATGATCTTCAACAAAAAAGAAACAACTATCAGAAAAGATGAAAGTAACACATAAATTACAACAAGAACAAAACTAGAAGAAAATATTTTTTAGTTGATGCAAGATTGGTCATAGACCGGTGATGCTCCTACATCAACAACACTGCATTGAAGAAACCTTTCCATATTGGTAAAACCCAAATCAACTCTCTTCGATGGCATGGTGTCTCAGTGACACCGCTAACTTAGCACACACTCCATGTCGGGTGGCAAAAACATGTGAACTATTTCTCACTTAAACTACACTCACCGATCTATATAGAAACTCAATACCGCCACCATACCACAAATGTGGGATAAATGACCAAAACCATTCCATATGTCTATCCATTAAGCATTTGATGAGTATTTTCTACCAGTCCAAATTCTTTCATCCTCTTTGTTCTTTGTTAGAATAGTTGCTTCTCTTTTCGACTCTCTGCCTTGCATCGTCTCTATCAAGTTGCTTCACCTTAACATGCATGATCTCGTCATCCATGCACCATGGTGAAATCAATGACAATCCAATGCCAACATGTATATAGCTGTAACTAATTAATTTTACTTTATGTTCCTTTGATTAGTATTCACACTCATATTTTTATCTTGATGATGATTTAATTGCTTTGACTAGTATTGACACTCATATATCAACTGTGAATCATATTTCTACAAAAATTAGGTCAATTGAACCTTGGTGTTTTTGATACTTGTGATTAGGTCCCATCTCCTCCACCTCCTGCTTAATATTTTAAAGTTGCAATGGCTTTGTAAAAACTCAACCATAAGAACCAATGTTTATATATGATAAATTCAACATGTATAGGTATACAATAACCATAATAAACAATAAAATGAAGGTTAAGATGATACAATTACAATAACATGTAATCAAATAAACATAATGGAGGGTAATAAGTTTGGATACTTGGAGGACGATATGAATTGAATTTCTGACATTTATCATCTTGGTTTTTGGATTTCCCTTTTATTATCCTTGTGGGGTGCAAAAAATGCAACTGAGAAAATCATTGCTATGTCCACCCCAACAATGTGGACCCGACAAGATATCTTGAGAACATTCTTGTAAAAGGCCAAGGCCATGGACTTAGGTGTTGACTGGTTTGAATCAAGGCTTAATTGGGAAGATGATTTAGTATATCTCATACTAAAGGAAGGTACATCCTCAACATATTAGGGTCAAGTACATAGTGAGTGACTAATCTATACATAATGTGACTCACACCTAAGCCCTTTAAGTTCAACCTAGATAAAAAGGAATTTTGGTATATTGAGTAGTACTCTATAGGTCCCTTATTCCATTCTTTTGCACTAGTTAGGATGGTGGCAAGCATTTAGTTCAAGTACATATTGGTTAGTTGGGAGGATAATTTAGTGTATCATGCTATAAAAAAAAAGTGCTATGATTTTGAGAGCCATCACATACATCACAAAATGAAGAAGAGAAATGGAAGCCTCTTGCATGAATTCGATATTGGGTTTGTTTTGTTATTGATTTATGATTTTGTCAAATTTATTTGTACTCTTCCATTGATCGCGATTGAGAATTTAGTGATTGATTTGAGTTCATGGTTACTCATTTGATCTATTACAATATTCCCTCTATTTTTAATGTGTACACTATTTAGGTGAAATGATCTATATATCTATAATCGAACACAAAATATATCTACATGTCCACACACACAATGAAATCTAAATGAAAGATAAAAGTATACATAAATAGACAAATGTCCACAACTGTATGCATAAACTTACAATTGTCCATGCACATCCACTATCTTAATTATGTGTACAAAATCTAGTTGGATTGGTCAAAGTCAAGCGACCCTCTAAGTGAGAATCATGATCTGATAAATATGCCGAGCCCAAAAGATATATATATATATATATATATATACACAACATGTAAAATTAGATTATATTAAATTAGAATATACATATATACATATATACATACATTATACATTTGTGAACTTCCTAATACATGTACAATAAATATACACATATATGTACTACACCCATGTGATTTAAATTAAAACTTACATGTCCACTAATATTAGCATCAAGTGAATCATGCGTGTGTACACACTCTACCCTCAAACTAGGAGTAATATGAGCTACCTCCATCTACAATATATATAATTTTTACAAAAATACATTAGGACTAACATATTTGTACATGTATATATAATTTTTTAAAAGTTAGATTAAAACTTACAAATTTAAACTTTTAAATCACACAAGTGCACATGTACATACATAAGTAACAATTTGTCCTAGATCTATTGTCATGGTGGTATCCATTAAATCATTTGTATTTATCTTTGACTAGCTGATGTGTGCAATGGATCATGTAGCAAGATGACATCAATGGGTTTGAAGTAAATATCTCCCTAAAACCCGATGCTCCTATCATTTGTAGCTAGTCCTAAAGTGAATGACTAGATGCATGAGAAACACTAGTAGAAGGATTGATAGGTGGATCATCCTATGCAACGGTAGTATAATGATCAATATGTGAATATGCTTATCTAGCAGTAGAATGATTAGTAGATGGATGATTCACCCATGCAATAGTTGAATGATCAGTAGGTGGACCAGGCTATGCATTATTGGTAGAGTGATCTAAATATTGTGATTGTCTTGTAGGGCTCTCTGAATGTCCATACAAGTGACCCACATATGAACTAACCTCTAAAGGGACCCCTAACTGTTATGAAATCACAACATATGAAACTAACATGTCCTTAGACAAATAAACTACTATCATCTTAACTTGACCCTCACCTATAATACTATATATATTAGTAGGTGACAGGATGCCCGCAAAGATAAGGAGATCAAACTAAGTCGATGATCTGTATCACAGATGACACAACTATAAATATTCGCTATGCCTACAGTGCCATCTTACCAATACTATCAATTTCTTCTCTTTGGGAAGGAATGACAACTTGATCGACAATAGGGCCTAGTTCTAGAGAGATAGTAGGTGTCCTCTCCCCGATCAAGGTCCTAAAAGCTGGAGATTCTTAATCTATGTGATGGTAAGGAGCCATATTAAAAATCCTAACATT
The DNA here is from genome assembly GCF_030272615.1 of Cryptomeria japonica. Lineage (NCBI taxonomy): Eukaryota > Viridiplantae > Streptophyta > Pinopsida > Cupressales > Cupressaceae > Cryptomeria > Cryptomeria japonica. The sequence goes on from NC_081410.1 coordinate 50,746,942, forward strand.
CCCCTACCCTAATTAAGGTGGTAAATCATAGTAGTTCACATTGAGATCTAAATGAATCTCAACATATAATTGTTGTACAAAATATAATAAAATTTGGTTATTTGGATAAAGATTGTGTGCATTAAGAAAATGAGGGTATATAAATGGGGACATTAAAGGGCATAACATCTAGTGACCTAGTATTCCCTCACATGAGATCTACCATTATATTGTGCAAAAATATTTTTTGATAACTTGTTGAGACATGATACTGTACAATACTATGAGGAACATTAGTAGTGACCTCTTGTTGCATCTGGACAAGAATAGTGACTAAAGTCTTACTAGAATAGGCTTGGACACTAACTAATATATTCCTATAATACTCTCATAATTATTACTATACACCCTTGTGGTGGAAGGGTCCACTAAAATCAATCTCAATCAATGAATCTCTATATTAGTATGTGTCCAAAGACCAAGATCTACCATATCAACCTGAGCTATCACATATAACATACATTAGATTTAGTACATGTAAATCATCAACTTGCATACATGATATTCTAGACAATTTTTAATTAAACTTAAGAAAAAATAGAACACAGTAGTCCTAAGGAATGCCCTTCTACCTAGTGATAACTTTGCAAAGGTCTTCTTAATCAACAAGAAAAGACAAACTTAACCACAAAGTATCCTATGTTGTACCGTCATAATTTCTTTTCCCAAATGATAAAGGATCAAAAATTATTTAATGTAGTGAAATTTCTCTTCACTCTCAAGGTTGAGTTCCAAGGCTACCACCCAAGATGATCTTTGTACTTCATAAGGGTGCAAGACATATTAAATGTTGAATACATATTGGATATAGCTTTAAATTCATTGTCTAAGACATAAAGCCAAATCAAGGTTTTAATAATTTTTAGGTGTACCTCTTATCCCAAACTAACCTACCCATTATCACATCATTTCACTAATTATAATTATGAGAACACTTTATGCATTCAATTAAATTCATACTTGAGTTTATTTTAACCCCAATTAAAATGATGACACCCTTGATTAAAAATTTCATAGTAATCATTTACGAGTGATAATTGGATAAATTTAAAGAGATCACTGGTAATTAAGGATAACAAAATTCTAGTTCACTCTATTCGTCATAATTTAAAATGCTTTGGTTTTTAAAATTTACAAAAATCCCAAGTCAACCATAGATAATCTATGTAGACAATGAGGGATGAATAGTTCTCCAAGGCATGATTAGGTTATTCAGTGTATATTTAAGTTCAAAAGGAAAATATCATCATTATGTCATGTAAAATATAGACAATAGGATCAAAGTGACATTGGAAAAAACCAACAATTAGGGGCTTATTTGAGGCAATAGAGGAAATTTATATATTTTTAATATGTTCAAGAATAAAAAATGAACTAGCTTGTGGTGATACATATACATATACATATACATATACATGAACTAGGTTGTGGAGGTGTCTCATATGTACACACACACACACACACGTATATTTATATGTATTTGTATATGTACATGTACATGCACATACATACATACATATATGTATGTGTACATACATATATACATATATACATACACACACACACAGATATATATATATATATATATATATATATATATATATATATATATATATATATATATATATATATATATATATATATATATGATGCTGTGAAAAATGGCTTCAAGAGTCGAAAACAAAGATCAATGTTAATATGTTAGTTCAACCATGAAACCAAGAACAAAGAACTAAAAACCATTTCAAAACATATTCAAAGGAGATTTAAAAACAAAAAATGAAGAAAGCACAAACAAACAAACAAACAAACAAAGATTAGTTCTTCCTAAGATGCCTCCATGATACTTTAATGGTTGTTCCTCCCTTGTTTCTCTCCTCTACAAGTCTCAAATGAATGAAGCTCTCATATTTTATCACAAGTCATGGATGCCATATGGAGATTCAAGATTTTTTGAAAATACTTAAACAAGATCCTATGCAAAACAAGATGATGATGCTATGAGAAAGCTCTAAATGTCTATCCTAATATCAGTATAGTAACAATGCTATAATGCTTTCTTTTTTGCTTGAAGGTGAGGGTTCCTTTTATAGGGAAAAATGTTGATTGAATGGCTAAGATTGAGTGAGCTTGTGAAGGCATAGGATTGATTGGTTTGTGATCCATGTGATGGTTTTCAATCCAATCCCATGATGACAAGTTTCAAAATGTAATGGCTTGAGAGGAGAGGAAGGGAGCATTAAATGCTCGATGGAACATGAGGGTAACCTCATGTGGTTGGGGTTATTAGATAAAACTTTTATCCAAGGGTAAGTTTATTATCCAATGGGTAAAATCTTCATGGTTAAACCTTGACCAAAGGGTCAAGACCCATGTGGGTTGGAGTGTTGGAGAAGGGAAACATTTATGACTCTGGAAGAGTCTTAAATGTTTGAGATGATGGGTTGAGGATTAATCTTGGATTAGGATTGTGCAAATGTTTAGAAGAGGGATTAGGCTAAATTGGAAAGGGTTAGAAAAGTCTAGAAGGAGTTTAGAGAAATCTAAAAGAATCTTGAAAGAGGTGGATGTGGATAAATAGGTTTTTATTAAAAAAAAAATCTATTTAAATGTGCAACTTGCATTTGTAGGAGAATGCAAGTGGATGAATTATTTTTAAATAAACATTGATTTATTAAAAAAGGGGATTTGATTTTTATTTATTTGATTTTTAAATAAATGTTAAATTTATTTAAATAGAAAGAAAGGGGATGAATTAAAGAAATTAGATTTATATAATAATCTCGACTATAGTTAGTAATTAGATAAATTGATTAAATTTATTTAACTTAGAATAGAAGAATAGGCTAAGGTGAATTAATTAAATGTCAATTTAATTAGTAAAGGAATATTTAGTCATTAAATAAATATTAAATATTCATTTAATTAATAGACAAATTTAATTGTCTACAATAATATATACACACATGTTGGCATAACTGATGGAGATGATGATGAGATGAGAAGTTGGCCGATAAATTTGATATGATTAGGTATATGTTGATTGTTGGCATAACTGATAGAGATGATGATGAGAAGATGACCGGTAAAGTTGATATGATCAGGTATCTGTTGTCATTGATGTCAACTAGTTTGACTGGATGCAAAACTAGCAGAGGAGAGAAGGAGAAGCTAAATCATGCATTGCAGTTAGAATTGATGGTTGTGGTTCAGAATATATGTTCATAACAATGGCATGAGTCTGTTATTGAAATCGCATCAAGTTTGGTGAACCGAAAAGCACATTTATAATTGACTGTTATGAACTCTGTGAAGAAGAATGAATACCGGTATAAGATCTTTAACCAATTATGTTTTAAGGTTTGGCGGTGGATCTTATCATGATCATAACTTAGTGATGACGTGTCATAATCCATGTGTAATGATATAGATGGTATTTGAGCGTGTACAAGGATTAGATTTCTTGGGAAACAACAAAGTGATTAGAAGAATGAAACAAGGGTTTGATTGCTTATCAAATTGATGAGCGGTGATCATTCAACGATGGAAATCATCTAGAAATTTGTTGTAAAGATCTGTAATGTATTTTAGCGGAGTGTTTTGCCGTGCTAAATGTAAATTCATTATACATTTATTTAAAAATCAAATAAATAAAAATCGAACTATTTGAAGATATTTTGTGTTGGTGGTTTGAGAAGAAGGTATTGTCGAACTAGTTTGAAGTGTCTGCATGTGTGTAGCAGAGTTGTACCGAAAAGGATCTGTACTAGAAAGCAAGGAAGTGTTGTAATTAGATCATTTTCCCTGTTGTTCCCTAATAGTTACAGTAGTTTGAAATCTGTTAACCAGGTAGATCCTAACAGGTGATATTGTAAATCCCTTTAGCGGGCGGCTCGAGCTTGAGTTCAAAATCCTTTAACAAGGTTAATCTTAATAGGTAGTGAAAAAACTCCCTATGAATTATGGTATGGTCATACTCCTAATGTTAGTCATCTCAAAGTCTTTGTCAGTAGGTGTTACATAAAGAGAGATGAGTATACCAGAAAGTTTGATCCTAAAAGTGATGAAGGAACTTTCCTTGGTTACCGAACTAAGAGCAAACCATTCAATTTCTCTAACAATAGAACCAAGAAGATTGTGGAAAGTGTTAATGTGAAAGTTGATGAGTATTCTGAAAAATATGATGATACCAACAAGTCTGATGCGGTAGATGAACAGAAGCTAGTGATTGATAAGTCGGTGTATTGACATGTTTTTTTATCAGGACTCTTAGGTTTTTGGTATCTTTTGGTTTGCATTGTGATAGTAAAATATTGTGAATTGACTATATGTAATCCATGTCTTAAAACTAAACTTAAGAAATCATGTTTGAACTTTGTCGGTTAATTCTTACAGCCATGCCAATTTATTCCTGCAGCCAAATGGTTTGTCCCTGTGATATGCGGATTATTTAGGATGATTTCATATATGAGTTAATGAATGTATTAGTTAAGTAAGATACATATGCATGTCCTTGTATATTGTTTCTGTTTTAGTGCAGATAATAATTGATGTTGCGGTGGAGAATTTTCTTTCACGCCTAAGGACTAGAGAATCACATTCAGATAGCTGGAGCTCAAACTAAAGGAGATTTAAGCAAGCGCAATCTATGGCATAATCAGAGTAGTTGTACTTCACCATGGGAGTTTAACTCCGGTGCATGTTTAATTTGCAAAATATCTCTTTGGCGTGCAAAGACTGTGGTTCGGTTTTAGATCCACAGTTCCTGCAGCCAAGCTCTCTGTTATCCCCTTCATCTGACAGCTATCCGCCTCTTCTTCTGGGTGAAACTGGAGTTGTCCATTGTAGTTTATCTTTTCTTTATAATAAGCTCTTCCTTCTTTTCTGAGTTAGACAGAATGGAAAGGAATTGAGCAGAGTTTTTGTCATGCATTCTGAATTTTCTCTTTTAGAATATGTAATCATCTTTTAGGAAGAAATGAATAAAAATATGTTATTCTGATCTATTAATAGTTCTTTGCTGAGAGTTTGATATCAGTCATCCAAGGGGGCCCACTTGGTGAGTGATCCTATGTTTATGATTATTGAAGTTAGTTTTTACTTAGTTGCAGTAGAAGTTCATGAATGGATTGTTCCTGCAGCCATTGGAAGTAGATCCTTTGACTGTTCCTGCAGCCAAGGCAGAACGGTGTGATTCTTGTTATTTTCATTAGATCTTTTTAGCAGAGTTTTGTAAAGCTTTCATTTAGCCTTTTATGATTTCCATTTCTACCTTTCCTATAGTAATTAAGAATAATCATTTAAGGAGCTTAGTGCATATATATTGTAGACCCATTTCAAGTTTTACGTTCTTGGATTGACAACTAAATGAACACCAGCCATGAGAATAGTAAACTCTACCATATGAATGTCCAAACTTCGGATTGAGATTTCAATTAGAGGTATTATTATTGTCATTATAGTTGGGGTAGACATTTTTGGCGTCGTTGCCAAGGATGGTGTTAAGCTAAGAGCCTTTTATGATTATTTTAGTTTCTAGTTAATTGTTTGAATTTAATGAATCTACATGCATAATAGAAGAAGAGATGCCAAAGGTAGATTTTTTCCCACTCATACTACTCATGCAGAAGATAGTTTTCTAGATATAAACCATTTTTCTGAGCAGTATCAAGTCCCACAAAATTTGAATCACCCCGAGTCTGAATTTCCAGAAGGTAGTCTTCAGTTCCTTTTTGGTCCACAAGAAGAAGAATTGCCTATTGTAATAACCCCCACTAGTCCAATGCAAGGGAATCCACCTCCTATTGGAAATAATCCACCACCACCACCTGGTCCAACATTTGAGTTTCCCATCTCTGACTAGCATGATAATGCTAACCTCAAGAACATTCCAACATCTTCACTTCTTAAATTCTATGGGTTAGTCATAGAGGATCCAGATACATTTCTGTTTGAGTTTGATGTTCTCTGTAGGAGTTTTGACTATACTACAGATGCCCATAGACTCAAAAATTTTCCAGCCACTTTGAAGGAGTCATCCTTGAGATGGTTTATGAGCTTGGGTAGTAGCACAATCAATACATGGGATGAGATGAAATGGTTGTTTCTTGCAAAATACAAAGATTATTGTAGAGGCACTGATCATCATCTGGATGATATCTTTAGAATGACACAAACTGAAGATGAGAGCCTTGAGGATTATTTGGAAAGGTTTTTGTTTAGTGTCAAGAAGTCCAAGCATAGTACTCTGAATAAAGATTCCCTCAAATTGATATTCTTGAGGGGTATCAATGATGAATGCATCAATTCCTTAGATCTAATGGGGGGAGGTGACATTACACAGTCTACTTGGATTGAAATAGGACAAATTTGCAAGAAGTATTCCAGATCTACTTCTAAGAAGAATAGGAGATTTAAGCCAGGAGCACTATCATCATCATCTGAAAATGGAGTTTCTAGGTTGGAACTTAGTCATTTGTTAAAATATTTCAAGGAGGATATTATAAACAATATGGCTACTCAGTTGGATACATTGGCAGCCAAGAAGAAGCATGAGGAAGCTGATGCATTTCTTGCAGAATTCTGTCCTCATTGTAAGCAGTGGAAGAAAGATTGCAGATGTAAGATGGTTGCAAATGTTGAAGTACCTGAGTTCAAACCAATTCAAGGAAAGGATGAACAAGTCTTCTATGTTGCTTAGAGAAGACCAAATTTTCAGAGACAAGGTATGCCACCTGATCCACTTTCCTTTTCTGGTTATAGTTGTAATTCTTATGCACCAAATAACCAATGGAAACCACAGTATTCTCAAAATTTTGGTAATTATCCACTTTGGTATGGATCACAAGGCCAAGGACAGCAATTTGCTAATCAAATTCCCCAGTGGCAGCAGCCACAGGGAAATTGGTATCCACCTCAGGGTGCAGGGAACTAGTTTCAAGGGAATTGGCAACCTACCTTTCAATCTAAATATCAGCCCCTTGCTCAGTAGCCATGTAGTACCCCTGCCCTAATCTATTTCTAACCTTGGTTTAATCTTGATCAGTTTATCGTAATATTATGTTATAGTCAGATGATTGATTTTGCGCATCGCTGTTGATGTGGTTTTCTCACTAGTTGTATGCAAGTTATTCAGTGTTCCTATCTCGTGATTTTAGTATCAGACTAATGCTCTCATTAAGTTATTATATATGTATGCACGTATGTTCTTTGGTTGCAGGAAATTTCAGGTACAACACCGCATGAGTGCGAGGTTCGTCTTCACCTGGTTTTGCAGGTTTGAGCATACCCTTTTTAATCCTTAGAGTTGGATTAGGTGGTCGTAAGACCCTGGTTGACCTTAGTCATGCTCAAGTGAGCATCGTCAGTCGTCGTCGGTAATCCCTTTTTTTGTTTGGGTTTCCGAGTCGTCTGTTTGGTTGACCTTCTTGTTTTGCGTGCTTGGTGTGTTTAGTTAATTTGATTAATTAGTCCTTAGTAATTATTTTGAATAAATATGCATTGTGCATTGAAGATTAATGGATTAAATTAATCAGGAATTCGTTATGCGATTTTCGTTGATATTGTATTGCTTGTTTTGAATTGGGAGGGAATTTGATTAAATGACTGATTTTGATTATTAAATGCATTATATATATGCTGATGAAAAGAAGTTTTGTATTTAAATTTCAATAGATTCTAATTGCATTCTGTTGGCTTTTAAAATTTGAAAGGTTAAATCGTATTAATTGAGGAAATCGATTTTTGATTGAAAAGGCAAGTCAATTGGTTGCTATAGTTAGAAAGTATTAAATTTGGAGAATTATTTGTAAATAAAATTTTTTTAATTCCAAAAATAGAAATTTTTGGGTCAACTCTTCCATATAACCCAAATTTGGGGAAATTTGGAGGGATGGACATTTTTGGAGAATTTTATTTTGGGAAAGAAAATTGGGAATGGAATTGGGGTTTTTGGGAAGGAATGATGCTGGATCTGGCAGGTGGGCTCTCCCTCAGCTATACCAGGATTGCGAATGAAGGTAGGAATTCTGAACGGTTTTTCTTGTTGCCAAAAGAATTTACTGTTTTGGTTGAAAGAAATGAATTTGTGATTGAAATTCATTGTGATTGTCCATTTGGAAGTGGCTGGAAATTTTGTTTTGAGATTTTGGTTATCCCTCAATGTTTCCTTTTGGGTGGTTTGAATCCCATTGTGTATGGGGAAATGAATTCCATCAAGAATCTTGATACCAAAATATGTTCATTGAAATCGGATCTTTCTCGAACCGAAAATTTTAATCCATATTTGAGTTGGGTTTATTGTTTGTGTTATTTCGGACTGTGTTTTAAGAAAAATTTATTTATGTTCAAGCCGAACTGGGCGTTGTTGTTATTAAAAATGTTGGATTGGGGTTGGAGGGCGGGGAGCGGAGCTCCACCCGCTCCTCCTCCCCTCTCCCCCGCTCGTGCCCCCCTGTTTTTCCCCCCCCGCTGGTGTTATGACTATGCCCGCGGCACACTGCGGTGGCCGCAGGGCGCCGCGGACCTGCGGGCACCGTAGTGGCGCCGCCCACATGGGCTCCCCTGCGTTTCGGTGTGGACTGTGGCTAGGGTTAGGGCACGGCCCGGCCAGCTCGCCTCTCCACTTAATTTTTTTAAATGCGTTTTTTGTTGTTTTAAACGTAGTTTTTTTAAAAATCATTTTTTTTAATGCATGTTTTTTTTTAGTATTAAAAAAAAAATGCATATGATAGGTAATATCATGTTAATGTATGTTATTTTAATGCTGAGTTTTAATTAGTTTTTAATCTTGATTAAGGTGGCATTAAATTTTGATTAATGTTAATTTGATATTGACGAAGTTTGTAACGGAGCTTATAAGTCGATCATTATTCAATTTCATTTCATGATTTATGCACCCCTTCTAATCAAGTTCTAAAACTGTTAACTTCGCAACTGAATATCTTTGATTATATTCTGATTGATCTTGAATTAATAAATCTAGATCTCACCTTCTAGCTGATTTGAACATTTGGCTAATTGAGGCAGTTTTGTTTAAAAATAATAGAGAATAAAATGTTATTGGAAAATCGTTGAAATACGATGTAATTACTGCTTGATGATGTTAAATTTTATCGTAGAACGTATCATTTGAGTAATTGTAAAGTAGTGAAATATTTATCGTTGGGCATTAGAAATTTAACGATATGCATTGGAAATGATTACCTCCATTTAGATTCTCTTTCTACATTTTTATTTCCGTAATCCGTTTAATGTATCTGGAATTGAAATTATGAATCTGTAGAGATTGATTTTAGACCAGTATGTTAATGACGTTTTGGATTGGAGATTAAATATCTTATTTTAGTTGATTAATGGTTGTCTGAGATTTATTAATATGAATTGGTTAAAAACTCATTATGGCTTAATTTGCCTGTTCGATGCTTTGAACCTTAGGAGTTAGAAAACCAAGACCAACTTATTCCTAGTTGAGGTAGATAACTGTAATTTGTTATAGATCTTGTAGAAAACTTGATCGATTTTAATGTTTAAATCAATTTGAGGAAATATTGTCTTTTCTGATTATTGCCTTGCGAGTTTAATTTCTGTATTCGCCTTTAATTATGAAATGGCATGTTTTGCTTTGTTTAGTAGGACCCTGTCGTATGGATTGACTTGGGGTACTTGTTTCAGTCCTCGATTCCGAGTTGACTGTTGTATTGTGATGTTGTCATAGTTGGTCATATCCTCTTTGTGTGAGTCAAATGATGATTCATGATTGACCTTAGTTTGTCAGGTCTCTAGTTAGAGTACCGTTAGTAAGTGTTCATCTTTGAGTCGTGTTTGACCAGATGATTGTTTCTTCCTTCTTGAACTCCGTTCGTGAGACCATGCCTATTCCTTGGTTTTTGAGTTCGTCTGAGTTTGTTCTAGTGTCGTATGGGAAAGTGGCTTTCGATTGGGGGTCGCGCCCAAAGTGGCTGCTGGGTAACCCGTCGAAAGTGAGTCTAATAAGTGATAACCTAAGTAGATTAGAATGTAATCTCTAAGTAAGATAAATGTGCCTCACACATGAGACGAGTGCTATCATAGATTCGACATGCTGTGAGAAGGCCTGAAATGGCAAACCATCTTCCTTGTCTTCACGAGAGGATGTGTGGGTCCACACGAGGCTTGGATGGGCCGGAAGCTCGGATTAGGTTGCCAAAGTGACCCAGGGTATGGGGCCGGGACCTATGAAGACTTGCCATGGTAACCATACCAGGTTGTGTGATGACACTTGTCCCTACGTTCGCTAGTGTGTTGTCATTTTGTCCTGTTAGGAGTACTTTTGTGAGTCATCCTTTTGTCTCTGCCCTTGTGAGTGTCAGTTTCATGATAGACCTTGGGAGGTGATGGCTCAGTTTTATGGATGCTCTTCTGGACTTATGTTTTTAGCTTGATTATGTTCAGCTGGATCCTGTTCTTTCAGGGATCGTTTATGTATTATTGACCGATGTGGTCGCTTGTATATTGTTTATGTTTCACCTTGATGGCTGGATTATATTGGTGTAACCTCTTGTATTCTTAACCTTTATTAATTATCAGAGGGGTCTTGCAGTTGAGCAGACCCGGAGATGTAGCCCTTTAGGGGTGAACTCCGAGATCATTATGGTGTTATGTGATGTATTCTCTTATGTTTCCTTTATTCAGCTTTATCATGTATGATTAACTTATGTTGGAATGGTTAAGTGGATAATTGGAATTAACTATAAATTCTTATGTTCAGTTCCTTCTTGAATATCATGTTGATCGAATGCGTAGGTGGTTTATATGAGATTTATCGTAGATGCTAGTATGCAATCGTCTTTGAAATACAATAAGTTGGAATATGAAAGAATGTAACTTAGAGTAATGAATTATACTCAGCTGTTGTTAAGGTATTTAAATATGCTTGGAAAGATCTCTTATGTTATGATGAAATCCTAGTGTATTAGAATGTTAGATGTATGGTTTGTAATTTTTAATGAAAAGCTTGAATGAAGATTATGAATGGATCTTAATGATGAATCTTCGCTTGTGATTTATATTTCCCTCTTTTGAAAGGAATTATCCTGATTATGAATGATTTCGTTATTAAGATATTCAGCTTTTGGATTAATTGTGTGAGTTAAGTGAATTGTGAAATTTAAGTAATCTCGTTGGGAAACTCTTTAGGTGTTAGTTGATGTCTTCCGTTGTGTAATCTGAATCTTTGATATCTTGTTGCATCTTATGTGTTGTAACTGAAAAAGAAAAAAAAAATAAAAATTTGCACTCTATTCTTGTGTTTTGGCTTAATCCCTTCGGGGTTTCCTGGCGGGGCATTACAAGCCACAACCTCCTACTTTAATGCCACCTCCTGTAGCCACAACACTACCTCCCAACCCAACACAGCTACCTATTCAACCGTTGCCTAATCCAAATATAAAATCTCAACAACAACAACAAGCTTATTCAGCTGATGCTAATCAATACCTAGCCTATTCTTTATCACTAGATGATATTCACCTCCGATTTGGAACAACACTACCTAATCCCTCTCAACCAGTTATTACTGAGGTAGAAGAAGAGCAGCCAATCTCACATCCTAATGATGTAATACCTCATAATCAAATATTACCACCATTTCCCCAAAGATTGAAAGACAAAGAAGATTCAACTGATCAACAACAAAGCGTTGATATTCTTGATCAACTGAAGCACATTTGTGTTAAAATTCCATTGCTGCAAGCAATAAAGGATGTTCCAATATATGGTAAAGCATTGAGAGAGGCATGCTTAAAGAAACCTGGCAGAAAGAAAAAGGATCCACAAACAATTCATGTTATGGGTCAATTGGCTGATATTATGTTAGGAAAAATTGCTATTCCAAAGTATTCTGATCCAGGCAGTCCTGTTGTGAGTATAGTCATTGATGGTAGTCAAATAAAAAATGTTTTAGTTGATCTAAGGGTAGCCATTAATGTATTGACAAGGGAAGTAATGAAACATCTAGAGATAGATAGTTTAAGGGCTACACCCACAGTTCTTCAACTTGTTGATGGCTTTGTAGCAAGACCTAATGGTATGATAGAAGATATAGTGGTCATTCTAGATTCCTGGGAATATCCTACAGACTTTATGATTTTATCCTCAAAAGCAACATTGGGGGGATATCCAGTCATTTTGGGAAGACCATGGCTTGCCACAACTGATGCATATATTGGGTGTAGATCAGGAGACATGACTATTTCAGATGGCAGTTCCACAAAAACATTGGCTTTGTATTCCCCTGCACAACCTCAGCTTGAGCAGCAACAGGCTCTTTGGCCTATTTTGGGAGAGGAATCTGAAGAAATTGACTCTATTAATCACCTTATGATGATTAATCGAATGCCACTCATGCAGTTATATGATGAAGAATCAATCCTTTATAAGGTTTTGACAAATGAATTACTAGAAGACCAAGAATTGTAGGAATTGGTTCCAAATATTGCAGGATTGGATTTTCCTGTAGCCACTGATATCTTGCATACCTTGTTGCCGTAGGAATTGTCACATTCTCATGTTTCTGATATAAATCAGACTGATCTTACTATCAAGATAGAGGTTGAATTGAATAAATATTTGAACATCAATAAGAATATAGCAGATATTCAGAAGGATAGCCTGGTGGACTTGCTAAAACTCCATACAAATGCCTTTGCATGGGATTACAAGGATATGAATGGAATTGATCCAGCAGTTTGTACTCATCGCATTTACATAAAGGATGATTGTTGCCCCCTTAGACAACCTCAAAGAAGAGTCAATCCTGCCCTAAAGGAGATAGTTAAAGAAGAATTGCAGAAATTGTTGAAAGCTGGGTTTATCTATCCTATCTCTCATAGTCAATGGGTATCACCTTTGGTGATAGTTCCTAAAAAGGGAGGCAAATGGAGATTATGTGTTGATTATAGAGCTTTGAACTTAGCCACAAGGAAGGATCATTTTCCACTGCCATTTGTGGATCAGGTATTGGATTCTCTTGCTGGTAAGAGATATTTTTCATTTCTGGATGGATTTAGTGGCTATAATCAGATACAAATAGCTCTTGAGGATCAGGAGAAAACAACATTCTCTTGTCCATGGGACACTTATGCATATTTTGTTATTCCTTTTGGGTTGTGTAATGCTCCAGCCACTTTTCAAAGGGCAGTCATCAGTATTTTTTCTGATATTTCTCAAGACATTATGAAAATTTACATGGATGACTTTACAACCTATGGTTTTGAATTTGATCAAGCATTGGGTAATTTGAAGAAAGTTTTGCAACAGTGTGAAGACTACAACTTGTCTCTAAACAGTGAAAAGTGTTTCATTATGATGGAAGAAGGAATAGTCCTTAGTCATCATATATCTGTACAAGGCATACAAGTGGATCCAACAAAGATTGAGGTTATTAAGCATATTAATAACCCTATGAAGCAGAAAGATGTGAGAAGTTTTCTTGGCCATGCTAGATACTACAGAAGGTTTATCAAAGATTTTAGCAAAATTGCAAGTCCCTTATATACATTGCTTACTAAAGATGCAAAATTTAAATGGACTTCAACATGCAATGAAGCTTTTTTAAAGCTTAAGCATGCTTTGACTCAAGCACTAGTTCTAAAAGAACCTAATTGGTCTCTACCATTCCAAATCCATACTGATGCATCTGATTATGCTATAGGAGCAGTGCTAGGACAAAAAGTTGACAAGTTGGAAAATGCAATATATTATATCAACAAGAATTTGCAAGGACCTGAATTGAATTATACAGTTACTGAAAAGGAAATGCTAGCTGTCATATATGCCCTTAACAAGTTTAGACACTATATTATAGGGTATCCAATATTTGTGCATACAGATCATACTAAAATTAGATATCTCATGAATAAGCCATCCATCACCGGTAGACTGGCTCGCTGGTTATTGTTGATGCAGGAATTTGATATCACAGTTGTTGATAAGCTAGGGAAGTCTAATGTTGTTGCAGGTTATCTTTCACGTCTTCAATTGCAGAAAGACTCTACAATGATAGATGACACTTTTCTAGATGAGCATTTGTTTCTCATACAGGCTCATACTCCTTGGTATGTTGATATTGCCAACTATTTAGCTGCAGCTAAGATGCCAATTTCTTTTTCTCTTGGAAAGAAGGTTGCTAGTTGAAAAAAGTTTTAACTTTTCATGAATTGCTGATTGTTTATTTTATACTGGACCTGGTCAAGTCATGCAAAGATGTGTCAGAGAGGATGAAACATATGACATCTTGCATGCATGTCATGATGAGCCATGTGGAGGTCATTTTGTTGCCAAAAGGACAACACTAAAAATACTCAATACTGGTTATTACTAGCCTACACTACACAAGGATGCAGCTTAGTACACAAGGAAGTGTGACGGATGTTAGTGAATGGGTAGACCTACAAAATCTGATGAGATGCCACTATATCCTCAAATATCTGCTACACCATTTGACAAATGGGGATTAGATTTTGTTGGCCCCATTGATCCACCTTCTAATGACAAATCTTATATCTTGGTATGTACAGACTATGTAACAAAATGGGTAGAAGCTAGAGCTATGCAACATGCAAGAGACAATAAGGTAGCTGAATTTCTCTATGAAGAAATATTTACAAGGTATGAAGTACCTAGGGAAATTGTCTCAGATCAGGGACCTCAATTTACATCAACATTGATAAAAGATTTGGTCAATGAATACAATATAAGACATAGGAAATCTACTCCATATCATCCACAGTCTAATGGCCAAGTAGAAGTTACCAACAGAGAGCTTGAGGCTATTCTTACAAAAATAGTATCTATCCACAAGAAAGATTGGTCTAATCATCTTTCAGAGGCAATTTGGGCATATAGAACAACATGGAAAACACCAATTGGATTCACATCTTTTGAGATGGTTTATGGCAAAAGAATAATGATGCCTATTGAATTTGAGCATAAAACCTTGAGAACAGCTCTACAACTAAATATGACATTGTCTGCAGCACAGAAGGAATGCATTCAACAGTTAAATGCTCTTGATGAATGGAGAAAGATAGCTGTTCAACAGACAGAGTTGATTCAAAACCAAAGAGCCAGATGGAATGATAAATATATCAGAGAAAAGAAATTCAAAGTTGGTGACTGGACACTTTTGTATGATTCCAGATATAAGGATGCTATGGGAAAACTCCAAACAAGGTGGTTGGGTCCTTATGAGGTAGAAGAAGTTTTTCACAATGGAGCAGTTCAGTTGTCCACAATAGATCCTATTCGATTTAAACTCTTAGTGAATGGACACTGACTATGACTTTATCACAAGCCAACTACTCGAGAAGAGTTCCTGCAGCAGTTTGCTCCTCAAAATGAAATACAGGTTCCTGCAGCAATTGGCAAGGTTCCTGCAACAACTGTCAATGCTTCGATATCAATTCATGAGCTTCATGTTGCATTTGAACATGTTGATAAAGGTGATGTTCCTGCAGCCTCTGCAGTGAACTTATTTACCGTATCATAATAAAATATTTCCATGAGGTATATTGTTCTCCGTACATAAAATTCCATCCACTACACTCCATCCCACTTTCTTACCTGTCACTTCATTTCATTTCACCATCATTTTCGCCTAATTGCAGGTATGTGGATATTGTACTTTATTTTAATTATGCATTTATTAGGTCATTATGATTTTAATTCTATTTTAATCTGCTCCAAACCTGAAATCTCGTCAGCTTGTGTGGACACGGGCTAGGTTAAGTTGGGGGGGGTACTTTATGGTCCTTTTTCCCAGTAAGATTTATTATCTTGAACTGATTTCCTAACTGACATTATTTATGATGATTATTATTTCACGCGAGTGAATAATAAGTTCTGCCGCCAAATTTAAGGTATGTAGATTTTAGCTTTTGTGAATCTGTCAAACATTTTGGTGAAGCCGTGGAATTATCAGAGTAAAAGATGGGTGGTGATCTGATTCGCCATGAACCAAATGTCCATGAAGGGTTGCTGCAAGATGTTGTCTGTGTGCATTATTTCCAAAACCACGGCTGGTTGGATTATTTCTTGAGAATCAGGGATTTCAATGACGAAATAGCTGCAGAATTTATGCATTCTTTTGATGAAGGAGAAGCTACAGTTAAGGGGTTGAGGGTAATTTCTATAGAGCAGCAAATTGCAGAGGTCACAGGGTTGCTGCAGGAAGGAGAACTCTTTCCAGAATCGAAAGATGCAAGGAGTGCCAGGGCAGAGTTCACAATTCCTACTGATAGACCCTTAATGGTGGATAGGCAAGGGACTATAAGGGTTTCTTTGCCAGCACATTGGCCTCAGGTAGCTCTGTATATTATGAAATATATTACCTGTGAAGGATGGTATTCAAATCTCCATTCACCTCACTTCAAGTTACTTAGTCATCTGCGTCATGACCGGCGAGTTAATGTCCCAAATTTCTTGTATCATCTCATTTCTATAAGTGCCAAGGAGACTAAAAAATATGGAAATCGCTCTGTCAGCCATCATGGATTGGTGAAGTTGCTGGTACAACGGTCCCTAAGAGATGTTTTAGAGATGGAATGGGGTGTGTTTGAAGATATTCTGCAATTTAGGGTAGATGAAGCCCCTATTGAAAATAATCCACCGGTTCAAGAAGAGATAGTTCTAGAAGGTCTTTTTGGTGAAGATGAGGGTTTGCTAGTTGTTGAAGGAGTTGCAATTATTTTAGAAGAAAATATTGTAGCAGAGTCAATTGAAGGACAACCCTCTACCTCTCTTCAAGGAGGTTCACATGTTTTGCAGAGGGAAGGAAAATAATTGGAAAAGGAGGAGTCAGATGAAGAATTTGCTATCCGGCCGTAGGAAGTGCATATCCCTCCTGCAGCCAAGAGGTGCCAAACAAAAATAAAACACCTATGTCTCTTTCAAAAGTGTATGTGAGGAGAACAAGAAGGAGGACACATAAGACTCAACCAGTGAGTAATCCAGCAGAGGTGATTGCAGTAGAAACTTCAGAAGAAGAAGATGCTGTAGAGAAGGAAATTCAAGAAAACCCTATAGAAGAGGAAATTCAAGAAAACCCTATAGAAGAGGAAATGCAAGAAAATCCTGCAGGAGAAGAAATCCAAGAAGAAATTTAGGAAGAAAATCCTGTAGGAGAAGAAATCCAAGAAGAAATTTAGGAAGAAATTGTAATGGATAAGCTTACAAATCTGGCTTTAGTGGCATTGCAATGTGAGGAGATTATTGATGATGTTCCACAACAACCTAAATAAAATGTGGGAGATATGCCAATCCAGAATGAGGAAGTTATTGAAGAAATCTCACGGTCTAAAGTAGGACCCATAAGAACTCCTTCATCCCTAACTAGTTTGTCAATTGCTTTAACATTCTTTAGGCAATGGGAAATAGAGAAGGATAGGTTGCAAGGGATAATTAATAAGCAGCAAAAAGAGATTGAGAAAAAAGATAATAGAATTAAAGAATTGGAGACTAAGGTAGAAGAGATTTATTGTATGGTTCCTGAGATAATGCAGTGTAGGGCTCCCCCAAGAATTTATGCAGTGCACTTGAAAGAACGGTATCTGAATTTCAGATTAAACTGCATAGTAAGGGATCTTAATCCATCCTTGGAAACACCTGAGGAATTCTATCATGCTTATCAAACCTCCCCACATTCTATAAGGAATCTGTTATGTGAATTATATTTACATAATTATGCTGTACCCCAGGACAGAGAATGGAATCCTTTGTTGTACATTGGGGATATCCATCTCAGAGCTCTAATGTCTTGGATACAAAATGAAATGATTATAGGACCACAAGCTAGGGAGTTTGAAAAATTGGAACTTGACTGTCCATTGCCATTAAGGAGGGAATCAGAAGCACCCAGGGTTCTGTATTATGATTGGCAAAAGTTGCTAATAAGAGATGATGTTAGTAAGATAGTACTTCCAATGAGAGAGGAAGTCTACCAAGCGTATGAACAATTGGTTCATACCCATAGGATAATAGCACTAGAAGGACTAACTCAACGTTGGAATCATCTACCAGATCATTTAAAACTGAGAGAACCCTACTCATTACAGAATTTTCATGCAGCTATACAGAGAGCCTCCAAGTACATACAACTAGGCAGGGAGAAATCCAATAATTGGTTGCCATTAAT
Organism: Cryptomeria japonica; assembly: GCF_030272615.1. Lineage (NCBI taxonomy): Eukaryota > Viridiplantae > Streptophyta > Pinopsida > Cupressales > Cupressaceae > Cryptomeria > Cryptomeria japonica. The sequence continues at coordinate 50,765,150 of NC_081410.1, forward strand.
CTTTCAGCCTCCTATCCTTATGTGGCCACTTTTGGCATGCCAACCAACAGAACAAAATTATGTAGATGTGGAAGAAACAACTAGATGGTCCAGGTTGGAGAAGATGAAAGGATTTTATTGGAATTTTCTTTCCAAGGGAACCGGACAGGACACTGTTGGTGATTTCAAATTTCAGCAAAAATCAGAAATTTTCCTTTTGCTGCAGGAGCAACAAACCCTTAAAGTTGGGGGGCATGATAAGTCGCTGTATTGACATGTTTTTTTATCAGGACTCTTAGGTTTTTGGTATCTTTTGGGTTGCATTGTGATACTAAAATATTGTGAATTGACTATATGTAATCCATGTCTTAAAACTGAACTTAAGAAATCATGTTTGAACTTTGTCGGTTAATTCCTGCAACCATGCCAATTTATTCTTGTAGCCAAATGGTTTGTCCCTGTGATATGTGGATTATTTAGGATGATTTCATATATGAGTTAATGAATGTATTAGTTAAGTAAGATACATATGCATGTCCTTGTATATTGTTTCTATTTTAGTGCAGATAATAATTGATGCTGCGGTGGAGAATTTTCTTTCGCGCCTAAGGACTAGAGAATCACGTTCAGATAGCTGGAGGTCAAACTGAAGGAGATTCAAGTGAGCACAATCTATGGAATAATCAGAGCAGTTGTACTTCACCATGGGAGTTTAACTTCGGTGCATGTTTAATTTGCAAAATATCTCTTTGGCGTGCAAAGACTGTGGTTCGGTTTCAGATCCACAGTTCCTACAACCAAGTTCTCTATTATCCCCTTCATCTGACAGCTATCCGCCTCTTCTTCTGGGCGTAACTGGAGTTGTCCATTGTAGTTTATCTTTTCTTTATAATAAGCTCTTCCTTCTTTTCTGAGTTAGATAGAATGGAAAGGGATTGAGCAGTTTTTTTGTCACGCATTCTGAATTTTCTCTTTTAGAATATGTAATAATCTTTCAGGAAGAAATGAATAAAAATATTTTATTCTGTTCTATTAATAGTTCTTTGCTGAGAGTTTCATATCAGTCATCCAAGGGGGCCCACTTGGTGAGTGATCCTATGTTTATGATTATTGAAGTTAGTTTTTACCTAGTTGTAGTAGAAGTTCATGACTAGATTGTTCCTGCAGCCACTAGAAGTAGATCCTTTGACTATTCCTGCAGCCAAGGCAGAACGATGTGATTCCTGTTATTTTCATTAGATCTTTTCAGTAGAGTTTTGTAAAGCTTTCATTTAGCCTTTTATGATTTCCATTCCTACCTTTCCTACAGTCATTAAGAATAATCATTTAAGGAGCTTAGTGCATATATATTGCAGACCCATTTCAAGTTTTACGTTCTTGGATTGACAACTAAATGAACACCAGCCATGAGAATAGTAAACTCTACCATATGAATGTCCAAACTTCAGATTGAGATTTCAATTAGAGGTATTATTATTGTCATTATAGTTGGGGTAGACAGTGATCATTGAACCAAAAGTTCAAAATGATACTGAACAGAACAGTGCAGAGGATGCTGCTCAACTGGTGGGAGAAGAAGAAGAGGCTTCTACACTGGAACCAGTTATACCTCGATATGTAAAGTTGAATCACTTTGTAGATTAGATAATTGGAGACAGGAATACTAGAGTAAAAACAAGAAGAAAGATAAGAGAAAGTGCTTGTTTGATTTCCACAATTGAACCTAAGGCAATGAGAGAATCTCTCAAGGATGATGATTGGATAAAGGCTATGAAGGAGGACCTTGATCAAATAGAGAAGAACAACACTTGGTTGTTGGCTTGATGATGATTTTTGTATTGGATGACTTTATGTGTTGTCATTGATGGCACATATACACACACACATATTTTCATATTGTCATAGTCATCGTAGTTAAGTCAAACCAATACTACTACTAAGTCTTCATATTGCAAACCAGTATCATATGTATAGAGAAGTCTAACTAGTATGAAGGTGTCTAAACTAGTATATGTAGTCAACCTGTATATCCAGTAAAGAAAATTAGTTTTGGATAATTCCACTATCACTAGTTTCGAGATAAGGTGAAGAGAGGCAAGGAGGCCAATGGAGACAATCAGTATGTGAGTTGGAAGCGGTCAAAACTAAATTGGTATTAGTGTTCCAACCAGTTTCACTGATTGTGTGTTGAGTTATCGTCGGTCGTGGTGTGTTATCTCTAACCGATATTTTTGGTGATGATTTATGATGTGTTATGGAAGATTGTCTAGATTCACTGAACCTAGGAAATTGTGTTGAGGTTCTTGAATCGACATGAAATTTGATGAATAATGATGAACAGTAAATACCCAATAGATATTGAGGGGGGGGGGGGTGAATCAGTATAGACAAAAACTTCTTCAACAATTTAAACTGCAAAGACTGCACTAACTGGTAAATAATATCACCGATCTAAATCAAGGCAATATCGATAAAACACAGTGATTGTAAAAGTCATAAACTGGTTCATCTAGATCATCTTCAGACCTAAAATCTCATCTCAACTTCATCCATATGCTTAAACAAGTAATACATCACAAATATAATGACCACTGGATCAACATGCATTACCGCTTAACAGAAAACACTAAAACATCACATAAAAAAGCATCAGACATGATACACTTATTTTTCACATGGAAACCCAACTGGGAAAAACCACGGTGGAGATGAATACCCACAAGTTGTTCTTGAATTCTTCTGAAGTTCTCTTTGTTAGGAGCCTAGTCTGGTTAAAGACTTTACAACAGGTTCTGCTAGGAACCGATCCTGCTAGGGATCACCCAGTTAAGGGATGGCTAAATACCTGGTTAGAGGTTAAAACCCTGTTAAAGGTTACCTCGTCAAAGGATTTAAAGAACTCAATGATTTTGAGTTAACCTGTTAAAAGATTTATAAAAATCCTATTAAAGCTACCTGGTAAAGTGATTTTGCAACTGCTGAAATGGTTAGAAGTCAATAGGTAATACATTGATCTGATAATAGCACTTAATGCCAAGGCAGATCCACTTTAGTTCCTTTACATCTGCAATTACACTGTATAGGTATCTACTCACTTCTTTGGTCTTGCAAGAATCACCTCACATATAATCGTTTGCCAACAACTTCAAATGAGAATTATCATCGATCTTATAGACAATGATTAGGTTGGTAGCCAAAACCTCAAACCCTAAGCATCTAGGTTAACAATACAGTCGGTCCAATCCTAACCATTTAATCACATTACATGGGGTAAAACAATCTTGAACAAATCTCAAGACGTTCTCCATTGTCCATTCTTCACCGCTTCTGGAAGCTGATAAACCATCACGCGCTCTCCACTGTTTACTAGGATTTTGCACATTCCCAAGGTAGATAGAATCAATCTTCTTCATGCACGATCCTCAAGGAAATTCTTCACGCTCACAAGGCTGACATGGCAACACAATCTAATCTTCATTTCAATGCTAACTCATCATAGGATGTCGTCGTTTGAATCACATAGACTTGGAATGCATCAACCAGAAACCCTGAAGCTGAGACTACCAACCGGTAGTCATATCAAATGAAACCCCGATACAACTTTGCATATACCGGTTCACATTCCAACATACTGGTTCACATTTTCGCATATACCGGTTCATGCCATCATACCGGTTCACTTCATACCATTATACTAGTTCACTTTCTAGTTTGCTTACTTCAATATATCGGTTCATACTTCAACATATTGACGTCAATGACAACATACACCATCATGTCATCAAACTCTGCACATATGCCAACAATATCCCCCTTTGGCATTGATGGCAATACACAAAGATATCTCTACATCTTCTTCCATATTATATGTCTTCAATACTACAGATATCTTCTCTGCTTCACATCTTCTCCCCCTTTGACAACAATGCCAAAGTGGAGGCATAAGCATCCATGATCTACTATGCTTCTCCCCCTGAGGAGTAGCATCCTTCAACACATCAATCCTGAAAAAATTTGACAATGCAATACCTGATTGATGTGGAGCACATACCTTTAGTTCACCTCTTGAAGGGGCAGCACCCCCAATTCACCTCTTAAATAGGTAAATATAGCCTTTGGTAGACGCGTGGTGAAAATATCTGCTAACTGCTCTTTACTGGAAACATGTTCCAATACAACCTCTTTGTTCTGAACTTTCTCCCTCAAGAAATGATACTTGAGCTCAAAGTGCTTGGTTTTAGCATGCAATACTGGATTCTTGGAAATATTAATAGCACTTGTGTTGTCACAAAATATACTCATCAGTTCAGATACAGGGACTTTGAAACCAATTAATACATGCTTCATCCAAATTGTTTGAGTGCAGTTCATAAATGCTGCTACATATTCTGCTTCTGATGTGGACTGAGAGATACAACTCTGCTTTTTGCTCATCCATGAGACTAGTCTAACACCGAGAAAGAATGCACCACCGGTTGTGCTCTTCTGGTCGTCCACATTACTAGCCCAATTGGCATTGGTAAATACTTTGAGATTGAAATCATTATTGTATGTGTTTATGGTGAAAATGCAAACAACAATATTGAAAGACTAAATATATTCAACCATAGAACCCTAGCCTAACAACAACAAAGATCCACCATAATATATGAAGATTACCTAAGACAATGCAAATCAAATAAAATCACAAAGTTTATACCATCACATGTCCAATAGGGTTTGGATCTCCATACTTCCTATCTCCATTGATCTTGCTTGATATATTTGCTCTCAGATTTTATGTGGGCACAAGAGCTCAACAAAGAATGGAAATGTGGTTGCAAGTAGGCTTGATCGCATATGAAAGTTTGAAAGTGTAGTTGAAGTTGAATGTGTGTAGGATTGAATAGCTGATTAGGGTTGATAATGAAGGAAGCATCTCCTTATATAGAAGACACTATAAGAAATGGAGGGATAAGATTGGGAGGTGTAAAAGATAAATGGTCGGCTAGGATTAGAGGGTAGGTAGAGGAAATAAGAAAATAATGAGAGGGTAGGTAGTGTAGGAATTAAGAGATGAATGACATGTGTCATGGGTAGAAAGGGTTAATGAATTAATTAAATAAATAAAGATTTATTTACTTAATAGAAGAAATGAGATCAATTAAATAAATAAAAGTATTTATTTAATTTAGGAAAAATGATTATTTAAATAAATGAATGTATTTATTTAAATGAGAAATAAGACTAGAAGAGGATAAATGAATTAATTAAATAAATAAAGATTTATTCAATTAATAGAAGAATTAGGCTAAAATAATTAAATAAATAAAGATTTATTCAATTAATAGAAGAATTAGGCTAAAATAATTAAATAAATAAAATATTTATTTAATTAGACAGGACAATTTTAGGTGTTTACAGTATGGATACCACACTCCATAATCTATAGTTCCCTTCAGATATCTAAGAATCCGCTTGACTGCTACCAAGTGGGATTCTTTTGGACTTTTTTGGAAATGAGTAGCAATGCCCACTGCATGTGCTATGTCCGGTTTGTTGTGTACTACATAGTGCAACTTATCAATCATTGACCGATATTCCTTCTCATTTACCAACGCTAAGTCATCTTCTTTTGACAATTTACAACTGGTCATCATCGGTGTACCAACCAGTTTGCTGTCTTCCATGCCAAAGGTCTTCAACACTTCTTTGACATACTTGGACTGAGTGATAAAGATACCATCTTTCATTTGTTGAACCTATAGTCCAATGAAGAACTTAATCTCTTCGATTAGTGACATCTCAAATTCCTTTTTCATCTCATCTGCAAACGTATGACTCATCTTGTCATTTCCACCAAAAATTATGTCATTAACAAACACTTCACAGATTAGAATCTAATCTCCTTCTGACTTCAGATAGATATTGTTGTCTTCACTTGTTCTTTTAAATCCAATCTTCACAAGATGGGAGTGTAAACGTTGATACCATGCTCTAGGTGCTTGTTTCAATCCAAACAAGGCTTTATGTAGCCTACACACCATATCACTGTCTTCTGAAAACCCATCTAGTTTCTCTATATACACTTCTGATGAATAATGATGAATAGTAAATACTCAACAGATACTGAGAGGGGGGGGTGAATCAGTATGGACAAAAACTTTCACAAACAACTCAAACTGCAAAGACTGCACTAACTGGTAAACAACATCACCGATTTAAATCAAGGCAATACCGGTAAAACACAGTGAATGTAAAAATCATAAACCGGTAACACTTAGATCATCACAAAACCTAATATAACACTTCCACTTCACCCATATTCTTAAACAAGTAATACATCAGAAATATAATGACCACTGGATTAGCTTGCATTACTGCTTAACAGGAAACATTACAACATCACATGAAAAAGCATCACACATGTCACACTAATTTTTCACGTGGAAACCCAATTGGGAAAAACCACGGTGGGGATGAATACCCACAAGTTGTTCTTGAACTCTTCTAAACTTCTCTCTATTAGGAGCCTAGTCTAGTTAAAAACTTTACAACAGGTGCTGCTAGGAACCGATCCTGCTAGGGATCACCTGGTTAAGGGATGGCTACATACCCAGTTAAAGGTTAAAACCCTATTAAAGGTTACCTCACAAGAGGATTTGAAGAACTCAATGATTTTGAGTCACCCTGTTAAAGGATTTACAAAAATCCCGTTAAAGCTACCCAGTAAAGGGATTTTCCATCTGCTAAAATGGTTAGAAGTCAATAGGTAATACACTGATTTGATAACAACACTTAATGCCAAGGCAGATCCACTTTAGTTCCTTTACATCTGCAATTACACTCTGCAGGAATCTACTCACTTCTTTGGTCTGGCAAGAATAAACTCACATACAATCATTTGCCAACAAACTCAAACAAAAATCATCATCGACCTTATAGACAACAATTAGGTCGATAGCATAAACCCTAAACCCCTAAGCATCTGGGTTATCAATACAGTCGGTCCAATCCTAACCATTTAATCACATTGCATAGAGTAAAACAATCTTGAAGAAATCTCAAGACATTCTCCATCGTCCGTTCTTCACCGCTTCTGGAAGTTGATAACCCATGTCGTGCTCTCCACCATTTACTTAGATTTTGCACATTCCTGAGGTGGATAGAATCAATCTTCTTCATGCAAGATCCTCAATAAGATCCTTCATGCGCACAAGGCTGACATGGCAACACGATCTAATCTTCATTTCAATGCTAACTCATCACAGGATGTCGTCGGTCGAATCACACAGACTTGGAATGCATCAACCAGAAACCCTGAAGCTAAGACTACCAACCAGTAGTCATATCAAATGAAACTCTGATACAAACTTTGCATATACCGGTTCCCCTTTTCAAATATACCAGTTCATACCATCATACCGGTTAACTTGTTAGTTTTCTTACTTTAATATACCTATTCACTTCAGCGTATTGACATCAATGACAACATACAATACTATCATGTCATCATACTCTGCACATATGCTAACAACTTCCTCTTCAAGTATTCCATTCAGGAATGCAGATTTTACATCCATCTGATACACTTTGAATCCCTTGAAGGCTGCATATACAAGAAGCATTCGAACTCCTTCCAATCTAGCTACTAGAGAAAAGGTTTCTCCATAGTCTTCTACTTCTTCTTGAGCATATCCCTTACATACCAGTCTTGCTTTGTTTCTTACCATTGTGCCATCTTCATTCGGCTTGTTTCTAAAAACCCATTTGGTGCCAATAACATTTTTGTGCTTAGGTCTAGGTACCAAAGACCATGTACCATTTTTTTCTATCTGGTCAAGTTCCTCTTCCATAGCCTTAATCCAGTCTTCATCTTTGTGTGCCTCTTTAAATGTTTTGGGCTCAAATTTAGAAATCATGAAAGAATTTTCTTTGGCCTTTCTTCTTGTAAGAATTCCTGCATCCTTATCTCCTATGATCTACTTTGGATCATGATGCAACTTTACATACCTAGGAATGATCTTGGTTGATTCCTCTTGCTTTTCCTCTTCATCCTCATCTTCATTTTCATCTACATCAGCATCTACTACTGTAGGAGCACTATTACTTGTACTTGGTTGTTTTGAAACTGGTTCCCAGAAGTTTACAACTGGTTCATCTATCTCTCACTCACTGCCAGTTTCCTCAGGTTTCTTAGAGGTTTTATCAACTCTAACATTGCTACTTTCAACTATTCTCTGAGTCCTATTGTTAAAATACTTGAGAGCTTTGCTCTTTGTTGAATACCCTAGGAATATTCCCTCATCACATTTTGCATCAAACTTGCTATGGTATTCACTTCTCTTGATAAAAGACTTGCTACCAAACACTCTAAAGTAGCTTACTACTAGATTCTTACCAGTCCAATACTCATAAGGAGTTTTATCCATACCTTTCTTGATGAGTACCCGATTCAAAGTGTATACTGTAGTGCTCACCGCTTCTCTCCAAAAAGTGTTAGCAACCTTCCCTTGAATCAACATTATTCTGGCTACTTCAACTACAGTCTGGTTGTTCTTTTTTGCTAGGTCATTCTGCTGTGGATTCCAGGGGGCAGAAAATTCCCTCTTGATGTTGTTTTCTTCACAGTACTTATTGAATTCTCTAGAAGTGAGCTCTCCTCCTTGGTCGGTTCTAAGGCATTTAATCCTCTTACCGCTTTCCTTTTCAACTAGTGCTCTGAAGGATTTAAACTTTCCAAAAGCTTCAAACTTGTCTTTCAAGAATGTGACCCACATCATTCTTGAGAAATCATCAGTAAGAATAATAAAGTACTTGTCTCCCTGAACACTCCTAGTTTTCATAAGACCACGCAAATCAGTATGCACAAGAACAAGTAAATTATCTATTGCGAAAGATTTACCTTTGAAGGTTAAGGAAGACATTTTCCCTAGTTGACATTCTCTGCACAAAGGATTCTCTAGTTTGTTCAGCACAGGAAATCCTCTAACTACCTTGATCTTACTAGCCTTCACAATATTATGAAAATTTACATGGCAGAGTCTCCTATGCCATATCCAACTGTCATCAAACTTAGCCATTAGACATTGACTGATATTTGTATTCAACTAAAATAAGTTACCTTTGGTCTGCATACCGGTGGCCATCAGTTCACCACTCTTTCCTTTTATTTTGCACACTCCATCTTTGAATTCCAGAGTGAGTCCTTTATCATTCAACTGAGCAACACTTAGAAGGTTATGCCTGAGATTTTCTACCCAATACACATTATCAACATTGCTTTTTCCATTTAGAGAGATGGACCCTTTGCCTTTTACCATACATGGTGCATCATTACCAAATCGGACTACACCTCCATCATACTCTTCCAGAGACAAAATCTTTTTCCGGTCACCAGTCATGTGGTGAGAACAACCACTGTCAATAATCCACTCATTAGAATTATCAAAGCGGGAGAAAAGAGCCTTCTTGTCTGACACATCTTCCTTAACGACTACAAACACTATGTCTTCGCTTTCTTCATCTTCTGATTCATCATCAGTGACACCTTCATCAACTGCAACAAGACAGATTCTCCTATTTCCTCCTTTGAACTTTTTGAACCTCTCTGGTTTGTCCTTATTATCACTGTTGGGACAGTTTACAACAATGTGTCCTATCCTATTGCAAGAAAAACATTTCAAAGGAAGCTTACCTCTGTATTTTCCAGTTCCCTTAGGAAGTCTCTTGGCAAGAAGAGCTTCAAACTCTATCAAGATCTCCTCATCATCCATATCCCTTCTTTGTCTAGGTTCACAGCTGGTACTATCTTATTTACCATTTCTAGATAGTGCAACAGATGCTCTAAAGGTTGAATCAGTCTTCTGAACACTGCCATCATAACTGTTTAGCTCATATGCGGTCAACTTAGCAATGATAGAATCAAGGGATACCTTTGTCTTGTCAATAGATCTCAACTGCTGAATAGCAACAACCCTTATTGCATAGACTGGTAATAAGGTTCTCAAAACTTTGCTAACAATGATGGAATCATCCATTGTACCTCCTGCACTCTTGATGTCTCCAACAACAATTTTAATTCTTATCCCATACTGTTGAATAGTCTCTCCTTCAACCATCCGCATGTCTTCAAACTTTCCCCTAAGGCTCTCTTCCTTAGCTTGCTTCACATGTTCATCACCACCATAGATAGACTCCAGAGTATCCCATACATCTTTGGGATTGTCTTTGTCTTGAACTTCTATAAACTCAATATCAAATAGACTGTTGATAAGAGATTCCATGACTTGCCCATTCTCCTAAATTTCTCTTCTTTGATCATCGGGGAGAGTACTGGTAGGGACAACATAAGTATTCTCAACATAGTTCTAGTGTTGAGCATCCATTCTTTTAATGTATATCTTCATTCTGTCCTTCCATATCTTAAAGTTATCTTTGTTGAACTTAGGACGTTCCCTCTTCATCATTAGAATAGGATCTTTTCCTCAAGCTGTTAAGCTTATAGCACAGAGGACCTGGATGATGCTCTGATACCAATTGATGAATAATGATGAATAGTAAATACCCATTAGATACTAAGAGGGGGGGTGAATCAGTATAGACAAAAACTTCTTCAAGAATTTAAACTGCAAAGACTACACGAACTGGTAAACAGTATCACCGATCTAAATCAAGGCAATATCGGTAAAACACAGTGATTGTAAAAGTCATAAATCAGCTCATCTAGATCATCTTCAGACCTAACATCTCATCTCAACTTCACCCATATGCTTAAACAAGTAATACATTAGAAATGTAATGACCACTGGATCAACATGCATTACCGCTTAACAGAAAACACTAAAACATCACATGAAAAAGTATCACACATGACACACTTATTTTTCACATGGAAACCCTACTGGAAAAAACCACGATGGGGATGAATACCCACAAGTTGTTCTTGAACTCTTCTGAAGTTCGCTCTGTTAGGAGCCTAGTCTGGTTAAAGACTTTACAACAGGTTCTGCTAGGAACCGATCCTGCTAGGGATCACCCAGTTAAGGGATGGCTAAATACTTGGTTAGAGGTTAAAACCTTGTTAAAGGTTACCTTGTCAGAGGATTTAAAGAACTCAATGATTTTGAGCTACCCTATTAAAGGAATTATAAAAATCCTGTTAAAGTTGCCCAGTAAAGGGATTTTCCAACTGCTGAAATGGTTTGAAGTCAACAGGTACTACACTGATCTGATAACAACACTTAATGCCAAGGCAGATCCACTTTAGTTACTTTACATCTGTAATTACACTCTGCAGGTATCTACTCACTTCTCTAGTCTGGCAAGAATCACCTCACATACAATTTGCCAACAACTTCAAATGAGAATCATCATCGACCTTATAGACAAAGATTAGGTCGGTAGCCAAAACCTAAAACCCTAAGCATCTAGGTTAACAATACAGTTGGTCCAATCCTGACCGTTTAATCACATTACATGGGGTAAAACAATCTTGAACAAATCTCAAGATGTTCTCCATCATCTGTTCTTCATCATTTCTAGAAGCTGATAACCCATCACACGCTTTCCACTGTTTACTAGGATTTTGCACATTCCCGAGGTAGATAGAATCAGTCTTTTTCATGCATGATGCTCAAGGAAATTCTTCACGTGCACAAGGCTAATGTGGCAACATGATCTAATCTTTATTTCAATGATAACTCATCACAAGATGTCGTCGGTCGAATCACACAGACTTGGAATGCATCAACCAGAAACCCTGAAGCTGAGACTACCAACCAGTAGTCATATCAAATGAAACCCCAATACAAACTTTGCATATACTGGTTCACATTCCAACATGCCAGTTCACCTTTTCGCATATATTGGTTCATACCATCATATCGGTTCACTTTATACCATTATACCAGTTCACTTGCCAGTTTGCTTACCTCAATATACCGGTTCATACTTCAGCATATTGACATCAATGACAACATACACCATCATGTCATCAAACTCTGCACATATGCCAACAAAATCTAATGTTTATAAAAAGACATTGTGATGAGTTATTTTGTTATGCAAGATACAAGTGATATTATGAGTTAAAGTTGATGTGATTTATTGAAGGAGTTGCAAAGTATGTTGATGATGCAGTATTAAGTGAGCTGAAAAGGATCTATACAAGCAGAATGTGCTATTCCTAGATCATACCACCTGTTGTTTTCTAATCACTACAATAGTTAAATCCCCTAGTCAGGTAAGCTCTAACAAGCTTCATTATATAAATCCTCTTACAAGGTGATTCATTAAATTGGATCTAAATCCTCCATTGAGGTTACCTTTAACTAGGTATAGCTCCTAACAAGGCTTTGGGATCTTTAATAGGATTCACTCCTAATAGAGTACTTTGTAGACCTTAACCGATCAGTTACCTATTTCTGCAGATAGTTAACTTGTGAGTCCCATCTCACCGTGGTTTTTCCCAGTTGGGTTTCCCACGTATAAACACTTGTGTTATGGTGAATGTTTTACTTATTGTGAATGCTTTTATAACACTTTGGATTGCATGCAAAGTCTTAAGTAAACTGGTTAATTGTCTTTACCGGTCTGGGTTTAAAGTGTTATTGTCTTTACCAGTCCGAGTTTAAAGTGTTATTATTTTTGCTAGAGTACTTGATGCAACTAGGGATGAGCTTGAAACCTTGTGAGGTAGATTCAAGGCTTACAAACTTGTTTTCTTTATCTGTCACATACCAGGATATACTGTAAATGTTTGTAGAAGCAGATCTAATGAGAACTCAGGCTATAATACTTACTAGATATGTGTCTAGAAGATTTGAAGGTCATTGTTACACATGAAATATGTATGGACATAGACCCGTTAAATGCAGATATGGAGTGAACAATACAACAACTCACATGAATCCAAGACCTATCGGTGATTGAAGGACTTATGACAATCGGAGAAACATGAAATGGAACAAACCTTGTGTCAACCGGTTTAGTCCCTATGAAATGGAGAAGGTAACCAATGTAATTTGCACAATTTTCAATAACTTTGGACATGTGGCTGTGAATTGCAGAAGAAGAACTGGAAGAGGTAATGCAGGACCTTGGAGAGAATCTAGGATGGCCTTCTATCATTGTCACAAACCAGGACACATTGCCAAGTTTTGCAGAACTAAGAAGAACAAACCGGTAAACCACTTTGAAGATCAGAAAGGAAAGCATAAGGTTGATGTCGAAGAAACCATAGCAGAGATGAATAGAATTTGGAAGAAGAAAACCAAGGACAAGCCATCAAAAGAATAAAACCCTTCACCTAGTGTGGAGAATGCTACACCGGTAAATTGAGCTTTTCAACAAGCCTAAGGGGAGCATTTTGGTAAATCTACTTCTAGACCCCTTAAAGAGTGTATAGTAAGAGATTCTTGCATTTTGAGTTTTAATATGAGAAGTTTTGATATTTCTGTCTATCGGTTTTCTAAGGATTACCAACCGGTTATATACCTACCAGTATATGCGAGTTTGTTAAGTGGTAATTAGGGTTTGCTACCCTATCGGTAATTTAATAAATGCAATGGGTAAGTTAATAAAAGCAAGTTTCACTAAGTTATTTTTACCCTAATTGCATTCGAAGAAGCATTTTGAGCACTTGCAGAGCGAAACAGAGCATTGTTAGCAGATTGAGAATGGATTTGTGCTACAGATTAAAAGTTGAATCGGATTTGTGCTATGGATTAAAAGTTGAATCGGTTTTGAAGCTAAGGAAAGGTGAATCGGGTGTGCATACGAGAGAGTAACCAGAAACACTACCAACACGAAGGGAACAAGGTATTTTTGTCAATCACTCTCTTGAATCAAGATTATTTAGAATGAAATCATCATCTACACCAGTAGAGTGTCTTTTTATTACTGTTGAAGCTATGGAGTCAATGGGAATAGATAAGATAGAGTCTTATAATTTATTGTCTCAAGTTCCCCAAGGTGTTCTGATTAAAGGTGACTTGTCTAGTTACATAGATTACAAAATTGAGGATCTAGGGTCATTGGCAATCTATTCTCAACTTAAATCTTTGTGTGATAAGAGCGGGAAGATCAAACCCGAATATATTAGGGTTTATGAAAAGGGTTTTCATAATGTAGTCTACTTTCTTGAATATTTTGAGGAAGAACATGTCAGGATTATCCTCAGTCTTGTACATGTATCTTGATAAGTCTCACACCATCACAAAGGAGGCCATTCATGCAGTAACTGCTGATGGTTGTGCTATATTGATCAATAACATTGCAGATCAAGGAGTCAAGTTTGCAACAATTGTTATTGGCTACCGGATATTCCATTCTAGCAGAATGAACAGTGTACCATCTACTGCAGTGCATGCCACCTACAGGATGATGAAAGAAGATGCAAATTATGATCTATGTGAGGCGATGAGAAGTGAATTGATGTTGAATTTAGATTCAATACAGAAGGACAACAGTTAGAAATTTAAATATGGACAACTTTTGATTGGTCTATTTTTCTACTTTCAGAATTTCATTCCAAGAATTGGTGATATACAATGGTCTAAGAATACACTGGTTACAACCCAAATTAAGAATAGCATAAAGGCTGTGAATAAAACATTTCTAGTTTCAATGAATAGGTATTTCAATGAGATTCAAAAGAAAATGAGTATGAGATTAAGGTTATCTGATGAAGTGGTGAAAGACTTTGAAAAAGACATCTGTTTCACTGTGACCACTAAATTTTGCCTTATGAACGCTGTTGAACTAAGAGAAGAAGAAATGGAGGAAATGAGCTATGAAGTTAGTTATGACTTACTAATCGGTTATGCCAACAACCTATTGGCATCTCTTAAGGATACAAAGAAGAAAAGACTAGGAACTTATCATGAAAGGATTGCATCGGCACAACCTAGTAGTGTGAAAGGGAAAAAGAAGAAAGATGAGCAACCAACTTCTATGTCCACCAGTCCAAGAATAACAAGGAATATTCAAGTCAAGAAGGAACCAGTACCTAAGGTATATGCAAAGAAGCAGATTGTTGTGAGGAAAAGAGGCAGACATCTCATCCTTCAAGAAGAATCTAAGGAAGCTGAAACTGAAGAAGATTCAAAGAAGATGAAGGTAACTGGTAAGAAGTCTAAACCAATAGGAGAAATTTCCAAAAAAATTACTCCTATTAATGTTGTATCTTTCAAATCAATGAGTGATTTTGAAAGGACTTTGAAAAAACTAAGGAGAAAATGATTTGATAATGTAAAAGAATATTTTGATTCTTTTGATGAAGGTCAGAAACAAGAAATTGTTCAAGAGGTAATCAATCACCTGTGTCAAAATAATCGGTTACCACAAGATATTCAAAAGGAGATTTTTGATTCTTTATATTCAATTCTTGAAAATAAATGGAAGTTGGTTTTAGATTAGGAACAAGAGATTATTGATAGAATTTTTGTTTAATATTTTCCTGAGTTGTCTCCAGAAGAGTTATTAGCATTGCTTGCTAAGTATAAAGGACAATTTCATTATAAAACAAGGATATTGAAACTATTAAATGGAAAGACTTAGCTTGTTGAAGATGATACACATTGAATTGTACAAGATATTCAGAGGATGAATGCACTATTGAAAGGCTATGGTAATAAGCCTAATTAGACTGAGACTGGAGCTCCACCAGAGCTAGATGATGAAGAGTTTATTACATCAGATGTAGTCTATCCTGTCAATAATAAGGATGACACAAGTTCTCCACCGGTCATATTCTGTATGGATGAAACTGAAGAAATTCAGGATATTTTTTATACAATCGGTAACATCATTGAACTGGCTAAGGAAACTAAACAACAACTGGATATTGTTGAGAAACAAATAGCAGAGGAAGCACCAGTTAATAAACCAAGTGTGGACATACGACTGCCACTGGAAAAAGAACACAAAGTTGAAAGTCAATTGCCATCGGTCACTACAACCACACAGGAGGAACAAAAAGAGAAAGAGAAAACAAAGAAGGTAGAAGAGAAAAAGGATGAAGATGAGAAATTAAAGGAGAAGAAGAAAACTGATGATAATGACTCAATAAGCATAAAAGGCCTTATAGATGTGATAATTTGAGTGCATCTGAACTGATGGAGATTGCTATCGTTATGTAATCCAGGGATCAAAAGAAAAGGTTGAAAGAGAAGAGAAAAGAAGCAGAGACTATATAGACTGCTGTTGACATTCTGTTAGGTCTCGTACCAGAGACTAACACTGGTAATTTGTCTACCCCTATTTCCAAGCTTGGACAATTGGTTGTTGATGGTACTGACCAACTGAAATCACTTGAAGAGGAAGCTCATACCTTAGCTGTTGGCCATTTGGTGGAATTGATTATGTGTTGCATTGATGTTTTGTCATTGATGTCAACACTAGTTGTTTGGATGCTTTACTGGCACCCTTCTGGTCCCGGTAGGTTGAGTGGTTTTTAGTTAACTTGGATCTGACATGATCTGGTTAACTCTGGTATAATCTGGTGATGGAATTGGCTTGTTCATAATGCCTATACTCATATTTGGTTAGTTGGTTTAGGTCTAGTGATTGGATGCTATCTTGCTTACACAAAAGATTGGTTTCTAGTTCCGACGATGGTTTCACCGACAGATCTTTTGGTGGAGGTTTTTGATGCATTGCATAATTGGTGTTGGTGCAGCTTTTGATGGAGTTTCAAGATGTTGATAATCTTGTTTGAGACTTGGTGTTTGGAGATCATTGTTGAAGTGTGTGGATAGGCTTCCCACCATGGTTTTTCTCTTTACCAGGTTTTCCACATACAAATCTTGGTGTTATGTGGTTGGATTTTATTATGTGATTATTGTTTATGCTTAATTGGATTAACTGCTATTCCGGTATTATTGTTTTGAATTGATAATTCTTTCAGTAATCTGTAGCAACTAATTCACCCCCCCTCTCAGTTGTATTCCGGCTATTTGAACTGTCTAACAATTGGTATCAGAGCTTTGGTCCTCTCTGCAGTAAGCTTAACTGCTTGAGGAAGATCCTTTGGCGACTAACAGTGCAAGTTCATCTAGTTCTTCTGGAGCTATTTTTCGAAGGGATATACTGAGGCTTGAAGGAACAAATTATATAGTATGGAAGATTCAGATGGAGACTCATCTGAGGTGTCTTGGCAAGGAGATTTAGGAGATCACAAAGAATGGTGTCACACCCTTTAATCCAGGATTTGCCATTCCTCCTTTGACAAACCTGGACAAGGAGCTTGAGAATGATTGTTGAGCAAGAGAATCCCTCTTGTGTGCATTTTCTGATCAGCAAATTATGAGATTAACAAAAAAATAATCTGGAAAGGCTATATGGGATAAATTGCAAACCCTCAATGAAGGTGACCCTACAGTGAAGATCGCTAAACTTGATGGTTACCAAGTGAGATATAAAAATCTGAAGATGGAAGAAGATGAAAGGATTACTGCATTCATGGAAAGAGTAAATGAGATTGTTATGGGAATTCAATGTTGTGGTGATGAGCGAAGATGAGATTGTTTATAAAGTCCTGAGAGCCCTACCACCAACTTTCAAAATGAAGGGTACTGTTATTAATGAGTTAAGAACAATGGCTAATACATCTGTCAACATAGATAATTTGGTTGGGAAACTATCTGCTTTTGAGCTTGAGGAATTTGGACCTTCTGGAGCTGTGAAAACCAAACTTGCTTTTCATGCATCTACATGTACAACCGGCAAGCAAGATTGGAGAGTTTTATATGCAAAAGAATTAGAAGATATGAAGAGAGAAGATGAAGAGCTTGAGAAACTTGAAGCACTATTTTCTAGAAGATCACTGAAAGGACCGGTAGGAAGTAAGTATGAAGGAAAAACACCTTTTAAATGTTTTGCATCTAATAAACTTGGTCATTCTACATCTAGATATCTTGAAAGGAATTTAAGATTTGAAGAAAGAGTTAAGAAATCATTTAAGCCTAATCAGAACAAGTTTAGATTCAAGAAAAATAAATTATGCTACATAGCGGATGAGGAAGGTATTACTGATTCAGATGATGAACCGATAGAAGACTCTACTAGTGGATCCGACAATGGGAAAGAATGGGTATTCTTGGCTATCAAGGAAGATGATTTGGCATTGGAAGAGAATGTACCAGAGGAGAAGGCACTTGCTGCTAAAATTGAGGATAAGGATGAATGGGTAATTGACAGTGGTTGTTCACATCATTTGACTGGAAATAAAGGAAAGTTTCTGTCTTTGCAAGAAATTGATGGTGGATTAGTTAGATTTGGAGATGACAAGGCATGCATGATTAAGGGAAAAGGAACTATATCATTGGATAGTAAGAACAACACTGACAATGATTATTATGTTGAAGGTTTGAAGAATAATATTTTGAGTGTAGGACAATTCGTAGATAATGGATTTCAATTATAGTTCAAGGATGGAAAATGCAAAATCATTAATAGATCTGGCTTGGAGATTGCAACCGGTACACAGACAAAAGTAACATATTTCATTTGAACTCCAATGAGAAGACATGTTTGATTACACAGATTGATGAAAGTTGGTTATGGCATAAAAGGTTGTGTCATTTAAATTTTGATTGCATTGTGAAGATTAGTTCAACTAAGGCTGTTAGAGATATACCTAAGATTATGAAGCCCTATAGTCTGGTATGTAAAGAATGTTAAATGGGTAAACAGGTCAAAACCTCTTTTAGAAGTATACAAGATAAATCAAATGATGTTCTTGATCTTATTCACACTGATTTATGTGGCTCTGCTAGAGTGAAAAGTTTTCATGGTGATAGATATTCCATGCTAATCATTGATGATTATTCTAGAATGATAAGGGTTTCTTTTTTGAGAGAAAAATATGAAGCATTTGGTTTAAAATCTTTAAAGCTAAAGTGGAAACTAAGACAGGATTGAAGATTAAATGTTTGAGATCGGATCATGGTGGAGAATTCACATCTGATGAGTTTAATAACTTTTATGACAAGCATGGTATCAGAAGACAATTTTCTGCTCCTCGGACACCTCAACAGAATGGAGTTGTGGAAAGGAAAAACATAACTATTTTGGATGCTACTAGAACAATGACGATGGAAGCAAATCTACCTGATATATATTATAGAGAAGTAGTTAGTACAACGGTTTATACATTTAACGAAGTACATATCAAAGAAGAAACCGGTAAGACACCTTATGAATTATGGTTTGGTAATACACCTACAGTTAAGTATTTTAGAATCTTTGGTAGTAAATAATATATCAGGAGAGATGATGATATTGGGAAATTTGATCGTAGAAGTGATGAAGGCATATTTCTTGGTTATTCTAATGAAAGCAAAGCATATAAATGTTATAACAAGAGATTGCATAAAATAGTGGAGAGTGCTAATGTCAAAGTAGATGAGTTGAGTAAAAGTCAAATTAGAATTTATGAGAAGGAACTGACAGTGGAAATGATTATATCTGAACCAGTACCACCTGTATCCTAATAGACAGTTGAACCAGTTACTCCAGCAACATTAGAAAAATCTATAGTAACTGAAGAATAGGGAAGAGGAATAGAGAGTCAGAAGAGTCCTAGGTATGTGAGATTGAATCATTATGAAGATCAAATCATTGGGGATAAGAGAAATGGGGTGATGACAAGAAGAAGACTGGAAACTAATGAGGTATGTTTAATTTCACAAGTTGAGCCAATATCAGTAATTGAGGCATGTAAAGATGAATTTTGGTTAAAAGCTATGGAATAAGAATTAGATCAGATTGAGAAAAATAACACATGGACTTTGGTTCCCCGGCCTAAAAATAAAAATGTTATTGGAACTAAATGGGTTTTTAGGAATAAACCAAATGGGGATGGTAAAGTTATAAGAAATAAGGCTAGATTGGTTTGTAAAGGATACTCTTAGAAAGAAGGAATTGATTATGGAGAAACTTTTGCACCTATAGCTAGGATTGAAGTTGTAAGACTATTTCTTGCCTATGTTGCTTATAAAAACTACAAGGTTTATTAGATGGATGTTAAATGTGAATTCTTTAATGGGGATCTTGATGAGGAAGTTTATATTGAGCAACTTGATGGTTTTTCACTATCAGGTGATATTGATATGGTTTGTAGGTTAAGAAAAGCTTTATATGGATTGAAACAAGCACCTAGAGCTTGGTATGCAAGGTTGGATAAATAGCTTTTGAAGATTGGTTTTACTAAGGACAATGCTGGCAGTAATTTATATTATAAAATCACTGATGATGATATACTGATTGTTGAAGTACTGTTTGATGACATTATTTTTGGAGGTGAAGACAAGTTATGCATAGAATTTTCTAAGAACATGGAGAAAGAATTTGAGATGTCTATGATTGGTGAGATGAAATTTTTCTTAGGTTTGCAGATTACTCAGACTAACAAAGGTATTTTTATCTGTCAAACAAAATATGCTAAGGAATTGTTGAAGAAATTTGGTATGGGAGATTCTAAACTGGTAAGTATACCTATGGTTACAAGTGATAAATTGACAAGGAAAGATGTTTTTGCATCGATAAATCCTACAAGATACAAATATATGATTTGAGGTCTACTTTATTTAACTCTGACTAGACCTGACATTATGAATGATGTTTGTATTGTTTCAATATTTCAAAGCGATCCTAGAGAAAATCATGAGATGGCAGTGAAAAGAATTTTTAGATACTTACAAGGTACATTAAAATATGGTTTGTGGTATCCTAAGGATGATAACTTCACTTTATGTGCATATACAGATGCTGACTGGGCAAGAGATGTTGATGACCAGAAAAGTACTTCTGGTGGAGCTTTCTTTCTTGGAAAGAAGTTGGTTTCATGGATTAGCAAGAAACAGTCATGTACTTCTTTATCTACTATTGAAGCTGAGTATGTTGCTGCTGCCACTAATTGTACACAAGTTTTATGGATGAAGCAAATGTTGAAGGATATAAATATGGATTGTGATGCACCTGTTAGTCCCAACCAGTTCTGAGAGGGGAGGGGTGAATCGACCCTTTACCGGTTTTGCTCAATTAAAACTTTTAACTTAAGTTATCACTAACTTAACATTCATCAACATAAATAACTATTTAGAAGAATAACCATGCATGAAAAGAAACACAATGAAACTAAGATTTATCTCATGGAAACCCAAATGGAAGAAAATCATGGTGTGAGTAGGAACTCACAAAATTTGTACTCTTCTAGAGTACGCTCGGTGAAGAGCCATCCCTGTTAGGAGATTACATCTGATCTAAGGCTGACACGGTTTGTAATAATGTAATTGATTTATTGTCTGGTATTCGACTTGATTATTTATGGTCGAGGGTTTGTATAAATAAGATGTAAGATCTCATTGTAGATCATCATGGTTATTGTAAAAGGTCATGGTCAAGGAATGTAGTGTGTGAATATTTTAATATCATTCAGAAAGAGGAGTTGGTCGATCAATAGAGATCAAATTGGGTTTGTATGAGGATTTAGTCCTCTGGTACTGAGCTTTGTAAGAGGATTTAGTCCTCTGGTACTGAGCTTAACCAGAACTGTCCTTAGGCACAAGAGATGCTATCTTTTGCAATTCAACACTTCTCCGATTTGTAGTCTAGATTTGTATGTAGTCAGTGAGACTCCTTTTGTGAAGAGCAATGTGCTCTAGGTTGTTGGCCTTCCTGCAAGTGCAGGCCCCTTCATTGTAAATTCACATACTTACTGCAGAAGTATTATCTAACTATGGGTAGGCTTCCCATCGTGGTTTTTCCCTTTATCGGGTTTTCCATGTACAAATCTTGGTGTTATGTGGTTGGCTTTTATTCTGTGATTATTATTTATGCTTAATTAGATTAACTGCTATTCCGGTATTATTGTTTTGAATTTATATTGCTTTCAGTAATCTATGACAACTGATTCACCCCACCCTCTCAGTTGTCTTCTGGTTATCTGAACTGTTTGACATTAGCAACAAAAGATTACAGGAAGAAGAGGGGGGAGCAACTAATGTCAGAAATTGATAAAGGCAAGATTGCTTTATCTATAAATAAAGATCTATTGAGAACTAGTATTGAAACTGGAGGTAAAATTTTGGCCAATATATCTAAAGTTTCATTTTACTATTCTAATTTGAAGAAAAATTGAGAAGATACAGAAAAGGAATTGGAGAGGATAAGTGATGCATATATACCAGTACAAGATCCGACTTTAGCTTTTGGAAAATCGGTTAATGCTTTGCAACATCTGTTAGATGTTTATGATTTTGAACAATTTAAGCAAATCAGATCCTTGAAAGAACTGAAGAACCAGTTGATTCCAAAAGTTGAAATTCTACAGAGGGCATAAAAGGATTTTGAAGCGGTTTTAGCTACCTCAGAGATGAGCATAGTGGATGCAATGGAAGAATTTGATGCACAAATTATGATAAATGTTGAGATCACTGAAACACTACTAGAAACATGGGATAATGATCTTAAATAGTTGAAGATTCATTTCAGTGACATTTTCTTAAACAGTTGAAGATTCATTTTAGTGACATTTTCTTAAGAATTGCATTATACACACCTTAAAAACTCATATTTTTATATGCAGTTTTTGATGCAAATTTTGATGTAATATATATGTATTTTAATTTTCAATTTGGCATTGTTGTCAAAGGGGGAGTAGAAATATGTATGTCATGTGAAAATTTTGTATGTACTATTAAGGGGGAGTTTGTACATTTTTGTAAAGAACACTTAGTTGTCTAAAAATTTTCTAAGTGTTGCCATCAATGCCAAAGGGGGAGATTGTTGGCTTGATGATGATTTTGTATTGGATGACTTTATGTGTTGTCATTGATGGCACATATACACACACACATATGTTCATATTTTCATAGTTATCTTAGTTAAGTCAAACCGGTACTACTCCTAAGTCTTCATATTGTAAACCTGTATCATATGTATAGAGAAGTCTAACCAGTATGAAGGTGTCTAAACCGATATATGTAGACAACTAGTCTATGCAGTAAAGATAATCAATTTTGGACAATTCCACTGTCACCAGTTTTGAGTTATAGTGAAGAGAGGCAAGGAGGCGAATGGAGACAATCGGTATGTGAGTTGGAAGTAGTCAACACTAAACTGGTATCGATGTTCCAACCGGTTTCATTGATTATTTGATGAGTTATCACCGGTTGTGATATGTTATCTCTAACTGACATTTTTGGTGATGATTTGTGATGTGTTATGAAAGATTGTCTAGATTCACTAAACCTAGGAAATTGTGTTGAGGTTCTTGAGCGGACATGAAATCTAATGTCTATAAAAAGACATTGTGATGAGTTATTTTGATATGCAAGATACAAGTGATGTTATGAGTTAGAGTTGATGCGATTTATTGAAGGAGTTGCAAAGTATGTCGATGATGCAGTATTAAGTGGGCAAAAAAGGATCTATACAAGTAGAATGTGCTATTCCTAGATCATACCAGTTGTTTTTTTCTAATCACTACAATAGTTAAGTCCCCTAACCGAGTAAGCTCTGACAAGCTTCATTGTACAAATCCTCTAACAAGCTGATTCATTAACTTGGATGTAAATCCTCCACTGATGTTACCTTTAACCAGGTATATCTCCTAATAGGGCTTTGGGATATTTAACAACATTCGCTCCTAATAGAGTACTTTGTAGACCTTAACCGATCATTTACCTATTTCTGCACATAGTTAACTTGTGAGTCCCATCTCATCGTGGTTTTTCCCAGTTGGGTTTTGCATGTATAAACACTTGTGTTATGGTGAATGTTTTACTTATTGTGAATGATTTTATAACACTTTGGATTGCATGCAAATTCTTAAGTAATTTGGTTAATTGTCTTTACCGGTCTAGGTTTAAATTGTTATTGTTTTTGCTATCATTGGTCACTTGTCCCAAGACCAACTGATAAAAATGTGATTGGTATTATGTGGGTGTTTAGGAACAAATTGAATGAAGATGGTGAAGTGATTAGGAACAAGGCTAGACTAGTTTGTAAAGGATATGCACAAGAAGAAGGTGAGGATTATGGATAAACCTTTGCATCAGTTGCTAGAATTGAAGGAGTAAGAATGCTACTTGTATTTGCAGCATTAAAAGGATTCAAGGTATACCAAATGGATGTCAAGTCTGCATTTTTTAATGGAATTCTAGAAGAAGAGGTTTACATTGAACAACTAGATGGGTTTGCATTGACTGAAGACAAGGACATGGTGTGCAGACTTCATAAATCTTTAGATGGATTAAATCAATCTCTAAGGGAATGGTATGCGAGACTCCATTCACACCTAATAAAGATTGGATTTCAAAGATCCAATGAGGACAACAACATTTACTTGTAGATAGAAGGAGACAAATTATTGATTGCAAAAGTGTTTGTAGATGATATCTTATTTGGAGGAGATGATGACATGAGTATAACTTTTGAAGAAGAAATAAAAAAGGAACTTGAAATGTCTTTGATAGGTGAAACCAAAATTTTCATTGGTTTGCAGGTCCAACAGATGAAAGGAGGAATCTTTATCAGCCAATCCAAATATGTAAAGGAGGTATTGAAAACCTTTGAAATGGAAGCCTCTAAACTAGTTGGAACCCCTATGGTTATTGCTTGTAGATTATCCAAGGAAGATGATTCAGATCCAGTGGATGAAACTGAGTATAAATAAATGATTGATAAACTACACTATGTTGTTCATAGAAGACTGGGCATTGCTCATGCAGTTGGTATAGTGGCTAGATTTCAGAAAAGTCCTAAAGAGACTCATATGGTGGCAGTGAAGAGAATTTTCACGTATCTTAGAGGAACTATTGATTATGGATTATGGTATCCATACAAAGGAAACTTCTCTTTGAAGGTGTTCACAGATGCTGATTGGGCAGGTAATGTAGATGACCAGATGAGCACAACCAGTGGTGTATTATTTCTAGAAGGAAGACTGGTATCCTGGAAGTAAGAAAAAAAGTTGCATTTCTCAGTCTACAACAAAAGCAGAGTATGTAGCTGCATCTATGAATTGTACTCAAGCAATATGGATGAGACATGTATTAGAAGGTTTCAAGGAGAATATGACAGAACCGGTGGTCATATATTATGATAATACAAGTGCAATAAATATTTCAAAGAATCGTGTATTGCATGCTAGAACAAATAATATTGAATTGAAGTATCATTATCTGAGAGAAAGAGTGCAGGAAAAGAAAGTCAAGATGGATCATGTGTCAAGCAAGGAGCAGTTAGCTGACATCTTCACTAAGCTATTCCTTGAAGCAACCTTTGAGTATCTCAGAGGCAAGCTAGGGGTTATACCCCTACAAAAGGACAACTAAGATGTTATTGCAACATCAATCCAGTGGACTAATTGAAGATATTTCACTGTGGATTGATGATAAAAGGGCTACTCCTCAGGGGGAGTAGCAAATATGAAGAAAACAATAGCAACGAAAGATGAATTTGACACTTTGCACCTTTGGTATTGTTGTCAAAGGGGGAGAAGAACAATGAAGAGAATAAAGAGAAGAATTGATGAAGGGAGAAGAAAAAGTGAAACATAATAGAAGAAGAAAAGAACAGTACAACAGTCATAACAGTTAGAGTTCTAGTTTTGCATGGTGAGCTTTTGGTGTTGCCATCAATGCCAAAGGGGGAGATTGTTGGCATAACTGATGAAGATAATGATGAGATGAGAAGATGACCGGTAAAGTTGATATGATTGGTTATATGTTGATTGTTGGCATAACTAATGGAGATGATGATGAGAAGATGGCCGGTAAAGTTGATATGATCAGGTATCTGTTGTCATTGATGTCAACTAGTTTGACCAGATGCAAAACTAGCAGAGGGGAGAAGGAGAAGCTGAATCATGCATTGCGGTTAGAATTGATGGTTGCGGTTTAGAATATATGTTCATAATATTGGCATGAGTTTTTGATTGAAATCGCATCAAGTTTGGTGAACCGGAAATCACATTTATAATTAACTGTTATGAACTTTGTGAAGAAGAATGAATATCGATATTAGATCTTTGACCAGTAATGATTTAAGGTTTGGCGATGGATCTTATCATGATCATAACTTAGTGATGACATGTCATAATCCATGTGTAATGTTATATTTCTTGGGAAATAGGAAAGTGCTTAGAAGAATGAAAAAAGGGTTTGATTGCTTATCAAATCGATGTGCAGTGATCATTCAATGACGAAAATCATCTAGAAATTTGTTATAATAATCTATAATGTATTTTGGTAGAGTGTTTTTCCATGCTAAATGTAAATTCATTATATCTTGTTGATGTAATTAGGGTTTGTAGCTGCCCTAACTCAAAAGTGTATTAGGGCTAGTTGGAGAAGAGATTTTGTGTCGGTGGTTTGAGAAGAAGGTATTGTCGAACCAGTTTGAAGTGTCTACATGTGTGTAGTAGAGTTGTATTAAAAATGATATGTACTAGCAAACAAGGAAATGCTATAATCAAATCATTTGCCCTATTGTTTCCTAACAGTTACAATAGTTTGAAATCCCTTAATCGGGTAGATCCTAACAGGTATGATATTGTAAATCCCTTCACCGGGTGGCTCATTAACTTGAGTTCGAAATCCTTTAACAAGGTTACTCTTAATGGGGTAGAGCTCCTAACAGGGCTGAGGCAAAATCCCTTGACCGGGTGACTCCTAACATGGTCTTCTCTTAACTAGGCATATTGTAAGCTCTTAACTAAGCGCATTCCAAAAGAGTGCAAATACATATTGTGGGTGCTAATTCCCAGTTGGGTTTCACATCAAAAATCTTTGTGTTCATGTGGTGGATGCCTTATTGATTTGTGCATTTGATATCTTTACTTTGTTTGCATATTGATGAACACTTGAGTGAATGGTTTTTTAAATCAGCTTAGAAGATTGTTTGAGTAGTTACCGGTATAGTTTTGTGAAGTGTTGTAGATTTTTTTTATCACACACACACACACACACACATATATATAGACACACACACACACATATATATATATATATATACATATGTACATATGCATATGTATATGTACATATACATGTACACATGTACATGTATATATATACATATATATACATATATACGTACATATATGTATATATGTATATATGTATGTATATATATGTATATATGTATATATGTATGTATATATATGTAAATATGTATATACATATATGTATGTATATATACACATACATGTATGTATATATGTATATATAACACAACCACAACCTAGTTCATTCATGATACTTCAATATATAAAAACTTAAATTTTTTTTATATTGCCTCAAACAAACCCCTAGAAATTAGTAAGCCAAGATTTTCCTCCCCCCATCCCCCTCTCTCTGTATATATTTCCTCTTGTAGATAACTAGGTATAAGGCCATTACTAAGGACTATTTGATATATCATTTAGAAAATTCAAATGAATAAAGATTAGTTCTTTACTATTTCAAATTACAATAAATGTTCACTCAATTTTGTTCAAATAAATTTATCTAATTTACACATGTAAACATGTATGCACATTTGAAAGAGAGAGAAATACTTCTAGATATATTAATTCAACACATGCACAAAATACTAAATGCCTTCAATACACAGATACATATATCACATGTACAAGTTTTAGAATTTAAAGTCAAGGTTTACGATGTAAAGAGAATCAATAGTTCATAGATAGTTTCTTTAAATGAAAATTTTCTAGGAAATTTGGCTTAAGAAGAAAGGAATTTAGAGTTTGACTCTAGGACTAGACTTTGGCAGACACAATCCTCAATCCAAAGGGATAGGATCTAGTGGATCTATGTAGCCTAACTTACGGAGGTGTAATGCTAAAAAAATAGATTGTTAATGTTCTTAGTTAACATGGATTTACATCGATTGAACTCTTTAAGTTCTTTCATGTAAACAGAGCTAATGTATAAAAATAAGGGCACATAAAAGTATGGTTTTAAATCATATTAAAAGGAAATTTACATACTTCCTTTTAACAAGATATAGGTCGAGAATACATTGTTCACTATGACATCTCAACATAGATTTAACTTTTTAAATTAAATTGGTTTCAAGTTGAAAGGTTGTAATGCAGGATCTTGTGATCCTAGAATTGACTAATATCTATATTATTGAACTACATTATTATTTTTAAAATATTATTTGATTTTGTATATTTTTTTATAATATTTATAATTAACTATATCAATCCATTCAATAAAAGTTAATAACACTTTTTTATATATAATAAAAAGTTTAGGTCAAGGTATTCATCCTATTTCTATTAATACTATCAAATGCTTATGTGGGTGTGTCAAGTCCACATGTACACAATTTAAAATAATATCTAATAAATATATATACTACATTTGATTTTTTCATTATATATATTCTAAAAATTGAACAATAATCTAATGAATAATTAGTTACTTGTTCTTGCTACACCTATCACTCTTGGTTTCAAAATTATATTAGAGTTGGCTAGGTATGAAATTACATGTAGTGCATCCTGTGGTATTTTACTAGATATGAAATACATACAAATTCATAAATTTAATACACACATATACATACATTTAATGTGGGATCTTGTGGTCCTCGAATTAAGCATGAATAATATCTATATTATTAAAATTTATGAGTTGAACATTTGACCATATATTCTTGGGCCAAGGCTATTGTATTGTATAATGTACATGTAAAGTGGCTATTTAAGTTGATTTTGTACCTTGAATATTTTTTATGATTTTATCTAAATTGAATCTTTAATTTAAATATGCACATGAATATACATTTATAATTTTGATTTGCTCTTATATTTATGGCTTTTCATAAAGTTCCATTCTCAATTCTAGATCATATCTAAATCCTAGGAAATTTAGATTAAGAAAATATCATTTAAATTTTAAACTAGGACTAGACTTTAGGCACAATCCTATCTAAAGGGATATGATAGTGAATTTGTTGGCAAATGCACACTCCAATGAGACATTGTAGGTGATTGAAGGTTTTGTAATTGATGGCAACCTTACAATCCTATGTCATTGGCAAGGCAATCCACTGGAACCAGCAAAGTTAGATTCTACACCGGCACACAGACCATCGGCACCGACAGTGAAAGGAAGCATACCGGCACAGAAGCTGACAGGAATTTTGTTGTTAATATATTTTGTTTATTATTGTAAAATCATTGTAAGCCGACTTGGCAAGTTGTAAAATGACTCATATATATAAGAGATCATTGTAGAACAAATATAGATTGAAAAAAGAAAATATATAGGTGAAATAAGGTAGACCTATTATGCGAATTATAGGTTAAGGGTTTATGTAAAAAATAGAGCTATAAACCGATACTAGATTTGGCATAGTAGATGCTATTTTGAAGCAGTACAAGACATTGGATTTGTATAATCCATTTTGTAAGTCAGTGAGACTTCCCATTTTGTAATTGAGCAGTGAGCTCTAGGCACTTGGCCTTCCTACATGTACAAGCCCCTCTTGTAGCAGTAATATTCTCTTATTGACCAGTAAGTGAATATTGTGGGTCACAAATCCCACCGAGGTTTTTCCCACACTGGGTTTCCTCATTAAAATATTGTGTTATGGTGTGTTTTTCATGTGGTTGTTTTTGTCTCTGTTTATTGCATTACTTTATGTTTACAAGTACACAGTATTAATATGCTCTACATGTTTTAAGTTAAGAAAATTCTATAACCGGTTAGATACTGATTCACACTCCCCCCCTCTTAGTATTTGTGGGATTCCTAACAATTGGTATCAGAGCCTGGTCCTCTATTTTCAGAAGCCTAACAACTTGAGGAAGATCTTGACACCGGTAGAGATGGAAAACTTGATGAAGCAACTAGAAGGAGCTCTCTCAGACTATGATGCAGAAAAATTAAAAATATCAAACTTGAAGATGATCTAAAGGCTGCTCAGGATATCATTCAAGCACTTCAATAAAATATTACTATTTCAAGAAACAAGAGAAGAGAACTTTGTGAAAAGATGCAAAATGAGAATGCTGAAAAGGAAACTCTTAGTGATCTGATGAATAAGCTGAAACAAGAAAACATGACAACAAAGAACGAGATGCAGGATATGACTATGAGATTTTGTAAAGAAATTGAAGATAGAAAGAAGAATGAAGAAGACTTGACTAGAAGATTGAATGATGCTGCAAATGAAAACACAAGACTTAGTTATGAAAATGATATGTTGAAGAGAGATCTAACGCATGCACAAAGTGACTCAAATGAACTCATGAGACAAAAAGATATCTTGGAAGGAGAACTGGCTGTTGCAAATCAACATAAAGAAAAATTTAAGAAAATTTCAGAAGAACTTGGTGACTTGTTGAAGAATCAGAAACCTAATGGTGACACTAATGGTCTTGGCTTTGAAACTGGTGAAAGCTCCGGTACTGCAAACACACAGGATCATGGCAAACCAATAAGACAACCTACTGCTTATAAATTTAATGGCAAATGCTTTAACTGTAATAAGTATGGTCATAGAGAAAATCAATGTAGATCTAGAAATTATCAGAATACCAGTACACCCACCGGTCAATGTTCAAAATGCAACAAAGTTGGTCATAATTCTAAAAATTGCAGAATGAATGTGAGATGTTATATTTGTGGAAGATTTGGACATTTATCTAATCAATGCAGAACACAAACCAGCATAGGTTATGGAAAGGCTATTCAGAGAAATAATGTGACTTGTTATGCATGTAACAAAATTGGGCATATTGCTAAATTTTGTAGAAGCAAGTCCTCACCGGTAAACAACAAAGGTCCTAGTTTGAAAGGTAAAGAAAAGGTTGAAGAAGTAAAGCAAGAATTCTCAAAACAATGGATCAGGAAATCAGAACTAAATCTTGATAGGAATACTCCTCCACCGGAAGAACAAAGTAACACTCCACCGACAAAAGAAAGTAACATTCCACTGGCAGGAGGGTCTTCATCCAACTGAAGAAAATTCCCTTGAGGGTTTGGCAAACAAATGAGAAATATGCTATTATTCCCTCGGTTGATGGTAAGAAGTTAAAATTACTTCTATACCGGCAGATATGTTAAGTGAGTACTTAATTGACAAGCATTAAATGTGGTAGTTGGCAGATTGAGATTATAAATTAGTGTTTTTGGTTCCATTCTACTTCAACGAGCATTCAAACATTCGAAGAGCGCAAAAATTCTGAGCTAAGGCATTTCGAGCAAGAAGCAAAGCAATTTAGCAATCAATCTTTCTAAAGGCAGAAAAAGGTATTTATAATCATGGCATCCTCTTCTGTACCTGAATTCATAGCAAACCCTATTGTAGTGGAAGTAATCAAGCGCCCTAGGCCCATTTTTCAGTTAGTTCCCAAAATAGCAAAGAAGGATGATAATGTTGGTGCTTTTTCTCAAATCCCCAAAGGAGTAGTTTTTACAGAAGACCCTAGGATGTATATTCATTGCCATATAGAAGAATTATGAGATGAAGAAATTAAGAACATGTACAAGACTGTTATTTGTGATGATTCCAGTAATGTGAAACTTGAACATAAAATAATTGAAACCCTAGGATGCATAGAAATTCTCTACATTCTAGATTTTCCTAAGGAAGTGATAAGGATAGTGTTGAGCAGGGTTCATGGTGTATTTTTCTGGCTAGATTCAATTCACAAAATTACTAAGGAAGTTGTAAAAGCTGTAACAGGGTTACCCTCCACCGGTAACAAACCTGATAAGACAAAGAAGGTCTCAAATGACCTAGTAATGAACCTAACAGGTGCAACATCTGACAAAAGGTCTTTAAGGGTGAATGATGTAACTGACATAAATGTGAGAATCATTAGCTGATTCTAGGCTACAAAACAACACATGCAAATAGGCTAAATTTAGTTTCCAACTTATGCATAAAGAGTGCTCACGACATGGTTAAGGATAATGTGAAAATTGATGTGTGTGAATGGTTGAAGGATGAATTGATTGACAATCTAGGAAAAATAAAGAAGGATAAGAAAGGGACATTTAGATTTGGCAACTTACTTGTTTGCTTAATGCTACATATAACCAAATAGGTGCCCAGTATAGTTAATAAGAACCTTGGATTTGACATACTGGTAGGCAAATAGTTATCTGACTTATTGAACAACATGGGTGAAAACAAAGAGAAGAATATTAATGAATACTTTCAAGTATTAAAGGCCAGAATGAACACTAGAGTAAGATTATCACAAACAATTGTAGATAAGTATAAGGATGACATATGTTTTGTGATTAAGAAGGATGAGATCTGGATGGAGGCAGTTATCCCAAGAACAATTTGGGTTACTGAAATGGGCTACAAGATAGATGATCACATCATTGAAACATATGCAAAAGCCCTTCTAGAAGCACCCAATGAACCTAAGGAAGAAGTATTTGGTAGTGTTGAAACCATTGAAAATTAAATTCAATCCAAGAAGAGAGTGAAGAAAGTAGAAGCAACAATGAGGAGAGGTTCAAGGCAGGTTAAGGCTATCAAAGAAGATGTACTTAAACAAACCGGTATCACTAAAGATGAGTTACAAGCACAACAACTAGTAACTCACCTCTCACCAGTAGCAACTTCTTCGGAAAGTGACATGCTAGCAGCATTTAAAAGAGTTGTGAGGAAAAGGGAACCTTCACCGGTATCCACACCTTCGCCTAGAAGAACCAGACAAAAACAATAGGCAGTAAGGCCCCCGGCTATGAAGATAACTCCAAAGAAGAAAAAGTTAACACCAAAGAAAAGGACTCAACAAAATATTGCTCCAATTGACAAACTACTAGATGAAATAACAGAGGATGGACAATTGAAAAAAATCAACAAATTATATGATTAACTATTAGTTGATGATAAAGAGAAAGTTGAAAATAGTGCAATTCTACACTTGGATATCTACAAGAAATTTTTGATGCAAATTGTAGATGAAGTACCGGTAGAACTATTTAAGAGACTTGAAGCTAGAAGGCAGAGCTTGACAAGAAAATGAAAATTGAGAAACTACTTGTTCTTTATCCTGTTAACTCACCAAAGGAGATAGATGATATGATCTCTGAGGCTAACTGGACAGTATTCTCAATGGCACACCGACATGTAGCACTTATGGTTGGTAGAGTAAATGAGGTTGCAAAGGAAACTGCTAACATATGGGATATATTCCTTGTTGAGAAAGAAAAATAGGAAGAATATAGAAACCCCAAACCAATCAAAGTATATCAGAAAGACGAAGGATAAGGGAAAAGGAAAGGTTGGTGGACCTCCAAGCATCAAAATAACAAATAATCTACCCCCCCTATCTCAAGATACTCCACCGATAACAACAACTGAAGATCAACCGGCTGATGAGAGTATGGATATATCACAAGATGATACAAATCCTAATTCTAGGGTATTATATATAGTAGATGTTGATACTCAGAAGGTCAACATTGTGGTAGATAAGGACACAACTGGTAAGATAGATATGGTTAGTGAGTCACCGGTAATTGATAAAATAGATAACACAGAAGGTAAACCAGCAGATGGCAACTCAGAACAACAGGCAGAACAACAAACAGAGCAACAAGCAGAGCAACAGGCTCCCACACATGAACAAGTTAATACAAAATCAGTGGCACCGACAACTGCTGAGAAAAACAAACCATTTCTTAAGGAAATGGAAACATAGACTGACCTACCAGAGGTCATTGCAAGCAAGGATATTGCTCCCACCAGCGGAATTCAGAGTGTTGGCTCTTCAACTATAGGATTCAAGACAACAAATGTAACTGAAGTTCTTTTAGACTCTATAAAGAAAATAATAGATTGTAGTTCACAGGCATATAAGGCTATAGGTGACACAATTCCAATTTTGAAGATGATATCTCCAAAATGTAATGTGGATAATAAGGATTCTTTGAGTCAACTTGACACTTTGTCTAAGTATATTACTGACAACACAATGACAGTTGAACAAATAAAGGAGGATGCATTCAAAGAGAAGTTAGAAAAGGAAAAACATAAATTCTTTGAGGAACAAATAAAGAAGTGTACAAGGCAGTTTGACACACTTCTACCAGAATTATGTAGCACATTAAAGGAATTCAAAACTTTGTACAAAGATGCTTGTAAGACTAACTTTCTGACAGTTGATATAGACAAGAAGATCACCAAGATACAGGAGGAAATAAATCAACTAGCTGACAATTTCATTAATTCATTTGATTCATTATCAGTTTTTGAGCAAAAGATAACAGGTTTTGAGGAAGAATTACTAAAGCTAGAAAGAGAAAAGGAGAGAATAAAAAGTAAGGATAAGGATCTGAAATTAAGACTAAGTCCAAAACTGGACTACCTAGCATCCTTAAGGAAAGAAATATTTGATGCATTGGTACAAGGACAGAAAACACCGGCAGAGAAAATGCAACACCTCACCGGTACAGTTCAGAGGATAGAGGCCGCAATAAAAGACAGTAAAAAGTTCATTGAGAACTTGAATATGGTTTTGGCAGAAATTTTTTAGATTGTAACCAACCGGTTACAAGGTTGAGACAGGAAACTACACTCTATTGACACTTTGACAACCTTTTTCATTGATGCCAAAGGGGGAGTAGTAGTATGAGAAAAATCCAATAACTTAGGGATCATCTGCTTAGGGGGAGCACACATTTTTGGTAACAATTTTTGGATACACTTCTAAATTTTTCTCATGAGTGTTGCCATCAATGCCAAAGGGGGAGATTGTTGGCAAATGCACACTCTAATGAGACATTGTAGGTGATTGAAGGTTTTGTCATTGATGGCAACCTTACAATCCTATGTCACCAGCAAAGTTAGATTCTACACCGACACATAGACCATTGGCACCGACAGTGAAAGGAAGCATACCGACACATAAGTCAACAGGAATTTTTTTGTTAATATATTCTATTATTTATTGTAAAATCATTGTAAGCCGACTTGGCAAGTTGTAAAATGACTCATATATATAAGAGATCATTGTAGAACAAATAGAGATTGAAAAAAGAAAATATATAGGCGAAATAAGGCAGACCTATTATGTGAATTATAAGTTAAGGGTTTATGTAAGAAGCAGAGCTATAAACCGGTACTGGATCTGGCATGGTAGATGCTATTTTGAAGCAGTACAAGACATTGGATTTATATAATCCATTTTGTAAGTTAGTGAGACTTCCCATTTTGTAATTGAGCAGTGAGCTCTAGGCACTTGGCCTTCCTACATGTGCAGGCCCCTCTTGTAGCAGTAATATTCTCTTATTGGCCAGTAAGTGAATATTGTGGGTCACAAATCCCACCAAAGTTTTTCCCACACCAAGTTTCCTCGTTAAAATATTATGTTATGGTGTGTTTTTCATGTGGTTGTTTTTGTCTCTGTTTATTGCATTACTTTATGTTTACTGGTACACAACATTAATATGCTCTACATGTTTTAAGTTAAGAAAATTCTATAACCGGTTAGATACTGATTCACCCCCGCCTCTCAGTATCTGTGGGAATCCTAACAGAATCTATACCCTTATCTAGGGAGGTGGAATGGTAGACAAAAATAGAATGCTCATGTTCTTTCTTATCATTCCAATAAGATAAATTTAAGCATAGGTCAAGAGAGTTAGGGTAAATAATGCAAAAATTACACCATATATAAATTAAATGTGATTAATTTACCTAAATAAGTAAAGATTTAACTATGAATCCTTAAATGGCCCAATCTATTGAGAATGATGAACTCATATGAGTTATTACTTGTATTAAATTGATGATGAGTTTGATATTATTATTATCTTGAAGAACATTTAGAACAACAACTTGCCCTTAAGTTTGCTAGTTTACCGAAAGGGGATATTCTTGAAATTGGTTCAATATCTTTGCGATTTAAATTAATTTATAATCTACATTGTTTGCATTTTGGTCCAAGATGTAAAGAGAATCAATAGTTATATATCTAGTTTCTTTATATCTAAATCTTAGGAAATTTGGGTTGAAAAGCATGAAATTTAGAATTTAAACTATAGGGTTGTAGACTTTGGGTACAATCCTATCTAAAAGGATAGGATCTAGTAGATCTATACCCTAATCTAGGGAGGTATGATGTGATAGTTCTGATACTTAATGTAAGTACAGATCCAATAGCCAACACGATGAGAGGGGGGGTGAATCATACAAACTTAATCTTCCATAAAAACATCAGATTCAACCTCGGTAACATATACTTTAGTAATATAACCAAAACTGCTAAACATGCAAACACAAAAGCATATAAACATCATAAACCTCATAACACCAGATTTAACGTGGAAACCCAAATAGGGAAAAACCACTGTGGGATTTCGAACCCACTAAGAAATATACTCTTTTAGAGTATGCTCGGTTAAAAGCAAATCATGTTAAAGATTACAACACATTGCTAGATGTGACCCGGTTAAGGGGGTTCCCTTAGATCTGTTAGGATCTTCACCTTGTTAGAAGTGACCTTGTTAAAGGATTTCAAACAATCATTCAAAATGTCACCTTGCTAGAGGGTTTTACAAATAAGACTATTAAGTCCACTCGGTTAAGAGATTTTCTATCACTTCACAAAATAACAGTAATAAAAATCTATCTACAACTTCACATCTAAAATGCTAAAGCAGATTCTTATTTGCTCAATACAATCTAGACATAGAACTAATCTTGTCCATCTGCTCGGCTTCTATACTCTGTTATTCAAACAGGTCTTCAAGCTTCTGTGCTCAGTAATCACTATGTAGCATCCCTGTGCATACATTTGCCCGCATACATTGTTTATCAATAGTTCCCTATTTATAAACAATTCGTCAACCGCTTAATCTCCTTGATCAAATTTCCCATGATTAATCATAGCCATCAGATCTTCAAACTTTGACCAGGTTCAATGTATCCTTCGATCTGAAAATGTTTTACCCTGGCTTGGAACTTGTGCTAGGGTATTGCGGTTCAATTTGAGCTGTAGATCTTCATGCCAATTTTCCTTTGCCAAAGATTCATTAACAAACTTCATGCATGACATACCAATCATTTAATTAGTTCCAGCTCATCAGCTTCCTTCATTAAATAATGCATGTAACAATTTAATGTATTCTGTTACAACTCGGTTACAACTCGGTAAATACTAAACTTCACTCGGTAGACATTCTGCCTTCATTAACCGATAGCGATAACCTTAGGGTTTACCGACTAGGTTCTTTGCTCGGTAACATAATATAGTATTATCCTTACAATTTACAACATATGTATGATGTTAAAACAATCTAAACATCATTATCTCATCATTGTCTGACTCGGTAATAGTTGCCCATTAAATACCTTATTCATCCCCTTATTCATCATATTCTTCCTGTGTTTTTTACCGACATCTTTATACTCTTCAAATCATACTTCTCAAGATATGGAAACATCATACTGAATTAGAAAATCAATTTCTTGACATCAATGACAAAATAATAATATCAAGATAGTAAACATCCTTAATCAGTTATATCCATAATCATCAACAACCTTCTCAATATCCTTATTGAAATGCCAACAATCTCCCATTGTCTATTATAATGTCAAATGCCAATAGGATGCTACAAAAATAAAATGTTCATGTTCTTCTCAAGATAGTTTTAATTTTTTATTAAATTGACCTTTCAAGTTGAAAGATTGTGATGTGGGATCTTGCACGGTCCTAGAATTAAGTGACTAATTTATATTTATTATTGAACTAAGTGATTATTTGGATATGTGACCATGCATTTTTTAGGTCAGTCTGCCACTGTAAATTGTATTATGCATGTAATGCAGTTTTATATATAAGTTAATTTTGAATAGGTCATACTTTTAGAAATCTATCTAAATTTCCTTTAGCTAAGACTTACATGTAATCTTGAATAAAGTGTTAGTATATTTGATATTAATATATATTTTTTGAAATTAAAAGGCGACTAGTCACTAATATCAAATAATGTGTTAGTAGATTTGATATTAATATATTTTTTTAAAAGTAAAAGGTGACTAGTCACCAATATATCAAATAGTGTAAAAATAATACAAAATTGTCATTTCCTATTACATTGATCATTTGGTGGCTATGGTGGCATACGAGTCAAAATATCTAAATGAAAAAGAACCCCCATCACACTAAAAAAATATAGATAAAAACATCAGTCTGTTGGACAATACAAAAAGCTACCCCTTATAAAGTGATGACATAGACCATTAAACAATGAAGCATGATACATAGAATGAATAGAGATGTATAGTATGAACAATGATATAGGATCAAGCCATCAAACCATTGTCATCTTGAGAATGCTCCTCCAAAGGCTAAAAACATGTGTATCCAATCAAACTTGATACCTCTAGAGGCAAAGTAAAATCTCTCAAGCAAGGAGAAGAATGCAAATTATTTCATATGAAAAACTTTTTGAAATTTACAATAACATAGCATGGTCTTATAAACTCTTGAACTTCTGCACCGTTCGAAATCAAAAAAAATAAAACAAATCTAAAAAACCAAAAAATAGTATCATGTTTGACTTACTACGTAGACAATAGTTTTACAAGGCATAAAACAAAAACTAAAGCAAAATTTATCCTACCAGTCACTAAATTGTTGTTTTATTAAAAAAACAAAAAAATAGAGATATGATCTCTGACTCAACATCAATCCAAATGAGCATTATGATCTTCAATCATTCTTATTTCCTACATATCAATCATATCTTTAATCTCCCCTTGAATGATCAATGGAGGTGAGTCCCAATTGATTTCTAAAAGCAATAAAACTTGTGGTTGGAAGAGCTTTAGTGAAAATATCAGCAACTTGTTTAGATGAAGGACAATACTTTTAACTCCACTTATCCATTTTGAACCAAGTCATGAATTTAATGATGTCGGATCTCTATATGCTTCATTCTGGCGTGAAACAAAGGATTCATTGTCATGAAAATAGTGTTGTTGTTATCACAATATATGGTGGTTGGATGTTCTTGAACCAAATGTAGATCTGTCAATATCCTTACTCCTTGAGAACTTGTAGATGTAGCTACTATGTATTTTGCTTCTACCGAAGAAAGATTCACTAATGCTTGTTTCTCACTACTTCAAGAGACAACTCCATAGCCAAATGAAAAAACATAACCAGATGTAGATTTTCTATCATCCACTGAACCAACCCAATCCGAATCTGTGTAACCAACTAGCTCAAACTTTTCAGT
This sequence comes from Cryptomeria japonica, assembly GCF_030272615.1. Taxonomy (NCBI): domain Eukaryota; kingdom Viridiplantae; phylum Streptophyta; class Pinopsida; order Cupressales; family Cupressaceae; genus Cryptomeria; species Cryptomeria japonica. The sequence goes on from NC_081410.1 coordinate 50,804,356, forward strand.
GGGAGAATAAAGAATACCAAAATTTTGTGTACCACTCACATACCTCAGGATTCTTTTAGCATCCTACCTATAAAGCGGAAAAATCGAACCCTAGTTGTTCTCCCCTCCCCAACTCCAAGGAGAGAGAAGGGAGAGTCACTAGGGTTGATGGTTTTCACTTAGGAGAGACTTTACATTCAAAAGAGGGGTCGAAACCCACAAGATCCAATCCCACGCAATGCAAGATTGGAATCTAAATGAGTTTCAAGGGTTGTGACATCAAGGATACCCTCTTTTGTAAAGAATGTAGATAGAAAGATTGAACTAGGAATGCATGTAAAGTAGGAAAGATTCGCTTATAAATAGAGATAGGGATATGGGATGAAGCTGCGGACCTGGAATTAGCAGTAAAATGTCGAGACGGTGCTGTTCTGCAAATTTGAGCGAAAGTTGACAGGACGATGGCGCTCGGCATGCACACGGTCCTCCGAAAAATCCGTGAAACGAAGGGGGATCTGTTCGTCTCTGCACAAGGATTCCAGATCTTTAATTACAGCCATGTACCTGCAACCTACACACAGAAAAGAGAGGACGATTGGGGGGTTAGGGATGAGGGGTTTGCCTTTAGGTCAAACCCCGGTTTTGGAATTAACCAAGAAATGAGAATGTTGTAAATGTAAATGTTTGTAATGTAAACAAGTACTGATACCTTGTTGTAAGAATGTTTGTATTCTTACATGTGAAGGTGTAATGAATGTTGTATTTTGTATGTTGTAGGTGATCTCCTCTTCAATGGTTGAATCCTTGTCTTGAATGCAACACCTAGCCTTGAATGGAGACTTAGAATGCTCAATTGCTTGAAGGAATGCTTGAATGCTTGAATGCTTGAATGTTTGAATATCGCTTCCGCGTCTTGTTCTTGCTCATTTTCTTCCTCTTTCTTTCAGGAGAGGAAAAGTAGTTTATATACTTGTCAATTAGGGTTGATAGATTGATTTTTCTGACCTTAGGCCAACCAGGAAACATTATTTCCCGAATTGCAAACTTAAAGACCCGATGCCCAAAATAGGGCCAGGGACCAGGGTGCTGGGCACCCTAGTCCTGAAGGACCAGGGTGTTGGGCGCCATGGTCCCACCTCTCGGGACAGCAAGGTGCAAGGAGGGATCAGGCCAGGGTGCAGAAAAATGCAGTTTTTGGTGTTATAAACAGGTTTCGGGGTCTCCATTCAGGTTCAATGTTGCGCCGCCATCATGAAGACCCAAATGCAGTCGAAATTGCAAGTGTCACAATTTTAGGACGCTACACTACCAATGTGATGTGGATCTTGCATGAACCAAGAGATGAGGCTGACAACATACATAATATTAGCCCTACTGATTGTAAGGTACGTGAGGCTACCAACTAAACTTCTTTACCGAGTAGCATCAATCTTTGGACTAGCATCTCCTTGGTTAATTTTTAACCAAGTGTTATTGGGGTTGCAAGTTCTTTGCATGCCACCATTCTAAACTTCTTCAATCCATCAATTACATACTTGGTTTGAGAATAAATATACCTTTTGATGTTTGTTGTACTTCCACACCAAGAAAATAGTGCATGTCCCATATTTGACATTTCAAATTCTTTTTTCATTTCTGCTTGAAACTTCTCCATAAGAGCTTTTCTATTACTATAGTGTCATAAAATTACAACCCTGGCAATTTATGATGGCATTAGGGTCCTCACGTATGTGAACTCGAATCCTCTAGCCTGATTGGAGACTAAAGAGGGCTCAACTTGTGAAAAAAGCTTCTTCCTTGGCCTCTGCATCACTTTGTCTGTACTTTGCCTTGGAGAAAGGCGTAGGATAGGGTGTGGCACTCCTGTCCCTGCCCTATTTTGGGGCAGGAACTTCCTAGAGCATGCATTGTGGGTTGTGCAGTAAACAAGAAATCTCCCCAATGTTGGCTCCTGACGAAATTCAAATTCTTCAAACTTGTATTTAGGGGGCATTCATCCTCTCATTTGGATAAGTTGGATAAGTTCAATAAGTGGAATTTTTATAAGGTCATAAGTGATCAAGAGCATTCAAGCATTCTTTTGCAACATTGAGCATTCTCAAGTCTCCCTTCAAGGAAAGGTGTTGCATTCAAGTCAAGGATTCAACCATTGAAGAGGAGATTGATTTCAACATACAATTCCATACAAGCATTTCTATCAAAATTTCTACTACAACCTCCCTTGAGGTGATTTACAATTCAGTCTTTCATTTACATCTTCTTGCAAGTACTTTCTTTCATTACTTGGTTAATTCCAAAACTGGGGTTTGAACTAAAGGCAAACCCCCAATCCCAACACATTTCCCTCTCTTTTCTCTATGTAGGTTGCAGGTGCGCAACTGTACTTTCAGATTTGGGCTCCATTTGCAGAGGCGAAAAAACCCTTTTCATTTTGTGGATTTTTTGGAGGATCGTGTACATTCCTGCCACGGTTCGGACAACTTTTCATCAAATTTGCAAGGCGACTTCATCTAGACATTTTACTGCCAGATCCAGGTGCACAACTTCATCCCATATTCCGATCTCAAGTTATAATCGATTCTTTGTCACTTTTGCACTACATAATTCAATAAATTCCATTCCAAATCAAATAAAGGAAGAAGGGATCATCCTAACATTCTTAATTCATTCAGAATTCAATCTATCATCTTTGTGTGGAGATTGAATCTAGTGAATTATCCCTTATCTTCCTAATGTAATGGTGAAAAGTGCTTGAAGGATAATCGATAGTGAAAATATCATCTCTCTTTGAGGGAAAGGGTTAGTTTTCGTCTTGATCTATCACTCATCATTTTTCCACCATTACAACTACCTATATAAATAAGATCATCAACATAGAGAAAAAGTATGAGAACATCATTACCAATACGTTGGACATATAAGGTAGGTTCTGAGTGGGTTTTGTTGAATCCCTTTCTTTATGAAATAAATCCCAATTCTAGCATACTAAGCACGAGGAGCTTGCTTCAACCCTTAAAGGGATTTCTTCAACTTGTAGAATAAGTGTTCTTTGTCTGGAACTTCATAACCTATAGGTTGTTATAGACAAACTTCCTCATCTATGTAACCATTAAGGAATGTTTATTTCACATCCATCTAAACTATTGGCCACTTGTATTGTGTTGCAATAGCCAATATAATCTTGACTATATCAAGTCTAGCCATAGGAGCAAAAGTTTATGCATAATCCACTCCAAGAGTTTGTGCACACCCCTTGGCAACTAATCTTGCATTATATCATTCCATTGAACCATCTGCATGATATTTGACTTTGTATCCATTTCACACCAATAACCTTCTTATCTTTGGGAAGTTGTGATGAATACTAAGAGAGGGGGTGAATTAGTATGCCTAACAATTTAACCAAACTCTTAAACAATTTTACTGTAGACCGGTGTAGTAGTTTAAACAATAGACCGGTTAAAACATAAACAAGCCAAATAGAAAATAGAGCATTCACACACAGTAGCACAATCACCATAACACAAGATATTTTGACATGGAAACCCAAATGGGAAAAACCACAATGAGTAGAACTCAAAAGTCAACTATCTGCATAATAGTAACCAGACCGGTTAAGGTCTTACAATGTTCTTCACCAGAACAAATCCTATTAGGAATCCAAATCTCTATTAGGAGATAAGTTCTGTTAAAGACCACCCTGTTAAAGGATTTTGAATCCACAACTGTGAACCACCTTGTTAGAGGATTTACAATAGGCTTGGCTAGGCCTACCCGGTTAAGGGTTTCAGACTTGTCAAAGAGATTAGTAATCAGCAAGTGAATGATCTAGAAAGTAGCACATAATGCTTGATTAGATCCTTGGCAGTTCTTTGTTAATGCATTGCAACATTACTTCAGTATTCTAACCTTTGCACTCACAATCTCTGTAGTGAGATACCCTTTTCGCATAGACCTAATATGTTCTAGAATACTTGCACACAACTACTATCCAAAACCCTAGACATGATGTCCTCATATAGGAATTTGATTTCATGTCGGTCCAATAAGATTAGACTGTAATTTCCTAGGTACTGTGCATCTAGACACATTTGGTAACATGCCACAGAAACACCACCAAAGTGTCGATGGATGATAACTTGAATCACACTTTACAATTATACCAGTTTAACATAGTATACCGATTACCAGTTAACGAAGACTGGTAAACTGGAACATAGTGTTCCAATCAAAAAGATTAATTGGGGGTCCTCATTCCGCTTGAGGTCTTCGGTTATGCTTTGACGAGTAAGCATCTTCTACAAAACACCGATAGTCTTCTACCAACAAAGACTATACATTTAATGGCATATAGTACCAATGTGAACAACACAACACATATTACCGGTGGAGAATAACTCATACATAAAATAAGTGTCTGTCCATCAATGACAATCACAACTAAACATCATCAAAATACCAACAAGTTGAGCTAATTCCCAAGTATTATTATTATCAATGGAATTCATCTCATCATTCATAGCTTTAACCCATAATGGTTCTTCTACTACTTCTTCATACACAAAGGGTTCAACTTTAATTGTACTAAGAAAAGAAAAATTAACAACTAGATTCATATTAGCACTCCTTTGATAAATATAAACCAAACTTTGTACCTTTCTTGGCACTAAAGTTGGAGGTGATGGTGGAGGTGATTCTTCACCTAAATTTGTACTACTAGAAGAATTTGGAGAATTGGAACTATGTGAAAATGGAGGACTAGAACTGGAGCTCAAACTTTCATTTGAGCTTGTGGGGAGAGGAGGAGGGAAACTATTATCTTCCATGTTTATGATTATTGATGGATTTTGTTGCACAACATATTTCCACTACCATACTCCCCCTTCATAAAAAATTGCATCTCAACTAGCTATCCATTGTTTTGCGTCAGGATTATAGAATCTGTAGTCTTTAGGCCTACAAAGATATAAAGTTTAGATTTGGCATCTAGCTTCTTTTGTTTTTGAACTAGAATATGCACATATGCCAAGCATCCAAAGACTTGAAGATGAGTCACTAAAGGCATGTGACCACTCCAAGCTTCCTTTGGCTTGAGATTTTGAACTTCTTTTGTGGGACTACGGTTGAGAAGATATACAATAGTGGCAACCGCTTCTCCCCAAAAACTATTTGGAACATTTTTTGTTTGCAACATGCTTCACACCATTTCCTTAATGGTACAGTTCTTTCTTTCAGCAATACCATTTTGATGAGGTATATATATGGTAGTAAGTTATCTTTGTATGCCATTCTTAATACAAAAATCAACAAAATCATTACAAGTAAACTCTCCCCCTCTATCTATTCTGAGTATCTTGACAGGAGGCCCACTCTTCTTTTCAACAATTGCTTAAAAATTATTGAAGCATGCAAAGGCTTCAGATTTATGCTTCATAAAATAAACCCCAAGTTTGGCAAGATTAATCATCAATGAAAGTAAAAAAATAAAGGTTCTTACCCAATGATTGCTCTTACATGTCACCACTAATGCCAGCATGCACAAGCTCTATAGGAGAATATTCTTCTTATTCAACAAAGTTATCCCTTGAAAATTTAGATGACTGTATCGTTGATGCCATAACCATGAATTATCTATGGTTTATTTTAGTGCATGTAACTTACTAGAAACCAATTTGAGAGGAAACAATGTATTCTTTGTCATATATGTCTTTGCTACAAGATGATGATTATTAGATTTATCAAAGATTTTGCAACAACTATCTTCAAATACTACTTTATTGTTCTTTTTTAGAAGCTATCCAATACTCAAAAGTCTATGTTGTAGATTTGGCACAAAGAAAGTATTATGAATATGTGTAGTTTTTCCTTTCTCAGTCTTGACTACAAGGGTACATTTTCCCACTATATCATCTCTAAATTTAACTTGACTTCTCATTGAATCATCTAACTTGATAAAGAGATCAGATTTACTTGTCATGTGATTTGAGCAGCCGTTGTCCAAGAACTAGATATCCTCTTGGTGTTCTTTTGCAAAGTTACATACAAAGAATGTAGAATTATTTGCTTTAGAAGACTCTTATGCATAACTAGCTATTGACTTATTCAAGTCAGATTTTTTTTCCTGCACTCTGATTCATAGTGTTCATATCTTTCATAACATCAACACTGGATACTCCTTTGATCCATATAACTTCGACCTCTTCCTATACCTCTTCCTTTGTTATTACCAGAAGATCCATCTTAAAATTTAGTAGTGTGAGAGGGAGGAGATTTAGAATTTTCCTCAATGTTCATAGAAGACTAGAAAGCTTGCACAAAACTTTCCATAGAACGTTGCATACGTTCCTCATGAGATTGCAAAGAACCAATTAACTCTTCAAATTTTAAAATTTTAATGTGTAAAAGTGCAATACCATGTCACGTTTCAGGCTAACTTATCAGCAAAAGTGAATTTACGGTTTTCTACCTAAAAATTAATTTTAGTCAAACATTTGGTCTATATAAATTCATTATAGATAATTTATATATCGACCACAATTTTTCCAATTGAAAGTGTCTACTAAATGTATATTTTATATACTTTGGGTCTAATTACCAAATTTTTTTTTTTTTTGAAAAACTCGATGTTTCAACAACTCCTACTCTTATAAATAATATTTTTTTGAATTGTAAATATACCCTTTTATAGATATACAAGTGAATATTCCAAAATATATCTTTTAATATTTTAGTTATTTTTTATATTTTACATTTTATTTTTATTGAAAGCAGGTCATCGACACTTAAATATAAGATTGATTATCTTGATAAGAAAAAATAATGAAATTTATTAAAAATTTTGAAAAAAATATGATGCACTAGAGAAAAGAATCTATGTAAAGTTGATATGATTATTTTCTAATTTGGATAAATAATGAATAAAAAAGGTGAGGACAAATGGAAAGTGGTGCGGGAGCACCTAGTTTCAAGAGGTTCCATGAGGTCAAGAGTGATGTCATGAGTAATTTCAATAATTTTTTGAGCTTATAAGGTCTATTTGAGTCATTGTAAATAATAATGTAAGGCTATGTAAGCCATTTTTCATAAATTGTCCAAAAGGTCCTCATGAGGTTGAAATGTTCCAAAATGTGTTAAAAGACCCAAATAAGGGTAATAAGGATGTAAAATGCATAAATGAGGAGTTGCAAATTGGTTAAAGGATAGTTATGGAGTTCCCAAGGATGGCAATCACTATTTAAATGATGTAATGTTGATCCAAACTGAAGAGAAAGAAGGAGTACATTTTGTTTGAAATTGGGAATTCAAAAACCTTTGTTTTGCAGTCCTAAAACAGTTATCTTCTCTATTTCCAGGCCTTGTATGGCCATGTAAGGTTTGGAAATGGTGTATAATTATTATTAAAATTTAGGGCAATGAGTTAACTTTCTTTTGGATTTGGTTTGGTGTTTTTTAATGAAGGAATGAATGAGTTATGTTAGTTTTTGTAAAAACGGTTTGTAAACCCTCATTTACAAAGGTGTGTGCAAGGGTTTGATCATATTCCAAATTTTAACCATAGGAAAATTTTGAATATTAGTTATTATGAGATTATATTCAAGATGATTTTAGATGGATTTTATTTCATATCAAATGGGTTTGTATTTTGGGAGATATTTGATGCCCTAGGCGGACTGTACATGCACATTTCTTGTTTTTTTTATAACAGTCAAAATGGTCTTGGTGCAGAGGGAATAAATCTCTAATGAACTGTTGGATCGTTACAATTTTTTAATATGTTTTAGAAAGACTAGTTATCTATGTCTCCACCAAAGTGATTTTCAAAATATTGTCTGGTTTGAAAGATGTTTATAACAGAATGCAGGGTATCAAAACTGTCACAACTGGGACAGATTTGGAAGGTGATTAGAACCATGAATTGGATGGACTCATGATTTATTGATATGAGTTTTTATACATATGGTGAAATTTTTTTGATTAATTGAAGGTTATTGATTGAATGTTTGAGTTTATGGAATGTAAAGGTTGTAAGCATCTTTGATGAGATTGAGGAACCTATCATATTTGTTATTGATTCAATGATAAGGTGTGTTGCTACATGAGAAATGTCTCTAAAATGTTGCTCAGATGATTGGATTAGCATGATCCTTGATGGTTGGTTGGTTTTACATGATGCTCTGCATCAGAAAGAGTTATATTTCAATACATGCAACTTTTCAAATTTATTTAAAAATATATATTTATAGAAAATAGTAAAAAATATATCCATGCACTGAAGTTTCTTGTTATCAATATACACAAAAAATTTGAAGAAAAAAAGGTAAAATTTATTAAATAAAGTGTGACGGCTTGTGTAACTTCAATTTCAACATTTTATCAACAACCAAATTATAGTGTTTACTTTATACAAAACTATATTCAAATAATTTTTTTGATTTTTATAAAAATTACAAACATAAAATACATAAAAGAATATACATTTTATTAGTTTACATCATTTCAAAATTCAAAACATATATTTTACTTTCTATTGATTCAATTTAAAAAAGTTGAATCAACATTGGCCATTTCCTTTTTTAAACTTTCTTCAATGGCAATCACCACTAGATCAAATTTAGGAGGAAGAGACCACAAATTTTTTCCTAAATTTTTTTGGTTTATTACAATTTCTCCTTGAGTCCTAAGTTGATTCACAATACCTTGAGTTCTAGTAATGTATTCATGAATGGAATCAAGTTCTTTCATACTCAAATTTTCAAATTCTCTTTGAAAAGTTTGATGTCTCACCAATTTGATTTTATCTGTACCTTTGTATGCAGTTTGTAGAGCCTCCCATGCATCCTTTCATTTTGTCATACTAGCAATTTGAGAAAAAATTGAAACATCCAAGGTAGATTGAATGGTGAAAAGACCTTTGTTATGCTTCTTTCTATCTTCTTTTAGCTGAGTTTTTTCTTGGGGTGTTAATGCATTCAATGCATTCTGATCTGTAGGTTCTAGGTATCCACCTTTGACTAATTCCTAGAGATCTTAGGATATAGTAGGGTCTTCATTTTAATACTCCAATAATCATAGTTATCTTCGATAAACAATGGAAGTTGAAATGGTAAATCTTTGCGATTAGTCATCTGGAGATAATTGCTACTTTGACCTTGCTACCTGCACAATCATAAATCCCGCAACCTGTTTTGATACCAATTGAAAGATTATAAAATTAAAAGACAAAAAATAGAGATGAAAAGAATGTAAATTATTTCATATGAAATTTTTTCTAAAATTTATAATAACATAGCATGGTCTTATAGACTACTGAACTTCTTCACCAATCAAAATAAAAAAATAAAACAAAGCTAAAAAACCTAAAAAAAAGTATCATGTTTGCCTTATTGCGTAGACAATAGTTTTACAAGGCATAAAACAAAAACCTAAAGCAAAGTTTATCCTAGTAGTTGCTAAACTGCTATTTTATTAAAAAACATAGATACAATCTTTGACCCAACATCAATCCAAATGAGAAATATGATCTTCAATCATTCTCATCTCCTACTTATCAATCATATCTTCATAGAGGTAGAAGCAAAGAAATCGGATTAAAATAAATAGGCATGCAATGACTAAGGAGAAGGTGTAAGGCCATGAACTTATCTAAAGCTTCCTCCGTAATTGTTCAGGCAAGACTAGTCAGAGCTGGAGGGAGGAGCGTAAAGTATCCTAAAAAAGTGTTGTAGAGATTCCCAACATTAGTAACAAATAGAAGATCAAAACACACCATGTACTAGAAACTAAATCAATTAGTTCCATGAAACCACCATTGGCCATCAACCCATGCCCAAACAAAATGAATGAAGATAGGATTCCAACCTTGAGAGATTGAAAATTAAAGGCTAAACATAAAGGTTGGCAATAAGATAGACTATTTCTCCATTCAACCATTAGTCCATATATTTGGACAAGAGTGATGCCACTTCCAAAAACAAAGCCATTGGGTGACTTGTAAGCTAACCTTGATTAATAACTGTTCTAATGGCGATCTTGGCATGTGCACAAGGAAGGAAAAAGGCATGCCCTAATTTATCTCTATTGTATTGCACCAGATCACAACATTCCTAGATGTCTTTAGGGAGGGAAAATTGCCACTGGGAATCTAGTAAACCAAATACTTGACTGTTTTATCCTAGAAAAAACACTACAAGAATGAAAAAATAAGTATTGGCATTTTCCAATTCATAGAAAGATGCAATCCATAAATTTCAATACATCAACCAAGAATGATTAAATCGACATGATCAAATTTACAAAACATGAATAGGCACATGCCATAAATTAATGTAAATTTATTTGAAAGAATTGATGCACAAAAAGAGATGAAGGGAGAATGCCATCTATGAAGAGCCATATGACAACAATCCAATCAAAATGAATCTAATCCTGCAAAAGGACCATCACATTGTTAGTAAATTTTTTTGGATTAAGTGTACTCTGTGGTTGATCTAATCGCAATGGATGAAAAGGATATTTAAAAAATATTTCACACGAGCTTAGGACTAAGTCTATATCATGAAGGATAGATATAAATAGCTATCTCAATTGAAGCATGTGTGAAGCAATCACAAAGGATAGTTATAAAGCAATCTAGACCAACTGATGCAAGAGCATCCCCGGTTCTTGGAAATCTTGCATCTGTGGAGGGGAACAAGCGAGACCGGGTGACTAGGACCTAATCCCACTTTAGCCAACAAATTGAGAATATGAAATAGCCTAGGGAGATAGCTCACTTTGGCTACTTATTTTGAGAAAGAGAGAGCCAAGGATTATCTCTTAGGGTTTATATTCATTTTATTGTATGTGATGAGAAAAATAGGGTTTGATTGATCAACTAGACTAGGAGATGAACAATGAAGCATATATGAACTGAAAATGAACAAACTTGTAGATTTGAAACTGAGATATTGAAGGCAGACAAGGGGAGGAAATTGCATGTGCACCTGATGGTGAAAGATGGACCAAACTAACCAGGACTAGGGCGCCACGCCCCTATCCTTGATGATCTGACAAAGAGCTGCAGCTGAAAGGCTGAAATTTGAAGGTCCTGAACTTGCAACTTGCCAAAAATCACTTGAAAGTGGGGGACCAGGGCACCACTCCCATGTCCTAGGCAGGACTTGGGTGCGACGCCCCTATCCCTGACAAATTTGAGCAATTCTGAGACTTCTGGGTGGTACTTGTGCCTCTTTTTGATCTGAAACTCCTTTCGGGTACCTATTTCTACACCTACAATTGAAAAGAGAGAGTTTGGGTGGCTATGTAGGGTTTTGCCTCAGTCAAACCCCTATGTTGGTGAATTCAACCTTCATAAATTATCAATAATGTACTGAAAAATGTGTGTGCTAGAACCTTGTGTGTATGCAAGATCCTAAAATGAAAGCAAACAATCTAGAGCAACCTTAAAGAGTAAATCCTAATTGCTTATAATTGACAAAGTAAATTCTCTAAATCAATGATAAAAAGTGATCTAAAGAATGAATTTAAATGTGCAAATTGATCTAAAGAATCTCATATAAAGACATGAAAATAACATGAAAGCATACCAATCCCCAATGGAGAGATATTTGCCACTAGATCTCCTACTATTACTCAATGTCTTGAAGGCTCCTAATTGATGATAAATACTTGATGAAAAATTGTTGAATATTGTCGAAGACTCCACATAGGCTTCTCTTTCACTACATAGAAGGCTCCTTGTGCTCTAAAAACCTGCTCTTAGATTCGTAGATCAGATCCCTTCAAATGAAGAAAGAGAACTATTATGTATGAAACCCTAGATCTTAATTTCGACTTAGTTTCGTCTTTAGGCCGACCTAGGATTTCAATTTACTACCAATCTTTTGGGGTTAAACATTATAATATTATATAATTATACTCCCAAAATTTAGGGGAAAAAGTCGAGGACCATGTGCACTTTGCACATGGTCTGACCAACTTTTCACCAACTTTTAAGGGTCCTTAGATATGATGATATTAGAGAAAATCCCAAAGTTACAGCTGATTTCAAGATGTTTTGATATGTGGAATCAAGCCTTAAAGGTTGAAATAGAACATAATTAGGGTTTATGATTTAATGATTTATTGGAGGTATAAAATAAAAAAGGGGCACACTTAGGGTAAAGGGCCCAATTTTATGATGTATGAAGTGATGAAATATGACTTTAGATTTAATTAAATTAATTAATTAAATGCTTAAAGGAAAATTACAATGCAATATGCAAACACACTAAGGCAGGTGCTAAAATAATTGTGGAATTGTACCACCCTAGGAAGGGTGTACAATTTATGACACTACATCATCAACCAAAACATTTCTTTTAGTTTGTTTCCTGTTTTGCAATTTCAACATTTCTTTCTGCATTTTCTTGCCTTTTCTCACTAGTTCTTGTGGATCTGGATTTTGCTTTTCAACATGATTATCTTCCTTATTCCTGAACTGCAAGATGTTTGGATCATTTTTCGATAAGTTATTGCTTCTAGATTCCAAGACAGTTTTCTGGCTTAGAACACTAAAACCGCTTGGACCAATTTGCTATTGGCGAATCTTGCGGATCCTTTCCATAGCTTGTGGAGCCCCAGTTCATTGTTTCCAACATTCCTTGGTGTGTGGCCAACCTTCCCTCAGATCCACACTTCTTTCTTTGTATTTTCATTTGCGGAGGCCAACCTAGTGGTTTTGCATGTTCATCGTTGTTTGATTCTTCTTGGGCCAACCGGATCCCTCTAGACCATATAAATCAATGAAATTTAGCTTGTAGTAGCAAGGTAGTCAAAACTACAAAGATCTATCTTGATGTTAAGAGGTACGGTATTTCTCAAGACTGTAATTGAGCATGTTTGGATCAGGCCAGTGAGCCAAATCTTGTAGCCCACATGTTGCCGACATATTGTAAACAATTTTTCATGTTATAATCAATCAATTTTACATTGCCTCCATCATCTTGTCTTGATTTCATTGTGTTTACTCTTTCTACATGGTCCGGATAGATATCATTGAGGTCCCTCCTAATCATGACTGCACCAAGTGGTATCAGAGAGATTTCATTCCAGATATTGCATTGTCGTAAAGATTTTGTTGTGGGGTGGTGGATTGTGGATCCGACCTGCAGTTGCAGAGGACTAGTGTGAAGATGGCATGAAGAGGAAGTAGGAATGGTAGAGTGCGTGGGAATGAAGGCCTTGCTATGATGGAAATGTTGAGAGGAATTGTAGCCATGTTAGAAGTTGTTGAAACAACCCAGAGAAGAGGTCGACATATTGAGGATGTGAGTGAAGATGAGGAAGAAGAAGCACTGACAAAACAAGTAGCAAATCCACTGACGATCGATCTAGACGAGGAAAGGTTCTTGAGGGTTTTGAGTAGGGCAAACACCAAACCATATTTTACCCCACTGGAGTATGATGGTAAGTTGGATTCAGATAAATTAATGGATTGGATCTTGGAAATGGAGAAGTATTTTAATTTTGAGAACATAGCAGAAGAAAGGAAGGTGAAATATGTCTATACCTTGTTGAAAGGTCATCCATCTCTTTGGTGGGAACATTTACAGGTTGATAGAAATAGTAGGAGAAGAGAAGATAAAATCATGGGAACATATGGTTTCCAAGTTGAAATTGAAGTTTATGCCAGCAGATTATCAAGTAAACATATTCCAAAAGTTACAAAACCTGAAGCAAAAAGAATCAAGTGTGAAGGAGTATACGAAAGCATTCTACAAGTTGAATATCATATCTGAACATATCGATGATGAGATTGAACAAGTTGAAATATATTTGAATGGATTGCGGATGTCTATACAAGATGAACCCAGTTCGATCAAGTTGTGTAGTGTTGAGGAAGTTTACCAATATGCCTTGAAAGTACAAGAGAAGTTGAACAAAAGACATGAGCAAAGACAGAGAGGTAGAGGTGGAAGGTTTTCTGAAGGAAGATTTCAAGGAGGAAGAAGAACCTATACAGATTAGAATAAGGACAAGAAAGTAAGCAAGGATGGAAGTTCATACTGGAAGGATTCTAGAAATTTCTACTGGAGAAGAGAACCTAATGGTTACTGAAATGAAAGTTATGGAAAAGATGACAGAAGACAGGAAAAGAGAGTATTTGAGGGAACTTGCTTTAAGTGCGGAGGACAAGGACATCATGCTTTTGAATATAGGAAGACAAAGAACACTGGGAGAACAACATTGGTAGAAGATGACCCTACTAGATCAGTTAACAAACCAGAAGATGGAGGACTGTTGATGATAAGGAGAGCCTTGTGTCGTACTGAAGATAAAGAGGAGCCCTTGTAGAGAATAAATTTGTTCAAAACTAGATGTAAGGTATTTGATAAGTGTTGTAAAGTCATTATTGATAGTGGTAGTTCAGATAATCTTGTTTCAAAAATTTTCAAGGCAAAGCTAAATTTGTCAAGAAATTTTCAAGTATCTTGAAAAGATATGAACGGGATGTATGCCCCCCTACGTTAAAGCGATCGCACATGCCTCACCGGGGGTGATTGCTTTAAGGTAGTGATACATATAAGAAATGAGAAAGGAGCACGTTATCACAAGGATTTAGCCCCCAAGTGTGAGATAAGCCCAAGGATAATAGAAACAAAACATAAAGCACAAGGTGACTTCACTTTCCTCGGGGTCAGTATGCTGTATGATAATTCATGTATATCATATGTATATATGCATAATTGTTCTTCATTCCCCAATCAAGGAAGGTCACCTAGAAGAAGGGAACATATGTGTCTTTTGAGTCAACATGAGAGAGACCAAAAGAGATCTCAATGTTTTGCATCGTCCTCAAGTAGACAACACTAAGGACAACAAATAGAAGAATGAGAATAACACATAGAAGAAGTAACAAAAGAGAGGAGGAGAGAGTTTGCTATGCTAATGAACTAGTCTAGCACGTCATCTACCCCCCGATCTTGCTGATCAATATTTCGGGAAGGTAGGAAACACGCTAGAGGAGGAACATCCAACACAGCAGATGGAGCTGTCACAAGATCCAAACAAGGGCTATGGTCATATCCCAAGCCACGGTGTTCTTGTCTAGGAGCTAGGATAAGTGCTTTAGAAAATTCGTTAGATAGATGGTTATCAACATCAACATATTCATATTCACTATCATAATGAACAGGAGTAACATTTTCATCATGAATAACATTTTCATCTATATCATCATCTAGATTTATAAAAATAGGATCTTTAACTCGCACCGGATCAAAACCATCATGCATCTTATGTTTAGGAGATTTTGGCTCAATCGTCGACTGAGGAGAAAATGGAATAATACTAGCTGAAGGTGTTTTTGGGGATTGCAAAGTTTGAGAAGCAGCTACCTGAGCTCTAAGCCGATGCTTTCGTCGGCGTTCACGTGCAGAACGATTCCGTCTAGTCTTAGTAGGAAGTTGCGAAGATTGAGGAGGAGGAATGTTCTCATCCTTATCACTTGGGTGTTTAGGTTGTGGTCTCTTAGGTTGAATAATAGGAGAAGAGGAAGGTCTCTTCTCTCCATAAGAGGAAGGAGGAGGAACTGCTCCATATAAGGGAGGAATACTTGGTTTAGGACGGAGATCAAGTCCATCATGACGAGGAGGGATAGGTCTACTTTTAGGAAGTTTATTAGTCATAGGCATAGTCATATCCATAGGGATGGGTTGGGAATCTTCTTGAGGAAAGACATTAGTTTTATCTTTCAAAGGAAGAACTTCCTTCTCAAGAATGATAGGAATGTCAAGTTTGGGTGTTCTAGGTTCACTTAGAGATAGGATCATATATTTTTTCCACTTTTGATAAGATTTGAAAAGATGATCACTTCGTGGAGGAAGAGATTGAAATTGTTTAGGCCAAAAGTAATCAATAGGAATGCTAGAAGTTCTTTTAGCTGGTTTAAAGAGACTATGATTGATAGTAACAACTTCACCATTATGGGGAAATTTCAAACACTTATGAATAGGAGAAGCAATAGCTTTCATGGAAGATAGCAAAGGATAGCCTAGCTTCGCATGAAATTGTTCGGATGATGGAATAATAGCAAAGTCCACATCAAGGGATTTGTTATGGACCTCAATAGGTAATGTAATAGAACCAATTGCAGGAGAAGAAAATGCATCAAATAGTTTCACAACCACATTTGTTTCATCATAGATCACTTGATTCAATTGCAAAGTAAAAAGAAATTCTTCAGTAATGATATTAACCATACAAGAAGGATCAATAAGGACTCCACGGCAAGGTGTATTCTTGACTTTTGCAACTATATATAAAGGACCATCAGGTGCCCTGATAGTTTCACTAGAATCAAAGGTGATGGAAAGTTCTTTAGGGATTTTCTGCTGCTCTACAAAGTTAATCACATTCAGAGTCATAGACACAAGATCATCAGGTGAGATAGAGGAATCATTAGTATCAATCGCATTAGAGGTATGAGAAGGCAATGGATCAGTAAAAATCTGAAGATTTTGGTTAGTAGGAGCTACAGATGTATTGCCTTTATCATTCACTCCAGAAATAGAAATAGTATTATTATCAATCAAATCTTGCATTTTACCTTTTAAAGCAAAACATTTTTCAGTATCATGCCCAGGTTGACGATGAAATTGACAAAAAGATTTGTTATCAAAATAGGGTTAGTTAATCTTTGCAGGGTCTATTTGCCTTATAGGAGGAAGAGCAAGCACATTTTGTTCCAATAACTTATTCATAATACTATGCAATGATTCATTCAGAGGAGTAAACTTTCTTTCTTTCTTGAAAAACTTAGAAATGGGAGGCACACCTGATGCTACATTCACATTGTTGTTGATGATGTTTTCATTGAATTTAATGGACTCTCTATTCGGTTTAAACTTCCCAAATGGTTGTTGACTACTATCACCTTTATCACTCGGAACCATAGGATTTGTTTGTTCCATTTGACTCACAGTCAGTTGATAATTGTGAAGAGTTGCACACAACTGTTGGAAAGAAGTAAACTCAGAAAACAAAAGTTTTTCTCTAATATCTTTTTGTAAATTAGAAATAAAGATTCTTTGAATATCATTGTCAAGTACTGGAAAAGAAATTTGAGCATACAAATGCTTATATCTACCAATGAAATCAGTCACTTTTTCTTTAACACCTTGTTTACAATGCATTAAATCAATCAAAGTAACTTTAGGACTTATATTGTTTTGAAATTGTTGAATAAAAGCATTTGCAAGTTGTTCGAAAGAAGTTATAGAATAAGAAGGCAACAAGCAATACCATTGTAGGGCTTTGTCTCTTAATGTTATAGTAAACAGTTTTGCAAGCAACCTTTGGTCATAAGCAAAATCAGTGCATATTGTTTGAAAGGTCTTAACATGTGTTAGAGGATCACCCTTACCATTATAAAGTCCAAATGCAGAATTTCAACATGTTTAGGGGGGATAGCTTGAACAATGTCAAGAGAAAGTGGGCTCGCAACATCAAATGTGGGCACACTAAACTTAGATTGATTCATAGAGGCAATTTGTTGCTGTAAAGAAGAGACAGTTTGTGCAAGATTGTTAATGGTCGCTTCAGTCGAAGAGTTCATATTAGACGTGTTAGATTGTGATGGAGGTGTTATGTTATTGAAAGAAGGTAGAGAGTAAGGTGGTGGGACACTATGATAGTTAGTCATAGGAGATGATTGGAAAGGAGGAACACTACAAGGAGGAATGGAAGGGTTAAATGAATAGCCCCCTTGCATCATGTTTATTTGTGGAGATATAATAGGAACACTCATTGAAGGAATGAATGAAGAAGTTGGATTGAATGAAGGAAGAGGGTTGATTGAAGAAGAAGGATTGCCCCCATGACTAGTGATCATAGGAGGAATGTCTTGCATTGAAGTAGCCATTATGTTTGGTGTAAAAGTAGGTATACTAGCAATAGGAGTTGTCAAAGGAATAGAATGATTAACTTGAGTAGGAGGTTGTGTGTAACCTAAAGTTTCAGCACAACTTTTCATAGGCATCACATTCGAATCCACAATGTGTGCAATACCATGCAAAATATCAATTCCATTCTTATCACTTTGAACCATACATTTTAGACCCTCAATTAAAGGAAGAGCTTGACTATCAGGGTATTCTTGAGACATCCATTGTCGAAAATCATCAAATTGGTTATCCAATTTTGAAAGTTGTTCTACAGAAACCTCATGGAGAGCTTCTTCATCATTAAGAGGATTAGAGGAATTACCCATGTCCTCGTTAAAAAGGCCATTCAAATTAGGTTCCATCTCCTCGGTAATTACACCTTGGAAAGACTTAATTCTAAGGCTTCGTCTAACGGGAATAGTGTAAGTAGGACTTATTGTTGTAAAACTCATGCACTAAAGAAAGAGAGAAGATTTTTAATTTTAGAGGTAGCAAATTTCAATAAAATCAGCCAATCTCCTAGATTTAAGTTGTTAAATGCAATCAGGACAATCTCCCAAAATTTCAGAAAAAATGTCTGAGACCGTGGCGAACGGAGTGCACACGGTCCTCGCAACTTTTTTCGAAATTTTCAGGGATGAAAGTTATGATGATTTTAGAGCTAATCTGAAAAAACTGAGTGATTTTACGATCTGTAGATAGACCAAATTAAAGTTGCAATCTCAAAATTTGAACCCTACCAAGATTGTTAAAAAATGTAAAATTTGAATTTTGAAAAAGAGGGGGAAACTGAAATTTTGAATTTTATGATTTTAGAGGGAATACTAAAAGCAATGCAAGTTTTGAAATTTAAAAGTTGACTCGATTTCATGCAAAATTCAAATTTGAAAGTGGAAATCAAAGTTGTTGCGATTAAACACTTAATTTCAAAAGTCACAAACTGCAAAAAATTGAATAAAACATTGAAATTTTGAATGAATGCTAACACACTTTTCAGATTTAGGACAATAAGAAACACAATTTTGATACAAATTTCAATTTCAACAATTTTTGAATGATTTTAAGCCTTTATCCAAGCAATCACTAGACCAACTTTGACTTTAATTTTGAAAGTGTTAAAATTGATAAAATCAGCCAAAATTCTGGATTTTAGCAGAAAAATACAGTAAGATCTAGCTCCCGAAATTTCAGAAAAAATGTCGGGGACGATGGCGCTTGGGGTGCACACGGTCCTCGCAACTTTTTTCCAAATTTTTAGGGATGAAAGATATTGTGATTTTATTGCGGAATCCAAAGTTACAGCCGATTTGGAAGTGTTTTGATTAGTGAAATTATCAGTCAAAGGTTGAATCAAGGTGGTCTTAAAAATTAGGGTTTTGACATTTAACCACTTAATTTTCAGAATTAAAGCACAAATATGAATTGACAATTTGCAATAGAAGGGTAGATCTGAAACAAGCATTAACAATTAAACATTTCACAAGTTTAATTACTAAAAAGAAAATTTTAGGGTTTTTATGCAATTAGCCTCTAAAATTTGCAAAAGATCAAACATGGAAATGTAATTAAGGAAACAAAATTTTCAGATCTAACCATGAATAATCAGAATGAGGATGTTCACGTCGGGTTCACCAAAATGTAAAGCGGAAAAATCGAACCCTAGTCGTTCTCCCCTCCCCAACTCCAAGGAGAGAGAAGGGAGAGTCACTAGGGTTGATGGTTTTCACTTAGGGGAGACTTTACATTCAAAAGAGGGGTTGAAACCCACAAGATCCAATCCCACGCAATGCAAGATTGGATTCTATATGAGTTTCAAGGGTTAAGACATCAAGGATACCCTCTTTTGTAAAGAATGTAGATAGAAAGATTGAACTAGGAATGCATGTAAAGTAGGAAAGATTCACTTATAAACAGAGATAGGGATATGGGATGAAGCTGCGGACTTGGAATTAGTAGTAAAATGTCGAGACGGTGCTGTTCTACAAATTTGAGCGAAATTTGACGGGACGATGGCGCCTAACGTGCACACGGTCCTCCGAAAAATCCGCGAAACGAAGGGGGATCTATTCGTCTCTGCACAAGGATTCTAGATATTCAATTACAGCCATGTACCTGCAACCTACACACAAAAAAGAGAGGATGATTGGGGGGTTAGGGATGAGGGGTTTGCCTTTAGGTCAAACCCTAGTTTTGGAATTAACCAAGAAATGAGAATGCTGTAAATGTAAATGTTTGTAATGTAAACAAGTACTGATACCTTGTTGTAAGAATGTTTGTATTCTTACATGCGAAGGTGTAATGTACGTAGTATGTTGTATGTTGTATGTGATCTCCTCTTCAATGGTTGAATCCTTGTCTTGAATGCAACACCTAGCCTTGAATGGAGACTTAGAATGCTCAATTGCTTGAAGGAATGCTTGAATGCTTGAATGCTTGAATGTTTGAATATCGCTTCCACGTCTTGTTCTTGCTCATTTCCTTTTTTCAACCTCCTCAAATGGGAGAGGAAATGTAGTTTATATACTTGTCAATTAGGGCTGATAGACTGATTTTCCCGACCTTAGGCCGACCAGGAAACATTATTTTCCAATTTGCAAACTTAAAGACCCGATGCCCAAAAGAGACCGGGCCCAAAATAGGGCCAAGGACCAGGGCGCTGGGCGCCATGGTCCTGGGGGACCAGGGTGCTGGACGCCCTAGTCCTGAAGGACCAGGGCGCTGGGCGCCATGGTCCCACCTCCCGGGACAGCAGGGTGCAAGGAGGAATCAGGCCAGGGTGCAGAAAAATGCAATTTTTTGATGTCGTGAACAAGTTTCGGGGTCTCCATTCAGGTTCCGTGTTGCATCGCCATCGTGAAGACCCAAATGCAGTCAAAATTGCAAGTGTCACAATTTTAGGACGCTACAACACCTAAAAATGTCCCATTAATTCTACACTAATTATTCATCTATTTAATTAAGTAATTCTTTAATTATTTGATTAAACTAACTATTTCTTCAAATCATCACCCTTCAACACTTCTAATTATTCTATTTCTATTCTCAAATCATTTTAATAAGTTAACCATATCTCAATTATTAATTAAATATCAATTATTTAATTAATTATGACCTTTTCCTTAGTTAAATAATCTTTATTATTTAATTAATTATGTCTTCTAAGTTTAAATAATTTTATTTAAATTATTTAAATTAATTAACTTATTCCTCCAATTCCCCAAATTATAATTTCAATTAATTCCATCCAATTTCATTTCATATTTCCCCAAATTCGAATTTCATATTCTCAAATTCACATTTTCCCCAAATCTGAATTCCAATTAATTTCATGTGTATTTCAGCATTTGAATGACCAAATTCAAATCCAAATTGAAAATGAAAATCAAATTTAATTTCAAATTCCTACAACACATGTTAAAATCAGAACTGATTGATCAAATCAGTTGTCTAATCAATTAACTCGGTTAACTCATCAATTATCTTTTTTAACTCAAAATTAATTCAGTCTTCTAATCAATCTATTCAGTCTACTGATCAATCAATGGAGTTCACTCTTCAATCAATCCAGTTGAATACTCAATCAAATGAGTTAACAAATCAATCAATTGAGTTTGCTGATCAATCTAAATCAGTTATCTATCAATCAACACTTGAATTCTATTTCTCACCCCCTTTGTGTTGAAAATCTATAAATTCAACCTCTTTTCTCAATTCAGTCTAGAATTACAGAATCACAGTCTTCAAAGTATTTGTATGTAGGAAATTGGTGCAATACCTGAGAGACACCAACCACGCAAATTGGAGAAGAACAATGGAAGAAAAGATGCAGAATGAGGGAGTTTTTATTTGAATTCATTTCTCATTTCTTGTATTGATTTTCATTGATTATGTTTGATGTTAGTTAATTAGTTGAGAATTGATGATTCATTCTTATTTGCTAATTATCTTAATAAGTTCATGACATTTAGACATAGAAATAATGGTGCTCAGGAAAATGTACCCTCACATAGCCTTGTTAGTCAAAATTGAGTTACAAAAATTATTAGATGTGAGTTTCATCAGACCTATAGACTATGCTGAATGGATTTCAAATCTAGTCTTGGTATCCAAGCATACTAGAGGTATCAGGATCTACATGGACTTCAGAGATCTTAACAAGGCTTGTCCCAAAGATGACTTTCCACTCCCTAATATAGACATCATAGTAGAGTTAATAGCTAGAAATGAAATGTTGTCACTCATGGACGAGTTTTCTAGTTATAATCAAATCAAAATCCTGCCTGAAGACCAACCGAAGACAACATTCACTTGTCCATGGGGGACCTATTGCTAGAATGTGATGTCATTCGGCCTTAAGAATGTAGGTGCCACTTATCAAAGAGCAATGATCACCTTGTTTCATGACATGATACACACAATCATGGAATATTATGTAGACGACTTGCTAGAAAAAACCAAAACAAGAGATAGTCATTTAAACACATTGGCTAAGATCTTTGATAGACTTGAGCAATACAATGTAAGACTAAATCCAAAAAAATGTGTCTTTGGGGTAACCTCTGGTAAACTCTTGGGCTTCATTGTATCCAATTGCGGAATTGAGATAGATCCAGATAAGGTAAAAGCTATTTTAGACATGCCATCACCTGATACACTCAAACAACTTAGAAGTCTACAAGGGAGATTGCAATCCTTAAGGCGCTTCATAGCCCAATTCGTAGAAAAGTGCCAACCATTTCAACATCTTCTAAAGAAAGGTGTTACATTTAAATGGACACAACAATGTTAGGAGGCATTCAAAAAACTAAAAGAATACCTATTGTCCACTCCAATATTGGTTCCACCTGTACATGGGAAACCATTACTCCTATATAGCTGCAATAAATTCTTCCTTAGGCGCTCTCCTAGCACAACATGATGAACAAGGAAAAGAGAGAGTCGTCTACTACATTACTAGAACAATCATTGGGTATGAACTCAACTACATGCAAATAGAAAGAGCATGTCTTTCAGTAGTCTTTGCATTAGAAAAACTGAGACATTATATGTTGAGTCATAAAGTACAGCTTGTTGCACAATTTGGTCCACTCAAATACCTGATGAATAGAGCAGCACTAACTGGAAGACTTGCAAAATGGGTCATGATACTCAGTGAATTCGACATTGAATATGTTAGTAGAAAGGCTATTGAAGGACAAATCATAGCAGACCAGCTTGCAAAAGCACCTTTACAAGACAACCATCCAATGGTGATAGATTTTTGAGATGAATCAGTATTTACACTATCAACAAAGACACAATGGAAATTATTCTTTGATAGTTCACATACAAATCATGGAGCAGGAGCAGGAATTCTGTTCATAACTCCTCAAGGAGATTCAATTCCCAAATCATTCAGGATTATCTTTCCTTGTACCAATAACATTGTTGAATATGAAGCCCTGATGGTAGGACTACGCACTGCACTTCAATGGAAGATCGAAGATCTACAGGTCTTTGGAGACTCACAACTCATCATTAATCAAGTCAATAATGATTACAATACAAAAGATGATAAGTTACAACCATACAAACAATTGGTAGAAGAATACAAACAACACTTCAACAAGGTCACATTTGAACAGATTCTGAGAGTGCAAAACAAGACGGCAGATGCAATGGCAACAATAGGATCTCTCTTGGATATGCCAAACGATGGAACTCACTTTGAATTTCAAGTAGAATAACTCATTGTCCCGGTTTATGAAATACCATCCTCTGAATATGCTTGTATGATAGTAGGACCCAAGTCTCCATGGTACATAGATATATACGCATACCTGTATGATCAATATATACCTCTCGATCTTTCACGGAATGAAAGGAAAGCACTCATCTGACAATCATCAAAACATGCAATTATTGTTGATACTTGATACAGAAAAAGTGTTAATAACACCTTACTCAGATGCCTTGATATTCAGGAAGCATAAATCACCTTGAAAGAAGTTCATGATGGAATATGTGGCGCACATTCTTTTGGACCTGCTTTAGCAAAAACACTGTTATGAATAGGTTACTATTGGCCTACAATGGAAAAAGATGCTTACAAGTATGTCCAAAGATGAAAGCAATGCCAAATACATGGGAATATTATTCATGCACCTGCTCAAGATCTTCAGCCAATAACATCACCAAGGCCATTTTCACAATGGGGATTAGATCTTGTAGAAAAAATATATCCCGCCTCATCCAATGAACATAAATTTATTCTCAGAGCTACAAAATATTTCACAAAATGGGATGAAGCAATCCCGATGACTTTCACAATAGGAAAACAAATAGCAAAATTCAGCCTGAATTATATCATTTGCAGGTATGGGGTACCCATTTGTATTGTGATTGATAATGGACTACCCTTCAAAAATCAAGAAGTGAGCAAGGTTTGTGAACAATTTAAAATCTAGCAATGGTCAAGCTGAGGCAACAAACAAAACTATTTCAAAAAATTTAAAGAAAGTTGTCAATGACAGTGGATGAAATTGACATCTCCAACTAAATCCAGCTCTATGGGCTTATTGAACTAGTATACGTACGACAACCGGTACAACACCATTCTCTCTGGTTTATGGAGCAGAAGCCATTTTACCTATCGAAGTAGAATTGCCATCCCTAAGAGTCTCTCTAAAAAATATTATCTCAGAAGAAAACTATAGAGTAGCAATTTTGCAAGAATTAGAATTCCTAGATGAAAAATGACAAAGCACTCTAAACCATTTACAAGGCTAGCAAAACAGAATGAGAAGAAGCTACAACAAACAAGTCAACCCACATTGCTTCAAAATAGGAGATATCATTCTTAAAGAAAATCAAAGGAACCTTGTTGAACATGAAAAACCAAGAAAGTTCAAAGCTAACTAGTTAGGTCCTTTTGTCATAATGAAATTAATTGGAAATGGCGCTTATCATTCGCAAACAATGGAGGGAGATTCACTCCCTGATCCCATGAACAGTATGCACCTAAAAAATATATTGCATCTAAGGGTGGGTTCATTTTAGTTTTAAGTACTGCATTCACATATTTCTTTACTGTATTGCATTATCCCTTCTCATATAGCTGCATCAATAAAACAAGGTGATTGTCCAAGTCATTCATCTGTCTACAATAAAAGGAACGAAGGTTGTCTCATTTCCTAGATACTTGTTCATGAAGTCTTTAGGAAGTCTATAAGTCATTCATCTTCAACATCACGTTGTGATTACTCTTTATCCTTGGTTGGGTAGAGGTTTCCTTATCAAGTCTTGTTACCAAAAATCTATCAATTGCTATATCTCACACATTAATAAAAAAAACTCTAAGTCATTACAGATACCTGGTTGGTTATGTGGCTAGTGAAAAATCCAATATTCTGCTTCAACGCTGCTGTAATTGTCATACCCAAGTAGGTGTCATTACTTACAAGTCAAGGAAAGAAAATAAAATAAAAAAATGTTATATCAATCTCAAGGCAAAACAAACAAACAAAAAATGATATAATACTGAAATATCATGCATACAAATGTGACAAAAAAGAGAGAAAGCTTGACTATGAGAACATACAAATAACTCCATTAGGGCTATGGATGCTTGCTGGCAATGGAGAAATGTTTGAGAGATTATAGTGCAAGATTATAGTGCATAACCTCTTCAGAGCCCTAAAAGCTTGCTGGCAGTGAGGCTCTATCTAGGTTTCTTTTGAAGTCAGAATAACTCACGTAGCTAGCCACATAGGATTCCAAGGGTCTTTGATGGTTATAAGGGTCAGAATGAACTCAATTGCACACACATGGGCAAAAGAAGATCAAAATTTCAAGAGTTAATGGAGAAGTTTTCCGTGCCTCCATTCATAAATCTTGGTTACATAATGTGTTAGGTTGGATGATCTAAGTCTTTTGAGAATGGATTGAACTCCTATCTCTGAAACATTTCACACCTTTAATCTAATTAGTGCATTTCAGAATGAAAGACACATAGACTCATCTTTGTTCGAATAGGAATTGCATTTTTGTCATGCATCCTGCATTAGTATAACTCATTTCAAAAATTCATTATCTCCATCACATTAAACATCATCATGTTAGGTCTGCATACTTGGGGGCATAACTAAAAATAAATAAAAAAATAAAAAAACGATAACTGAAAATTTCTAAAAATCAAATAAAAGTCCTGAAAAAATTCTAAAAATCAGATAAAAGTCCTGAAAAAATTCTAAACATCAAATAAAAGTCCTGAAAATTTTCTAAACACCAGATAAACGAGTCTAAAAAAAATCCTGAACATTCAAAAAATGATTTTAAAAAAAATCCTAAACATTCAAAAAATGATTTTGAAAAAAATCCTAAACATTCGAAAAATAGTTTTTAAAAAAATTCTAAACATTCGAAAAATGATTCTGAAAAAAATCCTAAACATTCGAAAAATGATTCTGAAAAAAATCCTAAACATTCGAAAAATGATCCTAAAAAAATCCTAAACATTCGAAAAATGATCCTAAAAAAAACATTATAAATATTCACATATAAAGTCCTAAGAAAATACCCAAAACAACAAAAAACATCAAAATCAATCAAAAACATTTCAGAAAAAAGGCCTGAAAAAATTCTAAAAAATAAAAAAAGATCCTAAAAAAATCCCTAATATGTAGAAAAAGTCCAAAATCCAATCCAAAAACATTCAAATATCAATTTAAAACTTGCAATAAATTGTCTCACAAGAATCAAACACCCCAACAGATGTCCAACAAACACTTCACACGAAGTTAAACAAAGGATACAACTATCTTGTCAAAACATCTGCAATCACACTAATCAACTGTCTAATCTATCGTTTTATCAAACTATCAACGTGATCAACATCTTGTCTTAAACAAAATCAGTACACTCGAAACCAGATAGATTAGTCTTATACGGGGTCCAAAACTTCTGAAACCAGACATTATCAAAATCACATTAAACATCTCAAAGCAAAGGCACGGTCAGTCTAACTGTTGAGTTTTGTTTATTTTGGTTGACTCTTTTTATCAAATTGGCGAAGATCATTGATTTTAGCTACTCAAGGATGTCCAAAAGTGACTAGAGAAGCCATGATGGGCATGATCCTTGTCTTTGTTTGTTGTTTGTGGTTTGAACCAATGAAGTTCTGGGCCAATTTCTCTAGTGGGTGTATGTGATAGGAGCATTCAACTTGTGAATGCCACACATACCTCAACCCCTAGTGTAATTCCCAGAATGGGGGGTTCATTCCTTATCTGTTATATGTTTGTTTCTTTGCAATGAGATATCTAAGCATCTTGGTTCCTCATACCCTAGTGTAATAAGATTCATTGTTATATAATACGGCTCAATGATGATAATGTATTGCACCATAAATAAAGCAATGAAGACTTTCTCATCAAAGAAATTTCTATCATATCATCCATTATCACATCAAAATTTGGAATACAAAGATTGATTCAGTTGATTGATCATTTTCTACGTCTAACAACTAACATCTTCTAAGATCTTCAACATGTATTTTGACACACACAAAAAAAATAAAAAAAATAACCACATCACATGTTCATAATCATAATAAAGTTTTCATCAACCATTATGCATCACAACATAAATCTACATCAAATCACTACATGATATCACATTCATATTGCATTCATCATCACAATAAGGAAACATGAGACCATGAATTTCACCATCAAAAATCTCATCAAGAACACATATCATATATCATAAAGAAATGTGTCAAAATACATCATATCTACAACATCAAAATCAATAACCAATCTCTCAACCTATACTGCCTCTATTAGTAGGTGTATCTCGACTAGCTCCAACCTGTCCCGACGACGCTCTAGGTGGACCCATCACTCCCCCACTACTATTCTGTCAAGAGGTAGATCGACTCGATCTTCTCCCCATGAAAGCACTAAAACTAGGTTCCCTCTGACCCTCAGGAATAGCCCTCTCATAAGCCTGCCGATAATAAATAGCCACCTATGCAGCAGCAAAATATCTATCTTCCTGGCTCCGTGCCTCTGTCACTGGCCCAAATAACTAATCATATGAATCCATAGTGATCTGAGTTCTCCTAACTGCCTCATCCCTCTCCCTTTGTAGTCGATCTCTATCAGTAACTATCTGATCCCTCTCCGTTGTCAACTCCTCCATCACATGTCGATACTGATATCTATCCTCCATCCACCACTGCCACAAAGTAGTGACCAAGTCCTCTAAACACCTAACTTGATCTCTCAATCCCTCCTCATATCCTCTCTCCACACTTACAGACTCTGCAACCTGGGGCATCTCCACATCATATCCATCATCCCCATCCTCATCTCCATCATTGCTCAATGACCCTTATTCTGACTCATCACTCTCATCAGAACTACTCATGGATACAATCTCTCCACCAATATCCACATCCTCCCTATCACTATCCACCTGTTCTGCAACTACTGCTATTAGATCTATACTTCCTCCACCTCTACCTCCTCCATCCCTACCTCCTCCATCCCTACCTCTTCCACCTCTATCTCCTCCACCTCTTCCATCTCCACCCCTATCCTCTCCACCTCTCCCTCTAGGACCCCTGCCATGTCTAATATGTTGAGTACCAATCGAAACTGTCGGATTTGTCAAAGGTATAGGCATGTGCTATATCCACCATACACTATACTACATTGTGGACCCTGGATCCGCTACACCAAACTGCCATCCCCACAAAATAAGAGCAAGACCATCAAACTCAACAATAACAACATGAGGTTGCACACAAGCACCCCAATCACCAACCTCTCGACTAGTGCAAGCAAAATAAATTGTCACATTTGGAATACCTTGTACTTCCCCAAACTATTTGAGTACATGGCCAGGAAGATGCATATCAATAACCCTGTGACTACCCATGTCTTGGCCAATAAGATATCTCTGCTATCGACAAAAAGGAAGATGTAGAGCATCATTAGTCCAACTAGGACAAGTAAGATAAGGTCTCCATGAGAAGTACTATAAGATATCAATCTGATGATGCCAATACAAGATATTACCTGATGCCTATGCCTCACACCAATAGTATATCCAAAAGCATATGGCTGCTTTGGCTCTAAATCTATATGTAACGTAGGACGAAAAATAGCTATGTGTTCCCAAGCCCATGTTTGAAGCAAAGTAATACCATCTCCAACTGATTTTTGCTACAAGTAAACAATCCCATGCATTTGATGATACAAAGTGGAAAGAAGACAAGGACCCCAAGCAAACACACATCTGTCAATAATCATATCATGTATGACATGTCCCCATCCAATAGGAAAACCATGGGTGCGTCTATCAGGAAATAATCCAACAACAGTACAAGCAAGCACAACGGTGAGATTGTCATAATCAAAATCATCCCAATGAATATCATAATGACCATGGATATGTAGATCCTGATCCTCACACTCGAACAATGTACACAAAGCAAAAATACCATCATCACAATCAAAAGTAAATCGCCTACTAGATATTAGAATGTGTAAAATACGCCACACATCCTCAAGTGTGATAGACGCCTCACCCGTCAGTAGATGCAAAGAACATGTCTCTAAATGCCATTGCTCAATCAAAGCAGTAATCATAGCCCTGTTGGCCGTAACCTCAAGCAAATGCGCTATATAATTTAATCCAACCTGTTGTAATAAAGTGGTATCCTCTGCATCCAACTCATGATGTCGATCAAGACTATCAAGCCGTGTCTTCCTAGCAAGAAGTCTTGGATAATGCACCTGCATTTGGAAAATATAAAAATGAGTCAACTACGTCATCAAAACTATTAGGACGCATAAACTAAAGAAAAAAGGCTTTTATTATCAATTTCGATTCAATATTACCAATTGCGAAGTAAAATAAGCAAATGCGACATACTTATGCCAAATATGAATCAAATGTATCATATGTGACACGATATTATCAAATGCGATCCAAAACATTCAACTGCGATTCAATTTTATCATATGTGACACAACGTTATCAAATATGACATAAAATATCAATTGTGAAGCGTTAAACTCAATTGCGACATGATTAAATCAATTGCGGCAATATCGATACTCAATTGTGACATGCATAAAAGATGACACACCAAAAAATGGTTAAAAGTTTTGCAAAGTATAGACATAAACTGGCAAAAAAAAATCAGGCAACTCACCATGCCACTAGTGCCAGGAGGTCTCTGATAAGATCGCATTCGCTCAAATAAATGTAGCCTCGCTCTATGACCTGCCATTTCTCTCCAAGGATGCCAGAAGCTCTAATATCTCTAAGGAATTCTTTTAAAACGAAAAATGCAAATGAGCTCAAATCCATACCAATCCTCAATTTATAAGCCAAAAATTAGGGTTTCTTAATATAAACACCCGTGGACCCCTCCAACTTCAACACAATTTTAGACATAGCAAGCGAGATAGAAATCCTTTCAAACTTCATATTATCACTATCTAGCATATTTTCGAAAAACTCATCTTCGTTCCAAAATTTTCTGACCACTTTTTCTGAGGGAACATTAGACCCTAGCGTCACCAGGGCATACTGGGGCATTTTTTCATTTCATTTTTGAAACAACATCGTTTCGACATTGTCTCAAAGAGGGGAAAATGTAGACACCTAAAAATATCTCATTAATTCTACACTAATTATTCGTCTATTTAATTAAGTAATTCTTTAATTATTTGATTAAACTAACTATTTCTTCTAATCATCACCCTTCAACACTTCTAATTATTCTATTTCTATTCTCAAATCATTTTAATAAGTTAACCATATCACAATTATTAATGAAATATCAATTATATAATTAATTATGACCCTTTCCTTAGTTAAATAATCTTTATTATTTAATTAATTCTATCTTCTAAGTTTAAATAATTTCATTTAAATTATTTAAATTAATTAACTTAATTCCTCCAATTCTCCAAATTATAATTTCAGTTAATTCCAGCCAATTTCATTTCATATTTCCCCAAATTTGAATTTCATATCATTTCATTTAATTTCATATTCCCAAATTCACATTTTCCCCAAATCTGAATTTCAATTAATTTCATGTGCATTTCAGCATTCGAATGACCAAATTCAAATCCAAATTGAAAATGAAAATTGAATTCAATTTCAAATTCCTACAACACATGTTAAAATCAGAAGTGATTGATCAAATCAATTGTATAATCAGTTAACTCAATTAACTCATCAATCATCTTTTTTAACTCAAAATCAATTCAGTCTTCTAATCAATCTATTCAGTCTACTGATCAATCAATGGAGTTCACTCTTCAATCAATCCATTTGACTACTCAATCAAATGAGTTAACAAATCAATCAATTGAGTTCACTGATCAATCTAAATCAGTTATCTATCAATCAACACTTGAGTTCTATTTCTCACCCCCTTTGTGTTGAAAATCTATAAATTCAACCTCTTTTCTCAATTCAGTCTAGAATAAGAGAATCACAGTCTTCAAAGTATTTGTATGTAGGAAATTGGTGCAATACCTGAGAGCCACCATCCACGCAAATTGAAGAAGAACAATGGAAGCAAAGATGCAGAATGAGGGAGTTTTTATTTGAATTCATTTCTTATTTCTTGTATTGATTTTCATTGATTATGTTTGATGTTAATTAGTTGAGAATTGGTTATTCATTCTTATTTGCTAATTAGCTTTATACATTCATGACATTCAGGCATAGAAACAGATAGATTCTCGAAGATGGCTCATTTCATACCTTGTAATAAGATATCAGATACAATGCATATAGCTGACTTATTTTTGAAGTAAGTTGTGAAATTACATGGATTGCCTAAGAGCATAGTTTCAGACCGAGACACTAAGTTTGTTGGTTATTTTTAAGAGAACACTTTGGAAGAAGATGAAGATAAATTTGAAATTCAGTTCTACGTTTCACCCACATACTGATGGACAGACAGAGGTAGTAAACAAGAGTTTGGTAAATTTGTTGAAATGCTTAGTTGGAGAGAAGACCGGCAGTTGGGATTTGATTCTTACACAAGCAGAGTTTGCCTACAACAATTCAATGAATAGGACTACCAAAAGAACACCTTTTGAGATTGTTACCAGAGCATACCCTAGAGGTATATCAAAATTGAGGATATCAATAATGAAAACAAGAAAAGTGCAGAAGCAGAAGGATTTGCAGATCACATGAAGGCTTTACATGTTCAGTTTAAGTAGCATTTGGAGGATATGAAGAACAAGTATAAGGAGAAGGCAAATGAGAAGAGAAGACATAAGGAATTTGAAGTTGGTGATGAAGTGTTGGTGTACCTAAGAAAGGAAATATTTCCAGTTGGAACCTATAAAAAGTTGCAAATGAGAAAGTTTGGACCTTGCAAGATCTTGAGAAAATTCAGTTTTAGAAATGCATATGAAGTGGAGCTACCAGATAGTTTGAGTATTTCACCTATATTCAACATTGCAGATCTACATCAGTGCCATGAATCAAAATTCAGTGAAGATAGTATTGCAGACTTGGAGAAGTAGTTGCCTTAGAAAGAACTAGATCAAATTGAAGACATTTTGGACAGTAGGATTGGGCGAAGCACCCAGAGCAATCAATACAAGGAGTATCTTGTGAAATGGAAGGACATACCAGTTGAAGATTCATCTTGGATTTCTCAAGAAGAGGTGTATCACCTTGGTTTTCCTTTGAGCCCAACAAAGTGAGGGACTCACTTTTTCAACAACCTCGGATGTCTAATGCAGGAGCATCCCCGATTCTTGGCAATCTTGCATCAACCAAAACATTTCTTTCTGTTTGTTTTCTATTTTGTAGTTTTAGCATTTATTTTTGCATTTTCTTACCTTTGATCACCAGTTCTTGTAGAGCTAGATTTTTCTTGTAAACATGATTATCTTCCTTTTTCTTGAACCATAGGATGTTTGGATCATTTTATGGCAAGTTATCACTTCTAGATTTCGAGACGGTTTTCTGGCTTAGAACATCGAAACCTCTTGGACCAATTTGCTATTGGTGAATCTTGTGGATCCTTTCCATAGCTTGCAGAGCCCCACTTTGTTGTTTCCAACATTTGTTGGCGTGCGGCTGACCTTCCCTTTGATCCACACTTCTTCCTTTGGATTTTTTGGAGGATTTTCATTGGTGGAGGCCGACCTGATGGTTTTGCATGTTCATCGTTGTTTGATTCTTCTTGGGCTGACTAGATCCCTCTATACCATATAAATCAATGTAATTTAGCTTGTAGTAGCAAGGTAGTTAGAACTGGAAATATCTATCTTGAGGTTAAGAGATCCGGTATTGACTTAGACTGTAATTGAGCATGTTTGTATTAGGCCAGTGAGCCGAGTCTTGTAGCCCGCATGTTGCCGACAAATTGCAAACGATTTTTCATTTTATAATCAATCAGCTATGCATTGCCTCCATCATCTTGTCTTGATTTCGTAGTGTTTACTCTTGTTTCATGGTTTGGATAGATCTCATTGAGGTCCCTCGTAACCATGACTGCACCACCAACTCAACCAAAGGGAGTAGATTGAGCTCCACCATGTAAGATAAATTGGATACAAATGCGAGTAGAGCTAGTAACAACATAGAGGTGGACAAAAAATGTTGAACAAACACCAAAGGGGAAGTCTAAAAGCTAGTTAATGAAAAAGTGCCTTTTAAAGTAAATTGGATGAGAAGAGGTCGATCATGAGACAAGGAATTCTGAAACAATCGATCAACAATAAGCTCCTGTTCTGAAAATATTTTCAATGAAATTTCCTCATTAATGATCTTATTAGCTAAAACATTAGTACAATTGTTAGCTTCCCTATAGAAATTTGAAATTTGATAAGAGTGAAGACACTTCAAAAGAGTGATGATATGTTCCAAAATGTATCGCAAATTCTAAGAAACCACTATTTTATGTGATACTGCATTCACTATAATCAAGGAGTCCTCTTAAATTTGAATACATTTAACACCAAAACTTATAGCCATGGAAAGGCTAAACTTAAGGGCCTAGAAATCTACCACATTATTAGTACCCTAAGATAATGACTTGCATTCTTCTTTAATAAATTTATCTTCATGATTCCTAAATATTATTCCAACACTTGAAATGCCTAGGTTACTGAAGCAGTCACCAGTGAGGAGGGACCTTTAAAAACCAACCGATAACAACCGAGACCTTGAATCAAAATATCTATCTTCTATGTACAATCTAGCTATCTGATTCTCTAATTGATTCTAATTGATTACATTCTAAAGCATAATTACAAATAAATATATCAATCTAAAGGATCCAGTCGGCCCAAAAAGGATTAAAACCCGAAGAACAAGACCTAACATGAAAATAACCAAGGTCGGCCTCTGCCAAGAGATTCCTCCAAAAAATCCAAAGGATGAAACATAGAAGGTCAGCCACATACCAAGGAACATTGAAATAAATGCCTAGGCCTCCGCAAGCTTCAGAATGGGTTCTGGTAGATCATCAAAATAGGTCTTAGGAAACCAGTAACAAAGAATTGTCAATCTGGTAACAAGAAACTATCATGGAAACCGATAGCGATATCTTACTGGAAAATGATCCAAATGTGATGTGGTCTGAGAGAAAGAAAGATGATCAAGTATTCAAGTAGAATTCAACTCCACGAGATCCGGTGAGCCAAAACTGGGACACACATAAAGAAAAACATAAAGGAAAATGTTTTTGGTTGATGTAAGATTGCTATGAATCGGGGATCCTCTTGCATCGGACATCTAGGGTTATTGAAAAAGTGAGCCTATCACTTTGTTGGGGCTAGAGGAAAACCAAGGCGGTCTACCTCTACCTCAAAAATCCAAGGTGAATCTTCAACTAGTCTGTCCTTCCACTTCGCAAGATATTCCTTATATTGACCGCTCGGGGTACTATGCCCAATCCTACTGTCCAAAATCTCTTCAACCTGATCCGGTTCCTTTCGGGGAAACTATTTCTCCAAGTCTGCAACACTGTCCTTAATGAATTTTGGTTCATGGTACTCATGAAGATCTACAATGTTGAATATAGGTGACATACTTAGACTATCTGGTAGCTCCACTTCATAAGCATTTCTAGAACTAAACTTCCTCAAAATCTTATAGGGTCCAAACTTCTTCATCTGCAACTTATTATAAGTTCCAACTGGGAATCTCTCTTTTCTTAGATATACCATCACTTCATTGCCAACTTCAAATTATTTATATCTCCTTTTCTCATCTTCCTTCTCCTTATATTTATTGTTCATGTCTTCCAAATGTTGTTTAACCTGAATATACAATGCTACCATGTGATCTGCAAAATCTTCTACTTCTGAACTCTTTCGGTCTTCACTGCTAATGTCTCTCAATTCTACTATACCTCTACGGTGCACTTCGGTAACAATTTCAAAAGGTGTTTTTCCGATACTTCTATTCACTAAATTGTTGTAGGAAAACTCTGCTTGTGCAAGGATCAAATCCCAACTTCCGGTTTTATCTCCCACTAAACATCTCAACAAGTTTCCCAAACTCTGGTTAACAACTTATGTCTGTTCATCATTCTATGGATGAAAAGTAGAACTGAACTTCAAATCTGTCTTCATCTTCTTCCAAAGTGTTCTCCAAAAATAGCCAACAAACTTAGTGTCTCTATTTGAAACTATGCTCTTAGGTAATCCATGCAATCTCACTACTTCCTTGAAAAATAGGTCTACTACATGTAATGCATTTGATGTCTTCTTACAAGGTATGAAATGAGCCATCTTCAAAAATATATCCACTACCATAAATATATAATCATTCCCTCTCGGTGTCTTAGGCAATCCAAGTACAAAATCCATGCTTATATCCTCTCAAGGTCTTACCGATACTATCAAAGGTTTATACAATCCCACATTCTGACTACTACCTTTTGCAACTTGAAAAAATATACAACTCTACACATATCTCTTAACATCCTTATGAATTTGGGGCCAAAAGTACTGCTCACTCACCAATGCAACTATTTTGTCAATACCAAAATGTTCAGTTAGTCCTCCACTATGTTTCTCTTTTATCAAGTTCTCTCTCATAGAAATCTTAGGTATGCACAACTGGACTCTCTTTAATAACATCCCATCCTGAATGAAGTAATCCAACCATTTGCTTCTATCTACCATAACCGATTCTCTACATGCTTTCCAAGGTTCTGCAAAATTTGGGTCTTCATCATACAAGGTCTTCAAATATTCAAAACCTAATACTATCACTCTCATCTCTATCAGCAAATTCCTTCTCCTACTCAATAAATTAGCAACTTTGTTAGATTTTCCACTTCTATGCTTCAACACAAAGGTGTAACTCTACAATAATTCTACCCATCTCATATGTCTGTGATTCAACTTACTTTGACTGTTCAAATACTACAAAGGTTGATGATCGTTATATAACACAAACTCTTTAGGAAACAAGTAATGTCTCCATTTATTCAAGGCTTGAACTATGGCATAAAATTCATGATCATACACTAAATATATCCTCCGGACATCATTCAATTTCTCACTGAAATAGGCTACTGCTCCTATTGTTGTTCCACTTGCATCACAATCCACTTGAAAAACTTTATTGAAATCCGGTAAATCTAACACATGCTGCTCATTCACTTTCTGTTTAAATAGTTCAAAAGTTTTGTTTGCTCTAGTGGTCCACTTGAATTCATTATGATCTCTTCTCGTGGTATCAGTCACTGAACTAAAATTTCTGATAAACTTCTAGTAAATCCTAGCCAACCCATGAAATGATCTTACCTCTCCAATACTTTCTGGTGTAGGCCACTCAACAATGGCTTTCACTTTCTCAGGGTCCATCTTCAAACCATCCTCAGATATCACAAATCCTAAATAGACTAACTCATCCTTCATGAAAGTACACTTCTTGATATTGATCAACAACTTTTCTTCTCTCAACCTTTATAAAACTTGTCTTAACTGCAACAAATGCTCCTCTTTTTTCTTATTGAAAATCAAGATGTCATCCAAATACACATTAACAAACTTACCCAATAATTTCTTCAATACCTCATTCATCAACCTTATGAAAGTACTCAATGCATTAGTCAATCCAAAAGGCATCACCAACCATTCATATAGTCCTTCATTTGTCTTAAATGTTGTCTTCCACTCATCACCTTCTCTGATCCCAATCTGATGATATCCACTCTTTAAATCTATCTTTGTAAAGTATTTTTCTCCACTCAAACAGTCCATTATGTCATCCATCGTAGGCAAAGGAAACTAGTATCTCACTATGATCTTGTTTATTTCTCTTGAATCGGTACACATCCTCCATTCTCCATTCTTCTTAGGTGCTAAAACTGTTGGTACTACACAAGGGCTCAGACACTCCCTGATCAAACCTTTCTTCAACAAATCCTGCACTTGTCTATTTAGTTCTTCATTCTTTGCCAGTGTTAACCGGTGTGCAACTTTGTTAGGAAAACTAGCTCCGGGAACCAAGTCCATGCAATGACTAATACTTCTAACAGGTGGCAATCCATCAGGTACATTATCGGAAATGATGTCCTCATATTCTGTTAGCAAATATCTTATCTCTTTCGAGTGTTCTCCTTCTGGTTCTGGTCTCCCAGTCTTCTTAGGAATTAAAGAAAAACACACATTCTCATGTCTCAGTCTATCCATGAATTTCCTTCCATCTACTAAATAGATTTTGGCATTTGTATAGACTTCATTCTTCAAAGGTTCCTCCAAAGGTAACAAGGTTTGCTTCATCCCATTAGCCACAATAGTGTAAGTATGCTTCCATCCATCATGTATTGCCTATCTATCAAACTGCCAAGGTCTACGCAACAAAAGATGACAAATATCCATAGGCATAATATCACACAAAACTTCATCATGATAATTCCGAATTTTTAATTTCACCAAACATTGTTCATTTACTAACTTATGTTCATCCTAAATCCATGCTATTTGGTAAGGCTTAGGGTGTTTTAATTGCTCTAATTCTAACTTATTCACCATCTCCTCTAAAACAAGATTATCTAAACTACCACTATTAATAACAACTTTACAACACTTACAAAACATTTGGTCTTGAACAGAGTCTTCCTCTACAAGGGATCTTCATTTCCTTCGGTATGATACAAAGCTCTCCTCATCGTCAACAATACTCCATCTTCTAGTTTATTGTTTGATCTGATGGGGTTTTCTTCCACCATTGCTTCTCTTCTGGTATCCTCTATCTTCTTACATTCAAATGTATGGTGTCCTTCTCCTCCACACTTAAAGAAGGTTCCTTTGAATGTCCTCTTGTCTTGTCCTCCAAAGTTCTCATTCTGGTAACCATCTGATTCTCTCCTCCGGTAGAAGTTTCTATCATCCTTCTGGTATGAATTACCTTCTTTGCTCACTTCCTTGTCCTTGTTCTGATCTGTACGGGTTCCTCTTCCTCCAATATATCCTCTTCCTCCTTGAAATCTCCCTCTGATAAACCTTCCACCTCTACCTCTCTATCTCTACTCATGTCTTTTGTTCAATTTCTCTCCAGCCTTTAGGGCATACTGGTAAGCCTCTTCAACACTTTCCAATTTGATTATACTGAGTTCATCTTGTATAGACATC
Organism: Cryptomeria japonica; assembly: GCF_030272615.1. Taxonomy (NCBI): domain Eukaryota; kingdom Viridiplantae; phylum Streptophyta; class Pinopsida; order Cupressales; family Cupressaceae; genus Cryptomeria; species Cryptomeria japonica. The sequence continues at coordinate 50,842,892 of NC_081410.1, forward strand.
CGTAATCCATTCAAATATCTTTCAATTTGTTCAACTTCATCATCAACATGTCCAGATTTGATGTTCAACTTGTAAAATGCTTTGGTGTACTCCTTCACACTAGATTCCTTCTGTCTTAGATTTTACAGCTTCCGAAACAAATCCACTTGATAATTCACCATCACAAACTTTGATTTCAACTTAGCAATCATCCTATCCAATGTCGTGATCTTTTCTTTACCTCTTCTCTATCTGTCAACTTGCAAATGCTCCCACCAAAGAGATGCATGCCCTTTCAACCGAGTACAACCATATTTCACCTTCCTCTCTTCTGTAGTGTTTTCAAAATTGAAATACTTTTCCATCTCTGAGATCCAATCCATCAATTCATCCAGACATAACTTCTCATCATATTTCGGTGGGGTAAAATGAGGTTTAGTGTTCTCCCTACTCAAAACCATTAAAAATCTTTCTTCATCCAGATCAACTGTCGGTAGGTTTACTTGTTCTATCGGGGCTTCTTCTCCTTCATCTTCACTTACATCTTCAATATGTCAGCCTCTTCTCTGGGCTATCTCCATGGCTTCTAAGTGGGCTGCTATTCCTCACAACATCTCCATCACAATAGGGTCTGCATTCGCACGCACTCCACCATTCCTAGTTCCTCTTCGCGCCATCAATTCATGCTATTCCTCTACAAATGCAGGTTAGATCCGTATTTCGCCACCCTACAAAATAAATTCAAGATACGCAACCTCAGGAACAAAACTTCACTTTGATACCACTTGAAGTAGTCACCAGTGAGGAGGGATGACAAAGAGATCAATTCCGACCAGCCAACAAGAGTAAACACAATGAAAACACAAAGTATGGTGGAGGCAATGCAAAATTGACTGATTAATTGCATGAAATTTGATTACATCCAATTGGTAACATCTGGGTTACAACATACCGACACACAAGCCTGGTAGAATAGGTCACAATTGGGACCTTGAATTGGAAGATCTATCTTCTATGTACAGTCTAGCTATCTGATTCTATAATTGATCCTAATTGATTACATTCTAAAGTATAATTACAAATATATATTGATCCAAAGGATCCAGTTGGCCCAAAAAGGATCAAAACCCAAAGAAAAAGACCTAACATGAAGATAACCAAGGTTGGCCTTTGCGAAGAGATTCCTTCATAAAATCCAAAGGATGAAACATAGAAGGTCGTCCACACGCCAAGGAACATTGAAATCAATGCCCAGGCCTCTGCAAGCTTCAGAATGGGTTCCGATAGACCACCAAAATAGGTCTCAGGCAACCAGTAACAAAGAAATGTCAATGTGGTAACAAGAAACTATCATGGAAACAGGTAGCGATATCTTGCCAGAAAGTGATCCAAATGCGATGCAGTCTGAGAGAAAGAAATATGATCAATTCTTTAAGTAGAATCCAACTCCACAGGATCCGATGAGCCAAAACTGGGACACACAAAGGAAAACTGAAACTGCAAATAGAAAGAAAAACAAAAAGGAAAATGTTTTTGGTTGATGCAAGATTGCTATGAACCGGGGATGCTCCTGCATTAGTTACCCCTAGCATCACCACCAAAATTCATCCTTAAAAATTAAACAATTGGTGGGATCCTTTTTGCTTCTAGCTACAATTATTTTTTGTCTTGTTGAGGCATCAAGCCCTATTATGGAGAGGTCTTAATAAGTGCCATTTACTCAAGATGGTCACATCCCATGAGGAGAATGTTAGTAATAAATCTAAAGGAGATAGACCTAATTTTTGTTCCAAAATGATTATTTCTCTTGTAGTTTAATTACCCCCCAGACATAGTCCTATTGAGGTGACAATAGAGTTATTCTAAATCGATTCTAAGCACTTGAACAAAAAGAAAACATCATACACAAAATTAGGCATAGTAATCAAATCAGTTTATATTCCTTTATCATTATATCAAGTACATTCCCTTATGTCTCCTTATTGTTAGAGATTAGTGTTCACATTGGTTAGAGTATTAATGTGTGCCAAAATAAAAGTAAGTGGTTATCACAACTTATGTAATTATTATGGGTATTGCATTTGTTATAATTTGGTTGAGTTGTTAAACCAACTCATCTATATAAAGGGAGTTTTTATAGGAGTATAACAACTCTCCCATGATATAGGATATGAAGAATCATATAGATATGTCATGAACGAGAATGTGGGGTGTGAAATATAGGAGCAATATTATTGTGTAGAAAATTTTCATGTTTGACTTCTATGATTTCCCATCTCTCTGATATGGTATCAGAGTGATATTGTTTCTTGTGCCTATTTTTTTGTGATGAAGGGAAAATATATTAGCACTGATTGAGTTGAGCTACATAATCTATTATTCTTAGTCTGAAATAAAAGATGTGGCTTATCAAGTTTAGGTTGCTCCATTCTTTTAAGAAAATTATTTGGATATATCTCTAGTGAATCCAGGACATCATATACTCCAATCCTAGACGGTGTGCACATTCTAGTGGACATCATATTCTCCAATATCTCTAGTGAATTAAATTCCTTATCCCTATTGGCCTGAGTGATAGGCGGTTCATGTAAAGCTATGAGCAATGCTTTTCTTCCAATTATGAGTGGTTGTAATCTTATTGGGATTCAACTTTTCTATTTGGGACTGATTCATTTAGTTTGGAAGGAATTGATCACGTTTTGTTGAAGAACATCTTTCAAATTGTTTGACACTTTTATGTCCCCTTTGTTACCAATGGAATTCTCCTATGGGCACATTCAGATCTAGTTTCTGGACTTTCTTTAGATTTGGCTTTATTTATTGATTGGTACCATTGATAAGAGGTTATGTGGTTGTTATCAGCTCATTGCTAGATACATCAAACTGTTTTTGACTAAGAAGATCCGTGTTTGTTTGCAATACTTGGAGTAAATAAATCATCACAAGTTGTAATGTCCTTGGTGACAGTTGTGAGTGATTTGTTGGTGCAGCGAAAGCATGTTGGCCCTTGATAGACCAACTTGAGAGATTTCTTGTTGGCCGATTTCTCGTATATTCATATTATGTGTTATTACTTCCAGATCATGGTCATAGAATTTTCATCAATAATTGATGGTTTATCATTACAACAATTGCTATGTAATTTCTATTATGATTATGTTGTGATCTCTTGATGAGGGTGAAAACCCGAGAAACTGAAAAAACACAATAAATTGCAATAAAAGACACAAAAGATTATATTATTATTATCTACAAAACATGCAATTACAAAACATGTAATTACAATCTAGAGGAATAAATCCTCACAAGCCGCAACACATATCTTATAGAGTTTTCTGAAAACCCTTTACAATGAAAATTATCCAACTCTCAAAACTCAACTCCCAAAAACTCACTCTCGAAAAACCAACTAACAAGTTTCCTCAATACGTCTTAAATAGTCGTTTCCATCTTGGAGCCAAAATTGCAATTTAGAAATTACCATTTGGCGGACAAACACCAAAACATGAAATTGGAAATTTGAAAATTTATTTAGATTTGAAAATTGGAAACTTTCTGAAAAATTGTCCAACTTTCGGGAGCCATAACTTTTGATCCGAGAATTGGATTGATGCGTCGTTTGAAGGGTTAGAAACCTCTATGAGTGAAGAATATGCTAATAATATTATCTATCGATTCCCACCATTTTTGGGGCCCTTCAGAACTATTTAATGCTTGAAAATCTGATTTGAAAGATTTTTTTTTGGTTTTTCGGGAAATTGAAACTTGAATAACTTTCAAATCTTTGATTCATTTAACTTGATTCTTTCACCACTGTGCTTATTTTTTCATTCTCAAGCTTCCTGTAAAATTTGGGCTTCATCCGCCTTTAAATTAAAAATTTCTATTTTGGGCAGTTGGCTAGAAAAAAGTAGCTTGTCAATTTTGAAAGTTGGAATCTCTTATTCGTCCAAATGGGTATCCATAAATGCAAAAAAATTAGAAAAAACTTAAACAAAAATAAATATTTTTGGGTGATGCAAGATTTCCCTTACACCACCAGATGCTCCTACATCAAACACCTAGGGTAGTTTGAGAAGTGACCCCATCACATCTCAGCTAGTTGAGGAAAACCCAAATGGTCAACCTTAGTCTTGGAAAATAATAAAGAATCTTCAGCAGGTCTTCCCATCCATTTCACTAAATACTCTTCATATTGTTTGTTTTGTTAGTTAGATGAGTGGGGGGGGTGAATTAGATAGCCTCAATAATAATTACTCTAATCAAATTCAACCTCGGTAGCATTTACTTGATATGCAACTTATGACTGTAAATCATTCAAACTCAAACAGATAAACATGAAACATTAAATCACATTTGACACCAGATTTAACGTGCAAACCCTAATAGGGAAAAACCACTGTGGGATTTCGGACCCACAAGAAAATATACTCTTCTAGAGTATGCTCGGTTAAAAGCAAATCTTGTTAAAGATTACATACACATTGCTAGATGTGACCCAGTCAAGGGATTTCCCTCAGATCTGTTAGAATCTTCACTTTGTTAGAAGTGACCTTGTCAAAGGATTTCAAACACTCATTCAGTATGTTACCTTCCAAGAGGATTTACAAATAAGACTATTAAATCCACTCAGTTAAGAGATTTCCTGTCACTTACAAACATAAATAACAACAATAAAATATATCTGCAACTTCACATCTAAAATGTTAAAGCAGATTTTATGTGCTCAATATGCTCAAGATAATCTTGTCATAAGACTTATCTTTCTCCTTGCTGGGCTTCTCAATCTGCTCTTCAATCTTCTCGATAATCACCTCTATAGTATCACTGTGCTTCAGTTTGCCCGACTTCTTGTTCAACAACATTACTTTATTTATAAGTAATTCCCAACCGCTTAATCTCCTTAATCACATTTCCCATGATTAATCTTAGCCATCAGATCTTCAAACTTGACTAGGTTCATTGTATCCTTCGATCTAAAAAACATTTTATCTTGCCTTGAAACTTGTATACCTTTCTTGGTACTTGTGCTTGGTTAGGACTGTTCAATCTGTGTTGTAGATCTTACTCTTGAATTTTAATTGTTGTTGATCCTTAACAAACTTCTTGCATGACATTCCTATCTTCAATAAACCTCTAGCTCATTGGCATCCTTCATTAAATAATGTATACACTTTATTTAATGCATTCTGTTACTGCTCGGTTGATACTCGGTTAATACTGAACTTTACTCGGTAGACATTCTCTTCTCGGTGACTTTTTCATTCATTAACCGACATCGGTAACCTTGAAGTTTACCAACTAGCTCCTTGCTCGGTAAAATAGAATAGTATCAAACCTTTACTCATTCTATTACATGAAATCTTTTTCCCTTCTTCTTTAGTCTTTGAATACATATATATAGGATATTAAAACAATCAAAACACCATAATCTCATCACTGTCAAACTCGGTAATAGTTGCCCATTGAATAACTTATTACTCCCCTTTATTTTCACATTCTTTCTATGTCACTTACTGACATCTTTATACTCATCAAAACATACTTTTTAAGATATGGCAACATCATACTGAATCAGAAAATCAATTGCTTGACACCAATGACAAAATAATAATATTAAGACAATAATCATCCTTTACCAATCATATCATTCATCTCCAACAACCTTCTCAATATCATCAACCATCAAACTTATTGTAATGCCAACAATCTCCCCACTTATTGTAATGCCAACATGTTTCTGGTACTTCTTCCCACACGGCTATCCAGAATTGCTTCAATCTCCTCCTCTAAAGTAGGTGCAAAAATTTACATTATTCTATCACTAGTTCTTCCTCTATGCCACCTTCATGATATTACGCTAAGTCTACAATGTTGAACACAAGGGAAATATTAATTTCATCCAACAGCTCTACCTCATATGTGTTCTCTGAATCATGCTTCTTCAAAATTTTACAAGGACCAAACTTATTTATCTTCAGCTTACTGTATGTCCACACTGGAAACCTTTCTTTCCTCAGATGGACCATCACTTCATCTCCAATCTGAAACTCCTTATACCTCCCTTTTTTAATCTACCTTCACCTTATATTGCAGATTTATCTTATCCTCCCATGGCATCTCCGGTACAGGTAATATCTGATATAGCCTTGTATTTTGGCTTACTCCTTTAGCCATCTAACAAACTCTACAACTCTACACAAATTTATTCACATCTTTTGATAACTGAAACCATAATAATGCTCACTGATAATAGAAATGGTCTTATCTTGACCAAAATGTTCTACCATCCCTCCATGTGCTTCTCCTTAATCAAGTTCTCTCTCATGGAACTCCTAGGAATACATGACTGGCTTCCCTTAAAACAACATGTCATCCTGGATTTTGAAATCCAACCACCTCATCCTGTCTAAAGTCATAGTCTCCTTGCAAGATTTCCAAGCCTTTGCAAAATCAGGATCCTTAGGATCCAATGTCTTGAGTTCATGAACCCAACCACTTCAAACTGCATCTTTGTCAACATGATCTACCTCCTACTTAAGGTATCTACAACTTTGTTAGACCTTCCGCTTGGTAAATCTCTAGGCATATTATCAGAGACAATGTCCTGAAACTCATTCAACAAGCTTGAAACTTTTACAAGCACCTCTTCACTATCTTCTCTATCTAGTCTAGGACTTAAAGCATAACACATACATTCGTGTTTCATGTCTTCCAAAAATTATTTTCCACCAATAAAACACATTCTAGAACTACTACACACCTTTTCTTCCACCTCCTTCAGGGGCTTCAACTTATGGTGAACTCCATCCTTTGTTAGGGTATATGTGTTAACATGGCCATCATGCAAAACATGCTTATCAAATTGTCATGGTGTCCCTAATAGCAAGTGACATGCATCCATGGGCATGATATCATAGAGTACCTCATCATGATAACTACCAATCTTGAATTTTACTAGGCACTGCTGATTAACCAAAACTTTGTGGTCATTCTGCAACCAGGCTATCCGATAAGGATGAGGATGTCTTTCCCTCTTCAATTTCAACTTTCTGACCATCTGTTCAGACACTAGATTATCAGTGCTTCCTCTATCAATAATTATATTACAACTCTTATCTTCACATTTGCATTTGGTACAAAACAAACTCTTCCTCTGATCTGGTTGTTTCTCCTCATTCATTGTGGCTCTTCTGACAACTAGGGTTTCTCCCCTTTCAGCATCATCATATTGTTCTGACTAGGCTTCTTCATCTACATGTGCCACCCATGCATGGCCTTCATTTATTTTTCTTTTCCTTCCTTTGCATTATGGGAATTCATAGGCTCTATGCCCTTTTTCACCGCACTACAAACAAGTTCCTCTGAAACCACCCCTCCTGAATCCTTGTCCAGATCTTCCTCTTCCTCGATGTTCACCATTGTTTTGATCACAAGGCCGATAGAAATTATCTCCCTTCTGATTTGGGCTAGTACCCCCATCTTCATTTTTCTCAGGTGATCCTCATTTCAATCCCCACACTTTATGTAAATTGATGAGGGTGATATGTCCACATACTTAGGAACGACTCGCTCTGATACCACTTGATGAGGGCAAAAACCCGAGAAATAGAAAAACACAACGAATCGCAATAAAAGACACAAAATATTATATTATTATTAGCTACAAAACGTGCAATTACAAAACATGAAAAACATTCAATTACAATGTAGAGGAATAAATCCTCATAGGTTGCAACACACAGCTTACAGAGTGTTCTGGAAACCCTTTACAATGAAAATTATCCAGCTCCCAAAAACTCACTCTCCAAAAACTAACTCACAAGTTTCCTCAATAATTCCTAAATAGCCTTTTCCATCTTGGAGCCAAAATTACAATTTAGAAATTGCCATTTGGCGAATAAACGCCAAAACATGAAATTGGAAACTTGAAAACTTAGCCAGATTAGAAAATTGGAAACTTTTCGAAAAATTATCCAACTTTCGGCAGCCATAACTTTTGATCTAGGAATCGGATTGACGCATTGTTTGAAGCATTGGGAATCTATATGAGTTAATAATATGCTAAGAATATTCTCTATCAATTCATAACCATTTTTGTGACTGTTCGGAACCATTTAATGCCTGAAATCTGACTTGGTAGAATTTTTTTTGCTTTTTCGTGATGCCTTTAGCTTGATTCTTTTGACAATGTGCTTATTTTTCCATTCTCAAGCTTCCTGCAAAATTTGGGCTCCATCCACCTTTAAATAAAAACTTTATATTTTGGGCAGTTGGCTTAAAAAAGCAGCTTGTCAATTCTAAAAGTTGTAATCTCTTATTCGTCCAAATGGGTATCCAAAAATGCAAAAACATTAAAGAAAACTTTTTAAAAAAAGGAAATTTTTTTGGGTGATGCAGTATTTCCCTTACACCATTGGATGCTCCTGCATCATCTCTCCAAGTGGGGTTCTTCATCGGATTGAGTATCCATTGCACCTGCCTATTTTTCACCTGCATCAACCCCTATACATCAAGCGATTTAATCATTTGATTGCTCAGCTTCATTGGGATCGCATCATTTGGAGGAGAACTTGATGCTTCAGGTCTTCATGGCTATTGTAGAGTCCTTATCATCTTTCTTATTCTCGTGTCTCTATTTTTTGAGGCATATTTGGCATATTGCAGATCATTTTTGGGCAATGTATTTTGTGGGGATTCATTTTTATTTTGTTTCAAGATTATTGTGAAATTTTAGACATGTATTAAAAAGGGATGGATAGTATTATTTATTGGTTATATAAAATCAATATAGGAGAATTTCTATTAAAATAATTTATGATGTATTTGTAAAAAAAATCACATTGTGGGGGGAGAATATGCTCTTTTCTCACAATTGGAAAAATTGAGCTTCAAAGTTTAATTGCTAAGTAGAAAATCCATTGGAGGCAAGAGGCAATGAAGGAAGGAGGACACTCAACGACCTCTCATTATTTACCAATGATGGGGCCGCTTATCAGCTCTAGTGGCATTTCATTTTCTATGTGTGGGTTATTTTCTAAGGTAACTCCCTAGTGTAAAATATTGTAATGAACAAAAGCACTAATACAGTTCATGGATCTTGAAAGGTTTTGTGGGAGGATTGAGAAAAGCACATGAGGTGAACAGATGAGTGTGTTCCTATTCATGTCTAGGTTTGTGGTAAACTTGTGTGAAAACCATGAAAGGTTGGTGAGATGTGCCTTTCATTTAAATAAAGATCATGACCTAAAAGAGTTGGCTTATTGTAGTTGAAAGTGCTAAGGTAGAGAATATCGACATCATCGATATTGTAAACAATTGGATAGGAGAGTAGATGACTAGAGAGATCCTTTGATTATTGGACTTGGAAGTATGGTCAGCCAGTGAAAAGTTCACTAGAAGTGAAAGCAAGATAAGTTCTTGTATGTAGGTGATCATGTGGAACAAGATCAAGATAACAATATGAAGACCTAAAAGTATGCATAGGCATACGATTCTATTTCCAACTTGTGTGGTGTTCTTTCTCCCCATGTTCACACTAAGGGGGGGTGTTAGAGATTAGTGTTCAAGTTGGTTAGAGTATTAATATGTGCTAAAATAAAAGTAAGTGGCTATCACAACTTACATAATTATTATGGGTATTGCAATTGTTATATTTTGGTTTAGTTGTTAAACCAACTCATCCATGTAAAGGGAGTTGTTATAGGAGTATAATAATGCTCCCATGATATAGAATATGAATAATCATATAAATATGTAATGATTTTACCCTCAAATGAGGTCCACATGTTGAAATTGCCACTAAAGTGATGGTCTAGGGCAGTCTAAAGTTCAGTGGGATGGAAGGGGCATAGGCTTTATGCCTTTGAACCTAAAGAAGATCCACATGATTGCAGGATATATGCTAGCATGAAGAACATTTTACCTACATAGCCTTTTTGTTGAGCAATTATGTCCTGCAAGATAGCAAGATGAACATACAGTGCAAGTGTAAGAGGTCACCCTGCCACCCCGTGTGGTTGGGATAACAGTGAAGATGTTGTTGCAAGCTAGTGAGATGGAATTGACAAGTGAAGAGGTAGGTCATCCCACGATCCAGCAAAGGTGAAAATAAAGAATAAAGTACCCTGTGAGCTAACAGGATTCACCTAAGGGCTAGAGTACCTTCACCGCACAAAAATCCTAAGAGGTATGTTGTGGTCTGACAGGTATCATGCGGTGTTAGAGTAATTTGGTGGTCCTCCCAACCCCACAAGGGAAAAAGTAAGGAGAAAATCACCTCATGGGCTGGCGGGATGAGTCTTAAGGACAAAGATAATCTTACCTCATGGGGGTCAGAGCACCCTAACAGATATAGTGTGGGCCAGCGAGATAGTCTATGATGCAAAGGTAAGTAGTTTACTTGTGCGGGTTAAATAGGAAGTGAATATGTATCATGGGGAAACAAGATGAAGAAAAACAACAAAGGAGGAAGTGGATCCTACTACCCTATGAGCCAAATGCGAAGGAGAACCATCCCGCGAGCTAGTGGGATGAAGGAAGCTAATGAAGGAATAGGTAGCCATGCTACCCCGTACTAGGAAGGGTAGAAAAATGATGGAAATGATGAAGCTTCGCTATCCCTCAAGGGGGAAAAGACATGCATAAAAGGCAAAATTTTATTAAGGACAAGACTTTAGGAAATAAAGAAAAACCAAAGGCAATGAAGGAAAAATTATGGGGTGCCATGTCAGCAGTCAATGTGGTCAAAGATTTGATAATAGTCGTCCATTCTCAAATCAATGGTGAAGTTAGAATTTCAAGGCCGCCAACTCATCAAGCCTACACGTAGGAATTAATGGCAACATTCCTGTGATCAACAAAACCAAATTTCGCAGCTTAATTGCGCACCCAACATCCAGAAGAGAGAGCAAAGAGTGATTTAAGGTGACCTAGAGAAACTCCCAAAGCTTCAATTGTGCCCTAGATATTTTGAGTGACCAAGTAAGTAATTATAAAGATTGTATCTCCTCACTATTGCTGAAAGTTTAGTAGATTGTGTAGGGTTTGTGCTTGAAGTAGAAGTGCATTTCATAGCCCTAAAAAGTAATTATGGCATCCAAGAATACATAAAAAATTGCCCCTACTACTAAAAAGGCTCTCGAGTAAGGAGAGGCCTTCAAATCTAAGGAAAATACTATCACCCCATAAATCACCCATGCCACTCCCCTTGCAATAATTCATCCAACCCCTATTATTTCCAATGAGCTGGTTGTTGTGCCTAACCCTCCCTCTGCTGAACCAAATCCTCTTAGTGTAGAATTGAACTAGCCTGCCCAAGAAGAATCCTCTAAACCAAAAAGAAAGAGGGGACCAAAAAAGACTGCTACTCCACCATTTGGGCAAGAACCACCTGTTGATGAGCCCAATCCTTTTGATCAAGCTGAATCCCTAGAGCCCAAAAGAAAAAGGGCTTCTACCAAGAAAACCACAACCTCATCTTCTGAGCAAGGATAATCTATTGTTGATCCTAATTCTCCTGCCCAAGATGAAACCCCAAAGCCAAAAAGAACAAGAGCTCTTGCTAAGAAAATTCCCTCCTCATCTATCAAACAAGCTTCTGTTGTTGAAGAAAACCCTCTGCCTACTCAACAAGAGCAACCCTCGCAAGGCCCTATTGCATCAATTTTAGCCAAAATACTTAATAATTGGCCAATGATGTTGAGAAGAAGTTGGAGGAAATGGAGAAGAAGAAAAGGAGAGATGCAAGGGGCCTGCATCAAGATCTTCTAGAGCTTTTCAAAGGGTCGACCATGTAGGAGACCTACAAGAATGTAGTTTCAGACAAATCCTCAAAATATAGAGACGATATCACCACTGAAAGGGTATGGGACATATTTTACTACTTATATGGCAATAGGGACAAGCCTTCCCACATATCAAATTGCTAGAACCTAGACCTTGCCAAGATTGTGGTCCCCAATGTTTTTGTAGAGCCATTATTGGTCAGGCGATTGGGTAAGTAGTATCATCCTGAAAGGATGGCAATAAGAATGGCATATGAGCACATTTTGATAGATATAATCAGTGATGCCATCATTCAATGTTTTAATCTGAATAGAAGTTCTCTCAAGCCAATTGACTTGAGGAGATTAGAGACAGAGTATGATATCAAAAAGGATTTTTATAGAGAACAATAAAAGAATGTATCAAATGAGAAAGAATTACATCTTGAATATAGAGAAGGAGCCCTTTGACTTGGTAACATTTGAATATTATTTTATAAAAACATACTATGCCCTTTTCCAAGTCTTGGGGATGGATTGTGGAAGGTCTAAGATGCCCATAAACCTCATGATAATGTCAATAAAAATACAACATCCACAATCCAATGAATTGTATGATTTTTCAACATCTATTCAAGATAAGTTGCATGAAGGGCTGATGAATGCAAAAGATGAAAAAGCCCCATTGGACTTCAAGTATTATTCATTATTATTCTATTTAATTCTTTTTCAAAACAAGATAGATTGGGATGTTGCCTTGAAGATGACCATGTTTGATTCAGATTCAGGTAGTAGGTGGCCAGTCCAAAGATGGACCCAAGTGTGGGATAAGGGTTCCAGGTGGTCAAATTATTCAACAATATTTGATAAAATTTTGGTGAAGGTATTGGAACGCTATGGGTACCAAATTCCAAGACTTCTTCTTGTACTTTGATTGCATAATCATTAGAGTTTTTGGATGCAACCATCCATCACAAATTCTACCCCTTACTATTCCTCCAAGGTTGGATTTAATGGAATTCAAGTGGCAAATGATGTGGATGGGAAGGAAATGGGTTCAAACATAGGAGGGGACACACCTCCCTCAAATAACTGTATATGAAGATTTCACTATTGGGAGTGAGATGTTAGAGAAGGTGCAAGATTTCATGATAGAAACATATCATCTCAAGGTTGGAAAATCTCAGGAGTATGATCTAGAGGGGTAATTAAATGAGCTTAGGACTCAAAAAATGAAAGTAAAAGGTGTATATTATGAACATGAAGATCTAATAAGAAATTACCTCCCTAATGACGCCATGCAAAGAAGAAAAAAGTGTGAATATCTTAAGAAATTGGAAAGGGAGAGAAGGGAGAAAAACCCCACCTTTCAGAGTTTTTTTCTTAAATATTAAAAATGATTTAAATACATGGATGTTGTGCAAATTGAGAAGTTTTGAGGATATTTTGGGTGAGGTACAAGAAAAGGATCAACTAGAACAACATGCAAGAGGAATTAAGGAGGAAAGGCCTTCATATGTACCTCCAATATCTTTCAAATTAAAAGGAAATACAATTTTGATAGGGGAGTCTTCCAAGGCTGCCCCCTCACAACAAATTCCACAAGTTGCAGGAACAGTTAGAAAGGTTGAAAAGGGGAAGGAAGCCATGTCTAATTTTGTTGAAATTTTAGATGATGTAGTGGATGCAAATGTCCTTCCACCTTCCCCTCCAAGAGACACATTCAAGGATGATGATTCTGTCAACATTACAAATGACAAGGACGGGGAAATTGTGCCAAATTTTATCCTTGAGGAAGAGGCCGGCAATGAGAGAATTATTGCTGCAACACAATTTTTGTCAAATGATAATTTCATTAAAACCCCAAAATTCAAGGGTTTTTGGCTACAGGAAAAAATAAAAGGCAGGTCAGATGAAGAAATTCCCAATTTTGATAAAGACAATATTGATTGCACCCCACAAGAGGCCAGAGAAACGATAAAAACTAATGGCACGATGGTAATCCAGGGTTGGAACATGGAAAAAATATTCATTTTGGATTAGGTAATGAGGTAAAAAGATCCAATCTATGCCCAAGAATTTTGTAAGCAAGGCTCGAGATTGAATCTAAGCATCAAGGCATTTGCACATTGGATAAGGCCCCCCAATACAGATAAGCCAATTTTGTTGCATGGGGTAGAACATAAAGTAGGTGATGCTATCATCAGGACTCTTGCAAACACCACTACTGGAATCAATGAACACTGAGAGGGAGGGGGTGAATCAATATTTTATTATTAGAAAACTTATCAAGTTGATTCTTAGACCACCAGATGCATGAGAAAGTAATCAAAGTGAAGAAATATAAAATAAGCAACCACACAACCATAACACCAAGATTTTTACATGGAAACCTAGAAAGGGAAAAACCATGGTGGGATTCAATACCCACAATATTATTATACTATGACCAGTAATAGAATAATATTATAAAAGTGGAATGCACTTGCATTTAGGCTCACTACCTAGAGCTCACTCCTCAATTACAAAAGGGCTACAACCCGGAGAAAGGCTCACTGCCTTATAGGCTATTACAAAATTATTACAATGATAAATGAACTAAGTGTATCATCTAAGTATGCCAAAATATAGTTCCGATTAGGCTCTTATTGTCTCCTGCAACTGATCTGTCATTCTACTCTGTAATACTGCTCTATCACATACTGGGGCAACAAAATCTTCACCAACCTTACATATTCGCTCACATTGACTTCCTTCATTCATCACTCATATCACAATGATTAACCAAGTCAATCTTATATATACGCATCAACAAAAAGATTCAATATCCATGTCAGCTTCCAAAAAACCGCACAACACACAACATGAAACATGTTTCACCAAGATGGCTCAATCTGATCACAAATCCAAATGCAGACAATTTTTTTTTGATAAAATGCTTCCCATAAGTCGGTCCAATCACCTCAAATACAAAAATGATCACCAGAATCACCCCAACAAATCCGCAACACATGTTACTCCAAAATAGCTTTACCTTAACTAAATTATTGGATACCTAAGCTCTAAACTTGCCCACAATTCAACACAAAATATCAAGATCATGACATAATCTATCTCTAACCTTGAACCAATTGCCTTGATCATCGCAACCAAAAATACATCACTGAAATCAAGATATGCACCATGATCTAATGCTTTGCCAGTAACTGTGTTCCACCTTCCAGACATGCTTATGAACACTATGACTTTTGCTAAAACAAATCTATGTACATCGGATGTGATCTTCAAACTGAGTTTCCATCAATGACAACCCCTAAACATCTATCATACACCAATCTCCATCGGAATAATGTCTCTTACCAACAATCTCCCCCTTTGGCATTGATGGCAACATTGAGAAAAATGAACTGTACACTCAACACTGCAAAACTTCAAAATGTCAAACTCATCAAGAATATACAAGCTCCCCCTAAGAATTTACACTATTTTTCACTCTTCTCTCTCCCCCTTTGACAACAATTCCAAAGATAAATGATCTGCCAAAATTGATATACAAGGGTATGTAAAATTCTTCACAAAAATTTGAAGATATCTGCAAAAATTGTTCTAAGGGATAGAAAATGATTATCCCATGCCTTCTTTAAGCTTTCCAAAATGCTTATCATCCTAGCTGAAAAGATAGGCATGCATTTCTGCTCCTTGTCTATTTGTCATAATAGGCTTATATAGTGCATACTTAGCATCTACATGCTACTCATCAAAGAATCTATTTGTGTAGTAATGAGACTCCTCACTTTGGACACTCTACCCAAAACTATATCATTGTCATGGTTTAGACTTCATTTTATTTAATATACTCAAAACTTGCGATTCAAAATTGCTAGCTAGAGAAGATTGTGGTGTGTATGACTATGATATGCCTACTAGATGACCTTCACATTCCCTTATTTTCTTGTCAATGTCTATAGTAAACTTGGGAAAAATCAGATATGACTTGTATATATTACCTCCTTCATCAATTGCGTCTTGAATATTTTTTAGTGTAGTAACTATATTGACTCTATCATCTTCAAAAATTTCTTTAACTTCATTGTGCATTGAATTGATTTAAAACTTTGATATTTTCTGCCTCTCCAAAGACTCCAAATGAGAACCAACAACATTTAACAAACCCTTGAGCTTACCAGAGGGATCAGATGTATCCGGTTTGAAAGATGGCATGATTTTCTCCAGCATATCTCCTGCCAATGATATTAATTCCTTGTTTGCTAGAATGGGACTTAAGCAAGTCCTCACTAGCTTTGTCTTGAGCTAGAGTTGCCAATTTAAGTACTTGAATATAAGATAGAGAACTCAAGTCAATTGGCCCTTGACCAAAATCATCTGAATCAACAACAACTTATTTCCCTTTAACAACACCAGTGTCTCTTGCCACTATTGTCAGAACTTGATCTGCCTTATCCTCTCCTTTCTCCTTACTTGGAACTTTTGCACTCTCACCTTTTCCACCTTTCTCACCATCATCTTTATCTTTCTCCACATTCACTGTCTCCTCAACTTCTTTCTTTGACACAACATCTATAACTGGAGGACCCTATACAGCTTCACCGGAGGTATCATTAATACCATCAACATTATCAAATGGACTTTGATAATTTGACTGTCCTTTCAGAATGGTTTTCTTAGGTGACTGATCCTTTTTCTTACCGAGGACAACTACATTTACTTTCGGAATAGATGTGTCTTGAGTGGGTTTTTCTAAATCCACATCAACCCTTTGATCTATCCAAAACTGTCTCAAAATTGTTTCAGTTTCCTTTATCACTTCGTCTTTCTTCCCTACCATAAGCTTATTCACCCTCTTCTTGCTTTGGAATCTATCCTTGGCAAGTTTCAATAATTTGGTGACTCCATCCCTATAAATAACTGAAGATATATTACTAGTGCATATTCCTTTATTCTGCCATCTTCTAAGCTAGATGTATGCCTTCTCATGTCCAAAATGTCATATAGGCTTTTAGGAATCATAGATGCAAGTTCTAACAATGCCTTACTATAGACATCCATATATTCTATAGTTGCTTCTTCAACAGCCCCCTGATCTATATCATCAAATTTTTCATAATATGTAGACACATTATTTAGATTCACATCCTTAAGAATTTCAACAATTAAATCCTTCAAAGTCAATGGGGGAACTATTTCAAATGTGCCTTCAATCTTATCAGATTTTAGAGCAGCATCAATCTCGGATTTTTGCTTCTTGCTTTCTCTAGCCTTACCAGATGATTCAGGTTCTACTCTTGGTTTCTTTGTTTGCTAAACTCCACTAGATTGTGGCTTCTTCACCACTCTTTCATAGGTGGCTATCTTTTTCACCTCTCTCACTGCTTCATCAGATTCAATCTTTATGTACTCAATAGTGGCAATGACATATACTCTTTGAGGTTTCTCCTTCTTCCTCTTCTTTTCTTGATTGTTTGATGATGTAGATTGTGATTTGGGTGGTGGAATGGACTTTTCCATATAGGAAGTAGGTGCAGGCTGAGACTATTTTGGCTTGGCTTTATTTAGAGGGGTGGAAACAGGTTTAGTCTTCTTGGGCTTCACCATGTCTTCCTCCTTTAGAATGTTTTGTTCCCTTTCCCTTTTCACAGCCTCCTTGGATATGCCCATATGTTCTGCTAGCTCCTCTACCTCTTTCCTTATATTCCTCTTCCTAACAGGTCCGATAAACTTCTTGTGCAAATCAAGGTCTTTCCCTTGATAGGTACCTCTCCTCTCCTCCTTGTCATCTACTGGTTGACTCAACAAATGTTGAGCATATTCATTAAGTGTATTAGCATCCACCTCATACACCATGGGTATGGTCTAGACAGTTCTTGCCTCAACTGCCTCCATATGACATAGGTCCTTATCGACCATGAAGCAGATGGTTTTCTCATACTTCTCAACAATTTCTTTAGGGATCCTTTCCCTACTATGCATTGGGGATTGAAAGGATTTAAAGTATCCCCACAAGGCAGATTTTTGAGAAACAGTATTACCTAAACCTTGCAACCCTTCCTTGATCTGAATGACCACCAATTTATCATATCCTCACTAAATCTTTCCAATATCGGGGATTTCATTTAGGAAATATAGTGCCAAGCAAACAATCAAGGAACCAAACTTGAACACATGCTTCTTATCCTGCTTAGTCTTCTTTAGGTTTCTTAATAACTCACTGAGAAGTATTGAACAAAGATCATACCTCTTGCCTTCCTTTAGAATCTCATAGGCTACAAATATGGCCATGTCAGATACATAATTTTGTCTACTCAATTGATATACCTTATATCCAATCACCATCAAGGCAAATATAAAATTGTGCTCTATGATGTCATTGATTGACATCGACTGACTATCAAACTCAAATCTGGTAACCTTTGTTACCATTGTATTCAATACTTTCCTCAATCTGGGGACCTCATCAATAGAATTTAAACAGGTAACTGCTTCACTGGGTTGCTTGGTGATCTTATGAGGTTAGTCTAACCAAACAAATTCGTCATGGATTCAAATCAGAATGTAGCAGACCCATTCAAGTTCATCAAACACTGAGAAATGAATGAATTGGATGAAACCCTTGTCATGCAGTGACTTGAATTTCGACTTCAAATTTACCAGATTATCCATCCTCTACTAGGTGTAAAGTGAAAGCATATATGCATTCCCAAGCTCCTTAATGTTGCTATTACCAATTGTTGGAATCAATGAACACTGGGGGGGGTGAATTAGTGTTTTATAATTAGAAAACTTATCTAGCTAATTCTTAAACCACTAGATGCATGAGAAAGTAATCAAAGTGCAGAAACATAAAATAAGCAACCACACAACCATAACACCAAGATTTTTACGTGGAAACCCGAAAAGGGAAAAACCACAGTGGGATTGAGTACCCACAATATTATTATACTATGGCCAGTAGTAGAACAATTTTACAAAAGTGGAATGCACTTGCATTCAGGTTCATTGCCTAGAGTTCACTGCTCAATTACAAAAGGGGTACAACCTAGAGAAAGGTTCACTACCTTATAGGATATTAGAAAATGATTACAATGATAAATAAACTAAAGTGCAGCATCTAACTATGCCAAAATATAATTTTGGTTAGGCTCTGATTGTCTCCTGCAACTGATCTATCATTCTTCTCTATCACATACCAGAGCAACAAAATCTTCACCAACCTTATAGAATCTCTCACACTGACTGATTTCATTCATCGCTCATATCAAAATGATTAACCAAGTCAATCTTATATATCTACATTAACAAAAAGAATCAATATCCATGTTGGCTTCCAAAAAACCGCATAACACACAACATGAAATGTGTTTCACCAAGTCAGCTCAATTCGATAAAAAATCCAAATATGGACCAAAACAAGATGATAAAATGCTTCCCATAAGTTGGTCCAATCACCTCAAATACAAAACTGGTCACTAGAATCATCCCAAAAAATCCACAACACATGTTACTCCAAAATAGCTCTGCCCTAACTGAATTGCCGAATATCGGAGCTCTAAGCTTGCACACAATTCAACACTAGATATCAAGATCATGAGATAATTTTCCTCTAACCTTAAACCAACTTCCTTGATCATTGCAACCAAAAATACATTACCTAAATCAAGATATGCACCATGATCTCATGCTCTAACGGTAACTGTGTTCCACCTTCCAGACTTATGCTTATGAACACCACGACTTCTGGTAAACCAAATCTATGAACACCGGATTTGGTTTGTGAACTGAGTTGTCATCAATGACAACCCCTAAACATCTATCATGCACCAATATCCATCAGATCAGTGTCTTTTGCCAACAACCATGACTGTAGAGGTTGCCACATTAGCATTCCATGCTTCACATTTTGCAAAATTAGTTGCTGAGGAGGAAAAAAGAAACATGAAGAGATCAAGAAGAAGCATGTTTCTCTCTTTGCCAGCCACAATAAATTATATATAGAAAATGTTCAACTAAAGAAAGATATAGTAGAAAGAGATTCCATCCCTATGGCAGAGCAAAAACTTGAAGATTTGTAGAAGATGAAAGAAGAGTTGTAAAAGATACAAGAGGATGTATAAAATAGGTGCCTGGAAAGTAGAAAGGCCACAATTTTGCAAATTACTAATAGAATATTGAATAAATTGGATGAAGTGCATGCTTCATATTCTCCTGTATTCTAGATTTGCACCCAATTAGGTGATATTATTTCAATCTTCTAGTCATTAAGAGGCATGTGGTTCCCAAAGGACACCATATTGAAGGAAGTCCTTGTAGTAGTTAAGAATGTGTCCTCTACCGATAGCATGGAAAAATTATAATCTAATGTTAAAAGAACTCCCTCATGTGGAGGATGAGGACAAGTTATTAAAGGAGAAAATGGAATCATCTAGGGGTCTCCAAAAGTGGGACATCCCTAATATTTTGAATGAGGATGACCAAATTAAAGACTTGAATAGCTGGAAATCAGATTTTAAAGAATCAATTAATACATTTTTGAATTTATTAGTGGGAGGAGACCCCACTCAAAAGGACACTTATCATTTGATTATTGATAGAATTCTTGATATTGATTCGTTTTACCACATATTCATTGTGGAGACTGCAACTATACCAACAAATATGACAAATGAGGCTATGAATAGGCTGCAAAGTTTGAGATCCTTTTCTTGGCCCACAATGGAACAAATTGATAATTGGCATAAGCAGTATTGTTCACTGGAAGAAGATCAACCTGAAGAGGAATAGTTGTTGTCTTTATCATTTTGGTTAGCCACATTCTTTTTGCATGACACCTTTTTGAAGATGCATTTTGGTTACACTTGTAGCACGTGCCAGTCCTAGCTTCGCATTGGCTTCAACACCCAAATTTTTGAATGTTGACAATGACAGGAGATTCAGAATCAGGACACATCAACACCACTCCTTCCAGGCTTGTTGCACTAATCCCAAGAAGTTGTTATTCTAGTTGCCTTCCATCCCCTCTTCCAAGGGTGATTTTTGAATGTACTTATGAAAGATGCCTTTTGTCATATTCCATTGTATTGAGAAATTATTTTTTGACATGTGTCCTATTCAACTTGAAGCTTGTCTTTCTCTCTTGTGTTATAAAAGGGAAATTAAGGCCAATAGAAAGGGGTTTTGAGTTTTTGAAACCAAAGTGTACGTAGCTTTTGATAATAGAAAATAGAGTTTCATCTTGCAAGTGCACTCTAAAAAAATGCATTGAAGTGTATTGAAATGTATTGATTTTTTGAAAAGAATTAATGAAATCATCTTCAAGTTGTCTCCATTTTGTGTGTGTATTGTATGAATTTTTGTGTTAAGGATGTAATTGTTCATATTTTTTAATGAGGAATGTGTAATATGTGAAATAGGTCTCTTTTCATGAAGTAGTTAAATTCTATTTCAAGTTACTGTAGTGTGCACATTTAATGTGATCATAAGAATGATTTGAAGTTAATTATATACAACATTGTATGCAAATCAATGAATGTTGAGTCAAGAGCATTCTCTGTCAAACACTTCATGTTTATTTCTTGTTCACTTTTATCTGGACTTTGTTTTACATTGGATAGGCACTGGTCTCTTGTTCTCAATATGTCTCAGGATCACAATATCTAAATACATCATTTTCATTTCTGTTTGTAGGAACTATAGGTGTAGGAGTAGTGTTAGTGTAAAAATCAGTCCCAATAGCTAAATGAAAGTTTAAAACCAAGATTTCATCCAAAGTCTGTAGTTTATAAGCTTTCCTTGGTACATTCTTATTGGGAAATCTACTTAAACAACAATGTCCATGTATGAATTAGAAAAGTTTGTTAAGATACTGTTGAGGTATACACTCCTTGGTCTTGTAGAACCAAAATTGTAGAAGATTTCAATCCAGAGGCTGAATCTTGTTCATTGGCCAAGTCCTATCTTAGACTTGTTGATGAGTAAGTGGATAATCCTTTAGGGTTTAGGATTTGTTGATTTGGGAACCAAAAATCCTCAATTCAACTCCTTTATGAAAAGATGTCCTTGTAGATGACTTGCAACATCTGGAATTGATCATCCCATTGTTTATTGGCTATAGTTGGTGGATATGGATGTGTAGGTACATCAACTGGGTTTTAGCTTCCTATAGTGATGCCATGACTGAATTGTCTGGAGAAAGATCTGTGGGTCATTGATTAGGCTGGTAAAATGTGCCAAATGAAGATTCACAGTTTCCTTTAGTAGCCAAAATTTCTTTCTTTCTTTATCCAACTAATCTTGTTGTTTTTAATGTTGGCCATGTAGACTTTCAATATTCACCCTTTGTATCCCATCCAAGTCCTGCATGGAGTCGTATTATTTAAAATTTTGGGAGATGTGGACCTCAAATTGCTCCATCTTTACCTTGAAAGGCTTCAACAAGCTAGGCCATTGTAGGAAGTACTAGTATAGCTCATTCACTTTGCCCTTTGTATTATTGGTGATGGTTAGTTTTACTACTAGGGTTGTTTGTGTTGTTGCACATCAGTTCCTTCCCTCATCTTCATTTGTTTTCTCAAACTCCTTTTGTAATTCTTGCTTCAGGTTAGCCTTCTATAGGTATGGATCCTGAAAGAGCCTATTAATTAATAATTAGAGGTGGATCGAAGCTGGTTGAGGTGGGTCCCCCTTAGCTTGGAGATATTTCGTTTATGTTTTACTGATAATCCCTTCCATTGTTTCTTGATTTTGTAAATTCTCTTTTAGAACCCCTTTCTGAGCTGTCTATTATAGGATATCTGCAAGTTGGAACTTTTGAATTGGTGTGATATTATAAATGACTATATAGTCTCTAGTCACCGAGATCTTGAGAAGATATGTGACGACCTTTAGTTCTTGATCTATTTGTGTCAATAAAGTCTGGATATGTGTCGTAATAGATGTTTTTGTCGAGGATGTGGTGGATGTAGATGTTCCATTCTTGGTTTGGGGAGGAGGTGAGGTGATGGATTTCTTTATCTTATGTGTCTTTTTCTACTCACATAACTCCTTGTAGGCCTTGTTATTGGCCTCAATGATCTCCATTTGCATCTTTTTTATTTCATTCGATTTGTCAAGGATTAGCTTGTCAAGTCTACTCTTTCTTTAGAGTTTAGTATTGAGTTTCTCTTGTAGATTCTGCAATTGAGGTAGTGTAAGGCCCAGGGCAATTGTATCAATAAAAATCTTCTTGATATTTTCCTCTTCTTTTTGTTCCCTAGCTCTTCGGTCATGGATGGTTGTGACTACCGGCCTGGTAAGGTTATAGATGAAATATTCTACTACATAATTATAAGTAGTCATATACTAGATAGGGGTCTCTCAATGGGGTTCTTATTGAGGGGCATATATTTATACTTTATGAGGGTTATGGTGAATGTTTGTGATATAAACAAGGTCTGTAGAGTGGGTCTTAATTGAGGAGTGGGGTATGTGGGATGGATGGAGTGGATGTGAGGAATTTTCCTTCCATTACCAGGGCTTACTCTTCTTTGGTTGATGTGGCTAGGGACAGTGGGGGTTGGACTAATCGCTAATGTCTTCCAAACTTCCTTTCTGGGCTCATCCTCAGTAAAGCCTTTTATGCCTCATTTTCTAGTTCTATTTTTGCAGGTGCAGTCTCCAACCTCCTCCTTATGGACTAGTTTCCTTCATCTTTAGTAGGTGAAATTTGTGTGGTTGAGTTCTGCAACCTATTGGATAACTCCTAAGATAAAGAGTTGAAGAACTCCCTGGCCATTTGATTTTGGGGTGCCTCTAAATCTTTCGGTATCTTTAAACGGCTTTGGGCATATACTTCTACTTTTGCATCTGACATTTCATATGGGAGCAACATAATCCATGTTTTATGTGGCTCTAGATCATCCATAATAATAAAATCTTTATCCACCGAAAAGACAATGCCATTTATGTATTTTTACACGATTCAACTGGAGATCAGGGATCGGCTATACATCTATTTTTGGAATCCCTAACATGATGGTATTTAATGATGTTATTATGGTTTTCTTGGTCCTCTCACTACTATCATCTTGAAAGAGACTCCTAAAATAACTTGAAACCAATATAAAGAACCATTTAAAATATCTAACATCTCTATCATTATATACATATAAATTGGGTGCATTAGGAGAAAATATATAGGGGGGATAATTCAAAATAATGTATATTGCAATCTATGTCCCTCTTTGATGTAGAGGAAGGACTAACAACAATCCACATACAAGATATACTTAAGTAAATTCAAGGTGCATTCCAATTACACCAATTGGATACATTGCTTCTTTGGTCTATTTCACATAAGTCATCTTAAACTTCAGAAAGGACATACAATATTTGCCTGACCATGGAATCTTACTATGGATTTTTATGGCATACAAGTCATCATTACATCAAACAACTCAACAATGTATTATTTTGTTACACCCTCATGACAATATTTACTATGAAAAGACACACAAAAACATCCATATCTTTCCCAAATGCTAAAAAAATCAAAATTACTTTGTAGAAGAATTGTACAAAAATGTTAAGAAGACTCTCACCAAGTTTGAGCCTTTTGGGAAGATGAAATGCAAAGATATAGTTTTCTTAATGCTTGTTGGAAACCCTAGTTTTATCACAGACCTTCTCTCACCAAAAATGTCATAACTCATTCAAAACTTAATGAAATTGGACCGGATAAAAAGGAAATGAAACTAGACTCATTTCTCCTCCTTTTCCCATTGTCTTTAGGAAATTATTGTTCTATACCAATCCATACCATATGTTTCTTTCTTATCGTTATAGGAAAAATCAGTTATTTAGGACAACCTATACCAAAAATGGCATAACTTTGACAAATCCTAATGAAAATTGATAAAACCAATTAAAAATGGAAGTAGGTTAACATAGCTAACTTCTCCAACCAGTTTTAGATTATTATATGAAAAATAAAATTCATACAAACCAAGAGAACATTCTGCAACATGAGAAAAGTTCAGAAATAATGCACAAAAATAAGGGTTTCTTCTTCTTCATAATCTCCAACAATCTCAAACCTTCTCCAACCATGAAATTAGACCTTAAAAATATTTTTTAAGGTATTTAAAAAATATTCTCAACTAATTTTTAGCTTCCAACCGTTCAACTTTCCCTCATGTACAACCTAGGACTCTTCACATTCCATGTTCTTGCAACTTTTTTTACAATATTTGCAAAATGACTCCTTTAATTGCTATAACCAAAAATAGATAGGAAATGGTCATTGAGGATGTTATTACATGTAATATCATTAAACAAAACAAAATCCCAACTTTATACTTTTCGAAGCCTAATAAACCTAGGGTGCTCTTGCACCACTCTCTTATCTAGAATAATGATAATGACCTAACAAAAATGGTATATAGTGTTATCGCTAGTTTATAGATAGTTTATACCAATAAAGTTGTCTCTACTCATGGACTATCATCACTAAATTTGATTGTATCAAGCCAAGTGCATGCACTACTACCCATCTCTTGGATTTAGGGGTTATCACATGCTTGATTTATATTCAAATTTCTAGAAATATATAATATGCTCCAATATCTATCCCATGATTAGTGCACTTGGTGAACTAGTATAGATCCTAATAGATTTTAGCTAAAATTTCAACTCTTTTAATTAATATAATTTATTATTCCAAATCTCATTATGGTACTTTATTGTGCTATTATCTATTAGGAATAAAAATGGTATTGTCACGGGGTTCACCCTGCAGTGTAGTGGCAAAGCTGCAAGTCGTGTTGATAAGACATCTTGTATTCCAGTCTCATGAAATTTGCTTTAGAAAAGAAATAAATGAGTGATTTTTTTGGCGTGCACACCCCCCACATGCCATGGTGGATGTTTACAAAACCATGTAGGCTACCTCGGCTAAGTGCTGCAATTTATGGACAACGGAGAGGCAACAGTTGAGGAGGCAGAACAGAGTGAAGGAGAGGTGAAAAGAGATGTAAAAGGAGAAGGTAGATGTAGGTGGATTTGTGGAAGGAGGAAGATGATGACAAAGAAAGGATGTGGGTGGAGTGGTAGGAGGAAGTTGATGATAAAGGAAGGAAGTGGGTGGAGTGGTCAGTAGAGGCTGATGGAGGAAGGAGGCAGGTGGAGTGACATGAGGAGGCTGAAGGAGGAAGGAGGTGGTTGAAAATGTAGAGGATAGGTGGAAGGAGGTGATGGGGTGAGAGGTCAAAAAGAAGAGGAGACAGAGAAGGGTGGAGATAGGAGGCACAACAGGAGTGGAGGAATAAGGAGGCAGAGATAGGAGACAGAGCAGGTGTGGAGAGACAAGGAGGTTGAAAGAGGAGATGGAAGAGGTGAGAATGGTGAGATTAGGGTGGCTGAGGCATAACAACAAGAAACAAATCAAGGAGGTGTTACTACCTCAGGAAAAATTGTAACTATGGGGAGGGGGTCCCCAATGTGACCCCCACTAGTTCAAAGCTCCAATCAAAAGCAATTATCGACAAAAGAAAATGGTATTGTAGTGTCGTAAATTGCACTTTGTACAATTTCATGCTGCATAAGCACCTTCACTTTATGATAATTGGATAATTCCTTTATCTTTTTTTCCACTTGGCTTGCCTTGTTAGCTTTGGCTTTGGCCTTTTCCAAACTTTGTGGACTGTCTATCTCGTGGACACTAGCGCACTACTGACACATCTACACTTTGTGCTATCATCCCATGAATCTGTTGTTTGAGTGTTACTCTTGTGACCAGAAGAGTTTGTAACACCCCTCTTAGCGACCATCTATTTTGGTTTCACTCACAACATGGATATCTTCCCTCTCTTGCTTCATTTTGGCTCTCTAACAAGTCATTTCAAACCTCTCTAGCTTCAAGATCATTGTGAGTTCTCTCTATTCACACCATTGAAGCTCTCTCATCATACTTTCTAGCCCTTTTGACTCTTCTTCATGCTTGAGACTCTCATTATTCTTATTCTCTAAGGAGGATTGATGCTCCATTTGCTTCACTCAATGAGCTCTTGGCTTTGGGTGTGGTAGGGGATTTCTTCTTTCCTCTTCTTTGTTATCTCCATTAGCATATTTATATCATATTTTACTTTTGATTTCATTATCGATTTACCAATCAATCTATATGTCTGTTCATGGATGTGGAAACACAAAAATGGGGGTTGGACTGTGGTAGACCTCTAAACACAAACCCAACATTTTTCCTCTCTTGCTTGTGTGCAAGTTTCATGGGTGAAGAACTTATTGCTAGAAGCTTCAATCATGGACCAACTGTGAGATCTTTCTTTCCTTTCCTTTACTTCTATTATTCAGTCTTTATAGTCATGTTCATTTTTTTTTATTCATTTGTTTAGTCCAAAACCTATTTGGGGCACATATCCATCACTTTGCTTTTTTTGTATGAACTTTGCACTATGTCCATATAGGACACCAATGCACCATGATATTTCCTTTGACCCAAGGGAGTTATCATAAGTTGTGAGAAGATCTATGTGACGTGTTTAGTGTCATCTACAAGGTACTTGACATTCTTAGGATTTGCACTCATCCTAAGTGGAGAGGTAGACTAGTGAGTCCCCTAAAGGTTTTTATCCTGCTATCGGTGTGGGAACTTTTCCCCTTCTACAAGTACATATATGAGATAGTGGCTAATTTATTATGCTATTAGCCATTGTGTTATATTAAAGATTATTGAAGGTAGCCCCCTCATAATAACTTATTATTATCAAGTTTACATAGTAGAGTTCCTATTAAATTATTCTTTTTAAAAGTAATGTCATTATAATTGGTATCAAATCATTATCTTGGCATTGAGAAGGTAATAACAACACTTTTTTTTTTTCCTTCTAAAGGTTAAATACAAAAACTAAATCTTTTTCAAGTTGGTGAATTTTTTTATACGTCAAAGGTTAGTTGAGACAATATCAAAGTTAATATGGTATAGATTTAAGA
Organism: Cryptomeria japonica; assembly: GCF_030272615.1. NCBI lineage: Eukaryota > Viridiplantae > Streptophyta > Pinopsida > Cupressales > Cupressaceae > Cryptomeria > Cryptomeria japonica. Next base: position 50,870,629 of record NC_081410.1, read on the forward strand.
TTATTATGATGTTATTTTGAAGGAGTTATTGTATAATTTGGGGTTTCACCAAATTCAATCCTTAATCAAAGACTCAATCAATGGTTGGAATTATAATTGAATCCACCAAATTGAGCACTAAGTTTTGATGATGTGGTCCTGAAACCTTATTATAAGAAGGGGACTTGCCAAGTAAGCTGCTGGGAAAAATTGGGAGTGATTTGAAATTTCCAGACTTCCTTTCTAGGCTTATCCTCAGTGAAGCCTTTTATGCCTCATTTTCTAGTTCTATTTTTGCAGGTGCATTCTCCAACCTCTTCCTTATGGACTAGTTTCCATCATCATTAGTAGGTGAAAGTTGTGTGGTTGAGGTCTGCAACCTATTGGAGAACTCCTAAGATAAAGAGTTGAAGAACTCCCTGGCCATTTTATTTTGGGGTGCCTCCAAATCTTTCGGTATCTTTAAACGGCTTTGGGCATATACTTCTACTTCAGCATCTGATATTTCATATGGGAGCAACATAATCCATGTTTTATGAAGCTCTAGAGCATCCATAATAATAAAATCTTTATCCACCTAAAAGACAATGTCATTTATGTATTTTTACACGATTGAACTGGAGATCAGGGATCAGCCATACATCTATTTTTGGAATCCCTAACATGATGGTATTTAATGATTATATTATGGTTTTCTTGGTCCTCTCACTACTATCATCTTGAAAGAGACTCCTAAAATGACTTGAAACCAATATAAAGAACCATTTAAAATATCTAACATCTCTATCATTATATACATATATATTGGGTCCATTAGGAGAAAATATATAGGGGGGATTATTCAAAATAATGTATATTGCAATTTATGTCCCTCTTTGATGCAGAGGAAGGACTAACAACAATCCACATACAAGATATACTTAAGTAAATTCAAGGTGCATTCCAGTTACACCACTTGGATACATTGCTTCTTTGGTCTATTTCACTTGGTCTATTTCACATAAGTCATCTTAAACTTCAGAAAGGACATACAATATTTGCCTGACCATGGAATCTTACTATGGATTTTGATGGCATACAAGTCATCATTACATCAAACAACTCCACAATGTATTATTTTGTTAAACCCTCATGATAATATTTACTATGAAAAGACACACAAAAACATCCATATCTTGCCTAAATGATAAAATAAACAAAATTACTTTCTAGGAGAATTGTACAAAAATGTTAAGAAGACTCTCACCAATTTTGAGCCTTTTGGGATGATGAAATACAAAGATATAGTTTTCTTAATGCTTGTTGGAAACCCTAGTTTTATCACAGACCTTCTCTCACCAAACATGTCATAACTCATTCAAAACTTAATGAAATTGGACCAGATAAAAAGGAAATGAAACTAGACTTTCTCCTCCTTTTCCCATTGGCTTTAGGCCATTATTGATCTGTACCAATCCATACCATATGTTTCTTTCTGATTGTTATAGTAAAAATCAGTTATTTAGGACAACCTATACCAAAAAAGGCATAACTTTTACAAATCCTAATGAAAATTGATAAAAACAATTAAAAATGGAAGTAGGCTAACAAAAATAACTTTGCCAAACAGTTTTAGATTATTACATTAAAGATAAAATTCATACAAACCAAGAGAACATTCTGCAACATGAGAAAAGTTCAGAAATAATGCACAAAAATAAGGGTTTCTTCTTCTTCATAATCTCCAACAATCTCAAACCTTCTCCAACCATGAAATTAGACCTTAAAATTTTTTTTAAGGTATTTAAAAAATATTCTCAACTAATTTTTAACTTCCAACCATTCAACTTTCCCTCATATACAACCTAGGACTCTTCACATTCCATGTTCTTGCAATGTTTCTTACAATATTTGCAAAATGACTCCTTTAATTGCTATAACCCAAACTAGATAGGAAATGGTCATTGAGGACTTTATTACATGTAATAACATTAACCAAAAAAAATCCCAACTTTATACTCTTTGAAGCCTAATAAACCTAGGGTGCTCTTGCACCACTCTCTTATTTAGAATAATGATAATGACCTAACAAAAATGGTATATATTGTTATCGCTAGTTTATACCAATAAAGTTGTCTCTACTCATGGACTATCATCAATCAAGTTGATTGTCTCAAGCCAAATGCATGCACTACTACCCATCTCTTGGATTTAGGGGTTATCACATGCTTGATTGATATTCAAATTTCTAGAAATATATAATATGCTCCAGTATCTATCCCATGATTAGTGCACTTGGTGAACTAGTATAGATCCTAATAGATTTTAGCTAAAATGTCAACTCTTTTAATGAATATAATGTACTATTCCAAATCTCATTATGCTACTTTATTGTGCTATTATCTATTAGGAATAAAAATGGTATTGTCACGGGGTTCACCCTGTAGTGCAGTGGCAAAGATGCAAGTCATGTTGATAAGACATCTTGTATTCTAGTCTCATGAAAGTTTCTTTAGAAAAGGAAGAAATGAGTGATTTGTTTGGCGTGCACACCCCCCACATGCCATGGTGGATGACTACAAAACCATGTAGGCTGTCTTGGCTAAGTGCTACAATTTATGGATGATAGAGAGGCAATAGTTGAGGAGGTAGAACACAGTGAAGGAGAGGTGACAAGAGATGTAAAAGGAGAAGGTAGATGCAGGTGGAGTTGTGGAAGGAGGAAGATGATGACAAAGGAAGGATGTGGGTGGAGTGGTAGGAGGAAGTTGATGATGAAGGAAGGAAGTGGGTGGAGTGGTAGGTGGAGGGTGATGGAGGAAGGAGGTAGGTGGAGTGACATGAGGATGCTAAAGAAGGAAGGAGGTGGTTGAGAATGTAGAGGATAGGTGGAAGGAGGTGATGGGGTGAGAAGTCAAAAAGAAGAGGAGGCAGAGAAGGGTGGAGATAGGAGGCACAATAGGAGTGGAGGAATAAGGAGGCAGAGATAGGAGATAGAGCGGGTGTGGAGAGACAAGGAGGTTGAAAGAGGAGATGGAACAAGTGAGAATGGTGAGATTTGGGGGGCTGAGGCATAACAACAAGAAACAAATCAAGGAGGTGTTACTACATTAGGAAAAATTGTAACCATGGGAAGGGGTTCCCTGATGTGACCCCCACTAGTTCAAAGCTCCAATCAAAAGTGATAATCGACAAAAAAAATGGTATTGTAGTGCTGTAAATTGCACTTCGTACGATTTCTTGTTACATAAGCACCTTCACTTTATGATAATTGGATAATTCCTTTATCTTTTTGTCCACTTGGCTTGCCTTGTTAGCTTTGGCTTTGGCCTTTTCCAAACTTTGTGGACTGTCTGTCTCATGGAGGCTAGCGCACTGCTGAGACATCTATGCTTTGTGCTATCATCCCATGAATCTGTTGTTTGAGTGTTACTCTTATGACTAGCAGAGTTTGTAACACCCCTCTTAGCGAACATCTATTTTGGTTTCACTCGCAGCATGCATATCTTCCCTCTCTTGCTTCATTTTGGCTCTCTAAAAACTCATTTCAAACCTCTCTAGCTTCAAGATCATTGTGAGTGCTCTCTATTCACACCATTAAATCTCTCTCATCATACTTTCTAGCACTCTCGACTCTTCTTCATGCTTGAGACTCTCATTATTCTTATGCTCTAAGGAGGATCGGTGCTTCATCTACTTCACTCGATGAGCTCTTGGCTTTGGGTGTGGAAGGGGATTTCTTCTTTCCTCTTCTTTGTTATCTCCATTAGCATATTTATATCATATTTTACTTTTGATTTCATTATCGATTTACCAATCAATCTATATGTCTGTTCATGGATGTGGAAACACAAAAATGGGGGTTGGACTGTGGTAGACCTCTAAACACAAACCCAACATTTTTCCTCTCTTGCTTGTGTGCAGGTTTCATGGGTGAAGAACTTATTGCTAGAAGCTTCAATCATGGACCAACTGTGAGATCTTTCTTTCCTTTCCTTTACTTCTATTATTCAATCTTTATAGTCATGTTCATTTTTTGTTATTCATTTGTTTAGTCCAAAACCTATTTCGGGCACATATCCATCAATTTGCTTTTTTTGTATGAACTTTGCACTCTATCCATATAGGACACCAGTGCACCATGCTATTGCCTTTGACCTGAGGGAGCTATCATAAGTTGTGAGAAGATCTTTGTGACGTGCAAGTACATATATGAGATAGTGGCTAATTTATTATGCTATTATCCATTGTGTTATATTAGAGATTATTGAAGGTAGCCCCCTCATAATAACTTATTATTATCAAGTTTACATAGTAGAGTTCCTATTAAATTATTCTTTTTAAAAGTAATGCCATTATAATTGGTATCAAATCATTATCTTGGCATCGAGAAGGTAATAACAACACTTTTTTTTTTCCTTCTGAAGGTTAAATACTAAAACTAAATCTTTTTCAAGTTGGTGAATTTTTTTATACGTCAAAGGTTAGTTGAGACAATATCAAAGTTAATATGGTATAGATTTAAGATCATTATGATGTTATTTTGAAGGAGTTATTGTATAATTTGGGGTTTCACCAAATTCAATCCTTAGTCAAAGACTCAATCAATGGCTGGAATTATAATTGAATCCACCAAATTGATCACTAAGTTTTGATGATGTGGTCCTGAAACCTTAGTTATAAGAAGGGGACTTGCCAAGTAAGCTACTGGAAAATTGGGAGTGATTTGAAATTTCCACGTAGGATTTTGAGAAGCACGAAGTTATGGTGCACAACTAGTGGGTCATCTCGCCTACATGTACAATGTTATGATTGTTATTCACCTTGATCTGATGTTTTTATCAAGGTCATTCCTATGGTTGCAATGTTGCCTTTGTGGTCACAAATTCAACTCTTGACCTTTCATAAATTCATATTCAAATTTTAGTCAACTAGGCCTTTTTTATTTCCTATTTTGAGCCAACTAAGTACACAAATTGTGAAATTGGTGTTGGGGTAGCATTTGAACGCATTCAATGGATTCAATTGCACATCTTTGAATGGTTGAGGATTCTAGTCATTATCACTCACATTTAACAAAGGAAACATGCAATTTGGTGCAAAAAAAAGAATCCAAATCTGCATCTAGGAGCATAAGAGTAATAATTTTTCATTGTTTGTACAGTTTCATAGGTTGACCTAAGAGAATGTGTCATTTAGCCACACATTGACCACCCTACCAAGATATTTATAAATACTACTAGCCTCCAAATATATATGTGTGTGTGTGTGTGAGAGTAAATTAAGCAAAAAGAAATAAGAGAAAACAATAGAACGAAAACATGCATATTGCCATTAAGTATAGACACATAAAACAAGTTTGTAATTATGGAAAGTTTATTTTTCTTCATATATATATATTTATGAACTTTATATATATGAACTTAAAAATGAGTTGTTTAAATAATTGTTTCATAGAAAAACAAAAGGGCTAACCAGAAATGGGGCCCACCACCAAGACACTCAAACATACAACATTTTCTTCCATTTCAAATTTTTGCTTCTCAAATATTTAAAAAATCTATTTGGAAAGATGTAACATGAATACCATAGAAGATTTTGATGCTTGTGTCAAAAACCCAAATATCATATATTACTTTTTATACCATACACTACTTTAATCTCACTGACATTATTAAAATCTTTTAAAAAAATAATGTTTCAAAGAAATTCCCATTAAAAAAAATATTGCCACTTGCGTGCTAGGCCAATGCCACCTGGCAATATTTTAGCGGTTGTGTACGGAACGCTAGAGATTCATTCCTAGAAAATTGGAACCAGTGATTACCGTTGGTGCGCTCAGCTGACAGGTGGGGCCCGCTGTAAGCATTTGAAAATGACAGTTTATTCGCCGTACTGAATATTACGGTACCGTGCGTTTCTGTACGTTATGGGATGTAAATAGCATTGATAGTGGTAAAATAGAAGTCTTCACGTGCTTGACATTGAAAGTGCGATATACATATTATTTCTTTTTGGAAAAGTGAAAGTGACATTTTCTTGTCCGTACATACATTATTGAGACACCTTTAGCCAGCACACTCTTATTTCCAACTAAGATGACGTTGTCTATAGTAGGGCATTTAATATGTGTTGGGTTGGACACATTTCTCTCCTCTCTTCTTCTTTGTCTCTTTTGATGGGTCCCACTTTGATGGGTGTCCATCATTTATAGGGTAATTTAGTTTAGTACGTGGTTAAAGTCCGATTTGTACACTTTGTAACAATGGATTAGAATGAGATAAGTGTTTTACGAGTTATCAAATTTGACAAATTTTATCGTTTTTAAGAGAATTTTGAGATTTATTTGGAGTCTTTGTTCATTGTCACGATCAATGATGTGTAGTTCTATTCATTAAAAAGGTGATATGGTATAGACTTGGTTTTTTTAAGTGAGATTAGTATATTCTTTTTTTTTTTATCTCAATCTTCACCTTCATAACTTTTTTTTGATCTCGGTCTCAGAGTCGTAAATGAGCTCATTGGTTCTCCTAGTAGTCAGATAAGTTAAGGTGAGAAGCATCTTGATTTGGGCTATTTGTTTTTTATATGTTTTTTTTTGCTTTTTAATACTTCTATTTCTTTTCAAACTTGTTTGTGAAATGTACCTTTCTTCTAATCTATTGACGTGGTATGAATATTAATTGACAGTAATAAGATTTTCACAATTTTAAGCTATCAAAAGCATATGAGAGGGGTTACCATCATTCATAGGGTAATTTCGTTTAGTGTGTGGTAAAAGTTGGATTTGTACACTTTGCAACAATGAACTAGAATGAGAGAAGTGATTCGAGTGTTATAAAATTTGATATATTTTGTCATTTTTTAAGAGAATTTTGAGGTTATTTTGTAGTCTTTGTTTATTGTCAAGATCAATGATGTGTAGTTTTATTCATTAAAGAGGTGATATAATATAGAATTGGTTTCCTAAAGTAAGATTAAGTCATTTTTAAAAAAAATCTCAATCTTTACCTTCATATTTAATTTTTGATCTTGGTGTGAGTAGTAAATGAGCTCACTGGTTCTCCTAATAGTCACAATAAGTGAAGATGAGAAGCATATTGACTTGTACTATTGTTTTTATTACTTTTATATATTTTTAGAAATTGTTTGTGAAATGTACTTTTCTCCTAATTTGTTGCCCTGGTATGAATATTTATTGAGAGTAATAATATTTTCATAATTTTAAATAATCAAAAGCATACGAGAGGGTTGCACTTTCTCATTTAAGAATGGCTTTATATGGGTGATTGGAGGAATGATAATAACAAAAGAGTGACTCTAATGACACATTGTACATCAAAGGGAGAAGACATTAAATTGCATAACTAAATTGTGTATTTGACTCATTCTAAAGATTAATTTGATTTAAAGGACATGAAAGGCGTCCTCATAATCAATAACTTTAAAAAAATTAACACACACACACACACACACACATTTAGTTTTCAAATATGTTCAAATCTCATTTTAGAGTTTGTGTTTAATTTTATTCACTTTATATGATTCAATTGCTTCTTTTCCTTAACATTTTAATGATCTTAAGACTATGAACAAACTTTGATTAGAATGAGTCTAACGATTGTAAAAATTTATTCATTTGATATGTTTCAATTACTTCTTTTCCTTAACATTTTAATGAGTTTAAAGATTTTGATTTTTTTTATTAAAATGAATATAAAGATTATAAAAATTGATATTAAAAAAAGAAAAATACAAATAATACTTTAAAAAAAAAAAAAAAAAAAATTTATAATATTACACACTTTGTTAGATCTTACACATCCATTTAATTATTCAAAACCATCATCATGAAGCATCTTGTATTGAAGATGGAACGAGTTATTATTATTTAATTTAGTAACTTCTAATTTACTTTAGAGAGTGATGTTTTTCTTCAATTAGGTCAAGCTAGCAACCACTATAATAATAATAACTACTATAAATAATAGCTATAATTTCAATTTCTCTGTTTCTCCCATCTTTTCTCTTTGCTAGCTTATCTTTAATCATTTCTTTTATTGTTTTCATTCATTTTAAAAATAATCAATTCTTATATTATTTTTTTCTCCTTAAAAATGATAATCTTCTACATGACAAAGAATTAATGATGTACACCTTAGATTTATATTATCCATGTACATTTGGGTGTATAAAATTAGCACATGCGTTTATTGTGTATTAGTAAATTATAGTTTGAAAATTTATTGTGTTATGTCTAAATCTTTTTAGAAGTAAAAATAAAGTTATCAATTCAATAATGTTTTTTTTTAATTGAACAAAGTAAAATAATGAATTACAAAACAATGAGGATCATCAAACTACATGTTGATCAATAAAGAAAGATGCAAACAACTTAAAAGGCATAAAGAAATAACTTTTCAAATAAATTCTTTTATTTTTGTAATAGTAAAAATTGTACACCTTAGTTTTTAACCCTTTATTTTATGCTTACTTTAATTCATTACTCTTTATGTAAAGACAAGTGTACAAGTGACATATTTTATGAAAGATGAAGCTTAACTCAAATTTTATCTATTTATATTTTCTCTCACTCTAAGAGGTTGATCCCAATCCTCTAATTTTATCTATTCCTCAACAATGTTCAGATCCATGACTTGTGCAAGAGATTTGAGTAGTTTTCTGATTTGTAGGCAACACAAAAAGTTCTAGTTTCAAAATTCAAATTTAGAGTTGAGGTAACTGTTGATGTATTTTTCATGCACTATGGAACACAAAATAAAATACTAAGTATTATATCCTCTCTTGAACAAAATCTCCTCTTATACTAAGCTTTGTAATCATAGGGGGTGACTCCAAGGTTTTGAATGGACCGAGTCTTGACATGCTCTTGGATAGACTCAATGTATATGATATGATTTTGCTAGAATCACAAGGTGGACTTATGTTTAATCTTGAATGCTTGAATATTGTTGGAATATGAAAATTAACTTAATTGAAAAAAAAAGAGGAAAAAGGGATAAAGGGTTAAGGAAGCTATTCCAATCCTAAGAATGCAAGAGTGATGGACAATATTTGGTGAAAATCAACTAGACTTTGCTATTCCATATACAAAGTAACAACTCCATAAAGCTTAGTGCAATCTCCTAAAGTAAGCGTATGATGTTCAAATCACTACCAGGAGCATAGACACCATGAAGATGATCCATATCAATGAAGAAGTAGCAATTGAAGTTAAGCTTGGCTAAGATGGATCCAATTGACTATGCAATACACCTTACAATTAGTAAGGTGCTAGTAGAATGGATGTACGAATTTCACCATTGATCATGCACAAATTTCTTTCATTCATTTAAACAACATGAAAATAAATGAGAAGTAGAGACCATGCAAATTGTTGAATCAACACATAAAGTTTACCATATCTTTAATGAAATTAATATGTTGCTTACAACAAAGTCTTGGCAACAATCTTTTCTTTCTCTTCCTATTCTACTCTAACTATCTAACATCTATCAACTATCATCTGCTAGTAAATTATTAACCTTTACAAATGAAAAACTGAAGCCTTATATAGATAGCTCTTTACAATAAGTGACTCAGATTAATTAACAATCAATGACCGAGATCAAGAAGATGAAAACCCTAATTAGGGTTTGTTACACCCATTACAAAGCATTTAATGCTTGACCAATGCCAAAATTACATTGAGTGGGACACATCCTTGAATTTTTTTACTAATAGATGATGAGGGTAGGTGCATCGAACTTTGTGCCCACATGTGGTAGTTATACACCTTGTTGGATAAGCTAGGTGCATTAAACCTAGATGCCTCAACATAAAATGTTGTGATTGGATAAGTAATGAGTGGGCACCACCTTATCTATCTCATTGTAACTCATCACAAGTTGTAAATGAATGAGGCATATCTCTTGATACTCAACATTATCCAAGCGTCTGTAGTGAAGAATGAGATGATGGTGGGAGATTCTCCCAAATTGCATCATCTTCCTGACTTGATCACCTTCACCCTAAACTATCTCCCTAATGTGCTAGCAATAATTCTTGGATTTCCAGAGTAAATTCAAGATTGTAGAAATTTTCCTCCTTGGTTACTTGACTTTCTTTGTATAGTGTTATCCCTTTAATACAATGGAAATCATTCATCCCAAGCTTGGAATTTTCTTGTGCTCTCATTGATCTCTTCTCCTTGCCTTGTAGTGCTTTGTGTTTAATCCTTTGAGCCTTGAAGATGCTGATAGCAATCATATCCTTGTGTTGCCCTTGTTACTTGGTCATCATCTATGCATTGATTCACCCTCTTGCATGTAAGTGTGATCTTCCTTCCATGTCATGAAGTCTTGAATTTCTAACATTCCTTTGTATGTTCATCCCACTTGCATCAAAACTAAAAAAATAAAATTTAATAAAAACATGTAGAAATATACTATCAATTCACAAATCAAGGATCCCATTATCCTTCCTAAATTCAGAATTGAATTCTTTGATCATGGAAACATCTGATTTTAAGTTTGATTTTTCTTATTTTGTTTTAATTCTCATCAATTTGAGTTTGATTTTATGTCTTAGGCCTAATTTATGTCTAATACCTCACTTTTATATGTCTGATTTCTCACTATTTTTTATTTTATGCAGGGGGCTTTTGACTGGGCAAAGGAAGTGACTTAAAATAGATTAATGATTTAGGTAGGAAAAGGAAGTTCATGGATTTCATGGGGAAATGGAAGTGCCTATGAGAAGGTTAGGGTTTTAGGAGGGCAAAGGAAATGCCTCAAAAAATATCAACTTTGCTTGCTTAAGCTCAAGGTCTTCCAAAATCACTACGAAGAAATATTGAACACTCAAACTCAATCAAAATTCAAAGGGCATCCTTCCTGGATCAATATTTTAGGGGGTCAAAGGAAATGAGCACAAGTTGATTAAGTTTTAGACGTAGCATTGACATATTGGCAACAATGCAACAAATTGAGAGCGGGGGTGAATCAGTTTGTTCAAAAACTTAACTTAAACACAATTTCAGATCTGATTAAGTGAAAACATAAATCAACACCACATCAATAACACACATAACACTAAGATTTTTGACGTGGAAAACCCAGTTAAGGGAAAACCACAGTGGGAACCTACCCACAATGAGATGATACCCAGTTAGGAGTAAATGAAATATTACAATAAGGAATGCACATGCATCCAGGCACACTACCTAGATCTCATTGCTCGAAACATAATAACAATAAGGGATACAACCTTGGGGAAGGCTCACTATCTTAAAAAACATTTAGATTACATCCGACAGATCATGAACTGATAAAATAACATCTCCTCATGCCTAGTTACAGTTCTAGTTGAGCACACAATCTGATCTGCCTCACTTCTTCACACTTCTCTGCTACTAAAAGATCAAATTATTGTTCACACACACAAATACATCCACAACATGATTATTACATGTATTTATACAAATCATCAACCTATATATCAATGTCGGCTCAACCCATAACACAAATTACAAAATATGACCATACACTCTACAATATTACATGCAGACCAAAACATTGTCGGCTAAGACATAGTCTAGACCTAAACCAACACCACCACACACAAGAAACACTTCTAAGAATTGCTCCTCGAACATCTGCAACACGCTACAATCATCATGAATGTCACATAACACGAAGAACATTGTCAGACCAAGAAAATGATCAATAACACACACAACGATCAATGCGGACCATCAACACAAATAGAACATGATCTAGAAACATCCACAAGCATCATGAATTACCACAACAACAACCTCAATATCACCACTTACTAGAATATTCATCAATATTATCCCGATCCTCAAGAACACTCACTAAATTGACTGTCAAACTGAAAGATTCACTTGCGGACCTCCAAATCATGAACCATATGAATTGAGGACACATATAAACATCCCAAATACTCTGCCAAATCCGCAAACCAAGATATTGCAATTTTGGAGAAAGATCCAACACACTGATCATTAAAAGCAACTGAAAAACTAACCACAATATCGGATCTCATTACTTGATCAAATCACCATGTGGACCACTGAAACTTCTGCTGAATAAACTAAAGATACTTATCTCAAAACCCTTTAATCTGCAACAACTCATTTACAACATAATGGCCAAACCAACTCATCCAATTTGACTACAACACTAGAATACATAGAGGAATATGTTGACATCAATGACAACACATCATTCCAACAAACTTCTCAACAATATCCAACAATCTTCCCCTTTGACATTGATGGCAACAAATGAATGCGAAAAACAATAAATGCAAATAAAGTATGCAACTACCAACAATCTCGCCATACAATAAAAATATTGTCTCTCTTTCCCTTAGGATATTACATAGTTTTTCACATGGCTCTCTCCCCCTTTGACATCAATGCAAAAAGCATAGATACAAAACATGATTTTCTCCCTCTTAGAACTAACTAACAAAACTTAACCATAATATTGACTACTCCCCCTGAGTAGTAGCCTCACTCATCAATTTGGATCACGAGATTTCATTGTGAAGTCCACCGAACTGATGCAAATCCATGCATCTTAGTTCGCATCAAGAGGGGAAATTAACCCTAGCTTCTCTCTAAGATACTCAAAAGTATAGTTAGGCAAAGGCTTTATGAAGATATATACAATCTATTCTTTTGTCGATACATACTCCAATCTGACTTTCTTGTCATTCACTTTCTCTCTCAAGAAATGAAACTTGATTGATGTATGCTTGGTCTTATAATGCAACACCAGATTCTTAGAAATATTGATTGCACTTGAATTATCACACTATATAGTAGCAGGCTCATCAAAAACAACTATGATATCTTTCAACATCTGCTTCATCCATATCACCTGAATACAATTGCTCACAACAACAATGTATTCAACTTCTGCACTAGACAAAGAGATATCATTTTTCTTCTTACTCATCCATGAAACCGACCTCTTACCCAAGAAAAATGCATCACCACTAGTACTCTTTATGTCATCAACATCACCCGCCCAATCATCATTTGTAAAAGCACTCAAAGTAGAATCATCATCTTTAGGATACCGCAAACCAAAATCAGTAGTTCATTTCAAATATCTAAAAATTCTTTTCACAGCAACAACATGAGATTCCTTAAGATCAGCTTGACGTCTAGCAACAAGACAAACAACATTCATAATATTCGGCCTAGTCTAAGTCAAATATAACAACCCACCAATCATAGACCTGTATCTAGTCTGATTTGATTTCAGAGAATCATCATCCTTTGTCAATTTACATCCAACGACCATAGGAGTACCAACTGACTTTTAGAACTTGTTTGTGAAATGTACTTTTCTCCTCATTTGTTGACGTGATATAAATATATATTGAGAGTAATAAGATTTTCATAATTTTAAATTACCAAAAGCATATGAGAGGGATTGCACTTTTAAAAATGACTCGATACAGGTGATTGGAGGAATGATAATAACAAAAGAGTAATTCTAATGACACATTGTACATCAAAGAGAGAAGACATTAAATTGCATAACTAATCGTGTATTTAATTCAATAATTTGAGTAAAGGACATGAAAGTCATCCCCATAATCAATAACTATTTTTTTTAAAATAAACATATTAGACTTTGTGTTTAATTGTTTATTCATTTGATATGATTCAATTACTTCTTGTCCTTAACATTTTAATGACCTGAAGACTACAAACAAACTTTGATTAGAATGAGTCTAACTATTGTACACAAATTTATTTATTTGATATATTTCAATTACATATTTTCCTTAATATTTTAACGAGTTTAAAGATTATATAAAAAATTTATTAAGAAGAATCTAGAGATTATAAAAATTAATGTTAAAATAAATAAATTCAAATAACACTTTATAAAAAAGTCAAAATAAAAGTATAACATTACACACTTTATTGGATCTTACACACCCATTTAGTTATTCAAAAACATCATCATGAAGTATCTTATTTTAGATGAAAGGAGTTATTATTATTTAATTTAGTAACTTCTAATTTTCTTTAGAGAGATTTTTTTCTTCAACTAGGTCAAGCTAGCAACCACTATAATAATAGTAACTACTATCAATAATAGCTATAATTTCAATCTCCTTTCCTCCCATCTTTTCTATTTGCTAGCTTATCTTTAATCATTTATTTTATTGTTTTCATTGATTTTAAAAATAATCAATTCTTATATTATTTTCTTTACCTTAAAAATGATAATATTCTATATGACAAATGATTAATGATACATCACTTTAGATTTATATTGTCCATGTACACTCAGGTGTATAAATTAGCACATGGGTTTATTGTGTATTAGTAAATTGTAGTTTGGCAATTTATGGTGTTATGTCTAAATTATTTTAGAGGCAAAAATGAGTTTGTCGATTCAGAATGTCATAAGTTAGAGTCAATAGAACCTCAATAATGATTTTTTTTAATTGATGAAAGAAACATAACAAATTACAGAATAGTAAGGATCATCTAACTAGGTGTTGATCAATAAAGAAGCATCTATACAACTTAAAGGGCATAAAGAAATAACTTTTCAAATAAATTCTTTTATTTTTGTAATGGTAAAAATTGCACACCTTCATTTTTTACCCTTCATTTTATGCTTACTTTATTTCATTATTCTTTATGTAAAGACAAGTGTACAAGTGACATATTTTATGAAAGGTGAAACTTAACCCACATTTTACCTATTTCTATTTTCTCTCACTCTAAGAGGTTGATCCTAATCCTCTAATTTTATCTATTCCTCACCCATGTTCAGATCCATGACTTGTGCAACAGGTTTGAGTAATTTTCTGATTTGTAGACAACACCAAAAGTTTTAGTTTTAAAATTCAAATTTAGAGTTGAGGTAACTGTTGATGTGTTTTTCATGCACTATGCAACACAGAATAAAATACTAAGTATTATATCCTCTCTTGAATAAAATTTCCTCTTATGCTAAGCTTAGTGATCATAGGGTGTGACTCCAAGGTTCTGAATGCCAGGTCTTGATGTGCTCTTGGATAGACTTTGTTACACGCTAGGGTTGTCGTTGCACCAAAAGATCGACCCGTCAATTCCCGATACAACCACTAGACTTATAGAACCCACAGGAAGCCATTAAACCATGTCACAAATCCCCATGTGGGATGTTGGCCCACTGCCAACAATCCCCTCCCAGCGTCAATCACTGTGGCCTGCATGATTCAAACCTGTGACCAATCTTTGGGACCACTTGTTACAAGCTAGGGTTGTCGTTGCACCAAAAGATCGACCTGTCAATGCCCGATACAACCACTAGACTTATAGAATCCACAGGAGGCTGTTAAACCATGTCGTGAATCCCTGCAAGGAACGTTGGCCCACTGCCAACAAATTTAGTGTATATGATGTGATTTTGTTGAAATCACAAGGTGGACTTACGTTGAATCTTGAATGCTTGACTATTGCTGGAATGTGAAAATTAATTTGATCGAATAAAAGAGGAAAAAGGCATAAGGGTTTAGGAAGTTATTCCAATCTTAAGAATGCAAGAGCAATGGACAATCTTGGTGAAACTCAACTAGACTTTGCTTTGCCATTCCAAGCAACAACTCCACAAATATTAGTGCAATCTCATAGGGTAAGCGCATGATGTTAAAATCACTAACACGAGCATAGACACCATCAAGATGATGCATATCAATTAAGAAGTAGCAATTGAAGTTAAGCTTAGCTAAGATGGATCCAGTTGACTATGCAAGACACTTTAGAATTAACAAGGCGCTAGTAGTATGGATGTACGAATTTCACCATTGATCATGCACAAAGTTCTTCTATTCATCTAAACAACATGAAAATAAATGAGAAGTAGACAACATGCAAATTGTTGAATCAACACATAAAGTTCACCATATCTTCAATGAAATTAATATGCTACGTACAACAAAGTTTTGGCACCAATCTTTGCCTTCTCTTCCTATTATACTCTAACTATCTAACATCTATCAACTATTGATTGCTACTAAACTATTAACCTTTACAAATGAAAAAGTGGAGCCTTATATAGATAGCTCTTTATAATAAGTGGCTCAAATTGATTCACAATCAATGGCCAAGATCAAAAAGATGAAAACCCTAATTAGGGTTTGTTACACCCATTACAAAGAATTTAATGCTTGACCAATGCCAAAATTACATTGAATGGGACACATGTCCTTCCTTGAATTGTTTGACCAATAGATGATGAGGGTAGGTGCATCAAACTTTGTGCCCACATCTGGTAGTTATCCACCTTGTTGGATGATCTAGGTGCATTGAACCTGGATGCCTCAACATAAAATGATGTGATTGAATAAGTAATGACTACATGCCATCTTAGCTAGCTCATTATAACTCATCAAAATTTGTAAATGAATGAGGCATGTCTCTTGATACTCAACATTATCCAAGCATTTGCAACGAAGAAAGAGGTGATGGTGGGAGATACTCTTGTAGACCTCTAAAATTAATTAAATTAATATTTATTTAATTTAAGCCTTTATACATAATTAATTAATTTATTTATGTCTATCTCATTCTTCTTAAAATTAATTAAATTAATTTTGCTCAATTTATCACTATAGTCCCTATAATTAATTTATCAAAAATTAATTATTTCACATTATTCTAAAGTCACCCTCATTATTTTATTTCTTCTAATCCCACTTAGTTAATTAATTCCAATTAATTAACTTGACTATGTGATTCCCTGTAGTACCCCTACCCTAATCAGACCCTTGTTGACCTCGTTGACCAAGGTTGACTTTTCAGTGGCTTATGTGGATGGTTGATTTATTATGATTGTGATGCTTTATTTTGGTATTATGCTTTGGAGTGTGATTAAGTGAACATGATTATGCATTATTTCTCATTGAGGAATAGATATTGATTAGGTGTTATTTCTGTAAATAAGTAGTTGTAAACTCTGCTTCTGCATTGTATTTTATAAATGATGAAATGTTAAGTTTATTTATGTGTTGCTAACGATGGACTAACACATTTTCTTCATGTGTGAGTTGTATTATGTATATGTCATCATCTATGTGTGGAAGTGTATGGGGTGCGAGGAGATGATTTTTCGTCACTCATTTCGGTGAGACACGAAAAGTCACAATTCTTCTTCACCAGTGTGTTTATCGTGTTTGTATATTATGTATGTCTGGTTTGGTGATGCAAGAAATTGCATGTACAAGGTATCGACTCCACCCGGCTCCACAGGTTTGAGCGTACCTAATTAACTTGATGGAAGTGGAGGAGATGGTTCTAAGACCCTAATGTTAACCCTAGCCTTTCTCGTTTGTGAGCATTGTCAGTCTTTTGTCTACCCCGTCGGATTGCCAAGTAGGACGCTATTCCGACGTTGGTATGCAGGTCATGTGTAATGCCTGTCAAAATACCCTAGAGAAATAAACCAAAATCTACTAACAAAAAGAGATTTTTTTTTTCTTGTAAGATAACCATTACAACTACGCTATTACTAGTATTTTTTAATGCAACGTTACTACCATTATTCATCAATGCATCGTTAACTATATATACATGAATACATAGCCATAGAATCATATTATGCAAGGGAAACATCTATTAAATCATTAACATAACTACATAATAAAACCATATAATGCATCTCCATTCCCTAGGGTATCTCAAAGTCACTAATTGACATTAAACTAACACATCACATATCCATCTAGAACACCATATACTATCATCCAACTAAACATTTACTTCCCATGTAAGTATGATAAAAAATTAACACATATGCATAACTCTATTCCCTTTCATACTATTTTTTAAGGTTCATTTTTAAGTAACAATCAAATATTTCTAACACCCATTGTTACTCATTTGAACACTTTACACATCATGAAACTAAATGCATTTATCCTTCTTTTACTAATGATATTCGATTATTTCCTTAAGCACAACTCATAAAGAATACTATCCATAGCCATATGCAAGAACATAGCAGCAAGTACTTATCTACATCCAAATAGGATTCCAGTCTACTAAATAGGTTAGAGAGTCATATGATTCTACAAGAATAAATACAATCTAATATTTCAATCCCCTAATTTAAAAATAGGATATCATTCTCAACATGATAAACATATCTATAACGTGAACCACATACCAATACATCATCTTATAATAATAACAATAGCATAGTTCTTCTATATCAAGTTCATTTACATAAGAGCACATGGAGCAAGCACATAGCCTCTTTGCTACATCCCATCTTAATAATACAAGTTACATAGACACATATTCATATTCCTCAGTTACAAGACATCGTAATATGGTAACATCTCTAATACATAGAAATTAACACCAAAGGACAACCACATAATAAAGAGCCATATTTCCATACCAACCACAACTACTCCCTTAACTTCCATATCTCAAGATATATAACATTGGAGATTAACATCTTTCAAATCAAGGCATATATGATAATTAACATAATCACCACTATCCATAAAATTTACTCAAGACATAGCATACATATCTCTAAACCATTTAATTCCTTTCTAATCAAGAACAACATCTACAATTATAATATCCATTTACAAAAATCTTATTCAATACATTTCATTCAAAAATCATCTTACTACATGTTCTATAATACATGATCTCAATACATTGATTACATAGTCTTCTTTACATTTCCATCTTTCATAACACATGATATCAATTCTAATTACATAAATATGCTCCAAGAATCCAAGCTCATGATGAGATACTATAGATCCAAATCTATGCACGCTAACATCCAAGAAGAATATCCTAATGGTAGAAGGCATCAAACCACCTGACCATGTGGAACCAAATAGGGACCACCCCTCGTGCTAGGAGATGACATAAGGTTCCAACTCACACTCAAGACCTAAGATGACACCTAACAACCATAGGATACAACATGACACTAAAAGACTCCAACATAAGAATATAACATCAAAATACATCACATGGCTAAATCAAAGCAATCAACCTCCAGAGGCATAATTCAACAAATCAAGGCTTATGGATAATGGACACATGTGGGGTAGAGTCTCATCACATGCTAACCTCATATGGCATCTGTCTCCACCTTGGAGTCACTCAAGGGAGATCAAGTATACCACTCCAACGGTCTTCCCAATCTAGGATCCCAAAACCATCTCCCTAGGTCCGTCCAATTGGGGCATACAACATCATATTCTTAATCTTAATTAGGTGAATTCCTAAATAATCAACCCACTAATCAATTATTAATAATTTTATCACTTGAAAATTAAACCATAAACTCTTCATGTGGTTCCATAGGTCTAGACCCCCTTCCTAGAGATCTAGTGTTCATAACCTAGGTCCAACACATGCAAGAGCCCACTCTCCCAAACACGGACCAAGACCATAGGGTAAAAAAAAAAACAAGATACATCTTACAACAACATGAAACTCAACATGGGTAGCATCCAAAAGTCATTACAAAACCGATACACCTAAATCACAAAGATAGCCATCAACATACAACCAACGACCACTTAACAAGGACCAAGCCATAAGGTCATATTGCCAAAATGCAATAATAAAGAGAGCCTCAAGAATGTAACATACACATAAATAGGGGCAATACATGAATTCAATAACATAGAATAATCCTCCACGACAAGGCACAACATAACCTCTCACTGGAGCTACAATTAACCATCCTCAACAACAAGGATTCACTCAACTTGCTGGAGAGACATATCAAAACCTCAATGGACAAGCACAAAACCACTTTCCAGAGCTCAAATGGATTCACACATATCATAAATAAATGGCACAGTGTCCCAAAACCATCAAACATAACAAAACAAACCTCTGGAATAAAGACCAAGTAGAGAAATCAACTGAGGGACTAAAAAAACCAACCCAGAAATTTTTTGACACTACTTTGGCACTATTGAAGCCCATGGTAGCGCTATTATAACAAGGGACCCACTCACAGAAAATAGAATACAAAGATATTCAAATTTTCCCAAATTCAGGCACAGGCCTTACAATGGCATAAATACGACCAAGAAGTCACTAAAAGCCAATAATAAACCAAAACAAAGAATACAATGCATCCAAGAATTCCAACTTATACTGATAATAACTTGCACATAAATGATTACAGACATAGGCACTCCAGATCTAATCAAACCAAATGTACAAAAGATAGGGTATACAACAACAAATAAACCTCACAAAACCAATCATTACCACAACGCATTCACAGGCAAATTATAATCAACATATTAACATACACAAATGCCCTTTTCCAGCAATACAACACACACATTCATAAAATCATATATAAATATTTTCCCAAAATATTACTCCCAATTACTGATAATAGAATAATTATTCATTCCCAAATCTCCCCAAACAATCTTTTAGCAGTCACGAAGAAAACAACTCTTTTTTAAAATTAAAATGCAAGAATGGAAAAAGATCTCCAACCTGGAAGTAGAGTGATGGTAATGCATTCGTAGAAGAGCAAAAATCCAAACCAACAAGCTTTCCAAAATTCAACCCAACCAAGAAATTCTAAAATCCAAAAGTCGCAGAAAGATATCCAGAAGCACACACACAAAAATGCTCACAAAGTCAATAAATAGAATCTCATTCAAAATTATAGAAGAATATCCACCGATCAAAATATTCCAATAAAATATATTCTATACCAACCCCCCCCACCAAGATCGAGGTAAGAATATAAAATAATATTATTTATTTACCCTCAAATCTCAACCAATAAAATAATAGGGTTGGTATAAACATAATATTTAATTACTCAATTAGTAACAAGAGAATGTAATAATAATATAATAAACAATAATAATAAATTAAAACCCAATAAAATAAATCAAAGGCAATATAAACAAATGCTCCAATTCAATATAAAACCACAATTAACATAAATAAACAAACAAACAATTAAATAATATTAACATCACAATCACAACTCCCAAGAGGGCCAATCATAACAAGGGGTAGGTACATGAATAATAGCAAATAAATAAAACAATAATGCAAATAAATAAAATAAATAATCATTAAAGAAGATAAATGTACAGACAGACATAAATACCCATCCAATAATTAAACAATAAATAAATAATCCAATAAATCAAAAGCTCAAATAATAAATCAAAACCAATATAAATAAATAATAAATAACTAATAAATAGATGAGCAAAAAATAAATAAATAGATAAACAATAAAAAAATAAATAAATGTACAGATACATATAAATGCTCTAGCCAATATAAGTTAAACTCAATACTATAAATATCTTCCACATACATATAAAATAATCAAATAAATAAATGGATGTACTGATAAGTATAAATACTCAACTAATATAATTCCACCAATTAATTATAAACTTCCAGAAAATAAATATGTATAAATATATTGTATTCGTACTAACCATTATTTAATGATTTACGCCAATGACTATATGTATTAATTGATTAATTAATTTCCACAATTCCAGATAACCAATAAAATATAAATCCATAAAATAAACATTAATGAGTAATAATTTTCCAATAATAACAATAATCACACATTAATATTAAATATTAATGTCATCCGTTGATTTAATTTAATATTTATAAACTATATAAACTGATTAATTATTAATTAATAAATAATCACAAACTCACAAGGCAACTTGACATAAGGTTGAACAACATACCACATGACGCAGACCAATGACTCAAGCCAAGACACTAATTGACTAGGGTTTCAACTTAAGCCTAGAGTATGAGAGGGAAACACATGGCATCTCCAACAACTTGCAATTGGGATAAAGACACACTTAGACCTGTGAGACCAGGTGGAGTCGATGTCAGGTACTTGCAATCCTGCATCCACCACTAAATACAATACAACATATATACAATACATATACATCATAAATGATCAAGCAAGTGATAGAGAATCGCAACGTCATATCGTGCTCGCAATGAGTGGTATGACATCGTCTCTAATCACGAAGACACTAGAAGACAATCACAAACATTGTAGCATCAACGCAATCATCATAATCATAGAGTAGGGTTAGCATAATCATAATGTCATCAAAATCCCAGAAGCAATATGATCCATCATGAATAATGATCAAATATAGATCCATCATCATATCCAATACAATCATGAAATATGATTAGTACATAACATGATACCATCAAATTATCATAAAGTAGATTAAGCTAGATTAATATATTCCTTTGATATATAAAAGACAAGATAAATTAGGGAGGGGCATTACATCATGTCTCTATTTTGGTTAAGTTGAGTTTTGCGTGTTATGTGTTTTGTGACTTTATTTATTCTTCTAGTGTTGTTTTATGTGAATTGCATTTATAGATTAAGGGGGGATAATTATTATGGATACCTTTTAATGGTTAAATTAATAAAACAAGTATGCTAGGTTGATTGGTTTAAATTGTTGTTTAAATTTATTGTATGGTGGGCTTATTTTTATGCCTTGTGTATTTATAAAAAAGTCAATTATTACTTTTAGAAATTAAAATATCATATGACTTTTGTGTTAAAAAAATAAAAAGAATAATGGAAATTTTCAAATATCGCCATGTAAATGCTTTAAAATAAAAATTAGATTTTCAATTTTTATTAAAAAAGGAAATTGTGCCCTAAATTGATTTTTGGGGAAATTGCTTTATAATTTGGAAAAAATTTCAAAAGAGGGATGGGTTTTTCATTCTGGAAATTTTTCATGTGTTATCAAATTTGACACATTTTGTCGTTTTTAAGAGATTTTTGAGATTACTTTGGAGTCTTTGTTCATTGTCATGATCAATGATGTGTAGTTCTATTCATTAAAGAGGTTGATCTGGTATAGACTTGATTTCTTTAAGTGAGATTAGTATATTCTTTTTTTTTTTTTATCTCAATCTTCACCTTCATAACTTTTTTTTGATCTCGGTCTCAGAGTCGTAAATGAGCTCATTGGTTGTCCTAGTAGTCAGATAAGTTAAGGTGAGAAGCATCTTGAGTTGGGTTATTTGTTTTTTATATGTTTTTCTTGCTTTTTAATACTTCTATTTCTTTTCAAACTTGTTTGTGAAATGTACTTTTCTTCTAATCTATTGATGTGATATGAATATTAATTGACATAATAAGATTTTCACAATTTTAAGTTATCAAAAGCATATGAGAGGGGTTACCATCATTTCATAGGGTAATTTCATTTAGTGCATGGTAAAAGTTGGATTTGTACATTTTGCAACAATGAATTAGAATGAGAGAAGTGTTTGAGTGTTATAAAATTTGATATATTTTGTCATTTTTTAAGAGAAGTTTGAGGTTATTTTGTAGTCTTTGTTTATTGTCAAGATCAATTATGTGTAGTTATATTCATTAAAGAGGTGATATAATATAGATTTGGTTTCCTAAAGTGAGATTAAGTCATTTTCTTTTTTATCTCAATCTTCACCTTCCTATTTAATTTTTGATCTCGGTTTGAGTAGTAAATGAGCTCATTGGTTCTCCTAATAGTCACAATAAGTGAAGGTGAGAAGCATATTGACTTGTACTATTGTTTTTTACTACTTTTATATATTTTTAGAACTTGTTTGTGAAATATAATTTTCTCCTAATTTGTTGTCTTGCTATGAATATTTATTGAGAGTAATAAGATTTTCATAACTTTAAATTATCAAAAGCATATGAGAGGGTTGCACTTTCTGGTTTAAGAATGACTTGATATGGGTGATTGGAGGAATGATAATAACAAAAGAGTAACTCTAATGACACATTGTACATCAAAGGGGGAAGACATTAAATTGCATTACTAAATCGTGTATTTAATTCATTCTAAAGAATAATTTGATTTAAAGTACATGAAAGTCTTCCTCATAATAAATGACTATTTTTTAAAAATAAACACACACACACACACAGATATATATATATTCAAATCTTATTTTAGAGTTTGTGTTTAATTTCCTTAACATTTTAATGATCTTAAGACTATGAACAAACTTTGATTAGAATGAGTCTAATGATTGTACAAATTTTCTCATTTGATATGTTTCAATTGCATCTTTTCCTTAATATTTTAATGAATTTAAAGATTATGATTTTTTTTATTAAAATAAATCTAAAGATTATAAAAATTAATATTGAAAAAAGAAAAATACAAATAACACTTTATAAAAAATCAAAACAAAATTATAATATTACACACTTTGTTAGATCTTACACACCCATTTAATTATTCAAAAACGTCACCATGAAGCATCTTGTATTGAAGATGGAAGGAGTTATTACTATTTAATTTAGTAAATTCTAATTTCTTTTAGAGAGTGATGTTTTTCTTCAACTAGGTCAAGTTAGCAACCACTATAATAATAATAACTACTATAAATAATAGCTATAATTTCAATTTCTCTGTTTCCCATCTTTTCTCTTTGCTAGATTATCTTTAATCATTTCTTTTATTGTTTTCATTGATTTTAAAAATAATCAATTTTTATATTTTTTTCTTCTTAAAAATGATAATCTCTAAATGACAAAGATTAATGATGTACACCTTAGATTTATACTATCCATGTATACTCAAGTGTATAAAATTAGTGTTGAACACAATGTACCACTAAGAGGGGGGTGAATCAGTGGTTCCTAAAATCTTTTCCTTTTAAACCAAGCTTTTAGTACCGGTTAACAACCTAAACACTAAGCAATCAAACTGGTAAGATATGAGAGGATATCAAAAAGGGCAAACACACAAATGTACAACTCACAACACCAGATGTATGAGGAAAACCCAATATGGGAAAAACCTCGGTGAGAAATGTTGTTGGAGTCTACTGCTCCAATCCGGCCTCACAATGAAACAACAAGTTACAATGATTTAGGGTACCAACCTAAGGAGCACCAACCCCTACTGATTTAGGGTACCAACCCCTACACCAAGCACCAACTCAGTGTAATGCAACGAAATACAATTTTAATGCAATGATAAAACCTAGTTGCAAATGAGTTCTACAACACCTAATCAACTGGTGTCTACCGGTTACCAACTTCCTCATTTTCACCTGTCCTTCCACTGCCGGTTATTAGATTGCTCTCTCTGATCACTTACCGGTTACTCTCTACCTTTCTTCTCTTTCTTTGAACCTCACCCTACACAGTATCACTCATGGATGGTTTCCCAACTATTCAATCCCTACCGGTACACTTGACTGTTAAGACTATAACAGTTCACCAATTACTTTGTCACTGTCGGTAAAGATCTCTTACCAGTTTTTTTTGCTACCTTCACACTCTAACTCTCTATGAAAGAACTCTCAAACATATTATCTCTTTTCTTGCTCAAGCCCCCCCTTTTTTTCTCACAACTCGTATCCAACATCATCATCTTTAGTCTCAAGTTCACATATTTATATCTGAATGTTCCCGCCAAAAGAAATATTCATAAAGTGGCGTGCTAGGGTTTTCTTCCACCAACTCAATCCGCATCAAATCTAATCGGATATGCTTTTCTAGAATCATGAATTGCATCACCTCAATCAGCACCGCCATCTCCTTACCTTGCAATGTGCTTTTTCTATTTTTGGATGTCTCCAACATGCTTTTCGGTGTTTTTGTGTCAATCACTATTAAAGACTCTATTGTTTCCTTTAGCCAACAAAAACAAGGATCGAATCATCCTGCAAAATTGGATCAATCACTTTGCCTCTTTGTCTTCCTCGAGCCACAACATTCTGTCATCGATCCATGATTTGTGGGTTGTAGTACCCCTGCCCTAATCTATTTCTAACATTGGCTTAATCTTGATTAGTTTATCATAATATTATGTTATAGTCAGATGTTGATTTTACGCATAGCTATTGATGTGGTTTTCTTACTAGTCGTATGCAAGTTGTTAGTGTACCTATCTCGTGGTATTAATATTGAGCTAACGCTTTCATTAAATTTTATATATGTATGCATGTATGACTCTTGGTTGCAGGAGATTTCAGGTACAACGCCGCATGAGTGCGAGGTTCGTCTTCACCTGGAATTGCAGGTTTGAGTGTACCTTTTTAATCCTTAGAGTTGGATTAGGTGGTCGTAAGACCCTAGTTGACCTTAGTCGTGCTCAAGTGAGCATCGCCAGTCATCGTCGGTTATCCCTCTTTGTTTGGGTTTGCGAGTCGTCTGTTTGGTTGACCTTCTCAGTTTGTGTGCTTGGTGTGCCTGATTAAATTGGTTAATTAGTCCTTAGTAATTATTTTGATTATTTATGCGTCTGTGCATTAGAGATTAATGGATTAAATTAATCGGGAATTCGATATGCGATTTTCGTTGTTAATGAATTGCTTATTTTTAATTGGGAGTAAGTTTGATTAATAACTGATTTCGAGTATTAAATGCATTTTATATATGCTGTGGAAAAAGAAAGTTTTATATTTTATCGCAATAGATTTAATTGTATTCTGTTGGATTATTAAATTAGAAAGGCTAAATTTATTTAAATGTGGAAATCGATTTTGGATTTGGAAAGCAAGTTAATTTGTTGCTATAGTTAGAAAGGATTAAATTTCGAGTATTATTTTTTAAAATATAAAAATTTTAATTCCAAAAATGGAATTTTGGGTCAACTCTTCCATATAACCCAAAATTTGGGGAAAATTGGAGATGGACATTTTTGGAGAAGATTTTGGTTGGAAAGAAATTTTGGGGATTTTGGGGAAGGAATGTTGCTGGATCTGACAGGTGGGCTCTCCTTCAGCCATTCCAGGATTGCGTATGAAGGTAGGGTTTACCCAAATTGTTCTTCCTTGTTGTTATGAACATGGTTGCTTGTTGCCAAAATCCAATCTTTGATTGCTTTCAGTTTTAAATTGGATTGTGGGTTTAAATCCATGCTTTAATTTGTGTTCTTCCAGAAAATCCATGGCTGTATCATTGTGTTAAAATGGATTATCTTGCCATGTCTGGTTTTCTCTTTGCTTAATTAAAATAAATTTATTTGAGGTGTGTTATTCCTCATGGTTGTTTGGGCGTTTGAAACCCCTTCGTATTTAGGGAAGGATGAAATCACCAAAGAAATTTGTTACCGAAACAGCCCTTTTTAAATCGAATTAATGTTAAATCGAAATTTGTTATCAATTTCGAAGTGGGCGTTTTTGTGGTGTTCGAACCTGTGCGTGGTATTTTGTTATCATGTTATCGAAACTGGGCGAGTTTAATTTAAAATGAACCGTTGTTGGGGGTTTGGAGGGCGGGGAGCGGAGCTCCACCCGCTCCTCCTCCCCTCCCCCACTCTTCCCCCTTCTCCCGCTCAGCAGCACAGCGGCTGCGGCCCACAGTGGTGGCCGCAGGGGCCGCGGTGGCCGCAGGGCGCCGCGGCACCTGCGGGCACCACCGTGAGCGCCGCCCGTGGTGCTTTCTCGGCGCTGCGGCTAGGGCACGGCCCGCCCTCGCCTTGTTCTTTTTTAAATGCGTGTTTTGTTTTAAAACATAGTTGTTAAATGGTTTTTTTTAATGTATTTTTTTTTATATAAAAAAAAAAAAGCATATGTTATTTTAAATATTATTTTAATGCTTAGTCTTAATTAGATCTTAATTTTGATTAAGGAGACATTAATTTTGATTAATGTTAATTTGATATTGATTAGTTTGTAATGGAGTTTATAGATTGATTATTATTCAATTCCATTTCATGATTTATGCACCCCTTCTAATTAAGTTCGGAAACTGTTATTTCGCAACTGAATATTGTTGTTTATATTCTTATTGATCTTGGATTAATAAATCTAGATCTTACCTTCTAGCTAATTAGAGCATTTGGCTAATTAAGGTAGTATTGTTTAAAAACAAAATAGAGAATAATATGTTATTGGAAAATTGTTGAAATACGATGTAACTACTAATTGATGATGTTAAATATTATCGTAGAACATATCATTTGAGTAAACGAGAAGTAAGTGAGATATTTTACCATTGATCGTAGAAATTGAAACGATGTGCTTTTGGAAATGATTATCTTCATTAGATTCTCTTTTTATAATTATATTTCTGTGATCCGTATTATGCATCTGGGATTGAAAATACGAAACTGTAGAGGTCGGTTTCAGACCAGTATGTTAATGATGTTTGTTGGAGATTAAATATCTTATTTATTTGATTAATGGTTGTCTGAGTTTAATTAATATGAATTGGTTTAAAAACTCTTTGTGGCTTTATATGTCTGTTCGATGCCTTGAACCTTCAAGAGTTAGAAAACCAAGAGCAACCTATTCCCTAGTTGAGGTAGATAACTGTAAGCTGATTTAGATCTTGTAGAAAACTTGATCGACTTGTAATGATTAAATCAATAGGAGGAAATATTGTCTTTTCTGATTATTGCCTTGCGAGTTTAATTTCTGTATTCGCCTTTAATTATGAAATGGCATGTTTTGCTTTGTATAGTAGGACCCTGTCGTATGGATTGACTTGGGGTACCTGTTTCAGTCCTCGATTCCGAGTTGACTGTTGTATTGTGGTAGTGTCGTTTTGATCATATCCTCCTTGTGTGTGAGTTGAATGATGATTGTGGTTGACCGTTGTTGGTTGGGTCTCTAGTTAGAGTACCGTCAGTAAGTGATTACCCTTGAGTCGTGTTTGACCAGATGATTGTTTCTCTCTTCTTGAACTCCGTTCGTCTGACCATGTGTATTCCTTGGTTTTGAGTTCGTCTGAGTATAGTCTAGTGTCGTATGGGAAAGTGGCTTTCGATTGGGGGCCGCGCCCAAAGTGGCTGCTGGGTAACCCGTTGAAAGTGAGTCTAATAAGTGATAACCTAACAGTAGATTAGAATGTAAACTCTAAATAAGATAATGTGCCTCACACATGGGACGAGTGCTATCATAGATTCGACATGCTGTGAGAAGGCCTGAAATGGCAAACCACCATCCTTGTCTTCACGAGAGGATGTGTGGGTCCACATGAGGCTTGGATGGGTCGGAGGTTCGGATTAGGTTGCCAGGGGGACCCAGTGTATGGGGCCGGGACCTATGAAGACTTGCCATGGTATCCATACCAGGTTGTGTGATGACACTTGTCCCTACGTTCGCTAGTGTGTTGTCGTTTTGTCCTGTTGAGAGTACCTTTGTTGGTCATCCTTTTGTTTATGCCCTTGTGAGTGTCGGTTTCATGATAGACCTTGGGTGGTGATGGCTCAGTTTTGTGGATGCTCTCCTGGACCTTTGTATTAGCTTGATTTATGTTCAGCTGGATCCTTTCCTTTTCAGGGATCGTTTATGTATTAGTTGACCGATGCGGTCGTTTGTATATTGTTTATGTATCACCTTGATGGCTGGATAGTACTTGGTGTAACCTCTTGTATTCTTAACTTTATTAATTATCAGAGGGGTCTTGCAGTTGAGCAGACCCGGAGATGTAGCCCTTTAGGGGTGAACTCCGAGATCATTATGGTGTTATGTGATGTATTCTCTTATGTTTCCTTTATTCAGCTTTATCATGTATGATTAGCTTATGTTAGAATGGTTAAGTGGATAAATGGAATTAACTTTAGATGCTTATATTCAGTTCTTTCTTGAATGCCATGTTGATCGAATGCGTAAGTGGTTTAGATGAGATTTATCGTAGATGCTAGTATGCAATCATCTTTTGAAATGCAATATGTTGAAATATGAAAGAATGTAACTTAGAGTAATGAATTATACTCAGTTGTTGTTAAGGGATTTAAATATGCTTGGAAAGATCTCTTATGTTATGATGAAATCCTAGAGTATTAGAATGTTAGATGTATGGGTTGTAATTTTAAATGAAAAGTTTGAATGAAGATTATGAATGGATCTTATTGATGAATCTTCGCTTGTGATTTATATTTCCCTCTTTTGAAAGGAATTATCCTAATTAAGTATTATCTCGTTATTAAGATAATTAGCTTATTGGGTTAATTGTGTGAGTTAAGTGAATTGTGTAATTTAAGTAATCTCGTTGGGAAACTCTTTAGGTGTTAGTTGATGTCTTTTGCTATGTAATCTGAATCTTTGATATCTTGTTGCATCTTATGTGTTGTAACTTTAAAAAAAATAAAAATTGCACTCTATTCTTGTGTTATGGCTTAATCCCTTTGAGGTTTCCTGGCGGGGCATTACATTTGGTATCAGAGCCCATGTTGCAAACATTGGGATCTCTGGTGTCGCGTGTGCCCTCTATTTGTGTGAGGTGTATCGACCTTATGTGTATGCTTGTCCTCCTTTTGCATGTGAGTGATTGAGCAGACCTTGTCGGGTGTGTAACGTGTGTGTTCACACCTTGTTTTCGCCTTCTTGATGTTGGTGTTTGAGTGTTATTTGTGCATTGTGTGCTTACTGATGTCTTGGTCTATGATTACTCTTATTTTGAAAGAGAGTCGTATGTACCTCCCTTATTGAGTGTTGTACTCTTTAGACTAATCCAATTGGGTTGGTCTGTGCTTGTCTTGAATCTGAAAGTGCGAATTATGTTTGTTTAAAGATTATGATCTAGCTTAGTGTTGTCCACTTGAAGGACTAGTATGGCAATTATTGAATGCTTATTTTGTAGAAAATTAAATGATTATCACCATTCCTCTCTCTCTTTCTGGAAATTAAAATGATTAGGATATGTGTAATTATCTTTGATTTGAGTTTCTTGTTTGCGAGAGAGAAAAGAGGTGTGACTTCTTGAACCCTGGTGTGAGCCTTATGACGTTTATGTTTTTAGATTATTAAAGGGCTATGGGTTTAAAAATTTATTTTGGTTATTGGGAGAAAACTGTATGTGTATGTTTAAAGAATTCTCCATGTGTATCTTGTAGGAGTAGCATGATTAAATTCTACCTTAGTGAGGTGCATTGCTATGCAGATAGTTGAATTATGTGAAACTGCTTAGTTCGTAGAAGAAGTATTAAAAGGAGCATGTTATTGTAGCTTCGAGAGAGTATTAATGTGTTCCCTGAAAGATTGTTTTATGTGTTTTCCGAAAGATTGTCTTATGTGTTTCATTAAGCCAGTTTGATTGAAGATATATTTTAGCAAATACTCCATCGAACTCGCTATTGGGTATATGTAATTACCTTAATGTGTTTAGAAAGTGTGAAAGGAAAGCTTGTTTGATGTGCATGCATTAATATGTTTATTTGGGGTAATAGCTTCTTGCTTATCTTTGATCGTAATGTGATCTTCTCTAATAGGTTGCAGATTATGACATGTGTCTATATCGTATTATTATTAAGTGAGTGTTCTTATGAGGTCTTGCATTATCGAAAAGATTGCTTCTCTTGATCTCTGTTTTGTTTGGAAAACTAGAACCTCCTGTTGCAACCATAATTATTGGAAATGTTTTGTTAGGCTGATTTTCATCCTTCTTAACGGTAGCGAAAAGAAAACCGTATAATTGAAATGATAGGCTTATAGTGAGAAATTTTATAATGTAGTGTGATCTTGTTTGATCTTGCGTGTTTTGTAGGAAATAGTTTGGTTATCAAACTCTCTTTCCCTTCTCTTTGCCTAATCCTAAGAATTTTAGAAATGGTATTAAGAGTACATTGATTTAAATAGAATGTTTATAAAACATGTGAAAATTGTATGTTTGCTTTTGGCTTCATAGTGATAGATGAAAGTCTTAAGCTTTAGAAATGAATTTGCTTAGCTAGTAATTTAGTTATGAATGCTTAGTGAGATTCGAGGAAGCTATAGGAATGATGTTATTTCCTTATGTAATTGTGAATTGTTAATAATTTCAGTACTTGAATCTAGAGTAAACTTGATTCAGTTATTTATGTAGAAAGCATAATTAAAATCTTCCTTGTATAGATGTTAGCGTACTGAAAAGTACTCCTCGTAAATGTGACTAAACCAGTGCTGGTGTATTTGTGTGTATTGTAAGAAACCAGTGCTTATTATATGTGCCCATGGATTGGTGAAGTAATCAACCATGGAGGATATGTTGCTTGTGAGTATGGGAAACCATACTGTTTATGTGATGTTGCTTATTTGTTCCCTACTGAGTACCAAACCTCGGGTGTGGGTAACTCGGTATGTTAAGGGGTAGTATTCGAAGCGACCGTTCCTTGAATAGTATGGATTGGCGTAAGAGTAATATCGACACGAAGCGACCTTAGCTTCTCTACTTCCAGGAATGATATAGTTGTACTACTAAACTATATCAAAGGTGTACTCAATACTTTCCCTTTTGATGAACCTATTTATAGGTTTATGTGTGCCAGCTTATTCCTATCCTTTATTTTGAGCATATAGATGGCAGTTTTTGAGTATTTTGTTGGATTCTTTTGGAGCATCTGTTGCCTTGTCTTCATGAGAGGCGTGTTATTGTTCTTACATAAGTTGCCAACTGACTAGTGTTGGTAGACTTGTGGGTAGACCTTAGCCATGTATACCTCTGGCTTACGGCGAGTATCCTGAGAGGAACATCGCTATGCGGAGTGTGACCAGCGTGTGCCTCATTCGCGGGGTACACTGCCATGCGGGATATGTCCATTGTGTGCTTTGTCCGCTTGGAGTATTGCCATGCCGTGCTGAGACACGATGCAGGATGTAGTAGACATTTCCATGCGGCCTACCGCTAGGTATTGGGTAGAGCCATGCCACGTGACGACGTGATGCAGGGTGATGTCGAGGTGCACACTGCCATGCCATGTGGATGTGTGACTTGGCCACACCACATGATGAGCTACTAGGATAGCTAGACGATTGTTCCTTCCTTCCTCGTTGGTGGCTAGCTATTAGTCACGTAGTGATGTAATGTGCAATTGTGATTTTCCTTTAATTATTTATTTATTTCCTTGTGGGCCAGCAATTTATTCTACTTTGATTGTGAAGGTTTAGCCACGATCTTGTGATCTTTTGCACTTTTGATTTGGTGTTGAGATTCCGGATTATTTTCTTGCCTTACTGTTGGAATTGAGGATTTATTATCTTTATTCATCTATACTTTGGTGGCTAAACTGGTTTATCATTATTGTTTTCGGATGCTGGTCTTGTGTTGCAATGTGAATTCCTCTCCAAGAACGTAGGAGACGGGCTTGGATGAGTGTATACGAGGAAGTAGACGCAGGGAACCTTGAGGATGGAGGTATGTGAGGCTGTGAAAATAGCTAGGATCCACTACCTACCTATGAGTGGTGACTATCTCTTGGAGGCTAAACACCTTATACAACAAGGGATATTCACAAAGGTCTTGTATGGAAGGTAGCACCGCTATGGTGTGCCTAGCACCATCAAGCCTTTGAGTGAGATATTGGATTTTTATGATCATATTGTTGTTCTGGGATCAGGCATAGAGATGTTGATCGTGCATGTTATCTGTGACCGAGCATTAGACATGCTCACATGTGGCCTTTTCTGCTATGCATTCCAGTTATGTGGATGGTTATTATTTGTATCATGGAGTAAATTGTGTTAGCTTGTCACTATGTTATGGGACATAGTCTTTGGAAAGGTTTTCTCGTGCCTGGCAAGTGTAAACAATTGAGTTATTTATGTTGCTCTTATTTCATGAAAGTTAATTTGGCTGTAGAAATGGATATTTAAGCTAGTTCTATGTTATTGAATTTTATGATAAAGATGGATTGGTAAAGGAAATTGATCTTATGGCATGTTTTCCTATCATTTTTGATGGATGATTATGGTAATTGTTGTTTACCTCCTTGTAATGCTTTAATTTGGTGAAATGAAAGGAAGAAATTCTTGTTTCCTTGCTATGATTGTGGATGATTCCTAGAATATTTTAAGGAATGTATGGTTTTAGATGTATCTTGCCAATGGATAATGGCGTTTGTAAAGGATTTTGCAATAAATATTTCATTTATTTATGGAAAGGTTTCTATGTGCAATTTGATCTTTGTTGAATGAGTTTCAGGGCTGATGCGTACGACATGTTCTCCATCTAGCCTTACGACTTCCAGGAGTAAGTCGGAACCTAGGGGGGGAGAATGTAGTACCCCTGCCCTAATCTATTTCTAACCTTGGCTTAATCTTGATTAGTTTATCGTAATATTATGTTATAGTCAGATGTTGATTTTACACATAGCTATTGATGTGGTTTTCTCACTAGTCGTATGCAAGTTGTTAGTGTACCTATCTCGTGGTATTAATATTGAGCTAACACTTTCATTAAATTTTATATATGTATGCATGTATGACTCTTGGTTGTAGGAGATTTCAGGTACAACGCCGCATGAGTGCGAGGTTCGTCTTCACCTGGAATTGCAGGTTTGAGTGTACCTTTTTAATCCTTAGAGTTGGATTAGGTGGTCGTAAGACCCTAGTTGACCTTAGTCGTGAAGTGAGCATCGCCAGTCGTCGTCGGTTATCCCTCTTTGTTTGGGTTTGCGAGTCATCTGTTTGGTTGACCTTCTCGATTTGCGTGCTTGGTGTGCCTGATTAAATTGGTTAATTAGTCCTTAGTAATTATTTTGATTATTTATGCGTCTGTGCATTAGAGATTAATGGATTAAATTAATCGGGAATTCGATATGCGATTTTCGTTGTTAATGAATTGCTTATTTTTAATTGGGAGTAAGTTCGATTAATAACTGATTTCGAGTATTAAATGCATTTTATATATGCTGTGGAAAAAGAAAGTTTTATATTTTATTGCAATAGATTTAATTGTATTATGTTGGATTATTAAATTAGAAAGGCTGAATTTATTTAAATGTGGAAATCGATTTTGGATTTGGAAAGCAAGTTAATTTGTTGCTATAGTTAGAAAGGATTAAATTTCGAGTATTATTTTTTAAAATATAAAAATTTTAATTCCAAAAATGGAATTTTGGGTCAACTCTTCCATATAACCCAAAATTTGGGGAAAATTGGAGATGGACATTTTTGGAGAAGATTTTGGTTGGAAAGAAATTTTGGGGGTTTTGGGGAAGGAATGTTGTTGGATCTGACAGGTGGGCTCTCCTTTAGCCATTCCAGGATTGCGTATGAAGGTAGGGTTTACCCAAATTGTTCTTCCTTGTTGTTATGAACATGGTTGCTTGTTGCCAAAATCCAATCTTTGATTGCTTTCAGTTTTAAATTGGATTGTGGGTTTAAATCCATGCTTTAGTTTGTGTTCTTCCAGAAAATCCATATCTTGACAAGCTTTGTAATCATAGGGGGTGACTCAAAGGTTTCAAATGGACCAAGTCTTGACATGCTCTTGGATAGACTTAGTTTATATGATATGAATTTGCTAGAATCCTAAGGTGGACTTATGTTGTATCTTGAATGCTTGAATATCGCTGGAACGTGGAAATTAACTTGATTGAAAAAAAAGAGGAAAAAGAGATAAAGGGTTTAGGAAGCTATTCTAATCCTAAGAATGTAAGAGTGATGGAAAATATTTGGTGAAACTCAACTAGACTTTGTGTTTCCATGCAAAGTAACAAATCCACAAAGCTTAGTGCAATCTCCTAAGGTAAGTATATGATGTTCAAATCACTACCAGGAGCATAGACACCATCAAGTTGATGCATATCAATGAAGAAGTATCAATTGAAGTTAAGATTGGCTAAGATGGATCTAGTTGACTACACAAGACACTTTACAATTAGCAAGGTGCTAGTAGAATGGATGTACGAATTCACCATTGATCATGCACAAATTTCTTCCATTCATCTAAACAACATGAAAAATAAATGAGAAGTAGAGACCATGCAAATTGTTGAATCAACACATAAAGTTAACCATATCTTCAATGAATTTAATATGTTGCTTACAACAAAGTCTTGGCAACAATCTTTGCCTTCTCTTCCTATTATACTCTAACTATCTAACACCTACCAACTATTGTCTGCTAGTAAACTATTAACCTTTACAAATGAAAAATTGAAGCCTTATATAGATAGCTCTTTATAATATGTGGCTCATATCGACTCACAATCAATGACCAAGATAAGAAAGATGAAAACCCTAATTAGGGTTTGTTACACCCATTATAAAAATTTAATGCTTGACCAATGCAAAAATTACATTGAGTGGGACACATCCTTCCTTGAATTGTTTTACCAATAGATGATGAGGGTAGGTGCATCAAACTGTGTGCCCACATGTGGTAGTTATCCACCTTGTTGGATAAGCCAAGTGCATTGAACCTAGATGCCTCAACATAAAATGATGTGATTGGATAAGTAATGAGTGGGCACCACCTTAGCTATCTCATTGTAACTCATCACAAATTGTAAATGAATGAGGCATATCTCTTGATACTCAATATTATCCAAATATTTGTAGTGAAGAATGGGATGATGGTGGGAGATACTCCCAAATTGCATCATCTTCCTGACTTGATCACCTTCACCCTAGAACTATCTCCCTGATTTGCTAGAAATAATTCTTGGATTTCTAGAAGAAATTCAAGATTGTAGAAACTTTCCTCCTTGGGTGTTTGATTTTCTTTGTACAGTGTTATCCCTTTTATGCAGTGGAAATCATTCATACCAAGCTTGAAGTTTTCTTGTGCTCTCCTTGATCTCTTCTCCTTGCCTTGTAGTGCTTTGTGTTTGATCCTTTGAGCCTTGAAGATGCTGATAGCAATCCTATCCTTGTGTTGCCCTTGTTACTTTCTCATCATCTATATGCTCCTAAAACCCCTTAGCATAATGTAGTTGTTGAAAGGAAGAACAAAACAATCTTGGATGTTGCTAGAATGATGGTAATTGAAGGAAATGTTGTGCAAACCTTTTGAAGGAATTGGTTAGCACTATTGTTTACACATTCAACCAGGTGCATATAAAAGGTGATTCGGGTAAGACTCCTTATGAGCTATGGTTTGTTCATGTTCCTATAGTTAGATATTTAAAAGTTTTTGGAAGCAAATGTTATATCTAAAGCGATGAGGATATAGGAAAGTTTGATGCAAGATGTGATGAAGGAATCTTCTTGGGGTATTCTACTAAGAGAAAGGCCTATCGGTGTTACAATAAGAGGTTAAAAAAGGTAGTAGAAAGTGCAATGTAAAAGTTGATGAATGTTTTGGTAAGAAGATCAGAGCATGCAGATATGAGATTGATGAACAAGATATTGTCTCCAAGCTTGCACAGGCTGAGATCCTAAATCAAATTAATCCAGTAGAGACAATTAATCTAGATATTGTTGTTGTCAGTGAAGGACTTCAAGAGCCTAAGAATCAAAATAATCCGAAGACTCCGAGATATGTAAAATTGAATCACTCTGATAATCAGATTATTGGTGATAAGAACAAGGGTGTGATGACTAGGATAAGACTTGTTGTTGAAGGGATATGTTTGATTTCTAAGATTGAGCCTAAAGATGTTGCTAAAGCATGTAAGGATGATAATTGGATAAAATCTATGGAGGAGGAGTTGAATCAGATTGAAAATAATAACACTTGGGAGCTTGTTTCGAGACCTAAAGACAAAAATTTGAATGGCACCAAATGGGTGTTCCAGAATAAATTGAATGAAGTAGGTGAAGTGGTAAGAAACAAAGAAAGATTGGTATGTAAGGGATGCTCTCAAATGGAAGGTATTGATTATGAAGAAATTTTTTCTCTTGTAGCTAGAATTGAAGCTATTTGATTATTGATAGCTTGTGCTACTTACAATAATTTCAAAGTTTATCAAATGGATGTCAAGTCAGCCTTTTTGAATGGTGATATTGAGGAGGAAGTCTACATTGAACAACCAGAAGGATTCTCTTTATCAAATGAAGGATACATGGTATGCAGATTGAAGAAAGCATTGTATGGACTGAAGCAAGCCCCTATAGCATGGTATGCAAGATTAGATACGTATTTGATGAAGTTGGTGTTACTACTTATCAAATTGCCATTAGTTTCATATCCAAAGTTATACTATATTCTAGTCAATTAGTATTACCGAATCATGCAGTCAGTACACATAGAGAAGTTGGTATGAACAGTCTAGTTAGTTACTGAAGAAAGCAGTCACAAAACATAGTATTCACCGAGTTGTTTACCAAGTAAAGGTTCATGGCTATCGAGTGGTATAATTAACTCACCGAGTTGATATTCACCGAGTAAAATGTCTTACTAGATACATTGAATCTGGACATGCACATGAAAACATGTTATAAGATCGAGGCACATCTAACCATTTTTGCATTGGAAATTGCACTAGGAGATTGTGTATGATTACAAGATCAATCTAACCTATGAGATATTTTGTTTAATCGAAGAATATTTTTGTAAGATCGAAGCAATAAATCAGATCACCGTTGTAAGAGATCTATATATACAACATGATTCTAGGGTTAGATATAAGACATGATATGATGTGATAAGTGATGCAATGAGATAGTAGTGTGTATGCATGAAGGAAGACTATTACAGAGACACAGAGAGGTCACCGAGAAGGTTATCAGTGAACAGTCGAAGAACAGAGTAAACAGAAGGGTTTACTGAGTTTCATTATGGGTTACCAAGGTATGCTACAAGCTAGGTAATCTTATTCAGAGCACATAGAATCTGCTTTAGCATTTCAGATGTAAAGTTGCAGATATTTGTAATGATTATATTGTAATATTTTGAAGTTGTAAGAGAAACCTTTAACAGGGTAAAAGACTCTAACCAAGTCTATAAATTGTAAATCCTTTAACCAGGTGCTACCTTATATAGTGTTGTATAAATCCTTTAGTAAGGTAGATCTAACTGATCTTAATACTCCTAACAGGGTAAGCTATCAGAAATAGATAAATGTAGCTCTAACCGAGCATTCTTTATTATTGCAGTAGTGAAGTTGTGGGTGCCATCCCCACCGCAGTTTTTGTCTCTAACCAAGATTTTCTGCGTGACCAAAATATATGTGTTATGGAGTGAATCATGTATGAATGTTATCTATTGATTATAGTTTTGTTTTATGTTACTGCACTATTCTGTTTATGCATAACAGTAAGGTTATTACAAAAGAAAAGTTTTGGAGTACTGATTCACCCCTCCCCTCTTAGTACATTAGCTTTCTATATTGGGCCTAAGAGTTGGGATTTTGGAAAGGTACTACTGATAGTAACTTATACTTTAAGGTTGAGAATGATAACATTTTGATTGTTGAAGTATTTGTGGATGACATTAGCTTTTGAGGAGATGATGATTTGAGTATGAAGTTTGCTGATGATATCCAAAAGGAATTTAAGATGTCTATGATAGGTGAGATGAAATTATTCTTAGGATTGCAGGTTACTCAGACCGGTAAAGGTATTTTCATTTCTTGATCTAAATATGTGAATGAATTGTTGAAGAAATTTGGGTTATCTTGTTGGCATTGAGTTGTCATTGATGTCAACATACATAGATGCATAGTTGATTTAGGTTCAAGAGGCAAAGGGAGAAGTGTTGGTTTAGATTTGGCACTAATGCTTGGAAGCTTTTTCATGTCGATTACACAGTGTGTTTGTCACCACTCATTGTGCACCCGAATTTATTGATGAGAGATATTATTTCTAAAAAATATCTTGATTTCCTAGAAGATCAATCGAGTTTTGTTGATAAAGTTTCTATAAACAAGTTGTGGCAAACCCAACGTGTATATAACCACATGCGCAGTCAAAAAACAAGGGGTGATCGTTGTTTCATAAAACAATATATTTGTGTTGACCAAAGATGGCTAGCAAAAAGAATAGTAGATATCACATTGTGTTTATTGCTGTGGTGTCTGCAACCCCGCAAGCTCCAAGTCCACCGCTAAAAGTCATCTGCGGAACTGCGGGAAGAAAGGTAAGTGTCTTCGCAACCCCTCATGTCAACTTGTTTTGACTTCCAAGCCATTTGCGGATCTGCGGGAAGAAGGAAAGAATATTTTCCACATAAGATCAAATGATGTGTTTTGCACCATGTCTCGCCAACTCATAGCCAAGAAGCTGAAAAAAAAAATTATCTCATGGGGCAAGTTAAGTGTAAGAAAGTGTGTAGTCCTTCCATCCCACACGTTTTGTTTGAACAATTGAGAGAACAATGTGTTTTCTACAAATTACTGACATAGAAGAGGTGCGCTCAACGTTTGACCAAGTTTGAACTGACGATTTAAAAGGAGATGTGGAGGACATGGCATGTATAGGACCAATTAGAATTGCTAACAAGATATGGTTGCCAAGGAAATGACAACTAGGAGTTTCATTTACAAGAATAACTGTTGCATGCAAAGATCTCTTTAGAATGTTGAGTTAACTGAATGAATTTAGAAAGAATGTGATATGAAAGGCGGAAAATTAGAAAGCTAAAATTAAGGTAGATCTTTTTCTTGTTTTCGAGAATTGTTTTTGAATTTTCCTTTGGAGGGAAAATTCTAAGAAGTAAAAGGATTGTGATTAATTGGAAGTAAGTTGTTGAATAAATTGCTAAGTGTTGAGCATGTGTTGTTGAAGACAAACTGAAATGCATTGTTGCAGATGAAACAAAAGCAAGAAAACAAAGTGTAAGAAACACAATGTATTTTTCACACCATGTGGAGCAAAGTAAGAGACAAAAAGAGAGCATAAATATATTGCAGAGATTAGAGAGTTGAAGACAAAGCTTGTAAGCTGAAAAGAGAAGATTCAGTTTCAGGTGTGGAAAACATGGTGTGTTACAGTACGTCATTTGTAATGAGTTATTCAATTTGTAGTTGTTATAATATTTTGTAATCAGCTGAGTGGGTTCTCAGATTAGGGGTTGGTGTCCATAAAAATTAGGGGTTGGTTCTCCTTTTGGTCCATGCCCATTAACTTTGTAATCAGACTATTTCCCTTGTGAGGTTGGATTAGAACAGTAGAATCTAGCAACATTTCTCACTGAGGTTTTTCCCACATTGGGTTTTCCTCGTATATCTTGTGTTATGGGTTTTATTTCTATGTGTGTGTGAAGTTTAGTTTGATATCCTTGCTCATAGTTGCTTGATCATTGTTTTAGAGCTTTAATCTTTTGAAATTTCAATATTTTGAGATACCACTGATTCACCCTCCCCCTCTCAGTGGTCCATTTTTGTTTCTTCAATTGGTATCAGAGCATATGTTCCCTATTTGAAAATATTTCTCCAGCTTGGGTAGATTCTGGTTTGTGAACACAATAGCTAGGAATAAATCCTCTTTTGCTAAAGTACCAATGTTTGATGGCACCAACTATGCTTTCTGGAGTAGAAGAATGGAAACTTATTTGTCATCCCTAAGATATGATGTTTGGATGTCTGTCAAAAATTGGTATACTATCCCTTCCACTCCTCCTACCAATCCTGATGTAAAAAGAAAATATGAACACAATGCTAAAGCCAAGCATGCTATCCTTAGTGGATTGTTAAACACAAATTTTATCAAAGTTATGCACTGTGTATCTGCAAAAGAAACATGGGACAAGTTGTAGATAATCTATGAAGTAGATGTGAAAGTAAAGGAGGCTAAGTTGTAGCATCTTCGAGCTCAGTTTGAAGGTTTGAATATGAAAGAGGAAGAAAATATTGCTGACTATTTACAAAGGGTTGATGAGACAGTAAATGCAGTAAGAGGTCTTGTAGAAGAAGTTAAAGATGAAAATATAGTTAAGAAA
The DNA here is from genome assembly GCF_030272615.1 of Cryptomeria japonica. Classification (NCBI taxonomy): domain Eukaryota; kingdom Viridiplantae; phylum Streptophyta; class Pinopsida; order Cupressales; family Cupressaceae; genus Cryptomeria; species Cryptomeria japonica. Next base: position 50,912,169 of record NC_081410.1, read on the forward strand.
GTGTTGAGGTCTTTAACTACAAAGTATGATACTAAAGTCTCTGCCATTGAGGAAGCTAAAGATCTAAAAACTTTCTCCATAGATGAACTCTTTGGTTCATTATCTGCATATGAAATGAGAACTGTAAGTGTTGAATCATCAAAGAAAGAAGTTGCATTCACCTTTGAGAAGAAAGGGAAAGAGACTATAATTTGTGTAGATGATGAAGAATCAGATGATGTTGAAGCCAACTTTGTAAGGAAATTAAAGAAAGGATCAGGTAAGTATAGAGGAAAGGTTCCCTTGAAATGTTTTGATTGTGGTAAAATAGGACATTTTGTTGCTAAGTGTCCTTATAAGATGAAGGAAGATAATAATGAAGGAAAAGTCAAGGATACAGATAAAAAGTTTTATAAAACTAAAAGAAGAAATTCTCAGAAGAAGAAAGTTCTTTACTCTGTTGATAGTGATGTCTCTGATGATGAAAGTAATTCAGCCGAGGATTACAATGAAGGTGAAAAACAAACTAATCTCTTTATGGCTCAAGAGGTCCCTAATGAGGAGAAAAGTGGAGCACAATATACAAATTTAAATGATAGTGAGGAAGAGGATGTTGATGTTGAGGTTGATTTTGAAGGAGAGTTAATATGTGCTCTTGAAGAACATGACAACATAAGGAAAGAGTATTCAAAATACAAGAAGTCAGCCATAAAGGATAAAAATCAATTGAGAAAGAAACTTGAAGAGTCTAAAATGAATATCAACACCCTAATGACTCAGTTAGAAGAAGCCAAGAGGATGACTGAAGTGATGAAATCAAAATTGGCAGCTAAAGAAAAGGAGTATCAAAAGTTGGAAGAAGAAGTTGTGAATCTTAGGAAAGAGATTGACAAATGCAAAGAAGATTTCAAGCTAAGGATGAAGTATGAGAGAAGCACCAATGCATTGAATGAAATGTTTAATAAGAAAAACATTCAAAAGATTCTATGGGTGTAGGATATGAGGAAGGACAATGTTCTGCTAGTGTTGAGTCATCAAAAGGTGACATAAATTTCGTATCTACAAACATGAATGATCGTAAGCAAACATTCAAGGTCAACAATGCTCCAAGAAAGAAGATAGAATTAAATAAGCTAGATGATATGAAGGCTTCACAAGTGTTAAGGATATGAGGAAGAAGTTTACAAGACTGGTGAATGCTTCTTCAAGGAGGACAATGTGGAATACTTTCAGCAACAACAGCTAGTATGCTTCTCAATTTCATGGTTATTGTTATAAATGTAATGCATATGGACATAAAATTTCAGATTGTAGACCTACATATACCACCTCCTAATTATGAAAACAAGATTCCTTTTTCTACTCTAAGGGATATTAATGTTGTATGCTACCACTGTAATGAATTTGGCCTTAGGAGCTATGAGTGTAGGAGAAAAACATTTCAGTCTAGTAGCAAATCCTCTATTTCATCATTTAATATAAATACAAAGTGCTATTGCTATCAAAACTATGGTCATATAGAAAAATAATGCAAGTCAAGAGCTGCAAAACATAATAAGATATCGGTTGTGGAATGAAAAACCACATCTGATCAGAGTGCAACAACAAAGATGAGAAAATAAATCAAGCAAGTGTGGATACAAAAGAAAAATGACAAGAATAAATCAAGTTTGATTGTGTAGACAACATTGCATGCAGAGAGGAAAAACCTATGGGTTGTCAACAATGGGTGCTCCAATCACATGACACGAGACAAGAATAAGTTCATTGAACTTGAAGATTGGAATGGTGGCTTAGTTGGATTTGGTGACAACTCCTCCATCAAGATAAAAGGCAAATGAACATTGAGCATTGATGGTAAGTTGAAAGAACACAATGTATACTATGCTGAGGGATTAAAAAAAAATTTACTAAGTGTAAGTCAGATGTGTGACAAAGGATGCAAGTTTATTTTTGATTCCCATGAATGTGAAATTAGAAAATAAAGCAATGGAAAATTAATTGCAGAAGGTAAGAGGACTGGTGGCAATGTATACAGCTTGAAGGAATGCTATGAGTCATAATGCATGATGGGGTAGGTAGATGAAAGTTGGTTATGGCATAGAAGATCAGGCCATATAAATTTTGATAATCTTGTTAAAATAAGCTCAAAGAGATATATGAGACATATACCTAAGATTATCAAACCAACAAGCACTATATGTGATGAGTGTCAGAAAGGAAAGCAAACCAAGGTGAGCTTCAAGACAAAGGAATATTCAACCATAAGGCCATTAGAACTGGTACATACAAATATATGTGGACCAACAAGAACAAGGGCTCTAAATGGTGAAAAGTACTTCATGTTGTTGGCATTATGTGAACCGGTATGAGGACATAATGATATTGTATGTTGTCATTGATGTCAATATGTGATATGAAGAGAGAACCGACATATGTGAGAACCGGTATATATGCCAAAGTAAAGCGGTATATTTGTTCAAGGTGAACCGGCATGTCAAGGTGAACTGACATGTAGTCATGGGAACCGGCACATGGAAAAACTATATGACTACAGGTTGGTAGGTAGTTTCCACTTCAGGATTTCCGGTTGGAGTACCTCAAGCCTATGTGACTCAATCGGTGATCTTTGTGTGATGAGTTAGCCGTATAACAAAGAATAGATCATGTTTCCACGTCAGCCTTGTGCACGTGAAGGATCTTGCATGAAGAAGACTATCCCTATCTACCTCAGGAATGTGCAAAGTTTGTAAATGGTGAAAACGCCTGATGGATTATCAGCCGCCATGAAATCGGTGGATAATGAATGATGGAGAATGTCTTGAGATTTATTCAAGATCTGTTGCATTTAATGCAGTATGTTCAACCATCAGGATTGAACCATTTGAATTGCTTAACCTAACAGGTTTAGGGTTTAAGGTTTATGATACCGACCTGTCTGTTTCCTATAAGGTTGATGTTGTGTTTCTTTCTAAAGTTGTTGGCAAAAGTTGTGTGTGTGTATCTAAGAGAAGAGATATGTGATTCTTGCCAGACCAGAGGAGAGAAGTCATATCTGCAGAGTGTAAGTGCAGAAGGTGAAGAGTAGCTTAAGTGGATCTGCATTGGTATTGAGTGCTATTATCAGGTCATTGATATACCTGTTGATTTTTAACCACTTCAACATTTGTGAAATCCCCTAATAGGGTAGCCTTAACCGGCTTGTTGAAAATCCTTTAATAGGGTAACTCGAAGCTACTGAGTCATTGATATCCATTAGCTATTGAGTTCTTGAAATCCTCTAACAAGGTACCCTTAATAGGGTTTAACCCTTAACCGGGTGATCCCTAACAGGATCGGTTCCTAACAAAACCTATTGTATCTGTCTTTAACTGGATAGGGCTCCTAACAAAGCGGACTTCTAAAGAGTTCAGAAATAAGCTTGTGGGTATTCATCCACATTGTGGTTTTTTCCCAGTTGGGTTTCCACATGAAAAATATGTGTGTCAAGTGTGATGCTTTCTTCATGTGATGTTATGATTGTTTTCTGTTAAGTGGTGATGCATGTTGATCTTGTAGTAATATGTACATCTTTGATGGTAGATTGCCTGTTCATGCATTAGGGTGAAATGGGAATGAAGAGTTAGATTATATGAGAAGATAAGTGTCAACCGGTCTTTGCTTGTCTCAGTTATACTGGGTTTTGCCGGTTGAACTCTGTTGAAGGACCAGTGCTGTTGTTTGTCTATCAGTGCATAAGTGTTAGTTGAAAAATCGATTTAAGGTTGTGTTTTTGCCTGTACTGATTCACCCCCTCTCTCAGTACCGGTTTGGTACTATTCATTCATCATTAAGTTATCACATTTTCCTCATAGATGACTATTCGAGGATGACATGGGTGACCTTCTTGCAAGATAAGTCATAAGCATTTGAGAGGTTCAATATTTTCATAAAAATGGTTGAAAGAGAAAGTGGATACAAGCTGAAATGTTTGAGATTAGACTAGGAGGTGAGTTCACATCAAATGAGTTTGAAGAATATTGCGAACTACATGGAATTAGAAGATAATCTTATGTTGCTAGATCACCACAATAAAATGGTGTTGCAGAAAGAAAGAAAAGGACAGTCAAGGAAATGGCAAGGACAATGCTAAAAGAGTCAAGTCTGCCTGATGTCTACTGGAGAGAGGTTGTCCACACAACAATATACACCTTAAATAGGGAATAATTGAAAGTAAACAACAAGAGGACACCATATGAATTATGGTATGGCAAGAAGCCTATTGTCAAACATTTTAAAGTCTTTGGAAAAAAATGCTTCATTAGAAGAGATGAGGATGGACTAGGAAGTTTTGATGCAAGTTGTGATGATGGAATTTTCCTAGGCTACTCAGCTCACAACAAGGCATACAAATGATTTAACAAATGTCTTAGGAAGGTTGTTGAAAGTGTGAATGTAAAAATTGACGAGGACTTGCAAAAAGGAAAGCAAAGTGTTGTGAATCAGATTGAGGAACCATGTTATGAAGATGAGGAAGAAGAATCTGAAAGAGAAGAGGAAACTACAAAGAAGCCACCTAGCAAGTATGTGCATAAATATCATCCTGAAGATCATATTATTGGCAACAAGGATGAAGGTGTACAAACAAGAAGAAAGCATCCTGCAAGCAGTGAACAAGTAAATTTTTGCCTCTTGAATGAACTAGAACCAAAGAATTATAATGAGGCCAACAAGAGTACTCATTGGATTAAGGCAATGTAAGAAGAGTTGCAACAGATAGAGAAGAACAAAGCTTGGGATTTGGTACTGTTGTGACGTCTTCACACATCGCCCCATTGCAAATGGGGACCCCACTTTACACTTTTTAGAGTAGAAGTTTTGCCTAGTTTCCTAGTATTTGCCTTTGCCAATGAGAGGGTTTTTTTTAATTCTGAATAGGATCATGTGTTTAAAATGTCAAAATGTTAGAGTGATCTTGAGTTTTGCCTAAGTCTAGGGGTTGCCTAAGGGTTTTGATTTATTCTAGCTATGTGTTGACTTTCTTGAGCGTTAACATGTTTTAAACACGCATATCGGTGATTTTAAAGTGCCAAGGTATTTTCAGACCTTTTGGAGTTGTTTTCTCACTCCTAGGTATTATTCATGTTGATTTCTCACTTTATCTCGATAATTTCCTAGTGTTTCGTTCATTTTTTGGAAAATTTGCCTAAGTCCAGTTGAGTTTTATCAAGTTTCAGAGTTTTCTAGCGATTTTGAGTGGTTAAAATGCCAAATTCCTAAGGGAAATCCATATGCCAAGGGTTAGAAGGTCAAATCCCATGCTAGAGGTGCTTTCCCCCTCATATTCCTGACTACCCATGCTTTTGCCCCACTCAAAATCCACACTACACATGGGTTTCTCTTGAAATTCATACTGGCTATGATTTTCCACCACTGTTTATCCATGCTTGGTCCTGTGGACGCATCAAATTTGACTAAGTGTCAGGATTTTGTCCTAACTACCTTCATTTTTCCATCGGGAGTGCAGACCAAAGTGCAGACAAGAATGCAGATGAAGATAAGGAAGATTCCACGCTTGGGTCAATTTTCCACCATCTATTTGTTAAAAGTTAATGTGGATTTTCATGCAGACTCTCAGTCCATACACAAGTCGATTTTCCACTGAGAGCAATATGATGAGTTTTGAGTCCAGTTTTTTATCCAGACTAAGGTCATTTTTCCACCAAAGGGGTATTTTTGGGTGATGAATTAATTTTAAGTGGAGTTCCACACTCATATCGATTTTCCCCTAGCCCCATTTTGTGCACATTTGATGATTTTTGAGTCTGGATAACTATCTAGACAGGGGTCGATTTTCCCCTAGAGGCAAATTTGTGCAAGTTTGATGAAATTTTATCGAGTTTTTTATCCCAACATTGGGTGAATTTCCCCCAATAGCATTTTAATGATTTTTAATGAGTTTTTATTGGGATTTTTATCCCATCGTGAGGCAATTTTCCCCCAAGGGTTAATTTTGATCTAAATTTTGGAATATTTTAAATAAATTGACCCCAAATTTAATTGTTTTTACAAGTGTTGACAATTATTTAAAAATTAAAAAACAATTATTTAATGACTTGCAATGTTTTAAAAAATTAAAAAATATTATTTCCCGAGCAAGTTGATTTTTCCAACACAAGTGTAAAAGTGCAAATGTTTTATCCCACATTGCTTGTGTGATGAAAACTAAAGGTGAAAACATGTTTAAAGAGAGGTGACCAGCATTAAAATATCATTATATTTGCTGAGTGTGATTGCTAAGTTGCTGATTTGGGTGATTTTCTCCAGCTGGGCGATTTTGGTGAAGTGTCTACTTGACACATTTGGAGCTGAAAGTTAGTTTTGTTGTTGTTTTTCTTCCTATTCCCAGCTGGGCAATATTTCTTGGCAACCATTGGAGCAAGTTTTTGAGAGTAATTTTCAGATTTGGGAGGTGGCGCCATGGCTGAAGTTGGGCGATTTTATTTGGGAGGCTGATTCCTCCATATCTTGATGAATTTTGGTGATATTTTTTAGTGTTAAGGGGATGCCATTATTTTCAAACCTTGTTGGGTACCATTGCTAGGAGTGATTTGACCTCCATTGTTGGCTGGGAACACATTTTCACAATTATTCTTCATTGCCCAGCTCATCCACACTAAGGCGATTTTGGTTAAGGGTTGTTTGGAGGATTTTTCAGTGCATTTTCTAGGGCTGCCATTGTTGTTACAGTCTGAAGTTCCATAGTTGTAGGTTGTCTTCAGACTGATTTTTCATTTCAAGCCACTTGACAACTTGGAAAATTCTACTTGGGCGTCATTTCTTATGAGTTTTTTGGGCATTTGGTGGAGCTTCCATTGTTGATCTAAGTCTAAAACTCCATTTTCATATTTGCCTTCAGACTTAGATATTTTTTACCGGCCCTTTGTTTGTGTCCAGATTTGACAAACTTCACTTTGGGAAGGTGAAATTCATCAAATACAGGTGTTTCCTATGGCTGCGACAAGTTTAAATGACTGATTTATTGAAGTTGCAGGTTGTCTTCAAACATTGGACAACCATTGTTGGACCTTGGAAGGGTGTCTTTAGATTTTAAGAACTAAAAATTAGACTTTTCCACACCCTTTTCCAAGCATTTTCAGAATTGTGGTATACTTATTGGCACTAATTTTGATATTTTTCTGAGTATACCAAGTTGTCTTCAGACCGAAACTTCATTTCTAGCCACATAGTTGTGCCCAGATGTGACCATTTCTGAGTTTTGAAGGTCAAAATAATTTAAATGCAAGCATGTGACATGGCTGTGACCACTTCCAGCCATTGATATTCATCATTTTTAGAGTGTCTTTAGACTTTTTAGAGCCATTTTCAGACTTTTAGAGGGTGTATTCAAACTTAAGAATAAAAAAAATCAGACTTTAATACACCATTTTCCTGAGTATTTTTGGGCATTGGAGGGCGTATTCAAACTTTGTCCTCAGAAAATTAGACTTTTATTACAACTTTAATATAAAAAATCAGTCACTTTCTGAGTGTTTTTAGACCTCCAAGTGATATTTCCAGACCTAGACATTCATTTTTGGGCTCCAAATACTTGATTTTATAAGTTTACATGGGTTTCTTCAGACTTAGTAAATATGATCAGACTTATCTTAAGTTTTAAAATTGGTTTTTCTTAAGGAAAATCTTCCATATTTCAATCTGGACCTTCATCTTTTCTAGAATTGGTGTTACAATTTCCTAAGATTACCTATCACATGTTGGGACAAATGTCAGGAACAAAGTCTTGATGGTGTCCGAATTTCCACTCCATGGAATGGCGATCCAGTCAACACAATATTTTCAAGGACAATGAGTTTGGATGAGGGTCAAATATCCACTACAGGGCGGAATTACAAAGGAAGGAAGTTGTCCAGATGGGCATCAAATTTCCACCAAGTGAAGAATGGACAAGCATAATGTGGATGGTTTTGAGGAATGATCAGTCCATATGCGAATGAATTTTCCACCAAGGTTGAAGTTATGTTTATCATACTAGTGCTTGATTAAATTCTTATTCATTTTGTAGACTGTTACGAGGAAAGGAAACACGATGATCAGGGCTTGAGGTGAAGGAGGATGCACGCAATGCGGATGAGGAAGACCAATACTTCAAAGATTGGATGGGGATTTCCGGATAGAGATTCTAGAAGGTGAATATGAGGACTAGATCAATCATGAAGAAGACTTCACTTTGATGGTGAACAAATGAAGGAAAGGAAGCTAGAGAAATGAACACAAGGGATTTCACATCAAGAAATCTAGAACTACATCAAGGAATTTCAATATCAAAGAGCGCCAAGGAAGGAAATATTTCAGGATTCCAAGATTGGGAAATTTTTCAAACATAAGGAGGGAACAATTCATGGAATTCCTTAACATAAGGATGGAATGTAAAGTATCATAAGGGATTCCAAACATTGTGAAGATGAAGAGTGTACAAGGCAAGATGAGGTGGCATCCTAGTCACCATTCATTCAATCAGAGGGTGCCAAGTCAACATTCATTCAAGGAGGGAATAGGTGACACATGGCGCTACATCAAATATAATTTATATTACCTACCCTCATTTCTTATTGGCCAATGCAATGGTGGTTGTACAAACCCTAATTAGGGTTTTATCTTGTAATCTTGGTCATTGATCTTGAATCAATATGAGACATTCATTTCTTTTGAGGCTCTATATAAACCCCATTGCCTCTCATTTGTAAGGGAGAGTTTTTGTATAATTGTTGGTATATGTTGCATCTATTTGAATCTAAATAATTGTTCAATTGTTGGTAATTTTTATCTTCAAATGTTGTGTTTGCATTCATGGTGTAGACACCTAAAATTGTCATGTCTAATTAAATAAATATTTTATTTATTTAAATATCTAAGCCTAATTCTTCTATTAATTAAATAAATCTTTATTTATTTAATTAATTCATTTATCCTCTTGTAGCCTTATTTCTCATTTAGATAAATACATTTATTTATTTAAATTATCCTTTTCTTAAATTAAATAAATGTCTTATTTATTTAATTGATCCCACTTCTTCTATTAATTAAATAAATCTTTATTTATTTAATTAATTCATTAGCCTTTTCTACCCATGACACATGTCATTCATCTCTTAATTCATACACTACCTACCTCCTTTCACTATTTTATTATTTCCTCTACCTACCCTCTAATCATAGCCGACCTCCTTTTACACCTCTCAATCTTATCCCTCCATTTCTTATAGTGTCTTCTATATAAGGAGATGCTTCCTTCATTATCAAATCCTAACTCAATTATGCACTCGACTACACTATGCTTGCGATCCTACTTGCAACCACATTCCATTCTTTGTTGAGCTCTCGTGCACATATAAAATCTGAGAGCAAATATATCAAGCAAGATCAATGGAGATAGGAAGAATGGAGATTCAAACCCTATTGGATATGTGATGGTATAATCTTTGTGATTTAATTTGATTTGCATTGTCTTAGGTAATCTTCATATGTTATGGTGGATCTTTATTGTTGTTAGGCTGGGGTTTTTGTGGTTGAATTCATTTAGTCTTCCAATATTGTTATTGTTGTATCCATTTCACCATATACATTTTGGCACACCCGGTGGGACTCTTGTCCCTTTTGCATTTAACATCCTTGTTGTAGATTTTGTGTCTTGAAGTTGCAGATCTGACATTTTCGATGATATTTTGATATTTTTGCGTCTGCGTACTTACAGATCGCGTTTATGGTTTTCTGCCGCGTTTGTGACATCTTGGATCGCGTCTACATCCTCGACAGTATTTTATTTTTGCAGATTCTGAAAATCGCGTCTATGTTCTTTAGTCGCGTCTGTGGTGTTTTTAGGTGCGTTTGTATCCAGAAGCCACGTCTACGTTCTAAAACCGCGTCTATGTTTCACAGAAGCGCGTCTACGTCAGAGAGCCGCGTCTGTGTTTGGGGTAACCACGTCTGTGTACACTTATTTGCATTTCGGATTTTTATTGATTCAAGTTTTTATTCATTCGGTTTTATTTTTAGATTTGGTTTATTTTGAGCTAACATTTGTAGATCTAGCTAATGAAATTGGTGCAGCTTGCCTTGAAAGCAAAATTGTTTTGTTGGAGGCTCCTATTTTCACAAAGTCTTTTGGATCTAAAATTTACCTAACTTGTGTGCTTGCAGGAAGGGGTGATTATTTCAAACAATCCAAACTACTAACAAATCTTTGTTGCAGGACCTTGGCAAGGGTTTTTGGATTTTTTTAATTGTGTGCCTTGTTTTTTATAGATTGGCAAACACTTCAATTGGTGCACTAAAATTAAATCATTGTCTTTTGTGTCTTGAGAAATAGGCTCTTTTTATTTCATCTTTAGAGGGCCTGTCTCCCCATGTGGTCATTAGGACTACTAGTGAGGAGAGAACGACCCAAGTGGTAGCAAAAGAAAAGCCATCTTCTCCCAAACCACTATAAATAACTGTATTCATGGTGAAAACTATGAATAATGTGTGTTGATTAGTTCATACTAACACTATGTCTCCCCATAAACCCATTTGATCAAATTTATTTGATCATTTGTAGGGCATAACCGCTACCGACTGGGAGCCTTCTGTATTTACAAAGCTGAAAGTGCCACATGTATGGCCACATGAGCAGATGCCCTTACTAGCACCTTTTTGTTTTAGAAGCCCAAATCCTTCTAGTTGTTGGGGCAGAAGGTTGGACCTCTGGTAGCAGCCCACACACATACAGTTCTTAGTAGAGATACAAAGTTTACCACGGGGAGTTTTTGTGGGGACTGATGCTTGGCTGACTTGAGAAGTGAGTGTCAAGGGTGGAGCTAGTGAGGTCAAGCATCTAAGTATCCACTCTGAATAGCGTAGCCTCGGGGGTAAAACCCCATGTGGGATCAACAACTATTGTCTTGGCCAGCCATAAGAATTGTGCTTGACTTATTTTAAACATTCAAACATTCAAGACCAAACAACAAAACATTGTGTCTTTTGTGTCTTCAAGTGTATGCAAAATTTTTTTACATTGAATAACACACTTTCTTTGAGTCATATTTTCGAGTCTAGACACTTGCAAACATTGAGTCCTCATCAACACTGTGTCATCTTGTCATGGAAAAACAGTCAAACATTCATATTTGGTCACAACAAAACAACTTCACAGATTGGAAAAAATTGCACAAATTTTGCAGAAACACGTCTGTGTCTGACATAATAGCGTCCGTGTCTTATAACCGTGTCTGTGAAGGGCAGAAACGCGTTTGTGTTTCCAGAATCAACATTGCATTTTACAAAAATCTCAGAAACGCGTCTGTGTTAAAGAGAACCACGTCTATGTTAAGAAATCATGTCTGTGCAGTATACAGGCGCGTCTGTGTTCAAAATTGAAAAACTTTGACAGTCCAGCAAACAAACACAATCAGTTTCAAAATTCTTGAGCTTCCTAGGTTATTTCTCTAGGATTTCATCTAGCATTCAACCTGTCTTTGGGTCTCACACAGTCCATCATTACTTTACACCTTGAATTACATTCACATTTGTCTAAACTTGAGTCAAAAGGTCACTTGCTTGTCCTCATCATACTTTGTCAACACACTACATACAACAACATTTTGCTAAGTGGTCCCTCATCAAGGTCTATCACCTTTGGGTCTCATTTGGTCTTTCTTAGAGTCAAGGTCAACTTACCTCATCAAGAGAAACTATCATCTCTTTGGAAGTCACACCTACTCTACTACATACATACTTGGTCTTACATTTTGGACATTGCAAGTATACCTCAGATTCATTTACATTCCATCCAACTCTTGGTCTTCCATACTCTTTCCATTTTTCATCTAGTCTCACACATCTTGCTCAATACCTAGTTCATGGTTGAAACCAATTCCGAAAAATCTAGGAGAGAAACTAAAAAGGCTCAAGAGTCTGCAAACATGAGTTCTTATGAGTATGACAATGATATCTTTTTCAATTCTGATCATACTACATTACCTGACATGGATGCCTATAGAAACATTCCAAATGTTGAGAACATGGACACTACAAACAACAATGATATACACAATGACAATATGGACAACTTTTCTGTACATTCCGCAAAAGTGGAAGACACCATTATGAATCCTCATTTTAATCGATTGGTGGAGGAAACAATGAGGAGGGATAGAGAATACTTTCTACAAGTGATGGTAAAAAGTGGAGCTAAGATACCTCATGATTTTGACATGTCTCAAATAATGGAAAATTGACCTTTGCAACAAACTCACTCCAACATGGATCAAAGGAGGCCTAAGAGTGGAGGCAATAGAGGACCACATATGGTGCTTGAATCACCATCATCTTTGTTTCAAAAACTAGAGGTCCCATACACACATGGTCAAGCATATGATACTCACCTTCGCAGACCATTATGGAAGTCTTATGCAGAAAAATATGCTTAATCACATATCAATGCTAAGGATCAACCACCAAAGCAATTGGATATTCAAAGGCATGCTCAAAATTTGGACACAAGGAAACCCCATGTCAAATTTGGGGACAACACACTAGAACAAACTCATGACATGCCTGTAGAGTATGGTATACATGGACAAAGCAGATATTTCGTTCCTCAACATGAATCTATACTGAGTGGTCCATATACGCAGCATCATTATAGACCTCCTCCATATGAACATGTGTATGATCAATATCATCCATATATGCAACATTATCCTCCTCCAATTGGTGCCTCAAGCATGGGGTATGGTCCAAGAAGTCGATCTCCACCTAAGAATAATTTGGAACAACAAATCAGGGACTTACAAAAGAAAATGGAGGACATAAATACACCGAAGCCAATATACACAATGAGAGACATATGTCCTTATCCATTTGACAAAATCATTCCAATGCCTCCATTTCCTACACACTTTGTGACGCCTAAGTTTGATAAGTATAGAGGAAAAGGAGATCCTAAGGCACACATAAGACAGTTTTTCACAGCTTGCATTGAGGTAGCTTCAGAAGAGACATATGTGATGAGATTATTCCCACAAAGCCTAGGTGATCAAGCTATGGAATGGTTCTCCCAACTTCCACCTGGAATTAAGTCATGGGGTGACTTAGCAGAGGCATTTATCCAACATTTCTCATACAACATAGAGACAGACATATCATTCACTACTTTGTGCAACACCAAGCAAAAAGATGGAGAATCTTTCGCATCATTTTTACAAAGATGGAGAAATCTAGCCAGCAGATGCTCTTGTGAAATTCCACAAAAACAAATGGTAGAGATGTTCACCCAAAATGTTAACAAAGACATTGGCTATGATCTAATGAAAGCTTGTTTGTCCACCTTCAAGGATGTCATTGAAAAAGGCTTAGCAACAGAGAAGGTCCTAATTGAACAAGGAGTCATTAAGATATTCAAGGAAAACAAAGAGGACTTTAAAGGAAAAGATAAGCCAAGATTTTGGAATAAAAACAAGAACACAGTCAATGATGGTGTTATTGATGCCAATATAGTGCGACCCAAATTCATTTTTTGGGATCAAGTTCTACAAACAATCAAGTGAACACTCAAACAACTTCTAGATCATGAAGGAAGTATACTCCATTGGGAGAACCACTTAAGTCAGTCTTCAAGAAGCTAGTGGCAAACAAAGTAATCACAATTCCAAATTTTCCTCCATATGAGCCAAAGGTTAAACCAAATTGGTGGAATGATGATGAGTATTGTGAATTCCATAAGAGCAAGGGTCATAAGATAGGAAATTGTCATCAACTGAAGAACATCATACAAGATCTCATTGATAGAGGTGACATTGAGATTGAAGGACACTCATCCAATCAAGAACATGAGATGTTTAAGGAACCATTCCCAAAACATGACAAGGGAAAAGCTGCAGCCACAGATGACCAGACCAACTATACTAGAGCATCTTATAACTTTGATTCAACTATCAATCACATCTCGATGGATAATTATGTCTCCTCCATTATCATCAAGGACAAAACCCTTGAGAATTCTACCCAGAGACCCAAGATTGTTTGAAAGGTGCTGGATCTTCTTCTGAACCTACCTCTGAATGTCATGTTACAACCCGTCGAGGTAAATTCACTTTGCAAGGTGCTCCAGCTAAAAACACCACTTCTTCATCAACCAAGCCTGAGTATGACCTTGTATAACAGTTAGGAAAAACACTCATGCTCATCTCCATCCTTGAGCTGTTACGCATATCCCCCGCACATAAAGCCATTCTTGATAAAACTTTTAGAGACACTACCGTCCCTACTAATCTGAATGTGGACCATTTTCAAGCCATGGTGGGATACCTTTCCATTCCACACTCTCTTACATTCACAGAAGCTGATGATGCCTCCGTAAGTCAGCCACATAATGCACCATTACACATTGAAGCCTTCATACACAAGCATCGCATAAAATGATTCCTGATAGATGGAGGAGCAGGTCTAAACATTTGCATATTGAGCACTATTAAACAATTGGGATATTCTGACAAAGCTATGAATTCTACAAAGAAAATCACCATCAAAGCATATGATGATGAAGAGTGTTCATCCAAAGGCACAGTCACCTTACCTCTCAGAGTTGGGCCAGTTACGAAGGACGTGGTTTGTCAAGTCCTAGATCTTGATCTCACATACAACATATTGCTAGGACATCCTTAGATTCATGAAATGAGGGCGGACCCATCTACATATCATCAATGCATCAAGTTTCCTCACAATGGAGTTGAGATAACAGTTAATGGAGATCCTAATCCATTCATATATTGCAATAACTTGAGACCAAAAACTGAGACCATCATTCCTAGTAATCGTGAAGTTGTTCCTTCTTCTATATACATTAATGCTGAGTCATTAAAACCTTCGACATCAAAACAAGGTGATCTTAAGGGCAAATTCCAAGACAAAGGCATGGGTGAATACACTTTGAATCAGACCATGTACTTACAACAAGCCATGAATTTACCAAAAGAATATGGACAACCACATCCTACTAAGCGGGTATCTATCATTACACTTGAATGGGATCCTAAAATGGGGTGAACTGGAAGAGGAAGACTTATACAAAATGTTGTACAAAGACCTTGTAAATAATACACAAGATCACATTAGTTTACCATGTGAAAAGTATGGCAAAGGGTTCAAGATTCTACAAAAATTTGGGTATGATGGAAAAAGTCCTCTTGGGTTAAGAAAGGAAGGCATCATTGAACCTTTACAACCTGAATTGACATTCAAAAAGGAACGCTCCAAAGGACTTGGTTTTGTGACTCAAAAGATAGAAGAAGCATTACAAATCAAAGATGCCAAAATTCAACAAGAGAATCATTATTCCACAGACTCCAATGAATGGGAATGGGGTTCAGAAAAATCCTCTAGTGACTATGAGCTCACCGAGACATTCAGAGAGCCAGATGAACCCACAGAAGAAGAGGAATTTTATGAAAAATTCAAAGTTGGTCAAGAAACAACTCCAGAGGAACCCATACAGTCTTTGTCTCTAGGTTCTAGGTTGAAATCACATAGAATGAGAACACCTATCCCAGAATGCGCTACTAGTGATGATAATTTGGATTCGTTCATGATCGAAACTAATGAGGAGAGTGCCAATGATGACCTCGATAATTACCTCGACATACCTGAATATAACTGCATCTTCACTCTTAGCCCCGCTAACTTCAAAGACATTAAAGACCTTCCCCTCGTTCATCACCAACTCATTGACTAGGATCATGAAGGACCTACACAGCTTGACACATTCCAAAATGATGAAGCTTTTATTGACTATCTTGGCATACGAGATGATCTTCCCCCTAGGGACCATAAAGCAGGATACACTATAGAACTCAATAGCATGGCATATTTTGGTGAGCGTGTCGAGCCTTCTAGTCACAAAAATATAAAAATAGAAACAAACCAAGGGTCTTATGGCGAAAACCATATTGTGGCACTGTTTGATCCCAAAAAAGTAAAAAGAAAGGACGTACCTGAGGGCGAAAACCTCTTTGAGGCACCCGAAGATGGAAGGCTTGACATTCTCCCAGCATCATATAAGGAAAAGTCATCCATGTTGGTAGAGGAGACTATCAAAACAAATATTGGTACGGAAGAGGTTCCACACAACATATTCCTAGCCCAATCTTTGACGGAGTCAGAAAGGTCAAAATTCATAAGTTTCTTCAAAGAATGACAAATCAACTTTGCATGGTCATATGCTGATATGCCTGGATTGGATCCGGATTTGGTAATGCATCATTTGATAGCTAAACCGGGGGCAAAACTAGTGAAACAGAAATTAAGAAAGATGCATCCACAAGTGGCATTACTAGTCAAAGCAGAACTTGAGAATTATTGGATGTCGGATTCATACGCCCAATTGAATATCCCAAATGGATCTCCAGCTTAGTGCCTATCAGTAAACCAGATCGAAGTATCAAAATATGTACAGATTTCAGAGACATCAACAAAGCTTTTCCTAAGGATGATTTTCCATTACCAAATATTGACTTGATTGTTGATTTCAAAGCAGGTCATGCGATGTTATCTTTGATGGATGGATTCTTTGGTTATAATCAAATAAAGATCGCGTCTGAGGATCAACACAAAATGGCATTGACTTGTCCTTGGGGAACCTTTTGCTAGAATGTCATGCCCTTTGGGCTAAAAAATGCAAGCGCTACATATCAAAGAGCCATGACTACTATCTTTCATGATCTCATGCATGTTACTGTGGAAGATTATGTTGATGACCTCTTGGGCAAATCAATAGATAGAGATACACATTTGGACATACTTTCAGTCATCTTTGATCGGTTGGAAAAATATAAGGTAAGATTGAACCCCAAGAAATGTGTCTTTGGAGTAACCTTCAGGAAGCTCCTGGGATTCATTGTATCAAAAAGAGGAATTGAAGCCAATCCAACAAAAGTTAAGGCTATCCTAGAGATGCAGCCACCAAGAAATATCAGTCAACTTCAATATTTGCAAGGGAGACTCCAGTCCATACAAAGATTCATAGCACAACTTGCAGATAAGTGTAATCCTTTTCAGCACCTGCTTCATAAAAACATCAAATTCAAATGGGATGATAACTGTCAATAGGCTTTCCAGATACTCAAAGATTATCTTCTGAATCCGCCACTTTTGATGCCACCAATTCCAGATCAGCCTCTACTACTATACATATCAACTACTTCAACAACACTGGGGGCACTCTTAGCAAAACAGGTTACTGAAGGCAAATAAAAGGTAGTATATTACATCAGTCGCACATTGGTGGGATATGAGCTAAACTACACACCAATTGAGCATGCATGTCTCGCCGTGGTCTTTTCTTTGCAGAAATTATGACATTACATGCTAACTCATAAGACTAAGTTGGTTGCAAGGATTGATTCGTTGAAATACCTTCTCAATAAAGCAACACTTACTAAGCGACTTGCCAAATGGGTGATGCTCTTGAGTGAATTCGACATCGAGTATGTGGACAGAAAAGCAATAAAAGGACAAGCCAGCGTAGATCAATTAGCAGATGCTCCCATGATAGATGATGTTCCTCTAATTTCAAAATTTCCAGGTGAATCCATTTTAACAGTGTCACATGCAAAACCATGGCAATTATACTTTGATGGCTCATACACACAGCATGGGGCAGGAGTTGGCATCCTCTTTATAACTCCTCAAGGGGATTCTATACCAAAATCATACCGCTTATCATTTCCTTGCACTAATAACATAGTGGAATATGAGGCATTGACAATAGGATTATGGATTGCAATTCAGTGGAAGATCTAGGAACTTCATGTTTTTGGGGACTCTCAACTTGTAATCCGTCAAGCAACTGATGATTACCAAACAAAGGATGGGAAATTAATGCCTTACAAAAGAATGGTAGATGACCTGAAACAACATTTCACAAAGATAGACTTTGAGCAGATACCAAGAGAGCAGAATCGAGTTGCAGATGCCATGGCTACAATTGCTTCACTGATCGATATACCTCCGAATGAGACCCGCTATGAGTTCTTGGTGGATAACCTTTTGGTTCCTTCATATGAAATCACTCCTACTGAGATAATATGTGTTGTCGGTCCTGAGTCCCAGTTATATGGCTCCATTTTCACATACCTTCGTGACAATACCCTACCTCCTGATCTATCCAATAACCAACGTCGCACTTTCATTTGCCAATCTTCTCGGTACATCATTTTAGCCAATATCCTATACCATTGAGGTCTAGATGACACTCTTCTTGTTGTTTAGAAAGAGATGAAGCTCAGATTGTGTTATGTGAAGTACATGAAGGGATATGTGGTCCACATTCTAGTGGTCCTACCTTAGCCAAGAAACTCATCAGGACTGGATATTACTGGCCCAATATGGAAAAAGACTCATATCAGTTTGTCAAGAAATGTAAGCAGTGTCAACTTCATGGAGACCTCATTCATGCGCCAACACAAGAACTTCAACCAATTGCGACTTCTTGGCCCTTTTGTCAGTGGGGACTCAATCTCATAGGCAAGATTCACCCTCCATCCTCCAACGGTCATAAATTCATTATCACTGCCACAGAGTATTTCACAAAATGGATCGAAGCCGTGCCTCTCATGTAAGTCACTGGCAAACAGATTGCTACGTTCATTCTCAACTATATCATTTGTCGATACGGTATTCCTGTTTCCATTATCACTGATAACGGGCGTCCCTTTAAAAATAAGGATGTTATTGAACTCTATTACCATTTCCATATTACCCATCATTTCTCCACACCATATTACCCCCAAGGTAATGGTCAAGCTGAGGCATCTAATAAAACAATCCTTAAAATCTTAAAAAAGACAGTCGACGATGCTGGCCGTAATTGGCCTATCCAACTTAATCCCGCACTTTGGGCCTACCGCACAAGTGTCCGCACACCTATAGGAGCTACACCCTATTCACTTGTCTATGAAACTAAATCTATCTTGCCTATTGAGGTCGAGCTACCCTCTTTACGAGTCTCTTTGCAAAACATTATTAGTGATGAAGAATACAGGGTCTCTCACTTACAAGAACTTGAACTATTGGATGAATGAAGACAAACTTCTTTTAATCATCTCAAGGCTTATCAACAACAAATGAGTCATAGCTACAATCACAAAGTCAAGCCTCACACATTTGAGGTAGGTGATTTGGTTCTCAGAGAAAACCCCAAAAATCAGCAAGACAGAGAGAAGAAGGGCAAGTTCGAACCAAAATGGCTTGGTCCTTACATCATTACATCAGCATATGGATCTGGTGCATATCAACTCTCAACCACAGAGGGTGAACCTTTAGAGGATCCTATCAACATCATGCACCTTTGCAGGTTTTACACATAGCTCTTCAGAATATCCTAATTCAAAAATAAATAAATAAATCATAAAACAAAAAATCGTTACTTGGTGAAACCCTGGCAAACAGGCGCCTTGTGACACAAAAAAACATTGAAAAAATCACAAAAGTAAAGAGAAAACATTTCGTCCAATGGTGAAAACTACTTCGGTGGCGCCCTAGACAAGTACCATGGTGAAAATCAGGCCACCGACGCCATGGGTAGAGACATTGCTCCTCCCTCCTTCAGGATTCACTTTCATCCTTTCACTTTGCACACACTCACAATCTATTCGTTCATAATAAACGTACCCCTTCCCATCATGGCTTGTTATTGATCTACCTAAGATTGGTTAGCCATTCATAATAAACCTCCCTTTTCACCCCTTCCCATCCATAATAAATTAGCTCCTATCTGTGGCTAAGGCAAATCCTACGTCTAGTGATGGGTGTGGAACTGAGATCATCACATATTATGAGGAGTTCAGTTTCTTCCCAGCTTCCTCTAGTCTATATGCGCACAATCCACAATAAAACAACATTTGCATCGCCAATCCGCAATAAAGTTTCATCTTCTCCACAATAGAGTATCAGTTTCATGGATTCAGTCAGTTTTAGATGAGACACAGTAGCAACAATGGGCTTCTACAAATCAAATATTTCAATAGACTCAGACAACATTATGGTTCAGTGCTATCTATCCTTTTTGTGAAAGCAAACATGGCGACCACAATCAAATAAGACTTCTACAAGTGACAAGAGACACTAAACTTGAGGACTATAGTGGATGTTGATGTCGAGTCTTGGTTTTCTTTTGATTTTATCTTTCTGGTGACATGTCTTTTAGCTTTTCCAGGATGTCTCTGACTAGAGATTTTATCTCCAGGATGTCTTTGACTAGAAAGGCAAGGATGGGGTATCATCACCTATTTTTATTTTGTTGTATGTGGATTGTCTCTTAGTAATGCTATGACTAGTCCAAGGATATGAGGACACTGTGAGTCTAGTATGAATTGGATCATTCCTTGTTTGTGACTGTCTTATCTCCATGCAAATAGGTACAATGACTTTCTGGGTCAAACATATGCCTCGATTGTCATAACCTATTTTGCCATAATAAAGCTCAATGATGATAACGCACAAGAAGCTCTTTTCACTTTCATATCTTCTATCTTCCATCCCCATTTCTTGATTGACTTCCATTGTCCTTCTCAAGTCCACATAGCCTGCTATCACATGACTGAGTATAATGACATGCCAAAAAATATTTGCATTTCATGTACCTACACCTGCATTACCACATATTAAGCATTCCATACATACATATAGATATCACAATTGCATCACATCCTGCACACAAAACATGTTAGCACATTTTACATTTTTATCATGTAAATAATCATTTGCATTTCATACATTCACATTTGCATATGCATAACATATAAAACATAAAAGAATAAAAATATGGCATTTCATCATGTACATATTTGCATCCATATGATAACCATCACATAGAAACAAACACCATGAAACATCTCATCACATAGGTACACATGCATATAGCTGCCGCAAAGATGAATAATCTCATATATATAAAGTGTCATGATACAATGATGTCAAAATCATATGGCTATAATCACCCGTAGGTGTCTACATCATCATACAAAAATGGTACAATACTGATACATAGGGATCCCTCTACAGCTATGATGAACTCCCTCCCTTAGAGCCGCCTGGCCTCGATGGAATCTGAGCCCTGGAAGGACCCACCTCAAGATCATCTCTCCTGTCCCCTCTATCTAGTGGTGGTGGAGGACCCATAACCCCACCGCTGGACACCTGTCGCCTCTGGCTCCCTCCCGTAGCTGTCACTATCCGCGATGGTCTGCAGAAGCTCCTCACCTGCTGATCTGGTGGCACTGCACCATAATATAGATCACTCTAGTAGCCTATCTACTCTCCTGCTTGCAAGACATAGGCATATCTAGCCCCTGTGTCCTCTGCCGCCTACCTCTGAGCCCTCAGTGCTGTCTCAGCCTCTGTGTAGCATTGAATGGCCTGATCCTGCTCTCGCTCAGTATCTCTGAGCTATCTCCTCAGTCAATCCCTCTCCCTCTCTAGCTCCTGGATCTCATTTGCCTGTCCCTGGCAGATCTCCCTCAGCTCAACCAGCTCATCCTCCTCCGCCTTGGCCCCCTATGCCTCTGCCTGTGGCTCACCCTATACGGGTGCCTATCCCTATGCCTGTACCTATCCCTGTGCCTGTGCCTATACCGATGGCTGTACCTATACTTGCCTCTGTCCCTGTCCTTGCATTTGTCTGGGACACTGTGCTACTGGCACCTATAGCGGTAATCCACCGCGACCCCTCACAATCCGAGCTTGTCTGTCCTCTCCACCCTCCCTCCACGGTACCACCCTCCTCTCTCCAACTACACCCCGCCTCCTTCGGCAGCCTCTCCCCCCATCATCTCCATCATCATCACCATCCCCACCACCATCTTCGTCTAGCGGCTCTCCTGGATCTGTCAGGCGTGGGAATGGATGCGCGACCCAATACGCTGTGTACTCTGCATCCATGCCGGCACCCTCAATCTCTGGCCACATGTCCCAGGGTAAGGGCATCATCTCCACTAGCTGTGTAACAGCCTAATCATATGATAGTAACGGACCAAAGTGCGCCTGATCCTTGACCGTTCGCGCGTACATACCAGAACCCCATGGCATCCGCCGGATCCTGCCAAACTGCCTGCCCATCTTGTCAACCAGCTGCCTCTCTAGTACGTAGGGCATCTGCCCAATCAGATACCTGCTCCAGAAGGTGTAGGGTAGCTCAACTGCATCATCCTCCCACTGCTTGCACCCAAGGTATGACCTCCATATAACCATATCAATCTCATCTATAGCCCACCGCTAGTACTCCAACCTGCCAATCCGTGGCTGTGAGGTAATCATATCGTACAAATGCATGAAACTACGTCCGTGACCTCTACCCCTGAAGTGTATAAGTCGTGTCACCAGTAGATGCTCATAGGCCCACACCTGTAACAATGTGACTCCGCAACCTAATCTCACTGATCCGTGGTACACAAATTGATGAAGCTCATAATATAAGTGTGCCAGCACACAGGGTCCCCAAGCATATCTAGTGTGCTGAGTAACTAGTGTCTCCAGTGCACCTCCCTAGCCCACAGCCA
This sequence comes from Cryptomeria japonica, assembly GCF_030272615.1. Lineage (NCBI taxonomy): Eukaryota > Viridiplantae > Streptophyta > Pinopsida > Cupressales > Cupressaceae > Cryptomeria > Cryptomeria japonica. The sequence goes on from NC_081410.1 coordinate 50,934,737, forward strand.
ACCCTCATGTCGCTCTATCCAGACACAAGAACCCACTAATCACTCCTTGCAGTACCGCTGGTAGCGCTAACCTTGTCGCTGCCATAGTATCCCAAGCAACATGTCCAACTCTCATCTCCAATGCCGGATCCTGGAACACTCGTCTCAGGGCATCCCTGTCTCTGTCTTGATCGTAAGGAATCAACTTCCCATTGATTGGTATCCGTAGAATCCTGTATACATCCTCCAGGGTGACTGTCATCTCACCCATCGACAAATGGAACATGCAAGTCTCAGAGTGCCATCTCTCCGCCAGTGCAGTCAGCAAACCCATGTTCACCCGAAACTCAGACACATACAAAATATGGCATAAACCCATACCCTCAATGGTAGCTCTGTCCTCAAATGTCAACTCAGGTCGCAACCTCTGAGTTGATGGGAATCTCTCCCATGACTCTAGCATAGGGAAATACTCCTGTAGTCAATCAAATCAATCATGTCAGTCATAGTGGCATTCACTGTTCATCACAAAATGCTACTTTTTATCTACATGCATATGATACTCTATCCTAGTGACACTCACTGTTCATCACAAAGTGTTGATTTTTATCCTAGTGGTACTCCCTGTTCATCACAAAGTACTACGTGTTTTGCACTCCCTATTCATCACAAAGTGCTGCTCACATTTGCACTCCCTGTTCATCACAAAGTGCTGCTCATATTTGTACTCCCTGTTCATCACAAAGTACTCTCTATGTCTTGGTCCTCACTGTTCATCACAAAGTGCCTCAACCTATCCTAGTCTTCCCTAGAGGACCCGCTTGAGTGTATCCTCTCAGCAGCTTATCCAATCGACAGCATATGTTCATCACAGAACTGTCGATTTGACCTAGAAGACACAAATTCATTTTTAGACACAAATGTGCTTTCATGACATAAACACACTTATAGACTGCATAGACGTGCCTGCTCTGCACAGACTTGCCTATGCTCTGCACAGATGTGCCTCCCTTACACAGACATGCTTGAATTTCACAGACGTGCCTACATGACATAGACGTGACCGCATTCTGCACAGACGCTTTTCCTAACATAGACGCACCTGGATGGTTTTGACATTTTTTGGACCCTATCCTAGAGCACATTTATTACCCTATCTAGCATGCATTTATGACAACAATTAATGCAACAAAGTACAAGGAGGTTTTGTGGTACTTACTAGCTCTTCTGCCTCTGCTGGCCTCTGGAATCGGCGAACGCAGTCGAATCTGTGAACCAAAGCCATCATTGTTGACTGTTGTTGTTCTTTTCTCTCTCTGCACTCTAATCTCTTGGAGGTCAAGATGACAATGAGGATGTTTTCCCCTCATGGTCTATTTTATAGACTACCCTAGCCCTCGTTTTCCGAGTCAGTCTTCATTATCCCGTGACTCTGTCACTTTATCTGGTCAGTCCATTCTAGTCATTCTTTCTTATTGAGAGATTGTCTGCGATCTTTCCAGACATTTTCATCCAATCTCTTGAGGGGGCATATCATTCCCATCTTGGGGCAACTTTGTATCAGTTCATCTTATCTTCTTTGAAACAATGCGACAAGCCACATTGTCTCAAAGAGGGGCAAAATGTAGACACCTAAAATTGTCATGTCTAATTAAATAAATATTTTATTTATTTAATTATCTAAGCCTAATTCTTCTATTAATTAAATAAATCTTTATTTATTTAATTAATTCATTTATCCTCTTCTAGCCTTATTTCTCATTTAGATAAATACATTTATTTATTTAAATTATCCTTTTCTTAAATTAAATAAATGTCTTATTTATTTAATTGATCCTACTTCTTCTATTAGTTAAATAAATCTTTATTTATTTAATTAATTCATTAGCCTTTTCTACCCATGACACATGTCATTCATCTCTTAATTCATACACTACCTGCCTCCTTTCACTGTTTTATTATTTCCTCTACCTACCCTCTAATCATAGCCGACCTCCTTTTACACCTCTCAATCTTATCCCTCCATTTCTTATAGTGTCTTCTATATAAGGAGCTGCTTCCTTCATTATCAAACCCTAACTCAATTACGCACTCAACTACACTATGCTTGTGATCCTACTTGCAACCACATTCCGTTCTTTGTTGAGCTCTTGTGCACATATAAAATTTGAGAGCAAATATATCAAGCAAGATCAATGGAGATAGGAAGAATGGAGATTCAAACCCTATTGGACATGTGATGGTATAATCTTTGTGATTTAATTTGATTTGCATTGTCTTAGGTAATCTTCATATGTTATGGTGGATCTTTATTGTTGTTAGGCTGGGGTTTTTGTGGTTGAATTCATTTAGTCTTCCAATATTGTTATTGTTGTATCCATTTCACCATATACACATGGTTCTCAATTCCTCAAAGTTAAGTTAGAATTTATTTTCATGTATGTTATATTGAGTGAAAGATTTGTTGAATATATTTGTGTGGAATCCTTAATCCATACCACCAGCCTCTTGCTGCTGGCAAGTGTGCCTTGTGTGGTCAACTGGAAATTTGAGTAAGCTTAACTTCAACTATTACATGTCCGTTGACAAGCATCAACTTGGATGGTGTCAATGTTTGATGGTGATAGTCTGAAAATCCTTCAGTATACCTTAGATGATTGCACTAAGATTGTGTCAATACTTGTTTGTGAGACCTTGCCTAGTTTGATTCCACTAAATTTGTTCATCATTTCCTACATTCCTAGGCCTAGAATATATTTCCTGAAACCTATTCCTTTTTATTTATTTTTAATAAGTCTTGTTAGAAATTAAGTCCTGAGCTTCATTGCCAAATCCTAAGTTATCAGCATACCTATCCTAATCCATGATAAGATTGTGCATTCATGTACAACATAAGTCCCCTTGTGATTCCAACATTATCACATCAAACTACTGAACTTATCCACATGTCAAGACCTGACATTTTGTAACCTTGGAGTTGTCTCATTTGATCACGAAGCATAGCATATGAGAGACTTTGTTCAAGAGAGGATAAGATACCTTGGTATTTTATTTTGTGTTTGCATGTGCATAAAAAACACATCAACAAGTACCAAGGCCAGCTGAAAAAGAATGTCATAGGTACTAAGTGGGTTTATAGAAATAAGGTGAATGAAGATGGAAAAGTAACAAGAAACAAAGCTAGATTGGTCTGCAAAGGATACTCACAGGTAGAGGGAATATATTTTGAGGAGACATTTGCCCCTGTTGCTAGACTTGAGGCCATAAGATTGTTTCTAGCATTTTCAACATACAAAGGGTATAAAGTGTATCAAATGGATATAAAGTCTGCATTTCTAAATGGCAATCTGGAGGAAGAGGTGTACATTGAGAATCTTGAAGGTTTTCAATTCCATGAGAATGAAGACTTTGTATGTAGGTTAAGAAAAAAATTGTATGGGCTGAAGTAGGCACCTACAAAATAGTACTCTAGGGTGGACAAATATTTACATCAACAAGGTTTCAAGAAGGGGTGTGCTGACAACAACTTATATATTTAAACTGAAGGTAATCTCATGATTCTAGTTGTTGTTTATTAAGATGATATCATTTTTGCTGGAAATAAAGATAGTTTGTGCAAAGAATTTGCTGATCAAATGCAATCAAAATTCAAGATGTCAATGCCAGGAGAGTTGTCCTACTTCCTTGGACTGCAAATGTCACAGTTGAATAAAGGTATATTCATTTCCTAGAATAAGTATGCAAAAGACATGCTGAGAAGATTTCATATGGATGATTGCAAACCAATGAGTACCCCCATGGTTACAGGATGAAAACTAAGTAAAAATGATGAGTCACCTAGTGTAGATCAAACTCTATATAGATCAATGATTGGAATTTTATTGTATCTAACTACCTCTAGACCTAATATAGTTCAAGTTGTGTGCATGGTAGCTAGATTTAAAGCTGCTCCAAAGAAATCTCATGTAAAATTTGTAAGAAGAATATTCAAATATCTACAGGGTACACTTGATTATGGTATATGGTATCCAAAGAAAGGTGATTTCAGCTTAGAAGCATACATAGATGTTGATTGGGCAGGATGTATTAATGACCAAAAGAGAACTAGTGTGTAGCCTTCTTCCTTGGTGGTAGATTAGTCTTATGGCACAACAAGAAACAAGAATCCATCTCTTTATCTATTGTTGAAGAGGAGTACATAGCTGCTACTACATGTTGTTCACAAGTTCTCTGGATGAAGCAAACACTCAAGGACATCCAGGTAGAGTATGTAGATCCAATCTCCATCAAATGTGACAATTCAAGTGCAATAAACATCTCCAAGAATGATGTTATGCATTCAAGGACAAAACATATAGCAATTAAGTATCATTTATTGAGGGAGAAGGTAGCTGACAAGGAATTCAAGGTTGAATATGTAAGCATAGGTGAGCAAGTGGCTGATATTTTTACAAAACCTCTGCCCAAGGATAATTTTGAATATCTAAGACTGAGGTTGGGTGTTGTCCCTACCTCCTTTGACACTTAAATGCTCATAGAGGTTTACCATTCAAGGGGATTTCATAGCTTCAAATTATATTTCCTTGAACCTGTGTGGTAGTATGGTTCTCAGGAGGAGATGATCATTAATCGGAAAATAAAAATGATAGCAGGTGTTGCAGATGCATAGGTGTAGTAGAAGTGTATGTGATAAAACCATATTTAAAATGCAAATTGCCACATGGGGCAATGTCTTCAGCTGAGAGAAGGTCAAAGGGGGAGAAGCTATGTAGCTGAGCAAGGTTGCCAGTTAGTTGTCTTTCCCTTTGCCATTGTTGTGAGAAGGGGGAGATGATGAGCGTAGTTGAAATCAATGTCAAAGGGGGAGATTGTTGACATTGAGTTGTCATTGGTGTCAACATACATAGATGCAAAGTTGATTTAGGTTCAAGAGGCAAAGGGAGAAGTGTTGATTCAGATTTGGCACTAATGCATGGAAGCTATGTCATGTCGAATACACATTGTGTTTGTCACCACTCATTGTGTGCCTTAATTTATTGATGATAGATCTTATTTCTGCAAGATACCTTGATTGCCTAGAATATCAATCAAGTTTTGTTGATAAAGTTTCTATAAACAGGTTGTGGCAAACCCAATGTGTATATCACCACATGTGAAATCAAAGAACAAGGGGTGGTCGTTGTTTCATAGATCATTCTGTTTGTGTTGACCATAGATGCTTGGTGAAAAGAAGAGTATATATCACATTATGTTTATCGCTATGGTCTCCACAACTCCGCAAGCTCCAACTCCAGCGCTAAAAAGTCATCTGCAAAACTGCGGGAAGAAAGGTAAGCATCTTCACAGCCTCGCATGTCAACTTGTTTTGACTTCCAAGTCATCTGTGGATTTGTGGGAAGAAGGAAGGAATGTTTGCCACATAAGATTGAATGATTTGTTTTTCACTATGTCTCCCCAGCTCGTAGCCAAGAAGCTGAATAAAAAAAATATCTCATGGGGCAAGTTAAGTGTAAGAAAGTGTGTAGTCCTTCCATCCCATAGGTGTTGTTTGAATGGTTGAGATCATGATATGTTTTCTACAAATTGTCGACACATAAGTGGTGCGCTCAATGTTTGACCAAGTTTGACCTGATGATTTAAAAGATTTGGAGGACGTGGCATGTACAAGACCAATCAAAGATTGCTAACAAGATATGGTTGCTAAGGAAATGACAAATAGGAGTTTCATTTACGAGAATAATTATTGCATGCAAAGATATCTCTAGAATGCTAAGTTAACTAAATTAATTTAGAAATAATGTGATACGAAAGGGCATAAAATCAAAAAGCTAAAATTAAGGCAGCCTTTTTTCTTGTTTTTGAGAATTGTTTTTGATTTTTCCTTTGGAGGGAAAATTTGTTTTAGAAGGAAAATCCATTTTGGAGGGAAAATTTTAAGAAGTAAAAGGAGCATGTGTTGTTGAAGACAAACTGGAATGCATTGTTGCAGGCGAAACAAAAGAAAGAAAACAAAGTGTAAGAAACATAGTGTATTTTTTACACAGTATGGAGCAAAGTAAGAGATAAGTAGAGAGCAGAAATCTATTACATAGATTAGAGAGTTGAAGACAAAGATTGTAATATGAAAAGAGAAGATTCAGTTTCAAGTGTGGATAACATGGTGTGTTACAAAACATCATTTGTGACAAGGTATTCAATTTGTAGCTATTATATATCTTTTGAAATCATATGAGTGGGTTCTCATATTAGGGGTTGGTGCTCCTTTGGGTTGGTGCCCATAAACTTTGTAATCAAACTATTTCCCTTGTGAGGTTGGATTGGAGCAGTAGACTCCAACAACATTTCTCACTGAGGTTTTTCCCACATTGGGTTTTCCTGGTATATCTTGTGTTATGGGTTTGCTTTCTATGTGTGTGTGAAGTTTAGTTTGATATCATTTCTCATAGTTTCTTGATCATTGTTTTAGAGCTTTAATCTTTTGAAAGCTCAATTTTTTGAGATACCACTGATTCTCCCCCCACCCTCTCAGTGGTCCATTTGTGTTCCTTCATACCTGATATTAAATTTTTTGGAACTTCTATGGTGATTGGATGCAAGTTGTCTAAGATTGACAAATATAATAAAGTGAATAAGACCTTGTATAGATCTATGGTTGGTGGATTGTTGTACCTAACTTAGAATAGACCGGATATTATGCATGTTGTGTGTCTTTGTGTAGATTTCATGCTGATCCTAAAGAGACTCATGTTACTATTGTTAAAAGAATTTTCAGATACTTGAAGGGAACAACTAACTATGGGCTATGGTATTCGAAGAAAAATGATTTTATTCTATGTGCCTATACCGATGTTGATTAGGTAGGCAATGTAGATGACCAAAAGAGCACTACCGATGGAGCTTTATTTTTTGGGAAGAAGTTGGTGTCATGGGCGAGCAAGAAACAAGATGCTATATCTTTATCTACTGCTGAAATTGAATACATTCCTACTACTACAAATTGTACTCAGGTAGTTTGGATGAAATAGATGTTGAAAGACATTAGAGTTGTGTATGATTTGCCTACTGTTATTTATTGTGGCAATTCAAGTGCTATTAATGTTTCCAAGAATCAAGTATTGCATTCTAAAACTATACATATATCAATTAAGTATCGTTTCTTGAGGGAGAAAGTTAGTGATGAAGAAGTAATACTAGAGTATGTATCTATAAAAGATCAGATTGTACATTTTTTCACTAAGCCCTTGCTTGCAAATACTATTGTGCATCTGAGAGACAAATTAGGGGTCTTTACCCCTCTTGATGAGAACTAGGTGCATTTAGATGCATCAATCTAGTGGATTTCATAGTCTTTTCTCTTTATCTGGGTTGATGAGTTCATGTTGCTACTCAGCTAGAGTAGTTAGTGAGTTGTATAGAGATGTGACTATGTTGTTTGGGGGAGAGAAGCTTGATCAGTTTATATATTTGGCATTGCTGTCAAAGGGGGAGAGAAGCACGTGAAAAACTATTTTATCTTTGGAGCTCTGTGTGCATGATCTTAGGGGGAGCCTTTTTTATTTTGTTGATGTTGATTTATTCCTTTGCATTGATTGTTTTTCATATTTATATGTTGTCATCAATGCCAAAGGGGGAGATTGTTGGATATTGTTGTTGCTAGGATATGTTGTTGTCATTGATGTCAACATCTTCTTGTGTTTTGAGCAAGCTATTTGGTGTTTTGGTGATTGCATTGAATTGATATGGTTGTTTTATCTGATTAGGATGTTGGAATACTTCATTTATTATTGGTCTCAGTAATCCAGAAGTTTACTTGATCATATCATTTGATCCGGTTTGAGGTTTGGTCTTTCTATTTAGTGGCTGATAGAGTTTGGTTTTTTATCTGGTAAGCTCCGGTATGATCATATCTTTGGTTGTAGATTTGGGAGAATATTTTGGATGTTTGTGTGTATCTTCATTTTAGATGGTTCGTGATTTCGTGCTCCAGAAGCTATCTTTCTTATCTGAGTTGCTTCTATTGAGTATTCTTGAACGTTAGCTTGTTGATCGATGAAGATTTACATAAGTGGAGTTGGTGTAGCTATTGCAGATGGTTCTAATGTTCTTATTGGTGTTTATTGATCATGTCCTATTTTTCTTGGTGGCCCGCATTGATTATTGTGTGAGTTCTTGATGATCTTCATGGTTCGGTGATGTTATTTGTGTTATGCAGTATTTTGGTGATGTAACGTGTTGTGGTTGTTCTTGGCAAGATTTTTGGTGGTGGTGTGTGTTTAAAAATTTGATTTAGGTCAATGCTATGTTTTCTATGCGGTGGTTGATTTATGTATTGTGTGATGTAATTTTGTAATTAGGTTCTATGAGTTTGGTCGACCTTGTAGTCAAGGTTGATGATCTGTATAAATGATTGTAATATTCATGTAATTTGGTGAATAGGTGTTGAGTCTACATTATCAGAGAGTGGTGTATGTGCAAACAAGTAATTTCATCTTTTGGTGTGGTGTGTTGAGCAGAGATTGGCAAAGGGAATACATTTGATCTTAACCGGAGCTGTCATCAGGCATTAGTAGATGTTATTCTTGCAGTTCATTCTTTGTGGATTTTAGGATGAATCTTTTTGTAAGGTAGTGAACCTTCCTCGAGGGTTGGAGCCTTTTGGGTCATTGTAATTTGAGTAGTGAGCTTTAGGCAGTGTACCTAAATGCATGTGTATTCCCCATTGTAATATTTACACATACTACTGCAGAGTATCATCTAATTGTGGGTAGGTTCCCACCATGGTTTTTCCCTTGGCCCAGATTTCCACGTCAAAAATATTGGTGTTATGTGTGTTGTTGTTATCTTTCTTTTTGTTGTAATTGATCAGATATGAGATTGTGCTTAATAGTCCAATCTAGTGAAAATTGATTCACCCCCGCTTCTCAGTCTCCCTTCTTGTTGTTTCCAACAGAGCATGTGGGCACACTTCACTTCAACAAGCTAAATCAGAGGAAGGAGCACAAGATTTAGGTATAATGGTGATATTTTTGTTCATTTGAATGATTTTGATACTTTTTCATGATTTATTCAACTAACCATTAGCTTAGATTTTTGTCACCTTCAATATGCATGCTCATTATATGCATGTTGTGGTTATATTAGCTTATGATGATGTTGTGCTATGTGCAAACCCTACTTCATGCTTATTTTGGATATGATGGGGTTATCGATGATGTTGTATTGCCATGATTGTACTATTGTTGTGTACGTGAAAGGGGCGAAGTTATACCACTCATTTATGAGAAGGGTGTGATGTCGTAATTTGTTTTCACCTATTTGATTGTTTTATGTCATATGCAAATATATATGTTGTTATATAGATGTTCGGTTTATGTAGTATGCGGTACTAGACATTGACTCCACCTAGTTCCATAGGTTTGAATGTGTCTCTAATCCCAATGGCAAGTTGATTAGAGATGGCATAAGGACTTATCACACTCTAGGCTTAGCTGGTGTCTTGTCAGTCCTAGTGTTTTGGCTAGAGTTGCCTTGTTAGGTGTTATGTGGTATTTTTTTTAATTATATTTTGGGTTGATTTTATGAGTTGAGTTACTTTATCAATTAATTAATTAATTAATTGTTATATATAGTTCATTTGTGTAAAATTAATAATTATGGTTGGTATGGACATAAACATTTACTTATTGGAGTTTATAAATGCATTTAATTATTTTCTATTATTTATTTATTTATATATTTATTTGTTTATTTATTTATTGTTTATTTATTTGTTTATTATTTTTTTACTTGCCCCTTTTTATGATTGGTGTTTTGGGAGTTGTAATTGGAGGTTATTATTTAATTTATTTATTTTCTCTTAATTTTTGTGAGGGGGTTGTTAATAATAATATTATTATTACTTTGATTTTTGGTTGTGATGAGCTATGATTGTTATGATTATTTATTTTATTGAAAGATTGGAAAAAGGGATTTATTGTTGTGAATTTTGCTAAGAAGAGTTTTGGGTTTTGGATCTTGGATGGGAAGCAAATTCTTTCTATGCTTTGTTTCAAGGGATTGGAGTTGCTTTTCAAATTTGCATCTTTGTTGTGTGTGTGTTGAAGGATTGTTTGGTTGTGGATCATTTGGTGTCTTTAGATTTGTTGTGCTTCATCTCTCTTGCAATTTCATTTTCCATTTAGCGTTATCCAAGTCGGTGGTTCTGGATCCTATTTTATCTATGTAGTGTGCCCTCAAAAGGAAAGATTATATGCTATGCATTGAAAAGATGTGTCCATACATTTTTGAGAATTTTGTGTCTTTACCCTTCTCTATATTTGTGATTGTATGAAAGGATTTCATTATTATTTCCTTAAGAGTTGTATTGCATTTTGCAACTCTGTGCTTCACTCTTCTCTGATTTTGTGATTAGATGAAAGGGGATTTGAATTATTTTTCTTGAAAGTTGTAAGGTGTTTGGAGCCTTGTGAATCGATCTCGTTTGATGTTTCTATGTATACTTTCAATACTTGATTGGCTTGTGATTAGTATTCAAGTATTACATTTTTGTTTCTATTGAATCTGTTGAATCATATTTTGGGTTGTAGGAAAATGCCTCTTCTATTTATGTTTGAAGTCAAAAATTGTGTCTCTATCTTTCTCTTTGGTTAGCCAATGATTTCAGTCCTTTCTGAGTCATATTCAGCCTTTTATGGTAAATGCGGTATAACGAGTATCGTATGTGCTAATCTTTTTGTTGCATGCCCTAAACTATTTGACATTTGTGTCATTCTGGTTAACAAAAGAACCATTATATATGATTTATGTTCCATTCTATTTAACATAAGCGCCATTATGTATCATGTATGTGCCATTTTGGTTAGCAAGGGCACTATTTTGAGTCATGAAACCATTATTTTGTGTTTTGTATGCGCTATTTGCACAGTATGAGCGCTATTCTAAGTCACAAAAGCACCAAAAGAATATGTAAAGGAACCATAAGATTGGGTGAATGCACTAGATATTTTGTATAAGCGTTGTTTCTCTATTTTTGCATTTCTGATGGATTTTTGCAGTCTGTGTCAAGTTGAGTCAAACCAGAGGCTTGTTTTTGAGATTTTGTGACTCCCTGTGATGCTTTGTCCAGTTTTTGTATATTGGACTAGAGGATTTAGATACATGCTATATAATGGATCTTGAGAAAGGTTGATTTACCTTGCAAATGAATTGTTGGATTCATACTTGGATTACTTCATGAGATTATTGGTTTATGGCACTATGGATCAAAATTTATTATGGTTCAGATTTTATATGGAACCTTTGTTGAGATGAATTATGAGATTCTCTTGAGCTCTTTATATTTATGTTCATACCCTAGGTATTAGGAACATGACATGGGGAGTGGCTTCCAAGTGGGTGTCGGGGCCCTCAAGTGGTTGCTAGGAGATCTCATTGGAGGTTGTTGTAATTAACTGAAAATTTTAATGAATTAATTTAGGAATTTGGGTAGTTCTCACATTAAACAAGATAATTGTGGTACCCCATTCATGGCCTAGAGTGCTAGTACATGCTCAAAATGAGATTGGCAAGGTCTTGATGGCATGGCTATACTCCCTTGTCTTCATGAAAGATTGAGTTGGTCTCGCATGGGTATCACTTGGGCATTGAGGTTTAGAGACTACTAGGATAACCCTTGTTAATAGCATCTGATGACACTCTTCCCTATATGTGTCCTACTACCTTATCCTTTGTGTTTGATAGAAACCTTTGGTGAGTTTTTTCTATGTGGTTAAGCCTTTCTTTGTGATTTGTTTATGTCTTATGTTGTTAGTCTTTAGATGTTGTTGTTTTTGCCTATGTTTTAAGTTCTTTAGATGTTTGGTGTTAGCCTAGGTTTTGAGTGTGTGTGGGACCTTATGTCGTTCTCTAGAGCATGGGGGGTGGAATTTTTTGGTACCACATGGTTGGGTGGTTTGATGCCTTCTTCCATTGATATTTTCTTCATTGGATGTTTGTGCACATGATTGAGGATTAACTATCTCTTCAGCTCTTGTGCTATGGATTCTTGGAGCAGATATGATCTATTCTCTATGTTATATGATATCATCGTAAAATGTAATTTGGATAATTATTCTTGTAGTTAGAGTTTATGACTTCCTATCAAACAAATAATTTATATTTGTATTGATTATATTTATATAAGATGAAATGTAATACATAATGGCATCTTATGTGATTTCTTCTATTTAGAAATGATTCTGATTATATTTTTGGGTTGCTTGATTTATCTAGTTGATGGAAATATTAGTTTAGGAACATTTGTCTTGGGTCTATTAAAATGAACCTATTGGTTAGAAGTGTGCATGATTAAGTTATGGTTTGAGTTAAATAGTTGTTTCCCTATGTTTATGAGATGAATGAACATTAGGCTAAGTAAGGAAAAATAACTTATTAAAGTTATTCGATGATATTAGTGTTAGTTAGCATTGTTCATATCTTTATGATGTGTTTAAGTAATGTCATTGAGTTATGCTAGGTAATGTAATTTAAATTATATAAATAAATTCTGCTTGTGCATTTATGTTCAACGAGATCATGTTTTGTCAATGTATGTATTAACTTTATGTTTTTTTTGTGTTATAGTAATCTTTAAAAAATAAATATCTATTTTCTAGTTAGCTGGTTAGTTTCTCTAGGGTATTCTTGGTGGGCATTACATCTAGTATCAGAGCACATATTCATACACTAGCTACTCTAGTTTCATAATGAGCCCATTGTGCGTAGCAGTAGAGTAGCTAGGGTTAGCCTTGAGGTTACACTTGCTAGTTTGTTTCCTTGTAGTAGTTGCCCTAGATTTTATCTTATAGTTGTTTTGTGTCTTGTTTAGATAAGATGCCTTTTAGGGGTAGAGGTCATGGGCAAGGTAACTATATGGGTAATCGATAAAACCCTCATCTGGAGGTTTTTAAAGAGGCTCATCAAGAGGAAAAGCAACATGACCATTAGGATGAAGAAACCTAGGGTGAGAACTAGTAGGGTAATGACAGAGTTCCTTAGTTGATTAATGTCCTTCAAGAGATTCTTTCTCATTTGGGACTAAGGAAGGAGAATAATCAACAAGGAGAGTCTCATCATTCTAATCATTAGGATAGGGTTGTGTATCAGGATAGAGAGAGAGTGATCACCTCAGAGGAGAGATAGTGTAGTTTCAAATCATGATGCAATTATAGTAGGTCATATGTAGGATATTCTCAAGTCTCAACCTCCTACTTTTGATGGATCTAGCAATGAGATAGAGGCAAAGACTTGGCTTGTGGATTTGGATAGGTTTTTTTTCATACATCCATATAGTAGTAACACCAAAGCGAGGTGTGCTATCATGCATCTTCATGGGTTTTTTTCCACTTGGTGGCATCTAGAGGAGTAGATACTTCACCTGGACATTGCATCAATATCGTGGGAGATGTTTTTGGAGAGATTTTGTGCTTGTTTCCTATTAGATCTTTGTAGATAGAGGAAGGAAAATGAGTTCCATGAACTGAGGTAGTTGAATATGTCAGTTGAGCTATATGAGCATAGGTTCTTTTAGCTTAAGAAATATGTGAGGATAGTAGACAATGAGGCCATGCTTGTGAAACACTTTTTTAGGGGTCTTAATGCCCGTATTAGTCGAGGAGTTTGGGTTTTTTAACCCAAGACTATCTTAATGCTCATATTAGTGGAGGAGTTTGGGTCTTTTAACCCAAGACTATGGAGGTAGACATGGAGAAGGCACAGTTAGTTGAGGAGAACTTGGCTTTGGCTCTGGGTGGACAAACATGAGTGCAAATTGGCAGTGTTCAAGTTTTAAGTTCAGGTGTGAGGGGTATGCAGTCGTAGGCAACAAGTTTTGCAAATATTTTTCTTTCATCGTTCAAGGGTGGACAACATTAGCTTTGGATTCATGAGGAGGATTCATCAGACAACTTTTCACACTCACTATGGAAACTATGAGTTTTTAGTGGTTTTATTTGGGCTTATCAATGCACCCTTAGTTTTCATGAGTTTGATGAACGTGGTGTTCAAGACCTACCTTGATAGATTTTTCCTTGTGTTCCTTGGTGACATATTGATATATTAGAGAATTGTAGAGGAGCATGGAGAATATTTGATACATGTGTTGTAGTGTCTTCAAGAAAATTAGTTGTATGCCAATTTTGTTAAGTGTGAGTTCTTCCAGGTTTAGGTGAAGTATCTGGGCCATGTTATTTTTGGAGTGGGTATCGTAATGGATCCCTCTGAGATTCAGATGATTGTGAATTGACCAACATCAACTAATGTGGCAGAAGCTCATAGTTTTATGGGCCTTACAGGATATTATCATCAGTTTATTCAGGGGGTTTCAAGGATAGCTCATCCCATTACTTCTCTTTAGAGGAAAGGGAATAAGTTTGAGTGGATGGAGTAGTATGAGACAACTTTTTAGACCCTTAAGGAGCGTCTAACTAGTGCACCTATTTTAGCAATGCCGGACCCAACAAGATATTTTTTTGTGTGTACTGATGCTTCTTTGGAAGTTTTGGGAGTAGTTCTTATGTAGGATGGATGCATGATATCTTATGAGTCTCACAAACTAAAAGATCATGAGTTAAATTATTTCACTCATGATTTGGAGTTAGCGGTACCAAGAGAAGCTTGGTACCAAGAGGTGAGAGTGGAGATTGCTTCAAGGAGAGTTATAGAAGGGATATTTGCAAGATATTCTTTGGAGTCAGATGGTATTCTCCATCATTTAGGATGTATTTATGTTCCACCATTAGAGGGGATTCACACCTTGATTTTGACAGAGGCACATCATGCACCTTACTCAACACATCTAGGTGTCAAGAAGATGCATGTGAGTCTTTAATAGTTTTACCATTGGTTCAGTTTGAAACATGATATAGCATATTTTGTGTCTTGATGTTTGGAGTGACAGAGGGTGAAGGTTGAGCATGAACATCCCACGAGGTTCTTACAATCAAACTTGGTTCTAGAATAGAAATGGAATATCATTTCGATGGATTTCATAATTGGGTTGCCAATTTCTTCATGCTGACATGATGCTATCATGGTCACCATTGGTAGGTTGACTAAGGTAGCACACTTTTCATTGATTCAATCTTCCTATATGAAAATGACAGTGGCTCAAGTTTTCATGGAGAATATTGTGAGGTTGCATGGGGTTCCTCACCGGATTATATAAGATAGAGATCTTGTATTCACTTCAGCATTATGGACTTCTCTTCAACATGCTTTAGGATCTTAGTTGAACTTTAGTTCAACAGATCATCCAGAGACAAATGGGCAGACATTGAGAGTTAATCAGGTTTTTGAGGATATGCTTCAGATGTATGTCATGGAATAGGAATCACGATGGGAGGATTACGTATATTTGGTGGAGTTTTATTATAATAATGGATACCATAGTTTGATTGGTATGTCTCCTTTTTAGGCTTTGTATGGTTGAAATTGTCATACACCTTTGAGTTGGGATCATTTAGAGGATAGAGTTCTCTTGGAGCCAAAGATTATTCAAGAGATGGAGTAGTAGTTGACTCATATTTGGGAGAATTTAGTGGTAGTGCATGATAGACAAAAGAAATATGCAGATGCTCACCATGTGGGTTGACAATTTTTTGTGTGAGATAGTGTTTTCGAGAGTTCTCCCAAGAAAGTCCCATTTATTATGGAAAAGTATTAAAGTTGTCACCTTATTTAGTTGGACCATTCGAGGTTTTAGAGAATATCTCTATATCTTATCACCTTGCCTTTTTGTCTAGCCTATCTTGCATCCATGATGTGTTCCATGTTTCAGTTTTGTGGCCAGATTTTTCCTGGTTGACCCATGTTTTAGATTGGAATACTGTTGGCATTTGCATGAAGATTGAATTAATGATATGTTATGTTGTCATTGATGTCAATTGAACTGGTAATGATGTTACTAATATTGTTGTTATTGTTGATATTGTCTTGTAACTGGTAGGAAGAGCTTTGTGAAGGACATTGTAAACCGGTATGTAATTTTGTGAGTTGAACCAGTAACCGGTGTAAAATGTTAAACCCTATCTATAAATATAATCAGTAAAGCCTACCAGTTGTTTTTGTTAAACGGTAACCGATTAAGGTTCTTGGATTGGTTATGTTGGTTTATGATCTAATGTTGATTGGTAATGATGGTGACACGTATGGTTATTGTATGAAGACAAGTTCAAGTTGTTTTGGCGCATTTGTTTGTCTAGGGAATGAGAAAAATGATAACTCAATGATGAATGGATAGTACCGAACTGGTACTGAGAGGGGGGGTGAATTAGTACAGACAAAAATGCATTCCTAAAACCGGTTTGTCAACAGACACTGTGCTTTGGTAGACAAACAGTAACACCGGTCTTAAAAATAGTACAACCGGCAAAGCCCAGAATAATCAAGACAAGCATAAACCGGTAGACACTTATCTTTTCATACAATCTAATACTTCATTTCCATTTCACCCTAGTGCATGAATAGGTAATCTATCATCAAAAATATATAAATAGCTAGATCAACATGATTTACCTTCAAACACAAATCACTTAAACCATCACATGAATAACACCATACATGGCACACAGATTTTTCATGTGGAAACCCAACTGGGAAAAACCACAGTGGGGATGAATACCCACAAGCTTTTTTTGAACTCTTTAGAAGTTCGCGTTGTTGGGAGCCTTGTTCGGTTAAAGACTGATACAATAGGTTCTGTTAGGAACCGATCTTGTTAGGGATCACCCGGTTAAGAGATGGCTAGAATACCCGATTAAGGGTTAAACCCTATTAAAGGTTACCTTGTTAGAGGATTTCAAGAACTCAATGGTTTTGAGTCACCCTATTAAAGGATTTATAGTAAGCCGGTTAAAGCTACCCTGTTAATGGATTTCCCAACTATTGAAGTGGTTAGAGATCAATAGGCATTACAATGATCTGGTAACATCACTCAATACCATTGAGATCCACTTTAGCTCCTCTTCACCTTCTACCCTTACACTTTGCAAGTATCACTTCTCTCCTCTAGTCTGGCAAGAATCACATATCTCTTCACTTGGATACACACACATAACTTTTGCCAACAACCTCAGAAAGAAACACAACATTGACCTTGTAGGAAATAGATAGGTCGGTAGCATAAACCCTAAATCCTAAACCTGTTAGGTTAAGCAATTCAAACGGTTCAATCCTGACCGTTGAGCACATTGCATTAAATGCAACAGTTTTGAACTAATCTCAAGACGTTCTCCATCGTTCATTTTCCACTGCTTTCATGGCAGCTGATAACCTATCATGTGTTTTCACCATTTACAAACTTCGCACATTCTCGAGGTAGATAGGAACAATTTCCTTCATGCAAGGTCCTTCACACGCACAAGGCTGACGTGGCAACACGATCTGTTCTTCGTTACAATGCTAACTCATCACACAAAGTCACTGGTTGAGTCATATAGGCTTGGAGCACTTCAACTGGAAACCCTGAAGTTGAGAGTACCAACCGGTAGCCATACAAAGCTTCCATGTACCGGTTCCCATATCAACATGTCGGTTCACCTTGAACAAACACACCGCTTCACTTTGGCACATATACCGGTTCACAATGTTATACTAGTTCTCACATATAACGGTTCTTGGTAACATACCAATTCTCTCTTCTTCAGCATATTCACATCAATGACAACATATAATGTCATCATGTCCTCATACCGGTTCACATAATGCCAACAATCTCCCCCTTTGGCATTGATGGCAATATACAAAGATATCGGTTCCGCTTCACATATTCTCCCCCAATTTTTGTAGATTTTTTGCAGATATCTTCTCCGCTTCACTTCTTCTCCCCCTTTGAAAACAATGTCAAAGTGGAGGCACAAGATTCCCTATTCCATTATGCTACTCCCCCTGAGGAGTAGCATCCTTCAACACATCAATCCTGAAAAAAAAATTGACTATGCAATACCTGACTGATGTGGAGTATATACCTTTAGTTCACCTCCTGAAGGGGCAACACCCCTAATTCACCTCTTAAGTACATAAATGTAGCCTTTGGGAGAGGCTTGGTGAATATGTCTGCTAACTGCTCCTTACTAGAAACATGTTCCAGTGCAATCTCTTTGTTTTGAACCTTTTCCCTCAAGAAATGATACTTAAGCTCAAAGTGCTTGGTTCTATAATGTAAAACCGGATTCTTGGAGATGTTAATTGCACTAGTATTGTCACAAAATATACTTACCAGTTTAGATACAGGAACTTTGAAGCCATTTAATACATGCTTCATCTAAATTGTATGAGTGCAGTTCATGAAAGCTACAACATACTCTGTTTCCACTGTAAACTGAGAGATACAACTCTGCTTCTTACTCATCCATGAGACTAGTCTACCATCGAGAAAGAATGCACCACCGGTTGTGCTCTTCCGGTCCTCCACATTACCTGCCCAATTAGCATCTGTGAATACTTTCAAGTTGAAATCCTTGCTATATGGATACCACAATCCATAATCAATAGTTCCCTTCAGATACCTAAGAATCCGCTTGACTGCAACCAAGTGGGATTCTCTTGGACTTTTTTGGAATCTTGCAGTAATGCCAACTGCATGTGCAATATTTGGTCTGCTATGCACTACATAATGCAACTTACCAATCATTAATCGGTATTCCTTCTCATTAACCAATGCTGAGTCATCCTCTTTGGATAGTTGACAACCGGTCACCATCGGTATACCAACCAGTTTGCTATCTTCCATGCCAAAAGTTCTTCAACACCTCTTTGACATACTTGGACTAAGTAATAAAGATTCCATCTTTCATCTGTTGAATCTACAATCCAATGAAGAACTTAATCTCCCCTATGAGTGACATCTCAAACTCTTTCTTCATCTCATCTAAAAACTCATGACTCATCTTGTCATCTCCACCAAAGATAATGTCATCAACAAATACCTCACAGATCAGGATCTGATCTCCTTCATATTTCAAGTAGATATTGCTATCTTCGCTTGTTTTCTCAAATCCAATCTTCACAAGATGGGAGTGCAGGCATTCATACCATGCTCTAGGTGCCTGCTTTAGACCATATAAGGCTTTATGTAGCCTACACACCATGTCACTATCTTCAGATAGGGCAAACCCATCTGGTTGCTCTATATACACCTCCTCTTCAAGTACACCATTTAGGAATGTAGATTTTACATCCATTTGATATACTTTGAATCCTTTAAAAGCTGCATATGCAAGAAGCATACGAACTCCTTCCAATCTAGCTATAGGAGCAAAGGTTTCTCCATAGTCTTCTCCTTCTTCTTGGGCATATCCTTTACACACTAGTCTGGCTTTGTTTCTAATCATTGTGCCATCCTCATTCAACTTATTTTTGAAAACCCATTTGGTACCGATGACATTTTTATGCTCTGGTCTGGGTACCAAAGACCATGTACCATTTCTCTCTATCTAGTCAAGTTCCTCTTCCATTGCCTTGATCTAGTCTTCATCTTTATGTGCCTCTTTGAATGATTTAGGCTCAAATTCAGAGATCATACATGAGTTTTCTCTAACCTTTCTTCTTGTAAGGATTCCTGCATCCTTATCTCCTATGATCTGATTAGGATCATGATTCAGCTTGACATACTGAGGAATGGTCTTAACAGATTCCTCTTGCTTTTCTTCTTCATCCTCATCTCCATCAATATCAGCATCTACATCTACCGGCGTAGGAACACTGTTACTGGTACTTGGTTGACTGGCAACCAGTTCCCAGAAGGTTACAATGGGTTCATTTACCGCTTGCTCACTACTGATTTCCTCAGTTTTCTCAGAGGTTTCATCAACTCTCACATTGATGCTTTCCATAATTCTTTGAGTCCTATTATTGAAACACTTGAGAGATTTGCTCTTGGTGGAATACCTTAGGAATATTCCCTCATCACATTTCGCATCAAATTTGCTTTGGTGTTCACTCCTCTTGATGTAACATTTGCTACCAAGCACTCTAAAGTAGCTAACCATAGGTGTCTTACCGGTCCAATACTCATAAGGAGTTTTATCCTTACCTTTCTTGATGAGTACTCGGTTCATTGTTTAGACTGCAGTGCTCACTGCTTCTCTCAAAAAGGTGTGACCAACCTTTCCTTGAATCAACATTGTTCTTGATGCTTCAACCATAGTCCAGCTATTCCTCTCTGCTAGGCCATTCTGCTATGGAGTCTGGGGGGTAGACAGTTGTCTCTTGATGCCATGTTCTTCATATTACTTGTTGAATTCACCAGAAGTGAATTCCCCTCCTTGATCAGTTCTAAGGCACTTGATCCTTTTACTTCTTTCCTTCTCCACTAATGCTCTGAAAGCTTTGAACTTTCCAAAAGCTTCAGACTTATCTTTCAAGAATGTGACCCACATCATTCTTGAGCAATCATCAGTGAGAATCATGAAGTACCTATCACCCTGCACACTCTTAGTTTTCATAGGACCACACAAATCAATATGCACAAGATCAAGTAAATTGTCAGCAGTGATAGGTTTACCTTTAAAGGTTGAGGAAGACATTTTCCCCAGTTGACACTCCCTGCACAAGGTATTTTTTGATTTTCTCAGCACCGACAACCCTCTAACCACCTTGATCTTACTGGCCTTCACAATGTTATCAAAGTTTACATGGAAAAGTCTCCTATGCCATATACAACTATCATCAAACTTGGCCATAAGACATGTACTGATATTTGCATTCAACTGAAATAGGTTACCTTTGGTCTACATGTCGGTGGCCACCAATTCACCATTCTTTCCTTTGATTCTGCAAACTCCATTCTTGAATTCCAGAGTGAGACCACTATCATTCAGCTGGGAAACACTCAGAAGGTTGTGTCTGAGACCATAAACCCAATACACATTGTCAGCACTACTCTTTCCATTCAGAGAGATGGACCCTCTGCCTTTGACCATACATGGTGCATCATTACCAAAGCGAACCACACCACCATCATACTCTTCCAAGGATAGAAACTTGCTCCAGTCACCAGTCATATGGTGAGAACAACCACTATCAATAATCCACTCATTGGAATTATCAAAGCGGGAGACAAGAGCCTTCTTGTCTGACACATCTTCCTTGACAACAACAAACACAATATCTTCATTTTCTTCATCTTCTGATTCCTCATCTGTAACACCTTTATCAATTGCCACAAAATAGTTTCTTCAGTTTCCTCCTTTGAATTTCTTGAACCTTTCAGGTTTGTCCTTGTTGTCACCATTAGGATAGTTTACAGCAATATGTCCTGTCTAGTTACAAGAAAAGCATTTCAAAGGGAGATTACCTCTGTATTTACCAGTTTCTTTAGGAAGTTTCCTGGCAAGAAGAGCTTCAAATTCCATCAGAATCTCCTCATCATCCATTTCTCTGCTCTATCTTGGTTCACCAGTGGTGCTTGCTTCTTTTCCTTTTTTGGATGGTACAACAGAAGCTTTAAAAGTTGATTCACTCTTTTGAACACTGCCATCAAAACTATTTAGCTCATAGGTTGTCAACTTTGCAATGATGGAGTCTAGGGATACCTTAGACTTGTCTACTAATCTCAACTCCCGAATAGCAGCAACCCTTATTGCTTAGACCGGTAATAAGGATCTCAGAACTTTGCTTACCACAGTGGAATCTTCCATTTTACCACCTACACTCTTGATATCTGCGACAACAGTTTTGATTCTTATTCCATATTGTTGAATGGTCTCACCTTCAACCATCCGCATGTCTTCAAACTTCCCTCTAAGGCTTTCTTCCTTAGCTTGTTTTACATGCTCATCACTGCCATAGATATTTTCAAGAGTATCCCATACTTCTTTAGGATTTACTTTATCTTGGACATCAATAAACTCAATGTCAGATAAACTACTAATTAGGGCTTCCATGAGTTGCCCATTCTCCTGCATCTCTCTCTTTTGGTCATCAGTGAGAGTACCGGTAGGAGAAACATAAGAATTCTCAACATAGCTCTAGTGTTGAGCACCCATGCTTCTGATGTATATCTTCATTATGTCTTTCCATATATTGAAATTATCTCTATTGAATTTTGGACCTTCCCTCTTCATCATTAGACTGGGATCTTTTCCTCAAGTGGTTAAGCTTATAACATAGAGGACCTGGAGGATGCTCTGATACCAATTGATAACTCAATGATGAATGGATAGTACCAAACTAGTACTGATAGGGGGGGTGAATCAGTACAGACAAAAACACATTCCTAAAATCGGTTTGTCAGCAGACACTATGCTTTGGCAGACAAACAGTAACACCGGTCTTAAATAGAGTACAACCGAGAAAGCCCAGAATAACTGAGACAAGCATAAACCGATTGACACTTATCTTTTCATACAATCTAATACTTCATTTCTATTTCACCCTAGTGCATGAACAGGTAATCTATCATCAAAAATATATAAATAGCTAGATCAACATGATTTACCTTCAGACACAAATCACTTAAACCATCACATGAATAACACCATACATGACACACAGATTTTTCACGTGGAAACCCAACTGGGAAAAACCACGGTGGGGATGAATACCCACAAGTTGTTTTTGAACTCTTTAGAAGTTCACTCTATTAGGAGCCTTATCTGGTTAAAGAATGATACAATAGGTTCTATTAGGAACCGATCCTGTTAGGGATCACCCAGTTAAGGGATGGCTAGAATACCCAGTTAAGGGTTAAACCATGTTAAAGGTTACCTTGTTAGAGGATTTTAAGAACTCAATGGTTTTGAGTCACCCTATCAAAGGATTTACAGTAAGCTAGTTAAAGCTACCCTGTTAAGGGATTTCCCAACTGTTGAAGTGGTTAGAGATCAACATGCATTACAATGATCTGGTAACAACACTCAATGCCAATGCAGATCCGCTTTAGCTCCTGTTCACCTTCTGCACTTACACTCTGCAGGTATCACTTCTCTCCTTTGGTCTAGGAAGAATCATGTATCTCTTCACTTGGATACACACACACAACTTTTGCCAACAACCTCAGAAAGAAACACAACATTGACCTTATAGGAAACAGATAGGTCGGTAGCATAAACCCTAAACCCTAAACCTATTAGGTTAAGCAATTCAAATGGTTCAATCCTGATCGTTGAGCACATTGCATTAAATGCAACAGTCTTGAACCAATCTCAAGACGTTCTCCATTGTTCATTTTCCACCTCTTTCATGGCGGCTGATAACCCATCACATGTTTTCACTATTTACAGACTTTGCACATTCCCGAGGTATATAGGAACAATTTCCTTCATGCAAGATCCTTCATGCGCACAAGGCTGATGTGGCAAAATGATCTATTCTTCGTTACAATGCTAACTTATCACACAAAGTCATCGGTTGAGTCACACAGGCTTGGAGCACTTCAATCGGAAACCCTAAAGTTGAGACTACCAACCGGTAGTCAAACAAAGCTTCCATGTACTGATTCCCATATCAACATGCCGGTTCACCTTGAACAAACACACCACTTCACTTTGGTACATATACCAGTTCACAATGTTATATTGGTTCTCACATATACTGGTTCTTGGTAACATACTGGTTCTCTCTTCTTCAGCATATTGACATCAATGACAACATACAATATCATCATGTCCTCATACCGGTTCACATAATGCCAACAAAAAATGTATTGCATCTAATGCAAAGTGCGTGATGAGTTACTGAGCTCGATGAAGTGGTAATCAAGGAGAAGTTGAGGTTTTCTTAATTGATCTGCATAGATTGCTATGTAATACAATGGTCATAATTGAATCGACTTGTTTGTAATCTTGATGAGAGAATTAAGTGTTTGTTGTGTTACCGACCTAATTGATTTTTATTTAAGGTCGATGAAGTTATTTTGTTTAGAGTTGGCAAGAGTTAGCAGAAATCAGTTGAGTGTGTGGTTGTGAAACCGGATAATGAGTCTGAAGTTTGAGTAAAGGCAAATAGGAGCTTAAAAGGATCTGATCAAGCAAGTGTAGTGCTATTCAAATAGATCAAGAAAACTCCTATTGTTTTCTAATTATAGAAAAATTGAAATCCCCTAATCGGGAAAGCTCTAACAAGCTTGGTTACTTATTAAATCCTCTAACAAGGTGATCCATTAGATTGGATTTTCAAGTCCTCCACTGAGGTTACTCCTTACAGGGTATTTGCTTCTAACAAGGCATTTGTAGTCAATCCCTTAACCAGGTGATTCCTAATAGAATCATTTCTTAACAGGACTTTTGTAAAAGCTTTAACAGGCTTGGCTCCTAACAGGGAAAACTTTAGAAGAGTTTAGATAGTATCTTGTGAGTCCTATCTCACCGTGGTTTTTACCTATTTGGGTTTCCACGTCAAAACTACTTGTCATGTGGTGAATGTTTTTGTGGTTATGATCTTGTGGTTTATTTGATTAACTACTTAACTATTCTGATAAGGCATGATAACCAAAAGCATTGAGAAATAGAATATATTGACATATGATAAAGCATTTGGATGTTTACAAGTTTAATGTTGTTTACTGTTAAGTTGCTGTAACACTCAACTGGGTTTTCTTATGAGTATTTACAGTTGTATTTCATTTTATAAAGTTTACTTTGTGTGATTGAGATTGAGATTGGGAAAGTTTGTATCAGTTTTTCTATTTACTGATTCACCCCCTCTCAGCAATCTACTAGATACTTATTCTTTCATCATGCCATCAAATACTCTGTAGCTAGAGGACAAACAACTTTGTTTGGAGCCCATGCACATTCTACACCTTCAAGGGTTAACCCTCAAGGGTCATGATATAGAGCAGGTAAGGGTCCAATGGGACTTGAATGATGAGTCTTCGACGACATGGGAGGATGTAGCATGGATGAGAGAGCTCTTTCTCCATTTGTTCTCATGCTTCTAGGAGTAAGACTAGATCTAAGGGGGAGGATGTAGTGCCCTTCCATATCACACTCTTTTATGATATTTTTGATAGATACTTGTAGATTTATTTATGCTTCTAATGTTTCTTGTTTGATGTTAGACATTGCATATTTATAGTTGATACATTATGGTTTTATGTGGATAATGATATACTCGAGACTATTATGATGATGGGATACATGTTTGGTTATATATGCGTACAAATTATATGCATGGTGTGGTTATATCACTTATGATGATGTTGTGTTATGTGCTAACCCTACTTCATGTTTATTTTGGATATGATGGGGTTATCATTGATGTTGTATTGCCATGATTGTATTATTGTTGTGGACGTGAAAGGGACAATGTTATACCACTCATTTATCAGCAGGGTGTGATGTCACAATTTTGTTTCACTTGTTTGATTGTTTTATGTCATATGAAAATATATATGTTGTTTTATAGTCGATTGGTGTATGCACGATGCAGGTACTAGACACCGACTTCACCTAGTTACACAAGTCCGAGTGTGTCTCTAATCCCAATGGCAAGTTGATCAGAGATGGCATAAGGTTTTATCACACTCTACGCTTAGTTGGTGTCTTTCCAATCTAAGTGTTTTGGCCAAAGTGTCTTGTTAGGTGTTATGTGGTATTTTATTTAATTCTCTGTTAGGTTGATTTTATGAGTTGAGGTAATTTATCAATTTATTAATTAATTGTTATAAATAGTTCATTTGTGTAAAATTAATAATGATGGTTGGTATGTACATAAACATTTATTTATTGGATTTTATAAACACATTTAATTATTTAATTATTTTGTACTATTTATTTATTTATTTGTTTGTTTGTTTATTTATTATTTGTTTATGTGTTTATTATTTGTTTACTTACCCCTTTTTATAATGATCGGTCTTTTGGGAGTTGTAATTGGAGGTTATTATTTAATTTATTTATTTTCTCTCAATTTTTTGTGAGGGGGTTGTTAATATTACTATTATTTTTATTAATTTGATTTTTGGTTGTGATGAGGTATGATTGTTATGATTATTATTGTTATTGAAAGAATGGAAAAAGGGATTTATTGTCGTGAGGTTTTCTGAGAAGAGTTTTGGGTTTTGGATCTTGTATAAGAAGTGGATTCTTTCTACATTTGGTTTAAAGAAATTGGAGTTTTTTTTCAAATTTTTCATTTTTGTTGTATGCGTGTTGAAGGAGTGTTTGGCTATGGATTGTTTAACCTCATCAGATTTGTTGTGCTTCATCTCTCTTGCAATTTCATTTTTGATTTAGCGTTATCTAGGTTGGTGGTTTTGGATTCTATTTTATCTATGTATTGTGCCTTCAAAAGGAAATATTGTACGTTGTGTGTTGACAAGATGTGTCTATTCAATCTTGAGATTTTTACCCTTTTTTGTCTCTGTGATTGTATGAAAGGATTTCGTTATTATTTCCATAGGAGTTGTGTTGCATTTTGCAACTTTGTGCTTCACTCTTCTCTGATTTTTTGATTAGATGAAAGGGGCTTTGAAATGTTTTTCTTAAAGACTATAAGGTGTTTGAAGCCTTGTGAATCAATCTCGTCTGATGTTTCTAGGTATACTTTCAATACTTGATTATCTTGTGATTCGTATTCGAGTATTGTGTTTTCATTTTTGTTGAATTTGTTGAATCATATTCTAGGTTGTGCAAAAATGCCTCTTTTGTTTATGTTTGAAGTCAAAAATTGTGTCTAGAAGTCTTTCTTTGTGGTTAGCCAATGATTTCAATCCTTTTTGAGTCATATTTATCCTTTTTTGGTAAATGCGCTATAATGAGTGTTGTATGTGCTAATCTCTTTGTCATATGCACTAAACTATTTGGCATTTGCATCATTTTAGTTAATAGAAGTGTCATTCTGTATCATGTATGTGTCGTTTTGGTTAGCAAGAGCGTCATTCTGAGTCATGAAAACACTATTTTATGTTTTGTATGTACTGTTCTACGTAGTATAAGCGCTATTTCGAGTCACAAAAGCACTAGATTAATGTGTAAAGGTGCCACAAGATTAGGTGAATGCACCAGATTATTTTGTATAAGCATTGTTTCTCTATTTTTGCATTTCTAATGGATTTTATAGTCTGTGTTGAGTTGAGTTAGACTATAGGCTTGTTTTTCGAGATTTTGTGACTCTTTGTGATGTCTTGTCTAGTTTTGGTATATTGGATTAGAGGATTTTGAGAAAGGTTGATTTACCTTGCTAATGAATTGTTGGATACATACTTGGATGATTGAATGAGATTATTGGAATATGGCATTATGGATAAAAAATTATTATGGTTTTAGATTTGATATAGAACCTTTGTTGAGATGAATTATGAGATTCTCTTGAGCTCTTTATATTTATGTTTATATCCTCGGTGGGAGTTGGGGCCCTCAAGTGGATACCAAGAGATCTAATTAGAGGTTGTTGTAATCAAGTGATAATCTTAATAAATTAATTTAGAGGTTTGGGTAGTTATCACATTAAACAAGATAATTGCGGCACCCCACTCATGGCCTAGAGTGCTAGTAGAAGATCAAGATCACTCATGGCCTAGAATGCTAGTACAGGCTCAAGATGAGATTAGGAAGGCCTTGATGGCATAGCTATACTCCCTTGTTTTCATGAAAGGTTGAGTTGGTTACACATGGGTATCACTTGGGCATCAAGGTCTAGAGACAAAATAACATGATAACTGTTGTTGATGGGTGCCAGGGTCTAGAGATTGCCCTTGCATAATCCTTGTTGATAGCATGTGATGACACTTTTACCTATATGTGTCTTAATACCTTAGCCTTTGTGTTTGATGGAAGCCTTTGTGGAGTTTGTGCTATGTGGTTAATCATTGCTTTGTGATTTGTTTATGTCTTATGTTGTTAGTCTTTAGATGTTGTTGTTGTTGCCTATTTTTTTAATTCTTTGGATGTTTGGTGTCAGCCTAGGTTTAGAGAGTGTGTGGGACCTTTTGTCATCCTTTGAAGCATGGGGGGTGGACCTTTTTGGTTCCACATGGTTGGGTGGTTTGATTCCTTCTTCAATTGGGATTTTCTCATTTGGATGTTCGTGCACATGATTGAGGATTCTTTGTCTCTCCATCTTTTGTGCTATGGATTCTTGGAGCATATATGATCTATTCTCTATGTTATATGATATCATTGTAAAATGTAAATTGGATAATTATTCTTGTAGTTAGAGTTTATGACTTCCTATCAAGTAGATAATGTATATTTGTATTCATTATCTTTATATGAGATCAAATATGTAATACATAATGATATCTTATGTGATTTCTTCTATTTAGAAATGATTTTGATTATATTATTAGGTTGTTTGATTTATCTAGTTGATGGAAATATTAGTATAGGAACATTTGGCTTGGGTGCATTATAATGAACCTATTGGTTAGAAGTGTTAAATGGGTTATAATGCATGATTAAGTTATGGTTTGATTAAATGGTTATTTCCCTGCATTTATGAGATGAATGAATATTAGGCTAAGTAAGGAAAAAACACATATTAAAGTTATTTGATGATATTAGTGTTAGTTAGCATTGTTCATATCTTTATGGTGTGTTTAAGTAATGACATTGAGGTACCCTAGAGAATGTATTAATTTAAATGATATAAATTTTTTGCTTGTGCATTTATGTTCAACGAGATCATGTTTAGTTAATGTATGTGTTTATTTTATGTGTTATATATAACCTTTAAAAAAAATCTCTATTTTCTAGTTAGTTGGTTAGTTTCTCTAGGGTACTATTGGCGAGCATTACACCTCAACTCATTATGACACCTTCCACTTATTCGTAATCCAATTCATATTGCATCAAACTTCTTAGGGTGACTATCCACATTTGAACTTCAAGTGTGGTGGAGTTACAACTTGGGTGAATGTGTCCATTTCCCTTCAGTATCCATGTTGGTCTCTCTTGAATGTTTTATGTGTAAGAAAAATGTCTCTCTTTATATTAACATTAATTTAATAGTCATACGTATCTATTTTCCAATATGGTCATTTTACTATTTTTAAAATTAATACGATTCTCTGGTGTTAATATTAATTTATTAACCCAAAGTGTCCATTTATAATCGCTTATCAATATAAATAGATATTTACCCCAAAGGGATGAATAGAATACATCTCTTTTATCCATTTAAAAAAAATTCATTATACAAATATATATTTATTTACATACCCATTGAGTATGTAAATAAATACACATAAATACAATACCAAAGATTTCACTTTATCTACTCAACCCTAAAATCCTATTTTATAATATTATTAGGGCCAGAGTTTACTCTAGTGGTGAATATTCACCAATGATGGATTTTTCATGTCAGCAACCTGGGAAATGACGAATATATTATACCGATTGGGGGTGGCCATGTTGCCAGAATATTATCAATTTTTGTCAAATTCATGGCCCAATCGCAATATGTTTTATGTAATTAATTATTTTTATGCGAGGATTTCACCTATACAATATACGGTGGACACACGGTAAATTTAATTTTTTTGCCTACACTCTTTGAAGTTGCCTTAATAGACGACTATAATTCACCTATAGGCATATGAAGATTTGTTGGTTAGGAGGACCCAATTCACCCAACATTTTGCCGATGCATGTCTCCATTCACCCCAATTTTTGCCAACTCTATGGTATTTGCCAATTAATTGAACGACCCATAATAACTTCAAAAATTATATGTCATGTTATAGTTAAGCAGGATTCACCAAATATTTGTATACCATAGAAAATTCCCATGGAATTCACCATATAAGGATTGGTATAAATACATTCAAAGACTAGATCTATCTCTACACAATCTGGTGGGTTCTAGGCTCTGAATTTAGATCAATAGCAAAGTTTCAGACCAAGGAAAATCATTGATGTTGACTGCATTGGCGACTGCTAGTGATCTAAAGGTGAGCGATCATATTTTTGAAGTGTTATAATAATATTCTAAATTTATCTAGATCTATTTGCATTGCTAAGTTCATTCTTATTCAGTGCGGACCCGTCAGTGCCATAGGTCGTAGGGCCAATGAAACATATATTATACTTTATAGTCTATTATTACTTCTTCAACAAATTGATATTTTTTTGCATCCTTTATTTTGTTGGAGGTGTCGAATAGGAAGAAGCATAGGAATCTTGAATGTGGGGAAGGCCATGAGAGGCCAACAAAATGTAGAACATTGTCTTCGTACTTTGTCTTTGGTAAAGATTGTGGTGAAAGTCGGGAAGGTACATCTTCACAAGTACAAGTAAAAAATTCACAACCTACACTGCATGTTGAAGATGCCGGTGACCCTGATATCTCAGATCAAGATGAACTTGAAGAAGATTATTTGGTAGATACCCAAGTTAGCCGGAATGATATAATCGACTCGGGTGATAATGCCACAGATGATAATGCACGGAAGAGGAAAAGAAAAGCCAAATAAAAAAAGGATCAACCAAAATGAAAAAAAAGGATCGAGAGTGGGCTATGTCAGTGAGAAATTTTCAAGTTAATTGGGCATCAAAGTATCCATTCATTGAACCAGTGGAGAATCCAATTGAAGGCGAGCATCCAATGGAATGTAGGTGTAATAATTGCACTTGGAAACATAACAAGGAAATTAGGTTGCAGCTAAAAATTGACACCATATAAAACCATATGGGTAAAGTTTATGAAAAACAAATGATAGACGAAGTTGAAAAATCAGTGATAAGATGGAAAACAAAGGAGGAATGTAAGCATGTGAGGAATGCCGAAGAGTATTATTTTCATGATAAAATATAGATGAATCCTGTTGAAGTTAAAGGTTCTATTTAAGCTATTTTTGGAAAAGAAATGCAAATAGAACAACTAGGAAAACATATTTAGTTAAGTGTTGTTTTTTATGTTTTGAGTAGAGGGTGTGCTATGACAGATTTCCCATCAATTCGTGGTTTTTAACACTTTTTGAAAGTTCCTAACTATCCTAATAGTCATTGGTCAGTAAACAGTGGATGGGAATGGGCAAGTTGTCTTGCTGAGGTTGAAATAGAAGATGTAGAGGAAAAAATAAGAGAGTCAAACTTTATTGCATTTTCTTAGATAAAGTTACGACAGTAGATAATACTTTGTGGGTATGCATGCATGTTTATACCATACAAAATCATGCCCACCAACCTCATCTACTATTTGTTGCTAAAATGAAGGATAGTGTGACAACGGATAATTTATTTCAACTAGTAAAGAGATGTTTAATTGAATATGGAGGTATGGATGACATGATGATTGCCAAAACATTGGTGTGTGTTGGAGCTTCAGTAATGGAAGGTCGCAAGAATGGTCTTTGTGCAAAGATGGAAAGTTCTTGTGCACCCTACATTACTGGAATTTATTGCATGGCCCACAAAATGATTCTAGCTTTTAGAATTGTGAGCAAGCATGCTCTAGTAAAAAAAATAGAACATTTAATCAGAGAGCTCTATTCACACTTCTATCGAAGTCCCAAGCGATTTATGGAATTTCAACACTTTGCTGATGGAATAACTAATGGGAACAAGCTTCTCAAGGATAATGATATCAGATGGATCTCTTTGGATGGTCCAACACATCGAGTTTTTTCATAATGTCCATCCTTGATTGGACTATTTCACACAACTCGCGACGTATCAGAGAAACCAAAATTTCCTGACCTTCTTCGGAGGTTAAGTAATATAGAGACACTCTAAACTGATGAATAATGATGAACAACAAATACTCTAATCGGTACTGAGAGGGGGGGGGTGAATAAATACAGACAAAACTTTCTCCACAACTTATCAATTTAAAGTAATATCAACCAGTTAAACATAGTAAGACTTCAGACAACATAAACTGATAAGTTTGAACACTTCAAATACATTTAATACTTGATATCAACTTCACCCATAAACATATGCATGTGGTATACCAATAATACCATAACCTAATAGCTCTGCATGCATAATTACTAAAACACAAAATACTTAATCATCTCATGAAAAATGCACAACTCATGACACACATATTTTTCATGTGGAAACCCAAATGGGAAAAATCGCGGTGGGGATGAATACCCACAAGCTTGTTTTGAACTCTTTTGAAGCTCGCTCTGTTAGGAGCCTAGTTCGGTTAAAGACTTTTACAATAAGGTTCTTCTAGGAACAGATCTTGTTGAAGACCACCCAGTTAAGGGATGACTATATACCCTGTTAAAGGTTGAAACCATGTTAGAGGTTACCTTGCTAGAGGATTTGAAGAACTCAATGATCTTGAGTCACCTGGTTAAAGGATTTACAGTAATATTGTTGAAGCTACCTGGTAAAGGGCTTTTCCAACTGTTGAAATGGTTAGAAGACAACAGGTAAAACTCTGATCTAATAACAACACTACATGCCGAGGCAAATCCTTTTCATTTCCTCTACTTTGCAATCACACTCTGCAATTTTCCTCTTACTAGTCTGGCAAGTATCTCATCAATCGGATACACACACAACATTTGCCAACAACTTACAACAACAAACATCATCAACCTTATAGACAACAGTTAGGTCGGTAGCATAAACCCTAAACCCTAAGCATCTTAGGTTTACAATACAAGCGGTCCAATCCTGACCATCCAAACACTTTGCATAGAGCAATACAATCTTAAATAGATCACAAGACAATTTGCATCATTCATTCTTCACCGCATATGGGAATCAGTAACCCATCATACTTTCTTCTCATACCACTAAGAAGAATGTTCATTCCCAAGGTAGACATTTAATGCAATTGATCTTCACATGCAAGATCCTCAAGGAAATCCTTCATGCACACAAAAATGATGTGGCACCTCGATCTCATTCTCATCTCTTAGCTAACTCATCACAGGAATGTCTTCTGTTGCATCGCACAAGCTGGATTGCCAAACCAGAAACCCTAGAGCTGAGACTACCAACTGGTAGTCATGCTTAGTGAAACCCTGACACTGGTTCACAACATCTCTTCATACCTCTTCATACTGGTTCACCAACTTCTTTTAATCTGCATACTAGTTTACTTGTACTTATTGACATCAATGACAACATACATTACCATATCCAACAATTTCCCCCTTTGGTATTGATGGCAATACTTAGTGTAGCATTGCAACTGTAAACATCATAGACTAGTGTATCTGCATTATCAAATATCTTCTCCCCATTCATCAGATATCTTCTCCCCCTTTGACAACATTGCCAAAGTGGAGGCACAAGCTTCCATACTTCACTATGTTGCTCCCCCTATGGAGCAGTATCCTTTAACACATAAATCCTAAAAGATTTGTCACTATAGTACCTGACTGATGCGGAGCGCACAACTTTTAGTTGACTTCATGAAGGGGCAGAACCCCTAATTCACCTCTCAAATAGGTAAATGTAGTCTTTGGTAAGGGCTTAGTGAATATATCTACTAGCTATTCCTTATTGGAAACATGTTGAAGTACAACTTCCTTATTCTGAACTTTCTCTCTCATGAAGTGATATTTAAGCTCAATGTGCTTTTTTTTAGCATGAAATACCGGTTCTTGGAAATATTTATTGTACTTTTGTTGTCACAAAATATATTCACTGATTCAGATACATATACTTTGAAACCTTCCAATACATGTTTCATCCAGATTGCTTGAGTCCATTTCATAAATGTTGCCACATATTCTGCTTCAGCTGTAGACTATGAAGTACAACTATGCTTCTTACTCATCCATGATACTAATCTTCCACCAAGAAAGAACGCTCCACCGGTTGTGCTCTTTTGGTCGTCCACATTACCTGCCCAATCAACATTGGTATACACTTTGAGATTGAAGTCACCATTATATGGATACCACAATCCATAGTCAATTGTTCCTTTCAGATATCTAAGAATCCTCTTGACTGCTACCAAGTGGGATTCTCTAGGACATTTCTGAAAATGAGCTACTATGCCCACTGCATGAGCAATATCTAGTTTGTTGTGCACCACATAGTGCAGCTTACCAATCATTGATCGATACTCCTTTTTGTTTACCAGCACTGAATCATCTTCCTTGGTCAGTTTACAACAGGTCAGCATCGGTGTACCAACTGGTTTGCTTTCCTCCATGCCAAAAGTCTTCAATACCTCTTTGACATTCTTGGACTGGGTAATAAAAATACCCTCTTTCATTTGTTGAATCTGTAAACCAATGAAGAACTTTATCTCTCCAATCAGAGATATCTCAAACTCTTTCTTCATTATATCTGCAAATGCATGGCTCATTTCATCATCTCCTCCAAAGATTATGTCATCTACAAATACTTCACAGATCAAAATCTGATCACCCTCTAATTTCAAGTAGATGTTGCTATCTTCACTTGTTCTCTGAAATTCAATCTTCACAAGATGAGAATATAACCTTTCATACCATGCCCTAGGTGCTTGTTTCAATCCATACAAGGATTTATGTAATCTACACACCATGTTACTATTTTTGATAGGGAAAACCCTTCTGGTTTCTCTATATATACTTCCTCTTTAGGGATTCCATTCAAGAATGCAGACTTCACATCCATTTGATATACCTTAAATCCCTTAAATGCTGCGAATGCAAGTAGCATTCTAACACCTTCTATTCTAGCCACAAGAGCAAAGGTTTCTCCATAGTCTTCTCCCTCCTCCTAAGCATATCCCTTGCATACAAGCCTAGCCTTGTACCTTATAACTGTACCTTCTTCATTTAGCTTATTCCTGAAGACCCATTTGGTACCTATGACATTTTTTTTTTCTAGTCTGGGTACCAAAGACCATGTTACATTCTTTTCTATCTCGTCTAGCTCCTCTTCCATTGCTTTAATCCAGTCTTCATCTATAAGTGCTTCTCTGGAAGTCTTGGGTTCTAATTCAGAAATCATGCAAGAGTTTTCTTTCACTTTTCTTCTTGTGAGTATCCCTGCATCTTTATCTCCTATGATCTACTTTGGATCATGATGCAATTTCATATATCTAGGAATGACTCTAGTTGGTTCTTCTTGCTTTTCCTCTTCTCCTTCTTCTCCATCTTCTTCTTCTCCTACCGCAACTTCTACCGGTATAGGAACACTGAGATCTTTGCTTGTTTCTTTTGTAACCGGTTCCTAGAAAGCTATTCCTGGTTCACATTCCACTCACTCGTTGCTTGTTCCCTTAGATTTCTGAGGTGATTCATCAACCTTGATATTGATGCTCTCAATAATTTTCTGAGTTCTTTTATTGTAGCACTTGAGATATTTTCTCTTAGTGGAATATCCCAAAAATATTCCTTCATCACTTTTAGCATCGAATTTGCTCAAATGCCCAGTTCTCTTGATATAGCACTTACTCCCAAATACCTTAAAGTAACTCACAGTGGGAGTCTTCCCGGACCAATACTCATAAGGGGTTTTATCTTTGCCTTTATTGATAAGTACCTAATTCATTATATAGATTTCAGTGCTCACCACTTCTCTCCAAAAAGTGTGAGCAACCTTTCCTTGGATCAACATTGTTCTCAGCACTTCAACTACAGTCCTGTTATTCCTTTCTACTATGCCATTCTGTTGTGGTGTCCTTGGGGCAGACAACTACCTCTTGATACCGCTATCTTCACAATACTTGTTGAATTCATCAGAAGTGAATTCTCCTCCTTGATCAGTTCTTAGGCACTTTATCCTTTGACCACTTTCCTTTTCTACTAATGCTTTGAAGGCTTTGAATTTTCCAAATGCTTCAGACTTGTGTTTCAAGAATGTGACCCACAACATTCTTGAGCACTCATATGGAAAAATCATAAAATACCTATCTCCTTGAATACTTCTAGTTTTCATAGGACCACACAAATCAGTATGCACAAGGTCAAGTAAATTTTCTGCTGAAAAAGACTTACCTTTAAAATTTGAGGAAGACATCTTCCCAAGTTGACATTCTCTGCACAAACAACTCTCAGGTTTGTTCAGCAAAGGCAATCCTCTTACTGCCTTGATCTTACTGGCTTTAATAATATTGTCAAAGTTCATATGACAGAGTCTCCTATGCCATATCCAACTGTCATCAAACTTGGCCATTAGACACTGACTAATCTTAGCATTCAACTGAAATAGGTTAGCTCTGGTCTGCTTACCAGTGGCAATAAGTTCACCACTCTTTCCAATTATACTACAGATTCCACCTTTGAACTTCAGAGTGAGTCCTTTGTCATGTAGCTAAGCAACACTTAAAAGGTTATGCTTCAGACCTTCTACCCAGTAGACATCACCTACACTACTCTTTCCATTTAGTGAGATGGATCCTTTACCTTTTACCTAGCATGGAGCATCATTGCCAGATCTGACAACACCTCCATCATATTCTTCTAGAGACAAAAAATTTCCCTAGTCACCAGTCATGTGGTGAGAACAACCACTATCAATAATCCGCTCATTGGAGTTGTCAATGCGAGAGACAAGTTCTTTCTTGTCAGACACTTCTTCCTTTATAGCTACAAACACTATATCTTCACTCTTTTCATCCTCCGATTCTTCATCAATAACACCTTCATCTATAGCAAATAGATAATTTCTCCTATTTCCTCCTTTATACTCTCTAAACCTCTCTGGTTTATCCTTATTATCACTATTAGGACAATTAATAGCTATATGTCCTATCTTGTTGCAGGGGAAACATTTTAAAGGAATCTTACCTCTATATTTACCGGTTCCTTTCAGAAGTCTTTTAGCAAGAAGAGATTCAAACTCCATCAGATTCTCTTCATCATCCATATCTCTGCATTGTCTGGATTCATAACTAGTACTAGTTTCTTTTCCTTTTTTGGATGGTGCAATAGATGCTCTAAAGGTTGACTCAGTCTTCTGAACACTGTCATCATAGCTATTCAACTCATATGCAGTCAACTTTGCAATGATAGAGTCTAAGGATAGCTTGGTTTTATTAATAGACCTTAGTTCCTGGATAGCAGCAACTCTAATTGCATAGATCAGTAACAATGATCTCAAGACTTTACTAACAATAGTGGCATTCTCAATCGTTCCACCAACGCTTTTGATATCTCCAACCACAGTCTTAATCCTAATGCCATATTGCTGAATGGTCTTTCCTTTAACCATCCTCATGTCTTCAAATTTTCTTATAAGGCTCTCTTCCTTAGCTTTCTTTACATGCTCATCACCACCATAAATGGTTTCCAGTGCATCCCATACATCCTTAGGAGTGTCCTTGTCATGTACATCAATAAAATCAATATCTGACAAGCTACTGATAAGGGCTTCCATGACTTGCCCATTTTCCTGAATCTCTCTCTTCTGATCATCGGTTAGAGTGCCAATGGGAATCACATAGGAATTCTCAACATAGCTCCAGTGTTGAGCACCAATACTCTTAATGTAAATCTTCATTTTTTCCTTCCATATCTTGAAGTTATCTCTATTGAACTTAGGACCTTCCCTCTTCATAATTGCAATAGGATCTTTTACCTCAAGCAGTTAAGCTTATATCACCGAGGACCTGGAGTTGCTTTGATACCAATTGATGAATAATGATGAACAAAAAATACCCTAATCGGTACTAAGGGGGGGTGAATCAATACAGACAAAAACTTTCTCCACAACTTATCGAGTTAAAGCAATATCAACCGGTTGTCTTCATTACTAAACTTAACCATGGCAATACCGGTTAAACACAGTAAGACTTCAAACAACATACATTGATAAGTCTGAACACTTCAAATACATTCAATACTTGATAACAACTTCACCCATAAATATATGCATGTGGTATACCAGTAATACCATAACCTAATAGCTCTGCATGCATAATTATTAAAACACAAAATACTTAATCATCTCATGAGAAATGCACAACTCATGACACAGATTTTTCACGTGGAAACCCAAATGGGAAAAACCATGGTGGGGATGAATACCCACAAGATTGTTTTGAACTCTTTTGAAGCTTGCTCTGTTAGGAGCCTAGTCTGGTTAAAGACTTTTACAATAAGGTTATGCTAGGAACCAATCCTGTTAAAGATCACCCGGTTAAGGGATGGCTACAAACCCTGTTAAAGGTTGAAACCCTATTAGAGGTTACCTCGCTAGAGGATTTGAAGAACTCAATGATCTTGAGTCACCCGGTTAAAGGATTTACAGTAAGCCTATTAAAGCTACCTGGTAAAGGGATTTTCCAACTGTTGAAATGGTTAGAAGACAATAGGTAAAACTCTGATCTAATAACAACACTACATACCAAGGTAGATCCTTTTCATTTCCTCTACTTTGCAATCGCACTCTGTAGTTTTCCTCTTACTGGTCTAGCAAGTATCTCATCAATCAGATACACACACAACATTTGCCAACAACTTACAACAACAAACATCATCAACCTTATAGACAACAGTTAGGTTGGTAGCATAAACCCTAAACCTTAAGAATCTTAGGTTTACAATACAAGTAGTCCAATCCTGACCATCTAAACACTTTGCATAGAGAAATACAATCTTAAATAGATCACAAGACAGTCTGCATCATTCATTCTTCACCACATATGGGAATCAGTAACCCATCACACTTTCTTCTCATACTGCTAAGAAGAATGTTCATTCCTGAGGTAGACATTTAATGCAATCGATCTTCACATGTAATATCCTCAAGGAAATCCTTCATGCGCACAAAACTGATGTTGCACCTTGATCTCATTCTCATCTCTTAGCTAACTCATCACAAGAATGTCTTTGGTTGCATCGCACAAGCTGGATTGCCAAACCGGAAACCCTAGAGCTGAGACTACCAACCGTTGGTCATGCTTAGTGAAATCTCGACACTGGTTCACATCATCTCTTTATACCTTTTCATACCAGTTGACCAACTTCTTTGAATCTGCATACCAGTTTACTTGTACTTATTGACATCAATGACAACATACATTACCATCATATCAACATGTCGGTTCATCATATGCCAACAATATACAACATAAACTTTAGCAGCTCTTCTATCCAGGCTAGTGGAAATGAGGAATACTATGAAGGCTGACCAACAAAGAGCTATGTATATTGCAGAATATGCTACGCTGTGTAAGTTGACATACATGACCCTCGATAGTCTCTATCAAAGTCAACCAACACTATCTGATGAAATTTTTTTTAAGTGGTGGACACCCATAGATTTGAACAATCTTGATAACTTTTTACAAATCAGTGCAAATGGGGAGGTATGTGCCAATGTATGGGGAGTTGAGATACCAATGCACAAGTTCTATTCCACGGTCGACCCTAAGGAACTAGGAAAGCGCCCCAGGAAGCAACTAGCAAGAGTTACAAGGGAAGACTTCAACAAGATTGTTGAGTCTATAACTACTTCTGTGAAGAAAATTGCCTATGATCTTTCCTCATAGATTGGAAGTAGATTCCCTCCTGACAAACTACTCGAAGCCATGTCTATTGTGTTTCCTCAATATTGGAGCCTCAACAATCCAGCTGATTTTTGAAGTAAGCTATTGACTTTGATAAAGCAATTTTGCATATCCAAAGAATTGAATTGAGTAACTATAAATGGAATATTAGGTGAAACTCTTCTTAGAGAGCAATCAACTCATTTTGCATATACTATGAGGGAACAATATGAAAGGATGGAGAACCCCCACAAAGAGGGATTAGTAGCAAGGCTTTGGAAAAATCTAGGTGAGAACGAAGTGTTGCATAATTCAATACCAGAATATTTCAAGCTTGTTGATTTATGTCTTACCATGATATTGGGTTTGGTGGAAGATGAGAGGGTTTTAAGTGCTTTGGGGTTCCTAAAATCAAAGCTAAGAAACAAATTAGACACAAATTTGGAAAATTGCTTGAGGCTCTATACATCTAAGTATGACGTCCACACTTTTCCTTATGATAGGGTACTGAAAATCTAGAGGTCCAAATGTGAAAGAAGAGGTTTGGGAAACATTTCAAACCAAAGTGCCTATGGGACTATTGAATCATGTACTAGACCTACTGGTAGCATTGAGATGCAATTTAACAAAGGTATGCAAACTTAGAGTGAAGAAAACATAGGCAAGAATCAAGAAAGCTCTGAATTTGTTGAAGAGGAATGGCAACTGTAAGAGATTGGTATTTATTAATCTTATTACTGTATCTCATCATTCATATTACAAAAGCATATTATTATGGTTGATAACTTGATGATATTTTATGAGTCCGCCAACTTTTTGCAATTAGAATTTATTATTGATTTGTAATTGTATTTTTCAACTTTCTATTTCCATATTTAAAATAGCATAATAAAAGACCATAATGTTTTTTATTGATATAGAGATGTTTATTTAGACATGTTAAGAACTTATATTTTCATTAATTCTTTCAAAATATAGCCATATAATACAATTCATTCAATACACCACTATGTGTGATTCTCCATGCAAAAGTCAATACAAAGTTTTAGAACCCTTTGCAAACGACCTTAAATTCCCGTTTATAGAAACAAGGGAGCAACAACAACTTCAGGTCGATTTGCAACATGTGAAGACTCAACATCAAAATCAATTACTAAGGCATTGAACAGTGAATATATCATCCTTGTTAGAGTATTTGGGTATTTACTTGATTAATTAAATGATATTTGTTTAATTATTTAAGTTCCCTTTATCTCTTTTACACTTAAGCTAACATTAGGTGCATAATAATTAATTCTTTTATTAATTATTATGTGCAAGCCTAGGTTTTCCTTTTTAGGGTTTATTGACCTATTAGAGGTTGGATTCTTTTCCTTTGTATCATTCTATTATCACATTACACATTTTGTGAATATTGAGCTCTCATTCTTTTGAGCATATTTTCTGTGTTTTGCTTTTTTGTTATTTGCTTCCTTGCTTCTCCTTGTAATAGATTATTCAGCTTGTAGAGATCATTTGGGCTCCTATGGTGTTGTGTTTCTCAACTCTCACATGGTATCAGAGCTTTAGATCTGCAGCTATATGTTCTTGTTTTAAGATTTTTTGCATTGGAAGCAGATTTGGGGTTTCAGGAAGTTTTTTTTTATGTACTTAGGGATAGGCCTTTTTTCTGAGCACTTTGGGCCTAAACGGACCTCACCATCATGCTCAAAAGGCCCAAAAACCCCTATAGTCATATAAAACTTGATCATTTTTTACTCCTGAGCCTCTGGGAGTATTTTGTCTCCACTACCAGGTTGTACGAACCTGGCACATAGTTTGAGAAATTTTTTTACAAAAAAAAATAATTTTTTGCCTTTTTATGACATGCAGCCCGACTTTTTTGATTTTTTGAAAATTTTTTTTAAAAAAATCAAAAATCAAAAAAAAAATATTGGAAAAAGGTGGAAAAAGTGTATTTTTTTTTTCCAAAATTTAGTTGGGGGGTTTCCCCACGGTACGCACAGTACCATGTGCCCCCCTATCCTACTATAGGTTTGGCGCTGCTAATGGTTCTAACATCGCCGACCCCCGGCTCCCCATCGACCCTTGGCCCCCACCGGTACTGCCTTCCCGAGCCCCGCCGCCATTGCATTGTCCCGCCGTCCCCTCGCTGTGGCCGCCGCCCACCGGCCCCCTCGCCACCCGCGACTTCCTTGCACCGCGCCGGAAATAGCCTCACATCATCAGCCATAGCTCCATCACTCGACCATCGTAGCACCACCCACTCGCCACCAGAGCGCTGCCCACGGGCCACCTTTGCCAGGCTCCTATCACTAGACCTCCACCCTCTTGTCTCTTTAAGGGGGGGTTTGTTTTTTGGCCATATCTTGAGCATACGGAGTTGTTTTTTCAAAAATGAATAGGCATCGGAAATCTAGTTCTGAGCCAAACCTCATGGTGTTGAAAGGTTTTTCCAATGTTTCTTTTTGACTGTGTCTTTTTCCAGTCAAAGTGGGGTCTCCTTTTTGCACTCTGGGAGCCATAGAATGAGCATTCGAACTCCGTTTTTAAAAAAATTATATTTTTGTAAAGATTGTCCTGTGTACTTTCTAGCCATATAATTTTTCTTTCCAGATTCTTCTCTAGGGACATTTTCTTCATTTTTTTGCTTTTTAGCACTTTGTGGATATCTTGGTTGTTTCAAGTCCTGGAATCTCTTCTCTGAGTAAGATGTCTCGGTTTTGGCTCTTCTTTCTGTTTCCAGTCTCATTATCATTGTAGCTTCTTTTATGCAAACATAATGAGATAAAGTGCCATCATGCATTGTTTACTTAGGATCTTGCACATCTTGTGCCTTATTGTATATGCACTACTTATAGAGTTCCATGAGGGGGTGGATGTTTGCCTTTTGTTTTCCATCTACCTTTGTAAAGTGAGTGTTCCTTCCATGACACTATGTATTGTCTCTGGGCCTTCGATGTTCCTAATTCTTTGTCGTGCAGTTCTTGTTGGTCATTTTTTTTAGTGTACCTGTCCCTCTCCCTCTTTAGCATTATGGGGAGGTTTGTCCTGTTGGTTCTAATGCTTCCGTGGTTCGATTTATCGGCTCTTCAGGCTTTGGTTTCTCATGCCATCTGTATCTTCGAGTTTAGTTGTTTACCTTTGTTTTCCTTTTGATTCGAGTAGTGTCATTTGAGGGCACTCATACAGATTACAGTCTTCTCTACCTGTTCATGTTCTATTTCAGTGGAGGTTCTTCAGATCAGCAGTTACTCTTCGACTGTGTTTGCAGGTTCTTCATGCTTCCTTGATTCTTCTGATCTCCTCTTGTTCCTATCTTTTTGGAACATTCTTGTTTGGAGGCTTTTTCAATCCTTCTTCTTGCCTTTTCCATCTCTATTTGGAGTAGAGTTTTTTTCCACATGGTTTTCTCTATTTCTCTGGTTCATAGAGATTTGGTTGTATTTGGGTACCTGATCAGGCCTTGTTGTCGGGACCCATCTTTCTTGCTTTCAGTAGTTGTTCTAGGTTTTAGCTTCTCCCTAAGTCTAGCTTAAGGGAGGGTGTTAGAGTATTCAGGTATTTAATTGATTAATTAAACAATATTTGTTTAAATATTTAAGTTCCCTTTATCTATTTTACACTTGAGCTAACATTAGGTGCATAATAATTAATTCTTTTATTAATTATTATGTGCAAGCCTAGGTTTTCCTTTTTAGGGTTTCTTGACCTATTAGAGGTTGGATTATTTTCCTTTGTATCATTCTATTATCACATTACACATTTTGTGAATATTGAGCTCTCATTCTTTTGAGCATATTTTATGTGTTTTTCTTTTCTATTATTTACTTCCTTCATAAAACAAAGTAATTTCAAGCAATGCCAAATTATTTCAAGCAATGCTAAATTCCAAACAGAAAAAAACATAAAACGTTGAAATTAAGAGTAAAAGCAAAAAACTGTGTAATACATACTACGATTCTTGAGATTTCTATGTCAGTTTTTGTAGGGTTCTCCACTCTTCGTCTAATGAAAGTGCAATATTCTTTAAACTATGGTAAGTCAACTGCAACTTCATCAACAATCCATATTTAGAAGAGTGACTTGACATCACTGTTTCACCCAATAATGCATTCAAAGTTGTAAATAGTTTGATGAATTCTAGAAAGATTTAGGGAGTTGTGTCCTTAGGAAGCAAGTCTAAATCAGACTTCATTTTTTCTTCCATGCTTTTTTTGTAATCTTCTTTTCCAATGAATTTATTTGATGGGTCAACAAACTTCGGCAAACCAAGTTTAATCAAAGTGGTTGTCTTTTCTTGCAGCTTCAATATCTATTTGCCACCTTTATCCATAATTTCTTATGTTTCCCTTAGTTTATGACATTTTTCAAGGATAGATGATGTCTTAACTGTAGCATCAATGCAACTGTTAATTTCCTTGGATGCCAAATAACATTCAATTGTACTGTAGACTACTTGCAAAACCTATTTTTCCATATCCTCTTTTGAATAAACATGTATTCTCTTCTCAATGTGTCCTTTGATCTTGCAATAAATTAATCTCAGACTCTCATTCAATTCAAACCATTCACACAACTTGTCACTCCTCTGCATTATTTGCCCCCAAATTTTTTCTTGTGTATACTTCATTGTATTTTTCATATTACCTTTCAATCTGTCCTCCAAAGTTTTAATTTTATCATTTTCATTCTGCGGGTCTTCTTTCATTTGTGCACATATTTTTCTTTCTTCCTCTACTTCCGTTTCCAAATGTTTTGCTTTTTCCTTCTCATGATCCAATAGGTCTTGTATTTTTTTTATTTTGATAGCAGTAGACTCATAAATTTTGTATACTTTTTGTAAACTGGCTCTTTCATCATCAAATTTTTAACTGCTTTTAGCTAGTTTTTCTCTTAGTTCCTTCAATTCTACCTCCATCTTTTCCTGCTCTACAATTTCTACTACAGAGCCCGAATTTTTTATCCTTTTCTATAAACCATTGCACTTTTTATCTGTTGCTTTCCTCTTTGATTTTTCATTTGCCAGGTCTACCTGTAACTTTTCTATTTGTTTCTCCAGCTTATTTTTTTTCTCTCTCCACCTTTAGTAGTGAATTGTAGACCAGTTTGTTAGTCTTTTTTGACACACTAATTTTGTCCACATTTTGTACTTTGGAAAAATCCGTTTGGAGGGTGCTAACTTGAAATTTAGAGGGATGTATCTGACTATGTGGTGGATTTTTATCTTTATTTGGGGGCATAACAACCATGAACTCCATCATATCTTTGTGTGGGTCAAATGTTGGAAATACCATGTTCATTGCAAGTTCCTCTAAAACTTCAGTCAGGGCAACCCTCTGCAATTCTCTCTATTATTTTTTATTTGCATTTGTTGTGTGTTCATAGTAATCACAAAATTGAAACTCTGGGCTTGCTGAAGTAGTTGAATGTTTGAAAGGTGAAATAGAAGAGGCTCCAGTTCCACCTATGCCTATGGTTTTAAGTAATGCATTATGAGGAGTACCAACAACCATTCCAGATCTTGTCCCACTATCACTTGCATGTGTAGTTTTTCTAGTCTTTTGAGGTGACTATTCTGAAGTTGCAAATGATAGTTTTCTGGAGGCAGTAGCACTTGATATAGGATTTTGAATAGTATGATTATCAACCACTAGTGGCTT
Organism: Cryptomeria japonica; assembly: GCF_030272615.1. Classification (NCBI taxonomy): domain Eukaryota; kingdom Viridiplantae; phylum Streptophyta; class Pinopsida; order Cupressales; family Cupressaceae; genus Cryptomeria; species Cryptomeria japonica. The sequence goes on from NC_081410.1 coordinate 50,979,700, forward strand.
CTTGTAATAGATATTTTGTTGTTGCACTTGTCCAACACCAAGACAACTAGTATCAGTAGTAGTACCCATGCCAACCCCACCGATAGTAGTGGCACTTGACTCAACACTAATAGGAATACTATCCCCAAATTCCCCACTAGTAGTAGTGGCACTTGATTCACCACCAATAGGAATACCATGATGTGGTGGTGGTTGTGGATTTGAACCTCTAACAAATGCAAGCGGAGCTAGATGGTAATGAGTAGTACCTTTTCATGATGAATCTGACGAATCAAGTCTAATGACTTCTTTAACGAGAGCTTTTGATTTTGAATCTGGTGGAATTTGTACCTCAAGTGGAAACCAAATGCCTTCTCCTCTAGGACCTAGACCACCACCTTCAAAACCCATTTTTTCCACAATATTTGACCCTTTTCTATATTTTTCTTTCATGGACTCATTGACTCCACCAAATATTGCAAGGACTGTAGTAGTTGTTGGAGTGGCCTCAACCTCATACTCATTTTCATCATCACTCCTATCATATGTTGTTGTGGGATGCTCCATATTCCATAATTTTCTAAACTCTTCATCCTTATCGATTGACTCAAATTATGCACTGGTCTTTGATTCACCGAGATTCTTCCTCATAGTCCAAAAATCATTTATTTTGGTTTGAGTCCAACAACTATCTTTACATTATTGCAGAATTGTTTTGGGAATAGATTTGTTAGACGGATTAGCATATTTTGGTAGAAATTGTAGGACCTTGTATTTTGGATGCCCTACTCTGTTGTCCTCTGTGTGTGCAATTCCATAATTTGTGATGACAATTCTTTTGTTGAAATGTTATTGTCAGCGGCAATTTTCTCCATCTCTTTTTTTACCTCATCCTAGGAGTCCATGTTTCTAAGATTTTCTAGCAATGGTTTACTTTCATGTTGACATAACTCTGAAGAGTTCCAATTTTTCTTAAGCCTTTCTTGAACTACACTGATTGGATCATACTGCGAGAGACCCTCATCACCAAAGCTAAAAAACTATCAAAAAATCATGTGCCACATTGAATGCTTGTCTCTCAAATGTGAACCCTCCACATGAGAAAGGAAAGGAAGGTAATATGCTCTTCTTTTTTTGACCATGAAAGTACCTATCTATGCTCTCCAATTGCCATACATATTCCAATGCAAATACCCTCTCTATCACATGTATTGGAAGTTTGTAGGGTTTTACTGTTGATCCGTAGAACCTTAACATAGTGTAATCTTCCATGAAGAACCAATCAGCCAATTGTATTTGACTCTCGAGTTGAATGCAATCTCTACAAGACACAGGCAATCTAGGCATTGGAGTTCTTGTGATTTCATTATACATTGGTGCCAAAAATAAGTCTACAAAATAGTTGTAGTTCTTTCTGTTATCATTCATCCTTATCTTAGGTGTCCATTCATATATTGGACACTTTTTTTTGTTCTGAGTCTTCCCATCAATCTTATAGTTCACAATGTGAAGATTGTTGGTCTCTAATATTGCATGATACTTCAATAGAAGAAGGTAGCACAAGTAGTATAAGAACCTAAATGTCTTACAGGAACCTTTTTTGATCATTAGTAATTATTTTTGAATGGATTGAACAACGTGCTCAGCAAAATTATATCTTACTAGTTGACTTACATAATGGCTATTAAAAATCATTTCAAGAAGGCTAGAACCCACTTCCCTATCATTTTCCAATACCAGGCAAAATGTCAGCAAGGAAATAGTATCCTGAACCCATGGAACAAAAATATTATAACCATAAGGAGGCTTATGATTCTGATCCAATGGAGTACCACGTACTATTAGAGCTCTGATAAATGAATCTCTATGACTTGGATCGAGACTCTCATATTTCTCTACCAACTTTCCTAGGTCAATGTGGATGTTTGAGTTTTGTGCTTCAAACCCTAGGTTCAACAAATGAGCAGATTCTCCCTCGGTCATGGATAGAATTTCCTCTTTTGTATTTTTATTTACAATTGATTATTTTTATCTTCATCATAATTTTTGGCACAGATCATGACAAATTCAGGGCAAGGGAATACTTCAGGTAACACCATGCTTCCCAATCCAGCATCTCACAATGCAATTTTATTTGTACTTTGTTTTAACATTGTGTTGAAAACATTAAATTTTGACCTGTTTGGATCTCCCGCCTTATTAGATAATGCATATCTAATTTCTATGATACACTTTTTACTATGGACAACAAGGTCATAAATATCATGATATTCATTAGTGAAACCTAGTGTTTTAAGTAGTTCAGTTAGGTATATATATTTTTATTCACTTGAATTTTTGTTGAACTAATGCTTTCTATTTTCCCCATCACTGTTACTGTTAATGGTTCAAAATAATGCTAGATACAAGCCTAAAAATGCTAACCCTCAAATAGAACCAAAAGATTCAAAAAAATAAAAAATGCGAGATTTAGGTGTTCTAGATTTTACCCGAAATTTATATTTCACTAGATTGACGCAAATAGACTTTGTTGCATTCCTCAATCTAGTAGTCATTTCTAAATCTCCCTAGATTTACTGGTTTGTCCATGAAATGAAATATGATTATGAGTCACTTATTTTAAAAACACTGAAAAGTTCAAAAGTAATACCTAAAGGGCAAAATTTCTAGATTCTTGTTGTAATTTTATAAATTATTATTAATATCTATTCGCCGCTGAAGGACAAAAAATTCATTACTTCAATTTAAATTTCGAGGATAGTGGACATGTCACCAAACATGAGTCACTTTTCTGGACTATTTTGGAAGTCTTTTAATCCTTTTCAACTTCCACCCGAAATAGAGTTTATTAGACTTAATTATAGTTAATTAAATGTAAAACGTTCAATTCTGGGCGAAGTTCTAAAAAATGTGTTTACTTCCCACATTTGGCCAAAATCCACCCTAAGTCGTTGATCTATGGTCATCTAATGGATGATGGCATTTGTTGTCATTTTTCGTGGGTCTCAGGACTTTTGCCATTTTTGGCCACGTCATCAGACACGAGTCACTTTTACAGACTGTTTTTGATGTCTTTTTAATCCTTTTCAACTTTCGCCCAAAATAGAGCTTTTTGACTTAATTATAGTTAATTAAATATAAAACGTTCGATTCTGGGCAAAGTTCTAAAAAATGTGTTTACTTCCCACATTTGGGCCGAAATCCACCCTAAGGCGTTGATCTGTGCTCATCCAACAGATGATGGTATCTGTTGTCAGTTGTCGTGGGTCCCAGGAGTTTTGCCATTTTTTGGCCACATCAATAGACATGAGTCACTTTTAGGGAATGTTTGTGAAGACTTTTTAATCCTTTACAACTTATGTCTAAAATAGAGCTTATTACAGTTAATTAAGTATACAATTACAAATTTAGAATTTAACTATACTTAATTAAATGTTTATCATTTATGGAAGTCTTCTGTTAGAAGTGTGCAAAAAATGTTTAGCATTCCCACATTCGGCCCGAAATATGCCTTACTCCGTTGATTTGTGCTCATCCAATAGACAATGGTATCCTTTGTCAGTTGCTTTGTGTCCCATTATACATAGGATTTTTGCAACCCAAACGCCACATCACCTGATACTTCATCGTCCCATGGGCCATAACCTTTCTTTCGTGTTTGTGTTCAATGACACGTGTTTCCGATGGAAGTTCACAAAAAAATTTAGAGATCCCACATTCAACCCAAAATACACCTTAAGCCATTGATCCGTGATCATCCAACAGACAATAGTTCCGTCCATCCCATTATCAATAGGATTTAAATATAAATTAAATGAATTAAATATATAATTTAATATTTAATTTCCAAACTTGAATGATATTTCATTTTTTTATGATCGATAATTTTTGTATTGTATTACTTGAAAATAAAATATTATAAATATACAAGTATAGGTGGTATAGTAAAACCACTAGAGTTCTACCACCACAAAAAAAACCCAAGGGCCAAAACCACTGTTCTCAACAAAAAAATAAAACCCTACTGCATGCAGAAACCCTAGAATTCCAATTTAACATACCAAAATTGTTAGCAGACATCCCCTCATACATACAAAGTTGGGGAGAAAATGAACATGGAATAAAAAGATACAAACAGACAATACCAAACACCACCGACCATAGGAGGATTAACCTAGAAATGACCTATAATCTAAGTCATCATAGAATTCTAAGAGTCACTTCATTGCTTAGGTAGTCTTGGGTCTCGACTGCAACTCTCAACCCACCTCTTCTTGTGCCACTTCATGAAGGACCTTTAAAACATCATCAAGCTGGATCAACCTTTTGAACATTTTGAAGGCTTGCCACCTGTTCCAAGCAAGAGCTCTGCATCTTGCCTTCAAATCATCATCAACCCATCGAATGAGTAGTAGCAACCTCCACCAGACCAGCCATCCCTGTCTCAGGAACAATGCCCACCTTTGGGACCACACGAGCACACACACTATCCAGATTTAACAGGTAGTTTGAATCAATTACAACTCTCAGGGCAATTTTTACCTTGTCCACCTCCTCCCCAAACTGGAAACCCCAAGAGGCAATCAATGAATATGCCTCTATGTTTGTCATGTAGCAATGACTTACATGGACAATTTCCTCTCCCAGCAACATTTTTACACTCTCGTAAAACCACTCATCCTTAAACAAGAACAAACCTTTCAACCTCATGTCCATAAATCATCTGAGAAATGGGACTAATTTCTTATCGGTATGGAAGGAGAAATTGGCTTCAATGCTGCTTAAGAAACCCAAGACAAAGCTAAAGTGCAGACAGTATGATACCAAGACTTCCATTCCACCAAAGCTTTAAACACCTCTCACTCAATTCTAATTTCTGACATCCAACAGCGGTGGTCGTCGACATTAATCACAAACTCTGTCATCATTCCTTCGCATGTACTAGTTTAGCCACATAATTCGCCCGCACAAGATGACATTAAAGCTGCCTAAAGGCTAAATGTTAACCATTCACTTTCAGTGATGTGCATACCATAAGGCAATATCATTGCATATATGTTGTCAGTTCCTGTGGGTCCCATTATACATAGGATTTTTGCCACCCAAATGCCTCGTCACCTGACACTTCATTGTCCCATGGGCCATAGCCTTTATTTTGTGTTGGTGTTCAATATACATGTACCTAGTTAGTTGGACTTTTTTATATATTGAAATTATGCAAAAAAAATTACAAGTTAGTTGGAATTTTAATTCACTTGTTTTTCGCATGATAAACATCTTTTTATATATATATTTATAATCAATGATAATCAATGCACAAATAATTAATCAAACGAACTGGATTTTTTTTTATATTAAATATAGAAGAAGAAACATTACATAAAAAAGATCATAGTATTAAATTTATTTCCATTGTTTAATAAAATATTGAAATAACGTAGCTCATAGACAAAAAAAATGTATGAGCTAAGACATTGCGATCCTTATTGGATGCTAACACTTGCAGCCAATCGTTGACATTATGTTTTTTCAAATACTTCTTTGTCAAGCACTTCAAATATCTTTTAGAAAAGGTCATCTCAAATTTGACACTGAGTTTGTTCTTTAACTTTAGAGAAGAAATTAGAATAGACCTCGTATTTTTTTATGGTGAAAATTAAATCTTATATCCACACAAATTAATAACTATTTAAGCTATTTCAAAACATAATGATTATGCTAACTATCTTGCCATGGTATGATGACAACAACAAATAATAAAATGAAATAGAAAGCATTTTTTATATCCATAAGAGGTAAACTGAAATGAACTAGAATTTGCAAAATTATCATTAATATATATGTTTCACAAATTTACAATTTTTACATGTCGGAGTCCCTCAAAAACTTTAAAGCCAAAATGAGTTGGGTTATGACCTAAAATAGCCAAAAAAACAAAACTACTAGGGGGTCGGGGCTAGGGCACAGGTAGTGGACACAGTCATGGTTTACCCTAATAATCTTGCCCTCCCTCTATGCAGAATTATTTAGACATTATAAGCTATGAGAATTCTTCAAGTCATCTGTAGTCTTGAAATTTGTCCAGGAGAAACCATTTCCAGAGAAAATCCCTACCAATCCATGCCCATTTCCTATGACGCATCAACTGCTCCACATTCAAGTTCAAAAGAAAAGGTCGCCTGGCCACTATTTGGTCAAGGACAAGAAGGTTGGTTAATTCATTCGCCCAATGGATCCCCACCCCTACTTCTGCAAAGACGACAACAATAACATCGTCTCCAAGGAAGTCTTTTTTAAACATCTTCCTTAACATCAACAACATATCTAGCTTATCTCGTCTGAGGTCCAGAAGAGACGCCAAGAACCAAGATGCAACATTTGTGTTAACACGGTATCTATTTTTATTTCGCAGAAACTCTCTACCTAGCACCATTCTCACAACCTCATTAGTGAACATCCCAACCTCCTTACAGACTGATTGGAGGGTCAGGTCTCTAACGGAGCCTAAAAAGGCCTTCTGGTCCTCTGCAGACATGCTTCTCAAGCAGATAGAAGTGTTCATCTTGAGAAATCAGAATACCAAATTATATAGCCTGAGCCTATAGACCTAAACCATAGGCAGAATTTAACTACCGTGACCTCCAACGATTTATCTACCAAAGGATGATTGAAGATAAAATAAGCAGAGATTGTCTATAAATAGTTGAAGCTCTTGATTGTAATAATTCCTTCTCTAATCGTATTAATTCCTTTAAATTTTTTTAAATCTTTCGTATATCTCTACAAATCTTTCCCATAATTGCACTAGTGTGTAAAATTGGTAACAACTCTAAACTAGTACCAAATACCATATTGGAAGTCATGCTGAAGTCGTGGGGGCAAAGTGGATTGCAGTTAGTGACAAGACATAATTAAATGACCAACATTATTGACCGTGACATTTGATATGTGTCTATTGAATCCAATTCCATTTCGGGCACTTTCTGGAGAACTACGTTCTCTTAAAAAAATTGGGTCGTTTGAATAAAACTTTAGTCATTGATCTACGATCATCGAATGGTTTAAAATCATTGACGAATTCTAGGTACATGTGACATGTCAATGAGGTCACGCTTATCGATACATCATGCAAAGTTCAGACTCAATGTGATGTGATGTGATGTGCCTTGTCTATTAATGGCAATGAATCTAAGAAATCACCAATAAAATATTTATTTTTCCATAAATAACAAAATATTAGCCAATAAAATTAAATAATTTTCAAATGGTAGATAAAAATCGCCAATACACTTAAATAATTTTTCCTTCGGAGTAAAAATTTCTGCCCATACACTTATATATTTGTTCCTTTAAATGAAAAGAATTTGCCTCCTACAATATATGTTTTCCCCATAGAAAAAGGTATTATTTGCCAAAACTTTATGGAATTTTCGTACCCTAGAAAAAAATCGCCAATACAAATTAATTTTTTTTTTCATTTGAATTTTTTTTGCCATCACTATGAAAATTTCTCCCTCAAAATAACGCCTGATTCGCCAAGGTTTTACACTTTTTCCTATGGGGTGCTTTCTTAAAGTTATCTCTGATTAGGGCTCATCCATATTTTAAAAAGAATCCCCTTTTTATTTCCTTATGCCCTAACATATGTTAAAGTTTCTATTATTTTTTGCAAGGGAGTTCAAATTTCTTTGGAGGGGCATAATGCGATTGGGCACCATGTTGCAGGTGTCAACCATGGTGACGACGTAGGGTTTAAGCACAATATTTGGTGCTCACGCCACCGTGGTGGGTCATGCCCACATATGTGGGTCACGACCCACTTGTGTGGTTCGTGGCTCGCCTAGGTGGGTCGCAACCCACATGCCACCCCCCAAGCACCCCCCTTTATACATACATATGTATATATATTTTATTATTATACATATATATCAATACTATGATGAAATAATAAGGATCCAGTCAACTACTAAGAGGGGGGTTGAATCAGTAGATAGAAAAAATAATAATAAACTTTCACCAATCTCAAAACCAACCTCTCAAAGTAAAACTCTTAAACTGACAAGTTAAACCACTGAACTATAAATGCAATATCACTGTCAAGTTTAAGCAGTTGACTGTTACAACATATTAATAGTAAACAACTTGAAACTTCACAAACATCCAAATACTTTACTGACATAAATAAAACCTCATTTCAGATTGCTATCAGTTAGCATAACATATCAAAGTGGATTAAGTAGTTAAGAAAATCAACCATAGAAAACATAACCACAAAAACATTAACCACTTGACACAATAGTTTGACGTGGAAACCCAAATGGGAAAAACCACAGTGAGATTAGACTCAAAAGTTAACTATCTGAACTCTTCTAAAGTTTGCCCTATTAGGAGACAAGCCTATTAAAGCTTTTATGAAAAGTCCTGTTAAGAACAGATCTTGTTAGGGACCACCCAGTTAAGAGATTGACTATAATTCCCTATTAGAAGCAATACCCTGTGAGGAGTAACCTCGGTAGAGGATTTGAAATCCAAGCTAATGGACCATCTGGTTAGATGATTTGAATAACACTAAGCTTGTTAGAGCTCACCCGGTTAGGGGATTTCAACTGTTGTAATTGATAGAAAACAATGGGGGTTTTGTTGATCTGTTTGAATAGCACTACACTTGCTTGTTCAGATCTTTTTCATGCCCATATCTGCCTTTACACTAATTGTGGATACATCATCCAGTTTGGAAACCACACACTCAACTAAAACTTTGCCAACTCTGAAACAAAACAACTCATCAACCTTATAAACAAATCAATAGATCGATAACACAACAAAAACCTAATTCTCTCATAGAGATTACAAACAAATCGATTCAAGTATAACCGTTGGATTACATAACAATCTCTGCAGATCATCAAACTTAGTAACTCATCACACATTTTTAATTACATGAAATATACTTGGTCATTCCCAAGATAAGAACCTTTATCTCAACGCGCCAAAAACACTTTGAAACTCTTCTCATCCAACATGCATACATGTCATAATAATTACCCCTCATCATCAAATCATAAACCAATACAACAAACTTAATCGGTTAGGGTTTATCAAATCAACAGGTAGGGTTTACCAATTCACTCTACAAACTCACCTACTAGTTACAGTTCCCTTCACTAGCTCTTCCTACCAGTTACAAAACAACATTATAACAATATCATTACCGGTTAATTGACATCAATGACAACATAACATTTCATTAATGCAATCTTCATGCAAATGCCAACATATATATATATATATATATATATATATATATATATATATATATATATATATATATATATATATATATATATATATATATATATATATATATATATATATATATATATACACACACACACACATGCTCATATTTTTTGATGAGATTATACATCAAGTTTCCCAGTTTTGTAAATATGTAGGGTATATATATCTTTTTTTAAACACATTCAAATATACAGTTGTATAATTGGGTAGATTTAAATTCATTTCTTTTACTAGTTGAAGGTCCATTAGATCATTTTGATGTTGGTACAAGTGTAAAATAAAGAGATATGAAAGGAGAATGGGAAAGAGAGGATGACTCCCTATTATGGAGATCCTTCCTCCTTACAAGCCCCCCAAAAAATAAAACAGAGAGAATTTCCTTTTGTTCCTAATGTTTTGTTTAAAACTAATATTCTTTTATTGCAGTTTTTGATTAAATGTCATGGAATGTAAAACAAGAAGTTATAAATAATATTTTCCTATTATTGTAATAGACTTTCTCTTAATCTCGGATTTAATCTAACTACTATATCATTTTCCAAAGCAATCTATTTTTCTACATTGTTACAAATGTAAAAGCTGAAAATAGAAGGAATCTCTTTATTTATTTTTATAAGAATAATCTTTCTAGGAATGAAAACTAACTGTGAGTTTGTAACAAAATGTAAATAATGCAATACTAGTTTAGGAAATTGCATAGTTTCATTGATTTTCATATTATTTTAAATCTGAAAATTAACAATTCAATACCATTTAAAAGGTAAATCTTTTTCCAGCTTTGTATTCTTATCAAATAAAGATTACAACATACTTAACTACACATTCTTGTCTCTCTTTCTTTGCTACTAAGTAAATAAACTTAATGGAACAAATACATACTTTTCACATAACCCTTTTCGAAAACTCATTAATAGGACAATGAAATACATAGGTTTTTTTTCCCTTTACAATCTTTTTCCAGATTTCACTAATCACATAAAAAAAAGCATAATCCGAAACAATCATGAAGATGCAACTTGATAACACTCTTCAATCAGCCACATGCGTAACTCTTTTTCTTCCATCTTCTACAACCAATATGCAGACCTGCAAATAAAAGAACTCTTTTAGTTGTGACCATGGAGGCTCACCTCCCAACCTAGGCCTACAAGAGGACACCCCCGAGCTTGGGAGAACTAGGTACCAAATAGGTTACAAACAAACTTTAACTCACATACAATTTCTAGGATACATAGAGGAAACATTCAACATAAAAACTCCCAACCCAAGCTTAACACATAGTCATAAAATGACATTTTCAAAGAGGGGTGAAGGTGGACTAGACATGGGGAGATCTGCAAGTATATTACAATAACCATAGCCATTACAGGGCCAAAAAATCCTTCGAAACTTGGTCTCTCATTACCACAAAAATTCCTTATGACCCCCTAAGGCTTTCAAGTGAAATCCTCCCCTTATGACCCCCAATTTTAAAAAAATAAAATGAAACAAGGATCCCAAATCCTTGTTTCCCTCTCTTCCTAGAAGAGAGACTCTACACCCTATGACTATCATACTTCCTACACCCCAAGACTACTCTGCCCTCCCAAGGGTGAGTTTGGTCTTGACTCCCATAAACAACATTCATATGAAAGCATACTACAATATGCATCAACTCAATCAAGAATCACAATAACACAAAAACTCAAGTCACAATCAAATGTATTTACAAGATCCAGATTTTCACATAAAGCCACAAGAATATGCATTTAAATCCTAAGGGTGACAATACACCAACCTCAACTCCTGCAAATGGAATGTGCTATGAAGATTTGATGAAGAGCTTCCAACCCAAGCCAACAAGATTCCCACCAGCTACAAGATTTTTCCTTACCTAAATTTTTTCTTTCAAATTCAAAATCTTTCAACAACTCTTGATGTCCAAGATTGGAGAGTTGGTGATGAATTCTAAGTTTGAATATTTCTTCTAAGTAGACTCTTCTTACACTTTCCAACTTCTTTGGAAAATGATGGTGAGAGCTCATAGGTTGGTCTTCCCAACCCTCTTATAAGGTTTCTAAATGAGGAAATTGAAAAGGTAGGTGTAAGGTGGGGAAGTGCATCCAACACAAGAATAGAAGGTTGTCTTACCAAAACTCAATCTTCTAAAAGATGATTTTCGTCCATCTAGAAAATATCACTTTTGAAATGAATTGACAATCACATTTGAGTGGTTCTATGCCCAAAAGGTCACTTACCCATAGGTATATCAAGTGGGCCTTCAAAAAAAGACTTAACCTCAACTATAGGAGTTAGTTTAACCCCCCAAAAACCCACCTAAAGTTTACCTATGGGTCAAACTTGATTTGACCATACCAAGGGCTCCCTAACTAAGTTGCCTTTTGGGAAAACTAAATGAGGTTTTAAAAATGCATAGGTTTTCACATTTCCATCTCAAGGACATGTCACATGCCAACTCACAACACATTACAAGTGTCAAGTGACACCATAAAATACAACACATCAACATATACTGGGCATGCCCCTTTCAAGGTGAAATAAATTAAAATTTAATAAATTGAACACACACACACACATGCATTCACTTATATGAAAATAAACACGTTACAAATGAGGTATTGTCTCTCCAAATAGACAAACCTTGGCTTCACAATCGCACATAGGTTTGGCCCTAGTTCTCCAATGTATTTCCATGGTCACATGGATTAATATCCTGCACATATCAATCCACACATTAGTAGGTCCAAAACAATATGCATACATATATGAAGGAATACACTTTTAAATACATAGCATCCAATTTCACATCATATCATGGATTGATCGCCTAATCAAAGAACAATAAAGATAGAATCCTATTAATTTTTTGAACAATCCATATGTGACCATTTACTCAATTGCAACATCATTGAAATCATATAAAGAAATTATCAATTAGGCATGCATACATGAATCATAACATCATCAACATAAGTACTAAAATCAAAAATAATAAGGGATATATCATATCCACTAATATCAATTCATCTGTCAAATAGTCTCTAAATCCATAGTGCATAAAAGTAATGTATCAAATGATAAGTCCATAGTTAAAATAAAGAAGTGCTATGACGGGCTTGGGGTAGGGTCTCACACCATCCCCCCCTAGGCATGAAATTTCTCCCAAAGTTCATAAAAAAGATGGAAATACTAATATCTCATCTGTGTTGCCTCCTCCCATGATATTGTAACCTCATCATAACAATCCCACTGAACCCTGACTTGGTCTAGCTTTCGATCTTGAAGAGACAATTTCCGATGAGCCAAAATGCAAATGGGCTCCAATGCCAACTGTTCGTCTGACTCCACCTGCAAGGCATCCCAATCTAGAATATGAGACTCATCATAAATATATTTCCTTAATACAGACACATGAAAGACATCGTGGATGCGTGACAAGATAGGTGGCGAAGCTATACGATAAGTAACTGGTCCTATCCTCTCTAGGATCTCAAATGGTCCAAAAAAGTGATGTGCAAGCTTAGAACCCTTTCCATAATAGATTGGACTCTTATGCAGTCACACCCTCAATAAAATTGTATCTCCAACCATGTAGCTATGATCTATCCTCCTCGCATCTACATACTTCTTCTGTCTATTCCGAGCCTCTCTAAGGCATTGTCTAATCAAATCCACTTTTTGCTCCATATCTCAAACTAAATTTGGACCAATGGCTACTCTATCCTCAATGTGGTCCCAACTCAAAGGTATCCTGTATGGTCTTCCATAAAATGCCCGATATGGTGGCATCCCCAAGGAAGTGTGATGCCCATTTTTATAGGCAAATTCTACCAAGTGAAGGTACTAGTCCTCCCATCTAATCTGATGATCCATGACATACATACAGAGCATATCCTCCAATACCTAGTTCACCCTCTCTATTTGTCCATTCATTTTTGGATGATAGGTTGTGCTCTAATTTGAGTTTGGTACCCAATGATTCCTATAATGCATTCCAAAAGGAAGAAGTAAAGAGGGAATCCCTATCTAAAATGATCCTACATGGAATGCCATGAAGTAGGAGAATATCCAACAAGAACACATGTGCCACTACTCATGATGTAAAAGTAGTTCAAATGGGTGAGAAGTGAGCCACTTTGTTCAACTTATCAACTGTCACCATGATGGCATCATGGCAGCGAGACGACATAGGAAGACCAATGATGAAATCCATCTAAATTGTGTTCCACTTACACTCTGGTATCTCATGAGGCTAGAGCAATCCACATGGATGGCGGTGCTTCACCTTAACTCTCTGGCACTCAAGGCATCAGGCTACTAACTCTGCAATGTGTTGCTAGATACTCGACCAGTGATACAACTACCTCAAATCTGCATGCATCTTCTTAACCCCAGGATGTGCGGCATAGTATTCTCTATGAGCCTCAGTTGTAATGAAATCATGCAATTTCTTAGAAAAAGGTACATAAATGTGCCCTCTATGGCATAGTAGTCCATCAGACTCCACTGAATAATCTATTTATTTTCCTTCTAGGGCCCTCTAAGATCGCACTACCTGACATACCTCTAAATACCACACATCCTTGGGCAAGTGTTGCAATATGTGATCTCTCCAATTTGTATCTATGGACATAGAGTATAATTAATGGCGTCTCTTGCTCAATGCATCTGCAACTACATTCTTCTTCCCCTTGATGTAGTGAACATCAAAATCATAATCACACAAATACTCCATCCATCTCCTCTGATAAGCATTAAGGTTAGGTTGAGTAAATATGTACTGCAAGATCTGATGATCAGAATAAAGCTTAAAGCGATGTCCTAAAAGAAAGTGTCTCCATTTCACTAGTGCGTGAACCACTGTTGCAAGCTCAAGGTCATGAGTAGGGTAGTTAAGCTTGTGATTCTTACGTTTCCTATATTCATATGTAATAGATCGACCACCCTGGATAAGTACTTCTCCCAAAACATCCAAGGAAGCATCAGTGCATACCACAAAATCGACTAAGGGATCTGACACAACAAGAATAGGTGTGCTAGTAAGTGAATTTTTGAGTTCTTGAAAGGTCCTCTTGCACTTTTCTGTCCACTCAAATTTCTTTCCCTTTCGCTGAAGGGATGTAATGGGGTTTTCAACACCAAAGAACCCCTCAATGAAGCATCTATAATAAACTGCTAGGCCCATGAAGCTCCTAGCCTCTGTCACACTGGTTGGTGCTAGCCAATCCATGATTTCTCTAATCTTGGATGGGTCAACTGAGATCCCATCACTGGATATGACATGTCCTAAATATCATACCTCTATATGAAAGAAAGCACACTTAGACAAGCTTCCATATAATTGATTCTCTCTAAAACACTGCAATACCTTTTTTAACACAATATACCATTGAGAGGGGGGTGAATCAGTGGTTTCCAATTTTCTAAACCTTTTAAACCTAACTCTTGGTACCGGTTAGCAAATAAAATACAAGGAGGACATACTAGTGAAATAAGGAAAGTGATAACATGTAAACACACAAAGACACACAACACATAACATCGGATATATGAGGAAAATCCAATGTGGGAAAAACCTTGGTGAGAAATGTTGCTGGAGTCTACTGCTTCAATTCAGCCTCATAATGACAACAGATTTACAAATATTTAGGGCACCAATCTAAGGAGCACCAACCCCTACACCGAGCACCAACTCAGTGAGATACAATAGATCAAATCAATACAATGGTTGTAGCCTTGTTACAAATGAGTTGTGTAACTTTTTCAATAAAAATACTTCACCGGTTGAAGTCTTCTCTATCGGTTCTCCTTTGCTCAGTTCTCTGTCGGTTCACTGTCTTCTTTCTTATACCTTTTCTACCCCAATTCTATCTTGCATGATCTCCACTGGTACACTCTCTTTTCTCCTTCACTTTCAGCAACTTTCTTCCTGAATCTCCCTTGTTGGTTCACACAATTGTTATCCTCTTTGACAGCTTACCGGTTTCTCTTACCTTACCGGTAAAACATCTAAGAAGCCCTCTTACCAATTCAACTTTTCTATTAGTCCAACTCCAACACTTAGATGCTTTTGATCTTCTTTGTGATCACTCTCTGCTTTCTCAGTTACTCTATCTTTACTAGCATCTAGCATCATCATTTTCATCTTTGGTTTCCATATTTATACTTGCCTTTCCCACCAAGACCAGAGTTCAAATGGTGGTGTGCTAAGGTTCTTCTCCACCAACCCAATCTCTAGCAAATCTTATCAGATCTCATCTCCTCGATTGATGATCTGTAGCAGTGTTGTCTCCAATTTTGGTTTGCATAAAATTGTGAGGCAACCCCACCAAACTTGACCAATTCATGTTTTCCGTACTCCGAGGGAGGCTAATTGGTCATCCCGATTAGTCATTTGTCAGTCTTGGTTTATCTTTTCATTGTTTTTCTTAGTTTTTTGTGGTCTGTCATTTTCACTAACAGGTTGGGTTTTAAACCTTGACTTGCCAATAGGTTTCACTAACATGTCGGACTTTAAAGTCTGACATGACAGTGGGGGGTAGTTTTTGGACTGACAGGTCAGGTTTTAAATCCCGACCTGCCAGTCAGAGTTGCATTTATTGCAACTCGAGTTTAGTTTTTTATTAGTTATAAATGCCTTTTTGATTGGTCTTTTTGGACTTTGTAGTCTTTGTTTTCTCCTTCCGTTTGTTGATTTGCAACTCGGATATACTCATTTCTTCATCATCCTCACGTGTGTCAGGTAGGGTTTTCTTCCTTTTTGTTTTTCTATGCATTTTTTTTGCTACGGCTATTTTAGTTATTTTTTTTCCTTTTCTTTCCTTTTTCCCCCTCTTTTTCGGGTTTAAAAACTCAAATTTGGGTATGTTTTGGCCGATTCTTTTTCTTGACCCTCATGTCGGGCTTCAAAACCTGATATAGGGAAAATCCTCCTATATGTCAGGTTTTGAACCCCAAAATGTAGGTGGGATGCGAGATATGTTCTTCTCACATGTCAGGGTTTGAAACCCGACATGTGAGGAGGTAAAATCCTCAAGCTGCATGTTGGGTTTCAAACCCTGACATGCGAGTCGGCTAAGTAAGCTAGATCTCACATGTTGGGGTTTGAAACCCGACATGTGAGGACCTTATATCCTCAAAGTTACATGTCGTATTTCAAACCCCAACATGTAAGACAACCGATGCAAAGTTTTCTTGAAATCACATGTCGGGTTTCAAACCCCAACATGCGAGTCAGCCATGATCTCCCTCAGCTCACATGTCGGGGTTTGAACCCTGACATGTGAGGAAGTTTCCTCAAGTTGCATGTCAGGTTTTAAACCTCGACATGCAAGCGTTAAGTTTTATCCAACTGATAGATCAAGTTTTAAAACCCGACCTACCAGCCAATTCCACTGGCATGTCGGGTTTTAAACCCTGACCTGTCAGTGATTTGTTTTTTCCTTTATACTAGCATGTTGAGGTTTAAAACCTGACATGTTAGTATTTTTCCTTGGTGACTTGCAGGTCATGTTTTAAACCCCGACCTGCCATTTTTAGTGTTTTCTTTCCTGAGCCTGTTTTAGCTAAGTTTTTCATCTTGTTTGATTTTGAATCTCCAGTTGGTTCTTTTGATGATGAATATTGATTATGGGCCTAACAAAAATGTTCTCTGCAACATCTTTGCTAATGTCTAATCCCTCTACAAGAAATTCCAAGGCCTCTCCTAGTCACACAGAACCATCACCTGGCAAACCTGTGTACAAGAAGATGAAGTACAAGTACAACAAGTACTTGAATATGTTCTTGGAAAGATCAGTGGATTTAAATGTGTCTGATTTAAGGGACATTGAAATTGGGTATGTGAACATGAAGGAGTTTGAAGATAGATGCAAGAAGGCTCCATCCCAGGTCACTACTTTGATGAGTTCAGAATTACACAAATATGCATCTTTTCCTGTTGCCGCTCATGATCCAAAATTTGTATTGGCAGTGGCAGAGCACTTTGATCCAAACACTCATCAGGTAAAGAACACTAATAATAATGTGGTGATGACATTGGATAGTGTATTTTTCAACAGTCTTTTCAAAGGTCTAAAGGAAGTTGAGGTTGCTGATGTAAACATAGAAAGCGCACAAGCATGCTATGAGAAGAACATAGAAAAGTGCAAGAAAATAATTAACATCGTGTTCCTATCCACTCCACGTGACTCAATTATCACCGAATGGCCCAAGTAATTTCACATAAGCGATTTTAGTGAAGAGTACAATGACATGGTTACGATGCTTGCGCGGGTTAAAGGTTTGAAAGACTCTTACTACTTTCAGGAGTAGATGTGATACTACATGAAAATCATCCGAAAATGGACAACCAAGATTGATTGGGGAAAGCATATTAGTGATGCTCTCTATATCTAGTTAAAGGAAGTCAAGACATCATTGAAATTCTATATGACTTCATATCTTGTGTATACAACCGCCTCAATGAGGCAATATCCAGGCTTGTCTACAAAAGTAGATAGAAGGTTGTTACCTATTTGGGATTATTATGATCAGTTAACCATCAATAATTAGGGATCTCATTTCCAAAGAGTCAATGACACTTTCTTTGCAGTGTGGAGATGTTTGTTCAAAAAGAATCTACACAAGGAGAGAATTTCCGAAGTAGCATATGACTTGGTATCTTCCTTTGGTTGTGTTTTCTTACAATTTCCTACATTTATATATATCTGCATTGGATGTTTCACAGGTAAGCCATTCATGTTGCCTCGGTATCCATCAAACAAGGTTGTCCTCATGGAACTTTGTCATAAATTGGTGCATGTGCATACAAAGCAGGCTTCTACTCATAAGGCAGATCTCAAATGGCCCATTTATTGGCCGGTATTCAGTGCTCACTATGCCTAAGGCCAATAATATGGAGAATGAAATTTTACGGGTCACAATAAGAAGATTTAAGGCTTGGGAAAAATTTGATTTTCACAATATGAGAAGCAAGATCAGGAAGAGTTATGTGCATGTACATAGGCTTGAGGATGTTTGGGCAAATTGTAAAAGTGAAGAAAATATAAGAAGGATGGACTATAGTCATCTTACATTGGAACAAATAGAAAACTTGGACTTGGCAAAGATTCCAAACACCATGGAAGATTCAAATGATATAGTGGACCTTGTCTACTATGAGAAGAAAATTGTTGATACTCCCTTGCCTTTAATCCAATGGTCAAAGAAAGAGAGAAATTCAATCTCTAAAAGGTTTGCACCTATCATGGAAAATAAAAACCAATGGCTACTAAAGGAGGGAATCTAGATGAAACAAATTCCTACTAGTTCAGGTGAGGACGATAGTGATGGTCCAAAGGGAAAGATTTTGGAATTGAGAACTAAGAATAGGGAAGATACTCAGGCACCTTCACCAGCAAAATCTAAGGGAAAGGCACCAAATTTAAAGTTCACACTTAAAGGTTATAAGAAAGGGGAATTGACCTCCATGATCATGTAATAAGAATCAACCCAAGGACCTAAACAAGGTGAGGAAGGAGAACAAGAACAAGAGGAGGGAAAATTCCTCATGTTGGAGAAGAATAGGAATAGGGAGAAAGCTCTACTCCTACCGCCTCTCAAACATCATGATCAAATCATGTTGTGGTTCATTCTATTGACTTTGATTCTTATGAAGAGGTGCGAGAACATGATGAAGAAGCTATGGATTTTGACTTGGATGAAGAACAAGGTCCAGGAGGGGGCAATGCAAGATTTATAACTCTCTCTAGTCTTTCTAGTTTCAATGGCATTCCAACTTCAATGATTGAATCATCAATCTTAGATTTTAATGAAGCTATGGAATAGGCCACCACAGAGAAACATGTAGTAAGTCTTTCAATCTTTGATGTCATGACAAAAACACCACCCTTGGTGAGAATAGTTGTCATTTCTTCGACAACAACTCTTGTGATTACATCAACACTACCAATAGATGTAACCGTTGAGACGGTTAATGTTCCACCACCCTCTATGCCACTGTCACTACCAATATCATTTTCTGCAATTCCAGTTGTAACTTCTCCCATCATTCCTATTGTTAGGATGAATTTGGTACAAGTGAGATCATCATCAACAATAGTGTCTTCCAGTCAGCCACCTACTAGTTTGCTTGCGGTTACACAAGTGGAGGTCACTACTCCAACCACACAATCAGTCTTACCACCTTGGTTGGACATAGTGGCACCAAAAAGGAAGAAACAAGTTGTTTCACTAGATGACTTTGACTTCGAGCAATTAACTCCTTCAAAGGCTAAGGTAGCTGAAAAACCCAAGACAGTATCAAGGGTGCCCGTTGATCCAGTTAGTAAGAGCTAGTATGCTGAAGTAATTGTGCCAATAGAAGGTAAGACCAAAGAAAACATCCAAGCTATGGATTATACAATTCAAATTGTTGAGCTTGGAGAAGAAACTCATGCAAGTGTGAAGCACAACTCAAGAGTTGCAAACGAAGCTATCATAATAAGAGTGGATGAAGAGCAGTCTGAAAAGATCAAATTCAAGGAAAAGTGTGAACAACTGACTAATGTTTTAATTAAGGTGACCCAGACTTCACAACAGGTGGAATCCATTGTTTCATCCATTGATATAGAAGCACTGAAAAGAATGGAACAAGTAGGGGCTAAGGGTCGAGTGGTTGATCAATGGATTGAAAGGTAAAAATCTGAAGGCTCCCTCCTCTTAGATTCGGCTATTAAGTTGTTAAAAGACTTTGAAATCATGCAAAGTCAAATGAAAGGAATCAAAACCACTTTCACACAAAAAATGGGTGAGAACGAAAGAAACATGCAAGCATGGGAAAAAATGAAGGATTTTGACATTGATTTTCTTGTAGATAATAATGTGTTAGAATCAACAGGGAAATATGTTTTGTCTATACTAACACACACAAATGAATTGATCAAGCATATGGTTACTGATCTTGAAGCTGAGATCAGATAATAATATTGATCAAATCTTAGCAAGAATAGTTGATATCCCTTACTACCTATATGCTAAGGATAATCAGCAATTGGTCTCAAGTGATACCCTCATCCAGAAGTTCCACTCTCTGATCTCACATTGGACAGAACAAGATTTCACTCTGAACACCTTTGATAAACTTCTTGAAATACATGTTGGTTTAGAGTTGCTTGCCTCTTTGCTCAAAGATGGAAAGAAGCAGGATGTGAAGACCAGAGATGCTATTTTCTGAATCAATGCCATATCAAGTTGCATCGCCCTCCAAGATGAAATCTATCTTGGCTAAATTTGAAGAATTTAAATCCAATGAGGAGGAGAAAGATGAATAAAGTGTCCTGTTTGACACTTAGTTTTTCATGTAGATGCATTTTTAATGTATTTGCATTTTTAGATGTTGTAAGTTTTCTCGCAACTGCATGTTCCCTATATGTTGTAGTTGTAGTCAAGTGGGACTGTGCAGTTGAATTACTCAAATGTGCCCACCTTTTTCTCCTTTTCTTTCCTATATATAGAGGAGCCTCATTTATAAATATTGATCTTTTATTATGCTAAGCAAGACTCTACCAAATTTTTTCCTCAACTTAGACTTTGAGATTTTGTTCTGAAGATTCTATCAAGCAAATAAAGAAAGTAATTCCATTTGATCTCAAAATTTGTGTTGTGTCAAAGATTGTTTATATGAGTTAATGTTCCTATGTTCATTGCTTATATATTTTCTTTAATTCCTTGATATTGGCGATATTGTTTATGTAAGTAAGAGAGATATCTAATTATGAAAGTGGACTTTGTGCTTCTTGCATATTTGGGAAATTTTCTAATGTTAAGTGATTAGTGGTAGGCTTTGTATTGCTGATATTACTTGTAGTTTTAAGAATTGGGAAATTTCACTTGAAGACTTTGTGCTAGAAGTTGAATTTCTTACCATTTGTAATAATTAGCTTAGTTAGAATTACATTCAAGAAAGACTTTGTGCTTCTTGATTGTAAGTTTTGGTATAGTTTGTTGGATTAGTTTGTTCATTTCTTTAAGTATCAAAAGTGATAGAGAATTGTAACAAAGTGGAGGGAGAAAACATAAAATCTGAAAAAAGAGAGTTATGCCCAAAACTTACCCACAGATTTTAGTTTCTTGTTAATTAGAAGAAGAAATTTCAAAGGGAACCTCCCCTTGCTGAGAGGAGAGATTAATTTCTCGACATATTTGTGTGTGAATTATATATTTTGTCATTGGTACGCTAGTGACAAAATATTCACCCAACAAGTAGATCAAACATCACCGTCATATCTGATGATTCCTATACACACTTTCTATATTTAGCAACTTGTAACTTGATTTTTGGTCTTTCTCTATCAATCACCATTAATGCCTCAATTGTTTCCTTTGAAAAAAAAGCATAAAGATCAGATTGTCCTACTTGATTTAGATCACCAAAAAACTTCAGCAACTTGATTCGCCTTGAGCCATGCTTCTTTTGTCCTCAACCGGTGATTTATGGGTTTCTCAGTTAAAGTAGACCTACTTATCACCTACCACGTCGATGGACACATCACCAAACTCTAGATTCTTTCCACTTGGTATCCACATGTCATCCATGTCTACATCCACTTGTGTTTAGTCCACTGAGTTAGTTCAGATAAGGTCACCGACCAGTATGCACTATGGGTGCTTGGCCACTGGTTCACCAACCCTTCCTGTACATGTCACCTTATCGGTTATCCTTCATGCCTGCTTTCCTTTGTTTTGTCAGTGGATCAACTTGACTTATCATCAAACGCATCGATCCATCCACTAAGTCTATTTACTGGTAGTATTACACCTGTCTTTAAACTGGTATTATCCCAGAGTAAAACATGTCAATAATGTGCATCCTGATTAACATGTCTACCGGCAGATTACACACTTCTATGCATACTGGTGATCATGTTCTACTTTTTTGTGTTTTTATTTCTTACTAGTGGTCATGTTTACTAGTAACACACCTTATTTGGCTGCTTGTAGACTCCTTCCTGCATACCGGTTGACATCAATGACAAAACAATGCCAACAATCTCCTCCTTTGGCATTGATATCAATACACTTTGTTCCTTCAATCGACTCATTCTCCCCCTTTGACAACAATGACAAAGGGTCGGGGCATAAAGTGTATTCCCCCCCTATGATACATTCTCCACCGGTTATATAGTGTATTCTCCCCCTTTGTCAAATTAGCTCTTTGTGATTACCAGCGGTACAGATGTATAAATACTTGAACTCCCCCTATGACCAGCATGTGGTTCAATAGATATAGATGTAACTATAAAATCCCCTTGAACCATAGATATCCATACAAGCTTAAGTGCATGAAGTAGGTGACACAAATCCTAACTTATGTCTCTGGTACTCAAAAGTGCTTACTGGTAATGGTTTTGTGAAGATGTATGCCACTTGTTCTCTTGTAAGGACATATTAATTCCATAATGAATTCCTATCGTTCAACTTTCTCCCTGAGAAAATGATATTTGATGGCAATATGCTTTGTCCTTGAGTACATAACCAGGCTCTTTGATATGTTAATGGCACTTGAATTATCACACCGGATGGGAATAGGATCAAATAAGTCTACCTAAATATACTTGAGGGTCTTCTTCATTCATAACACTTGAGAGTAGCATGTAGCAACAACAATATATTCTTCTTCAGTAGTTGATTGAGAAACTAAGTCTCACTTCTTGCTATGCCATGAAATCAATCGGTCACCTAGGAAGAATGCCCCACCACTTGTTCTCTTCCAATCATCAATGCAACCTGCCCAATCAGCATTAGTGAAGGCTCGCAAAGTGAAATCTCCTTTCTCATGGTACCATAGTCCATAATTGAGTGTTCCTTGTAGGTACCTGAAGATCCTTTTGACTGCATTCATATGTGATTGTTTGGATCCTACTTGATATCTTGCCACCATGCACACTAACAGTACTATATCCAGTCTAGAGGCAAAAAGGTACAATAGACTACCAATCATGGATCTATACAATGTCTGATCCACTACTGGTGATTCATCATTCTTGCTCAATTTGCATTCGGTCACCATGGGGGTACTTACGGTTTTTTGTATTCCATTTCGAATTACTTCAACATATCCTTGGCATACTTCATTTGAGAGATAAATATCCCTTTATCCTGTTGTGAAATCTACAAGCCAAGGAAATATGTCAGTTCTCCAAGCATGGACATATCAAATTTTGATTTCATTTGATCAACATAGTCCTTGCATAGGGTGTCCTTGTTGCCTCCAAAAATGATTTCATCCACATATACAACCACAATAATCATGTGGTTTCCTTCTTCTTTAACATATAAATTGCTATCTACACTTCCTTTTATAAACCCTTGTTCCTTTAGGTATTTGTCCAACCTTGAGTACCATGCTCTAGGAGCCTGCTTCAAATCATACAAAGCCTTCTTTAACTGACACACAAAGGTTTCATCATCATGCAGTAGAAAGCCTTTAGGTTGTTCCATGTAGACTTATTCTTATAAATTTCCATTTAGGAAGGCAAACTTTACATCCATTTGATAAACTTTATATCCCTTGTAGGCAGAGAAAGCAAGAAACATCCTAATAGATTCTAGCTTAGCCACTGGTGCAAATGTTTCTTCAAAATCAATACCTTCTACTTGATATTATCCTTTGCACACTAACCTTGCCTTGTGCCTCACAATTTTTCCTTCTTCATTCATCTTGTTCTGGTATATCCACTTTGTACCAATGACATTCTTATCAACCGGTCTAGGAACTAATTCCCAAGTTTTGTTCTTTTCAATCTACTGTAATTCTTCTTCCATTATAGTCATCCATTCCTCACTCTTGCTAGCCTCATTGAATGTTTTGGGTTCCATTTCAGTCATGAGGTAGAAGCTTACATGTTCATTGTTTCAAGTAATTATTCTTCTTGTCTGCACACCATCATTCTTATTGACAATGATTTGATCTTCAAGATGATTTTTCAGCACATACTGGTTGGGGACCTTATTGGATGCTTCTTCCGGTTCACTATTTGACTGAAATTCTTCACCTTCATCACTGGAATCATCATATCGGTTGACTTGATTATTTGTTCCTTTAAGTATATCTTCATCTGCCCTCACATTCACACTCTCAATGACTGTTCTTAGTCTTTTGTTGTAGCATTTGTAGGCCTTACTATGAGTTGAGTAACCAAGGAAAATACCTTCATCACTCCTAGAATCAAAGCTTCCCAAGCCATCCTGATCTCTTTTGATGAAGCATTTACCCCCAAACACCTTGAAGTACTTGAATGATGGTTTTCGGTCATACCACAGTTCATAAGGTGTCATCCTATTGTTTGTTCTCAGTTGAACCCAGTTCAAGGTATACACTGCAATATGAACAACTTCCTTCCAATACATATCCAATAATTTTTCCTCATTCAACATAGTTATAGCCATCTCCTTAACTATCTTGTTCTTCCTTTCTACCATACCATTTTGTTATGGTGTCTTTGGAGCTGAGTATTGCCTTCTTATTCCATGTCTCTCACAATAGCCTTCAAAATCATTTGATGTGAATTCTCCACCCTGGTCAGATCTTAGACATTTCATCTTGCATCCACTTTCCCTCTCAACCATCTTTTAGAAGATCTTTAATCTTTCAAAGACTTGAGATTTGTCTTGTATGAAAGTGACCCATGTCATTCTTGAAAAGTCATCAATGAAGAGCATGAAGTATCTCTTACCAGCTAGTGCTCTTGTTATAGTTGGTCCACATAAATCAGTGTGCACAAGTTCAAGTGGCCTTGAAGTATTATGTTCTTTAGTCTTGAAGGTCACCTTAGTTTGCTTCCCTTTTACACATTCATCACAAAATGTGCTTACCGGTTTGATGATCTTTGGTATGTGACTCACACAACCTTTCTTTCTTACTTTCACCAAATTGTCAAAGTTTATGTGTCCTAATCTTCTGTTCCATAGCCATCTCTCATCCAGTTGTCCCATCATGCATTGGGACTCATAGCATTCCTTAAGATTGTACACATTTCCATCTATTCTTTTTCCTTCTGCAATAACCTGAGCGGTACTCTCTTTTCTTATCTGGCAACTGATAGAGTCAAAAGTGAATTTATATCATTTATCACACATTTGACTCACACTTAGAAAATTGTGTTTTATATCTTCTACATAGTATACATCATGTGACTTCAATTTTCCATCTATATTAAGAGTACCTTTTCCTTTTATTTTGAAGGAGGAGTTATCACCAAATCTTACTGAGCCTCCATTCCAATCTTCAAGCTTGATAAATTTGTTTTTATTACTGGTCATGTGGTTGGAACATCCACTCTCTACAACCCACAATTTTCTTCTCTCTACATGTAGGGCAGTCTGCACAATCAAACTTGATTCTGCATTGTTCTTGTCTTTCTCAACCCAAACCAGTTTGTCTTATTTCTTCCTGTCTACTGCAATTTCTTTCACTAGTTTAGTCACTAGTTTCTAATCAGGAACTGTATTTTTCTGCTTGATTTTCATGTGCTTGCAATGCTTTGTAATATTCCCAAACTCATTATAGTTATAGCATTTCACATTGTCATTAAATGATGAGCCTTTAAAATTATTGTAGGACACCTGTTGACTTTTTCTACACTCAAAACTCCTATGACCAAATCCATTGCACTGATAACAAACAACATCCATCTCCCAGAGTGCATTGAATGGATTTCTACTTTCAAAACTAATTGGGGACTTGTTCATCAATCTACATTTGGCAATTCTATGTTCAAACTTATTACACTAGTAGAAGTAGGCATGTAAGTTAGGTACATACCAATCTTGTTGTTGTGAATTGGTAGGCTTGTGTCTCACCGGATGTCTTCTTCTCATGTTGTTGAATTTAGTGAATCCTTCATTTTCCACTTTGGGATTGCCCTTATTATTTGTATTCTGGTACATTGGGTGTGGCTTCTAGTTCATAGTTTGAGCATACCATTTCACAAGATTATTTCTTGTAGCCTCAACATAGTTCTTCTTATTGGTATCTTTGTTGACAGTAAATGTTTTCTTCTCTTTACATTCACTTGAGGAAGTGAATTGTATCTCTGTACTGGATGTGTCTTTTCTATTTGAACTTTTTCCTTCTTCAATTCCTAAGCCACTGGTATCTTTTGAGTGCTTTTGATTGCTCAACATCTTGTCCAAGGCTTCAGTATTGCCCTCATATTTTCTTCTCATTTTTAATTCATCCTTTCTCTTTTCAAACTCCTTTCTGAGCCTTACGATCTCTTCTTCTAACTTATGATACTCATTCTCCTTCTCTAATGCATTGGATCTTATGACCTCACAAATCCTTTTGGCTTCTTCTAGTAGGAGTTTCATATCAGAGATTACTTTCTTGGATTCCTCTAGAGATTTCTCAAGTTGTTCTTGTTCCTCTACAGTAGCATGCTTTACTTTTTTGAGTTCTTTTCTTGATTTACTTAACTCCTCAAGAGAAAATATGATCTCACCTTCTAAATCCACCTCAACTTCAATGTCTTTATCTTCCTCATCTTCATCAACTGGTTCATCTAGTGCCATAAAGAGATTAACTTATCTTTCATCCTCATGGTAGTCATCTTCTGATGCACTCTCTTCATCTGTGGCATCATCCTCAATGGTATATAGGCTATTTTTCTTCCAGTAGCTTCTTCTTTCTTACTAGTAGAATTTCTTCTCTTTGTCTTTACTGGAAGATCTGTCAGAGCTCCTTTGCTCATCTCCATCAATTTCACTATAGGGACATTTTGCAGCAAAGTGTCCTATTTTACCACAGTTGAAGCATTTAAGTGACAACTTTCCTTTATACTTATTGGATCCTCTTTTGAGCTTTCTTACAAATTTTGCCACTTCTTCATCCGAATCTTCACTGGATCCTTTATGAGCAACCTCTTCCTTGCCCTTTTTGATGGAATTGAAAGCAACCTCTTTTCTTGAGGATATCTCACCAGTTGTCCTCATTTCATAGGTAGTTAAGGAGCCAAATAACTCATCCATTATGAAGGTTTTCAGATCCTTGGCTTCCTCTATGGAAGACATATTAGTATCATACTTAGATGTGAGCGATCTAAGTACCTTTTTGATGATAAATTCATCAACCATTTCCTCTCCAAGTCCTATGATGGTGTTCACAGTTTCATCTACTCTGTGAAGGTATTTTGCAATATTTTCTTCATCTTTCATCTTCAAGCCTTCAAGATGACCTCTTAGTGATTGCATCTTGGCCTCCTTGACTTTGACATCTCCTTCAAATAATCTCTGCAATTTATCCCAAGTCTCTTTGGTGGATGAGCAGTGCATTACCTTGACAAACTCATTATCAGACAGTCCATTGAGGATAGCATGTTTGGTGTTTGCATTTTTTTCATACTCCTTAGCATCCGGGTCAGTTGGTGTAACACTAGGGACAATATACCCATTCTTTACAAACATCCAAAAATCAAATCCTAGAGAAGATAGACAAGTTTCCATTCTTCAGCTCCAAAAGGCATAGTTGGTTCCATCAAACATGGGAGCTTTAGAGGAGGAGGAATCATTTCTTGCCATTGTGTTCTAATACCATAATCTACCCAAGCTAGAGAAAGCTTATTTGACCAGGAACCTAGGCTCTGATACCAATTGTTGAACATAATGTACCACTGAGAGGGATGTGAATCAGTGGTTTCCAATATTCTAAACCTTTTAAACCTAACTCTTTGTACCAGTTAGCAAATCAAACACAAGAAGGATATACCCATGAAATAAGGAAAGTGATCAAATGCAAACACACAAAGACGCACAACACATAACACCAGATATACAAGGAAAACCCAATGTGGGAAAAGCCTCGGTGAGAAATGTTGCTAGAGTCTACTACTCCAATTCAAACTGGCAATGAAACAACATATTTACAAATATTTAGGGCACCAATCCAAGGAGCACCAACCCCTACTAATTTAGGGCACCAACCCAAGGAGCACCAACCCCTACACGGACCACCAACTTGGTGAGATATAATAGATCAAATTAATAGAATGGTTGTAGTCTTGTTATAAATGAGTTGTGTAATGCTTGCAATCAAAATACTTCACCGGTTCAAGTCTTCTCTGCTGGTTCTCCTCTTCTTAGTTCTCTGTCGATTCACCATCTTCTTTCTTATACCTTTTCTGCCCTGATTCTATCTTGCATGATCTCCATTGGTACACTCTCTTTTCTCCTTCACTTTTAGTGGCTTTCTTCCTGAATTTTTTTTCTGGCTCACACGATTGTTATCCTCTTTGACAGCTTACCAGTTGCTCTTACCTTACCGGTAAAACCTCTAATAAGACCTCTTACCGATTCAAATTTTCTATCAGTCTAGCTCCAACACTTAGATTCTTTTGATCTTCTTTGTGATCACTCTCTTATTTCTCAGTTACTCTATCTTTGTCGGCATCTAGCATCATCATTTTCATCTTTGGTCTGCATATTTATACTTGCCTTTCCTGCCAAGACTAGAGTTCAAACGGTGGCGCGCTAGAGTTTTTCTCCACCAACCCAATCCATAGTAAATCTGATCGGATCTCATCTCCTCGATTGATGATCTGCAATAGATCAAACATCACTATTATATTTGATAATTCATGTACACTCTTTCTATATTTAGCAACCTGCAACTTGATTTTCAGCCTTTCTTTGTCAATCACCATTAATTCCTCAGATGTTTCCTTCGACAAATGATCACAAAGATCGGATCATCCTACTTGATTTACATCACCAAAAAACTTATGCATCTTGATCTGCCTCGAACCGCACTTCTTCTTTCATCGACCCGTAATTTACAGGTTCCTCATTTAAAGTTGATCTACTTATCACCTACCATGTCGATGGATACTTCACCAACCTCTAGATGCTTGCCACTTGGTATCCACATGTCATCCATGTCCACATCCACCTGTGTTCGGTCCACTAAGTCATTTCAAACAAGGTCACCAACCAATATGCACTATCGGTGCTTGGCCACCGGTTCACCAACCCTTCCTGTACATGGCACCTTACCAGTTATTCTTCATTCCTTCTTTCCTCTATTCTGTCGATAGGTCAACTTGACTTGTCGTCAAACACATCAATCCATCCACTAAGTCTATTTACCGATAGTATTACACCTGCCTTTAAACTGGTATTATCCTAGAGTAAAACATGTCATCAATGTGCATCCTAATTAACATGTCTATTGGTGGATTACACACCTCTATGCATATTAGTGATCACGTTCTTCTTTATTGTCTTTTTCTTGCTTATCGGTGGTCATGTTTACCAGTAACACACCTTATTTGGCTACTTGCATACTCCTTCCCGCATACTAGTTGACTATACTAGTTGACATCAATGCCAACATGCCTGATGCAAGTGCTCCTCATTCTCTTCCTCATTCCGAGAATATATCAATATATCACCAAGGAACACAATCACAAATATGTCAAGCAAGGTGCAAAATACCCCATTCATGAGACTCATGAATACTATTGGAGCATTGGTAAGGCCAAAAGGTAACTTCATAGTGGCCATATCTAGTTCGGAAAGCAATTTTGTGAATATCACTTTCCAGTATCCTCAACTGATGGTATCTTGACTTAAAATCTATCTTTGAAAACAATTTGGCACCTTGTAACTGATCAAATAAATCATCAATCCTGGGTAATGGATACCGGTTCTTAATGATGATTTTGTTTAACTATCGGTAGTCCATACATAATCATAGGGATTTGTCCTTCTTCTTTACAAAGATGACTGGTGCGCCCCAAGGGGAGACACTAGGACAAATATTCCCTTTCTCTAAAAGTTCCTCAAGCTGAATCTTGAGCTCACTAAGCTCATTAGTGGTCATCCTATATGGTTCTCTCGAGACTGGCTTAACTCCTTGTACAAGATCTATATGAAAATAAAACAGGTACAAACAAACTTTAACTCACATACAATTTCCAAGATACATAGAGGAAACATTCAACACAAAAACTCCCAACCCAAGCTTAACACATAGTCATAAAATGATATTTTCAAAGAGGGGTGAAGCTAGACTAGACATGGGGAGATTTACAGGTATATTACAATAACCATAGCCATCACAAGGATAAAATCTCCTTCCAAACTTGGTCTCTCATGACCACAAAAATTCCTTATCACCCCCTAAGGATTTGAAGCCAAATCCTCCCCTTATGACCCCCAATTTAAAAAAAATAAAATGCAGTAAGGATCCCAGATCTTTGTTTCCCTCTCTTCACGGAAGTGAGACTCTACACCCTATGATTGTCATACTTCCTTCACCCCAAGACTACTCTTCCCTCCCAAGGGTGAGTTTGGTCTTCACTCCCATTAACAACATTCATATGAAAACATACAACAATATGCATCAACTCAACCAAGAATCACAATAACACAAAAACTCAAGCCACAAAGAAATGCATTTAAAACATGTATATTTTCACATAAAGCAACAAGAATATGCATTTAAATCCTAAGGGTGACAATACACCAACCTCAACTCCTTCAAATGGAATGTGCTGTGAATATTTTATTAAGAGCTTCCAAGCCCCAAGCCAGCAAGATTCCCACAAGCTACAAGCTTTTTCCTTACCTAATTTTTTCCTTTCAAACTCAAAATCTTTCAACAATTCTTGATCTCCAAGATTGGAGAGTGAGTGATGAATTCTAAGTTTGAATTTTTTTCCTAAGCATACTCTTCTCACACTTTCCAACTTCCTTGCAAAAGGATGGTGAGAGCTCATAGGTTATCCTTCCCAACCCACTTATAAGGTTTCTTAAAAAGGAAACTGAAAAGGTAGGTGTAAGGTGGGGAAGTGCATCCAACACAAGAATAGAAGGTTGTCTTACCAATAATCAATCTTCTAAAATCTGATTTTCGTCCATCTAGAAAAGGTCACTTTTGAAGTGACTTGGCAATCACATGTGAGTGGTTTTATGCCTAAAAGGTCCCTTACCCATAAGCATATCAAGTGGGCCTTCAAAAAAAGACTCAACCTCAACTATAGGAGTTAGTTTGACCCCTCAAAAACCCACCTAAAGTTTACCTATGGATCAAACTTGATTTGACCATACCAAGGGCTCCCTAACCAAGTTGCCTTTTGGGAAAACTAAATTAGGTTTGAAAAATGCATAGGTTTTCACATTTCCATCTCAAGGACATGTCACATGCCAACTCACAACACATTACAACTGTCAAGTGAAACGATAAAATACAACACATCAACATACACTGGACATGCCCCTTTCAAGGTGAAATAAATTAAAATTTAACAAATTGAACAAAGACACATGCATTCACTTATATGAAAATAAACACATTACAAACGAGGTATTGTCTCTCCAAATAGACAAACCTTGGCTTCACAATCGCACATAGGTTTGGCCCTAGTTCTCTTGTGTATTTCCACGGCCACATGGATTAATATCTTGTACATCTCAATCCACACATCAGTAGGTGCAAAACAATATGCATACATATATGAAGGAATACACTTTTAAACACAGAAAATCCAATTTCACATCATATCACAGATTGATATCCTAATCAAAGTACAATAAAGATAGAATCCAATTACTTTTCCTAACAATCCATATGTGACCATTTACTCAATTGCAACATCATTGAAATCATATAAAGAAATCATCAATTAGGCATGCATACATGAATCACAACATCATCAACATAAGTATTGAAATCAAACATATTATGGCATATATCATATCCAATCATATCAAATCATCTATCAAACAGTCTCTAAATCCATAGTGCATCAAAGTAATTTATCAAATGATAAGTCCATATTGAAAATAAAGATGTTCTATGATGGGCTCGGGGTAGGGCCTCACAGTTAGCATATAAGGGATTAAAAATCCATAACCAACAATGGCAGTAGCTCCACCAAAGATAGTCTCCTAGATCCCATAGAGTTGCATGTTAATGTTTCTGTTCTTGAAGAAATGTATCCCTATGCCCCATGCTATAGGGTATAACATTCATCTATCTAATATCGACATTAGGGTTTTCATGATCAACTTGCAATTCCTCTTCATGTGGGTCAATAAAAGTCAAATCGTTCTTCACAACAACATAAACAATATATTTTAAATCATCATCGTATGGTCGAATCATTCCCATATATTAAATATCATAATTACATTGTTCAATAACTTTCATATTTGAAAATTGGGCAAATTTTTCTTGGATATTATTTGTAATTATCAACAAATCTTCAACTAAAAGTATTGACTCTTGGTGAAGGATCATGTTGGGATGATCTTCAACCTTACTACCTTCTTCCATTAAGGTTTTCTCTTTTTCTTCTTTTCATGACATCTTGTGACTATTTTTTATTTGTGCCCCACTATCACTTCTTTCTTGACCTCATCTTGTGATTCTAACTCTAGTACACTCTTCACTACATTACGTTTCATTGTATTGGACTCTCCCTATTTCAAGAATGATTATTTTGGCTCCTTCTTGGTATTGTCTTTATCAACTTTTGAATCTTCCTCTTATTTTCTCTTTCATCTTATCTATTCATAAATTCATTTTTACCTAGACTGCTCCTTTAAAGACATCTCAAATAATCATCAAAAGGAAGTATAGATTTGATTTCATTAGATACCCCTTTATAATGGCCAAATATTTTGGTGACTTTAAATGGGTATCTTTCTTGATCCTTTTGTATTTTTAGTGATATAGTTTTTGAATAGGATTTATGTATTCTTTCTTGGGTAGGTTATATCTTTGATTATCTTCTAGGTCAGGCTAACTAACATCCTATCATTTAGTGAATTGCTTACTTCTACATGGTTTGGAGTAGATCTCCTAGAACTTCCTTGTTAATTAATTTATTTCAATTTCCTCATCATCTTCATCATAGAATCCCTCATCAATTGGAGTATTTATTTGACCATCTCTTTGTTTTCAGTCCTAATGACCTCTCAAATGTTTTCTTCATCATTCATATCCCCCATAACTTCTTCTTTTCTCTTTTCCATTGCAAGTGCCTAATTTTTGTACCACTCATTTGAATAAGGCTAGATCACCATATAAATCTATCCTATAGGATAGAAAGGTCATGGTTCTAATACCATTGTACTATCTTTTTCTAGAAAATTTAATAATTTAATAAATTTGAAACATAATTAACAATCTTCACCAAACTATATAGAAACAATGACAATTAATCATACTCAAATAGCACAAATATTTTACTAGACACAAATAAACTTACATATTTAAATCACAAATCCAATTATAATTTATTTAAATTTAGATTTGATATCTATAGCAATGATAAAATTCACCAAGTTATACCAAATAAAATAGACAACTTACACAAATACCTTAGAAACTCTCATTTCATTATATTGATATAATTTTAATTTCATAGAAAATAGAATTGCTATGATAGTAATTACAAAAATAACAAACAAAAATCACAAATATGAGACAAATGATGTACTCATTCAAACACTAAATTGTATTGCAAAACATGAAGCTTTAATGCACTCTCTACATGAGAATCCCCTCAAGAACTAAAGATTTTTTGTCACATGATTCTAGCAACCAGTGTGATTTTGTCCATTGATCACAATCTCCTATGGATTTTCATCCACAAAAGATTCTTGAACATAAATTACACATAGAAGATAAATTGACATCACATGGGTAAATGTAATTGATATATTTTCCTAGTTTTATATGCTTCCCACTCAAAAGATTAAAAAATCAGCTTAGACCTAAAATAGGGACAAGGCCCAAATTTGAATTCTGCATGCCACACATAGGTCAACCTTATAAGCCATAAAAAAATTTACATTGGAGGTTCAATGTTTCTCCTTCCTTTTGATTTTCCATGCATTTAGTTGTAAACTCAATCCTCAACTTCTGACAATTCCCTAACATGCATTAGGTTGCAGCCCATATCCTCAACCTTTGTTAGTTCAATGCCATGCATCATGTACCATGTTAGGCCACAACCTTGATCCTCAACCTCCAGTGGCTACCTGACATGTGTTGAACTTCAAGCTTGACCCTTGACCTTAATAAGTTATTGGTACACATCATATGATAACTTTTATTCTTGATCTCTTCTAACTCTCAAGCATGAGACAAGTTGCAATATTAATCTTTGATGTCTCCCTAGCATGACTCAAGTGGTCTTCCTAATCCATGCTCTTCTAAGTATCCTTGATCGAGAAGTATTTCATCAAATTTTTGAAAAGGGGACATAACATGTTCTATCACATGGTGTTTTTAATTCATTCTCTTGTGTCACCATGTATTTAGTATGTGTGTGCATGTCAAGTGTATCATCATTTATTGTTATGAGACCTTGAGCATGTTTTAATGTTGTGTGGTTTGCTTAAGGCTTCTTTTTCATTACAAATTAAATTGTTGGTTTGTGTTCTGCCTATTATTATCCTAGGCATGTGTCTTGGGGAATCACAAATTATGTGCATTTGTTGTGATTTGTTGAGGATGGAAAGAAATAAATTTTTAGAGAAGGGAAAAAATAAATGAACATGACGTTGTATTTAAAAGGTTGAAAATTATATTTTCTTTTGGGTTGTGTTAGTGGTAGATTTTATCAAATATGAATGGGTAAAAGAACAAACCTATATCACACCTTCAACTAATTAAATAGTTTCTATCAAAATATTTCAAACCAAGAAAAGTTTTTCTCGGAAGGGTTTCGCCTAAAACCATATGACATAAATGTTGCCTAGTAAGTTAAGGGTGAAAGGGTTTTGAATAAAATCCTAAAATAAATTTAAAACATAAAAATATATTTTTGCAGAGCTCAAAGTCTACAGTATATATGTATATACATGTATACATATGTATGTATGTATATGTCTGTGTGTATGTGTATATATATGTGTATATATGTATACATCTATATGTATGTATGCATGTATACACACACATATACACACACATATATTCATATATATGTGTGTGTATATGTATGTAGATATATGTAGATATATGTATATGTATATGTATGTATGTATGTATGTATGTATGTATGTATGTACATACATACATGCATACATACATACATACATACACATATGTGTGTGTAACTTTCATAGTGTATGAAGATATGTAGATGATTTTTAGATTTAACTATGTATGAATTTTTCATTAACATTTCAAATCATATTATATGATTCATCACTAGGATGAAATATTTAGAGAGAAAAACAGAAGATAGAAACAAGCTAAGAAGACTAAACAAATAGAGGAAGAGGATTATAGAACCTAGGAGGGAAGAGAAGAGGAAGGGGCTAGAGAAAATTAAATAAAATTAAGTAAAAAAGAAAGTAAAAATAATCAAAATCAAATAAATAAAGGAAAACAAAAACTAATTAAGAAGAATAAGTAGAAATTAAAAGATGATAGTTGGAAGAAATAAACTAATAATTAAATTAAAATAATGAAAAATAAAACCAAAATATAAAAAGTGAGGGTCAAAAATAAAAATGAGGGGTAAGATTCATAATAAATAAAGTAAAACAAGATGATGAAACAGAGAAGGAAAATGAAAGAAAAAGGTTGGAATTAAAATGAAAGAAAAACAAAAATGGAACCAAAAATTATATAGAAGGAACAAATAAGAGGAAAGAGAATTAATTATCAAAAAGGAAAGAAAACAATGGTAAAGAAAGAAGAGAGAATAAAAAATACCAATAAAAGTAAAATATAAAATAATAATATAAAAGAGAAAGAACTCTACATAAAATAATTAAATTAAAATAACATAAAGGAGATAATCTATTAGTAATAAATATTTATCTTATTATAATTAATTGTTAATAGGAAAGAAAAATTAAAACATAAGTAGAAAAAATTTGAAAATAAATCAAAGTGAAATTAGTTAAATAATGAATTGAAAGAAGACTAATTACTATAACAATTATGAAGAATGGAGATGAATAACAATTATAAAAGGCTATAGAGAAATATGATTATATGTATGTACGTACTTACGTACATGCCTACATACACATATACATATACATATATACATGTTAATCCTATGAGGATCCGGTTAATACTCAGAGGGGGGTGAATCAGTATTAATACCAATTTACAAGATTAAGCCAAAATCAAACTTATATCAAATCTGAAATCATTTATCAAATATCTCAGCTTATTTTATCAGATCTAACAACCTCTTTATCGGATTTGCTAACACATTAATCAGATCTTTTACCACATCTATCAATTCCTTCACCACTTAAGCAATCATATAAATTTGATCATTTACCAACTCATTATCCTCATCTATCAAATCAAACACTTTCTCTACCAACTCTTATCAGTACCGGTAACTTTTGATAAACCTTTGATAAAACATCATAACCGTTGTACTAAGAAATAGAGTATGGAATGTAACATAAACAAGAACATCACATGAAAAACATTCCACACATGAACACCATAATTTTTGACATGGAAACCCAAATAGGGAAAAACCATGGTGGGAGTTGGTACCCACAAATATTTGTACGCTTTAAAAGTATGCCCTGTTGGGAGCTTAGCCATGTTAGGAGCTTACAATACTCCCTATTAGGAGCAAACCCTGTTAAGAATCACTCAGTTGAGGGATTTGCCTAGTAGCTTGGTTAAGAGCTTGATGATCTGTTAGGATCAACCTCATGAGAGGATTTACCACTCTTTTGAGAGTTTCCCTGTTAGGGGACTTAAATGTTTAAGGCTTGTTAGGACCTACCCGGTTAAGGGATTTAACTTGCTGCAACTGTTAGGGAACAACAGTGAAACAAGTGATCTGTTACTTGCACTTCTTAGCTTGCTAGATCAGATCCAATTATACTCAACACTCTGCAACTCTTAGGAAGATTTCACACTACTCTTGGACGGTTCAACACATTCTCTTAAGACCACCGACACAATAAACATCAATTGTGCCATCCTAAATAACTATCTCAACTAGGTCGGCCACTAAACCCTAATTATGCAAAGGTTTCTCCATAGTCTTCTCCCTCTTCTTGAGCATATCCCTTGCATACAGGTCTTTCCTTGTTCCTCACAACTGTGCCTTCTTCATTTAGCTTATTCCTGAAGACCCATTTGGTACCTATGACATTCTTATGTTTTGATCTAGGTACCAAGGACCATGTTGCATTCTTTTCTATTTGGTCTAGTTCCTCTTCCATTGCCTTAATCCAGTCTTCGTCTGTAAGTGTTTC
Source organism: Cryptomeria japonica (assembly GCF_030272615.1). Taxonomy (NCBI): domain Eukaryota; kingdom Viridiplantae; phylum Streptophyta; class Pinopsida; order Cupressales; family Cupressaceae; genus Cryptomeria; species Cryptomeria japonica. The sequence goes on from NC_081410.1 coordinate 51,017,218, forward strand.
TTTGGAAGTCTTGCGCTCCAATTCAGAAATTATGCAAGAGTTTTATGATACCAATTGATGAATAATGATGAACAACAAAAACCCTAACTGGTACTGAGATGGGGGGGGTGAATCAGTACATACGAAAAATTCTCCGCAACTTATCAAGTTAAAACAATGCTAACCAATTGTCTTCATTATTGAACTTAACCATGGCAATACCAGTTAAACACAATAAGACTTCAGACAACATAGACCGGTAAAACTGAACACTTCAAATACATTCAATACTTGATAACTACTTCACCCATAAATATATGCATGTGGTGTATCAACAATACCTTAACCATTAGCTCTACATGCATAATCACTTCAACAAAGAATGCTTAATCATCACATGAAAAATGTGCAACTCATCACACACAAATTTTTCACGTGGAAACACAAATGGGAAAAACCACGGTGGGGATAAATACCCACAAGCTTGTTTTGAACTCTTTTGAATCTCGCTCTGTTAGGAGCCTAGTTTGGTTAAAGACTTTACAATAAGGTTTTGCTAGGAACTGATCCTATTAAAGATCACCCAGTTAAGGGATGGCTATATACCCTGTTAGAGGTTGAAACCCTGTTAAAGGTTACCTTGCTAGAGGATTTAAAGAACTCAATGAACTTGAGTCACCTGGTTAGAGCGTTTACAGTAAGCCTATTAAAGCTACCTGGCAAAGGGATTTTCCTTCTATTGAAATGGTTAGAAGATAATAGGTAAAACTTTGATCTAATAACAACACTATATACTAAGCATATCCTTTTCAGTTCCTCTACTCTGCAATCACACTCTGCAGTTTTCACTCACTGGTCTGGCAAGTATCTCATCACTCAGATACATACACAACTTTTTACAACACTTACAATATCGAAACTCATCAACCTTATAGACAAGAATTAGATCGGTAACACAAACCCTAAACCCTAAGCATCTTAGGTTTACAATTACAAGCGGTCCAATCCTGACTGTCCAAACACTTTTCATAGAATGAAACAATCTTAAATAGATCACAAGTCATTTTGCATCATCCATTCTTCAACACACATAGAAATCAGTAACCCATCACACTTTCTTCTCATACTGCTAAGAAGAATGTTCATTCTCAAGGTAGACATTTAATGCATTTGATCTTCACATGCAAGATCCTTAAGGAATTCCTTCACGTGCACAAAACTGATGTGGCATCTCAATCTCATCCTTATTTCTTGGCTAACTCATCACATAATATCATCGGTTGCATTGCACAAGCTAGATTGCCAAACCGGAAACCCTAGAGTTGAGACTACCAACTGGTAGTCACACTTAGTGAAACCTTTACACCGATTCACTACATCTCTTCATACTGGTTCTCCAACTTGATCATCAATAACAACTTCTTCCAATCTTCATACTAGTTGACCTGTACTTATTGACATCAATGACAACATAGATTATTATCATATTATCATACCGGTTCATCATATGGCAACAACATCATGAAATTCCAATACAAATCATACAGATCATTACATCAAATTACAGTGCAATATCAACTGTTGGTTGATCGAAACCCATCATGAAAATCCAATCTGTACCAAAGTCAAAACCTCAAAACACTCCACTAAGCGTTTTGTTGTTTCCTAAGAAATTCTTCCTTGAATCATGTCGTAACAAAAATCAAATCATTCATGTGGGTTGTTTCGTGTTACCACCTTCATGTAGACTCATCATCGATCACCGTCATAACAAAAATCATTATCGGTTTGATGATTTCTTCACCGGTCCTTAAGCCCTACTAAAACCTTAGCAAAACTTCATCAGAAATTTGAAACAAGCCTTTCGATAGGAATCACAAGTTCTGGTTCTGGTCAGATACTCCTTTCCATGATACAAGATCACCTTCCAAACTACAAATCACCAATCATCACCAATCACCCAATTCAACCAAAACATCTCGGCTTTACTAGTTAAAGTCCTATTTCACAGACTTATGTTCTTTGTCGATAAACCCTATCTTCTTGTAAACCAAGTCACTTAGATGACAAAACAAAACATCAAGAACATCAGTAATCACCATTTGACATCAGTTTCCATAAATGATAACACCAATAACTGATCAAGTCATCTAATCACAAATAGTCTTCTATCCTCTACCAGTGTAATCATCCATCTTCAACTACATCATCTACATCATATCTTTTTGCATCAGTTATGCCAAATGTCAACATTCTCCCCCTTTTTCATTGATGGCAACACCAATCAGATATACAATAAGAGTAACATCATCATCTGCAACTTGCTTGCCGGTATCACATCATCTATCAGTTTTGTCTTCCTTTTATCTTCTCCCCCTTAACCAATGCTTCTCTCAATCTGATCTTTTGATCTTCAACTTCTCTAATATCTGATTTCTTTTCTTCTCCCCCTTTGAGAGAAATGACAAAGGTGTAAATGCATAACTTGTCTTCAATTGTGTTGTTGCCTCTTCCATCATCTCTGCTAATCAAATCAGAAAAATTATATCAGATCATTAAATCAGAACTTTTACATCAAACTTGCTCCCCCAAAGGAGTATCCTGCACCTTCATCAATCCTTAGTGAAAGATAAACATGAAATCCAGAGGATTGATGCATCTCCATCATTATGGTTCTTCTAGTGTAGGGTTCTAACCCCTAGTTTACCTCTAAGAAACTCAAAGGTAGCCTTCGGTAAGGGTTTAGTAAAGACATCAGCTAACTGATCTTTACTCTTCACATATTCCATTTTCACCTATTTTTCTTGAACTCTTTCCCTTAGGAAATGATACTTCAATTCAACGTGCTTGGTTCTAGCATGAAGTACATGATTCTTAGAAATATTTATTGCACTTGTATTATCACAATAGATAGTCACCACTTCAAACATATCTATCTTGAATCCTTCTAGCACATGTCTCATCCATATTGCCTATGTGCAATTCATGGATGTAGCTACATACTCTTCTTCAGTTGTAGATTGAGAAACACATGTTTGTTTCTTTCTCGTCCATGCCACTAATCTTCCACCAAGTAGAAAAGCTCCACCGGTTGTTCTTTTCTGATCATCCACATTACCTACCCAATCAACATCAGTAAAGACATCCAAAGTAAAATCTCCTTTATAAGGATACCATAAACCATAGTCTACTATGATTTTGAGATACCAAAAAATTCTCTTCATAGCCACCATGTGACTCTCCTTAGGCTCTTTTTGAAATCTAGCCACTAATCCAACATCATGAGCAATGTCTGGTCTATTATGAACAACATAGTGTAGCTTGCCAGTAATAGATTTGTACTCTTTTTCACTAACAATAGGGGAATCATCTTTCTTTGATAACTTGCAACCTGTTGCCATCGATGTTCCTACTGGTTTGCAGTTTTCCATACCGAATATCTTCAACACCTCTTTGACATACTTGCTCTGACAAATAAAGATACCACCATCCAGTTGCTAGACCTGTAAGCCAATAAGGAAATTTATTTCACCAATTAGAGACATTTCAAATTCTTTTTTCATTATATCAACAAAATCCATACACCTATCATCATTTCCACCAAAAATTATGTCATCTACAAACACTTCCACTATCAGCAACTTGTCTCCATCAGTCTTCAAATAAATGTCATTGTCCTCACTAGTACGTTGGAATCTGATTTTGATCAAATGTGCATGTAATCTCTCATACCATGCTCTCAGTGCCTACTTTAGACCATATAGTGCTTTATGCAATTTACACACCATGTCCTTATCATCAATCAAGGAAAATCCATCTGGCTGTTCAATGTATACTTCTTCTAGAATTCCATTCAGAAAAGCCGATTTGACATCCATTTGATAAACTTTGAATCCTTTATATGCAACAAATGCCAGCAGCATTCGTAATCCTTCTAATCTAGCAACCAATGCAAATGTTTCACCATAATCCTCACCTTCTTCTTGAGCATACCCTTTGCATGTTAAGTCCCAGAGACAACTAAGAGGGGGGGGTGAATCAGTTGTCTAATAAATTTAAACCAAAAATAACTTAATCAACTTTCTGCTTAATACCGGTGAAATAGTCTGTTATACCAGTGAACAGTTTTATCACATAATTGTAATATTGGTAAGGATTAATGCATGAAACAAAAAGACAAAGTCATCCACAACACATAACACCAATATTTGTACGTGGAAACCCTGTAAGGGGAAAAACCATGGTGGGAAACCTTACCCACAATCAGATGATACTACTGTAGATAGTAAGTGTATACAAATGGGGTCTGTACATACAGAAAGGCCAAGTGCCTAGAGCTCACTGCTCAAACACAAAATAGGAGTCACACTGACTACAATTGGATGGTTAAATTCAATAAGAATGTACTGCTCAAAATAGCATCTTCATATGCTGGATTCAATATCGGTGTAGTTCTGATTGTCTTCACAAAAGCCCTCCTTCACCTTCAAATGATGTCTGTGTTTATAGCTCTGCTTATTCTCACATATACCTTTACACAATCCTTTTCCACATTGCACATCCGATCTTACAAATAAGATCTTACATTTATACCATACCCTAAGACCAATTTTAGTAGGTCGGCTCTAAAGGATAATACAACAAAATCAATTTACAAATAAATTAATACTCGATGCAATAACCAATTCAACATGTCGGCTTAATGCATTTACAATAATAATAAGTCATCTCCATAGCATGGCATGCTGATCTGTAAAAGATAAACCTACCGGTGTATAACCTGGACCTATTTGCCAGTAACAACAAATATGCAAATACGAATATACCAATTAACAAACCTTCAAGACAAAGTATCCAAACGATGTCTTCGACATAACCATGTGATTTCCATATCATTCCAAGTGCCGGTGATCATTATATCCTACTGGTGTACCAGATACCGGTGACTATTCATAAGTCATTTGCTTGCCAATGAATGTTGTTGATTCTCCAAAGTGCCAGAGTTGATAAGTGTTTAGTAGGTGTTGACATCAATGACAAAACCATACCAAAATAACAACAATCTCCCCCTTTGGCATTGATGGCAACACAGGATGGAAAAACCATCAAAGTGCCAAAATAGAAATGCCAAATACCAAAAACCAACAATCTCCCAAAAAGAGATCATAACCAGAAATCAAAATACAGATACAGAGAGTAGTAATCTCTCCCAAATAACAATCTCTCCCCCTAGGAGCAACATGTGTTTTCCTTGTGTTTTTCCACACCAATCTCTCCCCCTTTGACATCAAATGCCAAAGTTATTACAAAACCAAGTCCATATACAAAATACCAACCAATTCAGTATACCAACTACTCCCCCTAAGAAGTAGCTTCCTCATCATAGCCGGAATAAAAGATTTCTCTGTTAATTCTGTTGGTTGATGACAATCATCAACTTCATAAGTCTCTACCAGTGGGGGTATGACCCCAAGCTGGTCTCTGAGATATTCAAAAGTCTCCTTAGGCAGAGGTTTAGTGAAAATATCTGCAATCTGCTCTTTAGTATTCACATAAACCAGTTTTATTTCCTTTGCTTCAACATTTTCCCTTAGAAAATTTAGTTTGATAGAAACAGGTTTGGTTTTAGAATGTAATACCAGATTCTTAGATATATCAATTGTTGCAGTGTTATCACAATAGATAGTAATAGGTTCCTTGCATTTTACCTTTATGTCTTTCAACATTTGCTTAAGCCATAGTACCTGTGTACAGTTAGTTGTTGCTGCAACATATTCTGATTTTGTTGTTGATAAAGATGTACAACTTTGTTTCTTACTCAACCAAGAGACTAGTGTACTTCCAAGAAAGAATGCTCCTCCGATGATGCTTTTTCTATCATCCAAATCTCCTACCCAATTTGCATCTGTATATACACATAATTCAAAGTTTTCATCTCTAGGATACCATAATCTAAGATTTATAGTGCCTTGTAAGTACCAAAAAATCCTTTTTACTGCTGATTCATGATTTTCTCTAGGATTACTCTGAAATCTTGAAACAATACATACTGCATTCATAATATCAGGTCTAGTTTGTGTTAAATATAGTAAACCTCCTATCATAGATTTGTATCTAGTTGGATTAATAGGTGTAGATTCATCTCTTAGTGATAGTTTGTCATTTGTAGTCATAGGTGTGCTTACCGGTTTAGAGTTCTCCATCCCAAATTTCTTTAGTAACTCCTTTAAGTACTTGGATTGACTCAAGAATATACCTTTATCAGTTTGAGAAATCTTCAATCCTAAAAAGAATTTTATTTCTCCAATCATAGACATTTCAAATTCTTGCTACATTTCAATAGAAAATTCTTTACATAATCCATCTTCTCCTCCAAAGATTATATCATCAACAAAAACTTCTATAACCAAGATGTCATCATTAGTCACTTTATAATATAAGCTTCTCTGAGCATTACCTTTAGAAAAACCAATCTTCAAAAGATACTTATCCAATCTTGCATACCAAGCTCTTGGAGCTTGTTTCAATCCTTACAAAGCTTTCCCTAACCTGCAAACCATATCTTTGATATTTGTCAAAGAAAATCCATCAGGTTGTTCAATGTAAATGTCTTCTTCAAGATCTCCATTCAGAAATGCACATTTAATATCCATTTGATATACTTTGTAGTTCTTATGTGCTGCAAAAGCAAAAAATAATCTAACTGCCTCAATTCTAGCTACTTGTGCAAAGGTTTCATTATAATCAATTCCTTCTTTCTGAGAATATCCCTTACACACTAGTCTTGCTTTATTTCTAATTACTTTACCATCTTCATTAAGTTTGTTTCTGAATACCCATTTGGTTCCAATCACATTTTTGTCTTTAGGTCGGGAAACTAATGTCCAAGTGTCATTTTTCTCAATCTACTCTAATTCTTCTTCCATAGCTTTAATCCAGTGTTCATCTTTGCATGCCTCATTAACAGATGATGGTTCAATTTGAGAAATAAGACATACCTCTTCATTTGCTAATCTTCCTCTTGTCATAACTCCTTTATACTTGTTTCCAATTATTTGATCTTCAGAATGATTCAGTCTTACATACCGGGGTGTCTTTGTTTGCTGCTGATCCTTAGTCATAGTGGAATTTTCAGATGGTACCAGTGTAACTGGATCTTCAGTCTGTACCGGTGGGTTTAGTGTAGGTTCATTTGTCAAAATTTCTATTGCCGGTTCAGAGTCTATATACCTTGAAGTTCCCCTGAATTGTTCATCAATCTTCACATTTGTACTCTCAACAATTTTTTGCAATCTTTTGTTAAAACATCTATATGCTTTACTCTTAGATGAATAACCAAGAAATATTCCTTCATCACTTCTAGGATCAAATTTGCCAATATACTCATCTCTTCTAATATAACATTTTCTTCCAAATATTCTGAAATATTTAAGAGTAGGAGTAATACCAAACCATAGTTTATGAGGGGTCTTACTGGTTTCACCTTTGATGTGAACTTTGTTGAATGTATAGACCATTGTACTTACTGCCTCTCTCCAATATACATGTAGTGGTTTGCTTCTGATAACATACTTCTTGCTGCATCCAAGATAGTTTTGTTTTTCCTTTCAACAACTCCATTTTGTTGTGGTGTCTGAGGTGCTGATAGCTGTCTTTTGATTCCATTCACTTCACAGAATGCATTAAATTCCTTAGATGTAAATTCTCCTCCTTGATCTGATCTTAAACATTTTATTTTCTTACCAGTTTCATTTTCTACCATTGCTTTGAACAATTTGAATTTTCCAAGTGCTTCTGATTTTTCTCTGAGAAAAGTAACCCAACACATTCTAGAATAGTCATCAATGATTAGCATGAAATATCTATCACCTTGTAATCTTTTAGTTCTAGTTGGACCGCATAAATCAGTATGAATTAAATCAAGAGAATTATTGGAATTTTCTGGAATACATTTGAAACTAGCTCTAACTTGTTTTCCAAATTGACATTCCTTACATACTGTATTGTGAGGTTTGACAATTTTATGTAAATCTCTAACTACCTTAGTAGTACTGATTTTTACCATGTAATCAAAGTTTACATGACATAGTCTCTTATACCATAGCCAACTTTCATCAATATGTACAATCAAGCATGTCTTTTCACTGTTATTCAAATGAAAGATATTACCTCTAGTTTGATTACCAGTTGCAATTTCCAAACCAGTTCTATTCATGATTTTGCATTTTCCATTTTTGAATTGTAACTGAAATCCTTTCTCAACTAATTGACCAACACTCAAAAGATTATGCTTTAAACCTTCAACATAGTAGACATTGTCAGTATTATTCTTACCATCAAGAGATATTGTACCCTTACCTTTGATCAAATAAGCTTTATCATCTCCAAATCTCACGAAGCCTCCATTGTATTCTTGAAAGTTCAAGAATTTACTCTTATCACCAATCATATGATGTGAGCATCCTGAATCAATGATCCATTCATCCTTAACTTCAACTTTAGCTGCCAAGGCCTGTTCTACCGATTGAGCAGTAGGTGTTGGTTGATCTTCAATTATAGCAACAAAAACCCATCCATTGTCTGTTGGATCCTCATCAAAATCATCAGTCACTCCTTCATCAACAAGATAACAAGATTTGTCTTTATTCTTCTTAAATCTGTATCTTTGATATTCAGGGTTAGGCTTGTATGGTCTTCTAGCTTCTTCTCTTAGTTTAGCATGTCTATCAAGGCATCTTGAAGCCATATGACCAATCTTATTACAATTAAAGCATTTAAAGGGTGCTTGACCTTCATACTTACTTTGAACTAGACCTTTAGGCATTTTCCTTGCAAATAGTGCTTCAAGTTCTTCATATTCTTTCCTGCTTTCTTCAAGTTCTCTTGCATAAAAGGCTTTCCAATCTGATTTATCAAATGATGGTGCAGATGATGTAGATGCTTTAAAGGCTAAATCTATCTTTATAGTAACAACATGACCAAATTCCTTAATTTCAAAAGCTAAAAGTTTTCCAATCAATGTATCTCTAGTTACTAATGTATTAGGCAATGTTCTTAACTCATTTATAGCAATGACTTTCATTTTATATGCCGGTGGCAATCCTCTTAAAACTTTTGAAATAATTTCATCCTCACTTAAGGTTCCTCCACAACATTTAATACCCAAAACAATTTCATTAACTCTTTCCATAAAAGCATAAATCCTTTCATCTTCTTCCATTTTCAGATGTTCATACCTAACCTAGAAGCTTTCAAGTTTTGCAATTTTGACTGTGGAATCTCCTTCATGCAGTGTTTCCAAATGATCCCAAATAGCTTTAGCAGTAGACCTATCTGATAGTCCCATGATTTGCTGATCTGTTAATGTGCTCAAAAGTGCTTCTCTTGCTTTGCAATCATTTTCTTCATCTTTTCCCAAGGTAGGTGGATTAGGATGACTAGGAGTAGGATCAGTATAACCATTCTTTGTAACATCCCAGATGTCCTTTCCAATGCAATTTAGATGTGTCTCCATTTTGATCTTCCATATGCCATAGTTGGTTCCATCAAGTTTAGGACTGTCCTTCCTGAAATAGTTAGTAGACATTAGATCTCCTCAAGTTGTTAAACTTCTGCAAAAGAGGACTAGGCTCTGATACCAATTGTTAGGTTCTAGAGACAACTGAGAGGGGGGGGTGAATCAGCTGTCTAATAAATTTAAACCAAAAACAAATTAATCAACTTTCTGCTTAATACCGGTGAAACAATCTATTATACCGGTGAATAGTTTTATCAGATAATTGTAATACCGGTAAGGATTAATGCATGAAACAAAAAGACAAAGTCATCCACAACACATAACACCAATCTTTGTATGTGGAAACCCTGTAAGGGGAAAAACCAAGGTGGGAAACCTTACCCACAATCAGATGATACTACTGCAGATAGTAAGTGTATACAAATGGGGTCTGCACATGCAGAAAGGCCAAGTGCCTAGAGCTCACTGCTCAAACACAAAATAGGAGTCACACTGACTACAATTGGATGGTTAAATCCAATAAGAATGTACTCCTCAAAATAGTATCTTCATATGCTAGATTCAGTACAGGTGTAGTTCTGATTGTCTTCATAAAAACCCTCCTTCACCTTCAAATGATGTCTGCATGTATAGCTTTGCTTATTCTTGCATATACCTTTACACAATCCTTTTCCACATTACACATCTGATCTCACAAATAAGATCTTACATTTATACCATACCCTAAGACCAATTTTAGTAGGTCAGCTCTAAAGAATAATATAATAAAATTAATTTACAAATAAATTAATACCCGATGTAATAACCGATTCAACATATCGGCTTAATGCATTTACAACAATAATAAGTCATCTCCATAGGGTGCCATGCTAGTCTGTAAAAGATAAACCTGTCGGTGTATAACCTGGACCTATTTGTCGGTAACAACAAATATGCAAATATAAATATACCAATTAACAAACCTTCAAGACAAAGTGTCCAAACGATGTCTTTGACATAACCATGTAATTTCCATATCATTCCAAGTGCCATTGATCATTATATCCTGCCGGTGTACCAGATACTGGTGACTGTTCATAAGTCATTTGCTTGCCGATGAATGTTGTTGATTCTCCAAAGTGCCAGAGTTGATAAGTGTTTAGTAGGTGTTGATATCAATGACAAAACCATACCAAAGTACCAACATTGCAAAGTAACCTCGCTTTGTTTCTTACAAGTTTTCCTTCTTCATCAAATTTATTCCTAAAGACCCATTTTGCTCCAATTATATTCTTATCCTCTAGTCTAGGAACAAGTGACCATGTCTGATTCTTCTCAATTTGATCTAATTCTTCATTCATTATATTCACCCAATTGTCATCTTTTAGTGCTTCTTTAACTATCTTGGGTTCAATTGTAGAAATCAAACATGAGCTCTCTCGGATCTTTCTCCTGGTTTGCACACCTGCATTCTTATCACCAATTATCTTCTCTTGTGAATGGTTCAATTTGACATATCTAGGTATTGCTTGTGCCGGTTCTACATCTTCTGCATCAGGTTTTTCATTTTCTTCCTCACTGTCATTGCTTACCGGTTGAGCATTTAATTCTACATTTGTCGGTTCTTCATTATTCTTTGCCTTCGGTTCAATGATCAAATTTTTTTCTTCATTATCATCATTTTCAAGTTCTAATCTGCTTGTACCTTTAGGCTTATCAGATAGATCATCGAATTTTACATTAGCATTTTCAACAATTTTCTTAGTTCTCTTATTGTAACATTTATATGCCTTACTCTTAAAAGAGTACCCAAGAAAAATTCCTTCATCAGATTTTAAATCAAATTTCTTAGTGTGGTTATCTCTCTTCATAAAACATTGACTTCCAAATATTTTAAAATAACTTACACAAGGATTTTTTCCAAACCATAGCTCATAGGATGTCTTACTATTACCTTTCTTGACTAGTACCCAGTTTAAAGTGTATACAATAGTACTGATCACTTCTCTCCAAAACATTTTGGATACATCACCCTGTAATAGCATGGTTCTAGCAGCTTCAACTATTGTTTTGTTCATCCTTTATGCTTTGTCATTCTGTTGTGGTGTCCTCAAAGTAGACATCTGTCTCTTGATACCTTGTTTATCACAATACTTAACAAATTCATCAGATGTGAATTCACCTCCCCGGTCTAATATTAAACACTTCAGGTTCTTACTGGTTTCATTCTCAACCAAAGATTTAAATGATTTAAATTTACTAAATGCTTCTGATTTCTCCTTCAAAAATGTCACCCACATCATTTTAGAGTAGTCATCGGTGAAAATCATGAAATACTCACTGTAATAACTCTTTGTTCTCATAGGGCCACAGAGATCAGTATGTACAAAATCTAAAGTATTCTCAGAAGTACAATTATTGCTCTTGAAATAAATAGAGGTCATCTTACTGATTTCACAATCTTTGCATATCACATTATCTGGTTTGACAATTTGTGGCAATCTTCTTACAACACTTGACTTGCTTATCTTAACCAAATTATCAAAATTAACATGACAACATCTTTTATGTCATAACCAACTGTCTTCCATTCTTGCAACCAGACAATTATTAATATTACTATTCAAATGGAATAAGTTACCGCTAGTTTGCATCTTGGTAATAATCAGTTCACCATTACCTCCAAGAATTCTGTAGACTCCACTTTTAAACTCAAGAAAATAACCTTTATCATTGAGCTGACCAACACTTAAAAGATTATGCTTTAGACCATCAACCCAAAACACATCATCAACATTACTCTTCCCATTTAGAGAAATTGAACCTTTAACTTTCACCATGTAGGGAGAGTTATTTCCAAATCTAACAATACCTCCATCAAATTCATCAAGGGTTATGAACTTACTTTTATCTCCAGCCATGTGGTGTGAGCAGCCACTGCCTATAATCCATTCATCACAATTCTCCATAAGAGATATCGATTCCCTTTCATCTGTCAGTTCCTCCTTCATGGCTACAAACACAATTTACTCATTATCATCTTCATCTTTAGACTCTTCATCGGTCACACCTTCATCTACTGCAACATAACAATGTTTCTTGACCTTTCCTTTGAATCTCCAGAACTTCTCTTTCTTATCAGTCTTAGTGCAGTTAGCAGCAATATGACCAATTTTACTACAAGAGAAACACTTCAAAGGTAGCTTTCCTTTATACTTACCGATGCCTCTTGGAAATCTTTTTGCTAACAATGCCTAAAGCTCCATCACTTGCTCTTCATTGTCTTCATTTCCCCAGTTACTTCCATGCCTTGACCTGACTCGTGATTTTGACATATATTTTTTCCTTTTCTAGAAGATGAACCAGTAACAGAAGCTTTAAAGGAAGATTCAATATATTTTGTCACACTATTGTCAAAACTATTTAACTCAAAAGTTGTAAGATTACCAATCAATGAATCAATAGTTACCTTACCCTTTGAAATAGATCTAAGTTCTTGGATTGCAGATACTCTTATAACATACTGAGGTTGAAGAGTTCTAAGCATTTTAATTACTATTGTGTCATCATCCATTTTACCTCCAGCACTCTTTATGCCACAAACAACATCTTTCATTATCTAACCATACTATGCAATATTTTCTCCTTCAAGCATTCTTATGTCATCAAACTTTCCTCTCAACCTTTCCTCTTTGTCTCTTTGAACATGCTCATCTCCTCCATAGATTATATCTAACTTTTCCCAAACCTCACCTACAGTTTCCAATCCTTGAACACCAATATATTTTGAATTAGATAAAGTACTAACAATAGATTGTAAGGCTTGCATGTTATCTTGCTTCTCTTTGAGTTCATTTGGTGTCAAGGGAGTAGTAGTAGGAGCAACATATTTTGTTTCAACTTGCTTCCAATATTGTGCACCAAGACCTTTGATGTAGATCTTCATTCTATCTTTCCAGATCTTGTAGTTATCCTTGTTGAACTTAGGACCCTCTTTCTTCATCATCTTGACTTCCTCAGAATATTTTGTTGGCATATGGACACTCCCATGAGACATTGTGTGTGATTGAAGGTTTTGTCATTGATGGCAACCTTGCAATCCTATGGCACCGACAAAGCATTACTCAAACAGAACAGTGTACCAGCATCAACAAATCAATCTACACCGGCACAGGCACAGAAGGAAATATGTATACCGGCATAGAGGTCGATAGGATTTTGATGTGTAATATTTTGTTTATCATTGTAAGCCGACTTGGCAAATTGTAAAATGACTCTTGTATATAAAAGAGATCATTGTAGGCATTTGAAAGATATGGAGAGAATGTAATATATAAATTATAAGGCAGACCTAATGTGCGAATTGCAGGTCAAGGGTATATGTAAAGAATAGAGCAGGAACCGGTACTGAATTTGGCATTGAAGATGCTATTGTAAAGTAGTACAGAATATTGGATTTGTGTAAATCCTCTTGTAAGTCAGTGTGACTTCTTGTTGAGCAGTGAGCTCTAGGCAGTTGGCCTTCCTGCATGTGCAGGCCCCTATTGTAAGTAATATTCTCTTATTGGCCAGTAAGTGAATATTGTGGGTCACAAATCCCACTGAGGTTTTTCCCACACCGGGTTTCCTCGTTAAACATCTTGTGTTATGGTGTTCTTTTCATGTGGATGCTTTTGATTTTGTTATTTGCATTAATTCTTGCATATCGGTATACTGTTACTTTATATTCTGCATATTCAGTTTTAAGAAAATTTCATTACCGGTCAGATACTGATTCACCCCCCCCCCCCCTCTCAGTATCTGTGGGAACCCTAACAATTGGTATCAGAGCCTGGTCCTCTTTTTTCAGAAGCCTAACAGCTTGAGGAAGATCTTGACACCGGTAAAGATGGAAAATCTGATGAAGCAACTTGAAGGAGCTCTTACTGACTATGATGCAAAGAAGTTGAAAAATATCAAATTAGAAGATGATTTAAAAGCAGCTTAGGACATTATTCAGGCACTTCAAGAAAATCTTACTATTACAAGAAACAAGAGAAGAGAACTTTGTGAAAAGTTGCAAAATGAAAATGATGAAAAGGAATCATTAAATGATATGATGAGCAAATTGAAACAAGAGATCATGACAACAAAAAATGAAATGCAAGATATGACTATGAAATTCTGCAAAGAGATTGAGGACAGAAAGAGGAATGAAGAAGAATTGACCATAAGACTAAGTGATGCAGCAAATGAGAACACAAGACTTAGCTATGAAAATGATATGTTGAAGACAGATCTGATGCATACTCAAAATGACTCGAATGAACTAATGAGACAAAAAGAGATCTTGGAAAGGGAATTGGAAACTGCAAATCAACACAAAGAAAAATTCAAGAAAAGCTCAGAAGAACTTGGTACCTTATTGAAGAATCAAAAACCCAAAGGTGACACTTTTGGAATTGGGTTTGAAGTTGGAGAAAGCTCTGGTACTACAAATACCCAGGATCAAAGAAAACCGGTAAGACCCTCTAATACTTACAAATTCAATGGAAAATGCTTTAACTATAATAAATATGGTCATAAGGCAAATGAATGTAGATCTAGGAATTATCAGAACATCAATCCTCCCACCGGTCAATGCACCAAATGCAACAAAATTGGTCATAACTCTGAAAATTGCAGAATGAATGTAAGATGTTATGTTTGTGTAAGATTTGGTCATTTATCAAATAAATGCAAAACACAAACTAGCATAGGTTATGGGAAAGCTATTCAGAAAAATAATGTAACTTGTTATGCATGTAACAAAACTGGTCATATTGCAAAATTCTGTAGAAGTAAAGGTACATCGATAGATAACAAAAGTACTAGCTTGAAAGGTAAAGAAAAGGTTGAAGAGGTTAAGCAAGAATTTTCAAAGAAATGGATTAGAAAAGGTAATCTAAATATTGGGGTTACTCCTCCACTAGTAGAACCAACAAATGCTTCACCGACGGGACAATATGATGCTCCACCAGTAGGACAGAGCAATGCTCCACCGGTAGGATGTTCCTCATCAAATTGAAGAAAATTATCTTGAGGGTTTGGCAATTTAATGACACATGTGTTATTATTCCCTCGGTTAGAGAAAAGGAGTTGAAAATCCTTCATTACCGGCAAATAAAGTTGAGTTAATACATTATTGGCAAACAATTAATGTGGTAGGTGGCATAAAAGACTTTATAAATTAAGTTTTTGGCTCCATTTCATTTCACCGTGAATTCAAAACTTTCAGAGAGCGCGAAGATTTCCAAGCTAAGGCATTCCGAGCAAAGAGGCAAAGCACTTCAGCAATCAATCCATCCAAAGGCAGAAAAAGGTATTTATCATCATGGCATCCTCCTCTACACCTGAATTCATAGCAAACCCTACAGTAGTTGAGGTTATAAAATGACCTAGGCCCGTGTTTGAGCTAGTTCCCGAGGTAGCTAAGAAAGATGACAACACAGGTGCTTTTTCCCAAATTCCAAGGGTGTTGTTTATGCAGAAGACCCTAGAATGTACATTCATTGCAACATAGAGGAATTAGGTGATGAAGAAATCAAAGACATGTACAAATCTGTTATATGTGACAATGCCGGAAATGTGAAACCTGAACACAAAATTGTTGAAACCCTAGGATTCACTGAAATCCTCTGCATTCCTGAATTTCCCAAGGAAGTGGTTAGGATAGTTCTCAGCAGGGTACATGGCTCATTCTTTTGGCTTGACTTAGTGCATAAAATTACAAAGGTAGTTGTGAAAGCAGTAATAGGGTTACCTTCCACCGATACCAGACCCGATAAAACCAAGAAGGTCTCCAATGACCTAGTAACGAAACTAACTGGTGCAACATCTGACAAAAGATCATTGAGGGTTAATGATGTAACTGATACAAATGTGAGATTCATTAGCATGATTCTAGGTTACAAAGCAACTCATGCAAATAGGCTTAATTCTATTTCCAGTTTATGCATAAAAAGTGCTTATGACATGGTTAAGAACAATGTAAAAATTGACATCTGTGAATGGTTAAAAGATGAGTTGATTGACAACTTGGCAAAAATCAAGAAGGATAAGAAAGGAACCTTTAGATTTGGAAATTTGCTTGTATGCTTAATGCTACATATAACCAAACAGGCTCCCGGTATAGGCAACAAGGATTTTGGATTTGACATACCGGTAGGAAAACAATTGTCTGACTTATTCAACAACATGGGTGAAAACAGAGAAAAGAATATCCATGAATATTTTCAAGCACTGAAGGTCAAAATGAATAAGAGGACCAGACTATCACAGGAAATTGTCAACAAATACAAGGATGACATTTGTTTTGTAATAAAAAAGGATGAGATCTAGATGGAAGCAGTCATCCCAAGAACAATCTGGGTTACAGAAATGGGGTATGAAGCAGATGACCACATAGTGGAAACTTATGCCAAAGCACTTCTGGAAGCCCCCCATGAACCAAAGGAAGAAGTATTTGGTAGTGCTGAGCACATTGAAAGTCAAATTCAATCCAAAAAGAGAGTAAAGAAAGTTGAGGCATCTGTGAGGAAAGGAAGCAGGCAAGCAAAAGCCTTAAAAGATGATGTATTGAAGAAAATTGGCATAACAGAAGATGAGTTGGCAGCCCAACAACCTAAAACTCATCTATCACCGGTAGATACCTCCTCTGAAGGAGATATGCCAGCAACTTTCAAAAGAGTTGTGAGGAAAAGAGACCCCTCACTGGTATCCACTCCTTCACCTAGAAGGACAAGATAGAAGCAACAAGTTGTGAGGTCTCCAGTCAAGAAAGCCACACCTAAGAAAAAGCTGACCCCCAAAAGGAAGAAGAAGACAGACACTGACTTGGCCCCTTTTGACATATTACTGGATGAAATCACAGTGGAAGGAAAATTGAAAAACATAGGGAAAATCTATGACACCCTATCAGAAGATGAGAAAGGAAAAATTGAGGAAAGTGTTATACTACACATGGACATGTATAAAAAGTTTTTGATGCAAGTCCTAAATGAAATTTTTGATGAATTATATAAGAGACTTGAGGCCAGAAGGCAAGGAATATTTGAGTTGGATAAGAAAATAAAAATAGAAAAATTACTTGCAGTATACCCGGCCAACTCACCTAAGGAAATTGATGATTTGATAGCTCAGGCCAACCAGACAGTCTTTTCCACTGCACACCGGCAAATATCATTAATGACAGGTAGAGTTACTGAAGTCTCAACTGAAACAAAAGATGGTTGGGATAGATTCTTGGTTGAAAAAGAAAAACAAGAAGAATATATGAATCCCAAGCCCATTCTGGTATATCAAAAGGACAAAGGGAAAGGTAAAGTTGGTGCACCGCCAAGTATCAAGATTAGAGACAACTTACCCCCACCTCCTTTAAATACTCCACCAGTAAAAACAACTGCAGAAGATCAACCGGTAGCTGAGAGCATGGACACAGAAGATAACAATCCTAATCCTGAAGTCCTATATACTGTGAATGTTGATACTCAAAAAATCAACATAGTGGTAGATAAGGATACCACAGATAAATCTGATAATAAAGAGCAACTGGCAACAGGAAACCAAGAGTAACCGACAGTAGATTCAAAGAAAAAGAAGGAATCTGGAACACAATCAAAGCAACCAACAGAGCTAAAGGCTCCAGAACAGATGCCACCGGTAAGAAATGATGCAAGAAAAACTGTGGAGACAAAAGCAAACCTACCAAAGGTCAATACTAGCATGGTCCCTTCCACCAGCACTCAGTTTACTGGGTCATCATCAAATGTAACTAAGGTATTGCTCAATTCTATCAAGAAAATAACCGATTATAGCTCACAAGCCTATAAAGCAATAGATGATTCAATTCCAGTTTTGAAATTAATAGTTCCAAATTGTAATATAGCCAACAAAGATTCTTTAGGCCAGTTGGATACACTTTGTAAATATATTTCTGGAAATTTTGAGCAAACAAAGGTAGAAATTGTAAAGGAAAGTGTAGAAAAAGAGAAACATAAATTATTTGAGGAAGGAATAAAGAAGTGTAACAGGGAATTTGACACACTTCTACCAGAACTGTGCAATTTATTGAAAGAATACAAAACTCTGTATAAAGACACTTGTAAGATAAACTTTTTGACCATGGATGTAGATAAAAAGATGAGCAAGGTACAGGAAGAGATCAATAAACTTGTTGATAATTTTGTTAACTCACCTGATACATTATCAGTTTTTGAGGAAAAGATAACAAATTTTGAGGAAGAATTGCTCAAATTAGAAAAAGAAAAAGAGAAAATAATAAACAAGGCAAAATTTTTGAGATCTAAACTAAGTCCAAGATTGGACTATTTAGCATCTCTGCGTAAGGAAATCTTAGAGGAACTAAAATAGGGTAGCAAAACACCGACAAAGCACTTGCAGCATCTCATCGA
This sequence comes from Cryptomeria japonica, assembly GCF_030272615.1. Lineage (NCBI taxonomy): Eukaryota > Viridiplantae > Streptophyta > Pinopsida > Cupressales > Cupressaceae > Cryptomeria > Cryptomeria japonica. The sequence continues at coordinate 51,036,124 of NC_081410.1, forward strand.
TACAGTACACAGAACTGAGATAGCAAAAAAGGAGAGCAAGAAGTTTATGGATGGTATAAGCTTAATTTTGGGAGATATTCTTCAAATAATAACTACCCAACTGTAAGGTTGAGGTTATGTATTGGTACAACTACAAATCTACTAACCTTTGTCATTGATGCCAAAGGGGGAGTAGTAGATGAGAAAATTCAAAACACCGGGATCACACGCTCAGGGGGAGCTCTCACATTTTTGGTAACATTTTTGGATATCTTTTTGAAATTTCTCATGAGTGTTGTCATCAATTCCAAAGGGGGATATTATTGGCATATGGACACTCCAATGAGACATTGTGTGTGATTGAAGGTTTTGTCATTGATGGCAACCTTGCAATCCTATGGCACCAACAAAGACATTATACCGGCAAAGCATTACACAGGAAACCTTGCAATCCTATGGCACCGGCAAAGACATTATACTGGCAAAGCATTAATCAAACAGAATAGTGCACCAGCATGAACAAATCAATCTACACCGGCACTGACATAGAAGGAAATATGTATACCGGCACAGAGGCCGACAGGATTTTTGATGTGTAATATTTTGTTTATCATTGTAAGCCGACTTGGCAAATTGTAAAATGACTCTTGTATATAAAAGAGATCATTGTAGGCATTTGAAAGATATGGAGAGAATGTAATAAATAAATTATAAGGCAGACCTAATGTGCGAATTATAGGTCAAGGGTATATGTAAAGATCGGAGCAGGAATCGGTACTGAATCTGGCATTGAAGATGATATTGTAAAGCAGTACAGAATATTGGATTTGTGTAAATCCTCTTGTAAGTCAGTGTGACTTCTTGTTGAGCAATGAGCTCTAGGCAGTTGGCCTTCCTGCATGTGCAGGCCCCTATTGTAAGTAATATTCTCTTATTGGCCAGTAAGTGAATATTGTGGGTCACAAATCCCACCGAGGTTTTTCCCACACCGGGTTTCTTCATTAAACATCTTGTGTTATGGTGTTCTTTTCATGTGGATGCTTTTGATTTTGTTATTTGCATTAATTCTTGCATACTGATATACTGTTACTTTATATTCTGCATATTTAGTTTTAAGAAAATTTCATTACCGATCAGATACTGATTCACCCCCCCCTCTCAGTATCTATGGGAACCCTAACATATTTCCCTCAAGCTATTAGGCTTTCTGCACATAGAGGACCAAAGCTCTGATACCAATTGTTAATCCTATGAGGATCCGGCTAATACTGAGAAGGGGGGGTCAATCAATATTAATACCAATTTACAAGATTAAGCCAAAATTAAACTTTATATCAGATCTGAAATCATTTATCAAATATCTCAACTTCTTTTATCAAATCTAACAACCTCTTTATTAGATTTGCTAACACATTAATTAGATCTTTTACCACATCTATCAGTTCCTTCACCACTTAAGAAATCATATAAATTTGATCATTTACCAACTCATTATCCTCATCTATCAGATCAAACATTTTCTCTACCAACTCTTATCAGTACCGGTAACCTTTAATAAACCTCTGATATAACATCATAATCAATGTACTCAGAAATAGTGTATGAAATGTAACATAAACAAGAACACCACATGAAAAGAATTCCACACATGAACACCATAATTTTTTGACGTGGAAACCCAAATAAGGAAAAACCACGGTGGGATTTGGTACCCACAAATGTTTGTACTCTTTTGAAGTACGCCCTATTAGGAGAAGACCCTGTTAGGAGTCACCCGGTTAAGCGATTTGCCTAGCAACCCAGTTAAGAGCTTGATGATTTGTTAGAATCAACCTTGTGAGAGGATTTACCACTCTTTTGAGAACTACCTTGTTAGGGGACTTAAATTTTTAAGGCATGTTTGGACCTACCCGATTAAGGGATTTAACCTGTTGCAGTTGTTAGGGTACAGCAGTGAAAAAAGTGATTTGTTACTTGCCCTTCTCAGCTTGCTAGATCAGATCCAGTTATGCTCAACACTCTGCAACTCTTAGGAAGATTTCACACTACTCTTGGTTGGTTCAACATATTCTCTTAAGACCACCAACACAATACACATCAACTGTGCCATCCTAAATAGCCATCTCAACTAGGTAGGCCACTAAACCCTAATTACATCATGAAATTACAATACAAATCATACAAATCATTACATAAAATTACAATGCAATATCAACCGTTGGTTGATTGAAACCCATCATGAAAATTCGATCTGTACCAAAGTCAAAACCTCAAAACACTCCACTAAGTGTTTTGTTGTTTCCCAATAAATTCTTCATTGAATCGCGCCAAAACAACAATCAAATAATTCATGCGAGTTGTGTCATTTTACCACCTTCATGTAGACTCATCGTCGATCACTGCCATAATAAAAATCATTACCGGTTTGATGATTTCTTCACCGGTCCTTAAACCCTACTAAAACCTTAGCAGAATTTCATCATAAATTTGAAACAAGCCTTTCGGTAGTCATCACAAGTTCCGGTTCAGGTCAGATACTCCTTTCTATGATACAATCTTACCTTCCAAACTGCAAATCACCAATCATTGTCAATCACCCAATTCAACCAAAACATCTCTACTTTACTAGTTAAAGTCCTATTTCACAAACTTTTGTTCTTTGTCGGTAAACCCTGTCTTCCGGTAAACCAAATAACTCAGATGACAAAACAAAACATCAGGAACATTAGTAATCACCATTTGACATCAGTTGTCATCAATGACAACATGAATAACTGATCAAGTCATCTAATCACAAACTCTCAATCTCTTCATCACAGATAGTCTTCTATCCTCTACTAGTGCAGTCATCCATATTCAACTGCATCACCTACATCATCTCATTCTGCATCAGTTATGCCAAATGCCAACAATACATATACATATATATTAATGTATGTATGTATGTATGTATGTATGTATGTATGTGTATATTACACACACACACACACACATATATATAATTAAAAAATTAAAGTATCTAGGAAATACTTAAACATAAAAGCAAAGCTACAAATGATACCAAAAAAACCAAAGGTGTGATAAAAGAAAGACATGAAACAAAACATATAAAATAAATGGGTATAAAGAAAATTAAAAAAGGACAATCAAGAGAAATAAAAAAGGAGGAATGTTAGCGACCTGACCAATGAGACAAAAAGAAGAAGAAGGAAGAACAAACTAAGCGACCAAATCAACCCCTTAAATAAAAGAAAGGAGGAAAAACACAAAGAAACAACCCAAGAGTAGGGAAGAGAGAGGGTAGAAAATAAAAAACAAATGAGATGATTGGATGAGGTAAGGATAGTTAAACAAGAGAGTGGGAGTTGGTCTTAAGATAGTTTAAAAGGGGGTACCACATGGAGCTCAAATTCTAACCAATATCAAGATTAAGGTTAATGGAGTGATTGATAATTTCAATGGCTTGTTTAAGTCTTCTCTTAAAGAAGATATTTTCTTTAACCAATATTGTAGTGTCTTATAAAGGGATATGGTCATTTCTCTCAACGTTTTTAACAAGGGATGATTGAAGGACTTAATCATGTCTTAAGTCAACACAATGCTCTTTAATTCTGGTGCCAACTAAACAACCTATTTCACCAATATAGGAAAGGCCACACTAGAAAATAAATTTGTAGACTCTTGACCTAAGAAAGGGGTCAAGAGGGTCTTTAATAGAAGGGACACAATTCCTAAGAGTTCAAATGGGCTTTAAAGAACAATGGAGACCCTTTTTAAGGACCTTGAAAATCTTGTTAGATAGACCTTTGACATAAGGGAGGGAGGAAGAGGGAAGAGGGGAGGAGGAACCAATATCTCACTTGGGGATGGAATGATATTTGGCTTGCTTGATCACTCTATTAATATGTTGACTTTTGTAACCATTTAATTTAAATATTTATGACAAGTGAGTGGTCTCTTAGTATATATTCTAATTTATCACAAATTATAAAGGCTTTAGAGGCTAGAGTTTTGAGGACACCGAATTTTTGAATAGGGTGATGGTGAGAGGACGAGTGAAGGTAGAGATTAGCATGGATGGATGTTTTAAAGACTCAATAGGCTAGAGAGCCATCAAATTTATTGATGAGAAGAATTTCAAGGAGGGGAGTTGGTTATCCTTTTCTAGATCTCTAGTGAATGAAATGCAAGGGCTTATTTTGTTAAGGTGTGAGTGGAATTCCTCAAGGTTTAAGGGGGAAATGGAGAGTCAGTTCTTCAACATCAACATCAATATATGCGGGACCAACAAATGCGGCTGCCATCAACATATCGCTTCCACCACTTTGGTTTAAGGGGGAAATGGAGAGTTAGTTCTTCAAAATCACACACAGTTGAATCTAGAAATTTTATATATATATATATATATATATATATATATATATATATATATATATATATATATATATATATATATATATATATAGTTTTAATATGGTTTCCTAATTATTGCAATTAGGTTGTTATAATAAAAGATGAGGCTTATTAGAAATTAAAAAATATTGAACATATTTAAATTTTTTGAAAAATATATGATTCACTAGAGAGGAGAATATATAAATTGATTATTTTTAATATGTTTTTTAAATATAGCAAATTTGTTGTTATAATAAAATATGAGACTGATTAGAAATTAAAAAAAATATTAAAACAAATTCAATTTTTTTTATAAAATATATGACTCACTAGAGGAGAGAATCGTCTACAAAAATACATACATTGCTATTGCTTTCCTAATAATGATAAAAAAAATAGGCAAAAGTTAATGTTAAATGAAAACTATCAAGTTGTGGTAAGTTTGACTTTAAAATGTTATTACGAGAAAAATATTCATAAGTTTTATTCCATGCACTATATATTGAAGTTATTTATTTGGGAAAAAATCAAATAAAAATAAAATTGTTTGATCATTTTTTTGTAACGTTAACTAGACCTTAGTTTTTTCTGAAATTTTCAACAATTCAAATTTTGCTCTTAAATTTATAAAAAAGAAACACATCAAATATTTTTTTATTTTTTAAAATATTACAAGCATAAAATTCATCAAGACTTCTACATTTCATTGATTTACAACATTTTGAAATTCAAAACCGTAGCGTTGTAAAATTGTATAATTCTACGCTTAGTTTAGTACTCACCTTAGTGTGTTTACATCTTGCATTGTAATTTTCCTTTAAGCATTTAATTAAATCTAAAATCATATTTTTTCACTCTCCACATCATAAAATTGGGCCCTTTACCCTAAGTGTGCCCTTTATTATTTTATTGCTCCAATAAATCATTAAATCATAAACCCTAATTATGTCCTATTTAGATCTTTAAGGCTCGATTTCGCATATCAAAACATCTCAAAATCAGCTGTAACTTTGGGATTCTCTCTAATATCATCATATCTAATGGCCCTAAAAATTTTGTGAAAATTTGGTCGGACCATGTGCACTTTGCACATGGTCCTTGACATTTATCCTCAAATTTTGGGAGCATAATTCTATGATATTATAATGCTTAATCCTAAAACACTGGCAGGGAATTCAAATCCTAGGTCGGCCTAAAGATGAAATTAAGATCTAGGGTTTCATACATAAGAGCTCTCTTTCTTCATTTGAAGGCATCTATGAAATATAAGATCTAAGCTATGGAAAAGGAGATTTTGACGAAAGGAGCTAGCGAGCATAAGGATTCTTCTATGTAGTGAAAGAGAAGCCTGTGTGAAGTCTTCAACAAAATTTATCAAGCATTCATCATCAATTAGGAGCCTAGAAGACATTTAAGAATAATAGGAGATCACTGACTGACGATTGACTTGTACCCCTCCCTTAGGGGTTGAGTATGGTTTCATGTTATTTTCATGTCTTTGCATGAGCTTCATTATATCAACTTGCATATTTACATTCATGATTTATATCACTTTGCATTATTGATTTAGAGCATTTACTTTGTCAATTACAAGCATTTAGGGTTTACTCTTTAGGGTTGCTCTAGATTGTTTGCATTCATTTTAGGATCTTCCATACACACAGTGTTCTAGCACACACATTTTCAGTACATTATTGACTATTTGTGGAGGTGGAAATCACCAACACAGGGGTTTGACTAAGGCAAAACCCTACATAGCCACCTAACCCCTCTTTTTTTAGTTGCAGGTGCAGAAAAAAGTACCCGGAAGGCTTCTCGAATCAATACAAGGCACAAGGACAATCCTAAAGCCTCAGAATGCATCAAATCCATCAGGGACAGGGGCATGGCGCTCTGGTCCCCCTCAATTTCAGTGATTTTTAATAGGTTGAGGGTTCAAGATCTTAGGTTTGTAGCCTCTCAGTTGTAGCTCTCTGTCAAATCATCAAGGACAAGGACGTGGCACCCTGGTCCTGGTCAGTTTGGCTCAATTTTTAGCATCATGTACACATTCAAATTCCTCCCCCTTCTCTTCTTTTAGTATCTCAGTTTCAGATCTGCAAGTATATGACATTTCAGTTTATGTACGCTTCATTGTTCATCTTCTAGCCTAGTTGATCTATCTTTCACATCTTCCCTTCATTTACAACAAGAGGAATAGAAACCCTAAGAGATAATCTTTGGCTCTCTCTTTCTCACAAGAAGTAGCCAAAGTGAGCCATCTCCCTAGGCTCTTTTGTATTCCCAATGTGTTGGCTAAAGTGGGATTAGGTCCTAGTCACCCAGTCTCACTTTTTCCCCTCCACAAAAACATAAAGACCACTTTTATGTGGTTGAATTTGAAATTTTTTGTTTGTGTCAACCAATTCATTTATAAAAGTGTGACATAGATTTATACTTTTACCTCTATGCTAGGTGAAAAGTGGTTGAAAGTAGGCCATAGGCATATGGTAGCAATTCAATATTATTCATTGCTAATTTAATATTCTTATTTCTATGGTAGTAGTTCAATGTTATTCATTTCTAATTTAATATTCTTATTGCTATTGTAGAATTAAGGTTCTAGCTTCTAACACTATTTATCCTTGATCAGTTTGAGGAATATGGAAATGACATAGTTAGAAGATGTCACAAGGATGATGATGCATAATATTGATGTATTTGGAGAATGTGAGGTCTTTCCTTTCACATTGATGGTAAAAAATACTAGGAAAATTGAGATGGAGGATATTTTTTGAGAAATAAGGGTATTTTGTGCCCACTTTCATGATGTGGGAAAGGTTCTAGTAGGGTTGTATGTAACTTACTCTCATGTTAGATTAAAGATGGGTAATAACTTCACAATTTTAGTATTTTATTATACTTATGTACATAGGGCATGCCACCATCAATATGGTTGCCATGATTTTTGTTTCTTCTCATTAACAAGTTCTTTGTAGGGGAAAATTGTTGGCTTGATGATGTTGATAGAATTGTATGATGACTTTATTTGTGTTTTCATTTATGGCAACCATGTTTTGTTAGTTATCTAAGTTATCTAGACCAACAAGTAGAGCCTAACTGGTAGTGGAATTTGTCAGACAACAAAACTGCTAAGTTGTTGTCAATCGATAAATAGGAACAAAGCGATGATCAAGCAACTAGTACGGATGATCGATGAAGAGTTATACGTTGTGGTTTGGGACATATGATTATGGAATTGGCATGTATCTATGATTGAAACAGGATCAGTAGATTCAGTATATTCAACAAGTTATGGTGAATTTATCAGTCACAGTTAAGAAGAACAGAGAACCGGTAAAGCAAAGTTTGTTTGATCAGTGACCGATAGACTTTATGTTATGTTTTTTAAGTTATATTTTGTTTGGACAAAATATGTAAAGTGTAAAGAGTGGGAAAATGTATATGGTGACTAGGTACAATGAATCTAGGAAATTGTTCCAAGGTTTTCACCAAACTAACTGAGTTTTTTTAAGGTGGTGTAAATTGAATGATTACATAGATCTAGAGTGAGAATTTGATCATGCGGTGGAAGATGGAGTTAGGTTTTGATGTATTGTCGGTGATAGAAGCAAAGTAGAAGCGGATCTAATCAGGCACAAAGGTGCTAACATTAGATCAGTCAACTTGTTGTCATCCTAACAGTTGCAACAAGAAAATCATCTCACAAGGTCACTCCTAACAGGGTGCGGTAGGATCCTTGCAGGTTTGAAGGTTAAATCCTCTAACAAGGTGACACATTAGCTTGTATTTTTAAAATCCTCTAGCAAGGTATCTCCTAACAAGGTTGGGTTTTAATAGGCCTTATTTATATAGCTCTTAACCAGCCTAAGACACTCTTAACTAGGTGTACCCCTAACAGGGTATTTGTAAGACCTTAACCGGTCAAATCTATATACTGCAGATAGTTGATCTTTGTGGGTACTAATTCCCATTGTGGTTTTTCCCATTTGGGTTTCCACATGAAAATTATTGTGTTATGATTTTCATTCTTTATTGGGTGTTAGTTTATGTGGTTATATTTCTTGCATGCTTATTGTTTTTCAAGTTTCCTAAAGTGGTGATCAGATTTATAAGGTTTTTGTTTACACTGATTCACCCCCCTCTCAATGCCTTAAAATTTTATCAATTAGTATCAGAGCCTATTTCCCTTAAGGCTTAATTGCTTGGTAAGGATCTCTAAGTCTAACATGGGGGAAGGTTCAATGAGTTACAGATATATTTCAATAGGCTTGCACAATCCTAAGAAGCCTATGATGAACTAAAGGTCAAGTACAAAGTTTCATTGGCTAAGAGAAGAGAGTTGGCTGAGCAGTTGATGGAACTTAGTGAAAAACATTAATCTGAGGAAGAAAACATTGATGCCTTGGATAATGAGGTGGAAAAGTTGAATGATGAAAAGTCAAATCTGATGAGAGAGTTGGAAGCCCTTACCATCAAGATGAGTCAAGAATTGGAAGCCAAGAGGAAAGCTAAAGACAAAATAAGAGAGAAGGAGCATGCAATCTTTAAGCTGAACCAGAAGGTTGGTACCCTGCATGCACATCTTCATGAGGAAAGAGAAGAAATAGAAGAAATATAGGCTGATCTAGACATGGCCATGTCTTTTAGAGAAAGTCTTACAAAGAAGAATGAGGAGCTTACTAAGGAGTTGGTTGTTGCTAATGAGTTATTATCTAAATTCAAGAAGAGCACTACTATGCTTGATGAGCATATTTAGTCTCAGAAGTAGAATGGAGATACACATGGCTTGGGATATACAAACTTTGAACAAGGAGAGCCATCTGGTACTAAGGACACCATGCATGAAGGAAAATCTGCATCAAAGACCAAGAAGAACACCGATAAGAGAACCTACAAACCAATATGCTTTAACTGTCATAAGGTAGGTTATGCTACTAATGTTTGTAGAAGTAGATCTAGTACTTTTGATGGATATAGACCTAAAGCATATGAAGGATATAAGCCTAGAAATTTATGGATATTTCTTCAATTGCAAAAAGTATGGGCATAGAGTTGTTGAGTGCAGGACAAGAGTGAACAATCAGAGATCTTACATGAATCAGAGGTTTAATGGTGAATGACAGATATCTTACAATGACCAGAGACACCCTACTTGGTAGAGACCTTATGTGAACCGGTCTAGTCCTTATAAAAGAGAGAACAGATGGACTGTGACATGTTAAATCTATCACAACTATGGTCATGTTGCTATGAATTTTTGGAGAACTAGTAGAGGCAATGCTGGACCCTGGAGAGAATCTGTAATGGCATGTTTTCATTGTCACAAACCAGGACACCTTGCAAAGTTTTGCAGAGCTAGAATGAACCAACCGGTTAATCAGTTGACCAGAAAGGAAAGAAGAAGGTTGATGTGGAAGAGACTAGAAATGATATGAATAAGATCTGGAGGAAGAAAAGTGAGTAGAAAACATCATAAGACCCCAATTCTTCACCTAGTGTGGAGAATCCCTCACCAGTAAACTAAGCTATGTATGGAGCTTAGGGGGAGCATATTGACAGATCCATTTCTGGACTCCCTATATAGTGTGCGGTAAGTTAAATCTGTATATTTTGATGCTTTATGATGTTAAGAAGTATTTTTGAACCAGTTATAACTCAAATTGAATGTGATATGTGAACTGGTGACAAGTTTTAGGGTTGAACGGTGACTAGGGTATGTTCAACTTGTATAGCATTAAATACAGTTAGTAAAAGGAAAATAAAAAGATGTTTTTCAGTCTCATTTGTCACCTAACATTTTTGAGAGCACAAAAGAGCATTTGAATACTATTTTGGCAAATTTGATAGCGGATTGAGGAGAGTTGTGAAAAGTGAATCGATAAAAGTGTGTTCAGACTGGAAACCCTAGCCGTGAAGAAGTTGAAAGGTATTTATCTAAGAATTTGAGTCTGTGTTTGAGTTTTCATAATGGATACACCACACATTGTTGATATTATTGAAAGGCCTTGATCGGAATTCAAAAGACATCCTTATAAGTTGACAGAAATTGATCCAGCTAGAGCCCTATCCAACATTCCCTATGGTGTTTTACATGTTGAGGACATCATATCTTATATTCATTGCAGATTGGAGGATTTGGGAACATTTGCAATCTTTAATCAGTACCGAACTCTGTGTGATGAACAAGGAATGATAAAGGAACAATTTAGAAAGGTTACCGACAAGGGTTTTCATCATGCTTTGAACTTTCTGGATGATTTTGAAGAAGACCACATAAGATATGTTTTTATCAAAATCCATGGTCAGTTCATGTGGTTAGATAGACCACATAAGATTAGTAAATAGGTTATCCATGTTGTCACTAGATTATGGGCAACCGGTGAAGTTCCAGTTCTGAGGTGATACAATTGATAGAGTCAAAGTGGGATGGTCGTGCAATGACAGTAAATGAGATAGAAGATACAGAGGTGAAGTTTGCATCTATGGTCATCAGTTACATGGTTTATCATTTGAGTTAGATGAATAGAATTCCCAGAGCTTCTACCCACACAACTTACCAGATGTTGAAGGAGAATACTAACCATGATCTAGCAGAAGCTCTAAGAGCATAACTGGTGCTGAATCTTGAGTCAATCAAGAAGGATAAGAGACATAAATTCAAATTTTGGTCAGTTGATTATTAGTTCTTTTTTCTACTTCCAGAACTTTCCTAGTATAGGTGATATCCAATGGTCTGTGGATACACCAACAATGTTACAAATCAAGAACAATATCAAAATGCTTGGTAATGAGTTTACAAAGACAATTTGGGGATACTTTAAGGATTTCCATAAAAGAATGCATGATAGAGAAAGGATATCGGCACAGGTAGTAAAGAGGTATGAAGACTCTATCTGTTTTATGGTTGATACTAATACTTGTCAAATGGAAGCTGCAAACCCAAGGACTTCATGGTTTATGCCTATGGGGTATGAGGTAAGTGAAGAGATCTTGATTGTTTATTCTAAAGACCTCCTATCCAAACCGGTAGATCCCAATGTGACTAGGTTTGGTACTTACAAGGAGAAATCTATAGAGGTACATGTTGAATTGGCTAAACCGGTAATAGCCAAGAAGGTTAGAAAAGAGGTTGCAGAATTTATTGTGGCTAGTGGCTTCACTAAATAGATGATTGATGAAGCAAGGACAATATTTGAAGGTGGTAAGGTAGGAACCTCTAGTGCACCTACCGGTAGAAAAACTAGGAGTGCTGATGTGAAGAAGGAGAAGCCCATTCCTCCTCCTAAGATACAAATCAGAAGAAAAGCTAAGGAGATTGCATTGAAGGCACCTAAATTCACCGGAAAAATAAAGAAAGAATAAGCACACAGAGTATTTAAAGCTGTAGTAGAAGAAGAAGAAGAGCAAATTGAATTTGAAGGAGGAAAGAAATAACTAAGAGCAAGTGGCAAGAAATCCAAAGTGGTTAGTGCACCCACTCCTAAATTTTTTAAAGCCTCGGGTAACTAAAACCACTATACTTAAGAAATTATTGAAGAATATAATGAATTATGGTATATTGGTTGGTGTACATAAGAATTATAACCATTTTGATGAGGAAGAGCAAAAATAGATTGAAGATTCAGTTGTTTGGTATATGAATCATTATAGTAAAGCTCTTATTGAATTGCAAGGTCAAATACTTGATTATTTGTATAGTAAAATAGAAGCTAGATGGAAGACTGCTATGAGGTAGGATAAAGAAATAATTGAATGTGTACTTATGCATTTGCAACCAGAGACATCTAAGGAAGAAGTATATGATATTATTTTTAATTCAAAATCATTATTCTAGACCAAGAAGAGATTGACAAGATTTCTTGTCAGTGAATCCCAGTCTATACAAGCTGAGACTGGGGATATTTAAAAAAAAAATTAGGACGGGTAAAGGAAACTAAAGCAGAGATGATTGAATCTTCTGAGGAAGAAGATATTCCTGAGGCACCAGTAATTGAAGATGAACTACTAAATGTATTTGAAATTGATGAGATATTTACTCATACAGAGAAAGAACTAGAAGGTGGAACTACATCAATTCTTTTTGTCACTAAAGTGGAACCTTTGATACCAGAAGATATTCCAACCGATAATGATGAAGAGAAGACTAAGATAGAAGTGAATGCAGAAGAAGATACTACTAAAGATAAAGATGAAACCGATATAGAGGTGAATGCACAAATAGATGATGTGCAAATCACTGAACCACCGGTAATAACAGAAGAGATGCAGAAAGAGAGTGCACAAATTGATGTTGAGCAAACTACAGAGGAACTAGAGAAGGGAATAGAGAAGAACAAGAGTAGAAAGTGACCCCCTGGTCACTTACATCAAAGAAGATCATTTATGATGATGAAGATGATAATACAGTGAGCATTCAAGGACCGATAAACATGGATATGTTGAGTCCTACTGAACTAATGGAGATTGCATCTGCTATGCAATCTAAGGCCTAGAAGAAGATCATGAGAGCTCAGAGGAGAGAAACTCAAACTATTCAAATTGTTGTTGATATATTTTCTAGTCTGTTATCGGAGACTGACACTGATAGTTTCACAACCCCTATTGAAAAATTGGACCACTTGGTTACATCTGCAGAGGATCAAATGAAGAGTCTTGGAGAGGTTGTTTTGCACAATGTTGAGAAAAAATATGAGAAGAAAAGGATTGAGATACTGATCCAGACAATTGACAAAGACAAAGTAGGTCTGACTGTAAATATGGAGTAGATCAAGGAAGCAATGAAGACATGAGGTAAAATATGGTCTACAATTTGTAATTTTTCATTGTTTCTTGATGATATTGAGAAGAAGAAGAAGGCAGAGCAGCATGAGTTAAAAGATTTGAGTGAATCATTTGATCCTCTAAATGATTGAGCTACCATTTTTGGCTGATCTATCATAATGATACAACATAAGCTTAAGGTGTGTGAGGCAGAACAGGTCAAGAGGACTACATCATTGCAGAAGTTATAGACTCACATAGTCCCTAAGTTACAAATTTTGCAAAGAGGAAACAAGGAGACAAAGGCAATTTTTCTTACATCGAAGATGAGCACACTTGATGCTATGGAGGAACTTGCATATCAGATTCAGACACACATTGAGATTACATCTACTCTTTTGGAGACTTGGGAGAATGACTTGACAATCTTGAAGACTAATTTCTGACATTTTTCTCAAAATGTAATATTGTAAACTTTTTGAACTCCTATAGATTTGATAATGTAAATTTTGGTATATTGTATTCATTTGTTTCAAATGTATTTGCTTACCTTTGTCATTGTTGTCAAAGGGGGAGTAGTATAAGTCAGTTAAAATTTTGTATTTTGTAATAGCATGTAATTGCTAAGGGGGAGTTTGAGTTTTGTACTTTGTATTTGAGTTGAGTCATGGTCATGATTTTTGTAATGTGATCATGATTGTTCTAATGTGACACTTGGACAAAAATTTTCTTAAGTGTTGCCATCAATGTCAAAGGGGGAGATTGTTGGCTTGATGATGTTGATAGAGTTGTATGATGACTTTATTTGTGTTTTCATTGATGACAACCATGTTTTGTTAGTTATCTAAGTCATCTAGACCAACTGGTAGAGCCTAACTAGTAGTGGAATTTGTCAGACAACAAAACTACTAAGTTGCTATCAAACAGTAAACAGGAACAAAGCGATGATCAAGCAAACGGTACAGACGATTGGTGAAGAGTTAGATGTTATGGTTTGGGACATATGTTTATGACATTGGCATGTGTCTATGATTGCAACCACATCAACAAATTCAGTATATTCAGCAAGTTATGGTGAATTTATCAGTCACAGTCAGGAAGATCAAAGAAACGGTAAAGCAAAGTTTGTTTGATCGATGATCGATAGACTTTATGTTATGTTTTGTTTGGCTGACATAAGTAAAGTGTAATAAGAGAGAAAATATATATGGTGACTAGGTACAATGAACCTAGGAAATTGTTCCAAGGTTTTCCCCGACCTAACTGAGTTCTTTTTAAGGTGGTGTAAATTGAATGATTACATAGATCTAGAGTGAGAATTTGATCATGCGGTGGAAGAAGGAGTTAGGTTTTGATGTATTGATGGTGATAGAAGTAGAGTAGAAGTGGATCTAATCAGGCACAAAGGTTCTAACATTAGATCAGTCAACTTTTTGTCATCCTAATAGTTGCAACAAAAAAATCTTCTCACAAGGTCACTCCTAATAGGGTGCAGTAGGATCCTAGTAGGTCTGAAGGTTAATTCCTCTAACAAGGTGACACATTAACTTGTGTTTTAAAAATCTTCTAGCAAGGTATCTCCTAACAAGGCTAGGTCCTAACAGGCCTTATTTGTATAGCTCTTAACCGGGTAAGACACTCTTAACCGGGTGTACCCCTAACAGGGTATTTGTAAGACCTTAATCGGTCAAATCTCTATACTGTAGATAGTTGATCTTTGTGGGTACTAATTCTCACTGTGGTTTTTCCCATTTGAGTTTCCACGTGAAAATCATTGTGTTATGATTTGCATGCTTTATTGGGTGTTGGTTTATGTGGTTATATTTCTTGCATGCTTATTGTTTTTCAAGTTGCTTAAAGTGGTGATCGGATTTGTAAGGTTTTTGCTTGCATTGATTCACCCCCCCCTCTCAGTGCCTTATAAGTTTATCAAAAATGGCTCTAAGGTGATGAACTAGGCTGGGGAGGTGGTAGAAGAGGTACATGCTAAAATAGTCAATTGTGAGCATTATGAAATCATCTAAGGGTTGATCTATTGTGGGTTTATACCTAGGTGTTATATGGGTTGGGTTTAGGTATTTTTATTTTATTAGTTTTTGTTATGCAATGACAAATTGGTTGTATTTTGGTTTATTGGCACAATGATTATAGGTTGTTTAGTTTTGTTTAAGTTGGACCATAATGTCATTTATAAGGTACCGCTTTTTTATTATTATTATTATTGTAAGGTGGTATATTAGATGTACAATTTATTTTTATTAAGCATGGGGTGTTAGTAAAACCATTACTAAATTATCTATAAAAGGTGATAATGATGTAGTGCTAAAGTGTTAATGTCATAAGATAATTCATTGATGATTCTTAGAGGATAATTCAAATAAATTAAGCTTTGTCTTTATGTAACACCTTTACATCTCTATTTGAATATTTCATGTTTAAGTTGGTAAGTAAAGATCAGTTGGAAGGGGGTTAATTTGGGCCCATGATTAACTTTGATTTCGTAAGTCTTAGGTGCAAAATTTCAACTTGGTCAAAGTTTGAAGATCTGATGGCTATGATTGATCATGGGAAATGTGATCAAGGAGATTAAGCGGTTAGCTACTGTTTATAAATAAGGAACTGTTGATAAACAATGTATGCGGGAAAGTGTATGCACAGGGATGCTACATAGTGATTATCGAGCATAGAAGCTTGAAGACCTATTTGAATAACAGAGTATAGAGCCTAGCAGATGGACAAGATAAGTCCTAAATTGTATTGAGCAAATAAGAATCTGCTTTAGCATTTTAGATGTGAAGTTGCAGATATATTTTTATTACTGTTATTTTGTGAAGTGACAGAAAATCTCTTAACCGAGTGGACTTAACAGTCTTATTTGTAAAACCCTCTAGCAAGGTGACATTTTGATTGAGTGTTTGAAATCCTTTAACAAGGTGAAGATCCTAACAGATCTGAGAGAAATCCCTTAACCGGGTCACATTTAGCAATGTGTTTGTAATCTTTAACAGGATTTGCTTTTAACCGAGCATACTCTAGAAGAGTATATTTCTTAGTGGGTCCGAAATCCCACAGTAGTTTTTCCCTATTTGGGTTTCCACGTTAAATCTGGTGTTATGAGTATTATGATGTTTATATGCTTTTGAGTTTTCATGTTTAGCAGTTTTATTTATATTACTGAAGTATATGTTATCGAGGTTGAATCTGTTGTTTTTATGGAAGATTAAGTTTGTATGATTCACCCCCCCCCCCTCTCATCTTATTAGCTTGGTATTTGTACTTATCTTTAAGTATCAGAACTATCAATTTGTATCAGAGCTTTGGACTCCAGAAGAAAAGTTTAAAGGCACTTGAGGCAAAGATCCAAAGATGTATAAGAGGGATGCACCGAAGCTAAACAAGTCAAGTTTCTCTACATGGTAGAAAAGGATGAAGCTGCACCTATTAGGAGTTGGAGAATATGATGTATATTACCTAGAGAATGATTTCATTACATCGAGAACCTATCCATTGACAATGGAAGAGATAAAGGCAAAGCAAGGACATATCCAAGCAATGATTGAAATAACATATGCATTGACCGATTTAGAGTTTAATGATCTAGAAGGCTGCAATGATGCAAAGGCAATGTGGGACAAGCTCATATCTATGTATGGTGGAGATGAACATGTTCAAAGAGAAAAAGTGGATAGTCTAAGAGGACAACTTGAATCTATGAGGATGAATGAAGGTGAGAACATAACCTAGTACAGTACAAGAATAAAGGAGATTGTCAATCAAATCAAAGGAGCAGGTGGAACTATTGAAGAAAAGGATATAACAAGTAAGTTGTTAAGAACCCTTCTACCAGTTTATGCAATTTGAGTCTCTGCAATCAATGAATTGAGGTTTGTACCTAATATGCCAGTTTCTTTAGATGCTACTATTGGTAAGCTACATGCATTTGAGTTAAGTAACTTTGATAACAGTGGGTCATCGGTAAATAAAGTTGAATCTGCATTTAGTTCTTTTCATCTTGATGAATCTAATAATTACAATGAAAGAAAGTATAAGTACTCTGAAGGAGATCACAGTGGAGCAAGTGAAAGATTTCGCAAGAACATGGAAGAAGTACACAAACTGTATGAGGAAATCAAAAAGCAAGAAGAGTTTGAAGCACTATTAGCCAGAAGGTTACTGAGAGGCAAAGGTAAGTATAAAGGAAAACTACCTTTGAAATGTTTCAATTGTGATAAGATAGGACATATGGCTTCTAACTGTCCTAACAAATATTCTATTGAAAAGAGAGATTACCGAGATGATAGACAGAAAGATAATCATTACAGAGGACACCGAGACTTCAGAAGAAGAGATAGAAAGTCATGCTTAATAGGTGATGAGGAATCCAACGATGATAAATCAGAAGAAACTGATACAGAGGAAGTATTTTATGTGGCTATCAAAGATGGATTAGGTGAAGAAAGGTATGAAGAAAAATCCCTTATATCTCACATAAATACTAATGATTCTTGGATCATAGATAGTGGATGCTCACATCACATGACAGGTGATAAACACAAGTTTGTTATGTTAGAAGACTATGTAAGATTTGGTAATGATGCACCATGTCCGGTAAAAGGTAAAGGATCTATAGCACTTCTTGATAATGCAAGATGCAATGATGTTTATTGGGTTGAAGGTTTGAAATACAATTTGTTGAGTATAGCACAACTAAACAATACAGGATACCGAATAGAATTTCAGAAAGGAATTGTCAAAGTTCGTGACAAGAAT
Organism: Cryptomeria japonica; assembly: GCF_030272615.1. Classification (NCBI taxonomy): domain Eukaryota; kingdom Viridiplantae; phylum Streptophyta; class Pinopsida; order Cupressales; family Cupressaceae; genus Cryptomeria; species Cryptomeria japonica. Next base: position 51,054,031 of record NC_081410.1, read on the forward strand.
GGAAAGTTAGCTGCTACCGGGACACAAACAAAAGGTAACACATTTCACCTTGACTCAACTCGGAATAAGTGTCTGTATGCAAAGATAGATGATACCTGGTTATGGCATAAAAGATTTTGTCATGTAAATTTTGATAATCTGATCAAAATAAGAAAGAAGCACCGAGTAAGAGGTCTACTAAGTCTTGAAAAACCTGAGAATTCTATGTGCTGAGAATGCCAGATGGGCAAAATGACAAGATCAAGCTTTACAAGTAAGTCTTACACTTCTAAGGGAATTTTAGATCTTGTGCACACTAATCTTTGTGGTCTTATGAAAGTTCAAATTTATTATGGTGATAAATATTTCATATTATTTGTGGATGATTACTCAAGGATGATGTCAGTAATGTTTTTAAAAGAAAAATCAGAAGCTTTTCAAATGTTTAAATGGTACAAGGTGAGAGTTGAAAATGAAATAGGAAGACAACTGAAATGTCTTAGATCAGATCGAGGAGGAGAGTTCACATCTGATGAGTTCAACTTATTCGGCAATGATCATGGTATAAAAAGACAAGTCTCTGCACCGAGAACTCCATAGCAAAATGGGATAGCTGAGAGAAGAAACAGATCTATTGTGGATTGTACAAGAACCCTGATGATTGAAAAGAAAATGCCACAAACATTTTGGAGAGAAGCAATAAGCACAGCAGTTTACACCTTGAACTAAGTACAACTGAAGAAAGGTACTTTGAAGACACCTTATGAAATCTGGTATGACAAGAAACCTAATGTGATTTATTTTAAAATCTTTGGAAGTAGATGCTATGTACACAAGGACGATAGAAATGGCAAGTTTGATCAGAAAAGTGAAGAAGGAACACTTCTTGGTTATTCTTCTAGAAGTAAAGCATTTAAATGTCTGATCAAATCATCTAACAAAATAGTAGAAAGTGCAAATGTGAAAATTGATGAATTTGCAGAAAGAAATGATGAAAGAAATTCCAAAGAACCAGAAGATTATGATTAATTTGTCTATGTTCAATCGACAAGTCCTACGGAGAAAACTGCAGAAGGAAATGAAGAAAATATTCAGTTACCGAGTGATGAAGAAGATCATACAGAGCCTACTGAGCTTGTATTAGCCAAGTATGTCAGAAGACATCATGCACCAAGTCAAATTATAGGAGATAAGGATGATCCAGTGATGACAAGGAACAAACTGAGATAGAATACATGTCTGATATCTTATTTTGAACCGAGAATAGTGAAAGAGGCATTTAACAGTGAAGATTGGATAAATGCTATGACAGAAGAAATTGATCAAATCAAGAAGAATAACACATGGACATTAATCCCAAGACCGAAGGACAAAAATGTAATTGATACAAAGTGGATTTTTCAGAAACAAGCTGAATGAAAAAGGAGAGGTCATTCAAAATAAAGCAAGACTAGTTTGCAAAGGTTATGCCCAAGAAGAAGGAATTGATTATGGTGAAACTTTTGCACCTATGGCTAGACTAGAAGGAGTAAGAACATTGTTGGCATATGCTGCTTACAAGAATTTCAAGGTATATCAAATGGATGTCAAATCTGCATTTCTGAATGGTATATTAGAAGAAGTTTTTATTGAACAACCTGAAGGATTTGTTGAAGACAAGAATATAGATCAGGTATGTAAACTGAACAAAGCTTTATATGGTCTGAAACAAGCACCTAGAGCATGGTATGAAAGATTGCACTCTTATTTAATCAAGATTGGTTTTATAAGAACAAGTGAAAACAATAATATGTACATGAAGAATGATGAAAATGGAATACTGATCTCAGCCATATTTGTTGATGACATTATATTTTGTGGAAATGACTCTCTATGTAAGAACTTTGGAAATGAAATGAGCAAAGAATTTGAGATGTCATTAATCGGTGAGATAAAGTATTTTATAGGTTTATAGATACTACAAATAAATTTGGAATGGAGGATTCAAAACCAGTAAGTACTCCTATGACTACCAACTGTAAACTATCAAAGAATGATGAATCTGCATCTGTTGATGAGACACTTTACCGATCCATGATTGGAAAGTTGCAATATGTTGTTCACAGTAGGCCAGACATAGCACATGCAGTAGGTATAGTTGCAAGATTCTTTGTAGATCCTAAGGAAACACACATGACAACAATCAAGAGAATTTTCAGATACTTGAAAGGCACTGAAGATTATGGCTTAGTATATCAGAAAAGAAATGATTTTGATTTAAAAGTTTATACTGATGCTGATTGGGCAGGCAACATTGATGACAGAAAAAGCACAAGTGGATGAGTTTTCATTTTAGGAGAAAGACTAGTGAGTTGGCTTAGCAAGAAACAAGGATGTGTTTCACAGTCAATAGCAGAAGCTGAATATGTTGCTGCATCATTGAATTGTATCAACATAGCATGGATCAAACAATTGTTGGAAGGTATAAATGAGAAAGTTACCAAGCCAATAACTATATTCTGTGACAATACTAGTGCCATTAACATTTCAAAGAATCCTGTTATGCACTCTAAGACAAAGCACATCTCTATCAAATATCATTATCTTGGAGAAGAAGCTCAAGAGAAGAAAGTGGTGTTGGAGTATGTTAGCACAAAGGAACAAATAGCAGATATCTTCACCAAGCCACTGCCAAGGGACACTTTTGAGTATCTCAGAAGTAAGTTAGGGGTCCTACCCCTATCTTCTACTCACTGACCGAGTTCAGTGAAGGCATCAATTCGATGACTCTACAGAATATCTTTTAGGAGTTGATGTTGATTTACACACTTTAGGAGGTTTTCTAAAGGTGTGCAGGAAACAATACAGGGAACAGGAATTGAAGACATAAATGCTCTGACCGAGACTAAGTTGATACATAACAGCAGGAAATCACTTCATATAGGAAGAAATTATGTTTTAGTTCTTTACTTTTTGGCATTGTTGTCAAAGGGGGAGACGACTGAAGAAAAAGAAAGACTGAAGAGAAAAGAAGAGAAGACTAATGTATGGGGGAGAATTCTGATGATAGAAGGAGAGCATTTCAACATTTCAGAATCTCACAACAATCTGAATCAATTAGGTCAAATCAATTGGTTTTGCCATCAATGCCAAAGGGGGATATTGTTGGCATTATAACAAGCAAGGAGAGATTGTTGGCATTTCAATAAGGATATTGAGAAGGTTGTTGATGATTATGGATATAACTGATTAAGGATGTTTTACTGTCTTAATATTATTATTTTGTCATTGATGTCAAGAAATTGATTTTCTAATTCAGTATGATGTTGCCATATCTTGAGAAGTATGATTTGATGAGTATAAAGATATCGATAAAAGACATAGAAAGAATATGATGAATAAGGGGAGGAATAAGTTATTCAATGGGCAACTATTACCGAGTTAGACAATGATGAGATCATGACGTTTAGATTGTTTTGATATCATACATATGTTATTGATTGTAAGGTTAATACTATACTATGTTACCGAGCAAAGAACCTAGTCAGTAAACCCTAAGGAACCTAGTCGGTAAACCCTAAGGTTATCGCTATCAGTTAATGAAGGCAGAATGTCTACCGAGTGAAGTTTAGTATTTACCGAGTTCCAACCGAGTGATAACAGAATGCATTAAATGATTACATGCATTATTTAATGAAGGAAGCTGATGAGCTGACTATGATTAAATGATTGGTATGCCGTGAATGAAGTTTGTTAAAGAATCTATGGCAAAGGAAAATCGGCAGGAAGATCTACAGCTTAGATTGAACCGCAATACCCTAGCACAAGTTCCAAAAAATGTATGCAAGTTCCAAGGCGAGGTAAAACGTTTTCAGATCGAAGGATACATTGAACCTGGTCAAAGTTTGAAGATCTGATGGCTATGATTGATCATGGGAAATGTGATCAAGGAGATTAAGCAGTTAGCTATTGTTTATAAATAAGGAACTGTTGATAAACAATGTATGCAGGCAAGTGTATGCACAGGGATGCTACATAGTGATTACCGAGCACAGAAGCTTGAAGACCTGTTTGAATAACAGAGTATAGAGCCCAGCAGATGGACAAGATAAGTCCTAAATTATATTGAGCAAATAAGAATCTGCTTTAGCATTTTAGATGTGAAGTTGCAGATAGATTTTTATTGCTGTTATTTTGTGAAGTGACAGAAAATCTCTTAACTGAGTGGACTTAACAGTCTTATTTGTAAAACCCTCTAGCAAGGTGACATTTTGATTGAGTGTTTGAAATCCTTTAACAAGGTCACTTCTAACAAGGTGAAGATCCTAACAGATCTGAGGGAAATCCCTTAACCGAGTCACATCTAGCAATGTGTTTGTAATCTTTAACAAGATTTGCTTTTAACCGAGCATACTCTAGAAGAGTATATTTCTTAGTGGGTCCGAAATCCCACAGTGGTTTTTCCCTATTTGGGTTTCCATGTTAAATCTGGTGTTATGAGTATTATGATGTTTATATGCTTTTGAGTTTGCATGTTTAGTAGTTTTGGTTATATTACTGAAGTATATGTTACCGAGGTTGAATCTGTTGTTTTTATGGAAGATTAAGTTTGTATGATTCACCCCCCCCCTCTCATCTTATTAGCTTGGCATCTGTACTTATCTTTAAGTATCAGAACTATCAATTTTAGGTTCAAAATCACAATTGCAAATTTGAACTAGGCTCAAACATATACTCATGACAATGACTTGAGACATGGAAAGATAAAACTACAAATCAAGTCTAAGCCCTTAAGATATGTCAAGATCAATCAAGACTCATATCATTTAGTAACATACACAAAAATACACAAGCTATATACTAATCTTTACATATAAAATATCTAATTAAAAATAAAAAATTAAAACAAACAAACAAAAATTATAACGTATACACTATTATATTCTATACATATAACTTTATAAAAAAAGAGAAAAAAATGAAAAATATTACAATTCATGATTTTGTAAGTCTTAGGTTCAAAGTTGCAACTGCAAATTTGAACTATGCTCAAACATACACTCATGACAACGACCTAAGACAAGGAAAGATAAAACTACAAATCAAGTCTAAACCTTTAAGATATGTAGATTCAAGATCGATCAAGACTCATATCATTTGTTAACTCACACAAAAACATAAATTTTATAGTACTCATCAAATATAATATACCCAAGTAAAAAACAAATTCAAATCAAACAAACAAAAATATTAACTAGTATACTTATATTTAAAAAATATATGTAAAATATGCCGAGAGATATCTTATAATAGAAGAGAATCATTTGTAAAATAAATGTTCTTCTAAAATACTATGCACCAAGAATACAAATCCATTAAAGTCCTGCATGCAAAAAATTATGATTCTAGCTAGAGACAAGTGGCGAGGGTTCTATTTTATTTGGAGTAATAAAATAACACCTCCACAAAAGCTAAAACATGGCATATGTCATGCATTTACCCGTCATTTGCATGTCAAATTGTTTCAAAAATGAATTTTCTTTTACGGACATTTTGATGTCATTGTAGATGCCTCTCAGCATAAATATACACTATTCACCTTTATATTCTATACATATAACTTTACAAAAAAAAAAAGAAAAAAGAAAAAAAATGAAAAATATTACAATTCATGATTTTATAAATTTTACGGTCAAAATCACAATTGCCAGTTCGAACTAGGCTTAAACATACACTCATGACAATTACCTAAGTCAAGGAAAGATAAAACTGCAAATCAAATATAAACCCTTCGGATATGTAGATTCAAAATCAATTAAGATTCAAATCATTTATTAACTTACCAAAAAACACATTAATTTTTACATACAAAATACCCAATTAAAAATGAATTCAAAACAAACAAACAAAAGAATATAAAATATACACTATTCACCTATATATTCTACACATATAACTTTATAAAAAAGGATAAAGAATAATACAATTCATGATATATTTGTGTATTACAATTCATGATTTTGTAAGTTGTGGGTTCAAAATCAAATTTGAACTAGGCTCAAACGTACACTCGACACTGACCTAAGACAAGGAAAGATAAAATTGTAAATCAATTCTGAACCCTTAGAATATGCAATTCAACATCAATCGAGATTCATATCATTTATTAGCTTACACAAAAATACACAGGTTATACACTAATCTTTACATATAAAATATTCAATTAAAAAAACTATAACAATTCATGATACATTTGTGTAATACAATTCATTAATTTTTGTACATTTTAGATTCAAAATCACAATTACAAATTCGAACTAAACACATTATACTCTGATTTTACGTATAATTTCCTAATTAAAAATAAATTCAAAACAACCTATATATAGATATAACACTATTCACTTTATATTCTACACATAAAACTTTATAAAAATGATTTTTTTTAAAAATAATTATATATTTATATATTTAATTAGAATATAATAAGTTGTAACTTTACACTTACTTATGGAATGAAAAGTACTAAGAAAAAGAAATTGAATATTTACACTTGCCTTCCTTGCTTGCACATTCTCATTCTCCATCTCATTCTCCACACCCTTTTTAAGTTGCTTAGTTTGATGTTCCATTAAAAAGGGGGAGAGAAAATAAACTAAGTATTCTCTAAAAGTTTTGAAGTATTCTCTAATTTATATGCCAAAAGTTTTGAAGTATTCTCCAATTTATATGCCAAACTAAACAAACGAAAAAAAATAACTCTCACCCCACAAAGACATTATTAAAAAAATAAAATAAAAATCAGTTATACTCAATACGCCTTGCATACGTATGATTTCATAACATACGGATACGGTTAAGCATCTCTACGTACGCTGACCAAGGGTTTAGTTACGGGATTTTTTAACACTGTTAGTTTACCGTACAAAAGTTACGGTTCCGTGCATTCCGTATTACGTATCCGTTTGTCGTTGTCCGGAATAAAATAAATTATTGTCCTTTTGACCCAGTGGAAAAATAAAGGTAATCTATTTATTATAATAATAGATGTTTACAAGGACAAAGGTTGGTGACAAATATGTCAATTTCAGCACTCAATTTTTTTATAGATTTTTGTTGCCATGGATTCACGTGCTCCTGCATTTTCAACCTTTGCTATAATGTATATATTATATATTTTAACCTCCACTAGACATTGATACCCTCCAATTATTCTTCAAGATTTGCTTGCCCCTTTTGGTTTTATTGATGTTGAGTTGGTGAGGTTCTTGGTGAGATGAATGAGTTTGAAATAGGTGGGGTTGGAAGAAATTAGGTATTTGTTTTCGAGTGTGTTTGATGTAATCAATTAGTAAACCATTGTTTTAGGATGGTTTCGATTGGAAGTTTAGAAATGGACTTTCTTTGAGTTTGATTTTATAGAGTAGTTTGGTCATTTTTTTGGAAGACTTTTTTCAAGGTTTTGAAATTGGGTCTTCGTGAGATGCTATTGATCAGGGGTTGGTTAAGCTTAGTCGTTTTATTTGATGCATCATACATGATTCACATAGTGAATGGTTGGTTAGCATCTGATTGCTTTAATATATTGTATAAGACCATTGTCAAAGCCTTGGCCAAGTGAATCAAACACATTACTCAAGAAATTGTAAGACGTAAACAAGTTGGGCTTGTGGGTGGTTGATTTATATTGGATAATTTGGTTCTTACACGAGTGATGATACAATGGGATAAAGAAACAACTCGAGATGTTGTCATTATCAAATGATTTTAATGCTTGTGATTGCATCTAAAGACACTTAGTTTTCAAAATGCTACATTAGTTCGAACTTGGCCCCAAAATATGTTAGAATGTTGCAAATGCTAGATTAGAAATTAATTTTCCCTTTCCTCTCAATTTGTCTTATAATAATTCACTAAGGTTGCCCCCTTACATTGTTCCTTTACATTCTTATAGTCAATGCCCTCGAATATGTCTTTCAAAATTTGCATGCAAATAATATTATCTAGGGCATTTCTCTTCCTAGTAATGACAAGGCCTTCAATTCATACTTTATTGATGACGTTATGATTTTCATTCTAAACTCTACCTAAGAGGTGAATAATACACTAGATATTCTAAACTAATTCTACGTGGTTATAAACTCTCAATTGGAAATGCACAAAATGAAACTATTGATGTCATGTCCTAACCTCCATCCACCATGGATTCTTCAAGAATGGAAAGAGGTGAAACATGACACTATTGCTAGATATCTTAACATCCATTTTGCATTAATGTTTCTCTTAAGGACATGTTGAATTGGTATTTAAAACAAGTTTAAAATAAATTATTTTCTTGAACCAACCATTTTTTGGTTTATGGTTGGTCACATTTAGGTGGCAAATAAAATCCTCTTGGTTAGCCATGTTTACATATCCTCTTGTTGGTTGTCTTCTAAAACCTACTATAATAAGTTAGCATAGCTCATTCAAAATTATATATGGGCCAAATAGGGTAATAAGAAGGGCATGTTTGCCTCATCCTAGTTATAATTCATCCTTTCAAAAGATAAAGGAGGCATGGATAACATCGAACCTTACACTTATGAGTCTATCTTAAATCCAAGTGGATTGTGATGGATTTTGATGTTCTTTAGAAAAACTTGATTTGTTTTCAGATTCAAACTTTTCTTGTCAGATAATCTTTGAATTATAGCATTTTGAGTTTTATTTTTAGATTTCATTCTTTTACAAACCCAATATAAACAAATCCATCTACAAAAGTTATTTTTTTATATTATCACATTTATTATTTTTTAAACAATCAAGCTAATGCATCTAACAAATTATTTTTAATTTTAGAAAAAAAACATTGTGTACTTATGTCCATCTTTAAAGAGTATAAAGATACTAATGTTTCTTTTCCTTGTATTACTTTTTTTAAAAAATAATCATATTTTATTTGTTAAATATAATAATAATTTAAGATATTATTTAAGTCACCTATATTAAAGATTTCATACATAATTTTTTTAACATTTATTCAAGTTATTTACCATTCTTCTTTAAAAAAAAATCAAATCTACAAGTTCTTTATATAATAAGCTTAAAGAATTTATTTTTAGTTCTTCTATACTTTAAATATAATAAAATAGATACCAATGCATATAAATTTGTATCCTATAAATAATGAATAGAACTCACTTTATACCAAAACTTAAAAAGCTATAATAATTCTTAAAATATAAGTAGAACTTTACATTTTATATTGGTTTATTTTAGTTCCATGGTTTAAAAATGATTATCTTTCAAGCTAGAATCTTCTACTGTATCTTAAAAGAATACATTGATTGTTGTTATTATGTTGGGGTCTTCTTTTTAATTATTATTATTAAAATGTTTTCCACATTATATTAAAATGAACGTGACTACTTTATGCATATCAACTACCCAACATCATTATAAGTTGTCAACAAATCATTTCTAGATGAATATCTTCATTGCATCATTTCTAAGGAGGAAATTTTCTTATTGGTGCATTGCCTTTACAAAAATATGTATCAAAATATACCAAAAAGGTTAATACATCAATCTAAAAAGACATGATGTTTTGGTTTATTAATATAAAAGAGTAGGGTGCCAAAGATTTGGATAGATTTTGTTAATATTTTAATATAATTGTGTATTAACAATGGTATATTTTTATATAAAGTTGAATTTATTTTGATTCTTTTCTATGAGTATTTATTCTTATGTTTAATTTTATGATAGTATATGTATTTATATATTTATTTTCATAGTTTATTTATTATATTTTTTAATTTATATTCATATATTATATTCATTTTGAGGTCAAATTTATGTGCGGGAGATACACTTTCATGATTAGTTGCTATGTTTTGGTATTTTAATGCATTAATTCATAAGCATTTCGTATCTAAAAATATTAAGTACTTAAAGGAGAATAATTAGGAACACCTCACTAGGAGCATTAAAAGGAGCCTAATATTGATCACTTTTATCTAGAAAACTTGTATGCTTGATTGTCGTTTACCAATATTTGAAAAATTCATAAAGTTGGTAAAGCCACCCTTAATCGAGGAAAACGTGAATACCACTAGTCCTTATGGTTTTCAACATATTGAAGTTTTAGGTGACACAAATCTCTACAACTCACTACTTATTGAAGTTGTGAAGGTCCACATAACATCTCTTTTGTCTCTCTTGTTTGTAATCGAGGTTGGTGCCTCATTATAAAATTTGGTGCTCAGTAATTTTAATCAAGGGATTGGTGTCTCCTATGGGTTGGTGCCTAAAAAATATTTTCTATTATTTATTATCTTTGCAAGGTTGGATTTGTATAGTAGATCAAGCAACTTTATCCCTATGGTTTTTCCCTTTCGGGTTTCCACATATATCTAGTATACTCTTGTGTTGATGTGTGATTATTTTTATAATTTTAATAACTTCTTTAAGGCTAAAGTGAGATCCATTAATGTGTTAGTTAAGATGATATGCAACTATGACTATAAATCATTCAATACTCATAAACAAACACACTTAAAACATCATAACACATTTAACACCAGATTTAACGTGGAAACCCAAATAGGGAAAACCCACTGTGGGATTTCGGACCCACTAAGAAATATACCCTTCTAGAGTATGCTCGATTAAAAGCTAATCTTGTTAAAGATTACAAACACATTGCTAGATGTGACCTGGTTAAGGGATTTCCCTCAGACTTGTTAGAGTCTTGCACTTTGTTAGAAGTGACATTGTCAAAGGATTTCAAACACTCATTTAGAATGTTACCTTACTAGAGGGTTTACAAATAAGACTATTAGGTCCACTCAGTTAAGAGATTTCCTGTCACTTACAAAATAAATAACAGTAATAAAATATATCTACAACTTCACATCTGAAATGCTAAAGTAGATTCTATGTGCTCAAAACAATCTTGTCATAAGACTTATCTTGTCCCTTGTTGAGCTTGATGAGCTTCTCAATCCGTTCTTCAATTAGATCTTCAAGCTTCTGTGCTCGGTAAACATTACTATAGCATCATTGTGCATACATTTGCCCGCATGCATTGTTCATCAACAATTTCTTATTTATAAACAATTTCTAACCGCTTAATCTCCTTGATCACATTTCCCATGATCAATCTTAGCCATCGGATCTTCAAACTTGACTAGGTTCAATGTATCCTTCGATCTGAAAAACATTTTACCTCGCCTTGGAACTTACATTCCTTCCTTGAAACTTGTGCTAGATTATTGTGGTTCAATCTGCGTTGTAGATCTTCCTCTTGATTTTCCATTGTCATAGATCCTTAACAAACTTCTTGCGTGACATACCAATCATTTATTCATCTCCAACTCATCAACATCCTTCATTAAATAATGTTTTTATTCATCCAATGCATTCTGTTAGTACTCGGTTGTTACTCGGTAAATACTGAACTTTGCTTGGTAGATATTCTGCCTTCTTTAACCGATATCGATAACCTTAGGGTTTACCGACTAGGTACCTTAGGGTTTATCGACTAGATTCTTTACTCGGTGACATAGTATAGTATTAAACTTATAATCAACAACATATGTAGGATATCAAAACAATCAAAACAACATGATCTCATCATTGTCTAACTCGGTAATAGTTGCCCATTGAATAACTTATTATTCCCCTTCATTATCACATTCTTTCTTTGTCACTTACCGACTTCTTAATACTCATCAAAACATACTTCTCAAGATATGGCAACATCATACTGAATCAGAAAATCAATTTCTTGACATCAATGACAAAATAATATTATTAAGACAGTAATCATCCTTCTTTAGTTATATCAATAATCTCCAACAACCTTCTCAATATCCTTATTGAAATGCCAACAATCTCCTTTCTATTGTAATGCCAACAATCTCCCCCTTTGGCATTGATGGCAATACCAACTTTAAATGGCAATACCAACTGATTCGGATTCAGATTGTTGTTTAGACTTCTCTTGTTATCCTTGAGTTGTTTAAACCTTCTCCTGAAGTCTTCTCCCCCTATCTTTAGTCTTCTCCAAGCTTCTTCTATTAGTTCCTTATAAATTAGTCTTCTCCCCCTTTGACAACAATGCCAAAAAGAAAAACTAATTCATGATTTCTTCCTTTGTGAAGTAATTTCCTTGCAGTCTCATTCACGGTCAGAGCATCTTTGTCTTCAATCACTTTTTCCTTGTACAACTTTAGGCAACCTCCTAAAGTGTGTAAAGAAACATCAACTCATAAACAGTTATCCTTTAGATTCATAGAATTGATGCTTTCACTGAACTCTGTCAGTGAGTACTAGATAGGGGTAGGACCCCTAACTGACTTCTGAGATACCCAAAAGTGTCCCTTGGCAATGGCTTTGTGAAAATATCTGCTATTTGTTCATTTGAACTGATATATTCCAACACAACTTTCTTCTCTTGAACTTCTTCTCTAAGATAATGATACTTTATAGAGATATGCTTTGTCTTAGAGTGCATTACCCGATTCTTTGAAATGTTAATGGCACTAGTATTATCACTGAATATAGTTACTGGCTTGGTAACTTTCTCATTGATACCTTCCAACAGTTGTTTGATCCATGCTATATTGGTACAATTCAATGCTGCAGTGACATATTCAGCTTCAGCTGTTAACTGTGAAATGCATCCTTGTTTCTTGCTAGGCCAACTTACTAGTCTATCTCCCAAAAAGAAAGCTCCACCGCTTGTGCTTTTCCTGTCATCAATGTTTCTTGCCCAATCAACATCAGTATAAAATTTTAAATCAAAATCATTCCTCTTTTCATATACTAAGCCGTAATCTTCAATGCCTCTCAGGTATTTGAAAATTCTCTTGATTGCTGTCAAATGAGTTTCTTTGGGATCTGTAGAAAATCTTGCAACTATTCCTACTGCATGTGCTATATCTGGCCTACTATGAACCACATATTGTAGCTTTCCAATCATAGATCGGTAAAGTGTCTCATCAACATATGTAGATTCATCACTCTTTGATAGTTTACAATTGGTAGTCATAGGAGTGCTTACAGGTTTAGAATCCTCCATTCCAAATTTCTTCAAGATTTCCTTTATATACTTGGATTGAGTAATGAAAATCTCATTTTTCATTTGTAGTATCTGTAAACCTATAAAATACTTTATCTCACCGATTAATGACATCTCAAATTCTTTGCACATTTCATTTCCAAATTTCTTGCATAAGGAGTCATTACCACAAAAAATAATATCATCAACAAATATGGCTGAAAGTAGTATACCATTGTTTTCATCATTTTTCATGTACATATTGTTGTTTTCACTTATCCTTATAAATCCAATCTTGATCAAATAAGAGTGCAGTCTCTCATACCATGCTCTAGGTGCTTGTTTCAAACCATATAAAGCTTTGTTCAATTTACATACCTGATCTTTATTCTTGTCTTCAAAAAATTCTTTAGGTTGTTCAATATAAACTTCTTCTTCTAGTATACCATTCAAAAATGCAGATTTAACATCCATTTGATATACCTTGAAATTTTTGAAAGCAGCATATGCCAACAATGTTCTCACTCCTTCAAGTCTTGCCACAGGTGCAAAAGTCTCACCATAATCAATTCCTTCTTCTTGAGCATATCCTTTGCAAACTAGTCTTGCTTTATTCCGAATGACCTCTCCTTTTTCATTTAGCTTGTCTCTGAAAATCCACTTTGTACCAATTACATTTTTGTCCTTCGGTCTTGGGACCAATGTCCATGTTTCATTCTTCTTGATTTGCTCAATTTCTTCTGTCATAGCATTTATCCAATCTTCATTACTAAATGCCTCTTTTACTCTGCTCGGTTCAAATTCAAATATCAAACATGTGTTTTGTCTCATTTTGTTCCTTGTCATCACTGGATCATCCTTATCTCCTATAATCTGACTTGATGCATGATTTCTTCTGACATATTTGGCTAATATAGGCTGGTAGGCTCTGTATGATCTTCTTCATCACTCAGTAACTGGATATTATCTTCATTTTCTTCATCAACTTTCTCGGTAGGACTTCTCGGTTGAACATAGACAAATTCTTCATAATTTTCTAGTTCTTTGGAATTTCCTTCATCAATTTTCACATTTACACTTTCCACTATTTTGTTAGATGATTTGATCTGACATTTAAATGCTTTACTTCTAGAAGAATAACCAAGAAATGTTCCTTCCTTGCCTTTCTAATCAAACTTTCCATTTTTGTCATCTTTGTGAACATAACATCTACTTCCAAATATTTTAAAATAACTTACATTGGGTTTCTTATCATACCAAATTTCATATGGTGTCTTCAAAGTTCCTTTCTTCAATTGTACTCGGTTTAGGGTGTAAACTGCAGTGCTTATTGCTTATCTCCAAAATGTTTGAGGTACCCTCTTTTCTATCATCAGGGTTCTGGCACAATCTACAAATGATTTGTTTCTTCTTTCAGCTATCCTATTTTGCTGAGGTGTTCTCAGTGTAGACGCTTGTCTCTTTATACCATAATCATTGAAAAATAGATTAAATTCATTAGAAGTGAACTGTCCTCCTCTATTAGATCTAAGACATTTCAGCTGTCTTCCTGTTTCATTTTCAACTCTTGCCTTGTACCATTTAAACATTTGAAAAGCTTCTAATTTTTCTTTTAAAAACATAACTATCATCATCCTTGAGTAATCATCCATAAATAATATGAAATATTTATCACCATAATAACTTTGAACTTTCATGGGACCACAAAGATCAGTGTGCACTAGATCTAAAATTCCTTTAGAAGTGTAGGACTTACTTGTAAAAAGCTTGATGTTGTCATCTTACCCATCTGGCATCCTTGGCACATAGCATTCTCATGTTTTTCCAAGCTCGGTAGGCCTCTTACTCGGTGCTTCTTACTTATTTTGATCAGATTATCAAAATTTACATGACAAAACCTTTTATGCCATAACCAGGTATCTTCTATTATTGCATATAGACAATTGTTCCGAGTTGAGTCAAGATGAAATGTATTACCTTTTGTTTGTGTCTCGGTAGCAGCCAGCTTTCCATGCTTGTCATGAACTTTGACAATTCCCTTCTGAAATTCTATTCGGTATCCTGTATTGTTTAGCTATGCTACACTCAACAAATTGTATTTCAAACCTTCAACCCAGTATACATCATCACATTTAGCATTGTCAAGAAGTGTTATAGATCCTTTACCTTTCACTGGACATGGTGCATCATTACCAAATCTTACATATCCTCCATCATAGTCTTCTAATTTAACAAACTTGTGTTTATCACCTGTCATGTGATGTGAGCATCCACTATCTATGATCCAAGAATCATTTTTATTTATGTGAGATATTAGGGCTTTTTCTTCATACCTTTCTTCATCTGATCCATCTTTGATAGCCACATAAACAACTTCCTCTGTATCAGTCCCATCAGATTTATCATCGTTGGATTCCTCATCAGCTACTAGGCATGTCTTTCTATCTTTCCTTTTGAAGTCTCGATGTCCTCTGTATTGGTTGTCTTTTTGTCTGTCATCTCGGTATTCTCTCTTTTCACTAGATTCTTTGTCAGGACAGTTAGAAGCCATATGTCCTATTCTATCACAGTTAAAACATTTAAAGGTAACTTTCCTTTATACTTACCTTTGCCTCTCGGTAACCTTCTAGCTAATAATGCTTCAAACTCTTCTTGCTTTTTGATTTCTTCATATAGTTTGTGTACCTCTTCCATGTTTTTGAGAAATCTTTCACTTGCTCCACTATGATTTCCTTTAGTATACTTATACATTCTATCATTGTAATCATTAGATTCACCAATATGAAAAGAACTGAATGCAGATTCAACTTTATTTACCAAGGACCCACTGTTATCAAAATTACTTAAGTCAAATGCATGTAGCTTACTGATAGTAGCATCCAAAGAGACTGGCATGTTTGGCACAGACCTTAATTCATTGATTGTAGATACTCGAATGGCATAAGCAGGTAGAACTATTCTAAGCAACTTACTTGTTACATCCTTTTCTTCAATATTTCCTCCCGCTCCTTTGATTTGATTGATAGTTTCCTTTAACCTTGTACTGTATTGGGTTATGTTCTCACCTTCATTAATTCTCATGGATTCGATTTGACCTCTTAGACTGTCTACTTTTTCTCTCTGAGCATGTTCATCACCACCATACACTGATATAAGCGTGGTCCACATTGCTTTGGCATCATTGTAGCCTTCTAGGTCATTAAACTCTGAGTCGGTTAATGCAGATGTTATTTCAATCATAGCTTGAATATGTTCGTGCTTTGCCTTTATCTCTTCCATTATCATCGAGTTGGTGCTAGGTGCTATGTAATAATTCTCCAGATAATATGTTGCATATTCTCCAATTCTTGATAAATGCAGCTTCATCCTTTTCTGCCATGTGGAGAAACTTGACTTGTTCAGCTTTGGTGCATCCCTTTTATACATCTTCGGATCTTGCCTCAAGTACCTTTAAACTGTTCTTCTGGAGTCCAAAGATCTGATACCAATTGTTAGTTAAGATGAGGGGGGGGGGGGGGGAATCATAAAAACTTAATCTTCAATATATTCAACAGATTCAACCTTGGTAGCCTTTACTGATATGCAACTATGACTGTAAATCATTCAATACTCATACATTTGCCCACATGCATTGTTCATCAACAATTTCTTATTTATAAACAATTTCTAACCGCTTAATCTCCTTGATCACATTTCCCATGATCAATCTTAGCCATCAGATCTTCAAACTTGACTAGGTTCAATGTATCCTTCAATCTGAAAAATGTTTTACCTCACCTTGGAAGTTGCATTCCTTCCTTGGAACTTGTTCTAGGTTATTGTGGTTCAATCTGTACTGTAGATCTTCCTCTTGATTTTCCATTATCGTAGATTCTTAACAAACTTCTTGCGCGACATACCAATCATTTATTCATCTCCAGCTCATCAGCATCCTTCATTAAATAAGGCTTTTATTCATCCAATGCATTCTGTTATTACTCGGTAAATACTGAACTTCACTCAGTAGACATTCTACCTTCTTTAACCGATATCGATAACCTTAGGGTTTACCGACTAGGTACCTTAGGGTTTACCGACTAGATTCTTTGCTCGGTGACATAGTACAGTATTAAACTTATAATCAACAACATATGTTGGATATCAAAACAATCAAAACAACATGATCTCATAATTATCTAACTCGGTAATAGTTGCCCATTGAATAAATTATTATTCCCCTTCATTATCACATTCTTTCTATGTCACTTACCGACCTCTTAATACTCATCTAAACATACTTCTCAAGATATGGCAACATCATACTGAATCAGAAAATCAATTTCTTGACATCAATGACAAAATAATATTATTAAGACAATAATCATCCTTCTTCAGTTATATCAATAATCTCCAACAACCTTCTCAATATCCTTATTGAAATGCCAACAATCTCCTTTCTATTGTAATGCCAACAATCTCCTTTCTATTGTAATGCCAACATAATGATCTTAATGTTATATTGGATTTAATGTGAAAGTTGGTATATATTGATTCATTCCCCTCTTAGTATGTTTGTGTGCGCAACAATTGGTATTAGAGCCATGTTCCTTGGTATAAGTTTAACAACTTGAGGTAGATACGAGATTGCACACACATCAATTCAAGAAGGTCTTTCTTCAACAAGGCACCACTATTTAATGGATCTAATTATGCATTTTGGAGAGTAAAGATAAAAGGCTATTTAATGGGTTTAGGGGTTGATGTTTGGCAAACCATTATGAATGGTTATAAGATTCCAAAAAATCCTCCAAGAGATTAGGTAGGAAGGAGAGCATATGATACTAATTCAAAAGAAAACAATGTTAATTTATGTGGTTTATCTAACTATGAGTTTGTGAAGATACTGCACTAGAGTGTAGAACGGATTTGGGACAATCTTTAAAATATTTATGAAGGTGATGATAAAATTCAATAAAGAAAAATTTTAGACCTGTCGAAGAATACTTGAAAATCTAAAAATGGAGGAATAAAATATCACTACATACCTACCTAAGGTTGATGAAGTTATCTTAACCATCAGAGGAATTGGTGAAGAAGTGAAAGAATAGGTGATTTTCAAAAAGGTACTCAGATCACTTCCCTCTAAGTTTTATTCAAAGATCTAAATATTTTAACAATGGATGAGTTAAATGGTATTCTAACTTCATATGAGATGAGGATTGTGAATGATAAAACCTCAGGAAAGAAGACAACTATTAGGGTGTCAAAGGAGAATGAAGATTCATATTTTAGTGAAGATTTAGATCTTGAAGAATAAATTTTTGCAAGGAGATTAAAAAGAGGTTATGGCAAGTATAAAGTTACTTGTTACCATTCAAATATGTCAATTCTAGTAAAATTGGGCACATTGCTTCATATTGTTACTTCATAATAGGGAGTAATACGATGTTGCAACATAAGAAGAGGGATGACATGTATGTTGAGGAAGATGGCTACTCATCTTATGATTATTATTAACACACCAATGGATGTGAAAGTAAAAAGAATATTCTTGTAGTGACAGAAACCATAAATAGTGATGTAGAGAATGTATTTTTTTTTAAATGAAGAAGATGTTAAAATGGATCTTGAAGAAGAAATTGATTGTTCTCATAGGAAGATCCATAATATCAAGAAAATGATTGTGAAATAAGGATTAGAAATCTCAAAGGACATCATTGAAATCAAAGAAAAACCGAAGAAAGTATCATATCTATTTGAAAGTTTAGTTCGAAGAAGAAAAATGAAGAGATAATATCATCATAGAATAACTAAAGACCAAAGAGAAGGATTGTGAAAGACATGAAAAAAAAGTTGTAGCCTTAAAAAAGGATTTGGAGAAAGTGAATAGTCAACTAACAGAGAATTTAAAGTTTGGAAAGAGTATTGAGATTCTAGATGAAATTAAATGCATTCAGAGAGCACTACACATCAAGACTGGTATTAAATTTAATAGAAAGTAGATCAAAAAGGGTATTGAGCATTCCATGATGATAAGTGTAGAAGATCCACATGAGTATGACTTCAGAAGTTCAAGGCCTGATCAACCCAAAGTTACTAAAGACAACAAAAAGGAAGTTGAAGAGTTTATTCCTATACACAAATAAAAGAGGAGATCCAGAAGAAAAAAATCTAGGAGGAACAATGTACTATAATAATTTCAATCATTATTTTTTTGGTTACTATTCTAATTGCAGTAATTATGGACATAAGGTGATAGATTGTATATGGTTTTCTACAAGGAAGAACAATTTTGTGAGTAGAAATGCATTTTAACTCCTCTATTAATTTTAATATCATATGTTACAATTACAACAATTTTTGACACATTGCAAGACATTGTAGAAGTGCTTTTGTGAAGACTTCCAAATTGGATGGAAAGAAAAGAACCTTTATTGATCAAAGGAATGGGTCTAAGAAGATGTGAGAAAGAAATCAAGTGGAACAAAATTTTGAAAGATCAACAATTTTTCATACCACATTACATACTCTAATTGAGAAGAGTAATTGATCTATTGACAAAGGCTACAAGCTTCATCCAATATCTAAGGATGTGAAATCAAAGAAGAAAGTATCAACAATCCCATTATGGATAGTTCCAACACAAAAAAGTAATGAGGTAAGTAAGATGAATAAAATAGAATGTATTTTGGGATAAAATGATGAAAGACATTATGTGATTGTTATATTAATTTAACAACAAACTGTACTAAAAATATCTACCTAAACTACATGTAGAAAACAAAACTAACTAAACTAAGAGTATCCTTACCTCGAGTGGGCCCCCTTGGGTAAGTACTCATCAAAAGATCATAAAGTTGTTGGAAATATAAGCTAGTTGATTGATATCTAATTCTGGTTATCATTGATGTCAAACCTCATGGTTTGGATAGAGTTTGGCTCGGATATGATCTTGTACGGTTACATGTTTCCTTGTTTAGTTTTTGGCATTCATTTGATGTTTTGGTGTTGGTTGTGGTAAGTACAATATGCAGGAAAGATTTTTTAATGTAGTAAAGAGTACTTAATGTATGCAAGAAATAATATTTAATGTCTCATTGGTAGAATGATTTGCATTCCTTCGGATGGTAAATATAATGTTCTATGGATACAACATCAACTAGTTTTCTAGTTTGTGGATTGTAGGAGTTGGTTGTTACCATTCTTTGACAGTAAGGGCATCTGTTAGATTGGTTTGAAAAGTGCTTGGTGGCCTTTGGATATGTTGAATTGTGTATTGTGGTTTAGTGGACATGGTTATGTGGCTCATGCAATATTTTTAGTGTGATTGTTTGGTGGTGTTTATGTTTCATAAGTGAGTTATGTTGATTCATGCTTAGTATATTTAGTTGTGTTATGGTTCGGTGTGTCCAATCGCATTATATTGTTTGGATCATGCCTTTTGGTGTGGATATTCTTTAAGGGTTGAGCTAGAGAATTTTTATGGGCCTCACCATGGTGTGTGGAGATCCATGTGGAATAATTTGCATTGGAAGATGTATTTTTGTTGACTAATTGCTAAGTTCTATTATTTATCTACACATTACATTTAGTGGCTTCTTTTGAGGTTGTGGTAATGTATGCATATTGTTGGATTCAACCTAGAAGAATGTGTTGTGATGATTTTTTCTCCCCTATTTCTCTTGGAGAGGACCACCTTGGGTATTTTTTGTTTGAGTGGCTTATTTTGTGTAATGTTTATTTCAACTGTGGTCGATCCTCAATTGGGTTTTTGATGATCTCTCTTATATTTAAGGAGTGTGGATGTATGAGTTGAGTGTAGTGTGTGTGGGATAGAATTCAAATTGATGAGAAGTGAATTTAAATGATGTTCAAGCAGATTTGAGATTGCAGATGTGTGAAAGTTAGTTTGCAAAGAGCTTTAAAGGTGATACTTTCTATGAGACAGGGTACTGAGATAGTGGTGGTTGTCAGAGATGTTTTCCATGATGTTGGTCACTTGATATAGATGTACAAGGACAATTTAATAATCATGAGATCCTTCTCATATCAGTTCTACTATTTCCTTTGTTGTTGATTGACAATGTGTCTTTTGGCAACACCTTGTATCTTGGTTTGAAGCAATGTGCCTTTGTTGAGCGAGTCCACGCATCTTGCCCTAAGGTAGTGTGCCTTAGTCTTGAAAGTCCACCAAGTGCAATTTCTATCCTTAGTAGTAAGCTTAAAATATTGTAATCATATTATTCATATTGTGAGTTTGATTCTCACTATGTTTTTTCCCTATTTGGGTTTTCTATGTAAATTTGGTGTTCATATGTTGATGATTGATGTTTTATTAATAGTATTATAGAATTATTAAATATTTTTTATAATTTATTTGTATTGAAATTCTATACTGATTCACCCCCCTCTTAGTCCTATCATGAGTATAAAAATTGGTATTAGAGAAAGGTTCCTTCGTGGAAAGCTTAACTGCTTAAGGTAGATCCGAAATGGTACAGGAACTTCATCTCAAAGCACCATTGTTTAATGGTACAATTTTTTCTTATTGGAAGGAGGGGATGAAATCATATTTGGAAAATTTCCAGAATTGAATCTAGGATATTGTCAAGAATGGTTATACGCCTGTTGGCTACAATGAAACAAACTGAGAGGGGGGGGGGTGAATCAGTTTGTTCACAAACTTTACACAAATCAAACTTAAATTCATATCGGATAATAAACAGTGAAAGCACAAATAAACACCACACCGATAACACACATAACACCAAAATTTTGACGTGGAAAACCCGGTTAAGGGAAAAACCACGATTGGAACATACCCGCAATGAGATAATACCCTATTAGGAGTAAGTGAAATATTACAATGGGGAAGGTACATGCATTCAAGAACACTGCCTAGAGCTCACTGCTCAAATACAAAACAAGAAGAGCTACAACCTTGGGGAAGGCTCACTGCCTTACAAAAACATTCAGATTACATCTGGAGGATCATGAAATGATGAAATAGCATCTCCTCATGCCTGGTTACTAATAGTTCTGATACTTAATGTTAAGTATAGACACCAAGCTAATAAGATGAGAGGGGGGGTGAATCATACAAAACTTAATCTTCCATAAAAACATCAGATTCAACCTCGGTAACATATACTTCAGTAATATAACCAAAACTGCTAAACATGCAAACTCAAAAGCATATAAACATCATAACACTCATAACACCAAATTTAACGTGGAAACCCAAATAGGGAAAAACCACTGTGGGATTACGGACCCACTAAGAAATATACTCTTCTAGAGTATGCTCGGTTAAAAGCAAATCCTGTTAAAGATTACAAACACATTGCTAGATGTGACCCGGTTAAGGGATTTCCCTCAGATCTGTTAGGATCTTCACCTTGTTAGAGGTGACCTTGTTAAAGGATTTCAAACACTCAATCAGAATGTCACCTTGCTAGAGGGTTTTACAAATAAGACTGTTAAGTCCACTCGGTTAAGAGATTTTCTGTCACTTCACAAAATAACAGTAATAAAAATCTATCTGCAACTTCACATCTAAAATGCTAAAGAAGATTCTTATTTGCTCAATACAATCTAGGACTTATCTTGTCCATCTGCTGGGCTCTATACTCTGTTATTCAAACAGGTCTTCAAGCTTCTGTGCTCGGTAATCACTATGTAGCATCCCTGTGCATACACTTGCCCGCATATATTGTTTATCAACAATTCCTTATTTATAAACAATTGCTAACCACTTAATCTCCTTGATCACATTTCCCATGATTAATCATAGCCATCAGATCTTCAAACTTGACCAAGTTCAATGTATTCTTCGATCTGAAAAATGTTTTACCCCGCCTTGGAACTTGCATAAATTTCTTGGAACTTGTGCTAGGGTATTGCAGTTCAATCTAAGCTGTAGATCTTCCTGCCAGTTTTCTTTTGCCATAAATTCTTTAACAAACTTCATGCACGACATACCAATCATTTAATTAGTTCCAGCTCATCAACTTCCTTCATTAAATAATGCATGTAATCATTTAATGCATCCTATTACAACTCAGTTACAACTCGGTAAATACTAAACTTCACTCGGTAGACATTATGTCTTCATTAACCAATAGCGATAACCTTAGGGTTTTACCGACTAGGTTCCTTAGGGTTTACCAACTAGGTTCTTTGCTCGGTAACATAGTATAGTATTAACCTTACAATCAACAACATATGTAGGATATCAAAACAATCTAAACATCATGATCTCATCATTGTCTAACTCGATAATAGTTTCCCATTGAATAACTTATTCCTCCCTTTATTCATCACATTCTTTCTGTGTCTTTTACCGACAACTTTATACTCATCAAATCATACTTCTTAAGATATGGCAACATCATACTGAATTAGAAAATCAATTACTTGACATCAATGACAAAATAATAATATTAAGACAGTAAACATCCTTAATCAGTTATATCCATAATCATCAACAACCTTCTCAATATCCTTAATGAAATGCCAACAATCTCCCATTGTCTGTTATAATGCCAACAATATCCCCCTTTGGCATTGATGGCAAAACCAATTGATTTGACCTAAATGATTCGGATTCAGATTGTTGTGATTCTGGATTGCTGAAATGCTCTCCCCTTGTCATCAGTCTTCTCCCCCATACATTAGTCTTCTCCTTTTTCCTCCAGTCTTCCTTTTCTTCTTTTCTCCAGTCTTCTCCAGTCTTCTCCCCCTTTGACAACAATGCCAAAAAGTAAAGAACTAAAACATAATTTCTTCCTGTATGAAGTGATTTCCTGCTGTGATGTGTTAACTTAGTCTCGGTCAGAGCATTATGTCTTCAATTCCTGTTCCCTGTATTGTTTCCTGCACACCTTTAGAAAACCTCCTAAAGTGTGTAAATCAGCATCAACTCCTAAAAGATATTCTGTAGAGTCATCGAATTGATGCTTTTGCCGAACTTGGTCAGTGAATGGAAGATAGGGGTAGGACCCCTAACTTACTTCTGAGATACTCAAAAGTGTCCCTTGGCAGTGGCTTGGTGAAGATATCTACTATTTGTTCCTTTGAGCTAACATATTCCAACACCGCTTTCTTCTCTTGAGCTTCTTCTCTAAGATAATGATATTTGATAGAGATGTGCTTTGTCTTAGAGTGCATAACATGATTCTTTGAAATGTTAATGGCACTAGTATTGTCATAGAATATAGTTATTGGCTTGATAACTTTCTCATTTATACCATCCAACAGTTGTTTGATCGATGTTATGTTGGTGCAATTCAATGTTGCAGCAACATATTCAGCTTCTGTTGTTGACTGTGAAACACATCCTTGTTTCTTGCTAAGCCAACTCACTAGTCTTTCTCCTAAAAAGAAAGCTCCACCACTTGTGCTTTTCCTGTCATCAATGTTGCCTGCCCAATTAGCATCAGTATAAACTTTTAAATCAAAGTCATTTCCTTTCTGATATACTAAGCCATAATCCTCAGTGCCTTTCAAGTATCTAAAAATTCTTTTGATTGTTGTCATGTGTGTTTCCTTGGGATCTGTAGAGAATCTTGCAACTATACCTACTGCATGTGCTATATTTGGCCTACTGTGAACAACATATTGTAGCTTTCCAATCATGGATCGGTAAAGTGTCTCATCAACAGATGCAGATTCATCATTCTTTGATAATTTATAGTTGGTAGTCATAGGAGTACTTACTGGTTTTGAATCCTCCATTCCAAATTTCTTCAAGATTTCCTTTATGTACTTGGATTGAGTAATGAAAATCTCATTTTTCATTTGCAGTATCTGTAAACCTATAAAATACTTTATCTCACCGATTAATGACATCTCAAATTCTTTGCTCATTTCATTTCCAAAGTTCTTGCATAAAGAGTCATTTCCATAAAATATAATATCATCAACAAATATGGCTGAGATCAGTATTCCATTTTCATCATTCTTCATGTACATATTGTTGTTCTCACTTGTCCTTATAAAACCAATCTTGATCAAATAAGAGTGCAATCTTTCATACCATGCTCTAGGTGCTTATTTGAGACCATATAAAGCTTTGTTCAATTTACATACCTGATCTTTACTCTTGTCTTCAACAAATCCTTCAGGTTGTACAATAAAAACTTCTTCTTCTAATATACCATTCAGAAATGCATATTTGACATCCATTTAATATACCTTGAAATTTTTGAAAGTAGCATATGCCAACAATGTTCTTACTCCTTCAAGTCTAGCCATAGGTGCAAAAGTTTCACCATAATCAATTCCCTCTTCTTGAGCATAACCTTTGCATACTAGTCTTGCTTTATTTCGAATGACCTCAACTTTTTCATTCAGCTTGTTTCTGAAAATCCACTTTGTACCGATTACATTTTTGTCCTTCAATCTTGGGATTAGAGTCCATGTGTCATTCTTCTTGATTTGATCAATCTCTTCTGTCATAGCATTTATCCAATATTCACTGTTAAATGCCTCTTTCACTATTCTCGGCTCAAATTCAGATATTAGACATGTGTTATGTCTCAGTTTGTTCCTTGTCATTACTGGATCATCCTTATCTCCTATAATCTGACTTGATGCATGATGTCTTCTGACATACTTGGCTAATACAGGCTTGGTAGGCTCTGTATGATCTTTTTCATCACTCGGTAACTGGATATTCTCTTCATTTTCTGCAACAATTCTCTCGGTAAGACTTGTCGGTTGAACATAGACAAATTCATCATAATCTTCTGGGTCTTTGAAGTTTCCTTCATCATTTCTTTCTGCAAATTCATCAATTTTCACATTTGCACTTTCTACTATTTTGTTAGATGATTTGATTAGACATTTAAATGCTTTGCTTCTAGAAGAATAACCAAGAAATGTTCCTTCTTCACTTTTCTGATGAAACTTTCCATTTCTATCATCTTTGTGTACATAACATCTACTTCCAAAGATTTTGAAGTAACTTACATTAGGTTTCTTGTCATACCAGATTTCATATGGTGTCTTCAAAGTTCCTTTCTTCAGTTGTACTCGGTTCAGGGTGTAAACTGCTATGCTTATTGCTTCTCTCCAAAATGTTTGTGGCACTTTCTTTTCAATCATCAGGGTTCTAGCACAATCCACAATAGATCTATTTCTTCTCTCAGCTATTCCATTTTGTTGTGGAGTTCTCGGTGCAGAGACTTGTCTTTTAATACTATGATCATTGCAGAATAAGTTGAACTCATCAGATGTGAACTCTCCTCCTCTATCTGATCTAAGACATTTTAGTTGTCTTCCTCTTTCATTTTCAACTCTTGCCTTGTACCATTTAAACATTTGAAAAGCTTCTGATTTTTCTTTTAAAAACATAACAGACATCATCCTTGAATAATCATCCACAAATAATATGAAATATTTATCACCATAATAACTTTGAACTTTCATAGGACCACAAAGATTAGTGTGCACAAGATCTAAAATTCCCTTAGAAGTGTAGGACTTACTTGTAAAGCTTGATCTTGTCATCTTACCCATCTGGCATCCTCGACACATAGCATTCTCAGGCTTTTCCAAACTCGGTAGACCTCTTACTTGGTGCTTCTTTCTTATTTTGATCATATTATCAAAATTTACTTGACAAAACCTTTTATGCCATAACCAGGTATCATCTATCTTTGTATATAGACACTTGTTCCGAGTTGAGTCAAGGTGAAATGTGTTACCTTTAGTTTGTGTCCCGGTAGCAGCTAACTTTCCATTTTTGTCATGAACTTTGACAATTCCTTTCTAAAATTCTATTCAGTAACTTGTGTTGTTTAGCTGTGCTACACTCAACAAATTGTATTTCAAACCTTCAACCCAATAAACATCATTGCATTTAGCATTGTCAAGAAGAATTATTGATCCTTTACCTTTTACCGAACATGGTGCATCATTACCAAATCTTACATAGCCTCCATCATAATCTTCTAACATAACAAACTTGTGTTTATCACCTGTCATGCGATGTGAGCATCCACTATCTATGATCCAAGAATCATTGGTATTTATGTGAGATATTAGGGCTTTCTCTTCATACCTTTCTTCATCTGATCCATCTTTAATAGCCATGTAAACTACTTCCTATGTATTAGTTTCATTTGATTTATCATCATTGGATTCCTCATTAGCTTTTAAGCATGTCTTTCTATCTCTTCTTTTGAAGTCTTGGTGTCCTCTGTAATGATTATCTTTCTATATCTCAGCTCACTAATCTCTCTTTTCAGTAGATTTTTTGTTAGGACAGTTAGAAGCCATATGTCCTATCTTATCACAATTGAAACATTTCAAAGGTAGTTTTCCTTTATACTTACCTTTGCCTCTCGGTAACCTTCTGGCTAATAGTGCTTCAAACTCTTCTTGCTTTCTGATTTCCTCATATAGTTTGTGTACTTCTTCCATGTTCTTACGAAATCTTTCACTTGCTCCACTGTGATCTCCTTCAGAGTACTTATACTTTCTTTCATTGTAATCATTAGATTCATCAAGATGAAAAGAACTAAATTCAGATTCAACTTTATTTATCGAAGACCCACTGTTATCAAAGTTACTTAACTCAAATGCATGTAGCTTACCAATAGTAGCATCTAAGGAAACTGGCATATTGTGTACAGACCTTAGTTCATTGATTGCAGAGACTCAGATTACATAAGCTGGTAGAACGGTTCTTAACAACTTACTTGTTATATCCTTTTCTTGAATGGTTCCACCTGCTCCTTTGATTTGATTGATAATCTCCTTTAGTCTTGTACTGTACTAGGTTATGTTCTCACCTTCATTCATCCTCATAGATTCAAGTTGCCCTCTTAGACTATCCTCTTTTTCTCTTTGAACATGTTCATCACCACCATACACAGATATGAGCTTGTCCCACATTGCCTTTGCATCATTGTAGCCCTCTAGATCATTAAACTCTGATTCGGTCAATGCAGATGTTATTTCAATCATTGCTTGGATATGTTCTTGCTTTGCCTTTATCTCTTCCATTGTCAATGGATAGGTGCTAGGTGTAACAAAATCATTCTCCAGATAATATACAACATATTCTCCAACTCCTGATAAGTGCAACTTCATCCTTTTCTGCCATGTAGAGAAACTTGACTTGTTCAACTTCGGTGCATCCCTCTTATACATCTTTGGATCTTTGCCTCAAGTACCTTTAAACTTTTCTTCCAGAGTCCAAAGCTCTGATACCAATTGATAGTTCTGATACTTAATGATAAGTATAAATGCCAAGCTAATAAGATGAGAGGGGGGGGGGGGTGAATCATACAAAACTTAATCTTCCATAAAAACATCAGATTCAACCTCGGTAACATTTACTTCAGTAATATAACCAAAACTGCTAAACATGCAAACTCAAAAGCATATAAACATCATAACAATCATAACACCAGATTTAACGTGGAAACCCAAATAGGGAAAAACCACTATGGGATTTCGGACCGACTAAGAGATATACTCTTCTAGAGTATGCTCGGTTAAAAGCAAATCCTGTTAAAGATTACAAACACATTGCTAGATGTGACCTAGTTAAGGGATTTCCCTCAGATCTGTTAGGATCTTCACCTTGTTAGAGGTGACCTTGTTAAAGGATTTCAAACACTCAATCAGAATGTCACCTTGCAATTGGTATCCACGGTAGCCAGTCAATTTGTAAATCAAATGAAGTGTCATATGCAAGTAAGTTGTCTTTTTGCATAACAATTGAATTTTCATAGAGAGTCGGTCCCTTTGCCATTGTTGTCAAAGGGGGAGAAGAAGTCTGAGAGTGTTGACATCAATGCCAAAGGGGGAGATTGTTGGCATAATGTTGTCATTGATGTCAACAAGGATGAGTTGCAAGGTTGCGTAAGAGATGAAAAGCATAAATGGTGGATTGCAAAAGAAAAAATGTGTTGAGTTCATGTGTTGCAAAGGTGAAAATGGTGTGGCATTATAGCTCTGACTTGGCCTCATAACATTCTCAATCCATCGGGTTTGATATATTCTTGTTGTAGATTAAAAATGGTAAAATCTATATGTTTGACAGTTTTTGACAAGACCCTACTTCAGTCTCAACAACATCCCTTTATTTCAATGTGACTTGGTCTATTGGTGAGACCGATTGTGCCTCTTATCATCCATTTGGGTCATATCGATATCCTCCTTTTTGGTATGACTTCTATTGGGTCTTGGCAACATAAGTTATAGTTTAGTGAGATGTGGTGAATGTATTGGCGACATGGCTTCATTTCGGCAAGAGATGACATTTTGGTGAGAGACATTTTATCTCTTATCGGCCTTTATGTGCTATACCGATAAGAGCCCCTTTTCAGTGTGAGATATGTTTCATCTGGTTGACAACATTCCTTTCAGTGTGATATGCGTTCAGGTATTGGTGACATGGTTTGGATTTTGCTATAATCTCGTCTATCAACATGACCTATTTTTCCTCTTGGTGTCCAGTTGGGGTTATAGCGATATATCAATGTCAATGTGACATGGAAACTATCACATCGACAAAGGTTTTCATTGGGTCGCGGGTCAAAAAATTTGGTTGACCAAGCTCCTTGCGATTCAGCAAAAACGTTAACCTCATGGGGTGAAAGTAAATGTAATTGCATGGGGCCCTTAGTGTTGTGGCTTTTATATTTTGGTGTAAACCCCTACTTCAGTAAGATCGATGTCAGTCAATATAGAGCCTTTTCCTCTTACTGACATGATTTCTTTGTGTGTGGGGTCAGTTTATTCCACGTGGCTACCTATAGTTGATCCTCCCTTTCCATGGTGTGCTCATGTGGGGCCCCCATTGGTATGGTGGTATATATCCCTATGGTGGGACCACTATTAGTCCCACTTCACCCATGTGACCGATGGTTCTAGCTGGTGCCCATTTGTTGGACCACCTGTGTTATGATCGGTTTGTGTGGGATCTCCCTTCAGTGATGTGACATAAAAACATTTTCAACGTGACTGTCCATTTTGGAGTGATCATTTATTCCTCTCTTCAGCACTTCTTGTTACATCAAAATGATTCTTTTTTGATGTGACCTAGGCAACATCTGGTCGATGACGTTTTCTTTTGGCATGACTTGCTCTTTCGATAGGACATGATTTCCCTCTTACCGGATCCACTAGGCTATAGTGACAAGTATTTTTGTTTGGTGTAACCTCTTAGTGTCACAACAATAAAACTATACCTGTGGGTTTTGACCAAATAAGTAAATTCTAATGACTCGAATGCAACCCGATTGTTGATTTGTCCACATGGGCAATTGACTCTAGTTGACTGAATGACATGGATGAGTAAACTAAAGACTTGAGGCACGAAGACTGAATAAGTGTCCATTTAAATGAAAGAAATCTTATGTGCAGGGATGGAAAATATAAATGAGGTTGGTGTCAATCCAATCAAAGCAGTTGAGGAAGATTCAAATTGCATTCAATGAAGAATAAATTGTTGTTCACTGTGAAGCTTGAGAAATATCATCAGACCAAGAATTACTAAGTATAATAATATAATCATAGGGATATAATCTAAATGTTAAAGGTCACAATGGGACAACATTTGGGTTTGCAGAAGGATGGCATCAAGTTTTACGGAGACCGCAAGTTCTCGGTGGAATCCATCAAGAATTTCCCCAAAAACAAAGAAGAAAGGGCTCGCCTTGCCAAAAAGGATAATACTTCCTATTATCTCCCTAACTAGGTAAAATCCTTTTGGCAGAAAATGTTGAAAGTGTTAATGGAGTATCTTACGGTTGATGGTAGGTTTTTGAAAGTCTACAATTACCACTTTGTTATCCTTAATCACTTTCGCCATGGCTCTAAGATATCTCTGCCCTTCTACTTGGCCTCCTCCCTTAATGATAGTCTGGCTAACCATGCTAAGAAACCTAATTCCTACCCCATTGCTCACCAAGGTCTTATTTTGTTAATATATGAGCATCTTAAGGGTAAAGTTAAGGCTAATAAGGATGATCCCTTTGTGGAGAATGCCCATATTTCTGAGGATTATGATGTTTCTGACTCTGATGAGGATTCTTCTAATCTTCCTCCTAAAAAGAAATTGAGGGTTAGTGAAAAAGTTGAAGAAGACACTGAAGAGAAGGTTGATTTTGAGCAAGAACAGGAGAAGGAGGTGGAAGAAGAGGCAAAGAATGAGCAGGAGGAGGAGGTTGAGGGTGAGGAAGGAGACAAGGTTAATGAGTAGAGAGAAGAGGATGTTGAAGAGTTAGAGGTGAAGGAGAATCCCTATGATTCAGACAACATGGATGATGTTCAACATAATATGGAGGAGGGCAACCCTAGGTTTGAGGATTCTGCCTAGGATATGGAAAATGTGGATTCCATTCTGAATGCTGCTAGAAACAACACTCTGGAAATGTTCAATTTCCAGAAGTGGGTGGTTGATAACATTACCAACATTCAAGAAAAATAGAGAGAGCTGGATTTCAAAATTGATAATTTGGTTAAGGATATCAACATTAAAGGAAAAGAGGAAAATGCTGAGGATAATAGTGCAGCAGAGAATGAAAAGGAAATTCCAGACTGGCCGAAAAGTGAGATTATAAAGGGATATTTGAAACACCTAGAGGATGTGGTGAGGACTCTCAAAGAATAGGGTGAGTTTGATAATTATCTGATATTGGATTCAAAAAATTGAGAGTGCTCTAAGGAAATTCATGGAGCATAGTTTGGCTGTCTTCTCAAAACATGAATGCGTTGGTTTCTTTCCTGGAGAAGGATAAGTAGAATAAAGACACTGTGATTGTTGATGACAAGCCGACTTCTAGTTCTGCTCAACACTCCTCCAGATGCAGAACTAGGCAAAATGCAAGAGAAATGGAGCTGAAGACCGAAGGAAATCAACAGGTGCAGGAAAATAAAGACCTGAAAGAGGCAGAAAATGTGATGATGATGTTGGTCAGGGATGTGGAAGAGACTATAAATATTATCACCTGAAATGTAATTTTGTTTTAGGTGTGCCAGTCTCTCGCTGGCCTTTTGTTGTTCTTTACTTTGGCTGCTATCTTTTGTGTTGTTCTTTTGCAACCTTTCTCTCTTTGTTCTATCTTCTCTAGTTTCTCTATTGCTTTCTTTTCAATATGTAAGCGGGTTTTGGGACCCTTAAAACCTAATTTTCCTTAATAAAAAACATTCATGATTGACAACTATCTGTTTGATGGAAATGTACAGAAGATCTGATCAATTTGCAGGCATGATTTCTCAGAAGCTCGAGAGGATTAACTTTTTAAAATTCTTTTAAGGGAAAACTTGCATGTACAGAGATGACTGAATGGAGAAAGTTTTTGATGAGACATGACAAAGGTGGTTGAGTGAGTCAAGTTGGTCAAGAGAGAAGTGAATTCTGAACAAAAAGGGAGGTGTGTATTCCAAGTAGGCGTGTTGAGTTGGTAAGGAAAAGAGAAGGTGAAGTAGAAAAAGGTTCTTGCAAAGACAATAGGGGTTGATGCTGAATAGAAAAATGTGTGCATTTTGAGAAAGAGGCAGTGTAGAAAAGAAAGTGTAGTAGAAGAGAGAATTGTGTGTGTGTATGTGTATCCATTCTGAAAAGGATAGAGTGTTGTAAAATAGAGTGTGACGTGTAACCAAAAGAGGGAGTAGCGCAGAAAAGAGAGAGAGAAGGATACAAAGGCAAGTGTATGTGGATAAGGGAGGTACTTGTGAAGAAGAAAATTCATCAGAAAGATAAAAGAAGACATTGAGAAGAAGATTCTATTGAGTTGCAAAGATCAAAAGATAGAAGAAAGACATTGAAGAATCAACACAACAAAGAGCAGTAGTGTGTAAGTAACATCTATCTTCTAAGTGTTACAAAATTGATTTGTAACAAGGTATATCATTGTATTCAAAACAAATCATCAAGTCATTGTAATCATTTGAGTGGGTTCTCGGATTAGGGGTATGTGCTCCTTTGAGTAGATGCTTATAAAACCAGGGTTTGGTACTTGTTTGGGTAGGTTCCCATAAACTTTAGGAGTTGGTGCTCATTTGGGTTGGTGCCCATAAAAGTTGTTATTAGATTTTCCATTGTGAGGCTGGATTAGATTAGTAGACTCTAGAAGTTGTTCTCATCGAGGTTTTTCCCCACCGTCGGTTTTCCTCGTACATCTTGTGTTATGAGATTTCCTTCTATTTATGTGTGCAAATTACTTTAATTTTTTTGTTCATAATTTATAGGTCGTGTTTCTTATAACTTTAATCTTCTAGGAGGTTTCAAGTTTTTGAATATCACTGTTTCACCCCCCCCCCCTCTCAGTGACCTATTGTGTTCCTTCAATGATTATGTGATTCATGTAGTATTTTTAGTGTGTTTCTCTAATTGTGTTTATGTTTTGCAAGTGAGTTATGTTTATTTGTGTTTGGTATATTCAATTGTGTTATGGTTCAATGTATTTGGTTGGATTATCTTGTTTAGATCATACTCTTTGGTTTTGATATGCATTAGAGAATGAGTTAGAATGTTGTTATAGATCTCACCATAGTGTGCGGAGATCTATGTGGAATAATTTGCATTGGGAGATGTATTTTAGTTGATTGATTGATGAGTTGTATTGCCTATCTACACGTTACATGTGGTGGTGACTTTGGAGGATGTGTTAGCATGTGCAGATTATTGGATTCATCTTGAAAGGATGTCTCATGATGTATTTGGGTCCCCTCTTTCTCCTGTAGTGGACCGCCTTAAGTGTTTTTTCATTTGAGTGGCTTATTTTGTGCAAGAATGTTTATTCCAATTGTGGCTGACCCTTAATTATGTTTATAATGGTCTATCTTATATTTGAGAAGTGTGGATGTATAATTTATGTATGGGATTGTGTGTGTATTGATGAGAGGAAAATTTGAATGATATGCAAGCAGATTTCAAACTACAAATGTGTGAAAATCAATTTGTGAAGAGCTTTGAAGGTGATAAATTTTATGAGATAGTGTGCTAAGACAATGTTTATTGTTAGAGACATTTTCCATAATGTTGGTCACTTGATACAGATGTTCAAGGATAATTTCATGATCAATATATCTTTCTCATATCAGTTCTACTTATTTTTTATTGTTGACTAATAGTGGGTCCCTGGTGCAGAGCACATTTCATTTCACAACTAATTTTCAAGCACATGGTGTTGTCTACAGGTTCATTTATGTTGTAATTGTGGGTTGGATCAATGATCAACCTTGATGTAACTGAATGCCTATTTTGTATGGTCAATAATCTCTCAGGTGAGCATATAAACCTAGAGGTCTATTAGGCCATGAAGGCTTGGAATTTGAATTTTGTCAAAGTTAGTATGTCTAGGATGTTGTCTTAGGTGTTGGAGTAAATAATGACCTTGGTTGTGTTTCCATAAGGTCTAGGTAGTTAATAACCAGTGTTGTTCTAAAATTGCAAAATGTTGCATTTGTTGTCAAGCAACTTTTCAAAGTTGCCAGTAGGATGACAACTACTTCTCCAACGGTCCTAACTATTCAAAAGTTGGTTATGGATGTTGGAAGAGGTTTATATATATGTGGACAACCATAGGAAGGCATGTTGAGGGTTTTGTAAAGTTTGGTGGAGAAAGTGAATAAGATAAATTTGATTTTGCCATACAGAGATTTTCTATAGGATTCGTACAGAGTGTGAGAATTTTTTATGAAGTTTTGATTTGGTTAGGAGTAACTCTGAACGCCTTTCTAATGCACCAGGTCTGACCTCTCAAAGTAGAGTTTAGTAGAAGCTACAAACGTTTAATTTCTGCAAGTTGAAACCCTCCATTTTCAAGGGTTATAATGCAAGTAAGGCCCTAACTTGCAGTCTACTCATTGGGATCCAATGGCCATGGGTAGAATGCTAGTTAGGGATGTGTATTTTGAGATTCTAGAGGGGCGAGGTTAGAGAAGTTGGTTGGTACAATGCCACCAAGCCCTAGTCTAAACCAGTTGAGGGTTTAGATTAGATTAGATGAGTTTCTTTGAATAGACAATGAACAATGATGAGAAGATGAGTTGAAGTACTAAAACTGGGTATTTGAATATAGGAGAAACCTCCCAAAAAGTTGGAACCTTCCTGTGATCCCATTCTCCATTCCTCTTTTGTGTGACCGATCTAACGTGATCAATTAGGCCTATAACCAAGTAGGTGTTGAAGAGTGCAGGAATAGGGTGGAAAATCCAATCTTTTCGAATTTGATAGTGATCCCAAAAGGGTGTCTAAAACCTAAATTTGGGTAAGTGTTGTTTGGTGTTATTTGGAGAAAAGTCCCAAAAGATAGTGAAATTGGGCTACTAATCAGTGAACTTGTACCGGTAAGTCTGTGAAACTGGTATCGGTAAAACTGTGAAACTTGTACCGGTAGACCTATACCGATGGGCTTGTCTAGTCCTCAAAAATCAATACTTGTCTTGTGTTTCAAATGAGCATTGTGGAAGATCTTGATAGGTCTTAGGAAGAGGATAGGAGTGTGTGTCAACCCGGTTAGTGGTGAGAAGTTGATTTCACCGTTGAGGTGTGAAACATAACCGGAAAGAGAAGACAAGAGGTGTGTGTGTGGATTTATCACCCTACTGTTGCCGACCTCTGCATAAGGTGGTATCAGAGCACTAGAAGAACTTGGGGAAGAGTTTGAACCATGGGAGATAGAACAAAGGGACAAGATGAAGAAGAGATACCCTCTAGAGTCACCAATGTGGAATTGGCTAGGATAGTGAGGGAGCAAGTAGCCAAGAACAAAAGGATGGAAGCAGAACTAGCAAAGTTGAAGAAGGATCAGATTGGGAAGGAAGTTGGCCTAGAAGAAGAAGAAGAAGAAGAAGAAGAAGAAGAAGAAGAAGAAGAAGAAGAAGAAGAAGAAGAAGAAGAAGAAGAAGAAGAAGAAGAAGAAGAAGAAGAAGAAGAAGAAGAAGAAGAAGAAGAAGAAGAAGAAGAAGAAGAAGAAGAAGAAGAAGAAGAAGAAGAAGAAGAAGAAGAAGAAGAAGAAGAAGAAGAAGAAGAAGAAGAAGAAGAAGAAGAAGAAGAAGAAGAAGAAGAAGAAGAAGAAGAAGAAGAAGAAGAAGAAGAAGAAGAAGAAGAAGAAGAAGAAGAAGAAGAAGAAGAAGAAGAAGAAGAAGAAGAAGAAGAAGAAGAAGAAGAAGAAGAAGAAGAAGAAGAAGAAGAAGAAGAAGAAGAAGAAGAAGAAGAAGAAGAAGAAGAAGAAGAAGAAGAAGAAGAAGAAGAAGAAGAAGAAGAAGAAGAAGAAGAAGAAGAAGAAGAAGAAGAAGAAGAAGAAGAAGAAGAAGAAGAAAGATCATGGCCTTAAGTTTAACATTCAAGATGAACTCAGTTTGTACATAAGTGTTATCAAATGGAACTTAGGATTGAGGAGAAGAAAAAAAGGCGAGGAGAACACCATAATAGAGGAAGGGGTATAAATTTCAAAGGCAAAGGTAGATTCAATGGTAGAGGATCATACCCTAAGACCCAAGGAGAAACCAACCATCACGAACATGAGGGAGAATCAGGGAACATAGGTAGTTTTAGAGGGAGAAGAGAAAAAGGAAGAGGAAAGTTTGGTGGAAGAGGACCTAGTGTTTTCATCGGTAGGTGTTTCTCTTGTAACCAAGTGGGACATCAATCCTTTAGGTGTCCGGAGAAGAAAGGAAATGATGGTCAAGGGGGTGAAAGGAGAGCACATTTGATTCAAGAGGAAGATAGTCAAAGCATGACCTCCTACCACACATCAACTTCAAAGTCTGTAGACTCGGAGCAAGGAGAGCTCTTGATGATAAAAAGAACTCTTTTGAAGGAACCAATCAGCAAAGAACCACCCCAGAGGAAGTCTCTTTTCAGAACCACCTGCAAGGTACAAGGTAAAGTTTGTAAGGTCATTGTAGATTTTGGATCCACAGATAACATAGCTTCTATTGAAATGGTTACTAAGCTTAAATTACAAAGAATACCTCATCCCTATCCCTATAAGGTATCTTGGTTGAATAAAAGACAACAAGTGTTTATTAGTGAACGATTTTGGGTAGATCTTTCAATTGGTGAGTATAAGGATAGAGTGTTGTGTGATGTGGTAGAAATGCATGCTTATCATTTGTTACTTGGTAGACCTTGGTAATATGATGTAGATGCTAGGCATGAGGGTAGAAACAATGTCTACACCATCCCAAAAAATGCAGAGAATTTTACCATGACCCGTCTCCCAGATGACAATAAGGATAAACACAATGTGACTAGTGTCATGTTGGTAGATGAGAAATAATTCATGAGGGATTTGAAGGAGAAGGATACTCCTTGTTTTGCCATAATTGTCAAGCCTAGGGATGAACCTAAGAAGCAGTCTAGGAGCCATGAGGCAAAAGGGAAGGTAGGACCTAGGGAGGTTCAAGACCTGCTGGATAAGTACAAGGGAGTTGTTGTAGACAGTACCACAGATACTCTACCGCCTCAAAGAGAAATCAGTCATTGCATAGACCTTATACTAGGTGCTACCCTACCTAACAAGGTAGCCTATAAAATGACCCCTGAACAAAATGTAGAAGTTGCAAGACAGATCCAAGAGTTACTTGAGAAAGGGATCATTAGAAAGAGTATAAGCCCATGTGCAGTCTCAACAGTGTTAGCTCCTAAGAAAGAAGGGAAATGGAGGTTGTGTACCAACTCTAGGGCTATCAACAGGATAACAATTAGATATAGGTTCCCAATGCCGAGAATAGAGGATTTGATGGATTGTCTAGGAGGGGCCAATTACTACTCCAAAATAGACTTGAAAAGTGGCTATCACCAAATAAGGATCAGAGATGGAGACCAATGGAAGAAAAAAATTAAAACTAATGAAGGCTTGTTTGAATGGATGTTAATGGCATTTGGTCTTTCCAATTCCCCTAGTACCTTTATAAGGTTAATGAATGAGGTTCTTAAACCCTTTATCAATCATTTTGTAGTAGTATACTTGGATGATATATTGATTTTTAGTAAGGATAAAAATGAACATCTGATGCATTTGGATTTGGTATTGAAAAGGTTGCATGAGGAGCAGTTGAAGGTCAACTTGGACAAATGTGTCTTCTTGCAGGAGGAATTGGTGTTTCTTGGATTTGTTGTTTCCCAAGGTAATCTAAGAATGGATCCATCAAAGGTGGAGGCAATCCTCAATTGGCCCACACCCAAATCTGCAAGTGAGGTAAAAAGTTTCCATGGCTTAGCAAGTCTTTACAGGAAGTTTATAAGAAATTTTAGTGGGGTTAGTGCTCCTATGATAGATACCATTAAGGGTGGAAGAAAGCATCATTTTTCTTGGAATGATGAAGCCAACAAGTCTTTTGAGTATTTCAAAACAAAGATTGCAGAACAACCCATCTTAGTCATTCCTGATTTTCATAAGTTATTCACTATTGAATGCGATGCATCTAAGAAAGCTATAGGAGGAGTCTTGAGTCGAGAAGGTAGGCCTATGGCCTTTTTCAGTGAGAAATTAAATGAAGCAAAACAAAAGTATTCAACCTATGACCTATAGTTGTATGCCTTGGTACAATCTCTTAGGAAATGGAGGCATTATCTATTACCGATGGAATTTGTTGTTTACACTGACAACCATGCTTTAATTTTTTTGAACCGGTAGGAGAAACTCAATCACCAACACATGAAATGGATGGAGTACCTTCAAGATTTCACATTCACTATCAAGCATAAGAAGGGAGTGGCCAACAAAGTTGCAGATGCCCTTAGCAGGAGGAACTTGGTAATCCAAGAGATTCAATTAGAAAGCATAGGAATCACTGCTATGAAGGACATGCATCAAGAAGATGCAGATTTCAAGGAGGCTGATGAGGTTTGTGAAGCTATGAATGAAAGGTATCATACTGATTTTTCTGAGTATATGCTTCATGAAGGTTTACTTTTCAAGGGTAGTCAGCTTTGTATTCCTAATTGTTCAATGAGGGAGAATATTGTCAAAGAAAAACATTGTGGGAGTTTGTCAAGACATTTTGGACTTGATAAGACACTTGAGTTGGTTAGAAGGTTTTATTTTTGGCCTAGATTGCAAAAAGATGTGAGGAAATTTGTGTCAGAGTGTGTGGTGTGTCAACAGGCAAAAGGTACAAGTTCAAATGCATGACTTTATACTCCTTTACCAATCCCTACCAAATCTTGGGATTCGGTTAGTATGGATTTTGTCTTAGGCCTTCCTAGGACTAAATCAGGTTATGACAGTGTTTATGTTGTGGTAGACCAGTTTTCTAAGATGGCACATTTTTTACCATGCAAGGCTACACATGATGCTTCTAATATTGCAGGTTTATTCTTTAACAAAATTGTCAGACTTCATGGGTTACCCTTGAGGATTATCTCGGACATGGATTCTAAGTTTTTAGGAAACGTTTGGAGAACTTTGTGGCATTAGTTTAGGAATAACTCGTGTTTCTCTTCGGCTTATCACCCTCAATCTGATGGGCAAATTGAGGTAATAAATAGGTCCCTTGGAAACTTGTTATGGTGCTTGACCAAGGAGCATGGAACTACTTGGGATACCATCTTCCAGAGGAAACATTTTCCTATAATGACTCTGTGAACAAAAGTACCGGGTTATCCTTTCCAAATTGTCTATGGTACACATCCCAAGGGTATTCTTGAACTTAGAGATGTGAATAATATTGATAGAAGAAGTGCTCAGGCAGATGACTTTGTGGACGTCATGAAGGATATATACCAACAATTCAGAGATAAACTGATTCATACTTCTGAGAAATACAAGCAAGCAACGGACCTCAAGAGGAGAGATGTTCAATTTATAGTAGGAGATTTGGTAATGATCCATCTCAATAAAGCAAGACTACCTAAGGATAAGTACACCAAGTTGCGCATGAAGAAGATAGTTCCTTTTAAGGTCCTCAAATGATGTGGGAACAATGCACACAAAATAGACCTACCCTCGAAAGTGGGACTGTCACCTATATTTAATGTTTCTGATATATATGCATATAAGGGTATTGTTGATGATGTTTGTGATGCATGTCAATTTGATTCCTCTATTGCAGACATGATAGCAGGACTTTCCCCACAACCCAAACTTTAAATTCAATGTATTTTGGATCAAAGGATCAACAAGAAAACCAAGAGGAAGACTTACTTGGAGTACCTAGTCAAATGGAAGAATCAACCTTTAGAGGATGCTACGTGGATGACTTCTGAGGCTATTGAGCAGACCAGAACTTGTTTACAGACATCCCAACACAAGGGACTTGAGTTTATTTTGGGCCCGGGAGTATGGTGCAAAGAACATTTCATTTCACAGCTAATTTTCAAGCACATGGTGTTGTCTACAGGTTCATTTATGTTGTAATTGTGGGTTGGATCAATGATCAACCTTGATGTAACTGAATGCCTATTTTGTATGGTCAATAATCTCTCAGGTGAGCATATAAACCTAGAGGTCTATTAGGCCATGAAGGCTTGGAATTTGAATTTTGTCAAAGTTAGTATGTCTAGGATGTTGTCTTAGGTGTTGGAGTAAATAATGACCTTGGTTGTGTTTCCATAAGGTCTAGGTAGTTAATAATCGGTGTTGTTCTAAAATTGCAAAATTGCAAAATGTTGCATTAGTTGTCAAGCAACTTTTCAAAGTTGCCGGTAGGATGACAACTACTTCTCCAACGGTCCTAACTATTCAAAAGTTGGTTATGGATGTTGGAAGAGGTTTATATATATGTGGACAACCATAGGAAGGCATGTCGAGGGTATTGTAAAGTTTGGTGGAGAAAGTTAATAAGACAAATTTGATTTTTCCATACAAATATTTTTCATACGATTCGTACAGAGTGCGAGAATTTCTGATGAAGTTTTGATTTGGTTAGGAGTAACTCTGAAATTCCTATCTAATGCACCAGGTTTGACCTCTCAAAGTAGATTTTAGTAGAAGTTACAAACATTTAATTTTTGCAGGTTGAAACCCTCTATTTTCAAGGGTTATAATGTAAGTAAGGCCCTAACTTGTAGTCTACTCATTGGGATCTGATGGCCATGGGTAGAATGCTAGTTAGGGATGTGTATTTTGAGATTCTAGAGGGGCGAGGTTAGATGAGTTGGTTGGTATAGTGCCACCAAACCCTAGTCTAAACCGGTTGAGGGTTTAGATTAGATTAGATGAGTTTCTTTGAATAGACAATGAACAGTGATGAGAAGATGAGTTGAAGTGTTGAAACTAGGTATTTGAATATAGGATAAACTTCCCGAAAAGTTGGAACCTTCCTATGATCCCATTCTCCATTCCTCTTTTGTGTGACCGGTCTAACCTGATCAATTAGGCATGTAACCAAGTAGGTGTTGAAGAGTGCAGGAATAGGGTGGAAAATCCAATCTTTTTGAATTTGATAGTGATCCCAAAAGGGTGTCTAAAACCTAAATTTGGGTAAGTGTTGTTTGGTGTTATTTGGAGAAAAGTCCCAAAAGACAGTGAAATTGGGCTACTAATTGGTGAACCTATACTGGTAAGTCTGTGAAATCGGTATCGATAAAAATGTGAAACTTGTACCGGTAGACCTATACCGGTGGGCTTGTCTAGTCCTCAAAAACCAATACTTGTCTTGTGTTTCAAATGAGCATTGTGGAAGATCTTGATAGGTATTAGGAAGTGGATAGGAGTGTGCATCAACCTGGTTAGTGGTGAGAAGTTGATTTCATCATTGAGGTGTGAAACATAACCAGAAAGAGAAGACCAGAGGTGTGTGTGTGGGTTTATCACCCTACTACTATCGACCTCTGCATCAGTCCCTTGGAAATTTCTTGTATCTTGCATTGAAGAAGTGTGGCTCATTTGTGCAAGTCGACGTACCATGCCCAAAGGCCTTAGTCTTGCCAGTCTTTTAGCTACATGTTGCTCCTTGGTAGTGAGTGTAAAACATTATAATCATTATTATTCATATTGTGAGTTTGATTCTCACCAAGGTTTTTCCCTATTTTGGTTTTCCACATAAATCTAGTGTTTGTGTATTGATGGATGATGTATTTTTAGTATTGTTGTAGAATGGTTAAATGTTTTTTCATAATTAATCTATTTTTAAGATCCAAATTGGTTTACCCCCCTCCCAGTCCTGTTGTGGGTTCAATAGTTGATATCATAGCAAGGTTCCTCTTTGGAAAGCTTAACCACTTAAGGTAGATCCGAGATGGCATAGGAACTACATCTTAAACCTCCATTGTTCGATGGTACAAATTTTCCTTATTGGAAGGAGAGGATGAAATTTCATTTGGAAACTTTGCATAATGGAATCTAGGATATTGTCAAGACTAGTTATACACCTTCACCGAATGGACCTCTAACTCCAAATGAAGTTAAGAATTATGATACTAATGCAAACACTAGAATAGTAATATTCAATTTCTTGAGTGATGCAATGTTTGGTAGAGCTAAGAGATTGAAAGTATCTAAGGATGTTTGGAACAGATTGTGTCAATCATATGAAGGTGATCCTAATAAGTTAATTAATTTGAAATAGAAATATGAGTGTTTAAGGATGG
Source organism: Cryptomeria japonica (assembly GCF_030272615.1). NCBI lineage: Eukaryota > Viridiplantae > Streptophyta > Pinopsida > Cupressales > Cupressaceae > Cryptomeria > Cryptomeria japonica. Next base: position 51,096,522 of record NC_081410.1, read on the forward strand.
CTAATGATGAAGGTGTTGAGAACTAAATGTTGGCATTGCATGAAGATTTCATTGATGAAGTAGAGTGTTGTCATTGATATTAATTGAAACAAGTAGTGATGCAGTAATGCAACCAGTAGTAGAGCAGTGAAGGAAACCGGTATTTTTATTCAAGAAGAGTGATCAACCGGTAACCCTAATTGATGGAGCTTGGAGAATCAGTTATGTTGATCTATGATCGAATGGTGATCAGAGATGGAGATGACACGTATGCATGATGCGCGTAATGAGTTTCAAAGTGGTTTTGGTGCGTGAAGATAACTGTTTATCTTGGGAATGAACAAATTCATAGCATGAAGTGAATAATGCATGATGAGTTATAGGATGCAATGTGTAGTGATCCAGGAGTGGTCGAAGATGTCTTGAACAATGTGCAGCTGATTGCTATGTAATCCAACGGTCATGTTTGAATGGATATGTTTGTAATCTCTATGAGATCTTAGGTTTTGTGATGTGTTACCGACCTATTGTATTTCTTTTTAAGGTCAATGAGTTATTTGTAATTGTGTTGGCATTTTGGTTAAGTGTGGTAGTGTGATTGATTGCCAAACCAGAAGGAGTATCTGCAGAATGTTTTGTAGGCAAATAGGAGCATAAAATGATCTGATTAAGCAGAGTAGTGCTATTACTAGATCAACAAAAACCCTGTTGTTCTCTAACCATTACAACAGTTAAATCCATTAACCGGGTAAGATTTAATAGGATTGGTGTTGTCTAAATCCTCTAACCAGGAGATCCATTAGTTTGGATTTGAAATCCTCTATTGAGGTTACTCCTAACAGGGTATTGCCTTTAACAGGGTATTTCAGTCAATCCCTTGACCGGGTGGTCCTTAACCGGATCTATTCTTAACATGACATTTTTGTAAATCTTTTATAAAGGCTTGGCTCCTAATAGGGAAAAATTCAAAAGAGTTCAATTTACTTGTGGGTATTCATCCCACTGTGGTTTTTCCCATTTGGGTTTCCACGTCAAAAATCATTGTGTCAAGTGGTGAATGATTTTGTGGTTATAAGTTTTGATATGGTTAATATGTTTAACTGGTAAAGCCACTTAGATATGTTTAGATGACTGGAAGTGATATGAAATGTGCTATTACTAATGTTAGTAAAGTGGTTTGATGTTCTGGTTAAATGGTATGTGAGTTTTAGATCTGTTACACTATTATATTGGTATCTCAGTCAATCGGTAAACTTGACAGTGCAGTTGCAATTTTTGGTACAATATCTAAACCAGTTAGTTTTGCAAGTTGTTTATGAGTTGGGATTAAGTTTGTTGAAAGTTTAGTTTGTTTTATATCTACTGATTCACTCGCCCCCCCCCCCTCTCAGTAGTTGACTAGATCCTTATTGATTCATCATATCATCACTACATACACAGGATAAATGATATTGTAAATGCTATTAGAGATATTGATGGAAAACTAGAAGAAGGTGATATTATAAGAAATATCTTGTTGACACTACTTAAAACCTACAAACCTAAGAAGTGTACGATTGAAGAATGTCCTAATTTGAATAAGTATTCAATTGATCAACTCCTTGGAAATTTATTTGCCTATGAAATTATGAACATGGAAGATATAAAAAGATAAAGGAAAGAGGTTGCAGTTAATGTTTCAAAGCTAACAAAAAATAAATTGGAAGCAAGTGAAAACCGAGATGAGACTGAAGAAAACTTTATAAGAAAACTGAAGAGAGGAACTAGAAAGTACAAAGGTAAGTTACCCTTGAAATGCTTTAATTATGGTAGAATTGGTCATTATGATTCTAAATGTATGTATAAGGAATATTACAAAAGATTTAATGATGATGAAAATAAAAATAGTGTAATAGTGAACAATATTAGGGTTTCCATAATTAGATATATGAAAACCACTAATTTTTATGTAGGGACATGGTGCAGGGAACTTAGCACTCCAAGAATGTAAGCTTTGATTTATTTTTTTAGTTTGTGATGTAATAATGGACCAACCATTGAGGACTCAGTAGAGCCATGGTTGAGTTGTCCAAATTTTGGTTTGAGTCAATTATGCTCAGGATGTTGTTAGCCTGAGAAGTGAGATGCTTAGATAGTTCACAGGAAAAATACTCTAGATGAATGTATTCATGATTTAGGAGTCAGTTGAGTTGAATTTAGGTCTTCAAGGGTGTTTGAGGACCTTTAGGAGTCCTAGAATGTAAGAGAGAATGCAAATTTGCATCCTGGAGCAAAAGTTGTCAAAAGTTGCTGAGCAACATTTTGCAATTTCTTGCAAAAGTTGTATTTTTGGTTATGGCCGTTAGGAAGTTGGTTGAACCAACTGAAACAAGTGGATATAAGCCAAATTTCACTTCATTGTACAGTTTGGAAGGATTGGAATTGCAAGAACAATTTTTTGGTTTGAGAAGCAATCTTGTTTCCACAGGTTTTTGACAGTTTTGTCTTGTTTTTCATTGCTTGTACGGTCCAGTATGAACTAGATGGTGTAAACCCATTTCAATCTCTGTATGTTAATTTTATTTTCTTTCAATAAGGTTGATTTGTAGGTTTGATTGTTCTAGGTTGTAGATATTTCTCTCATTCTTTGCAACTAGGAGCAAAACCCTTGCAAGTAGGGTTTAAGAGCAAGAAATGGCTCTAGCCTAGGCATTCTTTGATGGCACTTGTTGAAATCATTAAGAATGCTAGGTTGGGGTCTGTATATTGTTTTGGAATAGGGTGTGTGATGTTTCAGGTCCAGGAGGAGGAGAAACAATGAAGACCTAGGCTCATTGCTGGGAGTAGGTGAGTTAGGACAACAAGCAAAGTGCGATTTGTGAGCACATGGAGATTGATGCAGGCTCAAGTGGCATATGAATGGAAAGCCCTCTGAGTTACCTTTAAGGTTCCCAAGTTTTTTAGACTAGGAGATTTGACTTGTGAAAGGTTCTAGACCAATTTTGTCAATCCACCATTTAAGCCTAAAACCCCACAAAATAGTGCAGCATTGGAAACCACACCTGTACGGACAACCCAGATGCAATTTTATAGTATTGTATACAACTTAAAAAAGGGTACTCAAATCCATGATTTATTCCTAGGCTTGTTTGGGATTTTTGCAAATTAAACCCCAAAAACCACTTAAGGAGGGCTAATGCAATTAGGCCTATTTAGGTGCCGGTAGAGACCTAGAAGGTTTGAGAAACCACGATGATGGATTTGGTGAGTCTTAAACTTAAAAAAAAATGAAGACACCTTATTAATGCATTGGGAAACCATAAGAAGAGTTTGTGTGTTAAGATCCTAGTAGGAGGGGTTGGAGCCTAAGAGAGGTGAGTGTGAGTAACTGAGGTGACAACCTCAAGTGGGGGAGTTGGTTGTCCATAAACCATTGGCTATACCTAGGAGGCAAGTCAAGAAGGTTCAGACCTTGGAGGTCTCATTGTCATAACCCTTGCCAAGTGCCATAGGAAGGACTTGAGTAGTTGTAGGGTTGAGTAGGACAAGCACTCAAGAAGGTGAAACATTCAAGGCTCCAAGACTCTCTGCATCAGAGTGGTATCAGATCCATTCTTTGAAAGATTTGGTGTATGTCAGATTGTGGAGAATTAGAAGCCAATTCAATGCCTCCAAAGGCAATGACTCTAGAAGCCATCCGACAGATGGTAGCAGAGATGATATAAGGATTGAAGGATGAAGAAGGAAGCAGAGGACCTAGAGAGGTAAAGACGAAAAAGGGAAAGGTTAAGATAGAATGGGGTGATGAGACTGATGAATAAGTGGAAGATGGAGAGGAACCAATAGTAGTAGCTATGCCTCAAGACCAAAATTTATTCCTAGATGCACTCAAATCTATTTCTAAGGACAACCTGGATGGATTACCCACATATGGAGGAAACCTCAATGGAGAAGAGTTGCTAGATTGGATAGAAGCTCTCAATAATCACTTTGACTATAAAGAGGTAGTAGAAGAGAAAAGAGTTAATGTGGCCAAATCAAGAATGAGAGAATCAACATTGGTTTGGTGGAATATGATGCAAGAAGAAAGGATACAAGAAGACAAAAAGAAGATAACTTCATAGGAGTGTATGAAGATCAGACTTAAGGCACAATTCCTTCCAGGAGATTATGAAGTTCAAATTCATAAGAGACTACAAAATCTGAAACAAAGGGAGTTAGATGTCAATGCATACAGTGAAGAATTCCATAAGCTTAGTTTGAGGGCTAGGAAGCATGAGAATGAGGTGGAGAAGCTGGCCAGGTATATGAATGGCCTTAGATAGAATATACAAGATGAAATATGTATCCTCACACCAGAAACTACCCATAAGTGTTTTCAATTGGCCCTAAGGATAGAAGAGAAGATCAAAAGGAGGAGTGAAAAAAATTAGAAACATAGGGGAGGAAAGAATTTCAGAGGTAGAGGGAACTTTGGTAGAGGGCAGTAATCACCAAGAAGTGAAGAGCATCAAGGCCAAGAAGGTAGTGGAGACTCTCAAAGAGCAGCATTTAGAGTATCCTATAGAGGAAGAAGCAATTTTAGGGGCAGGTTTGGAAACTCAGGTAGAGGAAATACAGTTTTCATCGGTAGGTGTTATGATTGCAATCAAGTTGGGCATACCATGAGTAAGTGCACGGGGAAAGCCTCAAGCTCCACAAGCTCATACATGGGGGAAAGAAGAACTCAATTGTTGCAAGAGGAGGACACTCAGAGTGTATCTTCTTCAATCAGCAAGGCAGGCCCAATGATAGAGGGAGAAAATTTGATGACGAGGAGAAAAATGCTCAAGATACCCCAAGCTCAAGAGCCACCACAAAGGAAAAGCTTGTGCAGGACCACTTGTAGGTCACATGGGAAGATTTGTAAAGTGATTATAGATTCAAGTTCCACTGAGAATATTGTCTCAGTTCAAATGGTGGACAAACTCAAACTGAAAAGATTGCCCCACCTCACTCCCTACAAGGTATCATGGCTCAACCGAGATCAACATGTATTGGTTGATGAACAAGCATTGGTGGATTTTGAAATTGGTGAGTACAAGGATAAATTATTATGTGACATATTGCCTATGGATGCTTGTCATTTTCTATTGGCCTGTCCATGGAAATATGATGTGAAAGCTACTCATGATGGGGAGAAGAACAACTATCTTATCACCAAGAATGAGAAGAAGTATAAAATGGATCCACTACCTAAACCAAGGGAAGAAAAGAAAATAGGCTCAAGTGTGATGCTAATGAGTGGAAAAGAGTTTCTTAAAGAGTTGAAACAAGAAGGACATCAAGGCCATGCTATAGTGTTGAAACTTAGAGAAGAAGCTAAGGCATATCCAATGAGTGAAGTGCCTCAAGAGGTGCAAGGACTAATCAAACAATATGCAGAAGTGATAGGGGAGGACTTACCTGATTCCTTGCCTCCAATGAGAGATGTAAATCATCAAATAGACTTAATACCAGGGGACAATCTACCAAATAAAGCTGCCTATAAAATGACACCTAGTCAAAATGAAGAGATCGCCAAACAAGTGCAAGAACTCTTAGACAAAGGGTTTATCAAGAAGAGTTTGAGTCCATGAGTTGTTCCTACTATTTTAGTGCCTAAGAAGGGAGGCAAATGGAGGATGTGCATGGACTCCAGAGCAATCAACAAGATTACTATAAGGTACCGATTTCCCATGCCAAGGATTGAAGACCTATTAGACAATCTAGGAGGTGCAAGCTTCTTCACACAAAGGTGGACTTAAAGTCTGGTTACCATCAGATCAGAATCAGACCTAGAGATGAATGGAAGACAACCTTTAGAACCAATGCATGCCTATATGAGTGGTTGGTGATGCCATTTGGCCTGACCAATGCACCTACTACCTTCCAAAGGCTCATTAATGAAGTCTTAGTTGAGTTTATTGGTAGATTTGTAATTGTATATCTTGATGACATTTTAATCTACAACAGGTTCAAGGAGGAACACCTCAAGCATTTGGAGATGGTTTTGAAGAAGTTGAAGGAGGCTCAACTCAAGATTAACCTTGAAAAATGCAAGTTTTTGAAAATAGAGCTTGTATACCTTGGTTTTGTTATTTCTCATGGATGTTTAAAAATGGATCCAAGTAAGGTAGAAGCAATACTTAATTGGCCTATCCCTAGGGGCATAAGTGAAGTTAGAAGTTTTCATGGAATAGCATCTTTTTATAGGAAGTTTGTGAGAAACTTTAGCCATGTTTGTGCTCCTATTCTCAGTACTATTAAAGGAGGGATTAAATGTCACTTTAAGTGGACAGAGGAAGCCAATAAGGGGTTTGAGATGTTGAAAACCAAGATAGCAGATTTGCGAACCCTCATATTGCCTAATTTCAATCAGTTGTTTATAGTAGAATGTGATGCAATCCAAAGGGCAATAGGGGTAGTTTTAAGCCAAGAGGGTCATCCTATAACTTTCTTCTCAAAAAAGTTAAATGAAGCTAAGAAAAGGTACTCCACATATGACTTGGAGTTGTATGCAATGGTTCAAGCATTGAAAAAATGGTGTCACTACTTGCTGCCCAAAGAATTTGTAGTCTTCACTGACAACCATGCCCTTAGATTTCTCAATGGGCAAGAGAAGTTGAACCAAAGACACCTAAAGTGGGTTGAGTACCTACAATCTTATACATTCATTATTAAACACAAGAAAGGGACAACCAACAAAGTTGTTGATGCACTAACTAGGAGAATCATGACCATGCAAGAGATTCAATTGCAAAGTGTGGGTTTGAGTGAGTTAAAAGACCTCTACAAGGATGATAAGGATTTTGTAGAGATATATAAGGTTTGTTCTGATTTTTCTAATACCTCACATGTCTCTTATTCATAATACATGGTACAAGAGGGTTTTCTATTCAAAGGTCATCTTCTTTGCATACCTCAATGTTCTATGAGACAAAATATTATTCAAGAGAAGCATCAAGGAGGACTAGGAGGTCATTTTGGCATTGATAAGACTTTGGAGCAGGTTGGTAGGTTTTTTTATTGGCCCAAGTTGCAATCAGAAGTGAGAATATTTGTAGAGAAATGTACCATCTGCCAAAGAGAAAAAGGAACCTCAAGTAATGCAGGTCGATATCAGCCCTTGGTCATACCTCAGAGGCCTTGGGAATGTTTGAGAATGGATTTTGTGTTAGGCTTGCCTAGGACACCAAGAGGATTTGATAGTGTGTATGTGGTAGTAGATAGGTTTAGAAAAATGGCACATTTTATACCTTGCAAGAGTACCAATGATGCCACCTATATTGCAAGCCTCTTCTTCAAGGAGATAGTCAGATTTCATGGTCTTCTAATTAGCATTGTGAGTGATAGAGATGTGAAGTTTTTGAGCCACTTTTGGAGGACACTTTGGAGGAAGTTGGGAACCAAGTTATCTTTTTCATTTTCCTATCATCCTCAATCAAATGGTCAGACATAAGTAGTCAACCAGTCAATGGGTAACTTGCTAAGATGTCTTACCAAACAACATGGGCAAACTTGGGATCTAGTACTTGGATAGGCAAAATATGCATATAATGACTTGGTGAACCATAGCACCAGTAAAAGTCCTTTTGAGATAGTGTATGGATACCATCCTAGGGGCATATTAGAGCTCAGAGATCTCAGTTCAATGGCACCCAAGAGTGCACAAGGGGAGAACTTTGTAGAAGGCATTAAAGAGGTGCATGATAAGGTAAGAAAGTCCTTACAACAAAAATCCGAGCAGTACAAGGTTCAAGCTGATAAAACAAGGAGGAAGCTACAATTTCAAGTAGGAGACTTAGTGTTGGCATACCTTAGGAAGGAGAGACTTCCAAAAGGGAAGCCTTTCAAGCTCATGGTGAAGAAAATTGGACCTCTCAAGGTGGTGCACAAGTATGGGCAGAATGCCTATGAGGTTGAACTTCCACCTACCTTGGGGATATCTCCTATCTTTAATGTATGTGATATCTATCCATACAAGGGAGAGTCACCAATAAATCAGAAAGACATGTCATCACCGGTTCATTAAGATTGGGTAAAGGATTTGCCACCTAGTCAACTGGTTGAGTTAGAGAGTATCTTGGATACCAAGATAGTAAAAAAGACAAGGAAAGGAGTTTACAAGAACTATCTTGTTAAGTGGAAAGGGCTACCAAATTTAGATGCCATTTGGATGTCAGAGGCAGATATACTTCAACATGGAATGGAGATTTCAAACCTTAAAACTCAAAGGACTTGAGTTCTTTGACCCAGTGGAGTGTGGTGCAGGGCACCTAGCATGCCAAGAATGTAAGCTTTGATTTATTTTTTTAGTTTGTGAGGTAATGTGTGATGTAATAATGGAACAACCATTAAGGACTCAGTAGAGCCATGGTTGAGCTGTCCAAATTCTAGTTTGAGTCAATTCTGCTCAAGATGTTGTTAGCCTGAGAAGTGAGATGCTTAGGTAGTTCACAAGAAAAATACTCTAGATGAATGTATTCATGATTTATGATTCAAGTGAGTTGTTTTTAGGTCTTATAGGGTGTTCGAGGACCTTTAGGAGTCTTAGAATGCAAGAAAATGCAAATTTGCATCCTGGAGCAAAAGTTGTCAAAAGTTGTTGAGCAACATTTTGCAATTTCTTGCAAAAGTTGCATTTTTGGTTATGGGTGTTAGGAAGTTGGTTGAACCAACTAAAACAAGTTGATATAAGCCAAATTTCACTTCATTGTACAGGTTGGAAGGATTGGAATTGCAAGAACAAATTTTTGGTTTGAGAAGCAATCTTGTTTCCACCGGTTTTTGACAGTTTTGTCTTGTTTTTCATTGCTTGTACGATCCAATACGGACTAGATGGTGTAAACCCATTGCCATATCTGTATGTTCATTGTATTATCTTTCAATAAGGTTTATTTTCAGGTTTGATTATTCCAAGTTACAGAGATTTCTCTCATTCTTTGCAACTAAGAACAAAACCCTTGCAAGTAGGATTTAAGAGAGAGAAATGGCTCTAGCCTAGGCATTTTTTGATGGCACTTGTTGAAATAATTAAGAAAGATACGTTAGGGTCTGTATATATTTTTGGAATAGGGTCTGTGATGTTTCAGGTCTAGGAGGAGGAGAAACAATGAAGACCTAGGCTCACCGTTCAGAGTAGGTGAGTTAGGACAACAAGCAAAGTGTGATTTGTGAGCACATGGAGAATGATGTAGGCCCAAGTGGAATATGAATGGAAAGCCCTTAGAGTTCCCTTTAAGGTTCCCAAGGTTTTTAGAGCAAGAGATTTGACTGGTGAAAGGTTCTAGACCAATTTTGTCAATCCACCGGTTAAGCCTAAAACCCCACAAAATAATGCAGCATTGGAAACCACACCTGTATGGACAACCCAGATGTGATTTTATAGTATTGTTTACAACTTCTAAAAGGGTACTCAAATCCATGATTTATTCCTATTCTTGTTTGGTATTTTTGCAAATTAAACCCCAAAAACCTCTTAAGGAGGGCTAATGCAATTAGGCCTATTTAGGTGCAGGTAGAGACCTAGAAGGCTTGAGAAACCATGGTGATGGATTTGGCGAGTTTTAAAATTCAAAACACAATGAAGACACCTTATAATGCATTGGGAAACCATAAGAAGATTTTTTGTGTTAAGATCCTAGCAGGAGGGGCTGGAGTTCAGGAGAGGTGAGTGAGAGTAACTTAGGTGACAACCTCAAGTGGAAGAGTTGATTGTCCAGAAACCATTGGCTATACCTATGAGGCAAGTCAAGAAGGTTCAAACCTTGGAATTCTCATTGTCATAACCCTTGCCAAGTGCCATAGGAAGGACTTGAGTAGTTGTAGGGTTGAGTAGGACAAGTTACTCAAGAAGGTGAAGCATTCAAGACTCCAAGACTCTCTGCATCAGGACCATTATGTGAAAAGAGGGGTTAAACCAGTAGATCTAGCCACAAATCAGCAAGGATAGCATTGAAAATTCTTATTAGGTTTACTGGATTTGAATTGATTGCCCTCTTTTAAGTTGAACTGTGAAAGTGAAATTTGGGTAAATGTGTCGAAATTGAAGTAATTATGCACGAACAATGAGCTACAGTCATTGGATCGAGCCACAAACATGGATTTGAGCAATGTGAGGATATTTGGATCTATCCCCAGAAGGAGCTCTTGAAATGTCAAGACCAGTATGCCTATCACACCGGTCCTCAACACTTTTTATCATCCAAAGGGGAATTGTTTGTCTCTATAAATAAAGCTAGTCCTTAAGATTGTGTTGGCATTTGGCATAACTGATGTAGATACAAGTGATGCAGTTGAAGATGGATGACTGCACCGGTAAAGGATAGAAGTCTATTTGTGATGAAGAGATTGAGATTCTATGAATAGATGACATGATCAGTTATTTGTGTTGTCATTGATGGCAACTGATGTCAAATGATGTTCGTGATGTTTTGTTTTGTCATCTTAGTGATTTGGTTTACTGAAAGATAGGGTTTATTGACAGAGAACTAAAGTCTGTGAAATTTGACTTTAATCGATAAAGTAGATTTGTTTTGATTGGATCGGTCGATCGACGATGATTGGTGATTTGTGGTTTGGATGGTGAACTTGTATCATGGAAAGGTGTATCTGACTAGAATCGGAACTTGCGAAGATTACCAGAAGTGTGTTTCAAATTTCTGATGAATTTTTGCTAAGGTTTTAGTAGGGTTTAAGACCAGTGAATAAATCATCATACCGATAATGATTTCTATTATGATGGTGATCAATCATGAGTCTACATGAAGTTGGTAACATGATACAACCCATGTGAAAGATTTAATTGTTGTTTTGGTGTGAATCAAGGAAGAATTTCATGGGAATCAATGAAACACTTAGTAGAGTGTTTTGAGGATTTGACTTTGGTACAGATAAGATTTTCTTGATGGGTTGTGATCAACCAATGGTTGATATTGCATTGTAATTTGTTGTAATGATCTTTATAATGATCTGTGATGATCTCTTATGATTTGAATTATAAATTCATGATGTAATTAAGGTTTTGTGGCCGACCTAGTTGAGATGGCTATTTAGGATGACATAGTTGATGTTTATGATGTCAGTGGTCTTAGAGAAAGCATTAAGTTGTCCAAGTGAAGTGTGAGATCTACTTGAGAATTGCAGAGTGTTGTGTATAACTAGATTTGATCAAGCAAGCAGAGAAGTGCAAGTAATAGATCATTTTGCTAATGTTGTTCCCTAACAGTTGCCACAGGTTAAATCCCTTAGCCAGGTAGGTCGTAACAGGCCTTAAACATTTAAGTCCCCTAACAGGGAAGCTCTCAAAAGAGTTTTAAATCCTCTCACGAGGTTGATCCTAATAGATCATCAAGCTCCTAACTAAGCTGCTAGTCAAATCCCTTAACCAGGTGACTCCTAACAGGGTTTGCTCCTAACCACACATATTTTAATCTCCTAACAGGGCGTACTTCAAAAGAGTACAAATATTTGTGGGTACCGACTCGCACCGTGGTTTTTCCCTATTTGGGTTTCCACATCAAAAACTTATGGTGTCCATGTGTGGAATGTTTTTCATGTGATGTTCCTGTTTATGTTTCATTTCATGCATTATTTCTGAGACATCGGTTATGATGTTTTATCATAAGTTTATTAGAGGTTACCGATATTGATAAGGATTTGTTTGAGAAAGTATTTGATCTGATTGATAAGGTTAATGAGTTGGTAAATGATCAAGTTTATATGATTGCTTTGGTGGTGAAAGTATTGATAGTTGTGGTAAATGATTTGATTAATGTGTTAAGAAAATCTAATTAAGAGATTGTTAGATCTGATTAAAGAAGTTGAGATATTTGTTAAATGGTTTCAGATCTGAGATAAGTTTGATTTTGGGTTTAAAGTTTCAATTGGTCTTAACACTAATTCAGCCCCCTCTCTGTATTAACCATATCCTCATATGATTAACAATTGGTATTAGAGCCTTGGTCCTCTATGTGCAAAAAGCCTAACTACTTGAGGAAAAGCTTCCGAGGAAGTAAAGATGATGAAGAAAGAGGGTCCCAAGTTCAATAAGGATAACTACAAGATCTGGAAAGATAGAATGAAGATCTACATCAAAGGTCTTGGTGCACAATATTGGAAGCAAGTCGAAACAACATATGTTGCTCCTACCACTACTCCCTTGACACTGAATGAACTCAGAGAGAAACAAGATAACATGCAAGCCCTAGAAACTATTGTAAGTATTTTATTTGATTCAGAATATATTGATGTTCAAGGATTGAAAACTGCAGGTGAGGTTTTGGAAAAGTTAGAGACAATCTATGGGGGAAATGAGCATGTTCAAAGAACCAAAGAGGAAAGCTTGAGAGGAAAATTTGATGACATGGGAATGCTTAAAGGAGAGAATATTGCATAGTATGGTAAGAGAATCAAAGAAGTTGTTGGTGGCATAAAGAGTGTAGGAGGTAAAATAGAAGATGATGCAATAATAAGTAAAATGCTTAGAACTCTTCAACCTCAGTATGCTATAAGAGTATCGGCAATCCAAGAACTTAGATCTATTTCAAAGGATAAGGTAACTGTTGATTCATTGATTGGTAATCTTATAGCTTTTGAGTTAAATAGGTTTGACAATAGTGTGACAAAATCTATTGAATCTGCCTTTAAATATTTTATTACTAGTTCATCTGCTAGAAAAGGAAAAGATATATGTCAAAATAATGAGTGTACGGAAAGTCATGGAAGTAACTGAGAAAATGAAGACAATGAAGATCAAGTGATGGAGCTTGAGGCACTGGTAAGTATAAAGGAAAGCTACCTTTGAAGTGTTTCTCTGGTAGTAAAATTGGTCATATTGCTGCTAACTGTCCTAACAACGATAAGAAAGAGAAGTTTAGAAGATTCAAAGGAAAGGGCAAAAAAATTGTTATGTTGCAGTAGATGAAGGTGTGATCGATGAGGAGTTGGAAGAAGAAGATGACAATGAAGAAATTGTGTTTGTAGCCGTGAAGGAGAAACTGTAAGATGAAAAGGCACTAGTATCTCATATGGAGAATAGTGATGAATGGATTATAGACAATGGGTACTCACACCACATGACCGGAGATAAAAGTAAGTTCACAACCCTTAATGAATTTGATGGAGGTGTTGTTAGATTTGGAAATAACTCCCCTTACATGATGAAAGGTAAAGGTTCAATTTCTCTAATGGGAAGAGTAATGCTGATGATGTATTTTGGGTTGATGGTCTTAAGAATAATCTTTTAAGTGTTGGTCATCTCAATGATAAAGGTTATTTTCTTGAGTTTAAAAGTGGAACCTACAGAATTCTTCGAGGTAATGGTGAACTGATTGCTACTGGGAAGCAAACTAGAGGTAACTTATTCCATTTGAACAGTAATATTAATAATTGTCTGGCTGTAAGAATGGAAGACAATTGGTTATGGCATAAAAGATGTTATCATGTTAATTTTGATAATTTGGTTAAGATAAGAAAGTCAAGTGCTGTAAGAGGATTACCCCAACTTGTCAAACCAGATAGTGTGTTATGCAAAGATTGTCAAATTGGTAAGATGACCTCTATTTCTTTCAAGAGAAAGAATTGTATTTTTGATAATGTTTTAAATTTGGTACATACTAATCTTTGTCACCCTATGAGAACAAAGAGTTATTACGGTGATAGGTATTTCATGATCTTCACCAATGACTACTCTAAAATGATGTGGGTGACATTTTTGAGAGAGAAATCAGAAGTATTTAATAAATTTAAATTATTTAAAGCTCTAGTTGAGAAGGAAACTAGTAAGAACTTGAAGTGTTTAGGATTTGTTGTCCTCAATTTTAGCATGGCTAAAATCATGAGGCAACCCTATAAAACTAGTCTGTTTCATACCTCATGTCCTTCGGGAAGGTTAATTGACTCCGTCAGTTAGCCTCTTTTGCTTTTCGCCTTTTGTTTTTCTTGTTTTTAAGTTTTTTGATATTTGCAGTTTTACCTGTAGGTCGGACTTTAAAGTCCGACCTGCAGGGATTTTCTTTGTTAGAATTGCACATCAGACTTTAAATTCTGATGAGCAATGTTTTGGTTCTTTCCTTGTAGATTGGACTTTAAAGTCTAATCTGCAGGTGATTCTTTCCCTGCAGAGCGGACTTTAAAGTCCGACCTGCAGGCAGTTCTTTTCCTGTAGAGCGGACTTTAAAGTTCGACCTGCAGGGACTTTTCCCTTGCACATCGGACTCTAAAGTCTGATGTGCAGTTTGGAAAGAAGGAAGTTGCATGTCAGAATTTAAAATTTGACTTGCAAGGAGTCTTTTCCTACATGATCCTTTTTGTTTCAATTTGCCAAGGTCCATATGCAGGTCGAGGAATTTTTCCCGACATGCCGATCCATATGCAGGTCGGGGCATTTTTCCTGACTTGCCGATCCACGTGCAGGTCGGAGAATTTTTCTCGACCTACCAATTCATATGCAGGTCAGGGAATTTTTCCCGACCTGCAAGTTAAGTTTTGCCCTTCTCGCATATCGGACTTTAAAGTCCGATATGCAATCTTTGCTTGATTTTCCTTGCACATCGGACTTTAAAGTCCGATGTACGAATTTTGAGTTTCCTTCCCAAGTTGCAGATCGGACTTTAAAGTCTGACATGCAGTTTCTTGTCAAGTTTTTCCCTTGCAAATTGGACTTTAAAGTGCAGCCTGCGTATGATGTTGTTCGAACTTACAGTTTGGACTTTAAAGTTCGACCTGCAAGTTTTTCCCTTTTTATCTCCTAAGTCATTTCTGACTCCTGTTTCTTGTTCTAATTGATGAAATTTGTTGGTCTGATGGTGATCATTTTCAAAACACTAGTGATCCATGTTGAAATGTCCAAACCCTCTCCCAGCAAATCGAAAGGGAAAAGAAGATGCACTGATGAGATTGCTAATATGACGCTAGACAAAGCTAAGATGCAAGTTGCTTTAGCTCGGTTTGAAGAACTTCAGAAATCCAATGAGGAGGAGAAAGATGAATAAAGTGTCCTCTTTTTGACACTTTCTTTTCATGTAGTTGCATTGTTAGATGTTGCAAGTTTTCTCGCAACTGCATATTTTCTTTTTGCTGAAGTTGTAGTCAACTGGGACTGTGCAGTTGAATTAGTCAACTCTGCCCACATTTTTCTCCAACATTTTCCTATATAAGGAGGACCCTCATTTGTAAATAAGGATCTTTTTGGCAATGCAACAAAATTATGCCAGTTTGTATATGCACTCTAAGACTTTGAGTTTAGATGTAAATCATATTACTTTCAATAAAAGAGGCAAGTTGTGTTGAGACTTTGTGCCAATTCAAGTTGTTATGTGATGACATTTTCTAGAGTTGATTGTGAGTTTTGCTCTATTATGAAAGAGGGATTTAAATTCAATCTTGCAGACTTTGAGCTGCTAATTGTATTTAGAGTTATATGTTTGGTTTTCAGTTTTGGTCTTGTAGACTTTGAGGTGCTTATCATATCTGAAACTACTGTGGAAAGCTAAAGTGGGAAGATAGCTTGTAGACTTTATGCTGCTTCTATTTTTAAGACTTGAGCATGTGAGTTGAAGGGCATCATGTAGTTAGACTTTGAGCTACTACATATTGTGCTTAGTTAGTAGAAAATCATCTAAAAAGGTTGATAGGAGAATAGATAGTTGAAGACTGTGAGCTTTCTTTCTATTTTCTTGTCCCGGGGAAGTGACGGAGGTCTTTGTGCCTTCATGGAAACTTTGCTTCCCTTTATATTCCAAAAATCCTACAAAGAAGTCTCATTTCTGTATTTGTTGTTATTTATTTCCAGTTGCTACTACTTTTCTGTGAAGAGAAAAGAGTATAGTTTTTCTTGAAAGAAGAAGAAAGACTATTGTCCCACTCATATTAGATTAGTTTAGTTTGTAGATAGGGGGAGCCTTCCCTTAATTAGGAGAGTTTTACTCACACACTGTGGTTGAAGCCACAATTTTGTATATTTTCCCCAGTGTACAAAATTTTCAACCAACAGTTTTTGGTGACTCTGCTGGGGATCGAATACGCATCCAAAAGCCTCATGCTTTTGGTAGAAGTATACCAGTATCCTATTCATTGTAATTTCTTTCCTTATAATTTATCAAACTTTCACCAAGGATATGTAAAATGGCAGCTTAAGGTCCTTGGGGGAATGCTTTTGGTCCGTTGAACCTGACTCTACCCTTACATGTTCTTCTTGATGGTTCACGGAAGTAGTTTCCCAAGTTTTTTGGTGATGGTGCTTAGCATCCTAATGAACACATCACTGCATTTTATATTGCATGTGGTGTTTTGGGAGTTGAACATGAATATATATCTGTAAGGTTATTTATTGAAACCTTACAAGGTGTAGCTGCTGATTGGTTTTATCATTTGCCAAATAATTCTATCACATATTAGGCTAGCCTCAAAACAAGGTTTGAGTCAAGGTTCAAACCTATAGAAGATGAGCATGCACTCTTGGTGCAATTGACTCAAATGAAGAAAGAACCGCAAGAGCCCATGCGGGGATTTGTTGCTAAATTCAACAAGCTGCATAACCACATCCTAGTTGCTTCTCAGCCTACCGCTGCAAATTTGAACTGCTTCTTCATGAATGCTCAATCACCTAAGGTGAGTTTCTTATTGAGAAGAGCAGTTCCAAGAGACCTTGCAGCTGCACAAACCTTAGCAGTTGAGGTTGAAGATGATCTTATCCTTGCAGGTAAGATAAAGATAGAGTCAAATGGGTCCAAAAAAAACTCTTCTTTGGGATCATGGTCTACCAAGAGAGCAGATACCATGGTGCAAAGGTTGGCTAATGAGTTGCTTGCCCTCAAAAAGCAAATAGCTCAAGGTTTATTTTCTTCATCTTATGAAGACATTCCTCAGAGGCCATATTCAAATACTGCTCCTAGTTATGTAGCTAGAAATCAAGACAAGTTTCCTTCGCCACCAGAAGGGCTTGCACTCAAGGCACCATCAACAAATGCAGCAGTGGAGGACTCTAAATCTGAACAAAGTGATCTTGCTAGTCTATTCCAAGAGGAGGAAGAAGACATAGCTGGCGACTCTCAAATCTGGTTTATGCAGTTGCAGAAATCTATTGAACAAAAAGAAATGACCATGCTAGGTACCATGGAGAAGGACAATCACATCATGAGATGTGAAAAGGTGAACATGCATGAAGATCCCAGTCAAGTTGAAATGAATGCTTTCATGCTCCAAGGTCATGAACTTGGACGTATCTTGCATAAGAAACCTACCCCAGAACTTGATGAAGATCTTTTCATGAGCACTATAGAAGATTTTTGTTCAAGTCTTGTTGATGATTCTCTCCATTTAGAAGTTTGTGAACAACCTACTAAGGAATACAATGCAATCATGTTTTCATCTGAATCACATGAAGAAGATCATTTTGTTCAACATGAGGTTGTTACGGTTGAAAAACTAGTTGTTCAAGTTGTAGCTAGTAAGAAGGTTTCAGTCTTTGTACGATCAAGAGGATGTCCAATGAAACATCTTGCTTGGTTGGAGGCTAATGGAAAGCCAGAGGTACCACTTGTACATGAGATAGAGGATATACTTGAGAAAGAAGCCAAAAAAGTATATCCAGCTAAGCAAGAGCAGTCTGGTTTCAAAACTCCACTTTGGGGCAATGACACATATGATTCACCCCAAGACGAAGGTGGATTTGTTCATCTCCTCCAAGGAGTGTTGCATCAAGTCCTAGTACACTTGTTTGTGCTCCATCTATACAAAGTTGTTTATGATCATGCAAGACATTGCAAGCTGCTGAAGAAAGGCAGCTATTTTGGAAAGCCCGTGAATGGTTTCATTTAGGAAGGCTTCAATTGTTAGTTAGTTTAGGTTAGGTTAGTTTTCTTTCCAATAAGTGTAGTTGCACAAGTCTGTGTCATTGTTTTTAGTAAGTTGTTTTGCATCTTGTCTATTTATCGCCTGACTCTATAGCCCAATGGATACAGGCACTCAGTGTTTTGAATTCTACAAGCTTCAAGTGGTGTAGCTTGTTCCCCAGTCAGAGCCAGCTGTTGTCCTCAATTTTAGCATTGCTAAAATCGTGAGGCAACCCTATGAAACTAGTCCGTTTCGTACCTCATGTCCTTCAGGAAGGTTAATTGACTCCATCAGTTAGCCTCTTTTGCTTTTCGCCTTTTATTTTTCTTGTTTTTAAGTTTTTTGATTTTTGCAGTTTTACCTGCAGGTCAGACTTTAAAGTCTGACCTGTAGGGTTTTTCTTTGTTAGAAATGCACATCAAACTATAAATTCCTATGTGCAATGTTTTGGTTCTTTCCCTGCAGGTCAAACTTTAAAGTTTGACCTGCAGGTGGTTCTTTCCCTGTAGAGCAGACTTTAAAGTCCGACCTGCAGGTGATTCTTTCCCTGCAGAGCGGACTTTAAAGTCCGACCTGCAGGTAGTTCTTTTCCTGCGGAGCGGACTTTAAAGTCCGACCTGCAGGGACTTTTCCCTTGCACATCGAACTCTAAAGTCTGATGTGTAGTTTGGAAAGAAGGAAGTTGCATGTCAAACTTTAAAATCTGACTTGCAAGGAGTCTTTTCCTGCATGATCCATTTTGTTTCAATTTGCCAAGGTCCATATGCAAGTTGGGAAATTTTTCCCGACCTGCCAATCCATATACAGGTCGGTGAATTTTTCCCGACCTACCAATCCACGTGTAGTCAGAGAATTTTTCCCGACCTACCAATCCATATGCAGGTCAGGGAATTTTTCCCGACCTGCAAGTTAAGTTTTGCTGTTCTCGCATATTGGACTTTAAAGTCCAATATGCAATCTTGCTTGATTTTTCTTGCACATCGGACTTTAAAGTCCGATGTGTGAATTTTGAGTTTCCTTCCCAAGTTGTAGATCGGACTTTAAAGTCCAACATGCAGTTGCTTGTCAAGTTTTTCCCTTGTAGATCGGACTTTAAAGTCCGACCTGCGTATGATGTTGTTTGAACTTGCAATTCGGACTTTAAAGTCCGGCCTACAAGTTTTTCTCTTTTTATCTCCTAAGTCATTTATGACTCTTGTTTCTTGTTCTAATTGATGAAATTTGCTAGTCTGATGGTGATCATTTTCAAAACACTAGTGATCCATGTTGAAATGTCAGAGCCCTCTCCCAGCAAATCGATAGAGAAAAGAAGATGCGCTGATAAGATTGCTGATATGATGCTAGACAAAGCTAAGATGCAAGTTGCTTTAGCTCGATTTGAAAAATTTCAGAAATCCAATGAGGAGGAGAAAGATGAATAAAGTGTCCTCTTTTTGAAACTTTCTTTTCATGTAGTTGCATTGTTAGATGTTGCAAGTTTTCTCGCAACTGCATATTTTCTTTCTGCTGAAGTTGTAGTCAACTGGGACTGTGCAGTTGAATTAGTTAACTGTGCCCACATTTTTCTCCAACATTTTCCTATATAAGAAGGACCCTCATTTGTAAATAAGGATCTTTTTGGCAATGCAACAAAATTATGCCAGTTTGTATATGCACTCTAAGACTTTGAGTTTAGATGTAAATCATATTGCTTTCAATAAAAGAGGCAAGTTGTGTTGAGACTTTGTGCCAATTCAAGTTGTTATGTGACGACATTTTCTAGAGTTGATTGTGAGTTTTGTTCTATTGTGAAAGAGGGATTTAAATTCAATCTTGTAGACTTTGAGCTGCTAATTGTATTCAGAGTTATATGTTTGGTTTTCAGTTTTGGTCTTGTAGACTTTGAGCTGCTTATCATATCTGAAACTAGTGTGGAAAGATAAAGTGGGAAGATAGCTTGTAGACTTTGTGCTGCTTCTATTTTTAAGACTTGTGCATGTGAGTTGAAGGGCATCATGTAGTTAGACTTTAAGCTACTACATATTGTGCTTAGTTAGTAGAAAATCATCTAAAAAGGTTGATAGGAGAATAGATAGTTGAAGAATGTGAGCTTTCTTTTTGTTTTCCTGTCCCGAGGAAGTGACGGAGGTCTTTGTGCCTTCATGGAAACTTTGCTTCCCTTTATGTTCCAAAAATCCTACAAAGAAGTCTCATTTCTATATTTGTTGTTATTTATTTCCAGTCGCTACTACTTTTCTGTGAAGAGAAAAGAGTATAGTTTTTCTTGAAAGAAGAAGAAAGACTATTGTCCCACTCATATTAGATTAGTTTAGTTTGTAGATAGGGGGAGCCTTCCCTTAATTAGGAGAGTTTTACTCACACACTGTGGTTGAAGCCACAATTTTGTATATTTTCCCCAGTGTACAAAATTTGTAACCAATAGTTTTTGGTGACTCTGCTGGGGATTGAATACGCATCCAAAAGCCTCATGCTTTTGGTTGAAGTATACCGGTATCCTATTCATTGTAATTCCTTTCCTTATAATTTATCAAACTTTCACCAAGGATATGTAAAATGGCAGCTCAAGGTCCTTGGGGGAATGCTTTTGGTCCGTTGAACCTGAGTCTACCCTTACATGTTCTTCCTGATGGTTCGCGGAAGAAGTTTCCCAAGTTTTTGGGTGATGGTGCTCAGCATCCTGATGAACACATCGCTGCATTTTATATTGCATGTGGTGTTTTGGGAGTTGAACATGAAGATATATCTATAAGGTTATTTATTGAAACCTTACAAGGTGTAGCTGTTGATTGGTTTTATCATTTGCCAAATAATTCTATCACAGATTAGGCTAGCCTCAAAACAAGGTTTGAGTCAAGGTTCAAACCTACAAAAGATGAGCATGCACTCTTGGCGCAATTGACTCAAATGAAGAAAGAACCGCAAGAGCCCATGCGGGGATTTGTTGCTAAATTCAACAAGTTGCATAACCGTATCCCAGTTGCTTCTCAGCCTACTGCTGCAAATTTGAAGTGCTTCTTCATGAATGCTCAGTCACCTAAGGTGAGTTTCTTGTTGAGAAGAGCAGTTCCAAGAGACCTTGCAGCTACACAAACCTTAGCATTTAAGGTTAAAGATGATCTTATCCTTGCAGGTAAGATAAAGATAGAGTCAAATGGGTCCAAAGAAAACTCTTCTTTGGGATCATGGTCTACCAAGAGAGAAGATACCATGGTGCAAAGGTTGGCTAATGAGTTGCTTGCCCTCAAAAAGCAAATAGCTCAAGGTTTATTTTCTTCGTCTTATGAAGACATTCCTCGGAGACCATATTCAAATACTGCTCCTAGGTATGTAGATAGAAATCAAGACAAGCTTCCTTCACCACCAGAAGGGCTTGCACTTGAGGCACCATCAACAAATGCAGTAGTGGAGGACTTTGAATCTGAACAAAGTGATCTTGTTGGTCTATTCCAAGAGGAGGAAGTAGATATAGCTAGCAACTCTCAAATCTGGTTTATGCAGTTCCAGAAAGCTATTGAACAGAAAGAAACAACCATGCTAGGTACCATGGAGAAGGACAATCACATCATGAGATGTGAAAAGGTGAACATGTATGAAGATCCTAGTCAAGTTAAAATGAATGCTTTCATGCTCCAAGGTCATGAACTTGGACGTATCTTGCATAAGAAACCTACCCCAGAACTTGATGAAGATCTTTTCATTAGAAGTATAGAAGATTTTTGTTCAAGTCTTGTTGATGACTCTCTCCATTCAGAAGTTTATGAACAACCTACTAAGGAATACAATACAATCATGTTTTCATCTGAATCACATGAAGAAGATCATTCTGTTCAGCATGAGGTTGTTACGATTGAAAAACCAGTTGTTCAAGTTGTAGCTAGTAAGAAGGTTTCAGTCTTTGTACAATCAAGAGGATGTCCAATCAAACATCTTGCTTTGTTGGAGGCTAATGGAAAGCCAAATGTACCACTTGTACATGAGCTAGAGAATATACTTGAGAAAGAAGCCAAAAAAGTATATTCAGCTAAGCAAGAGCAGTTTGGTTTCAAAACTCCACTTTGGGGCAGCGACGCATATGATTCACCCCAAGACGAAGATCAGACCAAGGAGGTGAATTCACATCTGAAGAATTTGTTAAGTATTGTGATGAATAGGGTATAAAGAGACAAATGTCTGCTTTGAGGACACCACAATAGAATGGCATAGCAGAAAGGATGAACATAAAAATAGTTGAAGCTACAAGAACCATGTTATTGTAGGGTAATGTATCCAAAATGTTTTGGAGAGAAGCAATTAGTACTATCGTATACACTCTAAACCGGGTACTGGTAAAGAGAGGTAACAATAAGACACCCTATGACCTATGGTATAGAAAAACTCCTTGTGTTAGTTATTTTAAAATTTTTGGAAGTCAATGTTTTATTAGGAGAGATAACTAAACTGAGAAATTTGATGCAAAATCTGATGAGGGAATTTTTCTTGGTTACTCTTCTAAGAGTAAAGCATATAAATGTTACAATAAGATAACTAAGAAAATTGTTGAAAGTACTAATGTAAAAGTTGACGATCTATTTGATAAGTTTGAAGGTACAAGCATATTAGAACCTGAAAAGGATGATAATGAGGAAAAGTTTGTGATCATTGAACTGAAAGAAAATAATAATGAAGAACCAGAAAATGTAGAATTGGATGCTCAACCAGTAAGCGATGAGAGTGAGGAAGAAGATGAAGAACTTGATGAAGAAGATGCAGAACTGACACAGGAAATACCTAGATATGCTAGATTGAATCATTCACAAGAGCAGATAATTGGTTATCTGAATGCAGGTGTGCAAACCAGGAGAAAGATTCGAGAGAACTCACATTTGATATCAATAATTGAACCCAAGACAATTAAGGAAGCACTAAAGGATGATGATTGGGTGAATGCAATGAATGAAGAATTAGATAAAATTGAGAAGAATCAGACATGGTCACTTGTTCCTAGACCAGAGGGTAAGAATGTAATTAGAAAAAATGGGTCTGTAGAAATAAATTGGATGAAGAAGGAAAGATTGTAAGAAACAAGGCAAGGTTATTCTACAAAGGGTATGCTCAAGAGGAAGGTGAGGATTATAGTCAAACATTTGCACCCGTTGCTAGATTAGGAGTAAGGATGCTACTGGCATTTGCTGCATATAAGGGATTCAAAGTTCATCAAATGGATGTCAAGTCAGCCTTTCTAAATGGGATTCTAGAAGAAGAAGTATACATTGAACAACTAGATGGATTTTCCTTGATTGATGATAAAGACATGGTGTGTAAATTGCACAAAGCATTATATTGTTGGCTTGATGATGATTGTAATGTATTCATCATTTGTTGTCATTGATGAAACACTCACACACACATATGATTATATTGACTACCAGTGTAACTTTAATTGTTTACACTGTCAACTGGTATACTTAGTGGTTAATCTCTAACCAGTACTCTGTGTTAACTAGTATGTGCATAAGAGACAATATGTGGTTATACTAAGTTGACATCAAGATGAAGATCAAGCTGGAGATCAAGCGGAGATTCAAGGACAACGGTTAATATGTTTTATTCAAACTAGTATTAATTGTCCCAACTGGTATTTGTTGATTTTTGTGATGAGTTACCAGCACCGACTACTTGGCGGTAATTTTTGTGATGAGTTATGCTCACTTGTCTAGATACACTGCACCTAGGAAATTGTGTCATGATTTCCTTAGGCCAACATGAAATCTAAATGTCTATATACCCACATCTCAGTAAATCTTTTAAAAACAATGTATGCATGAAGAGCGAAAGTTTTTGTTGAAGAGTGATAAGTGTTAAGATGAAGAGTGTGTTGAATAGTGGTGTTGAATATGCTTAGAAAGATCCGATTGATCAAGTATTGTGCTACTGAGAACATATCAAACCATTATTGTTGTTTTTTAACCATTACAGTAGAATCAAATCCCCTAACCGGGTAAGATCTAACAAGCTTCAATGTATAAGTTCTTTAATAGGGTGATCCATTAGTTTGGATTCTGAAATCCTCCACCGAGGTTACTCCTAACAGGGTACTACCTTTAACAAGGTATAAGATTCTAATAAATCTTTGGGATCTCTAACAAGATTCGCTCCTAGCAGAGCACTTTGTAGACCTTAACCGGTTAGTTATCTATTACTGCAGATAGTTAACTTGTGAGTTCCATCTCACCTTGGGTTTTACCTATTTGGGTTTTCCACGTACAAACACTTGTGTTATGGTGGATGCTTTACTTTTTGTGGATGTTGTTATATAATTTTGGATTGCATGCACTATGTTTAAAAGCTTTGTTAGGTTCATCTATCGATTAGTGTTTGAAGTAGTTTTATTTTTGGTGTTACTGATTCACCCCCCCTCAGTGCTTTTCAAGTCCATCAATTGGTATCAGAGCCTAACTTCTTTGAAGACTAATCATTTAGAAGGAAGCCTTGAAACCACCATGGGGGACATGAGCTACTTCGAGATGGGTAGAGAGCTAGAAGCTAGCAGAAATGAACTTGAAACCCTTAGGGTCAAACTGAAAGCTTCTCAAGTCAAAAGGAGAGAGCTAATTGAACAACTATTAGAGATATCTGATAATAGTTCTTTAGATGAAGCCAATATTGATGCTTTAGCAGAGGAAGTTGAAAAGTTAATCGGCGAGAAACTGAATCTAAGGAGAGAGATAGAAGGTCTCACTATCCACATGAGTCAAGAACTAGAACCTAGAAGAGCCCCTGAAGATCTTATCAAAGAAAGAGATCAAGAGATTGTTAAGATCAAGCAGGAAAATGCCACTATACATGAGCATTTGATTGCTGAAAGAGAAGAAAAGGAGAACCTCTAGCTAGATCTTGAACTTGCATCATCTCTAAAGGAGAACCTGTCTAAACATAACGAAGATCTCACAAAACAGCTTACTAAAGCCAATGAGAAATTGGAGAGGTTCAGCAAAAGCTCTACCATGCTGAAAGAACAAATTCAAGCACAAAGAATGAAGGGTGATATCTCTGGACTTGGTTTTCACACAACTGAAAAAGGTGAATCCTCTGGTAAAAAGAGGAACAATCCTAAGAATAAATCTACTCCTAAGATCAACAAGCCTAATGGTAAGAAGGTCTTTAAACCTATTTGTTTTGTTTTCCATAAACCTGGTCACACTACAAACGTTTATAGAGACAAACCTAACAGAAATGCAAGCTACAATACTAATGCTAGGTATGTGTCCAAAAAATTTGAAGGTCATCGCTTCACATGTGGAATATATGGACATAGATCTGTTGAGTGCAGTTATGGAGCAAAAAATCATGTACCATACATGCACCCAAGACCAAATGGTGACCGAATGAGGAATTTTGACAACCAAGTAAACCTAAACTAACAAAGACCCTACGACAACTAGTTTAGTCCATTTGATATGGAAAAGGTAACAAATCTTATTTGCATCATCTATAATAACTTTGGTCATGTGGCTATGAACTACAGAAGAAGAATAGGAAGAGGAAATGCAGGACCTTGGAGATCATCTGGTATGGCATGTTATCACTCTAACAAATCGAGGCACTTAGACAAATTCTGTAGATCTAGAAATAGAAAAGCGGTCAACTCTTCTAAGGATCAGAAGGGAAAGCAGAAAGTTAATGTTGAAGAAACCAGAGAGGAAATGAATCAGATTTGGAAGAAGAAAAGTGATGACTCACCTGAAGAAGAAACTGTTCCTTCACCTAGTGAAGAGAACCCTGCATTGGTGACTTAAGCCTTTTTAATATGGCTAAGGGGAGCTTAATGGTTAAAATACCTCCGGACCCCTTGTGAGCAATGAGCAGGAAAAAAATTTTGAAACATAAAATTTTGGTAACTTTTTGTCAATATGTTATCAACCACTTTTCCCCTTGAGCGGTGAAATTAGGATTTGTAACCCTAATGGGCGAGCATTTAATGCAATAGATAAAAAGGATAAAAGCAAGTTTTACTTTGTCATTTTTACCCTAACGCATTCAAGAAAGAAATTTGGAGCACTTGCAGAGTTGAGAAAGATTGTTTTGTTGTTAATTGCCGAATTGTTTCATGATTTGTGAAATTAAGTTGAATTGAAGGTTGCAGAAGGTCGAACTGGTGTACACTTGGGCATCTCGACCTGTAAACGGGGAAACATGTGTGAAACAAGGTATTTCTTTGAAGATACCACTTTGAATCTTGTTCATTTGAAATGGCATCAACTTCAAAGACTGTAGAGAGGTTAATGATTACTTCTGAGCCTATGGAAGCTGTAGAGGCGGATCAGATTGTGCCATATAATGCATTGTCACAAGTTTCAAGTGGAGTTTTGGTCAAAGGTGATTTGTCTAGTTATATTGACTGCAAGTTAGAAGATTTAGGATCTCTATAGATTTACACACAGTTGAAATCACTTTGTGATGAGAATGGTAAGATTAAGACAAAGTATGCTAGCGTTTTCGTAATGCCTCTTATTTTCTTGAAGATTTTGAAGAAGTGCATATCAGAATCATTTTGAGTCGAGTTCATGGAGAAAAAATATATTTAGAAAGAACTCACACAATTACAAAGGAATCCATTCAGGTTATGATTAGCTATTTCTCAATCGGTGAAGTACCTGAGTTAAGGAGAATTTATAAGGATACTGTCTTCAACTTAACCTGTTCTATATCTGATGGGTGTTCTTTTTCTGTTAACAAAATTAAAGACCCTACAATAAAACTAGTAGCAATGGTGATAGGCTACTGAGTATTTTACTCTAGTAGACTTATTAGTGTTCCATCTGCAGCAATTCATACAACTCAAATAATGAATAGTAATCTCAATGAGTTTCAAAAAAAAATGAGCCTTAGAATGAGACTACCAGAAGAAGTGGTAAAGCACTTTGAAAAGGATATAATCTTCACCGTTACCACTGATTTTTGCTTGATGCAAGAAATTGAGCCAAGAGAGGAAGAAATAAAAGACATGAGTTATGCGGTAAACTATGATCTACTGGTTGGTTATGTTAATACCCTATTGGCATCACCTAAAGACAAAAAGAAGGCAAAATTGGACATTATGGCAGTCCAAGATGCACCTGCACAAACCAATACTGCACCTTTTAAAAGTGCAAGAGGAAAGAGTAAAAAGTCTGAAGAAGAATCTCCAATAACAAAGAGTACTAGGGTTACCAGGAGTGTCCTAACCAAAAAGGAACTAGAACCCAAAGTATATATTAAGAAGGAGACAAAGAAGAGAGGTAAAAAATTAATTTTGCAACCAGATTATGAGGGAACAGATTCTGATGAAGAACAAAAGAAGGTAAAAGAAAGCGATAGAATATCCAAGAAGGTTAAGGAAGTGTCAAAGGCAACTATGCCTATTGATATAGCATTTTTCAAACCAGAAACCCATTTTGAAAGAACAATAAAGACACTAAGGAGGAATAGGTTTGACAATGTAAAAGAGCATTTTGATTACTTAAATGAAAATGAGAAAGAGTAAGTAATTCATCAGGTAATAACTCATCTGTGTCATTATAGTAGATATCCACATGAACTAGAAAAGGATATCTCAAATTCTTTGTACACTATTCTTTTGAATAAATGGGAGGAAGCTATAAAATTAGAAAAAGAAATAATTGATGAGGTATTTGTACAATATTTCTTTGAATTTTCTAAAGATGATATTATTGCATTAGTTGCTCGATACAAATCTTAGTTCACATTCAAAGAAAGGAGACTGAAGTTACTCAGTGGAAAGAGGGCAATTGTTGAAACTGAGACCCATCATATTGCCTGTGAAATCAAACGGTTGGAAGAGCTCATCCAATCCTCTATGAATGAGGATAATTTGGACAACGTTGTTAATCGTCCAGAAATGGATGAAGAAGAGATTATTCAACATAATGAGGTCTACCCTCTCAAGAAAAAGGATGACTCTATTATTCATATTGTTGATGATGTTCAGAATATAGTTGACATATTTGGAGATAATACTGCACTAGCTATGGAGCCTCCTCCAAATGCTGATGTACAGGTTACCTTAGTTGAACATCTAGAAACTCAACTAAAAGTGGACAATCCATTGGCAACAAAACAACTGGAGAAACCCCTATCTCCACCCATCATTCAAGTTATTCAGAAGGAGCTTACTGAAAAATCTTGTCACACAGTCCTTTGAAAAGGAAACAAAGAAGAATATAGAGAAAGCAATCATTAAGGTTGTATCCTCTAAACCAGCAAAGCAGAAGAAACTTGATGAGGATGATGATGATTCTCTAAGTATTTTAGGACCTATTGGTATGAACAATTTGAGTGCATCAGAAATGATAAAGATTGCAAGTGTGATGCAATCTAGAGCGCATAAGAAGAGACTAAAAGAGCAAAGGGTTGAAGTAGAGACAATTCAGACTGCAGTAGATATTTTATCTGGTCTGCTACTGGAAACATCTACAACACATCTATCTACACCTATTAGCAAACTTGGTTAGTTAGTTGCAGATGCATCTAATCAAATCAAGTCACTAGAAGATGCTACTCAACTGTATGCTAAAAAGAGACTAGAAGAAATATGGAGAAAAACTGGCAAAGGATATTGATAGTGGCAAAACGGCTCTATCACACAATAAAAGTTTGTTGAGTAAAGCTATTGAAACAGGAGGAAAGTATCTTTCTTCTACCTCCAATGTTACTTTCTTTTATTCTGACATTTCAAAAAGTCAAATTGAAACAGAGCAAGAAATGGAAAGGATATGCAAGGCATATGTCCCACTCCAGTACTCCATACATGCCTTTAACAAATCTGTAGATGATTTGCATAACAGACTGGACATCTATGATAATGAGAAGGCAAAGAGACTCCAATCTCTTAAAGAACTCAAAAGTCAACTCACATCATAGGTAGACATACTTCAGAGAGTCCACTCCATTGCAAAAGCTATTCTTGCAACTCCTGAAACCTGCAAACTGGACTCAATGGAATATTTTCATTCATAGTTGTTGTCTACATTCGAGTATACTAAGAACATAATGGAATCATGGGAAAATGCTTTGCCATAGATGAAGAAGAGATATAATGTTATTTTTATGAGATTAGGTAATGCATGAACTTTTAAGCTATTGTTGTATATGCTGAACACTTTGATACAAATTTTCTATATATATATGTGTATATTTTACTTTTTCAGTTTGGCATTGTTGTCAATGGGGGAGTACAAATATGTATGTGTGTTTTTGAAAATTTTGTATAATGTATGTATTAAGGGGGAGCATGAGTATATGTGTAAATTTGTTGTGTATGCACACTTAGCAGTATTACTGTTAAATTTTTTAATTGTTGCCATCAATGCCAAAGGGGGAGATTGTTGGCTTGATGATGATTGTGATGTATTCATCATTTGTTGTCATTAACGAAACACTCACACACACATATGATTATATTGACTACCGGTGTAATTTCAATTATTTACACTGCCAACCGCTATACTTAGTGGTTAATTTCTAACCGGTACTCTGTGTTAATCGGTATGTGCATAAGAGACAACCCGTGGTTATACTAAGTCGACATCAAGATGAAGATCAAGATGGAGATCATGCGGAGATTCAAGGACAACAGTTCATATGTCTTATTCAAACAGGTATTAATTGTTCAAACCGGTATTTGTTGATTTTTGTGATGAGTTATCAGCACCGACTACTTGGTGGCAATTTTTGTGATGAGTTATGCTCACTTGTCCAGATACACTACACCTAGGAAATTGTGTCATTATTTCCTTAGGCTGACATGAAATCTGAATGTCTATATATCAACATCTCAATAAATCTTCCAAAATGATGTAAGCATGAAGAGTGAAAGTTTTTGTTGAAGAGTGATAAGTGTTAAGATGAAGAGTGTGTTATAGAAATGTCGAATATGCTTAGAAGGATCCAATTCAGCAAGTATTGTGCTACTCCGAACAGACCAAACCTTTTTTGTTGTTTTCTAACCATTACAGAATCAAATCCCCTAGCCAAGTAAGCTCTAACAAGCTTCAATGTATAAATCTTTTAACAGGGAGATCCATTGGATTCTAAAATCCTCCACCGAGGTTACTCCTAATAGGGTACTACCTTTAATAGGTTATAGCTTCTAATCAAGCTTTGGGATCTCTAACAAGATTTGCTCCTAGTAGAGCACTTTGTAGACCTTAACCAGTCAGTTATCTATTACTGCAGATAGTTAACTTGTGAGTTCCATCTCACCTTGGGTTTTACCTATTTGGGTTTTCCACTTACAAACACTGGTGTTATGGTGGATGCTTTACTTTTTGTGGATGTTGTTATATAATTTTGGATTGCATGCACTATGTTTAAAAGCTTTGTTAGGTTCATCTATCGATTAGTGTTTGAAGTAGTTTTATTTTTGGTGTTACTGATTCACCCCCCCTCAGTGCTTTTCAAGTCCATCAATTGGTATCAGAGCCTAACTTCTTTGAAGACTAATCATTTAGAAGGAAGCCTTGAAACCACCATGGGGGACATGAGCTACTTCGAGATGGGTAGAGAGCTAGAAGCTAGCAATAATGAACTTGAAACCCTTAGGGTCAAATTGAAAGCTTCTCAAGTCAAAAGGAGAGAGCTAATTGAACAACTATTAGAGATATCTGATAATAGTTCTTTAGATGAAGCCAATATTGATGCTTTAGCAGAGGAAGTTGAAAAGTTAATCGGCGAGAAACTAAATCTAAGGAGAGAGATAGAAGGTCTCACTATCTGCATGAGTCAAGAACTAGAAGCTAGAAGAGCTGCTGAAGATCTTATCAAAGAAAGAGATCAAGAGATTGTCAAGATCAAGCAAGAAAATGCCACTATGCATGAGCATTTGATTGTTGAAAGAGAAGAAAAGGAGAACCTACAGCTAGATCTTGAACTTGCATCATCTCTAAAAGAGAACCTGTCTAAACATAATGAAGATCTCACAAAACAACTTACTGAAGCGAATGAGAAATTGGATAAGTTCAGTAGAAGCTCTACCATGCTAAAAGAACAAATTCAAGCACAAAGAATGAAGGGTGATATCTCTGGACTTGGTTTTCACACAACTGAAAAAGGTGAATCCTCTGGTAAAAAGAGGAACAATCCTAAGAATAAATTTGCTCCTAAGATCAACAAGCCTATCGGTAAGAAGGTCTTTAAACCTATTTGTTTTGTTTTTCATAAACCTGGTCACATTGCAAATGTTGTAGAGGCAAACCTAACAGAAATGCAAGTTACAATACTAATGCTAGGCATGTGTCCAAGAAATTTGAAGGTCATCGCTTCACATGTGGAATGTATGGACATAGATCTGTTGAGTGTAGATATGGAGCAAATAATCATGTACCACACATGCACCTAGGACCCAATGGTGACTAAATGAGGAACTTTGACAACCAGGTAAACCTGAACTGGCAAACACACTACGACAACTGATTTAGTCCATTTGAGATGGAAAAGGCAACAAATGTTATTTGTACCATCTATAATAAATTTGGTCATGTGGCTATGAACTATAGAAGAAGAACAAGAAGAGGAAATGCAGGACCTTGGAGATCATCTGGTATGGCATGTTATCACTGTAACAAACTGGGGCACTTAGCAAAATTTTGTAGATCTAGAAACAAAAAACCGGTCAATTCTTCTAAGGATCAAAAGGGAAAGCAAAAATTTAATGTTGAAGAAACCAGAGAGGAAATGAATTGGATTTGGAAGAAGAAAAGTGATGACTCACCTAAAGAAGAAACTGTTCCATCACCCAGTGAAGAGAACCCTGCATCAGTGACTTAAGCCTTTTTAATATGGCTAAGGGGAGCTTAATGGTTAAAATACCTCTGGACCCCTTGTGAAAAATGAGCGGGAAAAGAATTTTGAAACATAAAATTTTGGTAACTTTCTGTCAATATGTTATCAACTAGTTTTCCCCTTGAGCAGTGAAATTAGGGTTTGTAACCCTAACTGGCGAGCATTTAATGCAGTACGTAAAAAGGATAAAAGTGAGTTTTACTTTGTCATTTTTACCCTAACGCATTCAAGAAAGAAATTTGGAGCGCTTGCAGAGCTGAGAAAGGTTGTTTTGTTGTTAATTTCCAAATTATTTCATGATTTGTGAAATTAAGCTGAATTAAAGGTTGCAGAAGGTTGAACTGTTGTGCACTTGGGAATCTCAACTGGTAAACGTGTGTGAAACAAGGTATTTCTTTGAACATACCACTTCGAATCTTGTTCATTTGAAATGGCATCAACTTCAAAGATTGTAGAGAGGTTAATGATTACTTTTGAGCCTATGGAAGTTGTAGAGATAGATCAGTTTGTGTCATATAATGCATTGTCACAAGTTATGAGTGGAGTTTTGGTCAAAGGTGATTTGTCTAGTTATATTGACTGCAAGTTAGACAATTTAGAATCTCTATACATTTGCACACAGTTGAAATCACTTTGTGATGAGAATGGTAAGATTAAGACAAAGTATGCTAGGGTTTTCGAAAAGGGTTTTCATAATGCCTCTTATTTTCTTGAAGATTTTGAAGAAGCTCATATCAGAATCATTTTGAGTTGAGTTCATGGAGAAAAAATGTATTTAGAAAGAACTCACACAATTACAAAGGAAGCCATTCAGGCTGTGATTGGCTATTTCTCAACCGGTGAAGAGCCTGAGTTAAGGAGAATTTATAAGGACATTGTCTTCAACTTAACTGGTTCTACATATAATGGGCATGCTTTTTCCATTAACAACATTAAAGACCCTACAATAAAACTAGTAGCAATGGTGATAGGCTACTGAGTATTTTACTCTAGTAGACTTAATAGTGTTCATCTGCAGTAGTTCATACAACTCAAATAATGAATAGGTATTTCAACGAGTTCCAAAAGAAAATGAGCCTGAGAATGAGACTACCAGAAGAAATGGTAAAGAACTTTGAAAAGGATATAATCTTCACCATTAACGCTGATTTTTGCCTGATGCAAGCAATTGAGCCAATAGAGGAAGAAATGGAAGACATGAGTTATACGGTAAACTATGATCTACTGGTTGGTTATGCTAATACCCTATTGGCATCACCTAAAGACAAAAAGAAGGCAAAATTAGACATTGTGGCAGTCCAAGATGCACCCGCACAAACCAGTTCTGCACCTTTTAAAAGTGCAAGAGGAAAGAGTAAAAAGTCTGATGAAGCATCTCCAAAACAAAGAGTATTAGGGTTACTAGGAGTCTCCTAACCAAACAGGAACTGGAACCCAAAGTATATATTAAGAAGGAGACAAAGAAGAGAGGCAGAAAAATAATTTTGCAACTACAGTCTGAGGGAACAGATTCAGATGAAGAACAAAACAAGGTAAAAGCAATCGACAAAATATCCAGGAATGCTAAGGAAGTGCCAAAGGCAACTGTGCTTATTGATATAGCATCTTTCAAACCAGAAACCCATTTTGAAAGAACAATGAAGAACTAAGGAGGAATGGGTTTGACAATGTAAAAGAGCATTTTGATTCCTTCACTAAAAATGAGAAAGAGCAAGTGATTCAACATGTAATCACTCATCTGTGTCATTATAGTAGATATCCACATGAAATAGAAAAGGATATCTCAAATTCTTTGTACACTATTCTTTTGAATAAATGGGAGGAAGCTATTAAATTAGAAAAAGAAATCATTGATGAGGTATTTGTACAATATTTCTCTGAATTTTCTAAAGATGATATTAGTGCCTTAGTTGCTTGATACAAATATAAGTTTGCATTCAAAGCAACGAGACTGAAGTTACTCAGTGGAAAGAGGGCAATTTTTGAAACTGAGACCCATCATATTGCTTGTGAAATCAAATGGATGGAAGAGCTCATCCAATCCTCTATGAATGAGGATAATATTGATAACATTGTTAATTGACCATAAATGGATGAAGAAGAGATTATTCAATCTAATGAGGTCTACCCTCTCAAGAAAAAGGATGAATCTATTATTCATGTTGTTGATGATGTTCAGAACATAGTTGACCTATTAGGAGATAACATTGCACCAGCTATGGAGCCTCTTGCAAATGCTGATGTATAGGTTACCTTAGTTGAACAACCGGCAACTCAACTAAAAGTGGACAATCCACTGACAATAGAACAACTAGAGAAACCCCAATCTCCATTGGTCATTCAAGTTATTCAGAAGGAGCCTACTGAAAATATTGTTACACAGTCCTTTGAAAAGGAAACAAAGAAGAATATAGAGAAAAGAATCGTTAAGGTTGTATCCTCTGAACCAGCAAAGCATAAGCAACTTGATGAGGATGATGATGATTCTCTAAGTATTTCAGGACCTATTGATAGGAACAATTTGAGCGCATCAAAAATGATGAAGATTGCAAGTGTGATGCAATCTAGAGTGTATAAGAAGAGATGAAAAGAGCAAAGGGTTGAAGTAGAGACAATACAGACTGCAGTAGATATTTTATCTGGTCTGCTATCAGAAACATCTACAACATATCTATCTACACCGATTAGCAAACTTGGTTAGTTAGTTGTAGATGCATCTGATCAAATTAAGTCACTAGAAGATGCTACTCAACTGTATGCTGAAAAGAGTCACAAGAAGAAATATGGAGAAAAAATGGCAAAGGATATTGATAGTGGAAAAATGGCTCTATCACACAATAAAAGTTTGTTGAGTAAAGCTATTGAAACAGGAGGAAAGTATCTTTCTTCTACCTCCAATGTTACTTTCTATTGAAACAGGAGGAAAGTATCTTTCTTCTACCTCCAATGTTACTTTCTTTTATTCTAACATTTCAAAAAGTCAAATTGAAACAAAGCAAGAAATGTAAAGGATATGCAAGGCATATGTCCCACTCTAGGACTCCATACATGCCTTTAAAAAATCTGTAGATGATTTGCATAACAGACTAGACATCTATGATAATGAGAAGACAAAGAGACTCCGATCTCTTAAAGAACTCAAAAGTCAGCTCACATCACAGGTAGACATACTTCAGAGAGCCCACTCCAATGCAAAAGCTATTCTTGCAACTCCTGAAACCTGCAAACTGGGCTCAATGGAAGAATTTCATTCACAACCGCTATCTACATTCGAGTATACTAAGAACATACTGGAATCATGGGAAAATTCTTTGTCACAGATGAAGAAGAGCTACAATGTTATTTTTATGAGACTAGGTAATGCATGAAATTTTAAGCAATTGTTGTATATGCTAAACACTTTGATATAAATTATATATATATGTATATTTTAGTTTTTCAATTCGGCATTGTTGTCAAAGGGGGAGTAGAAATATGTATGTGTATTTTTGAAAATTTTGTATAATGTATGCATTAATGGGGAGCATGAGTATATTGTTGGCATATGTGCAGAGTATGATGACATGATGATATTGTATGTTGTCATTGATGTCAATATGTTGAAGAGTGAACTGGTATATTGAAGTAAGCAACTTGCAAGAGAATCAGTATGATGTTGTGAACCGGTATATGTGAAAAAGTGAAGCGGTATGTCTGTCCAAGTGAACCGGTATGTTGGAATGTGAACCGGTAAATGGAATGTTTTGTATCAAGGTTTCATATGGTATGACTACCGATTGGTAGTCTTGGCTTCAGCGTTTTTGGTTGAAGTGTTCTATGCCTGTGTGATTCAACCGATGATATTGTGTGATGAGTTAGAATTGTAATGAAGAACAAATTATGTTGCCATGTCAATCTTGTGCGTGTGAAGGATCTTGCATGAAGGAGATTGATCCTATCTACCTCGGGAATGTGCGAAGTCTCTGTAAATGGTGGAGAATGTGTGATGGGTTATCAGCCTCCAAGAAGCAGTGAAGAACGAATGATGGAGAACATCTTGAGATCTGTTCAAGACTGTTGTAATCAATGCAATATGTTCAACGGTTAGGATTGAACCGATTGAATCACTTAACCTAAATGTTTAGGGTTTAGGGTTAATGCTATTGACCTATCTTTCCTATAAGGTTGATGTTGTTTCATGTTGAAGTTGTTGGCAAATGTTGTGTGTGTATATAAGTGCAGAGATACATGATTCTTGCCAGACCAGATAAGAGAATAGATACCTACAGAGTGTGATTGTAGAAGGAAGGAACTAAAGTGGATCTACATTAGCATTGAAGTGTTGTTACCAGATCATTGTAATACCTATTGACCTCTAACCACTTCAACAGTTTGAAAATTCCTTAACATGGTAGCTTTAACCGGCTTGCTGTAAATCCTTTAACAGGGTGAGTCAAAGTCGTTGAGTTCTTAAAATCTTCTAACAAGGTTTAATCCTTAACCAGGTATTTTAGCCATCCCTTAACCGGGTGATCCCTAGCAGGATCAGTTCCTAACAAAACCTATTGTAAAGTCTTTAATCAGACTAGGCTCCTAATAGAGCGGACTTCAAAAGGGTTCAAAGAACAACTTGTGGGTATTCATCCCCATCGTGGTTTTTCCCAGTTGGGTTTCCACGTGAAAAAATATGTGTGTTATGTGTGATTCTTTTCATGTGATGCTTTGTTATTCTCTGTCAAGCGGTAAAGAATGTTGAACTAGTAAGTCTTTACATTTCTATTAATGTATTACTAGTGTATGCATATGAGTGAATTGGAAATAAGATGTTTGATTGTGTGGAAAGCTAAGAGTTACCGGTTTATGTCTTTCACATTCTTACTGTGTTTAACTGATAGTAATCTGGTTTAGACCGGTGTTATTGCTTGCCAGTCAAGTGCAGTGTTTTCAGTCGAACCAGTTCAAGGAAAAGAGTTGTTCTTAGTACTTATTCACCCTCCCCCCTCTTAGTACCTGTTTGGTACTAATTGTTCATCATTGATTCATCATATATGTGTAAATTTGTTGTGTATGCACACTTAGCAGTATTACTATAAAATTTTCTAAGTGTTGCCATCAATGCCAAAGGGGGAGATTTTTGGCTTGATGATGATTGTAATGTATTCATCATTTGTTGTCATTGATGAAACACTCACACACACATATGATTATATTGACTACCGGTGTAACTTCAATTGTTTACATTGTCAACCGGTATGCTTAGTGGTTAATCTCTAACCGATACTCTATATTAACCGATATGTGCATAAGAGACAACCTGTGGTTATACTAAGTTGACATCAAGATGAAGATCAAGATGGAGATCAAGCAAAGATTCAAGGACAATGGTTCATATGTTTTATTCAAACTGGTATTAATTGTTCCAACCGGTATTTGTTGATTTTTGTGATGAGTTACCAACACCAACTACTTGGCTGCAATTTTTGTGATGAGTTATGGTCACTTGTCTAGATACAATGCACCTAGGAAATTGTGTCATGATTTCCTTAGGCCGATATGAAATCTGAATGTCTATATATCGACATCTCAGTAAATCTTTCAAAAAAGATGTATGCATGAAGAGCGAAGGTTTTTTTTGAAGAGTGATAAGTGTTAAGATGAAGAGTGTGTTGAATAGTAGTGTTAAATATGCTTAGAAGGATCGGATTTAGCAAGTATTATGCTACTCAAAACATATCAAACCATTCTTGTGTTTTTCTAATCATTACAACATAATCAAATCCCCTAACTGGGTAAGCTCTAACAAGCTTCAATGTATAAATCCTTTAACATTGTGATCCATTAGTTTAGATTCTGAAATCCTCCACCAAGGTTACTCCTAACAGGGTACTACCTTTAATAGGTATAAGCTTCTAATCAAGCTTTGGGATCTCTAACAAGATTCACTCCTAGCAGAGCACTTTGTAAACCTTAACCGGTCAGTTATCTATTACTGCAGATAGTTAACTCGTGAGTTCCATCTCACCGTGGCTTTTACATATTTGGGTTTTCCATGTATAAACACTTGTGTTATGGTGGATGTTTTTATATCATTTTGGATTGCATGCATTGTGTTTAAAAGATTTGTTAAGTTCATCTATCGGTTAGTGTTTGAAGTAGTTTTATTTTTGGTGTCACTGATTCACCCCCCCCCCCCCTCAGTGCTTTTCAAGTCCATCAGATATGGTCTAAAGAAGGCACCGAGGGCATGGTATGAGAGATTACATGCACATTTGATCAAAATTGGATGTTAACGTACGAGTGAGGACAACAACATTTATTTGAAGACTGATGGAGACAAGATGTTGATAGAAGAAGTATTTGTTAATGATATATTTTTTAGTGGAAATGATGATATGTGTATGGACTTTGCTGATATAATGAAAAAGGAATTTGAAATGTCTCTAATTGGTGAAATTAAGTTCATTATTGGCTTACAGGTCCAACAACTAGATGGCGGTATCTTTATTTGTCAAACCAAGTATATCAAAGAGGTGTTGAAGACTTTCGGCATGGAAGACTGCAAACTGGTAGGAACACCGATGGTGATAGGCTGCAAGTTGCCAAAGGAAGATAATTCCCATGTTGTTAGTGAAAATGAGTACAGATCTATGATTGGCAAGCTACACTATGTTGTTCATATAAGACTAGACATTTCTAATGTTGTTGGATTAGTGGATAGATTTCAAAAAGAGCCTAAAGAGAGTCACATGGTGGTTGTGAAGAATTTTTTTGGGTATCTCAAAGGCACAACAGACTATGGTTTATGGTATCCCTATAAAGGAGATTTTACTTTGGATGTCTTCACTGATGATGATTGGGAAGGTAATGTGGATGATTAAAAAAGCACAATCAGTGGAGCTTTTCTACTTAGTGGCATGCACGAGCAAGAAAAAAAATTGTGTTTCTCAATCTACAGATGAAGCAGAGTATGTAGCTACATCCATGAACTACATGCAGACAATATGGATGAGACATGTGCTAGAAGGATTAAAGATAGATATGTCTGAATCGGTGAATATCTATTGTGATAATACAAGTGCAATAAACATTTCTAAGAATCTTGTACTTCATTCTAGAACCAAGCACATTGAATTGAAGTATCATTTCCTAAGGGAAAGAATTCAAGAAAAAGAGTTGAAGATGGAATATGTGAAGAGTAAAGATCAATTAGTTGATATCTTTACTAAGCCCTTACTGAAGGATACCTTTAAGTTTCTTAGAGGTAAACTAGGGGTTATACCCCTGTTACTATTTATCAAATTGCCATTAGTTTTTATATTAAAAGTCATACTATATATTCTAGTCGATTAGTACTACCGAATCATGCAGTCGGTATAAATAGAGAAGTCAGTATGCACAGTCTAGTTGGTTACAGAGGAAAGCAGTTACAGAACGCAATATACACTGAGCTGTCTACCGAGTATCTTTTTGAGACTACCGAGGAGTTAAGATGACACACCGAGTTGATATTCACCGAGTGAAACGTGTTACCAGATACATTGAACCTAGACATGCATATGAAAACGTGTTACAAGATCGAGGCACATCTAACCGTTATTACATTAGAAATTGCACTAGAAGATTGTGTATGATCGCGAGGACAATCTAACCAATGAAATACTTTGTTTAGTTATTCATTCGAGGAATCTTGTTTGTAAGATCGAAGCAATGAATTGGATCACCATTTTAAGAGATCTATATATAGAGCATTAGTGAAATGTATGTATGTATGAAGGAAGACTGTTATAGAGACACAGAGGTCACCGAGAAGGTTTTCAGAGAATAGTCAAAGAACAGAGTAAACAAAAGGGTTTACCGAGTTACTATATGGGTTACTGAGGTATGCTATAAGCAAGGTAATCTTATTTTGAGCACATAGAATCTGCTTTAACATTTCAGATGTAAAGTTGCAGATATTTGTAATGATTTTATTGTAATATTGAGAAGTTGAAAGAGAAACCTTTAATAGGGTAAAAGACTCTAACCAAGTCTATAAATTGTAAAGCCTCTAACCAGGTGCAATATTGAGAATAAATGTTGTAAAATCCTTTAGCAAGGTAGATCTAATAGATATTGTTACTCCTAACAGGGTAAGCTATTAGAAATAGCTAAATGTAGCTCTAACCGAGCATTATTTATTATTGCAGTAGTGAAGTTGCTCTAACCAAGAGTTTCTGCATAACCAAAATATGTGTTATGGAGTGAATCATGTATGATTGTTATCTATTTGTTTTAACTTTATTTTATGTTACTGCACTATTCTGTTTATGCATAACAGTAAGGTTATTATTCAACAAAAGTTTTGGAGTACTAATTCACCCCTCCCCTCTCAGTACATTAGCTTTCCATATTGGGTCTAACAATTGGAATCAGAGCTTCAATCTTGGAAAAGGGTTTAACTACCTAAAGAGAAAGATCTTGTCAATGGAAGGCTACAAACAATCTTGGAGGATTGTGTATCTGCAAGAAGAGCTGGATCATGCTAATCAAGTGATTGCAGACATGCAAAGGCAAATGCAAAAATCTCTGAAAGTAAGAAGAAGATTATCTGATGACTTGCAGGATTCTCAAGAGTTAGTGGAACAAATTGAGACAGCATCTGAGAATAGTATATCTGAAGAAACTGAAGAAATGATTGGAGTATTGAAAGAAAAGAACAAAGCAATGGCTAATCAACTAAAAGCAATGAAAAGAGAGCATGAACATTTTAGTACACAAATGACTAAAAATCTAAATGCATTAAGGACAACAGAGGACAAAGCAAGAGATCTACAAAGAGAGAAACAACAACTTGAAGTCTTAGTATCTGATAAAAATGATGAAATCATAAGGTTAACTGGGATTCAGCAAAATATGACAGATCAACTAGGTTATGCACATCATGAAGCAATTCTGAAGAATGATGAGAATCAAGCATTGAGACTTGAAGTATCAAGGTTGACCGATGAACTTGAAACAGAGAAGAAGTCAAAAGAAACATTGAAGAAGAGTCATGAAGCATCAAAGATGTTGGATGAGCAACTGAATACAAGAAGACCCAACAAAGATGCTGGACTCGGTTACAAAGGAAAAGAATCTACCGACAAAGGAATTCATACTACCAAGAGAGGAGAATCATCAAAGCAAGCTGCAAAAAAGAATAACATCAAAAGGAAGAAGCCTATTTGCTACTACTGTGGAAATCAAGGTCATACTGCCAACATATGCCAGATCAAAAAAGGTAAGCAACTGAATATCACTAAGTCCAATGATTATTGTTACAATTGTAATAAATATGGTCACACATCTAATCAATGTAGGATGAAGTCTGTTAACAACTATCAGAAGGCAAAATTCAAAGGGTTTTGTAGAAACTGCAATAAATATGGACATAGTACTGAGAAGTGTTGGCTTAAGCAAAAGAACTACATACGATGTCCACACCGAGCAAATGCTAGAGGCTACCGAACTCACACAAATACTTACCAACAATATGCAGTAGTACCATGGGATTACAATACAAGGATATGGTGTGAGTGTTGTGGAAGATATGGACATATTAGTGCCAACTGTTTTATAAGATTTGGAATGAACAACCGAAGATCATGGAGAAATCCTGGTATGGCATGTTTTCACTATCACAAAGTTGGACACTTGGCTGGAGATTGCAGAGATCAACCTAGAGGAGACACTGAAGAGATAAAAGAAAAATTTAAGATGATTTGGAAAAAGAAGGAAATCATGTCAGATGAAGAAAGCACCTTACCTGCCGAGTTAGGTGCACCTATTCCAAATTAATCAGAAAAGGTATGAAGGGACTACATTCTCTAAAGGTTAAAATCATAACAGTTCCTATTCTATTATGTACTAAATTCAAAATCTGCATAGTTAAGATGCATTAGTAGGTTTGAAATTCTATCAAAAGTACTTTACAGGAAACCTATCAAGTCGGTGAATACAGGAAGCCTGTCAAGTTGGTAAATGAAGGAAATTTGGTTACTCGGTTAAAACAAAAAAGGAGTAAATCGGTTAAAGGTGAACCGAGTGCATTTAATGTTTTTGACCTAACCCACATGGAGCTCGAGAAGGTATTTTGTGTACTTAAAAGCATTTTCGTGGTCATTTTCATTCACCAAGTTTTTGAGAGAACAGAGCAGAGCGAATCAAGGCGATCAAACTTCATTCAGAGCGAATTTCAAGGTATTTACATCAAATCTCATCACATTGTTAAGCTGGTCTCTGATCTTGTCAAATTGCTATTATCTACCGAGTGTGAAGCGTTAGTCATTTGTAAACCGTCAAACCCTAAGGATAGTTTGCTAAGTTTTATCTGGAATTTACAAATGTCACCCAAGATCCAAGATCCCATAGTTGTCAAGAATGTGGAGAAGCCATCTCTGAAATACACTTTGACTCCTAAAGTCGCCTCTGAACCGGATGACAAAACTGCCTTTTCACTCATCCCGAATCAAGTCTTGTTAGTCAAAGATGTTAGATTCTTCACCAAATGTCATGTTGAAGAACTTGGTCATGTTGAGATAAAAGACACATATGATGAGCTATGTACCGATGGCAAAATGGATAGCAAGTACGAGCATATCAAAATCAAGGGATTAACTAAAGCCCTAGCCTATCCCCGTGTGTTCAAACCCCAGTGGGTTAAGTTTGTTTTAAGCAGAGTTCATGATGATTTTATGTGGCTAGAGGAGCAACCATTCAAAATCACTAAGGAAATCATTCATGTGATCACCGGGTATCCTATCTATGATCATGCATGAGAACAGAAAATGATATCATAGAAGGAGTTAATCAGTCTAACTGGAGTAGAATCTGATTACCGAGGACTGAAATTTAACAATGTCATTGATGCAGAACTTAAGTTTGCCATTAGAGTAATTGGTTACTGTTTCTTCCAATCAGCAAGGGAAAATAGTGTACCCTATGCAGCAGTTGACTTAGCCTATAAAATAGTGAAAAAGGAAATGAAAGTAGATTTATGTGAAGTACTACTGAAGAACTTGTTTGAGAACCTGAACACAATAAGAAAGCTGAAAAAGAACAACTCAACAAATACACTGAAGTTTGGTTCACTTCTTGTATGCATGTTTTTCTACTTTGAGAAGTTCTTTCCCTCAGTCGGTAAAGTAGTTTGGTAGCTACATTGACCTATCACCCATCAAATTAATGATTTTATCAAGAAGTTGGGAGATAATTTTAATGATATCATGGATGACTACTTCAACAAATTTCAGGAGAAGATGCACAACAGGTACCAGATTCCACCACAGCTGGTAGAGAAATACAAGGATGATATGTGTTTTGAG
Organism: Cryptomeria japonica; assembly: GCF_030272615.1. NCBI lineage: Eukaryota > Viridiplantae > Streptophyta > Pinopsida > Cupressales > Cupressaceae > Cryptomeria > Cryptomeria japonica. Next base: position 51,139,475 of record NC_081410.1, read on the forward strand.
GTAGACACCGATTACTATTATGTGAATACATTAGAACTAAGGACTCAATCTTTGCCACCAATGGGTTATGAGATTGACTATGATATCACACAACAACAAATTGATGCATATCTTACACTGCCAAGGCATGCTACTGAACTAAGATATGGAACTTATGAAGAGGTGAAAGAAAAAGTTAAAATGAGCATTGTAGTACCTAAAGCTACAAGAAAGGCTACAAAGATGATAAAGGTTTTATCTGAGAAATTCAGAGAAGAATCTTCCTCTACACCTATCAAAGGCACTCTTGCCATTACCAAAGAGGAATATGAAGCTCAAGAGGCAGCAATAACACTGAGTACCGAATTGCCTAAGGGTAAAGTATTGAAGAGAAAGAAACTGGACACTACAAAGGCCCTGCCGACTCCTCCATCAACAAAGAGACCTAACACTAGAGCATCAACTGCATCATCGAGTAAGAAACAAAAGAGTGTTACTACACCCAAGGTAACCAAGACCTACAAGAAATCTACTCAAAGACTCATTCTGGAAAAACAATATAGTGATACAGAATCCGATGATGCAAACAAATTTCAGATTGTAAAAAGCAAGAAGGTAAATATTCGTAGTGTTGAAAACTTTTGTGCCAATCTTAAAGAATATGGTGGATTTGCAGGATTTATATATGTCAAGTATGAGACTAGGAATAATGATGAGAAGCGACAAATTGAAGAAGTTGTCATTTGCACACTTCTAAAGTTTCGGCTAGCTCCATTAGAACTAGTAAAGTCACTTCCGATTGAATTATACTTACATATTGATAACAGGTGGAAATATGCAATGGACTCAGAGAAACAAATTAGAGAAAGAATTCTAGTCCATCTATTTCCTGATATGTCTGTAGCAGAAATTAAAGAAAATTTGACAACCTACAATTCTAAATTTCTTGTCAAACAAAGAGCCTTAAAATTGATGAATGGGCTATACATTGATGTAGAAAATGAGACAAAAGAAAAGTGGCAGGATATCTTCAAAATAAAAGATGTCGGTGAACAATCTCAAATTGAAATTGTTGATGTCATCGAGCAAGATCCTGATGTCACCAAGCAAGGTCCTGATGCTACCAAGCAAGACCTGGCTAAAACTATTCAAATTGATGAAGATGTCATGGATGCAGAAGCACTGGAGTAGGAAATGATAGAAGGCGCTACCTATGCAAAACTTGTATCTAGTGAATCTGTGATAGTATAAGTTCAACCTTATCCACCGGTCAAGCCACCTGTCTCTACTGAAGCACCTAAGGATACAGAACAAGGCACCGAAGGTCACAAGTCTAAAGCAGCAGAAGGTACAACTAAAGATCAGATGTCTCAAGCACCGTCAAGCACTGAAAATGTTATAGCTGAGACCCCCAGTACCAAGACACCCAAGGACACCACAACGGCTACAGGAACCGATCAAAGTGTTGCATCTACCGAGCAACCTACCGAGGGTCAGCAAGCCTCACAAGCTATTGTCTTGGTACAACCAACCAAAGGTAAAGAGAAGAAGGTGAGAAAGCATAGTTTCAAAGTTGATTTGACTAAATGGATAGTGTTGCCCAATGTGGATATTTCAAAATTAAAAGGGAAAGCACTTATTGATTTTGGTGAACTATGCAAAGCAAAGGCCGAACAAGAAAAATAGATGGCCATTCAAAAGAAGAATAAAGTACTACAGAAGGTGAAGACACTACTCACAAATATGCTACCTTCAGCAATAGTGTCAACCGATGCAGCCATCCACATTCAACTGGATGAACTCCTTAATCAAATAGAAACAATAGGAGTTGATGCATCTGAGTACTTGGGCAAGCTAAAAGATAAAGAGCTTACTACAAAAATGATTGAAGAGGTACAAAAAGCTCTAGCTATTGGAAAGGTTAAGCTTGTCAAATTCATTGCTAAGTTGTCCCCTCAACTCAAGCACATTCTTTATTTATTTCAGAAACTTTGTACATTTTCCTTATTCATTAAAGATATCAAGAATAAAACTGATGCAATTGAGAAAGAGATCACTGATCTGTCAACTAAGTTGACCACAGAGCCTAATTCAGTTCATAATTTTTACACCAAGCTTCAATAGCTCATGGCTCAATAGTTAGAACTCAGAAATGAAGAGCATAAGATTAGGATGGATATAATGACCCTCCAGAGATTATTCCTTCCTCATCTCTCATCAGTTCAAGAACAGATTAACCGAGCTACACGCTTATCTACTACACAAGAGGGAAGCACTCTTGATGGCTTAATATCACTATTGGATGATATTCAAGCACAAAATTCTTTAATGGAAAGTATAAAGGATGCACTCTCAGTTGCACTCACCGATGCCCAGAACAAGTATAAATCTATTTTTGATCAATTACCGCCCCCGGATGGAAATTAAGTTTTTGATGTTTGTCAAAAAAGGGGAGTAATACTACATAAGGAGAGTAATATACTATATTTGGAGAGTGACACAATTTTGGTAATACAGTTTTGAGTATTGTATACAGGGGAGTATACCGAGCAGAGTATGCAGAATATCCAAGGACAGTAAACAAGCACAGAACTGAGCATGCAAAATCAGAGTTATGTACAGTATAATGATAAGGGGAGTATATCTACATATACTATTTCATTGACTATTGTATTTATTGTCAAGTGTAGTCATTTTGCAAAGTATATAGATTTTTGTTATGACTTTGAAAATAGTTTTTGTCAAACATCTCAACTAATGTCAAAAGGGGAGATTGTTACTACTTATCAAATTGCCATTAGTTTTTATATTCAAAGTCATACTATATATTCTAGTCGGTTAGCACTACCGAATCATGTAGTCGGTATAAATAGAGAAGTCGGTATGCACAGTCTAGTCAGTTACAGAGGAAAGCAGTTACAGAACACAGTATACACCAAGTTGTCTACCGAGTATCTTTTTGAGACTACCGAGTAGTTAAGATGACACACCGAGTTGATATTCACTGAGTGAAACGTCTTACCAGATACATTGAACTTGGACATGCATATGAAAACATGTTACAAGATCGAGGCACATCTAACCATTATTACATTGGAAATTGCACTAGAAGATTGTGTATGATTGTGAGGACAATCTAACCAATGAAATACTTTGTTTAGTTATTCATTCGAGGAATCTTGTTTGTAAGATTGAAGCAATGAATTGGATCACCATTTTAAGAGATCTATATATACAACATTAGTGAAATGTATGTATGCATGAAGGAAGACTGTTACAGAGACACAGAGGTCACCGAGAAGGTTTTCAGAGAACAGTCGAAGAACAGAGTAAACAGAAGGGTTTACTGAGTTACTATATGGGTTACCGAGGTATGCTATAAGCAAGGTAATCTTATTTTGAGCACATAGAATCTTCTTTAACATTTTAGATGTAAAGTTGTAGATATTTGTAATGATTTTATTGTAATATTGAGAAGTTGAAAGAGAAACTTTTAACAGGGTAAAAGACTCTAACCAAGTCTATAAATTGTAAAGCCTCTAACCAGGTGTAGCATTTAGAATAAATGTTGTAAAATCCTTTAGCAAGGTAGATCTAACATATATTGTTACTCCTAACAGGGTAAGCTATCAGAAATAGCTAAATGTAGCTCTAACCAAGCATTCTTTATTATTGCAGTAGTGAAGTTGTGGGTGCCATCCCCACCACAGTTTTTCTCTCTAAGCAAGAGTTTCTGCCTAACCAAAATATATGTGTTATGGAGTGAATCATGTATGATTGTTATCTATTTGTTTTAACTTTATTTTATGTTACTGAACTATTTTGTTTATGCATAACAGTAAGGTTATTATTCAAGAAAAGTTTTGGAGTACTGATTCACCCCTCCCCTCTCAGTACATTAGCTTTCCATATTAGGCCTAACAACCCCTACACCAGAAGAACTAGAATTATAGAAATCCATCAATCCTGTGGAAATTTTTTTTTTCACTAAGGATTGATGAAGGTGTCAGCTACTCCTTTGGGGGAGAAAGTCTGATGTAAAGTTCTGATTTAATGCTTTGTTATAATTTTTTTGATTTGATTAGCACATACGATGGAAGAGGCAGTAGCAGAATTGAAGACAAGTAATGCATTTACATCTTTGGCATTGTTGTCAAAGGGGGAGAAGAATATAAATCAAATATGGATGTTTGAAGATAAAATTAAGAGAAGCATTGGTTAAAGGGGAGATGACAAAATGAGGAGAACTAATAGATGATGTGATACTGACAAGCAAGTTGCAAATGATGATGATACTCTGATTATATATTTGATTGGTATTGCCATCAATGCCAAAGGGGGAGATTCTTGGCATTTGGCATAACTGACACAGATACAAGTGATGTAGTTGAAGATGGATGACCACACCGGTAAAGGATAGAAGTCTATTTGTGATGAAGAGATTGAGATTCTATGAATAGAAGACATGATCAAGTTATTTGTATTTTCCTTGATGGCAATTGATGTAAAATTATGTTCCTCATGTTTTTTTTTGTCATCTTCATGATTTGGTTTACCGGAAGATGGGGTTTACTGACATATAACTAAAGTCCGTGAAATAGGACTTTAACCGATAAAGCAGAGTTGTTTTGATTAGATCGGTCGATTGGCCATGATTGGTGATTTGTGGTTTGGATGGTGAACTTGTATCATGGAAAGGTGTATCAGACCAAAACCAGAACTTGTGAAGATTACTGAAAGGCGTGTTTCAAATTTTTGATGAAATTTTGCTAAGGTTTTAGTAGGGTTTAAGACCGGTGAAGAAATCATCAAACCGGTAATGATTGCTGTTATGATGGTGATCAACGATGAGTCTACATAATGTTGGTAACATGACACAACCAACGTGAAAGATTTAATTGTTGTTTTGGCATGATTCAAGGAAGAATTTCTTGGTAATCAGTAAAATGCTTAGTAGAGTATTTTGAGGGTTTGACTTTGGTACATATCTGATTTTTGTGATGGGTTACAATCAACCAATGGTTTATATTTCCTTGTAATTTGTTGTAATGATTTGAATAACGATCTGTGATGATCTCTTATGATTTGAATTGTAAATTCATGATGTTATTAAGGTTTTGTGGCCAACCTAGTTGAGATAGTTATTTAGGATGACATAGTTGATGTTTATGATGTCGGTGGTCTTAGAGAAAGTGTTAAGCCATCCAAGTGAAGTGTGAGATCTGCCTGAGAGTTTTAGAGTGTTGTGTATAACTTGATCTGATCAAGCAAGCAGAGAAGTGCAAGTAACAAATCATTTTCTTACTGTTGTTCCCTAACAGTTGCAACAGGTTAAATCCCTTAACCGGGTAGCTCCTAACAGGCCTTAAACATTTAAATCTCCTAATAGGGAAGCTCTCAAAATAGTGTTAAATCCTCTCATGAGGTTGATCCTAACAAATCATCAAGCTCCTAATCGGGCTGCTAGGCAAATCCCTTAACCAAGTGACTCCTAACAGGGTCTTCTCCTAACTAGGCATATTGTAAGTTCCTAATAGGGCTAAGCTCCTAATAGGCTGTACTTCAAAAGAGTACAAATATTTGTGGGTGCCAACTCCCATCATGGTTTTTCCCTGTTTGGGTTTCCAAGTCAAAAAATTATGGTGTTCATGTGTGAAATGTTTTTCATGTGATGTTCTTGTTTATGTTTCATTTCATGAATTATTTCTGAGACACTGATGATGATGTTATATCAAAAGTTTATCAGAGGTTACTGATACTGATAAGGAGTTGTTTGAGAAAGTATTTGATTTGATTGATAAGGTTAATGAGTTGGTAAATGATCAAGTTTATATGATTTCTTTGGTGGTGAAAGTATTGAAAGTTATTGTAAATGATTTGATTAATGTGTTAAGCAAATCTGATTAAGAGATTGTTAGATCTGATTAAATAAGTTGAGATATTTGTTAAATGGTTTTAGATCTGACATAAGTTTTGTTTTGGGTTTAAAATTTCAATTGATCTTAATAGTAATTCACCCCCCCTCTCAGTATTAACCGGATCATCATAGGATTAACAAATTGTAGCTCTTTACCTACTTCCTACACACAAAAAGAAGGGGAAATAGGTTGGGAATAGGGGTTTGCCTAATTCAAACCTTAGTTTAGGAATTAACCTTGAATGAAATATTGAAAATACTGAAATAAACAATGGAAAGATATACCTTAGATCTACAATGATTGATAATGATGCTTTGCTTCTTTAATGTAATCACATATGTTGCCTGAAATGGCATGAACATGACAAAACCATAATCAGACACACATGCTTGCATATGAATGATGCATTTTTTTCTCCATAATGGTTGAGTGAAGAGTATGCAACCTTGAAGAAATCTGAAAATTCTTGATGATGAATGATTTAATTCTTTAGGTCATATACTTATGATGCTTGGAGTCCTAAAATGCTTGAATGAAATTAGGTTGATCAAATGCCTATTGACAGTGGATACTGACAAAGAAATCAGCAAAGTTCAAAAGGAGATTAATGACATAGCTGATAATATCATTGGTTCATTTGAACCTATATCAGTTATTGAATAGGAAATTGCTAGATTTGAAGAAAAATTGGAGAAGAAAGAGAAAGAGAAGGAAAGGATAAAGGCAAAAGCCAGAGAGCTAAAGTGTAAACTCAGTCCTAAATTAGATAATCTTATCTCTCTGCGGAAAGAAATCTCTGAGGCACTAATTCAAGGTCAAAAGACACCGAAAGAACAAATGCATCATCTCATCGATACAATTCAAATAACTAAGGAGCTATGATGGATAGCAACAGGTTTATTCAGAACTTGAATTTGGTCTTAGCAGACTTATTCCAGCTTGTAACCAACCGGTTACAAAGTTCAAGCTGAAAACTGCACTCATTTGACAATTTTGACAACCTTTGTCATTGATGTCAAAGGGGGAGTAGTAGGATAGAGAAAAATTATTATCAGAGGAGATCATCTGCTCAGGGGGAGCACACATTTTGGAGCACACATTTTATTTTGGACTTCATTTTTGGATACAGTTTTTGGATTTTTCTCATGAGTGTTGCCATCAATGCCAAAGGGGGAGATTGTTGGCATTCTACACTCTAGTGAGAAATGATGGTGTTGTCATTGATATAAACCTACCGACAACCTACATGCAACCACCCAACATTCATATGGTAAATCACTGGTAGTGACAACAATGTATACCGACACCCCAGCCGACAGGATTTTGTTTATTGTATTTAATTGTAATATATTTTGTAAGATGACATGGCATATTGTAATAGACTCATATGTGTATGAGATCTTGTAAATCATTTTAATAGTGAGGTAGCATGGATGTAGAAGTGATAAGTGAATATTAAGGCTGATTTTGTATAAGGGTTTATGGTTATAGTATGAGCTTAAATTGGTACTGAACCTAGCATAACAGATGCTAAATTGTAGCAGTGCATTATATTGGATTCTCATAATCCATTTTGTAAGTCAGTGAGACTTGCTTTTGTAATTGAGCAGTGAGCTCTAGGCAGTTGGCCTTCCTACATGTGCAGGCCCCTCTTGTAAGCAATATCCATTCATTGGCTAGTGAGTGAATATTGTGGGTCACAAATCCCACCGAGGTTTTTACCACACCAGGTTTCCTTGTTAAACATCTTGTGTTATGGTGTGCTTTCTATGTTGTCTTTATTGTTCTAATTTACTGCATTAATTCTTGTTTACCGGTACACTATTTTGGAATGCAAAATACTTAATAAGGTTAAATATTTTGTAAACCGGTTAGATATTGATTCACCCCCCCCCTCTCATTATCTTTTAACTATCATTAATCCTAACAATGTCTTTATATAGGGGATCCTAGGTCAATTTACCGATTAGGTCCACCTCCAATAGTCATATAGAGCCACCAATTTCATTACCCACCAAAGATATTTTTCCCATCCTTCTCTTGAAAATTGGGCCCTATTGAGGGGGACCAAGGTTTTAGTGCCCTATTCCTCCTCAATCAGGGGCCAAAATTTAGGCCCAGAGAGGAGGATACCCCTCTAGAGAGTCATTTGGTAGATGTATATGGCATCAAAACTAGAGTTAAGGCACTGATTGAACCTAGATAGGAGATGAGGGGGAGATGTGCTAAAGTAGGGGCACAAACATGAGGTCTAAATTGGCTTAGTGAAAAGTTACGATGCTACAAATAGATATATAAAACATAATTTTAAGAAAAGGATAGATGAAAGAGATAAAGGGAAAAGGAGCCTATGTTCAATGGAGACATATTCATCTTGATGATAGAGATGAAAATGAATCGAGTGAAGAATCTCTATTATTGTATAAAGGAGAATCATAAGGATATGTTCGGAAGACTGGAAGGTAGGGAAAACAACAAGAAGTCAATAAGAGAGAAGATTGCATTACATGCTAAAGTGGAATCAAGAGCTTGGATCACTGACTCTAGATGTTCAAATCATATGATAGGTGATAAAGAGAAGTTCATCAATCTTAAGAAATATGATGGAGGATCAATGAAGTTTGCAAGAGAGGAAGCTACACCTATTTTCGGAATAGGAAGTATCTTGATTGATGGTAATCACAAAATTGATGATGTTTATTATGTTGAAGGTTTGAGACATAGTTTATTGAGTGTTAGTCAGATGTGCAATAAAGGTTATAAAGTTTTATTCAGTAAGACTGGATGTGTAATTAAAAGAAAAAATGGAATAATGATAGCACAAGGTATTAGGACAAGTGGAAATGTTGTTTACTACATAAAAGATAAAAGTGGAAGCAGATGTTTTCTAATACAAAGTAGTGAATTTTGGTTATGGCACAAGAGGATGGGACATGTCAATTTCGATAACATGATAAAGATTAGTAATACTAAAGCAATGAGAGATTTACCAAGGATTATCAAACCTACTGATACTATGTGCAGGGAATGTCAACTAGGAAGACAAACAAAGAGGAGATTAAAGAACAAGGAATATTTTACTTCTAAACCTCTAGAGCCATTTCACACATATCTTTACGAGCCTACAAGCACAAGATAACTCAATGGAGAAAGGTATTTTATGTTTCTTATTGATGATTTCTCTAGGATGACATGGGTTACATTCTTGAAAGGTTTAAAGTGTTCAAGTCAATGGTTGAAAATTAAGTAGATACTAAAAAAGATAGTGGAAAGTACAATTGTGAAAGTATTTGAAGAATAGGATCAAACTACCTATGAAACCGTACAAGAGAATGCTTTAGAGATTATCTAGGCTACTATAGAAGAGAAGACTAATCTGGAAGACAATAGACAGAAAGAGATAAATGAAGAAAAAGAAGAAGAAGAACTTGAGAAAGTTACTAAAACCCCAACAAGATATGTACAAAAGATTCACTCAGAAGATCAGATAATAAGAGATAAAAATAAAGGAGTTAGACAAGAAGAAGAGTTGTGGAAGAAAATGAGAGAGTAAAATACTATTTTCCTTCACTAGTGTAACCTTGTTGGTAAACATATTTGTCACTACGGTCATTTATTTGAAATTGACTCTGTTTGCCCAATGAGAAGTGACAAAAGTTCCAACAGTTGGAGAGATTGGAGTAAAACCGCAATCTTCCTCTGCGTTTGAGAGGGGTAGCTCCCTCATATGATAAGGGTATTTAGGATTTTTGTGTACTTTTAACCTGAAAGTACATAAAGGAGAAAACATAGAACTTAAACAAGATTAATAATAGAAACCCTACTAGAAAAAAATGAATACCAAGTAGGATTCCATAAATGATAACCATTACAAAAGGGGTTACCACCAAATAGGTTAGTCATGCAACGATGATGAAAGAAGTACAATAAACCTTGACATGTACGAAGAGATAGGTTGTACTAGCACATGCAAGTCAAGATACCATGAAATGATGTGTTTCATCAATAGATTTCACCAATACATAAAGGGATTACTAATTCAACATACGATAAATTAGTAACAATAACTCATGAATACATTCAAGACACACAAACTCAATGCATTCTTCATTATTCTATTTGAAAATATACAAGTTCAAAAACACCTTAGTACAAAGGCATGAACATCTCACTTAGTTCCTCTACAAAATTCCTTCGAGTTTCCCCTCTCTAAAAAGTCCCCCCTTTGCATTACAAATAGCCTTGTATTTATACACTTTGTAGGATAACTATCTTAGTAACTAACTTTGGATAGGTTAATAACTAACTCATTTTTATGCAAAAAGAGATTAGTTAGAAAGTACTTCACTTTTACATGAATAAGGTCCACTTTTTAACCTTGAGTTACAATGAGTAACAAAAAGACAAGTTCAAACTTGTAACATCAATGAAAAATAAATTCTTGAATTATTTTGAGGCACTTATCCATCTTCATCCACTTCATTTGATCTTGTAATCATCTCACCATTTAGCCCATAGGTTGGTATCTTGATCATTGAAACAAATTATTCATTCACCAACATCTTTTGTTTGAGGACACACCCATTATGATTACATCAACTAAAATCCTTCAGTGCCCTCTTTGTAGATAATTTTGGATGCTCTCTTTATAATTTCATGTTGTACTTATTAACTATATTTGTCTTGCCTTCATTAATAACGTTTATATAAGGATGTTAATGATCATTGTCTTTGTATGAGGATTCTATCTATCTTTTTTAATAGCTACTGGAGAATATCTCTCGACAGAGCGAACACAACCGAAACCTCCATCCTTTCTCCTCAGGTAACCTCCATCCTTTCATCTCAGGTATTTCCCTTTTAGTATCGGTAAATTGACAAAACCACTTGTCAGATTGTGGGTACAACGGTGCCAAGCATAAATGGTAGTTTGACCCTAATCTCAAGTACTTCAAGTTTGACAAACTCTCAAGGAAGACAAAAATGTCATGTAAGGAAATGCATCTATGCAAGTCCAAGCACTCTAAATTTGTCAAATCAGTAATGGAAGGTGAAAGGATTTGAAAGCCATCACAACCAACCATCAGCAATGACTTCATCTTGTAGAGGTCGCCAATGGTATCTGGAAGACTCTTTAAATTGCAACAATAAGACAAATTTAATGATTCGAACTGTAACATCTTCCCAATGGTGCCTAGAAGTTGTTCGAGCCTCCAATACCTTGATAGCACCAACGACTACAACTATGGCAGAGTGACTATTTTTGAGGGGAGTTTCTCCAGTTCTGTGCGATATCTAAAATCCAAGATTTTTAACTCCTTGTTATCACCCAAGTTATCAAGGACTCTACTTGGACGTGAACAAGAGTCTACCCTTAACCATATCAAATTTGAAGGAAAATCCCCCCTAGCTATTCCTATTTGTGTGGCTTCCAAGTGAAGATATTGTAGTCTAGGAGTCTTCCACCACAAGATATCTCCCGTATTACCTCCATCGATACGAAGGTGAGAGATCTTCATATTTTCACGACAGTCGCTATTGAATAGGCTTTTTATGTTAGTGGCATTTGACAGTCGAGAACGCTAGTGACCACCATATGTAATTTCTAGTCCAACAATCCTTATCCCCATCTACATTTCATGTAGCATGTTGTCAAACATTCTACGTGCATTGTCTATGCTTAAACGATATGCATTCATTTCTTCAATCATGGCATGCCATGAGATGACATCGATTTAGGCATTTGTCAAAGAGTTCACTTGCCTTGGCTATGCTTCCCCATTTTGCATACATGTCTACCAGAGCAATTGCAACTACAACATCTGACAAAATTCATCTATCCTTTATGCTTTGATGAATGTTCATACCCTGATCCAAAGTTCTCATTTTGACACAGACTGAAAGGATGCTTGCAAAGGTTGTGGAATTCAGCCTTACACCTGCCAATTGCATTTGCTTGATAGTTTCTATAGCGTTGTCAAGAAATCCATTTTGCGGATATCTTGTAATCATCACATTTCACTGGATGACATTTCTTTTGAAGCATACTGTCAAATGGTTCGCAAGCCTTTTCTATGCTTTTACGCTTTGTAAATATTTTGCGATCAAAGCATGACATGAGATAACATTCTTTTGAAACATTATGTCAAATAGTTCAATTCACTGTCTACGCTTTTACATTTTGCAGACATGTTGTCCAAGGAAGTTACAACATATTCATTATACTTTGGTGGATGTCGATACTCTTTTCAAAGCTTTCATTCTAGCACAGGCAGGGAGTATGTTGGCATAGGTTGCAGAGTTTGTCTCTCATAAGCACCGACTACATTTACTTGAAAGTTTCTAAAGATTTCTCATCAAATACGTCTTGTGCATATGGTGCAATCATTCCATGAAGAAATAATTCTTGTGCCTTGTCTATGCATCCACATTTTGTATGGATGTCTACCATAGCACTTCGAATATCAATAGTGATAGAAATCCCGTTATTTGAATGCTTTGTTAATCATTAATGATCTTTGACTCTGCATTCTCACCTCCACTCGCTAATTGATGTTTCTGAGAAACCTTCTTCCCACCATTCATATGCGTGACAATCTACCAAATCATTTCACACTATAACATCTTTCACCCAAAAACCACTTTCATAATACTTTTTAATGCAGTGTTCATACTCTGTCTGTGGTCTTTTTGAATTTATTTATTTATTTATTTATTAAACTGATTGGGTTAAGTTAGAAAAACTAAGCATCTGAGCATAAGGTTGGGAATGCTCCATTTCCAAGCCACCCTAACCTCTATATGAGAGGTTATGGATTTTAGTTAAGAATGCTTCAAAATGGAGCAGTCTTAACCTCTCTTGCGGAGGTTACAAATTTGGGTTAGTAATGCTCGAAAATAGAGCATTACTAACCTTCTTGTTGTGAAGGTTAGGAAAATTTGTTTCCGGAGAAAAAGGACACAAAGTGGGATGAGGGAAGAGGTAATAGAGACATTTTAAATTATTCCCTCACAAATCATCATAATGGACAAAGATGACTATTTAAAAAAAAAAATTTAAATTCTTTGTTTTTGAAAAATAATCTAAATATTTTAAATTAAAAACATAGTGACTGATCCGTGAAAATGTCCATAAATTTTGACTGACAACAACATTGGATCACATTCTCACTCATTATGCATAGACACATATTTGGGCCTTCATTCAACATTGGGGCCAATTTGAAGTTCAAATTTTGGGTATGTCAAATATTAAAATTTTAAGAAAGATACTCCTAACACCAATATTTATTTGAATGTTGAAGGTAAAAAGTTGCTGATTGTTGTTGTCTATATTGATGATATTATATTTGGAGGAAGTGAAGGTCTATGTAAAGAATTTGCAAAAGAGATATAGAAGGAATTTAAAATGTGAATGATTGGTGAATTGTCATTCTCTCTTGGTCTACAATTTTTGCAGTTAGAGGATGGAATTTATGTCTCTCAAGCTAAATATGTCAAGCACATGCTAAAGAAGTTTGAAATGGAGAATTGTAAGATGGTTGCAACCCCTTTGATTGTTGGTTGTAAATTGAGAAAAGATGATATATCCTAGGAAGTTGATAGGAAGAAGTACAAATCTTTGATTAGAGGATTGATATATTTAACTATCTTTAGACAACATATCATGCAAGCCATCTATCTAGTTGCAAGATTTAACGCTCATTCAAAGTGGTCACTTGAGCAGGCAGTGAAGAGGATTTTTCAGGTATTTGAAAGGGACTTTGAATTTTGGTCCTTAGTATAAAAATAATGAAGATTTCATGCTGAAAGCATACACAAATGCTAATTGGGTAAGAAGTATTGATAATAGGAAAAGTTCTAGTGGTGGTACATTTTTCTTGGGAGATAAGTTGGTTTCTTGGTTAAGTAAGAAGTAGGATTCAATGTCTCTATCTACTACAGAAGAAAAATATATTACAACAACATCTTGTTGTACAACTCAAGATATGTGGATGAAATAGACTCTTAAAGATATTAGAGTTGTATATGATGAAGTTGTTCCCATTATATGTGATAATACTAGTTAGTTTTATAAACATCTCAAAGAATTCAGTAATGCATTCAAGAACTAAACATATATCAATATGATATCATTTCTTAAGGGAGAAGGTTGTAGAAAACAAAGTTAGATTGGAGTATATATCTACAAAAGAACATGTTGCAGACATTTTCACTAAGATGTTGGAAAAGGATACTTTTGACTATCTTAGGCAGAAACTAGAGGTTATTGCCCCTCTCTCTAACTAGATGCATAATAAAGGTGCATATTTCTAAGGGGAGACTTAGAGCTTATTCTTTGTCTCTTGGATTGATGTCATTGTTTCTCTCAGTGAGAGAAATGGCGTATTTGCTGGATGATCGGTATATTGTGCTTTGCCCTTTGTCTTTGATGTCAAAGAGGGAGAGAATTATTGGGTAGAGATCTTGTTGATAGGGGGGAGATGATTTGATGTCTTCAAGTGTTGCCATGAATGATAAAGGGGGAGACTTTTGGAAATATGAGTTTTTTTGGTTGAAATTGATGTCAAACTTGGTTGTTTGAATGAATTATGATCTGGATATGTTCTTCTTTTGTGTTGTAGTTGAGTTTGATGTTTATGTGTTGGTTGTGGCAATATGCAAGAAAGAGTTTTTAATGTCCCACACTGACTAGTTTTCTCATTCATGGATTGCAGAAGTTAGTTGTTACTATTCTTTGACAGTAACGGTGTTTCTCAAACTAGTCTAGAAAGTTTGGTGGGCTTTGGTTATGTTGAAGTTTATGTTTCGGTTTAGTGGACATGATTATGTGGTTCGGGCATTATTTTTAGTGTATTTCTCTAATGGTGTTTATGTTCTGCAAGTGAGTTATATTGATTTGTGTTCAATATATCTAGTTGTTATGGATTAGTATGTCCAGTTGGATTATTATAAGGGAGTGAAGTAGCGAAACAACTTCCTACACTAACCTTCAGAGGAGGGTAATGCAAAAACTTTTACAGATCGTCACAATAGTTACAAAAATAGAAATAGATATCATAGCATTCAAACCATAACACAATGATTTACTGGGGAAAACTCTTTCGAGAGAAAAAACCTCACACTCCAAAAGCCACCCAATATATTATTTAGCAATCAAAATAGATTAGAATATACTTGCAGAACAATCTCTTTATAGGAGTACCAATAATCAGAGATTCAAAGGTAACTCAATAGCCATAAGACTCTTACACACAACCTCTATCTCACGCACCTCATATATAGGAGATACAATACAAGAAACCATCAAATGACATTACAAAACCATGGGCTAAAACCACCCAATAAGGTGTACCCGACCTTATCTCCCTTCTAGATTCCCTATGACATGTCCCTCCCTTTTTACAACTCCTATATGTGTCTGATGTATTTTATATTTCCTATTTTAGGAGTACAAACTTCTGGAGGCCATAACTTGAGAACCGTGTGTCCTATTGACGAACCGTTTGAAGCATCAGAAAGCTCATGAAGTTATCTAATGCCTCGTAACCTGCTACTTTGTTTATGCCCACTTTTAAGGGTGTTTCAAGGCCTCTAACCCTCAAAATCAAATTTAAACCTTTCATTGGACCCCTCCAAATGGAAAATTTAATATCTTCAAAACTAGCTTTGATATTGCAACATAACTTTACTGGAATACTTGTCTAGCAAACCAGAAGCTTCGGGGAGAATTTCGTACTATTTCGTACTCAAATGAAAACTTACTATAAATAGTAACCTCATGTAAATGCAAGGTTGAGACACCATTTTCCCAACAAATCTCACTTGTCGAACACCTTGCAAGAGCAAAGGGAGTATCAACACGATAAATTAATTGCTAGGGGTCATGAGGCCCATAGACTTCAAACACCATCTGAACTTCTTTGTGCTCATAGCCTTATTTAAAGAATCTGCAACATTCATCAAATTTTCTACCTTAACTAGCATCACCCTTTCATCTTTGACCATATCTCTGACAAAATGATACTGAACATCAATGTGCTTAGTCTAGGCATGAAATGTCGGGTTCTTAGCTAGGCAGATCACACTCTGACTGTCACAATAAATTGTGATGGCTCCTTATTTTATTCCAATATCTGAACATAGGCTCTTAAGCCAAATGGACTCTTTACAAGCATGAGTAGCTTCCATATACTCTGCTTAAATAGTGGACAAAGCAACCACAACCTGTCACTTACTCATCCAATTAATTGCACCACCAAATAAAGTAAATACATAAGCACTGGTGAATCTTTTTCTATCAAAGTCACCTACCCAATCTAAATCCACATAACCATGAATGTTAAGGGAAATCACGTCTCCAACTAAATTACCATGATAATACAAAGAATACTCTGAGGTACCCTTCAAATATCTAAAGATTATTTTGACTGCATCCCAATGGATTCTAACAGGATTAGACATATATCTGGACGGAACTACCACTGCTTGGGCAATGTCTGGTCTAGTATAGACCATAGCATACATAAAACTTCCAAGTGCACTCTGCTCATGTCTTCCATCTCCAATGGAGATGTAGGACAATCTGACACGGACAATTTTATTCCAACTATAAAAGGAACACATAATGGTCTACAATCTTGCATGTTGAACCTCTGTAGCACCGAATTCACATACTTACTTTGGCCTAGCCATAGCTTTTTGTTCACTCTACCTCTTTTAATTTCCATCCCGAGAATGTGTTTTGCTACACCAAGATCTTTCATTTCAAATTTATCAATAAGTTGAGACTTAAGTTATGAAATCATACATTTCACTTTACTAATGCATAACATATCATAAACATACAATCCAATGTACAGGAAATGATCACTATCAGATTTATAATAAACACAGTGGTCTGATTTAGAATGCTCAAATCCCAAACTCAACACATATTAATCAAGTTTTTGGTATCACATGCTAGGACTCTGTTTGAGGCCATGCATGGATTTCTTTAATTTACGGACCAAATTGCTTTTACCTTTAACCACATATTGCTCTGGCTGTGTCATATAAATTTCCTCCTCCAAATCACCATGAAAGAAAGTAGTTTTCACATCCATTTGCTCAACCTCTAAATCATAAGTAGCATCAATAGAAAGCAAAAATCTAATGGATATCATTTTTGCAATGGGAGAAACTATCTCACCATAATCAACACCCTTAACCTAAGAATAGCCTTTTGCAACCAACCTTTCTTTATACTTCTCAAGACTTCCATATGAACCAATCTTTTTCTTGAACACCCATTTGCAACCAACAGAATTTCATCCTTTAGGCAATGGTACAAGATCCCATGGAAGTCAATTCGTGAAGATCTTTGAAGATGATATATTTTGTGAGATAGTGTGCTAAGACAGTGAGAGTTGTTTGAGATGTTTTCCATGATGTTGGTTGCTTGATAGAGATGTTCAAGGACAATTTAATGAACAAAATATCATTCCCATATTCGTTCTTCTATTTTCTATGTTGGTTATTAACAATGGGTCCCTTGACAACTCCTTGTATTTGTCCCAAAAAAGTGTGCCTTAGTTGTCCAAGTCCATGTATCTTGCTCTAAGGTAGTGTGCCTTAGTCTTGAAAGTATTTCAGGTGCATGTTGCTCCTTAGCGGTGAGTGTAAAACATTTTTATAATTTTCATTCATATTGTGAGTTTGATTCTCAGTGTGGTTTTTCCCTGTTTGGGTTTTCCACATAAATGTGGTGTTAATGTAGTGATGGTTGATGTGTTGTCAGTATTGTTGTAGAAAGGTTAAATGCAAAGTGTTTGAGTTTTCTTTCATTCTGAATAATGTATTGACTTTTGAGAAACAATGAATAAAGTTATGTTAATATGAGCACTTAGAGTTATTTTGGAAGCCTGGATACACTCATCCAAGGGGGCCCACTTGGTGAGTGTTCCTGTGCCTTTGTTAAATTTAGTTTTATTTTTCCACTACAGTAGACATCATTTCATTGGCTGCTACTACAACCACTAGAAACAGATCCATTGACTATTCCTACAACCAAACCAAACAGAATAATTCATGTTTGACAACTTTGGGCTTAGTTAGCATTTCTTGAGTGATTTTTATGTTAATGCAGAGTTTTCTTGTACCCATTTAGTTGTTTTAATTTTTTCTTGCTTTTCCCAAATATATTTTAGTTGCTACAGTAATGCAGGTTAGCTATCGCAAGAACTTAGTGCATATATAGTGTATACCCATTTCAAGTAACACGTCCCTGGGTTGACAATCAAATGAACTCTAGTTATGTTGATAGTAACTTCACAGAGTGAATGCCCAAACTTCAGATTGAGACTTTAACTATAGTTATTATTCTTATTGTTGGACCAAACATTTTTAGCGTCATTGCCGAGGATGGTGTCAAACTAAGAACCTGTTATGGTTATTATCTTTTTAGTTTTTAGTTTAGTTGTTTTTGATAGCCCTGATTGTTTTAAGTAATTCTTATGAAACTGCATGCATAGGCGAAGAAGAGATGCTCAAGGTAGATTCCTTCCCAGTCATCCTAATCATGCAGGAATCGATCCATATGACCCCCTAGATGTAAATCCTTTTGCTGCACTTTATTAAATCCCAGAAAATTTGAACCATCCCGAGTTTGAACTTCCTGAGAACAACCTCCATTTTCTCTTTGGACCTCCTAAAGAAAAACTTCATTTAGCGAATTCTCCCAAAATCCCAATGCAAGGAAATCCACCCCCTAGTGGGAATAATCCACCTCCACTTGTGGCACCAACATTTGAGTTCCCCATCTCTGATCAGCATGATAATGCTAATCTCGGGAACATTACAACTTCTTCTCTCCCTAAATTCTATGGATTAGTGACAAAGGACTTGGACACATTCTTGTTTGAGTTTGATGTCCTCTGTAGGATTTTTTATTATACTACAGATGCCTATAGACTTAAAATATTCACTGCCACTTTGAAAGAATCATCTTTAAGATGGTTTATGAGTCTAGGGAGTAGCACAATCACTACATGGGATGAGATGAAATAATTGTTTCTCACGAAATACAAGGATTACTGTAGAGGCACTGACCGCCATGGCGATGATATTTTTAGAATGACACAGAAAGAAGATGAGAGTCTTGAAGATTATCTGGAAAGGTTTCTATTTAGTTTCAAAAAGTCCAAGCATAGCACTCTAAATGAAGATTCTCTCAAGCTGATATTTTTGAGAGGAATCAGTGATGAATTCACATATGCTTTGGATCTTATAGGAGGAGGTGACATAACACAACCCACATGGAATGACATTGGAAAAAATTGTTAGAGGTATTCCAGATTTGCTTCTAAGAAGAATAGGCATTTAAAGCCAGGAGTTTCTTCATCAACATCTGGTAATGGAGTTTCTAGAATGGATTAGCCATTTGTTGAAGGAATTTAAGGAGGATATCATAAACAATATGGCTATTCAACTGGACACACTCTCAACTAAGAAGAAGCATGACGAACTTGATGCAATTCTTGCAAAATTTTGCCCCCATTGTAGACAAAGGAAAAGAGACTGCAGATGCAAAATGGTTGCAAATCTTGAATTTTCTGATTTCAAGACAATACAAGGTGATGATGAATTTTTTTTGTATGTTTCTCAAAGAAGGCCAAATTTTCCAAGACAAGGTATGCCTCCCAGTCCACTTTCTTTTTCTGGTTATAGTGGAAATTCCTATGCACCAAATAATCAATGGCAATCTCCATATGCTCAAAATTTTGGTAGTTATCCAAATTGGTATGGTCCTCAAGGCCAAGGGTAGCATTTTTCCAGTCAAACTCCATAGTGGAACTAGCCATAAGGAAATTGGTCTCCACCTCAGGGATCATGGCAGCAATTTCAAGGAAATTGGCAACCTGCTCCTCAATGGAGGGGAGGTCAGCCATGGTCAAATCAGTCTTCTGGATATTAGCAGCCACAACCACTTGCAATAATGCCTCCCCCTATAGCCACTACTATTCCACCTAAACCCACACAGTTTCCCACTCAACCAATGCTGAATCCTAATAACAAATTCCAGCAACAACAACACGTTTATTTAGCTAATCCTAATCAATACCCGACCTATTATCTATCTATAAGTGATATTCACCTCAGATCAGGGACAACTTTGCCTAATCCATCCCCACCACTTATAACTGAAATACCAAAATAACAAGAAATCTCTAGACCAACATTCCCAATGCCTCAAAATCAGCAAATACCCGCATTTCCTCAGAGGTTGCAAGAAAAAGAGATTCTTCCAGAATAGGAATAAAGTTTTTATATTATAGATAAGCTAAAACATGTATGTGTTAAAGTCCCATTGTTACAAGCTATTAAGGATGTCCCTATATACAATAAGGCACTTAGGGAAGCATGTCTAAAGAAGCCTAGTAGAAAGAAAAAAAATCCACAAATAGTGCATGTAATAGATCAATTGGTTGATATTATGTTAGGAAAAGTTTCAATTCCTAAGTATGTTGATCTTGGTAGCCCTGTTGTGAATATAGTCATCAATGAAACTCCGATAAAGAATGCTTTGATAGATATGGGAGTAGCCATTATGTTATGATAAGGGATATTATGCAACGACTTTAAATAACTAGTCTCACGCCTACACCTACAGTCGTACAGCTTGCTGATAGTTTCACAGTTTGACTTGATGGTATGATTGAAAGTATAGTTGTGTTAGGAACCAGAAGGACAACTAAGAGGGTGGGGGGATGAATCAGTTATCCATGAATTTCAACCCAATTATAACTTAATTCAACTTAATACTTAATACCGATAAACCAAACTTAATGTCGGTTAACATATTGGCAGCAAATATCAATATCGGTGAAACTTAATGCATGAAATAGAAAGAGAAACAACATCCACAACACATAACACAAATATTTTTAATGTGGAAAACCTGTAAGGGGAAAAACCACGGTGGGAAAACTTACCTACAATCAGATGATACTACTGCAGATAGTATATGTAGACAAATGGGGTCTGCACATGTAGAAAGGCCAACCGCCTAGAGCACACTGCTCAAATGGGAGTTGCAATGACTACAATAGGATGATTAAATCCTAGAATAATGTACTACTTCAAAGTGCATATGCAATGCTGGATTCAGTACCGGTTGAACCTTTGATAAACACCTTCAAACCTTCCTTTAACCTTCAAATGATGTCTGCTTGATCTTCTCTATGATCTACTCATATGATCTTCAATATTCGCACATACCATGATCATACCACAATTCCACACTACATCTCACAAATGAGATCTTACATTTATACAAAATGTAAGACCAAATGTGTAGGTCGGCTCACTAAGAATATTACAATTAAATTAATTACAAATAAGTCTTGATGTGATACAACATGTCGGCTCAATACAATTACAACAATATCCAATCAATAAATCATCTCCATAATGTGTCATGCTGATCTGGAATAGATAACTTATACTAGTCCATAACCTAGACCTATCTATCGATAACAACAAATATGTCAACCTGATTAGACCAATAACCAAAATACCAAAACCAACTATCCAAACCATGTCTTTGACATAATCAAGTGATCTCCAGATGATAACAAGTCATCATCAGTGCCAGTGAACCATATAACCTATCGATGAGTATATGCCAGTGATAGTGCATAAGTCACTGACCTTGCCCGTGAACACAATGTGCCAGTTCAACAGTAAACCAATATAACCATAGTGCCAAATCAACAATGTAGATATCCAGAAGGATAAGTGTTGACATCAATGCCAAAACCAATGCAACACATCTATAATACTAAGAATCTCCCCCTTTGGCATTGATGGCAACACTAGATGGAAAAATATCTAAGTACCAAAATAAAATGCCAAAAACTAAAAACCAACAATCTCCAGAATAGATCAATACCAAAAATCAAAACCAAAATACAAGGAGTATATATCTCTCCCCTAATGAATAATGTTTTTCTATCGAAATGTTTTTCCATAGATATCTCTCCCCCTTTGACATCAAATGCCAAAGAAATTAAGAAGAAATACCATAACGTACAACCAACTACTCCCCCTGAGAAGTAGCTCTCCTCCATCAAAGCCGGAAAAAGATTTCTCTG
Organism: Cryptomeria japonica; assembly: GCF_030272615.1. Taxonomy (NCBI): domain Eukaryota; kingdom Viridiplantae; phylum Streptophyta; class Pinopsida; order Cupressales; family Cupressaceae; genus Cryptomeria; species Cryptomeria japonica. The sequence goes on from NC_081410.1 coordinate 51,161,505, forward strand.
TTAGTTTCTTCCGGTTTGATGCCAATCTTCAATCATCTAAGTCTCAGTTGGTGAGGGTATTACCCCAAGCTGCTCTCTGAGATATTCAAAGGTTTCCTTAGGCAAAGGGTTTGTAAAGATATCTGCAATCTGCTCTTTAGTATTCACATAAACCAATCTTACTTCTTTTGCTTCAACATTCTCTTTCAAAAAATTATATTTGATAGAAACATGCTTAGTCTTAGAGTGAAATAGCAGATTCTTTGATATATCAATTGCTGTTGAATTATCACAATAAATGATTATCGATTCTTTTCATTTTACCTTCATGTCCTTCAACATTTGCTTACTCCATAATACTTGAGTACAATTAGTTGTTGCTACAATATATTCTAATTCTGTTGTAAATAATGATGCACAACTCTTCTTCCTGATTATCCATGAAATCAATATGCTACCAAGAAAGAATGCACTGCCAGTGGTACTCTTTCTGTCATCTACATCCCTTGCCCAATTTGCATTGGTGTATGCACTTAAATCAAAATTTTCATCTTTAGGATACCATAAACCAAGATTTGTTGTGCCTTGTAGATACCGAAAAATCCTTTTTACTACTAATTCTTGATTTTCTTTAGGATTACTCTAAAATATTGAAACAATACATACTGCATTCATTATATCAGCTCTAGTTTGTGTCAAATACAATAAACCTCCAATCATAGATTTGTATCTTGTCAGATTAATAGGAGCTGAATCGTCCTTCCATGTCAATTTGTCAGTTGTAGTCATAGGAGTACTTACCGGTTTAGAGTTTTCCATACCAAATTTATTCAGTAGTTCCTTTAAGTATTTTGTTTGACATATGGATATACCTTTATCTGTTTGTGAAATCTGCAATCCTAAAAATAATTTTATCTCCCCAATCATAGACATTTCAAATTCTTCCTGCATCTTGTTAGCAAAGTCCTTACACAATCCATCTTCTCCTCCAAAAATAATATCATCAACAAAGAATTCAATAACCAAGATGTCATCATTAGTCACTTTGTAATATAAGTTGCTATTAGTATTACCTTTAGTGTAACCAAGCCTCAAAAGATATTTTTCCAATCTAGCATACTAGGCTCTAAAAGCTTGCTTCAATCCATACAAAGCTTTCCTTAATCTACAAACCATATTTTTAACATTTTTCAATGAAAATCCATCAGGTTGTTCAATGTAAACTTCCTCTTCATGATCACCATTCAAAAATGCACACTTTACATCCATCTGATATACTTTATAGTTCTTATGAGCTGCAAATGCAAGAAATAATCTAACTGCCTCAATTCTAGCTACCGGTGCAAAAGTTTCATTATAATCGATTCCCTCTTTCTGTGAATATCCTTTACAAACTAATCTTGCTTTGTTCCTGGTTACCTTGCCATCTTCATTAAGTTTATTTCTAAATACCCATTTAGTTCCAATTACATTTTTGTCTTTAGGCCGGGGAACTAATGTCCATGTATTGTTCTTTTCAATTTGTTCTAATTCATCTTCCATTGCTTTTATCCAATGTTCATCTTGACATGCTTCAATAACAGATGTTGGTTCAATTTGATAAATTAATCATACATCTTCATTTGTGAGTCTTCCTCTTCTCATAACACCTTGATACTTATTCCCAATTATCTGATTTTCTGAGTGATTCAGTCTTACATACCTGGGTTTATTCAGATGCTATTGTTCTTTAGTCACTGTGGAATTATCTGATGATGCCGGTGTCACTGGATCCACATTCTGTACCGGTGCAATCTATATTGGTTCATTTATGATCATCTCAACAATCAGTTCAGAATCTATAGACCTTGAATTTCCTCTAAAGTGTTCATCTATCTTCACATTAGCACTTTCAATGATCTTCTGCAATCTTTTATTAAAACATCTATATGCCTTTCTCTTAGAAGAATAACAAAGAAATATTCCTTCATCATTTCTAGGATCAAATTTACCAACATACTCATCTCTCCTAATATAGCATTTGCTTCCAAACATTTTGAAGTATTTAAGAGTATGAGTATTACCAAACCATAGTTCATAAGGGGTCTTACCGGTTTCACCTTTGATGTGAACTCTGTTGAAAGTGTAAACCATTGTATTCACTACTTCTCTCCAGTACACATGAGGTATATTTTCTTCCAATATCATGCTTCTAGCTGCTTCCAGAATAGTTTTGTTCTTCCTTTCCACAATTCCATTCTGCTGAGGTGTCTAGGGTGCTGATAGTTATCTTTTGATTCCACTCACTTCACATAATGTATTAAATTCCTTAGATGTAAATTCTCCTCCTTGATCAGATCTTAGACATTTGATTTTCTTGTTGGTTTCATTCTCTACCATTGCCTTGTATAACTTGAATTTTCCAAAAGCCTTTGATTTCTCCCTGAGAAAAGTAACCCAACACATTCTAGAATAATCATCAATAATTAGCATAAAATATATATCTCCCTATAGACTTCTTGTTCTTTCCGGACCACACAAGTCAGTATGAATTAAATCAAGAACATTATTGGATTTCTCATAAATACTCTTAAAGGTTTTTCTAACTTTCTTTCCCATTTGATATTCCTTATATACTGGATTATGAGGTTTCACAATCTTAGGTAAATCCCTTACTGCTTTAGTTGAACTGATCTTTACAATGAAATCAAAATTTACATGGTAGAGTCTCTTATCCCATAACCAAATTTCATCAATATGTGCAATCAAACATGTCTTATCATTGTTATTCAAATGAAAGATATTACCTTTAGTCTGATTACCGATTGCAATCTCCAATCCAGTTCTGTTCATGATTTTTCATTTTCCATTCTTGAATTGTAACTGAAATCCATTTTCAACTAATTGGCCAACACTCAAAAGATTATGCTTCAAACCTTCAACATAATAAACATTGTTAGTATTGTAATTACCAGAAAAAGATATAGTGCCTTTTCCTTTGATTAAACAAGCTTTATCATCGCCAAATCTTACTATACCTCCATTATATTCTTGAAAAGATAAGAATTTACTTTTATCACCAGCTATATGATGTGAACATCCACTATCAATAATCCATTCATCTTTTTCCTCAATTTTAGCTATCAGGTGCTGCTCTACCGGTGGGATAGTAGGTGTCGGTTGATCTTCTTTTATTACAACAAATGCCCATCCATTGTCTGTCGGTTCTTCATCAGAATCATCTGTAACTCCTTCATTAGCATAGTAACATGATTTATCTTTGTTCTTCTTAAATCTATATCTTTGATATTCAGGGTTAGGATTATATGTTCTTTTAGCTTCCTCTCTCAATATTGCATGTGACCAACTCTATTGCAATTAAAACATTTAAACGGTGCTTTACCTTCATACTTACTTCAAACTGGACCTTTAGGCATCTTTCTTGCAAATAGTGCTTCAAGTTCTTCCAGTTCTTCATTTTCCCTCCTGATATCTTCAAGTTCTTTAGCATAAAGTGCTTTCCAATCAGATTTGTCAGATGATGATGATGATGCTCTGAAGGCTAAATTTGTCTTAACTGTAGCAACAGGACCAAATTCCTCAAGCTCAAATGCTGAAAGTTTTCCAACCAAGGTATCTCTAGATACTGATGTATTAGACATTGTTCTCAACTCATTAATAGCAGTTATTTTCATTTTGTAAGCCGGTGGAAAAGCTCTTAAAAATTTAGAAACAATTTCATCTTCACTTAAGGATCCTCCACAACATTGTATTCCTAAAACAATTTCATTAACTCTTTCCATAAAAGCAGAAATTCTTTCATCTTCTTCTATTTTCAAATTTTCATACTTGACCCAGTAACATTCCAATTTAGCAATTTTGATAGTGGTATCTCCTTCATTCAATGTCTCTAACTTATCCCAAATAGCTTTAGCAGTAGATTGGTCTGATAATACCATAATTTGTTGATTTGATAATGTGCTCATAAGTGCTTCTCTTGCTTTGTAATCATTCTCTTGATCCTTACCCAAAGTTGGTGGATTAGGTTGATTCGGAGTAGGACCAACATAGCCATTCTTTGTAACTTCCCATATTTCTCTTCCAATGCAATTTAGATGTGTCTTCATTCTGATCTTCCATATACCATAGTTAGTTCCATCAAGTTTCGGACTGTCCTTCCTGAAAATGTTTGTTGCCATAGGATCTCCTCAAGTTGTTAGGCTTTTGCAAAAAGAGGATTTGGCTCTGATACCAATTTTAGGAATCGAAAGGACAACTCAGAGGGGGGGGGGGTGAATCAGCTGTCCATAAATTTCAACCCAATTATAACTTAATTCAACTTAATACTTAATATCGGTAAACCAAACTTAATGCCGGTTAACAGATTAGCAGTTAATATCAATACTAGTGAAACTTAATGCATGAAACAGAAAGAGAAACAACATCCACAACACATAACACAAATATTTTTGATGTGGATACTCTGTAAGGGGAAAAACTATGGAGGAAAACCTTACCCACAATCAGATGATACTACTGTAGATAGTATGTGTATACAAATGGGGTCTGCACATGCAGAAAGGCTAACTGCCTAGAGCACACTGCTCAAATGGGAGTCGCAATGACTACAGTAGGATGATTAAATCCTAGAATAATGTACCACTTCAAAGTGCATCTGCAATGTTGGATTCAATACTGGTTGAAGTTCTGATAAACACCTTCAAACCTTCCTTTAACCTTCAAATGATGTTTTCTTGATTTTCTCTATGATCTGCTCATATGATCTTCAATATTGTCACATACCATGATCATACCACCGTTCCACACTACATCTCACAAATGAGATCTTACATTTATACAAAACCTAAGACCAAATGTGTAGGTCGGCTCACTAAGAACATTACAATTGAATCAATTACAAATAAGTCTTGATGTGATACAACATGTTGGATCAATACAATTATAACAATATCCAATCAATAAATCATCTCCATAATGTGTCATGCTGATCTAGAATAGATAGTGTATACTGGTCCATAACCTAAACCTATCTGCCGGTAACAACAAATATGTCAACCCGATTAGACCAATAACCAAAACACCAAAACCAAGTATCCAAACCATGTCTTTGACATAATCAAGTGATCTCCAGATGATAACAAGTCATCATCAGTGTCGATGAACCATATAACCTGTCGATGAGCATATACCGGTGACTATGCATAAGTCACTGACCTTGCCGGTGAACACAATGTGTCAGTTCAATAGTAAACCAATATACCCATAGTGCCAAATCAACAACGTAGATCTCTAGAAGGATAAGTGTTGACATCAATGACAAAACCAATGCAACACATCCATAATACCAACAAGTTGTTGCTTTGGATTCTTGGGAATACCCTGCAGACTTAATGATCCTATCTCCTAAGTCCACACTGGGAGGATATCTAGTGATTTTGGGAAGACCTTGGCTTGCTACAAATGATGCATATATTGGATGTCGGTTAGGGGATATGACTATCTCATATGGAAATACTACCAAAACACTAGCTCAGTATTCTCCTGCTCAACCCCAATTTGATCAACAAAAAACCGTTTGGCCTAACTTGGGAGAAAAATTTGAAGGAGTTGGCTCTATCAATCACCTTATGATGATTAATATAGAATAATTCATCCAACTTCATGATGATGACTCAATTCTCTATAAAATTATGACAAATGAGTTAAGACAAGAGCAACAGTCATAGGAGTTAGTACCAAATATTTCAGAATCAGACTTTCCAGCAACCACTGATATATTGCATACTCTGTTGCTGCAGGAAGTTTGCACTTCTCATTTTTTGGAAGCATCTCAGATTGACCTTACTATCAAAGTGGAAGTTGATTCAAACAAATATTTTAATATGAATAGTAAGATTACAGAAACTCAAAGAATGGCACTTGTGGACTTGCTCAAATGTCATAAACATGCTTTTGCATGGGATTACAAGGATATGCATGGAATTGATCCTGCAGTTTGTACCCACCATATCTACATAAAATAAGACTATAGACCACTTAGATAGCCACAAAGAAGGTTCAATCCTACATTAAGAGAAATAGTTAAAGAAGAATTGTAGAAATTGTTAAATGCTGGATTTATCTATCCTATTTTGGATAGTCAATGGGTATCACCTTTAGTGATAGTTCCCAAGAAAGGAGGAAAATGGTGGGTATGTGTGGTTTACAAAGCTTTGAACTTGGCAACCAAAAAGTATCATTTTCCATTACCATTTGTGGATCAGGTATTAGACTCCTTAGCAGGGAAGTCGTACTTCTCTTTTTCTTGATGGATTCAGTTGCTACAACTAGATTCAAATTGCCCCAGAGGATCAAGAAAAGACTACATTTACTTGTCCTTGGTGAACATATGCATATTTTGTTCTTCCTTTTGGATTATGTAATGCTCCAACTACTTTTCAAAGAGCAGTGATAAGTATATTTTCAGATATTTCACAGGACAACATGGAAATTTATATGAATGATTTTACAACCTATGGTTCAGAATTTGAAGAAGCATTGAAGAACCTGAAGAAAATTTTGCAGTGGTGTGAAGACTACAATTTATCATTGAATAGTGAAAAGTGCTTCATGATGATACAGAAAGGTATAGTTCTTGGTCATCATATCTCTATAAATGGAATACAAGTTGACCCAACAAAAATAGAAATCATTCAAAATATCACTGCATCGGTAAAGCAAAAAGATGTTAGAATTTTTCTTGGTCATGTTGGATATTATAGAAGGTTTATCAAAGATTTTAGCAAAATTGAAATCCCTTTAGATTCTCTTTTGACCAAGGATATGAAATTTAATTGTACTTCCTCATGCAATGAAGCTTTCTTGAAGCTTAAACATGCATTAACCCAAGCACCAGTTCTTAAGAGTCCAAATTGGTCCTTACCATTTCAAATTCATACAGATACATCAAATTATGGCATGGGAGCAGTCTTAGGACATAAGATTGATAATTTGGATAGTGCAATTTATTATATCAGCAATAACATACAGGGGCCTGAGCTAAATTACACTGTCACTCAAAAGGAAATGTTAGTAGTTATATATGCACTCAACAAATTCAAGCATTATATAACAGGATATCCGATATTTGTGCATACTGATCATATAACAATCATATATCTCATGAATAAACCTTCAATTACAGGAAGATTGGCTTGCTGGTTACTGTTGATGTAGGAATTTGATATCATAGTTGTTGATAAACTAGGAAAGTCCAATGTGGTTGCAAACTATCTTTCTAGGCTTCAATTGCAGGATGATCCTGTAGCCATAGATGATACTTTTCTAGATGAACATTTATTCCTTATAAAAACACACACTCCCTAGTATGTTGATATTGCAAATTATTTAGCTGCTAATAAAATGCCAATTCATTTCTCTCCCAAAGAAAGAAGATTGTTGGTTGAGAAAAGCTTTAACTTCTCATGAATTGCTGATTGTTTATTTTATACTGGACCTGACCAAGTCATGAGAAGATGTGTTAGAGAGGATGAAACATATGATATCCTTCATGCATGCCATGATGAGCCATGTGGAGGACATTTTGCTGCTAAAAGAACAACACTTAAAATATTGAGCACAGGATATTATTGGCCAACATTATATAAGGATGAAGCACAATACACAAGGAAATGTGATAGATTCCAATGCATGGGTAGGCCTACTAGATCTGATGATATGTCATTATATCCACGGATATTAGTTTCACCATTTGATAAATGAGGATTATATTTTGTTGGGCCAATTGAGCCCCCTTCCAATGGAAAATCTTATATTCTGGTAATGTACTGATTATGTAACCAAATGGGTGGAAGCACGAGCTATGACATATGCAAGAGATAATAAAGTGGCTGAATTTATCTATGAAGAAATATTTACCAGGTATGGAGTTCCAAGAGAAATTATTTTAGATCAAGGACCACAGTTTACTTCCACATTGATTGCAGTATTGGTTAAAGAATATAATATAAGGCATAGTAAGTCTACCCCATACCATCCACAAGCAAATGGAGAAGTAGAAGTTACAAATAGGGATCTAGAAGCAATTCTTACTAAAACAATAGCTGTTCATAAAAAAGATTGGTCTCAAAGAGATCCTGAAGCCATTTGGGCATATAGAACACAATGATGCCTATTGAGTTTGAACACAAAACTCTAAGAACATCTCTACAATTGAATATGACACTTTCTGAAGCACAAAAAGATTGTATTCAACAATTGAATGATTTGGATGAGCCGAGAAAGATGGTTGTCCAACAAGCAAAACTTATTCAAAATCAGAGAGCTAAGTGGCATGATAAGTGCATACAAAAGAAGAAATTTCAAGCAGGTGACTGGGTGCTGCTGTATGATTCTAGATATAAGGATATTATGGGAAAGCTGCAGACAAGATGGTTAGGCCCATATGAGATAGAAGAAGTTTTAAAAAATGGAGCAGTTCGCTTGATCACTATTGATCAAGTTCGATTCAAACTTTTAGTAAATGTTCATTGACTACACCTGTATCATAATCCAGCAACCAAAGAACAATTCCTGTAGCAATTCACCAGTCAAGATTAAATATCAATTCCTGTAGTAATTGGAGAAGTTCCTCCAGCAACTGGAGAAGCTCCTACAACAACTGAAGGAAGCATTCAGGGTGCGGTTCCTGCAGTTTCTATAGGGAACATTCATGGCACTCAATAATTCTTCAAGGATCATTTCATAAAGGTATTTCCATGTCTTATGGAAATATTATTCTCCATTAATAATTTTTCCATCCATGTCATCCCACTTCATTTCCTTATCTATCATTTCATTTCACCATTCTTTTGGCTAACCATTTCATGCAACATTTATTCGCACAACTACAGGTATGTACATAGCTTATTTTTATTAATTATGCATTTATTATTTTACTATGATTATTGCCTATTTCAAAACCGCGTACACTTCCCTCTATCCTTTCTGAATGTGTGGACACATGTCAAAATAAGCTGGGGCATATTTTATGGTCTGATTTCCAAGATTAGTAATTATCCGTCCTTGTCAGTAACTTGATTTGATTGCCTACCATCATTCTTTTTAATGAGATATTCTTTGGTACAAGTGAGCAATGAATTTTGCTACTGAAACTGGAAGTAAGGAATTTTCAAGCAAATATTTGTAGTTTTGCAAAATACTTCAGGCCCTCATTCTCAGTTGTGGAAATTATTTTGTCAGCTGAGATAGTCATGGGTGGAGATCCTATCTTCCATGAACCAGTAATCCATGACACGTTGTTGCAGCATGCCCTCTACGAGCATTATTTCTGGCTACATGGGTGGATTGATTACTTCCTGAAAAATATCAGATTATAATGAAGAAATTGCCTCCGAGTTCATGCATTCATTAAATCAAGGGGAAGCTTATGTCAAAGGATTCAGGGTTATTTCTACAGAACAATGAATAGATGAAGTTACTGGGTTGCTGCAGGAAGTGGAGATGTTTCCTGAATCCAAGGATGCAAGAAGCACCAGACTAGAATTTACACACCCCACAGATGGACCTCTGACGGTGGATACGTAAGGAGCCAGACGGGTATCTCTTCTAGAAGAATGGCCCTAGATGGCATTATATATAATGAAATACATTACCTATGATGGAAGGTATTCAAATTTACATTTGGTCCATTTCAAATTGCTTAGTCATTTACGACATGGGTGAAGGGCAAATGTTCCAAATTTTCTATACCACCTTATTTCTATAAGTGCCAAAGAAACATGAAAGAATGGAAATTGTAATGTCAGTCATCATGGTTTGATAAAATTGTTGGTAGAACGTTCTCTTAGGGAAGTTTCTCAAATGCCATGGGGGGTATTTGAAGATATACTACAATTTAGGTTTGAAGATGCTCTTGTTGCAGAGGAATTAGCAACCCAAGAGGAGGATATAGGAGAGCCCTCATCTCCTAGAATTTTTGTAGAAAATAAACCTCCCGTTGCAAAAGAAGCTTTGACTGTGACAGAGATATGGTGGTGGAAACAAACATTGAGAAACCCTCCACTAATTTACAAAGGAGTGGCATCTTCTAAAAGAAAAGGGAAAGAAAAAGAGACAATTAATGCAGAAGAAGAAACTATGGTTCAACCACAAGCAACACAGGTTTTTCCTGCAGCCAAAAGGTGTTAAACTGAAGGGAAATACTCCTCTGCAACAAAGCCTCTAGTAAAAACCGTTCCTACAGCTACTCCAAAGGTATATGCAAGAAGGACTTGGCGTAGTACACAGAAAGTTTGTCCAACAGGCGATGCAATGGAGGTCATTTTAGTAGAAACATTAGAAGAGCAATCTGGGAGTCCAACAAAGGTTAAATTCCAAGAAGAACATGGCATTGACAGACTTTCAAGTCTGGCATATGTGGCAAAACAATTTGAAGAACTTGTTGAAGAAATTCCATGCCCTAAGGTAATAGCTATCAGACCTCCATCATCTCTCACTAGTTTGTCTATTGCATTAACATTTTATAGGTAGTGGGAGATAGAGAGGGCTAGGTTACATGGAATTATTGATAAGCAACAGAGGGAAATTGAAAGGAGGGATAATCAGATTGAATAATTGGAAGCTAAGATTGATACAATTACCAGTATAGTCCTTGAATTGATGTAATGTAGGGCTTTGCCAAGGGTTTATGCTTTGCATCTAAAAGAGTGCTATTTAATTTTTAAGCTAAACCACATTATTAGAGACCTTAGCCCTTCTTTAGACACCCCAGAAGAATTTTATGATTCTTATCAGAACTCTCCAACAGCTATAAAAAAATTATTGTGTGAATTCTATTTGCCTAACTATGTCATGACTTCTAATAGTGAGTGGAATCCCTTGTTATACATCGGTGATATCCACATAAAAGCATTAATGTCATGGGTGCAAAATGAAATTAGGATGGGAACTCAGGACAAAGCATATAACAATCTTGAATTTGATTGTCCATTGCCACTCAGGACTAAAGCAAAGGACCCATAGGTTCTTTATTATGATTGGCAGAAGTTGTTAGCAAGGCCAGATGTAAGGAGTCAAGTATTACTAATGAGGGAGGAAATATTTCAAGCATATGAACACTTGATTTAAAATGAAAGTGCAACTACAGTTGACTATCTGATTCAACATTGGAAGAATCTGCCAAAGGACTTGAAATAGGGTGAACCTCATTCACTACCAAATTTTCATGCAGCTATACAGAGAGCCCCTAAATACATCCATTTGGGTAGGATGCAAAACAATGACTGGCTACCCTTGATCTTCCAGCTCCCTATCCTCATGTGGCCATTGTTGGGATGCAAGATTACAGACAAACTTTATGAGGCAGCTACAGAAGAAGCCAGATGGGCCAGACTAGAAAAGATGAAGGGATTTTATTGGAATTTGGCTTTAGGAGGGAAAGGTCAGGGAACTATTGGTGACTTGAGAGTTAGTGCCCAAATCAAAAACTTTCCTCTTGCTAGAGGATCAACAAGACATTAAGTTGGGGGGCATGATGAGCTGAAATATTAGCTCCTTTTATTCCTAGAACTCATAATTTTTTGTCATGTTTTGATTTGTATAATGGGATGGTAATGATGTATTAAAGTTTGACTATATGCATTTCAGATGTTAACTGAACCCATTAAATCGTGTTGCTTTGCCAATTATTCCTGTAGCCATCTGATTTGTTCTTGTTGCTATATGAATTGTCATAGGTGATATCATGTGTGAAATGAATATGTGTTATGATTAATTAAAATAGATATGTATATGCTTGTTTGTCCTCTCTTTTTAATTGCAGGAATAAATGTGATGTTGGGGAGAAGGTTGTCCTGTCACGTCAAAGGCAGTTAAAGATATTCAAGAGGGTGACTAAAAGTTCAAATCAATGAAGAGGATAATGAGTGTGAGGAACGACAGAGGAGTAGTAGGGCACGCAAGACTCATTAATGTATGACTTTAGTGGGCATTAATCTTGTAATACCGCCATGCTATATTCTTGGTTGTGGTTTGGTGTAGATCCACATTTTTAGTGGCTTAACTCCAACTGTCCTCCTTCATGAATGTTATTTGCCTCTTCTCATCAGCATGATCTTAATTGTAAGAAGTTGTTGTTTACTTTTAAATAAGTGTCTTTGTCTCTTCTCTGAGGTTAGAAAGAAAGAGAGGGGAAAAGAGTAGAAGATTTAGAAATAAAGTTGCAGAGTGTTTGAGTTTTCTTTCATTCTAAATAATGTAGTGGCTTTTGAGAAACAATGAATAAAGTTATGTTATTCTGAGCACTTAGAGTTATTTTGGAAGCCTGGATACACTCATCCAAGGGGGCCCACTGTTGGTATCATGGATGTGTTGCATTGGTTTTGTCATCTATGTCAACACTTGTCAACACTTATCCTTGTGGAGATCTTTGGTTATGTTCACCAGCATGTTCAGTGACTTATGCACAGTCACCAGTATCTGGTTCACCGACAGGTTATATTGTTCATCGGTACTGAGGATGGTCTTTTATCATCTGGAGATTACTTGGTTATGTCGAAGACATTGTTTGGACACTTGGTTTTGGTGATTTTATTATTGGTACAATAAAGTTTACATATTTGTTGTTACTGGCAAATAGGTCTAGGTTATGGACCAGCAAGCATTATCTATTCCAGATCAACATGACATGTTATGGAGATGATTTTTTATTGTTGTAAATGCATTGAGCCGACATCGTGCATCACATATTGATTCATTTGTAATTGATTTTATTTTAATATCTTAGTGAGCCGACCTACACATTTGGTCTTAGGTTTTGGTATATATGTAAGATCTCATTTGTGAGATTATGGAGTAGAGGAGTGTGAAAAAGGATTGTAATAAGGTATATGCGAATATAAAAAGAGCTATACACGCAGACATCATTTGAAGATTCAAGGAAGGTATGAGGAAGACAATCAGAGCTTAACCAGTACTGAATCCAACATATGAAGATGCTATTTTGATTAGTACATTATCATTGAATTTAACCATCCAATTGTAGTCAATGTGACTCCCATTTTGTGATTGAGCAGTGAGCTCTAGGCAGTTGGCCTTTCTGCATGTGCAGACCCCATTTGTACACACATACTATTTGCAGTAGTATCATCTGATTGTGGGTAAGGTTTACCACCATGGTTTTTCCCCTTATAGGGTTTCCACATACAAATAACTGGGTTATATGTTGTGCAATGCCCCGCCAGGAAACCCCGAAGGGATAAAGCTAAAATAGACGAATGGAGTGCAACAATTTTTTTTTAAATAAGACACAACATAATGATACAAGGAGTTATCAAAAGTTCAGACAACACAATGGAAGACTAAAACAAAACCCAAGGAATTTCCCAACGTGATTACGTACCTTAACATCTATCTCAACTCACGACATCTGACCCAATAAAACAGGTTAACTTAATTTCATGTTATTACTTTAAACAAGGATATAATTTGTTTAGTAAATTATCATTATAGAAAATAGGACCCGCTCATCCATTATGGTTGAAGGTGAGTCTAACATGAGGAAATTTACCCATTAACGTTAAAACATAGATAACATATGAATTCATTCATTAAGGTTAAAATATAGCTAATATGATGAAATTCATTTATTTAAGTTAAAATATAGCTAATATGATGAAGTTCATTTATTAAGGTTAAAATGTAAATAACTAAATGAAGTTCATCCATTAGAATTACAATTTAGGTAATATGACAAGTTCATCCAACAATTGTTATCCATTCATTTCGTTCAATTTAACATTAAACACATGCCATGCAGCTAGTTCCAAAACGCACTATAATTTCATCATAACTAGTGAGATCTTCTCATGCATACTTAAATTCATTAACAATTATAGAATTCATTTTGCAAATCAAACTACATTCTTTCATGATCCACATTACTGCATTAAGAGACCGACTGCATACATGCATTTAGAATAAATCTCATCTAATCCACTTATACATTCTATCAAAAAGCCATCCATACATGCTAACACTAAAAACATGAAACATATGAACAAATTATCAGATAACAACAAATTGATATCGGAGTTCACCCCTAAAGGGCCACATCTCTGGGTTTTCTCAACTGCAAGACCCCTCTGATCATTTAAATAAGGGTACATAAGTTCCACATCATTTACATTCCTTCCATCAAGGCGAATCATACCTATAAACAACTGACCACATTGGTCAATAATTACATAAACGATCCCTACATAGAAACGGATCCAACTGAACATATCAAAAGCTAATACAAGGTCCATTGCCCGGCAGTACTCTAACTAGAGACCTGACCTGCTATGGTCAACCACAAATCAACACTTGACACCCGCATAAAGGACAAGACTAGTTATAACACCATCACAAGGCAACAGCCAAACTAGAGACCTTGTATTAGCTTTTGATATGTTTAGTTGGATCTGTTTCTATGTAGGGATCGTTTATGTAATTATTGACCAATGTGGTTGGTTGTTTATTGGTATGATTCGTCTTGATGGCAGGAATGTAAATGATGTGGAACTTATGTACCCTTAGCTTATTTAAGTTAGAGTACTGTCGGGTAAAATGGACCTTGTATTAGCTTTTGATATGTTCAGTTGGATCTGTTTCTATGTAGGGATCATTTATGTAATTATTGACTGATGTGGTCGGTTGTTTATTGGTATGATTCACCTTGATGGCAAGAATGTAAATGATGTGGAACTTATGTACCCTTAACTTATTTAAATGATCAAAGGGGTCTTGCAGTTGAGAAAACCTGGAGATGTATCCCTTTAGGGGTGAACTCTGATATCAATTTGGTGTTATGTGATTCTTTTGTTCTTATGTTTCATGTTTTTAGTGTTAGCATGTATGGATGGCTTTTTGATAGAATGTATAAGTGGATTAGATGAGATTTATTCTAAATGCATGTATGCAGTCGGTCTCTTAATGCAGTAATGTGGATCATGAAAGAATGCAGTTTGATTTGCAAAATGAATTCTACAATTGTTAATGAATTTAAGTATGCATGAGAAGATCTCACTAGTTATGATGAAATTATAGTGCATTTTGGAACTAGATGCATGGCATGTGTTTAATGTTAAATTGAATGAAATGAATGGATAACAATTGTTGGATGAACTCATCATATTACCTAAATTGTAATTCTAATGGATGAACTTCATTTAGTTATTTACATTTTAACCTTAATAAATGAACTTCATCATATTAGCTATATTTTAACTTAAATAAATGAATTTCATCATATTAGCTATATTTTAACCTTAATGAATGAATTCATATGTTATCTATGTTTTAACGTTAATGGGTAAATTTCCTCATGTTAGACTCACCTTCAACCATAATGGATGAGCAGGTCCTATTTTCTATAATGATAATTTACTAAACAAATTATATCCTTGTTTAAAGTAATAACATGAAATTAAGTTAACCTGTTTTATTGGGTCAGATGTCGTGAGTTGAGATAGATGTTAAGTTACGTAATCACGTTGGGAAATTCCTTGGGTTTTGTTTTAGTCTTCCATTGTGTTGTCTGAACTTTTGATAACTCCTTGTATCATTATGTTGTGTCTTATTTAAAAAAAAATTGTTGCACTCCATTCGTCTATTTTAGCTTTATCCCTTCGGGGTTTCCTGGTGGGGCATTGCACAACATATAACCCAGTTATTTGTACGTGGAAACCCTATAAGGGGAAAAACCATGGTGGTAAACCTTACCCACAATCAGATGATACTACTGCAAATAGTATGTGTGTACAAATGGGGTCTGCACATGCAGAAAGGCCAACTGCCTAGAGCTCACTGCTCAATCACAAAATGGGAGTCACACTGACTACAATTGGATGGTTAAATTCAATGATAATGTACTGCTCAAAATAGCATCTTCATATGTTGGATTCAGTACTGGTTAAGCTCTGATTGTCTTCCTCATACCTTCCTTGAATCTTCAAATGATGTCTGCATGTATAGCTCTTTTTATATTCGCATATACCTTATTACAATCCTTTTTCACACTCCTCTACTCCATAATCTCACAAATGAGATCTTACATATATACCAAAACCTAAGACCAAATGTGTAGGTCGGCTCACTAAGATATTAAAATAAAATCAATTACAAATGAATCAATATGTGATGCACGATGTCGGCTCAATGCATTTACAACAATAACAAATCATCTCTATAACGTGTCGTGCTGATCTGGAATAAATAATGCTTGCCAGTCCATAACCTAGACCTATTTGCCGGTAACAACAAATATGCAAACTTTATTTTACCAATAATAAAATCACCAAAACCAAGTGTCCAAACAATGTCTTCGACATAACCAAGTAATCTCTAGATAATAATAGATCATCCTCAGTGCCAGTGAACAATATAACCTACCAGTGAACTAGATACCGATGACTGTGCATAAGTCACTGAACATGTCGGTGAACATAACCAAAGATCTACACAAGGATAAGTGTTGACAAGTGTTGACATCAATGAAAAAACCAATGCAACACATCCATAATACCAATAGTGGGCCCCCTTGGATGAGTGTATCCAGGCTTCCAAAATAACTCTAAGTGCTCAGAATAACATAACTTTATTCATTGTTTCTCAAAAGCTGATACATTATTCAGAATGAAAGAAAACTCAAACACTCTGCAACTTTATTTCTAAATCTTCTGCTCTTTTTCCCTCTCTTTCTTTCTAACCTCAGAGAAGAGATAAAGACACTTATTTAAAAGTAAACAACAACTTCTTACAATTAAGATCACGCTGATGAGAAGAGGTGGATAAAATTCATGAAGGAGGACAGTCAGAGTTAAGCCACTAAAAATGTGGATCTACACCAAACCACAACCAAGAATATAGTGTGGCAGTATTACAAGATTAATGCCCACTAAAGTCAGATATTAATGAGTCTTGCACGCCCTGCTACTCCTCTGTCGTTCCTCACACTCATTATCCTCTTCACTGATTTGAACTTTTAGTCACCCTCTTGAATATCTCTAACTGCCTTTGACGTGACAGGACAACCTTCTCCCCAACGTCACATTTATTCCCGCAATTAAAAAGAGAGAACAAACAAGCATATACATATCTATTTTAATTAATCATAACACATATTCATTTCACACATGATATCACCTATGACAATTTGTATGGAAACAAGAACAAATTAGATGGTTGCAGGAATAACTAGCAAAGCAACATGATTTAATGGGTTCAGTTAACATCTGAAATGCATATAGTCAAAATTTAATACATCATTACCATCCCATTATACAAATCAAAACATGACAAAAAATTATGAGTTCTAGGAATAAAAGGAGCTAATATCTCAGCTCATCATGCCCCCCAACTTAGTGTCTTGTTGATCCTCTAGCAAGAGGAAAGTTTCTGACTCGGGCACTAACTCTCAAGTCACCAATAGTTCCCTGACCTGTCCCTCCTAAAGCCAAATTCCAATAAAATCCCTTCATCTTTTCTAGTCTGGCCCATCTGGCTTCTTCTGTAGCTACCTCATAGGATTAGTCTATAATCCTGCATCCCAACAATGGCCACATGAGGATAGGGGGCTGGAAGATCAAGGGTAGCCAATCATTGTTTGTCATCCTACCCGAATGGATGTATTTAGGGGCTCTCTGTATAGCTGCATGAAATTTCGGTAGTGAATGAGGTTCACCCTATTTCAAGTCCTCTGGCAGATTATTCCAATGTTGAATTAGATAGTCAACTGTAGTTGCACTTTCATTTTCAATCAAGTGTTCATATGCTTGAAATATTTCCTCCCTCATTAGTAATACTTGACTCCTTACATCTAGCCTTGCTAACAACTTTTGCCAATCATAATAAAGAACATGTGGGTCCTTTGCTTCAGTCCTGAGTGGTAATAGACAATCAAATTCAACATTGTTATATGCTTTGGCCTGAGTTCCCATGCTAATTTCATTTTTCACCCATGACATTAATGCTTTTATGTGGATATCACTGATGTATAACAAGGGATTCCACTCACAATTAGAAGTCACAACATAGTTATGCAAATAGAATTCACACAATAATTTTTTTATAGCTGCTGGAGAGGTCTAATAAGAATCATAAAATTCTTCTGAGGTGTCTAAAGAAGGGCTAAGGTCTCTAATAATGTGGTTTAGCTTAAAACTTAAATACCGCTCTTTTAGATGCAAAGCGTAAACCCTTGGCAGAGCCCTACATTGCATCAATTCAGGGACCATACTGGTAATTGTATCAATCTTAGCTTCCAATTATTCAATCTGATTATCCCTCCTTTCAATTTTCCTCTGTTGCTTATCAATAATTCCATGTAACCTAGCCCTCTATATCTCCCACTACCTATTAAATGTTAATGCAATAGACAAACTAGTGAGATATGATGGAGGTCTGATAGCTATTACCTTAGGGCATGGAATTTCTTCAATAGGCTCTTCAAATTGTTTTGCCACATATGCCAGACTTGAAAGTTTTTCAACATCATGTTCTTCTTGGAATTTAACCTCTGTTGGACTCCCACATTCCTCTTCTGATGTTTCTACTTAAATGACCTCCACTACATCGTGTGTTGGACGAACTTTCTGTGTACTACGCCAAGTCCTTCTTGCATATACCTTTGGAGTAGCTGCAGGAATGGTTTTTACTAGAGGCTTTGCTACAGAGGAGTATTTCCCTTCAGTTTACACCTCTTGGCTATAGGAGAAACCTGCGTTGCTTGTGGCTAAACCATAGTTTCTTCTTCTGCATCAATTGTCTCTATTTCTTTCCCTTTTCTTTTAGAAGATGCCATTCCTTTGTAAATGAGTGGAGGGTTGCTCAATATTTGTTTCCACCACCATATCTTTTGTCATAGTCAAAGCTTCTTTGGCAATGAGAGGTTCATTTTCTACAGAAATTCTAGGAGATGAGGGCTCTCCTATATCCTCCTCTTGGGTTGCTAATTCGTCTGCAACAGGAGCATCTTCAAACCTAAATTGTAGTATATCTTCAAATACCCCCCATGGCATTTGAGAAACTTCCCTAAGAGAACGTTCTACCAACAATTTTATCAAACCATGATGACTGACATAACGATTTCCATTCTTTCATGTTTCTTTGGCACTTATAGAAATAAGGTGGTATAGAAAATTTGGAACATTTACCCTTCAACCATGTCGTAAATGACTAAGCAATTTGAAATGGACCAAATGTAAATTTGAATGCCTTCCATCGTAGGTAATGTATTTCATTATATAGAATGCCACCTGGGGCCATTCTACTGGAAGAGATACCCGTCTGGCTCCTTACATATCCACCGTTAGAGGTCCATCTATGGGGTGTGTAAATTCTGGTCTGGCGCTTGTTGCATCCTTGGATTCAGGAAACAACTCCCCTTCCTGCAGCAACCTAGTAACTTTAGCTATTCGTTGTTCTGTAGAAATAACCCTCAATCCTTTGACATAAGCTTCCCCTTGATTTAGTGAATGCATGAACTCAGAGGCAATTTCTTCATTATAATCTGTTATTTTTCAGGAAGTAATCAATCCACCCATGTAGCCAGGAATAATTCTCATAGAGGGCATCCTGCAATAACATGTCATGGATTACTGGTTCATGGCAGATAGGATATCCACCCATGACTATCTCAGCTCACAAAATAATTTCCACAACTAAGAATGAGGGCCTAAACTATTCTGCAAAACTAAAAATATTTTCTTGAAAATTCCCTACTTACTTCCAGTTTTGGCAACAAAATTCATTGCTCATTCATACCAAGAATATCTCATTAAAAAGAATGTTGCTAGGCAATCAAATCAAGTTACTGACAAAGACGGATAATTACTAATCTTTGAAATCAGACCATAAAACATGCCCCAACTTATTTTGACACGTGTCCACACATTCAGAAAGGATAGAGGGAAGTGTATGTGGATTTGAAATAGGCAATAATCATAGTAAAATAATAAATGCATAATTAATAAAAATAAGCTATGTACATACCTGCAGTTGTGCGAATAAATGTTGCATGAAATGGTTAGCCAAAAGAATGGTGAAATGAAATGATAGATAAGGAAATGAAGTTGGATGACATGGATGCAAAAATTATTAATGGAGAATAATATTTCCATAAGACATGAAAATACCTTTATGAAATGATGCTTGAAGAATTATCGAGTGCCATGAACGTTCCCTATAGAAACTATAGGAACCGCACCCTAAATGCTTCCTTCAGTTGATGTAGGAACTTCTCCAGTTGCTAGAGGAACTTCTCCAATTACCGCGGGAATTGATATTTGATCTTGACTGGTGAATTACTGCAAGAATTGTTCTTTGGTTGTTGGCTTATGATACAGTCATAGTCAATGACCATTTACTAAAAGCTTGAATCGAACTAGATCAATAGTGGTCAAGAAAATTGCTCCATTTTTTAAAACTTCTTCTATCTCATATGGGCCTAACCATCTTGTCTGTAGCTTTCCCATAGTATCCTTATATCTAGAATCATATAGCAGTGCCCATTCACCTGCTTGAAATTTCTTCTCCTTTATGCACTTATCATGCCACTTAGCTCTCTGATTTTAAGTAAGTTTTGTTTGTTGGAAAACCATCTTTCTCAGCTCATCCAAATCATTCAATTGTTGAATACGGTTTTTTTGTGCTTCAAAAAGTGTCATATTCAATTGTAGAGATGTTCTTAGAGTTTTGTTTTCAAACTCAATAGGCATCATTGTGTTATATATGCCCAAATGGCTTCAGGAAGTCTTTGAGACCAATCTTTTTTATGAACAACTATTGTTTTAGTAAGAATGGCTTCTAGATCCCTATTTGTACCTTCTACTTGTCCATTTTCTTGTGGATGGTATGGGGTAGACTTCCTGTGCCTTATATTATATTTTTTAACCAATGCTGCAATCAATGTGGAAGTAAACTGTGGTCCTTGGTTTGAAACAATTTCTCTTGGAACTCCATACCTGGTAAATATTTCTTCATAGATAAATTCAGCCACTTTATTATCTCTTGCATGTGTCATAGCTCATGCTTCCACCCATTTGGTTACATAATCAGTACATTACTAGAATATAAGATTTTCCATTGGAAGGGGGCTCAATTGGCCCAACAAAATATAATCCTCATTTATCAAATGGTGCAACTAATATATGTGGATATAATGACATATCATCAGATCTAGTAGGCCTACCCATGCATTGGCATCTGTCACATTTCCTTGTGTATTGTGCTTCATCCTTATATAATGTTGGCCAATAATATCTTGTGCTCAATATTTTAAGTGTTGTTCTTTTAGCAGCAAAATGTCCTCCACATGGCTCGTCATGGCATGCATGAAGGATATCATATGTTCCATCCTCTCTATCACATCTTCTCATGACTTGGTTATGTCCAGTATAAAATAAACAATCAGCAATCCATGAGAAGTTAAAGCTTTTCTCAACCAACAATCTTCTTTCTTTGGGAGAGAAATGAATTGGCATTTTATTAGCAGCTAAATAATTTGCAATATCAACATACTAGGGAGTGTGTGCTTTTATAAGGAATAAATGTTCATCTAGAAAAACATCATCTATGGCTACATGATCATCCTGCAATTGAAGCCTAGAAAGATAGTTTGCAACCACATTGGACTTTCCTAGTTTATCAACAACTATGATATCAAATTCCTACATCAACAGTAACTAGCGAGCCAATCTTCCTATAATTGAAGGTTTATTCATGAGATATATGATTGCGATATGATCGGTATGCACAAATATCAGATATCTTGTTATATAATGCTTGAATTTGTTGAGTGCATATATAACTGCTAACATTTCCTTTTGAGTCATAGTGTAATTTAGCTCAGGCCCCTGCATGTTCTTGCTGATATAATAAATTGCACTCTCCAAATTATCAATCTTATGTCCTAAGATTGTTCCCATGGCATAATTTGATGTATCTGTATGAATTTGAAATGGTAAGGACCAATTTGGACTCTTAAGAACTGGTGCTTGGGTTAATGCATGTTTAAGCTTCAGGAAAGCTTCATTACATGAGGAAGTCCAATTAAATTTCATATCCTTGGTCAAAATAGAATATAAAGGGCTTTCAATTTTGCTAAAATCTTTAATAAACCTTCTATAATATCCAGCATGACCAAGAAAACTTCTAACATATTTTTGTTTAACTGGTGCAGTGATATTTTGAATGACTTCTATTTTTGTTGGGTCAACTTGTATTCCATTTATAGAGATATTATGACCAAGAACTATACCTTTCTACATCATCATGAAGCACTTTTCACTATTCAATGATAAATTGTAGTCTTCACACCGCTGCAAAATTTTCTTCAGGTTCTTCAATGCTTCTTCAAATTCTAAACCATAGGTTGTAAAATCATTCATATAAATTTCCATGTTGTCCTGTGAAATATTTGAAAAATATAGTTATCACTGCTCTTTGAAAAGTAGTTGGAGCATTACATAATCCAAAAGGAAGAATAGAATATGCATATGTTCCCCAAGGACAAGTAAATGTAGTCTTTTCTTGATCCTCTGGGGCAATTTGAATTTGGTTGTAGCCATTGAATCCATCAAGAAAAAGAGAAGTACAACTTCTCTGCTAAGGAGTCTAATACCTGATCCACAAATGGTAATGGAAAATGATACTTTCTGGTTGCCAAGTTCAAAGCTCTGTAAACCACACATACCCGCCATTTTCCTCCTTTCTTGGGAACTATTGCTAAAGTTGAAACCCATTGACTATCCAAAATAGGATAGATAAATCCAGCATTTAACAATTTCTAAAATTCTTCTTTAACTATTTCTCTTAATGTAGGATTGATCCTTCTTTGTGGTTGTCTAAATGGTCTATAGTCTTCTTTTATGTAGATATGGTGGGTACAAACTGTAGGATCAATTCCATGCATATCCTCCTTGTATTGACCCCTTGGGTTTTGTTTTAGTCTTCTGATGTGTTGTCTGAACTTTTGATAACTCCTTGTATCATTATGTTGTGTCTTATTTCAAAAAAAAATTATTGCACTCCATTCGTGTGTTTTAGCTTTATCCCTTCGGGGTTTCCTGGTGGGGCATTACATGTTGTGTATGTTATTTGTCTTTCTGTTTCATGCATTAAACTTTACCAGTACTGTTATTAACTACTAAACTGTCTACTAGCATTAAAGTTTGGTTTACTGGTATTATGCACTAAGTTTGGTTAAATTATATTTGTGTTGAAATTAATAGACAACTGATTCATGCCCCCCCTTAGTTGCCTCCGGGTCCTAACACCCACTTGGTGAGTGTTCATGTGCCTTTGTTAAATTTAGTTTTATTTTTTCGCTGCAATAGACGTCCTTGCATTGACCGTTCATGCAGCCACTGGAAACAGTTCCATTGACTATTCCTACAACCAAAGCAAACAAAGTAGTTCCTGTTTGATAGCTTTGGTCTTAGTTATCATTTCTTGAGTGAGTTTTATGTTAATGCAAAGTTTTCTTGTAGCCATTCAGTTGTTTTAATTCTTGCTTACTTTTCCCAAATAGATTTTAGTTGCTGCAGTAATGTAGGTTAGCTATCACAGAAACTTAGTGCATATATAGTGCAAACCCATTTCAAGTAATAAGTCCCTGGGTTGAGAATCAAATGAACTCCAGTTATGGAGATAGTAACTTCACAGAGTGAATTTCCAAACTTCGGGTTGAGACTTTAACTATAGTTATTATTCCTATTGTTGGACCAAACAATAGCCTTTTTGAAGACTTTGATGATTGTAATCTTGAGTTTGACTTTTATAAACATTCTATATATGGTAAATAACACCATGTTTATTTTTATTCCCATTCTTATAAGTCTTTTGGGTCATTGGATTATGTGAATGTAGATGTATTTGGTCTTATGAATATTCTTTCATTATCTAAATCTATGTACTTTTTCTCATTCATAGATGACTATAGTAGAAGGATAACTATATATTTTCTTAGAAGTAAAGATAAAGTCTTTAGTCAAATTAAGGACTTTAAAGCACTTGTTGAAAATCAGACAAGTAGAAAGATTAAGTGTTTGAGGAATGAAAATGGTGGAAAAAAGTTGATAGGTTCTATAAGAGCCATATTGGGATTGAGAGACATAAGAACAACTCCATACACCCCAAATAAAAAATGGAATTGTAGAGATGATGAACAATATGTTGATGAAGAGGGCTAAGAGTATGTTGAGTGGTGGTAGCCTTGAACATAATTTTTGGGCTAAAGTTGTAGCCATTGCATGTTATTTGATCAATAGATCTCTTATATTAAAAATATTTGCAAAGATACCTATGGAGGTATGATCTAGTAAAAATGCTTCAATGATACATCTTAGAGTATTTGGTTGTGAATTTTACGATAATGTTTCTATTGAGAAAATATCTAAATTGGAGAACAAGGTAGAGAAGTGCATATGTATTTTCTATGGTATTGATGTAAAGGGTGCAAGCTTTGAGATCCAATGGTAGAGAAGGTTCTCTATAGTAGAAGTGTAATTTTTCAAGAGATGAAACATTCCATAGTTGAACTACAACTAGAGAAAGAGGAGAAGTAGAGAAAGGATGTGGTTTAGGTTTCACATACTTCGATGAGAGATGAACCACATACTCCCATTGGACCTAATGATTAGGAGAGCTCTAATATCTTTGAATATTCTAAATAAGATGAATAATCTCAACATCAAAAAATAGGGAGGTATACTTGTGTTTGGTAGAAATGAAAAAGTTCTGGTTATTCATTGTTGGGTTCTAGTTGTATTTTTGTTTTGATTTCTCACACTGATGAGCCTAGGATTGTTAGAGAGGCTATATGTATGAGTGATGCATATTCCTAGATGGAAGTCATGGATGAAGAAATGGTTACATGGAAGAAAAATGATATAAAGGATCCAATGCCCTTTCCCAAAGGACAAAAACTCATTTGATGTAAATGGGTATCTAGTAAAAAATATGGTCTAGATGATAGTATTGAGAAGCATTCACATTGACATATTGATAATTAAATTGAATATTTTAAGAAAGGGGTGTATGGTCCTAATCCTATAGTCAAGGCTAGGAATATGGTAAAGAATGGATTAACACAAGCAACTCGCTTTCCTCCTTCCATTTAGAATCATAAACTAATAGCTGGATGTGCAAGGTAATACATGCATGGAACAAGATAATAGTGGTTGGTGGAAGAGTAATGGCAATTTTAACAAAGGAAGCAATTGCAGAAGCCTTTGACATACCTATCCCTTCCAAAATAATATAAATTCAAATGGATAAAGAAAGGGAAACCTATAATCAAGTTCTAAATAGGTGCAAAGGGATTATTAACTCTAATTGGCTTAAGAATCCAAGGTCTCATTTTTCTAAGATGCCCAAAAAGAAGCTATGTGAAGACACCTAAAATTGTCCTAGCCTAATTAAATAAATATTTTTATTTATTTAATTATCTCTTTTTCTTCTATTAATTAAATGAATATTTATTTAATTAATAAATTCACTTATGCTTTTCTATCCCTTTTCTATCCTAATTTAAATAAATATTTTTTATTTATTTAAATTCCATTTCCCAAATTAAATAAATATCTTATTTATTTAATTTATGTGGCCCACCCTTCTATTAATTAAGTAAATATTTATTTAAATTTAATTAATTAATTCAAATTTTTATTTCCATGACAAGTGGCATTCATCTCTTAATTTACCTCTAACCACCTTCCCAATATTTAATTACTTTCTCTACCTACCCTCTAATCTTAGTCGGCCATTTGTTTTTTCACCTCTTAATCCCAACCTTCCATTTTTAGGATGCACTCTATAAAAGAGGCTTCCTCCTCTCTCTTTCCATCAATCAATTTCAAGCATACCTACACTTTGTCTAATTATCTACTACAACAACTATCAATTTTCCATTGAGCTCTTGTGCAAACAAACAAATCTGAGAGCAACCATACTAAGAAATATCAATGGAGATAAGAGAGCAATGAAGATCAAACCCATAGAATGCATAAATGATATAATGTGATTTAGTTTATGGTTTTACATGTTTATGGATCTTCATTGATGTTATGTTGGTTTTCATTGTAGGTTAAAGGTTTTGTGGTTGAATCTTATTAGGATGTACAATATTAGGACTTCAAATTTGATATAAACATTTTGGTATGTCTTGTGGGACTCTTGTCCCTTATCTTTAATATTTTCCTGGAGTTTTAGCAATTTTGGATTTGTAGGACCGAATTTTGTGACGATTTTGTGTTTCATGCAGTTTATGTCATGTCTCTGTTTCTTTTGTAAGATCAAAATTTATGGCACATTTTTTTCAGTTTACAATGCATATACGACTATTTTGGCTTGCATATTTGGTTTTCTGCATTATGTTTAAGCACATTTTTGTTCATTTTTTATATGTTTATGTTATGTTTTGGCACATTTTTGTTTAGTATTGGCACATTTTGGGGTTATTAGGGTTTTTAGTTTATCTATAGATTTGATTTTTTTATATATTTCTATTTTGATGCGTTTGAGGTTTCCATTCTAAAACATATATGCTGATTTTTGGTGCATTTTTGTTTTGTTTTGTTGCATTTATGATTTTATATGTATCCCAAACCTTGGAGATATTTATCCATTTTGTAGAAGGCCCCTTTTATTATTTTCTATCCTAATATTTGTGTTTTTAAGTTGGGGTTGATTTTGAAACTACTAATATGTGGTTTTGTAGGGGTATCATAGGAGTATGTTTATGATTTCCTAGATTAGGTCACATTTGGATTTGGTACACTAAAAAGACATTCGTTTGAAGTGTCTTGTGCACTTCAACACTCTATGTTGTAGAACCCTAAGATGTTTTTGTTATTGTGAGGATCCAGTTATTACTGAGAGGGGAGGGTGAATCAGTAATAACAAGACACTGGATTTTTTTCCCAATCTGCAAATACTTCTTAAAAATAGTTCATAACCAGTACTGGTAACTACTCAATCAATCACTTAAAGAAGATTTACCAAACTACTCATTCATGTGTTCATCAACATGTAATCAATGTAATGATATCAAATCCACACATAAACAAATCAACCACCATATGAACACTAAGATTTTTTATGTGGAAACCCAAATGGGAAAAATCACGATGGGAATTGGTACCCACAAAATTTTCACTCTTTCAGAATGCACACTATTAAAGGCCTAGCCTGGTTAGGAGCTTTGCAATAATACCTAGTTAAGAGAAAACCCTGTTAGGAGTCACCCGATGAAGGGATTTTAACCCCAAACCTATTAGGAGCTCTACCTTGTTAGCAGTAACCTTGCTAAAGGATTTAAACTCAAGATAATGAGCAGTAAACATCAACTGGTAACCCTAACAACTTGAGATGCAGAACCCTAACCGATGAAGTTTGGAGATCGGTCGTGATGATCTATGACCGAATGATGATTGGTGATGAAGATGCCAAGTAAGCATGATGCACACGATAAGTTTTAAAATGATTTTGGCATGTGAAGATAACCGTTTATCTTGGGAATAACCAAATTCTTAGCATGAAGTGAAAAATGTGTGATGAGGTACAGGATTAAATGTGTGGTGATCCAGGAATGGTTGAAGATGCCTAGAAGAATGTAATGTTGATTGCATGTAATCTAATGGTCAACATTTAACCGATATGTTTGTAATCTCTATGAGATTTGTAGGGTTTGTGTTGTGTTACCAACCTAATGTATTTGCTTATAAGGTCAATGATTTGTTTCAATAAAGTGTTGGCAATTTGGTTAAGTGTGTGAGTGATTGTTGTCGAACTAGAAGTTGTGTATGTAGAATGTTGTGAAGGCAGATAGGAGCGATAAAGGATCTGATTCAACGAGGAACTTCTATTTCCAGTTCAGTCAAGAACCTGTTGTTCTCTAACCATTACATTAGTTAAATCCCTTAATCGGGTAAGCTTTAATAGGCTTGTTGTTAAAATCCTCCAACCAGGTGATCCATTAGCTTGGATTTGAAATCCTTCATCGTGGTTACCTTTAACAGGGTATTTATAGTCAATTGCTTAACCGGTTGGTCCTTAACTGGATCTGTTCCTAACAAGACATTATTGTATAAGCTTCTAACAAGGCTTGGCTCCTAATAGGGCGAACTTCAGAAGAGTTCAAAATACTTGTTGGTATTCATCCCCACCATGGTTTTTCCCATTTGGGTTTCCACGTGAAAAATCATTGTGTCAAGTGGTGAATGATTTTGTGGATGTGTTTTTTATATGGTTGATTTAAATGACTGGTAAATCTGCATAGATATATTTGAATGACCGGAAATGATCTGAAACATGTTTTTACTGGTATTAGTAAAGTGGTTTAAGTATTTGTCAAATGGTATTGAAGTTTCAAGATCTGTTGCATTGTATCACTGAGTATTAGGACAACTGGTAAAGTTTAACAGTGCAGTTGTAGATTTGTCGAGTGTTTAAACCGGTATACTTAATGAGTTGATTCAGAGTTGAAAGTTTGTTTGGTGAAAGTTTAGTTTATTTTATATCTACAAATTCACCCCCTCCTCTCAGTAGTTGATTGAATCCTTATAGTTTCACCATATTATCAATTGGAATCAGAGCATTTCAGGTCCTCTTGAGTATAAGCCTAATAGCTTGAGGAAAAGATCTAGGAGAAAATGATTAAGAGAGAAGGTCTGAAGTTTAATAGAGATAACTATGAAATCTAGAGTGATAGGATGAAGATTTACATCAAGAGCTTAGGAAGTCAATATTGGGATCAAGTTGTTACTAAGTATAACTTGCCTAGTGAAATTCTAATAGATGACCAGAAGAAGGAGGAACAGGAGAACAATCAAGCATTGGAGGCCATCATCAGTACCTTGTCCAATTCAGAGTATGTTCATGTTCATGGATTGGAGAGTGCATGAAGTTTGGAAGAAACTGGAAGAAATCTATGGCGGTGATGAGAATGTAAAGATTGCCAACGAAGAGAGTCTAAGAGGAAAATTTGATGACATGACAATGGCTAAAGGTGAAAAAATTCAACAGTATGGCCAGAGAATCAAGGAGATTGTTGGTGAAATCAAAAGTGTTGGAGGTACAGTGGAGGATGCCACTCTGGTTAGGAAAGTGTTGATAACCCTTCTACCAATCTATGCTATCAGAGTTGCATCTATTCATGAACTCAAATCTATTGACAAGACAAAGGTAACTCTTGACGCTATCATTGGTAAATTGATCGCTTTTGAATTAAATGGATTTGATGGAAGTGTTGAGAGGTCTGAATCTGCATTTAGAGCCTCAATCTCAACCCCACCGGTAAGGAAAAGTAGAGAAGCTAGTTATAGTCATGAATCTAGATCCAATAGAGAGGTAGATGATGATGATAGTTTGATGGAACTTGAAGCATTCTTGGCCAAGTGGTTACCTAGAGGTACCGATAAGTACAAAGGTAAACTACCTTTGAAATGTTTTGCATGTAACCGGATATGACATATTGCTGCTAATTGTCCTAATGGAGACAATGAGCAAAAATGAGAGAAATATAGGAAGTATAAAGGAAAATGAATAAGAGATTGTCTCATTGTAGTGGATGGAGGAATTACATATGAAGAATTTGAGGGTGATGGAAATGAGGATATTGCCTTTGTTTCTATCAAAGAAGAGATATCATATCAGAAGGCATTGGTCTCTCACTTGGATAGTTCAGATGATTGGATTATAGACAGTGGTTATTCACACCACATGACTGGTGACCAGAGTAAGTTTCTTACATTGAAAGAGTTTGATAGAGGTGTTGTGAGATTTGGGAATGAATCACCCTGCATGGTGAAAGGGAAAGGATCCATCTCCCTGAATGGTAAGAGTAGTGCAGATGATGTCTATTGGGTTTAAGGTCTGAAACACAATCTTTTGAGTGTTTCTCAACTCAATGGAAAAGCTTACCCGTTGGAATCCAAGAATGGATTTTGCAAGATCTTTGGAAGCAAAGGTGAACTGATTGCAACCAATAAACAAACTAGAGGTAACTGATTTCACTTAAACTCTAAAGTCAATAGTTATTTGATTGCAAAAGTCGAAGATAGTTGTCTTTGGCATCAGAGGTTTTTCCATGTGAAAATTGATAACATTGTAAGAGTTAGCAAGTCAAAATCAGTAATAGGTTTGCCACAGTTGGACAAATCTGTGAATGCTTGTGCAAGGAATGTCAGTTAGGGAAAATGACATCCTCAACCTTCAAGAGCATATCTTTCTCAACTGAACATTCGCTATATTTGGTTCATACTGACCTATGTGGACCAATAAGGACTAGGAGTATTCAAGGTGATCGGTACTTTATGATATTTACTGATGATTGCTCAAGGATGATGTGGGTCACATTCTTGAAAGATGAGACAAAAGCATTCAACAAATTTAAGGCATTGAGAGCCTTGGTTGAAAATGAAAGTGGAAAGAAGCTAAAGTTCTTAAGAAATAATCAAGGTGGTCGATTTGCTTCAGAGGAATTTACTAGATACTATGAAGACAATGGAATCAAGAGGGAGCTATCTACACCAAGGATTTCCACCATTGAGCCTAGAACTACAAAAGAAGCATTTGCAGATGAAGACTGGATCAAGGCAATGGAACAAGAACATGACCAGATAGAGAAAAATAATACTTGATCATTAGTACCTAGACCAGAGAAAAAAAATGTAATATGTACAAAGTGGGTATTCAGAAACAAACTAAATGAAGATGGAGTAGTGGTCAGAAATAAAGCCAAACTGGTATGCCAAGGATATGCACAAGAGGAAGGTGAAGACTATACTGGTATGCAAAGGACTTTACTTGCATTTGCAACATACAGAGGATTTAAATTATATCAAATGGATGTTAAGTCAGCATTTTTAAATAGAATATTGGAAGAAGAAGTCTACATAGAACAACTAGATGGTTATGCATTGAATGAAGAAAGGATATGGTGTGCAAGTTACATAAGGCACTATATGGTTTTAAAAAAGCACCAAGAGTGTGGTATGAAAGATTGCACTCTCACTTAGTAAAGATAGGTTTTCAAAGAACCAGTGAAGATAGTAATATTTATCTCAAGATAGAAGGAGATAAGATACTGGTAAGTGAGGTATTTGTTAATGATATCATTTTTGGAGGAAACGATGATGTGCCATGATTTTGCTAATGAAATGAAGAATGAGTTTGAGATGTCACTAGTAGGTGAGATAAAAAAATTCATAGGTTTGCAAATCCAATAGATGAAGGAAGGTATTTTTATCACACAATCCAAGTATGTGAAAGAAGTGTTGAAAACTTTTGGAATGGGAGACTATAACTAGTTGGACCACCAATGGTTACAGGTTGTAAATTGTCAAAGGAAGATGATTCTGCACCAGTTGATGAAAAGGAATACAAATCCATGATAGGTAAGCTACATTACGTTGTCCACAATAGACCAAACATTGCTCATGCAGTAGGATTGGTTGCTAGATTTTAGAAAATCTCGAAGGAGTCACACATGGTTGCAACCAAAAGAATTTTCAGGTACTTGAAAGTGTTGGCATATGTGTAGAGTATGTTGACATGATGATATTGTGTTGTCATTGATGTCAATATGGTGAAAGAATGAATCGGTAATATGTTGAAGAGAGAACCGGTAATATGCTGAAAGAGTGAATCGGTAATATGCTGAAGAGTGAACTGGTAATATGTTGAAGAGTGAACAGGTTTATTGAAGTTAAACAACTAGCAAAGTGAACCGATACAATGTTGAGAACTAGTATATGTGCAAAAGGTGAAGTGGTACGTTTGTCCAAGTGAACCGGTATATGGAATGTTTTCTATCAAGGTTTAATATGGTATGACTACCGGTTGGTAGTCTCAGCTTCAAGGTTTCCGATTGAAGTGTTTCGAGCCTATGTGATTCAACTAGTGGCATTATGTGATGAGTTAGCATTGTAATGGAGATCAAATCATGTTGCCACATCAGCCTCATGCATGTGAAGGATCTTGCATGAAGGAGATTTATCCTATCTACCTCGGGAATGTGCGAAGTCTCTGCAAATGGTGGAGAACGCGTGATGGGTTATCGCCTCCAAGAAGTGGTGAAGAACGAACGATGGAGAATGTCTTGAGATCTGTTCAAGACCGTTGTATTCAAATGCAAAGTGTTCAATGGTTAGGATTAAACCGACTGAATTGCTCAACCAAAATGTTTAGGGTTTAGGGTTTATGTTACCGACCTCTTTGTTTCCTATAAGGTCGATGTTGTGTTTCATGTTGAAGTTGTTCGCAAATGTTGTGTGTATATCTAAGTGCAAAGATACGTGATTCTTGGTAGACCAGATAAGAGGGTTCATACCTGCAGAGTGTGTATGCAGAAGAAAGGAACTAAAGTGGGTCTGCATTGGCATTGAGTGCTATTACCAGATCATTGTAATACCTGTTGATCTCTAATCACTTCAATATTTGGAAAATACCTTAATAGGGTAGCTTTAACCAGCTTACTGTAAATCCTTTAA
This sequence comes from Cryptomeria japonica, assembly GCF_030272615.1. Lineage (NCBI taxonomy): Eukaryota > Viridiplantae > Streptophyta > Pinopsida > Cupressales > Cupressaceae > Cryptomeria > Cryptomeria japonica. The sequence continues at coordinate 51,194,015 of NC_081410.1, forward strand.
CAGGGTGACTCAAAGCCATTGAGTTCATAAAATCCTCTAACAAGGTAACATTTAACAGGGTTTAACCCTTAACTGGGTGATCCCTAACAGGATCAGTTCCTAACAGAACCTGTTGTAATAGTCTTTAACTGGACTAGGCTTCTAACAGAGCAGACTTCTAAAGAGTTCAAAAACAGCTTGTGGGTATTCATCCCCACTATGGTTTTTCCCAGTTGGGTTTCCACGTGAAAAATATGTGTGTCATATGTGATGTCTTTTTCATGTGATGCTTTGTTGATTTTTGTCAAGAGGTGAATCATGTTGATCTAGCAAGTTATTATATTTCTGATGATAGATTACCTATTTATGTACAAGGATAATGTGGAAATGAGGGTGTAGGTTGTGTGGCAAGATAAGTGTTTCTGGTTTATATCTTTCATGGTCTCATTGTGCTTAAGTGGTAGTATTTTGGTTTATGACCGGTGTTAGTGATTGCCAGTCAAGTTCACTGTTTGTAGTCAAACCGGTTCAAGAAAAGCTTTTGTACCTGTACTGATTCAAACCCCCCCCCCCCCCTATCTCAGTATCGATTTGGTACTCACTATTCATCATTGTGTTATCAATTGGTATCAAAGCGTCCTCCAGGTCCTCTGTGTTGTAAGCTTAACCGCTTGAGGGAAAGATCCTATTGTAATGATGAAGAGGGAAGGTCCAAAGTTTAACAGAGATAACTTTAAAATATGGAAGGACGGAATGAAGATATACATCAGAAGCATGGGTGCTCAACATTGGATCTATGTTGAGAATGTTTATGTTATCCCTACCGGTACTCTCATTGATGACCAAAAGAGAGAGATTCAAGAGAATGGGCAAGTCATGGAAGCCCTAATTCATAGTTTATCTGACATTGAGTTTATTGATGTTCAGGACAAAGAGAATCCCAAAGAAGTATGGGATACTCTTGAGAACATCTATGGCGGTGATGAGCATGTGAAACAAGCTAAGGAAGAAAGCCTTAGAGGAAAGTTTGAAGACATGCGGATGGTTGAAGGAGAGACCATTCAACAATATGGAATAAGAATCAAAACTATTGTTGGAGATATCAAGAGTGTAGGTGGTAAAATGGAAGATTCCACTGTTGTTAGCAAAGTTTTGAGATCCTTATTACCAGTCTATGTAATAAGGGTTGCTGCTATTCAAGAGTTGAGGTCAATAAACAAGACTAAGGTGTCCCTAGACTCCATCATCGCAAAGTTGACAGCCTATGAGCTAAATAGTTTTGATGGCAGTGTTCAGAAGATTGAATCAACCTTTAGAGCATTTGCTGCACCATCTAGAAAAGGAAAAGAAGCTAGTACCAGTGGTGAACCAAGATAGAGCAGAGAAATGGATGATGAGGAGATCCTGATGGAATTTGAAGCTCTTCTTGCCAAGAGGCTTCCTAAGGGAACCGGTAAATACATAGGTAAGATTCCTTTGAAATGATTCTCTTGTAGCCAGATAGAACACATTGTTGTAAACTATCCTAATGGTGATAGCAAGGACAAATCGGAAAAGTTCAAGAATTTCAAAGGAGGAAACCAGAGAAACTATTTTGTAGCAGTTGATGAAGGTGTCACTGATGAGGAATCAGAAGATGAAGAAAATGAGGATATTGTGTTTGTAGCAGTCAAGGAAGATGTGTCAGACAAGAAGGCTCTTGTCTCCCACTTTGATAATTCCAATGAGTGGATTATTGACAGTGGTTGTTCTCACCATATGACTAGTGACTAGAGTAAGTTTCTTTCTTTGGAAGAGTATGATGGTGGTGTGGTTCGTTTTGGTAATGATGCACCATGTATGGTAAAAGGCAAAGGGTCCATCTCTCTTAATGGAAGAACCAATGCTAACAATGTGTATTGGGTAGAAGGTATAAGACACAACCTTTTGAATGTTGCTCAACTGAATAATAATGGACTCACTTTGGAATTCAAAAATGGAGTGTGCAAAATCAAAGGAAAGAGTGGTGAACTTATGGCTACCGGTATGCAGACCAAAGGTAACCTATTTCAGCTAAATGCTAATGTCAGTACATGTCTTATGGCTAAGTTTGAAGACAGCTGGATATGGCATAGGAGACTCTGCCATGTAAACTTTGATAACATTGTGAAGGCCAGTAAGATCAAGGCAGTTAGAGGATTGTTGATGCTAAGCAAACTGGAAAATCCTTTGTGTAGAGAGTGTCAACTGGGGAAAATGTCTTCCTCAACCTTCAAAGGTAAATCTTTCACTACAGACAATTTACTTGATCTTGTGCATACTGGTTTGTGTGGTCCTATGAAAACTAGGAGTGTGTAGGGAGATAGGTATTTTATGATTCTTACAGATGATTGCTCAAGAATGATGTGGGTCACATTCCTGAAGGACAAGTCTGAAGCCTTTTGAAAGTTCAAAGCTTCCAGAGCACTAGTAGAGAAGGAAAGTGGTAGAAGAATCAAATGCCTTAGAACTAATCAAGGAGGGGAATTCACTTCTGGTGAATTCAATAAATATTGTGAAGAGAATGGCATCAAGAGGCAACTGTCTACCCCCCAGACTCCATAGCAGAATGGCTTAGCAGAGAGGAACAACCGGACTATGGTTGAAGTGGCTAGAACTATGTTGATCCAAGGAAAGGTTGCTCACACCTTTTGGAGAGAAGTGGTGAGCACTACAGTCTACACAATGAACCGGGTACTCATCAAGAAAGGAAAGGATAAGACCCCTTATGAGTATTGGACCGGTAAGACACCAGTGGTAAGCTACTTCAGAGTGTTTGGTAGTAAATTTTATATCAAGAGGACTGAACATCGTTTGATGCTAAATGTGATGAGGGAATATTCCTAGGGTACTCCAGAAAGAGAAAAGCTCTCAAATGTTTCAACAATAGGACTCGGAGAATTGTTGAAAGCATCAATGTTAGGGTTGATGAAAACTCTGAGAGACCTGAGGAAACTAGCAGAGAGAATGTAGGAGATCAACCAGTAGTAAACTTCTGGGAACCGGTTGCAAATCAGCCCAGTACCAGTAATTGTGCTTCTACACTGGTGGATGCTAATGCTGATAAAGATGAGGATGAAGAAGAAAAGAAAGAGGAATCTGTTAAGAATATACCTAGGTATGTAAAACTCAATCATGATCCAAAGAAAATCATAGGAGACAAAGATGCAGGAATTCTTACAAGAAGAAAGGTCAGAGAAAACTCATGTATGATCTCTGAATTTGAGCCTAAATCATTCAAAGAGGCACATAAAGATGAAGACTGGATCAAGGCAATGGAAGAGGAACTTGATCAGATAGAGAAGAATGGTACATGGTCTTTGGTACCCAGACTAGAGCATAAAAATGTCATTGGAACCAAATGGGTCTTCAAAAATAAACTGAATGAGGATGGCACAGTGGTAAGGAATAGAGCTAGACTAGTATGTAAAGGATATGCCCAAGAAGAAAGAGAAGACTATGGAGAAACCTTTGCTCCAGTAGCAATATTGGAAGGAGTTCATATGCTTCTTGCATATGCAGCTTTTAAAGCATTCAAGGTATACGAAATGGATGTAAAATCTGCATGTGTACATGGAATACTTGAAGAGGAGGTGTATATAGAGCAACCAGATGGGTTTTCCCTATCAAAAGGCAGTGGCATGGTGTGTAGGCTACATAAAGCCTTGTATGGTTTGAAGCAGGTACCTAGAGCATGGTATGAATGTTTGCACTCCCATCTTGTGAAGATTGGATTTGAAAGAACAAGTGAAGATATCAATATCTACTTGAAATCAGAAGGAGATCAAATTTTGATATGTGAAGTATTTGTTGATGACATAATCTTTGGTGGAGATGACAAGATGAGTCATGACTTTGCAGATGAGATGAATAAGGAATTTGAGATGTCACTCATAGGGGAGATTAAGTTCTTTATTGGACTGCAGATTCAACAAATGAAAGATGGAATCTTTATTACTCAATCCAAGTATGTCAAAGAGGTGTTGAAGACCTTTGGCATGGAAGACATCAAACCGGTTGGTACACCAATGGTGACCGGTTGTAAATTATCAAAAGAGGATGACTTAGCATTGGTAAATGAGAAGGAATACCGATCAATGATTGGTAAGTTGCATTATGTAGTGCATAGCAAACCAGACATTGCACATGCAGTGGGTATTACCGCTCGGTTTCAGCAAAGCCCAAGAGAATCCCACTTGGCAGCAGTCAAGCAGATTCTTAGATATCTAAAGGGAACTATTGACTATGGATTATGGTATCCATATAATGATGATTTCAATCTGAAAGTGTTCACATATGCTGATTGGGCTGGTAATGTGGATGACTGGAAGAGCACAACTGGTGGTGCATTCTTTCTCGGTGGTAGATTGGTCTCATGGATGAGCAAAAAGCAGAGTTGTATCTCTCAGTCTACAATAGAAGCAGAGTATGTTGCAGCTTTTATGAACTGCACCCAGACTATTTGGATGAAGCATCTATTGAATGGCTTCAAAGTTCCTGTATCTAAACTGGTAAGTATATTTTGTGACAATACAAGTGCAATTAACATTTCCAAGAATCTAGTTTTACATGCTAGAACCAAGCACTTTGAACTCAAGTATCATTTCTTGAGGGAAAAGGTTTAGAACAAAGAGGTGGTATTGGAACATGTTTCTAGTAAGGAGTAGTTAGCAGACATATTCACCAAGCCTCTCCCGAGGGCTACCTTTACCTATCTGAGAGGTGAATTAGGGGTGCTGCCCCTTCAAGAGGAAAACTAAAGGTTTGTGCTCCACATCAGTCAGATCTTACTTTGCTATATCTTTTCAGGATTGATGCGTTGAAGGATGCTACTCCTCAAGGGGAGCAACATAGTGGAACATGGAAGCTTGTACCTCCACTTTGGCATTGTTGTCAAAGGGGGAGAAGATGTGAAGTGGAGAAGATATTTGCAGTATTAAGAAGAAGATGTGATGCAGAAAGAGAGATATATTTGTATATTGCCATCAATGCCAAAGGGGGAGATTGTTGGCATATGTGCAGAGTATGTTGACATGATGATATTGTGTTGTCATTGATGTCAATATGCTGAAAGAATGAACCAGTAATATGTTGAAGAGACAAGCAGTAATATGCTAAAAGAGTGAACCAGTAATATGCTAAAGAGTGAACCGGTAATATGTTGAAGAGTGAACAAGTTTATTGAAGTTAAGCAACTAGAAAAGTGAACTGGTACAATATTCAGAACCAGTATATGTGCTAAAGGTGAAGCGGTACGTTTATCCAAGTGAACCAGTATATGGAATGTTTTCTATCAAGGTTTAATATGGTATGACTACCAGTTGGTAGTCTCAGCTTCAGGGTTTCCAGTTGAAGTGTTTCCAACCTATGTGATTCAACCGATGGCATTGTGTGATGAGTTAGCATTGTAATGGAGATCAAATCGTGTTGCCACATCAGTCTCATGCACGTGAAGGATCTTGCATGAAGGAGATTGTTCCTATCTACCTCGGGAATGTGCAAAGTCTCTACAAACGGTGGAGAACGTGTGATGGGTTATCGCCTCCAAGAAGCGGTGAAGAACGAATGATGGAGAATATCTTGAGATCTGTTCAAGACTGTTGTATTCAAATGCAAAGTGTTCAATGGTTAGGATTGAACCAACTGAATTGCTCAACCAAAATGTTTAAGGTTTAGGTTTTATGTTACCAACCTATCTGTTTCCTATAAGGTTGATGTTGTGTTTCATGTTGAAGTTGTTGGCAAATGTTGTGTGTGTATCTAAGTGCAAAGATACGTGATTCTTGGCAGACCATATAAGAGGGTTGATACTTGCAGAGTGTGTATGCAAAAGAAAGGAACTAAAGTGGGTCTGCATTGGCATTGAGTGCTATTACCAGATCATTGTAATACCTGTTGATCTCTAATCACTTCAACAGTTGGAAAATCCCTTAATAGGGTAGCTTTAACCAGCTTGTTGTAAATCCTTTAACAGGGTGACTCAAAGCCGTTGAGTTCATAAAATCCTCTAACAAGGTAAACTTTAACAGGGTTTAACCCTTAACCGAGTATTCTAGCCATCCCTTAACCGGGTGATCCCTAATAAGATCGGTTCCTAACAGAACCTGTTGTAATAGTCTTTAACCAGATTAGGCTTCTAATAGAGAGAACTTCTAAAGAGTTCAAAAATAGCTTGTCGGTATTCATCCCCACCATGGTTTTTCTGAGTTGGGTTTCCACGTGAAAAATATGTGTGTCATATGTGATGTCTTTTTCATGTGATGCTTTGTTAATTTCTATCAAGAGGTGAATCATGTTGATCTAGCAAGTTATTATATTTCTAATGATAGATTACCTGTTTATTCACAAGGATAATGTGGAAATGAGGGTGTAGGTTGTTTGGTAAGTTAAGTGTTTCCAGTTTATATCTTTCACAATCTCATTGTGCTTAACCGGTAGTATTTTGGTTTATGACCGGTGTTAGTGATTGCCAATCAAGTTCACTGTTTGCAGTCAAACCAGTTCAGGAAAAGTTTTTGTACATGTACTAATTTAGCCCCCCCCCTCTCAGTATCAGTTTGGTACTCACTGTTCATCATTGTGTTATCAGAAAGGCACTATAGATTATGGATTATGGTATCCATATGTAGGAAAATTTGAGTTAAAGGTCTATACCGATGCAAATTGGGCAGGCATTATTGATGACAGGAAGAGTACAACCGAAGGAGCATTTTTTCTTAGAGGCAGATTAGTATCTTGGAGTAGCAAGAAACAGAGTTGTATCTCTCAATCAACAACAGAAGCTGAGTATGTTGCAGCTTACATCAATTGTACCAAGGCAATATGGATGAAACACATATTGGAAGGTTTCAAGCTAAAGATATCAGAACCAGTGAGAATTTTCTATGATAACACTAGTGTTATAAATATTTCAAAGAACCTGGTGTTGCATGCTAGGACAAAGCATATAGAGTTGAGGTATCATTTCCTGAGAGAGAAATTTCAAAGCAAGGATGTGTCACAGGAGCATGTTTCCACTAAAGAATAGCTTGCAGATATTTTTACTAAGCCTCTGCCTAAGGCTACATTTGAATATCTTAGAGGTAAGTTAGGGGTTGTACCCCTACATGAAGTCAATTAAGAAGATAGGGAAGCCATCAATCCTGGAGCCTATTGAAAATCTTGACACAAAATTGGTGAAGAATGGAGCTACTCCATAGGGGGAGTACCTAATTGTAGATCGGAGAAGCATGGATGAGAACCAAAATGGTTTACCTTCACTTTGGCATTGTTGTCAAGGGGGGAGAATAACTATATTCGATTGATAGCCAGTTACCAGCTGAAGATATGAAGATACAATTGAAGGACAAAATATGATTGGAAAATGTAAACCAGGATTCCTATACCTATGTATGTTCTTTACTCTCAATCATGACAATCAATTGGTATTGATATTTGTATTGCCATCAATGCCAAAGGGAGAGAATGTTGGCATTGCATGAAGATTGCATTGGAGAAGTATAGTGTTGTCATTTATGTCAATTGCAATCGGTAATGAAGCAAGTATTTCTATTGGTAATGATACAGTAAAACAACCATTGTTGATGTAGTAGAGATCAAACGGTAACCCTAACTGATGAAGTTTGGAGATCCTTTGTGATGATCTATGACCAAATGATGACAGGTGATAAAGATGCCATGTAAGCATGATGCATGTGATAAGTTTCAAAATGGTTTTGGCATGTGAAGATAACCGTTTATCTTGGGAATGATCAAATGCTTAGCATGAAGTGAAAATGCGTGATGAGTTACAGGATTCAATGTGTGGAGATCCAGGAACGGTTGAGAGATGCATAGAAGAATGTAAAGTTGATTTCATGTAATCTAACGGTCAAGATTGAACCAATATATTTGTAATCTCTATGAGATTTGTAGGGTTTGTGTTGTGTTACCGACCTAATGTATTTTCTTATAAGGTCGATGATTTGTTTCAATAAAGTGTTGGCAATTTGGTTAAGTGTGTGAGTGATTGTTGCCGAACCAAGAGGTGTGTCTGTAGAATGTTGTGAAGGCAGATAGGAGAGATAAAGGATCTAATTCAGCAAGGTAGTGCTATTTCTAGATCAGTCAAGAACCTGTTGTTCTCTAACCATTACATTAGTTAAATCCCTTAACCAGGTAAGCTTTAACATTCTTGTTAAAATACTTTAACCAGGTGATCCATTAGCTTGGATTTGAAATCCTCCACTGAGGTTACCTTTAACAGGGTATTTGTAGTCAATCCCTTAACCGGGTGGTCCTTAACTGGATCTATTCCTAACAGGACATTATTGTATAAGCTTCTAACAAGGCTTGGCTCCTAATAGGGAGAACTTCAGAAGAGTTCAAAATACTTGTGGGTATTCATCCCACCATGGTTTTCCCCATTTGGGTTTCCACATGAAAGATAATTGTGTCAAGTGGTGAATGATTTTGTGGATGTGTTTTTTATATGGTTGATTTAAATGACTAGTAAATCTGTATAGATATATTTGAATGACAAAAAATGATCTAAAACATGTTTTTACTAGTATTAGTAAAGTGGTTTAAGGATTTGTCAAATGGTATTTAAGTTTCAAGAACTTTTGCATTGTATCACTGAGTATTAGGACAACCGGTAAAGTTTAACAGTGCAGTTGCAAATTTGTCTGAGTGTCTAAACTGGTATACTTTATGAGTTGATTCAGAGTTGAAAGTTTGTTTGGTGAAAGTTTAGTTTATTTTCTATCTATGGATTCACCCCCCTCTCAGTAGTTGATTGGATCCTTATAGTTTCATCATATTATCAATCAAACCCTTATCGTGCATTTTGCTAAGCAATTTGTTGTTTCTCAAGAAATTTGCTCCTTGATCATGCTTAAACAACATCTTATCCATTCACACATATTCTAACACATCACCACTAAGTTAAGAACATCAAAAGATTCACCGCCAAACCATAAAAGATCACTAGTGAAAGATCTTGTTATCGATTCTCAAACCCTACACTGAATATACAACAGTCAATTACAAAAATGACTTCTAGCTCTCCAAACATGATGTGGTTCCTGTCATAGAATCATTATAATGTCATAAGAATACATTCCAAACCACAATACCTAACTCAACACAGATCTCTACTGCAACCATCTCATTCTCTGTTCATGCTTACCGGTTGACTGCTACTTAGCAGTTTTGTTGTCCAATTCAATCCATTACTGGTTAGGCTATACAGGTAGACTTAGATAACTTAGATGACATACCAAACATAAAAAAACATGGTTGTCGTCAATGACAACACAAATAACTAATCATAAAGCATCATATCACAATTATATCATCAACAACAATCCGTCAATATATCATCACCAACGGTCCATCAATCTCCTCATATCAACCTCATCCTTTACCGGTATATCATCATCTTCATTAGTTATGCCAACATGCCAACATTCTCCCCCTTTGGCATTGATGGAAACACTAAAAGAATGCAACACCAAAACAATAAAATGATGATAAATACCAGGAACTCATCATGCCATGTTGTACTAATATGTTCTTCACTTGTTCTTCACCTCTTTTGTATTACTTCTCCTTACTAGTTCTTCGCCCTGTTTCATTTCTTCTCCCCCTTTGGCAGCAATGTCAAAGGTGCAAATGCATCTTTTTTCTTCAGTTCTTCTGCTCCCCCTGAGGAGTAGCCCTCTTCTCATCAATCCATAGTGAAAGATATTCAAGAAGTCCACTGGATTGATGCATCACTAGCATCCTAGTTGATCTTGTATAGGGATATAACCTCTAGCTTGCCTCAGAGACATTCAAAGGTTGACTTAGGTAATGGTTTGGTGAATATATATGCCAATTTATCCTTACTTGACACATTGTCCATTCTCACTTTCTTTTCTTGCACTCTTTCTCTCAAAAAGTGATAGTTCAGTTCAATATGTTTTTTCCTAACATGCAACATAGTATTCTTTAAGATGTTTATTGCACTTGTGTTATCACAATATATGCTCACCAGTTTTATCATATCCTCCTTGAATCCTTCCAAGACATGCCTCATCCATATAGCTTGTGTACAATTCATAGATGCAGCCACATACTCTGCTTTTGCTATAGACTTGTTAGTGAATAGATTTGTCTTCCTGAAATACCTTCACAAATGACTCCTAAATGCCCAAAAGTTGGAAAAAAAACTGGAAATAATAGTTGAGTCACTTGCAATGGAGATCTGCAAGTGCTCTCTGAATTTTGATGAGAAGGTACAACTCCCTTCATTTGATTTGCAAGGAATTAAATTTGAGTTATGTCTTTCACCAGAAGACACAAAGGCACTTTAACATCCACCTATTACCATGGCGTGAACGCAGATTTTGGATTTAAAACTAAAAGAAAACATTAAATAGACAAAGCAAATCCCATCTATTCAATCTTCCAACCACAAGATGACGAAGGGAAGATTTTAAATATAATTTTCAAGTAGATGCACAAATGAAATTCAAATCTTTCATCATCACCATTTACACAAATAGATTGCATGGGATTGTATAAAAAGAGGACTGAAACAACAAAAAGATTGGCTCAATCAAAAGGAAAAATATCTTAAATCCAAAGCTTTACATATATTCCCTCCTTTTCTTTCAACACAAAATAAATAGATCAAAGTCTATATTAACCCTGTGCACCCAAAATAATGTCTGAAAATATTAATACTCTCTTCCTTTGCCCTATTACAATTTAGAAAATAGAAAATTACCCCCCTTTCATGTAGCACACAAGCTGCCGGAAAAAGAATCCCCTTTTACTCTTTCTTTTGCATATTTATCCTTCTTTTTCTCTCGGTGAGACACTTTTGGTTCCAAAAACTGAATCCTGGCATATCATATGCTGACAGCTAGATATAATAATTGTCTTCACTCTTTCTTCTCTTTCATATTTGATGTGTATTACTTAAACACTTTCTTGGATTCAATGTAATATTTATCATAATGTTTTAATCTGGAAACATTATAACTTAAAATATATAAGTTTTATGAATTAATTATGGGCCCCATCATTGCAAATATAAGTTGTGCCTTGTTAATGTTTAAAGAAAAGAAACTTAGTTGTTGCTTGTCACCTTGGACAGACTTGCACTCAGTCAACCATATCTTTTGAATAAAACATAATTCAGCTAATCGCTTTGGTAGAATAGTTCACAACTTTCTTGTGCACAACATACCCAAAAATGGGAAAAATCCAACTGTGGAACAAAAATATATACTCCCCAAGACCTGACGGTTGTTTTGTCACAAAAATAATCAGAAAATGTTCTTTTTTCTAGACCTGTATTCTGTTAAGTGTATCTTGCAGACCAGATCGAATTTTCACAATTTCTTTGGTGAGAACTTATAAAAATAGGTTTCATAAAACATATTCAAAATCCAGCATGATCCAATGATTGAAGTGAGAGATATGCCCCCTGCACAGAGACTGAATAAATGGTGAATCAATATTCCTCTTCCAAACTTTTGTTGGTTGACCAAATTTGTCCATTGATTACATCTCTTAAACATCAAAAATGACTTGATATTGTTTGCAGTGCAAGAGCTATGTGTGTCTTGGAAACTCCATGATTTCATTGATCTGTACAAGCAAACTAAAAAAAAAAAAGCTATTGGTATGATCAGCAACATAACAATACGAGCCCAATCTGAATTCATTATAATATCACCATATCCCATAGTTGAAAAATGTGACAGCTATGAAGAAGGCATGATAAAACGTTAAACATCTTTGTGAGCCATAGTTGTTTTATTTCTTGATATTAAGTGGGTGGCTTTATTTGCAACTAAGTGTCTTGCTACTCATCCAAATGAAAGTCTCTTTCTTGTTCAAACTCGAGTTTCTTGATAATCTTTACAACTAACGGTGCTGGTGGTATATGGTAAATCTTGTGCTCTGCACTCTTATACTTAGGGAATTGCTCGAGAACTGCTTGAACTTTTGGAACCTGTTGAGCTACTTTGAATCTGTCTAAACCATTTTGAACCATTTTGAACCCGAGTTCAAATGTTTCTTCATAGATTGCCTTTAAGAAAAATGTCACCCCTATAAAAAGATTATAAGAAAAATAATGTCGATTTCACCTTCAATGCACTATTAATGGAAACAAAGGCTAGATTTTAAAATTTTAATCGCGGCACTAGAATGGGGCCAACAAGACTAAGATATACAACTCTGTTTCTTACTGGTCCAAGATACCAGTATACCACCTAGAAAGAATTTTATACCTGTTGTGCTTTTCTAGTCATCTACATTTCATTCCCAATCTGCATCTGTGAATACCTTCAAAGAGAAATTCCCTTTGTATGGATACCATAATCCATAATCAATTGTCCCTCTAAGATATCTGAATGTTCTCTTCACTGTTGTCATATGTGTCTCCTTAGGGCTCTTTTGAAATCTTGCTACTAAACCAACTGCATGGGAAATATCCAATCTACTATGAACAACATAATGAATTTTCCCAATCATAGATCTGTATTCCTTCTCATCCATTGAGGGTGAATGAAGTAGTCACCAGTGAGGAGGGACCTCAAGAAGATTAGTCCAAACTAGTAAGCAAAAGTAAACACAATGGAAACACATAGATATGATAGAGGCAATGTAGAACAAATAGTTTTATTTCATGAAATTTGATTAAATCCAACCAGTAACAACTGGGTCACAACATACTGGCACACAGGCCTGGCATAATAGGTCACACTGAGACCTTGAATCAAAAGATCTATCTTCTAGGAACAATCTATCTCTGATTGATTCTAATTGATCTTCAATTGATTGAATTCTAAAGCATGATTACAAATATATATATCGATAAAGGATCCAGTCGGCCCAAAAGGATCAAAACTCGAAGAACAAGACCTAACGTGCAAAATGAACAAGGTCGGCCTCCACCAAGAGATTCCTCCAGAAAATCCAAAGGATGAAATGTATAAGGTCGGCCACATGCCAAGAAACATCGAGATCAATGCTCTGCAAGCTTTGGAATCGGTTCCGGTAGATCACCAGAATAGGTCTCAGGCAACCGGTAACAAAGGAACAATCGGTAACAAGAAACTGTCATGGAAACCGGTAGCGATATCTTGTCGAAAAGTCATCCAAATGAGATGTGGTTTGAAAGCAATAAATATGATCAAGTCTTCAAGTAGAATCCAACTCCATAGGATCCGGCGAGCCAAAATTAGGACACATAGAAAGGAACACTAAAACTGCAAACAAAAAAGAAAATGTTTTTGGTTGATGTAAGATTGTTGTGAACCGGGGAAGCTCCTGCATTAGACATCTGGGGTTAAAGAAAAAGTGAGCCTCTCACTTTTCTGGGGTCAAACGGAAACCAAGGCGGTCTACCTCTACCTGATAAATCCAAGATGAATCTTCAACTGGTCTTCTCTTCCACTTCACAAGATATTCTTTATACTTACTGTTCTAGGTACTATGCCCAGTCCTACTATCCAAAATATCTTCAATCTGATCTGGTTCCTTCTGGGGCAATTGTTTCTCCAAGTCTACAACATTTTCCTCACTGAATTTTGGTTCATGGTACTCATGAAGATCCACAATGTTAAATATAGGTGAAATACTTAGACTATCTGGTAGCTCTACTTCATATGCATTTCCAAAACTAAACTTTCTCAAAATCTTACATGGTCCAGACTTCTTCATCTGCAACTTATTATAAGTTCCAACTGGGAATCTCTCTTTTCTCAAGTATACCATCACCTCATCGCCAACTTCAAATTCCTTATGTCTCCTCTTCTCATCTGCCTTCTCCTTATATTTTCTATTCATGTCTTCCAAATATTGTTTAACCTGAATATGCAATGTTGTCATGTGATCTGCAAATTATTTTGCTTCTGAACTCTTCTGGACTTCACTGCTAATGTCTCTCAATTTTGTTATTCCTCTAGGATGCACTTTGGTAACAATCTCAAAAAGTGTTTTTCCAGTAATTCTATTCAGTGAATATTTATAGGCAAACTCTGCTTGTGCAAGGCTCAAATCCCAAATTCCATTTTTATCTCCCACTAAACATCTCAACAAGTTTCCCAGACTCTGGTTAACTAATTATGTCTGTCCATCAGTATGTGGATGAAAAGTAGAACTGAACTTCAAATTTGTCTTCATCTTCTTCCAAAGTGTTCTCCAAAAATAGCCAACAAACTTAGTGTCTCTGTCTGAAACTATGCTCTTAGGTAATCCATGCAATCTCACCACTTCCTTGAAAAATAGGTCTGCTACATGCAATGCATCTGATGTCTTATTACAAGGTATGAAATGAGCCATCTTTAAATCTATCCACTACCACAAATATAGAATCATTCCCTCTCAGTGTCTTAGGCAATCCAAGTACAAAATCCATGCTTATATCCTCCCAAGGTCTTACCAGTACTATCAAAGGTTTATACAATCCCACATTCTAACTACTACCTTTTGCAACTTGACAAACTCTACAACTCTGCACATATCTCTTAACATCCTTATGAATCTGGGGCCAAAAGTACTGCTCATTCACTGAAACTGCAAACAAAAAACAAAATAGAAAAGAAAATCAAAAGGATGAAACGTAGAAAGTCAGCCACATGCCAAGAAACATCGAGATCAACGCTCAAGGCTCCGCAAGCTTCAGAATGGGTTTTGGTAGATCACTAGAATAGGTCTCAGGCAACTAGTAACAAGAAACTGTCATGGAAACCGGTAGCGATATCTTGTCGAAAAGTGATTCAAATGAGATGCAGTTTGAAAGCAAGAAAGATGATCGAGTCTTCAAGTAGAATCCAACTCCACAGGATCCAGTGAGCCAAAACTAGGACACACAGAAAGGAACACTGAAATTGCAAATAAAAAACAAAATAGAAAAGAAAATATTTTTGGTTGATGCAAGATTGTTGTCAATCGGGGATGCTCCTGCATCAATGAATCATCTTCTTTTGACAATCTGCAACCTATAATGGTCATAGGTGTTCCAACCGGTTTATAGTCTTCCATTCAAAAGGTATTTAACACTTCCTTCACATACTTAGACTGACTGAAAAAAATTGCACCTTCCAGCTATTAGACCTACAAACCAATGAATTTTTTTATATCACCTATCAGAGACATCTCAAACTCTTCCTTCATCTCATATGCAAAAGTCATACACATATCATCATTTCCTCCAAATATGATGTCATTAATAAATACTTTTGCAATCAACATCTTGTCTCCTTTAGTCTTCAAAAAAATATTGTTGTCCTCACTGGCTCTCTGAAATCCTATCTTTATTTGCATGAAGTATTCCATACCATGCCCTTGGTTCTTGATTTAGTCCATACAAAGCTTTATGCAGTATGCATACCATATCCTTATCTTTTGTCAATGCAAACCCATCTGATTGTTCAATATATACCTCTTCTTCAAGAATCCCATTCAAAAATGCAAATATCACATCCATTCGGTAAACCTTGAAACCTTTAAATGCTACAAATGCAAGTAGCATCCTAACTTCTTCAAGCCTAGCAACCAGTGCAAAGGTCTCTCCATAATCTTATCCTTCTTCTTGTGCATCGTTTGCAAACTAGTCTTGCCTTGTTTCTAACAACTTATCCTTCTTCATTCAACTTGTTTCTAAATACCCACTTTCTACCAATCACATTTTTATCATTAGGTCTAGGAACAAGTGACCAAGTGTTGTTTTTCTCAGTCTAATCAAGCTCTTCATTCAATTCCTTTAACCAATCATCATCCTTAAGATATTCTCTCACTGTCTTCAGTTCAACTGTGGAAATCAGACAAGAGCTTTCTTTGATTTTTCTTCTAGTCTGTACTCCAGCATTCTTGTCACCTATTATCTGATCTTCAGAATGATTTAACCTTACATACCTAGGTATAACCGGTTCCGTTTCAGTAACCTTTTCTTGTTCTTCATCTTCTTCATCTTCTACTAGCTGAGAATCTTCCTCTGCACTGTCCTTCTCAACATCTTTCTGCACTTCTAGTTCAATAATCACAAGTTTTTATTCATCATCTGCTGGATCAGATTTGCTGGTATCATCAAGTTTATCAGAGAACTCATCAACTTTTACATTCACACTCTCCACAATCTTCTTTGTCCTTTGTTAAAACACTTGAAAGATTTGCTCTTAGTAGAGTAGCCAAGGAATGTTCCTTCATCACTTTTAGGGTCAAATTTACCAATATAATCATCTCTTTTTATTAAACACCTTCTCCCTTTGAAATAACTAACATTAGGAGTTTAACCATACCATAACTCATAGGGTGTCTTGTCATTACCTTTCTTCACGAGTACCTAGTTCAATGTGTATACTGCAGTGCTTACTGCTTCTCTCCAAAACATCTTAGGTACATCTCCCTATATAAGCATAGTCCTTGTTGCTTCAACAATGGTCATGTTTCCCCTTTATGCAATTCCATTTTGTTGTGGTGTCCTTGGAGCAGATAATTGCCTCTTTATTCCATTTTCATCACAATATCTCACAAACTCATCTGATGTAAATCTCCACCCCAGTCAGATCTAAAGCACTTAAGATTCTTACTGGTTTCCTTTTCTACGAAGGCTTTGAATGCCTTGAACTTGCTGAAAGATTTTGACTTTTCCCTCACAAAAGTAACCCACATCATCCTAGAAAAATCACCAATAAATAACATGAAATACTTGTCACCATAAAAACTTCCAATCCTCATAGGACCACATAGGTCAGTGTGCACCAAATCTAGAATATGCTCAAAAGAAAAATATTTACTCTTAAAAGAAGATGTAGTCATCCTACCCAACTGACATTCTTAACACATCACATTGTCTTGTTTAACAAGTTGTGGCCTACCTCTCACCATACTAGACTTGCTGACCTTAACCACATTATCAAAGTTCACATGACAAAACCTTCTATGCCATAACTAACCATCTTCAACCTTAGCAACCAAACAACTATATACATTAGCATTCAGATGGAACAAGTTACCTTTAGTTTGTTTACCAGTGGCAATTAATTCTCCTTTGCATCCTAAGATCATGCACACTCCATTCTTAAACTCAAGATGATAACCTTTGTCATTCAACTGACAAATACTCAAAAAATTATGTTTCAAACCTTCAACCCAATATACATCATCACCATTACTTTTACCATTCAAAGAGATAGAACCTTTACCTTTTACCATACAAGGTGAATTGTTCCCAAATCTTACTACACCACCATCAAATTCTTCAATAGAAATAAACTTGTTCTTATCACTGGCCATGTGGTGTGAGCAACCATTGTCAATAATCCATTCATCATTGTTGTCAATGTGAGATACTAAAGCCTTCTTATCTAACATATCTTCCTTAAAATCAACAAAAACAATCTCCTCACTGTCTTCATCCTTAGATTCCTCATCAGTGGCACATTCATTAACTGCAACAAAGCACTATTTCTTTCCTTTTCCCTTATATTTTCTAAACTTTTCCTTTTGATCACTATTAGGACAGTTTACAACTATATTTCCTATCTTGTTACAAGAGAAACACTTAATAGGAAGCTTTCCTTTGTACTTAACAGTGCCTCTAGGAATTCTTTTTGCCAATAGAGCTTCAAATTCCATTAGATTATCTTCATCATCCACATCAATTTTACTACTGCCATGATGACTTGACCTACATTCATAACTATGACAAATATCTTTCCATTTTCTCACTGGTGCACTAGATACAGATGATTTGAAAGTAGATTCTCTCTTAGGTATATTGTTATTAAAACTATTCAAATCAAAAGCAGTGAGCTTACCAATCAAAGAATCAACAATAACCTTATCACTACTAATTGACCTCAACTCTTGAATAGCAGATACTTTAATGGCATAGGAAGGGAATAGGGTTCTAATCATTTTACTCACCATAGTGTCTTCTTATATAGGGTAACTAGCACTTTTGATTCCATCGACAACTTCTTTTATCCTCTTTCCATACTAAGTGATATTTTCTCCTTCCATTATTCTCATTTCATCAAACTTTCCTCTAAGGCTTGTTGGCATTGCATGAAGATTGCATTGAAGAAGTATAGAGTTGTCATTGATGTCAATTGCAACTAGTAATGAAGCAGTAAAGCAACTGGTAATGAAGTAGTAAAGCAACCAGTAATGATGCAGTGATGTTCAACTAGTAACCCTAACAAGTTGAGAAGTAGAACCCTAACCGATGGAACTTGGAGATTGGTTGTGATGATTGGTGATGAAGATGCCACATAGGCATGTTGTACGTGATGATTTTTGAAATGGTTTTGGCACGTTAAGATAACCGTTTATCTTGGGAATGATCAAATTCATAGTTGAAGTGAAAAACATGTGATGTGTTACAAGATTAAAAGTGCGGTGATCCAGGAACGGTGGTAGATACCTAGAAGAATGTAAATTTGATTGCATGTAATCTAACGATCAAGATTGAACCGATGCATTTGTAATCTCTATGAGAATTGTAGGGTTTGTGTTGTGTTGCCAACCTAATGTATTTGCTTATAAGGTTGATGATTTGATTCAATGTGTTGGAAAATTTGGTTAAGTGTGAAAGTGATTGTTGTCGAACCAGGAGGTGTATCGGCAAAATGATGTGAAGGAAAATAGGAGTAGTAAAGGGTTCGATTCAGCAAGGAAGTGTTATTTCCAAATCACTCAAGAACCTGTTGTTCTCTAACCATTACAACAGTAAAATCCCTTAACTGGGTAAGCTTTAACAAGATTGTTGTTGAAATCCTCTAACCATGTGATCCATTAGCTTGGGTTTGAAATCCTCCACCGAAGTTACCTTTAACAGGATATTTGTAGTCAATCCCTTAACCGGGTGGTCCTTAAATGGATCTATTCCTAACAGGACATTGTTGTATAAGCTTCTAACAAGGCTTGGCTCCTAAAAAGGAAAACTTCATAATAGTTCAAAATACTTGTGGGTCCACCGTAGTTTTTCCAATTTGGGTTTCCACGTGAAAAATTATTGTGTCAAGTGGTGAATAATTTTGTGGATGTGTTTCTGGTATAGTTGATATGAATGATTGGTAAATCTGCATAGATATATTTACATGATTGAAAATTATCTGAAATATGTTATTATTGGTATTAGTGAAGTGGTTTAATGTTTTGGTCAAAGGATATTGAAGTTTCAGATCTGTTGCATTATATCACTGAATGTTTAGGTCAACTGGTAAGGTTTAGCAGTGCTGCTACAGATTTATTAAAGTGACTAAACCGGTAAACTTTGTGAGTTGTTTTTTTTAGTTGGAAATAAGTTTGGTGAAAGCCTAGTTAATTTTCTATCTACTGATTAACACCCCCTCTCAGTAGTTGACCAGATCTTTATAGTTTCATCATATTATCAAGGCTCTCTTCTTTAGCCTTTTGAACATGCTTATCACCACCATAGATTAATTCTAACTTCTCCCAAACTTCAAAAGTAGTTTCTAAACCATGGACATCAACATATTCAGTATTAGAAAGTGTACTTACAATAGCTTCCAATGCTTGAATGTTTTCCTGCTGCTCTTTAAGCTAATCTGCAGTCAGAGGATCGTTAGGAGGTACATACTTAGTAACAACATGCTGCCAGAACTAAGCACCCATACCTTTGATCTAAATATTCATTTTATCACTCCATATTCTATAGTTGTTCTTAGAGAATTTGAGACCCTCCTTCTTCATCATCTTCTCAGATCTTTACCTCAAGCGGTTAATTTTCTCCACAAAGAGGACCTAGTGCTCTAATACCAATTGTTATTGTGAGGATCCATTTATTACTGAGAAGGGGGGGGGGGTGAATTAGTAATAACAAGAAACTAAAATCTTTTACCAATATGCAAATACTTCTCAAAAATAGTTCATAACCAATACTTGAAACTACTCAATCAATCACTTAAAATTTACCAAACTACTCATTCATGTGTTTATCAACATGTAATCAATGTAATGATATCAAATCCACACATAAACAAATCAACCACCATATGAACACTGATATTTTTCATGTGGAAACCCAAATGGGAAAAACCATGGTGGGAATTGGTACCCACAAAATTTACACTCTTTCGGAATGCACCCTGTTAAAGGCCTAGCCCGATTAGTGTTGGCAATTGACACTCATCCGATTTAGTTGTGATGTCATTGATGGCAATACACATCATTTTGGATTGGAAACTTAACCAGTACCCACCAGAATTCAAGTCATCTAGCACATAAAGGAACTGACAACTGGTAGTCAAGGGAAACCGGAAAACTAGGAACTGGTATATGAGGCTGACATAGGAGATTGATCTGGTAGGTTTACACAGCAGCAATAAGTGGCATCGATCACAAAGTTTAATGCATTTATTTTTATCTAGGCCAAGATGCAAAAAAATTGTAATATCATTGTAAGCTGACATAAGGCATTTATGTTTATGTTTGGGAAGGGTATTTAAGTCAGTACGGTTAGGTCATTTTGGATAGAGATGTGTGTAAAAATTATGCGAGCAATCTTGATCGACATAATGGAAATATAATATTCTATGGTCGGTCTTGGATATTGGTTTTGAGGCTTGGGAAGCAAAGTTAGTCATTGGTAAGGGAGGACACAATGAAAATCAGTATATATAGTGCTTTAACCAGAACTCGTCCAACATAGCAGATGCATTCTCTGAGTTTAGAATTTTGATTGTAACTTCATATTTGGTGTTTGTAGTCAGTGAGGTTCCTTTTGTGATAAGCAGTTCTCTCTAGGTTGTTGGCCTTCCTGCATGTGAAGGCCCCTATTGTAATATTTATTCATTTGGCTAGTGGATAGATATTGTGGGTCACCAATCCCAGCATGGTTTTTCCTCTTAGAGTTTTTCCATGTATAAATCTCTGTGTTATGGTATTGATTCATGTGGTTGCAATGTTATTACTTGTTGTTACTTTCTTTCATGCATATCGGTTACTAAGTGGGTTTGTTAATAAGGCTGAAAATACTCTAACTGATAGAACACTGATTCACCCCCCCTCTTAGTGTTCTTGGATTTCAACAATTGGTATTAGAGCCTGGTGCCTTGGAATAAGTTTAATAGCTTGAGGAAGATCCTTAATTTGGAATCCATGGAGATGAGTATGAAGAAACAACTTGAAGTAGCACTTGAGGACTATGATGCTGAAAGGATGAAGAACTTGAAGTTGCAAGATGAGTTGAACTCTGCAAAGGAATTTATTCTTATCCTATAGGAGAGGTTGTCATTTGTTCAAGCTAGAACGAAAGAACTTTTGCAAAATCAGGATGATGAAGAGAAGGATGCCCTTAAGGAACAATGTCAAAAGTTGAGTCAGGAGAATGGTGTCACGAAGAATGAAATGCAAGCCCTAACTATGAGGATGTCTAGGGAGATTGAAGACCGGAAGAAGAATGAATAAAATCTTGGCAGATCTCTGAAAGACAAATATGAGGAATGCATTAGGTTAGCGCATGAGAATGATATGTTGAGAACTAAATTGGTGCAATCCTAGAAGAATGAGCAAGAATTGGAAAGACTGATAACAATCCTAAGAGGAGATCTGGATAATAATGAATACAAAGATAAGTTTAAGGCCACTTCTGTAAAGCTAGATGAGTTATTGAAGGATCAAAGGCGCAAGGGAGACACTAGAGGTCTTGGATTTGAGCATGGAGAAAGCTCTGGTACTACAAATAAAATTGAAGCAACCAGTCAGAAGGAGAATCCACCTGTCAACCGGAACCAAAAATCACTGGTAAGGCAACCCAATGCACATAGATTTAATGGTAGATGCTTTGTTTGCAATAAATTTGGTCATATAGAAATACATTGTAGAAATAGAGG
The DNA here is from genome assembly GCF_030272615.1 of Cryptomeria japonica. Lineage (NCBI taxonomy): Eukaryota > Viridiplantae > Streptophyta > Pinopsida > Cupressales > Cupressaceae > Cryptomeria > Cryptomeria japonica. Next base: position 51,215,857 of record NC_081410.1, read on the forward strand.
AAATCAGGATAATAATGCAGTCAGTGTTCAAATTGTAAGTTCAGTATGGTCATAAGATAGAAGATTGTAGAATCAATGTGAAATGTCATGCATGTGGAAAGTTTGGGCATATGGATAATCAATGCAGGTCAAGGAATGATCAAGGATATAGAAAAGCAATTTAGAAAAATAATGTCACTTGTTATGCATGAAACAAAATAGGAAATATTCCTAAATTCTACAGAAGCAAGAACAATCCAGTAGGAAATGATGAGAAAAGAAAACAAAAGATTGAATATATCTGGAAGGAGAATGAGAAGAAATGGGTTGGGAAAGTTGAAGATCAACCGACAGATACAATCAACCCAGTTATCTTTGCACCAACAAGAAACTCATCCGGTAACTAAGGCATTAACCTTAGGGGGAGGAAAATTAATGATAAATCTTGCATTACCCCTGGTAGAGGTCTGAAATATAGTTTCAGATCTTGGAGAAGTCATTCTGAAGATTTTTTTGGTATTGATATTATAGATTTTGAATCTAGAATGATATGCCGACATGCATTAATGTCAATGAAAAATTAAGGCTTTCGTACAATAAAAAGGAAATGTTGGTTCATTCTCGATCACACAGCATTCAGAGAAAAGCAGAGAAAGTTCAAGGCAATCAAAAGCATTTTTAAGCGAATTTTGGTGCATTTAGAGTGGATTTTCAAGAGCTTTCACCAGCGAAGGTTATGAGGTATTTTATCAATTTTTGGGCTACCTTTTGTTTGCAATGGATTTTGGATCGACTCCCGCTTTGATAGGTGTGGCTACCCCTATTTTTGTTGACATCAAGGACCATCCATGTCCGGTTTTCAAGCAATGCCCTCAGATTGTAAAGGTTAATGATTCAGTCAGCGCATTTTCTAGGGTCCTAGATGAAGTTTTGTATATTGAAGATGTTCATGCATATATCCACTACACTTTGGAGGATTTAGGTTCTACTAAAATTAAATCAATGTACATGTCAAATCTCCTGGACATAAATGGATCAATGAAATCAAAATTCCAAATTCTAAAGGATCGGGCTTTCACAGACATTTTGGAGATGTCAGAATTTGAAGATGATATGATCTGGTATATGCTGAGCCGTGTCCACGGGGAATTCATATGGCTTGACCAGCCTTACAAAATCGCCAAGGAAGTTATTTGTGCAATCACCATTTTTCCCCAAACTGGTCAAGTTCCCAGAAAGAGGAAAATACCTAACAATGAGGTGGAGAAGTTAACCGGTGCAACTTTTAACAATGAGGATAAGCACTATCAGAGACAAATTTGTTCAATTTGCAAGCATGATCATCGGTTACAAGGTAACCCAATCAAACCGGTTGAACTCTGTTTCCAACTCATGCATTTACTATGCTCATAAGATGATCAATGAAAATGATAAATATGGTCTTTGTCAATGGATGTGTGATGAACTAATTGTAAACCTAGGGAAGATTAAGGGTGAAAAGAAAGGTGTTTTCTGGTATGGCAACCTTGTTGTTTGCTTGATGCTTTTATTTTTGAATGAGTTACTGAGATCCAATAAAACAAAATGGGCATTTGATATTCCGGTAGGAAAACAAATTAAAGAGGCTATAAGAGGTTTGGGATAGGATAAGGAGAGAGACTCCATTCTATGGGGTTACTTCAAATCATTTCAGAAATTAATGAGGCAGAGAGAAAGAGTTCCAAAATATATAGTTGACAAATATTCAACTGAAATCTGATTTATGGTAAAGAAGGATGAGACACTGATGGAGGTAGTGCAACCATGGAAGATATGGGTCACTGAGATGGGCGATGAGGTTGATGCTAAGATTTTGGACTTATATGCCAAAACTCTCATTGATGCCACGGTGGAGGAAAAGGAGAAAATATTTGTGACAAAAAAGTAGAAGGAATTTGAAGTTCAGATAGGATTCAACAAGAAGAAAAGGGAAGGAAACATAAAGAAGGTTGGGGAAGTTGTATAGAAGATATCTTCTGAAATCAAGTAGATCATTGGACTAGTAGAAGGATCTTCTCTGACAGCAGCTCGGGCCTCACCGACAACACCAACCGAAAAGGGTGTAGCAAAGAGGAAGAAACCAGAGACTTATATTGCCCCTGTTGCATCCAGTTCTAACACTGATGATGAGCCCTCAAAGATCCCCAAAACTTACATCAGAATATAGAGGAAGATACCTAAGGAAGGAAAGAAACAGAAAGTAAAGGTCACCCCTGCGGCACCCCCAAAGAAAATTTTGAAGGAGAGGAATCCCACAGAGAAGAGGAAACCGATTAAAGAGTCTACATCTACTCCCGACAAGAAGAAGAAATCAAATATAGATATAGCTCTCGAATCCAGTAAGAGTATTGAAGTCATTCTTCCTCTCTCAGTTGCTGAGTTGATTGATCAAATAACTAAAGATGAAATTTTGAGTAATATACAAAATTACTATGTACATATGGATGATAAGGAACAAATGTAGATTGAGGAAGCGGTTTTGTTATACTTAGATATATATAAGAAATCATTAATTGAGACTGAAAAACAAATACCGACAGAATTATATAAAAAATTGGATTCTAGAAGGTTATCTACAATTGAAGAGGATAAAAATATAAAGATTTGCGAGTTGTTAACTATTTGTGGAGCTATCACAGACAATGAGATGCAACAGTGTCTAGAGTTTGCAAATAAAACAATTTTCTGGAGTAGACACTGGCATGTGAGTCTCATGCTACGTAGAGTAAATGAAATAGTTAAGGAGAGCCACGAGGAATGGGTAAAATTATTTGTAGATAAACCTGATTTCTTTACTCCACCAGTATTTTCTCCTAAGTCTGGTATTGAAGACATATCAGTTGATGGCAATGGCAAGGGTATATTAGGTATGGATCCACCAGTTTTGGAACAAAAAATAATAGAGGATATTCCTCCGGTAGAACCACCTATACAAAATGTAGAGAAACATGTAGATAACATTGCAACTGTACAGGATAAGAAGGATACACCAGAACAAAACATTCTAGATATAGAGGTTATTGATGTAGACACAGAAAATAAATGGGTTGAGGATATTGAACCTCTGACAACAAATTTATATACAGAAGAGGCTAAGGTTGAGCAGATTACTACACCAAGTGGTGAAGTCATCGGTGCAATTCATTAGGTTGAATCCTCCGAGAAAATTCTGGACAACCATTCATTTTTGGCACTTGGCTCATCCGGTCAAGTTGATTTTGCACTGAAGAATATCGAGGAACTGAACAATTTTGAATTGATCTATATTGTAGCTCAGAAGTTAAGGAAGGAAGGGACTATAGACAAGCAAGTCATTGAGCAAGCCATCCTTGTTTTGCAGCAGCTTGCACTAGAGTATAAGGTAGATATGATTGGAATCTCAATCGATAAATTGAAAGGTTTGACAGAGCACATTTCCAAAGAGTTTAAAACTCTTCAACGGGTATCAAACTGACAATAATTGAGAGGTACAATGTAGCCAGATTGGTAACTTGTAATATTATGATTGCATCTGATAAGACTAATTTGACTGAAGAATTAAAAATGATTGATGAGGCTCTCATTTTGTGTAGTCATATATATCGGTCTTGCTCTAACATATCACATTTAACAACAGAACTAGATAATAAAATAGAGGATAAGGAGAAAATTGAACAGATCCTATTCAGATTTGATGGTACTAAGTCATTGAACAACTTCGTTGATGGTCAATTTTTCCTTTTTGAATCTGAGATTTCAGCCCTGGAGAAGGATATCCGGCGAGCTAGAGAGTTGAGAGGATTGATCAGTCCCCTGTTAAATACTTTATTGCTTCATAAGAGAGATTTTATAGAACAGATGGGAAAGCCCACACCGACAGACCTAGCTGAGTTGTAAATTCATGCTTACTTGTTGAATGGGATAGTATCAATTTTGAGCACCTTGAAATCCGGCTGTGACACTTACTTGACATTCTTGAAGGGTTCTTATCTGGACATTTTCAACCACATACAGATCTGGTAATCACAATTTTTCTTTCATTCTTTCATTTTTTTAACCCCAGCTTTGTCCTTGATGTCAAAGGGGAAGAGGTTGATGTGAAAAATGTCAAGGGACATAAGAAGTAATGTATAGCTCAGGGGGAGCAGGGTTAGTTTTGGGAGGAACCGGGATAGCACTTCAGTGATCCATTTTTCACATGAGTGTTGTCATCAATATCAAAGGGGAGACTGTTGACAATTGACACTCATTCGGTTTAGTTGTATTGTCATTGATGGCAACACACACCATTTTGGGTTGGACACTTAACTGGTACTCACCAAAATTAAAGTCATCCGACATAGAAAAGAACCAACAACCGATAGTCAAGGGAAACCGACAAACTAGGGACTGGTATATGAGGTCGACATAGGAGATTTATCCGACAGGTTTACACGACAACAATTAGCGGCATCGATCACAAAGTTTAATGCATCTATTTTTGTCTAGGTCGACATACAAACAAATTGTAATATCATTGTAAGGTGACATAAGGCATTTATATTTATGTTTGGGAAGGGTATTTAAGTCAGTCTGATTAGGTTATTTTGGATAGAGATGTGTGTAAAAATTATGCGAGTGATCTTGATCGATAGAATGCAAATACAATATTTTGTAGTCGGTCTTGGATATTGGTTTAGAGGTTTGGGAAGCAAAGTTAGTTACCGGTAAGGGGGGACACAGTGGAAACTGGTACAGACGGTGCTTTAACCGGAACTCATCTAGCATAGTAGATGCATTCTTTGAGTTCAAAATTTTGATTGTAACTCCATATTTGATGTTTGTACTCAATGAGGCTCCTTTTGTGATGAGTAGTGCACTCTAGGTTGTTGGCCTTCCTGCATGTGCAAACCCCTATTGTAATATTTATTCATTTGGCCAGTGGATAGATATTGCGGGTCACCAATCCCACCGTGGTTTTTCCTCTTTGAGGTTTTCCACGTATAAATATTTGTGTTATGGTTTTTATTCATGTAATTGTATTGTTATTACTTGTTGTTACTTTCTTTCATGCATATCGGTTACTAAGTGGGTTGTTAATAAGGCTAAAAATACTCTAACCGATAGAACACTGATTCACCCCCCCCCCCTCTGGATTCCAACAGTTAGGAGCTTTACAATAATGCCCAGTTAAGAGAAGACCATGTTAGGAGTCACCTGGTGAAGGGATTTTAACCTCGGCCCTATTAGGAGCTCTACCCTATTAGGAGTAACCTTGCTAAAGGATTTAAACTCAAGTTAATGAGCCATCTGGTGAAGGGATTTACAATATCAAGCCTGTTAAGACCTACCCGGTTAAGCAATTTTAATACTATTGTAACTGTTAGGGAATAATAGGTAAATGATCTAATCAAAACACTCTCTACTTGCTAGTAGAGATCCTTTTCAGCTCCAATATGCTTCTCACATGTAGACACCTCAATCTGGTTCGACACAGTCTTCTTCTCTGACCACCGACACAATAAACCTTCTCAAACTTGACCTAAATAAATTTTTCACCTCAGTCAGTTACATAACCCTAAATTACAATGAATTTACATCATATATCATATCAAATCATTATAGTTCATCATACAAATCATTACAAAAAAATTGAAGATAATTACAGTCGTTGAATGATCATAGCTCACCGCACATCAATCTGATAAGCTATCAAACCCCTATCACATTTTGCTAAGCACTTCTATGTTTCCCAAAAAAATCACTCCTTGATCATGAT